>NC_053148.1:29046231-31530421 GCF_016808335.1 Panicum virgatum | reverse complement strand
ACGGACAACAAGTATATATAGTATATCAATTCATATGTATGCATCGGATCCGATCTGATGAGAGAAGCCCCTGTGGGATGCCTTCTCTCATCTTTCTTAGACTTCGTCTATTGAATCTTAATCAAGTGGAGGAAAATGGAGATGAACGATGAGGTAATTTTCACCTCCCATTTGGGTCAATCGATTTGAAGCCAAGAATTATGAAATTGCGTTAATTTGTGCATATCTACACCGACAACCTGGTGCATCTTTTTTTTAATCTAGAATAAAAAACTCTTGTGCACCTGATTATTTTCCTTCTTAGTACGCAGGGAAGCAACCCAAGAAAAGCGACGGTCTGAGCGGTCAAGTTGTCAGAGTAGAACAAGCAAGTGTGCATCACACCATACGCTACGTTCCTCTAGTCTCAACCATTGCCGCGTCCACTACATACGTTCTAGCTCTTCGGTCTTCCTCGCACCACCAAGCAACCACCGGTCCACTCCTATATGTACCCCCACCTCCCTTGGCGCCATTATCCACCACCACCACCGGTCCACCACCACAACCATCATCAAGAACTTCGATTCCTCCGCTGCTTGTTCACAGAAACCAAATTCCTTGCAAGTCTCTTGCATAGCTCTAAGTCTATAGATGGATCGGCAAAGTGCGGTGCAGAGAGGCGGTGCTGGTGCCGGCGCCGGTGCTGCCGTACACGAATGGTTCAACGCCAGCACCGGCGATCAGCCGGCCGAGCAGACGGCCGTCGTCGACGGGGCGTTCCTCATGCACCTGCTGGAGGACGCGCCAGCAGCGGAGCAGGCGCCGGACGACGTCGACCGGCTGAGCCACGTCATCCGGACCCTGGAGGCTGAGATCAGCGGTGGTGGCAGGGCGGCGCCCTTGGCGCCGGCAGATGGCGGGAGCATGCTGGAGCACGTGCCGGCAGGCAACGTCGGTAGCGAGGGCCTGGAGGAGTCCATCCTCTCGGACGCCCCCGGACCTTGTGTGGCCGAGGCGCCGTTCGAGTACTGCTGGACGGAGGTGCCGCCGGCGGTCGGTCAGCATGACATGGGCGGCTGGTACGTTGACGGCGACGGCCTCGTGGCGGGGTACGAGTTCAGGGAGCAGTGCTATTACGGCTACAATGACAGCCCACACGTTGAGCGTGTGTACAGCCCCTTGTGGGAATGAAATGACCAAATTTGCGAGAACTGGTACCACTATATATGAGTTGATAAAGCAGGCAAATCGATAGATATATCTAAAATACAACTCCAATTATCGGCATCCTTATTTTTTTCCCTAATCAACTAAGGTTGCATATTACTAACTTGAAAATTCCAGTGCTGAAATATGCAACTTGTTTTTCTGAGTTTAATCCACATGTTACTTCCTCCAGCCACAGATCAACAATGTTTCACTACGTGAAAGACGGACATTGGTAACGGGCGAGGATGCATATTAGTAACGAGCATAGCCAACATTTCTAGTTTGTGGGTTACAAATGACATGTCATCGGTAACGAGCAAAACACCGCTACCAATTATACATAGTAACGGGCGTCGTCGTAGGACGTCGGTTACTAAAAATCGGCACCAATCACCCATTGCGCATGCTTCCGTTAGGCTCAAAATCAGTATTGGTAACCGATGTAATGAGACGACTGTTACCTTTAACAATTCATTAGTAATGGGCGTCTATACAAACCTGTTACTGATGAGCATCACCAATGACCCTGTGTGATGAGGACATCACCATGCTAGACACATTCAAGCGGCCTTATCACCAAGCTACAAGTTGTCGCAACTTTGACTGCACATTCGGTTCGGATTCAGATGACAAGCCTACACTCAACATGGGGATATCTCCCTCATACGGCGTCCAAATAAGGTGTTCTTTGATGCACGGGAAACCTGACAACGAAGCGCTTCTGTTGCTTCTGGTACAATCTCTAGAAGATTCGTTGATCATTCTGTGCGACTCTAACAAAGTGTAGCATCACCTATTTTGGGCCGAGTTGGCCTTTGTATCGTGTCGGGCCTTAAGCCATGTTGTGCACCCCCCCCCCTCCCCCTCGCAGTTGCCCCTAACCCTAGGACGCCCATTTCTAGTATAAACTCAATAGCCGCAGAACATTAGGGTTCATTTTTGTTTAGTGCTTGTTTTCCTTGAGAAACTATTATCTTCATTGTAACTATGATGCCGAGTCATTTTGCTGTGAATCAGGGCCCCTCTTCTTGTTCTTCACCATTGTGGTGATTAGTCCTTTTGTGATCAGAACTTGAACCCCATCTCGTTGTTCGCTTCTTATACATCTGCAATTTCAGATTGCGTGTTTACCCTTTCTTGCTTGTGTTCTTTGATTCGCTTACAAAAGTTGTGCTTAGTTGATAACCAATGGAGCAGCGGTGTTTGCCTTCTTGCCGAAGTCAATCGATTTGTGCTTAGTTGATAACCAACAGAGCAGCGGTGTAATGGTTGCAGGACTTCGAATCGTGTCTGATTAGAAGCTCAGATCGCCAACGTCGAGTCTCCACCAATCAAATTTATCGTACCTCTCGGAAGATCGTGCTAGTGTTACATCTCTGTGCAACTGGTCCCCTAGGCCCATTGTCATAATTTGTAATGGTCTTTCTTTTGTGGTAGTTACCAATAACTTATCAAAGGTAACAATTTTCTTTTTATTCTTGTTACCAGTGTGGAATCAAAGTCAAAGGTAAAGGTTTGTACTTGAAGCCCGTTACCACTTATGTTTGCAAGATGACGGTCGGCACTTGAAGCCCGTCACTATTGATATTCATAACGTGATGATTGTCACTTGAAACCCGTTATCATCAATGTTTGTAAGGTAAAGGTCTAACCGCTAAAGGAAACAGGCTGTACATGATGCCCGTTACCTATATTTGTGCTAGCCCAATTGGGCTGCCCCATTTCCTGGCTGCATCCTGAAACTTGCCCAGAATTTGGCAGCCACCTTAATCCTGCAAGCAGTATATTGTGTATACTCCATAGTAGCAATACCTACAGGTTTGTAATGCAGGAGCTTAACATAAATCTATGGTCACAGATCACAAGTTTACAGTGCAGCCGCTAACTCAATTTTACAGTGTAGCCTCACATATCATATCATGTTAACAAAAATCTATCTTGTTACCTAATATAAATATACACATGTACATGTACATGTACATCTAGTTCAAATTTAACTAGAGAGTGTTCCAGGATGTCATTATATTTCCGCAGGGAACATGGTGACTAAATTGTGTAGGTAGGCAGAATGAGCTAGTTGCAATGAAATATTCAATTGCATAAACAGGGGTAATATAAATATTGGTTGATAGGTAGTGTGACACACAAGTGAACTCAACTCTGGTAAAGGTGAAAAGAGGCAAGGAGCAAGGTAGAAGTTAGTCAGTCAGGTCTCTATTGTACTTGCAGAAATTATACAGTTTTACTAAGCACTTTATATTTTGCACATGATTAGGCTTTATCTAGTTATTCCTAATATAAGGGAGAACTGTGCTAATGGCAAACAGATATGACTGTCTAGCCATCACAGCATTTTATAACCCTCCTATCCCCCTAACCGAACGTGGAGGGTTACAATGGCACTAAACATGGTTCTCACCACCAGCAGGCTACATCTACAAACTGTGGGAAAGGACGACATCTAGCAACACTTATTTAACCCAAACACTATGCCTACATTAATAAGCGATACTCTAGTATCCCGCGCGAAGCCCCCACCCTTCGGATGGACAGTCATCATACTAGAGCAAACATGCGAATACTGGAGCATGTAAAAGTTAACTAGAACTAGTTTTATAACCATGCAAATCATATAGTAACAAAGCAAACTAATAATGAACTATATATCTGACACCGCAGAACATAAGTCATGCAAATATAAATAACTGTAAGATAAGTCTATTACAAACGACCGAGCATTACAAATAAGAACTAGTAGCGAACCCATACATATTCTCTGAAGCACGCCCGCGGACCCGACAACTACTTCACCTAAGGTCCACTAGCCTAGAACTACACAAGGGAGGAATTGAGCTTGAGCTTCAACTTGAGGTGTGTCTCTATTCTTACCCCCCCCCCCCCTCTCATATTTATAGAGGGTGCAAAGAAGGGGTCTTTAGCCGAGTTGCAACTACCCGAGCATATTGAACCAACTTAAGGAAGGAGGGAGGAAGCTTCCAAGGCGAAGGCTGGAGGTTTGTGGCACCATGGGCCAGTCGGCCGACCAGGGTTGCTTTGGTGGCCTCCCACGTGTCCTCTTTTTATTTTTCTACGTGCCTGGTCTTCAGTTATGTTAGTTTGGTACTGAATGTGGGCCCTTTGATCCATGAGAGTCTGAATTCTGCGCTCTGATTGGTCGATAATTTTCTCCTTAGATCATAAGGTACTTTCAACCTGAATTTTAGCTCTATTTCCAACATTGCGTAATTTCTAAGAGCATAGAGGGTTTAGGCATTATTTTAGATAAATATGCATGTAAAATATTTAAACTCTCACGATTTTTTGATCAAATTAATGCTTGGAATTGGTCTCTAACAAGCGTCAACAAGATCCCCTAAGTTGTCCTTTGCTCGTTCCGAGCAAATTAGGACAAGATGCCCCAACCTATTTGTTGAAGGTTGATGATGCAATCAAGACCGATTCAATTGCCGAGAGTTGAACTCTCTTGAAATTATTGACCCTCGGTCATGCTTCCTTGAGTTGACACGGATTTCGTCATGAACTAAGAGATGCTAAGAGATGTTAATTCAGAATACTCCTGTTCCTCAGTAATTGTGCTAAGAGTTGTTAATCATTTCTTGGTGCATTGCTAGGATAGGTATTTTAGTTGTGCATCTAGAGTTGACGTTTAGAAATACCAACAAGCATTTTTGGCGTCGTTGAGTTATTAATATTTGGGAAAATTGTTTACGGTTAATATCCAATGTCCGATCAGGACAACCATGCTGTTTTCTCTTTTTTCAAAGCAGGGTAGTGTTCAACTGAGTTCAATTTGCCAGCAACAATTGAATCGGTGTCGACTCAAGGAAGCGTGATCGAGGTTCATTAATTTCTAAAGAGTTCAACTCTCGGCAATTGAATCGGTCTTGATTGCATCATCAACCTTCAACGAACAAGGCTCAGGATTTTCC
This sequence comes from Panicum virgatum, assembly GCF_016808335.1. Taxonomy (NCBI): domain Eukaryota; kingdom Viridiplantae; phylum Streptophyta; class Magnoliopsida; order Poales; family Poaceae; genus Panicum; species Panicum virgatum. The sequence continues at coordinate 31,525,280 of NC_053148.1, read as the reverse complement.
TCGCAAATGCTTTCCTATTGTTATTGCCTGATCACCAATGACAGTGAAGATCATACCAATCAAAGGGGCCAGCTAAATAATGATTCAATCCATCGTTGAGTAGAGAATCCCTCACCATTTATCAGGGTTTCCAGTATGGGATCATCAGAAATCTATGATTACTCCCGAATATTATTCAAAGAGAAGTAGTGATATCCCTGAAGACCCGAACATCGTATCAAGGAAAGAATTAAGCCGGCAATCCTAGTGATACAATAAACACATATGGTACATGTTAAACATACATGCTTTACAATGAACATCCATGTTATATGTTGAACACATGCTGTATGAAAACCACATGTAATTTGTTAAATACATAATGAATCGTATAATTACATGCTAAATCCTTAGTCATGCTCTGACTAATTTTTTTTAAAGAAAAACTTGAAGTAACTGAGGAAATAAATGTCTTGTTCAAAAGACTTAAAATTTTGAACCCTTGCTTATAGGTAAACCGGTAGTTATCTCATATTTATTTCTAACCATTGCATGTTTACATTTTTTAGGTTTTCAATTTGATTTTTTTGCATGATTTTTGCACTCTTATGCATTGAAATCCTTGACATATTTGATTCCTCAACTTTTGTATCTGCATCCCTCATAAATTATTAATTTGAACAAGCACCCTAAGGATATTTTGGGGAGGAATTGGCAGCCAACTTGATTTGGAAGCTAGTGCATGCATGAACTTGGATGATTTTCATGTCCAAATGCATTTGAGGCCACACCTAGGCCTGCACCAGCCAAGTTTTGTAGGCATTCAAGTGTTTTTGGATCACATGGCAGTCATTCAAGAGTGCTGCAAAAGCTCATCAATTTTGGCTCCAACAAGGGGCCGGCCGACCACCATGCTTGACAAAGCATGGGGTGGCTTCCCCCTATAAAAGCCAAGGAATATGGGCCTTCTCTTGCTGCCCCAAACCGAGCTGCAAGTGATTGCCCTCGTGATCCACCTCCTTCCTTTCTATTTGATCTTGTTCTTGCTTCAGGTTCATAAGAAAAAGAAAAAAAATAATTTCTACATTTTCCCTTCCATTCGCATTCGTGTTTCATTTCAATCTCGCTGCAAGAATGTGTTTCTAGTGGTACTATTACCCCGCAAGAACAATTTTGTGGTGCGGACTCGCCCACAAGAATGATTTTGTGGCGTGTTATCACCCACAAGGACGATTTTTATGAGAGGCAACCAAGCACCGCAAGGACTACTGACTTCTCGCACGGCTGACCTTTATTTGCTAACACTAACATAATCATTTCGATTTGTTGTGTGTTTTTGTGCTTTTTTTCAGGTATGAGGAAGTCCGGAAGGAAGCTCCATGGTGCACTAAAGAAGGTGGGAAGTTCAAGTCGTTCTCGGGAGCGAACGAATATCTACAACTGGCCTACCCCTCCTTCGAGCCACGATGAAGCACCAACAGAGACCGATGAAGAGCAGGTAGAGTCCCAGACACTGGAGGGGGCAAGCTCCCCAGGCACCACAAGGGGAGGGACCCGACGAATCTCACCTCGACATTCAAGGGAACCAAGAGACCCAAGCCTACAACATGCTGAAAAACAAAACCTTCAACCACACCCGTGGCTTCAATGACGAACTACTCAAAAAGACAGGTATGGATGTTGATTTTGCTAGAGTTTGGAAGGCTGTGGGTTGGTCTTTTTTCGCTGATGTTTCTAAGTTTGGTTCTCGGATTTGACAATCCAGTTTCTCTGCACTTTGGTGGAGAAACAGGAGGGTATTACTTTCCGGTTCTTTAGCCAAGAATTCTCTTTAACTTGGAAGGATTTTAGCACTCTTTTGCGTTTTCACCAATGTTGTTCTGTTGATATTAATCGCGCCTTGAGTAGGTTTCGTAAAGAGAGTTTTTTTCAATCCATCACGGGAACTGAATCCTTTGGGGAGCATGTTGCAATGATACCCAAAACCCGACATTGTGCCGGATGCAAAAATGGGTTGTTATATTATGTGCTTTTCCAGGGAGGATGTTCAGATTTTGCATGTGGATGAACTTCGAATTCTTTATGCCATGGTGAACAAGATTAAATTTTTGCCCGCTAAATTCATGGTTCGCCAGTGGCCCGAAAACTATCGTTTGGTTGGACCCGTGGAATGCACTTCTCTTATCACTAGAATTGCTCAAGGTTTCGGTGTGTTAAATTGGGCAAAGTTTTGTTACATAGAGACGCCCCACTTTTTCATCTATGAAAATTATTTGGTTTTTGGGTATATTCTAAATATTCTAAGGATGGATCTCTCATATTTTTTCTTTCCCGGCTATGTAAATGAAAATTTGGTTAGCTAACCCGAATTTTCATTAATATAATTGCCGGAGTCTAATATTTGAGCTGCAACCCGCGGAAGCAGAGTAGTGTGACAGGGAGGATGACATGGAGCATGTCGCGAAATGCCGCAATGAACATGCCTCGGCCTCCTCCCCATGCTTTTCATGGCTATGCAGGTACTTGGGCTCAAACCGCAGATGTTGCTGGATCCTCCTCTATGTATCAACCCATTTGGGATCAGTACATCCCGCAGCCGGACATGGGGGCATCATCTTGGCAAAAGTGCAAGCAGTGCTGAATGGCAGCAACACGGGAGGACGGACTGAGGCTATGGTATCTCGAGTTCAGAAGGAACCCCTCCACTCTTTTCTGCTCGGCGTTCATACTCTGCTCGAAACTATCATGATCTCACTCAAGGGATCGAGGGTTTGAGCGTCCGCTGCAGCAACTTAGAACAAACGACACAAGAGATCCATACCACTCTCAACACACACATCGAGAACACCACGCAGCATCATGAGCAGCAAGATGCAAGTCTGACCACTCTAATTGACATGGTGAAGAAGGAACAAGAAGAGAGGTTGGCGTAAATGACGTCGCTGGGATACAATCCTAGACCCAGCCAATGATCCAGCTTGGGGGAGGTGCCCCGAGAGGTAACATGTATCAATGCATTCATTTCTTACATTTCGAGCATGTTTGCATGTTTCCTTTTCTTGCTTTGCATTTAATTCTGCATTTAAAAAAATCATCATCATCTATCAGCATAAAAAGACCAAAAATATTTGCTCTCAATTCACCTAGTTTATTTTCCTTTCATTTCCATCAGTGGTAAGAATGTTTTAGCCATCCTGTTGACATGATGAATAGTTGCTCTATTTTTATTTTATTTTTATGCTTAGTTTACAACTTGTATTCTCCAAGAATTGGATTTGTTAGTTTAGAAAGTTTGCCATGAACCTGAAATTTTGTGGGGAGCACTAGCATGATCTAATTCCAGGTTGTTGAGAAGTATGATATGATGAATTAGAGTTGCTACAAACTTGTTCTAAGAAAAACTTTACGTCCGGAACTTTCGTTCTACAAAAATATTAAAATGAAAATCTCCTCAATGACTATGAACACCTACCAAAGCCATATACATGTAGACTAGAATGAACAACCATATACACATGCTCCTTGTTATCATTTTGAGCTTTGTCAATTTTTGTGACCATTTTGAGTTTTTTTTATGCTCTCATGATCGAGATCACGTACACATATTCATAGTCCACATTAAATTTCCATATTGTGAGTGGTCAAATATTTCCATATCATCCATTCATCCTTTATTCTACTGAATAAATGCTTCTTAATGTGATTATCTCTCTCAAATATTTATGCAAAAAGGGTATGGCTATGCTAAAAAAAGAGAAAAGAGAGGAAAGATGGCATACCAAAGAAGCATGACCCACGGTGAGGTAGAGAGAAAAGATAGTGTGCCAAAGAAGCATGACCCAAAAAAAAAAGTGACCACATGAAGGCTCACAAGTCAAAAATAGAAAGAACAGCTAGCCATATACAAAGTTCAAAAGAAAGAGAAGTCATATTTGGAGATACCATTCATTTATTCCACATACCACAGCCCATACACATGCACTTCTCAATCATGGTTGTATGAATTGTTTCCTCTTTTTGGTTCAATCTTTGACTTTGCAAAATATTTGGTGCAAGTATGCCTTGACATTTTTGCTACCATGAGCTCCACATAAGCCATTATTTAGAAATAGGAAAGGAGAGGCATGAAAAGAGATTTTTGGTAAAAGAGCCACTACACAATGAGTGACTTGAGAGTGTCATTCGAGGAACTTGTTTTTCTTTTCGAAAATCATAAAAATTTCCGGATGCAAAGTTGAGTAAGGAATAGCTGAGTAGTGCTTTATAAATCGTTCTATTTCTCAACCGCCCAAGAAAAGAAGATTGCCAAAAGCCCCATGGAGACTAAGGTAAAATGGGTGAGCAATTTATTACCAACTTATTCATTTTGCGATAGAATGCTTTATTGTAGATTTTGTGTATTGAGGAAATGAGATGTTACAGCAACTCTTGATCAACAACTTAAAGTTTGGCTTTGCTTCGGAATGAGCAAATTTTAGCTTGGGGGATCTTGTTGACGCTCATTAACAATCAATTCTGAGTGTCAATAATGTCCAAATAAATGGATGAGCTTGCATTTCTTATACTCATATTGCTAATAAATCACCAAATTGCACATGTCCTTGTAGAATTTTTTGAGTGCAGATTTTTGACCAAAAATGAAGGGCAATCATACCCTTTGATCAAAGGAGCAAAAGTGCCATCCAATCACGCGTCGCCACACAGTCATCATATGGATTGGAGGGTCCACTAGTGCAGCAAACTGACATAACAAAGGCTCTGGCATGTGGCAATGCAGCAAGAAACTTCCAGGAAGGTCACCGGACAAAGGCGGTGGCCAGTGGGTAGGCCCACTGGTCGGCTGACCACCATGGTCGGCAGGCTAGTGAAGCAGGCCCGACCTTCTCCTTTGAAGGGAAGCTTTCTGGAAACTTAATTTCTTAAGGCAGTTCAAGGTGCCACACGTGCAAATTCATGACCAAGCTGCTGGTTTCACCCCCTCTATAAATATGAGAGGGGGGCCTCCTAGAGACAAGAAAAAATGTAGCCATTCCTCACTTGTAAAGTTTTAGGGAGTAGAATTCAGGTGTGGAGTTGTAATTCAAGGAGTTAGAGCCTTCATGGAGAGTTGGTATGTCTTGTATATTCTCTTTATGTAATCTCTTGACTTTGTTCTAGATGTTTATTTCTTTCAACTTGGTATCTTTGGTTCATATGCTTGGCTATGTATGTGATCCTTTCATGATAATACTTTGAGTACTTTATCTTGCATGTCAACTTTAGTTAGTAAGATAACAACACAATTTGGTTTCATCTCCTTTAATTGGGTACTCTAGAACTAAGGCTGCTGATAGAGACGAATGTCCTTGCACAAGGCTAGAGTAGTAATTGTTAATGCGGACATAGTGTCTGGGTTACAGTTTACGTTTGAATGTCGTCTTTCCAACAGTTTGTAGAGGTAGCCTGTGGGTGGTTACAGCCCCATTTAGTGCCATCGTAATCCTCCACGTTAGGTTAGGAGGGTAGGAGGTGCATAAAAGTCTATGTTGGCCAGACAGTTAAATCTGTCGGACATGCATGGTTCTCCCATTGTGTTAGAAATCTTTAGTCCTTTTTTACAATTATTTGGATAAACAACTCTGATATGTCTCATGCATGCTAAATATGATGAAATGTCTCTAGTTCCCTTATCTTGCTTTCATTCTTCCGCTACCCCAAATGTTATATTTATTAAGGTCATCTTGTCTCATACTACCTCTACCTCGGCTATTATTATCACTTACCCCTATTCAGATTTGAATATTAATTCAGTAGTAATTCTCCCTAGCTTAATAATATCTTTACACCGCCGTCTTCCCTGTGGAATTATAAATGACACCTTGGTATACCCACTAAGTAAAATGCTACACCGGTATATTCTGTGTGCTTGTGAAATAGTTCATGATTCAGAATACTTTTGTTCCTTAGTAATTGTGCTAAGTTATGTTTAGTATTTCTTGGTACTAGAGATGGCAGTGGATCGGGTTCGGTGCGGGTATCCGCGGGTTTCGGTTTTTCGGGTTTCGGGTTTGGTGTTGGTTTTCGCCCACGGTTTTCAAGTTCGGGTTTGGGTTTGGTTTCAGATTCGGTTTCAGGTTTTGGTTTCGACCCGTGGATATCCAATGGATATCCGAAATAAATCATTTGGAATTAAAACTCATGTTTTATAATATGTTAATGATAACTTGTTTACTTAGACTATTAAATTTATTGAAAGTCGACTCAAGAAAATATTTATTGTTTGTTGCCTCTTGTTTATACATGTGAATATGTGTATATTTATCCGTGGGTTTCGGGTATCCATTCGGGTTTCGGGTATCCACAGGTTTGGTTTTGGTGATGGATTTCCACCCGAATCGATTTCGGGTTCGGGTTTTGATTTCGGGTTTCGGTTTTGGGTGCACGGAGACTCCACCCGATCCGAACCCGACCCGTTGCCATCCTTACTTGGTACCGTTACTAGGACATGTATTTTAATTATGTTTCTATAGTTGACATTAAGAAATACCAACATAGCTCACATTTCCTATCGTGGAGGTGTACCATTGCCTTGTAATCCATCATATTAGCTTGACATGTAAATTTGCACAAGGATAACATATGCAATTTATACATAACATAATTCTCATTAATATTGAATTGAATCTGAGTTGAGAAAGTATGCACCACTTGTCGGTGTTTCGATCACCTACTAATAAATTTACGTCGCGCTTCTTCGATAGCTAACACTCATAGGCAAGAGATTTAGATTTGTTTGCGCAATCACCCTACATCCAGTATGGGCCTATGAGGTGGTATGCTTCGTGTCTTGCGTTCGAATGTTGGGTGCTTACAACAGAGCTCTTGCAAGCGAGTGAGTCGGTGGGTGTGTGAGTCCTGATTTCGCATATTGTTTGGAGAGGGCCCAGCTCCACCTTATATATCTAAGTGGACTACGCTACATTGCAAGAAAAAAGGGTGTCTCACCCCCCCCCCCCCCCCCCCCGCAGCGGGACTCCTCACGGGCATAAAATATTCTAGAATAAGGGATAGCACATGGCATGTACCTTATCCTATTGTAACTACTCGAATAGAAGGAAACTACCCGATAGACATTGGGAAGGACTCCTTGAGTAGTATTCGGCTAGGATTTCCATGTAACCCTATCTCACCAGCCTATATAAGGGCGGGCATGGACCCCCTCGAAATATCAATTATCTATGGCGATACAAACAACACACAGAATGTAGGGTATTACGCATCTCGCAGCCCGAACCTTTCTAAAGCTTTGTGTTTCTTGCACCGTCGGTTCCAGCACTCGGCGATTCCATACCTACAATCCTGCTGCTTAGGGTATCTCTGAGCAGACTTGGTGGCTAAACACCGACACCGGGTCGGCATCCGATGGGGAAATGAAAGGATCGATACTAGGCCTAGAGAGGGGTGAATAGGCCTGTTTAAAAATTTTCTGAAAAAGCTTGGCAGAAAATTGTCAGGTTCGGATGATCCGGCCTAGGGTCGGATGATCCGACAGGGGAAAAGAATCTTGCACGAGATTTGAAATCTACTTAGCTTTTGATGATTCTCTTTGAATACAAAATTGATAAAAGAAGTAGCTAAGCCTATGAACTAGATTAGCACAAGAGGAAAGCCACTAACAAGTAGATCAAGTCAAAATTAGCTCAAGAACAATAAATACAACAATAAATGAAAGAGACACAAGATTTATCCCAAAGTTCACTCCACAAAGGAGCTACGTCTCCGTTGAGGTGCTCACAAAGAGCAGGGTTGCCCTATAACCCTTCCCCTCACTCAATCAACCACACAAGAAGATTGAGTTGCTCACTAGTAGATGTCCACGAAGGACGGGGTAATACAAACTTCCGAGGCTCAACCACAAAGAAATGGAAGCTCATCGGCACCTCTAACCGTCTAGGAGCGAAGCTCCAAGAGTAACAAACGTGAATCGACGAATCAAAAGTTGCTTCAAGTGCTTCTTCAGATGAACAAGTGCAAGCCCATGGAGTGCTCTCAAATCACACCTCGAATCTCACTTCCTCTCAATCCCTAGGTGTTTCCTTGCAAGAATCAAGCTCTAGGATGGAGAGAAGTGAAGGATTAAATGCTTTGGAGGTGAGGTTGGTCGGGGAGTGAGAGAGAGGTAAATGAAGGGGGTGAAGGGGTATATATACTCCAACCCCTGAAAGTGACCGTTGTGTGTTTTCTGGTGGTTCCCGGATCATCCGGGGTAGGAACAGAATAGGCTAAAACACACTCGAAATACCCAGGCCCGGATCATCCGGTGTAGGACTGGATCATCCGGCCTGGCTCTTCCAGCCGCTCACAGAATCCCAGGTTCGGATCATCCGGGCTAGGGCCGGATCATCCGGGCTTGCGCAGTACTGCCCGGCACTGTTTGGCCGGATCATCCGGCACAGTGCAGAAACTTTGTGTTGTGGAGAGTTTTATGAGTGTTTTCTCTCAAATATATCATCTCCAATGAAACATTTTAACAACCTAAAATTCATTCGAATGCATCCCCCTTAATAGTACGGTGAACCTATACTCAAATTCAAACCGAAAATTAAAATTAAATCTCTGATAGAATCCACCATACTTATTTTGAAATTGGGGACCTTCTTTTCATCATCTTCTTGATTTTCTCATTTTATTCCTACACACTTTCTTGAAAGCATCATATCCCCAAATTGTGATTGTCAAAAATCACCAAAATCATTTAGGGACCTAGATGCACTTTCAATCTCCCCCTTTTTGGTGATTGATGACAATACCAATTTGGGCTCAAAAAGGGAGGAATAAAATTTAAGAATTCTAATCAAGAGATAGGAGAGCTCCCTCTAAATATGTGCATAAATATTTCAAAGTGGCCTCAAATGTCAATGCACATATTTAAGTGAGGTCCCCCTACATCATTGCATATATGTGCATTTGTGTGATGAAATAACCGTGATGCATATGACAAAATCAATATAATAATAAAGTGAGAAATAACATCACACCATCCATAAGCATCACACCATAGATAAATGAAAGGTTCGACATCACACTAGCAACATAGTTCTTACAAAGCGAAATTGTTCACATGGCACACACCACACATAACACCATTACATAGTTCTTACATGTCCATTACATAAATAAGATAGATAAAATGATGAGAAGCGAATGAGGGGCCTCCAAGCGCCAAATTCACCCCCCCCCCTTTGGCATCAAGCGCCAAAAAGGAAGCTACTCGTCGTCGTCGTCATCGCCATCTCCATCAGACTCGGTCTCCTTATCATCATTGTCCTCTTCCTCCTCATAATCATGAGTTTGACCTGGCATTTCTTGACCTCCATAGTCAAGCTCAACATCCTCAAAGGGGTTCTCTTGAGGCACATAATCATCCCATGAATTGTAGACCCTTGGAGGAGTGGGAAAGTCCCTGGGCTCACGAACTGGAGAGTGAGGAAGATCAACCTTGGCCATGATTTCCTTTTGCCTCCTCTCCAACTTGAGGAGTTACTCATCCATGTACCTTCTATGCTCACGAATCTCTTGGGAATTCTGGCGACACATGTTGTAGCAAGCAAAAATACCTTGAGCAATATAATCCAACTTGCCTTTGGAAGCCTTGCGCCCACGTGAGGTAGATGGTCCAGGTGAGGGAGGTGCTGCTCGAGAAGATGAAGGAGCTCCTCTAGAAGATGATGCACCAGGAGCAGAAGCAGAGGAAGGTGGATAAGCACCAGGAAAAGGTCCAGAAGGCTGAATCCCAGTAATATCATTGCCAATATGAAGAGTCTGCTCAATCTTGCCCTTGCTGGTATGATATGACACATGGGAGGTGCTGGGCACAATGTTGAGCTGAGTCACCGTCTTGATCATGTGGAATATGTAGGGAGTATAATGACATGCACTGGAAGAATCTGATAAGCAAGAGATGATCTCATTCCAAATAAACTCCATAACTGCAAACTTGCGCTTTCTAGGAGCCATCTGTACTAACAAATTCTTCGCCCTATGTGAGATGTTGTCCGAGTCACCCCTCTAGGAGTGAGAGTGAAACGAAATAAGGTGTTGAGCAATCTATAAAATGAAGTGAGGCCCTTGACTTGCCCAAGTACTATCTCACCATAAGCCCGATCATACATGAAGTGCATCTTGGAGGGGTCAAGTTCATTACCTTCATGTAGATCCACCTTAGACTCATCACGATCCACAATATAGCCACCACCATAACCAACTAGGCTTCCAGTGTGACCAAACAAGTTGCTAAACTGAGCCATGGTGTATGTGAACCGCTTTCCTCCAATGAGAAACTGAAATATTCTTCCACATTCACTAATATGAAGTGTGGCATAGAATTGGGCCACAACTTTCTCATTCTAGTCACAAGAGAAACTCATGATTCCAAGCAAATTCATCTCTTGACACCGGTCATGAACATCATCAACTACTTCCTTAAGTGGTGAAGCTAACCCCTTCAAATAATTCCAGTCAATCCATTTCATTTCTGTGGTGACATGTTTCATGGTCATAATGACTGACTCATACCAATCAGCTTGATGAGGAAACCAAAAGCAAGAATCACCACGAAAGCTACGCTCAACCTCAGCTGGATCCTCACTATATCTCAGATTCTCAACAGAATTTCCACCTCTCTTATAATTAATCATGGGAGGATCACGACGGTCACGAGTTGGGTGTTGAACAGTAGCCATGACATTCTCAAGATATGAAAGGTCTATATCATCATCAGGCTCAACTCTAGGATTACTAGGATCAGCTAAAGCAGAGCTAGATTGCCCTCTAGAAGTTCTCCCAGTACCTCTGCCTTGTCCTGGAGGATATGTTGCACCACGACCCCCTTACATTTCTCTTGGTCGACCCCTTCTTGGTGCTTTGCTTGGGCCTAGAATAAACTTCCTCTTGAGAGCTCCGCCTATAATCATCATCATTGTCTGAGTCGGTGGGAGGACCCTTCTTCTTGCTCACTTTGGTTTTCACCATCTAGAACACAAGATAAGTAGCCAAGATTTAGGATATGATAGATAGGAATTGAAAGATTCAATTAAGAAGTAGTTCTTTCCTGGGCATAGCCGGATCATCCAGGTATACTCCGGATCATCCGGGCATAGGCCGGATCATCCGGCTCTACTCAGGATGAACCCCAAATTTATGAATCCGAGGATTTAGCCAATGAAATCTAATGAAACTCTTGGCAAAACCTCTAGATAGGTAAAGGAGATGAATCGCCGGAGGAAATACATTTGAGTTTCCCACGTGAATCGAAGGAGTTCCGGAGGGGTCCGGATCTTCCGAGGTGTGGAGAATCAAAGGCACAAAGTAGCTCAACAAATCCTTGGTTGAAAAGTGAGATCACCACGCGGAGCTTTTGAGAAGAAAGAGGTGGCGGTGGTGGAAAAGAAAGGAAGGGTTAGGTCACCCCGCACCGGCCCTTTATATAGTGGACCTGCCAGGGCCCGATGATCCGGGCTAAGGCTGGATCATCAGGACTTGACCAGAAGGTTTGGGTCACAGGGGGCCGGATGATCCGGTACAGGGCCGGATCATCCGTGTTTGTGCAGTAGGTTTTTGGCCGATTGGACCGGATGATCCGAGCTAGGTCCGGATCATCCGAGTTCTACCAGAGAGATTTTGCCAATTTAGATAGATTTGATGACAAATTTTTGATCAATGTGATAAAGAATCATGTATGGACATATAAGATCCTTAACTCAAAATGATCAGGCACAATCAACAATACATAACAATGATCATTTGAGACAAGGGGTGATCCAATGATCACAACATCAAAAAATTTGGAAAAACTCGCACAAATAACATTTTTCTCTAGTCTAGGCATTAATACAAGATATGTGTAACATGTCAAGCCAAGTTACGAGAATCCAAGATATTTGGCTCACTCCTAAGAAAACGGAACCTTTGCTCATCGAGGGGCTTTGTGAAGATATCGGCTAGTTGCTTATCGGTACTCACATGACTTAAAGCGATATCTCCTTTGGTTTTGTTGTCTCTTAGAAAGTGATGTCTTATATCAATGTGCTTGGTTCTTGAGTGTTGGACGGGGTTATTGGCTAGTTTGATGGCACTCTCATTGTCACACAAAAGAGGTATCTTTTTATACTCACAACCAAAGTCACTCAAAGTTTGCCTCATCCAAAGTAGTTGAGCACAACAAGCACCGGCTGCAACATACTCGGCCTCGGCGGTGGATAGTGCAACGAAATTTTATTTCTTAGAGCTCCAAGACACCAAGGACCGACCAAGAAATTGGCAAGTCCCCGTTGTACTCTTTCGATCAACTTTGCAACCGGCGTAATCCGAATCGGAATAGCCAAGTAAATCGAAAGTGGAGCCCTTGGGATACCACAAGCCAAGGTTTGGAGTTAACACTAAATATCTCAAGATTCTTTTAGCAGCTACCAAATGGCATTCCTTAGGATTAGCTTGAAATCTTGCACACATGCACACACTAAGCATAATATCCGGCCTAGATGCACAAAGGTAAAGCAAAGAACCGATCATGGAGCGATATACCTTTTGATCCACGGATTTTCCATCTTCATTTAGATCAAGATGTCCATTCACGGCCATGCAAGTCTTGATGGGTTTAGCATTAGCCATGTCAAACTTCTTGAGCATATCATTTGTATATTTAGTTTGACATATGAAAGTCCCTTCCCTCATTTGCTTGATTTGAAACCCAAGGAAGAACTTTAATTCACCCATCAAGGACATCTCGAATCTCTTGGTCATGATCCTACTAAACTCTTCACAAAACTTTTCATTAGTAGAACTAAAGATAATGTCATCAACATAAATTTGACAAACAAAGAGATCTTTATCTACTTTTTGGGTAAAGAGAGTAGAATCGGCTTTCCCATTACAAAGCCGTTCTTGAGAAAAAAAATTCCCTAAGGCATTTATACCATGCTCTAGGAGCTTGCTTAAGCCCATAGAGCGCCTTATGGAGCTTGAAGACGTGGTTTGGAAACTTAAAATCTTCAAAGCCCGGTGGTTGCTCAACATATACCAATTCGGAGATTGGTTCAATTAGGAATGCGCTTTTCACATTTATTTGATATAGCTTGAAATCATGGTGAGTAGCATAGGCAAGTAAAATACGAATTGACTCAAGCCTAGCTACGGGAGCATAAGTCTCACCAAAATCCAAATCTTCGATTTGCGTGAATCTTTGAGCAACCAACCTTGCCTTGTTTCTTGTTACTACGCCATTTTCATATTGCTTGTTTTGAGAGACCCACTTGGTTCCTATGACATTTTGCTTGGGTCTTTCTACTAAGGATCAGACTACATTCCGTGTGAAGTTGTTCAACTCCTCTTGCATGGCCATCATCTAATCTGGATCATCCAAGGCTTCCTCTACCTTTAGTGGCTCCAAGGAAGAAACAAACGAGTAATGTTCATAAAAGGTAGCCAAACGAGAACGAGTGGTTACCCCTTTAGTTATGCTTCCAAGGATGTTGTCCACTGGATGATCCTTTTGGATACTTTGATGTACCCTTGGATGAGGAACTTGTGTTTGTTGTTGAACTTGCTGAGCCTCTTCTTCATCTTGAGGTTGATCTTGATGATCGTATGATGGTTCTTGATCCATGTCCCGGATACTCCGGTACTCTTTCCGGTTAGACCGGATTTGAGACCCAGAGTCTCCGGCTTGATTTCTGGAGTTTCCAGGATGCGCTGCGGAATGTGTTCTTGATGGACTTGGAAACACCATCCTATCCTCTTCTTGATCTTCTTGTTCTTGAGGCTTTATCTCTCCATTGGCTAGCTTCTTGATTGCCTTGCTTGATGGTTCCTCCAATCCTACAAAATCATCAACTTGCTCTCCTTGAGAGCCATTAGATTCATCAAATGTCACGTCACACGCAATCTCAACACGACCAGAGATTTTGTTAAAGACGCGATAGCCGTGAGCATTTGAGGCATAACCAAGAAGAAACCCTTCATCTACTTTAGGAGCAAACTTAGAAGTTTTGTTTTTCTTATTTAGAATGAAACACTTACTCTCGAAGACCCTAAAGTATGATACATTTGGCTTTTTACCAAGAAGTAGCTCATATGCCGTCTTGTTCAAGATCTTGTGAAGATAGAGGTGGTTGATTGCATGACATGCCGTATTGATTGCTTCCGCCCAAAATTGATCCGAGATCTTGTATTCATCAAGCATTGCTCTTGCGGCTTCTATGAGAGTTCTATTCGTCCTCTCAACAATTCCATTTTGTTGAGGTGTGTATGGTACCGTGAACTCATGACCAATTCCCTCTTCATCAAGGTACTCTTCTATATGGGTGTTCCTGAACTTGGTGCTATTGTCACTTCTTACTTTCTTGATCTTGGTTTCAAACTCGTTTTGGGCTCTCTTTGCAAAATTTTTGAAAGTTTCTTGTACTACACTTTTGTCATGCAAAAAGAATACCCAAGTGAAACGAGAATAATCATCAACAATAACAAAACCATATTTATTACCACCAATGCTAATGTACGCCACCGGCCCAAAAAGATCCATGTGGAGAAGCTCGAATGGCTTGATGGTGGTGACGATGCTCTTTGATGGATGCGGGACACCAACTTGTTTTCCCGCTTGGCAAGCACTACACACACGATCTTTCTCAAAGGAAACATTTATTAGTCCTAGGATGTGATCCCCCTTTAGAAGCTTGTTGAGATTTCTCATCCCAACGTGAGCTAGTCGGCGATGCCATAACCAACCCAAGCTATACTTTGCCACCAAACATGTGTCAAGTTGAGCTTTCTCTTCTGAAAAGTCCACAAGATATAGCTTTTCCTTGAGCACACCTTTGAAAGCAACGGAGTCATCGCTTTTTCTAATGACGGACACACCCTCATTAGTAAAGAGACAATTGAAGCCCGAATCACAAAGTTGTGAAATGGACAACAAATTATACCCAAGTGTATCAACTAAAAGAACCTTTGAGAGATTAAATTGTGAGTTTAAAGTAATGTTATCAGTTCCAAGTACTTTTCCTCTTTCATTACCGGCAAATGTGATGTAGTGATCACCACTTGACTTTGTCAAAGCATCAAACATACTCCTTTCTCCAGTCATATGATTTGTGCATCCACTATCGATCACCCAAGTTGAACCACCAGAGGAGTATCCCTACAAAACAAGGTTGCTCTTTTGTTTTAGGTACCCAACAATACTTGGGTCCTACAATGTTAGTCACAAGCACCTTGGGCACCCACACACAACTCTTTACTTTAGTGCTAAACGTGCGATGACCAACAAATTTTGCAACCACTTTACCACGGTGGTTCCTAGTTAACACAAAATCCGCATAAAAGGATACATGTGACGACGGTTCTTGTGTTTGTGACTTGCTTGAAGTCTTGAACTTGTCTTTCTTTGATGAGGATGCAACAATCTTGGCACCCTCTTCACATGTAGTTTCTCTCTTGATGAACTTGACATGACTTGATGCTTGATTCTTCCTTTCTCCCTTGCAGATGGGAGTAGTCATATTCACAAGACCCCCATTTGCTCCTAATGCGGCGGTCTTGTTGTTCTTAACATATGGAATGGATTGTGGAATGCCTTGCTCGTTCTTCCCAAGGCCTTTGCCTTTCTCAAATCCAAACTTGCTCATGTACCTTGAGCCAAATCCCTTGGTATGCTTCTCAAACTCACCTACCCTTGAATCGGGATTTGCTTTGTATGATTGCTCATTTGGATCTTGTAACAATTGGGTGAGCCTACTAATTTCCTTCCTCATGGCATTCATCTCAACATGGTTAGTAGCACAAGTTTGAATATCAATTTTATAACAACGTGCACAACCATTACTTTTTGATGGAATGGATGAACTAGATTTCTCACTAGCTTTTGAATTGCTCTCTAGAGTAGTGTTGTGCTCAACCTCAAGTGCCTTGTGAATGGCTTGCAAGCTTGTGAAGCTTTCTTGAAGTTTGGCATTTTCACTTCTCAAATTAGCATTTGTGTTCTCTACCAAGGAGTATTTCTTGGTTAAGTCATTCACCTTTTCTTTTTCACTAGTGAGCAACTCTCTTACCTCAAGAAGAATGTTATCAATGGTTTTGAGAGAGTCCTTAATCCTCTTGTTCTCCTTCCTTTTATAGGCAAGGTCCTTGTCAAGAGTTTTAGAGGTTTCTCTCTCAAGCCTAAGCAATTCCTCTTGAGATTCAAGAGTTTCTTCTAACTCATCCATTTTCATTATTAGTTTTATTATTTTAGTTGCACCCTTTTTACCTTATTGGCTAATTAGACTAGAAACTTCATCTTCCTCATCTAGTTCATCATCCAATGAGTTTGGAGAGTTTACCTTCACATTCTTGGCCATAAGACATATGATTGGATCTTGATCCTCATAATCGGTGAGATCTTCAAATAATTTATTGGAATGATAAGGAGAAGTCTTGAATGCCATGAGGGCAACATCTTCATTCTCGGATTCACTTTCTTCTTGAGAATCCCATTCTTGACCAAGGTGAGCTTCGCCGGCTTGTTTCTTGTATCCTGGTCTTTCTTTCTTGGAAGAGCCTTCTTTGTCATCTTTGTTCTTTTTCTTCTCTTCCGGACAATCTGCAATGAAATGTCCAAGTTTCTTGCACCCAAAACAAGGCTTGTTGGATCTTCTTCTTTGTTCATACTTGCCCTTGTTCTTACCATAGTTCCGGAAGTTGCCCTTTCTAAAGACTCTTCTAAAATTCTTGATAAACAAGGCCATTTGCTCATCATCAAGCTCATCATCATCATTATGACTAGATTCTTCATTCTTGGATGATTGATTTTCTTTCTCTTTGCCCTTAGAGCTAGCTTGTAGTACTATGCCATTGTGCTTTGCCACTTGCTCTTGAAGCTCGGCCAAATCTTGATTTATCTTGATTCTTCTTAATTGATCATGATGAGCATCAATTCTTCCAAGAACATTTTTGGCGGTGAAGTGCTTGAATCCTCTTTCAGCTCTAATCAAGCTAGGTAAAGTGATATCCCTAGCCATATACACGGTCAAGAGCTTGTCCACAATCTCACGATCACTCCATTTATCACCTCCAAGTGATTTGATTTGATTGGTGATCTTCTTCATCCTATTGTCCATTTCCTTGACACTCTCATCCTTTTTCATAGAGAAAAGGCTTAGTTCATCTTCCAATGTCTTGATTCTTGACTCACAAACTTTTCTTGAGCCTTGGTGGTTGACTTGGAGAGTGTCCCAAGCATCCTTGCCGGTTGGTGCATCCTCTATCTTGTAAAACTCTTCCGGGCTCACAGATGTGTGAAGGATGTTCAAGACTTAAAAGTTTCTTTGTAGAACATATTGTTGCACTGGTGTTGGAGTCTCATCTTCATCCGTAATTTCATATCCAACTTCTACAACTTTCCATAAATCCTTGTGAATTGCATTCAAATACCCAAACATCTTGGTTTTCCATTGATTGTATCCGGTTCCATCAAAGAACGGAGGGTTTCCCATATGGATAGATGCACCAAGATCACTAGGAAGTTGAAATGTGTAGTCATGAGGCACACGATGATACTCAAATTTCTTCTTGTCTCTTGATGACTCACTCTTACTAGAATTGCGAAATGATCTTCGCTTGTGATCGGAGTCCGAGTCATCACTTGAGTCGATCAAGATCTTGGACCTAGCTTTCTTCTTCTTTTTGCTCTTCAATTTTTGCTCCTTCTTCTATGCCTTCCATTCTCTATATGATATCTCGTCATTACTTGATTCCGAGTCGTCATCTTCCTTCTTGTTTTTCTTCTTCTTGCCTTTTGAGCCACTTGACTCATCTTGTTTCTCATTCTCAGGTTTTCCATCATCATTCTTGTTCTTGTCCTTGTCATCCTCACCCGTCGGATTGACGGGACGCTCGGGAGAGTGTCCACCCGACATATTCTTTTGTTCTCCAAGCGGTTAAGCTCAACACGGAGATCCAAGCTCTGATACCAATTGAAAGGATCGATACTAGGCCTAGAGGGGGGTGAATAGGCCTGTTTAAAAATTTCCTGAAAAAGCTTGGCAGAAAATCGTCAGGTTCGGATGATCCGGCCTAGGGTCGGATGATCCGACAGGGGAAAAGAATCTTGCACAAGATTTGAAATCTACTTATCTTTTGACGATTCCCTTTGAATATAAAGTTAATAAAAGAAGTAGCTAAGCCTGTGAACTAGATTAGCACAAGAGGAAAGCCACTAACAAGTAGACCAAGTCAAGATTAGCTCAAGAACAATAAATACAATAATAAATAAAAAAGACACAAGATTTATCCCGAAGTTCACTCCACAAAGGAGCTACGTCTCCGTTGAGGTGCTCACAAAGAGTAGGGTTACCCTATAACCCTTTCCCTCACTCAATCAACCACACAAGAAGATTGAGTTGCTCACTAGTAGATGTCCACGAAGGACGGGGTAATACAAACTTTTGGGGCTCAACCACAAAGAAATGGAAGCTCACTAGCACCTCTAACCGTCTAGGAGCGAAGCTCCAAGAGTAACAAACGCGAATCGACGAATCAAAGGTTGCTTCAAGTGCTTCTTGAGATGAACAAGTGCAAGCCCACGGAGTGCTCTCAAATCACACCTCGAATCTCACTTCCTCTCAATCCCTAGGTGTTTTCTTGCAAGAATCAAGCTCTAGGATGAAGAGAAGTGAAGGATTTAATGCTTTGGAGGCGAGGTTGGTCGGGGAGTGAGAGAGAGGTAAATGAAGGGGGTGAAGGGGTATATATACTCCAACCCCCGAAAGTGACCGTTGTGTGTTTTCTGGTGGTTCCCGGATCATCCGGTGTAGGAACAGAATAGGCTAAAACACATTCGAAATACCCAGGTCTGGATCATCCGGCCTGGCTCTTCCAGCCGCTCACAGAATCCCAGGTCCGGATCATCCAGGCTAGGGCCGGATCATCCGGACTTGTGCAGTACTGCCCGGCACTGTTTGGCCGGATCATCCGGACCAAGGCCAGATCATCCGGCACAGTGCAGAAACTTTGTGCTGTGGAGAGTTTTGTGAGTGTTTTCTCTCAAATATGTCATCTGAATGAAGCATTTTAACAACTTAAAATTCATTCGAATGCGTCCCCCTTGATAGTACGGTGAACCTATACTCAAATTCAAACCGAAAATTAAAATTAAATCTCCGATAGAATCCACCATACTTATTTTGAAATTGGGGACCTTCTTTTCATCTTTTTCTTGATTTTTCCATTTTATTCCTGCGCACACTTTCTTGAAAGCATCATATTCCCAAATTGTGATTGTCAAAAACCACCAAAATCATTTAGGGGTCTAGATGCACTTTGAGGAAGGTCTAGAGCTGTGTCCTAGCTAGGGTCCATTAGACAGTTGGGCTCCCTCGTATCTCGAAGCCATGGCATATCCTCCCACTCCAAGGCACCCCTTGTGGCGTCGATCCATATGGAAGGGCATTATATCATTGCACATTAGGTACATCCGTCCCAGTCCACTGGGGTGGGTCTCTTACCGTGTGTTTGGTTGGGGGTTGGAGCGAGCTGGGTTGGGTTGGACCCATCCCTTTGGCTGTTTGGATGCAATTGAGTAGGGTTGGGTTGGCTCCGCGAAGGAATATTCCTCCAATATGCGGGTTCGGCCGATTCCTCGAAAAACAACGGACGGAGTGAACCTCCTGAGCGAACCCACTTTTCGTGACGTGCAATAATGGAGCTGACGGAGACTGCGATGACGGACGATGGAAGATGCGAGGCAGCGGAGGCCGGGCTCCGGCGCATCGGCGGCGGGCGGTGGAGGCCGGGGTACGGCGCGCCGGCGGCGGGCGGTGGAGGCCGGGGTACGGCGCGCCGGCGGCGCCGGACGAGCTCGGTCGCCGGTCCAGCGAGGACGAGCGGCAGAGGAGGGCGGGGTCGGCCGCCAGAGGAGAGCGGGGCGGCGGAGGAGGGCGGCGCCCCGCTCTCCTCTGGCGTGGCGGTGGAGGAGCAGAGGCCGGGCCGGCGCCGCGCGTGGATCCGGAGGCCCCGAGCTCGGCCGTGGGAGCATCGGCGGCGGACGGGCCGGCGGGGGAGGCCTAGCGGCTGGCGGCCAGGAGGCGGAGGGGGGTGGCCAGGAGGCGGAGAAGGGGGTGGGGGGCGCCGGCCAGGAGGTGCAGGAGGGCGGCGGGCGATTGGCGCCGGCCTGGAGGCGGAGGAGGGGACGACGGGCGGGCGGCGGCGGCCTGGAGGCGTCCGAGGAGGGGGCGGCGCCGGCCAGGAGGCGTCGGAGTAGGGGGCGGCGCCGGCCAGGAGCGGAGGCGTGGGCGTTGCGGGCGAGGTGCCGATTGAAGAAGATAAAGATGAGAGGGGTTGGTGGATGACATGTGGGTCCCGGCTGGGACTATTCTAACGGTGTTAAGTTGACATCAGTTCCATACTTTTCAATCCCTTCAACCAAACAAAAGATTGGAACGAACCCATCCTACTAACCAAGCATGAGAGGGATTGGAGCCATCCCTAAAACGAGGGATGGAACCAACCCAACCCACTAGGTCCCCCATCCAAACACACGGTTATTTCCTTAGTAGGGTTGGCCTCCTTCGCGGAGGTTGGGGGTCGGGCACCCCCTTTGCCAATCCCATCGGCATGATGCGGGGCCTCCTAGCCAAGCACGCCCCCTACCCTACACCTAGCGGTGGAGGGTGATTAGTCACGGCCTATCTCATCAAGCTGTCGGAGTGTCACAGCCGGCGTGAGCACCAGTCGCAGCGTCATGATATCCCGGCTGAGGGTGGGGGGGGGGGGGGGGGGTTGCTCCTGCAATATTCCTCCGGTCCCCAGGCAGCGTCTCTACCCCGCTTGTCGGGCTGGGGGCAAGCATGCACATCTTGTCGGACTAGAGCATTTAATGCCTCCTTGGGCATTCCCGAGGGGTTCACAAGGTCGGACTCCTCTCGGGATCAGCGTGGGTTGGGAAGGCACCATGTGTCTGGTGTCCGCTCGCTCGAGACCTTATGTTGTATGCGCGTCTGGCGGACCAGTGCTAGTTGTACCTCTTTCAGGCGGGCCGATTTGTCTGCCAGAGACCGGTTAATCCCTTGCTTAGGCTAATGAAAGCCTTTCTTATTTGGCCCATCGCCTCTTGCACAATTATGTGTAATATTAATAGGTCATTTAAATTCTTGTGTGTGCTTATGTAATGTTTGGTTGTATTGAACTAATACGACTATTGTTCCTTTGCATGTAGTTAGTGCTTGACTTTGTGTAAATAGTGGATGTCTTCACCAGGAGGCTAATTTTTCAATAACCCATAATGGATGTTGATTATTCAATGGCACATATAGGGATTTTCCTAAAGAAGAAAAAGACTAAGTCGCATGCCTTAGGTGCGTTTGTCAAGTTCTCTTCAAAATATTAGCTCAAGTATACTTCCTATGATGTAATAATGAACCAGAGTCGTATGCATCCAAGCAATGCGAAAGGTTGGACCATCTATTTATTTTTTAATAAAAAGTGTGTGTGTATGTATCTGGAGTATGATTGTTGTATTATTTTCAACCTTAGATCATAATTAATATGATCTTTTATAATATGGGAACTGCATATATTTTACTACTTGAGCATATTTTTTGTTTCCTTCTGTTTCAAGTTATTCGTGGGAGTTGGATACCGTCATGTTCTAACTTCTTCCATTCCTTGTAGGAAGTGGCAAAAAATGCAGATGGTTAGATATGAATCATTTTAAAGATTTGTTTAATATTGTACTTTTCTTGTGAGCTGGTTGCTGCAATTTGGCGCTTGAGCTGATGGATTGAAATCCTTTGGTCGGCTCCAAAATTGCTTCCAAACTAGGGCAGAAGGGCTCAAATAAGCAATGATCAAGAACATTGTCCTGGTCTTGGTTCTCTGGAACATATGGAAATGCAGGGATGCAAAGGTATTCAGAAGAAAGCTGAAACAAATGTCTAAGTCTACTGACGCTGCCGAGACGAACTACCTAGGTACTATCTGGTCCTATAGATGCTCTAATCCTCTGGACAGAATAATTGACAGACATGTAATATGTGTGGTATGATTCTCCCTCCGTGAGGGGGTTGAAGCAGGATACTCTTTCCATTATCTAAAAAGAAAGTTAAGAATGTGATTTGTTGTTTTTTCTATTTCGAGCTGTTACTCCTCTGCAGGTTATCTTCCGAGGAACTCACTGGATCCGTTTTTGGGCGTTGCTACAGAAAGAGGACGACCGACCTCACATTCTAATGGGTTGTCGTGTGCTTGAGACCACGTCTATAGAATTGCTTTTCGGTGATTTTGGACTTGTGTTTGAGACTTGATTTCTTTTCTTTGAGCTTGGGACGTACTTGTGTGTAATAACATACAACTATATGCATAGTTTCATGCAGAGGTTGGAATATTGAAATATATTCCCTTTTCAAAAAAAATATGTCCCTATTGTACTCTGTGGTTCAGGATTTCCTGATCCTTTATGCGTTTGTAATATCGTCCTTAAGAAAATACCCTACGGCGTGTTTTGTCTAAATGAATTATATCAGTGCTCAAGCGAGGTTTCAAGCACAAACAAAGCGGCCGTAGTACAATTGTACAAACAGTTTCAAAAGGGATTTGAAGCGTCGACTAGACAGATACAATGCTATGCACGCAGTAAAGTGCGAAGCAATTTCAGCTTACATCCAGATCAGTGACAAACCAGCTTCTCAGCACAAGTGGCGGTATGCTCTGCTCGTTCCTGAAGTAGTCGTCAGGGTCGATCTTGCCCTTGGCCAGAGCGAGCCTCTTGTAGTTGCCTTTGAAGTACTTCTCGCCCCAGACCTTGCCTGCCTCGTAGCTGCTGATGTTGGCCACGACGACGTTCCTCCCCAGGTCGAGGTCCTTGTAGTTGAAGTAGGCCTCCCTCGGGTTCTTGCTCACGTACGGCGCCATGAACGCGTACAGGTCCCTGATCCACCTCATGTTCGGCTCCCCGTTGCCGGCGGCCCAGTAGTTTATGTACTGGTGTTGGATTGATCTCCTTCCTAATAGACCCAACGGTCTATTAGGGCCTTAATCCGCGCCCTGATCGGGGGCGCCCAACCCTTAATGGTTGGTGGGACCCCGCTGCACAGCGCCAAAATTAAAAGGGGGTGAGGGGCCGGGGCACACGACACGAGGTTCGTCGCGCCGCCAGCACCCTCACTCACATTCCCTAACCCTAGCCGATCTAGAGAGAGGCGCTGGAGCAGTGGGAAGTCTCACCGCCGCCACCATCAACCCTGGTTCGTCGGCGGCGGCGCCGTCCACGACAACACCATGACCGTGCAGCTGCTGCATCGCTCGCCGCTGCCCTAGAGCAGATCTTCATCAGCGAACCTGTGATGGCTGCCTCAAGCTCCTCCGGTGGTGATGGTCTCTCTCTCCCTCTCTCTGTACTCTAATATACTCTCTGTGTTCTAGATCTAGGAACTCTTTTGCACTTGTGAAAAGGAAAGATGGAAGATACCCCTCTTGATCCGTGTCTAGTCGATCCTAGAACACTAACTGATCTTAACAATGGTATCAGAGGTCATGCTAGTGCATAGATCCAGTAGGGGCAAAGACGGATTCGTCTGTGAATCGAAAGAAATCGAAGGAAAATAAAGAACTCGATGCAAATCGAAAAGAACAGAGAGAATCGATTGCAAATCGAACTCAAAAATGCAACCCTAACCCTAACCCTAGAGGTGAAAGGGCGCGGGGCCTACCTGGTCCGCGTGCCACTGCCGCCACCGGTGCGCGGGACGCGTTTGCGCCGCCGCTCGCCGGACATCTCGGCACAGAGAAGCCGCCGGCTTGCCGCTCCGGGACGCTGGGGTTTTGCGCATACGGGGCTCGAGAGCCTGGCGCCATCCATGGCGAGCTCGACGGCGGTGCGCTCACCCACCGGCGAGCGCGCGCGCCGGCGAGCAAACCGCGGTGGCGCCGCCCTGCCCACTCCGCCGGGCCACCATGGCCAGCGGCCGTCGCCTCCGTTTCGAGGAGAGAGAAAGGGGAGGGAAAGAATGAACTAGGGTTTGAGGGACGCCGCGTCGTCGTCGTTTTTGATCCGGCGAATCGCGCGGGCGACCGTCCGATCAAGATCGACGGTCGAGATCGCTCCTCGCTTCCTGGGCTGGCTGGCGGCCCATGCGGGCGGGGGGAGGAGACGCCGCGGCGGGCCGTTTCGGCGGCCCGGCCGTTGGCTGTCGGGCCTCGGGCCCAAGGAAGGGTGGCTGAGCAGGCCGCGGGCCGGTTTTGCTCCTGGGCTGCTGAACAGTGTTTTTCGTTTTATTGTTTTTTCTATTTTTCCAGAAGCAATTTCAATAGTTTTTTGAATGAATTTGTTTATAGTTTGATCTCTATTCAATTTTGCACCAACGTGTATATTGTTTAGAGCTAAAAGTTCACAGTATTGCTTCTGAAAATAGAAATTTTCTACATGTTTCCGCTGCAAAAGTCATTACAGTTGTTCTTTACTTTAATTCGAACCAACGAGACAATTAAAGTTTAAGAGCATGATTAAAAGGTTATTTTTGAGGATTATAGTATTGTTAATTTTCTGACCAATGTTGTTAATTACAATACTGTAATTTCATAGTTTTTGTGCATTTATTTCTATTTCTGCCCAACGGTGATATAGATTTAATTGCATAAATAGTTGTATGTTCTATTTTGACCAACGTTGAAATTTTACATGCAATTATTGTTATTATGTTCTCACTATTTTTTGAAATTTTCAGCGGGGATGAATTTGATGGGATTCATCAGTCACATCCCAACACTAAAAGGAGACAACTATGGTGAATGGATCAAGAAAGTTGATCTTGCTTTCGTCTGTGGAGAAGTGGATGAGATTATCACCACTCCAAAGCCCACTGAGCCACCGGCTCCAGTGAGAGGAGATTCTGACACTGATGCTGAGTGGCAGAAAAAGCAAAGGGACTACGCTCCCTTAAAGATGGCTTATGATCTCGAAAAGACAAAGTGGAATAACGCCAACAAGAAATGTGTGGCAGTTATAAAGAACACAATTGATCCTAATATTTTGGGTTCAATTGGAGAGTGTGATTCAGCTGCAGAATACCTTGCAAAGATAAAGAATCAGTTTACTGGTTCTTCAAAGACTTATGCCACACAGATCATAGAGCAGTTGGTCACAAAAAGGTACTATGGCAATGCCGGTACGATAAGAGATCATATCATGGGGATGTGTGCTTTGAACTCCAAGCTCAAACCAATGGACTTGGATCTCAAAGAAGAGTTTATGGTGCACCTGGTGTTCGCCTCTCTGCCAAAAGAGTTTGCAACGTTCGTTGTAAACTATAACTCACAGCCAGAGAAGTGGAACATGGAAAAGGCAATTGCAATGTGTGCACAAGAGAAAGATAGACTCAAGAAACAGAATGGTGGGTCTGTCAATTTTGTGCATAATAACAAGAAAAGGCCTTTCCAAGCTGCTTCTTCCTCTAAAGCTAAAGACAAAGCCCCTATGCCACAGAAGTATCAGCAACAGTGTCAGCAACAGCGCACTCCAGCACAAGATGAGTGCTTCCACTGTTTTGACAAGGGGCATCGCAAAGCAGATTGTCCCGCTTATTTAAAAATGATAATGGCAAAGAATGGTGAGAATGTAATTTCATTTGTTAATGAATCCCTGTATTTAAATTTTTCTAAATCTACTTGGTGGATTGATTCTGGTGCAACTGTGCATGTTGCAAATTCTTTACAGGGATTCCGTTCGACAAGGACTACGCTAAGAAGCGAAAGACAAATTAAAGTCGCGAACGGAGTACAAGCAGATGTGGAAGCTGTTGGCGATGTCTCTCTCGAGCTAGTTAATGGTTTCATGCTTGTATTAAAAGATGTTTTATTTGTTCCTTCGCTTCAAAGAAACTTGATCAGTGTATCACGCTTAGACACAGATGGTTTTGGTTGTCATTTTGCGAATGGCAAATGTGAACTATGGTTTGATAATAATTGTATTGGTGATGCTGTCCTTTACAATGATCTTTATTTATTATCTATGCGTGATAAAGTGAATTCTGTATGTAATGTGAATGTTAATGAATCCTTGTCAGAGAAAGAAACAAAGAAAAGAAAGAGAACTCAAGATACTTCATCGAAATTATGGCACTGTCGTTTAGGCCATATTTCGAGGGGGAGAATTGAAAGATTAGTGAAAAGTGAAATTCTTCCACAGCTAGAGTTCTCTGATTTTGAACAATGCGTTGAATGCATTAAAGGAAAATTTGTAAAGCAAATTAAAAAGGGTGCCAAACGAAGTGCAGGAACGTTAGAAATAATTCACACTGATATATGTGGACCGTTTCCTGTGAAAAGTGTGGATGGATATGGTTCGTTCATAACATTCACAGACGATTACTCCCGCTATGGTTACATTTATCCGATCAAAGAAAGATCTGAAGCATTGGATAAATTTAAAATATTCAAAGCTGAGGTTGAGAATCAGCTTGACAAAAGAATTAAAATAGTAAGATCAGACCGTGGAGGGGAGTACTACGGTCGACATACCCCTTATGGACAAGTTCCTGGACCTTTTGCGAGGTTTTTACAGGAAAATGGAATAGTTGCCCAATACTCTACACCGGGGGAGCCTCAGCAAAATGGAGTAGCTGAAAGGCGCAACCGTACACTAATGGATATGGTGCGCAGTATGATGAGTTATTCCTCATTGCCATTGAGTCTGTGGATGGAGGCGTTGAAAACCGCCATCCATATTCTCAACAGAGTGCCAAGCAAATCGGTGCCCAAAACGTCGTATGAGCTATGGACAGGAAGAGAACCCTCACTGACTCACCTACGGGTCTGGGGGAGCCCAGCTGAGGCTAAAGTGTTTAATCCAAATATTGGAAAACTGGATTCCAAAACTGTAAGCTGCCATTTTATAGGCTATCCTGAAAAGTCGAAAGGTTTTCGTTTCTACTGTCCAGACAGACATACAAAGTTTGTAGAAACGAGACATGCTGTCTTTCTAGAAAGTGAAATGATCAGGGGGAGCATGGTACCTAGAGAAATTGACATTGAGGAGAAGCGGGTGTATGTGCCTACTCCTATGATTCAAGAGCCATTTTTCTCACTACCTGTTGATGCTGCACCAAAAGTTCCTGAAATAGTGACGTCAGTACCTTCTTCGGTTGTTGCTGCGCCAACTATTCCAGTTATTACGGTGTCAACACCTGTCGTAACTCCACCCATACCAACTGTGAGCGAAGGTTTGGAACCTGTCATCCAGGAACAGCCTGAACCCGCGGTTGGACATGAGGAGGTGGTGCTACAGCCCCCTATGGAAAATGTGCCAGAAGTTGAGGCACAAAATGTGCCACAAGCAGTAGCTCTTAGAAGGTCACAAAGAGAAAGAAGGTCGGCTATTTCTAGCGACTATGAAGTTTATAATACAGAAGAGGTTCATATGGAGGGTGATCCCACTTCGTATGAAGAAGCCATGAGAAGTATTCACTCATCTAAATGGCTGGAAGCTATGAAGGATGAGATGAAATCAATGAGTTCCAATGGTGTTTGGGACTTAGAGGAAATTCCTAAAGGAGCCAAAACAGTAGGCTGTAAATGGGTTTACAAGATAAAATATGACTCCAAAGGGAATGTAGAAAGGTTCAAAGCACGACTCGTGGCAAAAGGCTTTATGCAAAGAGAAGGGATAGACTATAACGAAACTTTTTCTCCGGTTTCGTGTAAAGATTCCTTCAGGATTATAATGGCATTGGTGGCACATTATGACTTAGAGTTACATCAGATGGATGTAAAGACGGCATTCCTTAACGGGGATTTGTATGAAAATGTTTACATGGCACAACCAAAAAGTTTTGTCATGAAAGGAAAAGAACATATGGGGTGTCGCTTAAAGAAATCCATTTATGGATTAAAGCAAGCCTCTAGGCAGTGGTATTTAAAGTTTGATGAAACCATAAGAAAATTTGGGTTTAAAGAAAATGAGGAGGACAATTGCATTTATGCAAAATTCAGAAGTGGAAAATTTATTTTCCTGATCCTATATGTGGATGACATTCTACTTGCTAGTAGTGATGTTGGTCTGCTACTGGAGACAAAGAAATTCTTGTCCTCAAACTTTGATATGAAAGATCTTGGTGAAGCTTCATTTGTATTGGGAATTGAAATTCACCGAGATAGAACAAAGGGGGTATTAGGACTGTCACAAAAGGCATACTTAGAAAAAATTCTAAAGAAATACAGTATGCATATGTGCAAACCTTCACCTGCTCCAATAGTCAAGGGCGATAGATTTGGGAAATTTCAATGTCCCAGGAACCAGTATGAGATCGATCAAATGAAAGCGGTTCCATATGCTTCAGTTGTAGGAAGCATACAGTATGCTCAAGTTTGTACACGCCCTGACTTAGCTTTTGTTACCGGGATACTTGGCAGATATTAAAGTAATCCAGGACAGGCACACTGGATTATGGTAAAGAAAGCATTACGTTATGTGCAAGGCACAAAAGGCCTCATGCTAACATACAGAAAATCTGATTCCCTAGAGATAGAAGGGTACTCAGATGCGGATTTTGCGGGGGACATCGATGACCGAAAGTCCACGTCCGGTTATGTGTTCACACTCGCAGGGGGAGCTATATCGTGGAAAAGCTCCAAACAAAGCGTCACTGCGTCATCGACCATGTACGCTGAATTTGTGGCATGTTATGAGGCCTCGGGGCAGGTTGAATGGTTAAAGAAATTTATACCCGGTTTAAGAGTGGTAGACAGCATTCAAAGACCACTCAGAATGTACTGCGACAATGAACCAGCAGTGTTTTATGCTCACAACAATAAGTCAAGTGGTGCTGCCAAACACATTGACATAAAGTTTTATGTTGTGAAGGAGAAAATCCAGAATCACTCTATTACACTCGAACATATAAGTACAAAGAAAATGCTTGCGGATCCGCTAACTAAAGGCTTACCACCCAATGTGTTCATGGAACACATAGCCGGCATGGGTTTAAGGGAAAACCTGTGATTTCTGGAGAATAAAAAGGGCCCAAAAGATAAAGAATTTGTTTCAAAACAGTAATGTATATGGTAGCTGTTGAGTCTATCGGTCTCGGACCGTGACGATAAAGCATGCTCTATTTATCAATCTGTGATGGAACAACTAAAGAAAAAAGTTTCATGTTAAAGTATAAAGTTAAAGTACAAAGTGAGATAAAGGGGGAGAATGTTGGATTGATCTCCTTCCTAATAGACCCAACGGTCTATTAGGGCCTTAATCCGCGCCCTGATCGGGGGCGCCCAACCCTTAATGGTTGGTGGGCCCCCGCTGCACAGCGCCAAAATTAAAAGGGGGTGAGGGGCCGGGGCACACGACACGAGGTTCGTCGCGCCGCCAGCACCCTCACTCACATTCTCTAACCCTAGCCGATCTAGAGAGAGGCGCTGGAGCAGTGGGAAGTCTCACCGCCGCCACCATCAACGCTGGTTCGTCGTCGTCGGCGCCGTCCACGACAACACCACCACGACTGTGCAGCTGCTGCATCGCTCGCCGCTGCCCTAGAGCAGATCTTCATCAGCGAACCTGTGATGGCTGCCTCAAGCTCCTCCGGTGGTGATGGTCTCTCTCTCCCTCTCTCTGTACTCTAATATACTCTCTGTGTTCTAGATCTAGGAACTCTTTTGCACTTGTGAAAAGGAAAGATGGAAGATACCCCTCTTGATCCGTGTCTAGTCGATCCTAGAACACTAACTGATCTTAACAACTGGATGTTGTACAGCACGCCACGGCGGTGCGGGAACGGCGTCGCCGCCTCCGGCACGGCGCTGATCTCGCCACCGTAGGGGTCAAGGATCATGATCCCCGGGTCAGGCTTGGCGAGCCAGCCGAAGATCTCCGCCCACACGTCGCGGGGGATGGCTTGCCGGACGTAGTCGGACGTCGCCTTGTTGGACCTGTCCATGGGGAAGGTCCGGTTCAGCAGGTCCGTCACGGGAATGGGCTGGCCGCTGCCGACGTAGACGTAGAGCACGGACTCGGCCCAGCTCATCTCCCGGCAGTGCGAGCGGTTCATCCCGAGCTCCGGGAAGCGGTCGCGCATCACCGGGAGGAGCGCGTCGCAGGTGCCGAGGTACAGGGACTCGAAGGTGGCCACCCCGTTTGTGACCAGTACCCTGATGAACAGGTCGTCCGGGAGGGCCGGGCCAACCTCCTGCCACTTTGTCAGGACGTCGACGGCGCCGTCGTTTACCGACACAGGGACGATGAACGCCGCGACCTTCGGTGGGACGGGAACGAGCCTCACCCGCCACGACAGCACAATGCCGAAGCTCTCGCCCCCGCCGCCGCGGATGGCCCAGAAGATCTCGCGCCCCATTGCCTTCTTGTCCAGGAGCCTGCCCTGGGCGTCGACCAGCACGGCGTCGATGACGTGGTCGACGGCGAGGCCGTACTTGCGCAGCAGTAAGCCGAACCCCCCGCCGCTGAAGTGGCCGCCCATGGTCGGGCACAGGCCGGCTGGGAAGGCCAGCCGGTCGCCGCTCGTCTTCGCGACGGCGTGGTACAGCTCGCCGACCGTGGCGCCGGAGTCCACCCACACCCACGCGGTGGCCCTGGCCCGGTTCACGCGCACGGAGCGGAGGTTGGCGAGATCGACCACGGAGAACGCCTCGGGTTGGACGGACCGGTACGAGAGGCCCTCGTAGTCGTGCCCTCCGCTGCGCACCCGGACGCGGACGCCGTGGCGGCGGCCGCAGAGCACGGCGGCCTGGGCGTGACGATGCAGAGCGGGCGCACCATGCCGGGGGTGAGGAACCTCGGGTTCCGGATGGACGACACCAGGACGGAGCTGAAGGAAGGCGAGCCGGGAGTGAACAGGAGCTGGCTAGGCACGGACGCCGAGAGGCACCGGAGGAAGCCGCCGGCGGCGGCCGAGGACGGGGCGGGGGCGTAGAAACACACGAGGGAGCACGGCCATTTTTGCTGCTCTGATCGATCTTGCACGATGTGCTTTGTCATGCTGTGGGCTCTAGAGCTATTGAGCTCCTTCGCGTCCATTTAAAGCCAACTAACGTAGACACGTAAAATACGTAATGCATGAGTTCCAGCTAGGATTTACGGTACAATTTTGTTGCCTATCTAGGAATACGGAGCGCACGGTGCAGAAGAATCTGAGCACGTATGGAAATGGAGAAGTCGCGGCAGGAATAAGGTCAGCCATTTGAGCTGGAGGGTCTCAGAAAATGGTGCACCGCGGACAGCTCAATGAAGCGCGGATTTAGTACTTGAGTCTAATTCTATTTAAGTCAAATAAGGTTAAAGATAAAATAAAAATTTACTTTCAGTACATATACTAAACTGAGACATATATCCTTAAACATATTTTTCTAATCTATTTTTAAATATGATTATTGGATTTACTTTAACTAAAAACACAAAACACTCGTGTAAGCATTAGAAAATAGTAAACTAGTTCAAAAGTTATTGAAATCTGTACACCACAACTTTTATGTATCATAAGACATGTAAAAAATATATTTGGGGGTACATGAGCAAATATGTAGTATTTTTAATAAAAATAATAGAAAATAATAAATTTATTTTCCATGCGCAAATCGATTTCTTGGGTTGTTCCATAGTCCAAGCTGCTCCTAGAAATCCTTTTTACTTCAAGCGGTCCATCATTCGGTCCATCCTTGAAAATCACGATATTTTCAAGGAATTTCAGGAGCAGATCGATTGTTATTGTGCACATCATGAATATTAGGTGCCGAGAAATTTCTCAACCAATAGAAAATCTAGATATTTATCTTGAAATCATTTTTTTACTAGTAAGTTTAACATAGCCTCCCCACCTTGATTTTAAAAATAACAAGCTGTTAAAAGGTGAAAGACTTTAATTTGGTATGATCCTGGATGGATCCTAACATGTAGACCTTGCCACGATCCGTAAGAGTGCTATATCTTTTAGGGTGGACCAAACCTTAAACCGCTCATACAAAAAGTGCAGGATTACTGAAGCTTTCGATACATCCCTGAAAATACATTTTGCCGTTTCTAGGGGCCGCTTGCCCCATCACCCACCTACAAATGATTCCACGTAAATAAATTCACAACCTTTTCATATTATCTCAGATAAAAACTAAAATTTTATATCAAAATTGCAGAGATTGACCAGATCTAAAATTTTATATTTGATTACCTTTTCAGTTAAGGTTATTCAATAGTTTCAAAATTATTAAAACTTCTCTAATTTACAATCTAGAAGTTTTGATATTTTTTTCTTGAAATAACCTCTAATGTAGAGTAGCTCCATATAAAAGTTGTAGTGGTAAGATCTAAAATTTTATAGTTTATAAATTATTTATTTAAGACAGTTTGGGATCACAAGATTGAATTGTTGTACTATATAGTACGTGTGTTATACAATATTGTACGAATATAGTATATGTGAATGTGAAGGCAATTTAAACATATGTATTGCGATTGTGATATTTTTACCATTGGAAAAAAATACTTGAGATATGTGAAATATAACTTGGGTGAGTATATACAGATATATATTTATTCAAAAAAATAATAAAATAAAAATAAATAAGTAATTATAGTTGCAGGTAATGGCGTTACTCGCTCCTAGAAATAATTTTCAAGGGCGGGTAATAGCGTCACTCACTTCTACAAATTGATTTCAGAGTTAATATAAAAAAATTGACATACCTCAACGAGAAAAATGACATACCAGGCTTGAGGTAAGTGGTTTGAATTATGGTTAACGCAACTGTCAACATTTCATAAAAAAATTGTACCTCTATATTAGAGGGGCTTGTGGTGATGGCTGGTTGGATGGCAAACTTTTTCTTTTATATTTTATTTGTTTTCAATTTTTTATTTTTAAGAAATTGATTTGTAGGTGTGGCTGATGCCCTAATATGCCCTTGTAAGTACTATTTCTATGGGCGGGTCACGGGCTCATCCGCCTCTAAAAATGTATTTATAGAGGTGGGTATATTACCTACTTCTATAAATAGCTATTTGTAGATGCAAAAAGCATAAGCAGGTGAACTTGGACATAATTAACCGATACCGAAAAACTAAAATGAACTGACCGAAACCAAACCCAAAATGACCGGAACCAAACATTTTGGTCTCAAATCTCCAATGACCGAATTAATACAGTTTCTTTGCATTGGTTTAAAGTTTTAAGTCTCCACGCTCGACAAGTCTCTCCTGGCGCCTGCTCCCACCCTGTCGGCTCCTCCATGCCGCGGCCGCGCTAGGCGAGGCGACAACAGCCTGGTGCTAGGGCTACCGTGGTGCCGGCTATGGCGCGCGTGGTTGGGGCTTGGGGTCAGCTCGGCGGCACCCTCCCTTGGGCCCTTCAGGCCGCACCGCCGTGGACAGCGGCGCATCCCTACCATGGCCCCAGCTCGGCAGCACCCTCTCTCGTGCCCTCCATGCCGGATCCAGCAATTGAAGCCTCTCGACGACGGCGGTGGATCAAGTTTTGTGTTGATTTGTGGTCAATTTTTGTTTGATTTGTGTTCATCCGGCCTTGTTGGAGCTATTTGTGCTTCATTCATATGCGATTGTGCTTCCATATTGCATTTTTGGTGTTGCCTGGAAGTTTCGGTTCATTGGTCATTACCATGACCGAACCAATATCCAACACTGAATTTGCTCAGTCCTAGGAACTCACAAAAACTGATCGGTTTCTATTTTCTGATAACTGAATTTTGCAAATAACGGAAGAACCGATCGGTTTTGTTCGCTTAGACTGAATGTCAGGCTAATGAGCGGGTACCGCACCCGCCCCTGCAAATATGGTTTTCAATCACCCGTACAAACCCTTTTTGGGTAGTTCCCATCACTCATTTCCTTATAGTGATGGGCCCATGTGCCTGCCACGTTTCCGCGTCACATTTAGTGCATTTTCACATTGTGTGGTTGTGCTCTAGTCATATTCCCACGTAAATACAAAAAACCGTACGTATAGCCATGAAAAAATGGATCCTGGTGGTGACAATATATTGCATGGAGATATAGTTTGATATGATTGAGGAACAGATATAAGAAAATTTCAGGACTTAAAATAGCCAAAGTTCTTGAAAGAGCAATATTCAAAGTCACGTTTCATAGAAAACGATGGGACGAAATACATGACTAGGACCGTATCTGGTTGGCTCTCTTGGCTGCCTTTTCATAAACGAACCATAAGTTATGATTGTTTGCTTTCCTGTGGAAAAAATTAAAAATGGATTGGGCGCAGCAAATGGTGTACTCCGAAGAGTTTAGCACGAAAGAAACACCAACAATAGAGGAGTATGATATTATACATGATGAATGGACGGATGAAAAAAATAAGAAGCTAAATGATATTCTCTTGATCTGCATGCTGCACAAAAGAAAGCCCAACTATAGAGGAGTAAATTAAACACCATCATAGAATAGTTGATAAGAACAGATGCTGCACAATACTCTTGCAGCTGGATCGATCTTGCCTTCCTCGTGTAGTCACGTTCGCTGTCAGGCCTAGCTACACGCACTTATCCACACAGGCCGATCGCCATCATCAACGCCAAGTCCACACATGATCAAGTTGCTTTCTCGTAGTGCCTTACTAAATTCGTAAGCATCAAACACTACTGCAGAAAGGGTCTGCAGGGGCGGGCGAAATGCCATTTTTAGGGGCGGACTCCCCAACCGCTCCTGCTTTTCGCCGCTAAAAAT
The DNA here is from genome assembly GCF_016808335.1 of Panicum virgatum. Taxonomy (NCBI): domain Eukaryota; kingdom Viridiplantae; phylum Streptophyta; class Magnoliopsida; order Poales; family Poaceae; genus Panicum; species Panicum virgatum. Next base: position 31,490,605 of record NC_053148.1, on the reverse strand, counting down.
GGCGGTTTGCAGGGGGTACAAGAGCTGGCCCTACTAATGCATTTCCAGGGGCGGGTGACGCCCCCACCCGCCCCTGGAAAATCGATCTGTCCGCCCCTACTAATTCATTTTCAGGGGCAGGTGGGAGTGTCAACCGCCCTTGAAAATCATTTTATAGGGCCGGGTGACCCCCTACGTGGCCCTACTGATGCATTTCCAGGTGCGGATGACGCCCCCACCCACCCCTGGAAATCATTTTTCCACCCACCCCAAAATTTTTGAATTCACAAAACTTTTTTGACGGGATTTGAATTCGCAGTTTTGTTCTATACAATCACGTCTGAACTATTGTACGTATTTTGTTTAGTTAAAGCGTACCGTCACGTCCGCACCATTATACGTCTATTAGTGATAACATCTAAACTCCAAGCTTGTTCACGATCGAGACATCGAATATTAGACAGAAAATACTTACACATACAAAATTAATAATAGATGAAAATTAAATATCAATATTATACATCATTACAATTCACATCTTATACATGTTTTCCATTATTCACCTGGGATGCCACATTAGCGTTAACCGTGCCTGTAATTGTGCCACTCACGAAGTGAAATGTATTTATCGTCCATTGCTAATTGTTGTGTTTCATCAAAAAAATTTGCCTTTCACGTTCACCACTTTATGTAGAATGAAACGGCATAAATCATCGACTACATTTAGAAGTTGCTTCTCATGGAGCTGACATCCGTGTTTCTCCAGGTGAAGCCACAATTATTGAATCCATGATAAAATTAAGTAAGTGCTAGTTACAGTAAAAAACAATGTTGAAATATGCATCTATCCCTAATGAAGAGTAGCCCCTTACGCATTAGGGATCAGTAGTATATCTCCCTTAGATCCTCATATTCTTGCACAAGTAGTATCCACAGTACACGGAACCCACTGGTTGCTTGTGGCATGGGAAATTTGTGCGAAAAGTCATTTTCTTTGGTTTGTTTTGGGGATGAGTTCCTCCTTTATAAATGTAGAACTCATAAGCCCTGTTATAATTTGGAAAAAAATGGAAAGTCAATTTATATAGGCATACTTCTGTAGAGAAACGAGCCGGATATGCATAAGGAAGATAAGAAATTAACACACAATTATATAAGGTCTATGAATTCTTGGTATCTGTTGGTGTTCCAGTCCAAGGAGTCATATACGATGACTCTCCCAAGCTTTGGCTTTAGTTCAAATGCATTCCAGTGATTTCTGTGAAACAAAAAAAAAATTATGTACGATTTGTAGGCATGGATCCAAGCAATAATTAATCAAATAATTGGTATTTGACTTATTGGACGTAGTATGGCGCATATATGGAATCCATGTCTTCCCATCGATTCATCATAAGCGAAATGTAGGCCGCAACCCTCTTCATGGTCTCTTCGTGAAATATTTATCGTTCCTTATCTTTGGCCTCCTTTGTTTCAAATGGCTTTAAATGGTCATCATCGTCCTTCATTCTTTTTTGGCCCAGCATGCAGAGACTCGCAAATCGCTACGGGATCAAGGTATCGGACCTTTGCATTTATAATAATAGCATCCATCGTTTGTATCCTCTAGAGTATAATGTATGACATTAAATATTTATGCACATAGATGTATGTGTGGAGTTCAGTTTATCAGTCTTGCACTAGGGGTTAATAATTAGTTCAATTTATCAGACATGTACTAGGGGTTAACAATTTTGTGTCCTAATGTATGATCAGGTATGTTGATTGCTGAAGGTGGCATTATTAAACTGAACTCTGTTCCATCCACTGTGATAGCTTGCTCGCTCTGCTCTTAGAACCTGAGCCCAGACTTAAGTCCAGTCATCATCAAAATCAGCTCTTGAACTTGATTTAGAACTTCAGAATTTACAAAATGTATATAAGACAAGTTCAAGAATTAGCTCTGCTCTCGAACTTGGCTTATATGCATTCTGTAAAGTTTGAAGTTCATCAAAATTGATATTGTCCTGTTAGGTTTCAAAAGACTTAACGTAAAACCAGCCTACATTTTACTTTTTTTTCTTTCTGAGCTATCCTTTATATGGATTTTATAAGATTTTATTCAGTGATCTTATTTACTGGTGGGTGTTCAGATTCAAGCTGTGCTGAACATTAGCCACATAACTCAGAAGAAACTATGGTAGCAGACGATGATAATTGTACTCACCACACACGTCGTCACATGTGGATCCAGCTATTCATATGTCTACAACCATTACTGAAGATGCTGTGCTGAACTTTTAGGCACCGTTTGGAATGGAGAAAACTCAAATGAATTTCAAAGGAATTAGATTCCTATGGTTTGATGACGTCTAGTGGCAGATCCATGAGTTGGATTTGGGTGGGGGGGCTTATTTCTTCTTGTTGCTCCTCTTTCCTCTCTTTTTCTTCTTCTTTCTCCTCATTTTGGTCTCCCTCCTCTTTGTCCATGACTGAAAAATGATAGGGGGGCTCCTTGGGATTCATGGGGGTAGGGGGCTCCAGCACCCCCTGCCCCCACGTTGGATCCGCCCCTGATGATGTCACCAGCTGTTTGGATCATAGGAAGAGAGCTTGCCGTTACTATGAAAAGAGTAGCATTCCTCCACAAAACACAGGAAACAAAACATTCACTCGGACTTGAAGAATTCATGGTTGCCTAAGGCAACACCCACATAGAGAGAGAGAGAGAGGAGGAGGAGGGACGAGTGGAGATGAGTATTGCCTTCATTGTTTCCTGTGTTAATCACTACCATGGGATCCACCAGAATTTTCCTGTGTTTTTATTCCTGCGTTCCAAACATCCCTTCTTAGTTATTTCCTATATTTTTCCTTTCCTCTGTTTTACCATTACACACTCCTCCTATTTCTGTGTTATTTCCTGTTCTTGTGTTTTGGATTCCTGTGTTTCAAACAGGCCCTTAGTCAAGCTATGTAGTCAGTTTTTCTCCGATGATATATAGTCAGAAGTTTAGACAAATGTCAAGTATTGGACTATAAAAGAAATATTTCAAACTCCATAATGTCTACAAACATTACTGAAGAACCCTACCCCTGAAGACTGTTTCAGCTGTTTCAGCGCATGTGTGTAAAATCACCATTAAATTGAAGGAACCATGACCTTTTGAGTTCATAAGGCAAAAAGCTTTTGTTGAAGTTCATAAAATGGATTTGTTTTGGGGTTCACATGCCTCTATTTTTCTGAAAAATTAATATTTGTTAGTTTGATCATAAAGATTTTTGACTTTTAAACTTCATTTAATTGCTGTTTGGCCGACCATAAATACATCATGGTTCGGAATAAAAATTTTTCTTTTTACAACTAGACTAATGAACCTAAACATAAAAAAACTTGATTTTACTTGGGCTTCCAAATCGACAGCAAGTTACTCATCACATACAAATGTAAATATTTGAGCGCATCCGTGTAGGATTTGCTCACTGCTTTGTGTCTCTATCCACAATAAATGGCAAGGCTTTAATCATACTCTTTTTTTTTACCACTGCTGCTATGCCGCATGGTTTGGATCGTGTTGCATGTGATGGACTACTGTTTTTTTCACAGGCCAGAAAAAATGGGCCGGTAGCTGGATCGTGCTCAGGGTGCAGAACCGCACACGCGGAGCAAAAAAAAAAAGGGTGCGCTGCCTGTAGACTGTGAGGGGAGTATAGATGTCCATTCGGGCTGCCTGACTCTGGCCCGGTCACCTCCGGGCCATGCCTGACCTGACCTTATTTCTTAACGGTACGTGACGGGTCAGCCCATGGGCTGCGCCAACGGCCCAGATAAGGGACTGCGGAGGGGACAGGGGAGGCGTGCTCAGGGTGCGCAATGGGCTATTATTCCATACACCACTGTTCAATACCCTCAGATTTCTACCTCGACATGCTCGTTACGTTTGGCCGTGGTGCCCTGATGTCTTATGGCTGTGGAGCTCCAGATTTCCGTGCTGGTTAATTGCAGCCTTGTAGGCACCAAAGGTGAATATACGCATTCATGAAATACCTCCTCACGCTTTGTTGGATGCACTCTGTACTTGATTCAGGACCGGTAGATTTCTCTGCTCTTTATCTCTCTCACTTGTGCAGGCTGAGAACACCAAGATCAGTCGTGGTGGTCATGTGGCTGATCACAGCCGAGACAGCGCCATCGTCATCGTGGCGTGACCTCAGCGGCCCGTCAGCCATGGCTAGCTTGGTGCTGGTCTCTGTGTGGTCCTCCTCCTCCCATCAAAATCGACTAGCTCGTGCCGTTAAAGCACGGCGGGGCTGTTGGTTCATACCTACTGCCTCCAATTTCCTCCCAATTCCCCTTCCAATCCCGGTCAGCCACAATGGAATCGCATTTTTGGGGGTTCATTCCAGGTGGAGGCAGCTTCGAATTCCTATCCCTCCCCTTCGCCGTAGAATTCTTCAGATCGATGGGCTGTGAGCCTCTGATTCTACCCAAGTGCAAGGTGCCCTCTATCCTTTCGTAGTTGTGAGATCCTTTTACACGTTCCCCATTTTATTCCTTAATATCTGATTTTTCCAGGTTTTCTGGTCATAGGTTGCTGCGTACTGCGTCCGCTTCTGCCGCAGCAGGTGGGACAGTGGCAAGTTGGAAGTTGGAACACGAGGCGAGGACACTGTTGTGATGTCGCCAAATACTCTGAGGTTGCCTGCACCACTGTCGCCATAGACTACACTGCTTCATGCCAAGTGAGACTGTTTCTTCTCTTTCCTCGTCATATGAGCTGGATCGAGCTGCATTTGGTCGCACGTCTGGTGCTCGAGCAAACCTATGTGCTGTGAACTAATTAGTATGTTGCATTTTTAATTATCATTTCCCTATCAAGTACCTTTATTATTACTAGTATGCAATGACTCAGTATATATACTTGTGACTTGTACAATTCTATTTAAAAAAAAACTTTGCACAATCCTTGTTCTTCTCTATTTATTATAAATCTGAAGCACGCTTCTGGTCTACTCTGTACTAAATAATGTCTATGCTCTTTGATATTGGGTACTCATGAATTTACATTGGAAAGAGGCGCAACATACTTTTTAATGACACACAACCACATATGCTCCGTGAGCTGTAGCTGAAGAGCTGTCTCAGCAAACAGCAATGGATGGTCATGGTCGTTGGCCCTCGCCGGCTATAGCAGCAGCTTCATGACCATGCAACTTCAAGTAGAATCTGGACGAAGTAGTCAAGCAGTTAATCCATTCTGGTGGCTGGTGCCGTGGAGGAGGTGAGGTATGGCGAGAGTGTATGCTGTAGCCTGTAGTCTAGAAGCTGGTTTGCACATTGTTTATTATAAACATGACTAATTCCCAATTGGAGTTTTATATCATCTCTTTTGCTTTCCCTTTTGTTCTTATTCATATAAAGAGGTATGGTATTGCTGTGTTAGGGTGGAAGCACGGATCGAGCTAGAGGAAGGAGGCGGAAGAGAATTGGGAGCCGGAGAGGGATCAGAGGAACGGCAGAGGTCTGTTTCCTTGGGGATAAAGTTGATATAGGTAGTCAGTTCATGCCTTCTCTCGTGCTCACTAGGCGCACATATAGTGGCTCACGCAGGAGCGCTCACGTACACGTTACACGGTCCATTGTGGGCCGGACACTCGCGCATTGGGCCGAGACACTCGCTTGCTTCTGTCGTTCCTCATGGGCTCAACTCCTGGGCCGTCAGCTGAGCCGGGGACGTCGTCGGTGACATTCTCCCTCCCTTGAGCGCCTGCTTGGCCCCAAGCAGTGCATTAGGAAACTTTTGCTTCAAGGCGACTTCATCTTCCCAAGTTGCTAGTGCAGCAGGGGCATTAGACCATTGGATCAATACTTGCCAAACAGCAGAGGTGCCTCGAGTGATCATCCTGCGCTGGAGACCATGGACAGGAATTTGCAAGATGGATGTTGGCGCTGGCAGTTCAGAACTTACTGAATAACCCTGACTAGGCGCCTTCTTGAGCTGGGAGACATGGAAAACAGGGTGAGTGGCACTTGTAGGAGGAAGTTGGAGTTTGTATGTGACCGAACCCACTTTGGCCAGTATCTGATAAGGTCCAAAAAACTTGAAGGAGAGCTTGTTGTTGGAGCGAGAGTGCACGGATGACTGAACATAAAGTTGTAATTTCAGGTAGACCATATCGCCCACGGCAAAAACACGTTCAGACCTGTGTTTATCAGCTTGAACTTTCATGCGGTGTTGGGCTCGAGACAGATGTTGTTTGAGCAAGTCATTCATCAAGTTGCGGTCTTTGATCCAATCAGAGAGTTCTGGGACTGAAACATCAGTTGCTGGAACGATGCCAAAGTGGTGGGGATCGTAGCTATATAGTGCCTTGAAGGGCGTAGTTGACAATGAAGAATGATAGCAAGTATTATACCAAAACTCTGACAGGGAAAGCCAAGAATACCAGTGTGAAGGGCAAGCATGAACAAAGCAATGCAGGTATGTTTCCAAGCACTGATTGACACGTTCTGTCTGGCCGTCGGTTTGGGGGTGATATGCAGAGCTCATCTTCAACTGAGTACCCGAGAGCTTGAACAATTCTTGCCAAAGGTGGCTGGTGAAGATACGGTCACGGTCAGTGACAATAGAAGTTGGCATACCATGGAGCTTGTAGATGTTGGTTATGAAGGCATTGGCCACTGTCAAGGCTATAAAAGGATGAGCAAGAGGAATAAAATGGGCATACCTGGAAAATCGATTGAAGCGTCCCCTCATAAGAGAATACTTAAATGTGATACAAATATCAGTCCTAGGAGGCTGATACACATTTATTACATCAGATGGCACATCACCGTACAATCCTCCGAGGAGGTGGACACTCGAGACAGACAATAACAAGAAGTAAAAGGGCTACGGTGATACACCAGAGCACGGCCCACATGGGATCCAGCTCGGGCTCAGAGAATCGCGCCAGCGAAAGCATCCTGAACAGGGCCAACACCACAGGCAGAGTTGGGTGCAGGACGGAACCCCTACTCAACATCTTCGGGAACGAAGTCTGGATCTTCCTCTGTAAAAATTAAGAAAGGGGTGAGTACAAATGTACTCAGCAAGTCCAACCACACCCACGGAGGGGGTATAAACAGAATAGAATACACAGGGTAAATCAAGGATGATGCTAGGGTTTAATTTGCGGAAAGTTCATTTTTATACAGGGGTTTATTTGGAAGAAATGAGTTTTCCAAAAGCCATTATCTTGCACTGAGTAACACGTAGGGTTGGTCCACACAGGATCCCAGTTTTAAGTTGCTACCGGACTCCTCATCCGCCATAGCACACGGCACAGCTGCCGGACACTTTTCCAAAACAACTCACGCCAACCCATCCATTCTCAGGAGAAACACTAGTTGTGTGACCAAACCATAACTCGCCCAGTACTGTGGGCATGGCTATTCGAATAGATTTTAACTCTGCAGAGGTGTGCAACTTTACCCACAAGCGGGGTACCACAGCACGATCACCTTAGTATCGGTGCAGATCCCAACAAAGCCATTACCCACCTTAGCTAGACCTGACTAGCCACCACGGGATCCACCAAGGGGCCATTGACCTATCTCCGAGGTTTAACTGGGGCATAAGTCACACAGAGCTTATCCCTTCTCCTTAGTCACCCGTTGCTCTCAGCTCTCCTGATGGCTATTAGACTAACTAGTGTGGTTTATGCTAAGCCGTTGCCCATACAACGGTCGAGTGGTTTGCACGATAGTTGAGCTAGGCAAGATGACACATCAACTCGGTCCTTAGTTGTGATAAGATGGATATCTCCCAACCTCGCTCAACCACACAGGTACGAGCACACCTTTTGGCAATTCACACAAAAGTGCCATCCATCTCATCGTTCTTTTGGTTTCCAAAAATTCCACATTTTCCCTTCCCACACTCTCACATTTTCCTTTTATAAGACAAGTTGTACTATATTCAAGGTCCTAAGCATTCTAACAGCGATTAACGTCCAAATAGAACAGATCACATTCAGACATTAATCTAGGTGGTCAAGGAATGGTTATAATAAATCAAGGGGTGGCTATCCAACCATGTTTTCCGCAATCAAAAGATATGCAGTTTTGTAAAACAGGCCAATAGGTTCTGTTTATAAAACTGGGACAAAACATGCATCAAAGGATGGGATTGAACTTGCCGTTCTCAAAGCCTTCCGGGAAGTCCTGATCGAGGTACTGTCCTTCGGTTTCGGGGTCGCGGTACTGGTCCTCGTTCACTTGCTCGTAGTATAGCTCGTCGACGGGTTCTTCCTCATTCACACCGTGATCTACGACGCACAAAAGCAAGCACACAATCAAGAAAAATAAATAAAGGTTTTATCGTTGAGCTCGAATCGGGAACAATTAAGATATAGGGATAGGAGCAATATTTTTGGGCAGTTTTATAATGGCACGGCCAAAATTATGTTAAGAATGGTGCGGTAAAGTTTCAGGTCAATCGGGGAATATTTGGCGCAAGAAATGATAGATTACAGAGAGGTTTAGGGGCTAAACCGGGATCAGGGGCCTATTTGTAATTAGTTTTGAGGGTGAAAGGACTGGATTGTAATTTCTAGAAATATCTGGGGCATACTAGAAAGGTGTAGGGGTCTATTTAAAATTGAGTTTATATGGTGGAGGGCTAGTTCCCTAAATAAATAAAAGTGGAAGGGCCTTTATTCAAAAGTGGCATATAGGGGGGACTCTTTAAGAATTAGAAGGAAGGGCAGGGGGTTAAGGGAAAAACGCCCTTTCATCCTCCTCCTTCCCCCCGAGGAACAGAGGAGGGCGCGGGGATCGCCTGCGGCACCGAAGCCGGCGGCCTCGGGGTGCGACGGCAGCTATGGTGTGGGGGAAAAGAAAGAGGGAGGTCCGTGGGGTCTATTCCCGGCCGTAGCTCGGGCGGAGGTGGAGCGAGGTGGCCTGGCCACGACAACCGGTAGGCGGCGGGGGGCGGTGGCCCTGGGCCGGCATCCTGGAGGCGTGACGGCGGTCAAGGAGGAGGGGGAAAGCGAGAGGGGACCGAGAGGGTTCTATCCCCTACCTCGGCTTGGGCTAGGACGCAGCGAGGGGAGCTGTCCACGGGAACCGGCGGCGGCGGGCAGAGGAGCTCTTGGCGGCAGCACTGCTGAGCTAGGGAGGAGGCTGGAGGTGGTTGTGGTGGTGGTGGTGGTGGTGGTGGAGCGCGACGTGCAGCCTATTTATAGGAGAGGCAAGGCGGTGGAGTGGGCGGTGCGCGTTGGAGGCCGACGAGCATCCCGGGCGGCCTTCAATGGCGCTCGGCATCGCGGGGCGGCGGCGCGGGCGGCGAGGACGGCACAGGACAACGCAACGGCTCGGCCAGGGCCGAGCGGCGCACTGGGCACTGCAGGCATGTGGAGCACGTGGGTGCAGTGCGCGCGTGCGGCCATGGCGCTGTGCAGCCGGCGGCGAGGGTGGGGCGCTGTTGCGCGGCTCTGCTCATGCGAGCTCGGGCGCCGAGGCGGCACAGGCACGCGCGCGTGGAGCACATGGGGGGCACAGGGAGCAACCGGCGGCAATGGTGGGGTGGGGCGTTGGCCGTGCGAGCTCCGTTCCCGGCGTTCGCGGCGAGCGCAAGCGTCGAGGCGAACAAGGGGGCACAGACGCGTAGAGAGGATGGGACGGGGTGAACAAGAGGCGGCTGCGCAAGTGGGGGCGGCGGTGGCCGGGGCTAGGCGCGCTCGGCGCGGCGCATGTGCGGGAGAGGAGAGAAGCAGGAAGAAGGAGAAGGAAGGAGGAGGGAAAAGAAAAAAGGGAAAAGAAAATGGAAAAAGAAAAAGAAAAAGAGAGAAAGATGAAAATTGCTAATTTTGCTGATGATGGATCATGAAGGGATTAATCAAAGGGAGATTAGGCTTGGGATGGATTTGAGCTCGAGACTAGTTTTGAAAAAAAAATAATGAGTGATTTTAATTAGTGAGTTGTTAGAGATAAAAAATGCGGGCATTACAAACCTACCCCACTTAAAATGAATCTCGTCCTCGAGATTCGGCTGGCTCCTAAACAGATGGGGAAACTCTTTCTTCAGAGCATCTTCACGCTCCCATGTAGCTTCTTCTACTCCGTGTCTGCTCCACTAAACTCTGCAAATCCGTACTTCGGAGTTTCTTGTCCTCCTAGTGACAGTGTCCAAAATCTTGACAGGCACTTCCTGGTACCAAAGGTCTATTTGTAGATCTATTTTTTCTTCTGGCAAATGCTTTTTCTCAGGTACCCTCAAACATCTCCTTAGCTGGGATACATGGAACACCGGGTGTATATCTAACATTCCTTCTGGTAGCTCCAGACGGTATGCTACGGCTCCGACTTTCTTCAAAACTTGGTACGGTCCAATGTACCAAGGGGCCAACTTTCCTTGTACCTAAAATCTTCGAGTTCCCCGAATAGGTGAAAACTTAAGGTAGACGAACTCTCCCGGGTTGAAGCTTATTTCTCGTCTCTTCTTGTTGGCGTAGCTCTTCTGTCGAACTGGGTGGCCTTCAGCTTTTCTCTAATCTCGGCCACTCTTTCTTCCGCTTCCTTTATGAGTGCGGGTCCAACTAGGACACGTTCTCCAACTTCTGACCACATCAGAGGAGTTCTGCATTTTCTCCCATAAAGAGCTTCGAATGGTGGAATGCCCAAGCTTGCTTGATAACCGTTGTTGTATGAAAATTCCATATAGGGCAAATTCTGCTCCCAATCCTTTCCATAGGTAAGGATACATGCTTTCAACATATCCTCTATAATCTGATTTACCCTTTCTGTTTGGCCATCCGTTTGTGGTTGATAGGTGGAGCTGAAATCTAATTTGGTGCCCATGGCTTTATGCAAATTTTTCCAGAACCTAGAGGTGAATTGGGTCCCTCTATCTGAAACAATTCTGCTAGGCACACCATGCAACTTTACTATGTTTTCCACAAAAAGCTTAGCTAGCTTTTCTCCACCATAATTGGTCTGCACGGGTATGAAATGAGCCGCTTTAGTGAGTCGGTCCACTATTACCCATATGGAGTCATGTCCTTTCTGTGTTCTGGGCAAATCCACTACAAAGTCCATTCCTATCTTATCTCATTTCCAAACCAGGATGGGTAGGGGTTGCAACAATCCTACTGGCTTCTGATGTTCGGCCTTGATCCTTTGACAAGTATCACAATGGGCGACAAACCGTGCAATATCCTCCTTCATTCCCTTCCACCAATATCTTTGTTTTAATTCCATATACATCTTGGTGGCTCCTAGGTGGATGGAATAGGCCGAGTTATGGGCTTCATCCATAATTATCTGCCAGAAGTCTCCTTCCTTGGGCACACAAATCCTATTTTTATACCATAAAGTTTCCTCATTATCCACTCTAAAGTCTGGTGCCTTATTTTCTCCAGTATGCATTCGGATTTCCATTAAGTCCTTGTCCGAACTTTGGGCCTTTCTGATTTTATCCTACAGAGTGGGTTGAATGCTCATCTTGCGAATGGAACCTCGAGGGACAATGTTCACATTCAATCATGCCATTTCTTCCTGCAGATGGGCATTCTTGGGTTCATAAGATTTCCGGCTTAAGGCATCGGCTACCACATTAGTTTTGCCAGGGTGGTAATAAATTTCCACATTATAATCTTTAACCAGTTCTAACCACCTTGTTTGCCTTAAGTTCAAATCTGGCTGGGTGAAAATATACTTCAAACTCTTATGGTCGGTGTAGATTTCGCACTTATTTCCAATTAGATAATGTCTCCAAATTTTGAGGGCATGTACTACGGCTGCAAACTCCAGATCGTGTGTTGGGTAATTCTGCTCATGAGGCCTGAGCTGTCGGGAAGCATAAGCTACTACCTTCCCGTCTTGCATGAGGACACATCCTAATCCTTGTCGGGATGCATCACAATAAATGACAAAATCCCGATGAATATCCGGTAGGGTCAGCACTGGGGCGGTTGTCGACCTATTCTTCAATTCTTGAAAACTTCTTTCATATGACTCTGTCCAGGTGAATTTCTTATCCTTCTAAAGTAGCTCTGTCATGGGCCGGGCTATCTTGGAAAATCCTTCAATGAATCTTCGATAATACCCAGCTAATCCAAAAAAGTTTCTAATTTCACTAACATTGGTCGGTTGCTGCTAGTTGGAGACTGCTTCGACCTTCTCAGGGTCCACTGCTACTCCTTCTGCGGTCAGAATATGACCAAAGAAACATACTTTCTCAAGCCAGAATTCACACTTGCTGAATTTGGCATATAGCTTATGTACTCTCAGCTTTTCCAATACTACCCGCAGATGTTGCTCGTGTTCCTGGACACTCTTGGAGTAAATAAGTATGTCGTCGATAAAGACTACGACAAACTTATCTAACTCGTCCATAAACACCTTGTTCATGAGATTCATGAAATAAGCAGGTGCATTGGTGAGTCCAAAAGACATCACCGTAAACTCAAACTGCCCGTAACAGGTGACAAAAGCTAACTTTGGGATGTCGCTTTCTCTAATCTTGAGCTGAAAATATCCTGACCTCATATCAATCTTGGAGAAGTACTCGGCTCCTTGTAGTTGATCGAAAAGGTCATCAATCCTGGGGAGGGGGTACTTATTCTTGATGGTAAGCTCGTTCAGTGCTCGGTAATCTACACACAACCTCATACTCCCATCCTTCATCTTGACAAATAGGACTGGGGCTCCCCAAGGCGATGAGCTTGGTCTGATGAAGCCAATTCGTTATAGTTCTTCCAGCTGCTTCTTTAATTTCGCCAATTCAGAGGCTGCCATCCTATAGGGTCTCTTGGCTATAGGAGAGGTTCCAGGGACAAGGTCGATGACAAACTCTATATCCCTATCTGGTGGCATTCCGGGAAGTTCTTCAGGGAAAACATCTGGGTATTCGTTTACTACCGAGACTTCTTCCAAGGACTTGGCTTCCATGCTAAACACCATTGGGTCTGGTCCACTTCCCCGGGTATGGCAGGTCACTCGTACTCCTTCTGGGTTCGTTAGGTGTACCACCTTGTCAGTACAACCTATGAGACCATTGTATAGGCTTAAGCAGTCCATTCCAAGGATCACGTCTATTCCCTTAGACTTAAGTACTACTAGTTCTGCCAGGAATTCTACCCCACTTAAATTGATCCTTACCCGTAAACAACCTAGTTGACACTTGATGTCAACTCTAGGCATTCGAGTTAATAGGTGTATTTTTAGTAGTACCGTAGGTATTTTATACTTATCCACGAAACTTTATGAGATGAATGAGTGTGATGCTCCAGAATCAAATAATACTGTTGCCAGAGTTGAGCTGACTAGGAACTCACCTAGTACCACTCCTTGTGCACCTTGAGCCTCCTGCGCGTTGATGTGGTTGACGCGGGCTCGTCCATAAGGCTCCTAGCTATTGTTGTTACCCTTGTTGTTGCTGCCGACGGGGACACGATTGGCTCCGGATACAGGTGGCCTAAGCCCATTCACCGAGTTGGAGAAGGCTGATGCAGCAGGCTTATTTTTGGCATATTGGCAGTTGGCAATGTAATGCCCTGTCTCACGACAGTTGAAACAGGCCCTAGCATTGTTGTTGTTGGTGGTGACTTGGCTGGCATTGCTCTGCGGGGCCTTCATGGTGTTCTGGCTTCTAAACTATGTGTTAGGGGCTTGGGATCCTGTCACTTGTGACTAGGTCCTATACTGCATTAGGGCCTGAGATCTTGGTGCCGTATAGCTGGAGTTCATTGGTTTCTATAAGCGATCCGGCTGGCGGGCCTTGTTTTCCAGGAACTTGCGCTTATTTTCCCTTCTTTCTTCAGCTTTGGCCCTTTCTGTGAGGATGGTCATGTTCATCAGAGTATTGAAGTCTGGGTATATCTGAGGGGTAAGCAAGGTTCGGAGTTCTAGGCTCAATCCCTTCTTGAACATGTCCTACTTCTTTTCATCCTTATCTACTTCTTCTGGTGCATAGCGGGCAAGCTCCATGAACTGGTAGGTGTATTGTTCCACAGACATGCTCCCTTGCTGCAGTGCGCGGAACTCATCCGCCTTGCGCTTCATGGTGGCTGCGGGGATATGGTAGCGGCGGAACACTTTCACAAATTCATCCCAAGTGATGGTGGTGGCATCTTCGGCAGCGGCACAGTAATTCTCCCACTAAGTTAAGGTAGTTCCGGTGAGTTGGTGAGCTGCCAGAAGAACCTTGTCTCGATCTTGGCATTCGAACGGCTCGAGCTTCCTTTGGATCACACGCAGCCAATCATCTGCCTCCAAGGGGTTGCTGTATCCTGCAAAGGTGGGTGGCTTGGTCCTCAAGAAAGCTATCAGCTTGTCATTCATGGTCTGCTCTCGTTGCTGCTTGTTGATGAGGGCATTGGCCAGGGCTTCCAGTATGAGGGTCTGATTGCTTATTGCTTGTGCCAGGTCCCCGAAAGGTGGAGGTGGTGGCAGTGGCAGTGGCACTTCTCTTTGGTTTCCTCCTCCATTCTGGCTCACTTTCTATTCATTCTGAAGAGAGTTCTGTCCATTAGGTTGTCCTCCCACGCCAACGGCTGTAGCGGTCCAGTTGTGGGAGGCCCTCGTACTGCTTCGGGAAGCCATCTGTAGATTGGGTAGAGTCTTTGTAAGATTGGGATTAGAATTAAGTGATGTTTAAGTTGTTTAATTCGTATTTTTGAAAAGACAGAATCTACCTTCTGCCGAAAAACACACAAACTAACAACAAGCACACAAACTAGCAAACAACAAGCACAAACAACTTTATTACTGCAAGGGGCTTACACACTAGGACAAGGCCAAATGCGTACTACTCGTCCGGGTACAAGGGTCACAATTAAGGGTACAACTTAAGCCGAAAGGGGCTGAGAGGGCTTCTTCTAGGGTGGCTTCGGGACCTGCTACTCGTGGGGCGAGCCTTCTTCGGAGTGTGCCCCCAGGGGAACGAGCAGTCCTTGCTCGCCGTTCTCTAGGTTTCCATTTTCCAGGGGGTTGCGCAGCAGCTTCTCCTTCAACAGCGGCAGTAGACCCTTCCGGGTTCTAGGGTGGGGCTTGTGGGGTTCCCAACAGTGGTCCCCATCCTATGACGGGCGTTCCAAGAAGGACATGGTCTTCCCCAATTACCGGGACTGGCGTTCCACTTCTGGTCCATTCTTGTATACGCCGGTCCTGGACCTGCCTGAGGCTCTCCTGGGCAACCACTACGGTGTGGGGGAAAAGAGAGAGGGAGGTCCGTGGGGTCTATTCCCGGCCGCAGCTCGGGCGGAGGTGGAGCGAGGCGGCCTGGCCACGACGACCGGCGGGCGGCGGTCGCCCTGGGCCGGCATCCTGGAGGCGCGGCGGCGGTCAAGGAGGGAGGGGGGGAAAGCGAGAGGGGACTGAGAGGGTTCTATCCCCTACCTCGGCTTGGGCTAGGACGCAGCAAGGGGAGCTGTCCACGGGGACCGGCGGCGGCGGGCAGAGGAGCTTTTCGCGGCGGCGCTGCAGAGCAAGGGAGGAGGCTGGAGGTGGTTGTGGTGGTGGTGGTGGTGGTGGAGCGCGACATGGAGCCTATTTATAGGCGAGGCAAGGCAGTGGAGTGGGCGGTGCGTGGTGGAGGCCGGCGAGCATCCCGGGCGGCCTTTAATGGCGCTCTACGTCGCGGGGCGGCGGCGCGGGTGGCGAGGCCGGCACAGGACGACGCAACGGCTCGGGCAGGGCCGAGCGGTGCGCTGGGCACCGCAGGCGCGTGGAGCACGTGGGTGCAGTGTGCGCGTGCGGCCAGGGCGCTGTGCGGCCGGCGGCGAAGGCGGGACGCTGTTGCGCGGCTCTGCTCATGCGAGCTCGGGCGCCGAGGCGGCACAGGCGACGGGACTGCAGCGGCAAGCGGCGCGGTGGCGTGGTGCGCATGGGTGCGCAAGGACGCCCGAGTGCAGCGCGTGGTGGGGCACAGGGAGCAGCCAGCGGCAATGGGTGGCGGGGCGTCGACCGTGCGAGCTCCGTTCGTAGCGTTCGCGGCGAGCGCAAGCGTCGAGGCGAGCAAGGGGGCACGGACGCGTAGAGAGGATGGGACAGGGTGAGCAGGAGGCGGCCGTGCAAGTGGGGGCGGCGGTGGCCGGGGCTGGGCGCGCTCGGCGCGGCGCGCCTGCGGGAGAGGAGAGAAGCAGGAAGAAGGAGAAGGAAGGAGGAGGGAAAAGAAAAAATGAAAAAGGGGAAAAGGAAAGGGAAAAAGAAAAAGAAAAAGAGAGAGAGATGAAAATTGCTAATTTTGCGGATGATGGATCATGAAAGGATTAATCAAAGGGAGATTAGGCTTGGGATGGATTTGAGCTCGAGACTAGTTTTGAAAAAAAATTAACGAGTGATTTTAATTAGTGAGTTATTAGAGATCGAAAACGCGGGCGTTACATCGATCCACCACCACTAAAATGCAGTTATAGCCCTTGGATCTTGGTATGCCTTCAATGAAATCCATACTTATCATCTGCCAAGCATGGTCAGGTATTGGTAATGGTTGTAGCAGTCCAGGGTATTTGCTTCTGTCAGGTTTGGCCTGGTGACAGATCTGACAGTGCTGAACCCAGTCCTTGATCATGTTTTTCATGTTGGGCCAAGAGAACAATTGATGAACTTGAGCATATGTAACAGGAAAACCTGAATGGCCACCCATAGCACTGTTATGCAAGGCTTGAAAAACTTGGAGTTGCAATTCTAGACTGGATCCCAGCCAGATTTTGCCTTTATACCTGATGACACCCTGATGCAAGGTGTAATGGCCAGAAGTGCCAGCTGACAGACTGAGTTGTTGGAGGATCTCTTGAGACTTGGAGTCATGAGAGTAAGAATCCACTAGAGCAGTAAGCCACTGGGGCACAGAAGTAGTTATGGCCATAAGTTGAGCAGGTGGTGCTGGATGTCTTGACAAGGCATCAGCTGCAGAGTTGTCCACACCTTTCTTGTAAATCACCTTGTATTGAAACCCCAATAGTTTTGTGAAAACCTTTTGCTGCCAGGCAGTATGCAGCCTCTGAATGTCCAATTGAGCTAAGGCTTTTTGGTCAGTGTAGATTGTGAATTCTCAGTGTTGCAATTAGGATCTCCACTGCTCAACTGCTAGAATAATAGCCATGTACTCTTTTTCATAAGTGGATAAACCCATAGTTTTGGGACCAAGAGATTTGTTGACATAAGCCAATGGGTGTCCATTTTGAGACAAAACTGCTCCAATGCCCACTCCACAAGCATCAGCTCAACACAAAAAGGCAGTGAAAAATCAGGAAGAGCCAGAACTGGTGCTATCACAAGTGCTTTCTTCAGAGTTTGGAAGGAGGTTTCAGTATCGGGTGTCCAAACAAAGGGAACTGACTTTTTGAGCAAGTTGATGAGTGGTTTACTGATGATGGCATAGTGCTTGACAAATTTTCTATAATATCCAGAAAGTCCCAGAAAACTCCTAAGTTCTTTAACAGATGTTGGTGATGGCCATGACTGAATGGAGGAAATCTTTGATGGATCAGTGGCAACACCATCAGCAGAAATGACATGCCCCCAAGTAGGCAATAGATCTTTGAGCAAAAGTACATTTACTTGGCTTAACCTTCCAGCCATCTCTGTCCAGCAGTTTGAAAACAGCTTCAATATGAGAGATGTGATCAGAGAAGGTGGAGTTGTACACAAGGATATCATCCAGAAATACTAGAACACACTTTCTCAGTAAGGGAGAGAGAGTTGCATTCATAGCAAACTGAAAAGTGCCTGGTCCACCAGTGACACCAAATGGCATAACAAGGAACTCATATTGGCCAAAATGAGTTGAGAATGCTGTTTTATGTTCTTCTCCAGATTTGAGCAAGATCTGATGGAAACCAGACCTGAGATCCAATTTGGTAAACCAACTTGCCTTAGCTAATTCATCAAGAAATTCATCTATTATGGGTAGAGGAAACTTGCTTTTGATTGTGAGAGCATTCAAGAATCTGTAGTCGACACAGAAACGCCAGGTGCCATCCTTTTTCTTGGCCATTACCACAGAGGAAGAATATGGACTGGAGCTGGGTCTGATGATACCCTCCTGCAACATCTTAGAGACCTGTAGCTCAATTTCAATTTTCAGAGCTGGTGAATAGCGATAAGGTCTGATCACAAATGGCTGTGCTCCAGCAGTAAGAGGAATGGTATGATCACAGGCACGAGATGGGGGAAGACCCACTGGCTCAGCAAAAACAGAACTATACTGATCAATCAAGGCTTGAATTTCAGGAATGACAGGTGATGGAGCAGGGGTGTCAGACAGCATACTCACTTCCAGCAGAGTGATCTCAAAGTCTGAAGGAAGGTCACCTTGTAGTCGAACAACAGAGCCATTGTATGGTATTGTGAGCCACTTGTGAGACCAGTGTACTTGCATAGGGGAGAATTGGTCCAACCAATCCATGCCAACAATCATATCATAATGTTGCAGGGGAAGAACCTTCAGTGTTGAAGTAAAAGTACAGGACTGAACAGACCAAGACATGTTGATGAATTCAGTATTGCATTGAAGTTTGTTACCATCATCCACATGGACAGTAATAGGATGACTCATCAGGGAAGAACCAGATAGCATAGAAGCTATAGTAGAGCTAAGAAATGTGTGTGTACTACCACTGTCAACAAGAATGAGCACAGGGCATCCCTGAATAGTACCATGGAGCTTCAGAGTTTTAGGAGTTGACTTGCCTGTGACAGCTGCTGGGGATATGGCCATGCACAATTCTGAATGATCTGGAGAATCAGATTCCTCCATACTCAACTGAAAAAGCTCCCACAGTTCCTGAACCACATGAAGTTGTACTGTGGGTGAGCACTTGTGATTGTGTGCCCATTTTCGCCACATTTGAAACACTGACCCATAGCACGCCGATAAGCCTTCAGAGCTGCAAGCTTGTCGAATTTAGACTGGGGCTTGGTACAATGAGAAACCGCACTGTCTTGGGGAGATGCAGAATTCTTTGCTTTATCATAGAGAGGTGGAGGTGGCAAAGGGTGGGCTCCTTTGGTTGCCGATGATGGAAATGGTGAAAATCCCGGCTTCTTAGGATCACGTTGACGTGATGCATCAGTTACTTCCTCCTGCAAAGAGGCCAGAGAATAGGCAGTATCCAAATCCTTTGGTTGCTGTAAAAGAACAATAGATCTAATATCGGCACGCAGGCCATCAATGAAACACATAGTATAGTGGCGTGGATCAGCAGAGGACTCATATGTAGCCAGCTGATCAATCAATTCAGAGAAAAGGGTAATGTACTCAGCTACTGTACTAGTCTGATGAATATGAAAGAGCTGCCTAATCAAGGCATCGTGCTCGTCTTTACCAAAGCGATCTAACAAGAGAGAGCAAAAGTCTGCCCAACCAGCACTAGCAAGGCAACGTTCAACAGACTGAAGCCAACGTGCAGCAGGGCCTGTGCAGTAATGGCCAGCAACTCGAATCCACATATCTGATGGATCCGAGTACATCTCAAAATAGCTTTCACATCGAGAGATCCACAATTTGGGGTTGGGACCGTCAAATGATGGAAATTGCCGCTTCGGTAAGCGACCAAAACTAGAGCGATCGGATGAACGAGAACGGAACTCAACATCAGGAGAGCCGGAAAAGTGCTGGGGAGAGGTGGAATTGTAGAGAGGCGTACCCTTGACCGGGATATGGTGGGTGAAAACCATGCCCGAACCATGATCCCGGTGATTGTTATCATTGCGGTGCCCAGCGGGGCCGTCGGCGGCCGCTCCGGCCGGAGGTCGTGCGAGGGCCGACTTGGGAGGATCCAGCAGACCGGAATCCGGATATCGATCCAGAAGGACACGATCCATGTGCTTGTTTAGCTTCGACACCTCCAGCTTGAGATCAGTGACGGCAGTATCAACCTAAGGGCGCCAGGACTCGAACTCCGTGGAAGCCTGCGCGATGGTGGTCTCGAGCGCTTGGAGCGTGTGTCGTGGTGGTTCTCGATGTCGCCGAAGCGGTGGTTGAGCCTGGTGTTGAGGTCGCCGATCTGCCGCTGCATCTCGTCGGAAAGACGCCGGAACAAGTCGTCGAAGGCGATCTGCGCGTTGGGCTCCATAGCGCCGCGGCTGCGCTGAAGACAAGTGTAGTGATGGTGGGGAAACTCCAGAATCGAAGTGAATCTGATACTAGATTGTTAGGTTGGAAGCACGGATCGAGCTAGAGGAAGGAGGCGGAAGAGAATTGGGAGCCGGAGAGGGATCAGAGGAACGGCAGAGGTCTGTTTCCTTGGGGATAAAGTTTATATAGGTAGTCAGTTCATGCCTTCTCTCGTGCTCACAGGCGCACATATAGTGGCTCACGCAGGAGCGCTCACATACACGTTACACGGTCCATTGTGGGCCGGACACTCGCGCATTGGGCCGAGACACTCGCTTGCTTCTGCCGTTCCTCATGGGCTCAACTCCTGGGCCGTCAGCTGAGCCGGGGACGTCGTCGGTGACATTCACCCTCCCTTGAGCGCCCAAGCAGGCGCATTAGGAAACTTTTGCTTCAAGGCGACTTCATCTTCCCAAGCCGTGTTTGGTTTGGCCCAAAAAAAAATTTCGCGAAATTTTTTTGCTTCTTTGAACAAAAATTTAGAGTAGTAAAAAGTCTAATTACAAAACCACCTCCACAACCTCTGTGAAAATCGCAAGACGAATCTATTGAGACCTTTGGCCGCGCGATAAGAGGATGATTACTGTATCATCACTGTAGCAAATCATCAATTAATTACCGTCATTAGATTCGTCTCGAAAAGTTACACTCATCCCTAAAAAGGTTTTGCAAATAGACTTCATTTAGTACTCCATACATGTGAGATTCTTTTCTCGGAGAATGTGCGCGAAAAATTTACTGTAGAGTTGTTTGGCGCGCGCGGCGCGCGAGTAGGCAGTAGGTATTAAAAATGACTATAGTAGAGTTGACTTCAAAATAGTAAGTGTACATATATGTCTTGTTTAGTTGAGAAGCTCGCGGTAGTTATTCTTCATTTATTAGATTCAAATCTGACATGCATGTTGCGTGATGTATTAGAATAATGATTTAACAAATAATTTCCTCGAACCCTAATAAGCTGTTGACTTGTAACGTATAAGCAAACCAACGTATTTCGTCCATCCTGAAATGTAAAGCATTAGAGAGTTTAAAATTTGTACTTAATGTAAGGTATCCAAACACTACTGGCTGGCTGGAGACCGCTGGAGCAGAACAGGATCATAATAATAAGATGAATGGAGATCTCCTAGATTTTGATGTGACAATCAATAGCTAGCTGGTAATTTTACAGTTAATTAACCAAATAGAGAACTAATGAGGAGTATATGTGTCTTTTTTCCATCTCTTTATTTTATTGTCAAAAGCTATAATACCCAAATTTCAAGATGGAGGGAGTAGCAGCGAATCTTCTAAAATCTTGACAATAAAAGCGTTGAAGCACATAAGTAGCTGCATCTGTGCCGGAACGTGCACTGCAGGTAAGGAAAATATGTGCTAAAACTTTAGTACTCAACTTTTTGGACCAGCGCTTATTTTCTGCTACCGTCATTTCAACAAAACATTTGAGCAAACATATATTATTGTGAGCTGGTACAGTTCAACTTGACATATTTATTTTATTCAAGGATTGATATGATCTGTTTCATTTTCTGGCAGTACGTTTTCCATTCATCGATGCTTGTTTTAAGCAACCAACCCTACTATCACTACTAAAAAAGATTTTTAGAGGCGGGTTGGTCTGGCTGCATTCTCCATAGAGAATACACAGTGTGTATATATACATAAGAATAACAAAGCAAAAACATTCGAACCGGCCTCTGCAAATTAATATACGTGATAATAGATATGGAATGGCTAATAAAGTAGCCCAGGATTATTATTGGTACAACAGTTAATATCTACGCTAGATCTGCCTCTGCCTCTGCCTCTGGCACCGGCCTCTGCTTGGTCACTTGCATCGGCAGTCCGCCTTTCATCCTTAGCATGAACATTAACTCCAGCTCCGGGTGCTCGTCGCCGCCTTGGTACGGGAAGCTGAACCTCTCAAAGGCGCAGGAGACGATGAACTTCATCTGGATGTAGGCCAGCTCCTTGCCGAGGCACATCCTTGGCCCCGCGTGGAACACGGGGAACCTGAACGGGCTCTCTGGCTGGAACGTGCCGTCCTCTCGGAGCCACCGCTCCGGCCTGAACTCCTCGCAGTCCTTGCCCCACAGGCCCTCCAGCCGTGACATCGCGTACACGGAGTGTTGCACCGCCCACCCTTTCCCGACGAACGTGCCGTCCGGCAGGACGTCGTCCTGGTTGCAGTAGTGCAAGCCGACGGGCACCGGCGGGTACAGGCGCATCGACTCGGTGATGGCAGCCTGGATGTAGTGCATCTCCCGGAGCTCGTCGAAGGTGAAGGTCGTTGTCGTCGTCTCGCCCGTGCCGCCGCCATGGCTTGACGACCTTGATCCGCGGACTCTACGGATCTCGTCCACGATCTTGCTCTCGACGTCAGGCCGGCCGGAGACCAGCCAGAAGAACCATGTCAGCGCAGCTGACGTCGTGTCGCGCCCGGCGAGGAGGAGGTTGGTGACGACGTCCCGGAGGCTCTCGTCGCTGAGGTCGCCGCGAGCGGCGACGATGTGCGCCAGGAAGTCGCCCCCGCTCTCCGACCCGGCGGCGGCCGCCCATTTCTCCCGGCACCTCCGGACGATCCTGTCGGCGTAGCCGTGGATGACACCGAGCGCCTCACGGATCTGCTTCTCGGGCTCCATGTTGAGCGCCCTCTGGAGACGCCACAGAAAGATTGCCGGCGGCCTGAACCGGCCCACGATGGCGCTCTGCACGTAGTCGAAGGCGCGCACGAACTCCGCGGCCTCGGGCGTCGCCGCGCCCTCCTTGGCGAGGCACCCCGGGTCCTCGCCGAAGGCCACGTTGCAGATGTTGTCGAAGGTGAAGCACTCGAAGATGTGCTGCATGTCCAGAGTGCGCCCATGGCGCTCAGCCTGCTCGAGCAGCGGCAGGAGGCGCCCGACGACCTCTGACTGGACGGTGTGGACGATGAACTTCCTCAGCGAGCGCTTGCTGAACTCCATGCTGGCGGCCTTGCGCTGCCACAGCCACTGCTCGCCGTCCGAGTTGAAGATGCCGTGGCCGAGGAAGTCCTCGAGCTTCGACGACAGGAAGTCACCCTTGGGGTAGTTGGCGAAGCTCGTCTTGGCTATGTGCTCAATGTTGTCCGGGTTGGCGGTGATGACGACGCCGGGCAGGCCGGGGGCTTTGAAGGCCGTGGTCTGCGTCGGGCTCCGCTTCGCAACCTCGACGGACCATTCGATAAGGCGGTGGCCGTTCTTGGCCAGGTGAGGAAACCTGCCGACGATTGGGTAGGCCTTGAGGTCGCCGTCTGATGCGCGAGGTTGCTGCTTCCTGTTGTGATCGTGGCGCAGGTATAGCAAGCAGACGAGGGGGAGGAGCAGGACGAGGAGGAGAGGCCATGAAGCCTGGGAGAGTTGCATTTCCATCGGCTACCTTTGCCTTTCTCGTGCGTGCTGCAAGGCGATTTTGTGTGTGTGCCATGCCGACCTCTTATGGCCACCCATTATCGACCTGCACTGCACATGTGAACCATCGGTGGACCAACAATGCGGTACGAGGTACGACCTCGTGCTCCGCGTGTGTCCTCCATATATTATAGTAGAGTTGACTTCAAAATAGTAAGTGTACATATATGTCTTGTTTAGTAGAGAAGCACGCGGTACTTATTCTACATTTATTAGATTCAAATCTGGCATGCATGTTGCGTGATGTATTAGAATAACGATTTAACAAATAATTTCCTCGAACCCTAATAAGCTGTTGACTTGTACTCCCTCCTTCCCAGTTTATAAGGCATACACGTATATCAAGATTCAAACCTTCTCATCTTTGACCAATAATTTGACTATTAAATTTTTGTTTTTATAATGCAAATTTCATATGATTGGATTCATAATCAAATATAGTTTACAATGATTATAAGCTTATAATCAAAAGTGATATAATATATGATAAATAAATGGTCAAAGTGTTGTTTAGAAGACCGTGTCATGTTCCACCGTGCCTTATAAACGGGGAAGGAGGGAGTAACGTATAAGCAAACCAACGTATTTCGTCCATCCTGAAATGTAAAGCATTAGAGAATTTAAAATTTGTACCTAATGTAAGGCATCCAAACACTACTGGCTGGCTGGAGACCGCTGGAGCAGAACATGATCATAATAATAAGATGAATGGAGATCTCCTAGATTTTGATGTGACAATCAATAGCTAGCTGGTAATTTTACAGTTAATTAACCAAATAGAGAACTAATGAGGAGTATATGTGTCTTTTTTCCATCTCTTTATTTTATTGTCAAAAGCTATAATACCCAACATTTCAAGATGGAGGGAGTAGCAGCGAATCTTCTAAAATCTTGACAATAAAAGCGTTGAAGCACATAAGTAGCTGCATCTGTGCCGGAACGTGCACTGCAGGTAAGGAAAATATGTGCTAAAACTTTAGTACTCAACTTTTTGGACCAGCGCTTATTTTCTGCTATCGTCATTTCAACAAAACATTTGAGCAAACATATATTATTGTGAGCTGGTACAGTTCAAGTTGACATATTTATTTTATTCAAGGATTGATATGCTCTGTTTCATTTTCTGGCAGTACGTTTTCCATTCATCGATGCTTGTTTTAAGCAACCAACCCTACTATCACTACTAAAAAAGATTTTGAGGCGGGTAAAAACCTATTTTTACAGGCGGACGTGATACTCGCATCTAGTTTTCGCAGCTAAAAATCGAATTTCTAGAGACGGGTAATATGACCGCCCCTACAAATAATTTTTAGGGGCGGGTCATGGGCTCACCCGCCCCTACAAATCGATTTGTAGGGACGGGTCATGGACTCACCCGTCCCTACAAATCATTTTCCAGAATATGAAAAAATTAGAAAAAAAACTCGAAAATAGCAAAATAATAACAAATATCCCTACTAACCGGCCACCACCACAAGCCCCTCTCCTATCAAGGTACAATTTTTTTGACGACATATGCCCACTTGCGTAAATCAGTTTCGAACTGCTTACCACAAGCCTCGCGCGTACCTTTCTTACCACCACACTACGTAGTCACTTGTGACTCTATAGGGTATGCTATTGTTTTATATTAATTCTAAAATTGATATGTAGGGGCGGGTGATGCCACCACCCGCCCCTAAAACTAATTTTCTATTTTATCTAAAAATTTATTTAATTGTTTACATATAGCAAAACAAATACAAAAAATGTGAAACTTCAACAATATGGTTATTGTGAACTATAGAAACATAAAAAAATATGCCATGTATATTTCAGTGTATATAAAGGTTAAGATTGTGGAAACTTCAAAGTATGATTGGTGTTATATTAGATACTATATATTTATTGCTATTAGAGAACTTGTAATATTTTTTAGACCAATAGATGACCTTAAATGAAAAAGTTGTCAACTACAAAGTTTTAGATCTCGTCATTCTCTACAATTTTGGTGTAAAGTTTGACTTCATTTGAGATCATATGAAAAGTTTATGAATTTTTTTTATGTGCAACCATTTGTAGGGGCGGGCCATGCCATCACCCACCCCTAAAAATGGATTTGTAGGAACGGGTGAGGACATGACCCGCCCCTACAAATGCCACCATTTTTAGGGGCGGTTCATGGCGTCACCTGCCCCTAGAAATGTTCTTTTTAGGGGCAGGTGATGCCATTAACCACTGATGGTGGGTGAGTACCGCTAGCAGGGATTCGAGGGAACCCCCGTTTGGAGATTCGGCCAGGGGTGCAAAGCACGCAAGGATCTCCCTTACAGAAGTGAGCTGAGACAGTGGTTTTTAGACAGGTTCAGGCCGCCCAGAGCCGTAATACCCTACATCATGTGTGTTGCGATTGGTTCTTGCTGATCCCGAGTTGGAGAGCCCATACCCGGAATGAACAAATCAGGTCCCGAAAAAAGGGTCCTCTTACATGTCCTGAGATCTTTCTATTTATAGGCTACAACTGCCTTCCCCTCGTCACGTGGGGGAAGTGGGAGAGCTGGGAGCAGCAATGGTTGTACGTCAAGGTGGACGACCCATCTCCTCGCCTTCGTCTTCCTCAGGGACCACTTGTGGCAGTACCGCCCTAATTAATCCGGCTCAAGTGCGCTAACCATCATCTTAAAGAGAATCCCGGCTAACACGCACTTCAAACGGAGTAATTCGGCAGTGCTGTCGGGTAAAGTCCCAAAGAATCCACCTTAGCGTCGATCGAACCCAAAGCTTACATGCAACCCACACGAAGGTGAGTCCAGAGAGTACAACATTTCACAGATACATTACATTACAGGGTCTTAACTTAATTATTACAAACCAAGTTCGAAATCTCCGAAAGGTACTTGAAGTTCAAATTGAAAGTAGTTCAGAGTTCATTACAGCGGAAATAAAACGAGTTCTAAACGACGATACATGATGTCATGATGAAGCCCGTACATGACATCACTCGGCATTGCCATCGTTGGCCGGAGTCGTATCCCACTCCACCGACCAACCAGGAGGTAAAACACACGGCCAAGTCAAACTAGCTATCTGATCTTCAAAAGGATCACCTGAAAACAAAGTAGAGCCACAAGCAAGGCTGAGTATACTAATACTCAGCAAGGCTTACCCGACTAGGATATAACTAACCCTCTAACTAGACATGCAAGGCTTTTGGCTTGAGGGGTTCGTTTTCGCCGAAAAGCAGTAAGTCCTTATTTTCCGATTTTAGCTTTCAAGTTCTATTATGATTAACCATTCTACATTAGCATCTATCCTAAAGCATACATGGTGGAAAGCAATTATTTTTCATCATTCAACCATATTTCTCATCATCATTGTTCCACTTCTTACTCTATGTGGCAAAAGGGTTAAGCAGTCTCAATATCCGTGAGAGACGGACGATTCGAATCGAATTTGTTAACCTGGCCAGGCAGACCTAAACACACGCATGGGGAATGCAATCACCCACGCGACTTTTCCCCTTTTTCCCCGGGCATGAAACAGGCCCACCGTCCTAGAGTGCCCTGCACCCGTGCGTGACCATAGACCAGACAGTGGGGAGTATGTTCCACGGCCGGTTCCATCAGGTACTTAAGCTTACCGATTACCATATTCTCGGCATGTGGTTAGTACGTTCAAACGCTTAACCACCACTACCACACACCGCGGCCTTATCCATTTTGACTAAACAGACGGGGCATCACAAGTACAACAACCCCGCCCGTAAACCTTATATTGCAGTGTGTAGTAAGCATTCAACTCCTATGAGCTCGCGAGTGACAGGAAATCACTCGACTTCTACCGAACCATTAGCATAGCCAACTAGCGACCTACACATACTAGTGTTCAAGCATAGGTACCTAGGATCATGCAACTAAGGTTCCAAACAATTCCTGCAACTTAAATGCACAATAAACAGGAATACAAATAGTTGCATAAATTAAAATAGGTAGGACATGCTCCGGGGCTTGCCTTCCTGAGCGGAGCTAGCCTTGGGCTCTTCTGAACTCGGGTTCAGGTCTGCAGTGGCTTCAGTTAGATTCACTTGAGCTTCACGCTGCTCACTCTCGGACTCCGGCACCAACTCGTACGTACCGTCAGGAAGAGTAGTCGAATCTATATGAAATGCATATGCGTGAGCTATTTTAGTGATACGATTTAATCAATTCTTCACTATAGAGTTGTAATCCAACGCAACTCAAGATGATTTGCAATATATTCTGTTATATCATTTTGGGCAATCATTTATAGAGTAATAAACAACAATTATTAGTTCATAGAGTCACTGTGGGGTTTCCATCATTTACCAACACATACCAAAAGTCATTTTCTTTAACAAACACTAGAGATACACGTGCTGTCCAAAACTATAGTTACACAGTGCTTATAGGGTTGAAATTTTTATGTATTGTAGTTCAACAAGTGTAGGTCCTACTGTACAAATTTCAGAAAGTTTCACGCAAAAATAAAATTTATGAAAAACAAAATACACAGCCATAGCTAGGAACAAGATTAATTTGTATAGATCAAACCATGTAAGTACTAGTACTGAAAATTTAACTGAGTATTTATGATCCTATTATGAACCTACTGGAAAATTTTCAGATTTAACTAAATATTACACAAGGCATGAAAAATAGCACAATGTACAACTGCAGTAAAGAAAAATAAATTCTATAGGTAGTTACACTGAGTACCAGGAGCTCAAACATTACTAGCATGATTAAATACTCAAAATAAAGCTTTAGTAAAAGTATCAGATTTTTCTAGGCACAGAAGCTATTTTTCTCAGTTTAGTGCATTTATTCATAGCATAAATCACTTGAGAATGTTCTGCTTGGGTAAAAAGTCTATAAATCTTTCTAAAGCATCAAAGTAACAATTACAAATCACTGAAAAAGTTTCAGCTTATGGTTCAAGGTGGAACAACTTGGAAAATTAAAACTATTTATCCTAGGCATACATAAAGTCCTAAATAAAACCTACATCTAGGAGTGTCAAATGTCTATGAAACTTTTACACAAGGCTACAAATCTAACATGTAACACACTGACCAAAAATGGCTAACATATCATGCATGTAACTTGAGATCTAATAAAAGCTACACTTTCTTTGTATTTTTAATATAGCAAAAACTATTGAGCTAAAGAAAAAGTGAATGTAACGATAGTTGTAGGTTTTGATCTAAGGATTCCAAAACATTTTAGTTTGCATTTTTATGATGTTTCTACGATTTTATATGGAATTTACAAGTTTGCTGTTTTTGAAAACAAAAGAAAAAGGAAACGAACTTTTGCATCTAGGCCCCTGGAACTTCGTTTTCTTTTAACCCGAGGTCCCTGGTCGGACCAGGAACAGAGGAGGGTCGGCGCAGCTTTTTCCCGGCGAGGAGAGGCTCCGGCGGCGTGGGATAGGTGGGGGAGGGGCACGAGGAGGTCGTCGCGCACCTGCTGGCGGCCTTGGCTCGCGAAGAGGTGGTCCGAGGCGGCACCTCCACGAGCACCAGTGGCCGGCGGCGATGGGGCTCACCGGCAGCGGCGCTCCGGCGGGCAAGGGGTGGCGGGCTTTGGCCGATGAGCTTCACTGGGATTCGAGGATCCCGTTCCCGGGCTCTGTTGGGGCAGAAGAAGGCCGGAGGTGGGAGCTCCACGGGAAGCAGGCGGCCGGCGGGGTTCTGTGCTGCGGCGACGGCTTGCCGGCGGCGATTGAGAGGGGCGGACGGGTTTGGGAGGGTCACTGGGAGGCGGTGGTCGTGCTGGGGTACTTGGTTTGGGGAAAGAGAGGGTGATGGCGCGGGGCGCCGCGGTGGCCGTGGGCGGCGGCGGCCATGGCTCACGGCGAGCGTGGCGTGCGAGCAGGGGCCTGCCTCGGCTTTTATGGGCGAGCAGGGTGAAGGAGAAGGGAATGGGCGCGGGCAGGGGGGGTCGGGCAGCTCGGGCAGCGGCTCGGCACTCGGCCGGACGCGGCTGTCGCCGAGCGTGGCGTGTGCGGCGGAGCGGGGAGTCAGCGAGGGTGGCGTGCGCGCTCGAGTGGGGGTGATGGCGTGGCGCAGCGAGGCAGCAGCGCGGCGGCAGCAAGCGCAGCGAGACAGCAGCGCGGCGTCGCGTGGGCGGCGCAGTGAGGGCAGGCGCTCGAGTGCCCTGCCCTGCTCGGCCCTGCGCCCGGGAAGCAGGGAAGCAGGAGGAGAGAGAAAGGAGGGAGAGAGAGTAGAGAGAGAAAGAGAGAGAAGTAAGAGAGTTGACTCTAAATTTTCTCAAAATTTCCAATGGGAGCTCGAAAAAGTTTGAATACGAAAGTTGCTCAAAATGTCGAAATCTACAACTTTTGTTTCAGGCATTTTCCCATTTGAGGTTTCATTTGAAAGTTACAAATTCAAATTTAAACGCAAAAGAAATTACCCTAAACACATCGTTTTTCGAATTTCTCTCCAAATTTTGTGTGCTAACTTGAAAAACTTTGAACATGAAAGTTGTTTGTTATATGAAACTCTACAACTCTGGTTTCGGGCAAAAGTTTAGTTGAGCTATGGTTTGAAAATTATTTTTAAAGCATGTTGATAAAGATTTGAATTATTTCATCATTTCATGTGACCACTTTAAAATTTGAATTTGATTATTCTTGCAAAAATTTTAAACATCACCTAAGGTGTATATCGTTACATTCTATTTGTCATTTCATGGTGAGGGTGAAAAATACATGAGCACTCTATTCTACACATACCTTGCACACATACACCTAGATACACATACATACACATGCATTTGTAAACATACAAGAAATGCATTATCTAATTTAATCTTGATGATTATGCATGATGCTATGTTTAATATTTTATGTTTAGTGTTTTAAACACCCGGGGTGTTACAGCCTACCCCCCTTAAAAAGAATCTCGTCCCGAGATTCGGGTGAGTAAAATTAGAGGGGAACGTGCGTGTGCCTTGGAATGAGATTGGGGAAACACGAAAATTTTGGTTTGGGTAACTTCCAGTGTTACACGTGGCTTTGTCTTCGGTATGGTGACTTCTGAGGATCTTATATGTACATAATTGAATAGTTGCACCGGCACATGCGTAGCATGGAAAACAACAGGATCAACTCTACTACTACTTGAGGCATTTTTAACCCGAGATCTTGTTATGTGGCATAAGCAAGGTTTTCTCAAGACATTCTTGCTCAAAGTTGCTTTTATTTTAATGGAGTTGATATTTATTTTGAGAAAAATAATGTATTATGGAAATGCCAACATGCCAGGAGATCGATGATACAATGTATGGATGCGATGACCGATGCAATTATGAAATTATGCACATGGCGTGCAACCGTGGGAGTCATGCAGATACTCCTTAATACTTTTATTTTGACCCGAATTAGAACCCAAGTCATCATGTTATGCAGGTAGCGAAAATAGTATGCCGCGGGGTTGCTATCGCGGACTATGATACCAGCGCGCACCTAGTGACACAAGCGTATGGCTGTAGCGCATACGAGGTCCTAGGTTCCGTCGCGGCACCATATGTCAGTGACAAACACCACGACAAGATGAAAATATAGCGACCCAAATAATGTGCATGGCTAGGAAGGAAGATAGAGCCCCAAAATGCAGGTGATTTGGCAATGGCAATGCCACAACCATGCATGTAATGATCCTACATGATATTCTCGTATTTGTATGCACCGTCTTTTTTTTTCAAAAGAATTATATGAGCAAGAAGGCCAATTGAGATTTCCTCAAACTTGTCCAAGGGAGATACTATTACTCATCTTTGATGGGCTGACTAGGGAGCCAGGCTGGATCCTGGGATCCCGGCAAATATCTTTCTCAAATTCTACCTCCACTTGTTGTCCAACAATTCTCTCAGATTCTACTTACCAAATTCCATTCCAACTCAAAGCTAGGCTAAAAGTGTGCGGGCTGCTAGGTGCTTGTTCTAAAAATTCAGAAAAGGAGTGGCACAAAGCTGATCATAACTCGAAGTGGGGAAAACGATAAATGCTCAATATCATACAGGAGGTAGGTGACACATTTTCCCCTAGACAGGGTTGGCCCTCTAAAGAAATTATTTGGTGTGTGATATGGGAAAAACTTGTGAATCAAGATGATAAAAACAGATTCTAGGTAGTGCACTAAAGTAGCCATAACTCAAGGAGTTGATGTCCAAAAAATTTTCAAATTTCACCCGAACATGCCTAAGATAGTTGCGCACAACTTTGCTAGTCAACCCTTGGGCTAGATCAGATTCTAAGATGGTCATATCCTTATAGTTTTGCTTTGCTGTCAGCCCGAAATTTTCAGGGACCAGAGAGCCAGTAAACTGAGTGCTGAGGACAATTTACTAAGCCTAAAATTACCAAATTTTTACAGAAGCTTGGTAAGTAAATTTGGCACAAGTTTTGTGTTGAACACTTCTGCATAAAATATCTCTAGGAAGGCCTAAAATTCGTGCAACCCAAGTGCTCAAGGCTGACAGAAAACTGGGTGTCAAAGTTTCTAATGTGCCCCAATGTATACAAGTCGAAAAATTCCCAAATTTAAACAGCAACTAGTAGACAAGTTTTGGAGCAAAATTATCCACTGGCGCCTCTACAGATAAAGTCTTCTACCATGCCAAATAATTCATCTTCCACGATATAGCAGAAATGACAGATTTCTAGATAGACCTTAATTGAGAGAAGATGAACCGTGCTCACGTGCAAACCTTAACCTTACCGACTAACCCACATCTATTTTCAGTGGCTTTCAATTATATGAGTATGATGCATGCACGACCTAATCGTCCTCCCATGGAAAACAATTGCCAAATAGTTTTGGGCTTACGGGGTTAGCACCGGTGGCATGGCACAATTTACGTCTCTCCCTATATAGATTTCTAGCCGAGTTCTAACCGTGCTTAACTTACGTAATTGTGGTTAGTGTACCTGCAGAAAATTGACAGATATAAATTTCATTGAACCTTTCATGCCAGCACACATGAAAGCGTCCCCATACATTACCGCTCACTATAGAAGCGGCATCCATGCGTCCAACACTGCAGGGACAGCGCTCATACGCTACCGAGGTGACGTATTCACGGTTTCCTTTTACTCCCAATATAATCGACCGATGGTCGGTATATTGGCAACAGCTCAAGCGTTCGGTTCGCATCACCGACGGGAAGGTCAGACTCTCTCAGCTGACTGAGTATACTTTACTCCCAATATAGCCAACTAATAGTTGGTATATTGGCAGCACCTCAAGTAAGCCACTGCTTGAGGGCAGCGTTCGGCTCGCATCACCGACGGGAAGGTCAGACTCCCTCAGCTGACTGAGGATCATTACCGTCTTACCTTAGCGTAGGTGCGTCGTTACAAATGTAAATACTGAATTTAAAATACAGAAAGAAACGTGCTGGAAGTCAGTTATAAATAAACCATAAGTTAGATAGCCACCTAAAAACTCTCATAATATCCCTAGGGCTTTACGTACTATACACAATCCTTAACGAACCAACGTATTTACCAAACGTGATTATGTGGCTAAGTTTTAAGTAAAACTTTTAAAACCTAGTCGCACTCTCGGGTGTGCGCTTTGTTCGGCTCTGATACCAGCTGTGGCAGTACCGCCCTAATTAATCCGGCTCAAGTGCGCTAACCATCATCTTAAAGAGAATCCCGGCTAACACGCACTTCAAACAGAGTAATTCGGCAGTGCTGTCGGGTAAAGTCCCGAAGAATCCACCTTAGCGTCGATCGAACCCAAAGCTTACATGCAACCCACACGAAGGTGAGTCCAGAGAGTACAACATTTCACAGATACATTACATTACAGGGTCTTAACTTAATTATTACAAACCAAGTTCGAAATCTCCGAAAGGTACTTGAAGTTCAAATTGAAAGTAGTTCAGAGTTCATTACAGCGGAAATAAAACGAGTTCTAAACGACGATACATGATGTCATGATGAAGCCCGTACATGACATCACTCGGCATTGCCATCGTTGGCCGGAGTCGTATCCCACTCCACCGACCAACCAGGAGGTAAAACACACGGCCAAGTCAAACTAGCTATCTGATCTTCAAAAGGATCACCTGAAAACAAAGTAGAGCCACAAGCAAGGCTGAGTATACTAATACTCAGCAAGGCTTACCCGACTAGGATATAACTAACCCTCTAACTAGACATGCAAGGCTTTTGGCTTGAGGGGTTCGTTTTCGCCGAAAAGCAGTAAGTCCTTATTTTCCGATTTTAGCTTTCAAGTTCTATTATGATTAACCATTCTACATTAGCATCTATCCTAAAGCATACATGGTGGAAAGCAATTATTTTTCATCATTCAACCATATTTCTCATTATCATTGTTCCACTTCTTACTCTATGTGGCAAAAGGGTTAAGCAGTCTCAATATCCGTGAGAGACGGACGATTCGAATCGAATTTGTTAACCTGGCCAGGCAGACCTAAACACACGCATGGGGAATGCAATCACCCACGCGACTTTTCCCCTTTTTCCCCGGGCATGAAACAGGCCCACCGTCCTAGAGTGCCCTGCACCCGTGCGTGACCATAGACCAGACAGTGGGGAGTATGTTCCACGGCCGGTTCCATCAGGTACTTAAGCTTACCGATTACCATATTCTCGGCATGTGGTTAGTACGTTCAAACGCTTAACCACCACTACCACACACCGCGGCCTTATCCATTTTGACTAAACAGACGGGGCATCACAAGTACAACAACCCCGCCCGTAAACCTTATATTGCAGTGTGTAGTAAGCATTCAACTCCTATGAGCTCGCGAGTGACAGGAAATCACTCGACTTCTACCGAACCATTAGCATAGCCAACTAGCGACCTACACATACTAGTGTTCAAGCATAGGTACCTAGGATCATGTAACTAAGGTTCCAAACAATTCCTGCAACTTAAATGCACAATAAACAGGAATACAAATAGTTGCATAAATTAAAATAGGTAGGACATGCTCCGGGGCTTGCCTTCCTGAGCGGAGCTAGCCTTGGGCTCTTCTGAACTCGGGTTCAGGTCTGCAGTGGCTTCAGTTAGATTCACTTGAGCTTCACGCTGCTCACTCTCGGACTCCGGCACCAACTCGTACGTACCGTCAGGAAGAGTAGTCGAATCTATATGAAATGCATATGCGTGAGCTATTTTAGTGATACGATTTAATCAATTCTTCACTATAGAGTTGTAATCCAACGCAACTCAAGATGATTTGCAATATATTCTGTTACATCATTTTGGGCAATCATTTATAGAGTAATAAACAACAATTATTAGTTCATAGAGTCACTGTGGGGTTTCCATCATTTACCAACACATACCAAAAGTCATTTTCTTTAACAAACACTAGAGATACACGTGCTGTCCAAAACTATAGTTACACAGTGCTTATAGGGTTGAAATTTTTATGTATTGTACTTCAACAAGTGTAGGTCCTACTGTACAAATTTCAGAAAGTTTCACGCAAAAATAAAATTTATGAAAAACAAAATACACAGCCATAGCTAGGAACAAGATTAATTTGTATAGATCAAACCATGTAAGTACTAGTACTGAAAATTTAACTGAGTATTTATGATCCTATTATGAACCTACTGGAAAATTTTCAGATTTAACTAAATATTACACAAGGCATGAAAAATAGCACAATGTACAACTGCAGTAAAGAAAAATAAATTCTATAGGTAGTTACACTGAGTACCAGGAGCTCAAACATTACTAGCATGATTAAATACTCAAAATAAAGCTTTAGTAAAAGTATCAGATTTTTCTAGGCACAGAAGCTATTTTTCTCAGTTTAGTGCATTTATTCATAGCATAAATCACTTGAGAATGTTCTGCTTGGGTAAAAAGTCTATAAATCTTTCTAAAGCATCAAAGTAACAATTACAAATCACTGAAAAAGTTTCAGCTTATGGTTCAAGGTGGAACAACTTGGAAAATTAAAACTATTTATCCTAGGCATACATAAAGTCCTAAATAAAACCTACATCTAGGAGTGTCAAATGTCTATGAAACTTTTACACAAGGCTACAAATCTAACATGTAACACACTGACCAAAAATGGCTAACATATCATGCATGTAACTTGAGATCTAATAAAAGCTACACTTTCTTTGTATTTTTAATATAGCAAAAACTATTGAGCTAAAGAAAAAGTGAATGTAACGATAGTTGTAGGTTTTGATCTAAGGATTCCAAAACATTTTAGTTTGCATTTTTATGATGTTTCTACGATTTTATATGGAATTTACAAGTTTGCTGTTTTTGAAAACAAAAGAAAAAGGAAACGAACTTTTGCATCTAGGCCCCTGGAACTTCGTTTTCTTTTAACCCGAGGTCCCTGGTCGGACCAGGAACAGAGGAGGGTCGGCGCAGCTTTTTCGCGGCGAGGAGAGGCTCCGGCGGCGTGGGATAGGTGGGGGAGGGGCACGAGGAGGTCGTCGCGCACCTGCTGGCGGCCTTGGCTCGCGAAGAGGTGGTCCGAGGCGGCACCTCCACGAGCACCAGTGGCCGGCGGCGATGGGGCTCACCGGCAGCGGCGCTCCGGCGGGCAAGGGGTGGCGGGCTTTGGCCGATGAGCTTCACTGGGATTCGAGGATCCCGTTCCCGGGCTCTGTTGGGGCAGAAGAAGGCCGGAGGTGGGAGCTCCACGGGAAGCAGGCGGCCGGCGGGGTTCTGTGCTGCGGCGACGGCTTGCCGGCGGCGATTGAGAGGGGCGGACGGGTTTGGGAGGGTCACTGGGAGGCGGTGGTCGTGCTGGGGTACTTGGTTTGGGGAAAGAGAGGGTGATGGCGCGGGGCGCCGCGGTGGCCGTGGGCGGCGGCGGCCATGGCTCACGGCGAGCGTGGCGTGCGAGCAGGGGCCTGCCTCGGCTTTTATGGGCGAGCAGGGTGAAGGAGAAGGGAATGGGCGCGGGCAGGGGGGGTCGGGCAGCTCGGGCAGCGGCTCGGCACTCGGCCGGACGCGGCTGTCGCCGAGCGTGGCGTGTGCGGCGGAGCGGGGAGTCAGCGAGGGTGGCGTGCGCGCTCGAGTGGGGGTGATGGCGTGGCGCAGCGAGGCAGCAGCGCGGCGGCAGCAAGCGCAGCGAGACAGCAGCGCGGCGTCGCGTGGGCGGCGCAGTGAGGGCAGGCGCTCGAGTGCCCTGCCCTGCTCGGCCCTGCGCCCGGGAAGCAGGGAAGCAGGAGGAGGGAGAAAGGAGGGAGAGAGAGTAGAGAGAGAAAGAGAGAGAAGTAAGAGAGTTGACTCTAAATTTTCTCAAAATTTCCAATGGGAGCTCGAAAAAGTTTGAATACGAAAGTTGCTCAAAATGTCGAAATCTACAACTTTTGTTTCAGGCATTTTCCCATTTGAGGTTTCATTTGAAAGTTACAAATTCAAATTTAAACGCAAAAGAAATTACCCTAAACACATCGTTTTTCGAATTTCTCTCCAAATTTTGTGTGCTAACTTGAAAAACTTTGAACATGAAAGTTGTTTGTTATATGAAACTCTACAACTCTGGTTTCGGGCAAAAGTTTAGTTGAGCTATGGTTTGAAAATTATTTTTAAAGCATGTTGATAAAGATTTGAATTATTTCATCATTTCATGTGACCACTTTAAAATTTGAATTTGATTATTCTTGCAAAAATTTTAAACATCACCTAAGGTGTATATCGTTACATTCTATTTGTCATTTCATGGTGAGGGTGAAAAATACATGAGCACTCTATTCTACACATACCTTGCACACATACACCTAGATACACATACATACACATGCATTTGTAAACATACAAGAAATGCATTATCTAATTTAATCTTGATGATTATGCATGATGCTATGTTTAATATTTTATGTTTAGTGTTTTAAACACCCGGGGTGTTACAGCCTACCCCCCTTAAAAAGAATCTCGTCCCGAGATTCGGGTGAGTAAAATTAGAGGGGAACGTGCGTGTGCCTTGGAATGAGATTGGGGAAACACGAAAATTTTGGTTTGGGTAACTTCCAGTGTTACACGTGGCTTTGTCTTCGGTATGGTGACTTCTGAGGATCTTATATGTACATAATTGAATAGTTGCACCGGCACATGCGTAGCATGGAAAACAACAGGATCAACTCTACTACTACTTGAGGCATTTTTAACCCGAGATCTTGTTATGTGGCATAAGCAAGGTTTTCTCAAGACATTCTTGCTCAAAGTTGCTTTTATTTTAATGGAGTTGATATTTATTTTGAGAAAAATAATGTATTATGGAAATGCCAACATGCCAGGAGATCGATGATACAATGTATGGATGCGATGACCGATGCAATTATGAAATTATGCACATGGCGTGCAACCGTGGGAGTCATGCAGATACTCCTTAATACTTTTATTTTGACCCGAATTAGAACCCAAGTCATCATGTTATGCAGGTAGCGAAAATAGTATGCCGCGGGGTTGCTATCGCGGACTATGATACCAGCGCGCACCTAGTGACACAAGCGTATGGCTGTAGCGCATACGAGGTCCTAGGTTCCGTCGCGGCACCATATGTCAGTGACAAACACCACGACAAGATGAAAATATAGCGACCCAAATAATGTGCATGGCTAGGAAGGAAGATAGAGCCCCAAAATGCAGGTGATTTGGCAATGGCAATGCCACAACCATGCATGTAATGATCCTACATGATATTCTCGTATTTGTATGCACCGTCTTTTTTTTCAAAAGAATTATATGAGCAAGAAGGCCAATTGAGATTTCCTCAAACTTGTCCAAGGGAGATACTATTACTCATCTTTGATGGGCTGACTAGGGAGCCAGGCTGGATCCTGGGATCCCGGCAAATATCTTTCTCAAATTCTACCTCCACTTGTTGTCCAACAATTCTCTCAGATTCTACTTACCAGATTCCAACTCAAAGCTAGGCTAAAAGTGTGCGGGCTGCTAGGTGCTTGTTCTAAAAATTCAGAAAAGGAGTGGCACAAAGCTGATCATAACTTGAAGTGGGGAAAACGATAAATGCTCAATATCATACAGGAGGTAGGTGACACATTTTCCCCTAGACAGGGTTGGCCCTCTAAAGAAATTATTTGGTGTGTGATATGGGAAAAACTTGTGAATCAAGATGATAAAAACAGATTCTAGGTAGTGCACTAAAGTAGCCATAACTCAAGGAGTTGATGTCCAAAAAATTTTCAAATTTCACCCGAACATGCCTAAGATAGTTGCGCACAACTTTGCTAGTCAACCCTTGGGCTAGATCAGATTCTAAGATGGTCATATCCTTATAGTTTTGCTTTGCTGTCAGCCCGAAATTTTCAGGGACCAGAGAGCCAGTAAACTGAGTGCTGAGGACAATTTACTAAGCCTAAAATTACCAAATTTTTACAGAAGCTTGGTAAGTAAATTTGGCACAAGTTTTGTGTTGAACACTTCTGCATAAAATATCTCTAGGAAGGCCTAAAATTCGTGCAACCCAAGTGCTCAAGGCTGACAGAAAACTGGGTGTCAAAGTTTCTAATGTGCCCCAATGTATACAAGTCGAAAAATTCCCAAATTTAAACAGCAACTAGTAGACAAGTTTTGGAGCAAAATTATCCACTGGCGCCTCTACAGATAAAGTCTTCTACCATGCCAAATAATTCATCTTCCACGATATAGCAGAAATGACAGATTTCTAGATAGACCTTAATTGAGAGAAGATGAACCGTGCTCACGTGCAAACCTTAACCTTACCGACTAACCCACATCTATTTTCAGTGGCTTTCAATTATATGAGTATGATGCATGCACGACCTAATCGTCCTCCCATGGAAAACAATTGCCAAATAGTTTTGGGCTTACGGGGTTAGCACCGGTGGCATGGCACAATTTACGTCTCTCCCTATATAGATTTC
Organism: Panicum virgatum; assembly: GCF_016808335.1. Lineage (NCBI taxonomy): Eukaryota > Viridiplantae > Streptophyta > Magnoliopsida > Poales > Poaceae > Panicum > Panicum virgatum. Next base: position 31,451,241 of record NC_053148.1, on the reverse strand, counting down.
TAGCCGAGTTCTAACCGTGCTTAACTTACGTAATTGTGGTTAGTGTACCTGCAGAAAATTGACAGATATAAATTTCATTGAACCTTTCATGCCAGCACACATGAAAGCGTCCCCATACATTACCGCTCACTATAGAAGCGGCATCCATGCGTCCAACACTGCAGGGACAGCGCTCATACGCTACCGAGGTGACGTATTCACGGTTTCCTTTTACTCCCAATATAATCGACCGATGGTCGGTATATTGGCAACAGCTCAAGTAGGCCACTGCTTGAGCGCAGCGTTCGGTTCGCATCACCGACGGGAAGGTCAGACTCTCTCAGCTGACTGAGTATACTTTACTCCCAATATAGCCAACTAATAGTTGGTATATTGGCAGCACCTCAAGTAAGCCACTGCTTGAGGGCAGCGTTCGGCTCGCATCACCGACGGGAAGGTCAGACTCCCTCAGCTGACTGAGGATCATTACCGTCTTACCTTAGCGTAGGTGCGTCGTTACAAATGTAAATACTGAATTTAAAATACAGAAAGAAACGTGCTGGAAGTCAGTTATAAATAAACCATAAGTTAGATAGCCACCTAAAAACTCTCATAATATCCCTAGGGCTTTACGTACTATACACAATCCTTAACGAACCAACGTATTTACCAAACGTGATTATGTGGCTAAGTTTTAAGTAAAACTTTTAAAACCTAGTCGCACTCTCGGGTGTGCGCTTTGTTCGGCTCTGATACCAGCTGTGGCAGTACCGCCCTAATTAATCCGGCTCAAGTGCGCTAACCATCATCTTAAAGAGAATCCCGGCTAACACGCACTTCAAACAGAGTAATTCGGCAGTGCTGTCGGGTAAAGTCCCGAAGAATCCACCTTAGCGTCGATCGAACCCAAAGCTTACATGCAACCCACACGAAGGTGAGTCCAGAGAGTACAACATTTCACAGATACATTACATTACAGGGTCTTAACTTAATTATTACAAACCAAGTTCGAAATCTCCGAAAGGTACTTGAAGTTCAAATTGAAAGTAGTTCAGAGTTCATTACAGCGGAAATAAAACGAGTTCTAAACGACGATACATGATGTCATGATGAAGCCCGTACATGACATCACTCGGCATTGCCATCGTTGGCCGGAGTCGTATCCCACTCCACCGACCAACCAGGAGGTAAAACACACGGCCAAGTCAAACTAGCTATCTGATCTTCAAAAGGATCACCTGAAAACAAAGTAGAGCCACAAGCAAGGCTGAGTATACTAATACTCAGCAAGGCTTACCCGACTAGGATATAACTAACCCTCTAACTAGACATGCAAGGCTTTTGGCTTGAGGGGTTCGTTTTCGCCGAAAAGCAGTAAGTCCTTATTTTCCGATTTTAGCTTTCAAGTTCTATTATGATTAACCATTCTACATTAGCATCTATCCTAAAGCATACATGGTGGAAAGCAATTATTTTTCATCATTCAACCATATTTCTCATCATCATTGTTCCACTTCTTACTCTATGTGGCAAAAGGGTTAAGCAGTCTCAATATCCGTGAGAGACGGACGATTCGAATCGAATTTGTTAACCTGGCCAGGCAGACCTAAACACACGCATGGGGAATGCAATCACCCACGCAACTTTTCCCCTTTTTCCCCGGGCATGAAACAGGCCCACCGTCCTAGAGTGCCCTGCACCCGTGCGTGACCATAGACCAGACAGTGGGGAGTATGTTCCACGGCCGGTTCCATCAGGTACTTAAGCTTACCGATTACCATATTCTCGGCATGTGGTTAGTACGTTCAAACGCTTAACCACCACTACCACACACCGCGGCCTTATCCATTTTGACTAAACAGACGGGGCATCACAAGTACAACAACCCCGCCCGTAAACCTTATATTGCAGTGTGTAGTAAGCATTCAACTCCTATGAGCTCGCGAGTGACAGGAAATCACTCGACTTCTACCGAACCATTAGCATAGCCAACTAGCGACCTACACATACTAGTGTTCAAGCATAGGTACCTAGGATCATGCAACTAAGGTTCCAAACAATTCCTGCAACTTAAATGCACAATAAACAGGAATATAAATAGTTGCATAAATTAAAATAGGTAGGACATGCTCCGGGGCTTGCCTTCCTGAGCGGAGCTAGCCTTGGGCTCTTCTGAACTCGGGTTCAGGTCTGCAGTGGCTTCAGTTAGATTCACTTGAGCTTCACGCTGCTCACTCTCGGACTCCGGCACCAACTCGTACGTACCGTCAGGAAGAGTAGTCGAATCTATATGAAATGCATATGCGTGAGCTATTTTAGTGATACGATTTAATCAATTTTTCACTATAGAGTTGTAATCCAACGCAACTCAAGATGATTTGCAATATATTCTGTTACATCATTTTGGGCAATCATTTATAGAGTAATAAACAACAATTATTAGTTCATAGAGTCACTGTGGGGTTTCCATCATTTACCAACACATACCAAAAGTCATTTTCTTTAACAAACACTAGAGATACACGTGCTGTCCAAAACTATAGTTACACAGTGCTTATAGGGTTGAAATTTTTATGTATTGTACTTCAACAAGTGTAGGTCCTACTGTACAAATTTCAGAAAGTTTCACGCAAAAATAAAATTTATGAAAAACAAAATACACAGCCATAGCTAGGAACAAGATTAATTTGTATAGATCAAACCATGTAAGTACTAGTACTGAAAATTTAACTGAGTATTTATGATCCTATTATGAACCTACTGGAAAATTTTCAGATTTAACTAAATATTACACAAGGCATGAAAAATAGCACAATGTACAACTGCAGTAAAGAAAAATAAATTCTATAGGTAGTTACACTGAGTACCAGGAGCTCAAACATTACTAGCATGATTAAATACTCAAAATAAAGCTTTAGTAAAAGTATCAGATTTTTCTAGGCACAGAAGCTATTTTTCTCAGTTTAGTGCATTTATTCATAGCATAAATCACTTGAGAATGTTCTGCTTGGGTAAAAAGTCTATAAATCTTTCTAAAGCATCAAAGTAACAATTACAAATCACTGAAAAAGTTTCAGCTTATGGTTCAAGGTGGAACAACTTGGAAAATTAAAACTATTTATCCTAGGCATACATAAAGTCCTAAATAAAACCTACATCTAGGAGTGTGAAATGTCTATGAAACTTTTACACAAGGCTACAAATCTAACATGTAACACACTGACCAAAAATGGCTAACATATCATGCATGTAACTTGAGATCTAATAAAAGCTACACTTTCTTTGTATTTTTAATATAGCAAAAACTATTGAGCTAAAGAAAAAGTGAATGTAACGATAGTTGTAGGTTTTGATCTAAGGATTCCAAAACATTTTAGTTTGCATTTTTATGATGTTTCTACGATTTTATATGGAATTTACAAGTTTGCTGTTTTTGAAAACAAAAGAAAAAGGAAACGAACTTTTGCATCTAGGCCCCTGGAACTTCGTTTTCTTTTAACCCGAGGTCCCTGGTCGGACCAGGAACAGAGGAGGGTCGGCGCAGCTTTTTCCCGGCGAGGAGAGGCTCCGGCGGCGTGGGATAGGTGGGGGAGGGGCACGAGGAGGTCGTCGCGCACCTGCTGGCGGCCTTGGCTCGCGAAGAGGTGGTCCGAGGCGGCACCTCCACGAGCACCAGTGGCCGGCGGCGATGGGGCTCACCGGCAGCGGTGCTCCGGCGGGCAAGGGGTGGCGGGCTTTGGCCGATGAGCTTCACTGGGATTCGAGGATCCCGTTCCCGGGCTCCGTTGGGGCAGAAGAAGGCCGGAGGTGGGAGCTCCACGGGAAGCAGGCGGCCGGCGGGGTTCTGTGCTGCGGCGACGGCTTGCCGGCGGGGATTGAGAGGGGCGGACGGGTTTGGGAGGGTCACTGGGAGGCGGTGGTCGTGCTGGGGTACTTGGTTTGGGGAAAGAGAGGGTGATGGCGCGGGGCGCCGCGGTGGCCGTGGGCGGCGGCGGCCATGGCTCACGGCGAGCGTGGCGTGCGAGCAGGGGCCTGCCTCGGCTTTTATGGGCGAGCAGGGTGAAGGAGAAGGGAATGGGCGCGGGCAGGGGGGGTCGGGCAGCTCGGGCAGCGGCTCGGCACTCGGCCGGACGCGGCTGTCGCCGAGCGTGGCGTGTGCGGCGGAGCGGGGAGTCAGCGAGGGTGGCGTGCGCGCTCGAGTGGGGGTGATGGCGTGGCGCAGCGAGGCAGCAGCGCGGCGGCAGCAAGCGCAGCGAGACAGCAGCGCGGCGTCGCGTGGGCGGCGCAGTGAGGGCAGGCGCTCGAGTGCCCTGCCCTGCTCGGCCCTGCGCCCGGGAAGCAGGGAAGCAGGAGGAGGGAGAAAGGAGGGAGAGAGAGTAGAGAGAGAAAGAGAGAGAAGTAAGAGAGTTGACTCTAAATTTTCTCAAAATTTCCAATGGGAGCTCGAAAAAGTTTGAATACGAAAGTTGCTCAAAATGTCGAAATCTACAACTTTTGTTTCAGGCATTTTCCCATTTGAGGTTTCATTTGAAAGTTACAAATTCAAATTTAAACGCAAAAGAAATTACCCTAAACACATCGTTTTTCGAATTTCTCTCCAAATTTTGTGTGCTAACTTGAAAAACTTTGAACATGAAAGTTGTTTGTTATATGAAACTCTACAACTCTGGTTTCGGGCAAAAGTTTAGTTGAGCTATGGTTTGAAAATTATTTTTAAAGCATGTTGATAAAGATTTGAATTATTTCATCATTTCATGTGACCACTTTAAAATTTGAATTTGATTATTCTTGCAAAAATTTTAAACATCACCTAAGGTGTATATCGTTACATTCTATTTGTCATTTCATGGTGAGGGTGAAAAATACATGAGCACTCTATTCTACACATACCTTGCACACATACACCTAGATACACATACATACACATGCATTTGTAAACATACAAGAAATGCATTATCTAATTTAATCTTGATGATTATGCATGATGCTATGTTTAATATTTTATGTTTAGTATTTTAAACACCCGGGGTGTTACAGCCTACCCCCCTTAAAAAGAATCTCGTCCCGAGATTCGGGTGAGTAAAATTAGAGGGGAACGTGCGTGTGCCTTGGAATGAGATTGGGGAAACACGAAAATTTTGGTTTGGGTAACTTCCAGTGTTACACGTGGCTTCGTCTTCGGTATGGTGACTTCTGAGGATCTTATATGTACATAATTGAATAGTTGCACCGGCACATGCGTAGCATGGAAAACAACAGGATCAACTCTACTACTACTTGAGGCATTTTTAACCCGAGATCTTGTTATGTGGCATAAGCAAGGTTTTCTCAAGACATTCTTGCTCAAAGTTGCTTTTATTTTAATGGAGTTGATATTTATTTTGAGAAAAATAATGTATTATGGAAATGCCAACATGCCAGGAGATCGATGATACAATGTATGGATGCGATGACCGATGCAATTATGAAATTATGCACATGGCGTGCAACCGTGGGAGTCATGCAGATACTCCTTAATACTTTTATTTTGACCCGAATTAGAACCCAAGTCATCATGTTATGCAGGTAGCGAAAATAGTATGCCGCGGGGTTGCTATCGCGGACTATGATACCAGCGCGCACCTAGTGACACAAGCGTATGGCTGTAGCGCATACGAGGTCCTAGGTTCCGTCGCGGCACCATATGTCAGTGACAAACACCACGACAAGATGAAAATATAGCGACCCAAATAATGTGCATGGCTAGGAAGGAAGATAGAGCCCCAAAATGCAGGTGATTTGGCAATGGCAATGCCACAACCATGCATGTAATGATCCTACATGATATTCTCGTATTTGTATGCACCGTCTTTTTTTTTCAAAAGAATTATATGAGCAAGAAGGCCAATTGAGATTTCCTCAAACTTGTCCAAGGGAGATACTATTACTCATCTTTGATGGGCTGACTAGGGAGCCAGGCTGGATCCTGGGATCCCGGCAAATATCTTTCTCAAATTCTACCTCCACTTGTTGTCCAACAATTCTCTCAGATTCTACTTACCAGATTCCAACTCAAAGCTAGGCTAAAAGTGTGCCTCGGGCCCGTATTCTTATTCTTTGTCTGCTTCTGAAAACATCTAGGCCCCTAATTCAAATTTTGGTAATTAATGACAATGTTTATGGACTAACGATTTCATTTGAGATGATGAGCATAGGTTGGCCAATGGATGTATGGAGTTTTATTGTGATCATGCAACGCTTTGGAGATGATATACAAAGCATGAGCTCAAGGCAAAGGTATATTGTAGGGCTTTCGCATTTTACCAGTCATAAAGTTGTTTAGTGGATGAAAAAAGACCGGTGGAAAGATAGCCGTACTATCAAGAGGGGTCGTGTACTCGTGCTTGACAGGTCTCTAGTGCCATTTTGCTCAAAATATCTAGTTGCATGCATGAGGGCTAACTTCATTTCGAGAAAATGGAAACTCAGTTTCTTTTTGAGTACTGACTACCTAAGGGTGGACAGTCCGGCCCAGAAGGGCGGACGGTCTGCCATACACTTGTGAAATTTTTCCAGAGACATGGCTGTCTCTGGTGGGAAAAAGAAATGAAGGGCGGACGGTATGGCCCTGTTGGGCGGATAGTTCGCCGGTATAAAACATTTTTGTCCAGAGAGGTTGTTTCTCTAATTGGGCCAAAGGTTTGAACGGCGGACGGTCCGCTCCTGGGGTGCGAACAGTTCGCCCCTAGGGCGCGGACGGTCCGCCGGTCATTTGACAAAAGTGACCAGAGATGTTTGCGTCTCTGGTGGGATTTAAGGTTGAACGGCGGATGATCCGCCCATGGGGCGCGGACGGTCCGCCGGTCATTTTGAGAAAACGTCCAGAGATGATTTATGTCTCTGGTGGGTTGGAACTCATAACCGCGGACAGTCCGCCCCTCGGGCGCGGACGGTCTGCCAGGGCTGTAATGGCTAGTTCTGACATACAATCAATGCACTCTGACTCACTGGTTTATAAGGGCAGACGGTCCGCGATTACGCAGAAAAGAGTGTAACGGCTTATTTTTGAGGGGAACTCTCTATATACCCATCTACCGGCCATGTGAGGTCTCTCTTGGCCATTTGGACAGCATACTTGACACATTAGAGCTGGTCTTCCCTTCTCTCACACTTGCTTTGCTTAGAGATTGTATTCTTGAGAGTGTGAGAGCATCCTTGTGTATTGCTTCAAGAGTTTGAGCTTTGTGGCACTAGGGAAACTTCAAGCAAGCATCATCGACTTGTTACTCTTGGGAGTTGCCGCTCCCTAGATGGCTTGGAGGAGTGGATTTTGTGGAGTACCTCCAAGGAGATTGTTGAGGAGCCCCTAAATTGGTTATGAGAGGTTTTGTGCTCAGCTCACCGGAGTGGTGAAGAGCAACTCTAGTGGAATCGAGGTGTGGAATGGTTCTTTGATTCAAGCCGGCTCAAGATCAAGAGGTCTCTTGATAGAGGAGCGGTTGATTCTTGGAATCCACCTCAACGTGGATTAGGGGTGACCGGCAAGTCATCGACAGCACGGAAAAAATCTCTTGTGTAAAGGTCGGTTATTTCTCTTGCTCTATTTGATTCTTGCATTTACTTTGAGCAATTTACTTTACTAGAGCTTGAATTGTATCTTGTCATCCTAGGTTGCAAATCCAAACTAGAGATAGTATTAGCATGACATAGGGCTCTCTTGTTTTACTATTTAAATTTCTCTAGTAGTTTTTTATTTTAGTTTTAAACCGCCTATTCACCCCCCTCTAGTCGGTGTTCTTGATCCTACAAGTGGCATCAGAGCTAAGTACTCCTTAATTGAGGATTTAATCATCTTGGAGTAGAACCATGACTAGTGAACATGGGATTCATGTTGGGAAGTTTCTTTGATGAAAATAATTATGATTATTGGAAGAATAGGATGTTGGTTCATCTCAAGGCAATGAGTAGAAAAATATGGAGAATATAAATGATGGATATGTCATTTTAGATGAGAAGAACTTGACCGCTCTAGATGAAGAAAATGAACTACTCAATGATCAAGCGGTGAATGTGCTTTTTAGTGCTCTTGATGTGCTTTTAACTAGAGCTTGAATTGTATCTTGTCATCCTAGGTTGCAAGCCCAAACTAGGATAGTAGTAGCAGGACATAGGGCTCTCTTATTTTACTAATTAAATTTCTCTAGTGATCTTTGATTTTAGTTTTAAACCGCCTATTCACCCCCTCCCCCCTCTAGAAGGTGTTCTTGATCCTACAGCTTTTTCCTAGGGCGACACTTGACGTGTCTCCCTTGACTTGGGTAGGAGAGCCATCGGAGGCCCCATGACCGGTAATGCAACCGCTGCGCCGCGGATGGGCCCTCCGGTGGGGATATCAACCACGCCTGCTGCGGTGCCCTTGGTGCTGCCTGTCGCGGCCGACGCCGAGACCGCCGACACGGGGGCATCGGCCAACCCGGCGGAGGCGGCAGCGGGTACTCCTGTGCTGGCACTGGGCTCAGAGCACGCGGTGGTGGTTCCTGACGCCGATGATGGGACCGGGCCCCTGGGGGCTCGCCCCGTCCCGGTGGAGTCGCTCCAGCCTGTCGGAGTGCAGGAGTTGCACCACCCCAGGATGAGGCACTGGTAGCCCCCCTATCCATGGCACAGGTTGTGCCGCTGTCGAGGCAGCGCTCCGGGGCCTGCGCAGGCTTCAGGCGAGTGGAGTCGCGCCCAACGATTCCTCCCGCCTTGAGGCATGGGAGCGTGACCTTCAGGAACGCGAGGAGGAATTCCAGCGGGGGAGCGACCAGCTGCAACTCGCCCTGATCGATGCCGCCCACCATGAGGAGGCCACGGCAATGCAAGAGTAGTGACAGGCGGTAGAGGCTACCGTGCTTGCCGCACGGGAGGCCTGGCTCCTAGAGAAGGAGGCGGAGGCCACTTCCCGCGAGGTCTGGATGCGCGCGCCCAAGACCTGGTCGGCCAGGAGGAGGTCGCCCGCCGGGAGATGGCTGCCGCTGCGGTGGCCAACGATCGGGCGGCAGCAGTTCAGCAGGAGGCACGCGAGCATGTCAGCGGTGGTGCTGGACGAGGCCGCCAAGGTCAAGGAGCCCCGGGCCAGCTTCGACGCCGAGCTGTGCGAGGCCACCCATCATGCCACGTACACAGAGGCAGTGGCAACCGAGGCTGTTTCATGTGCTACGGCCGTCGAGGAGAAGATTGCCCGCCTGGAGGGGGAACTGCAGGAGGCCATCCGCGCCAGCCACCGGTCGGAGGCGGCCGAGGCTCGCGGCCAGCACCTCTGGCTTGTCGACGGGGTACACGCCCTGGAGCACCGGTTCAAAGAGGTTTGGGAGTCGATGGGCCTGGGTGAGGTCAAGCTCCCACCCCGGTGTGATCTCCCCCAGGGCGAGCTCTACCTCCTTCCCAGGGCCGCTGCTCTCCTGCTCGGGGAGTGCTAGCCCCCAGCTAGCCAGCATCTGCCGTAGGCCTCAGTCGACCGACGAGGGATCCTCATCTTCCTCATCAGCTGGCGGCTTCCCTCCGGATGTTGGAGCTGGTTGCTACTGGTGCCATTGCTGGGGCTGGGCCAGTTCATGCTGCTGGCCCGGATGAGGGGCTCGGAGCCTTTCTTATCTTCCCCGGTGCGACATCTCCACCGGCTTTGCCCCAAGGTGGGGTGTAGCTTGCTTCGTCGGCTGCGCGGAGGTCGTCAACTTCCTCCAGCAGCAGCTTCAGCGGGGCCACTGCTTTGCAGAACTTGCTCCAATCTGCTAGCTCGGGATGCGTGGGGTGGAGAGAGCAGTTGAGCTTATCTCCTCCTCTATCTCGGAGCCGCAGATTGCCTCCGCTACCCTTCCTGCTCTTGCTACGGCGGGCGAGGCCACCTTGGCCTCACTATAGCCCCGCTTCGGCTGTGGCGTGGTGCTCCTGGCGTACCAGGAAGTCCTTCGCGGCAGCTTCATGTATCTGGATCTATCACCTGTACTGTGTATATGCCGAAAAAATTAATAAAGTTCTCCTTTTTCTGGGATCCAGAGATCCCGGTCTCTTTCAACCTTTCTTGTTTGTGGAAAACTTTATCTCTTGTTGTTGTTTCTTTTACGGAAAACTCATGTCCCGGGGTGGTTGCCTGTTCACTACTTTGGAGCATCCCAGCGCGAGGTGGAGTCGTGAGGGCGTCCCGGGGTCCGAAGACGAAGCAGGGAGTTAGAGTTGTCCAGGAAGAGCCTGTGAGCCCCGTAGCCGACATGCCGACCTGGGTGAGAGTGTCCTTCTGTCATGACGCTAGGCGTCCCTTCCACGAGACACAAAGGTTTTTGAATTTGCTAGGAATTCAAAACATGCTCATCATAAATGGAAAAAGCAAGGTAGTACATAGGTAGGAGGGAGCCCCATGGCTAAGCTTCCCGAGGTGGCCTCGGGTTGCTTGGTCCTTATGCCAGAGCGTAGAGACTCTCCCCTATCTACCGGTGGAGAGCCAGGTATCCGACTTGGAGGGACCTTGGTTGTACGTGGCGCTAGTGGTGTCAGCGGAGGGCTTGCTGATAACGAACAGCTTTCAGTGCCGCTCGGCATCGAACTTCCTCCAGATAGAGAACATCTTGTTGGCACCGTTGATCTTTATCTTCTTCCTGGTAGGCCCTAATGCGTGGGCTTCCCGGGGTCACTTCGGCAGGGAGGACTGCTTCGGAGCCATACACAAGAAAGAATAGTATTTCCCCAGTTGCTCGGTTCGGGGTGGTGCGATTTGCCCAGACCACCGCAGGGAGTTCATCTATCCATCCAGACCAATGCTTCTTGAGCTCGTTGTAGGTCCAGGTCTTTAACCCTTCGAGAATTTCTGCGTTGGCTCGCTCCACCTGTCGGTTGCTGCGAGGATGAGCGACGGAGGCGAAGCACAACTTGATGCCCATGTCGTCGCAGTAATCACCAAAGAGGTTGCTGGTGAACTGGGTTCCATTATCGGTGATGATCCGATTTGGATTGATGAACTTGAGCACCGAGTTCTTGTTGGCTTTCACGACTGCAGTTGCCTCGGGCCACTTCGTGAACTTGTCAATCGCCATGTACAACCATTCATAATCGCCGATGGCTTTTGGGAAAGGTCCCAAAATATCGAGCCCCCAGACCACGAACAGCCATGACAGGGGAATGGTATGGAGTGCCTGTGCTGGTTGATGTATCTGGTTTGCATGGAACTGGCACGTCCTGTAGTGCTTAACCAGTTCGGCTGCATCCTGAAGGGTTGTACGCTAGTAGAAGGCGTGCCGAAAGGCCTTCCCGACCAGCGTGCGGGAGGATGAGTGACTCCCACACTCGCCCTTGTGGATGTCGACGAGTAGCTCGCCGCCTTCTTCCCGAGAGATGCACCAGAGAAAGACCCTGTCCGTGCCGTGCCGATAAAGATCCCCATCTACCATGGCGTAACGTTTGGACTGTTGTACGATCCGTTCCATGGTGGCATCATCCTCGGGAAGGAACTTTTCTTTCAGGTAGTCGCGTATGTTGTCCATCCGTGACCTGATCTAAGAACGTGCCGATGCCAAGTGGTTGGCTTCAGCGGGTGGCAAGGCCTGGGTCCCCCCGCTCGACGGCGGGCTTCCCCCTTCGTGAAGTTCGGCAGCGGTGATAGTAGGTTGGCGTAACTTTCCTTCGAACACCCTGGGGGGTAATGGAGCTCGTGAGGAAGCGAGCCGGGGCAGCTCGTCAGCCTCAGTGTTCTCTTTCCTGGGAATGTGTCGTAGCTCCAGTCCATCAAAGTACCATTCCTTGCACCGGACCTTAGCTGTGTAAGCAACCATCTGATGGTCGACGCACTGATACTCCTTGGAGGCCTAGTTTATGACAAGTTTGGAGTCGCCCTGTACGAGCAGGCGGCGGACTCCCAACCCAACGACGGCCCGCAGCCCAGCAAGGAGACCCACATATTCGGCCATGTTGTTTGCGGCTCGCAAGTCCAGCTAAACTGTGTACATGAGGGTGTGACCGTCTGGGAAGGTCAGGACCACCCCAGCGCCGGCCCCCTGAAGGTTAGCGATTCGTCGAAGTTCATGCACTAGTACTCCAGGGTCTAGGGCATGTCGTCGTCGCACGTCGGAATGGCGGTCTCCTCCATCGGCTCTAAGTCTCCGATGGGAGTCCATTCCGCAATGAAGTCGGTGAGCGCATGGATCTTGATGGCGTGACGCGGCGCAAACCGCAGCTCGAACTTGGCCATCTCAATGGCCCACTTGACCGTGTGCCCAATACCTTCCATGTTCTGGAGGATTTGGCCCAGGGGGTACGACGTGACGAAGGTGATCTTGTGTGCTTGGAAGTAATGGCGCAGCTTGCGGGATGCCATGAGAACGGCGTACAACATCTTCTGCGCTTGGTGGTAGCACTCCTTAGCATCTCGGAGCATCTCGCTAACGAAGTACACCGGGCGCTGTACCTGGCGGGTCTTTGTCGGTGTAGCCCCCGGCGTCATCCCGGGGTTCGGGGCAACTGCATTAGTGTCTCGAGCGACCGCACCGGGACTCGGGGAGACCGCTCCAAGATCCGGGGTGATGGTCCCAGGGTCCGTGGAGTCAGCACTGGGACGCGGCGTAGTAGATTTGGGGTGCTCCCCAGGTGGGGTCACCGCGGCATCATCCCGCGCTTCTTCTCTTTCCGCCACCAACATCGCGCTTACAACTTGCGGGGTGGATGAAATGTACAGGAGAAGTTCCTCCTCGTCCCAGGGTGCCACCAGGACGGGAGGGGAAGTGAGGTACCTCTTGAGTTCCCGGAGCATGACTTCAGCGTCTTCTGTCTAGCTGAGGCATCCGGTTTTCTTGATCAGCTTGAAGAGGGGGAGGCCACAATCCCCGAGCATGGAGATGAACCTCCCCAGTGCTGCCATACACCCCGTGAGGCACTGCGCCTCCTTCAGGTGCATTGGGGGTTGCATGCGGTCAATTGCCTCCACCTTTGCTAGGTTCACTTCGATGCCTCGGCTTGACACCAAGAAGCCCAGGAGCTTCCCTGCTGTTACCCCAAAAACACATTTTTTGAGGTTCATCTTGAGCCAGGTGGTGCATAGGCTATTGAAGGTTTTCGACAGGTCCTGCAGGAAGGTTTCCTGCTATCGGGTCTTGACCACAATGTCATGGACATACGCCTCGACATTGCGGGACTGCAAGTCCTGCAAGGTGATGCACATGGTTCGCTAGAAAGATGGACCAGCATTCTTGAGCCCGAAGGGCATGCGGACGTAGTAGTACGTTCCCACCGGAGTGGTGAACTGTTGACGCTCCTTAGCGCCCCAATTTGTATACCACAAGCGCACGGTTCGTGTAGCTTTTCCCTTAGAGTATTCCCCCAAGGTTTATCAATCTGTGGATCGACAATGAACTTACTAGGGATTTCCATCTAATCTAATGGATCTATCCTAACATGAAGCATGAATTGCACATATAGAGGGTAAACCTTTAAAAGATATGAGTGATGTACAAAGGTTGATGTCATCCATGAATATAGGCGTAACCATAGCAAAACCAAAGACATGACCAGGCCTATCGTCATCTAGTTGTAGTTCAAGCTAACGAGCAAATAAATCATGCATCTCAATCAAAAGCATCTTTAAATCAAAATCTCCAATCCGATCCCTCGATACTCTGCTTACTCAGTGGGAACGGCCTGTCACGATGCCCCCCCTTTGGATGAAATACCCTGAAGCAAGTCGAACCCCCTTTGGTAGTTCCGCCATGAACCTCTAGCCACCATGACTACAAGATCATGCTAAGAGATCTATCTCGATAATAGATCTAAGATGAAGCAAACCCAAAGAAAAGAACAAAATCGAAAGAGAGAACATGATCGCTAATAGATTCGGAAGACATGATTATCATTACTCACATAATAGATTCGTTTGGATCATCACCACTGAGTACATACCATTGATGACTGAAACTAGCTCATGAACTCCACCATGGCACAACAACGCAGGGAGGCCATGGCGGCTAGGGGTGGCCGAAGCCATCTCCTAGACAACTTCGAAGACTTGCGGCGGCCATCGTCTCCCTCCGGTCTTGGCCCTAGGTTTTCGTCGAGTTCTGGGTGGATGGATGCTCCGAGTTGAATAAGGTGCGAGCTATTTATAAGCTGAGGAAGCCACCGGTCGAAGGGCAGGCCGAACCGCCTCAGAAACGGGCTAGGCCGGCTGGCCCCATCAGCCTAGGCCGGCCGGCCTACCCCCTTTCGGGCTCGCCTCGGTCTCATCTTTGGCGTGCAGACTCCTCGCATCTTCTAGAGTTTATGTCCTTCACGATTGCACCCCTTTGGACGTCGTTATCTTGGAGATATCTTCGAGGAAAGGATAGGATAGGGAATCCTTCCTTAAAACTTCATTTACTTTGCTTAATCCCGAAGTATCTTGATCTCATCTTCGTGGGCTTGGTCCTTTGGGCTCTCTCGGAGGATGGATGTGCGTGAATGGGCTTCGAATCAACATGGGCTTTGGTCCTCCCTTTGGGCTTTGGCCTTCGTCTTTCTCCGTGTTAGTGCTCGATCACGGGCCTCGTCATTTCATGCTCCAAAATAGGCCAAAAACCTGCAAAAACAAAGTTCCTCCAAAATATATGTGCAAACGTGAAAATGACCAATAATTAGGCCGGGGTTAGGACGGTTAGTGATTTTGATATTAAATTCATACCATTATCAAGGATAAACAAGGTATAAAGTGGGTACTTAAGGAGCGCCAACATTCCCCCATGCTTAAACCTTGCTCGTCCTCGAGTAAGTCCAGGAGCTTTGCTTATAAGGAAATCAGCGTTGCCCCTCAATGTCCTCTCTGCACTTAGTCATACATAACAAGACATATTGCTCTCTCAAGTATTTAGCATTTAAGTTCATGTTGTGACCGGCTACTTTTCATTATGGAAGATAGACTAGCAATTAAAGAACAAGCCACGATAATAAATAAATGCAATGCTCTTAAACTTAAGCGAACTTCAAACCTTTACCTTGTTTCATCGTGAAGAGTTTTCAAAAGAATGCATATCAAACATAAGTGAGGTTCTCTTGCAAAAGATCATGGAAATACTCATCTCATCAAGTCGCTCAAGCCTACAATAGATTGTCTTCAATCTATTCTACTCATATATAAAAGTGGAAGGCTTATGTGGATCTTGGTAGTTAAAAACAATCCTAGGAAAACATTATATCTGAAATATTGTCAAACTAAGAGAGAGATCTATTGGATTTACTGAGACTAGTCAAAAAGGCCATTGGAAAATAATGTTGGAGAGGGAGAAAGATGAAACACACTCATTTAGATAGGTGGACATGTGCAAGTGGCAAATGGATGATCCCGAGATACAAATGAAGTTCTCGTTATCGGATTGCACATGGTTGGAAGATTTGAGTATGGAATAATTCTTTAAAGTAACTTAGAAAATTAATGAAGCCAAAAAGAGCTAAGGAGCATTTTATTCTTCTCTTTTTTTTCTTTCATTTTTCTTTTCTTTTCTCTATTTTTTTCATTTTTCTTTTTTTTTCTTTTTTTTCTTTTTGCTCCTTAGAACTTTTGATAGCATAGAATACTTACCCAGCCATCCCCCCATGCTTGAACGAATGCTTGTCCTCGAGTATGAATAGTGGGAGAACCAACTAGCTAGGGTAAGTATATCAAATTCACCTTCTTCTTCGTAGAACCTCTTGAATCTCCGAGGGAGCCTTGTCTCCCAAAACTTTTCTTTATATGGTGCCCTTGATTCTTTTGATTCCGTCGAAATGATAATCCATACTCAAATTGCGTTGTGGTCAAGGAGGTAATCACAAAAAGATATTTTTGGTTTAGGGTGGATATCCAGCAAGGTTTGCAAAATTCCCGAGGTATAAACTCACAATGCATGGATAAATAGGCTAGCAAAAAGAAGGTTACACAAAAAAACGGAATGACCAGCTTCTTAGTCTCATACCAAAGAAATCAATCTTAATCCAACTCATCAAAATATAAGTTTGCAATCTAAAGGTTTCATCATGAAAGAATATGTATGTATAGGCTTTGGTAGGTAGAACTTTGCAAGAGATTCACAAATGTAGATAGCATAGGAATTAAGTTTTCAAATTAAACAACACAAGGTGTATGGTCATCGGTAGACTTAAATCAAAGAGCAACATAGAATATGTGGGTTTAGAATTTAGTCATTTAACCTCCACAAATAAAAGAGCCGGTATTTAATCATTTTAATTCCATTTAATTGAGAGCAAATGGTCAAGTCATTTACAACATAGCGTAGGTAAAACAAAGCAGCAACTTTCATCATTTTTCCATAAGCATAAGGCATTGCCAAAATGTATCAATGTGGTGAGCACAAAGTGATGGTGATCCTACACTTATTGAAAACAAAAACAAAACTAGGTTGTCCTCCTAGAAGCCATGTGATAGGTCGAGAGGTATATACAAAGGTTGCATCTATGGTTGAAGGCATATATGTACAAGCATTTAGAAAAAGAGAGAGTTGAGGAAGAATTACCGTCCTTCTCGATGCTCGTAATGAAGTGTAGCGCGGCCTCCCCCATACTTAAGCATTGTGCAAAGCATGGAAGAAGAATCATGAGCATCTTGTGGCAACCGTGATTATCTTACTCCATGAGATCTTTCTTCCTTGTCCACGAAATCCTCCCCCATGCTTAGCATGATGCTAGGCGTGGAAGGAGAAGATGGACAATCTTGCAATTCTTGAAGTTCTTCCCTCATGTGTATGAATATCATCTTCAATGTGTCTTCACCTTTGTTGCCTCAATTTCCTTCAACTTCTTCTTGTACTAAGTCATAGTCCCAATCATTGCTTCACATCGTCGTCGCCTCCTTCAATTCCTCGTTATGCCATTGCTGCCTCATCTTCATGAATTTTTTTCTTTCAATTTCCAAAATGGAACATTTACTGAAACATTGTTCCATTGCGAAGTGCATGAATTTTCCTTTCCAACGAGTCCTCGTTTGCCCAAAACTGATTCCGAACAAGAGAGTTATGTCCATTTCGTCCCAGTGCTGCAATCTGCCCTAACGAATTTCAGAACGCGCAACGTTCAATTTTCTTGCCATATCTCCTTGTACGGGTCTTCAAATTCATTGATCTTGGATGTGTTGGAACGGGAATTTCATGGAGCTTCTGAATATCAACTTTTTCTTCCTTTTACGTCTCTGTCCATGTGCAAAATTTGATGAAAACAACGGGGCTTGCTCTCGAACTTTGGAGATGTTGACGAATTTGATTTCTTCTTTGATCACGAATTCATGGGAACGCTTTGTCATGCCTGCAAAACAATCAAGTGCACACACTACCACCGGGGTGACGGTCAGGAGTAGAAACAATTGCCAACAAACCAAAAACATCCCCTAAGATACTTAACTTGTGGCATAATTGGTCTAGTGAAAAATAAACCTAATGGGTGTATGTGAATGCAAGTGGGAGGTGTGTGTATGCAAATGAGAGGAAAATGGATTGCTATCTTGGTCAGAAGAGCTTAAAGATGGAGGTCTGCAAACAAGTTTAAACACCACGTTTACACAAGATTGCAAAAGGTAAATGCTTTCATGATAAGCATTACATGGATAGGAAAGCATACATCAATAAAGTTCTTTCGAAGGATCAAGATAACAAAATGAAAGTGTGGACAATGAGGTGGATGCAAAATGTAAATGCAAAGTTAGCAAAAACAAGTGTTAGCAAGGTTGAAAGGACTTTTCGATGTTGTTCCGCAACTAGCTTATTCAAAAACAATTGCTAAGAGTGACAAAAAGCATTCGCGACACTTCATAAGAAGTGAGGCTTTTGTCAATGAAAAGATTATTTATCGAAAAGGACCAAGCAACCGAGCTAACAAGGTTTTAGAAGTAGGTTTATGGGTTTCCTATATTTTTTTGGCTTAAAACAAAAATTTTGAAGAGAGAGTGTTGGGTATAGAAATTCTATCTAAGGTGGTTTAAAAAAAACTAGAGAGAAACAAAAGTTAGATTTTTTTGAATGAAAAACATAACATATGGTTTTAGGATTGCTCTATGAGTGGTTTTCCTAAGGGTTTTAGGATCTCAAAAGCGAGGCTAGTCAATGTTTTTTTTAGAAAAAGTTTTTTTTATAAATGCAACATGCAATGCAATGCAAGGGCGAGACAAACAAAATGATATGACATGATGAGGTGGTCTAAAACAAAACAAAAAGTTAGCCTAAGTTAACTAGCCACAAGTTTAGAATCAAAGGGTGGTGCAACACTTCATATTTCCCTCTAAAAGGACACAAATAAAAAGACTCTAAACACTAATAGGCACACAAAAAGGTCTACAAGTTTCCCAAGATCAAATAACAAAGTGCTCCCTCAATAACATTTAGAATGAACAACATGAAGTTGTGGTTTTTATTAGAGCAATGGTACAATGTTACTTGATATTCCGATTAAAGAGTGCAATGTAGATGGTCATATTAATATATATAAAATAAAAGATCGGGTTGCCTCCCGCAAAGCGCTTCATTTAGAGTCATAGAGCTCGACTTTCTTACATTCCTTCTCATTGATGCGAAGCCATGGTCCTTCATGCAAGAGGTGAAGGTGTTCCATGCAGCTCTTATTCCACTTCCCATGTTGAACATGATCAATCATGCTTAATGGAAAACTTGCCCAATCGTCTCTCACATCATGGTCACCTCCTTCTTTGTTGTCCTTCGTCGCTACCTTTCTTTTCACGGATTTTCCTCTCTGTCTAGATTGGGAATTGCACCAAACAATTGATCCAATTCAAGGTGCACAAAATCTTCTTTCCAACAAGTCTTCATTTGCCCAAAACGCATTCCAATTGAGGGAGTTATGCCCCTTTTTCCCCGTCACTGCAATCTGCCCCGTGCTGATTTCAGCACGTGCATCTCCGATGTTTGAGACATAGCTCCTCCCGTGGGTCTTCAATTGTATCGATCATTGATGCATTGAACCGAGGACTTGATGGAGATCCTGAATATTCAACTTTCTTGCATTGTAAATCTCTGGACTTGTGCACAAAATTTATGAGTCTTAGCGACATCCGTTCTTGAAACTTGAAGATGTTGATGATGGTGTTCAAAATTTTGGGCACAGTTTCCGTCCTCATCATTTGAGTTTTATGTCCTGCATGGTAAGTGAAATTCGGGGCTTCTCCCGACATGTGCTCTTTTAGGGTCATGAGCTTGACCAAGCGCAAAGCAAGATCGAGATTTGCAATTATTTGTAAACATATGCAACATAATCACATCCTCAATTAAATTTCATCAACAAGGCATGGTGTAATTAAATGCAGCATGTGTTTCTTGCATAGCACGGAGCTCATTATTAGGAAGAGGTTCTTTAAGCATGAAATCAACCTTCTCAAGAAACTCTTGCCTATCATCATGAAAAGAACAAGGCATAGAATTTAAACTTTCATTCCGACTATTGGTTCGAGCATCAGATTTTTTAACGATTATCAACAAAACCAATAGAAGCTTGAGAATTCACTGTATACCTTAGCCTCAGACCTTTTTCATACTCATTGGAGTTGTGGTGCTTTGTGCGAGATGTCATCTTGATGCACTCCTCATGGTCCGTCGTGATTTGCTTCTCACGTCTCCATGTGTTGAATGTTGCGCTCTTGTATTCCGTTGTGGTTTGTTTGCAACATCTTCGTTTGTCGAAGGTCGACCGCTTGTGCCTTCATTTGCCAATGTCATTAGGGTTCTTCCTCTACTCCAAGCCTCTGAATTTTATCATGTACGCTTGATGTAAACATCGCCCAATCTCCCCTTCATTGTTGTCATAGTCATCTTTTCTATCTTGTTCTCATCGCGTTGCTCCTGCCTCTTCTTCGTGGAATCTCTCCTGTATACTCAACAGAACATATACCAAAATATAGCTCTATTGAAAAGCTTATGAAATTACCTTTCCAATGAGCGGTCATTCGCTTTAAACGGAGTCCAAACGAGGGAGTTATGCCCGTTTCACTTTTGGCGCTGCGTGCTGTCCAGAAATTTTCAGAGTGCACAACCTTCAATGTTTTGGCCATACCCGCTTGTAGGAATCTCCGATTGACTTGGTTCTTGATTCGTTGGGACGGGAACTTTGTGGAGCTTTTGAATATCCAAAAATATGCTGCTATTTGCTTCTGAGGTTGAGCAGAATATTGATGATAACAATGACTTCTTACGAATCAATCCGAAGATGTCGATGATCTTGATCTTGTGGTCTTCGGAGCGTCTTGTTGTGCATCCTTGGCTTCAAGGTCATCACCATTAATTCACCAGCGAGTAGCATGGCTCCAATGGTCTGTCTCCATGGTTCTTGCTTTGCCTAAGGTGTCGGGATTGAAGGAGGCTCCCGTGCTTTGTGTCAATGATCAGAGCGTTCTCTTTCTTTGATTGCACTCGACTAGAAGCTTCTTGAGCATCCCATGGAGAAGATAGGTGGCATCATGGTTCCTCTAATATTCTTGCCTCTAGTGTTGGTCAGCTTCAAATCATCAACTTTTGTGCACAAGGTTCTCCAAACATCTTGCGACATCGTCATCACTTTCTCCATTGTTTATTGCTGCCTCTTCTTCATTGAATTCCTTGATCATCCTGCACAGAATATGTACCAAAATTCTACTCCATGGAAAGCCTTATGAAATTACCTTTTCAACGAGTGGTCATTGATCCCAAACGGACTCCGGATGAAGAAGTTATGGTCGTTTTACTCCGGCACTACGCTTTGTCCCTAGACATTTCAGAACGCGCAGCGTTGAAAGATTTTACCATAACTCTTCACACCGATCTCCAAAATTCATGATTCTTGATGCGTTGGAAAGTAGACTTGATGGAGCTTCAAAATAATCTATTATTTTCTCATTGTAATTCTCTGATCTTGGACGAAAAACTCATTACAACAGTAACACTTTGGAGATGATGATGATCCGATCGCACGATTTTCTTCGCGGGCATGCTTCATACCTATTGCTTGAACAAACAATTTTTCCCAAAAATATTAGTCTTTAAAATCAATTGACACGGCGGCGTACCTTATTTATCATCTTTTGCTTTGGGGAGTGGGGACTCGATAGCGGATGCTGGGCCACTAACAAAAGTTAGCACCTACCACTAAAGAGCGGGTCTTCATGTAGCCATCAACTTGCTTGAGTGAGATTGGACTTGTCAAAGTACAGACGTTGAGAACTTCTCAATCGCTTTGTGTCTAGGGTTTTACCTGCATTCATGGACACAAACAAGAAACACAGGATATATGCAATAATAAAATTAGGGTTAGTCCAAAAACTAGATAGATCGCCCTAGGGTCCGTGTTGCCGATCCCCGGCAACGGCGCCAGAAAAGCTTGTTGACGCTCCTTAGCGCCCCAATTTGTATACCGCAAGCGCACGGTTCGTGTAGCTTTTCTCTTAGAGTATTCCCCCAAGGTTTATCAATCCGTGGATCGACAATGAACTTACTAGGGATTTCCATCTAATCTAATGGATCTATCCTAACATGAAGCATGAATTGCACATATAGAGGGTAAACCTTTAATAGATATGAGTGATGTACAAAGGTTGATCTCATCCATGAATATAGGCGTAACCATAGCAAAACCAAAGACATGACCAGGCCTATCGTCATCTAGTTGTAGTTCAAGCTAATGAGCAAATAAATCATGCATCTCAATCAAAAGCATCTTTAAATCAAAATCTCCAATCCGATCCCTCGATACTCCGCTTACTCAGTGGGAACGGCCTGTCACGACGCCCCCCCTTTGGACGAAATACCCTGAAGCAAGTCAAACCCCCTTTGGTAGTTCCGCCATGAACCTCTAGCCACCATGACTACAAGATCATGCTAAGAGATCTATCTTGATAATAGATCTAAGATGAAACAAACCCAAAGAAAAGAACAAAATCGAAAGAGAGAACATGATCGCTAATAGATTCGGAAGACATGATTATCATTACTCACATAATAGATTCGTTTGGATCGTCACCACCGAGTACATACCATTGACGACTGCAACTAGCTCATGAACTCCACCATGGCACAACCACGCAGGGAGGCCATGGCGGCTAGGGGTGGCCTAATCCATCTCCTAGACAACTTCGAAGACTTACGGCGGCCATCGTCTCCCTCCGGTCTTGGCCCTAGGTTTTCGTCGAGTTCTAGGTGGATGGATGCTCCGAGTTGAATAAGGTGCGAGCTATTTATAAGCCGAGGAAGCCACCGGTCGAAGGGGAGGCCGAACCGCCTCAGAAACGGGCTAGGCCGGCTGGCCCCATGGGCCTAGGCCGGCCGGCCTACCCCCTTTCGGGCTCGCATTGGTCTCATCTTTGTCGTGCAGACTCCTCGCATCATCTAGAGTTTATGTCCTTCACGATTGCACCCCTTTGAACGTCGTTATATTTGAGATATCTTCGAGGAAAGGGTAGGATAGGGAATCCTTCCTTAAATCTTCATTTGCTTTGCTTAATCCCGAAGTATCTTGATCTCATCTTCGTGGGCTTGGTCCTTTGGGCTCTCTCGGATGATGGATGTGCGTGAATGGGCTTCGAATCAACATGGGCTTTGGTCCTCCCTTTGGGCTTTGGCCTTCGTCTTTCTCCGTGTTAGCGCTCGATCACGGGCCTCATCATTTCATGCTCCAAAATAGGCCAAAAACCTGCAAAAAACTAAGTTCCTCCAAAATATATGTGCAAACGTGAAAATGACCAATAGTTAGGCCAGGGTTAGGACGGTTAGTGATTTTGATATTAAATTCATACCATTATCAAGGATAAACAAGGGATAAAGTGGGTACTTAAGGAGCGCCAACATGAACAATGCTTTCTCCTCGTCCTCCTTTGCCATGCTAATCTTGGGGTACCTGGAGTATGCGTCCAGAAAGCAAAGGAGGTCACACCCCACCATGGAGTCGACAACTTGGTCGATGCAGGGTAGCGGAAAAGGATCTTTTAGGCAGGCCTTGTTGAGGTCGTTGTAGTCGGCACACATGCAAAGTTTGCCGTTGGCCTTGGGACGACGACCGGATTAGCCAGCCACTCGGGGTGGATGACCTCCCGGATGAAGCCGGCCTCCAGCATATTCCGCACCGAGTTGCAGATGAAGTCTTGCCTCTCCGAGGCCTGACGCCGGATCTTATGTTGAACGGGCCGCGCACCTGGTGCGTGGTGAGATGGTGCTCGATCACCTCCCTGGGGACCCCAGGCATGTCTTGCAGTTTCCACGCAAACACATCAGTGTTTGCCCGGAGGAAGGCAATGAGCGCGTTTTCCTATTTCCCCCAGCTCTGCCCCTATGGTTACGGTTTTCTCGGGATCATAACCAAGACAGACCATTTTGGTGAGGGCGGAGCTATTGGGAGAGAGGCGTTGCTTCGCCGTCGGATGGCGGATGGCTCGGGGCGCTCCCCATCATCGAAGGACGTGGTCACCACCGCTTCGAAGAGCCATTTGGTGCAGTGCACCGAGCCCTTCACGTCGGCCATGATCGAGATGACCCCGGCTAGACCCGAGATCATGAGGACGCTGTAAGCGTAGTGGACCGCGGCCATAAACTTGGCGAGCGCAGGGCGCCCAAGTATGGCATTGTAGGGGAGGTCGAAGTGCGCCACATCAAATGTGATGTTCTCCATGTGAAAGTTGTCCCTCCCGCCAAATGTGACGGGAAGCTGGACCTGCCCCAACGGGAGAGTTTTCCCGACAGTCACACCACAAAAAGGGGCAGAAGGGGTGAGCTTGCTCTCCATTTTCTGCATCTGCCGGAACACCTCTGGGGATAGCAGATTAAGGCCCGCTCCGTCATCCACCAGGGTCCTACCAACCCCGATGTTGCAGATGGTGGGTGTCACGACGACCAGGAGGAGGCCCACGCCTGTCATGTTGGAGGGGGTCGCTCCGGTCGAACGTGACTGGAGTGCATGACCACTTTAGAGGCTGGGAGCCCCCGGTGCCGGGGATGCCACGCAAACCTCCCTCCAAAGGAGCTTGGGCCTCCTCTGTGATAGGGATGCACTTACCCCACCGAATATGGTGGCGACCGTGTGCTGCAGCTCCTGGAAGCCCAAGCCAGCTCCGCTTGGGTTAGCCTGGTCACGGTCGCCGCGGTCATCACGGCAGTACTCATCACGGCCCCGCTAGCGGTTCGCCGTGAGATCCTTCACGAGGAGGCACTCTGTGAGGTCATGCCAGTTGGTGCGATAAAGCTCGCATCACTTTCCTCTATTCTGGTGGGGAGGAGCAGGCCTCCTTTCGTCATCGGCAGGGTTTCCCCTGGGCGGTGGCCTCGGGTGCCCCTTCACGGCTTGGATGGCGGCAGCCTTCTGTTTATTCGCCTTGATGCCAGGTTTCAGGCCATCGCGCGCCGGAAGCTCCTTGGGGGTGCGCCAACCTTCAACCCTGTCGTGCGCCTCGGCTTCCCGAGCGCACTTGTCCGGGTCTCCACATTGTGGGTCTCTAGTTTGCCAACGAACCGCTTGTTGGTGACTCCTTCACTGAATGCCATGATGACGGCGGCCGGCGAGATGCGGGGAATGGTGTTGCGTACTTGGCTGAAATGCTGGATGTACTGGCGCAGTGTTTTGCCTTTCCTCTGTCGGACAGCGAGGAGATTGCCGCGAGTTCCAGGTCGTGTGAACGACCCGGAGAAGTTGGTGACGAACTGCTTGCACAGCTCCCCCCAGGACCCGACGGATCCAGGCGGGAGGTTCACAACCATGACCGGGCGGTGCCCCGGAGGGCAACGTGGAAATAGTTGGCCATGACCTGGGGACCTCCCCCAGCCGCCTGAATGGCGGTGGTGTAGATCTGGAGGAATTCATCCGGGTCAATGGTGCCGTCGTACTTCTCGGGCAGGTGCAGTCGAAACTTGGTGGGCCAGTTGACCCGCCTGAAGCTCGCCGTGAATGCCCGACAGCCAGCCCCGTATGGGCCGATGTCGTCGTCGGAGGCGGAGCCGTTGGTCGTGGGCAAGACAGACGATGCTTCCTCATCGGTGGCTTGGTGCCGCTTCTCCCGCGCTCTCTGCAGAGCGGTGTGGGCGTCCTCGCTGGCCCTCACCTCATTGAGGTGAGATCGGAGGTCGGGAATCCCCCCGATGTAGGTAGCCGATCGCTGAGGTTGCGCCGTGGGCTCTCCATGGGTGGCGCTAGAGTTCAGCGCCTTCGGTCCTGGTGCCGCCTTCCACACAAGGCTAGTGTTTGCACTCCTTAGCCAAATCAAATTACTCTGCAAGCGCACAGAGACCGATTGTAGCTTCCACCTAGGAGTATGCCTGGAATATCGAATCCAAGGAACGATAAGCTTCGACTAGTGGTCTGGAGCGATTCAGCCAGACCCGCCATGGAGCAGAGGTACGAGGGTAGAGGGTTTATCTTCAGATAGAATCCTAATTACTAAGCTAACCTGATAGACTACTAACTTGATGTGTTTCGGCGGCCTAAGAGAAGGACTCAGAAAGGTATGAGAAGGGAGTCTGACGTCCTTCGGCAACTACTGCTATGAAAGCACCCGAACATGGTGGACTACTAGGGACGGACAAGGCTGTCACCACTTACCGCCTACCACTGCGGTATTGTGGGGTGGAACACAATCCGAGATAGCTATCCAAGCCTAGGCACCACACCCACAGCTATCGAGCTACTTACTCCTATCGTGTACTAATGAAGAAAGTAACCTCAGTTAAGTAGAACTTACTACTTACGCAGACTCAGGATCTCGCAGATCAAAGAAAGTAACTAAGCAAGTAACTTAAGTAAAAAGTAAAACTAGCGAGAAACTAAAGATAAACGAGGAACTTACTTGATTATAAATTCCCCCGAGGTGGATGCAAAGTTGGGGTAAGGTCGAAAGAACCCGACTCCGCCCCTTTCGCCCGGCTTCCGCCAAAGTTCTCACCTCACACTCTCACTATTCTACTAAGATGGAAACTAAACTTTGAGGCACTCAAGCTCCAAGTGGTGTGTGTTACAAGTGAGGTGAGGGGGTCCTATTTATAGCACTCCAAGGTCGGTTCCTGGTAGTTAATTCAGGTAACGCCGGTTGTACGCGACCATGGCAGTTGTGCTTGATTTCCATGCGAAGGCTGGTGATCAGACGCTGAAAAGTGGGGCCAAGCGGCCTGGCCTAGGCCGGCCGGCCTGGCCCTGCTGCCACCTAGCACCGCCTTCCCGTGGAACGGTCTTGATCGTCTCTAGAGGATGGTACTTCTGGTGGTTCGTTCAACTGACACCGTCTTGGGCCGGGCGGCCTGGCTCTGGGTGTTTTTTGGCCCTCCGTTGCACTGACATGATCCTCCATGGCCGTAGATCATTCCTTGGTGGGGTGGATATCTTGTGTCTGATCATGGCCCAAGATTCCTTCACTTTGGGATATGGGTTCAAGCCTTCCAGGTCCAACTTGTGCATTTTGGGATACTACCCATTGGAATGACTTGAATTCGCCCTCTAGATGACTTTGGTAAAATCTCATGCCAAGATTCCACAGAAAGCTTTGGGTCAACTTTGGATATGTTATCCCTGAAGTCAAATAAACACCAAAACTTGTGGAACTCATTAGATATAATAGTTATGGCATGGTTGTGGACTAGGTTTCATGAAATCATGTGGAGTGTTGGCGGCGAAAATCATCGATATCGACCGCCAATAGCTAACCAGCTCGTCGAGCCATTCTCCATCGTGGGTGCTGACTCCCGCCCTCAACGGAGGGTGGCGTAGCCAAACACGGGCTGCAGCGAGCGCTTCCCCTGGGGGATTGCTAGCACGGCTGAGGCGACTGCGAGCCGGTGGGCCTCGATGCATCGTGCAGCCCCGTGCTTCTGCCCTGAACTGGGCGACACGGGCATTAGCTGATGCCATTCTGCCAGACTCAGCCCTAGGGCCATCAAGTCGTGGCGGCGCGGTGAAATGCGATATTGGTCGCCAGACGGTCAGAATCGCGGAGGATAAGCCCCCAGCCCCCAGACGAGGAGGGGCGCTGGAGAGCGCTCGGCGTGGATGTGCGGGCTCGTTGCCGCTCTCCCCATCGGAATGGTCGGAGTGGTTTGCCATGGATTCTACGAGGTTGAGCTTCGCATAAAGGAAAATCTTACGCGCTACACCCCCTACCTGGCGCGCGAGCTGACGGTGGGTGAGTACCGCAATCACGGATTTGAGGGAACCCCCGTTTAGATATTCGGTCAGGGGTGTAAAGCACGCAAGGATCTCCCTTACGGAAGCGAGTGTTGGAAATATGCCCTAGAGACAATCATATTTCATTGTATTCATGATTAATAAAGTGTTCCTTGCATATCCATGGATGACAACTTGTATTGATTAATACTTATGTGAAGTATTTGTGAAACTCTTTATTTGTATGGATATTCTGAAATATTCCTAGTTGGAGTTCATGTGAGGACACACATGAATATTAGACAAGCACATGTATTAATTGATTGACAACGTTTCACAAGTCATGGACATGGGGATGTCAAACTAATCATGTGGGCTCATGTGAGACGTGAGACTGAACTGACCCAACACGAGATGATAACTTCTCATTACACAATATGTACGCTGTGTCCTAAGACCTGAGATCGTCGTATGTACTCAAGATGTGAACCAACTTACTTAGGAGCCATCAAATGCTACACCGTAACAGGGTAGTCATAAAGGTGGCTTTCGGGTTTGTCAAGAAGCATGCTGTGAGACATGGTCGGTCAAGATGGGATTTGCCCCTCTCTGCAAGAGAGAGATATCTCTGGGCTCCTCGAATGATTCAGATCAAAAAATGCATGGCCATGCTGCGGTTAAGAGTTAACCAAGGATTCCGAATCACATGATCGAGAAAGAGTGGCCGACTTCAATCTAGACCAAATATCATGAGGCAAAGAGAATAGCATGTATAAGATTGTGATGACTCGACAGATATGATTCGCGCATGCATAGGAGTTGACATGTCTTGCTAGAGACCACTATCAACTATTGGTGAGTAGGAGTACTCGACCATGTCTATTCACGTGTCAGCCCATAGGGTCACACACTTAAGTGCCAGAAGTCTAATAAGGATGAGATCCTAATTAGACTTGGTTTTGATGCACTAATGGGCCTCGACATGCCCATAGGGTTGGACCCTTGGTTGGGCCCAGGGTAGCCCACCTAGGGGGCGCCCAAGGTGGGGGCCAGGGCAGCCCACCTAGGGCGCCCAAGGTGGGGCCCACTAGGGCCCATCTAGGGGTGCTCACCAGGACTATATAAGGTGGGGAGAGGGGGGCGCCCAACCTTAGGAGAAACCCTAGCCGCCCCCTCTGCAGTTGGTGCCCCCCTCTCCTTCCTGTCCCTCCTCATTGTGCATCAAGCTCTAGGTGCTCTTGCGGATCTAGCAATCCGGAGTTTGACGCTTCTTCCCATACATGTGGACTTCGTGGAGGTGCTGCGCTTGCTGCACAAGGACGAGCTGTTCGTGAGATGGTTCACTCAACTGCACTGTGGCTACCATCTACACTACACCGATGCACTATAGAAGTACCGCAACCACGTGTCTAGTAGTAATCCCGTGATCTATAACTACAGTAATCTTGATTTATGTGGTAGCAAAAAATTTGTTTTTGCTACCCCATATTCCTACTGCGAGTTGAGATAGTGGTTTTTAGATAGGTTCAGGCCTCCCGGAGGCGTAATACCCTACGTCATGTGTGTTGTGATTGGTCCTTACTGATCCCGAGTTGGAAAGCCCAATCCCGGAATGTATGAATCAGGTCCCGAAAAAAGGGCCCCCTTACATGTTCTGAGATCTTTCTATTATAGGCTACAACTACCTTCTCTGCTCTTCTCTAATTCGTGTGAACGCCCCTTTTGCATGGTGGGCGCTGTCTTCCATACTGCCCCGCCTTTGTCAGACGGGCAAGCAGCTTCTCAGTCCCGCTGTAGCAGGCATTGGGGGGTCCACTGGAGTCAGGGGTGCTCGGAGACGGCATAGGGGCATCCCGGGGTGGCCATGGACACTGGCAGGTGAACCCCAACATCCCGGGGTGATCCCGGGGGCGTCCAGCGGGCCCTCGTGCTCCGAGATGCACAAGGGGACATCCCGGGGTGGTCCGAGGCGGCCGCCTAGCGTTTTCGGGGCACCCCGCGGACCCCTCGTGGTCCGGGGTGACCCTGGTCAACCCCGGGGGGATGGCCGGGGCTGCCCTGGTTTTATCGCGATGGGGGCGCGGTAAACTGCGGTGGGTCCCGGCCACCGTTCATCTTCAAGTTGATGGGACGGGTAACTAAGGGATAAGCTATCTGTCGCCTATCTTCTTATCATCTGAGCGCACGGCATCCCTGTAATCATGATGTTCTTGTGGGGAAGCCACGCGCTCCCTCAGGCTCCGTACCGAGCTTGGCAGCTGGGCACCGTAACATCCGGGATTTCCCATCTGGTAAATATCTTTTTAACAAGTGAGTGTCTTCGAGGGGAAGAAAAAGGTATTCCCGGGCTTCTCGTGCCGGGCCGGGCTCGGCCCGTTCCATGCATCCGTCCATCTCCATGGGGGCAGTCGTGCTTGGCTGACGTCACCGGTTGACGCAGCTGGCACCAGGGTTAAATTTCCCAACCGGAACCGGTCGGTCCGGACCGGTTCCGGTTTCGGCCGGTTTGAAACCGGCCCCAATTCAAAATTCAAATTTGAATTCCAAAAAATGAAAAATTCCCAAAAAAATTTCTAAAAATACTTCAACGTGCGACGAATATAATGGTGTTAAATTTTCTCAAATATTCATTCATTTAGTATAGTTTGCTGGCAGTTGAAGTTAAACAAAAAAAAGCATGCATACAAAAGTATACAAATACAATGTAAAAGTAGTACAAAAGAGGGTTGGAGGGTTCATTTAGGCTAAAACATGTTATACAAATTTTCATTTAGTATACTTTGCGGGCATTTGAATTTAAACCAAAAAAGAAAAAAATTTGAATTTGGCCGGTTACCACTCAAATCGACCGGTTACCACTCAAACCGACTGGTAACCAGTCAAACCGGACCGGTAAACCGGTAAAACCGGTCGGTAAGCCAATCGGAACTGGTTGAACATGCGATTTTGAATTTGATTTTGAATTTGACCGGTTTTAACCGGTAACCGGTCAAACTGGTCCAGTAAATCGCTACTGGTGGGTAGTGGTTTGAGTCCACCAGTCGGTAAAAAAAAACCCTGGCTAGCACTACTAGAAAACGGCCCATGGGAACCGGTTGGAAACGGCCTTAGGAACTGGTTTTCCAACCGGTTCCCCCAAACCGAGACCAATGACCTCGGCCTAAGACATCGAGTTATTCACCCGGTGCCTTATGTATTCATTGGTACCGGTTGGAAAGACCAACCTGTACCAAAGAGTCTGCCACACTAGCGCAAGCTGGCAGCCCCTACCAATGAGTTTTCCCTATTTTGCCCAAATCCAGTATTGTTTGTTTTATTTATTAATGTTTATTCTTTTATAATTGCTAAGTGTACCCGAGCTCTACAGCACTATACGTTCATTGGTCGTGTTCGATTTCACAGAATAGTTGAAACTAACTAAAAGTCAAATGCAAGCATATAATTAAAGTAATTAGCTAAACTAATATATTTACAAATATACAAACAACAAGACATCACGTTTAGAAATATTTACAAATGTACAAGTCATGTTTATAGTCCAACTACTGGGCTTCCTCTGATAGTTTGTATTGTTTGAACTCTTCCCAGTATGGTTTAACCTGAGAAAGATCGTCCCAGTTTGGCTCCTCATCCTAATTGATGTAATTAGTGTACAACTTCTTCTTGAAAGTTGTAAAGGCAAAGGCCATCTTTTTCAAGGCACATTTCTTCACAAGTTCTTGATCAACTCCTTCAGGAAGAGTGAACATATCCTTGAGTTCTGTCCATAGCATTTCCTTCTGATGTGGAGGCACGACGTGTTGCTGTTCTTCTGGTTTGCTCGATTTCCATAGTCTTGTGGTGATCGGAATTCTTGCCCGAACAATAACCCCACATTGGTTGACAAATTTCATGCTAGCAGCCTCTGGAGCACTTGGACAACCCTCTGCGTCCACTTCTGTGACGACCTGTCTTCCCTCCATTTTCTTGGTCGGCCGGTGTCTCCCTTTTGATTGGCTCAACGAAGTCGATGCAGAGGTCAACTAAATTACAGAAAAGATATGTTAATCGCAAAACTAATCTACCTAAGTCACCATGCATAATTAAGATACATACTGGAACGTGCTGTCGATTGGGCGGCAGCGCAAAGTCATCATCTTCTTCATCGCCATCTCCAGACATATTTAGGAACGAATCAGTTGTCCTAGCCTCTTCTTCACCGATTTCATGGGTGGTGTTGGCCCTCGTATCTTCGTTTATTGCGTCCATCATGTATTTTGTGCCGGCCTCCTCATCACCGAAGGGGTCCATCCTTAACTAAAACCGTAAAAATGTGTTAGAGTCTATGTCCATCCTTATCTGAAGCACAAGAATTCAATTCTTTGAAGGAATGGGGATGTGTGTGTGTGTGTGTGTTAGAGTGTGTGAGTGTGTGAGTGTGTGTGTGTGTGTGTGTGTGTGTGTGTGTGTGTGTGTGTGTGTGTGTGTGTTATAGGGAGAGAGCGAGAGACCGAGCGTTTGAGAGGAGACAACGAGAGAGCGTTGAACGAGTGTGTGTGTGTAAATGACACCTTTGAATTAACCATGAAGAATAACATAATTAAATAATAAATACATGGTGAATTAAAGTCTATGAATACATCTACAATGAATAAGGACATAGAATTACACAAGGAAAAATAATAAAATTAATTGACATGTACAAGGAATCCAAATTCTAGTTAATAAAAAATAATGGAAACACTATATCTATAATTAAATTCTAGTTAATATCTAATAATGGAAACACTATATCTTAATTAAATTCTAGTTAATATATCTAATAATACAAACACTATATCTATAATTAAATTCTAGTTAGAATCTATAAATAAATAAAAATAATAATAAAATGATGAAAGAAAAAAGAAAAAAGTAGCCGACGGCCACTTACACGGCGGCGCACGGCGGCCCGGGTCGAGGCGGAGGCGGCAATGCGGCGTAGGCGGCGGCGTGCAGGGTAGGGGGCGGCGGCGTCTCGGCGGCGCGTAGTGGAGGGAGAGACGGCGTGTCGAGGCAGACGGCGGTGGCGTGTCGAGGCAGAGACGGCAGCATGCAGTGGAGGGGGCGGCGGCATCGTCGAAGGCGGCCGGGGCGGTGGAGGCCGGCGCGGCGTTGAGATGGAGACGGTGGTGCGCAGACGACGGGGCGGCGGCCTCGAGGCGGAGGCGGCAGCGACGAAGATGGGCTACGCGGGGGGCGTCGAGGCGAGGTGGCCAGATGGTGGCAGCGCTGTGGAGGCCGACCGGCGGCGGTGTCGAGGTGGCGCGGCGATGGACGACCTGGCGCGGAGGGGGCGGCGGCGCAGGTCGACGATTGGGCACGGTGGGGGCGGCGGCGGAGGTCGTCGATCGGGCGCGGAGGAAAAGTGAAGGAAGAAGAACAGGGCACTGTTGACGGTCGTTAAGTATCATTTCTGACCGTCAACTAGACTCAATAATAAAGGAAAAACTATACACCTTACTCACATTTATATTACACTAACCTAGTTCCACAGCTATTTTGAGTTTGTAAAATTTCAAATGAGCAAGAGTGAAATAAGAGGAAAACACAACGAAGACGCGACGCAACTACACAGAAGATCGCAATTGGCGTCACTCACTTACAAGTAGGGCCCACAAATCAGATAAAATGGGAGGGCCAAGGCATATGCCCCTGTGGATAAGATCAGGGGCCACGTGTCAGCATCTCGGAGATGGATGAGGATGACCGGCTGCCATGTGGGGCCGGCCGACCCCTAGGGTCGGCCGCACCTGGGCCGCATCCCGTCCAGGTGCACTTCGATGTGGCGTGCCCCATACTCCTCCTGATCACCTTCCATACGTGCAGATGGCGGGAACCGACCTCCAAGACTATAAATAGGGCCTCTCTCCCCCCCTCCCCCCTCAACACACACACACACCATTTCACACCCTCTCTCTCTCAAGGCTCTCACTCTTGCTCTTAGTTTAGGATAGTGGAGCTAGGCTAGTTTCTCTTTAGTGAATTAAGTCATCCTCAGAGTTGTTGAGCGATCCTCGACTCTCAGTATGGCTTTGTATTCTTTCTATCAGTACTCTATTCATAATATAGAGTTTGTTCATGGTTGCTATGCTATCTTGATAGTTTATCAATCCATGTTTATGTTTATCATGAGTCATGTGACGAGTATGGTTAGGCGAGATGTTTGGGGGTTGGATAATACGTTGTGCTTTCGGGCTAGCTCTAGTGCTTTGCTTGGCCATCCGAAGGGTGGGAGCCCTAGGGGCATTAGAGTAGTGATCTCATACACGAGCGTGGTGCTCGGGTATGCGGGATCCAGCGGATATTTCCGTGCTCCACGGTATGAAAGGGGTAGACAGCATGAGGTGACAGCCATGTCCGTCCGGCGTAACAACAGTTTTGTGTTTAGCAAAGTCCCTGACGTTCGGGTTCGGTGCAGGAGGTACATAAAGAGGTAACAGGACTGGATGTTCTCCAGTGCGGGACCTTCTCCCCTCACTATAAGAAATCATTTAATCCATGACGAAACAAATTTGTCACAGATTGTTGAAAAAATGTCGCAAAACAATATCTATGACAATTTCGTGACGATTTTCAATAACGTCATGGAATGAGCGTCACAAATTAAATCGATCGACGTTTTTTTGCATAAACATCACAGATTAACACAATCTATGACGTTTCTTAACCGTCACAAAATGACCCTAAGCCCACTTAGCCCAACCCAAACCCAATATCTATGACAAAAATTAACGTCACAGATGTTGTCACAGATAATGCCATGTGTTCAACCATCAATGACATGGACATTGACGTGACGGCTGATGTGGCTAATGTATTGGCGCTGACGTGGCTAATGACGTGGCAGCTAGCAGGTAATGTGACGTTCGCAGCCCAGTTTTGAAAGGGCCATCAGAGTGGGCCTAATTTCAGCTCAACATTCATTATTAGCTAACCAGATTCAACTTTATACACAGCCCATATAAAAAACAGCCCACCAATTTTTCCAGTCCACTTATTAAAACAAAAGTTCCATCCCAGAAGTCACAATAAGCTATTACAACCCATTTTCAGAATTACAATACCAATTTTCACAAGATATAAGACAATATGCAGTGACATTTCATCATAAATTAGAAAGTAATAAAAAAGTAATGGATCAACGCCTTAGTTGCCATCTTCAAATTTTCAATCTCTTGCAATGGGGTGTGTTGTCGTCCTCCCTCTCACCTTGTCCACTGTCTCCCTCTCTGCATGAACCAGAGAAAACATGGAGACAAATTAAATGCTGAACATATGTGAATAAAGAAAGGAGACATGGAGAATTGAGACTAGACATAACCAAAAAAACATATAGTACTGCAACACAACACTACTAATAAGCAGTGAAACCACTGAAAATGATGCCAAGATATAATGTTGACATATATATATATATATTATCTGACAGCAACATGCAAGTGCCTTGGGCACAAGAACAGTACTCCACTTTTTTGATTCGACCGGATCGTAAGCCACCTTGAATAGTAGGCAGGGATACCAGCCGGATATATCTATCTAGAGCAACAGCTCCGATAAAATGAAATTGACAGATGGGTGACCCAGCTGGACCAGAGAATAATCATGCATGTGTCCCAATATAAATTAGTAATAGCATTTCTCGATCTCGCAATTTTAATCACATCCATGAAGATGAGGATGATGAACCATCTAAATATGTATATCATCCTGGTTAGTGGGAGGATAACATCTTACTATTACTAATTGGAGGTTCCTTTTGAACCTCCAGGTAATGCCACCTAGGATCCTAGGTGGACAGTCTAAAAAAATAGAGAAATTCTATAAATTCTCAAAAAAATCAGAAATATCTGGCCATCAATTCGACAACTCTAATCATAATAGCCGTTGGATCTGTTATCTTTTTTAATAAATTACCCACCTTTGCCATTATGCAAATAAACTAAAGTAACCCCTACACATGTATCTAAATTACCTATCTCTGCTATTATAAAAATAATCTAAAGTAAACCCCTAATCTTCATGTAAATTATCCACTTATGCCATTATAAAATAATATCTAATAACCCTATAAATTTTTGTATATATTATCCAATGATATCATTATAAAAAATTAAAATCCCAAATCTGAATCAAAATTATATTATTATAATAAAATCTTAAAGTGCACCAACATAAAATTCTAAATTATTATTTTTATCATTATTAGTATATTATTTATGTTATTATTTATATAAAAATACTAACCATAATGTGTGTGTCACCACATATTCATGTATAAGAGAAGAGATACGAATACCAATTTTCATGTTGTTCACATAGATCAAACAAAGTGTTCAATTAAATACATATCAAACATATATGGAGGTATGATGCAAAGTGAGAAAAAATTGTTAGTAACTAAACATATCACATTTATTACAATTACATAATGATAAATATGTATCTTTATAATACTGGATCAGAATATTTAATTGGTTAAAGAGAGCGTGAGATAGATAATTATTAGATATCTCTAACTAGCCCGTGCGGGAGCACGAGTTGATAGACTAGTAAGTATGACAATCCAAATAAATTAGTGCTATTATCCAAAGAGAAGCTCAAACATGAATAGATAAGATGCTTCGCTCTACAGAAGCTCTAACAGGGTCATGAAGCAGTTGAACAAAAGAAATTGTTAATGTGCCGAGCTTGTCAAGTAAACAGAACCAAAGAAATGACTAACCAGTTGCTTAATCATGCGTGTCTTATCCAGCGACACAGCTAGCATTACATCTTAAGCTTAAACTTAGAAGCATAGAAAGTATGGAGATAAAAGATCATCTCTGTTCCTTGCATATAATCATCCTCAGCCTGAAAATGAAAAGAGCACATTGTCAAAATGTCAAATTCTTACAGTCGGCAATATTGCAATAAAAGGAATTGTGATCAATGGACTACTATAAATTTATAACAGCAAGTAATAGCTCTAAGTTACTAATGAAATTCAAACATAAATAATTGACTACACATTAGATCCACCTATCAGTCTAACTACTGTTTTCAGCAAGTAATAGCTTTAAGTTACCAATGGAATTCAAACATAAATAATTGACTACACATTAGATCCACCTATCAGTCTAACAATGGTTACCACACAGATATGGTAATAGTAATGAGAAAGTGACCCATAAAGAGTGAACCCAACAGGCCAGATCGGAACATTCGAGAGCAGTCAGAAATCAAAGATCGGCCTGCCTTCGTAGCCCTGCAAGCATAAGTAGTGGTAGAAACAGTTAAACAGCAGTAGAATTAGTATCACACCAGTGAATTCATGACACAAATTTTGTTCGCAAAGCTAGATTAATCATGTGACCAAAATGATTTTTCCCTCACCATGTGATTCAAAGGAGCACATGCAGCCACCATTGTTCGTGGTCTACTCCTGTGTAGATAAGCCGACTGAAGTCAAACAGCAGCAGGAGCATGAGAAAACAACACACAATCACATTCAGCATCTAGGCCGAGCTTAACTACCAAGCAAGCATCATTACAGACCTACAAAAAAAAATTCAAGGCGACATGCAAACAACCACCAGACAATAAAAATAGTACTGAAAATAACTACTTAGTCTAGCAGCACAAACTAAATTAGCTAGCAAGAAAGTTACTAGTCATCATGCAAGCAGAGAGAGCACTCAATGCTAATGCAGAATAATTACAAACACGGAGTAATCTGCAAGGCGCACAAATAAGCAAATGCAAGTTGGTAGCAGGATTAACCAACAACAGTATAATACCAAGGCAACAGGAGTGGATAAGCATAGTCATCTAACAAATTTCAAAGAGATATCAATTTCAAAGTGTTTGCAGTAGTTTGAATGCAGGTAGTACATCGATTTAGCAAACACTATACTTTCAGATAGATATATCTAAATGGTTCTCCCAGCACTAGTAGCACCCTGCAATATGGAAGCTCCTGCAATATGGAAGAGCCCAGAGCGAAGCGCCCCGGAGGGAGATTCATGCTCACCTGTACTCCTCGTAGCGCACCTACAATCCATGACAAAGAATGCCAGCAGGGAGAGCGCTCACGACGCTGGACGCAGCGTGGACCTCAACCGCTCCAGGACGTCATGTGCTCGTGTAACAGAACCGCCCAAATTAAACCGGTTTAAGTGCGCTAACTATCATTTTAAGTATTAATCAAGCCACTGCACACTTAAAACGGTGTAATCCGGCAGCCTGCTGGGTTAAGGATTGAAAACACCAGAAGTCTCACCCGAAGGAGAGCACAGATGATTACAAGCAGATAAAAGTTCTCAAATTTAATTTACAATGCGGAGTTTTGCAAACAAATTTACATAAAATATCAGAGATCAAAATGCAGCGGAAATTAAATAGAAGTTTAGTTTAAAAAAACAATGATAACTACGATGACACGAGGACGTCACATCGAGCCCACTGATGTGAAACCTGATTAGCTCCAACCAGCAGCAGCTACCTGAAAACAGGATAACAACAAACCCTGAGTATACTAATACTCAGCAAAGCTTACCCGACTAGTGGTATATACTTAGCTGACTCCTAGACATGCAAAGTTTTTTGGCTATGGAGTTATTTTGCTCAAAAGCTACTAATAGTGGATCCTTACTTTCAATATTTTAGCTCAAATTTATCATACAAATACCAACTAGGTTTGTCTGAATATCTAGAGCATGCATGGTTGATCACATTATCTTTTTAGAGTACCAAAGTCATATCTCATAATCTCAACTTTCCAATCTCATTTCAATCTTTTACTACGATGTGACGCAGTGACCAAGGTTCTCTTAACTGAGAGATACAGCAAATCGATCCGATTTAACCTTACAAGGTGGACCTAACTCACACGCCAAGTGCGACCCCGTCGAGTCACACCGAGCAACCGTTCCCACAATTACCCCGAAGCCTGAATCAAGCCCGCCAGCACCCGGATGAGGAGCCCCACACGTGCGAACTCCGCGTGAACCCGTGGATGACTATCCCATCCGTCAACCCTTGCCCAGCACCGCAGGTCGAGAATCAGATTCCGACGCAATTTAGGTAATTAGCTTACCGGTTTCGACTACCTCCTACTTCCGGCATGTGGTTAGTACTGTTCAAACTCGGTCAGCAGGGCCAACAATGGTACGGTCCTTAATCGACACATGCGGAGGCTTACTTTCCATCCATTCCATATCCAAAACCAAAATCATCTCCGCCCGGTCTCCATTTCTCTTTCCTCATTGATTCATTCTCAAGTCACGTTGCCATTAGTAACAGAAACCTATAGCTCGCGAGTGACAGCAATCACTCGACTTCTACCGGATCCTAGTTAAGCATGGCAATACTAACGATACATGTATACTAGTATAGACTCATAGGTACCTAGGGAGACACATGCATACTGGGGTTCCATACAACTCCTAAAAACGTAAATGCACAAATACTTAAATAAACATTGAATACTCAAATTAGGGTTATGTTCCGGGGCTTGCCTGGGAGTAACACTAAGCTAGTGTTAGTACTAACAAGGCCTTGGGCCCTTCCAACTTTGAGCCGGGTCTTCGGTTGCTCCAGCGGGTCCTTCACTTTTCAGGACGCATCCACCCAACACCGTCTTGTGGTTCGGTTCCATCAGCACGTGCTTCCCGTCCACACGTTGTACGTCTATCGTACCTAAATGATAGGCAACAATGCAAGTACATGAACTTCAAGAAAACAACCCTGATGCATGGGAGTTCATGATGTAATGCAAGGCAATACGATTAAGAAGAAAAACATGACTGGGCAATCATTATCGAGTAAACACGACAAACAAGCTCAAAAGGCAAAAATGGGTTGGTGCTACAATACGAGAGTTCATTCAATTTATTTTAGCCTGAAGTGTTTCCTACTAAAAAGCATTACCAGCTTGTTTAGAAAAGGCTAAGCAAAGATATAAAGCAAGAAAGAACAAATAGAACAATTTATTTCACTAGCAAGCAACTTCAGCAAGCCCAACAAAAGCAACCTACAAACTGATCATAACAGAGTTGGAAAGATCTAAAACTGAACAAAATACGTTTCTGAAAAGTACACGCGCAGAAAAAGGATTTACTTAACAACATAAAAAGAAAACTATAGCCGGAACTAAACAATGCAAAAACTAGCAAGACAAGTTGAAAAAGAAAGATCTAAAAACATGCATATAGATTATGAGCCTAGCAATTTACAGTGAAATACACATGCAAATACGAGGCTATTATATAAATATTGCATGCTCAGGATTTATAACTTAATTAGCACCCACAAAACAAGTTTTAATTGAACTTAAACATATGAGAGCAAGATAAAGATAGAACTCAACATTTTCAGTAAGCACATGGCCATGCTAAATGTTTAGAAGGCATACGAATACCATCCAAGGGCAGAGGAAACTCATTATATATATATATATATATATATATATATATATATATATATATATATATATATATAATTCTGTTATTTATAAACCATTTACTCAGCATTCAACGAGTTAAGTCAATAACTCGGGCATACTGCACTCAATGAACTTAAAATTTTTACCACAGCACAGACATCACAACAATAGCCTACCACCAAATTTTTACATCATTTGGAGCACTAGAACTTCAGTTACGAAAAAGACAAGCAACACTAGCATTTAAAACCTTAACAAACATAATCTATTTTTATAGTAAACATTTTCAACTAACACCCATCATATTATGATTCCACTGCATAGATCTACTTACAAGGATTCCAAAACATTTTCATTTGCTATTTTATGATTTTTCTACAATTTGTAACTGAATTTGCAAGCTCACTGTTTTTGAAAAAGAAAAGGAAAAAGAACTTTGCAAACAGGCCCCTGGAAACTTGCACCGGGGACCCTGGAATTATTTGGGGCCTTGCAATTCGGCCCTTGGCCGGCCAAAAACAGGGGAGGGCACAGGTAGGGCGGTGCCGGCTGGTTTCCGGCCGCTAGGCTCGCCGGCGGCAAGGGGGAAAGTAGGGAAATAGCTTGAGGAGGTAGAGAGCTACCTCGTGGTGGGTCGAATCGGGGTTGGGGACGGCTGGACGCGGCTTGCCCGCGGCAAGCAGGGGTAGGCGGCGCAAGGCGGCGGCGCCAGGCGAGCTCCGACGAGGCTAGACTAATGGCGCCGGGCCGTGGAGCTTCACTAGGGCAAAGGGAAGCTTGCTGCAAGGTCGGTTGGGGCGGAGAGAGACCGGAGTAGGGATCTCGACAGCGGCCTAGGGGTGGCGGCGGCCATGGCGTGCAGCGGTGGCGCTGTGGCTCCAGCCAGCACAGGGCCAAGCGGCGGCGCTGTGGAGCGGGGTGAGCACCAGCGCGGCTGGCCGGTGTCGACGCGCATGGAGGCTCGGCCCAGGGCTGCGCAAGGGCAGCCCGTGGCGTGCGACGGCGGCGAGCGCGGCGGCATGGCTAGGAACGCGAGTGGAAACTCGTCGAACACACGAAACAAAGGGGAGCATGAGCTACCCTGGATCACATACAGTCGATTTGAGTGGTCACTCGAAGAAAACGGAGGCCGCAGGTAGGAGATCGACAGCGGGGCAAACCTTGGGCGGAGCGGTAGTGGCGGCCGCGGCGGCGCAGGCCGATTCGGCCGGGGTGGGGGCTCGGCTGAGCTCGTGGAGGGGCGGAGGAGGTTCGGGGCGAGGCGGAGTGGCTCTGGGCGTGTGGAAATCGGGGCGGGATGGCGTGGGGCGGCCGGAATCGACTCCGGTGATGAGCTCCTTTCGACGAGCTCAACCCGAGCTGGAGAAGGGAGAAGGGGAGGGTTAAACGGATGAGGCTCGTGCTCGGGATAAGGACGCGCAGTGCGGAGGGCGAGGATCGCCGGCGCGGCGACGCGTGGAGTCGCCGGCGATGACGCGGGGTCGCGGCATGGGCACTCGTGTACGGGCACAGGAAAGAATAGGGTAGCATAGTGCCCACGTTTAAAAAAATTTTGACCTGATTTTGACCATCCATAACTCAAAATTTCATGTGGGAACTTGGAATTTGGCCAAAATAGAAGTTGTAGAGGAAGAGAAGGTCTACAACTTTGATTTTAGGTGAAACTTGATTTGAGGCTCAGACCAGGGAGAAAAACTGGATTGAACTCAGCTAAACCGTAGTATACTACGCATGCTTAATTAACTCTAATGACCCAATTAGGATCATAATTAGCAAATTAAGCATAAAATTAACACCGAGGTGTTATAGCCCGCCACCGCCGCAGCGCGGTGGCCACCACGCCAGTGCTCCTCCCCCCGACCGCGCATCCAGGATGCTCCACACGCAGTAGGCCACCTCGGTCCGCCTGGGCACACAGGCCCCCCGAAGAAGTGGAGCAATTGGATGAGCCCCCCGGCGGGGAGGCACGGCGAGGAGGGGGCCCGCGTCCGCACAGGCCGCGGCCACTATACATTGAATATCTGCCGGGGCCGACGCTTGGAGCTCTCCCGGCACTCCTCCATGCGCCCAGACGGCTGCGACGAGGTCAAGCGAGACGGTGGTCGCGGCCCTGGACGAGCGAGAGGGAGCAGCGCACAGATCTGAGGAGGAAGAGAGGGAGAGGTGTGGAGGCCGGAGGGTCAGCTGCGCAGTGACTAGGATGCGAGGGCAGAGTGGGGCGGCGGGCGCGGTGAGCAGATCCAGAGAGAAGTAGCGGCGATGGAGGTGGGAGGCCGACGGAGCGCGTGGGGTGGCGGCGGGGTGCGGAGGGGCGGCTGGATCTGAAGAGGGATGTGAGGGAGGCTCATCTAGGGTTTGCTGGCCTATTTATACCACTACGGATCAATCCGAGTCGTTGGATTGGAGATGGACGGTCTGGAGATGTTGGGCTTTGATGGAAGATGGCTCTATCTAGTGTTTCGGCCCATTTACTATTTTTCTTTATTTTTCCCATTTTATTGCGCCATAGTGAAGTAACATACAAAAAT
This sequence comes from Panicum virgatum, assembly GCF_016808335.1. Lineage (NCBI taxonomy): Eukaryota > Viridiplantae > Streptophyta > Magnoliopsida > Poales > Poaceae > Panicum > Panicum virgatum. The sequence goes on along the minus strand of NC_053148.1, from coordinate 31,409,226 downwards.
AATTATCTTCTATACACTAATATATTTTCTGAATATAATAGACTGCATATAAATTGTCTTGAAGAAGTTTTGACAATTTTCAAACTTATTTACTATTTTAAATGGTTTAAATGAATTTCTGAATATTTATTGAAAGTAAATACAATTTGATCTATGTGTACCCAAAAAGAAACAAAAAATTGTATTTAGGCTCATATGTTCCATTGTGTCCCCTGTCTCGAAGATGGATGAAAAATTCAATTGTCTTCTAGGGATAATTCAAACTTCTTTCTCCAAATTACCATATAATAATTACAATAATATCCAATTCTAGTAAAAAAATTCTATAAATTGATATGACAACATATTTTTGGTCGTTTAGCTTCCCATAAAAAATCAAGTAGTTCTAATAGTATGTCACTGTACATTATTTACAAATGGATACATCTCTCACATAGTTTCATATATCTCAAGTCAAACTTTGAGATTTGAATACCTTATAACATGTTCAAACTTGTATGCAGCTCAAATTTGGACACCACCTTATGTTGACCATAACAATGAAAAATATCAAGTTATATTAGCAGTTGTTATGCAAAAATATGTTTTTCAATTCTCTATTTAATTGGAATAAAACATGTATTACAAAAACAATTTAGATATAGCAATAAACGTACAAAGAAAAGCCACTAAATAAAAGATTCAGATTTTAGAAAAAATCAGAAAAAAGAATCATTAAATTTGGAGTTCATATGAGGAAGAAATACTAATTACAAAATTTAATTCCGGATCAAAAAGAAAAAGATGAATCACATATCTGTTCTTCCCTGTAGGGCCACGTTGCATCACTAATATACAACCTTGTCCTTTTTCCTGATGTCTGCAACCTAAACCATGTTCTAACATAACCTTTGCTTTGAATAGATACACTAGGACACCTAACCTAGCCTAAGCTCCAGCTAACATAACATAGGATAGTTTAGTTCATTCTTTTGTTCTTTTATTCCTTTCTTCCTTGGGTGTTGGATGTGTGATCGTGTCTGTTGACGCTCCTTAGAGCGCCAATTTACGTACCGCAAGCGCATGGATCGTGTAGCTTTTCCCTTAGAGTATTCCCCCAAGGTTTATCAATCCACGGAACAAGTGTATTACTATGCTTAACTAAGCACTAATGATGTTGGTAAAAGATCTATATTGAGTGATTGAGTGTGAAATAGATCTAATCTAACCAATCTAATCCAATCTAGACTAGTGAGCAATGATAGGTGTGTGCACAAGAAATGAAGAGCATTTGTCCATAGGGTCTAGGATCACTAGAGATGTAATCGCCAAGCAACGAAGAATGGATCTAATCTACCAAAGGTGTGTTCCAAGATCAAAACCTTTCCCTCCCGCATACTGTCACTACACGAGGATAATCGGTACCGAATCAACAAGAACACGATAGTTGATGTAATCTAAATAAACCATGCAAGAGCAAAGCAAACCCAAAGCCAAGTCACGAACTATTAGGCATCAAAGCATCATCAACAAGAATTGTGATAGATCAATCTCATAAAGGATTCGGCAATTACATCTCAAGATCTCCTTACAACCCCATGAACAAACGAGGACTTTACCCCATGAAGCTAAGCGAAGCGTAGTCGATCATGGTGACGAAATCTCCGGCAAATGATGGATCCCTTGCTATCCTCCAACTTGCAGCGGCGCCGAGGGACAATGAGGCCTCCGGTGTCGCCTTTCTCTTGTGTCTAACTCGAATGGATCTCTGAAACTCGTCTCTGCATGCTCTCTTCCGAATCTCTCTGTGATCCCCCCTCTTTGACGGCGGCTTCGGGGTATATATAGGCGGTTCTGGTCGGTGGTTTTGGTAAAACACAGATTAGGGTTGACGCATACTTCGCGCTGAAGAAAATTCAGGCCCATTGGGCGCCGTAATGGGCTAGGCCGGCCGGCTCAGAGGGCCCCAGGCCGGCCGGCCTGGGCCCTTTCTGGCCCCTTTAGGTCCCATCTTTCGCGTGCGGCCTCTTCTCCTTATTCCTCATCTTAGCCCAGTTGTGACCATGCGTCAAAACATCTCCGAAAATGTCCAATTTCCTGCCAAAACACAACATGCTCCAAAATCCAGGACAAAATCGAAAACGGTCAAGTTCGGGTGCCAAGTGGCGGGTTAGTACATGAATCATTCCGAAGAAATTACCAAAACCTCTCCTAATTGTATAATAAAATGGGTACTTAAGGAGCGCCAGCATTCCCCCCATGCTTAGCTTTTGCTCGTCCTTGAGCAAATCAAATAATCAAGCCCTTCCATGGGTTGCTCGAGAGTTCTCAAACTGCAAAATTTACTTATGCAAACAAGTCTAACAATATTTCTTCAAACAAAGGTGAGAGGAGCAGCGAGGATAATCATATCATGGGCGTTTAAAAACTCATCCAATATTACTCCACGACTCTTACCATTAACCGGCAACTCGAATATCGACAACACTTGCTTTTCTTGCCATCCTTGGAGGTTTTTCTTTTTTTTAGAAGCAAAATACCCTACAACAAAGGTTAGACCAAAAATTCTTGCTCAAGTCTTTTCATGTCTCTCGATATAAGCGGCTATCCTATTATTATTTGCAAACTCTCATCTCCCAAAAGTCTCTCAAGTATAAAGTGGGGCTATAGGTGAGGCTTAGCAAAGTATATACATATATTGTCAAATTAAGAAAACCTTCTAATGATTGCTTACCTTTCGAGCCAATGATCATGAGAGTTTCTCCATAATGTAAAGGGTTCAAGGGTAAGAAGATTTAGAATGGTGGACATGTGCAAAGGCATACAAAAAGATTGACTTCAAGTCACAAGCATCGTCCTCGTTGTCGGATTGCACATGGTTGGAATTGAGGATATTGTTCTCAAACAACAAGGTGATATCTCTTTGCACTTCTCTAACCATAGAATACCTTCATTTATTCTTTTCTTCTCATACATTTTTTTTCTTTCTTTCTTTCTCCCGAATTTTCTTTCTCTTTCCCGAACCTTTCCATAGGACACTTTCTATAAAACATAGATAGGCAAATCTCCAAAGTGGCTCCCTGAATTTTTAGAGCCTGAGCCGAGGCCAGTGGGGCCTAGGCCGGCCGGCCCAAGGAGTGTAGGCCGGCCGGCCTGGGGCTTTCCTAGGTCAGCTTCGGTCCGTCTTTCCAGTACTCCTTCCTTTCTTCATCCCAAAATTATATTTTATACAACTCATGCGCGGGAACAGAACGTGTCCTCATAATTGGGTTCTGGACAAGGAAGAGGATAATAAACAAGATAATTTCAGGTTCGGGTTTTGGAATCCGGTAGATTTTATGAGTTGTTCCAATGAGGAATTCTCATTACCGAATATTGACGGGGCTAGCAATTCAGAGATGAAAAAATATGGACATGATCATTGCTCGAAATTAAAACTCCCAAGAGAAAGAAATCCTAACTCAACTCAATGTACATCCAATACTTATGGTGGAACGAATATAGCTTGTGGATGATAGGATTTTTACTCTCAACTTGCCAAGAACTTGATCAACTTTATTTTTGTATGGGTTTTATTATTTTTATGAAATTAAAGTCCTCCAAATCATGCCTTACTCGCAAGCGTAATCAAAACCAAGTGCTAGATCAAAGCTCAAGTGTGGGTATTAACATGGACGAATAATTTACTAAGCTCCACAAATACGAATTAATTTTCATGACAACGCTCGTGAACAATTGCTTTAAAGAAAATAAAGTAAAACTGAATGCATAAATAAAATTGCACGATCCAAGAAAAAACAAAGACTCTTTTTATTTTGTTTTCATGACTCAACACTAATTTAAGACTCACTCTCACACATGCGAAAAATAAAGCAGACAACTAGACTATGACTCTCACAAACGAAATTAAAGACACGCACATGACAAACTTTCGACTAAACAAAGACTAACAAAATTCAATCTACGAGCCGTCGCACCTTTTCCCCCATGCTTAGATTATGCAGCGTCCTCGTCACAATGATATAAAAGACGGGTGTGACGCTCGTCGGTGTTCTCAACGGCACCTAGGGCAATTGCATCTAGGGCGCCCTCCTCCTTGCTTTTGTAGATCTCCGACCATCCCGAATAACTTCCTTATGTTGCGGACAAGGAAGTTGTAGTCTCTCTCAACCAAGCTCTCAATGTCGTCCATCCTTCTATCCATTGCCACGAGTTGATGGTGACACCTATCAATGGTGGCGCAGAGATCCGCGATTTCATTGCGGCACTTGAAATAGCACCCGGAGTGATGCCCGCTGCGGTTGGGGCTTTCGTCCTCGGGCTCGTCGTCGTCCTTCTTCTTCTTCTTGCCGCTGTCACCTTCGGATGGGTCGTCTTCCTCCCTTCTCTACTCTTCGGCCCACCCCGGCCAATCATCATCGTAGTCACGACCGGTGGCGCCCCATGAACTAGGGCTCATGTAGCTCTCCCAATCGTTGTCCCCCGTAAAATCCTTCGGCTCCGGGGTGTGCTCGACGTAGTTTTTCCTTTTAACTCCGAGAAGGCGCAAGGAACGCCTAGGTGCGGGTGGCTTTTTGTCTTGTCGCTTCTCGCCTTCGTCTTCGTCGCTGCTGATGACGATGACCACCCTTTGGGCTTGAGCTAACTTCTCATTGCACCATGGAAGGACCTTCCCTCCGACGCTCATCCATGCTTGGGTATTGAATTTCTTCGGAGGGGCCTTCACTTCACATCGCTTTGCTTCGACAAGGAGAGGTGTCGCACCAGTTACCAAGATGGAGCTAGGCGTCTTTGGTGTGGGGGTGTTGGGCGTCATGCCCCTCTCCTTGATCTCCATCGCTTCAATCATGGCTCTTGCGCTCGCTGGAACGGCCATTGTCGACGTCTCTCACGAGGTGGTGGTATAGATTGAAAAGTATGAGAGAATAGATCTAACATGCGCCTCTATTTAAGTCCCGAAAAGACTTGGACAAGAAGTCCAATATCTCTTCGGTTTTGGCATGCGAAATCTATAAGGCACAGGTTTGAAATTTCCTTATCTCGTACCTACCAAAAATCGAGACCGAATCGCACACGAGGAGCCTCTGGCCGGCCGGCCTAGGGGTGTTGGGCCGGCCGGCCCAGGGGGTTTTTCAGCCCCCTGGACTCCAACTTTTTCCGAGGTGCCCACCAACAAATTATGAGCCTATGTTTTACTCGAAGTTCGTCTAGAATAAAAATAAAACTGCGAAAATAAAATCTAAAAGAGAATATTTACAAACTTACCTTGCTTAACGTCGTTAGGCTTGACGTTCCGGTTCCTCCTCCATGGTATATATGTTGATGTAATGAAGGGGCACGACGTCGGGCTCCAAGAATACCTTTAGTCGCTGTCCGTTCACCACATATTGGTCTCCTTTCACATCCATGATTGTCACCGCTCCCGTGGGTGAAACTGAGTGTACGACGTACGGTCCATCCCATTTGCTTTGTAATTTTCCTTTGCCAAAAAGTTTGAATCTTGAATTGTAGAGCAGGCCCTTGTCTCCTTTTCTGAATTCCTTGTTTTGTAATCGCTTGTCGTACCACCTCTTCATCCTTTCTTTGTAAATTGATGCACTATTGTACGCTTTCAATCTTAACTCCTCCAATTCGCTTATTTGGATTCTCCTTTTAATTCCAGCGGCTTCCGCATTAAAGTTCATCTCCTTCATCGCCCAATACACCTTATGTTCTAGCTCAACCGGAAAGTGGCATGTTTTTCCATAAACAAATTGATGAGGAGTCATACCAATCGGGGTTTTGTGTGTCGTACGATATGCCCATAGTGCATCATCTAGTCTCTTCGACCAATCTTTTCCTCCTTTTATCACGGTCTTCTTTAAAATGTCCTTCAATTGCTTGTTCGAAGTTTCCGCTTGTCCGTTTGTTTGGGGGTGATAAGCCGTGGACACTCTATGTTCAATTCCCAATTTCTTCAAGCATTTACCAAAGTCTTTGCCCATGAAGTGTGTTCCTCCGTCGCTTATCAAGATTCTCGGGACGCCATATCGAGGGAAGATTACCGATTTAATCATGTGCGTGGACTCCTCTGTTGATGCCTTCCGACATGGCATAGCTTCAACCCACTTTGAAACATAGTCCACCATCACCAATATATGATCAAATCCATGTGAGTTCACAAATGGTCCCATGAAATCGATTCCCCAGACATCAAATAGATCTATTTGCATGGTGTAGTTCAATGGCATGGCATTCCTTTGCGAGATATTCCCCGTCCTTTGGCATTCCGGACAAGTCGAAACAAATCTTTTTGCGTCTTCATGCATCTCGGGCCAATAGAATCCACTAGCCCATACCTTAGCTTGAGTTCTAAAGTGCCCATAATGTCCTCCATATCCCGACGAGTGACACTTTCTTAGAACTTCACATTCCTCCCTTGGTATGCATCTTCTTAGGACTCCATCTTCTCCATATCTATATAAGTATGGTGGATCCCAATAGTATTTTCTTCTTTCCGCGATCACTCTTTTCTTTGCATTCTTGTCCAAGTGATCCAAGGGCATCCCTTTTATTGCCCTTATTATTTCATTCATCTAACTATCTTTGTCGAGAATTCTATATAGGTGATCATCTCTCATTTGATCCTCGATAGGTTCTTTTCCATCATCTCTATGGTTCATCCTTGATAGGTGGTCGGCCACAACATTTTCTGCCCCTTTCTTGTCCCTTATCTCCACATCGAATTCTTGTAGCAATAGGATCCATCGAATCAAGCGTGGCTTAGCATCTTTCTTGGACAAGAGATACTTGATTGCCGCATGGTCGGTATAAACTATCACCTTTGAATTTACTATGTATGATCTGAATTTTTCGAAGGCGAATACCACAGCAAGCAATTCTTTCTCCGTTGTTGCATAATTAACTTGGGCTTCATTGAGAGTCTTGCTTGCGTAGTAGATAGCATTTACCTTCCCCTCTTTCCTTTGTCCAAGAACGGCTCCTACGGCGTAGTCGCTTGCATCACACATGATTTCAAAAGGTAGATTCCAATCCGGAGGTTGCATGATAGGAGCACTAATGAGGGATTGCTTGAGTGTTCGAAATGCGTGAAGACAATCACTATCGAAGATGTATTCCACTTCTTTTTGGAGAAGTTGTGTCAATGGCTTGGTGATTTTTGAAAAATCCTTTATGAACCTCCTATAGAATCCAGCATGACCGAAGAAGCTCCTCAAAGATTTGATATCCGTAGGTGGTGGCAATTTTTCCACGGTTTCTATCTTTGCTTTGTCCACCTCTATCCCTCTCTCAGAGATAACATGACCGAGAACAATTCCTTCTTTCACCATGAAATGACACTTCTCCCAGTTGAGCACAAGATCAACCTATCCACATCTTTTAAGAACTTTCTCCAAATTTGCCAAGCAATTATCAAAGCTAGTACCATGCACCGAAAAATCATCCATGAATACCTCCATAATCTCTTCTATGAAATCTGAAAATATAGCCATCATGCACCTTTGAAAAGAAGCGGGCGCATTGCATAATCCAAAAGGCATCCTCCGATATGCAAAAGTTCCATACGGGCAAGTAAATGTAGTCTTGTGTTGATCATCCAGATGAATAGGTATTTGGAAGAATCCCGAGTATCCATCAAGGTAACAAAAGTGTGAATGCTTTGCCAACCTTTCTAGCATCTCGTCAATGAATGGTAGTGGAAAATGATCCTTCCTCATTGCCTTATTCAATTTTCTATAATCGATGCACATCCTCCATCCTGTGATGGTTCTTTGTGGTATCAATTGCTCCTTCTCATTTTTCACCACCGTGAGTCCTCTTTTCTTCGGAACGCAATGCACAGGGCTTACCCATTCACTATGTGGCACGGGGTATATTATTCCGACATTCAACAATTTGATAACCTCCTTCTTCACCACATCACACATAGCATGGCTCAACCTTCTTTGATGCTCTACGACCGGCTTGTATTGCTCCTCGAGTTGTATACGATGTGTGCAAAAAGCAGGGCTAATACCTTTCAAGTCATTAATCGAGTAGCCAATCACCTTTTTGTGCTTCTTTAATAAATTCAGCAACTTCTCCGTCTCTTCCCGGCTCAATTCGTCGCTAATAATCACCGGAAAAGTCATGTCATCTCCCAAAAATTCATATTTCAATCCCTTGGGGAGTGGCTTCATCTTAACATCGGGCGCACCATCCTCTTCTTGATCTAACTCTCCAATGTCTTCAAATTTTTCTTCCTCCAAATTCCCGTGTTGCGGCTTCAACTCTTCCATTGTTTTCACTAGTTCTCCGTCTTGATCATCTTGAGCGTCTCCATTCTCCAAAGCACGTTGGAGAGGATCCCTGAAAGAATCAAAGGAACGAATGCTCTCTACCTCTTCGTTATCAAGAGGTAGAGGTGAAGCAAAAGACGGTTTCGAATGAAATTCGAATGTGCGCTTTTCTCCATCTAGATCAAAAGTGCCAATCCCTTTTCCAACATCTAGAACATCATTTACTAATTTGAGAAAGGGTTTTCCAAGGATTATGCCTTCATGCTCATCATCACTAGCATTAATCACAAAAAAGTCGGTAGAAATTTTTTTACCCGCTATAGCAACATTTAGATTTGTAAGCACTCCTAGCGGTTTGATTAATCTACCATCTCCCATGATCAATTTAATGATTGTAGCATCTAGGTTTGGTGTTTCATTAAAAAGCTCAACATAAACCTTGGAACTCATCACACTAACATGGGCGCCAACGTCACATAGAACATTGCAACATTTTGTTCCGTCTATCATGCAACCAATACGAAGTGTGGGTAATGGATTACCTTCGCCTTGATCGCTTCCAATCGCATATACTTGGGCTATGTGCGCGTAGGGTGATGATTTCGATTTTACTCCCATGATCCTTTTGACCTCCATCACTTCGCCCAAGTCAATCTCTTCCTCTTTTTTTCAAAAAGTTTCCGAATAATATCACCGGCCGATTCGTTGTCAAATGTATATCTCGTGTGATTATTCGGCGGAAAGTCTTCCGCTATCACCTTCGTCATTCCTCGCTAATTTGGATGCGGTCTTGCTTTGTCGAACAATCTTCCGAAGTCAATTGGTATCCAATCCATTTGCTCGAATTCCCATAGCGATTTTGTGACACCTCAGGTGTCAATACTTTGAAATCCAATCAATACACATTAGGGAAAGTTAAAAGAAAAATTTGGGAAACTAATTCAAAGAGAAAGGACCAAATAAAATACAAATCATACAAAAGAAATTAAAGGAAAAAGAGAAAGGAGTGAAAAACTACTCAAATTTTAATTCAAAAATGTGCACAAAATTTTTGTTGGCTCATGAGAAGTATTTCAATTGACATGTGCTCAATTGAACTTCAGCCAAAGTCAAGTCAAAAACTGATTAAAACTAAAGTCCTTTTGTGCAAATATGTAAATGTACCAATAGTTCAAAATGTGAGTTTCAAACGAAAATTTGCATAACACAAAAGTGGTAGATCTTGAAAAGTTATACAAAAATGGTATTCAACACTTTTCCATTTGAGCCCTCCAAGTAGGAGATAATTTTTTTTTACCGAGAGGTCCCTGAAATTTTCAGAAATCGCAAAAGAGCCCCCATCTCCATCTCTCTCTCCCGGCTGGCTCTGTTTCGCCCGCCGCCCGCCGTACGCCGCCGGTGGACTTCGTCCACCGCGCGCCCACGGCCAAATGGACCCGGGGAAACCGTTTAACGCCACCTGGCCCGCCCCTTGGCACCTCCTCGCGCGCACACGCGTCCCAGGCCGCTCCCGAGCCGCCACGACACCCCGGCCGGCGCAGCGCCGCTGCCTCCTCCGCCCGCTCGCCGTCGAGTCGCCCAGGGCCAAATCGACCACCCCCAGTCACTACATTGCTCACCCAGGAGCTCTTTGGCCTATAAAGACCCCCAGAAACCCACGGTCGCGCCCCTTCTTCCTCTTCTTCCTCCTCCCGCCGCTCCGCCATGGCCGCCGAGATCCAGCTCGCGCGGACCGGCTAGCCCAGCCCCACATTGCCCCCTCCGACCACCGCAGAAGCTTCTCCACCTCCTAGTTACGCTCCACGCGCGCGGAATCGAACCCAAAACCCCTCCCGAAGCCGTTCCCCTTTTGCGCCGCCGCCGGCGAGCTCAGGCTCACCGCGGACCGGCCAGCTCCGGGGAAGGCCGAGCCCGACAGCTACCCCAGAAGCATCCACGAGCTCACGCGGTGCTCGTGCGCGCCTTGTTCCCCTACCCCGAGCCCTCCTTCACCTCCAGCGCCGGCGAGCCGAACAACCGACCCGCCATCAACGCCGACGAGCTTGAACCTGTGCTCCAAACGCTCGAACGTCGACCAGGGTAGGTGTTCCTCGATCCTTTCTCCCCCACGCGCCTCCCCGTGGCAGCCCCGGTAAGCCCTGCACCGCAGAACACCACCGGCAAGATGCCACGGCGGAGAAGGCCGGCGAAGGACCCGGTTGTAATTTTTTTTTTCGTTCAAGGGTGTCTCTGCAAGTTTTACAGTGTATACCAGTGAACTTCTAAAATGCGAAACAAATCACAGAAAAATCAGAAAAATGCAAACTCAACTGATCTGGAATCCTTGTAACAAAATCTACAAATTTTGTAACATTCACATTTGCAGAAACCCAACCGAATTTAATCTAGGGAAAAGATTAAGAAAATCACCTTATGCATGTTCATGAAGTTCTGCTCATCAAATGACTTTGATTTTTGGATATGTTATAACTAATGGGATGGTAAGATCACAGTAAAAAGATGACACCAAACCAAAACAGTTATCGGGTTAGAACAATCAAGATTCTCTAATCTGTTGTTAGCAATCTCGATTTAATTCTGGAAAATGTGTACATGAGCTTGCTCTGAAAATTTTACTACAGCCTTGTGCCACTGAATCCCTGAAAATCTCTAAAATTCAAATTTATTAGAGTTCATTTGCTATATACCATGATTTATTCTTGTTTAAACAACTTAATTCCTCATATATAGTTCTTATACTCAGAAAAATTTATATTTATTTCTGGAGTCTCTTTTTAGCTCTATGTTCCTGTCTAAAAATTTTGAGCTGCAGTTACAGAGTTTTGCCTTGGTGAATAATCATGCTTAACATCTTAGGGCTAGATTTACTATTTTTGTTCTGAGTAATCTACAATGTTTCTGATCATCATTTTTGGGCATGATCTTGTTTAGAGTATGTTCTACCTGTGATAAAAAGTTCAGATGCAATACTGGTCGGATGCATCTTGAGAAATTCATGCAAACTCATGTTAAATTAACTGAATAACTAATTTATCATAGTGAGTTAAATCTTGAAAAATTTTCTGGAGTATGTTTAACTCAGGACCTGTCTCTGGTAAAAATTTGAGAAGCAAATCCTTAGTAAAACTTTCTGTATATTTAATCTTTGTTAATTTCTTGCTGTTTTTAATCTTTTTATCACCTCTGCTATATAAGTGTATAAAATCTGGAAAATTTTCAGTACTGAGTTTATTCTTTGAAGTTGCTTGCATAAAATTTGTAGCACCAGAATCCATGTTGAACATTCTGTACAAAAAGATGAAGTAACTAGAGTAATCCTTTTGCATGAATAGTTATAGTTCTTGCTCTATGGTAGATGCTGAAATTTATACCCTAATGTTCAAGTTTGAATCTGAGTTACTTTAGTGTTTCATCACTAGCTCTTTAGTAGTGGTGTTGTTAAGGAATAATGAAAGCATGCTATGTGTTGAAATAAAAAAATGAAAACCCAAAACCCCACTCATTCATGAATAACCGTAGTTATGTTTGCTACTCTATAAACGGTTGCCCATGCAATGAAATGTGAAATCATCACTAAATTAACTTTCATGGACTACAACTTTATCGTGAAGGAAAGAAATTATATCCCTGAATAACTCAAAATCTTGCATTGCATATAGAAACGGTTAACCTCGCGGACGGAGACTACGAACTGGTGCCCGCGGACTCTCGTGCGGAGCAGGAGGTTAATCTGAACTGTACTAACTTGTCTCAAGACCTGGGCCAAGCCCCAGAAGCTTTTCTGTCTGACAGTGCCCAAGAAGGCAAGCCCCGGAGCATAATCCCACTATTTTTTCCGAATTACCATTCTGCTATCTATTTATTAATGTATGGTAATAGTTGGTTTTCTGCAATTAAGTTCTCTAGGCATTGATCGAAAACCCTAGATGCATGATCCATAGGAACCTATGTTTGATACCATATCTTTTTATCGACTAGTTGCCATGCTAAATAGGTTCGGTAGAAGTCGAGTGGTTCCCTGCCTCTCGCGAGCAAATAGGATTTGTACTGACTTTAATTCCTGTTGAAATGTAAGGACAACGGGCGGGGTTGTGTAGTTGTGATACCCCGCTGGTATAGTCAAAAATGGCTAAGGTCGCGGTGTGTGGCTCATTTCGTTAAGTGTTTGAAAGTACTAGCCACATACCGAGAAATATGGTAATCGGTAAGCTTAAGTACCTGATTGGACCGGCGAGTGGAACGATCTCGCACCCTCCTGGTAGAAGTAGGGTTTATTTTTATGTCGCGATGTACGGGTGCAGAGTGGTCGGACTCTGTAGTCGGGGAGGGTGTTCCGGATCCACGGACTGGAAAGAAAGGGGAAAAGTAGCGTGGGCGGGAGCGAAGTCGATCCCCATGCGTGTGGTCTAGGTTCCCCTGGCCAGGTTGAAATTCGATTCAGAATCGTCCGCCTCTCACGGCATGAGATTGCTTAATGTTTTCGGTCACATAGAGTAACAAGTGAAATCCAATGATGAAAATACTGTTGGTTGATTAAATGGTTGCTCTACCATGTTTGAGTAGAGTCAGTTGCAAATTTAGAATGGTTAATTCTACTAGAATCTGGCTAAGTAAAACCTGAAATTAAGGATCAACACTTAGCGGCATTTTTGGCAAACAAACCCTACCAACCAAAAAGCTTGCATGTCTAGTTATCGGACTATGTTATATCCGGAGACGGGTCAGTCTTGCTGAGTATTAGTATACTCAGCCTTGCTTGTGGCACTGTTTTTCAGGTACTAACTTTGAAGACCTGTTTGCGAGTCTTACTTGGCCTTGTACTCTGCCTCCGGGTTGGTCTGTTGAGTGGGATGGCCCTTCAGCTGGTGCTAATCACCCTCCCACTGAGTGACGCATTCGTACGGGCTTTACCGATGCGTCACGTTATTTCGTTAGTTATCTTTTAATGCTTCCGCTGAACTTTGAGACTTGAATAATTTGAGGAGTTGGAACTCCGTAGTACTTCGCTAGTCTGAACATGGTTTGTAATAAGTTTTCTTTCCGCTGCAATCACTCTGAGATGTATGAAATGGTTTGTGTTGTAATCTCTGGGCTCACCTTCGTGTGAGTGTTGTCTGCTGATCCTGGAATAGCGTGGCTTTTATCGAGGCTTCACTCGAGGAACTGCCGGTGAGTGCCAGATTGGGTCAGAGTTGCTTAGCAACGAAGATCAGTGCACCCGGGCCCTGTAGTTTTGGGTGGTTCCGCCACAGCTGGCATCAGAGCTCGCAGACAGCCTACCAGGGATGGCAACCTCGGTTTTCACAACAACAACTTAAAACTTGACTTCAAAGCTACTAAAGTTTTGAAAGAGTTTAGGATCTCCAAGGACAAGTCTAGGACGTAAAGCCCTAGGGAATCTTATGGGTATAATCAGGTGGCTTATTTTGTATGGCTAACTTCCAGCACCTTACTTCTCAGTATTTAAATCCTGTAATTTAAATTCTGCAACTACATCATCGCCACGAAGGTATGCTTACTCAGTCAGCTGAGGGAGTCTGACCTTCCCGTCGGTGATGCGAGCCGAACGCTGGAGCTCAAGCAGTGGCCTACTTGAGCTGCTGCCCATATACCAACTTCGGTTGAGTATATGGGGAGTAATAGTTCGAAATTGGAATTCAATTCCCCGTCAAAGACGGTACTCAGTCAATACGTTGTTTCGATAACGTATTCTTAACGTTGTCCATACGGCGGTAATGGTATGGATGCCGATTCTATAGTAATCGGTAATGTATGGGGACGCTTTCGTGAGTGCTGGCACGAAAGGTTCATTTTATATACTGTCAATCTTCTGCAGGTACGCTAACTCGAAATCGAATTATAGGCTATCTAGCTATGTCGAGTAGCTATATAGTGAGAGACGTAATATGTATGCCACCAAAGTCATTGCGTAAGACCAAGGTTACTTAGCAATTTTTCTCCTTGGTGAGGACGTAGGCTCTGCATTCATTCTCAAAAAGATTAGCAAATAAATCTCTGGGGAAATCGCAAGCAAATCCGTTAAAACACTATCCTAGGGAGTATCCAGAAAGTCTGCAACCTGGTTTCCACGAATTTTAACCTTCTGATAAGTTACTTAAATCGACTTGGGGTAGTAAGACTAAATGATGTTTCCTAAGTTATCAAGCTTCTGTAAAAATTTGAAAATTTTTGAAGCCTTCTAGCATGGTATTTGTATTTTTGGATCAACCCTGTGTAAAACTGTTAACTCTGAACCGTCTATACAACTGAAATTTTTCGACCTTTATAAGTTGCTCAAACTAAAAATCGTTCAACATGAAAGTTGTAGACAACTAAGTGATGAGCTTACCATAAACATTTGAAGAATTTTTGACGACTGGGTTGAGAGTTATAGTCAAAATACACCCTCTCTGGACACTCAGTTTTCCTGGTTAACACCACTCTGAATACCTGAGCATATCACCCCCATGGAATCCGAATTGAGCTTAGTGATGACTAGGTGAATTGTTCCTTAACATCAGAGGGATCTTGTGTAAATTTTTGAGAATTTTTGAAGCAAGCTCTCTACAGTTTTGGCCATTTCTTTCACTATTCCAGAGTTAGTAGTTCTTGTTACCATCAGCTGATCCATCGGTCTTTTGTTGGGACAGATGGAAGAGCTGCTGGTCGTTGACGCGCAGGGGCACGTGCACTCCGCTTGCCTGCACTGGGACGGGTTTCCCCGCCGTCTTTGGGAGCTTTTGAGTGCAGCCGGTTACCTCCAGCCACCGGTTTACGACGGCCACGAGTTTGTGGAGGACGGAGTTCGTCGCTGCAGTGTGACGATGGTGATCCCGCAGCACCCGCTCAACGGGTGGGAGCCGATCGTGACTCAGATGGTCGGTCACTACCTGCTGGACACCTGGGAGCTTACCGCCATGAGGGCGATGACCACCTTTTGCTCTTTGCGCCCTCTGGAGGTGGTTCTGACCGCGTTCGGGTTGTTCCCTGCACCTGACCCGGCAGACCCGCTTTGGCTCGACCGGATGGCACACGTGGACGTGGTCGCTACCCTTGACCCGGTCGGGGCACTTCGGACAACAGCGATGTGCTTGGACGGCCTTTACAGACTTCACACTTACCAGAGTTACGCCGTCGCTCAGTTGGTGGACCACGCTCAGGCCTTGCACCTGGCGGTCCAGCTGAGAGATGGGCAGCTTCAGGAGGCTAGTACCGAGCTCGAGAGCAGGGCTACTCTTATCGCCCAACTCCACGGCTAGGTTCACGAGCTTCAGGACACTGTGTCGGATCATGACGCTACGATCAACTTCCTGGAGGACCAGTTTCACGACCTGCAGCTTGAGTTGGACGAGGCTCAAGGGCAGCTCCACGCGATACAGCACGCGCAGGATGCCCTTCACGCACCTCCCGACGAGATGCAGGTGGACGAGGAGGACGAGCCCCAGGAGATAGAGGGCGTTTCAGAGATGGACTCCGAGGACCAGGCGCCGCAGCCCGCACCGGTTGAGGTTCACACTCCCGCGGCGAGTGAGGCATCGGTCAACATGTAGACCGAGGCGCTGTTTCTTAGCTTTTGTAGACTCCTCTTAGTGTAGCCTACTTTTGGATCATGGCTACTAGGCTAACTTAGAGTTGAGTAACCCCCTTAGTACTGATGTTAGGAGTGACCAAGTAGAAATGAGAGAACGATGGATGTAATGAACCCCTAATGCTACTAGTGTTAAACATCAGTGATCTGCAAAAAGCTGAAGGCAGCAGCTAGTTCGAATTTTTATCCTCTTTTCCTTTCGGATTTAGCTCCTGAGTTGAATACCAAAGTTGTTCCAAATTTCATCAGGAACCTGCTCGCAAAATTTCAGCCCAAACGGATTGGTATTGCAGGAGATAATCGCAAATTACAGAAGCTCTGTTTTCTGTGAAGCAGAAAAACCAGAGGAGGAGTAATTGAATTTTTCGACTAACCTACTCTGGAAATATGACTTTGTGATGACTACCAAAGTTGTAGATCATGAAATTTCCTATCTCTTGTAAAAATTTCAAGTCCATATCATGTACCAAACTCCAGTTATGAGCGTTTTCGTATCGCTGGTCTTGCTGCACAACCTGATTAAGCAATTTCCAGTATTTCCATGTCATTTTGAGTTGTATATTCCATTTGAAATGATGATAATGATGAGCCTAATGCAAAAGTACTCACATTTCAGATGGTTGGATCAACTCGAGGCACCCCTAGTGGTTTTGGAGCCGGAGGGAATGGCGATCCACCTCCACCTCCTCCACCAGTGGGTATTGCTGAGGTTCTTGCCGCCCAGACGGAAATTTGGCGGCAGCTGGTTCAAGCTCAGCAACAACCGCGGGGTGGGCATCATGCTCATCACGCACAAGAGGCGAGCTACCAAGATTTCCTCAGCACTCAGCCTCCGCTGTTCAATAAAGCGGATGAGCCTCTGGACGCTGACGCTTGGATTCGCACGATCGAGTCCAAGTTTTCTCTATTGACTACTCCTTGTTCCGAAGCGAACAAGACTCGCTATGCCGCGCAGCAGCTTCGCGGATCAGCTCGTATGTGGTGGGATCATTACCACGGGATGCTACCGGCTGATCATGTGGTGAATTGGAATGAATTCAAATTGGCTTTTCGAGATCATCATATTCCAGCTGGACTTCTTGACCGTAAGCTCAACGAGTTCTTGGCCTTGACTCAGGGCACTCGTACCGTGGTGCAGTATGCTCAAGTATTCCATCAATTGTGTCAGTATGCTGGACATCATGCCGATACCGACGCTAAGAAGCGTGAGCGCTTCCGTCGAGGCCTTAGTACCAAATTACAGGAGAGGCTAAATCTTGTCCGAGCAGACTCATTCAATGAATTGGTGAATATGGCTATATCTCAGGAGGATCTGATTTCTGCACACCGCGCTGAAAAGAAGCGCAAGGCACCTGCTGGACCCTCGAGTGCCTCTGCACCGAGGTATCGTATTGTGCAAAATAACCCACCCGCATCCTCTCAGAAGGCCCCTCAGCCAGGGCGTTGGATTATTAGGTCTCCTCAACAGCAGCAGCCGACTCGATTCGGGCTTCCCCAGCAAGCTCGATTTGCACCTCAGCAGCAGCAGAACGGCCCTAGGCCGAATGCTCAGCCAGCCGCTCGCCCCGATAATAATAACCGCTGTTTCAGATGCGGGAGTCCGGATCACTTTGCCAAGATGTGCCCCCAGGCGGGACAATCTCAAGGGCAGGCTTCTCGCAGAAATGATCAGTACAAGGGCAAGAGGCAAACCATTCAAGTCAGGCAGGGCCGACTTAACTTCACCAACCTTGCTGACCTTCCTGAGGGAGCACCAATCATGTCGGGTACATTCTCTATAAACCAACACCCCACTGTTATCTTATTCGATTCTGGTGCATCTCATAGCTTCATTAGTTCTAAATTTGGAGCAAGGGTTGGGTTAGATTTCTGTCACACAAAAGGGTCATTCATGATATCTACCCCGGGTGGTAAAGTCGCATCAAACCAAATCGTTCATAATGCGCCACTTAGTTTGGGTAGTAAAACTGTTCCTACCACCTTGATATTGTTGCCACTAGAAGGTATGGACATTATACTAGGAATGGATTGGATGAAAAGACATGGGGTAATGTTAGATATCTCTTCCCGAGCCGTTGAAATAAATTCTCCAACTCATGGTCATTCGGTTCTATATTTACCACATCCTCAATGTCACAACTCTTGTGCCTATGCCATGAAAGATATTCGTCTCGAAGATATTCCGGTAGTCCGTGAGTATGTAGATGTTTTTCCGGAAGATTTACCTGGTATGCCGCCAGACCGGGATATCGAATTTGTCATTGAACTTCAGCCTGGTACAGCACATATTTCAAAAAGGCCATATCGAATGCCGCCTAAAGAATTGGCTGAACTAAAAATCCAGCTACAAGAACTGTTGGACAAGGGTTTTATTCGCCCAAGTGCTTCACCTTGGGGCTGTCCAGCATTGTTCGTAAAGAAGAAAGATGATAGCCTGAGGTTGTGTGTTGATTACCGGCCTCTCAATGCGGTGACCATCAAAAATAAATATCCACTTCCCCGCATTGATGTATTGTTTGATCAATTGGCTGGAGCAAAGATTTTCTCCAAGATTGATCTTCGTTCGGGTTATCATCAAATTAAAATCCGGCCTTGTGATATTCCCAAGACCGCCTTCTCAACCCGATATGGTCTCTATGAGTACTTGGTTATGTCTTTCGGTCTCACCAATGCTCCGGCCTATTTCATGTACCTCATGAACTCGGTATTTATGCCGGAACTTGACAAGTTTGTCGTGGTCTTTATTGACGACATTCTGATCTATTCCAAAGATGAGGCAGAACATGAGCAACATCTGCGCATTGTTCTTCAACGTCTCAGAGATCATAAGCTATACGCAAAATTCTCCAAGTGTGAATTCTGGCTGGACACAGTCAAATTTCTGGGTCACACTATATCTAGTGAAGGCATTTCAGTTGATCCCAGCAAAGTGCAAGAAGTGATGGACTGGAAACCTCCTACTTCAGTTCATCAGATCCGCAGTTTTCTCGGCTTGGCGGGGTATTACCGCAGATTTATTCCGGACTTCTCCAGAATTGCTAAGCCCATGACAGAACTACTAAGGAAAGATGTCAAGTTTAAATGGAACACGAAGTGTGATGAAGCATTCCATACATTGAGAGCACATCTAACCACTGCACCAGTCTTGGCTCAACCTGACAACAATAAACCATACGACGTTTATTGTGATGCTTCAGGCACTGGTCTTGGTTGTGTTCTAATGCAAGACAATCGGGTGATAGCTTATGCTTCCCGAGCTCTACGGCCACACGAGCTAAATTATCCCACTCATGATCTGGAACTAGCCGCCGTTATTCATGCTCTCAAGCTTTGGAGACATTATCTTATGGGCACTCATTGCAATATCTATACCGACCATAAGAGTCTCAAATACATTTTCACTCAAAGTGAGCTGAATATGAGGCAACGAAGATGGCTGGAATTAATTAAAGATTATGATTTGGAGGTTCATTATCATCCGGGCAAGGCGAATGTGGTAGCCGACGCGCTCAGTCGCAAGGTTCACTGCAATTGCCTTTCAATGGAGTCGTATAATGACACATTGTGTGCTGAAATGCAAAGGCTGAAATTAGAAATTATTCCTCAGGGCTCTTTGAATCATATTTCGGTGGAACCGACACTCTATGACCAGGTCATCATGGCACAATTACACGACAAAAGTGTTGGTATCATCAAGCAGCAAGTAGTAGAAGGTGAAAATAAATATAAGTGTTTCCGAGTGGACCATAAAGGAATTTTGTGGTTCGAGGATCGCCTAGTCGTTCCCAAGAATCCTGACCTGCGGAAACAAATCCTGGACGAAGCACATCTCTCTAAATTCTCTATTCATCCGGGCAGCACCAAGATGTACCAAGATCTCAGGCAAAATTTTTGGTGGACTCGCATGAAGAGAGAGATTGCCAAATATGTCGCAGAATGTGACACCTGCCAGAGAGTGAAAGCTAGTCACTTGAAGGTTGCTGGAACTCTTCAACCTCTACCAATTCCATCTTGGAAATGGGAAGATATCAGCATGGATTTCATTGTGGGCTTACCAAATACTTCTCAGCACCATGATTCCATTTGGGTCATAGTTGATAGGCTCACAAAGACTGCTCATTTTATTCCAGTGCATACTGAATATCAAGCCAAGAAATATGCTGAGATCTATATTGATCGGATTGTCTGCCTACACGGTATACCCAAAACAATTATATCGGATCGTGGTCCTCAGTTTGTGGCAAGGTTTTGGGAGCAACTCCAAGAGGCTCTCGGAACTAAATTAATTCGAAGCTCAGCTTACCATCCACAGACTGACGGACAGACCGAAAGGGTTAATCAAATTCTTGAAGATATGCTTCGAGCATGTGTCATCCATTATGACAAGAACTGGGACAAATGTTTATCCTTGGCTGAGTTTTCTTATAACAACAGCTATCAGGCCAGTCTGAAGATGGCACCCTTCGAGGCCTTGTATGGTCGACGGTGTCGAACTCCTTTGAGTTGGTCCCAGACTGGAGAACGTCAAATCTTTGGACCTGAATTAGTGGTCGAGGCTGAAGAGAAAGTAAAAATAGTACAAGCAAATCTCCGAGCAGCCCAGTCTCGGCAAAAGAGTTATTTCGATAAAAGAAGGGATCCTTTGAAGTTCATGGTTGGTAATCACGTCTATTTACGAGTGTCCCCAACTCGAGGCGTTCAACGTTTCGGAGTTAGGGGTAAGCTCGCACCTCGCTATGTCGGGCCATATGAAATCATTGAAGAATGTGGACCCGTGGCTTATCGTTTGCGACTTCCTTCACGACTTGCCGCCATCCATAATGTTTTCCACATATCCCAACTCAAGAAATGTGTTCAAGTTCCTACGGAAATCATTGATCAACAGGAAATTTTAGTGGAGCCCGATCTCTCATATACCGAATATCCACTCAAAATTCTGGATCAAAAAGAGAGAGGTACTCGTCGAAAGGTGTTAAAAATGTATAAAATTCAGTGGTCTCATCACACTGAAGAAGAAGCCACTTGGGAGACGGAGGATTATCTTAATCGACACTATCCGGGTTTCCTTAGCTCTACCTCAGGTATATCATTTTTCCCCGCCTCAATTCAATCATCCAATCTCGGGACGAGATTCTTTTTAAGGGGGGTAGGTTGTGACACCTCAGGTGTCAATACTTTGAAATCCAATCAATACACATTAGGGAAAGTTAAAAGAAAAATTTGGGAAACTAATTCAAAGAGAAAGGACCAAATAAAATACAAATCATACAAAAGAAATTAAAGGAAAAAGAGAAAGGAGTGAAAAACTACTCAAATTTTAATTCAAAAATATGCACAAAATTTTTGTTGGCTCATGAGAAGTATTTCAATTGACATGTGCTCAATTGAACTTCAGCCAAAGTCAAGTCAAAAACTGATTAAAACTAAAGTCCTTTTGTGCAAATATGTAAATGTACCAATAGTTCAAAATGTGAGTTTCAAACGAAAATTTGCATAACACAAAAGTGGTAGATCTTGAAAAGTTATACAAAAATGGTATTCAACACTTTTCCATTTGAGCCCTCCAAGTAGGAGATAATTTTTGTTTACCGAGAGGTCCCTGAAATTTTCAGAAATCGCAAAAGAGCCCCCATCTCCATCTCTCTCTCCCGGCTGGCTCTGTTTCGCCCGCCGCCCGCCGTACGCCGCCGGTGGACTTCGTCCACCGTGCGCCCACGGCCAAATGGACCCGGGGAAACCGTTTAACGCCACCTGGCCCGCCCCTTGGCACCTCCTCGCGCGCACACGCGTCCCAGGCCGCTCCCGAGCCGCCACGACACCCCGGCCGGTGCAGCGCCGCTGCCTCCTCCGCCCGCTCGCCGTCGAGTCGCCCAGGGCCAAATCGACCACCCCCAGTCACTACATTGCTCACCCAGGAGCTCTTTGGCCTATAAAGACCCCCAGAAACCCACGGTCGCGCCCCTTCTTCCTCTTCTTCCTCCTCCCGCCGCTCCGCCATGGCCGCCGAGATCCAGCTCGCGCGGACCGGCTAGCCCAGCCCCACATTGCCCCCTCCGACCACCGCAGAAGCTTCTCCACCTCCTAGTTACGCTCCACGCGCGCGGAATCGAACCCAAAACCCCTCCCGAAGCCGTTCCCCTTTTGCGCCGCCGCCGGCGAGCTCAGGCTCACCGCGGACCGGCCAGCTCCGGGGAAGGCCGAGCCCGACAGCTACCCCAGAAGCATCCACGAGCTCACGCGGTGCTCGTGCGCGCCTTGTTCCCCTACCCCGAGCCCTCCTTCACCTCCAGCGCCGGCGAGCCGAACAACCGACCCGCCATCAACGCCGACGAGCTTGAACCTGTGCTCCAAACGCTCGAACGTCGACCAGGGTAGGTGTTCCTCGATCCTTTCTCCCCCACGCGCCTCCCCGTGGCAGCCCCGGTAAGCCCTGCACCGCAGAACACCACCGGCAAGATGCCACGGCGGAGAAGGCCGGCGAAGGACCCGGTTGTAATTTTTTTTTTCGTTCAAGGGTGTCTCTGCAAGTTTTACAGTGTATACCAGTGAACTTCTAAAATGCGAAACAAATCACAGAAAAATCAGAAAAATGCAAACTCAACTGATCTGGAATCCTTGTAACAAAATCTACAAATTTTGTAACATTCACATTTGCAGAAACTCAACAGAATTTAATCTAGGGAAAAGATTAAGAAAATCACCTTATGCATGTTCATGAAGTTCTGCTCATCAAATGACTTTGATTTTTGGATATGTTATAACTAATGGGATGCTAAGATCACAGTAAAAAGATGACACCAAACCAAAACAGTTATCGGGTTAGAACAATCAAGATTCTCTAATCTATTGTTAGCAATCTCGACTTAATTCTGGAAAATGTGTACATTATCTTTCTCTGAAAATTTTACTACAGCCTTGTGCCACTGAATCCCTGCAAATCTCTAAAATTCAAATTTATTAGAGTTCATTTGCTATATACCATGATTTATTCCTGTTTAATCAACTTAATTCCTCATATATAGTTCTTATGCTCAGAAAAATTTATATTTATTTCTGGAGTCTCTTTTTAGCTCTATGTTCCTGTATAAAAATTTTGAGCTGCAGTTACGGAGTTTTACCTTGGTGAATAATCATGCTTAACATCTTAGGGCTAGATTTACTATTTTTGTTCTGAGTAATCTACAATGTTTCTGATCATCATTTTTGGCCATGATCTTGTTTAGAGTATGTTCTACCTGTGATAAAAAGTTCAGATGCAATACTGGTCGGATGCATCTTGAGAAATTCATGCAAACTCATGTTAAATTAACTGAATAACTAATTTATCATAGTGAGTTAAATCTTGAAAAATTTTCTGGAGTATGTTTAACTCAGGACCTGTCTCTGGTAAAAATTTGAGAAGCAAATCCTTAGTAAAACTTTCTGTATATTTAATCTTTGTTAATTTCTTGCTGTTTTTAATCTTTTTATCACCTCTGCTATATAAGTGTATAAAATCTGGAAAAATTTCAGTACTGAGTTTATTCTTTGAAGTTGCTTGCATAAAATTTGTAGCACCAGAATCCATGTTGAACATTCTGTACAAAAAGATGAAGTAACTAGAGTAATCCTTTTGCATGAATAGTTATAGTTCTTGCTCTATGGTAGATGCTGAAATTTATACCCTAATGTTCAAGTTTGAATCTGAGTTACTTTAGTGTTTCATCACTAGCTCTTTAGTAGTGGTGTTGTTAAGGAATAATGAAAGCATGCTATGTGTTGAAATAAAAAAATGAAAACCCAAAACCCCACTCATTCATGAATAACCGTAGTTATGTTTGCTACTCTATAAACGGTTGCCCATGCAATGAAATGTGAAATCATCACTAAATTAACTTTCATGGACTACAACTTTATCGTGAAGGAAAGAAATTATATCCCTGAATAACTCAAAATCTTGCATTGCATATAGAAACGGTTAACCTCGCGGACGGAGACTACGAACTGGTGCCCGCGGACTCTCGTGCGGAGCAGGAGGTTAATCTAAACTGTACTAACTTGTCTCAAGACCTGGGCCAAGCCCCAGAAGCTTTTCTGTCTGACAGTGCCCAAGAAGGCAAGCCCCGGAGCATAATCCCACTATTTTTTCCGAATTACCATTCTGCTATCTATTTATTAATGTATGGTAATAGTTGGTTTTCTGCAATTAAGTTCTCTAGGCATTGATCGAAAACCCTAGATGCATGATCCATAGGAACCTATGTTTGATACCATATCTTTTTATCGACTAGTTGCCATGCTAAATAGGTTCGGTAGAAGTCGAGTGGTTCCCTGCCTCTCGCGAGCAAATAGGATTTGTACTGACTTTAATTCCTGTTGAAATGTAAGGACAACGGGCGGGGTTGTGTAGTTGTGATACCCCGCTGGTATAGTCAAAAATGGCTAAGGTCGCGGTGTGTGGCTCATTTCGTTAAGTGTTTGAAAGTACTAGCCACATACCGAGAAATATGGTAATCGGTAAGCTTAAGTACCTGATTGGACCGGCGAGTGGAACGATCTCGCACCCTCCTGGTAGAAGTAGGGTTTATTTTTATGTCGCGACGTACGGGTGCAGAGTGGTCGGACTCTGTAGTCGGGGAGGGTGTTCCGGATCCACGGACTGGAAAGAAAGGGGAAAAGTAGCGTGGGCGGGAGCGAAGTCGATCCCCATGCGTGTGGTCTAGGTTCCCCTGGCCAGGTTGAAATTCGATTCAGAATCGTCCGCCTCTCACGGCATGAGATTGCTTAATGTTTTCGGTCACATAGAGTAACAAGTGAAATCCAATGATGAAAATACTGTTGGTTGATTAAATGGTTGCTCTACCATGTTTGAGTAGAGTCAGTTGCAAATTTAGAATGGTTAATTCTACTAGAATCTGGCTAAGTAAAACCTGAAATTAAGGATCAACACTTAGCGGCATTTTTGGCAAACAAACCCTACCAACCAAAAAGCTTGCATGTCTAGTTATCGGACTATGTTATATCCGGAGACGGGTCAGTCTTGCTGAGTATTAGTATACTCAGCCTTGCTTGTGGCACTGTTTTTCAGGTACTAACTTTGAAGACCTGTTTGCGAGTCTTACTTGGCCTTGTACTCTGCCTCCGGGTTGGTCTGTTGAGTGGGATGGCCCTTCAGCTGGTGCTAATCACCCTCCCGCTGAGTGACGCATTCGTACGGGCTTTACCGATGCGTCACGTTATTTCGTTAGTTATCTTTTAATGCTTCCGCTGAACTTTGAGACTTGAATAATTTGAGGAGTTGGAACTCCGTAGTACTTCGCTAGTCTGAACATGGTTTGTAATAAGTTTTCTTTCCGCTGCAATCACTCTGAGATGTATGAAATGGTTTGTGTTGTAATCTCTGGGCTCACCTTCGTGTGAGTGTTGTCTGCTGATCCTGGAATAGCGTGGCTTTTATCGAGGCTTCACTCGAGGAACTGCCGGTGAGTGCCAGATTGGGTCAGAGTTGCTTAGCAACGAAGATCAGTGCACCCGGGCCCAGTAGTTTTGGGTGGTTCCGCCACAGATTTGGCGGTGCCCAAGGTTCTTCCTTTCTTTTCCGGTCGTCTTTCGTTGCACCCCAGATCGATGCTCCTTCATCGTGGTTTGTCTCCATGACTTTTCCATGCTTTGGTTGTTCTTCCCTCACTTCCGATGTCTCTTTTCTGAAAATTCCAGCAAGCACCCACACTTGAGATTCTTCCTCGGAGCTTGCCAAACATCGTTTTTCCCAATCTCTTCGCATGGCCGCACCCTTGCTGATTTTTTGTAGGAGTTGGGCGGCTTCCGTGAGTGTTTTCTCCATGAGATCTCCTCCTGCACACATTTGAACAAACTGCATGCACTCGGGGGGTTAGGGAAAAGTAAAAGGTATGCAAGAGTACTTCACCGGAAAATCCGAGCTTCGGTCCTTGTTCAATCAATCCATTGAATCTATCCCATGCTTGATCTATCCCTTATTCTTCTCCTTGCACGAAGTTGATCACTTGCTTCCGAATATGTTGAACCTTGCTTAACGGAAAGAACTGCTCGCAAAATTTCTTCATCAAGTCATCCCAATTTCCTTTTACCTCGAAGGATGCAAGTGTAAATCATCTTCTCGCTTCTTCCGCAAGTGAGTATGGGAAAAGATTCCATCTAAACCAAGCTAGCGGAACTCCATCTTGTTGTACCGTGTTGCATAGCATTGTGAACCATTTGATATGTCTATATGGGTTGTCCGTCTCATCTCCTCTAAAGGGGTTTGCCGCCACCATCTTGATGATTTGAGGCTTGATCTCGTACTCGGTGGCTCGCAACACCGAATCTGATTTTTCCAAGTCGAAGTCCTCCGATCGCGAGCTTGCATAATTCCTTAGTGATTTTTCTCCTTCCTCCACATGTTGAATGAGATGGGCCATCTAGACAATCAAAACAAAAACAAGAAAACAAAAATTTTCTAGGGAAAAGGTTAGGTGTTAGTAACCAACAAAATTAATACAAAGTTAAACGTAGCAAAATCGCTTGTTCCCCGGCAACGGCGCCAGAAAAGCTTGTTGACGCTTCTTAGAGTGCCAATTTACGTACCGCAAGCGCATGGATCGTGTAGCTTTTCCCTTAGAGTATTCCCCCAAGGTTTATCAATCCACGGAACAAGTGTATTACTATGCTTAACTAAGCACTAATGATGTTGGTAAAAGATCTATATTGAGTGATTGAGTGTGAAATAGATCTAATCTAACCAATCTAATCCAATCTAGACTAGTGAGCAATGATAGGTGTGTGCACAAGATATGAAGAGCATTTGTCCATAGGGTCTAGGATCACTAGAGATGTAATCGCCAAGCAACGAAGAACGGATCTAATCTACCAAAGGTGTGTTCCAAGATCAAAACCTTTCCCTCCCGCATACTGTCACTACACGAGGATAATCGGTAACGAATCAACAAGAACACGATAGTTGATGTAATCTAAGTAAACCATGCAAGAGCAAAGCAAACCAAAAGCCAAGTCGTGAACTATTAGGCATCAAAGCATCATCAACAAGAATTGTGATAGATCAATCTCATAAAGGATTCAGCAATTACAACTCAAGATCTCCTTACAACCCCATGAACAAACGAGGACTTTACCCCATGAAGCTAACCGAAGCGTAGTCGATCATGGTGACGAAATCTTCGGCAAGGGATGGATCCCTTGCTGTCCTCCAACTTGCAGCGGTGCCGAGGGACAATGAGGCCTCCGGTGTCGCCTTTCTCTCGTGTCTAACTCGAATGGATCTCTGAAACTCATCTCTGGATGCTCTCTTCCGAATCTCTCTGTGATCCCCCCTCTTTGACGGCGGCTTCGGGGTATATATAGGCGGTTCTGGTCGGTGGTTTTGGTAAAACACAGATTAGGGTTGACGCATACTTCGCGCTGAAGAAAATTCAGGCCGATTGGGCGCCGGAATGGGCTAGGCCGACCGGCTCAGAGGGCCCCAGGCCGGCCGGCCTGGGCCCTTTCTGGCCCCTTTAGGTCCCATCTTTTGCGTGCGGCCTCTTCTCCTTATTCCTCATCTTAGCCCAGTTGTGACCATGCGTCAAAACATCTCCGAAAATGTCCAATTTCCTGCCAAAACACAACATGCTCCAAAATCCAGGACAAAATCAAAAACGGTCAAGTTCGGGTGCCAAGTGGCGGGTTAGTACATGAATCATCCCGAAGAAATTACCAAAACCTCTCCTAATTGTATAATAAAATGGGTACTTAAGGAGCGCCAACAGTGTCACATTACCCTGATTTATCTTTATTATCATGGTTTACTCCTGCTAGAGTTTTGCCTATTACTTGAGGAACGATGTCATGATTAATGTTAAGTACAGTACGTTTGCTACTGCCATCCTTTGGGAAAATATAAATAACGATATCCTTACTCTTCGGGTGAAATGCTACAACGGTATATCCGTGCACTTGTGGATCCCATCTGTAATCGTATAGACTAAACCACGAGAATGGCAGTCCTTGGTGCAATTGCTAGGGATGGGCTTAACACCCCCGTTTCTAGTGATTATGCCAAGAAAAGTCAACACGCGTTTCTGGCGTCGTTACGGGGAACTAACCCCTCCTGGTGGCAACGTTAAGAAATGCCAACAGGCACTGGCTTATATATCCTGACGCCTTTGGTACCGGGTGAAAGCATCACCCGGTACCTAAGAAGGCTTAAGACACCGGTTACACGACCAACCGGTACCTAAGGTGAGCCATAGGCACCGGTTGGGTTGTCACCAAGTACCTTAGGTCCTCAACGGGCGGGAAATGAAATTCCCCTTTGGTACCGGGTGAGGACCTCCAACCGGTGCCTTAGGCTGCGAAATCCTTTATTTTTTTGGAATTTTGCCACGCACCCCATTTTTGCCAAAAGAAAATGGACTTTGGTTCCGGGTCATCTCGTCAATCGGTACCAATAGAATTTTGGTTTTCATTTCTTTTCTCCTTTCCGTTGATTGCCCAATAATTCAATTAATTGCCTAATAAATCATTTAATTGCCTAGTAAATTATTTAATTAAATAATAATTTGATTATTGCCAGGTAAATTTGTTAATTACCTAATAATTCTATTAATTGCCTAATAAATCACTCAATTGCCTAGTACTTTATTTAATTGAATAATAAATCTAATAATTATATTAATTTCCTAGTAAATTTATTAATTGCCTAATAATTATATTAATAGCATAATAAATCATTTATTTGTCCAAAAATTTTGTAAATTAGTTAAGTGAAGAATAAATCTGATTATTGCCGAATAAATCAATTAATTGCCTGTAACTATATGAATCACCTAAAAATCATTTAATTATGCAATAAATCAGTAAAATGACTAATAAATCAGTTCATTGCATAACAAATCTAATAATGTTCACAGAAAATATTACAAGACATAATCATTCAACTAATGAAATATTAACGATGGTTCGCTTTACAATCGTCCCTTCATTGTGATCATGGCGTGCGTAGAGAGCCTCCTCTTCGGCTAAAAGAATACTTGTGTCAACCTCCACTGCGAACGGAGTCATATCTTCAATATTATTGTATTCTTCTTCATCTGTGACATCGTCGACTCCCACAATTTTCCTTTTGCCTGCCAGAACTATGTGGCGCTTTGGCTCATCTCCAGCACCTAGAAAACTTGATTTATTTTTGGAATTGTTCTTTTTCGGTTTGCTAGACATGTCCTGCACATAAAAAACTTGAGTGACATCCTTAGCTAGGACGAATGGTTCGTCTCGATAGCCAAGCTCTTTGAGGTCTACTGTTGTCATTCTGTACTCGTCAATATCGACACCTTTTCCTATCAGTTTAACTCATTGGCAACGAAATAGAGGGATCTTCAGCAGCCCATAGTCGAGTTCCCAGATCTCTTCAATGTAACCAAAATATGATTTCATTTGGCCACTAGAGTCAGTGGCATCTATACGGACACCACTATTTTTATTGGTGCTTTTGTTATCTTGGGCTCTTGTATAAAATGTGTATCCATTAATTTGATATCCTTGGTACATCAGGATTGAATTTGCTGGACCCCTGGCCAGCCAAGCTAGCTGCTCGTGAATTTCATCATTGGCCATGACTTTCTTCTGCAACCAGGTGGCGAATGTATCGTTATGATGTTTTGTAATCCATGTCTCAGACTTCAAAGGGTACATGCTTCGCACAAATTGCATGTGCTCCTCCATGTATGGAACCACCAAGGCTGATTGTTGCAGAACTGTGAGATGTGTTTTGCTCAACGTGGCATGATCTGTGGCATTTACTAATTTTCTTCCAAGTGTGCTCTTTCCAATCAGCCGCCCCTCATGACGTGATACTGGAACCCCAATTGGGCAGAGTTCTTCCACATAGTCAACACAAAACTCAATGACCTCCTCTGTGACATAACCCTTCGCAATGCTTCCATCTAGACAAGCCCAATTACGAACGTAGTTTTTTAGGACTGCAAAGTATTGTTCAAAAGGGAACATATTATGAAGGAAAACAGGACCGATAATACCAATCTCTTTGACCAGGTGAACTAGAAGATACATCATAATATTGAAAACTGATGGAGGAAATATCATCTCAAGACTAACTAAACTTTGGACTACATCCTCTTGTAGCCTGCTTAGACTCGATGGATCGATTGCCTTCTGAGAAATTGTGTTAAGAAATGCGCATAGTTTTATGATTGTTGCTCGAACATTAACTAGTAGAATACCTCTAAGTGCAACTGGAATTAATTGCGTCATCAACACGTGACAGTCATGAGACTTTACATGTGCGAATTTCTTCTCTTTAAAGTTCAGTAGCCTCTTTATGTTCGAAGAGTAGTCTAATGGGACCTTGATACTGTTCAAACAGTCGAACATACTTTGCTTCTCTTCCTTGCTAAGAGTGTAGCACACAGGACCTATGTAATGATGTCCTTTATCCCTTTTTTATGGATGTAGAGCGGCCCGTTGTTTCATGCGCTGAAGATCTTGCCGCGCTTCCAGTGTATCCTTTGGCTTACCGTAGACACCAAGGAAGCCTAGAATGTTCACACAAAGATTCTTTGTTACGTGCATCACATCAATTGCGTGGCAGACTTCTAAGACTTTCCAATAAGGTAAATTCCAAAAAATACTCTTTTTCTTCCACATAGGTGCACATCCGTCATCACTCTGCACTGATCTGCTATCAGATCCTTTTCCGAATACTACTTTTATATCATTGGCCATTTCAAACACTATTTTTCCACAACAGTGCCTAGATTTGGTACGATGATTTGCCTTTCCACTGTAGTGAGCATGCCTCCTACTTAATGGGTGCTTGATCGGAAGAAATCGACGATGACACATATACACGATCTTCCTATAGTGCTTGAGATACGTGCTGTCGGTTTCTTCTAAACAATGGGTGCATGCCCTATAGCCCTTATTGGAATGTTCGGAAAAGTTGCTTAGTGCTGGCCAATCGTTGGTGGTTACGAAAAGCAATGCGCGTAGGTTAAAATATTCCTCTGCGTGCGCATCCCACATACGAACACCCTCCTCTTTCCACAACAATAGAATATCATCAATCAGTGGTTTCAGATACACATCTATATCGTTACCAGGTTGCTTCTGGCCAAGGATAAGCACCGGCATCATAATGAATTTCCGCTACATACACAACCAAGCGGGAAGGTTGTATATACAGAGTGTCACAGGTCAGGTACTATGGCACTGCTCTGCTCACCAAAAGAATTCATGACATCTGTACTTAAGCCAAACCTTATATTCCTCGCATCATTTGCAAATATTGGGAATGTTCTATCCACCTTTCTCCACTGTGACCCATCAGCAGGGTGTCTCAACATATTGTCTTGCTTACGTTCTTCTTTGTGCCATCGCATCAATTTAGCATTTATTTTGTTCATGAACAAACATTTCAGACGTGGTATTAGAGGGAAATACCACATCACCTTGGCAGGCACCCTCTTCTTGACACGCATCCCCTCAACGTTGTCTGGATCATCTCGAGGGATCTTATACCGGCATGCATTGCATACAGGGCATGAATCCAAATTTTCATACTCATGTCGATATAGGATGCAGTCATTAGGATAAGCATGTATCTTCTGTGCTTCTAATCCTAAAGGACAAACAACCTTTTTTTTGCCTCGTATGTTGTCCCCGGCAAGGTGTTACCCTTAGGTAGTAAGTTTTTTATAAGTTTCAGCAACTCCTCGAATCCCTTGTCAGACAAACCATTTGATGCCTTCTATTGCAACAATTCCAATGTGGTACCCAACTTCTTTTGGCCTTGTTTGCAATCTGGGTACAACAATGTTCTGTAATCCTCCAACATACGCTTCAAATATCTCGATTCCTTTTCTATTTCGCAAACTTCCTCAGCTTCGCGCAGCATCTGACCCAGATCATCTTCTACAACGTGCCCTTCAGTATCTTCTTCAGGCTCATCCATTGCAGTGTCATCAAAAAAGGCACCGTAATTGGCTGCAAAGTTAGAAATCCTATCCTCTTCTTCTTCATTTGGCCGGTCCGTCATATACATCCATTGCCGACTCTCCATGCTTGGTCCAAACATAGTAGTTCGGCATGAAACCACTACTGAACAAGTGACTGTGGATGGTTCTTGATGATGAGTAATCCTTCTCATTCTTGTAGTTTTTGCATGGACAACGAACGAAACCACCGTACTTGTGTTCTCAGCAACTTTATGAATTCATGCATGCCATCAATGAACTCCATTGAACGCCGGTCCGTCATATACATCCATTGCGGACTCATCTGGGTTCACATTTCATTTGTTAACATCGTTAGAGTGTCAAGGCTTTCCATTCTTTAAACTATATTTGAAATATATTTGAACTAAAAATTAAATTAAATCTCTGCTAACTAATGATATGGCAATGGAAAAATATTGGAAGTAAAACAAAAAATTGAATATATTGGAAGTAATTCAATAACAAACAATATTATAGTAATTCGTTCATCAAACAATATCATGTGTTCAATGGAATAAATTTCAAAGTAATTCGTTTGAAAGTAAAAAAGAATACATATTGGACAATTTGCATCATTAGAGTGTCTTCAAAATATATTATCTCACATGCGTAACAATTATAGTAAAATAATAATGAAACAACAGGTTTCCTAATAATTATATTTTGCCTAATAATTTATATAACAGTATTAACTAAAATAAATTACCACACGTATGTATAGCAAATAATATAACAACTATATATATATGTATAAATTAAATCATGTGTAATCTACATCTAAAAATATTTATCTATAAACTAAATCAAGTAATAACAACTAAAAAATTAAATTGCTAAGGTATGGAAAAAAATTACTAACTGTTCTTTAAAAAATTGCAAAAATTCTCCTCCCCTCCCCTCACTTAGCTGCCATGGACAGTGAGTTCACGGCAGCTTGGAGGGGGAAAAGAGTGGGATATTTATAGGAGCGGACCAAAGACACCGATTGGTGCCAAAGATCCGGTGCCTTTGCCTACGCATAGGCACCGGGTCGTGAGTACAACCGGTGCTTTTGCTGTAGGCACCTTCCGGAACCGGGTAGTGGCCGGTGTCTTTTCCGCCATGGGCATTTGGTACTGGCACGTAGCACCAACCGGTGCCTAAGCTGCAGTATTGGCACCAGTTGGTGCCTTTACCTGATACCAATTACCCTATTTGGCCTCAGCCCAGGCCAAAGGTACCTTTGGGCTGGACCTTTGGCCCGTTTTCTAGTAGTGTGGTGGGCCTCCTCCCCTTAATCGTGCATTTGTCCGGGATTATGGGTACCCCTATTTTCATTACGCTGGCAACCGCGCATGAAAATTATGCTCATTTTTAGGAGCGGGTGAGGGATGACCCGCCCCTAAAAATGTTTTTCTAGGGGCGGGTTGGAGCTATAGTAACCTCATTTGATTTGTAGCAACAAGTGAAATTTTAATTCACTCCTGAAAAAAATGGGGTAGTTGGCGAAGCTCGTCTTGGCTATGTGCTCAATGTTGTCCGGGTTGGCGGTGATGACGACGCCGGGCAGGCCGGGGGCTTTGAAGGCCGTGGTCTGCGTCGGGCTCCGCTTCGCAACCTCGACGGACCGTTCGATAAGGCGGTGGCCGTTCTTGGCCAGGTGAGGAAACCTGCCGACGATTGGGTAGGCCTTGAGGTCGCCGTCTGATGCGCGAGGTTGCTGCTTCCTGTTGTGATCCTGGCGCAGGTACAGCAAGCATACGAGGGGGAGGAGCAGGACGAGGAGGAGAGGCCATGAAGCCTGGGAGAGTTGCATTTCCATCGGCTACCTTTGCCTTTCTCGTGCGTGCTGCAAGGCGATTTTGTGTGTGTCCCATGCCGACCTCTTATGGCCACCCATTATCGACCTGCACTGCACATGTGAACCATCGGTGGACCAACAATGCGGTACGAGGTACGACCTCGTGCTCCGCGTGTGTCCTCCATGCGGCACGGCGAACAATTAACTCAACGCTCTGCTATTTGCAGAAGTAGCTGAAAACTGAGGTACTGTTTAGATCCCAAATTTTTATATCTAAAAATATTACATCGAATGTTTGGACATATATATAGAGTATTAAATGAAGTCTATTTATAATTTTTTTTCACGAATGGACTGTAAATCGCGAGACGAATCTAATAAGCCAATTTAATCCATAATTTACAACAGTAATGCTACAGTACCATCCACTAATTATGGATTAATCATAGATTAATTATCATCATTAGATTCGTCTCGCAATTTACAACTCATCTATACAAAAAGTTTTATAAATAGACTTCATTTAATATTTCAAATTAGTAAGATTCCGTTCCAAAATTTTTGGTCAATCATCTAAACACGGCCTCACGTTTGAACATGCCTGCACGTGTCATGTCACCCTACTGCATTTATGCCGGCTGCACGTATTATTGGACCAGTGCTTTATTTCTGAGGGCATGTTTAGTTCCCAAAAATTTTTAAATTTGGCTGCTGTAGTATTTTGTCGTTATTTGATAATTAGTGTCTAATTATGGACTAATTAGACTCAAAAGATTCATCTCATCATTTACAACTAAACTATGTAATTGCTTATTACTTTAACTACATTTAATGCTCCATACAAGTGTTCAAAAATTTGATGTGACGGAAAATCTTAAAAAAATTTAGAACTAAACATGACCTGTTACAAATAGTTTTCGTAGCTAAAAATCGAATTTCTAGAGACAGGTAATATGACCGCCCCTACAAATAATTTATTAGGGCAGGTCATGGGCTCACCCGCCCCTACAAATCGATTTGTAGGGACATGTCATCGATTTGTAGGGACGGGTCATGGTCTCACCCGTCCCTACAAATCGATGACCCGTCCCTACAAATCATTTTCTAGAATATAAAAAAATTAGAAAAAAACTCGAAAATAGCAAAATAATAACAAATATCCCTACTAACCGGCCACCACCACAAGCCCCTCTCCTATCAAGGTACAATTTTTTTGACGAGATATGCCCACTTGCGTAAATCGGTTTCGAACTGCTTACCACAAGTCTCGCGCGTACCTTTCTTACCACTACACTACGTAATCACTTGTGACTCTATAGGGTATGATATTGTTTTATATTAATTCTAAAATTAATATGTAGGGGCGGGTGATGCCACCACCCGCCCCTAAAACTAATTTTCTATTTTATCTAAATATTTATTTAATTGTTTACATATAGCAAAACAAATACAAAAAATGTGAAACTTCAACACTATGGTTATTGTGAACTATAGAAACATAAAAAAAAATATGCAATGTATATTTCAGTGTATATAAAGGTTAAGATTGTGGAAGCTTCAAAGTATGACTTGTTTTATATTAGATACTATATATTTATTGCTATTAAAGAACTTGTAATACTTTTTAGACCAATAGATGACCTTAAATGAAAAAGTTGTCAACTACAAAGTTTTAGATCTCGTCATTCTCTACAATTTTGGAATAAAATTTGACTTCATTCGAGATCATATGAAAAGTTTATGAATTTTTTATGTGCAACCATTTGTAGGGGCGGGCCATGCCATCACCCACCCCTAAAAATGGATTTGTAGGAACGGGTGAGGACATGACCCGCCCCTACAAATGCCACCATTTTTAGGGGCGGTTCATGGCGTCACCCGCCCCTAGAAATGCTCTTTTTAGGGGCGGGTGATGCCATTAACCGCTGACGGTGGGTGAGTACCGCTAGCAGGGATTCGAGGGAACCCCCGTTTAAAGATTCAGCCAGGGGTGTAAAGCACGCAAGGATCTCCCTTACATAAGTGAGCTGAGACGGTGGTTTTTAGACAAGTTCAGGCCGCCCGGAGGCGTAATACCCTACGTCATGTGTGTTGCGATTGGTTCTTGCTGATCCCGAGTTGGAGAGCCCATGCCCGGAATGAACAAATCTGTTCCCGAAAAAAGGGTCCTCTTACATGTCCTGAGATCTTTCTATTTATAGGCTACAACTGCCTTCCCCTCGTCACGTGGGGGAAGTGGGAGAGCTTGGAGCAGCAATGGCTGTACGTCAAGGTGGACAACCCATCTCCTCGCCTTCGACTTCCTCAGGGACCGCAGGCGAGCAATGCCCGGCGGTCCGGTGTGCCGGCGCTGGGCACGGCGTGGCAACCGGTGTTGGAGCGGTTCGATTAGCTCCGGCAGGTGGGCCTTACCGTGACCATGGTGGCCGCGGATTTCTTCCGCCGCTGCCTGGCACCGCTGCAGGCCCGCCCGCATCTGGTGTGGTACTACACCAGCGACGACGATGCCGGCCGCCTGATACGCGGCACGGAGTCTAGCCCTGGCGCCTCCGTGGTGGCGGACTGGCTGGACTTCATCCTGGAGGAGAAGGATCCAGTTGTTGCCTTCCTCCCCGAGGGGGTGATCCCCCTGTGCGAGGACCTGGGGGCAGAGGCCATGCGTGGCCTTCTCCCGGAGACGGACGAGCGCGGGCTGGTCCAGCTGTCACCGCCCCCTCCCCATGCAGGCGTTCAGGCGCCGCTGGGGAGGGACGATCTTCCTGGACCGAGGCGGGACATGCGAAACCAGGGAGGAGCCAAGCTGGGGAGGTGGACTCCTCATCGGTGTCGCCCTCATCCTCGACGCTCATGGGGAGCACGCTCCCGGGGGGTTCTTCCTCAGCTGCAGCCTCACCAACAGCCGGGGGGCACGCACATGCGAAAAAGCGGGAGGCGGTCATCTCCCCACGTTGGTGGCAGGTGCGTCAGCCGAGTACCAGGTATGCCCTGGGCCCGTATTCTTCTTCTTTGTCTGCTTCTGAAAACATCTAGGCCCCTAATTCGAGTTTTGGTAATTAATGACAATGTTTATGGACTAACGATTTCATTTGAGATGATGAGCATTGGTTGGTCAATGGATGTATGGGGTTTTATTGTGATCATGCAACGCTTTGGAGATGATATGCAAAGCATGAGCTCAAGACAAAGGTATATTGTAGGGCTTTCGCATTTTACCGGTCATAAAGGTGTGTAGTGGATGAAAAAAAACTGGTGGAAAGATAGCCGTACTATCAAGAGGGGTCGTGTACTCATGCTTGACGGGTCTCTAGTGCCATTTTGCTCAAAATGTCTAGTTGCATGCATGAGGGCTAACTTCATTTCGAGAAAATGGAAACTCGGTTTCTTTTTGAGTACTGACTGCCTAAGGGTGGACAGTCCGGCCCAAAAGGGCGGACGGTCTGCCATACACTTGTGAAATTCGTCTAGAGACATGGTTGTCTCTGGTGGGAAAAAGAAATGAAGGGCGGACGGTCTGTCCCTGTTGGGCGGATAGTTCGCCGGTATAAAACATTTTTGTCCAGAGAGGTTGTTTCTCTAATTGGGCCGAAGGTTTGAATGGCGGACGGTCCGCCCCTGGGGTGCGAGCGGTTCGCCCCTGGGGCGCGGACGGTCCGCCGGTCATTTGACAAAAGTGACCAGAGATGTTTGCGTCTCTGGTGGGATTTAAGGTTGAACGGCGGATGATCCGCCCATGGGGCGTGGACGGTCCACCGGTCATTTTGAGGAAACGTCCAGAGACGATTTCTGTCTCTGGTGGGTTGGAACTCATAACCGCGGACGGTCTGCCCCTAGGGAGCGGACGGTCCGCCAGGGCTATAATGGCTAGTTCTGACATACAATCATTGCACTCTGACTCACTGGTTTATAAGGGCAGACGGTCCGCGATTACGCAGAAAAGAGTGTAACGGCTAGTTTTTGAGGGGAGCTCTCTATATACCCATCTACCGGCCATGTGAGGTCTCTCTTGGCCATTTGGACAGCATAATTGACACATTAGAGCTGGTCTTCCCTTCTCTCACACTTGCTTTGCTTAGAGATTGTATTCTTGAGAGTGTGAGAGCATCCTAGTGTATTGCTTCAA
Organism: Panicum virgatum; assembly: GCF_016808335.1. Classification (NCBI taxonomy): domain Eukaryota; kingdom Viridiplantae; phylum Streptophyta; class Magnoliopsida; order Poales; family Poaceae; genus Panicum; species Panicum virgatum. The sequence goes on along the minus strand of NC_053148.1, from coordinate 31,371,473 downwards.
GAGTTTGAGCTTTGTGGTACTAGGGAAACTTCAAGCAAGCATCATCGACTTGTTACTCTTGGGAGTTGCCGCACCCTAGGCGGCTTGGAGGAGTGGATTTCGTGGAGCACCTCCAAGGAGATTGTTGAGGAGCCCCGAAATTGGTTATGAGAGGTTTTGTGCTCACCTCACCGGAGTGGTGAAGAGCAACTCTAGTGGAATCGAGGTGTGGAGCAGTTCTTTGATTCAAGCCGGCTCAAGATCAAGAGGTCTCTTGATAGAGGAGTGGTTGATTCTTGGGATCCACCTCAACGTGGATTAGGGGTGATCGGCAAGTTATCGACACCACGGAAAAAATCTCTTGTGTCAAGGTCAGTTATTTCTCTTGCTCTATTTGATTCTTGCATTTACTTTGAACAATTTACTTTACTAGATCTTGAATTGTATCTTGTCATCCTAGGTTGCAAATCCAAACTAGAGATAGTAGTAGCATGACATAGGCCTCTCTTGTTTTACTAATTAAATTTCTCTAGTGGTTTTTTATTTAAGTTTTAAACCGCTTATTCACCCCCCTCTAGTCGGTGTTCTTGATCCAACAAGTGGCATCAGAGCTAAGTACTCCTTAATTGAGGATTTAATCATCTTGGAGTAGAACCATAACTAGTGAACATGGGATTCATGTTGGAAAGTTTCTTTGATGGAAATAATTATGATTATTGGAAGAATAGGATGTCGGTTCATCTCAAGGCAATGAGTAGAAAAATATGGAGAATTATAAATGATGGATATGTCATTTTAGATGAGAAGAACTTGACCGCTCTAGATGAAGAAAATAAACTACTCAATGATCAAGCGGTGAATGTGCTTTTTAGTGCTCTTGATGTGCTTTTAACTAGAGCTTGAATTGTATCTTGTCATCCTAGGTTGCAAACCCAAACTAGGATAGTAGTAGCATGACATAGGGCTCTCTTGTTTTACTAATTAAATTTCTCTAGTGGTCTTTGATTTTAGTTTTAAACCGCCTATTCACCCCCCCTCTAGAATGTGTTCTTGATCCTACAGCTTCTTCCTAGGGCGACACTTGACGTGTCTCCCTTGACTTGGATAGGAGAGCCATCGGAGGCCCCGTGACCGGTGCTGCGTCTGCTGCGCCACGGATGGGCCCTTCGGTGGGGATGTCAACCACGCTTGCTGCAGGGCCCTTGGTGCTGCCTGTCGCGGCCGACGCCGAGACCGCTGACACGGGGGTATCGGCCAACCCGCCGGCGGCGCCGGCGGGTACTCAGAGCACGCGATGGTGGTGCCTGACGCCGATGATGGGACCGGGCCCCTGGGGGATCGCCCCGTCCAGGTCGAGCCGCTCCAGCCTGTCGGAGCACAGGAGTTGCACCACCCCAGGATGAGGCACCGGTAGCCCCCCTATCCATGGCACAGGTTGTGCCGCTGTTGAGGCAGCGCCCAGCGATTCCTCCCGCCTTGAGGTGTGGGAGCGTGACCTTCGGGAACGCGAGGAGAAATTCCAGCGGCGGAGCGACCAGCTGCAGCTCGCCCTGATCGATGCCGCCCACCATGCGAAGGCCACGGCAATGCTAGAGCAGTGCCAGGCGGTAGAGGCTATCGCGCTTGCCACATGGGAGGCCTGGCTCCTGGAGAAGGAGGCGGAGGCCACTTCCAGCGAGGTGGATCTGGACGCGCGCGCCCAAGACCTGGTCGGCCGGGAGGAGGTCTCCCGCCGGGAGATGGCTGCTGCTGCGGTGGCCAACGATCGGGCGGCGGCAGTTCAGCAGGAGGCACACTAGCGTGTCAGCGGTGGTGCTGGACTAGGCCACCAGGGTCAAGGAGCCCCGGGCCAGCTTCGACGCCGAGCTTTGTGAGGCCACCCATCGTGCCACGTATGCAGAGGCAGTGGCAACCGACGCTGTTGCATGTGCTACGGCCATCGAGGAGAAGATTGCCCGCCTAGAGGGGGAACTGCAGGCGGCCATCCGCGCTAGCCACCGGTCGGAGGCGGCCGAGGCTCGCGGCCAGCTCCTCTGGCTTGTCGACGGGGTGCGCACCCTGGAGTGCCGGTTCAAAGAGGTCTGGGAGTCGATGGGCCTGGGTGAGGTCAAGATCCCACCCCGGTGTGATCTCCCAACGGGCGAGCTCTACCTCCTTCCCAGGGCCGCTGCTGCTCCTGCTCGGGGAGTGCTAGCCCCCAGCTAGCCAGCATCTGTCGTAGGACTCAGTCGACCGACGAGGGATCCTCATCTTCCTCATTAGCTGGCGGCTTCCCTCCGGATGTTGGAGCTGGCTGCTACTGGTGCCATTGCTGGGGCTGGGCCAGTTTATGCTGCTGGCCTGGATGAGGGGCTTGGAGCCTTTCTCATCTTCCCCAGTGTGACATCTCCACCGGCTTTGCCCCAAGGTGGGGTGTAGCTTGCTTCGTCGGCTGCGCGGAGGTCGTCAACTTCCTCTAGCAGCATCTTCAGTGGGGGCCACTACTTTGCAGAAGTTGCTCCAATCTGCTAGCTCGGGATGCGAGGGGGGAGAGAGCAGTTGAACTTATCTCCTCCTCAATCCCGGAGCCGCATATTGCCTCCGCTGCCCTTCCTGCTCTTGCTACGGCGGGCGAGGCCTCCTTGGCCTCACTGTAGCCCCGCTTCGGCTGTGGCGTGGTGCTCCTGGCGTACCAGGAAGTCCTTCGCGGCAGCTTCATGTATCTGGATCCGTCATCTGTACTGTGTATATGCCGAAAAAATTAATAAAGTTCTCCTTTTTCTGGGATCCAGAGATCCCGGTCTCTTTCAACCTTTCTTGTTTGTGGAAAACTTTATCTCTTGTTGTTGTTTCTTTTACAGAAAACTCATGTCCCGGGGTGGTTGCCTGTTCACTACTTCGGAGCATCCCAGCGCGAGGTGGAGTGGTGAGGGCATAGGGTTCCCGACGGGCAACTGGTCCCGGGGTCCGAAAATAAAGCAGGGAGTCAGAGTTGGCTAGGAAGAGCCTGTGAGCCCCATAGCCGACATGCCGACCTGGGCTAGAGTGTCCTTCTGTCATGACGCTAGGCGTCCCATCCACAAGACACAAAGGTTTTTGAATTTGCTAGGAATTCAAAACATGCTCATCATAAATGGAAAAAGCAAGGTAGTACATAGGTAGGAGGGAGCCCCAGGGCTAAGCTTCCCGAGGTGGCCTCGGGTTGCTTGGTCCTTATGCCAGAGCGTAGAGACTCTCCCCTATCTACGGGTAGAAGTTACGGAGATGCTCGATTTTCCAGACGTTGGGTACCTGCATCTCGTCCTTGTCGGTGAGCCGGAACACTCCGAGCCAGTGTTCTTTCGTCACACGGAAGGGACCTTCCCACGTAGGTGAGAGTTTGTTAATCCCTTCGCGCGATTGGAACCGGCGGAGAGCCAGGTATCCGACTTGGAGGGACCTTGGTTGTACGTGGCGCTAGTGGTGTCAGCGGAGGGCTTGCTGATAACGAACAGCTTTTAGTGCCGCTCGGCATCGAACTTCCTCCAGATAGAGAACATCTTGTTGCCACCATGATCTTTATCTTCTTCCTGGTAGGCCCTAACGCGGGGGCTTCCCGGGGTCACTTCGGCAGGGAGGACTACTTCGGAGCCATACACAAGAAGGAATAGTATTTCCCCGGTTGCTCGGTTTGGGGTGGTGCGATTTGCCCAGACCACCGCAGGGAGTTCATCTATCCATCTAGACCAATGCTTCTTGAGCTCGTTGTAGGTCCAGGTCTTTATCCCTTCGAGAATTTCTGCGTTGGCTCGCTCCACCTGTTGGTTGCTGCGAGGATGAGCGACGGAGGCGAAGCACAACTTGAGGTTGCTGGTGAACTGGGTTCCATTATCGGTGATGATCCGATTAGGATTGATGAACTTGAGCGCCGAGTTCTTGTTGGCTTTCACGACTGTAGTTGCCTCGGGCCACTTCGTGAACTTGTCGATCGCCAAGTACAACCATTCATAATCCCCGATGGCTTTTGGGAAAGGTCCCAAAATATCGAGGCCCTAGACCATGAACGGCCATGACAGGGGAATGGTATGGAGTGCCTGTGATGGTTGATGTATCTGCTTTGCATGGAACTAGCACGCCCTGCAGTGCTTAACTAGTTCGGCTGCATCTTGAAGGGCTGTACGCCAGTAGAAGACGTGCCGAAAGGCCTTCCCGACCAGCGTGCGAGAGGATGAGTGACTCCCACACTCGCCCTTGTGGATGTCGGCTAGTAGCTCGCCGCCTACTTCCTGAGAGATGCACCGGAGAAAGACCCTGTCCGTGTCGTGCTGATATAGATCCCCATCTACCATGGCGTAGCGTTTGGACTGTCGTGCGATGCATTCCGTGGTGGCATCATCCTCGGGAAGGAACTTTTCTTTCAGGTAGTCGCGTATGTCGTCCATCCGTGACCTGATCTAAGAACGTGCCGACGCCAAGTGGTTGGCTTCAGCGGGTGGCAAGGCCTGGGTCCCCCCGCTCGACGGCGGGCTTCCCCCTTCGTGACGTTCGGCAGCGGTGACAATAGGTTGGCGTAACTTTTCTTCGAACACCCCGGGGGGTAATGGAGCTCATGAGGAAGCGAGCCAGGACAGCTCGTCAGCCTCAGTGTTCTCTTTCCTGGGAACGTGTCGTAGCTCTAGTCCATCAAAGTACCATTCCTTGCACCGGACCTCGGCTATGTAAGCAACCATCTGATGGTCGACGCACTGATACTCCTTGGAGACCTAGTTTATGACAAGTTTGGAGTCGCCCTGTATGAGCAGGTGGCGGACTCCCAACCCAACGGCAACCCGCAACCCAGCAAGGAGACCCTCATATTTGGCCATGTTGTTTGTGGCTCGGAAGTCCAGCTAAACGGCGTACTTGAGGGTGTGACCATCTGGGAAGGTCAGGACCACCCCAGCACCGGCCCCCTGAAGGTTAGCGATCCGTCGAAGTTCATGCACCAGTACTTGAGGGTGGATGAAATGTACAGGAGAAGTTCCTCCTCGTCCCGGGGTGCCACCAGGATGGGAGGGGAAGTGAGGTACCTCTTGAGTTCCCGGAGCATGACGTCAGCGTCTTCCGTCTAGCTGAGGCGTCCGATTTTCTTGATCAGCTTGAAGAGGGGGAGGCCACGATCCCCGAGCATGGAGATGAACCTCCCCAGTGCCGCCATGCACCCCGTGAGGCACTACGCCTCCTTCAGGTGCATTGGGGGTTGCATGCAGTCAGAGTCAATTGCCTCCACCTTTGCTAGGTTCACTTCGATGCCTCGGCTCGACAACAAAAACACATTTTTTGAGGTTCATCTTGAGCCGGGTGGTGCATAGGCTATCGAAGGTTTTCGGCAGGTCCTGCAGGAAGGTTTCCCGCTTTAGGGTCTTGACCACAATATCATGGATGTATGCCTCGACATTGTGGGACTGCAAGTCCTGCAAGGTGATGCACATGGTCCGCTAGAAAGATGGACCAGTGTTCTTGAGCCCGAAGGGCATGCGGACATAGTAGTACGTTCCCACCGGAGTGGTGAATGATGTTTTCTCCTCGTCCTCCTTTGCCATGCTAATCTGGTGGTACCCGGAGTACGCGTCCAGAAAGCAAAGGAGGTCACACCCCGCCGTGGAGTCGACAACTTGGTCGATGCAGGGTAGAGGAAATGGATCTTTTGGGTAGGCCTTGTTGAGGTCGCTGTAGTCGGCGCACATGCGAAGTTTGCCGTTGGCCTTGGGACGACGACCGGATTAGCCAGCCACTCGGGGTGGATGACCTCCCGGATGAAGACGGCCTCCAGCATCTTCCGAACCTGGTTGCAGATGAAGTCTTGCCTCTCCGAGGCCTGACGCCCGATCTTATGTTGAACGGGCCGCGCACCTGGTGCGCGGTGAGATGGTGCTCGATCACCTCCCTGGGGAACCCAGGCATGTCTTACAGTTTCCATGCAAACACGTCAGTGTTTGCCCGGAGGAAGGCGATGAGCGCGTTTTCCTATTTCCCCCCAGCTCTGACCCTATGGTTACGGTTTTCTCAGGATCATAACCAAGACGGACCATTTTGGTGAGGGTGGAGCTGTCGAGAGAGAGGCGTTGCTTCGCCGTCGGATGGCGGATGGCTCAGGGCGCTCCCCGTCGTCGAAGGACGTGGTCGCCACCGCTTCGAAGAGCCATTTGGTGCAGTGCACCGAGCCCTTCACGTCGGCCATGATTGAGATGACCCTGGCTGGACCCGGGATCATGAGGACGCTGTAGGTGTAGTGGACCGCGGAAATAAACTTGGCGAGCGCAGGGCGCCCAGGTATGGCGTTGTAGAGGAGGTCGAAGTGCGCCACATAAAACATGATGTTCTCCAAGCGAAAGTTGTCCCTCCCGCCAAATGTGACGGGAAGCTCGACCTGCTCCAACGGGAGAGTTTTCCCGACGGTCACACCACAGAAAGGGGCAGAAGGGGCGAGCTTGCTCTCCCCTATCTGCATCTGCCGGAACACCTCTGGGGATAGCAGATTGAGGCCCGCTCTGTCATCCACCAGGGTCCTGCCGACCCCGATGTTGCAGATGGTGGGTGTTACGATGACCAGGAGGAGGCCCACGCCTGTCATGTTGGAGGGGGGTCGCTCCGGTCGAACATGACTGGAGTGCATGACCACTTTAGAGGCTGGGAGCCCCCGGGTGCCGGGGACGTAACGCAAACCTCACGCCAAAGGAGCTTGGCCCTCCTCTAGGACAGGGATGCACTTGCCCCACCGAATATGGTGGCGACCATGTGCTGCAGCTCCTGGAAGCCTAAGCCAGCTCTGCCTGGGTCAGCCTGGTCACGGTCACCGCGGTCATTGTGGCGGAACCACCCAAAACTACTGGGCCCGGGTGCACTGATCTTTGTTGCTAAGCAACTCTGACCCAAATTGGCACTCACCGGTAGTTCCTCGAGTGAAGCCTCGATTAAAGCCACGCTATTCCAGGATCAGCAGACAACACTCACACGAAGGTGAGACCAGAGATTACAACACAGAACATTTCATACATCTCAGAGTGATTGCAGCGGAAAGGAAATTTATTACAAACCAGGTTCAGAATAGTAAAGTACTACAGAGTTCCATCTACTCAAATTATTCAAGTCTCATGGTTCAGTGGAAGCATTAAAAGATAACTAGCGAAATAACGTGACGCATCGATAAAGCCCGTACGAAAGCGTCACTCAGCGGGAGGGTGGTCAGCACCAGCGGAAGGGCCATCCCACTCAACAGACCAACCCGGAGGCAAGGTACACGGCCAAGTAAGACTTGCAAACAGATCCTCGAAGTTAGTACCTAAAAAAACAGTGCCACAAGTAAGGCTGAGTATACTAATACTCAGCAAGACTGACCCGTCTCCGGATATAACATAGTTCGATAACTAGACATGCAAAGCTTTTTGGTTGGTGGGGTTGTTTTGCCAAAAACGCCACTAAGAGTTGATCCTTATTTTCAGATTTTAATTAGCCATCTTCCAGTTGGATTAACCATTCTAAGTTTGCAACTAACTCTACACAAACATGGTAGAGCAACCATTTAATCAACCAGCAGTATTATCATCATCATGTTCCACTTGTTACTCTGTGTGACCGAAAACATTAAGCAATCTCATGCCATGAGAGGCGGACGATTCCGAATCGAATTTCAACCTAGCCAGGGGAACCTAGACCACACGCATGGGGATCGACTTCGCTCCCGCCCACGCTACTTTTCCCCCTTTCTTTCCATTCCGTGGATCCGGCACACCCTCCCCGACTACAGAGCCCGACGTCTCTGCACCTGTACGTCGCGACAAAAATATAAACCCTACTTCTACCAGAAGGGTGCGAGATCGTTCCACTCACCGGTCCAATCAGGTACTTAAGCTTTCCGATTACCATATTTCTCGGTATGTGGCTAGTACTTTCAAACGCTTAACGAAATGAGCCACACACCGCGACCTTAGCCATTTTTGACTACACCAACGGGGTATCACAACTACACAACCCGCCCGTTGTCCTTATATTTCAGCATCAATTAAAGTCAGTCAAAATCCTATTTGCTCGCGAGAGGCAGGGAACCCCTCGACTTCTACCGTACCTAATTAGCATGGCAACTAGTCGATAAAAAGATCCGGGATCAAACATAGGTACCTAGGGATCATGCATCTAAGGTTTTCGATCAACGCCTAGAAAACTTAAATGCCGAAAGAGACTATTACAGCACATTATAAATAGTTAAGTGAATAATAACTCGGAAAAATAAGGCATAATGCACCGGGGCTTGCCTTCTTGGGCACTGTCAGGCAGAAAAACCTCTGGGGCTTGGCCCAGGTCTTGAGACAAGTTAGCACAATTCAAATTGACCTCCTGATCCACACGAGAGTCCACGGGCACCAATTCGTAGTCCCCGTCCACGAGATTAACCGCTTCTATATGCAATGCGAGATTATGAGTTACTCATGGATAAAAATCTTCTTTCCTTCACGATAAAGTTGTAGTTCAACAAAAGTTAATTTAGTGATGATTTCAACATTTCATTTCATAAGCATTCATTTATAGAGTAGTTCTTAATTTCACTTTACTTCATAAAAGAGCTGTGTGGTTTGGTTTTCATTTTTATCATTATAACACATAGCATGCTTTCATTATTTCATAACAACAAAACTACTCATGAGCTAGTGATGAAAAACTAAAGTAACACAGATTCAACTTAAGTATTTATGGTATAAATTCCAGCCTCTAACCATAAAGCAATTACCACTACTATCCATGTAAGTAGATTACTCTAGTTGCTTCACCTTTTTTCACAGAACGTTTTGTATGGTTTCTAGTTCTACAAATTTTACGAGAGCAACTATATAGCATATACTCAGTACTGTAATTTTTCCATATTTTATACACTTATACAACAGAGGTGACAAAAAGAACAAATTTAGCAAGCTTTTAACTAAGATTAAATCTACAGAGAGTTACATTAGGGATATGGTTCTTAAATTTTTACCAGAGCCTATTCATGATCTAAACATACTCCAGAAAATTTTTCAAAATTTATATCAACATGATAAATTAGTTATGCAGTTAACTTAACATGAGTTAGCATAAATTTCTCACAGTTCATTTGACCAGTACTGCATGTAAACTTTTTATTACAGATAGAAAATACTCTAAACAAGAACATGTCCAAAAATCAAGATCAGATATGGTGTAGTTTACTCAGCACAAAAATTGTAAAACTAGCCATGAGATGCTAAGCATGATTTTTAACTAGAGCAAAACTCAGTAAATGCAGCTCAAAATTTATAGGCAGGAACACAGAACTAAAATGAGACTTCAGAAATAAATGTAGATTTTTCTAAGCATAAGAAATATATATAATGAATTAAGTTAATTAAACAATAATAAAACATGGTATATAGCAAATAAACTATAATAAATCTGAAATTTTTGGATTAACAAGGTTTCAGTTACACATGCATGCAGTAAAAATTACAGAGCAAGTTCATGTATATGTTTTCCAGCATTAATTCAGGAACGCCAACAATAGATTAGAGAATCTTGATTGTTCCAATATGATAACTGTTTTGGTTGGATGCCATATTTTTACTGTGAGCTTAATATTCCATTAGTGATAACATATTCAAAAATCAAGTTCATTTGTTGATCAAACATAAAAATATAAATCTAAATATTATAAACTATAAAAAATTTCATATAAAAATTTATCAAACATAAAAAGTTCACCACAATTTGATCAATAATTTATCAACTATAAAAAAAATATAAATCTAAATCTACAGGAAAAACTTTATACTAAAGACTATCATATTATATTTTTTATAATTTAGATCTACTCATGTGGAGTCTAACAAAATTAAATTTTTTATTTTATAATTTAATATAATTTTTTAAAGATTCAGCCCAAAAAAAAAGAGAGAAAACCGCGCCACTATAGCAAAACCACTGTCCAAAACCAATTTGGGAGGTTATTTGATCAGTTTTGAAAAATTTAGAGGGTAGAATATCCAATTTTATAGTTTGAGAGGTAAAGTAGTCCACCCTGAATAGTTCGGAAGGTTATATAGACTTTTTTCATTATTCAGCTTAATGCAGCACCGTAAGTCTATAAATCCAAGCATTAGCAAGGCATAGAATTTCCCATGGTTTTTGCTACGATTTGTGAATTGTATTGGAGTACTTCAGGGACTGGAGCCAGATGTGGCACCAAACAGTATCTGCCCACAGAAATGCAGAGCTTAATACTACCTGCAGTCAAGCTGAAGTTGCTGTGCTTCAACAAACCAGCACTCTTAACATCCGAAGGCCTGTATTACACCGTTAATGCACAATACGGAATTCAAAATGCGAACAGAGGATATGAATGCACACTTCGTTATAGATTAAGAAACCCTAAGTGCATGTGCATCTAAGTTAAGCACTAATCATCAAAACGTCCCCATATGAGGATACATCCAAGTTACATGCGAAATGATTTATCTTTACAACAGTATGCCCCGCCAGGTAGCCACAACTGCTGATGTGTTCTCGTTGACATCAAAACATACGGCAGAAGGGTAAGGCAGTAGCGGGGAGCCATCTTCACAGCTGAACCTGATCAAAACAATGGGAGATTTTCAGCTCATGCAAAATGCTGTCCAACAAAAAAGAACATGAACCAGAAAGTATAAATTTTGATACAACACCAAAGATAAGACAAGATAAGAGGTCAATATTAAAGTTAGTGATCTCATGCTTGTTTTATTAAACCTCAACATATTACACCAAACTAGAGCAAAAAGGGAATAATAAAAAAACAGTGTATACAAAATTCTGGGTTCTATACACATACATCTCATGCTTACCATTAGTTGGATTCCAATTCTGGCAAAAGAAAACTTCCAAAACATAAAAAGATTAAAAAAGAGCATGGTTTTTATGTCGTCCCCTAGGCGGACGGGCGGAAAATGAAGCAGGAGGCATCAGTCCGTAGAACCTATAAAAAAGAGATGGTTGTGGCGTGATGCTTTCCTGTTTAGAATAAAGAACAGAGAAAGTTTGGTGAATCCTGGCATCACGGTCACCAGGAATTTCATGGGTGTGGCGTCCAGAGGCATCGCCTAGGCGGATTTGGCATCGATTTTGCACTTGCCGGATGCCGCGCACGCAATTGAGGGCGCGCGCGGGGAACAGAGGTGCAGTGCAGGAGAGCTACGCAAGCAGAGAAAGGGCAGGAGCTACGTGTGCCTACAACTCCCGGAGCGACGCATCTGAGGGGCGCGGATTCAGAATGAGGGGAAGAGAGAGGGTGGCAGGACAGCAGCACCTGGAATTCGCGGCAGCAGCACGCTGCTCCGATCCAGTCATGCTTGCTCCCCAATCCCGTGACTCCAGCCCCTACTCCTCCAATCGATCTGCACCTTCTTCCTCTCTCCGACAAATCCCGGTGGATTCCCTCCACTCCTCCATCCAGGAGCTCCTGGTTCTTCACATACGTGCTCACCTCTGCCTCCCTGCCAGCACCCCTACAACAACTGTATCACAGACACACAAGTATCTCTTCCTCTCCCGTTCCTTCGCTCTGCTCAGGTGCTTATGCTTTTGCTTGAGTTCTAGTGTATCAGCTTGTGCTTGGTTCTCTACTGTTAATCTGCATGCTACATGGAACAAGCTAACAAGGGCAACTGGAAAGAGGATTACTAGTACATGTGCTCCAATATTGGAAGCAAAAATCTATGTATCTGTGTCTCTGTTTTCAAGGCATCGCCTAGGCGACAAGGCGGTGGCGGCTCGCCTTGCTTAAGGTCTCGCCTTAGCCCGCCTTAGCCCGCCTAGGCGTCGCCTAGGCGATAAGGCGGTGGTGGATCGCCTCGCCTCGCCTTACCGCTTTAAAAACATAGATCTGTGTATGTTTGTGCTATTCCATTTTAGGTGACGGTATGTGTATGGCGTCGTCTCACTGTGTCAGGACGGGGGTGGGTCGCCATGTCTCTCCTTACTGCCTTAAAAACCATGAAAAAAAAGTATACAATTACTAAGTTGTAGGCTATGATATGGTCCCATAGATAGCTGCAAACTAAAAATGGAACACTCTTACATAATCCTCCCTAACTCTTGAGGGCTCCAGCTGGTTTTAAAAAACAGGCCATATCTGAGATTGGTACTGCAAGAATAAGCCAGAAACCAAATCCCAGAAAATTAGGCCTGCTCATCCAATGACTACTCTTTTACTCCGAAACATAGAAAACCCTTTGTATTTTGTCTTTAAGATTAAAAGTTTACAATTAATTTCAAATGAATTAGTAATAACTACTCCCTCCATTCTCTTTTGATAGTCCTATTTTCAAAACTCAAATATTCAAAAATGATAGTCCTATTTGCTATTGATAAAGACCATGGCAATAAATAGCACCAGTAACGAGGAGTTTCTAGCAAATACATTGGAGGACTAGCAAAAAGCTGTATTACCGGGACACGCGTGTCCAAAAAAATTTTGGCATGTCGCCGCGTATCCGCGCGTCGATTCGCGTCGGACGCGATTCGACGCGTACAAGACACGCCGCAGCAGTATCCTCCGCCTCGCCCGCGCTGGCCACCGTCCTCCGCTGTGCCCCCCCCCGGCCCGCCCATCCCCGCGCGACGCCGGCCGTTGGCCGCCGGCCGTCACCGCCTCCTCCCGCGCGGGCCGCCGGCCGCGGTCCTCCGCCGCACGCACCAGCCGCCGTCCTCCGCCAGCACAGGGAAGAGAAGGGAGAGAGAGAGAGAGAGAGAGAGAGAAGTGGAGGCGGCGGAGGAGGTAGGGGCAGATGCACAGAGGAGGAGGAGGCAGGGGGCGAACCTCGGCGGCGGCGGAGGCTGGGATGGCGGGGCAGAGGAGGTAGGGGCGACGGACGAGCACTTGCCAATGGACCCGAGGCGTCGAACAAGGGAGGGAAGGCGTCGGGTGGAAGATAAGGTGGGGGATAAGGTTGGCCTAGTGGTCTGTTTGGGTAAGGACATGGTGGGCTGGAGGTTAACATGGGCCAAAGAGCAGGGCAGCCCATCTCATTCTCTATTTCCCTTATTCATTTCTCTTTTCCCTTATTTGTATATTTGCATATTTATTTGTAAAATTAAAAATAAAAAATATATTTGACGAATCCTCGAATCCTGTTTTTTAGAATTTGCCGAATCGGACACCCACACCCGAGTCGGATTCCGACACCCGCACCCGTGGCCATGTAACACAGGTAAAAAGTCTTGTGTTACATTAATTAGATGACAAGCAAGGTTGCTTTTCCTTGGTCATTGTGTCAAGGTGAAATAGGACTATCAATAGAGAATGGAGGGAGTACATTCACTATACTGTCCAAGTACATTTGAAGACAGCTAGTATAATGGTACAGTTTTTACATAACAAAGGTTTACACTCGTACAGTGTTAAGGCATCGAACCAGTAACTATGTATGTGCCTGCAGCGTGCATGTTTTAAATCAATTTGGGGACTAAATATTAAAATGTAATATTGACAGCTACAGAAATTTATCAATGAACACAAAAGATTCTTATCGAACTACAGTTACTTTGAAACAAAGAACATCACTCGACAATATCATTTAGAAACTTTCCGAGTAGCTCTTTGTGAATTTTTTCTCCTTTTCTGCTAAATAATCAGCTGTTATTTCGGGGACATGTTATTCCCAAACTATGGTTCCTAAACAATCTCAACCTTGAATGCAACAGCAAAAACTAGCCAATCATGGAATGTAATTTATTAATTTAATCTTCAAGTAAACCTAACACCGGCTTACTCACATCAAATTCAAAAGCCATAGTGAAACTATCATAACCTGTCTTTAAAATATTCACGGGTGCGGACATCATGCACTGTAATTTAATCTAACACTAGCTTACTGACATAAAATTGGACACAAGTAATGCAACAGCCATATGACTGAAGTTCCCCATGGAGTAGAATATTTTTAGCTTACATCCCATATACAATGTCATTTTAGACAAACAATATGAGCACATATATCCAGACTACCAGGTGAAACTGATGCAAATAGATTTATGAGTAAAATGCATACCAGGTCCCCAAACTTGCCCCGCTAGTGCACTTAGGTCCCCAAACTCCTAAACCGTGTTAAGAGATCCATCATAGGTCCCAAATGTGTCACGCGAGCAACCAAAGCTACGTACCATGCCTCGTAGCGCCACACTGACAAACGACGCTGTTTTCATCTTCTCCCATTTGCTCCTTCATGCCTAGGTTCGTCACCTCCCTCCTGCTCCTCGGCCATCTATCACCAAGCTCCTGCTCGTCGGTCCACTGCCTCCCTCTTGTGCACTGACCATCCGCCTGCCTCCCTCCTCCTCGCCACCTTTGCGCATGTCTCGCTGGCCATGGTTGTAGCACAGACAGAGAGGGAGGGGAGGCCCCTGCTACCGCTGTGCCCTTGACGAGCCGGTCAAGTAGCCGAGCTTGGCGACACCCATCAATTAGCTCCTTATGCCGCACCATGTGGCCACCGCCGGGCCAACGTATCCTTCTACTTCCCGACGGCGGGCCGGGCCGCTGCTACACAACCATGGCCGGCACACAGACCACGCCGGTGCTACCACAAGCCCCATGCGCATCAATCTCCTCTTCTCCTTCCTCTTGTTCAGATTGGTGGAGTCCGAATTGTTGCCAGCGAGGTCGGTCGTGTCAGCAACCCAAATGGAGTAGACCTCGCTCGCCGTCAGACACGGTGCAGCTCCGCTTGGGCGTCTCGGCTGGCGACTCCACCTCCCAGATCCGGAAGACGAGGCCGTGGGTGCACAAATCCAGCTCCCGTTTATTCGTCTCTGGTCGCGGGGGGTGATGGCGCCTCTTGAGCTTCTTGAGGCGGACATGGTTTTTGATGATGAGGTCGGCGATGGAGGTCAAGAAGCCAGTTTGGATGGGAAGTGGCCCCGCGCGGGCTGGCAGGCTAGGGAGGAGAGGAGGCAGCACAGGAGGGAGCGAGGGTAGGATAGGGGATGGGCAAGAGGGAGAGAGCGAGCGGAGGACCAAGGCCGTAGGACAACCCTTGTGGCGGCGATCGAAGGACCGAGGGGAGGAGAGGAGAGGAGAGAGATAGGAGTGGAGGAAAGGAGAGAAGACATTGAGTTTTCTAAATGGTTTGTCAGCATGGCACCATAGCATGCCATGTCGACTTTGGTTGCTTGTGTGGCGCACTAGGAACCTGGAATGGACCCTTTAACACGGTTTAGGGTCCCAGATACACGTTTTGAGAGTTTGTGGACCTAAGTGAACTAACGGGACAAGTTTGGGGACATACGTTGCATTGTACTCTAGATTTATCATAAACCTAGCCCAAGCCTGGTGTAAACCTATATCTAACCATTTCCTTCCCAACCCTAACCTTATGGCATTGGAAGCTATGCTAACCCTATAGCAAGACCGCATATTCTATTAACTTACTAGAATATCCATGCTTATAGCTATATTCCTGGCATGAACCCAACTAATATGACAGGTGATTTACCAATGCATTCACCTATCAAGGATACTGGTAAAATATTATAGCTTAACACATATTAAGACAAACTCATACAATATTTACCAAAGATGGTTGCTAACAATCCAAAACGAAAAAAAAGGAGATATAACAGGCCTCCAGTGATTCCAGGATGTAACAGTTAAATGGGAAGTTTGAATACCAAAGGAAGAAGTTAATATTGTAAAGCATTTTATTATGTTTATCTGTCCTAGTTTTTCATCACTTAATTCATTTAAAGAAATGCTAAAAAAACTAAGTCTCAAAAGCATTCTCCTGATTCAAATGCAATGTGTCATACTCTATGCAAAAAAAAACAATAAATAACGCAATAAGCACATCCAAATCGTACAGAAAACATGGCATTCTCCGAGACAATTTTATTTCTTCATATTACAATAGACTGATTTTATATGCTAATCCACATACCTCTGACCGTCAGGAAACTCATTCCTCTGTAGCTGGGGTAGCAAATCTTGCTCTTCTGCTTTCCTTGAGAAGATCAATCTCCTTGTACAATCCTTCAATTCTGCTGCACAGTGAGTTGACAGAAAGGCTCCAATCGTCAAGCTTTAAGAACCATTCATGCTGGAATTTGTCAATCATTTCATTTGTCGCAGCAAGTTTTCGCTGCTCCTCCTCAAACCGAATCCTCTCCAACTCCTTCACACTAAGAACAAGACCACCACGACCAGTAACGTCGCCATAAAGAGGCTTGTTACAAGGGAATTTCTCCCTGTACTCATCAAAAGAAGCTCGGGTCTGTTTCAAAGCTTTTTTGTAGAAAGTGACCAACTGGGCCATAACATTCAGATCATGCTCGAAGCGTCTAAGCTCCGCTTGATACTTATTCTGTTGCTCAAACCGAGCTGAGTTTAGGGATTGAATAAGTGCTTCTTTCTGCTGCAGCATGTCAGACCAATGTTGTTTCTCAAACTGCAAACTGTGAAGTTCTTGCTCTTTCTGCTCATAGAGTCTGCTTGCCTCAACCATCAAGTTCTGTATAGGTACTGAAAAGTTTGTATTGAAAAAACCTGATCCAGATGATATGCTGCTACTGTTGCTATGGCGCATCCTCTTTTGCTGATTGCACTGAGGAAACTGCTCTTGTGCCTGCATATTGCCATTGTACCCATCAATATCACCAATGTGCCTCTTGCCATTATTCCCAAATAAATATGAGCTCCCTGGTTCCAGGTCCACTCCACTCTTATGTGCATCAGCCCCCATAGACAAGAATTCCCCAGGTAGGCCATGCACATTATCTGTTATGTTGTACGATGAGGGAATTGAGTTCATAGCCTGGAGGAGGTTTGATGATGTCATCCTTTCCAAGGATCCCCTTGCAGTGAAATCATCAAACCCCAACTCATCCCTCATCTCGGACTCCCCTTTATTCAAATTTTCAAACTCCATGCCCCCAAATGTATTACAGCGCTGCAAGGAGTGTGTCATTCCCTCATCCCCGTTGTCATCCCCAATTCTCCAATTCATGTCCTCTCCACCATTATCCTCCTCAAATGCATCATCCTCTGAATCCTCTGCCTCTTCATTGTCACTGTCGCCCTCATCCAGATTTTCAACATGTGTTTCCTCTTCCACATCCATACTATCATAACCGTTTGTAGAGTTAAAACCCAAGCTCAACCCCATTGCAACCTTCTCTTCATCCCCCTCATCCTCGTCGTCTCCCACCTCCTCTGCTACAGCCACCACTTCCTCCTGTGTCACAACTACTGTCTCCACCAAGGGCTCTTCTCTGTCCTCTTCTGCAGCCACTGCCATATCATCAGCCCCTGCTGGTTCTGCATTCCCCACATCCTCTTTGTCATGAGGCATCACCTCAGCAAGGCACCGCTTCAACTGCCACAAACCCCAAACCCAATCCATCCAAGTTTGTGCTGCTTGCGTGCCCATCCACTGTCCCTGATTCATCTAAGCTCTTACCCCTAACACCCTCATCCACCTCCAATTCATCTAAGCTCTTGCCCACATCCTCATCCACCGCCTCCGGTTCATCTATGCTCTTGCTTCTAACAGCCTCAGATTTATCCAAGATTTTGCTCCTTGCATCTTCATCTACCACCTCCAATTCCTCTATGTTGTTTGTGGCATCCGCATTTCCCAAACCCAACTCCTCCAAGACCTCATTCCTTGTAACAGCATCCCCGTGCTCCAACTCGTCCAAGCCCCCACTCCTTACATCAGCATTCCCCGATACCGACTCCTCCAAGCTCTTGCCCCCCACATTCATATCCGCATCTGCATCTGCATTCCCCACCTCCAGCTCCTCCAAGCTCTTGCTTTTCACATCAGTATCAGCATCCGCATCCTCCTCGTCCATCTCCACATCCACGGATGCCTCTGGAACAGCCTCCCCTCCCTCCCCAGTGTCCAACGGCTCAAACAGCTTCGGCTTCTGCGCCCAAATGAGCCTCTGCAGATGCGGCCCGAAGTAGCAAACCCCATCGTCCCTCTTGGGAAGCTCAACCAACTCCTTCTCCACGAGGCCCCAGATCAGGCCCGCCCAGTCAACCCTATGGGCTGACCCCTCCCTGACAGCCTGCTCCGCGGCGGCGACCTCCTGCGGCAGTATACACATGTCGTCGCCCTGGAACGGAAGCAGGACGTAATCCTGCAGGAGCTGCATGACGGCGGGCACCACCGCGGCAGGGTCCACATCGGGCGGCGCCGCCGCCGCGGAGGCGGGCTTCGGTGGGAGGGAGAGCGCGCGGGCGAGGTCGTACCGGGAGACAGCGACGCGGACCCCCCGGACGAAGCTGCGCTTGCAAACCGGGTCGTAGTAGGCGACAAGCGAGGCAACAAGGTCGGGCCGCGGGGCGTCGGAGTGCAGGTCGAGGCGGGCGAAGTTGAGGAGGCCGAGCGCGCGGAGGGCCGCCTCGTGGGGCGGCGGGAGGGCCGGAGGCCCGGCGGCGGGGGAGTCGAAAGGGCGGAGAAGGAAGTGGGCGCGGAGGTGGGCCAGGCGCTGCTCCGCGGCAGCGCGCTGCTTCTCGGTAAGGGGCTTCTTGAGCTTGCCGCCGCCGCCACCGAGGGGCTTCCGCGGCGGCATGTCCGGATCCGGCGAGGTGAGGGGATCGGCGGAGTCGGGCATGGCGGGGTGGGGAAATCGGGGAGGGGGATCGCGGTGTCGTAGGGTGGGGGCGCTTGCTTGGGTTCTTCGTGTGGGTTTGGGTTTCGCCGTTCCGGTTTCGTAGTGGGGTAGATGGAAGAGTCGACGAAAGTAAGGGGCTTAATTGAAAGTTGGAGGTCCTTTGTTCAGTTCAAGTTTATGCTTGTGTCTAGGATGGAATCATACGAAATGGAACCAAAGATTTGAGTAGAGTGTATGGTCAGTCCTCGAACTTGTGGAGATGTGTCATCCCGGTCCCCGAATTCAAAAAGTATGTCATTTCGATCCTTAAACTCTGTTCAGGTCTCATATTCGTCCAAACAGGTATGGATCTCTACCATGAACTAAGAATAGATTTGATTGCTTAAATAGAAAATTAGCGGGAGGTTAAATGCAAAATCACCCAGACACAAAAATTACACAAATACTTATAACTTTATAATGGTTCTTTTGAAGAAAAAAAATTACCTTCATCCTCTCATTTGTGGCCGCGTCGCCGGCTCGCCGTCGCGGCGGGGCATCAGGCGAGCCGCCACCACTGCCACACAAGCACTCGAGCGAGCACTCGCCGCGGGCGTGCGTGTGAGCGGCCGCCGCTTGGGGTGCGCAGGTGAGCAGTCGCCACCGCGCACAGGCACGCGCATGCGCACGAGGGAGCAGCCCCCGCGGTAGCGCGGCCGAGCAGCCACTGTCGCCAGCACATGGGCAAGCACCGCCGCCGATGCGCGAGTACGCGCAACAGGGCTTGGTCGCGGACCTCACCGATCTCCGGAGCTCGGACTCTTCCACGACGCCAAGTAGGTGCGGTTGCAGCTCGTCAGACGTGACGCCGAGTTCAAGACGCTATTCGGCCACCCCGCGCTCCTCCATGCCGATCGCACCGTCTCTGGCCGCAGGGTCCGCTACATCGAGGACTACATCCTCAAGCACGTCCTCCCCTTCTACGGTCAGCGTGCGTGCCTCTTCATTCCGCATGCTCCACCATCGATACATGCATCACACGCCTCCTGCTCCAGCACAGCACCGCCGCCGCTGCTCGTACCCGCACGGGACGAACAGCGGCACGCCGACTAGCTAGCCATGGCCATGAGAGAGGTGGGAGATGAGGATAGAGCTGGCATGTGGAACCATACCCATTTGGATTAATATGAGACCCAAATAGAGTTTAAGAATCGGAATGACACATTTTATGAATTCGAGGACCGGGATGACAAAGTCCACAAGTTTGAGGACCGGTCATAAACTTTACTCCAAAAATTTTATAAGTACTGTACTCCGATGACGACGAACACGGAACACCCCAAAACAATTACGAGCAGGGTTAACCATTTCGTTTTCCGATGAAATCCCGGTGTTTAGCGGAAACGAAATTTCGTTCCGAAATTTCGGTAAATTTCGGTGGATTTCGGTGAATTTTGGACGAAATTTGTTGAATTTTGAATTTTGAAACGAAATATATCGAAAAATACCGAAATTTCGGATCCCGATAACTAGCGGAAACGAAAAAAAACCGAAATTTCGGCAAAATTCGGCCGAAAAGTTAAACCCTGATTACGAGTGCAGATGATCTTCGAATCTGCCAAGGGCTTTCCACCGCACGACGTACAATAAATCATTGCAATTAGAACTTTCAACGCCGATGAAAACCAGCCGACTTTGATCAGACCACTATTTCCACTGTACCAGACTACCAGGACTTCCCTGGCAAGTCAATGATTTCTTGCAACAATGGCCCGAATCGTGCAGGCATCCGAAGTTGTAATGAGCACAGTTACAAGCATGGGAACGATAGCATTACCAAACACATAGCATGTGTCATACAACAGACAGTTAGCCACAAAAACTACTAGTCTAACTGCTGACTGTCGTTCAGCACAAGTCCAAAACAAGATGAACAGCAGCCATACTTCAAAACCTGGACCCCAAAACCCTCGAACCACTCAACCATAAGAATTCAGGTACATTTTCAAGCCAGGACCAGCCACAAACAAACACTGAAATAATGAATTCGGCTCATCGTGCTATTCTGGCCTAAGAAATGACTCGCTACATCTACTCTGGGATCATCTGCTCGTTGTCCGCATCACCTTCCGTTTCAATCTGGGGCTGCTTGGGAGCTGAGGCTCCAGGAGCCTGCTTCTTCTTGATACCGCTGACAATGTCGTCGATTCTCAAAAGCATGCAAGCAGCCTCGATAGCTGTCTTGAACGTCTGCGCTTTGACACTGTAGGAGTCCCAGATCTAAAAATAGAACACTGGCGCTTAGAGAGGCACAGAAACATTGGAGGCAAATTGGCATGTATGCAGATGGAGGGAGACATGTACCTTTCGCTCTTTCATATCAACAATGTCACCACTTCTTCCATCAAGGCCAACCCAGGCATTTTCGCCATTAGCATGCTGAAGCAACAAAAGCCATTGGTGCCATAAATCTAATGCATCCATAATATAATTACAGCAAACATCTAAACAATGAAAAGATTGTTTTGGAGGACTAATCATTTAGATCTCAAATCCACTATACGTCAAGCACTTCCATCTAAACAATGCGTGAAGTCATTTTAAATGTTAACAAAAAAATTGTTGACCTCACATCTTTTCATTGCTCGAAAATGCTAAGCCCTACTACTATTAGAAGTCAAGCACTTCCATATAGGCCAAGTCCAATAGATAAATGAAAGGTAACCCTCAATTTACACAAGATTAGGGATAATCACCTTTCCCTGGAGTTGAGTCATTGTCCTAATAACATTCAAACCACAATTTTGGGCCAATGTTCTCGGAATTGCTTCAAATGCCAAAGCAGCAGCTTCATAGGGCCACTGATAGAAACAAATAAAAAACAAAAAGATCAGATATTCAAGCATAGTTGGTAGAAAACAAAAAGATCTTTCCCTGTGCATTGAGCCACTCAGAAATTTATGTAAATACACACTATGGTATTACGAATCCTATATGATGGGATACAACAGAGGCAACTAACAATACAAAACAATACCTTTTCAACACCTTCAACTGAAGAACTCTTTTGCTTCAGTGTTGCCGATACAGTCAATTCAGTAGCGCCACCTCCAGGTAGGAGTTTTGGGTTTTTCAAAATGTTCCTCGCAACAGACATAGCATCCTGCATTAAGAATAGCATCTTAGAGGACAACTACATAACCTTAAACTTGTTGGCCTTCACATGTATTTCATGTTTGGGAAATGAAAAATAATTTTAGCACAGCCTTTTACATAGTTGAGTTCAATTTAATTATCTGATCCAAAAATATGCAGCAGAATGAGTTAATAAGGAGCAATAGAAGGAGGGAGATGGAAAAGGCCGAATGAGGAAAATACCTGCAGGTTCCTCTCAACTTCATTCAAGACATCCTTGCTTGCTCCCCTCAACAGAACAGTGCAAGCCTTAGGATCTTTACAATCAACAACGAAGGCAAAGAATTCATCACCTATCTTCTTGACCTCAAATAGGCCAGCTCCTGTGCCCACATCAGATTCCTGGAGCTCCTCAGGCCTGTTCACTATAACTGCTCCACAAGCCTTAGCAATTCTGTTGTTGTCAGTTTTTCGAAGTCTACGAATTGCACTAACACCAGCCTTGCTCAAATAATGGATAGCAAGATCACTAAGCCCTTTCTCTGTGATGACCAAATCAGGCTTAAATTTTAGAATTTGTGCACATAGGTTCTTTATGTACTCTTCCTCCATCTCTAGCAGAACCTGCCTGCAAATAGTAATTTGCCAATCATATTAACATTTTACTAAAATAACATAAGACTATTGCAACCATTGAAGTTCAAAAGGACTTATGTGATTCAGCATATTATGTCTACATGGCAGTAAAAGTTGCATGTAGGAACCTCTTACCAATCTTCTTCCTTCATCAACTCAGCATTGGTCTGATTTTCTCCCTTCTTATACTCAATAGGGCTGTCCAGCAGAATTATACGTGGGTTAACTATCTTCCTTCTCATTTTGCCAGGAGCCACAACATCCTTATTGATCATAACTCCTTTGAGGACCGTAGAATCCTCTAACTGGCCACCAGGAACCTTTTCTACTTTAATATACTTCTTGATATCAACTTCCCGCATACCCTGACCTAGGTCAACACCTGCTGTTGTAGTAGCATCGATAGCAAGGTCCTGAGCAAAGCAACATAATATGTCAGAAAATCCATAAATTGAACATAATAAAAAAAACAAGGTGGGGACAGCTGGTTGTTGAAGTTTCAAACAAAATACTTACAGCAATAAGGTCACCAAACTGACCAGTGAATTTTGTGCCGATGGAGCTCTTCACAAGACCTAGCATTGCCGTGCCTACATAATGTATATCACACTGACATCAATATATTATGTTATATAAATCAAATGATCATGTAAGAGGAGAGAGCTCATGTCCCTGGGAAGCACAAAACATAATGTTTGCAGGGTTTTTGGACTTAGAAGAAACCATAAAGTCCATGTAAACAAACCATAACATCCATGTAAACTTACGATCATTCACATCAACAGGCATTGCAATCTTGTCAAGAACAGCTATAGCGTCATCAAGCGCTTTGGTGTATGCTGAAATTGGAACAATATAAGTGTCAGAACAGATAAGAAATCAAAGAGAAAGAAAATAAGTCTTACTCCAGTAAACAGGCCCTGAGAACTAATGAATCACCTCGGCAAATGACGGTTGGATGATAGCTCTTGTCAATGAATGCTTGAGCAACGTGGAGCATCTCACCAGCTACCATTGAGAAATTTAATGCAAATGAATGAAAATATAGCTAACCATCATAACTATCAAAGCAAAACTGCCAAAAAAATGACAGATAAACCATATACCTAGAACAATCACAGAGGTTGTGCCATCGCCCACTTCCTCATCCTGTGTACGGCTTAGTTCAATCATAGACTGCACAATAACAGGGAACATAATTAGAGTGGCAACGTGCGTTCATCCATTAAACAAAAATATAGTGATCGCTGAATATGGTATACCTTAGCTGCAGGATGTGCAATGTCTATTTCCCTCAATATAGCATTCCCGTCATTAGTAACCACAATACCTGCAAAGCACAAATTACCAAGATGACACTGTCAAGACAAAAAGAAAAGGCACTAGAATACATTAAATATGGCATAATTTAATAATAGCCAAATTGATGTAATTTTATATACTGTACAATGACAAATGAAACAGTTAAAGACATCATTACACCATAGCATGACATATTTCTATTCTCAAAAGTCACTACTGCATAGACAAATATTTCATATTTTACAGGAATATAAACAAAAACATAGTTTATTTGCTCAAATAATTCACAGGCACATATGCATAGACAAATATTTCATATTTTACAGGAATATAAACAAAAACATACTTTATTTGCTCAAATAATTCACAGGCACATATGCATGTTCCCACAAAGTATGTATGCCGAGCACACATCAAGTTGTGTTGTTTTTAATCAATATGCCAAAAATATTCGTACTAAGCAAAAGGAATTTAAGTTTTCTGTAGGAAAACTATCTTAACAAAAGAATAGGGAAGAGGATCGCTAGAATTATCTCTAGGAGAACAAAATGGCATACATAACTGATCAGCAACTAAACAATTTCATCCCACACAGGTACAAGCCAGTAATAGGCAAGTTGATCCAAAATTTTCAATTAGAAGTTCTCATTGCAGAGACAAAGAAAAGGTTCATGGGAGCAGGTTAACAATATCAATGCTGGAGGTTATAATATGCGTAAAGGTTCAACTCTCTGTGGGATACCAGTGATTCCGTAATAGAATCTCAGCTAAACAGCCAAGGGGTTCAGAAAAAGGACTGGCAACACATAATTTGTATGAAGCAAGAACAATCCAGCAGAAAATATATTGCCGTATTACCAAATGCCCACAATCTCTTTAATATAAAACAGTTCATACGAACTTTGTGACCGAATTGAAATTTCAACTGATAACAATGCAATGAATATACTAGATTTGAGTTATTGGCACACCTCCGCCAGCATCAAGAAGCATCTTCAACATGGATCTGGGACCCAGTGTAGTGCGTATGATGTCTGCCACAGCCTGCAAATCAAATCCTAACATGTAACTTCACTGAACAATTAAGATTTAAGTTTACTCAACAACTAAAATGTCAAAAACATCTAGTAAGACATGTGGGGACATCCTCTAAAAAGGATACTTTTCCCCATATAACACATGGGGGCTACGGTAGTAGGCAATCAACAACAAAAAAGAACAGCTTACACAGAAAACTAATCAAACTAGTGCCGCGTCCTGCCCTGCACGCAGAAATTGACTGCCACACTGCCAAACTACCAGTCTACCACCAAAACAAAGCGGGTGAAAGAAATCGTAGAAGCGCTCACCTTGGCAGCCTGGATATTGGCCTGGTGCACCTTGGCGCCCGACTCCCGCTTCATCGAGTCCTCTGCTCAAATCAAACCATAAAAGAGATCAGACAAAAATTCGCACAAACCCAAACCGGAGAGATCAGATCAGCCTAAGCAGAACCCTAAAACCCGAAACAACAAATCGAATCGCGGGTCCCAACAGCGAGATCAAGCGGGTATCGACACGAACAACCGAAGGAAAAAGCCTAGACTAAAACCTAGGAGGAGCAAGGAAACACCATCTCGCAATCGGAAAACCAGGCACAAAAATGGCGGCGCGCACGGAGGAGGGAAGCGCATACTCATCACGAGGACGGGGGCGTGCAGCGCCATGGCGGTCTCGCGACGGCGGCGACGAGTGGGTAGTGGAGAGGAGAGGAGGGTGCAGCGCCGCGGGATCTTCCGAGCTTTCGAGGGTTTGTTTCGGTTTGTGGGTTCAAGTGAAACCCGCGACCTCGCCGCCTCTCGACTCCAGAGGGTTCGCCGCTCACGTGCTTCCGGCGTGCGACCTCGGGTGCCCTAGCTAGAGCCCAGACGGTGATCCCATATGCTATCCATATGCCATATGCTAATGGGTTGATGGCCCCTTTTTATTGGGCCTCATGCTCGGTCCGTCCAAGGCTAGAAAAGCCCAAATACGGTGGACAGGGAGCGAACAACTCAAATTTGCCCGCGGCTTTGCCGCGCGGGGCCTGTATCTCGTGTGGTAGTATTGTAGTTCATGTAAACTTTAGTTTATGCATGTAGTAGTTTTTGTCGCTTCATTATTTTTGTTTAGGTGTCGTGGTTTGTAGCCCACTATTGCACCTGGTATATATTATTGTCATTCTATTGCCGCGATGCTATTATTTAAATAGTATATTATTTTGGATATTGAAATGGAGGTATGGTATTTGTTGTTGTATTTATTGTGATGAAAAAAGGGTAAAATAATTTATTAGAGATTGCGGAGCGCAATCAGTAGGAAGCTTAATGTATTTGCAAATCATATGGCAATTAATAGTTGTATTGTTTTCTTGAAGGAAGTAGCTATTATATTAAAATATGGCGTGTTATTGAGGATGTAGCATAAGAAGTTATAGAAGAGTGGTGGTGCAATATTATATTTTTAGCAAATTAAGATGTTGTGTTGAACGAATCAGGAAAATATTTTGAATTTACAAAATTTTATTATATAGTGAAGTTGTAGGTTTTAAATTGTAGCCAAGTTTTGTGTTGATCATTTGTTGATTTGAAGATGTTTTGGTGTTCAAATTGTAGGTACAACAGGTTGCAAGTAAGCATTTGTGCAAATAAATTCTGAAAACATTATAAATTTAAAAATTTGCACTACAATGAATTTGTAGTTTTTGAATTCTTGATCCAATTCAATGATGAGCAACACTTGATTTCAACGCGTTTTGGTGTTTCAATTGTACATATAACGTTGCGCCTATAGAAGTAACAGATGCAACGAGTTGTGGATTGTTTTAATTAAAATTCGAGAGTTTTTCTTAAAAAATTTGCTTAGAGAGGACTAGGACGGCGGGTTGATTCAACGAAAACCTAAGGTCTTCTTTGCAAATTTCTATAAACCTTGCTTGTTGGACTGCAGGTTGATTCTGTAAAAAAATTGAGAGCTTTTTCGCAAAATTGATTGAGAGAGGAGGCCAAACTGAGGGTTGATTTCTTTGAAGTTCAAGGGCTTTTTTGCAAAAAAATCTGAGAAAGGTATGATCCAAGCTGTCCACCTGACCGATCCGACGATTGAGAATCGCTGGTGACATGGCGACACTGGTTGGCCTTTTTGTTCCAAGAATAGTGTATAGAGATAATTGTATCATGTGGCACGAGAAGCTGTTATGGGAGCGGTGGGCTTCCGTCTGTATTTGGTAGCCCAATAGCAAATGCGGCCTAAGTACACAGTTGGAACTTGGAAGTAGTTTTCTGTTAAAAAAATGAACACAGAAGCCCCTCATGGACAATTGGACATGATGGCAAATGCATAATAAATTGTACTGATCGGCATTTAAACAGATTAATGTCAGATGGCCTGCAATTTAAGGTGGCTGGATGCTACATTTGTACAGGGTCAAATGAGGCATACAGTTGTCCTCATAGAAACACAGCAGTGTTTTTGGTGGATAAATGCTGTGTTTAGCAAACCAATAGTACATATATGGAATTGTGGATTACATATATTACAATGAAACAGATGTTTTGGCAAAGAGCTAGAAACATTGTTGCCGTCTTCTTTGTTGGCGGCGCAAGACTTGATACCAGTTTTTTCGACTTGATAACTGGAAAGGGTGCAAGACCATTTAGTTTATTCGGCATGATACCTGCAAAGGGTGGAAGATCAGTTGGTTAGGCCTTTGTATTTTAATGGACGAATCTGAAAGCCAGGTTCACATTTTAATCATTGTATGTCAAAGCCAGGAATGTATAGAAGCTGAAACAGCCTTTAAGAGGGAGATGAACTATGCACCAATTACTAACTCGCTATGTATATTTAGTTACAAGAAATGTCATTCCCCAATTTATACGTAGGGAAACATGGCATTGCTTGAAAGGATCTTTGGCAGTTGCATGCATCTATCCAAGCTGTTGAGGATCCTAACAACAATGGGCATAACAGAATGACTTTCATAATCAAATATTGCAAGTACATAAAATGATGTGAACTTTTTTTCCTCTTCTTTTAAATTAGATTTAGGAATGCCAATATGGTTAAGACGCTATTTCTTTCTTTGAACAACTTTCAATTCTCTAATATATTTACTCCTTGTCAGTTGTTCAAAAAGTTTCGTTTTGCTACAATATGGAACCGTTGGAGATAAGGGGGAAATGATTTGAATTCCAACTTTGTGATGCAGCCTTACCATTCGTTTTTCTCTTACTCTTTCAAGCTTCTGCAGATCAGCCAGTGGGCAGTGCCCCTAACAGACCAGGATGTGGTTTACTGCTGATGAATCTGAAGAGTCCTCCAAATCCTAGTTAAATTCATTGAAACTACATGCTTGTGGTGACTGAACTGAAATTATGGGTTCAGATATGGAGATTCTCCAGTTCCCTACTTGGCTACTTGAAATCAAAATGAATGGGCCCTCATGTACCCTCCTTTCTGTTAGACGCACATCTCAAGATGCTCAAATTGAAGCTGAAACCAAATATAATGACACCTTTGTGCTGCCCACCAATTGAATTGAAACTACACTAGAGTTTTGGTTAGGTGATCAAGATTTCCTAGGTTCAAGTAAATTGCCATATCACTTAACATATTGCTCAAAACTATCCCATGAGTATGAAAGCGTGGAAAAAACTATCCTTCCTCTGCCCACCGACAACACAGGGCACTGCATACTTTTGGTGGTCCATGTTGCAGATATGAAAGCGTGAATAAACTATTGATGACCTTGGGAAATGTATCCAGGGTTCTTTTTTTTTGAAATATTATCCAGGGTTCTTTTTCGTAAACTACTGATGAACTGAGGAAATATAATGAGGTCTGACACATTGTTCTTTTTCCTAAGTTACATGTATCATATATTCAGGCCCTGTTTAGTTCCCACCCTGTAAACACAAAAACGCAAAAACGCAAAATTTTGCAAAGGAATCTTGCTAATTTGAAGTACTAAATGAAGTCTATTTACAAAACTTTTTGCATAGATGGGCTGTAAATCGCGAGACGAATCTAATGAGCCTACTTAATCTATAATTTGCAACAGTGATGTTACAGTAACCATCCACTAATTATTGATTAATCATAGATTAATTAGCATCATTAGATTCGTCTCGCGATTTACAACACATCTGTGCAAAAAAAATTTGTAAATAAACTTCATTTAGTACTTCAAATTAGCAAAATTCCGTCACAAATTTTTTGCGTTTACAAGGGAAGGGAACTAAACACGGCGTCACTCTAAATTTCATGACAGAATGCATTTAGTGGAACATCTAAAAGTCAACCACGTCCACATTAGAATTGCATGTCTAACAAAGCAAACTATAAATATTTACTTGACTGACAATTCTCTCAGTTCTAAATCTTGAAATGCAAATGGAACAGAATAATTTAAGTTTGTGTTTGCTTTAAAAATACAGAGTATACTTGGAGGCCTAATGCAATGTTCTTAACACTTAATGCCCAAACATATTTGGAAATAATACAACTGGACTTGTGTTTGTACCATAAACAATAATTCACTTATATGAATAGGAATATCCGTCGATCAGATTGTCAATAGAAATGCTGAACTGACAGGGCATTTTCTAAACTAAACAATAACCATGCACATATATGAAAAAGAATAGATGTGTCTTATATGTGGCACTCTATTTTATTTTTCAAATACAAAATTCCCACATCAACCAAATCTGGTCCTAGAACTTGCATAATTAATAGGATTGAAGAAAAGTAGCTCATAGTATCTGCCAATGTCTTGAGCAGCATGGAAGGACACAACTACCTCTAAAGGTGCTCTTGCAAGACCTGTAAAAATAGAAAGACCATATTCTGTAAATCTCTATCTCTTCTCTTCTCTACTACTAAAAATTCTCTAAGCGGGACGCCGCTTACATCGTACGTCGCCCAGGTGCGATTTTTCGTCCGCCAGCTTCGTCCTGCCTCAAGCGGTCACAGATCACCCGTTGAACCAGCGTTCCCGTCCGATCTACCCTCTTCGCACCCTTCCCCCGTGCGGCCGCCGCCATCCTCGCCGCTGTCCCCGTATCTCCTCCAGGGTTTTCCTAACCGACCGTTTGGACCGAACCGGCGCCCACCGGTTCCGGTTTACCGGACCGGTTTGACCGGTTACCGGTAGAAACCGGTCAAATTCAAATTTGAATTCAAAAAACTCAGTTCAACCGGTTCGTACCGGTATACCGGCCGGTTAGACCGGTTTACCGGCCGGTTTGACCGGTTTGAATTCAAATCCAAATTTAAAATCGCATGTGAAACCGGTATACTGGCCGGTTAGACCGGTTTACCGGCCGGTTTGACCGGTTTACCAAGTGGGCCTTAATGGGCCGTCTCATTTTTTTCTTTTTCTTTTTTGTTTCAACTTTAAATGCCCGAAAAGTATGTTAAACGAATGCATTTTTGAGAAAATTTGACACCATTAGATTCGTCGCACCTTGAAGTATTTTTAAGAATTTTTTGAAATTTTTTCATTTTTAAATTTAAATTTGAATTTTGAATTTGGACCGGTTTGTTACCGGCCCAAACCAGAACCGGACCGGACCTGTTTAACCGGTAACCGGTCAAACCGGACCGGTTCCGAACGGTTAGGGAACCCTGATCTCCTCCCAACTCTCTCAAATCTCCCCCAGACCCTCACCGGCCTATGTGCGCCGCCGCGCCGCCTCCTCGATGACTCCCGCGCCCGTCCGATTGGCGTCCCCCCTCCCCCCGGGTTCCCGAGATTCGGCGGCGCTGCTGGGCTAGGGGAGGCGTCTAGCGCGGGGCTGCAGAGGAAGGCGCCGACGATCGAGCGGCAGCTGGCTTGTAGTCTGGAGAAGCCCGGGGACGATGACGCGGGGGAGGAACCGCCGCCACAGATAGGGCGCTTGCGGGTGCGGATGCGGGTGTGTGACGCGGGCGCCGGCGACGCGAGCGGGGAGAGGAAGGAGGGGTCCTACTTCGTCCTGGAGGTGGCGGCGGGGGTCGCTCGTGGCCTCTCCATACTAAGAAGGTGAAGATCTCCAGGGATCTTCTTGACGCCACCGGGTGAGACCGCTGATTCCTTGTCCAATTTGTTTGTTGTGTACTACATACTTACGCCAGGTTTTAGCATTTTGTTCTTCTGAATGCAAATGGGGGTGTACTCTAAGATTGGTGCACTTCTGCACCAACACTCTTTTATTGAGGAGCATTAATCAAAACTTAGTTGTTTCAGTCCATGTCATTTCTGTTACTGTTGCCCCCTCGTACGGTGGTCCATGGCACTTCTGCACCAACACTCTTTGTGGTTGTTGTGGTCTGATTTTTTAGATGGGAAGTGGATTGCATGGTGTTTGTTTTGCTCACTAGAATAACATTATTTAACAACTAATTGTGGATGAAGGTTACTGGTAAGTGGCACTGGTGCAATGGCTAAAAAGATGCTCTGTTTCTTCTTGTGAGCATGGATTATGAAATTATTAACACACAGATACTGCCCAACATAAATTGGCATGCTTTCAGGACTCGTGCCTTTCGTCTGCCACTATTTCTGTGGATCATTGTCTGTGATTAGTGCCATGCCATTCTTGCTTTATCTCAAACTGATTGCCGATGAGATTATTGGTTTTGTCATTAAAGGTGGGACATATTAAAGCCTGTGACGCCTGTGTTTTCTCGTGCGAAATCAGAACCCTATCCTCCCTGAAGTTGAAGAGGGAGCTCTGCCAGAACTTGTCTCACTCCAGGGGCTATGTAAACACCTAACTGGTTTTTCAGGCATCAAAATTAAACGCCTCAGAAAGCTCCAGGAAATCGAGGATCCATTTACTGAGGTATGTGTAAGCTACTGAAGCTCATACCATGTTGCAGATTCACTACGTCAGCTGAGAATTTCAGAAGCCGGCGCCGCACCACAGCCATAGGTTTATATCCATTTCAATTTTTTTGTTAAATACTACTTAACGCTGTCAATGTGCACTGTACTTATTAGGTAATGCCATCTGTTTAACATAGATTTAGACATATGTGCAAACTATGATTTCTGACTTCACTGCTCATGTCTGTGACTTATTCTCCTTTTAGGAGAATTATCAATTATGGTACTAAGTGAACCGAACACACTATCCGATGGTGGACACTGGACACGACAATTATGTGACTTATTTCTCTTCTTGCCTAATATTTTTGTCGTGGTGTGGCAAACCATAGCCGGGTGGCAGAAGGCACCCGCCTAAGCCCAGATGGTGAGTTCTCGGGGGTTAGCTAGTGACTAGTTCAATCTCGCTCAAGAACACGATGAACACAGCAGGATTTAGAGTGGTTCGGGCCGCCGGAGCGTAATACCCTATGTCCACTGTGTGTTGTATTGCCTTGCCTCGAGAGAGTCCGCGAGAGCTTGTGTTGTGTCCTCGTGTGTACAGCGAGCGCCGCCCTTTTATATCTCAAGGGGACGCGTACATGGCCGTTGGGACCCCGACAGGTGGGCCCAATGATGTAGTACAAGATAACGTACTATCCATAATTATGGCGTCGCAGGCGAATGAGATCTCTCTCCTGGATTCCATTGTCTGCTCCTGGAGTTCCCCGTTCAGCGTGTCCAGGCGCTGTCTTGTCGAAACGGCGCCAGGTATAGCTAGCGGCGTTGCCTGCCACATAGCTGAAATGGGCCGCGTAGCTTGCGGCGTAGGCGGCATGATGGAAAAGTGACGTGCCGTCGTATCCAATTAATGCGGCAGACGGGCTCTACGCGGGTGCGGCACAGGCGGCTGCACTGTGTACCTTGGTAATACGCGGTGCACAGTGAGGTCTGACAAAGGCTGTCCCGCGTGCTGAGGCGACAGAGCACGCCTCAACCATCCGCATTAAATGCGGTGGGTGGGTGAGTCTTCCAGCGGAAGGCTCGCGCACGCGCTCGCGCCCGTGCCTCCGGGACACGTGGCGGCTCCGGACCCCCACGCGGTAAGGGAGGTCCGGATGGACGCTGGAGGTCCCGGACCCCTATGGGGGGTCCGCGGCCTCGGCTGTCAGCTCGGAGCTTCCCTTCCTTAGGGACACGTGGCGTCTCCGGACCCATCCCCAGGCGGGGAACGGGTCCGGGGCCATTGGCCTGGTGAGGAAAGAGCCTGACCTGTGGGGCCTGGCTACTCCGTCCTTCCTGCGCAGTTACAGATAACTACGCGGGTCCTGCCTTGCCGCAGTAAGAGTGGGTATCCCTGCTACAGGGTACCGACAGTGGCCCCCGGGCCCACCTTGGGGGAGGTACTAACCCGCAGGTGGGGCCACTACTGCGATTTGGCTCTGCATAGCTTGAAGCTTCTTACAACTGGGGTCTTTACCGGCTTTGACCATCCATCGGGTTGTTTGCTGCCTCATCACATCGTAATAGATTACTGACTCATGGCCCCCACGCACAGTGGTTAACCTAGTCACGCGCGCGACGCTCGGCATTGTTGCGGCCGGAGTAAACAGAACATTTACCACCGGCGCAGTTCCCGAAAAGCTCGGCCATGCCAGCGCTTAATACGCGCACGTCAGCTCAGCTTCCGCCTCGCTTCGCGCGTGGGCGACGGTTCAGATCCCGCCTTTTCACACCTTTGTTGGTTACCCGCACTCCCTGACAGATGGGCCTGGGCCCCCTTGTCATAGACCGGCGGTTAACACCAGGTGCGGGCGTCGCTTGGGTTCCAGCGACGGTTCCGGGGCGCGCCGGTTGAGTCAGGCTTTATAATGGGGCGAACCGCATACCTTGATTACTTTCCCGCATTCGTCTTCTTCCTTCCAACCTTTGCGCCCCTTTGCCTTCGAGCTTTCCTTGCCCCTTGCTCCTCCACGCAGATTGTTCTTCACCTCCACAGAGAGATGACATCCCTTGTTCATCCCCGCCGGTTCTAGACCGAGGAAGAGTTGAACACGGTGCGCCGCTTGCTAGGGTGGAGCCCACAGGAGACTGGCTGGGGGATCCGAGCAGGCTCGGTTCCCCTCGGCAACCTCCGCGCCGAGGAATTCGTGCTATTCACCTCGCACATCTCCTGTGGCGTGGGGCTGCCGATCTCTTCGTTCTTGCTCTGTTGCTGGAAGACTTCGGCCTCCAGCTTCAGCACCTCACACCTCACTCCCTCCTCCTGACGTCCATCTTCGTCCATTTGTGTGAGATGTTCGTGGGAGTACGGCCCTGCGTCATCCTCTTCCGCCATTTCTTCATACTGGTGAAGTCCGGGAAGGCGAAGGATGAGGTGGGGGCGTATTACTTCCAGACAAGGAGTGACCTGCCGACGCCTTACATTCCCGGCCTCACTGGCGGGAGGTGGGAGGAGTGGCGCAGGGATTGGGTGATCGCCACCACCGAAGCTAACGAGCGCCTCGCCCTGCCGACCAAGGGACCCGCCACCGACCGTGCATCCTGGAGGGCCAAGCCGATCCTGCAGCCGGATTTCGACTCCGTGCTGGGCAAGATCAGGTCGCTTGCGGAGAGCGGCCTCACCTCGCTGCATGTGCTCGGAGATTTCTTGAAGCGCCGGATCGCCCCCTGAAGCAGAGGCCGCGCCCCGCTTGGAGCTTCACCGGCCTCAACGACTGCAGCAGAACCCACCGCGGAGAGGGGTGCGACCTGACCCAGGAAGCACTGGAGGTCCTGGTGCGGGCGGTGACGGGAGAAATCTTCGTCCCGGAGAACCTGATCCTTCCCCATGGCGTCGTCCCCCTCTGCGAGGACGGCGGTGCTGGCTACTCTGCCAGCTCTTGACGACGGTGGACTGGCCCCACGCCAGACCGGAGGCGACCCGAACCGAGGGCTCCGGATCCCTGGCGCGTCCGGGGACCAAGCTATTCCGAGCGCCGCGGGGTCCGGCCCCACCACGAAGGGGAAGCAGGCCGTGCCCGACAGCGCCGCCACAAGCGGCCCCAGCCAGGTCCGGAGCAGTCCCGGCGCGTCTTCGGGAGATGCAGGCCGGCGCAGGCTACTCAGGGGCGACGGGACCCCAGTCACGGAGCCCGCCGCGAAGCGTCAGAGGACCGCTGGGGGCGCGGGCCAGGGTAGCTCCACCATCACCGCCGAGAGACAGTTCCCTCCTGCAGCAGCAACAGCAGCAGTAGGAGCAGCAGCAGCAGCGGCAGGAGCAGCAGCAGGAGTCGCAGCAGCAACAGCAGGAACAGTCCCGTGTTGCGCCCCCGTCGCCGCCACAGGGACAGTGGCAGCAACAGAAGCAGTCGTCGAGCCTCCGTGGACGCTGGGTTCCCGGCGCTTCAGGGTTAGTATTATTCTGGTCACACCCCTTATTCTCGGTGCACTGCTTTATGCTGAAAGCTCCTTCTCTTTGTTGCCAGGGCTCCTTGCCCAAGCATCCCTTCCACCATCGCCGGCTCGTCGGCTGGTGCCCAGGCGACCGCGGCCTTGGCGGCGACAGCGGCGGCGACGGCGGGTGCGGGATCCTCGGGTGCAGCGACCTCTGCCAGCCCGGTGGTGCCCGATGCGGTGGTGACGGGCGCGCCATCACCAGGCTCAGTAGCGCCTAACGCTGCAGCGGCGGGTGCGCCTGTGGCGGGCGCGGCAGATGCAGCGGCGGCGGAGGCGCCGGTTCTGGGCGCAGCCGCACCCGACGCAGCGGCGGCGGAGGTGCCGGTGCTCGGCGCAGCCGCACCCGACGCTGCGGCGGCGGTGGCGCCGATGCTGGGCGCAGCCGCACCTGACGCAGCGGCGGCGGCGGCAGAGGCGCTGGTGCTGGGCGCCACCGCACCCGACGCGGCGGCGGCGGAGGTGCCGGAGACAAGTGCTGCAGCGGAAGCTCCCACCTCCAGCTCCGGTCCTGTTGCAGAGGAGGAGTTGGAGGTGGTTTTTGGCAGGAAGGTCCTGCAGCTCCAACTCCCGGAGGAGGAAGCGACTCCCCTTCCCCAGGTGCTGATCCAGGTCCGGCGGTCGACAGAGGAGGCAACCTCCTCCGCCGAGGCGGCCTTCCGGCGGGAGTGGGCTGCCCTGGAAAGTGAACGCCAGCGCCTCTCCGACTGGCACACCCGCCTGGAGGCGCACACGAAGGCTGAAGCCTCCCGTGCTGTGGAAGCCCGGTTGAAGCTCAAGGCGGACCAAGAGGCCTACCGAGTCAACCTCCGGAAGGTGTTTGACCGGGAGTTCGCAGTGTCGAACTGGGAGCAAACCCTGGCGCAGCGGGAGGAGGCTTTTGCCCTGGAGGTTGTCGGCTCCGCGGCTCAGCGGTCCGATCTTGAGACTCTGCTCGCTGCCTAGCGGTCAGAGCTTGAGACCCGCAGCCAGGGTCTCGAGATCCGCAAGCAGGAGCTGGATGAGCTCTCTGGGATCCTGGCCGGATGGCAGAAGCAGCTGGAGGAGAGGGCCAGCAAGCTGGCTGTTGTCGAGGCGGAGCTGGAGGAGGACCGGAAGTCCCTCTATAAGCGGGAATCCCACGCCACCAGCATAGAGAAGCGGCTTGGGATACAGCGTGACTCCCTCAAAAAGCAGGAGTCGGTGAAGAAGAAGAAGGCTGAGCTCGAGGAGAGGTCCCGCGAGATGGACGTAGCTAAGGTGGCTCTGGACACCCGGGTGCAGGAGGCGGTCCAGGAGGCGGTTCAGAAGCACCAGGAGGACCAGCGCGTGGGGGCCCAGCGGATCCCTGACTGGGCGACTGAAGCGAGCCTAGCACTGGTGCCACTTGGAATGAGCCCAATCCAGGTGGCGGAGCCGCCAGCTTCGATAGCTGACGCACTCCCAGTGCTGAACTCCGCTTCGGATAGGCTCCGGCGTCTGGAGCCGGTCCTTGCTGGCCAGCTCGAAGCCGAGGGCCGCGAGCTGATCCGGATGGTGGAGGAGCACATCCTGACCTGCCTCCGGAGCTACGACCCGGCCATCTCGCTGACGCCCGTGGTCGATGGCCCTGTAGCGGAGACGGAGGCTGCCGCTCGGGACTTCGTCGCCGCCTACTTCAAGCGGGAGCCTGCAGACCCTTGAGCTGGGCATTGTATCTTTTTCCTTTTGTGTTATGTAACAAACATTGTACTAGTTGAAAATTTTGAAATAGAAGAAAACTTTAACTTAGCTGTTTGTCAGTTGCTGGTTTGCGGTATGCAGCACCCCGGCGCCCTGGCCCCCTGGCGGATAGGTTCAGTTGTTTGGACATGTCTGCCACCTGAGGCGTAGAAGATACTCCGGACCTCCTTGGGCATAGGTGCCGCATAGTTTGCAAGCCGAGCGAGCGTCTTATTCCTTTCCCTGCGTAGCAGAAAGAACTACAGAGAGAAGAATCAACTTGTTCGCATGGTAGTAATGATACTGCGACTTAGCTGTTTGATGCATGCAGGATCGATCGTTGGTGTCTGGCTCAAAGCAAACGCCCCGCCCCCCTGGGAGATAGACTCAGTTGTTTTGAGTCTGTCTACCATCAAGACTGGACCTTGATCTGCATGAAAACCTTTAAAGCGAATGCCGGTACCCCCTGGTAGGTAGGCTCAATGGTTTGAGGCTGGCTACCACCAGTCAGGGTTTAACCTGTGTACCACTTCAAAGTTACAGCTTAGTAGCAGGCCCGCGGGACTCATCCTGGACTGGCCCCAGGCTAGTACCAGGTCCGGGGCTCTATATGCACAGGTCCAGGTAGCTCAGTGCTTGTTACAGAGTGGCGGAGTGTGTAGGCTTAGGGTGCGGAACTAGGCTAAGGCGCTACACAGGGCTCCGGACCACTCCAGGAAACAACACAATCTTTCCGGACCTGGCTTCGACGCCCCAGACCCTTCCCAGCAGTGGGTGAGGTCATTTTGTCGTACTCGATCCTTTGAGATATGGAGCTGGACATGCCGTGTAGGACTTAGGAAGCCAACTCCTGGGCTAGAATGAGGTCCAGGCCTCTAATTACCCAGCCCCGGGTACTAGGGCACTCGTTACAGGGTGGTGGAGTGTATGCTTTGGGTGCGGAACCGGCTAAGCGGCTACAAAGGACTCCGGACCACCCCAGGAAACAAGCACCCCCTCTCCAGAGCAGGTCCTTAGGAGTCCGGACCCCTCTCCAGCAGCAAGAGAGTCTGCATTTGGACGGCAGTCCAGCAACTCAATACAGATCTTAGGTATAGCGACAAGAGTGGAAGTCCGCGCGGAGGTTAGAAAAGCAGAATCTTCGAGAATTGAAATGCGAAATTAAATTTTGACACAAAGACAAAACTGGGGTAAAATTTTCCTTTGCAACTTGACATACATGGCTTGCGCGATGGATGCCAGAGGCCGGGTTTACGAGGGCGGACCTCTACCGCTCTGGGCCACGCGTTAATGCTAGCCGACGGTGCGATGGTTGCCAGAGGTCGGGTTTACGGGGGCGGACCCCCAACCGCTGTGGGCCGCACGCTGATTCTATCTTATTACAAAGGAAAAGTTCATTTCCCTGCCCTACCTAAGTGTAAAACTTACGCAGATGCTCTATATTCCATGGGTTGGGCAGCGGCACTCCATCTTCTGTGGCAAGGCGGACGCACCCGGGCCGGCACACCTCTGTCACCTTGAAGGGCCCCTCCCAGCTGGGGGAGAGTTTGTGGAGCCCTGCTCGGTTTAGGATCCGTCTGAGGACGAGGTCGCCAGCCCGGAGCTCCCTACTGTGCACGAACCGTTGATGATAGCGCATGAGCGCCTGGTTGTAGCGTGCATTTCGGATTGCTGCTCGCCACCTACGCTCGTCGACGAAGTCGACATCGTCACGCCGCTGCTGCTCCTGCATGGATTCGTCAAAAGCCTGGACCCGTGGTGAGCCCAGGTGAATTTCTAGGGGAAGGCATGCTTCAGCCCCGAAGACCAGGAAGAATGGAGTCTCCCCGGTGGCTCGGCTGGGTGTGGTCCGATTGCCCCATAGTACGCACGGAAGCTCGTCAACCCATTTGGCACCATGCTTCTTCAAGCAGTTGTAGGTGCGGGTCTTGAGTCCCCTGAGGATCTCTGCATTCGCTCTCTCAACCTGTCCATTGCTGCGGGGGGTGTGCCATGGACGCAAAGCATAGCTGGATGCCGATGTCCTCGCAGTACTCTTGGAAGAGTCTGCTTTTGAATTGGGTCCCGTTGTCCGCGATGATGCGGTTTGGACGCCAAATCTGCACATAATGGACTTGAGGAATGCGACTGCTGACTTTTTGGTGATGTTCACCACAGGGGTAACCTCCGGTCACTTTGTCAACTTGTCGATGGCGACGTAGAGGAACCGGTACCCGCCGACGGCCCGAGGGAATGGCCCCAGGATATCCACGCCCCACATGGCGAATGACCATGAGGGCGGAATCATCTGCAGAGCTTGAGCCGGTGTGTGTATTTGCTTTGCATGGAACTGGCATGCTTTGCAGGACTTTACCAGCTCAGCCGCATCCTGAAGTGCTGTTGGCCAGTAGAAGCCATGCCGGAAGGCTTTGCCAACAAGCGTGCGAGATGAGGAATGATTTCCACACTCGCCTCCATGGATCTCCGCGAGCAACTCACGACCCTCTCCCTGGGAAATGCACCGCATGAAGGACCCCATTGGCGCCACGGCGGTAGAGATCCCCTTCTACCACCACGTAGCGTTTAGCCAATCGTACTATGCGCTCAGCGGACACATCGTCATCAGGGAGGATATTGTCTTTCAGGTAGTCCCGTATCTCGGAGATCCATGCATCGGGGGCTTCCTGAGCAGGTGGGAGTGGCTCTATGAGGTCTCCAGGATCCTCAACAGAGGTCACAACCCAGGGCGGGCACCACACGTGGAATGCCGCCGGGACAGCTAGCTTCGAGGTGCTCACTTGATCCCCTTCACCCAGTTCGGCTGGCTGGGCGGTAGGTCTCAGCAACCATCTTTTGAAGACGCCCTCGGGCACGGATGCCCAGGTAGATGCTCTCGCGGAGAGATCATCTGCTGCTGAGTTGAGTTCGCGGGGAACGTGTTGCAGTTCCAAGGCGTCGTAGTCCTTCTCGAGCTTCCTCACGTGGATGAGGTATGCCGCGAGCTGAGGATTGTTGCAGCTGCAATCCCCTCGGACCTGCTTGGCGATTAGCTATGAGTCCCCATTCACCAGAAGCTGCCGGACCCCCAGAGACAGGGTTTGCGTCAGACCAAAGATCAGAGCTTCGTACTCCGCCATGTTGTTGGTGGCCTTGAACTCAAGGTGCACCATGTACTTCAGCTAATCTCCGTTTGGGTCGATGAGGACCACACCAACTCCGGCCCACTTCTCGCGCGTGGACCCGTCGAAGAAGAGTGTCCAGTGGGGCTCGGTGAAGACTGTGTCCTGATTTCCGGCTCCGGGGGTCCGGCGTTGAAGTCCGGACCCCCAGAATTACTTGGGGAAGGAGTCCATTCCGCTATGAAGTCTGCCAGGATCTGGCTCTTGACTGCGTGGCGAGGCTGGAAGTCCAGTTGGAACTCAGCCAACTCTGCTGCCCACTTGGCGATATTGCCCGTGGCGTTGGAGTTGTGCAGGATCGCTCTTAGCGGATAAGAGGTCACTACAACAACTCGGTGTGCCTGAAAGTAATGCCGCAGCTTCCTGGACACAATAAGTATGGCATAGATAAGCTTATGCGTCTCAAGATACCTGGCCTTTGCCTCGTGGAGGACTTCGCTGACGTAGTAAACTGGCTTTTGAATGGTCCGGACCCTGCTTACCGGGTCCGGCTCGCCCTTATCCACCACATCAGGTCCTTGGGCCCCCAGCGGCTCTGGGTTCCCACTGGGACGAGGCTCCTCCGGACCCCCTTGTGCGGGGTCTGGACCTTCAGGCTGAGGTGAGGCTGACGGGCCCTGTGTCCGAGGTCCGGCTCACCATCCTTGGCTGGGGAGACACTGGTGCCCCCCCCGGCGAGTCTGCTCCGTCCTTTCGGCGACCAGCACCATGCTGACCGCCTCTGCAGACGCAGCAAGATACAGAAACAACGGCTCACCGGGCTCTGGAGCCACCAATACTGGCAGTGAGGTGAGGTGCTGCTTCAGTTCCTGGAAGGCTTGCTCAGCCTCTTCGGTCTAAGAGAATGGACCGGACTTCCTCAATAATTTGAAGAAGGGGAGGGCCCTCTCAGCCAGCCTCGATATGAAGCGGCTAAGAGCGGCGAGAGATCCAGTAAGCTTTTGGACGTCCTTGATGCGGCCGGGAGGCCTCATCGCTTCGATCGCCTTGATCTTGGCTGGGTTTGCCTCGATGCCTCGATGTGAGACCAGGAAACCCAATAGCTTCCCTGCTGAGACGCCGAAGATGCACTTCTCGGGGTTCAGCTTCGTGCGCGTGGCGCGGAGCCGGTCGAAGACGAGGGACATGTCCTCCACTAGTGTTGACCCTAGCTTGGTCTTGACCACAATGTCATCAATATACACCTCAACAATATCTCTAATTAGATTACAGAAGGTTTTGTTCATAGCCCGTACAAACGTGGGCAAGGCATTCCTTAGACCATACGGCATGACAATGTAGCAATAAAGCCCATCTACTGTTACAAAGGCAGTATGCTTCCTATCCACTCTAGAAATCTAAATCTGGTGGAAACCAGAGTATGCATCTAGGAAAGACAAAAGGTCACCCCCAGAGGTGGAGTCCACGATCTGATCGATACGTGGAAGAGGATAGGGGTCTCTAGGGCATGCCTTGTTGAGGCTGGTGTAGTCGATGCACATCCGAAGCTTCCCGTTGGCCTTTGTGACGACGACCGGATTGGCCAACCACTCGGGGTGGTGGACCTCCTCGATGAAGCCAGCGTGTAGGAGCTTGCGGACTTCTTCGCGGATGAAGTTCTGCTGCTCCACGGACTGCTTCCGAGGCTTCTGGCGCACCGGCGTGGCGTCGGGGTAGATCCTCAGATTGTGCTCGATCACTTCCCTAGGGATCCCGGGCATCTGTGACGGTTCCCAGGCGAACACGTCGTCATTTGCCCGGAGGAAAGCGATGAGCGCGTCTTCCTATTTCTCCCCCAGGTTCCCCGCGATGCGGGTGGTCCTGGTGGAGTCAGCCCCGATCTGGACCGTCTTCACGGGAACATCGTCCGGATCGGACGGCTGAACCCTGGGTGCTTTTGCAGGTGCCCAGGGTTGCGAGGGGGATGGGTCCTCCTCGGAACATGCAGCCTCTGCCGCCAGAGCATGCAGTCTCTTGACTGCAGCGACGGCAGCGGTGCGGTCTCCCTGCACGGTGAGGACACCGGCAGGGGAAGGCATCTTCAAGACCAAATACCCGTAATGGGCAATGGCCATGAAGCGGTAGAGCGCCGGCCGGCCAATGATGGCGTTGAACGGGAGGTTCACCTCCGCTACATCGAACAGAACGCTCTCTGTGCGGAAGTTCTCCTCGGTCCCGAACGTGACCGGCAGTGTGATGCTCCCCAGAGGCAACACCGGATGTGGGACCACTCCGGAGAATGGGCGAGAGGGAGTCAGCTTGGACTCTGGGATCTGCAGCTGCTTGAACGCTGCATAGCTGATGACGTTGAGGCCAGCCCCACCGTCAATCAGCACGTGATAGAGCTTCACGTTGGATATGACAGGGGCAGTGACTAGAGGTAGTACACCAGCCCCAGCCATATTCTCCGGGCAGCCGGATGGCCCGAAAGAGATGGTGGTGTTCATCCACCTCTGGTGCGGCGCCGTCTTTGGGACCCCCGGCTTCACCGAAAGGACCTCTCGACGAAGGGTCTTCACGTCCCGTCGGGAGACAAGCTCCCAGCTTCCGCCGTACATTACGTACAGCTTCTTGCGGCGGTCGCCGTTGTCGGAATCGGAGTCGTCGTCGTGGTAGACGCCCTTCAGCTCCCGAGCGGGGGACTGGTATCCCAGCTCCTCCCCAGCAGCGGCTCCGCTGTCGGAGGCTTTCTCCTTACCAGGCCGCTGGCGAGGAGGGGGTGAACCATCCTTGGAGGACTGCTCACGCCGCCCACTGACCCGCTTCGCGAGCTTCTGGATCTCGCGGCAGTCAGCGGCGCTGTGGCGAGCGGTGGGATGCACTGGGTATGAACCTCCGCTTCCACCTTGCGGGTGAGGGCGTTTGCCATATGCATTCTGGCCCCCAGCCATTGCTGCAGCAGCCTGCGCCGCTGCTGGCGCCGCTGCTGCAACGACTGGCCCGCCAGAATGTGGCTCCCAACGACTCCGGTTCTTGTTCTTCTTCTTACCACCGCCCTGAGCGGTAGCACCGGAGCTACCAGCCTTGGCGTCTCCGTCTTGGGGGGCTGAGTGCCATGCTCGGCCCCTAGCGGCCCTGGCACACTTATCTGCCAGGGAGAAAAGCGTAGTAACGCTTTCCACATCGTGCATCGCCAGCTTCTCGAGAATCTTCTCGTCACGTACCCCCTGGCGGAAAGCAGCGATAATAGATGCATCGGAGATACGAGGAATGGTACCCCGTACCTTAGTGAAGCGCGAGATGAATGCCCGGAGCGTCTCTCCGGGTTTTTGCCTCACGGCGTGGAGGTGTGCCTCCACACCATGCTGCTGGTATGCACTGGCGAAGTTCGCTGTAAACCTCGCACAGAGCTCCTCCCAAGACTGGATCGTCCCAGGAGTGAGGTTCATGAGCCAAGTCCGGGCTGGCCCAAACAAGGCTACATGAAAGTAGCTCGCCATGACGGCGTCGTTACCACCGGCTGCTGTGATGGCAGTAACGTACACCTGCAGGAATTCCGACGGGTTAGTGATACCGTCGTACTTCTTCGGCAGGTGCGGGCGGAACTTGGACGGCCATGCCACCGCGCGGAGGTGCTCTGCCAGCGCAGCCCACCCCAGCCACCGGGGTGCCCGCCTGTATCCGGGCGTTCACCGGGGGCTTGGGCGCTACCACGTCCAAGTAGCCATTGAGGTTGCGGCCCTCAATGTTGAGACAACGCTCTCGCGCCCTCTCGACGGAGATGCGGGCGTCCTCACCTGCACGCCTGCGGTTGAGCTCCGCCCGCAGATCTTCTGTTCGTGCGCCCCTCACCGTGGGGGAGCACACGGATGCCGACACACCACCCTGGCGCCGGTGGTAGGGTACCACCGCATTGCCAGGAGGAGGTCGTTGCCCAGTCCTTGCAGAACTGGGGGAGGTCTGAGCCAGATGGAGGAGACGGTCAACGTCGTCCCGCCACTGCCTCAGGGCGTCTGGCGAGGCTGCAGCAGCCGGGGTGCGAAGCAACTCCCTAGCGCCGCCAGCGCTCCGCCGCTCGCAGCGCGCGCCGTCGCCGACTGTGGCTGCTCCACAGGCACGGTTGCCCCTGGAGCAGGAACGCGAGAGGCGTGTGGCGTGGAGGACGCCACACCCTCCGTCATCTCCACGTCGTCCACACGAACCATGGAGACGAGGAAGAGATGAACTGCGACCAGCAAAAATTCCCCTACCTGGCGCGCCAAATGTCGTGGTGTGGCAAACCACAGCCGGGTGGCGGGAGGCACCCGCCTAAGCCCAGAGGGTGAGTACCCGGGGGTTAGCTAGTGACTAGTTCAATCTCGCTCAAGAACACGATGAACACAGCAGGATTTAGAGTGGTTCGGGCCGCCGGAGCGTAATACCCTACGTCCACTGTGTGTTGTATTGCCTTGCCTCGAGAGAGTCCGCGAGAGCTTGTGTTGTGTCCTCGTGTGTACAGCGAGCGCCTCCCTTTTATATCTCAAGGGACGCGTACATGGCCGTTGGGACCCCGACAGGTGGGCCCAACGATGTAGTACAAGATAACGTACTGTCCA
Organism: Panicum virgatum; assembly: GCF_016808335.1. Classification (NCBI taxonomy): domain Eukaryota; kingdom Viridiplantae; phylum Streptophyta; class Magnoliopsida; order Poales; family Poaceae; genus Panicum; species Panicum virgatum. The sequence continues at coordinate 31,327,191 of NC_053148.1, read as the reverse complement.
TAATTATGGCATCGCAGGCGAAGGAGATCTCTCTCCTGGATTTCATTGTCTGCTCCTGGAGTTCCCCGTTCAGCGTGTCCAGGCGGGTGCGGCACAGGCGGCTGCACTGTGTACCTTGGTAATACGCGGTGCACAGTGAGGCCTGACAAAGGCTGTCCCGCGTGCTGAGGCGACAGAGCACGCCTCAACCATCCGCATTAAATGCGGTGGGTGGGTGAGTCTTCCAGCGGAAGGCTCGCGCACGAGCCCGCGCCCGTGCCTCCGGGACACGTGGCGGCTCCGGACTCCCACGTGGTAAGGGAGGTCCGGATGGACGCTGTTGGTCCCGGACCCCTATGTGGGGTCCGCGGCCTTGGCTATCGGCTCGGAGCTTCACTTCCTTAGGGACACGTGGCGTCTCCGGACCCATCCCCAGGCGGGGAACGGGTCCGGGGCCGTTGGCCTGGTGAGGAAAGAGCCTGACCCGTGGGGCCTGGCTACTCCGTCCTTCCTGCGCAGTTACGGATAACTACGCGGGTCCTGCTTTGCCGCAGTAAGAGTGGGTATCCCTGCTACAGGGTACCGACAATTTTCTTTGCGCAAGTTGTAAATTGTTTAACACTTACCAGTGGGCCTGTACATTGATGCAATTGGCTAAGAACTACTTGTGTCCCTTGAGTTATGCTCAGATTGCCTATTAATTTGAGGTCAAAAATGCATTCTATAATCGGTGGCTTCAGAGTCCTTTGCTAAGTATAGGTATACTCAAGGGACTAATTCTTGGGTTTTATCGTGTGCCTAATTATCATTGTCTTAGTTCAGTCATAATATTCTGCAGTGTGCACCAGTGCTGTGAGTAGTCTTAGTTCAGTCATAATATACTGGCTTGGTTTGCTAATGTAGGATTCCTTCCTTTTGTTTGATAGTTGGGCTTATAAGTTTCTTTTTCAATGTACAGAAAAAGGGATGAAAAATATACTTGTATTCTCATTGATGTTAAATGGGTGGCTATTTGTCGGTACCTCAGGACTGGGGTACCCCCTCTTGCTATGTCAAGACTCGTGTAGTTATCCGTAACTACGCCCTAAGGAGCTGAGCAGCCGGATCTCTGGGTCCGGCCCCATCTCACCGGACCAACAGCCCCGGACCCGCTTTCCGCTCGGGATAGGTCCGGTGTCGCCACGTGTCCTGGAGAAGAAAGCGCTCAGGGCCAAAACGGCCGGGGGCCCCGGACCCCCCACGGGGTCCCGAACCCCCATATACTATCCGGACCCCTCTCCGGGAGGGAACAGACACCCCGCCTGGGGGGTCCGAAGCCGCCATGTGTCCGCAGGCGCAGGTACGCGTGTGGCCACCAAGCTCCCTCGGAAAGACTTGCCCACCTACCGCATTCAATGCGGGAGGCGTTAAGTGCGCTCTGCCACAGCAGAGCCCGAGGAGACTTTTGCCAGGCTGTGCTGTTAATCGCGTGTTACCAAGGTGCACAGTACAGCCGCTGGCACCACTCACGCCACGCGCGTTAGCCTGCTACGCCAGTTAGACACGACAACTCGGCAACGGAGTATCATAACGCCTATGCGGTAGACCCAACAGTCTACGCCGCAACCTACACTGCCTCAACGGGCGCCTCGCCGATGGGACAGAAGAAGACCTCCCTCAGTCAGGGAGTCTACAAGACGATGAGCGTATCCGGCAAAAGATGCTCCATCACTGTAGCATCATTAGTGTCTATTTAGTATAGTATACATCCTTGTTGGGCCCACCTGTTAGGGTCCAACGCCTATGTACGCGCCCGCCTTGCTCTATAAAAGGGGAGCGCCCGTTAGAGAAGCGCTCAGGTCGAAAGAGAGACTTGGGGGCAGAGGATAGACTCATTCATTCCTAGTGCAATACACCACACAGTGGATGTAAGGTATTATGCTCCGACGGCTCGAACCACTCTAAATCCGTGTGTTCTTGCGTTCTTGCCCCGAAGCTAGATCGGCCTAATAGCTTAGCACTTCCCCGAGTACTCCCCCTCGGGGATTAGGCGGGTGCGTTCCGCCACCCGGCTGTGGGTACCCTAAAAAGCCCACGACACTGTTGATAATATTGCTCGATTGGATGGTTGCTGGAAAGTGTTTCTTTGCAGAATATGGATTGTGATTTATTCGTCGCCCACCTAATTCAAATTCTGGTAAAAGTTAATAGACCTCTTTTGACTCGCAACAAATTTTTTTTATTTTTGCATTTTGCGTGCAGAGCACTGTCATTTTGACGATTGGAGGCGGATTATGCTATATGCAGGAGCTTCGAGGTACAAAGACAACTGCCAAGTTATGAACTCTGGATTTAATGTATTCGTCAGTGTTCCTTCAATCATATTTTTTTATTATGTAGGTTGGTTTGTGTTCTAATTGACTGAACTGATGGATGGCATATCCATATTTTCATTTTTCAAATTTCAGCCGATGATTTCAGGTTAGTTTGTATTATGATGGATATACCCGATGGATAGTATGAGCATTTCTTCCTATCTCAAAAAGTAGTTTATGAGTCCTCTACAAATCCCTATCTCAAAAAGTAGTTTATGAGTTCTCTACAGATTATAAATGTCAATAACATTTGTTATCCATTTGTGGACTTGCTCTAATATATCAATGCCAGATTGCCAGTTAATACAAGCCACGAGATGCTTTTGAGCTTTTGACTATGTTAACTCCATTTTCACAGGATGAGAGTACGAAACAAGGACTCACATCTTTGAAGAAGTAAACCATGATATGGCTGAATAAATTGCAATGGTATATCCTGTCCTTTTATTTCCTAATTATAGTTCGATGGTGCCCAGCCATAGTAAAAGACATGAGTCTAGGCTTCTTGGTTCTGGCTCACCAATGCAGATCACTTTATCATAGGGAAGGAGCCAAGACCCTCAATTCTTTTTCATATTACCGCTAAGTCCATTTATTCTGTTATATATTGACATTGTGCACTTATTACTCGCTTACTCAGAGTCCTGGCATGATCATGGTTCACCTGCTTTCTTAAGAAGTCTTGAAAAAAATTTTCTCCAATCTCACTTTGCATACTCTAAACTTTGATTAACTTATTGTGTCTGTACTGACAACTAACTCTGCAAGAGTTTTGCCGTACCTCTGAATATACTGATATTTGAAATGGGTTTCCACCCTAGCAAGAAAAATGTTTAAGCTGCAAATCTCCATATATTTTCATGCAATGTATCTGACTGTGGCATCATTGTGTCGTTTTCAAGTTGAGCTTATCATCGAATACAATGTTTGGCATATTTTCCATACATGTTTTTTCCTGTTACTTGTTTACGAAGCTGGAACTAAACATTTTCTTCTTTGGCTGAATGCACATATGGCCAATAGCATGTGGTTCATGTCGTTTTTTCATGTGTTTTACTAAAAAAAAGACTATAAAGAGTGTATGTTTTCTCTTCTTTCGGGTTATCTCTTGTGCCATCTAAATCATTGCAAGCCAATAGATTTTCTCTTGTGTCATCTAAATCATTGCAAGCCAATATATTTTCTAGGGGTCATTCAGCTGATGGAGGTGATGCCAATTCATCAAGATGTATGGAGTTGCAATGACAAAATTCCACAATTTGAGATACTATATTTGAGGAAAATAGATTATTCATCCACCAAGAGTTAGCAATTGTATACTGATGGTGCTCTAACTAATGATGTAATAAACAATATATTATGAGTCAGTTCCATGGAAGTTAGGAAGGCCTGATGGAGCAATCTTTTATTTGATGAAAAATTAAATGTATATGGAGTTTGCTATATTCTTAACTGAGCTATACATATTCCTGCATAGAGTGTAAGTGTTTGGCTCTTTCTCTGGGAGCCTTATTTGCCTGTGATAGTTTAGTGGGGAGAATTCACCGCAGACTGTTTATTTTGTTTGCTGCACTTCTTAAATAAGAGACTATCGTATTGCACCTTGTATGTGATGTATCCACATGCTGGTGTATCATACATGCAACCAATATGTCATTATCAACACCATGTTTTCCATAATTTATGTATTGCTATGAAATTTTTTTATCGCCCTTAGCAACGCACCGGCACAGACCTAGTGCAAAATGATAAAACTGGTTAATACTTGTATAATCCTAATGTCAGCTTGATCCTACATGACAAAGAAGGAATATCACCAGGAGGAATATGCAGGTACAGTGAGTGTTGTAATCTCTCAGCTCAAGCTGCCAAATCTAGGGAAAAAGAATGCTTGAAATCTGTGAAGGCAGAACCACTGAAGCATGAGCTTGTTGGTATTTCGTACCTTCTTTTTTCTTCACTTCTGGTTGTTGCTTATTTGGGATTACTTCCTGGTGGTAGTTCCTGAAAATACATGGTAATATTTTGTTAGAATAATTAGTATTGAAATTGAAGTAATTGAAATCGACATATCTGTAAGAGTATATTATGTGTTTGTGCACATGTTGTTATGCAATTAAGACATACTAATTGTATATATGTAGGCTCTGTGCATGCAAATCCAAGAAACATCTCAGTTACATATAAATTGAAGAATCAAATGTGATTCATGTGTACAATATAAGATAAGATACATATGCTATTGGTATGTAGTCTATACAGTTTACCATAAATTCATGATATACGAACATCAAAGCTTAAAATATTTGAAGATATGGATTGACAGTTTAATTGCTGGAATTGCATTAAGCATATGATAGCATGAAAATGGTATCACATTTATTTGTGATTGATGGGCTTCATCCGGACGGAGGATTCTCAGCCTACGTTCTTGATGGCATTTCCTCGAGCAGTTAGTGAGCAGTTGGTGGACGGCTGGGCGTCATCCATTTAGATCGACCGGTGTCGTGTCGGGTCTGGTGCGCCGTCCGTGCAGTGTAGCCTTTCTAGGGGTAGGGGCGGTGGCTGGCAAGTGCCCCAACCAGGCTTCCTCCCAGCTTGGTGAAGAGCTAGCGAAGTGATCAATGCAGTGTCCCCCACCCCACCCCGAATGGCCAGAGCGGTTGACGGCCGGAGGCATTTCCGGCGGCGGTGTTCGCGAGCGGGTGCGTTCGCAGGTGCTGGCGGCCGGGGGAGGCTGCGGACGGCTGTGGCGGTTTCGGGCAGCGGCCGCGGGCGGTGGGTGGTGGGCGGCGGCGGCCTCTGGTGGCGGCTACGGGCGGCGGCTAGAGGCGGGCGGTGGGCACTGGCGAGCCTGCGGCTCCGCGTCCGGTGGCGATCCGGCGCCGCCGCGGCACTTGACCCAGGTGAGGTCGCTGCCGGTGTCCGCCACCAGCGCAAACGGCTACGCGGGGATGCGCACGCGGCGACCAAAGGGAAGATGCTACAATGGGGTGGCGTGCGGGAGGCGGCGGTGCGGGGGGAAGGAGGGGCGGCTGCAGTAACGGGGCGCGCGCGGTGGAGGCGCTATAGGAGAGCGTCCACCTAACCGATCCGACGGTCGAGAATCGCCGGCGACGTGGCCACGTTGGTTGGCCTTCTTTTGTTCCAAGAATTGTATATAGAGATGGGTAAATTGCTTGCATAGTTGTATGGCCCCCGAAAGAGAGCAATTTTGTAGTTCTAAAAGTTCAAACTCCTTCTTTGACCCTGTTTTTATCCTCCACTTTTTTGGTCTTAGCATAAGTCTGTTAATTAACTCGCATGAACAGAAACTTATGATTTTTACCCCTCTTTTCTTGATCAAAACGACCTTCAAATCACCTCCAACTTTTCACCCCTCTTTGGAATATGAAGAGATTTAGCAGTGGAATGGAAACTGATGCCCCAATCCACGACAAGCATGCTTCCTTACATGCTCCTCGCCCGCATGCCGGCAGGTGGGGGGCTTCTATTCATCATAGGTGCGATGGGAAGGATTCCCATCGCAGAAGGGCCGCCGTGCTCCTCCAGCCTTGCTCCCCCGCCTTCCGGGCTCCGACGCCGCCCCCGGCGTCTCCGCCGCCGCCCTCCCTAACCTAGCTCGTCGTCGCGCACCGCCGTCTTCTCCTCGCCCCCGCCGCCGGCACTGCCCACCGGCAATCCAGCCCCCGGCCGGCCGGCGGCGCTCCCGCGCTGCCACGCCCTCCGCCGGCCGAACCGTCGCCCCCCCCGACCCCCTCCTCTATGACCTGCGACCATGAAGCTACCCCACCCCCAGCAATCTGGATCATAAGGCCGCCGGCGACCTCGCCGACGGCCGCTCCACCCACCAACCACCCATTCCCGCCCCCACCCCCTACCCTGTCTGGAGGAAGAAGATGAATAGGAGAGGGGGCTTCTGCGATGCGCCGCCCAAATATCGTGCGCACGATGAATAGATTTGGCGAGCAGGTGCACACGCTAACTGACGCGTGGTTCGTGGTGTACTGGCGTGGCCAAGCTCGCCCCTCTCCACTGCAGGCTGCAGCACTCTCCACTGCAGCCTTCATTGGAGCCACAGTTGTTGCAGGTCCCTGTTGCTGCCGTTGTTGCCTCCTCGACTCGCCCTCAACTCACTCGGCCACTATAGTTGGCCTAATGGGCCGCCCGGCCCGATCTGACCTTAGACCTGCTCGGCCCAGACATGATACGGCTCGGGACTATCTAGTCTGATCAGTTTGTCGATCGTGACAAGCCGGACCACCCAACGTGCCACGCTACTGGCCCAGGCACGGCATGATGGCAACGGAATCATGTCGTGCCGCCCAGACGTGTCCGACAGGGTTGTGCCGGCCTGTGTGCCCACAAGAGGCTAGGGTGGAGGAGCCGAGCGGGCGGCTGGTGGGAGGGCAGGCCACCAAAGGGGAGGCCCGGCGAAGCCGAAGTGGTGGTTTCCGGAGCTAAGGTAGGCTGGATGGGGGGGTGATCGAAGTGGAGGGTGGCGTGACAAGCCTAGAGAAGCGGCGGTCGAAGCGGAGGGAGGCGTGACGAGAGGCCGAACGCCGGAGGCACGACGAGGCTGAAGCGGAGGTCGGAGGCTGGCGGCGTTCAGGAGGGTGACGGCAACATGGAGGAAAATGGAGAGGGTAAGGGAGCGGGGTAGAAATGCATGAAGCCTGTGGCACGCTATGGTGACGACGCGCGGGGAGACTAGCCGGCGCTCAGGGAGACCGGCTGCAGTGCAGCGGCTACGGCGCGCGTAGGTCAGCGGCGGTGCGGTATCGGCACAATGGGGAGAGAGAAGAAAGATAGATGAAGCTAGTCACTGGTGCCAGCTAGATAGGAAGAAAGGTTGGTGAAAATTACAGTTGGAGAGATTAGATATAGAGATGATAGATTATGGGCCGTTAATGGATAGCTATCGAACCGGGCTTTTAGTTGGACCTAGAGATGATAGATTATGGGCCGTTAATGGATAGCTATCGAACCGGGCTTTTAGTTGGACCATGCCCAAACCAGCACTACAGGTCCATGATGGTGGCCCAGGCATAGCTCGTACAATCATGCTGAGTCGGCTCGAGCACTATTACAATCATGTCAGACCGTACTTTAAGCCGCCCATTTAGTCCAGCCCATTTACCAACTATATTAACTATATTGGCCAACACTCATCTGCATCACCCCCGGCATGACCATCACTTGCGCTTCAGTCTCCACGGGCTCGGCGTTGAGCACATTATAAACAACGATGTTCACCTAGCGCGTCGATAATCAATCTCGGTTGAGGAAATATGTTTAACTCTCTTCTCTCGGTTTGCTTTGCTGTACAAAAAGGACGAAGCGCGGTTTGCTTTGCGGTACAAAAAGGACGAAGCACATATCGATTAAACATGTCTGACCTTGGACCTCGCGTAGATGTGGTTTTCTTCTGGCTTCTTCTTTATGTCCGGAGGCCGGTTTGGGGTGGATTGAATTTTTCTTATGTTACAACAATTAGATTAGAATTTGATTCCAATTACCAGTAAACGTGTGAGAATGAGAATATGACGGACGAATGAAAATTGACGGGAGGCAGAAAGCACGAAGGATTGCTTGCTTGCTTGAAATAATTAATGCTAATATGATCTCACAACTGGGAATGAATAGACTTCAATTAAAATAATTAATGCTAATACTCTCACAATATTCTCTCCTTGCTTACATGCAGCGTCAGTATACTTGTCCTAAGAAAAAATACTGTTCATGTTATGCCTAAAAAGAGGAAAAAGCACCTGAAAAAAGAATGTTTTAAAGAAAGAACCACAGCGCATTCGCAGTTCCGGTGCGGCGGTGCCCACTGGAAAGCCGGAGATGAAGCGAAAGACGCGCTCGCGCACATTCCAAATTTCCACTACGACATCACCAGTTCACACCGAACACTGTACTGAACATACCTCACCAGTCACCAGCTCACCTCCCGACCTGTGCTGTCGGCCTCTGTCCCGCAACGGGTAGCATTTGAATCCTCCTCCGATTCTCCCCGAATCGCCGCCGCCCTGGCGCACCCAATGCCGGCGCCCTCCCCGCTCCGCCTCCTGGTCCTCGCCCCCATCCTCCTGCTCCTCGCCCCGCGCGCGTCCGCCGCGGGGGCGGCGGTCGGGGTGAGCGGCGGGGGTCAGCTGTGGTGCGTGGCCAAGAACAACGCCGAGGACGGCGCGCTGCAGAGCGCCATCGACTGGGCGTGCAGCGCCGACGGCGGCCGCGCCGACTGCGCCGCCATCCAGCAGGGCGGCGCCTGCTACAATCCGCCCGACCTCCAGCGCCACGCCTCCTACGCCTTCAACGACTACTTCCTCCGCGCCGGCGGCGGCGCCAGCCCCGCCGCCTGCGACTTCTCCGGCGCCGCCGCGCTCACCGCACTGAACCCCAGTAAGCGCCCGGAATCTCGCCGACGCAGCATCCTCGGATTTGAATCTTTTTTTTTAGTGTAGTTCTATTCTTTGTTGTTGGATTCTGCTCTTTCTACAGAAATGTGCAACTAACTGTTAAGTTGTCGGTGCTACCGCTTGGTTTGCAGGTTATGGAAGCTGCGTGTTTCCTTCCAGGTCAGTAATCCGCGTTTATATAAGCTACTGTGGAGTATCCTAAAGCTTGGAATCTTTGATCTGGCACAAGCATGACAATAACATAAAAATAAAATGAATTAGGAGCAATGTATGCACAGCACATCACCAACCTTCAGGCATCAGTACACCTTGAAATTGATAAACTATAGTGATGAGCGGTGAGCCTAAGATGAACCATATAACAATATGAATACTACTGTTCAAATAATCATTGACCTGCCAGGCTGCCACAGCCATCCTGTATGATATTGTTCATGATGGGATATGTATCTCTAGTGGAGAATGCATCTGAAGAACCACCAAATGTTAGCAAATGCACAAGTGTGTTGAAAGGAAAATGCTTTTCAACCTTGAGCAATGGGCAGTCTTATTTCAACTCTCAGCTTCAAAACCATTCATTTATCACGAGCTGTTTTCAACCCTAACCCCTCCCCTATGGTGGTTTTATGATTGTTTTTATTTTGCCATTTTTACAAATACGATCACTAGTACATGCATAGCACGTAGCAGCTACTTTTTTTTAATGTGCATGTGGTGATTAGGATGCTATCAGGTTATATGTTATTAAAATACTACATATCATGCTGCTGTTTTGGTCAAAACCATCAAGAAAATCAGTCTAGGTTCTATGAGCAATTTTGATGTTAGTTTTAAAATTGACCAAAGCATTAGTTCAAGGTTGAAAAGTGGGCTTTCACCAGTGAAAGTAATACTACTTTTCTATTTTGAAATCCCTAATTACATTTATCAAGTTTGTGACTTTTTCACATGACTTGTTAAGGTGGTTCTCAGTTCTCAGTCTTAGTAATGCAGAATAATGCTAATGTGAAAACTCCAGATGTTTGGTGCTCAAGAAAACAAAAAAGAAAAGAAAAAATAAGACAAGAAAAGGAAAGGGAAAAAAATAAAAAGGAAAATAAATAGTGAGCAAACCTTAATGGAAATGTGTGCCTCAGAGGTCAGAGCTGCTATTTGGTTATGATTGTGGCTTGTGGATTGTTACAATCCAGGGGGAGAAGCTGCTTGTTTGTTTGAGCTTGTGATCGTAAATCCACAAGCCTAAAGATGAAAGAAACAGAGCCTTAATTGTTTTCCTAGAGAGATGTTATACTGCAGACAGAAAATTGGTTAAATCAAGCTCTGAAAGTTACAGCTTTGCAAATCCTAATGGGTAGCTCCTTGAATTTATATATGGATCCATTCCTCTACGATCTAACTAGGGATTGATATATCATGTGCTTACCGAACAGCAGGGCTGATGCTAAATTGCTACGCACCTGTACAAGGTGCCTCACTGTGCGAGCAGCAGCAGAGATCCATTTCTAGTACCCGGTATTTGAGGAAGTACTAATAGATAATTCACTGCCTCAGTAATTGCAAACTGCAACAAGTACCTTTAGAGTGGGATAATAATTTAGTACCCAACTAATTAGGGTGTGGAAACTTTACAGTCTTAACTTAAGATCTTGGTGGAATAACCTGAATATGTTATTCATTAGGATGGAGGTTTTCTGGTCAATTAGTTGTATCTGTGAACAAATTTTCGCTGTGAAACTGAATATTTTTTCTGGCCACTCAATCATTCGAGGAGGACCTTAATCAGTTATCAGTCACCTGTGTACGTGTTTGACAAATCTGACCCAATGGTTCAATAATTTTAAACTTGGCAACATTAATACACGTTGCCAGACTGATGGTGCCTATCATTTGCAAACCAAGCAATCTCTGTTCCTACCAACCTGTTAAAAAAATGGAGCGCTTCAAAATCATACCAACCAAATATCCCCTCTGCTTCAAAATAATCTAGGACATCGATACGGCCTAAAAGGTGAAATTTTGATCAGCAATTCCTATAAAATCATTTCAAAGTAACATAATTCAATATTTGAAAAATACTTTTCATGGTGTGTCTACTAACATCTTACGGTTTTAACTGTCTGGACACTTCCAGTATTACTCACCATGATCTTGTCATCCCAGAAGCAGCCCAAACCACCTAGTCTATAGTTATCTACATGTAGGACAAAGTACATTCCTTTGCTTCTGGACTTCAAGAGTGCCACCACTGCATTAGGGAGGTTGGGCAATTAGGGCGAGGGATGTGTGGGTGGGGGTGTGGGGTTATGTTATTCACAATAGATCTAGTTTCTGTCCCAGGTTAAAAGTCTTACTATAAAACTGGTACAGCGTGGCCGGCGTGGAGTGCGCAGAGGGGAACATAGAAGCAGCTGGGATTGGGGAAGAGAGCGCAGGACGTAACGCGAGGAGTGGACGGGCGCCGGGCTGTCTTCGTCACCGGCGAGGACAGGTTCCTCGGCCGTGACCGAAGCCAGCTCGCACCCAATGCGGGAGAGCTTTATTCTTCGATGATCCTGATTACAAGCTAGGCGGTGACCTTTATAGATTAGGTCCCGATCAAGCTAGCTACTAACAACCTGCTAACAACCTCCTACTAATGCGGAAACAAACTCCTAGCTTCTCCCGTGAAAACAGCACCTGAAGCCTGCGCTAGCCACCTTGCTGTTGCGCCTGTTGCCGCTTGTTGCGCCGGTGGTAGTGCTTGCCAACAAATGCGTCGACAACATTTCCTCCCTCCCCACGGAACAGCTCGTCCTCGAGCTGCCACTGAGGGTAGAGCTTGACGAAATCCTTTAACGGCTCCCACGAAGCATCTGCATCAGGGCGACCCACCCAGTGCACCAGCAGCTGCCACACGCCACGGTTCAACTTGGCGCAGATGACCTTCTCCGGAGTAGGCAGCACGCGGCCATGCACCAACGGTGGCAGCGGCGGAACTGACGTCGGCGGCGTGCCCTCGAATTTCTTGAGGAGGCCGACGTGGAAGATATCGTGTATCTTGGCATTGGCCGGCAGCTGCAACCGATAGGCCACGGTCCCGACGCGCTCCACCACTTGGAACGGCCCGTAGAAGCGTTGGGCCAGTTTTGTTGGGCGACTGGTCGTGATGCTAGACGCCGCCCTGTGATGCAGGCGCAGCCACGCCCACTCACCCACAACGAACTCAACGTCGCGCCGGTGCTTGTCATGCCGCGCCTTCATGACATCCTGTGCGAGGAGGAGACGTTCCCGTATCTCCTGCAAGAACTCGTCGCGATCCCGGAGCTGGCGATCAACGGCGGCCACCCGAGCCAACCCCGGCGAGTAGCGAAGTAGAGCCGGTGGGGGGCGGCCGTAAACGACCTGGAATGGCGTGGCGCGCAGGGCCGTTTGGTACGAAGAGTTGAAGCATAACTCCGCCCAGGGAAGCCACTGGAGCCATGAACGCGGCCGATCTCCTGCCAAACACCGCAAATACATGCCGATCGTGCGATTAGTCACCTCGGACTGCCCATCCGTCTGTGGGTGGAACGCGGAGCTCATGAGCAGCTTGACGCCGGCGAGACGGAATAGTTCAGCCCAGAAGTTGCTGGTGAAGACCGGGTCGCGGTCGCTGACGATGGACGTCGGGAAGCCGTGGAGGCGCACGATGTCGGTGAAGAACGCCCGCGCCACAGACGCCGCGGTGTAGGGGTGGCCGAGCGCAATGAAATGGGCGAACTTGGAGAAGCGGTCCACTACCGTGAGGACCACCGACTTCCCGCCCACCTTGGGAAAACCTTCCACGAAGTCCATGGCAATGTCGCTCCAGACCTCGTGCGGCACCGGGAGAGGTTGAAGGAGCCCGGCCGGGTGCAGGTGCTCCGACTTGTTGCACTGACACACCGCACAGCTGCGAACGAAGTCGCGCACGCGCCGCAGCAGATGTGCGTTGTAGAAGGAGGCTCGCAGGCGGTGTGCTGTCTTTTCGACTCCCTCGTGCCCCATCTCGTGCGCCTCGGCCAGGAGACGCTGCCACAAGGAGGAGTCATCCGGCACAAAGATCTTCCCCCGGAACAGCAACAGGTCATCTGCCGTGGACCACCCGTCCGGCGCCGAGCCGGCCGCGACCTGCGCCAAGAGGCCCTGGGCGAACGGGCTGGCAGCCACCTCCGCCTTCAGCTCATCGTACGCCGAGAACGCCGGCATGGACATAGCGTGAACCGCCAAGGCCTCTTCATCGCGGCGGGACAGCGCATCAGCCGCCGCATTTTGCTTGCCCGGCCTGTACTCCACCGTGATGTCATGGCCGAATAGCTTGGAGACCCAGGTGTGTTGTGGTATGGTGGTGAGGCGCTGGTCGAGGATGTACTTGAGACTCCAGTGGTCGGTGCGGACCGTGAACGGGCGACCCCACAAGTATGGCCGCCAGTGTCGGACGGCCTTCACCAAGCCAATGAGCTCGCGCTCATACGCCGGCGGCTTGGCGTGCTGTGGCGCCACCGCCCGGCTGAAGAACGCCAGCGCGCCGTCGCCCTGGTGCAGCACCGCACCAAATCCCGCCCCGGACGCGTCGCAGTCGACGGTGAAGCGCTTGGAGAAATCGGGCAGCTGGAGTAGCGGCGCCGACGAGAGCGCCCGCTTGAGGTCGAGGAAGGCGCGTTCGGCATCGTCGGACCACCGGAACGCCTCCCGCTTGAGGAGTGCCGTGAGCGGCTCCGCCACGGCGCCGTAGTTCGCGATGAACTTGCGGTAGTAGCCGGTCAGCCCGAGGAAGCCCCGGAGTGCCCGCACGGTGCGGGGACGCGGCCAGGCCTCGACTGCTTCAATCTTGCTGGGGTCCATGGCCACACCCTGAGCTGTGACAATATGGCCTAGGTATGCCACCGACTCTGCACCGAAGGAGCACTTGGATTGCTTCGCGAATAGCTGGTGCGCTCGGAGCTGTTGGAGCACCGCCTTGACATGCTGCAAATGTTCTGCCCATGATGCACTATAAATCAATATGTCATCAAAAAACACGAGTACAAAGCGGCGGAGAAAGGGCTTGAGGACGTCATTCATCATTGCTTGGAAGGTGGACGGTGCGTTCGTCAGGCCGAACGCCATGACCAAGAACTCGAAGTGGCCATGGTGGGTGCCGAAGGCCATCTTCTCGACGTCGGCGGGGTGCATGCGCACCTGGAAGTAGCCACTGCGCAAGTCGATCTTGCTGAAGAAGCGCGCCCCTTTGAGCTCGTCGAAGAGCTCGTCACTGACCGGGATGGAGAACTTGTCTTTTACCGTGTGCTCGTTGAGAGCGCGGTAATCGACACAGAAACGCCACGTCTCGTCCGGCTTCTTGACGAGGAGCACCGGGGAGGAGAATGGCGACGTGGACTCCCGGATGATCCCTTGGGCGAGCATGTCCTCGCACTGGCGTTCCAGCTCATCCTTGAGGAGCTGGGGGTAGCGGTACGGCCGGACGGCGATCGGCGCCGTGCCCGGAAGAAGATGTATCCGGTGGTCGTGGCGGCGTTGCGGCGGGAGGCCCCGCGGCACGGCGAACACATCGGCGTACTGGCCAAGCAGGCTGTCGAGGACGTCGCGCGGGTTCTCCAGGGCATTGACGCAGGGGCCGGGGCTGCCCACGCCACGCCACACGATGCTGCGGCCGTCTCGCCAGATGGCCATGGTGAGCTTGTTGAGGTCCCACGTGATCGGGCCGAGGGTGCGGAGCCACTGGACGCCCAAGATAACGTCGAAGCTATCCAGCGCGAGTGTGTAGCAGTCGACGTCGAAGGGGACTCCGTCGATGACCACCGGTGTCGCACGACAGACACCCTGGCTTGGCACACGGTCGCCGTTGGCGACCTTGACCGTCAACCCCGGTCGCCGTTGGCGACCTTGACCGTCAACCCCGGTCGCCGGGTGACGGCGAGCCCCAGGCGTTGGGCCACCTCATCGTGGATGAAGGTGTGCATAGAGCCGGTGTCGACGAGAGCGACCAGATCGACGTCGCGGACGCGAACCCGGAGCTTCATGGTGAACTGGGCGTCGGGTGGCGTCGCGATGCCCGTGAGCGCCGCGAGCGAGACGCCCAGGTCGGCATCAGCGTCAGTAGGCGTCTCCTCGTCAGAGATCTCCAAGAGGAACACGCCTTTTGCGGCGCATTTGTGGTCCTTGGTGAACTTCTCGGGGCAGAAGTAGCATTGCCCGCTCGCCCGCTTCTCGGCGATCTCCGGCGAGAGGCGTCGGAACCGCGGACGCGGCGGTTCGTCGGGCTTGGTCGCGCCCCCGGGCGCGGGAAGCGCCAGAACGTGGTGGCCCGGGCCAGATGGCGTCCGCGTCTGGGCCGGCGTGCGAGCGACTCCGACCGCGGCCGCCTCGAGGCCCCGACGCTCGTATGCGCGCGCCAGGCTCATGGCCATCTGGAGATTGCTGGGGCGCTGCAACTCGACGTCGGAGGAGAGCGGTTGCCCTAGGCCTGCAGTGAACAGATCAATCTGGTGTTGCATGGTCAGATCAGTACAGCGGCACAGGAGGGCAAGGAAGCGGCGCTGGTACTCCTCAACCGAGCCAGAGCGACGGAGATTGGTCAGCTCGCCGAGGGAGTTGGA
Source organism: Panicum virgatum (assembly GCF_016808335.1). Classification (NCBI taxonomy): domain Eukaryota; kingdom Viridiplantae; phylum Streptophyta; class Magnoliopsida; order Poales; family Poaceae; genus Panicum; species Panicum virgatum. The sequence goes on along the minus strand of NC_053148.1, from coordinate 31,311,837 downwards.
GCGGATGAGCGGCCCGAACCGGAGGTTGATGTACTCCACGAACCGTGCCCAGGACGGCACGCCGACGTCGTGCTCGAGCTGGAAGTACCACTCTGCCGCCGCGCCGTCGAGGTGCAGGGACGCAGTCCAGACCTTCTCCTCCTCCATGGTGCGGTACCCCTGGAAGAAGTGCTCGCACTTGTTGATCCACGGCAACGGATCCGTCTCGCCGTCGAAGTGGGGAAAGGTGCGCTTGGGTTGGCGCGGGCGCCGCCAGTCGTCATCACGGCGACCGTGACGACCCCGACGGAAGCCGCCGCCGGCGTCCGAGTCGTTGCCGCTGCTGCCACCGTCGCCACTGCCGCTACCGCCGCTGCCGCGGCGCTGATCGTGGTAACGTTTGGGCGAGCGGAGGCCGTCATCCTTCTCGTCGTCTGGATCGCCTTGCTTGAACTTCTCGGTGCGGGCGATGCGACGGTCGTGGGCGTCAAGGCGGGTGTTCACCGTTGCCATCTGGGCGAGGAGGCGATCCAGTTTGTCATCCACGGAAGCCAAGCGATCGCCGTCAGGATTGACGGGGCCGACCATGGTAGGTGATGCCCCACGACTGGTCTCTGATACCAATTTGGTACAGCGTGGCCGGCGTGGAGTGCGCAGAGGGGAACGTAGAAGCAGCTGGGATTAGGGAAGAGAGCGCAGGACGTAACGCGAGGAGTGGACGGGCGCCGGGCTGTCTTCGTCACCGGCGAGGACAGGTTCCTCGGCCGTGACCGAAGCCAGCTCGCACCCAATGCGGGAGAGCTTTATTCTTCGATGATCCTGATTACAAGCTAGGCGGTGACCTTTATAGATTAGGTCCCGATCAAGCTAGCTACTAACAACCTGCTAACAACCTCCTACTAATGCGGAAACAAACTCCTAGCTTCTCCCGTGAAAACAGCACCTTAAGCCTGCGCTAGCCACCTTGCTGTTGCGCCTGTTGCCGCTTGTTGCGCCGGTGGTAGTGCTTGCCAACAAATGTGTCGACAACAAAAACTCACTTGAGCATATGAGTTCCCTGGTTAAAAGTATTACTTATGAATTATTCTGCCATATACTCCACTGTACAGTTTACACTGTTCCAATGATTGTGGATTGCAAGATAATTGCTTCTTTTTGGTAAATGTTCTTCCAATCAGAAGCATTTTGGCCTTTGGGCACATATCTGGTAAAAGTTTCTTGTAGTTCTAGCCAAGTATATATTGCTTGTTCTTTTCTGCAAGATCACCAGAACATTGTTGTGGTTTGAAAAATTGATATCCTCCAGCAGTTCAATATAATTTATAGTTTATAAACCCTTTAACTGACAGATGCCTGTAGATACGTGTACGTATTTGATAAAATTTGTGAGGCATTGGCTGTCACTCTACAACAATCTTTAGCCATCTACACTAGTTAGTGTTGATTTCTTTCAAATAATGTAAATATTTGACTGAAGCATTATTTGTTGCAAGGAAGAAGATAACCTTTTCTTTGTAGATTATTATTGGATATACTTAGCTGGTATTTTGAACTTCTCTACTCTGCCCACTGCCTGTAGAAATTGGGACTGCTAAAGTTTCATGTTAATAATTCAATATCTGAATTCTCTTTTTGTTGAACCTGTTTTTGTGAGACTTTCATGTTAATAATTCATATCCAAATTCAAGTTCATAATTTTTTGCAGCACTTCCCCCAAAAATGGCAGCTTCACAGGAACAACAACCTACGGTTCCAGTGGTACAGAATTAGGTTACAATTCTTCGTGGAAACCCAACTCCTGGTCGTGGCTCTCACATATCTCTTTATCATTAATTCTTTTGTTTGTCACACATTTGTGACGAGTTTTCTTAAAATCTTGTTTGCAAGTATGATGAACTATGAAGCTTCTGGAATGCAATTGGTTTTCTTTATAGCTGCTGCTTTGCTTTGGGAGGCTGCGGAAGAGGGAAGATAAAAAGGGATCTCCGCGCCTCCTTGGTTTCATTTAGTTCCTCCAGTTCTGCTTTGACTGGCCTTTTGTGTTAATCGTGGATTCATTATAGCATTGTTGGTGATTTCTTTGACCTGGTGTCTTGTCTTTCACCGCGTCCACAGTGTACATGCTGACACTGGAAAGCATTCTCTGCTCTGAAAACAATTCATGAATCCTGAACAATTGAGATGTCAACATGCTCGAGTTCGCAGTGAAATCCTGTATGCACATTTGCTTGAGCGTACCATTATCCACAATATGTACAGCATGTACGCATCCTGCTCATAAAGCTCAAAGCAGGGAGCGAAAAAGACCCTAGTAGAAACATTGATTGCAGGTCTGAAGAACTGAAGACGGTCTATGCTGGGGAAGGTTGGGCGAGCTGGCGGCTTGGCTCCTGGCAGGGCGCGGCGTCGCCAACCCTGCGCCGGCAGAGCGGGCACGTGGAGCGCGACGACAGCCACAGGTCGATGCAGTCGCGGTGGTAGACATGGCCGCAGGCGGGCAGCAGCTTCACCATGGCGCCGACCTGGATGGCGCCGAGGCAGACCGCGCACTCGGTCGAGCCGGCGCCCTTGCCGCTGTGCTTGACCAGCCGGTTGTACATGAAAGCGGGGAGCCCCGCCGCCGCGGCGCTCAGCGGCAGGAGCTCATCCTCCGAGCCATCGCCTCCAGCCGCCGCCGCGGCCGCCAGCGCCAGGGCGACGAGCCCGTCGTCCGCGGAGGGCTGGGCTCGCCGGTGCGCGAGGTGCCTGTACAGCGAGACGAGGGCGAAGGCGGCGGCCGCCGACGCCGCGACGGAGCAGAAGAGGAGGAGGCTGTCCGGTGACATCGCGAGTTGCATTGTGTTGCGCTTGCGCCGGACTGGAAGTGGAGGGCGGCGTCGGATCGGATGGACTTGTCGGAAGAACTCAGCTCGGGTGGAGGGATTCTTTATGCCGCCTGATTGCGTACGCCGGCACGCTGCCTGAGATGAGAGGTGAGCGCCACTTCAAGCTCAGCTTTTCTGCCTGAGATGGAGCGTGCTCTGCTGATTGGGGTTGGTGTGCCTGAAAGCTGAGTGTGGCCTTAACGAACGCTTCACCGGTGGTTCCCATAGCGACTGTTCCTCCTATTAGTACTTTGGAAAATTCAGAAGCATATTTTTATCGGAGCATACAGGTGTCAGGGATGATGTTGGTGTGCTATGACAAGGACCTGCTGGTTGAACGAAAGGGAGACAAGGCATATATGGATTAGGCGAGCGATCACATCGGCGATCTTGTGGATTAATAGAACTTGTAAAACTTAGATGAAACGGTGAAAATGTTTTGTTGCGAGAAGTGAAGCCAAACACGATTGAGTTCTGAGCATTATAGCTAAATAGCTCAACTAGCTACATTTTGGCTACTCAAACACCAAAATAGCTCTTCAACAGGATGGCTGTCCATTATCTGGTTCTCCAAATTGGTCTACTCGCTAGTCAAATTTGGCTAGCTAGACTGACTAGCTAAATTGATTGGCCGAGTATGGGCCCCACGTGCAGAGGTAGAATTGATTGTAGTAGTTGAGATTTGGAGTGTGAAAAATGAAGAGTCTGTTTGAGTGAAATGTTCAATATGGAGAGAAATCTCTATGAAGAAACAAATAGAGTAAACAAAGAAGAGTCTCTTGGAGATGCTTTTATGCAAAAGGTCCGAGTCTCTGATCACTATTTCTTTTTTACAGAATGGCACCTCTATCACCGTCTTTTTTTTTTGAGCGGACCATTTTTTTTTTGACACGGAGGCCTATCACCGTTACTCCGTTATGACATGGACGGAAACATTTAATGGGCCTGCGTGGCATGGCCATATTACTCTGGTCTTACGGCCCTGTAGCATATCCAAGACACATGCGGTATTGCGGCCCATGGCCCCATGTACACGGTACTAAAGTAGGAATTCGAGGTTTTTACTTCATTTCTCCAGTCGACCTGTGGGTTTCATCGGAAATAATCCAGGTCACGCGCCGGGAGTTGATGCACCACACAAGACGGAACCTTTTTATGTTATTATTTATTAAAATAATTATTTAACTTCACACTAAGGGTGTGTTTAGATCTCACCCCGTAAACGCAAAAAAGACCGTAAACGCATTAAAGTGAAAAATAATCATGCTAATTTAAAGTACTAAATGAAGTCTATTTACAAAATTTTTTGCATGGTTGGGCTGTAAATCGCGAGACGCATCTAATGAGCCTACTTAATCCATAATTTACAATAGTAATGCTACAGTAACCATCCACTAATTATTGATTAATCATGGATTAATTAGCATCATTAGATTCGTCTCGCGATTTACAACCCATCTGTACAAAAAGTTTTGTAAATAGACTTCATTTAGTACTTCAAATTGGGAAGATTCCCATGCAAAATTTTTTGCGTTTACACACCACCTGATCTAAACACGGCCTAAAGTTGTTCCCGCATTCAAAAATTGTTCCAAAATGGTGCGGTCCTAAGAAACAAACATATTCAAGTGTGGTCTTATTTTATAGATTTCACCGTAAGAAACAAAATGGTTCAGTTGTATTTTGATTTGGATATATGATTTCCAAAATACGATTTTTTCTTATGATTTCTTTTAGGCCACGTGCACAGCCTATTCTTGTGTGATACTTAGACTTCTAGTCCCACATGTGATCTCTAACAGCCCCCGGTTTCATCTGGACTGTACGTGTTAGTAACGTATATGAATGAAGTCACTAATACTGAATTTCCGCTAGTGAGTGTTGTGCCTGAATTCAGCCTGCTGTAGAGTCACAATACAAAATCTGACCAGTCCGCAAGTTTGTGTCCTCCAAGGAACAAGCATCGAGATTATCAGAAATTTACCATGTCAGTTCAGGGGTGAAACTTTCCTGTGAATCACTCCAAGTTGAAGCAATCAACTCCGTTCACCAATATATTAACTTTAAGCATTTTATATATCGATAAAAGAACATTAAGAAAAGCCTCATGCCATGTCAGCAGTGTTAAAAAATATCCGACACTTGCATGTGCGAATACTATTTCCCAGAATTGGACTATTTATGAAGAAACATCTATCGCAACTGTCAAGAGAAAACGCCAGGCATATCTGCCTCCCAGATCATTTCCACAGAACTTAATGTTTTTTTTATCATGTGGCTGAAAGTGGTACTCTTAAGATCTTCATGTAAACAGGGAATATTGGGAGTTCGTGGCTGAAAGAGGTGCTCTTAAGATCTGCATGTAAACAGGGAATATTAGGAGTTTGGGACCACTTCCTGTTGATTTCGAAAGCGCAAGACACATGAAAACCACAAGAAATACACTACTAGTATGGTTATCAATAGCCAGATGCCTTCAAAACATCCAAAGTTCAACATTGCACCCTAATATTATCCAGCAATGAAAAGCAGTGACAGGATGAAGGTCAAGCAGGTTGGGAAATATGATGCACAGTTTTCCACCATATGAACTGAGAATTTTGTGGGGAATTCAGACAGCAAGATGCATGGTCACACCTGAGATCCATACACACAGCCCTCCACCCACTCCTTGAAGCCTGGGCAGTCATCAGTGTAGTGAACAGTTTTGGCAGCCTCTTGCACAGCTTTGAGAGATATCTGAGAACATTTTTCAATAGTCAGAGACTCTAACTTCCGTGAGCGCACAACCTCGACCATTCCATCATCAGTCAAAGCATCACATAGCTCTAGCGTGAGATTGATCAAAGATGGGCTACGTGCAAGGAAGTGCATCCCGGCATCAGTTATCGCAGAGCAACAGACAAGCTTGAGCGATTCTAGGAATCGTGCACATGAGAGGGCCTTCATCCCCTCATCATCAAAGATGTTGGCACCACCGAGCTTTAGATCACGAATTGGACATGACCAAATTAGCATCACAAGGTCCGCCTGTGTGAAACCTATTTCAGGCCAATCAGGTTCACATCCAAAAAATGTGAGCTCGACAGACTGAAGCATAGGACACCAGAGGGCTAGGGCCTTCAGGCTGTCATCAGTCAATGCTGTCCTGTAACCATAACCTTCACAGTGCTGAGGTGTCAGCATAAGTGAGATGCTTCTAAGGTTTCTGTTGCTCTGGGCCATCGTAATCATGTCATTGTCATGCACACCAAGAACATAATAAAGGGAAAGGTTCTCTAATGCTTTGCACTTTCTCAGGAGAGAACAAAGTCCTATTTCTTCTTCCGTGGTGATCAGTGCCAAAGTCAAATCCTTCAAGAAATCAACAAGAAGTCATATCTAGACTGGCTGCCTGCCATATACGAAGGACCATCAAACTTAATAAAGCTGTGTGGCAAACAGCTATCCTGAAACTCAAACTTCTGGACCTTCATAAATCCTGAACCAAATGTTAGGAGGTCGAATTGACGAATCCTCGCACAGTTCACTACTACGAGTTCTTCCAATGATCCACTCTTGCCAAGGTACTCCAGCCACTCTACAGAATGTACATTCTTGCAGCTCATAAGGCGGAGAGCAGATAGACTCTTGCAACCAACAGCTACCGAGAGAAGACCAGCTGAAGTTATTTGTTGGAATGCTTTCAACCTGAGGAACATCAGCTTTTTGAAGCATGCCAGAAAACCAAGACCTGAGTCATCGATGTATGAGCAGAAGCTTAAGGTGAGATCAGTCAGCGAGGGGCAGCAAGATGAAAATACATGGAGGCCTTGGTTTCCCAACTGCATCCCATGGTTGGGCGTCCAACCAGAGTAATTTAACTCCACTTTGCACAAATTTCGGAACCGGGAGCACAGTGATGCCAAGGCCACTGTCACAGGGCAAACACCACAGCCAACATAAATAGCATCCCTTAGCTCTGCCTCAACAGTATATAGCCGCTTGGAAACAAGGGAAAGAGAATTAAGATCACTTGTGGGAAGCCGCTTGATGATCTCTCCAAGAAGTGCCTCTGGGAGATCTTCCACTGAAATGGCACAGCCGTGCTGGTTTGGCGACCTCATGGTTCAACAGATATCCAGAGTGCTAGACTTGAGCTAAGGAAACCAGAAATTCAGAATAAAGGATATATACAGCAATAACAAGATTGTAGCAGTTAAACTAATAAAGAAGCACATATACATAGTGATGCTTAAAACTAGGTACTTCAACATCTATTAACATTCTGTGAATCTTGAAGATGAAGACTAACTTAACTAAGGAATTTGCCATCGCAATTAGTGATTGGTATAGGACCGTATTCCATTTTTCAGGTTCTTTTCACTAGGATGCTGATCAGAGAGTGGATGCACGCTCCATCTAGTGATGAAAGTGCAAGCATAATCATAATGACAATTGGAAAAAAACTCAGAAAAAGTGTCAATACATGTGTAGGTGAAGTTCTGAGAGACCTTTTCCATATATCTGTTGAAAGTTTAGCGTGTCAAGATAATAATGCAGGCAGCCTCCTATTTATTTGGCTCAAAAGCCAAAACCAGTGAGCAGACAGCAATCATGCTCTAAGCAAAGACTAACTGAGAACCTAGCCTCTGGAATTGCTGAAACAACACAACTAAAGGACTTGTAAATTGCAGGCGAAGTGAACTCACAAGCCAAATCAACTACCGAACTGGTGTATTTTACGAAAATCGCCTAACCAATCGCATAAACCAAACCTGTTTACGAGGATGCCTAATGATTCATGTGCAAGCAATGAAGCGATGTAAACGCAACCTAGGGGTTCGCTAGATGGATGGATTCATGGCTTCGAAAAGAACAAAGAAACGATTCCTCTAGTAGGTTGCCACCCAGACTGCAAGGGGAAGAAATGAAAATCCAATCACGCACCTGAAATCAGAAGAGGCTCCAGTGGGGTTTCCTGTGACGGGATCAGGGGAGAGAAGGCGGCGCCGACATCAGACGGAGCCGACAACCGGCAGGAAACCCTCGCCTCCCGCAATGGCGGCTTCGTTTCCCCGTCTCCTCTTTTTTTTTTCTTTTTCGAGGGGTGTTTCCCCGTCTCCTCTTTTCTATTACACATAAGAGGGGTTTTTTTTTTTAAACACACACATTACACATAGATGTACATGCACGTATACTCACCCATATGAAAATACAAAAGCAACTCTACGCTATATAAACACTTTTGAAAGACTAAGGCAGCAATCATTATATTTGGTATTTATACATATTTCTAAAGCAATTAAGATTTCCACCTAAACCAAATTGGTTTGGTCCGTGTGTTATTGATAGGTGAGGCTTAGTTCATCATATACGAGTCGGAGCATCTCTCCATCCACGACTCATTTACGCAGATCCCTACGAATTAACGAACGGACAACTATATGTATCCGATACTTACATCAATTCTGTCTATAGCAACGCACATGCGTAATTGCCTTATCTCTACTACTATTTCTAAAACAAGCAATGTTTCCTTGGTTCGTCAATCGAAATTCTAATCGAAGTCTGGACAAATCAATCGAAATCCGGACAAATCAATCGGAATCACAATCAAATTATGGGCAATCAATATCCCGCACTGTGAAAACCCACCTTATTATGAGTATGGATTAACCCTAAGTGACTAAGGTTAAGAAAATAAAAAAGGAGAAGAGATAAGAGAAAGAGAGGAAAAGAATAAAGAAAAGTCAAACTAAGTTAAAATTGGTCAAATTTTGACCAAAATTGAAAAGTTTGAATCACAAACTCTCTAAAGAGTGTCAAACAGCAGATTTTGATAAAGGACTCTCAAGTTTCAAAGATGTAATTCAAATTCCATAAGAAAGAGATTGAATTTAAGGAGTTACCTCAAAAGACAAAATGACTACTTGACCATGTTTAACAGCTTATAATTGGAAATGTTGCTAAGAAAGTCAAGCATTGGTTAGCATGAGAATACAGTACAAAGTGTCTACTTTGCAATAGAACTATGGTTTAAGTGTTTTGAAGATGACAAGAATTTATTTGAAGCATTCAAAATTTTGAGAATATAAGAATCAGCTCAAAACTTGCAAAAAATGTTTAAGCCCATAAATTTCAGTGAAAAGTGATGGACTTTATAGCCAAACAAAGTGTGATTTATTGTGAAAATATTGGACAACAAGAGTATCATTGTGTAGCTAGATGTTTGGACTTCTGAAATGTGCCATTTCATATTCAGGAAAAGATCAGTAAGGCATCCAAAAAGGGATCTAAAAATGGCTGGTTTGAGTAAACAAACTGAAAGCTGAATATCTCTGAATGAGGTTTAAACAGCAATACTCAGGTATGAGTGGGATGAAAAGGGCTCAACTATGTAGAAGGATGTTTGGGATACAGAGTGATACCATTTGTCTACTTGGAAACACTTGGATAGAATTGCAAATTGGAATCAAAAGCTTGCTGTTGTAAAATAGGGAGACTGAACCTCTGAATTCAGATTACGTTTGATTTATGCATCAAGATGGAGAGCTATTTTTGAATGAGTTAGAAGCTAAATCAAGAGATGTGCCTGTGATGAATGTTGTAGATAAATGGTCTTTCTACAACTTTAGTTTTGGACGAAATTGGTGTTTAATAATAAATTTTGGAGAAAACTTGGATCCAAGACTGGCAGTTTTGAGAAGTACATACCAGTTCAGAACCAATTTTGAATAGGTTAGAGCCTGATTCAAACAAAGTGCGTGTAGTGGAAATTGTATAAGAAAGTATTATCTCCCACTTTTCTTTTGGACAATTTGTAAGTTAACATTTGGAATTTGGAGTTCAAGGAGCTGAATCTCTGATTCTGACTGAGCCCAATGAATGCAGCAAGGTTCAGAGCAATTTTTAGATATTTAGAGACTAATTATGAAAAAGTGATTGAAATAAAAGTTGTAGAGAATTTTAAAATCGACAACTTTTCCTTTAAGAGATTTTGAAGTTCAGTGGAAGAAATTGGAGAAAACTGCACTGCAAGTTTCAGGTTAAGAGATATTCAGTTTTAACTCGCTGCAAACAGCCATGTTCAGAGCAGTTTTTGGCTATGATAGAGGCTGAATTGAACCTGTGCTTGAAAGAAAAATTGTAACCCTATGTCAGATCTAGAACTTTTCTATTGGATAATTTTATTGTGTAGTAGTGAAATTTGGAGAAACAGAGGCTCAAAGTTCAGGGTTTGTGCTGAAATGAAATTGATTCAGAGTATTCAGTATACTACAGTACCCGGTCATCCTTATCTTCCTATAGACGACGTGCAGATGATTTCACGGGTGAATTCAAAGGAACCACATGTTGAACATGAGCAAGCTTTACGTCGAAGCAAGAAAGTAGGAGCTGGCCAAGGGATGGCGGTAAAATTTTGAATAAATCACCGCCCTGAGGCCGTTCATCTCATCTGGTCAGTTCACCTTGTTAGGTTGATCTCTTCACTAATAGGCCCAATGGCATATTGGATCCTTGATCCGCGTCCTGAGTGGAGGTGCCTAACCCACTACAGTTGGCGGGCCCTATCACACTATTCACAAGGTTGACCTGAACCATATTTCCACCAACATAACCCTAATCCGATCGGAGGGGGTGCAGCCAGTGACGGGAAGATCCGCCGCCGCCGCGCCTGAGTCCCCGATGACCTCTACTCCGGCCACCGCTGCCCTTGCATAGATCTTCGTCAAGGAACCAACAATGGCCAACAGTTCAAGCTCCTCCTCCGGTGAGGGTCTCTCTCTTCTTCCTCTCAGTGTCCTCTCTCTGTTCTTGTTGTAGATCTAGGATCTCATGTAACTTGTAAAGAAAAGATCAATGAATACCCTCTTTGATCTACTTCCTAGTGATCTTAAAGTTCTAAAAATGGTATCAGTCGCCTAGATCTAGGTCTAGATCGAGTTAGAGAAAGAGATTTAGAAGGAGAAAGAAAGTTTTTTCAATGCAAATCAAAGAAAAGAGTCAAACCCTAACCCTAGGAAGAGAAAAGAGGCGGCAAGGCTTACCTGGGCCATGCCGCCAGCCTCCACCGCAGGGAAAGACCACAGAGCTGCCGTCACGCCACAGTCGTCATGCGAGCGAGTTCGAGCAGCCGCTGTCTCTCTTGGACGCGTGTGACAGTTCCGTCCCACATGGGCGAGTGCGCATGCCGGCGAAGGTTTCGGCGGCGGCTCCACCACCTTTTCCCGCCACCATGGCCAGCCGCCGCTCCATGTGCCGGCTAGAGAGAGAAAGGGGGTATAGAGAATGACCTAGGGTTTCAAGGGGAATCACCGGCGCCGGGTTTTTGCCCTGGCGAAATCGACTGGCGGCCGTTGGATGAGATCCGACGGCCAAAAGTGTTTGGGTGGCTGGCGGGCTACTTTTAGCCTAGGAGCAATGGCGCGCTGGCCGTTTTGGCCGCCTAGTCATCGGTTTTTCGGGTTACAGGACCAGGAGGGCGCTGGTGTCCACTGCACAGAGAAAGGCCTTGTTATCCGAGCCGAAGGCACAATAAACAAAGTTTCTAGTTTCTTTTTTTCAGAAGCATCTTCAATGACCTTTTGATCAATCTGTTTAGTATTTGTTCTCAATTCATTTTTGCACCATGTATATTGTTTAGAGAGAAAAATGAATACAGTAATGCTTCTAAATATAGAATTATTTTGCTTGTTTCCGCTGCAAATGTTTAAAGTTGTTGCTCTTTAATTTAATTCGAACCAACAGGATAATTAAATTTCAAGAGCATGATTAAAGAGGTTATTTTGAGTATTACAATGCTGCTATGTTTTGACCAACGTTGGTAATAGCAAAATCATGTGTTAAGTGGTAATTTGTATTTATTTCTATTTTTGCCCAACAATGTTATAGATTTAATTGCATAAACAGTTGTATGTCTTATTTTTTGACCAACGTTGGAAGTATTGCATGCAATTGTTATTATTGTGTTCTCACCTTTCATTGTGATTTCAAGAGGGATGTACTTGATGAGCTGCATGAAAGATATCCCGGTCCTCAAAGGTGACAACTATGGTGAATGGCACAAAAAGGTTGATCCAGCCTTAGTTTGTGCTGAGGTGGATTGGGTTCTCACTGAACCGCAGCCCATTGAGCCACCGGTGCCGGTCAGAGCAACAAACGATAGTGATGCTGCATGGCAGAAAAAGGAGAGGGATTATGCTCCTTTAAAGATGGCATATGACCTCGAGAATGAAAAGTGGACTAATGCCAACGAAAACTGCATGGCATTCATAAAGAACACGATTGAGCATGCGATAGTGAGCTCAATCGCAAAGTGTTACTCCACCATAGAGTAACTTGATAGAATAAAGAGCCAGTTTACTGGTTCTTCAAAGACATATGCAACCTAGCTGATCAAACAGATGGTCACAAAGAGATACCATGGCAGTGGCAGTGGCATTAGAGAGCACATACTGAGGATAAGTAACTTGAACTCCAAGCTCAAACCAATGGACTTGCACCTCAAGGATCAGTTCCATATCCATATGGTTTTTGCTTCCCTCTCAGATCAATTTGAGGCTTTTATTGTTAACTGCCAATTGTTTGCGGTGACCCCGTATGGATACCAGTCCCCTAGCCCCTGGAGTAAGAGGAAGAAAGAATTAAAGCTCAGCATGGTGGTTCAGTCAACTATGTTCACAATAAAAATAAAAAGGCCTTTCATGCTGGCTCTTCCTCAAAGGCAAAAGACAAGCCTCGCATGCAGCAAAACTATCAACCAAAGAACTTCACAGTGGACAAGGATCGGTGCCGCCACTGCAAGGAGAGGGAGCATTATGTGTATCAAACCTCCCGCAATGTTTGCCTGCCATTTTTCTTTATTAACGATAATCAACACTGGTCGAATAGCATCGCACATCGACTCAATAGGAAGTAAAGTGAGAGCCCCATCTAGTATCTCCAGATCTAACCAAGATAGTCATTTGATGCTGACCTCGCCCTGAAAGTATCTCTCCACTATCCAATCTATCCAAAATATTATCATGATGCTTCTCAGTTAATAAATCCTTCCTCTTGCAGGAGGCACCAACATTGGTTACAACCAAATTGACATGATGCTTTCACAAAGTTAGGGTTCAATACCCAATGGGCTCTAGGTTTTCGTGGGCGGTGGCCAAACGGGTACTTATAGGTGCGCGGAGATGGGGGAGGAGCCTGAGGACGAGGTGTGCGGCGTGGTGTGGGTCATGGACGAGGTGTGTGATGTGGGTCAAGGTCGAGGTCTGTGGTGGAGTTGAGGGCTACGACCAAAATGTGCCAACCAAAATGGCTAAGTCCGTGGGAGGGTGTTCAATATATAGAAATCGATTTCTAGTGTTGAGAGTGATCCTCCCGACCCGCCACCCGCCCCTACAAATGTATTTTTAGGGGCGGGGTCACCCGCCTGTGATAATAGCATTCATTTTTATTTTGAAAGTTGTATGGGTCTCCCACATTAGTATCTCATATAACTCAAGCCATACTTTGAGGTTTCCACACTCTCAACCCAAATATTTACCGAAATATGCTTGTCATATTGTTTTATTGTTTTATGGGTTACAATAATTGTAGGGTACAAGTTTCCCCTTTTTGGAATATTTTTTTTCTATATTATATAATTTTAAAGATTTTTTTGATAAATTACAAAACTATTTGTAGGGGTGGGTGACGCCATCAACCGTCCTTGAAAATGGCACCCATTTTCAGGGGTGGGTTGTTGAGGGCTATTAAGTACCAATTTTAGGTCGTCAAATCCTGCGTAAATATATAAAAGGTCAACACCAACCTAGTGGTAGGGGTTTATTACTAACCATTTTCACAAGTGTCGGTAAATATTTGTATGCAGGTGAAATAAGGTAAAAACACACCTCATGAGCAAGGAAACACACTCTTCAATCCAAGGCAAAGAGTGTCGACCAATCAGGGCGTCACATACATGGATCAAAAGGCCCACGAAAACAAGTAAACCAACATACCAGAAGGAGTTGCCTTGCAAAGGTTAGGGGTAGAGGTACTCAGGAGTGGCGCCGATCTTCTATGGATGCATTCTTCTCCCAGCTTGTACCTCTATGGATGCTGCTACATTCTTCTGGTTTTAGTAAGTATTCGTGGTTCCTATCTCTAGTATTTTACTTGGTACAGTAGATGCTAGTCATGCTTGTAGTTGAGTGAGATCAGTTCTCTTACTCGCGGGTTCGTCGCTCTGTATTTATACGGAGTGCTGTAGTTTTCTATGGGGATCCGTACGTAGTTAGATTGCAGTAGTAATCAATAGCATAGTCGTGGTGTCTAGGCTAGGGGTTATCCTTCGTTTGCCTTATATCCCATGGTTTTTCAAAGGTAGGCCGTAGGTGGTGACATCCCTATTGGTTCTCTGTAATCCTCCATGTTCGGATATAGCGTAGAGCTGTTGGTTGTAGTCGCCTGGCAGACCAGGTATAAGCCGGTGCCTGAAGCGAGTATTGTGCTCGAGAGATCGATCTTAAACTCAGCTATTGTGCTATCTTAAAAATTCTTACCCTTCTACCTATCTTGGTGTGTACTTGGACTGACTAGAATTGGGTTTGTGCCCACACGTTCCCTGTAGATTCGATAATCCTTGGAATACTATGAGGTAAAAGCTACAACGGTATTTGTGTGTTTGCGAATTTATTTGTAACGCAAAAATACCCAACATAGCTAAGGGTGTGACCCGCACCTATAAATTGTATTTTCAGAGTCAGGTCACCCCCTCACTCGACCATGAAAGTGGGTGCCATTTTCAGAAGTGGTTGATGGCATCACCTGCCGCTGAAAATGCATTCCCAGTGGTAGGTTGGTTGCTACAGTAACCCCCTCCCTTTGTAAGAGTGGGTTACATTTTGAGCCACCCCTGGAAAAGAATTAGGACGTTCCTATGAATTGTTTTTGTAGTAGTGAGTGTCTATATTGTCATATCATTAAGACACCATCTTTAGAAACTACTTCCTCCGTCCTAAAATACAAGTCACTCTACGATTCAAATTTTGTCCCTAAAAACATGTCATCTTACCCTATTTTGGTCTGTGCATGCGCATGTAAGAATCAATTAGTGCCAAATATAACTAATAAATAGGGGCAAATAAGTTCATGTTACCACTTTCTTAATCTATCCTAAAATTTATAAATTGACTTGTTTTTTTTGGGACAGAGAGAGTACACTCTACAATCCAAGATGTCTTGGTGTAGATTCCTTTTAAACTCACTATCTCTTCTGCACCTATCATATTTGTTCTTCATTTATTACGAAAGTGTCACCTCTGCCCCAATGCACAACTTGATGGGTTCTAGCTCATAAATTTTTAGATTAACACTGGGTCTTGTATTAGATAACTCCTCCTCCCTCACAATCAAGTAGAATACTTCACCCCTTGAACTACAAACCAGATATTGTACCCATAACTATCAAAAACTGGTCAAATGACCACTCAAATGATTTTTAATGGTGATTTTGCCACCGTGGCTGCTGATGTGGATGACGACGGTGGCGATAGCCCACATGTCAGCCCCACTCTCTCCTCTCCTCTCCTCCGCTCTCTGTGCTCCTGTGAGACCATTTTGATGACGCTCTAGCTGGCGTCGTGTAACACCCTAATTTAATTTTCAGTATTTAATAATAAATTTAATTGGCTTTATTCAATTTTTCTAAGGTTTATTGTGTTAGTCTTGCGTTTAATCTAATTTTGATCATCAAGTAATTAAAATTTATCATAGGTTTAATTTTTGTTGTTGCATCATGCTGGAGCATTGTTTTATTTGTTGAGTGCTTGTGTGAATTCAAATTCATTTGCCTTGAGTTTGAATTAGAATTAGAAAGGAAAAGAAATAGAAAGAGAAAGAAAACCCAAAACCCAAACTCAAACCCAATCCCGTGGCCCACTTCTCTCACTCAAGCCCAACCCTTTTTCCCACGCGGGCCCAGTTTTCCCCTCCTCTCCTGGCTTAGCAAATCCCGCGCCCGCCCAGTCCGCTTCAGCCCGAGCGCCCGCGCAGCGCCCCCTCCGCTCGGCCCGCTCACCCCCGGCTCCTTCCCTCAGCCCGCGAAACACACCGAACCTAGTGCCGAGCACGTGTCCGGCCGTCTAACGCTCTCCCTCTCCCAACCCAGCTCAAACCACCACACCAGCTCAGCCGCGCGTGTCATGCCTCCCCGACAGGATGGCCCCGCCCGTCAGCTTCCCATCACGTCCGCACGGCACCGCTCAGCACTCGACCCAGCTCTTTCCAAACCGGCCCAGCCAGGCCACGCCCCGCGGCCCGTTACCTCCCGCGCGCCTTCCCGCTCAGGCGATGGCCGCGCGCACGCGTTTTCCCCCTGCCGTGCGGGCCCCGCAAGTCAGCGCAGCCAGCTCCCCTCCCTTCCCGCGTGGGCCGCTCCCCACCTCGGCCCAACTGCCTTCCGCTACCTCTCCCCGCTCCGCCCTGGCCCAGCAGCACCGCTCAGCCCGGCCCGCCTAGCGCACCGGCCCACTCTTCCCCACGCCGGCCCAGTCAACCCCGCTCGGCCTACAGCCGCACTCGCCCGCGTCCCCGCCGCTGCTTCCACTGACCAGCCGGGCCCGTTTGCCAGCTTCGTCTCTTCCGCAGCGCAACGACCGCGCCCAATCCGCCGAGATCACCGGCGAGTTTCCCTTTGGGGCACGCCTCCCCAGGATCCACACCGGCCTTTAATTGGGCCCCACGGCCTCCTGCTCCCCATCCTAAAGGCTAGCACCGCCACCAGGAACCCTAACCGCACCACTACATCTAGCTCCGCCCCAAAAGGGACCCCTGCGCCGCCGGTGAGCAATTCCGCCGCGCCACCGCACCAGAGCCCCGTCCAAGAAGCACACCGGCTCCACCTCGACGCTAGGATCTTCCCCGAGCCCGCTGCCCCGCTCTGGCCTCTGCAGCGGCCCTTCCTCCGCGAGCTCCGCGAGCTCCGCAGCGACTCGCCGCCCGACATCGCCGCCATCCTCCCCTGCACATCATCACCGCTCGTTCTCGAGCCTCGGTGAGCACCGCGTTACCTCCAGTTTCCTTTTTCGCTAGATCTGGTAGGTCGTAGTCCACCCTTGCAGCCAGAACGTGCACGCCGGCGCCACGCCGCCGTTGCCCCGCCGCGGCCATGTCCCCGAGGACCTGCAGAGCACCCCGCAACCTCGGCTTCTTGTTGCACTGGCCTCACACTTGCTACCCGAACCTTTTGGTGCCCAAAGCCAGGCCCCGCGCAGCCCACACACCACACGCCGGCGAGCCTTGTTGCGCAGAGCCGCCGCCGCCATCGCACTCACAGCTCAGACCTTCCCCGTGCCCATCTAAGTGCCCAGGTGAATTACACGTTCCGCGTAGGCCACTCCGGACCCAAGTTCGGGTCGATTTGACCCCCGGACGGCCAAGTTTGGCCAAGTCCGGTGAGCCACCGCCGCGGGAGCACGTCGCCGGTGAGTCCCCGCCGCCGCCGGCGCCCACGAGAAACCCTGGCCGCCCGATCCGCATCCCACGCCCACAGTTAGATCGCAAAACGTTTTGTTCTGAGCCGCGAGATCGTGATCCAACGGATCAGATCCGCGCGTACCCCTTCGCCCTGTCGTTTTTGCAAAAGAGACCCTGCGTTTCCTTGTAATCAACCCGCACTCCGTGGCAGTGTAAAAATATTTGCAGACCTGCCCATGCTTTTACACGCAGCCCCCTGACCTTTCTAGATTTAGTACCCGCGGTCCAGCCCTGGCATTTTTGCGAGTTAGACCCTAGAACTAAGGTTTAATTACGTTTAGACCCTCGGTTTTTGCAGAAAACCCCCTGGAACCTAGTTTTTCTCGCAGATAAGCCCCTAGAACTTGTTTTAGGCCTAGTTTATGCGTTTTAGCTCCGTTTTTAGCGTTCTTTATATCCACGCGATCGTGATAACGCGTAGAATAGTTTTAGACTAGTTTAGTGTGCTGTTTTTATGTATTGATGTACTGGTTCTTAGTTTTTGTTAGTATTTGCTTGTATGCTTATTGTTATGCCTTGCTTTGGCCCTGTGTTCGTGAGTAGACGCTGAGTTACCGGAGGAGCCCCAGTACCAGTACCCGGAGCAGCCGTCTTCCGAGCACTTTGAGCAGCAGCAGGAGCAGTACGAGGAAGGCAAGTGTAACATGAACCACCTACCACTTTTAAATACATTTTTCATACTGCATTTAATACTGTATGCCTATAAGGATTTCCTAGCCACTTTACATCCTTTATATATACCTTTGGGTTGCATTTTGGTTAGTTGTGCTAGGTTGCTGCGCTATAACACAGTCTGGTCCTTTTTAAATTAATTTGATTAATGGTTTACTTAAATTTAATTCTGAGAGTGGCCCTCTGTGCTTCGTGCTTGGGTGGCTCACGTCTCGTTAAAATATGGTTTTTGTAGAAACATGGTTTAGGGGGCTCGCACGGTGCTTAGTGCTTAGTTGGCCACTCTCCATAAGGACCGGTTCATAGAGCGACAACCTGGGACAACAGCGCTACCACAAGGCTAGAATGGGATAGACTTGGCGTAATAATTAGGTCTTTTTTGGTTTGGAGTAACTTACCTGCGGGGCAGGGGCGGTAAGCTTCTATGTCCCTCGTGCTGAGTGGCCTCGTCTGTGCTTCATGTCTTGACGCCCACTAGACCTGCTCCATAGTCGCCGATCCACCCACGCGGTTACTCCCTACCAACGAGATTCTTTGTAAAGGCCTCGTAGTGAGTTGCTAGTCATTTGACCTAAGGAAGTGTGATGAACAACTGGCATAGCTCACGACTTGTGGGTAAAGATGTGCAACCTCTGCAGAGTGTAAAACTGGTATACTAGCCGTGCTCACGATTATGAGCGGCCCAGATCCTCCTTTTGATTAGTGGGGTTGTCTCCTTCCGACGAGGGAGGTGCCTCTCGGGGTTACCTTGGAGGCTTGGTTTCGGTTTGGTTCCCAGTAGTATCATGATTAAATTTGACTAATTACTATGTAACTGGATTAATGATAATTCATCAACTCATAATAAATAGCTTTAATAAAATTTTGCCAACACTTAAAAGCTAATGCAGTTGAGTCAGCCAACCTTAGAGCCTCATAGTTTGTGTTATACTTGTTGAGTACAAGTTGTGTACTCACTCTTGTTTCTTCTCTACTTTTTTCTCTTGGCTATGCTACTGCTACTCAGTTCCTGCCGACACGAGGGAGTTTGCTCAGCGCTACCAGGACTACGAGGACTTCTAGGCGTTCGTCTCCCAGTCGACGTCCCTGTGGCACCCTGCTCAGCTTCGGAGAGTTCTTTTATCGTATTTGTACTTCGCTTCCACTGTATCAGACATTTTGTCATTTATGTAATAAATAACATTCGTATTTCGATTTATTATGTCTTATTCGTGATATGTGCTGTGATATACTGTTCATTCTGTTGTATATACGTGTGACTTGATCCTGGCACGTATATGATTGCTCGGTTTATGTTCTTTTATAAACCGGGTGTTACACGTCGTCTCTCTCCCTTGCTACGGACATCGCTATAGCCGGCGATGATGTCGAATCATTCCCAACGCTCCAGCACAGGGCGTGCCATGCCGTCCTGGTCACTGGCCTAGTACTCATGTTCCTCGGCATGCTACATGACATGCGTTGGTGCTCGGCAAGGTGGTGTTGGGTCTCACGGAGCTTCATGTCACGCGCGCTGTGTTAGATAAGCTAGCTGTAGATATTTGCTTTCCGTTATTCAGTTAGATGGCGGGCTCACCATGTCGAGTTCTGCCAAGGTCATGCGCACGTCCGCGCTGCGACGAGGGACGTGCGCCGTGGCGTGGTCACCGCCAAGACCGGATCATGGGTAGGGTGGGATGGCACGTTTGCTCCCGATCAGGGCGCGATCACAGCCGAGTCATAGGTAGTTTGTTTCCCTATTTATTTGCATCAATACAACAGAAAACGCTGCTTCGTGTGGCACAAAAAAACTCCTCCGTGTTCATCATCCAGTTCGCGTGTGTACTCGTGTTTCTCGGTGTGATCCATTGCTCGCCGGAGCTCATCGTCGAGCTGCCGAGCTAACAATTGGCATCAGAGTCAGCAACCGTCGCCATATCCGCTCATCCGTCGTGCACGCCACCTCGCGATCCGTCGCAGTCCCGCTCACCCCCTCGCGATCGAGATCGTCGCCGTCGTCCTTCACCATCGCCAATCCCGCGGCGCGGCCGCCGCGGCCGCGAGACGGAGACGCGCGTCGTCCGCGAAGTCGGGGCGGCCAACTACCCCATGCTGACCCGCACCAACTATGTCGATGGGCGGTGCTCATGGAGGTGATGTTGGTGGTCCGGGAGCTCTGGACGGCAGTGAGCGTCGGCACCGTCGACCGGCACAACGACCGCATGGCCATGGAGGCCATCCTCCCCGCTATGCCACCGGAGATGTGTGTCTCCCTCGCTGGGAAGGGCACCGCCAAGCGGGCGTGGGACGCCATCAAGACCGAACGTGTTGGTGTCGAACGGATCTGGAAGGCGAAAGCGACGGACCTCACGCGGGAGTTCGACGCGCTCACGTTCCGCGACGGCGAGTCCGTGGATGACTTCATGCACCGCCTGCAGGCCCTCGTTAGCGAGCTAAGTATCCTTGGTGAGCCCCTTGGAGAAAACACTGTGGTGTGGAGAATCCTGCAGGCTGTGCCCCCTCGTTTCGACCAGATCGCCCACTCCATCGAGACGCTCCTCGACGTCGACGACATGACGGTTGAAGAGCTGGTGGGGTGGCTCAAGTCGGCGGAGGTACGTGACCGGAGCCGCAATCTGCCGGCAGTGACGAACTCCAACGGCAAGCTACTTCTCTCCGAGGAGGAGTGGCTGGCCCGCTACAAGCACCGCCTCGCGGGCGAGGGCTCTCGCTCTGGCGGCAATAGTGGCAAGTCGTCTGGAGGTCCACGCGGCGACGACAATGGTGGTGCGCGCACTGGCAGATCCTCTGGCGATCCGGCCAGGGTCGCCACCAAGACGGACAAGTGCAAGTACTGCGGCAAGAAGGGCCACTGGGCCCGTGAATTCCACAAGAAGAAGCGCGATGAGGCGGCGCTCCTTGCCCAGGCCGGCGGCGATGATGACACTGAGGAGCCTTCCCTGCTGATGGCCATCGGTGCCATCGAGCCAGAGTTCATCGCGCCGCACGTTACACCTATCTACGTCGGCGGGTAAGTCTACCTCAATGAAGAATGCACCGTGGTGGAGCTGGGGGAGTCCGAGGACCACTCCGGCAAGCCAATCTCCGACGTGTGGTACCTTGACACGGGAGCGTCAAACCACATGACGGGGAACCGAGCGGCCTTCTCCGAGCTGGATCAGTCCATCACCGGCGTGGTCAAATTCGGTGACGTCTCGGTCGTGGACATCGTCGGCTGCGGCACCATCCTCTTCGCGGCGCAACATGGACAGCACCGAGCGCTCACCGACACGTACTACATCCCCTGTCTCAGGAGCAACATCATAAGCCTTGGCCAACTCGATGAGTTCGGCTGCAAGGTTGTGATTGAGGAGGGGATTCTACGAGTACGCGATCCGCAGCGCGAGCTCCTCGCCAAGGTACGCCATTTGGCAAACCACTTGTACAAGATCTCGCTCACCTTGGCGCAGCCTGTCTCGCTCCTGGCGTGCACCGGCGACCCCACCTGGCTTTGGCACGTGCGGTACGGCCTGGGTTTCGACGCGCTGCGCAAGCTGTCCGGCGGTGGCCTGGTGCGCGGTCTGCCACAGATTGATCACCCTGGTCAACTGTGCGACGCGTGCTTGGCCGGCAAACAGCGCCACGCGCCGTTCCCGCAACAGGCCAAGTACCGGGTGACAGGCCGGCTCGATCTGGTCCATGGCGACCCCTGCGGCCCTGTCACCCCGGCTACTCACGGTGGGCGGCGATACTTCCTCCTCCTCGTCGATGATGCCAGCCGCTATAGGTGGCTCGTGTTGCTGTCGAACAAGAGCGAAGCCGCGTCCGTCATCAAGAAGTTCCAGGCCGGTGTGGAGGTGGAAATTGTTGGAACCGAGGATCGACGGACGATCACAAGAACACGAGATATGGCGACGAACGCCCCGGCCACCGAACGGCCTGTATGTTGGCTTCTCTTATTCCCCTCGGCTCAACCCAAATAAACGAGACTACATTGCGCTTTATAGCTGCAGCGCCTAGCAACTGCCACTTCGGCACTCGCACGCATGCACTAGCTCCTGAAGACCCGGCCAGAACGTACGTGAGCCACTCTTCATGCGCACGATCTGGCCTCTCACCGAGCTCTACGGAAGGCACGTCTGTGACTCATTCCTGCAGCTAACAGCCCCGTGCAGCTATCCTGCACACGCACACGCGACACACCAACGCACACACATGAACTGTCAGGTTTATTTCTAACAGAATCTGGGCGCAAGCTACGCGCGCTCCGGACGGACCGGGGTGGCGAGTTCACCGCCATCACGTTCGCGGAGTATTGCACCGACCAAGGTGTTCACCGGCAGCTCACCGCTCCATACTCTCCACAGCAAAATGGAGTGGTCGAGCGCCGGAACCAAACCGTGCTTACCATGGCGCGGTGCTTGTTGAAGGCCAGAGATGTTCCCAGCACATTTTGGGGGGAGGCGGTGAGCACTGCTGTGTTCATCCTCAACCGGTCTCCCACCAAAGCTCTGAAGAACAAGACCCCCTACGAGGCTTGGCACGGGAGAAGCCAGCAGTTCACTTCATGCGCACATTCGGGTGCATAGCGCATGTCAAGGTAACTCGCCCGCACACTGCTAAACTTGATGATCGCAGCATGAAGATGGTGTTCCTCGGGTATGAGCCGGGCTCAAAGGGCTACCACGTGTACGACCCTATGAGTGGCCGGCTACGTCTCTCAAGATGTGGTCTTCGATGAGACAAAAGGCTGGAACTGGGAGGCGCCGGACAACGTCGCCACACCGGACACGTTCACCATTGAGTACGTCGTACGCGCTGCGATGGCGAACGGCCAGTCCGAGGCTCCAGCCACTCCGTGTGGTCCTGTGACTCCTACTACATCCCCAGGCATGCCACCAGTGGCTGAGGAGCCACACACTCCGGTGGGCGGCGGTGGCATCGATATCGGCTTCGCCACGCCACCGACGCACATTCCTTCGGGGATGGACCTCAGTGACGAGGGGGTGCCACGCCGTTACCGCACGGTGACTGACTGCATCAACACCTCTGAACCACAGGAACTCAAGATGGAGGAGCTGTTCCTGGCGGCGGCCGAGGAACCAGCGACGTTCGAGCAAGCGAATGTGGACCTAGCATGGCGCGCAGCAATGCAAGAGGAGCTGTCCTCCATCATCGACAACAAGACCTGGTAGGCGGTCGACCTGCGAGCCGGCCACCGATCCATCGGCCTCAAGTGGGTCTTCAAGCTTAAGAAGGACACCTCCAGCGCTGTTGTGCAGCACAAGGCGCGATTGGTGGCAAAGGGCTATGTCCAGCGCGTCGGCATGGATTTCGACGAGGTGTTCGCACTGGTGGCGTGGCTGGACTCAGTGCGCGCGCTGCTCGCCGTGCGGCGCACGAAGGCTGGAAGGTTCATCACCTTGATGTCAAGTCGGCATTCTTGAACGGCGAGCTCACAGAGGAAGTGTACATCGCCCAACCCCCAGGCTTCTCCATCCCCGGGCGCGAGCACTAGGTCTTGCGCCTCCACAAGGCGTTGTACGGCCTCCGTCAAGCCCTGCGCGCATGGAACTCCAAGCTCGACAGCACACTCGTGGCGCTCGGGTTCACTCGGTGCTCCAAGGAACATCGCCTTCTCCTCGGCGTGTACGTGGACGACCTCATCCTCACCGGCGTTGACACCAACGAGCTGACACAGTTCAAAGAGGAGATGAACGACCGCTTCAAGATGAGCGACCTTGGCCTGCTGAGCTATTACCTCGGCATCGAGGTTCAGCAAAGGCCGGGGATGATCACACTCGGGCAGGCAGCTTACGTGGCAAAGCTGCTCGAAAAGGGGGCATGAGCGACTGCAATTCAGTGCAAGCGCCAATGGAGACACGACTCAAGTTGAGCAAGAAAAGCATAGCGCCGGCTGTGGACTCCACTCTCTACCGCAGCCTCGTTGGCAGCCTGCAGTATCTCATTCATACACGCCCGGACATCTCATTCGCCGTCGGCTACATCAGTCGATTCATGGAGAACCCGACCACGGAGCACATGGGTGCCGTCAAGCATGTTCTCCGCTACATCGCCGGCACGCTGCACTTTGGGTGCTGCTACCGGAAGGGCGACGACAACTTCATGCTGACCGGGTACAGCGACGTTGATCTGGCCGGGGATCAGGACGACCGCAAGAGCACATCTGGCGGCGCATTCTTCCTCGGGCAATCTCCCGTCGCGTGGCACTCCATCAAGCAACTTGTGGTGGCTCTATCCTCTTGCGAGGCGGAGTATATCGCGGCAACCTCGGCAGCTTGCCAGCTAATTTGGCTCGGACAGCTGCTTGGGAGCCTCTAGGGCAAGGCAACGACGGCCGCTGAGCTCCTCATTGACAACCAGTCGGCGATTCAGCTCTGCAAGAACCCGGTCTTCCATGGCCGGAGCAAACACATCGAGACGCGATTCCATTTCATCAGGGAAAGCATTGAGAACGGGAAGGTCGCCGTCTGGCATGTCAACACTGACGATCAGCTGGCGGACATCATGACAAAACCACTTGGGCGAGTTCGCTTTCAGCAACTTCGCCTGAAGATCGGCATCGTCAACATCAAGGAACATCTAGCTTAGGGGGGAATAATGTTAGATAAGCTAGCTGTAGATATTTGCTTTCCGTTATTCAGTTAGATGGCGGGCTCACCATGTCGAGTTCCGCCTGGGTCATGCGCACGTCCGCGCTGCGACGAGGGACGTGCGCCGTGGCGTGGTCACCTCCAAGACCGGATCATGGGCAGCGTGGGATGGCACGTTTGCTCCCGATCAGGGCGCGATCATAGCCGAGTCGTAGGTAGTTTGTTTCCCTATTTATTTGCATCAATACAACAGAAAACGCTGCTTCGTGTGGCACAAAAAAAACTCCTCCGTGTTCATCATCCAGTTCGCGTGTGTACTCGTGTTTCCCGGTGTGATCCATTGCTTGCCGGAGCTCATCGTCGAGCTGCCGAGCTAACACGCTGCAGAAGTTGCAGCTCCTGCTCGCCGACTGTGCGCATGGGACACGACCGTGGGTGCTCATGAAGGCTAAGCTTAGAGCAACTCCGGCTTCTATTTGGGTGACTAAATCCATAATTTAGTCATTTTGCTCAAATTTTCATCTCCTGCAGAACCTCTACTTGGGTGACTAAAATAAAGGGGTGACTAAATTTTCTCTCCCACCCCCTCAATTTGGTCACCCTCCACCAAAAGTAGATCCCACCATTTTTTAGTCTATTTAGTCGGTGCTGTTGGAGTAGAAACTACATTTTAGATGACTAAATTTGGAAAGTGGATGACTAAAATGAATTTTAGTCACTCCACTGGAGTTGCTCTTATGTCCTCCAAGCCCCGTCTGGCACTGGGTCCGTCACTTAGTCACCTAGTTTCCGGGATGATGGGAATGAGGAATGGGGACGAGGAACGTGATTCTTTGATTTTCAAAATTCTGGAATGAGAGGGATATATCTATGGAATAATGATTTTGAAACGTGGAATATGTTCTATATTAGTTCGAAATGATATACCGGAACTGTACGTCCGGAACGAGGATCGTGTTCCCAAATTTTGTTGCACCTTACCAAATCAAGAAAGCAAATATGTGGACCGATGTTGATTTAGTTCCGTGTTTGATGGGGCTGTTGCACCGGCGCCGTGATTGAATGTGGCTCTATAGGCTACAACTGTTAAAAAAACTCTGGTTATCCAAGTTCCAAGCGCTGCATCTGCTCGTCCTCCGCCGGCCGCTCGTCAGGCTGGGCAGTGGCGCCCTGTCGCTCGTCTTGCAGCTCGGCGCCGGCAGGCTCTCCTACTTCCTGACGCCATTCCAGGGCGCCAATACGACCAGCACGCTCCTCCTCGGCATGTTGGCGTCGCTCAACGACACCACCGGCGTCCCCTCCACGCCGTTCATCGCCAGCCCAGCCATGGCGCCCATGACCCGTGCGTCGCGGCCACCACCGCGGGGACGCCGCCCTTGCGAACAGCCCAGCCGGATGAAGAGAGGGCGGCGGCTGGACGGGGGAGAAGAAGCCGACGTGGCTGGTGGAAGGGGCGGCCGGCCTCCACGGACGCGACGGACGCCAGCAGCCGGCCGCCGAGCTGATGCGCCGAGCCGCCACGTACCAGGTACATGGTTCTTGTTCCGCTTGCATCGGCGACGATGTTTGAAGCGCAGTTCCCTCCGCATACCAGCCGGCGCCCCGCGTCGTCCCCATTCCTCATTTGGGAACGAAGTTCACGGAACACGGAACATTGCGTCGTTCTGCGTTCCCGGTGACTAAGGGCATGTACAACGCAGAGACGGCCTCGTCGACTTCCCTCGTACGTGATGAAATACGCCGACCCAAACCTCATTAATCACGGAGAGAGAGCGAAGCCGTCGCTTCTTCCGTCGACGGCAAAAGCTCATGCTCCGATGCAAAGCGACGGCTCCTATTGCCCGCTGTACGAGCCGCTGCGTTTGGCGTCGGCGGGGAGGATCCCGTGCGCAAAGGACCCCCACCCCCCTCTGGTCCTCGGTCGTCCCCTCCCCTGCGGCATGCTCCTGGAAGTGGTCTGTGCATCCAGGTAATCCTGGTTGTGCGAAACCACCTCCAAAAAGGGGAGTCTCAATCGCACAACAGGAGAAGAAGCGAGCGGAGTCGTCTCAGAGAAGAAGAACAGCGCCGGGCCGGTATTTGGACTGTGAGATGGTCTGTTGATTGTGTTTTGGTGTCCTGGCTGCTGGCCGGCTTGGCCCAACCGAAGACATCGAGTGGGAATGGCCCAAAGGTCCAAAGCACCAAATAGCGACCTTCACGAGGCTATAAAATGATATAATAAAGTATATTGTAATCATCCTTTAAGCATTGTATACGTTCTCATCAACAAATAAAACAAAACACATTCTCATCAAATTATGCACTAGATCATCATGATTTATGTGTCAAAAAATAAATTAAATATCTAGTAGACAATTAAGCAGACAATCTATTATACAAATTATTTGTTTAGCTATTTGTATGTGACAAATAAACAGCAGCCGTCTGAATCAATGTACATGCCCTAAGCTCCGTCACCTCCGCGATTGCTGTGCTATGCTAATGCCGGGGGATGCTGTCGCCAGCACGTCTACGGACGCCCGGGAGTTCGTGCAGATGGCATCTGACCATGCGTGGCGCGCTACAGCCGGACCCGGAGGACGACGCAGCGCGGAGTGTGCGGTGGGTGCTCGCGTGATTCCTCGGCGGCGTCACGCCCAATGCCGAGGATGCTAGGCTCGTGTTACCCGTGTCGGCATCGCCACCTAGTTGGACTGTGCGGAGGAGGCGGTGTTTCTGGAGACCCAGCATATGTGAACGCCATGACACATTGTCACTCCGGCCACTACTGCCGAAAGGGTGTGTAGGGGCGGGCGAAATGCCATCTTTAGTGGCGGACTCCCCAACCGCCCTTTGTTTTCGCTGTTAAAAATGACGATTTGTAGAGGCGGGTACGAGAGCCACCCCTATTAATGTATTTTCAGGGGCAGCTGACGCCCCACCCGCCTCTGGAAAATCGATTTGTAGGGGCGGGTGGGGGCATTATCCGCCTCTGAAAATCGTTTTGTAGGGGCGGGTGAACACCCTACCCGCCCTACTAATGCATTTCCAGGAGCGGGTGACGCCCCCACCCGTCCCTGGAAATCGTTTTCCCGCCCACCCTAAAATTTTTGAATTCGCAATTTTTTTGACGGGATTTGAATTCACAATTTTGTTATATACAATCACGTCCAAACTATTGTATGTATTTTGTTTCATTAAAGCGTACCATCACGTCCGCACTATTATACATCTATTAGTGATAACGTCCGAACTTCAAACTTATTCGCGATCGAGACATCGAATATGTTAGACATAAAATACTTACACATACAAAATTAATAATAGATGAAAATTAAATATCAATATAGTTCATCATTACAATTCACATCTTATACATGTTTTTGCACTATTCACCTGGGACGCTACATTAGCGTTAACCGTGCCCTTAATTGTGCCACTCACGAAGTGAAATGTATTTATCGTCCATTGCTAATTGTTGTGTTTCGTTAAAAATTTGCCTTTCACGTTCAACACTTCATGCAGAATAAAACGGCACAAATCATCGACTACATTTAGAAGTTGCTTCTCGTGGAGCTGGCATCCATGTTTCTCCGAGTGAAGCTGCAATTATTGAATCCATGATAAAATTAAGCATGTACTAGTTATAGTAAAAATAATGTTGAAATATGCATCTATCCCTAATGAAGAGTAGTCCCTTATGCGTTCGGGATCAGTAGTATATTTCCCTAAAATCTTCAATTCTCGCACAAGTAGTACCCATAGTACACGGAACCCGCTGGTTGATTGTGGCACGGGAAATTTGTGCGAAAAGTCATTTTCTTTGGTTTGTCGTGGGGATGAGCTCCTCCTTTATAAATGTAGAACTGGTAAACCCTGTTATAATTAGAAAAAAATGAAAAGTTAATTTATATAGGCATACTTCTATAGAGAAACAAGCCGGATATGCATAGGGAAGATAAGAAATTCACTCACAATTGTATAAGGTCTATGAATTCTTGGTATCTGTTGGTGTCCCGGTCCAAGGAGTCATATACGATGACTTTTCCAAGTTTTGGCTTTAGTTTGAATGCAATCCAGTGATTTCTGCGAAACAAAAAAATATTATGTACAATTTGTAGGCATGGATCGAAGCAATGGTTAATCATATAATTGGTATTTGACTTACTGGATGTGGTATGGCGCGTATATGAAATCCATGTCTTGCCATCGTTCCATCATAAGCGAAATGTAGGCCGCAACCCTCTTCATGGTCTCTTCGTGAAATCGTTTTCGTTCCTTAGCTTTGGCGACCACTGTTTAAATGGCTTTAGATGGTCATCGTCGTCCTTCATCCATTTTGGCCCGGCGTGCAGAGACTCGCAAATCGCTACGGGATCAAGGTATCAGACCTTTGCATTTATAATAATAGCATCCATTGTTTGCATCATGTAGAATATAATATATGACATTAAATATTTATGCATATGCAGTACTTTAGACCGTAATATATAGCATATTAGTATCGATGAGGCACTTACATGCACCATAGTCAAACAATTTCGACACCAAGTTCTTTGACGTGGAACATGTGCTAGATGTCTGCAAAATCAATCGTGATATCAAAGACTCCCTGTGCCTTAATTCCGAATACATCCGGATGGTGCGGAGCATATATGGTTTTCAGCCCAAGTCTACATGCCCTTTTGTACCAATTATACATCCTCTGCATGAAACTAGGACAATCACATAGTATCCAGTTCAGTAGCAAGTCTTTTCCGTACGTAAACTCTAGAGGAGCATCGTCTAAGTTTGGAAGGTCATCAACCGCAAGCTCCTTTTTGTGCAACGTGTCAGTGCGGGGCGTAGAAAAGCCCGACCTTTTACTGGCACTAGAAGTTGCTGGATTTTCTTTGGACTTAGCCTTCTTAGCTTTTCCATCAGACTTCTTGTTTGGGGCGTGCCATCTATTCACAATTTCGGATCCTTCCTTGTCCTTTTGGTAAGACCGCAAAACTCGAGGTAGCACTGGTCTGGCCAGAGGAGCCAAGGCCGGTGCCTGTGCGGATGGCTCTCGTGGTGGTCAATACTAGAAAACAAGCCTTAGGTCCATCCAAAAGGACCAGTACAGTGATGAACCGGTACCTTAGGGTGGATGGAATCTATGAATGAGCCTTAGGTACCGGTTAGTATTATCAACCGGTACCTAAGGCTCTCCATAGGTACCGGGTGGTAACTTTTATATTAGTACCGGGTGGTACCACCAACCGATACCTATAGACGAGCCTCAGGTACCGGTTGGTAACACCAACCGGTACCTTAGGAGGTTACCAACCGGTACCTAAGACTCTCCATGGGTTACTTCAAAAGGAAAATATCTCCTTCTCAATTAGAACTACTGCGTAGGTGAGATGGTAAAGTAGCAACGCGCGAGGCTAGAGATCGCGGGTTCAAATCCCAGCCAAAGGATATTTTGCGTGAATATTTTAGCCATAGGTACCGGTTGTTTTACCCAGTACCAAAGGCTCGAGCCTTTGGTACCGCTTTCAGGGTACCGGTTCAAGAAACCGGTACCAAATGGCACTTTCAACCGGTACCCAAGGGCATTTTTCTAGTAGTGGGTGGTGATGTTTGAGCAGGTGGTGATGTTGGAGCCGCTGGTGAAGGCGGTGCCTGAGGTGACGGATCTCGTGGCATTGGAGCTGTTGGTGATGGTGGAGCCTGAGGTGACGGATCTCGCACTGGAGCCGCTGGAGATGGAGGATCCTGAGGTGATGGCTTTCGTGGCACTGGAGCTGCGGGTGATTTCTCACGTGGTTGCGGTGATGGGAGGGCATGTTCTTGTTGTGGTCCTGGCTTGATATGGTCCGTAGCAGACATAGTTATCTGACTAACCAATAAGATATCTCGTTTGTGCCACAGAATTGTGCTGCAGACACATTCACCAAGGCAATTCTTCCCACTGCAGTGGGGATGTCTATCTCGTTATCCTCGTAGCTTGATTTCAAGAGTTCCTCCACTTCTATGCACGCATATAGGGCCGGGATCGGGTTTCCCTCAAACAAATCCTTAGCCGGATGCACTCAGGCCCTAGCAACTTTCTTTGTTTTTCCAGCTCTACCGATCGGATAGAGCAACAAGCAAGGAGTAATACTCGTTATGGCATCCACCGGGTATGGCTGTGCTGTGTTCGAGGCAGCACTACCTTGAGCACATGTCGAACTCACTTGGCCAAGTACTGGAGGGGCCATGACCACCATCTGTTGCTGTCCAACCTCTTGCGACGGCTTGAACACAATTAGCCCTGGCTGCTGCTGCTGCTCTGCAAGTGCTGCTCTCAACATATCCTTTAACTTGGCTTGCATCGCGTTCTCTGCTGCTGCCACGATTTCTTCTTTGTTGCGGTCATGGCTCCTGTACCTAGCCTTGTCCTTATCGAACCCATCCTTGATGCTCAACTTAGAGGACAAGCTTGTAGTCGATCGCGCCGCTGCACCAAATCCGCCACATTTGAGCTGTCCTGGGTACGTTGATTCCTTACGCCACCAACACCTCCTCTGCCCTATCGACTGCTCCGACGTCTCATCCAAGACCATCGTGCGCTGGAGTGTTCTCCCACCGGTGAGCCCAAGCCGCCCCACGCCGCTGCCAAGACCCCATGGTGAGCACTCCCACCTGGTCATTGCCGCCACTGTTTAGTCCCCAAATTGGTTCGCCGCCGTCCCTTGGAGACATGCGCGTGCTACTGCTCCGCATTCATCACTGGCCTCGTTGGAATAGGCACAACACCGCCGCCGGCGCCATGGCTGTGCCTTGTAACATCATGGGCACAAAGAGAAGAGGAGAGGAGATAGAGGGGTGGCTGACATGTGGGCCATCACCACATCATCGCCCACATCAGCATCCACGGTGGCAAAATCACCATTCAAAACCATATGAGGTGTTATTTGACCCATTTTGGATCGTTGAGCGCGGATAGAATATCCGGATTTGTAGTTCAGTGGGTATTCTGCCGATAGTTTGGGGCTTTATCTAGACTTATTCCAAAATTCTATGTGGCAATTTAATTAGTGTTGCGGAAACAGAAGGTTGGGGATGCCCTTAGAGCAATTTTCACTATTTCTCCTGTTTCTACTCCCTCTGTCCTAAAATATAGCTATGTTTAGACTTTTTTGAGATAAAACATTTTCAATTTTGTCTACAAATAGCAAAATAATCATAGAGGCTATAATACATAAAAAATGTTAGTAGGTTTATGGTGAAACCAACTATTCTAACATGTAACTCTTTCTATATGAAATGATTTATTTTAGAGATATTGTTGGTCAAAGTTTAAACGTTCGACTTTAAAAATTTAAACCTAACTATATTTTGGAATGGAGAGAGTAACTCACTATGAGAAAGTGTTTCACCAGAAAAAGTGATTGTGACTTAGTGATTCTGTAGGTTAAATTTAAGGATAACAACTATGCACTGAAAAGAGCTCTGCACTGAAAATAAAGATCCCCCATAGGTGAGACATTCTGGACATTATAATTCTTCCATAATAAGGTCATAAACTCATGGGCAGTGCCGGTATAATCTCATCCAGCCTTTAGAGCATTTCACAGTGAGTATAGGCTTTGGAAGGGCAATGCCAAAGTCCTACGATGAAAAAAAAGAAGGCTAGTATCTTGTTAACAATGCAAATCTCACATGTACAAAATTCTAAGGTACATTGCTCGATCGAAAATAAATAACAAACGAGGTAGCAAATCAATCTTAAATTCCATCACTACTTTATTGCTGCTAGACAGAGAAACCTATATACTACAATTTGAATCCATGGTAATAAGAGACGAGGATCAGCTAGCTGAAATATATCTGCACTGCAATTAAACAATTTATGGAACAAAAATAATGCATTTCTACCACGCACCTCACTACCCAATACACATGCAAAGCCGTGCGACGCCCCCAAGCCGAAGCCGAGAGCTTTGCCTAGACCGGAGGAAGCAGGCTGCCTTCCGTGTTCAGGTCGGTGCCCGACCTGCAGATCGGGCACGTCGAGTGCGCGTCCAGCCACGGGTCGATGCACTCGACGTGGTACAGGTGCAGGCACACCGGCAGCAGCCGCACCGTCTCCCCGACCAGGAACGCGCCCAGGCACACCGAGCACGTCGCCGCCTCCTCGCCGCCGGTGCCCGTCACGTTGTGCCGCACCGACCGGTTGTACGTGAACGACGGGAGGCCCGCCGTCGGGCTGGCTCGCCGCGGGCGGTCGCTGCTGCGGTCTCGCCCGCGCAGATGGTGCTGCTCCTCGTTCCAGTCGTCCCATGCGGCCGCCGGCAGTACAGGTGGCGCTGGCACCCGCGGCCGCAGGGCGAGGGCTGCATTCGCCGCCGCGGCGTCGGCCGCGGCATCGGCGCGGCTGTTGCGGTACCCTCGGCAGAGGCTGCACAAGAAGGTGAGCACAAGCAGGAAGGCTCCGGCAGAGATGGCGACGCCCGCGATGACCCCGCCTGGGGACGCCGGGCTGTTATCGCTTGACGACCTCGGCGGCGTCACCTGACGCGGTCGCGGTGGCGGTGGCGGTGGCGGCCGCGCCCAGCGCGACGGGGGCGGAGTAAAGTAAGGGAAGCCTGGCGGCAAGTAACCGGCCATGGCTGATGAAACCTTGAAGTTGAAACCAGCCGCTGATCTTGTTACCTACAGAGGTCTTGGGTGCATGGTCTTGGTGCCGCGAGCAGGAGGGTTTTAAGGACATCTGCGGCAGCGGCAACCTGGAAGCCAATGATATATTTGTGAGTCTGCTGTGGTCAAATGGTTAATTGCTGGATCATTGCCAAATGCGCGTCGAGGAGACAGACAACGATCCATGGACTCCGCGGTTTCGATTTGTTTACGCGTGACAGCAACCGGCCGGCAACGGTAGCCTTACGTTGTCAGGGTCGCTCGTCTGAACGTGATGTGGTGATTCAGGTTGTGATGCCTTGCATCCTGGTGACATTTAGTTATCTTTGCAATAGTTTAACTGGCTCGTCTTGAACAAGAGAGAATACGGTTGGGCGAATCTGCCAAACGGATGGTCGTCAGGCGGTGCGTGTCAAGATATGTTTTGGGGTTTATTAGCGAAATTCTTATTTGGCGCTCGTGCGCCGCTAGCGGAAGCGGCACATGGGCCTCTTCAACCTCGCGCACGGCGCGGGGGCAAAGCGGAAGCGAGCTAGGGTTTGGGCAGAGGGGGGAGGGGGCGGCCAGGGAGGGTGGGAGGTGGGCGGAGCGGCCGCCGGCGAGGTCGCCGGCGGCCGGGGTGGTGGCGGGAGGCGGCGGCCTTTAGGTTTTCGGGTTGCCGGGGTTGGGGGCGGCTCGCCGGCTTCCATGGCCTCCGGTCATAGAGGAGAGGGCCGGCGGTGGCGGCGGCGCGGGAGCGCTGCCGGCCGGGCCGGGGCCGGACAGCCGGTGGGCTAGTCGCCGGCGGCGGGGGCGGCGGGAGAAGACGGCGCGACGGTGGCGTGCTCGGTTAGGGATGGCGGTGGCGGAGGGCGGCGGCGGAGGCCGCCGGAGCCGGAGGTGGCCGTCGGCAGCGGGGGCGTCGGGAGGAAGAAGAGAGGAAGAAAGAGGAAGGAGAATGCACCTGTTCACTGGCGACGCACGCGCGCGGAGCAACGTCCCCCGTTTATTAGTGGCGGAAGGAAGGGGTTGATTTAACTGACTGACTGCATTAGTGCATTGTCCTACCTATGTGGTGCATTGGTACGGATCGTTGTTTGTTTAGCAGCTATCTTATATAATCGCTAATATACCCGCGTGTTACTACCCGAATGATAATTCATGCAAATGTTTTTTATATTGATGAGTTGCTACAGTACCATAGACCATCCTGCGCATTTAATTAAATCTTAAACTTAAATTTAGAAGAGTCTTGTGGGATAACTCTATACATACAATCAGAAAAAAGCTAGAACTGATGAAGCCAAGTTTATGCATCTTAGTTGCTGTTTCAAAATCATTTTGATGTAATGCATAGACCTAATCATAGGCGTTCTAACCTGTCGAACCTAACCCAACCCGCCCATAAAAAAACGACCCTACGAATGTATAGATTGTCTTGGGCTGAAATTTTCGACCAATCATAAAATTGACCCTACGTGCTCGAAATTTGGGCCTGAAACCTGTAAAACCCTAAAATTATACATGAAAAATAAGGTTTTACGCGACCCGACCACGTGTCGGGTCGGGCTCGAGCCGAAAAATCTAGCCCAATGGTCGGGTTGGGCGCGGGCCGAAGGAAAAAACCAATGGGTTTCATGACTTGACCCGAACCCGACCCAATCCGACGAATGATCAGGTCAAACCAAGCATTGGAAGCACAAAGAACCATTCACCATGTCTTCATAGGTCTTTATTCTGCCCCTTTGCAATAAAGAAACAAAAACATGAATTGTCAGTGGAAGCTCCATATATTTAGTTGAACTAATTAAAAGAATCTTAAAATGATACCTAAAGGATAGGGGTCGCGCTTGTGAATGATACCCAGGTTGTATCTGTGCCCAAACATAATGTAAACAAATGGAAAAAAACACATAAAAATTCACCAGGCTTACCTTGTTTATCTGTTTCACGCATTCTGTCCAGCATAGGCCTTCAAACAATTTTGCCTGCAACCTTTGCTCCCTCCTCACGATGAGCAATAGACCAAACAAGGCACCACGACGATGTGCACGTGCAAGCAGGAGGATGAGAGGACGGGGGACAAAGCCGCAGAGGCCAGGCCTGGCTAAACGATCAAGTCCATCTGTCAATGACTAATGGCATACCCAGGGGCAGAGCCAGGAATTCTGGATGGGGGGCGCCGACTAAACCCGATCAACATAGTATATTGTATACACGAATACGATGAGTATATTTCATCGAATATTCGCTATGTATGTAGACCCAAAGCACATTTAAGTACACAAATGCATAATCCGATTCATAAAAACAATACATGAAAAAAAGGTTTAGCGACACTAACATTTTTCATTTGAGTCGAACTCTGCGTGACTTCATGTCCCAGAAGCCGTCAATAAGTGATTCGGTAGTGAACTTTATTGCAATCTCTTTCTCAATGTAGAGTATCAAGCAATCTCTTAGAAAGTCATCTCCCATTTTACTCCGAAGCCTTGTCTTAATCAGTTTCATTGCGGAGAATGCACGCTCCGTCGTTGCAGTTGTAACCTGTAGAGTTAGAACAAGCCGAATCAATTTGTCAAGTGACAACAAAAAATAATTAATATCTACAAACTGAAATATAGTGACAAAATAGTAAGCAACTAAAAATGAGAATAATAGGTGTTATATAACCTGTCAATCAAATAATAATCATCTGATTTTCCTGTTTCTTTTAGCCGACGGCAAAGATCAGCAATATTTGACAAATTCTGAAACCTTGGATTGGTAGGTACATAAAGCTCATAATGTTGTAACTGATGCCTCAAATTAACCATTTCTTGTTCTGAGAAATCCGGATAGAACTTTGATGCCAACAAGCACACATCATCAATTTTGAGTGAACTGAACGAATCCTTAAGATCCAAAGAAGCACACAAAACAAGAAGCTCTGTAGCTTGTTCACTGAACCTGGAATTCAACTCATGTAACTGTTGATCCACAGCAACTGTGAAAATGTCATATCTGTAGTGATGCTCAACTGTTAGCTCATTTTGCGCATGTGATCGAATGTAGTCTGCATAAAAGGCATTCAAATCTGGAATTGCAATGTCTTGTTTCTTGCAAAATGATGTCACATCACTGATAAGGCTACTCCAACCGTGATCTCTTAAATTCTGAATCAGCTTTTTAGTAGTGGCAACATCATCCATAGCATTGACAATGTCCTGGGATTTTTGCTGTAACTTTTTGCAGAGGTGGTTTGTGATACCCATAAGTTCTTTCATAACATGCAAAATAAAAACAAAGTCAAACGACATCATTAATTTCACAGCAACAACAGCCTTTGCTCAAAAAGAAGCTGAAGTCCCTGAACCTCTAGTAGTAGCAATATCTTTCAGTACTAGAAATGTAGGCTCAAGAAAACGCTCTTTGACGAAGCCATCTTTATCAACAAAGCGAACAACAATTCCCATTTGTTCTTTTCTTGACTCATCTCTAGATTCATCGACAATCAAGCAAAATTTAGCATCACCGATTTCATCACGAATTGCTGATTGCACATTACTGGCCATAAGATCAAGGATTTCTTTTTGAATATCTGGTGAGGTGTACTTAGCATTCCCTGGAGCATTGCCTAGTACAACTGGCTTGACCTCATCATCATATGAAGCTAGAAGTTTTACCATTTCAAGGAAATTACTTTGGTTATTTGAGGCTGCTGATTCATCATGCCCTCGGAAAGGGCATGCTTGGAATGCTAACCATCTGATTGCATCGATTGATGCTCTAAGACACAGTCTGTTCTTTCTAATATCTTCATTTGATTGCTTCTCCATCACATGTACAATATGGCCTTGCTGATTCTTTAAATTATCATAACATTGAACAGCATAGTTATGAGCAGAGTTACCATCCTTTCCCTGATGAGTCAAGACACTTGTCTGAATCATTAACCTTCTTCCAAGTCCTAAAACCTTTCAGATCCTACTTTTCCAATTGGTTTCTTAGAAAATAGAAAGCAAGGAAGGCAGAATGCAGCATCTAATTTAGGCGAATATTCTAACCAAGGGAATGCCTTGAACCAATGAGCTTGAAACCTGTGTTGGTGTTTCTTTGGTCCTGAAGGAGGGTATAGTTTATTCTTGAACTCAAATCGGTATGGACCATGTTTCATGTATGCTCTAATAAATTGATCTTGTTTCTCAGGAGGATAATCCGAAATTTGACAATGTTTTCCTGGATCTCGTTCTACTAATAAAACACTTGTCTCTTCAGAATTAACCCCAGTAACTGTATGCAGTGACTGACTTGGAGCTTCCTCCTGCTCCTCCTCCTCTTCTTGAGTGCCAAACTCAGCGATCCAGGCAGCAACTTCATCTAACTCAGACTCAGAGCATGGATCATCTGAAACATGAACATCTTGTCCTTGTACTACCTCATTTACCTTGTCTTTCTTCTTGAAAAAAGATTCAATTGTCTTTAGTTTATGTTTATTCATGATTGCCCTTTACAAATCAATAGCTCAATCAGATTCAAGATATTAGGATTTATAGGATCATAGTATCATACTACTTTAGTAGGAAAATAGAAGTTAAATATGATAAAAAAATATGAAATAATTTGTCACCTAGGAAAATAGACGACAGGGTTTATGGCGAGACCAATTGCCTGGCGTCCTGGCCAACAGGCGATGGCCGCCGGCTGGCAGCAACGACAATCGCGAGCACTCCGCTCCGCACTCAGGTCTGCAGGCCGCAGGTGGACATTGGGGAATTGGGGAGGCCGCCAGGCTGGAGGCGAGAGCGATCGCGAGATGCAGCAGAGATCGGGAAGGGGAGGCGTCGCGAGATGCAGCAGGGATCGGGAACGTGAAGGGGAGGCGAGACGTCTCTGGGCCCTGGTGCTTGTCGATGGAGAATTGGGAGAGGAAGGGTGATTAGATTGTTAAAAGGCCAAGGCCCAAGTGAGTTTTTTCTTTGGCCCATAACATTAGATTAGTGGATTGAATAGAATTAAGAGTACTAATTTTTTTTTGCAACTTTGTTGGGGGGGGGGGGGGGGGGGTGCCATGGCCCCTGGGCATACCAAAGTCAAAATACCATAGAATTGATCCGCTTTTTAGAAATAGGGAAATATTATGCGTTGGGCATTTGTTATTTGCAGGTGAAAGATCATATACGGGTCAGCCAATTTTGATTGTTCTGAAGTTCTTATCCTGTTCCTGATCTGCTTCCTTGTCAACTGAGCCACAACGCCAACGGCTAGACCAGACCGCGTCCTCCGGATCCTCAAGTGGCAGCGCACGTCGCGCACTCGTGCTCCTAGAGCGCGCCACCCTCGCGCCCGCAGAGCATGCTTCATCACTGCATGCGCGCCTGGGCTCCTCGGCTCACGCCGCTCACTCGCACTAGCGTGGCCTAATAGCACTGTTGTACTCTATATATTGTACACAATGATGGTTAATGAAATGTCCAGTTCCCGTATACAATTCTATATGGTATCAGCCTAAAACCAATCCTCTTTTGCCGCTCCCATGGCGCACTCGCCCAGCCACTCCGGCTACTCTTTCTCGTCCGACGATGAACTTCCCGTCGTCCCAGCCTCCTCCTCTGTGATCCAAGGCATCTCCATCCGCCACCACGTTCCTGTCATCCTTGACATGGACGACGACAACTACGGCCAGTGGCGCCTCTTCTTCGACTCTACGCTCGGCATGTTCGGCGTCAAGAGCCATGTTCGCACCCTGCGGACCGCGATGGCGAATGGCGCATGGTGGACTCCTGCATCGTCAACTGGATCCTTGCCACCGTCGCTCTCCACGGGCATCTACGACATGGTTCGCCGCGATCGCCACAACGCCTTCCTCCTGTGGCACGCCATTGAAGGCCTTTTCCGCGACAACGAGCTGCAGCACGCCGTGCTCCTGGAAACCGAGCTGCGCTCCCTGCAGCAAGGTGACATGTCCGTGAACAACTACTGCACCAAAGTCAAGCGCACGCCGACAAGCTGCGCGACATCGGCCATCCCGTCTCCGAGCCGAGCCAGGTCCTCAACCTCCTCCGTGGCCTCAACCCCCACGTCAAGCTGGTGATCACCTCCAAGTACCCGCTACACTCCTTCCAATTCTACATTCGTGTTATTTGTCTGTCGATTGCTATCGAAGTTTATGGTGATCGTACGTCAATATTATAGCATGAGTATCTGTTGAGATATAGTCGCATTACTCAAAGTTATTATATCCGGGGCCTGCGCGGCAGATCAAGTGAATATTTTTTTAGGAGAACAGGATGGGCGTGCTCCTGTTGCTTATATATTCATATAAAAAGAGGTTTACAAAAGAGAAGAATGAAAGATTATACAGTGTAATCTAGCCAATTCTACTACTATAGGTTCGTATCTCTTTTTTAGTTTGTCCTTTGGAGAACCATAGCAAACTCATGTTTAAAGGCAGATTTGCATGCTTGTAGCGATGGTTGAAAACTGCAGCATTTCTAGTTGTCCAGATATCCAAGCTATGAGTATGATGACTTCCATGAAGAAAGGCCAGAGCAGCTTCTGTTTGAAGTCCTGCAGGACTTGGAAGGGACGATGGGAGGTTGGAGCGATCTGCTGTTGTAAAATACCCCAATATTGTTGTGAAAATGAGCATTGTAAGAAAAGATGATGTAAAGAGTCTTTACGTCTTGTCTACAGATAACATAATAGTAATTAATTTTGTGGCTCATTTTATGTGTCGTGTTACCACGTTTTGGCAACGACACTTGGCATCAAGAAGCCAGACAACCAGTCCAAAGAGACGCTAGATCTAAAAGTTGGAATATGTGTGAATGACACTGAGTAGTAGACCCCCCTGCTAAAGAAACTAGGACATATATAGAGCAGAGTGTTTGCCAGAGTTTCGCTTTGGACTGAAATATCTTATTGAAACTGCAAACCTTAGGGTACGTAACATCACACTCTCACTTTCGACCATTCTTTGCCTGTACGTTACCGTATTTGAATGAATAGTCTCCCAACGACAACTCCGAAATCCTTAAATCAAGGTATAGAAAAAGAAGTCCTTTGGTCGATAGCAAATCACATCTATATACATATGTTGCAATCACATTAGCCATAGGCAACACACAAAATGAGTCCCTCTGCCTCATGTTTCCTGGACATAGACACCTATTTTAGTATGAATCTACGGTCAGAAAAATAGTCATTGAAAATTACAGTGCAGTTGCATCTTATATGGGTCCGTCAATCCTCAAATTTGGTTTACGGTGTCATCCACGCCCCCAAACTTTCAAAATACACATTAACATTCTTAAACTTGCTAATCATATCACATAAGGTCCAAATCACTATTGCTTAAGCTAATTCAAAGTTATATAATTGATTAAAATATTAAATTATCCAAAATGGGTACACACAAAAACA
This sequence comes from Panicum virgatum, assembly GCF_016808335.1. NCBI lineage: Eukaryota > Viridiplantae > Streptophyta > Magnoliopsida > Poales > Poaceae > Panicum > Panicum virgatum. Next base: position 31,271,216 of record NC_053148.1, on the reverse strand, counting down.
TTAACATGAAACTGAAATATTGAGGATTTCGCTTTGGATTGAAATATCTCATTGAAACTGCAAGGTAGAGCTTTAGGTACGGTGTTTAACATTAGGTCTTTATATCAATTGCCAAAATAATTTAACATGAAGAAGAACGTGCAAAGAGTTCTAATGAATCACCTTCTTCGAAAAAGAACTATTTTGATTTGAATCAATGGTTAAAAAAACAATATTTGAAAAATTACAGTGCATCCCCTTATATGGTTTAAAAATATTTTGCTTGAAAGAGTAAAATGCACTCTCGGTTCAAGAACTTGGCTTGAGGTGTCACCCAAGTCCCCAACTTTCGAAATGCCTATTTAGAACCTTAAACATGCTAATCGTATCCTAGGAGGTTCAAATAATAATTGTTTAAATTAAATTGAAAGTTATATAATTCGTTCAAATGTAAAATTATATACATGCAAAAAAAGTTATAGGAAATTTACTTTGTACAAATATCTCAAAGTACAAAAGATATGGGTACACGAAAACGGAATTCATACTATAAAATCTGTAAAAAGAATCAAAAAAGTAAAAAGTGATAAATTTTGGAGGAAACCTTGGAAAAAGTTTTACGTGCATGAAGTTTTGTATTAAACTTTTGGATAAAATTACAAAATATAAAAGCGTAGCATAAAAATAAAAAATTCAAAATTTGGGCTCACATGTAAATTCCACATTCGCAGAAATATTTTCTCTTTGACTTACGAAATAGTGACTGGAGTCTGGAGCTCACGTGATACAATTAGCAAGTTTGAGGATTCAAATATGCATTTTGAACGTTTAGAAATCTAGATGGTACTACGAACAGTTTCGGGAACTGGCGATGTATTCTTTTTTTCTCCATAACAAAAAAAAACAAATACCTCACTACAGATGCAAAACATGGTGCACGCCCAAAGAAGACGAGCGCGCTTAAACCGGCGGCAGAAGGCCGCCGTCCACTGCCGGCTCCAGGCGTGTCCGGCAGATCGGGCACGAGGAGTGCGCCTCCAGCCACGGATCGATGCACTCGACGTGGTACAGGTGCAGGCACACCGGCAGCAGCCGCACTGTCTCCCCGTCCTGGAACGCGCCCAGGCACACCGAGCACGTCGCCGCCTCCTCGCCGGCGCCACCGCCCGTCACGTTGTGCTTCACCGACCGGTTGTACGTGAACGACGGGAGGCTCGCCGTCGCGCTGGCACGCCGCGGCTCGCTCTCTGGTGGAAGCGCGTCGCCGCGGCCGCGCGCCTGCTGCCCGCCGTAGCGCGGCTGACAATCGGCGGCCGCGTCGGCGCCGCCCTGGCGACGCTGCTCCCCGATGAGGCTGCATACGCAGGTGACAACGAAAAGGAGGACCCCGACGGCGTTGCTGATGCCTGCGATGGCCCCGCCCCCAGAACTCGAGCTTTGAGCCTGCGGTGGCGCCGGCGGCGGCCTCCATTGCGGAGGCGGCGGGCGCGGCGGAGGTGGAGAGAAGACCAACCCTGGCGTCGGGGGCAAACGGATGGACATGGGTGCAGCTTCAAACAAACCAGCTGATTGTTGCTAGGAACTCTTATTATTGGCGCATGGCTTTATACTACGAGCTCAGGTTTTGAGCAAACCGTACAGTGTGATCCGAACTCCGCAACATGGACGGGGACGAAGCCAATGATCCCGAGCCTGATCGAGGTCAAATGGTTAGTTTCCGAATCATTGCGAAACGGGAGTCTAGGGGAGGAAGACGACGGGTTATCGTCTCGGTTCCATTTATTAATCAATAATCACTACGTGATAGGCGCCCGGCCGGCGACGGTACGCTAGCGTTGTCAGGATTCTTCGTCTGAACCTGAAGTCGTGATTCAGGTTATCATCATGCAGAAGAGATGGACAAGCTTACATCTGCACGCAGCAGTGTTTTTAAGTCGTCTGACTAATCACAATTAGTCAAGATTAATCACGCTTATCAGTCTACCAGCACTGATCGTGTCCGCCGAGGCAATTATCTCGATTAGAAGTCTGGTTGCCCGACTAATCATCGACAAACCGTAATTTGTCATCCGATTAGCATGGAGACGACTAGCAGTTTATGGCAAGCTTGGGGTAACTTTTGGGCCGGCGATGGTTTTGATCGTTAATCAGTGTGTGACGGTTCCCTGTTTTATTCTCAGTGGCGTTGAATTAACTTGCTAGTTGCTTTAGAATCATAAATTACTAAGTTAATGACCATCTGACATATTGATCTTTATTTTAAACAATATACTATGTACTATATCAGTCCTAGACTAGAATATAAAGGACGTCTAGACTACGATCAAGACCAACTAGGCTCGACTAATCGGACCGATCTACAACCTATCACGACTTACCATTTTATCGATACCCTTACAACTGGACACAATTTTCCGATGTTTGGCACATAAACAAGCAACGGAGACTAATTAACAAGCAAGGGAAATTAATTATGAGTTGGTCGAATCTGCCAGAGGTATATGCTTGTGTCAATCAGTCAATACGGAGGAGATTATGAACACGGAACTTTTTGGAAGAACATAACGGAGGAGATTATGATATTAACTGATGGAGTGGTTTGGCTGCATCGTAGCTGCGACGTGCTGCATTTGTATGATTAATTTAATATAGAGAAAATTCCCTATATATTGTCCTACTAAATTTACCTCTTCCTTCCTTTGCCCTATTTTTTCACAACACTACTACAGAACAGGCGATTTGTCCCGGTTGGGAAACCCTTTTTGTCCCGGTTTCCCAACCGAGAATGCTAGGCCGGGACAAGCACTCTTTTGTCCCGGTTGGTGTTACCAACCGGGACAAAAGGTCCATTTTTTTTCTATTTCTCTTTTCTCAATTCTTTTTCTATTTCAATTATACTTTTGCATTTCAATTAAACTTATGTATTGGAATTCAGTGTGTAAGATCTCCACTAATATATACATATATATAGTTACTTATATAATATTTGTCCTAGATAGTTTCCATATATAAATATATATATATATATATATATATATATATATATATATACAATATATATTATTGGATGGCTTAATTATATAATACATACATACTCATAAATAGAAATATAATACACACATATATTTACATAGGTATATTCGTTCTTAATTATATATATACGCATATATTATCAAATTTGCTGCGATTGTCAATGTGAGATTGTCCATCATAGTAGAATTCGACTTTTGGATCGATGACTTGCTCAACAATAAATCTGGACAATTGTTCTTGAATCGTCATAATCTTTTCCTCCGGTATGAGTTTATCGTGCATCTCCTTGACCTATGGAAAAAGGGGATAATTAATTTTGATTAATTAAAATACGAGTTCAAACATTAACAAGTTTTTTACTTACTTCCTCCTCCCAATCTGCCAAGGCCCTTGGAGGACCTACCAGACCGTGGATGTTCTCGCATACATAGTATGCGCATAAATTAGTGCATTGTTTCTGCCTCATATACTTTAAGAAAGAAGAAATTATCAGGTATTTACATGAATATATAATAAAACTAATGAAACGTGCAACGAATCATCTAAGTGCGTACCGCAAAATCTGTCTTGATCTTCAATTCCTTGTCCAATTTGCCTAGATGATTTTTAGTGACTTGTTTCCAAACCCTGTACATGATTAGAACAATTATAGTCAAGTAACAAAGTGATTCAAATTATCGGTCATCAATGGAGTAGTGGTAGAATTACTTTTTCATCATGTTAAGAAGATCACTGTATTATTCTGGAGGTCTCCTTAATGAGTCCATAACCACCATCATGCTAATGTCGACAAGTATGACTATTAGAACCCAGTGTTGACTGCAAGATTATATGGAATAGTTAAGGTTTAAACAATTCGATGATACATAATAGAAAGAGTTAGACGGAAGGAATCACTCACGCAAAGTTGTAAGGAAACAATATCATTTGCTTGTTGTGATGAACACTTATGTACTTGAACAAGTTTTGGAATATCTCATCGGAATTGTCACGTAGAAGCCTCTAATTACAAGTAATTGGGTCGATGAAGCCGAGGTGAGAGTATCCCTTTCTCCTGCAAGTTTGTATCTCCATTCTACATAATACCGAATAAATCAAGGGATCAGTATGTTGAGATCATGCAAAACAATACGTAAGGAGAGTAAAATACTTACAGAACCCACAAGCCGACCATAGAGATGTCGAGGTCCTCCTAATGAAATAGTTGGTAAACTTCTTCCCAGTTTATCCATATAATGGCCTCCCCCCGTAAGAAATCGTCATCTTTAATCTTTGCGCCTTGCATGAAGATGCAATCGGCCATCGTACGCATGTAGTGCTGGTGTAGCTTATACATTTGCGTTGGAAGCACGAACACTACTTCGGGGGTACAAGAGATTTGCCCAGCTCATACGTTCATTTGACGACCACATCAGCCTTTGGAATATCTTCTCCCCCTGCAATCTGAGCCGCCGTCAGGTTTGCTTCTTTCAAAAATGTAACAAAGTCTTGTTGTTGCGTCGTCTGTCCCACTACGAGAGGCTCTATTGATTGTTTCTTTTGGGCTCCGAGCTGTGCAACGTCGGACGACGATGACTTTGATTGTCTCTTCTTTTTCTCAGTAGTTTTGATAATTGTGCGGTTGTAGTCAGAAGGGGGATGTCTCGGAATGAATTTTCTCTTATTTGCTTCGCACATTCCGTTAAAAAATTTCAAATCTCCCGGATTTATCACTTTCTCGGGCTCCAGCTTTGGCTCCGGCTTGAAGTGCTCTTTAACTCTTTCTTGAGTTATCCGATCGCATTCTTCAAGGCTCATGTCCCAGGGTTTAATAGGAGCCTCCTTGGTTTTTTTCTTCTTTTCCTTCTTCTTTGGAGGCTCCTTAGCCGGTGTAGCAGCTACCTTCTTTGCAGGCGACTGTTTCTGTTTCTTTGCCGGCGGCGGAGGGGGTGACCAAGGAGGTGACGGTGACGCTTGAGTGTTCATCGGCGCATGAGATGATGGTGATGGAGAATGTGCTGGTGAACCTTGCCGAGACAGTGCTGCCCTTGGGGAGTTCTGCAGAGATGCCGGCCTTGGAGATGCATGCTGAGATGCCGGTCTTGGTGTTCGATCATCCGACTTTAGGACAATGTAGCGCTTATCCCATAGGATGTAGCCATGAATGGCTTCTGCTAGTGTCCTCTCCCCATCGCCTCCTGGAATATCAAGCTCGAGCGTCTCCCAACCCTGGCACACCTGCTCCACGCCAACTCTTGTGTATCCTGCCGAAATTTGCGGCCCGTAGTACACGTCGCCTGGTTGGGTTGGCATGGCGGTACCGTATGCAACAGTGAACATTAAGTTCTTAATGGCAGTTTGCAGGTCACAAGGTGTCCGTTGGGTGATCTCATCCACTGGAAATTGCTGCGGGGCTGTCGCTTCAACTATGGCCTGGATCCCCGTTGGCTCGACGGCGACGTCTGTGGAAGCGCAGCTGCTTTTCCGCTAAGAGAGATGATCGGCTGCGATATTAGGCTCTGGAGGCACCGGTTGCGCTTGCTGTTGCGGGCTCATTGCTATGGCCACTTGGCATTGAACCTCTTCCTCCAGTCTTTGATCGTGTGATATGAGCCGTTCCTCTAGCCTTCGCAAGTGCTCCCGCTCATCATTCTTTCTTCTTTGCCGGCTTCTATATGATTCGATGTAATCCCTGAACCCATACTTCCATGGAACCACGCCTTTGCCTCTTGTGCGGCCCGGATGTTCAGGATTCCCAAGGGTGTAAGTCAACTCATCCCTCTCTCTATCCGGCTGGAATGTTCCCTCGGCCGCTGCTTATATGGGCTCCTGTAGTATCTGCGCTGCTACCTGGATTTTTGGCCCATAGATGCAGGCCCCAGTCAATGGTTCCAAGCTTCCCCCGTGACCATAAAACCAGGTCCTTGACCTTTCAGGCCAGTTCATGGTAGCAGGTTGGATGCCTCTGTCAAGCAGATCCTGCTCCATCGTCTCCCATTTGGGTATTGCAAGCTTGTAGCCTCCTTGCCCTAGAGTGTGATGGTACACTTTCTTCGAGACATTATCTTTGGCCTTCTGCACCTTCTGAAGCCCAAGCTCCGAAGACTTGTATTGCACAAATGCATCCCAGTGACCCCTGAGCTTTTCGAGCTCGCTGGTGAACACGGGCGTGGTCCCGGTCTTGATATATTTCTTCGTCAAAATTTTCTTGAATGATTGCAGCTGTTCGGCCATCATGCTCAGGGTATAGCGCTTGCATATCTCTTCTGATTCAGCTGGAACCGTGAAGTTCTTCTTAAGCTCCCGCCAGCACCATTCTTTTTCTCTCTCGGGTACCACATCGCATTCCTCGCTTGGATTGGAAGCTTTCCATAGCCTGAAGCTGATCGGGATGTGTCCCTGACAATATATCCGGATTGTCTTACGATTTTTTTTGGCGGCAGCTTCTGGAGCGACCGGTTCACCATCTGTACCAACTTCCGTTATTATGTACCGCCCTTCCAGTTTCTTTGTCGGGCCTCGCTTCGTCTTTTTCTGCTGCGATGATGATCCAGATGGCTATACAAAAATATTCATATACTTATATAGTATTGTAACGAACATGGCACCATTGATGCCATTTCGAGTGATTTTGGTGATCGAATGACAACACAACACTTGGACTAATATGATTGTTAAGATGATCATTCTCAGGCTTTTAGGTTCAAGTGATAACAAAGATAAAGAGAAGATAGGCGTAGCAAGGCCCGATGGACCGCCCCTACGGGGGTTCCGCTACCCGGTTAGCGGACAGGGGTCGAGGGGGAGCCGCCCCTCGCGGGTCTCAGGGCAGAGCCCTGAAAGCTCTTCGGTCAGGTGCACCGGAAGAACCGACGCCATGGGCATCGGAGCATCCGATGGTAGTCGGAAGAACCGACGCCATGGTACTTTGGTGCAGAAGGGAAACGAAGCCAAGTCAGCCTATAGGCACCGGTTGAACCGACGGTCCAAGAAAGGGCATCGGTGCATTGGGCGTCCTATGATTCAGAGACGATGTCAAGTACCCAGGAGAAGTTTCTTCAGCACCGGTTGAACCGACGGTGCATCGGAGTATTGCATCGGTGCAATGACGTCAGCGCCCAGGAGAAGATTCTTAAGCACCGGATGAACTGGTAATGCATCGGTACAAAGCATCGGTTCAACCGGTGGTCTCTGCGTCAGCTGTCAGGATTTCAACGGCTACTTCGGGTTATGAGTGACCGGATGAACCGACGCTACCCTGCCAAGAGGCATCGGTTCTTCCGGTGATACACAGATTTTCAGCTAACCGTTGGAGCAACGGCTACAAGACTTGGTGGCCTATATATACGCCTCACCCCGGCCATTTGAAGTGAGTTGGAGTTGCTGGACATCCCCCACACACCCAAGAACATCTCCAACCACCATAGAGCTTCATTGTACATCATATAGGCTTAAGCACACTTGTGAGAGTGCTTAGTGCTTGTAATAGGGATTAGTTCTTGCGAGAGCTCCCTTGAGAGAAGTCTTGCTGCGGCAAGCAACTTGTGATCCGTCGTGTGACCCTCCGTCTTGGTGTGGAGTGGCAACGACACTTTGTGCGGGGGAAGAGGAGGCCCCCTCCTTGGTGGAGAAGCTCCGTAGTGGATTTCGGCCGGGTGACCGAGAGAGACGGTGGCGGTGCACTAGACTCGGTGTCTTGTGCGTACTTGCCTTTGCTTGCCGGCATCGCCTTGGTGGCGTAGTGCAAGACGGTGATCGGAAGAGCCTCGGTGTCCCGTGGACGTAGGCGTTTGTGCCGAACCACGTTACATGACCGTGTCTACTCGGGAGTTTGCATCCCTCTTGCACTTATCTCTTTACTTACCTTATTACGTTTCCGCATTTACTCTTTCTTGTGTGCCTTTACTTTCCTAGTTAGTTTGATTAGGATTGGCTATAGGTTGCAAGTTTTTAGGGGTAAGTAGAGAGTTGTATAGATAAACCTTAGTCATAACTAGCATGCTTAGGACGTGTTAGGTTTATCTTATGCAAGTAGATTGAGCCCTAGGACAGAAAAGCGATTAGCGACCCTATTCACCCCCTCCCCCTCTAGGGTCGGACACCCCGGTGATCCTTACAAGTATTCATATAGATTCTGATGAAAATATGATGTTCAATACAAGTAAATATAGTTGTGATATGTACATTAGCACTTTGTTCTCACCAGCAGCGTCATCTTGCTCTGCAGCAGCGTCATCCTGAATGGATGGTGCCTCAATTCCGTCACCGGACATATTCAAATATATATCGGTATTGCTGCCATCATCAGCATGTTCGGGGGCATCTCCTTGTGCACCACCACCTTCGGCAATCATATTCAATAGGAACTGTTCGTCTTCCGCGTCAGTTTGTTGTCGCGGGTCCATCGTAACTAAAAAATGAATACAAATAAAACCCTTAAGAAAATTCTCTAAAAAATTCACATATTTGTGTTAGCGCGAGTTTGCGAGCTCGAGAAGTAATATAAATGACACATTTGAATTAAGAATGAAGATTACATGTAATTAAAGTCTTTGAATGATATAATTAAATAATAAATACATGATAAATTAAAGTCTTTGAATAGATATAGTCACAAAATAGATATAAATCAATTCTACTTTATAGAATAGATATAGTCACAAGGATTCCAAAAAGTCCTTATTTGCCCCGGTCGAGTAGAAGACTACGTTTGGATCGGACTTCGTTTAGCTGGATGTTTCTTTGGATCGTCGTACGATTAGATGGACAAGGATTGGATCGGACGACAACGTTTACATGGACGAGGATTAGATCGGACGACTACGTTTACATGGAAGTGGATTGGATCGGCGTATAAGTAGATGGACGAGGATCAGCGTACGAGTAGATGGACGAGGATCGGACGGCTACGTTTACATGGAATAGGATCGAATCGGCGTACGTTTAGCTGGACAAGGATTAGATCGGCGTACGTACAATCATACACATATACATACACACATATACATACACATTAATATATTTACAAATTAAATATAATTTCACTATAAATTAACTCATTAAAAAAATTTACACATAATTTACATCAAATTAAATACCATAATTTATAATTTATGAAATTCACACAAAAAATTAACACATTAAACAAATTAAATTTACTAAAATTCATTTTCAACTAATTTCATACTACATCAAAATAAATACCCTAATTTACCATTTACAAATTAACACATTAAACAAATTAAATATACTCAAATTTGTAAATTAACACATTAAACAAATTAACACCTAATTTACATCAAACTATGGTTTTAATTTGCACAAAATTCACTAAAATTTGATCATAAATCACTATGATTTGAGCATAAATTCACAAAAATTCTAGGGTTTGGGGGCCGGGACGACGGCGGCGACGGCCCACGGTCGGTGCGTGCTTACGACAGCGAGGTCGCGGCGGCAGAGCTCGGGGCGGCGCACGGGCGAGGCGGAGGTTGAGGATGACAACGGCGCAATCGGCAAGGCGGTGGACAACGGCGCGCGAGCGGGGTGGCACTCGGGGACGGCAGAGCTTGGGGCGGCGCTCGGGGATGGCGGAGCTCGGGACTGACGGCGCGGTGGGGCAGCGGAGCTCGATCGGCGCGTCCTCTAGTGGTGGGGGACGGCGGTGCTCAGGGACAACGGCGGCGGCGAGCAGGAGGCGGTGGGAGCAGGGGATAACGGCGGCGCGGTGCAGATCAAGAACTGACCAAGTGTTGGAGGAAGGCGGAGGAAGAAGGGAGATATATTGGGGGGGGGGGGTCTTTTGTCCCGGGTGGAGCCACGACCCGGGACAAAAGGATCTTTTGTCTGGTGGCTTCACCCGGGACAAAAGGGGGGGGGCCTTTTGTCCCGGGTGAAGCAACCACCCGGGACAAAAGGGCCTTTTGTCCCGGGTGGTGGCTTCATCCGGGACAAAAGGGGTTTTTAGGCGGGCCGGGAAAATTCCCAGCCCGCGGCCCACCTTTAGTCCCGGATGGATCTACCACCCGGGACAAAAGGGGCCCGTTTTTTCTCATTCCCGTCAAATCTTTTGTTTGTTTTTGGTTCTTTTTACTTCTCTTTTAAAATAGGCTTTCATTTGTTAGTACCCTGGAAAAAAATTATGGTTCCAAAAATTATAGAATAAAATTTCTTATCTCTATATAGACTTGATACACGCAACAAAAATGTTTAATTTTCATTCAAGTGATTGGGTCAACGAAATATCTAACTTTTTTGAAATCATATTTTTTATTTTGACCATGCAAAAATATATTAGGTGAATAAATTTTTCCAAACTTTTGCTTTTCGACAGAAAGTGGGTTCTATCATGATATTAACGTTTAAAAAGTGAGTTTAACATAAAACTAAGCAATTTCATGACATTAATGTGTAGTGTGTGAGTTTGTTAGATAGTGTGTGTTAGTGAGAGAGTATAGTTTGTTAATGTGAATTTAATTTCATGAAATAAATAAAATTAGTTGAGTAATCCATATTATTGTATGAAAATTATACTCGAGTCTGATAATTAAGTGAAAACTATAAAAAATGATATATATATATATATATAATACATGAAGGATAATGGTACAATACATATATAATAAAAGTATTCGAGTTGTCATTACTTTTGTATACAATAATAGAAAATGATTCAAGTACATGAAAGATTAGCGGTAACAGACTTTCTCTTGACAAATGTCCCTTGATTATGATCACGGCGCAAATATGGAGTATCATCATTGGCTAGCAGGATGCATGAATCAGTATTTACTTCGAAAGATGGAATGGCAACAAAGTTATTATATTTTTCTGACAAGTCTGTCTTGTCCTCCACTCCAACGATGTTTCTCTTCCCTGATAGAACTATGTGTCGCTTAGGCTCATCTTTTTGCTTGTTTATCCCCTTCTTTGGCTTGCTGGACATGTCTTTAATGTAGAAAACCTGAGCGACATCCTAGGCTAGGACAAACGGCTCATCTCTATACCCAAGATTGTTGAGATAAACTATTGTCATCCCATACTCATCTTTTTTTACCCCTCCTCCCGATAGCTTAACCCATTGGCAACGAAATAGAGGCACCTTGAAATTGGGATCGTAATCCAGCTCCCATATCTCTTCAATGTAGCCATAATATGTGTCCTTTTTTCCATTATTGTCCATGGCATCCATACGGACACTGCTGTTTTGATTTACTCTTTTTATCTTGGGCTATCGTATAAAATGTGTTACCATTTATCTCGTACCCTTGGTATGTTAAGATATTCCAAGATGATTCCCTAGCCAATAAGAACAGTTGTTCACTTATATCCAAGTTATGCATTAGATGCTTCCGCAACCAGCTGCCGAAAGTGTTCATGTGCTCATGTGTAATCCGCCTTAGATTTTTTCGCGAATACGGAGAGCAAAATCTTCTTGTGTTCCTCGATATACGGGTCAACCAAGGATGATTGTTGAAGAACCGCATAATGGGCTTTCTTGAATGAGAAATCATCTGTGCAGACATAAGATTTCTTTCCTAATGCCAACACAAAAGTCAATGACCTCCTCAGTTCCGTAGGCACTGGCGATGCTTCCTTCTGGACAAGCTCGATTACGAACACATTTTTTGATTACCCCCATGAACATTTCGAATGGGAACATATTGTGTAGAAATACTGGTCCGAGGATATCAATCTCTTTCACAAGGTGCACTAGAAGATGTGTCATGATGTTGAAGAAAGATAGTGGAAATATCAGCTCAAATCCAACAAGGCATTGCACCACATCGTTTCGCAGCTTTATCAAATTGTCCGGGTCAATTACCTTCTGAGAAACTGCGTTGAGGAAGGCACATAGCTTCACGATGGTTAACCGGACGTTATCAGGCAGAATCCCCCGTAGCACAACTGGAAGAAGTTCGGTCATAAGCACGTGACATTCATGGGACTTGAGATTTGTAAATTTCTTCTCTGCCAAATTTAGGATTCCTTTTATATTAGATGAGTATCCAGATGGAACCTTTATACTGCTCAAGCACTCAAACATGCTTTCCTTCTCTTCCTTGCTAAGAGTATAGCTGGCAGGACTTAAGTATTCTCGTCCATTATCTCGCTGTTGTGGATGTAAGGCATATCGTTCTTCCATACATTGCAATTCTTGATGTGCTTCTAGTGTATCTTTTGTCTTTCCGTAAACTCCCAAGAATACTATCAGGTTGACGCAAAGATTCTTCATGAGGTACATCAAATCAATTGCATGACGAACATCTAAGACTTCCCAAAATGGTAGCTCCCAAAATATAGATTTCTTCTTCCACATGGGCGCCATTCCGTTTTCATTTGGAACAGGTTGGCTACCAGGACCCTTTCCAAAAATAACTTCTAGATCTTTTACCATGTTGAAGACGTCTTTACCACTACGGTGCATCAGTTTTGTTCGGTAGTCCGCTTGGCCTTTGAAATGCTTGCCCTTCTTTCGTACCAAATGCTTGATGGGAAGAAACCGACGATGACCCATGTATACAACCTTCTTACAGTGAGTCAACCATATATTATCGGTATCATCTAAACAGTATGTGCATTCTTTATATCCCTTGTTCGAATGTCCTGACAAGTTACTAAGAGCAGGCCAGTCATTGATCGTTACGAATAGCAATGCTCGTAGGTTGAAGTTTTCCTGTTTGTATTCATCCCACATCCATACACCTTCATCGCCCCAGAGCAATAAGAGTTCTTCGACCAATGGTCTTAGTTACACATCAATGTCATTTCCTGGCTGTTTTGGGCCCGGGATAAGCACTGGCATCATGATGAACTTCCATTTCATGCAGAGCCATGGTGGAAGATTGTACATACAAAGAGTCACAGGCCAAGTGCTATGACCACTGCTCATCTCACCAAAAGGATTCATGCCATCCGTACTCAAACCGAACCTTATGTTTCTCACATCCAATTCAAATTCAGGGTACGTTCTATCTATTTTTATCCACTGCGACCCATCAGCGGGGTGTCTCAACATCGAGTCTTGCTTGCGTTCCTCTTTGTGCCATTACATCAACTTAGCATTATCTTTATTTCTAAATAGATGATTCAAACATGGTATTATAGGCGAATACCACATGATCTTCGCAGGAACTCTGTTCCAGGGATGCTCCCCCTCGACATCGCCAGAATCATCTTTTCTGATCTTGTAACGCAATGCACTTCATACGGGACATGCATCCAAATTCTCGTACTCACCTCGGTAGAGGATGCAGTCGTTGGGGCATGCATGTATCTTTTGCACTTCCAATCCTAGAGGGCAAACAAGATGATCCTTAGGTCATGTGGAAGCATTTCGTTATCCTTAGGAAGCATTTTTTAATAAGTTTCAGTAATTCACCAAATCCCTTGTCGGATACACCATTTGTCGCCTTCTATTGCAGCAAATCCAAGGTGGTGCCAAGCTTCTTCAATCCATTTTCACAATCTGGGTACAACAACTTATGATGGTACTCTAACATCTTCTGAAACTTCAACCTCTCCGTTTCACTCTCATAGTCTGCCCACACATTGTGCAGTGCCTGCCCCAGATCGTCGCTGGGATCATCTTCTGCTACATCTACTTCGGGCTCTTCCATGGGAATATCGTCATCGAATGCACCGAATCCAGCCTTCCCGGAAAAGTGGTCGTCAAAATCTTCTTCTTCATTGTCTTCCATGGTAACCCCCTGTTCTCCGTGCTTCGTCCAACAAACATACTTCTCTATGAAACCATTTGCGAAAATATGGCTGTGTGGAATTCTTGAAGAGGAGTAATCCTTGTTATTGTTGCAATTAACACACGGGCAGCACATAAAACCATTCTGCTTGTTTGCCTCAGCCACAGACAAAAAATAATGCAGGCCTTCAATGAATTCGTTCGAACATCGGTCAGCACTGTACATCCATTGCCGGTCCATCTGTATTTTAAAGAAATCAATTTGAATTCTTTACAAGTATCGAAAAAATAAAATATATCAAACCTAAATTAAACTAAATGTAACATAACATAAATAATTAAAAGATCTGCAATATCCATCATACATCATGATTAATTAAAAGGAGTACTTAATCCATTACAGAACTTAACATAGGAATACTCAACATGCAACTTAAAAATTCGCACAACAACACATAGGTTTTCAACCGTTTTTGCGTGGGAAAGCAGAATGCTCTGACGGATTTCTTGCTAGCGCAGAAGAAGATAGCGGAGTTGAAACCTCCGAGTTTGGTGGTGACGAACCGTAACGCCGCAACAAATTTTCAAGATCAAACGGAGGTTCCTCGCCCCTTGCCACACATTCTCTATATTCTTTTTCCAAATAACGGAGCGCTGCCCTATGAAAAGCGCTAGGTTTCTTGCACCGACGACCTATTGGAGTTGTGCCCTTCTCTCCAGAAGGACAACGATCACCCCCACTGCCGCCACTCCCTCTAGCTGCTGAAGCCATATTTTACTGGAAAACACTTTTATTTTTCACAAAATTATAAATTCTTACAATTACAATGCAAATATTATTTACTATTACAATTACAATGATCAGATTAATTACTCTTGCAAATAACAATGAAAACATATAAAAAAAGATGAAATCTCTAATTAATTGAAAGAAATCTCAATAACTCCTAATTATTTTGACACCCTTCAGTTCCACGAGAACACTCTTTTCAATATCCAGAAACCCTCTAGAAGAAAAAAAAACTTTATTTCAGAAAATGTATATGTCGGTAACCTCGACCCTGCGGTGATGACACTGCCGTTCGGGAGGACTCGGTGCTATACAAGTACGTCACTAATAGGCCAGTCGCAATACCAACATTTACGGTTGATAGGAACACATCACTTGGCACAGGCAGCATGCTCATTGATATGCTCTCAGTGCAACAACGGCCACGCTGACTGTGCCAAATGCTGTGTTCTATTAACCGCAAGTGCTGGTGTTGCAACCAGCCCATTGGTGACGTCCTTATAACGCATCGTGTATCCCCAAAATGTAGTGCCACCACTGTTGAATGGAGATTAACGACATATACTTGTTTCGAAATAAAGATCTTTTAAGCTTCTAGATAGTTTCAGTGTGAACATGAACGAATACATCACTAGAGTGTCAAAATAATCCATTCATAATATAAAAAAATTCTAATATACTCATTTCATTAATTCATTCATTAATACAAAAATCAACTATCCACAATATGGTCATATATACAAGTAAATCACATGAAGTGTCTACACTCATTCTAAAAATTTCTACTATCCACATACTCATCTAAATCTAAAAGAAAATCACACCTACATATGTAATCTAAATATCCAAGAAGTGAGCTACACATTTTCTCTATTTCTAAAGCATGAAATGAGCTACACAAGCCAAGGAAGAAGAGAAAAACAAGTCCCAAACCTTCAGCGCCGATGGATGGACGGGGGAATCAAAGATCTTCACAAATGTGGTGAAGAAATGAGCAAGAACTCCCCTCTCCCGAGCCAAGAACAGCAAGAACAAGTGAGCTGAATGGCTCGGGCGGGGGGAGAGGGAAGGGGATAAGGGGGCCAAGGAGTTTTGTCCCTGTTGGAAGCACTAACCGGAACAAAAAGGGGGCCTTTTATCCCGGTTGGAGGCAGTTGGTGCCTCCAACCGGGACAGAAGGCTCCTGCCCCTTGGCCCGGCTAGCCATTGGACCTGGGACAAAAAGCCACCTATTGTGCCGGGCCCAAAGGCAGCCGGGACAAATGGCCTGGAACAAAGGCCTATTCTGTAGTAGTGCAAGTTCCCTATATGACACCATAACTTTGTTTCTACCCTTATCTAGCCCTTCCATCAGTTTTGATTATTAACAGTGTTAACAACCATGTGAAAAGACCATTTTACCCCTATTTGTATTTCTATAACCAAATTGATATTGGCACTAGTTGAGAGCACATGCCCTGGAGGATAGTAGTGATTGACCATCATACGATAAATGGGAAGATCATATTTAGAAGGTAAAATATCAATGTGGTTATAGAAATATAAATAGGGGTAAAATGGTCATTCCACATGGCTGTTAATACCGTTAACACTCAAAACTGACACGAGGGCCAGATAAGGGAAGCAACGAAGTTATGGTGTAATATAGGGAACTTCTAAAAAAAGAGGACCAAGGAAGGAAGAGATAAGTTAAGTAGGGCCATATAGGGAATTTTCTCTTCAATATATTTGGGTGTTAAATTGGTCGCTACCAGAAATCCATAACTCCGCATAAAAATAAATATTAATTAGCAACAATTAAGTTCAGTTAGTGTAAAATTTTTTAAATAAAATGACTTGCTTTTGGGACAGGAAGAGTATATATGTATACAACTTAATATACATATAATTGATCCATAAAATGTGTGAAGTGTGATATTTTCTCGTTTTCTTTTTTCTACAATCATGTTTTGACTAAGTTTGGCTGTTTTTCAAGTATATAGACTTTTGTTCACTAATTTGTATGATTTGTTCCAGATGTACAAATTTTAGGTCCATGAGTATACATGATTTATTTCAGACATATAACTATTTATTCGACTCTTTAATTCATATTTGGATATCATAATGTTTGTTCCATCAGTGTACATTATTTGTTCCAGGTATGTAATTTTTCTTCTACTTAAATTGTTTTTTATTTTTTCTAGGTACATCTACAATAACTTATTTGTTCCAAGATATTCTAATATTTGTTCCACCTAAATAATTTTGCAAGTTGTCTCCAAATTACTCTGATAAATCATGAACAATTCTACAATTTTTCGTAAATCTGGAACATTTTCTCTTGAACGTGTATTCCAAATTGGTATAACAAAAATGTTCCACCGTCATAAAAAATTTCTCAAAAACTATCATCCAAACATACTTATGTGTGATCTTATTTTAATAATTTTACTGTAGAAAATACAATGGTGCAAGTGGAATCTAATTTAGACACTCAGTTTTATGACTTTTTTATGTTTGTAGTATGAATGATGTCATGCCTTTTGTGTCACATTCATGTATAAAAATTCAACTAGTAATACCTGGCAGGGGGTGGTCAGATGTTGGAGCTGACGCCCAGTCGGACCGTAGCAGGCCCCGTCATCAGAAAACCCACTACTACGAGTGAAAAAGTAATATTCATTACAAATAAACTAAATTCAGTTTGTGTAAAATTCCATCTAAATGTCCATCATATAGATAGATACACTTCAGCCTGCCATCTATCAAGACATTGTAATGAAAAAGGTTGCATAGCCACTTTAAGCATCTTGCCGCAGAGTGACACAGTTAAACGTGTTCATCATATACGAAATGGTTGACCAGGGTCCAAAGTTTATGGCCTAATGAACCTAAACTTACTTAGTAAATCCAATTTAACCTACTAAGCCACTAGCTGTCGACGACAGAGAGAAGTAGCGGCCACACACCAGCGGAATCTTGATCAAATGCAATGGCGTCGGTACTCTCGATCATTATTTCCCAATATTTTGGCTGAAAGATGCATATACCACTTGATGAACTTTTCTCAAAATTTTGGGCCTTCACATTTCGAAAATACCAGTCTTATCCTCCCGGATGCATGCTGTTCCGAATCCTTGTATGAGATCACAAGAGAAGATGAGTCCCTCCATCAACCAAGAACGTTGCAGATCGCATGCACAAAGATCATTTCCCAAAAGTTATTACATCATAGATGAAACAAATAATTATTTCATCGGTTAGTTTTCTTCTTGAGAAAAACAAACTACATAAAGCTGAGTTCATGGTCAGAGAAAGAAAAGACAACAGAAAACATACACCTTCAAAATTCAAATGCCCTACATCAGGTAAATTGAAAACCCCTCCTACTACTACCAATGCACCTCTGCGAAATTGACCATGCACACCCCGCGCCGGGCAGGGCTAAACCGGCGGGTGTAGCCGGCCGTCCGTCGTCAGGTCGATGCACGACCTGCAGATAGGGCACGTCGCGTGCGCGTCCAGCCACGGGTCGATGCACTCGACGTGGTACAGGTGCAGGCACACCGGCAGCAGCCGAACCGTCTCCCCGACCTGGAACACGCCGAGGCACACCGAGCACGTCGCCTCCTCCTCACCGGCGCCGCCGCCCGTCATGTTGTGCTTCACCGACCGGTCGTATGTGAACGACGGGAGGCCCGCCGTCGTGCCGACGCGCCTCTGGCGCTGCTCGTCCCCGTCGTCCCATGGCTCCTGTGTCCCTGTAGTTGTCCGTGGCTGCACGGCGGCGAGGTCTGCCATCGCCTCGGCGGAGTCGGCCTCGGCGCTGGCGTGATCTCGCCGGGGCAGCCTGCACAAGCAGATTAGCACGAACGTGAAGATCCCTATGGCGATGGTGAGGCCGGCGATCGTGGAGTAGCGGCCATCACTCGGCGGCGGCGGCGGCGGCGGCCACCACACAGGGGATGGTGGCGTCATTGCCCAGCGGCGCAGCGGCGGAGACTGAGGCATGGTTGATGCCTGGAGGGTAGGGAAAAGACATGGGTGCAGCTTCGAACCAGCCGATGGTTTCAAGCCGGTGGACTAATATACCTGTATGGCTCTATTATATTGTTTACTACGTAGAAAGCAGCTACGCCGCCGGTGTAATAACGCTGGCAGCAAAATGGCCACCACACAGGGGATGGTGGCGTCATTGCCCAGCGGCGCAGCGGCGGAGACTGAGGCATGGTTGATGCCTGGAGGGTAGGGAAAAGACATGGGTGCAGCTTCGAACCAGCCGATGGTTTCAAGCCGGTGGACTAATATACCTGTATGGCTCTATTATATTGTTTACTACATAGAAAGCAGCTACGCCGCCGGTGTAATAACGCTGGCAGCAAAATGGGGTAATTGCCGGATCATTTGCTGATGCACATTTAGGAAACGATCAGAGAATGATTGGATTATTGGCCCAGTTTCGGTAGTCTTTGCGTGACAGCAAGTCAGCAACCTGGTGGTGACGGTGCAATATATCAGCCACAGATGATGAACTGAATTGTACTAATAGGGATGAAAATGGTAAGAAAACAGAAAATGGATATCTGAATCCGTTTCCATACATATCCGATCCGTATCGGTCACATCTATATTTTAGAGATATGGTGAGGCACCCACTCTCTGACCCGTGCTCGGACTCGGGTGGGCTGCCTGACCTATAGCTGGGCAAGCCAACCGAGCCCCAGCTCGGTCCTCTCCCATGTTCGTTTAATAGTCTCGAGATGTCTGTTCTTATCCTATTCACGTATATTTGTGTGTTGTGCAGTTTTTTTCTTAAAACATACCAGGTACCAAATGAATTGACATAAAGCTGCGGATGAACACAATATAAACCTGCATGGTAAAAGAAAAAGCTGATATTCCTTTATCTCCTTGAACTCTTTGCTCAATGTACCCCGCTCGTTCAAATTTTAAAATACTGCAGTTACCATATTTTCTCTCATGTACAGTAAGATAAAAATATCCAAAATTAAATCTGACCACATACTAATAATGTTCATCAGATCCAAGTACCATGGGTACTCAACTTTACCAGTGCTATTCGGTGTTGAACCAAGTGTACCCTAAGCATACATTTGATCCATATTATAATAACCTTTGCAATTCGTCCATCTTCATTCTCAGAAATATAATAGGAAGACCATTGATGTACAAACATTCGCGTCAGCCACCACGAATAGAGTACAGGAAAAAAAAATGTTGAATGATCCAAATGATGAAATCATCTACAAACACGCAAAGACTACAGCTGGAACTAAGAACTCAAAATGGATAGGAAAAATCTATAAGATCAAAACAAAATTGCATATGGTTGCTACAAAATCGGAGCGGTGAATCTTGCGGAGCACAACACACTAAGTCCTGGAAGCTCTGCTTATCTCAAGTGCGGGTCTTATTTTCGAGGTTCGTGAGTGCTTGTCAATTTGACCTGTAATTGATAAAAAAATTAATCAGTAATTTCTGAATAGTTCAATTAAAAGTATTGACGAAACTATCAGATACATATGCGCTCCTATAGGCTATAGAGCCGATTCATGAATAACAGCTGGAACTGAAAGGAAATCTAGTCTAATTAGCATTTAGGTTATTAAACTCAACTTATCGTCACCATTAGTCGGATCGGACCTAATCAAGAGAGCGCAAACAGCCAAGGCGATAAATTAGGTTAAATTTGCTGATCGACAAGATTTATTCTTAAGTCTCTTCTATGTTCGGCTAAGATAGCTGGTTGATTACTCAAGTTACACTAGATTGGATCGAACCAATAAGATTTAATTTAACAATACTATTTAAATATCGGACCTAACCGAGATAGTATGAGACAGTGGAATTAAATTAAATGAATCAGCCGATAAGATTAGTGTAATCAAGGTACAAGATTTGATCAATTCTATATAAAACAAGAATTACTAAACCTATCAACTATCATGATTCAGCAAAAAAAAAAGAATTAGAATTAGACAGTAGCCCATAGATCTGTAACCATTGTGAGATGAATTGTGCAATCTATTAAATATACATAAGAGATCCGATGATGTAGCCTTACGAGCAATTAAAAGATATCGATAACTTGTGAATTAAACAAGAGATTGAAGCAACGATAGCCATATTAGAGTCAAAAGAGATCAGATAGTTTTGTAGAATAAACTAAACAAAATTACACAATGCACGCATAATTAAAGTTTAGACAGTCTGGTAAAACGATGCTTCTGAGTAATCTGGAGATCGAAGCTGTTGGCGCAGAACTAGGGCCAACACACGAAAACGCTTGAACACGCAGCGAGCGACGGCACGATGTAGCGCCGATGCTCAGACCAGTCAGACCGGTCGGGTATACCGGTCAGACCGGTTGTCGCCGGGCAGACCGGCGGCGAGACCAACAAACGTCGCCCGGGAAGGATCCGTCGGGGCAGGCGCACGCAGGGTTGCTCTAGGGTCGGCAGGCCACCTAGAACGCCCTCAATCGATGTAGAGACAAAGGAGGAACAGCAGATAGTAGATGGAAAAAAGTTAGGGCAAAAAGAAAGTAAAAAGATAAAAGTTGTATTGATTTGATCGATTCAATTCCCTAATCGGCCGTGACACTTTATATTTATAGGGTGGGGTGGACTTATCCCGTAAGAAATCCTATTACAAGATCTAAATCTATTAAAATCCCTAGTTCTACTTGGATTTTACTTGGACCGGTCAGACCGGTCGACCCTACCGGTCATACCGGTCGGCTGCAGCCGGACCGACTACAGCGTCTGACCGGTCAGACCGCTAGGGCGTACCGGTCAGACCGGTCTGTATTGTCTAATGCCAATTTTGGTCGTCAATATATGCCCCCCTGTTCTTTGGCAAAGCTTGCGTGCCAAAGAACACTCTTCTGGACCAAAATTGTCTAAGGGCGATGAATACATCGGCCATTTTTTTGTGCTAAGGGTGATAATAATTTATCGGCCATATCTTGCGTCTTCTTCAAGCTGACGAAGAAACAACTTGCTTGGGCCTCCATACCGGCTTCATGGTTGCCGACTTTGCTGGTGCAACCTCCGCTTGCTGTTCCATGGACTCTTTCTTGCGCATCCTTTGCAACCTCCACTTTTGAGTGTGAGACAAACCTGAGGGACACCACCTCGGCTGTAGATATTTTGAATCTTGTTTTATGTTCTTCTCACACTTCTTCCTGCAATCAGTGTCCCTTTTGACCAGATTATCGCTAATCGGTCTTTGCGAAGCAAAACTTGGATATATAGGAGGATAATGAATATAATATGACTGCATGTGCATCTTACTATAATCCGAAGGCATATAATAAGGATACCAACAATACCAAGGAGTAATCGGCCCATTAAATAAATTACCTTGGCTCAAACTCAATTGCACTTGAGACGATGATGGCTTTGTATCCTTAACCTTATCTGGCCGTCCCTTTTACTTCTGGACGACTCCTTTATTCTCATATTTGGCCAAGAGTTCTTTAAAACTCGGCCTTTCTTTTTCCTTATTGTTTCTGGAATTCTTTCCAGAACTCCCAGAGTGACCGGTCAGACCGGTTTCCTGACCGGTCAGACCGGTCTGAGCAGACCTGGCGCCCTTTTTCTGTTCTTGCCCCCCGAGCATTGAATCTTTCAATAAATCTTCAGGGATATTCTTCGCTGGAGCTTCCTGGTGAGATTTCGAGGGCTCAAATCTCTCTTCACCGATAATTACATTTTTCCCTCTTGTTGACTCGGCTTGATTCGGCTGAATTAACACTTTGGGATTACTCAACTCAAGCACATATATATGTGCAGGAAAAGGATTCTGATCCACTTTCATTTGTGGAACAATTATTCGGCCTTCATTAATAGCCGATTGAATCTGTCTCCGAAGCACATTACAATCATTAGTCGCATGAGAGAAAGTATTATGAAATTTACAATAAGCTCGCCGCTTTAATTCTTCAAGCGGCGGTATTACATGCGACATCTTGATATATCCATTCTTATACAATTCATCAAATATTCTCTCGCATTTGGATACATCAAAAGTAAATCTTTCCTGCCGATATTTGTGAATCGGCTTAAGAGAACCGCACACACAATGTTTATCATTGGAGGGCCAAACAATTCAGCGGTATAAATATCTTTACCTTCATCGTCCAAACAATTGGAATCACACCCAAGCACATAAATAGGACGATTAGGTTTTTCATTGGACTGTTGAGAATCTCTAACTTCTTTAGCTCGGCTTTCATTAGCCAGAGCTTTTTGTAGTACTTGACTAAGATCTAGAAATTCTTGTCCCTCTAGCTTTGCTTTATGAAAATCAAGTAAACCAGCAAAAGCTAGATCAGCCAAATCTCTATCTGAAATTGTCAAACTATAGCATCGGTTTCTAGTATCTCTAAATCTTCTAATATACTCAGAAACACCTTCATGTATTTTTTGTTTAACCGATGAAAGATGTGACAATCTTAATTCAGTTTCACCAGTAAAGAAATAATCATGGAATTTCTACTCTAGATCAGCAAAAGTAAAAACTGAATTGGGTGGCAATGAAATAAACCAAGTAAATGCAGCACCCGATAGAGATAAAGGAAATAATTTCAATTTGTAAATGTCATTAGTGCTAGCTTCACCACATTGTATAATAAATTGACCAATATGGTCCAATGTAGTTCTACTATCATCACCAGTGAATTTAACAAATTCAGGAATTTTAAACCCTTGAGGATATGCAATATAATCGTAATTCTCAGGGTATGGTCTTTGATAAGATCGTCATTTGGCTTTAGGCTCTATACCAATAGTTTGCCGAAATATCTTAATCACCTCTTCTTTAATACTACCTGATCCAACATCGTCGGCGTTAAGCCGATTAGTGATCGGTGTATTATTAGGTTGAGCAAAGTTCAGCGGTGTAGAATGTCGCAACGAACTTGATGCCCCATATGGCACATTGACGTTAGGTGATGTATAATAATTAATCCGGCTTCGCTGATTAGCCAAATTTGTCACAATAGCATTATTAGTTGGAATTGCCGAACCATACATTGTCTTATCGGTATTAGATGTAGATGCATTATTACCGACAGATTTTATGCCAAGATGTATTTCAATTCGGCTAAAGCGATCGTCAAACATATCATGCATATTTTGTTCAATAAATTCCAACTTATTATTCACATGAGAAGAAACAACACCATCTATAGCATTAGCTATTTCGGAATTAAGGATAGGCTGTTCGTTCTCATCGAATTTTACCTCAAACTGTGAAGCGTCGAAGGCGTCATCTGTCATGACGTTCCTTTACGGGTCGATGGAGAAGTGTGAGATGTACTGGTTCATGGCTTCTTCTTCCAGCTTCTGGATCTCTTTCTCCTTCTCTTCTCTAATTTTCTGGATCTCCTTCTCCTTATCTTCTCCGATCTTCTTCTGGAAGCCATCAAGAATCTTCTGATACTCGATCGAAAGTTGTTGAACATTCGGCCTTCGGATATTGGCAGAATCAACTTCACCAGGTTTAGGAATACCGGCCATGGCAACCGATTTATTTCTTCTTTTCCCAGCGGAGTCGCCAAAAATATGTTGGCGCAGAACTAGGGCCAACACACGAAAATGCTTGAACGCGCAGCGAGCGACAGCACGATGTAGCGCCGATGCTCAGACCGGTCGGGTATACCGGTCGGACCGATTGTCGCCGGGCAGGCCGGCGGCGAGACCAATGAACGTCGCACAGGAATGACCCGTCGGGGCAGGCGCACGTAGGGTTGCTCTAGGGTCGGCAAGCCACCTAGAACACCCTCAATCGACGTAGAGACGAAGGAGGAATAACAGATAGTAGATGGGAAAAAGCTAGGGCAAAAAGAAAGTAAAAAGATAAAAGTTGTATTGATTTGATCGATTCGATTCCCTAATCGGCCGTGACCCTTTATATTTATAGGGTGGGGTGGACTTATCCCGCAAGAAATCCTATTACAAGATCTAAATCTATTAAAATCCCTAGTTGTACTCGGATTCCACTTGGACCGGTCAGACCGGTCGACCCTACCGGTCAGACCGGTCGGCTGCTGCCGGACCGACTACAGCGTCTGACCGGTCAGACTGCTAGGGCGTACCGGTCAGACCGATCTGTATTGTCTAATGCCAATTTTGGTCGTCAACAGAAGCGATACAGTCATGTTCACCGAAGAAGTCGTCAGAATCTACTCTATTCCTACTAGGATTTTTAGCGTGACGCTAAGAATCTGTGTATTGATTAGATTATTGTTCTTTACAAACTCTGAGGTCTACTATTTATACATTGAAACTAAGTCTCCTAACTTATCACGACGCAACAAACTTGTTCCAACAGAAACAACAAAATCTAGTATATTTATAATATTTCTTTAAAAGGAATCAGACTTCCTGGATTTCTGATGACATCGCCTTCCAGTCGGACTCTTAGCCACCCCATCCTATTTTGACCAAGTCTTTGACTATGTTCGTGTCAGCCTTGATGAAGCCTTCTGACAGCTTGGACCTAACAGGCCATCGATCATCCTCCCCCAGGATTCCTTATCGCGCTCCATCCTTACCAAAATACCCTTGCAAAAATTTTGGCGTCAACACATGCAATTTCGTTCATACTGACAGACGGATCCATGCTTTACTATTACCACAGTTCTAGGGAGAAAAACACCATGATTTTTTTAACATAGATGAACAAAGAACAAGGAAAACATTAAGAAAATTGAGATGGAGACACCTTAACAAGGAAAACTCTTACTGTTGGACTTTGGGCTTTGGCCCATTAAGTATATTAAGTATTTCAGCTATTCCAAATAAATCTCAAAGGCCCATGTGGGCATAAGAAAGTTGTGGAGGGATACAAACCTTTAATCCCACATTGCCAGGGGAAGTTGAGGAGATTCTATGACTCTCCTATATATCTAACTCATAGACTACCACCAGAGGATATATCGACTCAAGCTAAGGTTACAAAACCGAGCTAGAGTTACAAAAGCTAGAGTTTTGCCTCTTTCTCGCTGCTGCGCCGCCATCATAGCCTATTTCACCCCGAGCGTCGGTGTGCACCGACGATCGGGAGAGCAGGTCTCTGGAACCTCCGTCCTCGAGATCCTGCACCGGGAGAGGATGAATAAGGTTTTTGGAAAGTGCCCGGCGCGACTGCTCCAAGATCTTCATCACGGCTCGTCCTTCGTCCAAGTCAGGTGCCGTGACGAACCGTCGTCTGCGACATCGGCTGCTGCACTCCGTCAACAGGACCGTCTTCGTTCGGTCATATTCGTTCATCTTCCCAAAAGCCAAGGCTTAGTACGTAATATGTTTTTCCATCTAGTTCTTAATCATGTTCTCCGAGTTAATCATCCTGTTGTACCTTACTACTAGTATGATAGAGTTGTTCATGCTAGATCTAGTTATATTCATGATTTATTTATTTCAGAATTTAATCATGCAATTGCCTAATTTTTCAAAAATCCAAAAACATTCTCATGAGGAGACCCGGGTTTAGGCAATTTGTTGATTTTACGATGGCTGGTTTTGCTGATGCACTAAGGCCAGATAAGTTTACTGGTGTGTGTTAGTGTTTCTTATGCCCGATTAGAATAGATATTCTGCAAGCGCACAGAATCACCACTGTAGCACTTCACCTTGGAGTATTCCAGGGTATCGTATTTTTTCCTCAGTGAAGTACTATGGTAAAGAGTATCATAAATCGATTGATAACCGTACTAGCTTAATCGACCGACTAACTAGACGGGGGTAAGCCATATAGGTAGGTAGGATAAGTGGCCAGGCAATGATCGAGTGACACACGGAGACTCTAAACCTTAGAGAGGTAGCAGCTGGGAGGACAACGAGCGAGATAAGACACCTGATACACTTCTGAACTATCGAGCTAGCCTCCCTAGATCAGACTAAAGACCTAACTAGTTCTCGGGAAAGCAGAGCTTACTTCGGCGGCTGGAAGAGGAAGGACTTCAGAAAGGGATGAGATGGGAGTCCAACGGCAACCTGCACTCCTGCTATGAAAACACCCGAACGTGGTGGACTACAAAGGACGGATAGGGCTGTCACCACCTACCGACTACCACAATGGTTTCGTGGGGTGGAACACACTTTCTAGCTAATACTAAGGTCAGACACCACGTCTGCACTCGGTGTTAGGATTTCTCTCGAGGCCTTCGAGAGAAATCCCTCTCAACCTAGAGCACTAACTTGATATACTCTAGTCCGGGCGAGAAAACCCGTAAGATAAGTTCCCGATCACTAAGAGAGATAACTTAGCCTAAGCTAAAGGAAAACTTCTGCGCTCAAGCTGAACCTCAGACTTGAGTAAATAAAAGACTACGAAAAGTAAAGCTGACTCAGAAAGTAAATAAGATAACTTATATTAATAAAGTCAAAAGAAAGATACAAGAGCTATACTAGACTTCCGACGACTCCGGAATCCTGAGCAAGCTCGACTCGACTCTAACTCCCAAGCTACTAACCTACTCTAGAAAGTACAAATGGAAGAGAAGAGCTCTAATGGTGTGTGCGTTGAGTGATGGATGGTGCCTCCTTTTATATCCTCCCAAGGTCGGTAACTGGCCGGTATTGCAGGTAGCGTCGGTTGAAAGCAGGTATGACGGTTGTGCTTAGCTTCCACGCCAAGTCCCAGCCTGAGAGGCTTCCAAGTGGGGCCGTCCGTCCTCCCCTAGGCCGGCCGGCCTGGGGATCCTGCCACGTGGCCACCGACCTTCAGATAGTGGCTCTGATCACTTCCTGGAGGCGGTTGGTAGTTGGTCTCGTGTCGGTTTTGCAGTTGCTAGGCCGGCCGGCCTGGGGGAGGCTGGCCTCCCTCGCTCTGGCCCATCTCGGCCTCTGAATTGGCCGAGGCCTTACTCTTCTCTTGAACCTTCTCTAGGGAAGTGGGGTCCTGCAATCTTTGTGATCTTGGGCTGCCTTGTGAACTTTTGGATGGATGTTGAGGCCTTTCGTTGTTTCCAGTTGAGTCAAGGCCCAACCCTCGACTTAGAGCCTCTTGATTGTGTTACGTTGTCACTGGTTCGAAGCCGGGGCCTTGCCTGTGGAGGTGCCAGGCCGGCCGGCCTAGGAGAGGCCGGTCGGCCTGGGATTGTGCCCAATTCTGCTCAATTTTGGTGTACGTATTCCTGGAATCAAAACTCATCCAGAACTCGTGGAACTCATTAGTATTAAACAAATATGAATGGAACTTAGTGTAAAGCAAGTATTATTTCCGAGAAGTTGACGGCTTAGAATGTGGAATTATGGCCGTTAACACCCCCAAGCTTAAACTTTTGCTCGTCCTCGAGCAAAGCTTAAACTAAGGCTCGGTGGATCAGGAATTGCATCAATGTTTACCCCCATGCAGGTACCTTGTGCACAGCATATTACTCTTCCCGTATGTACTTATAAAAAGTTAGCACATACCTAAGGTTTTGGAAGATGGGGCGTATTCATTTTTCATCCCTCGGTCTTGAGCGGTTGTTGGACTGAACAACCTTCACCGGAATGTTCCCTGCTACCTGTTCGCGTATTCGTTTTTCATCCCTCGGTCTTGAGCGGTTGTTGGACTGAACAACCTTCACCGGAATGTTCCCTGCTACCTGTTCAGGTTCCCAACTCAGATTTTTGCAAGAATTTTTCAAAAGGGGTTCAGGTTTCCCAATGGTTCTCTCGAGTCTCTCAAGGTGTATGATCCTCTCATATGGTCGAGAAATATGACCATCTCCTTCCTATCTCTAAAACTGATATGTGGAGTTTATGGGTAGGAAGATGTATGCATACCTTGATTACCTATATTGCTTAGTCGAAGGGTGATCCAAGCCGGGGTCGGTACTTAGCCAAATCCAGGTCTCATGGAACATGGTGTTTTTGGAGGGTATGGAGTGGATGAAATGGATGGCCTCCCATTTGGATTTATTTGAACTCCATAATTTGCAACTTGAAATGGAGAGTGGGCTTCTCTTTCTCTCTCTCTCTCTCTCTCTCTCTCTCTCTCTCTCTCTCTCTCTAAAGAAGATTACTCCACTCTTCTTTGCTGAAATATCTTGAATTTCTTTGGAGTTTGAATGGTAGACTTTTGTGGAATGAACTGTGGTTTTTTTTGAGATGGTAATTGCGAGGGAGACATAGCTGGCAAGAGTGAATGTTAATACCCGAAGTGGGTGACTGACAGGCCAGCTATGTTTGGGCTAGCAAATGGTAGATTTTGTGGGATAAAGACCTGTAGGTGGCAAGTACCATTCCCGAAGTGGATACACTATTTGACAAAGCTCAAAGTAACTTCAGATAGCTCAAAATGGTTTATGCAATATAAGGCTCTGGATGGGTCATTTTAACCATGGGAAACCTTCACCAAAATTTTATTTTAAAATAATTCTGAGGGGTTCCCTACTAGAGCAGCAGTTTAAATTCTGGTTTGGGCTATCTCGAATCCCGCAACAACTTAGACTTTAGAAATTAAACTCATGCCTCCACACAACCAGATTTTCAGTGGAACTACTATGTGCCAACTAGTTCAGGTACTAGGAGAGTAAAAAGCTGTAAGCAAGGCATATACAGAGTTTAAACAGAGCAACTATTCATCATTTCCAAAGTGAGAGCTCACACGGATTTCCACTCATATATTTTATTCAAAGCATGTAAATATTTTTGGGATTTTTGTTAAGAGATTATTTATTACTACTACTCTTTTTTTTTGCATGGCCACTAAATGGAAAGAACGAGTGCGATGACTTACCTGGCTGTGTGACTCCCCCCCAAGCTTCAATGAAGCTCAGTCCTCCTCATCAGAGTCCTACTCTCCCTCGTCGGGGTCCTCATCATCGTCGTTGTTGTTGTTCTCCTCCTCATTGTCGTTGTTCTCCTGCTGGTATGGCTGGTGCTGCTGGTGCTGGTATGGCTGGTGCTGGTATGGCTGGGACTGCTGATAGTCCAACCCAAGGTGGATGAAGATGTTCGAGACGTCGTACTGCAAGGCAGAGGTCAACCCCCATTTCTCCTGGGTGAGCTGGGTGTTTTGTGTCATCGTGTCCTGCATCTCCTGCTGCTGCGTCCCAAGTGTGCTGATGCGGTTCGAAAGATCCGTGATGCTCCGAAGAATCGGGTCCTCATAGTTGAAGCGTGCCGACGATGAGGGACCCATCTGTGGACCATAAGACGAATGCATACTTGCGGGGTAGTACGGTCCTTGTCCACCAGCGAATCCACTGCTGCCGGTCTGGTATGGGTCATAGTTGTAATGACCGTATGCCTCCTCGAAGCTCATGTTCTCTGTGGATGGCTCCAGTTGTGCCGAGGCGTGTCGTGAAGGTCCTGCTTCGGCTTGTCTGCGTCGTGTCCTGCTCCTCATCTGTGGACCTGCAACACTCCGTCGTGCGGGTTCTCTTTTCTCCATCTTCGATGTTAGACTTTTCACCGAGTAGAGAGAGAGAGTCTCGGGCATGGAAGCTCGATCTCCCTATCATACCCAGGATAGCACATAAAAATAGAATTTCCTGGCCCTTCCCGCATCATGTGCCCTTGCACAAAATGCTCAAGACCGACCTCGTATCTGTACGCTTCCGTCTCAGGCAAGAAGGTGACTTCGGCGCCCTCCATCACTTTGACATACCTCGCCACACGGGTGACCAGTGGGGTTATGTCAATGGGGCCTTTACCCGTAATCATCTTTTGCCAATGAGCAAGCATGCTCCGGACGGGTGAGAAGCGAATCTTGTTCGCCATAGCGTACAGACACTGCAGCTCAGGCGAACTGCAGAGGCGAAGGTCTGTGCGGGAAAGCACAACCATGGCGAGCCACTTGGCGAGAAACCTCAGAGTAGGATTATGAATTGAAACTATGCTGTTCTTACTACTCACGGGTTCATTAGAAATTTCACTCCACCAAGAGCTATGATCATACTGATAGCGTTTAACAAGTGTGTTGGGGTCTAGGATGCATCTTTTATTAAAACCCAAAGCAACACTAAATTGTCGAAGAGTCATTTCAAATTGCTTGTTAAAGAACCGAAAGTAAACTTTAGTTTCAGTGCTGGTTTCTTCAACGGTAAGAGACATAAGAAACTCCATGGTCAAGAGATGCGAACCTGGCTCGACGATGTCGGCGAAGTTCTTAGATCCGACAGCGGTGAAAGCTTGGTTCATGTCTTGCAAGAGTCCCGTCATGATGAGGAAACGATTTTCAAACCTCTTGTCATGGGCATAAGTTTGCCTCTTCAGTAGCTCGAGTGCTTGCCGCCCATAGTCGTTCTTGTAGACGATCTGCACGACCATCGTCAAGATCCTGATGTGGAAGCGGCTTTTTGGGACTGCGGGTATTTCTTCTTCTTCCCGGGATGCATGCCAGCGGTGACCGGAGTCGACCGACATGTTATCCCGAGAAGAAGAGGAACTCCGCAAGCTTCTTGACCTTCTCGACCTTCTCGAGAACGCCTTCTTGACCTTCTCTTTTGCTCGGGTTATCATGATGCCTGCAAAAAGGTTAGCATGAGCAATACCTAAAGGAAACAAAAAGTTAAGAGGAGGGTTAGCGTTAGTCATTAGTCGATCTTATGGGGTGTTAAACCACCACAAACATTCAACGTTCAGCGTGCCATTTATTTAGAAAGGAAATATTTTTGTGTTTTTTGGTTTATGAACTTTACTAATTACATCTCAAATTTTGTTTTTAGGCGAGCTAGCACTTGAGCTCTTCTCCTAATCAACTCAAAAGAGCTCAATTAGGCAAGAAACTCAAGGAAGAGAGAAGGGATTTAAGAGCTCGGGCTGGGATCACGAGTACCTGAGCTTCTGGTGCACGGAAGATCATCGCCCTGGCTGGCTTTTATAGCCGCGCAGAGGCTAGGCCGGCCGGCCTGGGGCAGGCCGATCGGCCCCCTCAGTGGCTTCCGTTGCTCCACGTCGAAGCTCTAGTGATTAGGCATGCAGGTATGGTGCTCCCCGTCGCTGGTGATGGGACATGGGTGGATGGCAGAGGCCGCCCGGCCCTGTTGAGGCCACTCGGCGTGCCTCTGCACGTTCCCATGCTTCCCCCTTTTGCCTTTGCTTCGCCCTTAATCAAAGTCTCCACCCTCTGCTGGTTCCAGACAAACACAAAAGAGGTGGGCCTGGCCGGCCTAGAGCTCGGCCAAAATTTTTTGAATTTTTTTGTGAAGTTCTCTGATGCAAAACTTTCAAATTTTAAACGTGGGTTGTTTGAAATTCAAAACATGAATATCCAAGATTGAAAGAAAATTATGCATGGAAAAATTTAAACTATCCTATATGTAATGCAAGTGATGGATATGTTGTGACACCCTAGGTGTCTGCATAGTAGAATTGTATTTATTTTATGCATCATGTGCTTAATTTGCTTGAAAAAGGATCTTATTGTAAAAATAAAAGGGTAGTTGTGTAAATATGATTTATTGCAGGGTCCTTTCAATAGTTTAGTTTGAATAGGGAGAGCAAATATTGCTTTTGTGAAGGGTTTATGTGTAAAATTCAGTGTAATCATTACATGGCAGAAGATTTTACTTTTTAGTCTGAATTTGAGGTGAATTTACAATGGAAAAGACAAAAGTCCATTAAATTCAAAATCCTTCCTATGTTTTTAAAATAACTCTTTAACCTTTGGTCAAATCAATTTTTGCACAACATCAAAGTTGTTGATCTTGAAAAGTTGAACAACTTTCATGTTGGGCACTTTTTCATTTGAGCCCTAGTTTAGGATTTATTTTTGTTTTACAGTCAGACCCCTAAACTTTTCAGAAATTACAAACAAGTCCAGCCAGTGTCTTCCTCCTCACTACTTCTCTGCTTGCTCTGCCGCCGGCACAGAGCGGCGCCACCGCCGCCGAGGGAGGGCCGGGAGGCCACCTCCTGTTGCTAACCGCCACACACGGCACCCCCGCAAGCCCCTGGTCCCACTCCCCTCGCGATGGAGCCCTCCTCCCCTTGCCACGCCACCCTTGTCGAGCTCCGCGGCCGCCACCTCACTGCCGCCGTGGCCAGCCCAGGGCAGAGCCCTGGATCACCTCCTCTTGCGCGCATCATCACCAAGAGAACGTCCGCATTCCATCCCCCTCGCTTCCTCGTCATTTCCCTGCCACAAAACCCGAGAACCCCGCCGCCGTCCACACGAACACTGGCAAGCTCGAGCTCACCGTCGCACCACCCTTCCAGACCTCCTCCGCCCGCGCAGACCCCACCCTAGCTTCACCTCGCTCTCGCGTAGCTCCCCGACCACTCCTCTTCCACCCCCGACCACCGGAACAACCTCGCCGCCGACGACCTACACCGAACTGTCGCCATTCACGCCGACAACCACATTCCCGACCACCCCGGCTTCAATTCCGAGCACCAGAAGGTGCGCGTCGACGTCCTCTAGCGTTTCCCCTACCTAGCCCTTGCCGCCGGCGATCGTCGTCGCCGGAATCGGCGGGCAAACCTCCCTCCCCCTCTCTGACCACGGCCAGGGTCCTTATTTGAAAAGAAAAGAGAGTTCCAGGGAGTTTTGTGCAAGATCCAGGGGCTGTCCTGTAAAACTAGTTTAGGCTTTCTTTATTTCTTGCTGTGAACTTTGAAAATACCTAGAAATTTTTATAAAAATCAGAAAAATACAAACCCAAATGTTTTGGAATCCTTGTTACAAGAACTACAAGTTTTGTTACATACGCATCTTCATTTTTGGTCTGTATTTTAATACAAGAAAAAGGAAAGAATAAATAGGCTTTATTTGTTCTATGAGGTCTTCTCAGTAACTGTCTGTGATTTTTGGCTTGATTATGTATTATAGTGTTACTAATGCCTGGTAAAAATTTGAAACCTTTTTGACATCATTAACTAGGTCAAAGTTTCAAGATTCCTAAATCTACTAGTTTCTACTAATTTATTTGTGCTAGTAGAAATATTTAAGTTCTGAGTGTGAAACTTTTTCCATGCTTACATGTCACTACAGCCTTTCTGTTACCCAAGTTTGCGAAATATTAGAACTGTCTAACTGTATCTTTGTTTTAATGCTTATTAAATAGGCTTTAATTATGGTAAATAGTTTACTTTCTTAGCAAAATCTGAGAAAATATATGGTACTATATTTTGGTCATATATTCATTCCTGTAAAAGTTTATAACCAGAAACACTATAGAAACTCTATTACTAATTAGCTTTATCATATGTGGTTTAATTTTGTCAAAATTATTACTTTAGTTTTATATCTAAATAAATTATGAAAAATTAATGGAATGTTCTTAAGCATACGAGTCATGTTCTGAATATTTTTGAATTTCATAAGTGTTGTTGTTTGTTCTGTAGAATTCAATCTTGTTCTAGGTGTTGTCTGAATAAATGAATTTTTCTGAATAATTGGCTGCATGAATTGATATGAAATTTTCAGGATTAATTACACTGTATACCTTTTGTTTAGATTAATTTTTAATGAATTTCCTGCTGTTTGAGTGCTGAGTTGTTGATTTATTAGCAAACCATGTTTTATTTGCTATAGAAAACAACTACCACTTGCTTTATGAAGATAGTGTAGTTCTTTTGTGAAGTTGATCATGTTATTCTTTGGAGTAAGAGATGTTAGTTAACTACTCCATAAATGATTGCCCATGTGTTAAGTTTGTTTGCTACTTGTTAGACTACAGTGTCTTCACCTCATGTGTATGTTTATAATACTGTTCTTGCATCACATATAGATACGACTGATCTAGCTAACGGGACGTACGAGTTGATCCCGGAGTCTGAAGGAGGTGATCCAGAAGTCCAGGTGAACGCTGCTGTACTGACTGAAGATCCGGACCAAAGTTCGGAAGAGCCTAAGGCTGTTTTAGCTAGCGACTACCGAGAAGGCAAGCCCCGGACATAACCTAGTATTTCAAATTATTACAATTTATCGTTATTACTTACTTGTGCATTTACAGTTCTTAGGATTTGAATTGAAACCCTAGATGCATGATCCTAGGAACCTATGTACTGAATACTAGACCTGAGTTCGAATAATTGCTAAGCTTATAGGACCGGTAAAAGTCGAGTGATTGTCTGTCACTCTCGAGCTCTATAGGAATTGCTTGTTTACTTTCTACTATCAATATAAGGATGATGAATGGGGTCGTGTTCAATATCATGACCTTGGGTGAGACCCCGTCTGTGTTGATAAATTCTGCTAAGGTCGCAGTGTGTGGTAGCGGTGGTTAAGTTTTTGAACGTACTAGCCACATGCCGTAAATATGGTACGCGGTAAGCCTAGTAGCCGATCGGACCGGGGAGTGGATATACCTTCCACTCTCTCTTAGAGATAGGTTTTATTTATGTTTATGTTGTGCAACACCATGGGTGCAGGGAGGAAGTTTGTGCCCTGTAGTCGGGGAGAGTGACCCTATCCACAAGCCGAAATGAATGGTTAACGGTTGTTTGGGAACGACCCGACGGTGTTCCAAACGTGTGTGTTAGGTCTGCCTGGCCAGGTCAACAAATTTCGATTCGAATCGTCCGCTTCTCATGGTTTGGGACTGCTTGATCCCTTTGCCACATAGAGTAATAAGAGTAACATTATTATGATCAATCTTGATGTTTGCTTAAAGTTCTACCATGGTTGAATAGGAGTAGTTGCTTACATAGAATGCTTAAAGTTCTACCATGGTTGAATAGGAGTAGTTGCTTACATAGAATGGTTAATCAACTAGAATCTTGAAAGCTAAAAAAATGAAAGTAAGGACCTACTCTTTATTGCTTTTCAGCAAAAGAAAAACCAGAGCCTACAAAACCCGACATAGTCTAGCTTGGTGGATTAAGTATATCCGTTGATGGTTAAGTCTTGCTGAGTATTAGAATACTCAGCCTTGCTATTGAAACCTTTTTCAGGTATGAGTTTTGAGGACCAGATCGCTAGTTTGTCTTGACCCTGCTCTTTGCCTCCTGGCTGGTCCATAGAGTGGGATCCATCTTCGGCCGGCAATGTCCCTGATGAGTGATACCTTGCTTGGGCTAGCTTGGTATACTTTTGCGACGTGTTGTAGCTGTCATGTTTTCTTTCCGCTGCTTTTCAACTCTGAACTTAAACTTATGTCTTGTTTAATGCTTTACTAAGTTTGGATCTATAATAATGTTTTAAACTTATTGTAATAAATACTATGCCTGTGTTGTAAAATATGTATGGTTGTAATATCTCTGGACTTGCCTTCGTGCGGGGTATGCTTGTTCGATCCGAGAACCGGTGGTTGTATCGGGACGTTACCCGACAGACCAAGAATTGTTCCGTTTGAAGTGCGTTTGAGTCAATGTTGCCTTTATGGTGATGGCCAGCGCACTTGAGCCGCGATAATTCAGGTGGTTCTGCCACATATGTGCCACATACCTCATGGCGAGGGCTCGGGTTTTGAGTTCGGAGCCGGACTCTCCATTCCTTCAGTTCGTTCGTCGTCACCGGATGGAGTCTTGGGCGATGACACTTTCTTCCGCCACACCTTCTTGGGTGTGGGTTGTGCTTCGACCTTTACTTCCTGGGATTCCAAAAATTTCTTACGTTGGATTCGACGTTTGGCATTCTTCTGATTGTGAAGCTTGATTTGCTTTGCTTCCTCCTGAAGTCGTAGCTCCTCCTAAATCCGCAGATTCTCCACGAATGCGATGAGGGCTTCGATGTTTGGAAGTGATGGTTTCTTTGTCTCTTTCTCGGGTTTCTTCTTCCTTCGGACCTCTTTGACTTGGTTGCATTGTTCGACCTTCGGTTTGAAGGCGAACTTCTCCTGCTGGCCATTGATGTTGAGCTGGATTTCTCTAGCCCTGACATCAATGTGGGCGTTTGCTGTACTCAAGAACGGCCAGCCCAAGATGAACGTCGTCTTGGCATCGACTTCCATGTCGAGCACGACGAAGTCAACGGGAATAAAGAAATTTCGGATTTTCACCGAGATGTTCTCTGCTATTCCCACATGATAGTGGACCGTTTGATCTGCTAGCTGCAAACACATGGCAGTAGGGGCAAGTGCATGATGGTTAAGTTTATCATAAACTACATTTGGCATGACACTGACGCTTGCTCCCAAGTCGCAAAGTGCGTTGGAGAAATGTTGAGCCCCAATCGAGCAAGTGATGGTGGGGCAGCCTGGGTCTTTCTTCTTCACCAGGAGAGGTTCGAGTATAGCAGCACTACACTCTTCCGTTAACTGCACGACCTCAGTGGTGGGCAGCGTCCGCTTGTTTCCAAGAATATCTTTGATATACTTGGCATACGTGGGTACATGCATAGCGTCAAGAAGTGGTATATTGACATATAACTTCTTGATTACCTCCACGAATTTGTCGAATTGTTCGTCGGCCACTAGCTTCCTTATCCGCTCCGGAAACAGTAGGGCAGTTGTGTTGTGAAGGTCCCATGAAGTTCTCGGGGGTTCCACGGGGTCTTCCTGGGTAGCAGGTGTGTTGGAGTTGATGGCCTCCTCCTGCTCTTCGTCTTCAACTTCGGTACGGCTAGCGGTTACGGTCTTCCGCTGCTTTCCTGCATCTTTTGGGAAAGGTGGCTCTTGCGTGGTCTTACCACCACGCGTGGCCACCGCACTAACATTCTCTTTTGAGGGCACTTCTGGTTTCCTGGGCAGTTTCCCCACATTAGTGTTAGGACATGAAGATGCAAGCTGAGCTACTTGGGTTTCTATCATTTTATTAAAGCTCAGTTGTTTTTTAATAACAAAATTTAATCCCTCTAGTTGCGTGGCCATAGATTATAAGATCTTATCATTAGCAAGAAATTTCCTACTAATGTTATCATTTATTTGTTTCTGGCCGTAGACTAGGTCTTTTAATGTGGGTTGAAAGCTATTATTAAAATTCGTACCTTGTTGTTGACCCAAGGGGAGGTTGGGCTTGGAGTTCCAACCCTACCGAGGACGAAATCCCGAGTTGGGATTGTTGTTGGTCTATTGGCGTTTCTTACGCTCAATAGAATATGGATTCCGCAAGCGCACAGAATCACCGCTGTAGCACTTCACCATGGAGTATTCCAGGGTATCGTATATTTCCTCAGGGAAGCACTATGGTTAAAGAGTATCGGAGAATCAAATGACAAACTTGACTGAAGATATCAACTGACTAACTTAGTTGGGGTAAGCCTGATATGATAGGATAAGATAATGGCCAACGATGATCGTTTGACACAGAAGACTCTAATCCTTAGAGAGGTAAGCAGCTGGGAGGACAATGAGCGAGAAAGACTCCTGAAATACTTCTAAACTAACGAGCTAGCCTCTCTAGACTAAACCTTGCTTCTAACTAGTTATCGGGAACCTAGAGCTTACTTTGGCGGCTGGAAGAGGAAAGACTTCAGAAAGGGATGAGAGGGGAGTCCAACGGCAACCTGCAACTACTGCTATGAAAACACCCGAACGTGGTGGACTACAAAGGACGGATAGGGTTGTCACCACCTACCGACTACCACAACGGTTCCGTGGGGTGGAACACACTTTCTAGCTAACACTAAGCCCAGACACCACGTCCGTACTTGGTGTTAGGATTTCTCTTGTCGCGAACAAGAGAAATCCCCTTCAACCTAGAGCACTAACTTGAGATACTCTAGTCCGGGCGAGAAATCCCGTAAGGTAAGATCCCGATAAACAAGAAAGATACAAAGCCTAAGCTAGAGAATTACTTCCGCACACAAGTAAGATAACTTGGAAAGGTAAATAAATGCGGAAAGTAAAGCTGACTCGAAAAGATAAAGAAGATAACTTATATTGATAAATGTCAAAGGAAAAGATACAAGAGCTTATACCCGACTTCCGATGACGACTCCGGAATCCCGAGACTAGCTTGACTCGACTCTAACTCCCAGACTACCTAACCGACTCTAGAAACTAAAAGTGAGAAGAGAGAACTCCTTTGGTGTGTGTTGAAGTGATGGATGGTGCCTCCTTTTATAGCCCTCACAAGGTCGGTAAAGGGCAGTTATCCTCCGTAGCGTCAGTTGAAAGTAGGTAAGGTCGGTGTGCTTACCTTCCATGCGAAGCCGGGGCTTGAGATGCTGCAAAGTGGGGCCGGCCAGCCTCCCCTAGGCCGGCCAGCCTAGGGGTGCTGCCACGTGGACGCCGCCTTTCGGACAACGGCTCTGATCACTTCCTAGAGGCGGTTGGCAGTTGGTTTGGCGCCAGTGTTGCAGTTGCTAGGCCGGCCGGCCTAGGGGAAGCCGGCCGGCCTACCTCTGGCCCATCTCGGCCTCTAACTTGGCCGAGGCTCTGCACTGGTCTTGTGTAGTCTCCAGAGAAGTGGGTTCTTGGAATACTTGTGAACTTGGGCTGCCTTGTGGATCTTTGGATGGATGTTGAGGCCTTTCGGTGTTTCCAGTTGAACCAATGCCTAATCCTCGACTTAGAGCATCTTGAATGTGCCACATTGCCACTGGTTCGAAGCCGGGGGCATGTCCGTGGAGGTGCCAGGCCAGCCGGCCTAGGGTAGGTTGGTCGGCCTGGTATTTTGTGCATTTTCCCTAATTTTTGGTACACTAGTTCCTGCGACCACAACTCATCCAAAACTTGTTGCACTTGTTAGAAATAAGCAAAATATATATGGAACATGGTGTAAAGCTCATTTTATTTCCGAGAAGTTGACGGTCAAAATAGGAAATAATGGCCGTCAACTCCCCCCCAGCTTAAACTTTTGCTCATCCTCGAGTAAAGCTAAACCTGAGGCTCGGTGGATTAGGAGTTGCATCAATGCTCATACCTTGTAGAAACCTTATGCACAACATAATACTCTAACCCATATGTACTTTGAATAAGTTGGCTCATACCTTGGTTTCTGGAGATGGGGCTTACTCGCATTTCATCCCTAGTCTTAGGCGGTTGAGAGATTGAACAACCTTCACCAGAATATTTCCTGCCTCCTGTTCAGGTTCCTATGTCGGAGTTTTGCAATTTTTGAAAAAGTGGTTAAAGATTCCCCAATGGTGCTCTCAAATCGCTCAAAGTGTATGATCCTCACCATGGTCGGAAATTTTGACCATCTTCTTCCTACACTAAGGCTAATATGTGGAGTTTTGGGTAGGAAGAGTGTAGCATACCTTGGTTACTTATGTTGCCAAGCCGAAGAGTGGTTCGCAAGAGGTTGGTACTCGATTAAATCCCGATCTTATGGAAGGTAAAATGTTCAGGGGAGAGGGAGGAAATGGACTCACACTTAGAGAATTTTTGGCCTTTTTATTTGAGCCCCTTATTTCAACTCTTTCGAGGTATGGGTCTTGTCTCTCTTTTTTTTTCATTGCTTCTGCTCCAATTTTTTTTAAGAAGATGACCCACACTCCATGAGTTTAGAGTTACTGGAAGGGAGCATTGCTTGGATAGACCATTCGAGATGGATAGGTTCACTGTGGAGATTTTGGGTTTTGTTGTGAGGGGAATTATCTGGCAAAGGTGGATATAAATACCCGGAGTAGGTGACTGACATGCCAGACATTTTGAGGCTAGCAAAACAATGGGTACGCAAAGGAGAAAGATCGGTAGATGACAAGTACCTTTCTTGAACGAACTCACCATTAGTCAAAGCTGAAAATAACTCAAGATAGCTTATGTCGGTTCATATGATAAAACATTATGGCTCTGGGTTGGACATGTAAACCAAAGGGGAATTTTTTACCATGTTTTAAAGAAATTCCGAGAGGTTCCCTACTAGAGCAGGCAGTTTTATTCCGATTCGAGCCATCTCAAATCTCACAACAACTTAGACTAGGAAATCAAGCTCATGCTCCCACTCAAACCAGATTTTAGTGGAACTATTTATGTGCCAACTAGTTCAAGTACTAGGAGAGTAAATAGTTGTATACGAGGCACTTGCAAAGCATGGACAGAAAAACTATTCATCATTTCCATGATAAGAGCTTACATGGATTTCCACACATAAAAGCTGGGAGTTTTATTCAAAGCATGAAACATATTTTTTTGTGCTTTAATTTATTTATTTTGTTTTTTTATTTTATTTTATACGTTCACTGTTTTTGAGTTTTTGAATGATTTAAACTAACTATATTTTTTTTGGACACAAGACAGAAGGATAGGTCGGATAACTTACCTGGATACATGGGCACCCCCCAAGCTTGAATGAAGCTCAGTAGGTCTGCCATCTTGGCCTATTTATTTATTTATTTATTTATTTATTTTCGTATGCAGTGTAAAAACAAAAGAATGCATTTGCGAGAATTTAAACATGCCATGGTGTGAAAGGGAAAACTATGCAAGAATATAAACTATCCTATATGCAAATGCAAGAATGGATAACTACCACATACACCATGGCAAGGGCTCGAGTTTCTCGTCCTGAGCGAGACTATCCATACCTTGGGTTTGGTCGTCGTCACCTGATGGAGACATTGGTGGCGACGCTTTCTTTCGCTACACCTTCCGTGTAGGTAGAGTTACTTCGATCTCTTTCTTCCCAAATTCTAGAAAATTCTTACGTTGGATATTCCGCTTCGCGTTCCGTTGGTTATATACCTTAATCTCCCCTCGAGTTCGAAGATTCTCCACGAATTCGATGAGGGAATACGGCTTCTCCAGCTCTTTCACGGGTTCCTTTCAGTTGAAACTTTTGATCTGTGAGCATTGTTCATCCTTCGGTCTGAAACCGAATCTCTCCTTTTGCCCGTTGATGTTGAGTTGGATTACTCCAACTCCCGCATCAATGTGTGCAATTGTCATGCTCAAGAATGGCCTCCCCAATATGAGAGGGATCCCTGTGTCGACTTCCATGTCGAGAATGACAAAATCAATGGGGAAAAAGAAATTTCGTATTTTCACCGGAATATCCTTGGCAATCCCCGTAACATGACGAACTGATAGGTCTGCTAGCTGCAAACACATGGCAGTAGGAGCAAGCGCATGATGGTTAAGTTTATCATAAATTACCTTTGACATGACGCTGATGCTTGCTCGCAGATCGCAAAGAGCGTGCTTAAAGTGTTGAGCTCCGATGGAACATGTAATGGTGGGGCATCCTGGTATCTTCTTCTTCTCCAGGAGAGGATTAAGTATAGCTGTGCTACACTCATCCGTAAGCTGCACGACCTTGGTGGTTGATAGGACCCTCTTATTGCCAAGGATATCCTTGAGATACTTGGTGTATGTGGGAACCTGCATAGTATCAAGAAGTGGTATGTTGCCATAAAACTTCTTAGCTACCTCGACGAACTTGCCGAATTGCTCGTCGGCCACCGGCTTCCTTCTCCGCTCTAGAAACGGTAAGACAGTTGTATTGTGACAGTCCCGTGAAGTTCTAGGGGGTTCCACGGGGTCTTCCTGGGTAGCAATGGTGTTGGATTCTTCGGCCTCCTCCAACACTCCGTCTTCAGCATCGGTATTCCTGGCGGTTACGGTCTTCCACCGTGTACTTGCATCCTACGGAAGAGGTGGTTTCTATGCGGATTGTCTTTCCCGCACAGCTACCGCACTCACATTTTCTTTCGGGGTCACTTCCGGTTGCCCGGAAAGCTTCCCTATGTCATGGTTAAGGTAGGATGGTATACCTGCATCCTGCGGATGATGTGGTTTTTGTGCGGATTGTCTTGCCCGCACAGCTACCACACTCACAATTTTTTTTGGGTCACTTCCGGTTGCCCGGATAGGTTCCCGTGTCGTGGTTAAGGCAGGATGAGGCCAGTTGATTTACTTTAGTTTCTATCAATTGGTTGAAACTCAACTGATGTTTAATAATAGAGTTAAACCCTTCTAGTTGCATAGCCAAAGACTCAAGAATTTTATCATTAGCAAGAAATTTCTCACTAATGTTGTCATTCTTTTATTTTTGGCCATACATGAAGTCTTTAAGTGAGGGCTGAAAACTGTTATTAAAATTGTTACCTTGCTGTTGGCCGAAGGGAAGGTCGGGCTTAGAATTCCCACCTTGCTGAGGACGATAGTCTGAGTCATTGGGGGTGTTGTTCGCAATAGAGTTCTCGTCATCTTGAGTGAATGGGCAAGATTTGCCCGAGTGTCCAGTATTGCCACATTTCTCACATGTCATCTGAGACTCAGTAATCTGGTTGACCTCCTGGTGCATAGATTCCAGCTTTTTCATGAGAAGATCCATCTTGGCTGCCAGCATATTGACACTATCGATTTCATGTATTCCTTTTGCATGAGCCGGCTGCCTATCTCCCTTCCAACTCTGGTTGTAAGCAACCTTGTCGATGAGCGTTCTAGCTCCTGCAACATCGAGGGAGAGAAATAGTCCTCCCGCTGCTGCATCCATGTGATCTTGCGATCGCTGATTCAGGCCATGGAAGAAGTTCTGAATGATAAGTCATTCTTCCATGCCGTGGTGTGGGCATGCTGCAATGTATTCCTGAAGACGTTCCCAGGCTTCCGGGACTGTCTCGTCCTGGAGTTGTTCAAAACTGGAAATCCTGTTCTGAAGGGCATTGGTCTTGCCCACCGGAAAGTACTTGACCAGAAAAGCATTAGAGCACGCATCCCAAGAGTTGAATCCTTCCTTGTAGGTGTAAAACCACGTCTTTGTTTTCCCAAGCAAAGAGATTGGGAACAGTCGAAGACAGACATTATCCATCGTAGTGCCTTTTGGGTTGATTATGTTGCTCACTTCCAAAAAATTCTGTAGATGAGCGTGGGCATCCTCTGATGCCTTTCTGCAGAAGGGACTTGCTTGAATCATGTTGACAAGCCCAGTCTTTATCTCAAAGCCATCAGTGCCTTGGTAATTGTTCAGTCCAGTAGGGATATGGCTATTGGACGGGGCTGAGAATTGACGAAGTGTCTTCTGAGCCATGGGTATTGAAGCTGGTGTTTGTCAAACCTTGATCCTAAGAAAATTTCTTCTGGTAGGGCGACTATGCGTCAAACAATTCACCCAATTCTTTCTGGATCTGAGTTGAAGTGATATGGTAGATCGAATATGGTCCTGCACTGCTCTGTAGAAATCACAAAGATACCGAGAGCAATGGTAATCCTGCTAAAATTAGCGGTGACAAACTAGTAAATTTTATCAAACTATTCGACAATATCTTTAGCCAATTGCTTCTCCAGCAACAGCGCCAGAAATGCTTGTTGGCATTTCTTACGCTCAATAGAATATGGATTCCGTAAGCTCACAGAATCACCACTGTAGCACTTCACCTTGGAGTATTTCAGGGTATCGTATATTTCCTCGGGAAGCACTATGGTTAAAGAGTATCGGAGAATCGAATGACAAACTTTGCTGAAGATAACAACCGACTAACTTAGTGGGGGTAAGCTTGATATGATTGGATAAGATAATGGCCAACGATGACCGTTTGACACAGGAGACTCTAATCCTTAGAGAGATAAGTAGCTGGGAGGACAACGAGCGAGAAAGACTCCTGAAACATTTCTAAACTAACGAGCTAGCCTATCTAGACTAAACCTTGCTTCTAACTAGTTATCGGGAACCTAGAGCTTACTTTGGCAGCTGGAAGAGGAAGGACTTCAGAAAGGGATGAGAGGGGAGTCCAACGGCAACCTGCAACTACTGCTATGAAAACACCCGAACATGGTGGACTACAAAGGACGGATAGGGCTGTCACCACCTACCGACAACCACAACGGTTCTGTGGGGTGGATTACACTTTCTAGCTAACACTAAGCCCAAACACCACGTCCGTACTTGGTGTTAGGATTTCTCTTGTCGCGAA
The DNA here is from genome assembly GCF_016808335.1 of Panicum virgatum. Classification (NCBI taxonomy): domain Eukaryota; kingdom Viridiplantae; phylum Streptophyta; class Magnoliopsida; order Poales; family Poaceae; genus Panicum; species Panicum virgatum. Next base: position 31,227,108 of record NC_053148.1, on the reverse strand, counting down.
CAAGAGAAATCCCCCTCAACCTAGAGCACTAACTTGAGATACTCTAGTCCGGGCGAGAAAACCCGTAAGGTAAGATCCCGATAAACAAGAAAGATACAAAGCCTAAGCTAGAGAATTACTTCCGCACACAAGTAAGATAACTTGGAAAGGTAAATAAATGCGGAAAGTAAAGCTGACTCGAAAAGATAAAGAAGATAACTTATATTGATAAATGTCAAAGGAAAAGATACAAGAGCTTATACCTGACTTCCGATGACGACTCCGGAATCCCGAGACAAGCTCGACTCGACTCTAACTCCCAGACTACCTAACCTACTCTAGAAACTAAAAGTGAGAAGAGAGAACTCCTTTGGTGTGTGTTGAAGTGATGAATGGTGCCTCCTTTTATAGCCCTCACAAGGTCGGTAACCGGCAGTTATCCTCCGTAGTGTCAGTTGAAAGCATGTAAGGTCGGTGTGCTTAACTTCCACGCGAAGCCGGGACTTGAGACGCTACAAAGAGGGGCCGGCCAGCCTCCCCTAGGCCGGCCGGCCTGCGGGTGCTGCCACCTGGACGCCGCCTTTCGGAGAACGGCTCTGATCACTTCCTGGAGGCGGTTGGCAGTTGGTTTTGCGCTGGTGTTGTAGTTGCTAGGCCGGCCGGCCTAGGGGTTGCCGGCCGGCCTCCCTCTGGCCCATCTCAGCCTCTGACCTGGCCGAGGCTCTGCACTAGTCTTGTGTAGTCTCCAGGGAAGTGGGTTCTTGGAATACTTGTGAACTTGGGCTACCTTGTGGATCTTTGGATGGATGTTGAGGCCTTTCGGTGTTTCCAGTTGAACCAAGGCCTAATCCTCAACTTAGAGCATCTTGAATGTCCACATTGCTACTGGTTCAAAGCCGGGGGCATGTCTGTGCAGGTGCCAGGCCGGCCGGCCTAGGGTAGGCCAGTCGGCCTGGTATTTTGTCCATTTTTCCTAATTTTTGGTACACTAGTTCCTGCGACCACAACTCATCCAAAACTTGTTGCACTTGTTAGAAATGAGCAAAATATATATGGAACATGGTGTAAAGCTCATGTTATTTCTGAGAAATTGACGGTCAAAATAGGAAATAAAGGCCGTCAACATGGTCCCAACGAAGTTCGCGTCCTCTTGAGTTAGGGGGCACGAAGTGCCCGAGTGCCCAGTCTCGCCACATGTTTCACATGTCATACGAGACTCCGAAACTTGATTAACCTCCTGGTGCGGAGATTCCAGCTTCTTCATCAGAAGTTCTAACTTGGCAGCTAACATGTCGACCGTGTCGATCTGATGCATGCCCCTGGGACAGGCTGGCTGCCTTTCTCCTTTCCAACTTTGGTTGGAAGCTATCTTGTCAATCAGTGCCTTCGCTCCCACAACATCGAGAGAAAGGAAGGAACCACCCGCAACTGCATCAATGTGGTCCTGGGCTTGCTGATTCAGGCCATGGAAGAAGTTCCGAATGATCAGCCACTCTTCTATGCTGTGGTGTGGGCGTGCTTGTATGTACTCCTGGAGACGCTCCCAGACTTCCGGGATGGTCTCATCCGGCAATTGCTGAATTCCGGTGATCCTATTTCGGAGGGCATTGGTCTTGCCTACTTGAAAGTACTTGGCTAGGAATGCATTTGAACAAGCTTCCCATGTCGTGAAAGCTTCCTTGTTGGAGTAGAACTACGTCTTGGACTTCCCGAGTAGTAAGAACAGGAACATGCAAAGACGGACGTCATCCAGAGTAGTTCCTCTGGGGTTGATGGTGTTACTCACCTCCAAGAAGTTCTGGAGATGGGCATTGGCATCCTCGGATGCCTTTCCACAGAACGGACTTGCTTGGACCATGTTCACGAGTCCAGTCTTCAGCTCAAAGCCGTCATTGCCGGCTTGGTTGGAATTCAATACAGTAGGAATGTGGCTACTGGACGGGGCAGCGAACTAACGGAGAGTCTTCTGAGCTATGGATGAGGATGCTGAAGTGGAGGGTGAACTGATAGGCCAAGTGAGTCTCTTCTGAGGTGGGACGACGCGGCATCTCACAACTCTCCCAATTCTTTCTGGATTTGGGTGGAAGTTACTTGGTAGGTCAAAACCGGTCATGCACTGCTATGCATCGATCAAAAGATGGAGAGAGTAGTGGTAAGCCCGCTAGGGTTAGCGGCGACAAACTAGTACAGCTTATGAAACTATCTACGATATCTTTAGCCAATTGCTTCTCCGGCAATGGCGCCAGAAATGCTTGTTGGCATTTCTGATGCCCGATTAGAATATATATTCTGCAAGCGCACAGAATCACCGCTGTAGCACTTCACATTGGAGCATTCCAGGGTATCGTATTTTTTCCTCAGGGAAGCACTATGGTAAGGAGTATCGTAAATCGATTGATAACCATACTAGCTTAATCAACCGACTAACTAGATGGGGGTAAGCCAGATAGGTAGGTAGGATAAGTGGCCAGGCAATGACCGAGTGACACACGAAGACTCTAAACCTTAGAGAGGTAGTAGCTGGGAAGACAACGAGTGAGATAAGACACCTGATACACTTCTGAACTATCGAGCTAGCCTCTCTAGATCAGACTAAACACCTAACTAGTTCTCAGGAAAGTAGAGCTTACTTCAGCGGCTAGAAGAGGAAGGACTTTAGAAAGGGATGAGAGGGGAGTCCAACGGCAACCTGCACTACTGCTATGAAAACACCCGAACGTGGTGGACTACAAAGGACGGATAGGGCTGTCACCACCTACCGACTACCACAACGGTTCCGTGGGGTGGAAGACACTTTCTAGCTAACACTAAGGTCAGACACCACGTCTGCACTTGGTGTTAGGATTTCTCTCGAGGCCTTCGAGAGAAATCCCCCTCAACCTAGAGCACTAACTTGAGATACTCTAGTCCGGGCGAGAAGACCCGTAAGATATGTTCCCGATCACAAAGAGAGATAACTTAGCCTAAGCTAAAGGAAAACTTCCGCGCTCAAGCTGAACCTCAGACTTGAGTAAATAAAAGACTACGGAAAGTAAAGCTGACTCAAAAAGTAAAAAAGATAACTTATATTAATAAAGTCAAAAGAAAGATACAAGAGCTATACCAGATTTATGACGACTCCGGAATCCCGACCAAGCTCGACTCGACTCTAACTCCCAAGCTACTAACCTACTCTAGAAAGTACAAGTGGAAGAGAAGAGCTCCAATGGTGTGTGTGTGTTGAGTGAGGGGTGGTGCCTCCTGTTATAGCCTCCCAAGGTTAGTAACTGGCCGGTATTGCAGGTAGCGTCGGTTGAAAGCAGGTATGACGGTTGTGCTTAGCTTCCACGCCAAGTGCCAGCCTGAGAGGCTTCCAAGTGGGGACGGCTGGCCTCCCCTAGGCTGGCCGACCTGGGGATCCTGCCACATGGCCACCGATCTTCAGACAGTGGCTCTGATCACTTCTTGGCGGCGGTTGGCACTTGGTGTCGCATCGGTTTTGCAGTTGCTAGGCCGGCCGGTCTGGGGGAGGCCTGCCGGCCTCCGTCTTACCCATCTCGGCCTCTGACTTGGCCGAGGCCTTACTTTGCTCTTGAACCTTCTCCAATGAAGTGTTGTCCTACAATCTTTGTGATCTTGGGCTGCCTTGTGAACTTTTGTATGAATGTTGAGGCCTTTCGGTGTTTCCAGTTGAACCAAGTCCTAACCCTCGACTTAGAGCCTCTTGATTGTGTCACATTGTCATTGGTTCGAAGCCGGGGCCTTGCCTGTGGAGGTGCCAGGTCGGCCAGCCTAGGAGAGGCCGGTCGGCCTGGGATTTTGCCCAATTCTGCTCAATTTTGGTGTACCTATTCCTGGAATCAAAACTCATCCAAAACTCGTGGAACTCGTTAGAATTAAACAAAATATGAATGGAACATATTGTAAAACTCGTATTATTTCCGAGAAGTTGATTGCATAGAATGTGGAATTATGGCCGTCAACAGTGTGCACTTTAAGGGAGGACAAGTCAAGGTTCGTCTCTGGCTTACTGTGCTGGATGCATGGGAAGCGAGGCTTGGTATTCCAGCAGGTGAACATTCTCATGAGGAGAGGAGGAAATTCACGGATGCCAACAACATTTTCGTGGGATGCGTGATAAGTGTTCTCGCTAATCATCTGGTTGATGTGTACATGCACATAACAGATGCAAAAGAGTTGTGGATGCGTTGGTTGCTAAGTATGATGCAACAGATGCTGGCAGTGAACTGTACACCATGGAGAGCTTTCATGACTTCAGGATGGTTAACAAGCATTCTGTTGTACAACAGGCTCATGAGGTACAAGATCTTGTCAAAGAACTCGAACTCCTGAAGTGTCCTTTACATGACAAATTTGTGGCTGGGTGCATAATTGCAAAGTTGCCTTCCTCTTGGAGGAATTGCGCCACTACTCTGAAACACAAGAGACATGAAATATCAGTTGAAAACCTGATAGCATCTCTTGATGTTGAGAAGAAAGCTCGGGCTAAGGATGCTTTTGAGAATGGAGGCGTGGGTAACTCTAGTGCCAATATGGTGCAGAAGCACCGCCCACACAGCAAGAACAAGAAGGCTGCCCACAAGCCTGTCAAGACTACTACCTTCAAGAAGAAGAAGACAACAAACTCCAAAGGAGGTTGCTACACGTGTGGTGATGGGGGACACTTCGCAAGAAACTGTCCAAATCGTGCAGACCGCAAGGCAAAGGCTAATCCTAGGACAGGATCCAAGGATGTCAACATGATGACACTAGCAAGCACTTAGGATGGGTACAATAATCTATCTACTGTTCTTTCAGTATTTCAATGCATGAGTTGGTGGCTTGATACGGGTGCTAATATTCATGTGTGTGCTAACATCTCTTTGTTCGTCCAAGGTTCAAGCGTGCTGATGGGAAACAGGTCACATGCTTCTGTTCGTGGTGCTGGTACGATAGATCTAAAGTTTACTTCATGAAAGATCGTGCAGTTGAAGAACATACAACATGTCCCTACTATCAACAAGAATCTAGTGAGCGGCTCCCTTCTGTGTAAGGATGGGTTTAAGGTAGTGTTAGAGTCCAATAAATTAGTCATGTCGAAACATGGACAATTCATTGGTAAAGGCTATAATTGCGGAGGCTTGTTCCACCTTTCCCTTGCAGATTTTTGTAATAAGTCAGTGAACCATATTTGCGGTGCTGTTAATGATGATGTGAGTATTTGGCACTCTCGTTTATGTCATGTTAACTTTGGCTTAATGTCTCGATTATCCAGCATGAGTTTAATTCTGAATTTCACTATTGTCAAAGGTTCAAAGTGCCATAGTTGTGTGCAATCGAAGCAACCTCGAAAGCCTCACAAGGCAGCCGATGTCAGACCCGTGGCAACGGGACTGCTTATAGACATAGAATGTTCTAGAGTAAGGGATAGTTCATGGATGTACCTTACCTCTCTTGTAACAACCCGAATAGGTGTAGAACTAGCTGCAGTACAAAGAAAACTACCCGATTGTGTTGTAGTAGGACTCCAATTGTACTCGGCTAGGACTTTCCATATAACCCTGTTCCCCCGGATATATAAGGGTGGGCAGGGACCCCCTCGAAACATCATCAACACCTAAGACAATACAAACAACCACACATGACGTAGGGTATTACGCGACTCGCGGCCCAAACCTATCTAAATCTTTGTGTTCCTTGCACCATTGAGTTCTAGAGCAGTCGATCCCTACCTACAAACCTTACTGCTAAGGGTATCCCTGAGCAGGCTTGGCGGTAAACACCGACAGCTAGAGCGCCAGGTAGGGGATTCGGTGAGTTCATCAGCGAATTCGATGGCCGGATCAAGCGACGCCAACAACGTGCCTGAGGGCACAACCCTCGTTTTCGGTTCCTAGGCCTGCACGGCTGACGGATCAGGCAGCTTTTCCAGCCACCTCGTCACGCCTAATTCACCTGAGCTGAAAACCTACAAACAACTCACCGAAATCTGCAAGACTGCAGAACTCGATAGAAAACAAGCTCCACTCGAGCTTAACTCGGATACCGAAGAAAACGTGCCAACTCCAGCTCGAATCCACGAGTTAGCCGAGTTCAATTCAAATTCTGACTCCGAAAATCTCCACTTCTCCAAAACTCTCGGAAATTACGTGGATTATCTCAAGTTAGTCAAACGCCCTAAGACCGCCAACTCAGAACTACTCGATGGAGTAGACCGAGTCTCTCAATCGATAAAAGGGTGCATCAAAGTCGCAGAATCCGCTCTCAACTCATCTAAAACATAGCAGAACCCAGAAACATCGAACTCACCACATGAACGATTGGGAGACATGCTCTTTGGGATCGATCGAGTAGATTCTAAATTCATCGGCTGCATTAAGATGGCTGAAAGCACAATGCAAAACAAGAAGCAGAACTCGGGAGGAGAATTCTGTGGGAAACCTAAAGAGGCAAACCCCCGGCTTGCTCGGATGGGACCGCCTCCTTTCAGGAAACTCCAGAATCCTTCACTGAAACCGGCTCAAAAGTGGACTCAACCAACTGATACTTCTGATCCCCTTTTTGATCAGGACTTTGATCAGTTCATGGAAAGTCTCGATAACTTTGAACTATTCGATGATCTCGAAGACTGGTCAGATAACATCGACTTGTTTATGGATGCCATGGCCCATCCACCCCAGATGGCAGACACCCTCTGGAAACTAGTCAAGCTTAAAAAGGGAAAATCCAAAGCTCCTGAACAATCCAGCGAGTCGATCTTCGACAAACCCTGGATTAAAGAGCCAAAAATATTAATTCCTACACAATCGTGGTTACATTGGATGAACGAGAACGCCCTCCACGTAGGGATGGGCATTCCGTTTCTCTCTCACCCAAAGCACACATATTCCAAAGTCGGTGGCTTAACCGACTCCACTCCGAGTACTCTTATGACCCGGAGGATGAACTGGATGACCTAATCTAGTACAGCAAGGAAGTCGAATCCAACTCGACTAAGAATTCCAAGTCCGATCAGGACCCCCTCCCAAACTTGGTCATATATGCAACACTGCAAGGGTGGACAATGCGCTTGAAGGAGATACAAGATCCTAAGGTTTTCAGCTATCAGCCAACAGATCTCCCCTTCCAGCAGAGCATCCCACTAACCCCGTCAGCAAGCAAACAGGACCAAGAAGTTCAGGATCTCTGCCATGAAATCCTCATGATCCGCATCTCTGAGCTCCACGAACCAGAGGATGACTCGACAGAGCATCTAAACCTTGATGACTACAATTCTAATGGCTACGACGAATAGCTCTCCGACAACATGGAAACTACTCCTCCAGCAGTCACAGAAACCCAAGCTGCTATCAAGCAAGATCTGCCTGCACCTTCTCTAGCAGTCACAGTGAACGTTCAACTAGAAGAGCAGCCTGCAATGGATGATCTCTACGAGTGTCATCGCCTGCTAAACTGAAAAGAGGGCGTTCAGGCGTCAACGCATCGCCAACCGCCAACAGGAACAGCAAGGTGACAATTACGACTACTCCAATAGTGACCTCTGCAATGTGATCAACATTGGTCGTGATGAACATAACGTCATCATCTCAAGGAGAAAGGAGCATGAGGAAATAGAGGCTTACAACCCCTCTTCCAACTACTGCATTCCTCCACACTCCTCCGCATCTTTTAAGAAGCACAAACCGGCAAGTACCCTCCCCCAGGGTAAGCCTCGCACTCAACACCATGGAGAAACATCTCTTGGTAGAGACAAGATCAACAAAATGCTCCTATGCAAGTGCTTCATGCATCCAAAGAGCTCTCACACGATCTTCGAGTGCAACTCACTCCGCAAGGCTCTTGGGGCACCATTGGTAAAGGAAACTTTACCCAAGATATAGTCGACTACCATACCGATTAGTATTAACCCCGAATATTTTTTATTCAGCTATGTAAACCATTGCTCACGTCCTTATAACTACGAGCAAGAGGTAGGTCATATGAGTCAGAGTCTGTCACTTTACAATTACTGTAATCACGACGAGTCCTCAATAAAAGTTGGTTTCCTTACAAATTGACTACTTTGCTCTCGCTCATCCGACCCATACCCCATACCTAACACTACTCCACAAGCTTTTCTCAACATACGGCAACAATCGAGTAGTTCTTCAAACTATGGTCTACTCCAAGGAGTATTTTTAAGATGGTTTCATCTTGGGTAACCTGACGGGGGTTCATCCTAACATATCTATCTTAGAACTTACTCCAGTCCTTGGGTAGGACACCTTACTCGCTAGCTCGAGTAGGTTTAGGATATTTTTAAGATGGTTTCATCTTGGGTAACTCGACGGGGTTCATCCTAACAGATCTATCTTAGAAACTACTCCAGTCCTTGTTTAGGACACCCTACTCACTAGCTCGAGTAGGTTTAGGATATTTTTAAGATGGTTTCATCTTGGGTAACCCGAGGGGTTCATCCTAACAGATCTATCTTAGAAACCACTCCAGTCCTTGTTTAGGACACCCTACTCACTAGCTTGAGTAGGTTTAGGATATTTTTAAGATGGCTTCATCTTGGGTAACCCGATAGGGTTCATCCTAACAAATCTATCTTAGAAACTACTCCAGTCCTTATTTAGGACACCTTAGTCGCTAGCTCTAGTAGGTTTAGGATATTTTTAAGATGGTTTCATCTTGCGTAACCCGACAGGGTTCATCCTAACAGATCTATCTTAGAAACTACTCCAGTCTTTGTTTAGGACACCCTACTCGCTGGCTCAAGTAGGTTTAGGAAATTTTTAAGATGGTTTCATCTTGGGTAACCCAACGGGGTTCATCCTAATAGATCTATCTTAGAAATTACTCCAGTTCTTGGGTAGGACACCTTACTTGCCTTGCTCGTGTAAGTTTAGGATATTTCTAAAATATTTTCGTCTTGGTTAACCCGACGGAGTTCATCCTAACAGGTCTATTTTAGAAATCAATTCAGTCCTTGATTAGGACACCCTACTCATTGGCTTGAGTAGTTTGTGGATATTTTCTTAAAAGTTTTTCCCACTTGGACGACCAGTCGAGGTCTATCCTAACCAGTCAACTTAGAAAATTACTCCAAAATTCAAGGAGCATAACCAAAAATAAGCTCCAGGTTCTCCAAGTACTCGATGTTAATCTCCCGCTTGCTTGAACCACCAAGGGTGTTACACTATGGACTTGCTACCTTGAGTACCTGTTCGGAGTTCTTCCATATGCTCGGGTCACCAAGTTCATAAAGTGTTCCATTTGTCTCGGTACTGTCAAATCCGGGGCAGCGGGACTGCTTATAGGCATCGAATGTTCTAGAGTAAGGGATAGCTCATGGATGTACCTTATCTCTTTTTGTAACTACTCGAATAGGCGTAGAACTAGCTGCAGTACAAAGGAAACTACTCGATTGTGTTGTAGTAGGACCCCCTCCAAACAATCATCACCTAAGGCAATACAAACCACACAGGACGTAGGGTATTACGCAAACTCGCAGCCCGAACCTGTCTAAATCTTTGTGTTCCTTGTACCATCGAGTTTTAGAGCAGTTGATCCCTATCTACAAACCCTACTGCTAAGGGCATCCCTGAGCAGGCTTGGTGGTAAACACCGACAGTTGGCGCGCCAGGTAGGGGATTCGGCGACTTCACTAACGAATTCGATGGCTGGATCAAGCAATGCCAACAGCATGCCAGAAGGCACGTCTTTCATTTTCGGTTACTGGGCACGCACGACTGATGGAACGGGAGGCTTTTCCAGCCACCTTGTCACGCCTAACTCGCCTAAATCGAAAACCCGCTCCCAACTCACCGGCATCCGCGAGTCCGCGGATCTCGACGAGAAAAGAGCTCCACCCGAACTCGACTCGGACAACCCAGGAAACGTGACAACTCAAAACTGAACTCTTGGTTTGGTCGAGTTCGACACAAATTCTGATTCCGAAAAGCCTTACTTTTCCAAAACTCTTGGAAAATACCTGGCTCATCTAAAGACAATCAGACGCCCTAAGATCAGAAACCCAGAACTACGCGCCAGAGTGGATCAAGTTTCACGATCGATAGAGGGCTGCATCAAACTTGCAGAAACCGCTCTCAGCCCATCTGCGCTATAGCAGAACCCTAACGCACTAAACCCGCCGCAGAAGAGGTTGGGCGACATGCTCTTAGGGATCGATCGGGTAAATTCAATGCTTGCTAACTGCATTAAGGTGGTTGAAAGCACTTTGCAAGACATAGAGCAGAAATCGGGAGGAGGAATCTGCGGGGGAGCTGGTGAGACAAACCCCCGGCTTGTTCGGATGGGACCGTCTATCTCCAGGATACCTCAGAGCCCTTCACCGAAATCTGCTCACACTCGGACTCTGAAACCAATTGAGTCCAAGTTCGATCAGGACTTTGATCGCTTCATGAACGGTCTCGAGAACTTTGAACCATTTGACGATCTTGAAGAGTGGTCAGACAATGTCGAGCTGTTCATAGACGCCATGGCCAAACCAACCGAGCATGCCGACGCTCTTTGGGAACTGGCCAAGCTTAAAAAAGGAAAAGCCAAGGCCCCAGAACAATCCACCGACTCAATCTATGACAAACCCTGGATTAAGGAGCCTGAGGGGCTAATTCCTACTCAATCATGGCTACACTGGATGAACGAGAACGCCCTCCATGTAGAGATGGGCATACCGCTTCTCGCTCACCCAAAGCATACATATTTAAAAATCGGTGGGCTAATCGATTCTGAATCTGAGTACTCCTCCGATCCGGAGGAATAGCTGGACGACCTAATCCAGTATAGTAAACAAGTCGAGTCTAACTCGGCTAAGAACACCAAGTCCGATCAGGACTCCCTCCCTAATTTGATTATATATGCAACGCCGCAAGGACGGACAGTGCACCTCAGGAAGGCACAAGATCCCAACATTTCTGCCTCACAGCTAGAGGATCTGCCCTACCAACAGAGCACTCTTTTAGACCCGTCCTCAAGAAAATAAGACCAAGAAGTTCAAGACCTCTGCCGTGAAATCCTCATGGTTCGTATCGCCGAAGAACCTGAGGACGATCCCACGGAGCGTCTCAACCTCGACGACTACAATTCTTATGATTTCAACGAGTACCTTTCCGACAACATAGAAACTACTCCTCCTACAATCACAAAAGCCCAAGTCGCTACCAAGGAGAATCTACCTGCTTTCAACCCGATTCACCGCCTACGTGCCCTTTACGCTCCTCCTCCTCCAGCGGTGACCGTCACCGTCCAATTGGACGAGCAGCATCTAGTAGAAGATCTCTATGAATGTCATCGCCAGCTCAACCAGAAGAGGGCGTTCAGGCGTCAGCGCATCGCTGACACCCTACAAGAACAACAAGGCGACAACTACGACTAGTCCAACTGCGACCTCCGCATTGTGATCAACGTTGGGTGCGATACGCGCAACGTCATCATCTCAAGAAGAAAGGAACGGGAGGAAGACGAGGCATACAGCCCTTCTTCCAACTACCGCATCCCGCCATAGGCTTCCGCATCTTTCAAGAAGTACAAGCCGGCAACCACCAGTACCCATCCTCAGGGTAAACCACGCACCCAGCATCAAGCTGAATTGTCTCAGAGCGGAAACAGGATCAACAAAGTACTGCTTCGCAAGTGCTTTTTTGTAACACCCTAATTTAAATTTTAATATTTAATAATAAATTTAATTGGCTTTATTTAATTCTCTAAGGTTTATTATGATTAGTCTTGCAATTAATCTAATTTTGTTTCACAAGTAATTAAAAATTTTCTAGGTTTGAACTTGTTTGTGCATTCATGCTGGTGCATGGTTTTATTTTGGTTGAATGCATAGGGTTTGAATTCAAACTTGTGTTTGAATTCAAATAGATTTGAGGTGGTTTGAAAAAGAAAAGAGGAAAGGAAAATAGAAAACCCCAACCGGACCTAAACCCAGCAACCCAGCCAGCCCAACCCGCGAGCTGGCCCAACCCCTCTCCCACCCTCACCCCACGCGGCCCACGACCAGCACGCGCGCCCTCCGCGCTCAGCGCCAGCTTGCGCGGTTGGCCCGCTCACTCCCTCTCCCCGCGTGGCCCGCGGCCCAGCTTCCCTACCCGCGCTCGGCGCAAGGGCCCCGCTCCCGCTCAGCCCCGGCCGACCAGCCAGCGCCCCCGCCTTCGCTGACAGGGATGGCCCGCTTGCCAGGTCTGTCTCCCTCGCGCCGCGCACGCGCAACGGAACCCCGTGATCCTCGGCCATGATCTCGCCGGCCTTCCTTATCGGGCGAGCACGCCGAGATCCCCGGCGCCCCCTTTAAACACCCCCCTGCGACCCCCTTTCCCCTATCCTCGCCCCCGCAGCCGCGGTCATAACCCTAGCGCCGCTCGCCTTGCTCCGCCACGCAACACCCCCTGGCCTCGCCGCTCTGCTACACCTCCGCCACCAAGAAACCCCGCTGGAGCTCCGTCCCATGCCCAAGTCCGACCCCGAGCTCGCTTGCCCCAGTCCGAACCACGTCTGCGCCGGAATTCGACCCGAGACCCGCTGCCGGTGAGTTGCTCCGCTGGTGCAATTTCACGCCGCCGGTGACGTTCAAGCCGCCCTAACCCCCCGCAGCACTTCCGCAGGCCCATCCCGAGTTGATCCAAGGAGTCTAGGAGCCTGAAGATCCACCACCGTGTCTCCTCCTCGAGCTCCGCCCCGAGCGCCGCACGAACGCCGCCGCGCAACCTCGTCGGCGGCCTCCCTGCGGCGACCCTCCGACCGACCCAGCGCACGGTAAGCACCCCCAAGCCCCCACTATCCTTTTGTGCTAGACGTTTTCGCTTGTGGCACACCCTAGGAGCCCCGGCACCGCTCGCCGGCAATGTGCCGCCGCGCAGACCCGCAATCGCCATGGCGCGCACCGTTCCAAGCCCTGTAGAACCCCACTAACCACCCAGGTGGATTACGCACGTCGTGTACTCCACCCATGTAACACCCTAATTTAAATTTCAGTATTTAATAATGAATTTAATTGGCTTTATTTAATTTCTAAGGTTTATTATGTGTAGCCTTGCATTTAATCTAATTTTGGTTCCACAAGTAAATTAAATTTTTTCTTAGGTCAACATGTTGTGCATTCATGCTGGTGCATAATTTTATTTGATTGAGTGTGGATTGAATTCAAATTCAAATTTGAATTCAAATAGGTTTAGTTTGGTTTGAAATAGGAATTAGAAAAGGAAAAGAGAAACCAAACCCAGAATCCAGCCCAGCAGCAGCCCAACCCAGTCCGGCCCAAACCTCCTCTTCCTTCCTTTCCTCGCGGCCCACTTCTCCGGTTCGGCCCAGCAAGCTAGCCCTTTTCCCACACCCGCAGCGCCCTTTCCTCATTCCCTTTTGGCCAGCCCAGTAGAATCCCGCACCTTGCCTCGCCAGCGTTGTGGCCCAGCTCGCGCTCGCCCGCTAGCGCATCGCCCGCCCTGACCGCCAAGGCCCACGCGCCAGCCCTCCCATTCGCCGCGCATTTGCTTCGCCCGCTAACCAACCTGGCCCACCTGTCGGCCCCTTCTCCCTCCTCCCGCACCCTCTGCGCACGCGTAACGCCCCGTCGCAATCTCCGGCCAAGATCCCCGGCGAGCCCCCGCGCCTGACACGCACGCCGAGATCCTCGGCTTCCTTCTTAAAACGCCTCCCCGGCCTCCCGCACATCGCACTTTCCCCTTTTCTGCAGCCCCAGATCCTCAAACCCTCCCTCCCGCCTTGCTCCGCTGCACAGCACCTCTGCGTCGCTGTGCAACCGCCGCCCCACAGCACCTCCACCCCTGCAAGCACCCACCACAACTCCGCCTCGACGTCCAGAAGCGCAGTGCCCCCTTTGCCCTCAAGTTCGGCCTGCGTTTCGCCAGAATTGCGCCCGGACGTCGTCTTAGGTGAGCCACTCCGCCGTGGCAATTGCTCACCACCGGTGGATTCCAATCCGCCCGGACCCCCGGTCCTTGCTCGCAGCACCTTTGCGCATCCTCGTGGTGGATCAGAAGGCCCGGAGACGCCCTGTAGCAGGCCCGACCCCGAGCGCCGCCTGTGCTCCGCCGCCAGGCCCTGCCGTCGACCACGCTGCCCTATATCTCCGGCCAATCCGAACCCTCGGTGAGCACCACCTCAGCGTATCCTTCCTTTTGGGCTAGCTATCGTAGTCGTAGCATGTTCTAGGGGGGGCTAGTACGCCCGTTCGGCGTAGCACCGCCGTGAGTAGGGCCTCCGTTGCCGTGGCACGTCCGTTCCTCTGCGCCTCAGCCCCGTGCAGAGCTCCCAGAAGTGGTACCTTGCCTTGCACACGGTCCCTGTCCAGTTTACGCCCTGAGCTACTCTCGGAATCACGCAAACGCGCACCCGCCGGCGAGAGCCGCCGCGCAGAGCCGCCAAACGCAGTTGCCACCACCGCTCAGGGCCTCCCTGAGCCCAGCTTAGGCCACAGGTGGATCACGCATGAAGTGCTGATCACCCCAGTCCCAAGACCGGGTCGATTTAGCCCCCAGAACGCCGGAATTGGTGAAGTCCGGCGAATTTTGCCGCGCGCCGCCGCGGAATAGCTCGCCGGCGACTGATCGCCGCCGCCCCGCGCGCCCAACTCTCCCTGGCCGCCCGATTTGGAAGCGGCGGCCCAGATTAGATCAAACATACCCCTTCATCCAGAGCCCTTCGATCTCAATCCAACGGCCGAGATCCGTGGATACCGTTTCGGCTGGCCTTTTTTCTAAAGAGCCCCCGGGTTTCCACTGACTGAACCCGCAGTCCTTGTCAGTTGAAAAGAAATTCCAAATCCGCCCCTGCTTTTATGTTTTAGACCCTGAGCTTCTGTAAAATCATGTCCGCCATCCCTGGACATGAGTTTTTGCAGTCTAAACCCTGTGTCTATCCTTTAATTATGTTTAAGTCCCTGGTTTTTGTAGAAAACCCCTAGAAACTTAGTTTTTCTTGCAGAAAGGCGCCTAGACCCTATTTTAAGCCTAGTTTTCGCGTTCTAGCTTCGTTTTAGGTGTTCTTTATGTCCACATGATCGTTGAAATGCGTAGAATAGTTCTAGCTTGGTTTTGCTTGCTATTTTTATGTATTGTTGTACTGTTTCTTAGTGTTAGCCTTTGTTTGCATGTATGTTTATGTGGTTGCATTGTTTTTGGCCATGTGTTCGTGAGTAGACGTTGAGCTACCGGGGGAGCACCAGTACCAGTACCTAGAGCAGCCACCGTCTTCATAGCTGTTTGAGCAGCAGGAGAACATTAAGGAAGGCAAGTATAACAAGAACACCACCTATCACCTTTAAATACATTTTCATATTGTATTTTAATACTGTATACCGATAAGGATTTTCCTAGCCACTTCATATCCTGTATATATCCCTTGGGTTGCATTTTGGTTAGTTGTGCTAGGTGCCGCGCTATAACACACTTGGTCCTTTTTAATTAATTTGATTAATGGTATATGCAACTTAATTCTAAGAGTGGCCCTCTGTGATCTGTGCTTGAGTGGCTCACATCTCGTTAAAAATTGGTTTTCCTAGAAACATGGTTTAGGGGGCCAGCACTGGTGCTTAGTGCTTGGTTGGCCACTCTCCCTAAGGACCGGTTCATAGAGCGACAACCTAGGACAACAGCGCTACCACAAGACTGGAATGGGACGTTCTTGGCTTACTAATTAGGTCTTTTTGGTCTAGAGTAACTTACCTGCGGGGCAAGGGTGGTAAGCTTCTATGGCCCTCGTGTTGAGTGGCCTCGTCTATGCTCTATGTCTTGATGCCCACTAGACCTGCTCCATAGTTGCCGATCCAACCCTTGCGGTTACTCCTTACCAATGAGATTCTTTGTAACGGCCTTGTAGTGTGCTAGCTAGCCATCTCACATAAGGAAGTGTGATGAACTACTAGTGTAGCTCACGACTTGTGGGAAAAGATGTGCAACCTCTACAGAGTGTAAAACTGCTATACTAGCCGTGCTCACGGTCATGAGCGGCCTAGATCCTCCTTTTGATTAGTGGGGTTATTCTCCTTTGATTAGGGGGGTTCCCCGAGTGGTTTGGTTTGGTATGGTTCTCAGTAGTATCATAATTAATTCTGATTAATTACTATGCAACTGGGGTATGGTAACTCATCCACTTGTAGTAAATAGCTTTAATAAAATTTTGAAAAGATTAAAAGCTAATGCAGTTAAGTCAGCCAACTTTAGAGCCTCATAGTTTGTGTTATACTTGTTGAGGACAAGTTGTGTACTCACTCTTCCCTACTCTACTCTTTTCCTCTTGTTCTCTTTGGGGACACCCTACTGCTGCTCAGTTCCCGGCGACGCGGAGGAGTTCACCCGGAGCTACCAGGAGTACGAGGACTTCTAGGCGTTCGTCTCCCAGTCGACGTCCCTGTGGTGCCAAGCTTCGACGAGAGTTTTCATATATGTTTTTACGCTTCCGCTGTATCAGACATTTTGTCATTCATGTAATAAATAACTTTCGTACTCGCTTTATTATATCTTTTTACGTGATATGTGCTGTGATATACTTTTCATTCTGTTGTATATACGTGTGACTTGATCCTGGCACGTATATGATTGCTCGGTTTATGTCGTTTTGTAAACCGGGTGTTACTAAGTGGTATCAGAGCTATATCGACTGTAGGACGAAAGCCTAGATAGAACTGGACGAGTTTTAGGTCTTCTTCTCTCTAAGCCTTGTCTGCTGAAACTATTTTGCTTTTATATTCCTTGAATTCTACGATTTTTACTCGTCTTGCCTTGATTTCTATCTATAGAATAGTTTTCGTAGATTCTGGCCTGAAGTAAGTCATCCGACCATCATAGGTGTAAGCTAAATGACCCTTTATAATAGTAGGATGGAACGTTCTGCGACACATTGTGTTAGTCGAGTCGCGTGATAAACTTGACTAAAGTTTGAACTTTTGAATGCTTGTTATTATGCTACATGTTTGATTTGGATTTTTGGATGATTGCATAGCTTAGTAGTTAAATTTGCTTAAAGAAAATCAGTCTTAAGTTAAATAATTAATAACACCGAGTTAGATCGTTGGGGTTAAACCATGCGCTCTATCTTGTCCACTTTATCATGCCTAAGTCTTCCTTGCAGAAAGATATCATAGCTGTTGAAATTATTTCAGCAATATCTTTGCTCATACATCTTTTGTTCAAATCAGATGGTGAACACCAGGAGTACCGGTTCCGGTTCTAGCCAGCAGGGGCAGAACAACCAGGGTATCGGAATGCCGATGCCTCCACCCTAGACTCCGGAGCAGTTCTTCCAGCTCAAGATGCTGATGATGGCCACCCTGAACAACAAGGTTCAGGCACTGCAGCAGGTCCACGCTCAGCCGCCGCCTCTGCCTCCACCACAACAGCCCCACGACAGGCGTGCAGAGTTTCTGAGGGGTCACCTGCCAACGTTCTCCCACACGTTTGACCCACTCCTGGCGGACGACTGGCTCCGTGTAGTGGAGCGTCGATTGGACATCGCCCAGTGCGTTGATCGGGAGTGTGTCTTGTACGCAGCAGGACAACTGCGAGGGGCAGCTTTGGACTGGTGGGAGTCCCACCGGATTCAGGACCGCAAGGCTTTTACCTGGAACTAGTTCCGGGAGCGGTTCCATAGCCACAACGTACCCGCGGGCATGATGAAGACAAAGAAGAAGGAGTTCCTTGCACTTAAGCAGGGGACTATGACGGTGACGGAGTACCGTGACCGTTTCCTTCAGCTCGCTCGCTACGCCCCTGCCGAGGTCGCGAATGACTGCGACAAGCAGGAGCACTTCATGGAGGGTCTCGAGGACTACATCTAGTACGCGCTGCTCAACCTCCGCTTCGACGACTTCAACCATCTGGTTGACAGCGCGCTCAACACGGAGCACAAGCACTGGGAGATGGAGGATAAGAAGAGGAAGATCACTCCAGTTGCTTCCGGCAGCAACATCCGTCCTCGCCTCCAGCCGCCCCAGCAGTACTAGCAGCAGCAGTACTGGCCGCCCCAGCAGTACCAGTAACGGCCGCAGTAGTACCCGCCTCGACAGCAGCAGCAGGCGGGGCAGGGCCCGAGGTTTCCGGCACCTCCGGCTCGTGCCGCTCCACCAGCTCTGCCAGCACCTCAGGCTCCACGGCAGGCAGCTCCTCTTACCGGACAGTAGGCTCCAGCACTCCCTCGCACCTGCTATCACTGCGGCCAGCCGGGGCACTACGCCAACTCTTGCCCCCGGAAGGCGCAGGCGGGACAGCAGGGGCGCCCAGCTCGGCCCTGGGCGCCAGCACAGGGTCGGATGAACCACATGACGGCCGAGTCAGCGGCCGAGGCTCCTAACATGGTTATGGGTACGTTCATGGTCAACTCCCACCCCGCTACAGTGCTTTTCGATACCGGTGCTACTCATTCTTTCATTTCCAAGTCATTTGCCGAGCAACATCGTATACCAGTTTCTTGTATGAGGACAACTATGGTAGTTACCTCACCTTGGGGCCAGATGCATACATGTTCTATATGCTCCAGAGTTAGTATTGTCATTGATTCCTCGGGGATAGATGTGATTTTGGTCATGGAGACCCTCACCAGATGGGGAGACCGTATTGATTGTGCTCAGCGGACAGTTCACTTGTCAGCATTTGATGGCCAAGAGGTGACAGTCAGTGCTACATAGAATTTTGGATATCTTCATCAGATGGAGGCTCGACCCACGGATGGTATTCGCGTGGTATCTGAATTCCCGGATGTCTTTCCGGATGATTTGCCAGGTATGCCGCCTGAACGCGACATCGAGTTTTCTATTGATCTCTTTCCTGGCACAGCTCCTTTTGCAATGTGGCCCTACCGCATGGCACCTATAGAGCATGAGGAAGTCAAGAAGACCATTGATGAGTTGCTAGCCAAGGGCTATATCCATCGCAGCTTTTCTCCTTGGGCTTTCCCATTGTTGTTAGTAGATAAGAAGGATGGTTCGAAGAGAATGTGCGTCGATTATCGGGATCTGAATGCAGTTACCATCAAGAACAAGCATCCACTACCCCGTATTGAGGACCTTTTTGATCTGCTCTGAGGTGCTTGTGTATTCTCGAAGATCGATCTGCGTTCGGGTTATTTTCAGCTAAGGATCCGTCCCGAGGATATTCCGAAGACGGCATTCACCTGCAAGTACAGGCTATATGAGTACATGGTCATGTCTTTCGGCCTGACTAATGCCTCGGCTTTCTTTATGCACCTGATGAACATGGTTTTCATGGATTATCTGGATGTCTTCGTGGTGATCTTTATTGATGATATTCTGATCTTTTCCAAGTCTGAGGCAGAACATGAAGTTCATCTGAAGCTCGTGTTGCAGAGATTGAGGGAGCGTCAGCTGTATTCTAAGTTCAGCAAGTGCGAGTTCTATATTGACGAGGTTCCATTCCTCGGTCATATCATCTCCAAGGGAGGCATTGTAGTTGATCCAAGCAAGGTGAAGGATGTGCTCGAGTGGGAGACACCGCAGACGGTGAAGGAAGTTCGGTCATTCTTGGGCTTAGCAGGATATTATCGGAGGTTCATTGAGAATTTCTCCAAAATCGCGAAGCCCTTGACTTCTTTGCTAGAGAAGAATGCAGATTTCATATGGACTGTTGAGCATCAGATGGCCTTTGATGATTTGAAGAAGAGGCTTACTACAGCGCTAGTCCTTACTCTGCCAGACCAGAGCAAGAGGTTCACGATGTATTGTGATGCTTTGAAGGATGGTCTTGGTTGTGTTCTGATGCAGGAGGGTAGAGTGATTGCTTATGCTTCACGGCAGTTACGTCGGCATGAGCTGAACTATCCCACTCACGATCTTGAGTTAGCCGCAGTTGTGCATGCTCTGAAGATTTGGAGGCATTACTTGTTCGGGCAGCAGTGTGATATCTACACTGATCACAAGAGCCTCAAGTATATTTTCACGCAGAGTGAGCTGAACATGCGGCAGAGGAGATGGTTAGAGCCGGTCAAGGATTATGACCTAGAGATTCACTATCATCCGGGTAAGGCCAATGTTGTGGCAGATGCTCTGAGCAGAAGAAGCTATGTCAACATGGCCGTTGCTTTCCAGATGCCTCCAGAGTTATGCGAGGAGTTTGAGTAGTTGAGTCTGGGTTTCTTGCATCATACTTCGAGTGCAGCATTCGAGACAGTACCCACTCTAGAGGCAGAGATCCGGCAGCATCAGAAGGAAGATGAGAAGCTACAGGAGATTCGTGAGTTGCTCAAGAAAGGCAAGGCTCCCCATTTCAGAGAGGATGATCAGGGTACCTTGTCGTACAAGAACTAGATCTGTGTGCCAGATGTGAAGGATCTCAGGGAGTTGATCCTGAGTGAGGCTCATGATACAGCTTACTCTATTCATCCGGGCAGTACCAAGATGTATTATGACATAAAGGAACGCTTCTGGTGGTATGGGATGAAGCGTTCAGTGGCAGAGTACGTGGCTATTTGTGACACCTGTCAGCGTGTCAAGGCTGAGCATCAGAGGCCAGTAGGTCTGTTACAGCCATTGAAGATTCCAGAGTGGAAATGGGAGGAAATCACTATGGACTTCATTGTTGGGTTGCCTCATACTCAGAAAGGGTACAACTCTATATGGGTAGTAGTGGATCGTTTGACGAAGGTTGCTCACTTCATTCCGGTGAACACTACCTACTCCGGTGCCATACTGGCAGAGTTGTACATCTCCCGGATCGTCTGTTTGCATGGTGTGCCCAAGAAGATCATATCTGACAGAGAATCTCAGTTCACTTCATGGTTTTGGGAGCAGCTCCATGATTCGTTCGATACGAAGCTGCGCTTCAGTACCATCTATCATCCTCAGACAGATGGGCAGACAGAGAGAACCAACCAAGTGTTGGAGGATATGCTGAGAGCTTGTGCTATTCGGTATGGTACCAGTTGTGATAAGTGCCTGTCGTATGCTGAGTTTTCCTACAACAACAGCTACCAGGCCAGTCTGAACAAGTCCCCCTTTGAGGCATTGTATGGCAGAAAGTGCAGGACTCCTCTTTATTGGTATCAGATTGGTGAGAAGCAGCTCTTTGGCCCTGACATTATAGAAGATGCAGAGCAGATGGTACAGACTGTGCGGGAGAATCTGAGGATTGCACAGGCTAGGCAGAAGAGTTATGCAGATGGCAAACGGAGGGACCTAACCTTCAGCGTTGATGATTATGTATATCTGAAGGTGTCTCTGATGCGAGGAATCCACAGATTAAATATCAAGGAGAAGCTAGCCCCTCGGTATATTGGTCCATTCAAGGTGCTAGAGAGGAAAGGCAAAGTTTCTTATCGCCTGGAGTTGCCTACCAGTCTCTCTAGAGTGCATGATGTCTTCCATATTTCTTAGTTGAAGAAGTGTCTACGAGTACCTGAGGAGCAGGCACCACTGGATGGGTTAGATGTGCAGGAAGATCTGACCTATACTGAGCATCCGTTGAAGATTCTGGAGACATCAGAGAGGGTCACACGGAACAAGCGCATCAAGATGTGCAGAGTTCAGTGCAGTCACCACAGTGAAGCTGAGGCTACATGGGAGCGAGAAGATGAGCTGAGGGAGACATATCCAGTTCTCTTTGCTAGCCAGTCTAGCTGAATCTCGGGACGAGATTCCTGTAAGGGGGTGGGATTTGTAACACCCTAATTTAAATTTCAGTATTTAATAATAAATTTAATTGGCTTTATTTAATTTTCTAAGGTTTATTACGCGTATCCTTGCATTTAATCTAATTTTGGTTCCACAAGTAAATAAATTTTTTTTCTTAGGTCAACATGTTGTGCATTCATACTGGTGCATAATTTTATTTGATTGAGTGAGGTTTGAATTCAAATTCAAATTTGAATTCAAATAGGTTTAGTTTGGTTTGAAATAGGAAATAGAAAAGGAAAAGAGAAACCAAACCCAGAATCCAGCCCAGCAGCAGCCCAACCCAGTCCGGCCCAAACCTCCTCTTCCTTCCTTTCCCCGTGGCTCACTTCTTCGGTTCGGCCCAGCAAGCCAGCCCTTTTCCCACACCCGCTGCGCCCTTTCCTCATTCCCTTTTGGCCAGCCCAGTAGAATCCTGCACCCCGCCTCGCCAGCATCGCGGCCCAGCTCGCGCTCGCCCGCTAGCGCGTCGCCCACCCTGACCGCCAAGGCCCACGCGCCAGCCCTCCCATTCGCCGCGCGTTCGCTTTGCCCACTGACCAACCTGGCCCAACTATCGGCCCCTTCTCCCTCCTTCCGCACCCTCCGCGCTTGCGTAACACCCCGCTGTGATCTCCGGCCGAGATCCCCGGCGAACCCCAGCGCTAGACCCGCAGGCCGAGATCCTCGGCTTCCTTCTTAAAATGCCACCCTGGCCTCCTGTGCATCGCACTTTCCCCTTTTCCGCATCCCCAGATCCTCAAACCCTCCCCCCCGCCTTGCTCCGCCGCACAACACCTCTGCGTCGCCATGCAACCGCCGCCCCGCTGCACCTCCACCCCTGCAAGCACCCGCCACAGCTCCACCTCGACGTCCAGAAGCGCAGTGCCCCCTTTGCCCTCAAGTTCGGCCTGCGTTTCACCAAAATTGCGCCCAGACGTCATCTCAGGTGAGCTGCTCTGTCGTGGCAATTGCTCGCCGCCGGTGGATTCCAAAGCTGCCGTGTGCAGGGCCTCCAACGCCGTGACACGCCCGTTCCTCTGCGCCTCAACCCCGTGTAGAGCTCCCAGTAGCGGTACCTTGCCTTGCACATGCTCCCTGTCCAGTTTACGCCCTGAGCTACTCTCAGAATCACACAAACACGCACTCGCCGACGAGTGCCGCCGCGCAGAGCCGCCGCCGCCGTCGCAACCACCGCATATTGAGTGGCCTCATCTGTGCTCTATGGCCCTCGTACTGAGTGGCCTCGTCTGTGCTCTGTGTCTTGACGAACACTAGACCTACTCCATAGTCGCCAAACCAACCCTCGCGGTTACTCCTTACCAACGAGATTCTTTGTAACGGCCTCGTAGTGTGCTTGCTAGCCATCTCACCTAAGGAAGTGTGATGAACAACTAGTGTAGCTCACGACTTGTCGGTAAAGATGTGCAACCTCTGCAGAGTGTAAAACTGGTATACTAGCCATGCTCACGGTCATGAGCGGCCCAGATCCTCCTTTTGATTAGTGGGGTTATTCTCCTTTCATTAGGGGGGTTCCCCGGGTGGTTTGGTTTAGTATGGTTCTCAGTAGTAACATAATTAATTCTGATTAACTACTGTGCAACTGGGGTATGGTAACTCATCCACTTGTAGTAAATAGCTTTAATAAAATTTTGCCAATATTAAAAGCTAATGCAGTTAAGTCAGCCAACCTTAGAGCCTCATAGTTTGTGTTATACTTGTTGAGTACAAGTTGTGTACTCACTCTTACCTACTCTACTCTTTTCCTCTTGTTCTCTTTGGGTACACCCTACTGCTGCTTAGTTCCCGGCGACGCGGAGGAGTTCACCCGGAGCTACCAGGAGTACGAGGACTTCTAAGCGTTCGTCTCCCAGTCGACGTCCCTGTGGTGCCCAGCTACGACGAGAGTTTTTGTATATGTTTTTACGCTTCTGCTATATCAGACATTTTGTCATTCATGTAATAAATAACTTTCGTACTCGCTTTATTATGTCTTTTTACGTGATATGTGCTGTGATATACTGTTCATTCTGTTGTATATACGTGTAACTTGATCCTGGCACGTATATGATTGCTCGGTTTATGCTCTTTTGTAAACCGGGTGTTACAACCCACGACCAAACCACAGGCCGAACCGAGCCCTGGAGCGCCGGATTGGCAAACTCCAGCGACCCGCTACCGTGTGCCGCCGCGCGCCAGCGCTTCTGCCGCCGCTCCCGCGCCCAACCTTTCCTGGCCGCGCGATCCAGATCGAACAGCCCAAAACAGATCCAGAACAAGTCAACTCAGGCAGATAATGGTCAGCGCCAGCCCCTTTTGCAAAAGAACCCCTGCAGTTTCCAGTAATCAACCTGTAGTCCGTCCAGTTCAAAAGTATTTACAGTTTTGCCCTTCTCTTTACGTTTTAGACCCTGAGCTTCCGTAAAATCGTGCCCGCCATCCCTGGATGTGAGGTTTTGCAGTCTAAACCCTGTGTCTATCCTTTAATTACATATAGGTCCCTGGTTTTTGCAGGAAACCCCTAGAATCTTAGTTTTTCTTGCAGAAAAGCCCCTAGATCTTGTTTTAGCCCTAGTTTTCGCGTTCTAACTCCGTTTTAGGTGTTCTTTATGTCCACGCGATCGTTGTAACGTGTAGAATAGTTCTAGCTAAGTTTTGTTTGCTGTTTTTATGTATTGTTATACTGTTTCTTAGTGTTTGCTCTTGTTTGCTTGTATGCTTATGTTGTTGCCTTGTCTTTGGCCATGTGTTCGTGAGTAGACATTGAGCTACCAGAGGAGCACCAGTACCCGGAGCAGCCACCATCTTCTGAGCAGTTTGAGCAGCAGGAACAGTTTGAGGAAGGCAAGTATAACAATAACACCACCTGTCACTTTTAAATACATTTTCATATTGCATTTTAATACTGTATAGCCATAAGGATTTTCCTAGCCACTTCATATCCTTTATATATCCCCTGGGTTGCATTTTGGTTAGTTGTGCTAGGTGCCACGCTATAACACACTTGGTCCTTTTTAATTAATTTGATTAATGGTATATGCAACTTAATTCTGGGAGTGGCCCTCTGTGATCTGTGCTTGAGTGGCCCACGTCTCGTTAAAAATTGGTTTTTCTAGAAACATGGTTTAGGGGCCAGCACGGTGCTTAGTGCTCGGTTGGCCACTCTCCCTAAGGACCGGTTCATAGAGCGACAACCTGGGACAACATCACTACCACTAGACTGGAATGGGACGGTCTTGGCTTACTAATTATGTCTTTTTGGTTTGGAGTAACCTACCTACGGGGCAAGGGTGGTAAGCTTCAATGGTGCCTGCTCCTCCGGCCTGGTCTATGCTATGTGTCTTGTACCCCCGTGAGGTGGGCCCAATCATCGATGATCCAACTCTTCGCGGTTACGCCTTACCAACGAGATTCTTTTTAACGGCCTCGTAGTGTGCTTGCTAGCCATCTCACCTAAGGAAGTGTGATGAACAACTAGCGTAGTTCACGACTTGTGGGTAAAGATGTAAACCTCTGCAGAGTGTAAAACTGGTATACTAGCCGTGCTCACGGTTATGAGCGGCCCAGATCCTCCTTTTGATTAGTGGGGTTATCTTCCTTTGATTAGGGGGGTTCCCCGGGTGGTTTGGTTTGGTTCTAAGTAGTTCATAATTAATTTTGATTAATTTCTACATAACTGGGTTTATGGTAATTCACCAACGTGTAGTAATTAGCTTTAATAAAATTTTGCCAAGATTAAAAGCTAATGCAGTTGAGTCAACCAAACTTAGAGCCTCATAGTTTGTGTTATACTTGTTGAGTATAAGTTGTGTACTCACTCTTGCCTACTCTACTCTTTTCCTCTTGTTCTCTTTGGGGATACCCTACTGCTGCTCAGTTCCCGGCGACGCGGAGGAGTTCACCCGGAGCTACTAGGAGTACGAGGACTTCTTGGCATTCGTCTCCCAGTCGACGTCCCTATGGCGCCCAGCTTCCGAGTTTCGTACTTGTTTTACGCTTCCGCATACTCTGTATCAGAAATTTTGTCATTAATGTAATAAATAACATTCGTACTCGCTTTATTTTATCTTTTTACATGATATGTGCTGTGATATACTGTTCATTCTGTTGTATATACGTGTGACTTGATCCTGGCTCATATATGATTGCTCGGTTTATGTCCTTTTGTAAACCAGGTGTTACATTTATCCACCCAAAGAGCTCTCACACGATCTTCCAGTGTGACTCACTCCGCAAGGCCCTTGGGGCACCTCTCCTAAAGGAGACACCACTAATAAATCTAGTCGACCTTTGCATCGACTAGTGGTACTAGTCAACCATCATATCGACTAAGTTCCTTTTTCGAATAAGTCTTATTAAATCATATAAACCATTTCTCATGTCCAATGAGCAAGGGGTAGGTCTTAAGAGTCAGAGTCTGTCACTTTATAGTTATTGTAATTTCGACAAATCCAAATAAAGTTGATTTCTCCTATATCGACAACTTGGCTCTCGCTCACACGACCAATACCCCATCTCGAAAGTCTTGCTCAACATTAGAGCAGTTGTCGAGTAGTTTTTATGATTCATACTCGGGTGCTTTTTGGGCATTTACGTCTTGGGCAACCCGACGGAGTTTGTACCTAACAGTTCTGTCCTAAAAGACACTCTAGTCCTCTGGTAGGACACCTTACTCGCCCTGCTCAAGTAAGTCTTGGATACTCTTTCGGCACCTTCATCTTGGGCAACCCAACAGGGTTAGTACCTAACAGACTTGCCCTAAGAGTTACTCTAGTCCTTGGTTAAATGGACGCCTAACTCGTCTTGCTCGAGTAAGTTTTGGATATCTTTCTGACATTTACGTCTTGGGAAACCCGACGGGGTTCGTACATAATAGTTCTATCTTAAGGATTACTCCAGTCCTTGGTTAAAGGACACCTACTCGCCTTGCTTGAGTAAGTTTTGGATATCCCTTCGACATTTACGTCTTGGGCAACCCGACGGGGTTCGTACCTAACAGTTCTGTCTTACGGATTACTCCAGTCCTTGGTTAAAGGACACCCTACTCGCTGGCTCGAGTAGGTCTTGGATACTCTTTCGGCACCTTCATCTTGGACAACCCGATGGGGTTAGTACCTAACAGACTTGCCTTAGAGTTACTCCAATCCTCAGGTAGGATACCTTACTCGCTCTTCTCGAGTAAGTTTGGGATTTTTCTAGAATATTCACGTCTTGGTTAACTCGACGGAGTTCAATCCTAACAGTCCTATTCTAGAAATCAATCCGGTCCATTAATAGGACATACTACTCGATACGATCGAGTAGTTTGGGTCATTTTCGTAAATAGCTGCATACTATCTGGGTAACCAAACAAGGTCTATCCTAAATGGTCAACTACGAAAACCCCTCAAGGAGTACAGATAAGTTCTTGATACTCTAAAATAAGTTGACACAAGTTTCCCGCTTGCTTGGTTTACTATGGGAATCTCCATTACATAATCTTTTTGCCTCGAGTACTTGACGGGTACTACTCGCTTGCTTGAGATACAAAAAGAACTCCTGTTTTGCCTCAATACTCTGAGTAGTTGTCGAGAGCTACATGTCTTCTTATCTATCAAGAAACTTATTATACCTCCTAAAATACTCAATAAGAGTTCTCTCCCCAATTGGACAACAAAGTCCATATTAGCCACGTGCTAATTGAAAATTTTTCCTCCAAAAAGGAAATTCACACTAAGCTACGGCTTCTTACACCTTTAAGTGATATTCCCACTTGGTTAATCCCGCGGGATTCAATCCTAACCGATCAGCACTATGGTTATGGTTTAGAACCATACAAACTCGATTTGATTCGAGAATATGTTGCCTCCTAAGGCACCCACGGATACAATGCATCGTATCTACTATTATGACTGAGTGGGCCCGATGCTGCATACACTCAGGACCCACGAGTACAATTACTCGATGCAACAAGGGACTCCACAATCCTACCATCAAGTACTTAACATTACACAAATATCCAACATTTGTTCAAAGTACTTCTGGCTCACACGCCAACTCAATTATAAGACAAGCTTAAGGAGACTCTGCCCTACTCAAGGCTTCGACAGTCTGATCAGCCACCCCGGAGGTTTCCGCCAAATACTCACGGAACTGACTTTCCGTACAGTCAGCATTGGCACCTTGTCCAAGGGCGTCCAGACGAGTGGTTGGCCAATAAGACTTCACTAGCCCAAGCACGTGAACTACGTACTGACGGGTGATGTCGGAGACAAACCTCTCGAAGGCTGCTGGCACCCTACGAAGCCTCCCAGCCACCGTGAGCGGCTCGTCTCCATCCTCTTGTGGGATATCCATGGCCTCCGTCACCTCCAGGGCGGCATCTCTGACTTCTCTCAGCTCCACGAGTTCTCGCTGCATCGAGTCTTGAGACTCTGACAAAGTCTTTAGTTGTTGCAGCACCGTCGCTGCCTCACGGTCAGAGTCCTCCTTGATCTTCCTAAGCCTCTCTATTTCATCTGCGTTGCAGTACATAAGAATCTTTAAATCCAGTACCAAGCTTTCTTGAATCTCTAAAGATTTGGTACAAGTTGTGTACTAGATGAAAAGAAAATCTTATAAACACTAAGTAGATCTACTAGTTGAGTGCATATTAAATGCTAAAGACTAACCTTTTTTAGATTGGGAAAGCTTCTTCAGCTTCCCCTCAAGAGCAGTCTTCTCAGACGAGAGCGTTTTAACCATCTCTTTGAGAGCATTTAGCTCTGTCTCATCTGGAGACTAGACACTCATTCGTCCCAGTGCTTCCTGCAAAACAAAAAGATCAGAATACTACTCGATCTACTCCAAAAGTAATCGAAGTATTCGACTACTTACTTCTAGCAGCTTGACAGCTAGCTTCACATTCTCTCTTGGCAAATTGCTTCCCGATGTGACCTGGGAAGCATTCGCCACCACCTCTGTAACAGCCCTTTCGGCACTTCTTCAATTTTTCTTATAGTATTACCTGTGACTTGGGAATCTAAAGGAAGAATATGCTACTTAAATTACAATAAGGGCAAATAAAAGGATACTTTTCCTACAAGGCACTACAAGCTTACTTGTAGGGGTCTCCGCAGGCTGTTTATTATCGCCTCCCTCAGGAAGCTTCTCGCCTTCTCCTCCTTTCGGAAGCTTGCCGCTTCCACCACCTTCTAGGATCTCCTCATTGGCCTTCTCAGAATGGGGTAAAGGAGAATCCAGAAGCATGGAGTCGACCATAGCCTCCACATCACGAGCACTCATATCGGGAGTACTCGGGGGCTTCCCCAGCTCCAGCTGAGAAGCCAAGTGGCTCTCAGCCCCCACGTCCCCACCAAGGACCGCATCTCTGCAAAGATAAAGTAGTTACAAACTACTAGATTCAAGACATATCCTACATATACAAGTTCTAAAGAACTTACGCAGGAGCTCTTATGAGGGCAAACCTCTTGACGCCAAATTTGCGGGCAGGCTTCGTGATCACGGCCAGCTTACCCGCATCGACGGTCTTATTTATATCGGAACTACTCACTGAAGGAGTAGCCCCGATCCCACTTGATGGGTCCACTGTGGTAGAGGGGATAGTCTGTACCACCGCAGTATCATCCTCAGATAATGAGGCCCGTGGCATC
The DNA here is from genome assembly GCF_016808335.1 of Panicum virgatum. Lineage (NCBI taxonomy): Eukaryota > Viridiplantae > Streptophyta > Magnoliopsida > Poales > Poaceae > Panicum > Panicum virgatum. The sequence goes on along the minus strand of NC_053148.1, from coordinate 31,197,897 downwards.
TTAGCCGCCGGACTTAGAAAAGCAAAAACACAAATCAAAACTTTCAAATCAACACCTAGAAAGTACTTGATTGCAAATATAACTAGCCATTCACCTGTCGCTAGTAGTTTTGGAGGAGCTGCTACGCTTCCTCGCCACTGACCGAGTACTCCTCAGGTGCTCGGTCTGGGCATTAGCACTTGGAGTGGGGCTGTGCTCCCTATCACTCCTTTCTCCAGATGCTGCCTCATCTGCACAATCAAGTCTGGACATCAGTACTGTTCATATGAAATCTCATATGAGCATACTAAAATTTGATTAACAGATCGAGGAAATTGGAAGAACAAAAGGGCGAATAAATGCCTGGTAGTGAAGGTCTACTCTTAAAGCGATCCACGTCCTCCTACAGAAAGCAAATCCTATCAGATTTTCACTATGATAAAGTGCTCGATTTCTACGTATCGACTACTCTTATCAAGTACCTGTTTCGGCGGATTCGCAGCAGAAAATGTACTAGGAACAACTGGGATTTTCTTTACATTCTTTAGAAGTTATTGTACTCGACTAAAAACTACATTATTCGAGATCTCTTCCTCCGAGTATCTCGATGGATCAGTTGTCCCCTGGTACTAAAATCCAAGCGATTCCCGAGCCTGTAATGGCTGGATCCTTCGCTTCATCCAGTCAAACATGACTGCTTCCCCAGTCAACATATTTTGCCTTAGAACGACAATTCACTCGAGAAGTTGGGGGATCTGACTCTCGTCGACTGGTTTTTTATTCCATTCAGGCCACTGAATTGGAGTGCCTGGAGTAATTGATGGAAAGCTTCCTAATCGGTTCTCGATAAAGAACCACTTGGGCTTCCACTCGATTACTTTATTGCTAAGTTTATAAGAAATATATTCTCTATCTTTCCATTGCCTAAGTTGGAGACCCGCACCTCCTACTACATCTAAAACAAAGGAGTCGGGCTGCGGCTTCAAATGGAAAAGGTAGCGGAAGAGTTCAAAATGGGGCTCGATGCCCAGAAAAGCTTCGCATAAATGCACGAAGATGGACATATGAACAGAGAAATTTGGGGTCAGATGATGCAACTAGATCCTGTAGTAGCGCAGGAGCCCAGAAAAGAAAGAAGAACAAGGAAACCCCAATCCTCGTTCCAAGTATGAGGTGAAAGCAACAACTTCCCCTGTATTCTCATACGGATGATCCGAACCCAAGGCAGGACGCCATTGGATAATAGATCTAGGAACTAAAAGACCTTGCGACACTGGAGATTCCAAATCAGATTGGGAACACTTACTGGTGTTCCACTCCTCATCGCGGGTTGGATCCGTAGCCGCACCCTTCCCCTTGGTTGATTTCTTGGGTGCCATCCGAAAATCCATAGATCGATTCTCGCACATAAACTGGTGGAAACCCTAAGAGGAGGATGGGGAACGACAAGGAATAAGAACTTTGGATCTGGGAGCTTGAGAGCAGAAAGACAGATCTAAAGCAGTAAAAACCAGTGGCGGCCGGTGGGGTAAAACCTAAGTCACCTTTTCATTTTATAATGACGGTGGAAAACATGGTAAAAACACCCAACAGGCTAACAGTCCGTTATAAATCACGGAAAAAACGAGATTTAAAAGAGACATTCCTATTTCTGAGATTACATTCTGGAAAAGAAAACACTCACATCCCTAGCCATCTACTCAACATTCCTTTCCATACATGGGATTACATTCCAAAATAAGGAAAAGTACTCGACTCAGTACAACTACTCGATATTACAACTTGATTACTCCTTTCTATTTTTACAAACGACTCGGGCTTGCATGCATAACGCCTAGATCTCTTGAGAGCTTCTAGTCGATGCCTGCTGCAGCTAGATTGGCCCGAGGCCATGACAAAGTACAAACTTATTATTCCCATTTAGGGAATAATGATACTCGTATTCTGGGAGAAAAGTTTCAAGAGAATGGAGGCAGATTACAGTAATCACCTCACAAGTCCTCTTGTAGCATCTTGCAGAGAAATTTCTCCTTCTCCCTGAACACTTTGTAACAAGATTAAGTCTCCCTACCAGAGATGCAGTTCTTGGGCACCTAGAAACAGGCAACCCCAAGGATGTGGCACAACAAGACTCAACCCAGCAACCCCACACCTGCCTCATTGGAATATAAAAGGACATGATGTCCAGCATGGATCCGATGAGAACATTGGGGATGCAGGAGGAGGCAACAGAGACTTCTTTTCTATTCGCAAGTTCTCTTCTAGCATCTTTTGCTGGGAACAACTACACAAATCTTAGGAGGGCAAGAGCAAGAACACCAAGCAAAGGCCATGGCTGCTACTCTTCGGTGCTTCTGCTAAGGGCCTCTCCCCTACTTTTTATAGACACAAAGGGGCTTACTAAGGAGAACACGTGAATCAATAATGCACGTTTCACGGAGGCATTCATGGCAGCATTCACGGACGTAGTGAAAAGATGCAATAATGCAGATTCTCCAAACAGTAACACCCCACGTGAGCATTGAATAAAGAGCCGTACATCCCGGGTTTTATTCATGAAGTTATTTCGGGTGCAATCACTGTGGAGGATCCAATTGCATCATTTTTCTGGGATTTTACCCAAAAAAGAGGTCTTTTCAAATTCCGGATATGACGAATCCTGCATATAATCTGAAGGATAAAATCTGATGCCATGACTTAAATCCTTAATTCCAAATCTACGCTCGGGGGCTACTCGCAACAAAAGGGATTTTGATTTAAGGCTCGGGGGCTGCTGGATATAGGCATCAGAGATTTATTTTTCAAATTTTTTGGAAAATAAAGAAGGAAAAAGACTGAAGTGACCCTTAGCCTGATTCTGTGATTCAACCTAAGGCTCGGGGGCTACTCCATATGGAGCGCGAGTACTTTGCACACCATATATGATCAAGATTTCGGGGCTTGAGCACCTCACAGTCTCGAAGCAAACAGAAGTACTTGAAGGACTACTCGATGTATCTGAAGGAAGGACCAGAAGCAACCAGGAGGAGGTTCTGATTACTTGAAGAACTCGAAGACGCCCTGCCAAGTACTCGACGCCTGCAGAACTCGGCTACGAAGATCTCAGGGGCTTGTCAGACCCGGGGTAGCGGGACTGCTTATAGGCATAGAATGTTCTAGAGTAAGGGATAGCTCATGGATGTACCTTACCTCTTTTTGTAACTACTCGAATAGACGTAGAACTAGTTGCAGTACAAAGAAAACTACTCGATTGTGTTGTAATAGGACTCCAACTATACTCGGCTAGGACTTTCCATGTAACCCTGTCCCCCCCGGATATATAAGGGCGGGCAGAGACCCCCCTCCAAACAATCATCAACACCTAAGACAATACAAACCACAGAGGACGTAGGGTATTACGCAAACTCGCGGCCCGAACCTGTCTAAATCTTTGTGTTCCTTGTACCATCGAGTTTTAGATTAGTCGATCCCTACCTACAAACTCTACTGCTAAGGGCATCCCTGAGCAGGCTTGGCGGTAAACACCGATAGGTACTTTCAGTAATTGTCGAGAGTCCCTCATTTGCTTGGACAACCAAACTCATATGAGTACCGCTCTAACCCAAACATTTCCTTTAAAAGGAAAATTACATCAGGCTATGGCCTAACTATCTTTCTGAAAAAGTGCTTTTCCCACATAGTTAATCCTACGGGATTCAATCCTAACCGGTCAGCACTAGAGTTCTGAATAAGAACCATGCTACTCGACTTTACTCGAGAATACTCGGCCTCTTAAGGCACCTATGGATACAATGCTTTGTGTCTACCTCTGAAATCGAGTAGGCGCGATGCCGCCTGAACCTATGAGGTTCTCTAGATGATACTTTCTAAGTATTACTACTCAATAGATTGCAAGATCGTACAAATCAAAGGATCGCGCTCCTTTCATAATACATGTACTCGACAAATATACAAATTTAAACATTTGTACACAGAGTACTTGAGGCATTAGAATGCCAAATAGTTTACATAAAACTCAAGGGGATCTAGTCTTGTTTCAAAGTTTCCACCATCTTGTCCGCTATGGTAGAGGTTTCTTCCAGGTATTGACCAAATTGGTCATCACTGCAATCAGCCTTTGCAGCTTGGCCAAGCGGATCAAGTGGAATACGTGGCCAATAGGACTTCACCAACCCGAGTACATGTCCTACGTACTGTCGGGTGGTTGTGGAGACGTACCTTTCAAAGCTTTTAGGTACTTTACGGAGTCTCCCCGCCAACGTGAGCGGCTCGTCTCCATTCCCTTATGGGATCTCCACAAGGTCCTCCACACCTTGAGCAGCATTCTTCACAACTCTCAGCTCTTCGAGCTCCTGCTGCATCAAGTCCCGGGATTCTGACAAGTCCTTGAGTTGTTTGAGGGCCGTCGCCATCTCCTGGGCAGAATCCTCCTGGATCTTCTTGAGCTTTTCAATCTCATCTACATTTTGGTACAAAAGAATCTTTAGATCCAGTACCAAGCTTTTCTCAATATTTAATGATTTTGAGCAAGTTGTGTACCCGATTAAAAGAAAAACTTATGAATACCGGACGAAACAAGCTAGTCGATGGCATGATGTATGCTAAAGACTAACCTTTCTTCGCTTTGGAGAGCTTCTTATTCTTCTCCTGAAGGGTAGCCTTCTCGGATGAGAGATTTTTTACTTGCTCTCTCAGAACATCTAGCTCTTAGTTCTCCTGGGGCAGACTGGTCCCTTGCTCTAATGCCTCCTGCCGAAAATATAAAAGCAAGATCAGTTTCTACTACTCGATCTGATAAGTACTCGAAGTTATTCGACTACTTACTCCCAACAACTTGTAAGCAAGCTTCACCTTCTCCTGAGGTAGGGCACTTCCCAATGAAACCTGGGAAGTAGTCGTCTACATCATAGAGACCGCCTTTTGTAGCACATCCTCGACTATTCTCATAGTATTCCCTGGATTTTGGGAATCTAGAGGACAAATTGAATTACAAAATCAAACAGGAGGATGAACAAAGGGAAATACTCCCTCAGTACAAAGCATTATAAGTTTACCTGTGGGGATCTCCTCAGGAAGCTTCTCGCTGCCTCTCTCCTCAGAAAGCTTCACGTTCTCCTCTTCCTCCGGGAGTTTTTCATCGATCCTTTCAAGATTTGGGAGTGGCGAATTCAGCATCATGGAATTCGCCATCTCCTCAGCTTGATGATCTTCCATCTCTGGAGTGCTCGGGGGCTTCTCCGCTGTTGGCACAGGGACAGAATCTCCTTCAGTCTCTCCCCTTGCTTCCAGGAGTGCATCGCTGCATTGACGAACTAGTTAAAATGCACTCGATACATAGTCAAATCTGCAAACAAGTTCAAGAATTTACGTAGATGCCCTTGTTTTTTTGACATCGTAGATGCCCTTGTTAAGGCAAGCTTTCCTACGCCGAACTTAGGGGGCGGCCTAACAATGACGGCCCTGCCACCCGTATTTCCGGCATCACTTGTATTGGAACTACTCGCCGCCCGAGTAGCCCCAGTCCCCTTTGACGGGTCCGCTGTGGTGGAAGGGACGGTTTGTCCCACCGCATCATCATCCCTAGATGCTGTAGTCCGTGGCATTTTTTCCACAGGAGTTAACATGCGGAAACCAAAGTCAAGAAAATCAAAAACAAAAGTACTCGATTGCAATCAGCTAGCTACCTACTTGTTGTTGGTAGCCTACGAGGAGCTGCTACGCTTCCTCACCATCGATCGAGTACCCTTCAGGTGTCCTGCTTGGGCATCCGCGTTCGGGGTGGGGCTGTGTGTTGGAAATATGCCCTAGAGGCAATCATATTTCCTTGTATTCATGGTTAATAAAGTGTTCCTTGAATATCCATGGATGACAACTTGTATTGATTAATGCTTATGTGAAGTATTTGTGAAATTCTTTACTTGTATGGATATTCTAAAATGTTCCTAGTCGGAGTTCATGTAAGGACACACATGAATATTAGACTGGCACATGTATTAGTTGATTGACTACGTTTCACAAGTCATGGACATGGGGATGTCAAACTAATAATGTGGTCTCATGTGAGACATGAGACTGAACTGACCCAACACGAGATGATGACTTCTCATTACACAATATATACGCTGTGTCCTAAGACCTGAGATCGTCGTATGTACTTAAGATGTGAACCGACTTACTTAGGAGCCATCAAATGCTACACCGTAACTGGGTAGTTATAAAGGTGGCTTTCGGGTCTGTCAAGAAGCATGTTGTGAGACATGGTCGGTCAAGATGGGATTTGCCCCTCTCTGCAAGAGAGAGATATCTCTGGGCCCCTCGAGTGATTCGGATCAGGAAATGCATGGCCATGCTGGGTTAAGAGTTAACCAAGGATTCTGAATCACAGGATCGAGAAAGAGCGGTTGGCTTGGAGCTAGACCAAATATCGTGAGGCAAGAGGAACAACATGTATATGACATTGTGATGGCTCGTCTGATATGATCTTTGCGTGCGTATAGGAGTTGACATGTCTTGCTAGAGGCCGCTGTCTACTATTGGGCCGAGTAAGAGTACTCGGGCCATGTCTATTCGCATGTGAGCCCATAGGGTCACACACTTAAGGGAAAGAAGCCTGATAAGGATGAGATCCAAATTAGACTGGGCTTAGGTGCACTAATCGACCTCTCAGGCCCAAAAGGGGCGCCCAAGGTGGGGCCCAAGAGGAGCCCACCTAAGGGAGCGCCCAGGGGCAATAAAAGCAAGGGGGAAGGGGGGCACCCAAGGCTAACCCTAGCCTTTTCTCGCTGCTACAGTACCGTCCCCTCCCTCCTGTGCGCCAAGCCCTAGGTCGCCCTCGCGGACCTAGCAGTCCGGATCGCGACACTTCTTCCCGTACATGTGGACTTCGTGGAGGTGCTGCGCTTGCTGCACAAGGGGGAGCCGTTCGTGAGGTGGTTCACGCCACTGCACTGCCGGCTTCCATCTGCACTACACCGACGAGCTACAGAAGTTCCGCAACCGCGCGTTTAGTGGTAATCTCGTGATCTATAACTGCAGTAATCCTAGTTTATGTGGTAGAAATTTTTTGTTTTTGATACCCCATATTCCTACACTGTGCTCCCCATCACTTTTCTCCCCAGCCGCCTCTTCACCCACACAACCAAGGTGAGACATTAGTACTGTCTATGTAAAAATCCATGAGAAGATTTTTGGACTTGGTTGACAGTATAGGAGCGCTTGGAAAAAATAAAAAGGATGATTAGTGCCTGGCAACGGAGGACTGCTCTTAAAAAGCTCCACGTCCTCCTATAGAAAAGCAAGGTCTATCAGAAAATTACTAAGACAAGGCACTCGATCATCACAAATCGACTACTTTGGTGATTACCTTCTTTGGAGGATTGGCAGCAGAAAACGTATCAGGGATGAAGGGCACATGCTTCACATCCTTAAGAAGTAGCCGTACTCGACTAAAGACTTCTCTGTTTCGAGTTCTCTTCCTCTGAGTACCGTGATGGATCGGCTATTCCCTGATACTGAAAGCCAAATGTCTCCCGAGCTTGTAGCGGCTGCATTCTCCATTTCATCCAATCGAATACGACAACATCCCCGCTTGTATGCTTTTGCATAAGGCTGGCAATCCGAGCGAGTAGTTCGGGGATCTGACTGTCATCTACTAGTTTCTCGTTCCACTCAGGCCATCAAACTGGCGGGCCTGGAGTAATCACTGGTAGGGTATGTGATTGGTTTTCTATGTATAACCATTTAGGCTTCCAGTCGATTACTTTGTTACTAAGTTTATAGGGGATGTACACTTTCTCCTTCCCCTGTCTAAGCTGAAGGCCCGCACCACCTACTACATCTAGATTGTAGGAATCTGGCTGGGGCTTGAGGTGGAAAAGAAATCGAAAGAGTTCAAAATTGGGCTCGATGACCAGAAAAGCTTCGCACAAATGCATGAAGATGGAAATATGAACCAAAGAATTTGGGGTTAAGTGGTGAAGCTGGATCCTGTAATAATGTTGGAGACCAGAGAAGAAAGCTGAACATAGGAGCCCCAATCTCCATTCAAAATAAGAGGCAAAAGCTATAATCTCGCCCATGTTTTCATACGGACGATCTTCACCCAAGGAAGGATGCCACTGGATGATGGATTTCTCCAGCAAAAGACCATTCGAAACTAGGGTTTCCAAGTCAGAGTCGAAACACTTACTTGGTACCCATCCCTCATCGTGGGTTGGCTCTGCAGCTACGCCCTTGCCCTTGCTTGACTTTTTGGCAGCGATCCGGAAATCCACAGGGCGCTTCACGCGCATACAATGGCTAAACCCTAAGGGATTTGGAAGCAAAGGAGAACAAGGGATTTTAGATCTAGAGGTTTGTGGAAAGAGCAAGAATAGATCTAAACAGTAAAAAGGAAGAATGACGGCCGGTGGGGTAAAATCTAGTTACCGTTCTATTTTAAAGTAGCGGTGGCAAAAAGCTAAATACCCAGAAGGGTAACAGTCAGTTACCAATTACTGTAAAAACAGGATTTTTTGAGCCATTTCTTTTTTCTGAGATTACATTCTGAAAAAAATACAGTCACATCCCTCGACAACTACTGGACATCACTTCCTTCTACTGGGATTACATTCCAGAATAAAGGAAAGTACTCGACCCAATGCAACTACTTGATATTACAACTCGAGTACTTTCTTCTAAAATTACTTTACAAGCGACTCGGACCTGCATGCATACCTCCTAGATCTCTTGGAGCATCTAGTCGAGGCCTGCTGCAGCTAGATCGACCCGAGGCCATGACAAAGTACAAACTTGTTATTTCCATTAAGCGAATAATGATACTTGTATCCTGGGAGGAAAGTTTCAAGAGTATGGAGGCAGATTACAGTAATCGCCTCGCAAGATCTCTTGTAGCATCTTGCAAAGGAATTTTTCCTTTTCCCTAAATACGTTGTGACAATATTAAGTCTCCTCACCAGAGATGTCAGTTCTTGGGTCTCCACAACCTGGGAACCCCAAGCGTATGACACAACTAGGTGCAACCCATCTACAGAAAACCTTCCTCATTGGAGTATGCAAGGAGATGATTTCCAGAATGGATCCGCTGAGAGAAGCAGGGTTGCAGGGTTTGGCAGCAGAGACTTCTCTTATCACTCGCAAGTTCTCTTCTAGCATCTTTTGCTAGAAAGCTCTACACAAATTTCAGGAGGGCGAGAGTAAGAACACCAAATGCTAGCCATAGCTTCAGAGTGTTGGTGCTTCTGGCAAACACCTCTCATCCACCTTTTATAGCCGCATGAGGCCTTGCTGGAGGACAACCCATGATGCTACATTAGCAGCACACACGGGTACAATAATGAAGATTCTCTACATAGTAAAGTCTCATGTGAGCGTACAGTAAAGAGATAAACATCTCGGGTTTTATTTTTGAGGATATTACAGGTGCAATCAGTGTGGCATATCCAATCGTATCATTTTTTTTGGGATACTACCCGAAAAAGGGGTCTTTTCGGATATCGGATCTGATTAAACCTGCAGATATTCTTGTGAATAAAATCTGATGCCACGTCTTTAATCCTTAATTCCAAATCTTTACTCGGGGGCTACCTGCAAGATATGAGATTTTGATTTAAGGCTCGGAGGCTGCGGGATATGTGCATCAGAGAGTTATTTTTCAATTTTTTGGAAAATAATGAAGGAAAAAGACTGAAGTGACCCTTAGCCTGATTCTGCGATTCAACCTAAGGCTCGGGGGCTACTCCATATGGAGCGCGAGTACTTCGTGCACCATATATGATCAAGATTTCGGGGCTTCAGCACCTCATAGCCTCGGAGAAATCGGAAGTACTTGGAGGACTACTCGACATATCTGAAGGAAGGCCCAGAAGCAACCAAAAGGATGTTCTGACTACTTAAAGTACTCGAAGACGCCCAGCCAAGTACTCGACGCCTGCTGGACTCGGCTACGAAGAGCTCGGGGGTTTATCAGAAACGGGGCAGTGAGACTGCTTATAGGCATAGAATGTTCTAGAGTAAGGGACAGTTCATGATGTATCTTACCTCTCTTGTGACTACCCGAATAGGTGTAGAACTAGCTGTAGTACAAAGAAAACTACCCGATTGTGTTGTAGTAGGACTCCAACTATACTCGGCTAGGACTTACCATGCAGCCCTGTTCCCCCGGATATATAAGGGCGGGCAGGGAAACCCTCGAAACATCATCAACACCTAAGGCAATACAAACAACCACACAGGATGTAGGGTATTACATGACTCGCAGCCCGAACCTGTCTCAATCTTTGTGTTTCTTGCACCATTGAGTTCCAGAGCAGTCGATCCCTACCTACAAACCTTACTGCTAAGGGTATCCCTGAGTAGGCTTGGCGGTAAACACCGACAGCCGAGGAGAGAAATTTGGCACCTCTCAAACTCATACATTCTGATCTATGCGAGATGAATGGTGTGACAAAAGGTGAAAAGAGATATTTCATGACTTTGATTGATGATGCGTCTAGATTTTGCTCTGTTTATTTGTCGCAAACTAAGGATGAAGCACTTGACTACTTTAAAATCTATAAGACCGAAGTTGAAAATCAACTACAGAGAAAGATCAAACATTTAAGGTCAGATCGTGGTGGTGAATATTTTCCCAAAATCTTTGATGAATTTTGTGAGGAACATCGTATTATTCATGAGAGGACACCTCCCTACTCATCCGAGTCAAACGGGGTTGCTGAGAGAAAAACTGCACGTTGGCTGACTTGGTTAATGCCATGGTAGACACTGCTGGTTTATCTAAAGCATGGTGGGCGGAGGCTTTATTGACTGCGAGTCATGTCCTGAATAGAGTTCCAAACAGAAATAAAGATCAGACCCATATGAGATATGGATAGGGAGAAAACCATCGCTTTCTTACTTGCGTACATGGAGATGCTTAGCGAAAGTCAATGTCCCAATTAACAAGAAGCGCAAGTTAGGACCTAAAATAGTGGATTGTGTCTTTTTAATATATGCTCAGAGGAGTATAGCTTACAAATTTTTAGTAGTTAAATCTGAGACACCTGATGTGCATGTTGATAGTATTATGGAATCTCATGATGCAACATTTTTTGAGAATATTTTTTCCTATGAAAGATATGCATAGCACATCTAGATTTTCTTCTGAGATAACTCCTGAACCTGTTGCTCCCATTGTTAATGAGACTTCTGAACAACCAGTTGAGCATGAGAAAATCCTTGAGAAGGATGATAGTGAAGTTCCTCGAAGGAGCAAGAGACAAAGGGTTGCAAAATCCTTTGGTGATGACTTCACTGTGTACCTTGTGGATGACACACTTACTACTATTACTGAGGCATATGCATCTCCAGATGCAGATGATTGGAAAGAAGTTGTTCAAAGTGAGATGGACTCGATTCTATCCAATGGTACGTGGGAACTCACTGAACGACCCTATGGTTGCAAACCTGTGGGTTGTAAATGGGTGTTCAAGAAGAAGCTTAGGCCTGATGGTACTATTGAAAAGTACAAGGCTAGGCTTGTGGCCAAAGGTTACACACAAAAGGAAGGCGAAGACGTATTTGAAACGTACTCACCTGTTGCTAGATTGACTATTATTCGAGCACTCCTTTCCCTAGTTGTATCATATGGTCTTACCGTTCATCAGATGGACGTTAAGACAGCTTTCCTGAATGGAGAATTGGATGAGGAGATCTATATGGATCAGCCTGATGGGTTTGTAGTGAAGGGTCAAGAGAGTAAGGTGTGCAAATTGTTAAAGTCTTTGTATGATCTGAAACAAGTGCCTAAGCAATGTCATGAGAAGTTTGACAGAATTTTAACTTCTGCGGACTATGTCGTAAATGAGGCTGATAAATGTGTGTACTATCGCTATGGTTGGGGTGCAGGAGTCATATTATGCTTGTATGTGGATGATATACTCATTTTTGGTACGAACATTGAAGTGATCAATGATGTCAAGTCTTTTCTATTAAAGAGTTTTGATATGAAAGATCTGGGTGAAGCTGATGTGATTCAGAACATCACGTTCGTTAAGGATGAGAATGAGATTACTCTTTTGCAATCTCATTATGTCGAGAAGATATTGAGCCGCTTTGGCTATGTGAATAGCAAGCCTTCTCTGACTCCTTATGATCCCTGTGTGATACTCCGAAAGAAAAAGAAAATTGCTAAAGATCAGCTAAGATACTCTAAAATAATTGGTTCACTCATGTACTTAGCTAGCGCAACGAGACCCGATATATCATTTGCTATGAGCAAATTGAGCAGGTTCATGTCCAACCCGGGTACTGATCATTGGCATGCATTTGAAAGGGTTATGCACTATCTAGTTGGTACTAAGAGTTATGAGATTCACTATTCTAGGCACCCCGATGTGCTTGAGGGATATAGTGTTTCGAATTGGATATCTGATGCTGGTGAGATTTATGCCACAAGTGTGTATGTGTTTTCCCTAGGGGGTGGTGTGATATCATGGAGGTCTTGCAAACACACCATTTTGACACGGTCAACCATGGAAGCAGAACTCACTGCTTTGGATATAGCCACTGTTGATGGACTTGCCTGTGGTTGAAAAACCAATGCCTGCTATCCTTATAAACTGCGACAATCAAACAGTGATAGTCAAAGTTAATAGTGCTAAGGATAATGCGAAGTCATCAAGGCATGTCAAGAGACGACTGAAGTCTGTCAGGAAGTTGAGAAACTCCGGAGTGATAAGTGTGACTTATATTTCAACAGAGAAGAACCTGGTAGATCCCTTTACAAAAGGGCTTTCACGGAATGTGATAGAAGGTGCATCGAGGGAGATGGGTATGAGACCCGTGTAAGTTGCCATAGTAGTAACCCAACCTATGTGATCGGAGATCCTGTGAATTAGGACCTGGGAAGAACAAGCTATTGGTGAACTGAGGAGAGTAATTCCTTCTAAACCCTCTCTAAGTGAAGATGCAATACTCTCAAATGCTGCAAGGTAGAATGGCTATACGCCTTAATGTGTTTCTATTGGCTTTGATAAGCAAAGATGTTGTCCTACAGAGCATTCTTGAAAGAAACACACCTATATGAGTTCGATTGTTAAACGTCGCAATCTTTGAGATTTGGTTAATCTCTAACAAGCTCATGAAGAGACCAGGGAGTATGACATATATGCTCGACCCGCGGAGTAGGCTACTAGCAGCCGTGTACTGGTTATGACTTTGAGTGAAACTTATCTGCACCAAACTTGCAATTCAAGGCAAAGTCCATCAAATTGTGGATAAGTGTAGCTTGAAGTTCTAAATGAGAGTTCAACTTAACAGTCCTCATTGAAACATTGGTATGTTAGTAGTGAGAAACAGGCAAATCTCTAAATGGGCATTTGAGATCTGGTGGGGGATTTGGGCTCGGCCCATTAAGTATTTCAGCTATTCCAAATAAATCTCAAAGGCCTATGTGGGCATAGAAGTGGTGGAGGGACGCAAACTTTTAATCCCACATTGCTAGGGGAAGTTGAGAAGATCCTATGGATCTCCTATATATCTAACCCATAGGCTACCACCAGAGGATATATCAACTCAAGCTAAGGTTACAAAACCGAGCTAGAGTTACAAAAGCTAGAGTTTTGCCTCTTTCTCGCTGCTGCGCCGCCATCGTAGCCTATTTCATCCCGAGCGTCGGCGGGCACCGACGATCAGGAGAGTAGATCTCCGGAACCTCCGTCCTCGAGATCCTGCACTGGGAGAGGACGAATAAGGTTTTTGGGAAGCACCCAGCGCAACTGCTCCAAGATCTTCATCATGGCTCGTCCTTCGTCCAAGTCAGGCGCCGCGGCAAACCATCGTCTGCGACATCGGCTGCTGCACTCCGTCAACACAACCGTCTTCGTTCGGTCATCTCCGTTCATCTTCCCAAAAGCCAAGGCTCAGTACGTAGTCTATTTTTCCATCCAGTTCTTAATCATATTCTCCGAGTTAATCATCCTGTTGTACCTTACTACTAGTATGATAGAGTTGTTCATGCTAGATCTAGTTATGTTCATAATTTATTTATTTCGGAATTTAATCATGCAATTGTCTAATTTTTCAACACTTACTCCAATCAGCAGTAAGTGTGGTGTCCCCATTGTCACCGTGCGCGCCGCCCAGGTGACCTAGCACGCACGTGGCCTTGGGCTTGGGTCATGGTGAGACTTCTTTTTTTACAAAGAAGCAGACATTCACTGATACGAACACACACTCATCTTTATTAATATACACACAACCCTACCTCTATAAGCGAAATATTGAGCTAGCGGATCTTTAAGATTGACGAAATCACAACAGGTGTCTCGCTGTCAATGGGCGCATCATCTACCACATAATACCAGATAAATTCTAGAATAAATCTAGGAAAATGCAAACACCAGGTCAAGTCCAGGACTCGAACCTTCATGGGTCGGTTTCACCATAAGAAATCTTACCAGCTGGATGTGCCGGAGTCCGCCACCATGGCGCCACCACCGAAATCCAGGTCATGGACACGGTTCCCCCTCGCCACCGTGCCACCATCAGGGTTTGCTTCTTCACTGACTTTGGATCAAACCCTACCAAATGGATACAAATAAAATAGCTCCATAAAAAATTCCCTTGTAAATCCTGAAAATAATATACAAGAAAAATCTCAAAACAATTTACACTAAAATGAGGAAGCCGGAAAAAATAGCTTCACTAGCTTCTCCATCTCTTCCCAAATATTATTTGTCTATAAAATTACCCACTTTGCCATTAAAAAGTTGCTTTTACTAAAAATGTTAGTCCAGTCTCAATCGAAATTTCATGGAGGATTTCATAGCATTAACTATCATCAATTTTGCTGATATGACAAGAAGAGAGAAGCTCAGAGTTTCCTGGGATGTGAGGAGAGTTTAATCACCATGAAATCCATCTGGCACAGTTACCTAGTTTCCAGTCTAAGTAACTGTACCCATGAAACTCCCGCTGAGACTGGCCTTACCAAATGATTTTAGCTCTACCGAAAAACCGCTCCCCCTAAAAGTAATGGAGAAGCTAACTTTTAAAAACTGTTCTTCAAAGTCACTATATTTGATTGAGAGCCCATTAGATCAGACTATGAGGTTACTTAAATTGATTTGTTTACACGAAGAATAAAGTTCAAATCCATGATGAGTTCAAAAAATGGGCAGAAGTGAGATCCAAACTACCAATACGACATTATATTTTGTGCCAATTATGTTCGCTTAGATGTGGCTGGTAGCTAATGCTGATTTGTTATGAGAGAAAAGTATTGCTGGCTGGCTGGTGGCTGGTGCTGATTTGATGTGAGAGAAAATCATTGCTGACTGATTGGCTGACAAGCCAAACGAATAGAGTGAAACAAAATGTATATCCTTACAAAGAAATGAAGAACCCCTTGAAAAAATGACAAAAATTTAAGCAGCCAATACATTGGCTGCAATGCCAGCAAAAATAATGCAAAAATTGTATATACTAGCCCATTAATGTTGAGATAGATTATGTTCAAATTTGACATACCTTGATAGCTTAAATAGGTTTCAGGCTAACTTATAAGATTTGTCACTCCAGACGCTAGTAGCGGCTTAATTAGCATGTACAGGTTGGGAAAAAAAAGACTGATGTTAAAGGATTAAATACCCAAACCCGAAAGCGTGTGTGTCTCTTTTCAGTTTGCAGTCAACTCTACATTGAAATATTTTAATTTGTACACTGGCTAGTTTTTACATTTACACTTTTTTGTATAATGCACCTAGCTATCCCCGCGCGAGTAACTCCGGTGAGCTAAACAGGTGGTAGCTGGCTGACGTCCATCACCGCCATGGGGTCGGTCTCGGACCGGCAGACTGGGCACGTCGAGTGCTTGCGCAGCCATGGGTCGATGCACTCGGCGTGGTAAAGGTGAAGGCACACGGGCAGCAGCTGCACCATCTCCCCGAACTCGAAGGCGCCGAGGCACACTGGGCACGCCGCCACCTCCTCGCCGGCGGTGTCCACCACTTTTCTCTGCAGCGACCGGTTGTACGCGAACGCCGCCGGGAGGCTAGGCGTCGGGCTGGGGAGTCGCGATCGGTCGTCCAAGCTGGCGCCGTGCAGCTGCTCACCGTCGGAAAGTCGCCGTGGCGACCGCCGCTGCTGATGAGTGGCCGAAGCAGCGGCGTCGTTACCGCCATGGTGTCCGGGAGGTTCATTGTCTGTAGGGATGTCCTTGCAAAAAAACTTGAACGCAAGCATGACCAGAATCACACCGATGACGCCGAAATAAAGGCCGAGGCCCGGCGGTGCTGGCGAAGGCGGCGGCGGTGGCGGCGGATAAGAGTAGGGGTAGGGGAAGGCCGGCGAGTTAGACATGGGGACAAAATCTACATTTGCTTGCCTGTTTGGTGCATGGTTTTATATGCAGTACGATTTCTCGACAAGTAGTTAACTACTAGGTCCAAGTCGTTAGTTTCGACTTTCTATTGGCGTGGTTTCAGATGGTTCTAGGCTGTTAGCTAATTATTAAATCCGGGTGGCGGTACCATCATTTAACTACCTTGCCAACCTTGTTCCTGTCAATTTGTCGTGGTATAAACTGACCAGCATCTACAAGAAGCATGCATCTTGTTGGTATCGCTATTGATGGAGTACAAGCTAAGGGATGTTTCGTTCTTGACACTGAACTTTGTTTGTGAACATTCTAGGCCGACACATGTCAGTGAGAATGTAAGTAAAACAAGACAGATTATTTTTCGTAAAGGGATAGTTTTTTTTTTGTCTTGGGAGACAAATTAAAGTAACGATTTTGACGGTGCCATGATTTAATTTTGGTGAAACATTTGGAAAGGTAAAAAAATGAGAACGTTTCGAATTGAAAGGGGATATCCAACAACACATGATTCTTTGCTCCGCCGGAGCTAGCTCCACGGCAACGCGTGGCCACGTTGGGCGGGTTGACGGCCGATGAGCTAGCTGTACGCGAAGGCAGCACGCCGCGAGCACCGCAGGTTGGCCGTGCAGGCTGGCTGGGGCTTCTGTCTCTGCATTCTCCATCCGTGTCTCTATGCACGTGGAGGCCAACTGTAATTGGCACCATTTTTCAGAATCAGGCAACTCTTCCCTCCATTAATTTCTTCTGATGGTTCATGGGGCCAAAGAAACAAGCGTGCGATTGACGGTTCCGTTTTCTAGCTCCGTTTGTCCTGGCGTGGATGGAAAAATTAAAGGCCTAGAAAGCTAGCCAATGAATGGCCTCCACATGGACTGGGGCTTCTCTTCCTCCTTTGCATTCTCGATCCATGTCCCTATCCATGTGGAGGCCATCCCTTAATCTCGCATCTAGAAAGCTGGCCCACTAATTTCCCATCCACATCTCACGCCACCAGGAAAACGGAGCCGTCAGTCCGTCCGTCAGCTACTTGATTCTCGATTCTATCGTTTCCACTTCCTGCTAACGCTCGCAAGTGGTCACCTTGAATAAAAAGTGCTTGTCAGCTCCCTGCTGCCCAAGTCGAAGAGTGTATCCTCTACGGAACTTCACACTTGGCAGCAATATCCTCTGTGGAACTTCACATTCGGCAGCAATATAATTGATATGGGTAGCACCAAGGTAAATCTCGGTGGTGGGTAGCTGAATTTTGTGTGTGGAATCTCAATTGCAGTGGATTTCGATTTGGGTGGCCAGAACCTCGATTTCGGCTAAGAGATTTCGATTTGGGTAGTGAGGAGTTCCATTTTTTATGTTCCTCATTGCTACATCGAGTCTAGATCCCATGATGGAACATTGAGCTAGGATGCATGGATCCATGAGTCCGAGTTGCTGATGCATGAGCTTGGTGACAACATGAAGCCAATGGTGTATCCTTCAAGGTCCTTCTCTCATAGCAACAGATTTTAGTTCCATGATAAATTTAGACTGATTGGTTGTCTTGTGCTTTTCCTTTTTTAGAAATATGCACTTCCAGTCGATTGATTAGTTCGTAAGAAGATACAAAATTGGATTTTTCATATCTGTACAATTTGCACCGCACTAGAAAAAATTAGAGACCTTTAAATAAAGATTCCGATGTGGTTGAAACCCAACTTCTTCAACAATTTAAGAAACATAGAAAATCTAGTTAATTCTTGTTTGCTGCATACATAGGATTTGATGGATAGTGCACAGAACGCGTCCATTCTCCTATAGCTTTAGGGATGTGCCCTTGCTTCAATAGTTCAATTAAACAAAGGAAAAGTATTGTTGTAGGGATTTGCATCAAATGACCAAGTGGTATTTCCTTGTTGTGTATCTTGACCAAGGTTAGGGGTCCCAAAACATGAACTGAATGATGGATGCATGAAACCATTCCCAACTGGATAGTAGCCTGGTATCGGGATGTTGGTGTGTACTAGTACCCAAATTGTCCTGTTCCAATCAAAAAAGGAATAGTAATATCAGTAATGGATATATGACCCATCTTGATAATGATCAATATTGTTGAAATCTTATACAAATACGGTGTGTGGCTGCACATGTTTTACAACATTTTCTTCCATAACAGAATGTCATACCTTTGTGTTATTGTTGGTCTTTTTCTCTTTCATGTTGCCTTCTCAAAACTAGATGCACAACCAATATTTGCTTCCATTGCAGAACCAGATGCCTTTGTGTCATTCTTGGTCTTTTTTTCATTTGTGTTGCCTTCTCAAATCCACCAATTAGTCTATCAGATCCATGAATTTCTTTCTCATTAACCTTGACGCCTCTTGGTTTTATACCATGGTCTTGCTGCTGTGAAGGAAAAAACACAAAAAAAATTAGGTTGTGTGCAGTGGCACATGTGGGGTTAACAAAAGTAGTCATCAGGTTGTAGCACAGTGCAAACCTTGTGGATGAGATGAACTATCTGTATCTGGATCAACCCTTATTTTCAGGCTTTTCTTCACCTCTTCCGCTAATTTTTCTACATTGTTCATAGCCATAAAGTATGTTTCATCAGATTCAGCAACTCGGGTTGCTAATTGAAGAAACATTCTGCATAACTCTTTTTTGTGTTTTGATAGCTTAATTGTGGGATCTTCATGTGTCTGATGAGCTCTTTATATGAGCCACTTCGCATTAATAATTCATCTGTTTAGTATGTACTGTTCAGGAATTTTTTTGATATTGTTAATATCAAGTATCTTCAATGCGTGGTAGCATAAGATTCCAACAAATTCAAACTTTTTGCAGCTACATTTCACATGACCTTCCAATGTAGAAAACTTTACGATATGTTCATTTCTTTTGCCATAGACCTTTATTTTTGTACACCTTTTCAGCATCAGTATCACCACAATAGAATAGATCGCACTTTAGTGTTTGCATCACTTGTTCTTGGAAAACCTTAAATACTGCTGGAGTATAGATTTTTGTTGCATGCCTTAGTATTCTCAGGTGTGGTTTCAACTTTGGTGTACAAGTCATATTACACCTCTTCATATCATTTATGCCACCAGCCTTTCAAAGTGCGCAAAAAAAGTAAGTTATGTCACACTAATATATCCCTTCAATTCATTATTCATGCTTTCACTTCTTTGAGTGCTAACCATGTCAGCAGAAAATGTATTTCGTCCATATGCTAAGGCCCATTGCTCCTTTTTTTTAAAAAAAATTCCATTCGAGCCATTTGTTTTCTCGTAGCTTATACTTGTCTAGCAAATTGTTCCATGCGTTTATAAAATCCTCCTCGTCCTCTTGATCATAACTACAACTCTGAAAATCTACATTAAACTTCTTATAATCCTCCACAACTCCAGAAAGATGGTTGCATGCATTTTGGTTCATATGCCAAACACAAATTCTGTGATGACCTAGTACTATCCTAATTGCTTTTGCCATTGCTGCATCTTCATCGATCAGAATGGTCTGAGTCTTCTTTCCTTACATAGCAGCTAATAAAAAAGGTTTTGAAAAGCCAAATGAAACTTTCAGCAGTTTCATCATACAAAAGTGCAGCACCATAAACTATTGTTTTCTTATGATTGTTCACTCCAACTAGCAAACCGGGACGCCCATCATTTAGCTTTTTGTATGTTGTGTTACAGGAAATGACATCATCATAAACTTCATAGTCTGAAACCATTTTAGAATCAGTCCAGAAAATATTTGTTATTAGCTCATCCTCATCAACCTGAATGGAATAGAAAAACTTCCCATCTTCTTATGGTTTCTTCTCCAAATATTCTAACAGTCCTCCAATGTCTCATTGCTTTATCTTCAATGACCTCTTTGAATACAATTTATGTTTCATATCCTCAAGTGTAAATCCAAGATTCTCATTCCATAACCTTCTTCTGCAGTAATTGCAACGCTAAATCCATGTAGCTGGCTTCATTGGTAAACGTGTGATTGTTTGGCTGAGATGCCATTGTTGTTGTGTGGAAGAGGAAGATGTAAATTTGATAATTATTCTCCTAACGCCGGCTGTAATTTGCGCCATTATTTTTCAGAATTAGGCAGCTTTTCCCTCCATTAATTTCTCCTGATGGTTCTTGGGGCCAAAGAAACAAGTGGGTTCCCTTTTTATCGCTCCGTTTTCCCTGGCGTGGATGGAAAAATTAAAGGCCTAGAAAGCTAGCCAATGGATGGCCTCCACGTGCATAGGGACACAAATAGAAACATGCAAAGGAGACAGAGAAGCCCCAGCTGTGCGACTCCCGTGCAGTCGTTTGATACGACAGATCAGATTAGTCAACGAGCTCCAAGGGCTGTCGCCCTCGTCTCTCCTTCGCCGTAGCTTCGTTCCCGTTCGTTCAGAAATAAGAAAGGAAAAAGATTTAGAAAGAATATACGATTTATACTTGAGAGAGGAGCTATGATATCACCTTTTAGCCTTTCACTGCTAGAAAAACTAGCATTAGTGTCGGTCATATGGCGCGTTGTTATACCGTTTGCCACGACCTATACTGCCCGGCTGGTATTAAATTGAGTACTGACCAATCTAAATGTGTCACCTAGAAAAATGTAAAAAATATCAAAAACCCTTGGGAGGCCCGTACATGGGCATTGCGCATATACTTCAAGAGCTTTCAAATTTGGATAAAGTCTATTTTTGGCCATCCAACTTTTGCCCGAGTTTGATTTTGGCCATCCAACTCTAAAACCGGGCATCCTTGACCATCCAACTCTCAAAACCGGTCACATTTGGCCATCTGGTGGTTTTGAGTGTGGTTTTGCTGACGTGGACGCCATATGGTGGTGGGGCCCACCTGTCAGCCCTCCTATCCCCCTTCTCTCCCTTTCTTCTCTCCTCTCCCCAGCCTCTCACCCTACATCGGCGGGCGGTGCTGGTAGGGCAGGCAGGGCAGGCCGCTGCCACGTGCCGGGCACCGGCCATGGCTTGAGCTCGAGGCTGCACCGTCGCCGACGCCCGCACTCGCCGCCGCCGCTCAGAGGGGCCACCCGCCCGCCTTCCTGCGCGTTCCTCGAGGACCTCGGGGTGCCGTCCATGCGACCCTGCCCCTGCTCGCCCCGCGGGCCACCCTGCTCCTTTGTGCCGCCGTCGATCCCGGGAGAGCAGGGGGCGGTGGCAGCGCAACCTTCTACCCCACCGCCGGCCGCCCTCAATTCGTCGTCTCCGGTGAGGTTCCCTTCAATTTCTTGTGCAGGGAGCTTCGCTGTCCTCTCCTCGCCCGACTCTAGTCCTCACCCGATCGATTCCCCTACCGCAGGTCCTCCTCAGCGGAGCTCCATCGCCACCACCGCCGGACGTCGTCGCCCCGCCTCCTCGCCGCCGCCGGGCGTGGGCGCTGCGCCACGTGCCGCTCTCGCTCACTAGCTGGACATGAACGAACGATGGGCTCGCTGGCGGCAGCAAGGGGCGGCGGCGGCGCTACTCCTGCGGCAGCCTAGCGGGTGGCGGCCATGGAGGGGCGGCGGCGCCATTGTTGACGGCCATTATTTCACGTTCTGGCCGTCAACTTATCGGGAATAAATGAGATTTACACTAAGTTCCATTCATACTTTGTTTAATTCTAATAAGTTCCATGAGTTTTGGATGAGTTCTGATTTCAGGAGAATACATGACAAAAAGGGACGAATTTGGGCCAAAACCCAGGCCGGCCGGCCTGGCACCCCTACAAACCCTGCCACGTCTTCGATCCAGGGGCATTGTCATGAACTCAAGTGTATCTGAGCCAAGAATTGGACGTCGGTTTGATCGAATGGACCGAAAGGCTTGCACAAGGATCAAAGGCCCCACCATTCAGCGCAAAGACCTGTCCAAGTCAGCAATCCACATCCCTAGAAGATCAAAAGTGTCCACTAGCAACATCGGTGCAACAGAGGGCCGAGAGGAGCCAGAGGGAGGCCGGCCGGCCTGGACTTGTCTACTTTCGGGCAATGCAAGCTACACCGACTCCAGGAGGCAATCAGGGACGTCCACATAAAGGCGGTGGCCAGATGGCCAAAATCCTAGGCCGGACAGCCTAGGAGAGGCCGGCCGGCCCCACTCTGCAGCCCCTCAGGCTCTGGCTTCGCGTGAAGGTAAAGCACAACTGTCACAACCGCCTCCAACCGATGCCACGTGCTTCACCTGCTCAGAACCGACCTTGGAAGGGCTATAAATAGAGCACTCATCCCTCACTTGTGACACACACCATGGAGCTCATTTCTCTCTTCACTTTCTAGAGTAGGATTAGTAGTTTGGGAGTTAGAGTCGAGTCGAGCTTGCTCGGGATTCTAGAGTTCTCGGAAGTCTGGTAAAGCTCTTGTATCTTTCTTTTGAAGTTATCAATATAAGTTATCTTCTCTACTTTTCTGAGTCAGCTTTACTTCCACTTTCTTTTATCTTCTCGAGTCTAAGTGTTCAGCTCGAGCGCGGAAGTTTTACCCTTTAGCTTAGGCTAAGTTATCTCTCTGATATTCAGGAAATTATCTTACGAGTTTTCTCGCCCGGACTAGAGTATCTCAAGTTAGTGCTCCCGGTTGAGGGGGATTTCTCTCGAAGGCCTCGAGAGAAATCCTAACACCGAGTGCAGACGTGGTGTCTGAGCTTAGTGTTAGCTAGAAAGTGTGTTCCACCCCACAGTACCATTGTGGTAGGCGGCAGGTGGTGACAGCCCTGTCCGTCACTTGTAGTCCACCACGTTCCGGTGTTTTCATAGCAGTAGTACCGACTGCCGTTGGACTCCCTTCTCATCCCATTCTGAGTCCTTCCCTGTGGCCGCCGAAGTAAGCTCTTCTTTCCCGAGGATTAGTTAGATAGTTAGTATGATCTAGAGAGGCTAGCTCGATAGTTCAGAAGTGTATCAGGTGTCTTATCTCGCTCGTTGTCCTCCCAACTGCTACCTCTCTAAGGAATTGAGTCTCTGTGTGTCACTCGGTCATAGACTAGCCATTTATCTTATCCTTGTATCTGGCTTACCCCCATCTAAATTAGTCGGTTGATCAAACTAGTACAATTATCATTCGATTTATGATACTCTTTACCATAGTGCTTCTCTGAGGAAAAATACGATACCCTAGAATACTCCATGGTAAAGTGCTACAGTGGTGATTCTGTGCACTTGCTGAATTGATATTCTATTGGGGCATAAGAAACGCCAACAAGCATTTCTGGCGCCGTTGCCGGGGAAGCAATTGGCCAAAGATATCGTAAATAGTCTGATAGACTTCACTAGTTTGTCACCGCTAATCTTAGCGGGCTTACCATTGCTCACTCTATCTTCTTAATTGTAGCAGAGCAGTGCATGACTGGTTTCGACTTACCAAGTAACTTCAATCCGAACCCAGAAAGAATTGGGAGAATCGTGAGACGCCACGTCATCCCACCTTAGAAAATACTTACCTTGCCCATTAGTTTACCATCCACTTCAGTCGCATCATCCATGGCCCAGAAGTCTCTTCGTCAATTCTCGGCCCCGTCCAGTAGCCACATTCCTTCTGGACTGAACCAAGACCAAGCCGGCAATGACGGCTTTGAGCTGAAGACTGGACTGGTGAACATGGTTTAAGCTAGTCCGTTCTGTGGAAAGGCATCCGAGGATGCCAATGCCCATCTCCAGAATTTTCTGAGGTGAGTAACACCATCAACCCCAAAGGTACTACGATGGATATCGTTCGCCTTTGGTTATTCCCGTTCTCACTGCTCGGGAAGGCCAAGGCGTGGTTTTACTCCAACAAAGAGGCTTTCAACACATGGGAAGCTTGTTCAAATGCATTCCTGGCCAAGTACTTCCCTGCGGGCAAGACCAATGCCCTCCGGAACAGAATCTCCGGTATTCAGCAACTACCGGATGAGACCATCCCAGAGGCCTGCGAGCATATGTAGGAATACATTCAGGCATGCCCACACCACGGCATGGAGGAGTGGCTGATTATCCAGAACTTCTTCCATTGCCTAAATCAGCAAGCTAAGGGCCACGTAGATGCAGCAGCGGGTGGTTCCTTCCTCTCTCTCGATGTTACGGGAGCGAAGACGCTTATTGATAAGATAGCCTCCAATCAGAGTTGGAGAGGTGACAAGCAGCCAGCCCGTCCGAGTGGCGTGCATCAGATCGACAGCGTCGATATGCTGGCTGCCAAGATGGATCTTCTCATGAAGAAACTGGAGTCTCCGCACATGGAGGCTAACCAGGTCTCGGAGTCTCGGATGACATGTGAAACATGTGGCGAGACTGGGCACTCGGGCACGTCATGCCCCCTTACTCAAGAGGATGCGAACTTCGTTGGCACCAACAACAATAATCCCAACTCGGGATTCCGTCCTCAACAAGGTTGGAACTCAAATCCCAACCTCCCCTTCGGAAATCAGCAAGGTATGAACTTTAATAACAATTTTCAGCCTTCTTTAAAAGACCTAGTTTATGGCCAGAAGCAAATAAATGACAACATCTGCAAGAAGTTTCTTGCTAATGACAAAATCTTGGAATCCTTGGCCTCACAACTAGAGGGCTTTAGCTCTATTATTAAAAACCAGTTGAGCTTCAATAAAATGATAGAAACCCAGGTAGCTCAGCTAGCCTCATCCTGTCCTAATGCTAACACGGGGAAACTGCCTGGGCAACCGGAAGTTCTCTCGAAAGAAAACGTTAATGCGGTGACTACGCGTGGTGGTAAGTCCACACGGGAGCCACCCCTCCCACAGGATGCAGGAACCCGGTGGAAAGCCGTATCCGCCAGCCATACCGAAGCTGAAGAAGAAGAGCAGGAGGAGGCTGTCGACTTCAACACTATTGCAGCCCAGGAAGACCATGTGGAACCCCCTAGAACTTCACGGGACTACCACGACACAACTGTCTTACCGTTTCCGGAACGGATAAGGAAACCGGTGGCCAACGAACAATTCGGCAAGTTCGTAGAGGTAATAAAGAAGCTCTTTGTCAATATACCGCTTCTTGATGCTATGCAGGGGCCTACGTATGCCAAGTATATCAAAGATATTCTTGGAAACAAGAGAGCGCTACCCACCACCGAGGTCGTGCAGTTAACAGAAGTGTGTAGCGCTGCTATACTCAATCCTCTCCTGGTGAAAAAGAAGGACCCAGGCTGCCCAACCATCACATGCTCTATCGAGACTCAACATTTCTCAAACGCTTTATGTGACTTGGGAGCAAGCGTCAGCGTCATGCCCAAGGTAGTCTATGACCACCTTAATCATCATGCGCTTGCCCCTACTGCCATGTGTTTGCAGCTAGTGGACCAATCAGTTCGCTACCCTGCGGGAGTAGCGGAAAACATTCCGGTGACAATCTGGAATTTCCTCATCCCCGTAGACTTCGTCGTCCTCGACATGGAAGTTGATACCAAGACACCTCTCATCCTTGGGAGGCTGTTCTTGAGTACCGCAAATGCAAGTATTGATGTGGGAGCTGGAGAAATTCAGCTCAACATCAATGGTCAGAAGGAGATGTTCGCCTTCAAACCGAAGGTCGAACAATGTTCTCAAGTCAAGGCAATCAACTGGAAAAAGAAGTCCGAGAAAGAGCCGGAGAAACCATCCATCCCACCTATTGAAGCCCTCATTGAGTACGTAGAAAGTCTACGGATTCAAGAGGAGGCGAAGTAAATCAAGCTTCACAACTACAAAAATGCGAGACGAAGAATCCAACGTAAGAAATTTCTGGAATCAGAGAAGAAAGAGGTCGGATCAAAACCCACACCCAAGAAGGTGTGGCGGAAGAAATGGTCGTCGTCGGAAACTCCACCCAGTGACGACAAACGAACCAAAGGGAAGGAGAGTCCAGCTCTGGACTCAAAACCCGAGCCCGCGCCATGAGGTTCATGGTACGTATCCATCATCACATTGCATATAGGATAGTTTATTTATTCTTGCATAAATTTTACTTCATCTCTACATAAGCATGTTTGATTTTAAACCAAAGCATGTTTGAATTTCGAAACAATACATTCAAAGGAACTTCACAAAAAAAATTTGAAAAAAATCGGAAATTTGTTAGGCCGGCCGACCCCACCTAGGTCGCCCGGCCCCACAATCTTTTGCTTTGGCCAGGAACAGCAAGGGATAAGGACTATTGCGTGCACATGGAGCAAAGGAAAAACGACGAGCACTGAACATGCCAAGGTCAGGCCATTCGGCCCCATACAGGCCGGCCGGCCTCCCTGCGCCGTTCACGTCCCCTCACCACCGACAGGGAGCGCCACCACCAGCAGAACTATGCTCTAGACCCCAGCCGTAGCATGCTCGCCTCCGTTGGAGGCTGGCCGGCCTAGCCTAGGTTGGCCGGCTTGGCCTCTGCGCGATGCTTTAAAACCCGACGATGGCGACGATCCTCAGTGCACTAGAAGCTCAGGTTTGCATGTTCCAGCCCGAGCTCGCCCATCTCCTCTCCCTTCCTAAGTTCCTTTGCTTAATTGAGCTCTTTTGAGTTGATTAAGTAAAGAACTCAAGTGCTAGCTCAACCAAAAATAAACCCTTTAGCATTTAGTGAAGTTCTTTAAATATGAAAATCCCAAAAATATTTCCCTTGAATAAAGTTATGGCACGCTGAATGACAAACAGTTGTGGTGGTTTAACGCCGCAAGAACAACTAACCTCTCTATTAATTGTCATATCCTTCAGGTATTGTGTACTAACATTTTGCAGGAACCATGTTCGAGAAAGCAAAAGAAAAGATCAAGAAGACGTTCTCAAAGAGCTCGAGAAGTTCACGGAGTTCGTCTTCCTCGCGGGATAATATGTCGGTCGACTTCGGTCGCCATACAAATGTGTCCCGTGAGGAAGAGGAGTCTCTAGCAGTCCCGAGGCACCGTCTCCGCATCAGGGTCCTGAAGATGGTTGAGCAAATCGTCATTAAGAACGACTACGAACGGGAGGCCCTGGAGCTACCGAAGAGGCAGAACTTTGTCCATGCCAAGCGGTTCGAGTCACGCTTCCTCATGAAGACGGGACTCAAGCAGGACATGAACAACGCCTTCACCGCTGTCGGATGGGAGAACTTTGTCGACATCGTCGAACCAGGTTCGTAACTCTTAATCATGGAATTTCTGATTTCCCTTGCCATTGAAGAAACTGGTGCTAAAACTAAAGTTTATTTCCGTCTCTTCAAATAACAATTTGAAATGAAATTAAAAGACTTTAGCATCGCATTGGGTTTTCATAAAAGATGCACCCTTGACCCCAACGAGCTTGCTAAGAAACATTATTACGACCGAAATTCATGGTGGAGTGCAATATCAAATGAACTTGTGAGTAGCAAAAATAGCATAGTCTCCATCCATAATCCTACTTTGAGGTTCCTAGCCAAGTGGCTCGCCATGGTCGTGCACCCTCGTGCAGACCTTCGCCTTTGCAGCTTGCCCGAGCTGCAGTACTTGTATGCCATGGCGAAGCAAATTCGCTGCTCTCCAGTCAGAACCATGCTCGCTCAGTGGCAGAAGATGATCTCCGGCAGAAGCCCCACCGATATGACCTCCCTTGTCACTCGCATTGCGAGCTACGTCGGTGTGTTGGACAATGCCGAGGTCATCTTCATGCCAGAAACCGAGGCATTCAGGTATGAGGTTGACCTTGAGCACTTCGTGCAGGGACACATGATGCGCGAAGGGCCCGGAAATTCCATCTTTATGTGTTACCCCCGGTATGACAGAGAGATCGAGCTCCCATGCCCGAGACTCTCTCTCTTTACGCGGTGAAGAGCCTAACCTTGCAGATGGAGAAGAAGGAGCCCGCACGACGGAGTGTTGCAGGTCCTCAG
The DNA here is from genome assembly GCF_016808335.1 of Panicum virgatum. Classification (NCBI taxonomy): domain Eukaryota; kingdom Viridiplantae; phylum Streptophyta; class Magnoliopsida; order Poales; family Poaceae; genus Panicum; species Panicum virgatum. Next base: position 31,169,775 of record NC_053148.1, on the reverse strand, counting down.
ACAAGAAGCAGAACCCGGCTAGACCAACAAGCCGGAGCAGGTTCATCGCGTCAAGTGCCCCGGTTTGCACTACTACGCAGCCCGGACCATCCACCCAGAACATGAACTTCGATGAAGCCTATGGGTACTATGCCCATGGCGACCCGAACATGTTTCAGGCTGGCAGTAGTGGGTACACCGGTGATCAGGGACCGTACTACCCCACAGGTATGCATCCGTCTTATGGTCTGTAACATCCCATATTTTTACGGAATGTTATATAGTGCAAAAATGTGAAATTTCAAAAACTTTTTGTGTGCATGTGTAATTAGGTAGAAATAATGTAAGGCTGATCTCCCTTTCCTTCTCGAATTCCTAGAAAATTAAAAGTAACACAAATATAAGGATATAAATGTTAGTGTGCTATATTTGGAGTTGGAGTTTATTTGGATCTACCTTGTTTCAAATTTGGTTTGATTGGATTTTGTTTGAAGTTGGGTGGCAAATAATTTTAATTAAGCCATTCAAATTATTTTCAAAAGCTAACTCAAACCCCTAACTAACCTTGGGCCTAAACCTCCTAACCTACCCCAGCCTGGCCCAACCCGCACAGCTGCCTTGGCCTGCTAATCCGCCGGCCCAACAACCCCTTCCTCACCCGCTGGCCTACACGGCCCGAGCCACACGCCCCGCGGGCCCGCGTCGCGGTCCAACACCCCGCGCATGCCTCAGCATGTCCCTCACCCTTTTGCCTGAGCTCGCTGACACCCCGGCCCCACCCGTTAGCGCGTGCCCCTGTACCATTTTCCCCTTCCTCCCGACGCCTCTGCTTTTCGCGGACGCCGTCGCTCGCCCCGCGCTCTCCACCTGCTCCCGCGCAACTGCCTCCGCTCCGCGACAACGCGCGGAGCGCATCTCCCGCCGGCCACCTGCCCTGCTGATGCCCGCGTCTACCCCCACGGTCGGCCCCGATTCCCTCGCGCGCTCCACCCTTTCCCCTCGCGCACGAAAGCCCGGCCGTGGAGCCCTGATGCTGCCACGTCACGCGCCGGCCCGGCCATCACATCACCGCTGTTCCTGTGCCCCCAGCCTCTCCAAACCCTAGCACCGGCTCTATATAACCCCCAATCGACATATCCAAACCCTAGCCGCCTTTCCCTGTACCCAATCGGCGCCACCGCCACCACCATCGAGAAATAGAGGAGGCACTCCAAGCCAAGGAAGAGGGGGAGAAGCAAGGAAGGGAAGGAGGAGCTTGACGCTGCCGTCACACCAAGCAAGAAGGATCCAGCACCACGCACACGAAAAAGAGGAAGGAGCTCGACCGCCGCCGCGCCAAGGGAGAAATCATGGAGGAGGAGCGCCACGACGCCGCGCCGTCGCAATGGACCTCCACCATGCTGGTGCCCCCGTACGACTCCGTCGGCGAAGCAGCGCTACACGGCACTGCTTCGAGTCGTCGCGACCGCACCTCACCACGGCACCGAGCCCTTCCTCCACGAGCCCGCCGGTGAGCCACCGTCGCGCCGTCTTTCCTCCGCCGTCTGCTCGCCCTACTGTTCGGCCGCCGTACGCCGCCGATGAACCCTCCTATCGAGCCATTGGAACCCATCCTATCCTTTCTTGCATGGACCCGACGTCTGTGCCTCCACCGCAGCCCTCTTCCCCGCCGCGCCGCCACCGCAGACCCGGAACACCGGTGCCTCACGCGTGCGCGTCGCAACCGCACCGCGGCACTGGGACTTACCCAGTTGTCACGCGCGCAAGAGCTCCCACAGCCGCACACACCCGCTCCGCCTTCCTGTCCGTCGCCGGAGCGCTTGAGCCCCGTTGGTGCTACCCTCGCAATTCTGGCCGCCCAGACCGCCGCGAACACACACGCATGGCCGCTTGCACGGGCCAAGACGCCCCCTTTTAGCCTGGCCGCGAACACCGACTCGCCACGCGTGGCCCTGCCCCCAGCGTCCGCTAGCACCTGCACAGGCCAAGGCCGCCCCTTTTGACTTGTTTCGCACGCATGACCTTGCCCATGCACCACCCTGACCTCACCGCCGTTATCCCGCCACCGTGCAGCCCGGCCTCGCCCTGCCGTTGCTCCGCCAGTCTGGAACGCGCCGTGGCCACGCTTCGGCGTACACACGCACCTCGCCGGCCGAAGGCTTTGCCTTTTTACCCGGCCGCGTGCGCACAGTCTCGCCGCAGAACCTCGTCGTCACCTCGCCACAGCTGCACTGAGCACCGACCTTGCCGTGACGTCGCGCGCGCGCACGTCCAGCCGCGCGAGCCTTTCATCGAACGCCCTGAGGGCATGGATCACGCATACACCCACGATTTGGTTGATCGCACACACGGCCACGCAGACCTGTAGTCGCACCGGGTCCGGTCCAGCCACACTGGATCCGCCGCCTCACTAACGGGCGGGCCCCGCCTATCAGTGGAAGGCGCTGAGCCGCCCCGCGGGCCCATTCTATAAGAGAGGGAGAGAGTGAGAAGGAGCCGTTGGGCCGTGGCCTTGCTTTCAGCCCATCAAGCCGAGCCGGCCTACCTGCGAGCCGTGGCCCGAGCCGGCCCGTTCCTAACCTGAGCCGAGCAGCAAAAAATATTCCGGTGAAGGTTGTTTAGTCCTTCAACCGCTCAAGACCAAGGGATGAAAACAGATACGCCCCATCTTCCAGAACCTTAGGTATGAGCCAACTTACTCATAGTACATACGGGACGAGTAATATGCTATGCACAAGGTACCTGCAGGGTGTGAACATCGATGCAACTCCTGATCCATCGAGCCTCAGTTTGAGCTTTGCTCGAGGACGAGCAAAAGTTTAAGCTTGGGGGGTGTTGACGGCCATTATTTCGCATTCTGGACGTCAACTTATCGGGAATAAACGAGCTTTACACTATGTTCCATTCATATTTTGTTTAATTCTAATAAGTTCCACGAGTTTTAGATGAGTTCTGATTTCAGGAGAATACATGACAAAAAGGGACGAATTTGGGCCAAAACCCAGGCCGACCAGCCTATCCTAGTCCGGCCTGGCACCTCTACAAACCCTGCCACGTCTTCGAAACAGGGGCATTGTCATGAACTCAAGTGTATCTGAGCCAAGAATTGGACATCGGTTTGATCGAATGGACCGAAAGGCTTGCACAAGGATCAAAGGCCCCACCATTCAGCACAAAGACCAGTCCAAGTCAGAAATCCACCTCCCTAGAAGATCACAAGCGTCCACTAGCAACGTCGGTGCAACAGAGGGCCGAGAGGAGCCAGAGGGAGGCCGGCTGGCCTCCCCTAGGTCGGCCGGCTGGCCTCCCCTAGGTCGGCCGGCCTAGACTTGTCTGTTTTCGGGCAACGCAAGCTACACTGACTCCAGGAGGCAATCAGGGACGTCCACACAAAAGGCGGTGGCCAGATGGCTAAAATCCTAGGCCGGCCAACCTAGGAGAGGTCGTCCGGCTCTACTCTGCAGCCACTCAGGCTCTGGCTTCGCGTGAAGGTTAAGCACAACTGTCACAACCTCCTCCAACTGACGCCACGTGCTTCACCTGCTCAGAACCGACATTGGAAGGGCTATAAATAGAGCACTCATCCCTCACTTGTAACACACACCTTGGAGCTCATTTCTCTCTTCACTTTCTAGAGTAGGATTAGTTGTTTGGGAGTTAGAGTCGAGTCGAGCTTGCTCGGGATTCTGGAGTTCTCGGAAGTCTGGTAAAGCTCTTGTATCTTTCTTTCGAAGTTATCAATATAAGTTATCTTCTCTACTTTTCTGAGTCAGCTTTACTTTCCGCTTACTTTTATCTTCTCGAGTTTGAGTGTTCAGCTCGAGCGCGGAAGTTTTATCCTTTAGCTTAGGCTAAGTTATCTCTCTAATATTCTGGAAATTATCTTACGGGTTTTCTCGCCCGGACTAGAGTATCTCAAGTTAGTGCTCTAGGTTGAGGGGGATTTCTCTCGAAGGCCTCGAGAGAAATTCTAACACCGAGTGCAGACATGGTGTCTGAGCTTAGTATTAGCTAGAAAGTGTGTTCCACCCCACAGTACCGTTGTGGTAGGCGGCAGGTGGTGACTGCCCTGTCCATCCCTTGTAGTCCACCACGTTCGGGTGTTTTCATAGCAGTAGTGCTGACTGCCGTTGGACTCCCTTCTCATCCCATTCTGAGTCATTCCCTGAGGCCGCCGAAGTAAGCTCTTCTTTCCCGAGGATTAGTTAGTCTGATCTAGATAGGCTAGCTCGATAGTTCAGAAGTGTATCAGGTGTCTTATTTCACTCGTTGTCCTCCCAACTGCTACCTCTCTAAGGAATTGAGTTTCATTGTGTCACTCGGTCATAGACTGGCCATTTATCTTATCTTTATATCTGGCTTACCCCCATCTAAATTAGTCAGTTGATCAAACTAGTACAATTATTATTCGATTTATGATGCTCTTTGCCATAGTGCTTTCCTGAGGAAAAATACGATACACTGGAATACTCCATGGTGAAGTGCTACAGCGACGATTCTGTGCGCTTGCGGAATTGATATTCTATTGGGGCATAAGAAACGCCAACAGCCGTTCTGGGCTCTGAGAGGAGCTCGGCCTGTCTCTGGGAGGGAAGAGGAGTGGAGAGGGAAGCGGGAGGCGTCGACACGAAGCAAGTGAGGGAGGGGAGAGCTGGGTAGGGGAGGGCACGGGGTGAAGGGCGCAACACTCGTCGTGGTGGCCGGCAACGCCGCGTGCGGCGCGACGGGAGAGCTTGCGCCTGGACGAGGCGATGGGACGGGGCGGTGGCGGGCGCAGGCTGGTCGGGGCGTCGTCCTTGGCGTGGCCTGGCCGTCAGGCATCGCCGGCCACCTGTGCCGGCGGCCTCTGCCGCGGCACAGAACAGGGGAGGGTGAGGGAGAGGAGAGAAGAAAGAGAGAAGGGGGAGAGGAGGGCTGACAGGTGGGCCCCACCGTCATGTGGCGTCCACGTCAGCAAAACCACACTCAAAACCACCAGAATGGCCAAATGTGACCGGTTTTGAGAGTTGGATGGTCAAGGCTACCCGGTTTTGGAGTTGGATGGCCAAAATCAAACTCAAGCAAGTGTTGGATGGCCAAAAATAAACTTTATCCTTCAAATTTTGAGCCTGTACTAAAATGCCTATGTCCGGCTTTAGTACTGGGTAAAGAGTGATCTGTACTAGCCGTGTACAACGGAGGGTTGTTTTTCTCGCAGTGTTTCAATGCCATGTCAGAGTCGTCGTGAACACGCTTGCTCAACAAGAGACAACCTAGGGTTTAAAGTTTGACGTCGCGTACGTACGGTCGCTGTATTGAATACTCTCCCATGACCCGCTTGGTTTGTGCTGTGCTAGTGGATAGTGACATTTTGACTGCTAGTTATGGAGTCAAACAAAGCCAATTTACAAAACCAACTTCAGAACCCCGCGCTAGTGACCCTGAAGAATCTAATGACCTTTGACCGCGCGAGTAGAGGATGGGTACTGTAGCATTGCTGTAGCAAATCATCGATTAATTACCATCATTAGATTCGTCGCGAAAAGCTACACCTATTCCTGAAAAGATTTTGCAAATAGACTTTATTTAGTAGACCATGCATACGAGATTCTTTTGTAGAATGGAATGGAACGGAACCAAACAAACAAGGCCTATGTCACGCAATGACGCGCGCCAATCTCGCTGACATTGTGCAGTGTGCAGAGAATCGGTACTTAACTTGGCCTTGTTTAGATGCATTCAAAATTTTAAAATTTTACAAGATTCTCCATCACATCGAATCTTTGAACAAATGCATGAAGTATTAAATGTAGCTAAATAAAATAACTAATTACACAGTTTGACTATAATTTGCGAGACAAATCTTTTTAGTCTAGTTAACCCATAACGGAATAATAATTACCAAATACAAACGAAAGTGCTACAGTACTTTACACTCAAAACTTTTCCTATCTCAACAAGACCTTGGACGGAAGCTCAGAGTCCAACCAATAACCATGTTTTGTTGCCTTTTGTTTATGTCATGATCTAGACATATAGCTTCGCCTGCTCGTTCCAAAAAGAAAAAAAGGATAGGTTCTGCCTGCTGTACCGTACGAGTTGACTTCAGCTAGGTGCAGTAAGGTCATGTATTCTGTGGTAGATGGAATAATGTCAACGAAGCTTGCTTCCTGCGGCGGCGAACTGAGGCACCGAGCGTGCGTGTTTGAAATTTTTGTGCTGGTAGTGTAGGAATTTGAAAAACCTCGTTATTTATGGAAATTTCATTATAATTCGTCCTTTTTCAGGTTTGTCGCATGAATAGTATTTTTTTCTTTATTCTTAAAAGATGTGTGACCAACCTATCAATCAAATAATACGGGGACATTTTTTTCGCCCACGGCTCGGGTAACAGAATTTCGGAAAATTCCAGTGAAATTTAATCAAGTTCAAATCCCTAGCACGCACCGAAATCAACTACTTGCATGCTGGTTGCATGTATTGTAGACGGCAATGCAGAAACTCAGTGGATGATCACACAAGCAAATTCCTGATGCGTATGAATAATGTCAGCCAGAAGCTGTACAAGAATAGAAGGACACGCAGTTGACAAGCTACAACCAAAGTGCCCAAAGCAGCAGGAGCAGGAGACAAGGTGACAAATTAAACTGATGGTCGGCGCCCTGCTACACCGGCAGCTCCTGCTGCGGCTCCGCCGGCGCGGCCGCCGGGTCTTCTTCCTCCGGCGGCTCGACGTCCGCCCGGCAGAGAGGGCACGTCGTGTGCGAAGCCAGACACATGTCGATGCACTTCACGTGGTACAGGTTCTTGCACAGGGGCAGCCGCCGCACGTCAACACACGAACACACTGAATCGTGCGGTGCGAGTAGGGGCTTGATGTAGCTCCTCCTACGTGGAGCGGTTAGACTGGTCTAAGGGACCGATCAGACTGGTCGTCGGGGTGAAATCGGCGACGGCCGACGAACGCTAGCCCGGGAGGGACTCGTCAGGGCAGGCGCATGTAGGGTTGTTCTAGGATCGGCAGGCCACCTAGAACGCATTCAGACATCGTGGAGACGAAGGAAGAACAACCGGTGGAGGTTGGAAAAGCTAGGGTTTGGAGAAGAGGTAAAGAAGATAAAAAATAGTATTTGTATTGATTTTGATCGATTGGATACCTCAATCGGCCGTGACCCTTTATATTTATAGAGTGGGGTGGACTTATCACATTCCCTATTACAGATCTAGATCTATAAAAAATCTTAATTGACTCGGACTCCTATTAGACCTGTCGGTCCCTGCTGGACTGGCCACAGTGCCACGATCGGTCAGACCGCTCAGTCGGACCGGTCAAATCGGTTGGTGCTAATTTTAACTGTCAACACATCTCGCCGGCCTCCACCTTGCCGAGGCACACCGAGCACTGCTCCGCATCGACGCCGCCACGGGCCACCGCCGCCATCACGCCTTGCAGACTTGTTGTACGCGAACCCCGGCAGCTTGGCGATGTCCACGCCGGCGCGGCGCTCCCCCGGACTGTTGCCTGCTGCCACGGCGGCAGTGACCGGCGCTCGGCCGCGGACGCGGTACTTGCAGAACAGTACGATGACTGCAATGAAGGCGCGATGCCCGTGAAGCCGGAAGCTGAATATCACCGTCGCTTTCGTCGGCGGGTGGTGCTCTGGCGATGTTATGGTTGTTCTGCCGGAATGAGAAGCCATGGTGGCAGTTGGTGTGGCGGCGAAACGGCGGTGCTTCCGTTGGAGCTTTTCCTGCACAAAGCTGCGGTGCGGCGGACTGCGGGAGTATGGAGGCGTGCAGTTGTCTGTAAACTCGAGCAGGCTCCCAGATGTACTTCTCCTGTGTCTGTAATTTTTACCCAGGCTTTGTTTAGTTACAAGGTGTAAATTTTTTGAAAGAGAATATTTCTACATTTGAAGTACTAAATATAGACTAATCACAAAATTAATTACATATCTTGTCTGTAAATCGCGAGACGAATTTAATGAGCCTAATTAATCCATCATTAGAGGTTGTTTACTATAGCATTATTATAGCAATTTAACGTCTAATTACGGCCTAATTAGGTTCATTAGATTCGTCTCGTGATTTACAGGCAAACTATGCAATATGTTTTTTTACTTTGTCTAGATTTAAATCTCCATGCAGGTGCCGGAAATTTTTTTGGAATTTTGAATTATGCAACTAAATAAGGGTTTAGTACAAGGGACAGCGTGGACTATCCTAGTAACCATTGAATTAACTTTGGGAATAATTTTTTTTGGAGTTTCATCATGCCAGGTCGTAGTGATGCATGTTTTCATTAAAGTAGAAATGTAGATGAACGAGAGAGAATTAGGATCATTGCATTGATCAGTTGTGTATATGTACACGGTGAAGGGGAACAAATGATAACATACATCAGGGATGAGACATCTCTTGTGAATGGGTGACAACTGACAACTGTTATCTTCGCCGCCAACACCAAAAAAACAACAAACATGCCTGCTGATGTACGTAGTACATGTAAATGCATAATCTATGTCTTGATTGGCTACTTGGTGACTTAATTCTTTGGAATACTACTCTTCTAAAGATATTTTTCCAATTGGAGGGAAAAACCAAAGTAGGGTTGCTGCTGTCAAGAAATGGTGCTGCTTGCGCTTTGAGCTTTTCCCGGTTCAGGCTACTGTGGCCTGTAGGAGTGTAGACGCGTTAACAGTGGCCGATCTAGAGATTTTATTTTGTAGAGCCTGAGCGAACATAGAAACTAGAACATACTCGCACAAAGACCAGTCATCAGACACTAACATAATCCAAATTTGATTGTGGTTTTGTGGATAGTTAAGTTTGGCACCAATGGAGTGTTGTCCAACAATCAAATATATATTAAGTAAAAATCAAGAGAAAAAAATCATGGTAATTATTTTTTCATGTCTTTAATGTGCATGAAGCCATGCAGGTGTTTTCCCTCACTAGAGCCCAGGCATGCAGGTGCCTAGGGTCGCTGGGCTCTGGGCCCATCCCTGGGTGTTAATATAACAAGTGAATGGTATATGTGGGGAAAGGGGTATGTGCAGTTGTTTTTAAGCTAGACGCTCCTGGATATCCAGTTTTCGGCATTTTTTTACTTTGTACAAGTGATAGTGTGTAGGCACTAACAAATTGACTTTGGGACTTATAATTGTGTTTCATAGTAATGCGAGGTATACTGATTATTCTAGAGTTTTGTTACACCGCAGCCTCATCATAGGTAATGAAATCTGGTATATTGAAGTTCCTTCCTCTTGTATCAAAATAAGTTATAGTTTCTTTGCAACAGAAGAATCCGTCTCTTAGAGCCAAAATGGTTTTTCTTGAGCATGTATTTTCATCCCAATACACATGGAGAGCGCTGCTTACCCGCAGGAAAGTGACACTTCTGACTTAGGTGCTTCAGACATTGTGCATAACCGGTTGGTAGAATGATCTTACTAGTTGCTCTTGGTGCTAGTTCAACATGAAAGCGAAATGCAATTTGGTGTTTTCTGGAAATGATAAACTAGGAGATGGGGTTGATCAAATTTTCTTTGTTGATCTCCTAAAAACTCGTCATTGGATTAGACAGAGTTTCGCTATTCAACGCCAAGTAATGCCGCCTTTCTTGGTACCCAAGGTATGAAATTTTTTCTCTTTTTTCAAATTTATAAATGAAATCAGCCGAACAAGCCAGCATGTAATAAATAAAATAAATATGCCATAGTTAGAAGTGATGAGAAGAGGCGGGTGTGAGTTTTACTCCAAGATTGGTTCGCTAATTGTTTTTAGAGACCCTCGAATTATCGCAGAAGTCTGATTTTCAATCTTCACCTACAAAACTAGATAACATAGGCCATCCGACTATTGAAACCGTGCAAATTTAGCATTTAGGATAGTTTTCAAGGTGGCTTTACATTTTTTAAACATAAAAAATTCTAATTAGCTTTTAAAAAAAATCAAAACTAATTCATTTTGAAGCAAAAAAATATGAAACTAGTAACCGTTTTTTTTCTCTAAAAATGTAACCTATTTATTATTTCTCTATTTGAAACTTAATTATTTAAAAACATTAGACATAATTATAAGTAACTAAACAATATGAACATAAAAAAATGGATTTGAATAACTGAAAAGTATCATACTAATAGATATGTTATTGGTATGTTATAATTTTAGAAAAAAATTTATACCCATTTTGTACTTTTTAGTCAATGAATTACCTATAAATTTTTTAATTTAAATTTGAATATTTTTAATTATCACAAAATAGAAAATTACCTTCGAAACCACCTAAAGGGTCAAATTTGCCTGGTTTCAACAGTTGGATGGTCTTTGTTATCCGGTTTTGTAGTTAAAGGTTGAAAATAAAACTTTTGTGATAGTTCAATGGGTAAAATGGACTTTTCCCTTGTTTTTATCAAGGGAAACTCGGAATCTCGGTTTGCCACTTTCGTACCAAATTTGGAACTCTCGGATTACATGGTGCAGCTGCACCTGAAAACTGAACTAAACTACACCCGCGTATGCTGCGCTTGAGTAGTTGATGACGAGTAGCTAGGTAGCAAATTAAATGAAGTGATGGTCCTGAATGGAATATACAAGATTGAAAGCACAACAAATTCCTGATGTATATACAAATGCATTATTACAAAGGCGACAAGCTAGCTACGAGTTAACGTGCAGCCCGTCAGAGGAGCAAATAAACCCATGACCGGCGCCGACGACGAAGTAACTACACCGGCTGGAGCGCCTGTATTGGCTCCGTCGTGGTTGGCGCTGCCTGGCCGTCCGCCGGCTGTGGGCTGTGGCTCGACGACGTCCGACCGGCAGATCGGGCATGTGGCGTGCGACAACAGCCACAGGTCGATGCACTCCACGTGGTAAAGGTGCTTGCCCATGGGCAGCCGCCGCACCATCTCGCCGGGCTGCACCGCGCCGAGGCACACCGAGCACTGCGCCGCCCCGTCGCCGCCGTTGCCCCTGCGCCTTTGACGACTGGGTGTAGGCGTACTCCGGGAGCTTGGTGACGTCGACGCCAACATGGTGGTGGTCCGTTGCTCCTGAATCGCCTTTCACCCCGGCCCCGGTGGCGGTGACCGGCGCTCGTCGGCGGAAGTGGTTGTAGAAGTAGAAGAAGAGGACAGCTACGAGCGCGGTTCCCGTGAGCCCGATGCAGGTGTAGCTGAAGATTATCGTTCCTGTCGTCGTCAGGCGTTCCTGCCTCTCCGACATGGGTGGCGTTGGTACGAAAGATGCCATGATGGATGATGGTCGTCGGAGCTCGGCGGCGCGCGCGATGGAGATGGCACACGGCTGGCTTGCTCTTTGAGCCGACCTTTCGCCTGATCCAAGGGAAGTACGGCCAGGATGAGTACGGGGGGCTTATGATGAGAACGATACGGATGGCTTTGACATTGATTGCAGTTTGTTGTTGATGGGACAATGGGAGAGGATTGTAGCTGTGGTTCTAGTATTTTATCCTGGAAATTCTAGTACTCGAAGCTTCATGGCTGCCCGGCCGGAAGAAAGTGACACTTGCAATTTGATAAGCAGCTAAGCAATACAGTGTCAACTCTTTCATCCGTTGACCAGGATGAACTGGTTAGCATTTGCGAGATTAGTTTATTTAGTACATAAGAATTCGCATGATTGGATCCAACTTGAACTACCAAGACCTAGAGATATCATTTTCTTGTCCTCATCTGATACCGCCTCTTCCCTTAGCACACGGCCATGAACTATGATTTGATATATATGTTTGGCTCAAAACTAAATTCGCCAAGTTGAGAGACTATTTCTTTACAAAGCAAAATGCGGATGAGTTCAAGGTTGAAATGGTCCGGAAATAACTTCCATTGTTAATTTGTGGACCTGAATATATGTTGAGACAAGTGCCTACTAGCTTGGGGAGCTAGCTAGGATTTGAATTTAGTGTATACGTTTGCTGCTGCACCAGTCAATTTCCAATCCTCCCAGCCGCGCGCCGCGGCTTCGCGGTCCGCACCATCCACGGAAGGCAAGATGCGAGTGTGGAACAGCAACAGATGGGGCGCCATCATCTTCCAGTAACATATGTGGAAACAAGAACTTCTTTAGTATACATACTGGTGTTAATGGCATCTAGATTTTATATCACTGGTGAGAAAATTTTAAACCAATTTTTGCCATTTTTGCTAACATTTTGTGACAAATCAGCATGCCAGAATAGATCGAGGCCTATAGATGGCCAAATGGGCCATGTCAGATGGGCGGCACGGAAAACTGCACTAAAAAACATGATACGAACACAGAATACGGTGGGTTTAGTGTCAGTGCCAGCATGACACGGGCGTAGTGTAGTATGTGGACCGTAACTCCAGCACGCAGTGTTGGCACGGCACGACACGGATAATGTATAGGCACGGGCCTGGCACGGTACCTATCTGATACTAGGCATTAGATCTGATCTACAAGCAGTTAAGCTTGACCTACTAGCCGTTAGCCTTACAGACGTTCTAGACCGAGTGCCCACTTAAGGCTCGTCACAGCGGCCAGCGTATATATGCCGCGGACGACGCCTCTCGCCCCTTCCAAATTACCTAATCCTTCACTCCACTCCCTCACCTCGTCCGACTGCCTCTCGCGATCGCCTCTTGCCTCTCACTCGCCTTTCACCTCTCCCGCTCCACCGTCGGCCCGGCCCGGCACTACTACAAGACTTTTTTTCCTTCTAGTCCCATCCTCCTCTCCCATTTCCGGGCTCCACGAATCCGTCCCCAAACCTGAATTTTGAGTGGTTTGAACCTTTTTGTCATAGTAGTGTCTGGGCCCGCACTAACACAGCGTGCTGACCGTACCGTTGGCATGACACGGCACTACTAAGGTTTAGTGCCGAGTAATGTAGTACAGAATAGTGTCAGTGCCGAATACTGTTAGTGCCGGGTCGGCCGGTCTGCATTTTTGGCCATCTATATCGAGGCCACAAGTGACATAATGTTAGACTAATTTTTGCCATTTTTCTAACATGGCGTGACAAATCAGTGTGCTAATGGATCGATGACATGAAAATACCTTGTTGCCGATAGGTCAGCTAGCTTCCTCCCGTGCAGTTCCTCTACCCTTCTCTTCTCTTCTTCGTCTGCTCTCCTTTTTCTGTACAGGAACTACAGCTGGGTGCAGAAAGGAAGAACGTGTCTAGCTCAGTGGCGGATCTAGAATATATAATTATTAGGAGAAACTTTCTTCTACTTGTAAACAACTTTAGTCTCTCCTCACAATGTATTCATCTCAAAAAATTATAGGCGAGTCATAGTAGAGGCTCTATGGATCAGCGGCGCTAGAGGGGGGGGGGGGTGGGCTGGAGTGTGACAAAACCGCCAAATTAAATCTCTAATTAAGCGTAATGGCCGTCATTTGAACACATCGGGCGCATTAGCTTAACGGCTTAATTTGGCGATCCTTTCTCAACCCACGGCCCGATTGAAACGTCACCGGTAGTCCCACGCGAAGGTGGGCGCAGATGGTACAAGCACGACTCATTACATAAAAATACAAGAGCGAACACGATATGAAACATTAAGTTTTACAAACCGAGTTCAAATACATAAATAATTTACTAACCTAACTTTGCAATAGACACGACTGAAGTTCGAATATAAAAGATCCTACAACTACTCTATCTTTCACCAGTTCTGATCTATCAAGACCGGTCAGACCGGTTCACCCAACCGGTCAGACCGGTCGGCCCTTCCTACCGACACCACCGGTTAGACCGGCATAACGGACCGGTCGGACCGGTCTACGCAAAACAGAAAGGCTGCACCCTCAGCCCCAAGTGCACAAACCGACAGCGCCCTAACCTAAGGGTTCCGCTCCTCGACCTGCCACCCCTCTGCGTCCCGGCGGATGAACTTGACACAACAGGGGCAGAAATCGACGTCCGGGTGTCCTGTAATAATAAAGGTGGCAACAAACCCTGAGTATTCTAATACTCAGCAAGGCTTACCCGACCAGTGGGTATAACTTAGCCCACATATCTAGACATGCAAGGCTTTTGGCTGGCGGGTTGTTTTTGCAGAAATAGCAACTAGAGGTGTATCCTTACTTTCAACATTTTAGCCGCATTTTTTTTATATAGCTAGACTCTCACTAAAGTTTGCCTGTCTACGCACACATGTGGAGCATCCAAATAAGATTCAGAATTTATATCCATTTTTATATCTCTAATACCCTAACTCATTCGCTACGGTGTGACAAAGAGATCAAGGCCCTCATATCCGCGAGACACGGCGAATCAATCCGATTTAACCTTGCAAGGTGGACCTAACCAACACGGCACGTATAAGCCCCGTCGAACCACACGCACTAACCCTTCCCCTCCCCGCCTCGAACTACAGGACCGCCCCACCATCATATGGTCAGCCGAGCTCAACGTGAGACCACCAAAAGTAAACATGCATTCCTATTTCTCCGCGACTACTCGACTACCCTAGGAGGTGAGTTGAAGTCCTGTACTTTCGAAGCAAAGCAGTACTAGGCTTACCGGTTTCGACTACCTCCTACTCCCAGCATGCGGTTAGTACAAATTCAATCCCCGATCAGCACTGCCACAACGGCCGGTCCTTAATCAACACGGGCGGGGCTAAGGCACCCAGGAACCCTGTGCTGCTGCCAAACCTAATATCATCATCCCCGCCCGGTCTCACATCTCCATATCCATTTCAACCATTTCTCAAATACTGAAGTATATAAAGATAATAATGTATCTCACGAGTAACCAGAAATTACTCGGCTTCTAAAGTTTCCTGTGTCTCGCGAGTGACATGAAGTCACCCGAATTCTACCGGACTTATTTAGCCTGGCACCGCTATCGACCTAGACATACTAGTAAAAACTCAAGGAAACCTAGGGATCATGCAGCTAGGGTTCCAATCAACTCTTGTTACGTAATGCGCAAGTAATAGATAAAACATATGCATAGTGAATCATAATTTAAAATAATAGAACATGCACTGGGGCTTGCCTTGCGTCTGCTGCACCACACTGGGGTTAGCCGGGCCTTGGGCCGACTCCCCGAGAACCTCCTCCTGCGGGGCTTGCCCCTGCGGCTCCGGTGGCTCCGCAACCACCTCATATACGACCTCCTCCGCCGTGGCTGCTACACGTGTGCATATGCATATGACATGAGAATGCATGCATGATTTTATAAAAATTACAAGTAATCGATACCCAACTAAATTTCCAACTATTTGTATCACCAACCACCTATTTACTCCTGCTCAGCCTAGCTATACTGGTCAGACCGGTCTCTAACACCGGTCAGACCGGTCCTACTCTCGCAGCAAGCTACCGGTCAGACCGGTCCCTCCGACCGGTCAGAGCAGTCCTACCCAGCCAGGAACCAGAAACCTTGGCGCGGCGAAAATCGCCCACCATCTCTAAAACCCGACTAGGAACTAGTTCATGGGTTTGCCTAGGGGTGTTTGACTAGGGGAAATCCACCTAAAACCATCTAGAAAAGAAGATCAATCCATCCCTAGCTAGAATACCTTGAATGAGTCTCTTCCCCACGAAACTTCGATTCCACTTCACCCCGGGAATGAGCACATGGCAGAGATGATCCTCCACGCCGATTTGGAGCTTCCCTTGACCTTAGATCACTTGGAAAGGGAGGGATTTGGATTTTTAGGGTTTGGGTGAGAAATGAGAGGGGGAGAGCCTGAGCTCGAGCTGAGCTCGGTGAGGGGGAGGGAGTGGTTGGGGAGATAGAAGAGAGTGGTTTAAATGCTGTGGGGCCCCAAAACCGCCAACTCGGGTTAGACTGCTCGCCCTTACCGGTCAGACCGGTCTGGGCCAGGCTGACAGGAAATGTTTTGGTTTGTGCTTTACTGTGTGAGTTTAAAACTAATCACTTTAATTGACTTAATTACCGAGGATTAATACCTAGGTGTTACAATCCTACCCCCTAAAAGAAATCTCGCCCCGAGATTTAATGGAAGTGTTAAATTGCAAGAAATATAGAAGGGTAGGTACCTTGGTAAGTTTGTAACAACTCCGGACATTTGGATTTAAGAAACTCTTCAGTTTCCCATGTAGCTTCTCGCTCGGAGTGATTGCTCCACTGAACTTTATAAAAATTGTTGGTTTGATTACGAGTAACCCGAGTCCTGAAATCAATAATTTTTATTGGTTGCTCCGGATAGACAAGATCGGGCTCCAGTTGCAGTTCCTCGATGTCAATCACCTTTTCTGGAACACGGAGGCACTTCCGGAGCTGGGAGACATGGAAAATGTTATGAACCGCGGATAATTGAGTAGGAAGTTTCAAGCGGTATGCCACAGGCCCACATTGCTCAACAATGAGAAAAGACCTAACATAGCGAGGTGCGACCTTTCCCTTCATACCAAACCGTTGAACCCCTTTCATTGGAGATATCCGCAGATAGACATGATCCCCCGCTTGAAATAGGATAGATTGACACTTCTTGTCCGCATAACTCTTTTGTCGGGATTGTGCAATTTTCAAATTTTCTTGAATAACCCGAACCTGCTCTTCTGCTTCATCTACCATATCGGGTCCAAAGAACTTTCTCTCGCTAGCTTCTGACCAATTCAACGGCGTTCTGCACTTTCGTCCATATAAGGCCTCAAAGGGAGCCATTCTAATGCTATCTTGATAGCTATTGTTATATGCAAACTCAACCAATAGCAAGCACTCATCCCATTTTTGACTATAGGTGAGCACACATGCTCGAAGCATGTCTTCTAAGATTTGATTTATCCTTTCTGTCTGGCCGTCAGTCTGGGAATGATAAGCCGAACTGCGGAGGAGCTGGGTGCCGAGGGCGGCGTGAAAGTGCTCCCAAAACCGGGCAATGAACTGAGCGCCCAGTCTGAAATGATTGTCTTTGGAATTCCATGAAGACTCACAATATGGTCCATATACAGTTGAGCGTATTGCTTCGCCGTATGTGTGGTCTTTACGGGTAGAAAATGCGCGGTCTTGGTGAGATGATCCACAATAACCCATATCGAGTCAAACCCCTTAAAAGTTCTGGGTAAGCCGACAATAAAATCCATACTGATGTCCTCCCACTTCCAGGAGGGAACTCTCAGGGGCTGCAATGGGCCGGCTGATCTCAAGTGGCTTGCCTTAACCCTCCGACAGGTGTCACACTCGGATACGTATTTAGCAATTTCCCGCTTCATCCGTGTCCACCAAAATCGTTGCTTCAAATCTTGATACATTTTGTTACTGCCTGGGTGGATGGAATACCTAGAGAGATTGGCTTCATCAAGAATCTACTTCCGTAACTCCAAGTCCTTAGGTACCACCAGGCGACTATCAAACCATAACACACCCTCACCATCCTGGTGAAAACATGCAGCCTTAGGATCATTTTCCATAACCCTCTGTCTAATTTTCTCCATGCCAATATCATTTTTCTGAGCCGCAATAATATGATCTCGAAGTGTTGGAGTGAGAGTAAGAGTAGCAAGAGTACCCTCAGACACCATAGTCAGATTCATCTTCTCCATTTCTTGGCACAAAGTGTCATGCACTGCTGTGGCTGAGATGCAACTGCAACTGGCCTTACGACTCAACGCATCGGCTACAACATTAGCCTTGCCCGGGTGATAATGAATCTCCATATCATAATCTTTAATCAGCTCCAACCACCGTCTCTGGCGCAAATTCAACTCATTCTGGGTGAAAATATACTTAAGGCTCTTGTGGTCTGAGTATATATGAACAGGATTGCCAGAAGGTAATGGCGCCAGATCTTTAATGCATGCACGACTGCTGCCAGCTCCAGATCATGAGTAGCATAATTTTCTTCGTGCCGTCTGAGGGCTCTGGAGGCATAGGCAATCACTCGTTGGTCCTTCATAAGGACGCAGCCTAGGCCCGTACCTGGTGCATTTCAACAATTATTAATGGCCGAAGATTGTCCGGCGAAGACAAACAGGGATGAGACTGTAGCCAAGATCCGTACCTGATGCATCACAATACACATCAAAAGGCCGGGTAATATCTGGCTGAGTGAGGACAGGGGTAGATATCAGAAGCCTTCTTAGAGTCTGAAAAGCCTGCTCACATTTGTCGTCCCACTTAAATCTCACCCCTTTCTTGAGTAGTTCAGTCATGGGTCTAGCAATTTTTGAGAACTCCGGTACAAACCGCCGGTAATACCCTGCTAGCCCAAGGAAACTCCGGATCTCTGAAACAGACTCTGGAGTCTTCCAATTCAGGACATCCTGAATTTTGCTAGGATCAACAGAAATCCCCTTGTCCGAGATGATGTGGCCCAAGAACTGGACTTCCTTTAGCCAGAAATCACATTTGCTAAATTTGGCATACAGCTTGTGCTCCCGCAGGCGCTGAAGCACAATGCAGAGATGCTCTGCATGTTCTTCTTCATTCTTGGAAAATATCAGGATGTCGTCAATGAAAATCACGACGAATTTATCCAGCTCAGGCATGAACACCGAGTTCATGAGATACAAGAAATGAGCAGGGGTATTCGTTAGCCCGAAAGACATGACCAGATATTCAAAAAGTCCGTATCTGGTGGAAAAAGCCGTCTTGGGAATATCCTCAGCTCTAATCTTTATCTGATAATAGCCAGAGCGGAGATCAATCTTGGAAAACACTTTGGCCCCGAATAGCTGATCAAACAGAATATCAATCCGGGAAAGGGGATATTTATTTTTGATTGTGATGTCATTCAGGAGTCTGTAGTCCACACACAACCTGAGGCTTTCATCTTTCTTTTTCACAAAGAGTGCAGGACAGCCCCAAGGTGACTTGCTAAGACGGATATAGCCCTTATCAAGCAATTCCTGCAATTGTTTCTTTAACTCCGTCAGCTCATTAGGTGGCATCCGGTAAGGCCTCCTAGAAATCGGTGCCGTACCCGGTTGCAATTCAATGGTAAACTCCACATCATGATCCGGTGGCATTCCAGGCAGATCATCCGGAAAAACATCCGGGTATTCACACACCACTGGTATATCAGCCACATTTTTGCCCTCGACCTGATTCAATGTTTGGGCTAAAGAGGTACAATTCCTAAGATACACGGTCACAGGGCCATGAAGGGCAGAATTGATGTGCACTGTCTGTGATAGAGTGTCCAAGAGAACCCCTTGTTCTTCCATCCAGTTCATGCCCAATATAATATCTACCTTCTGGGTGGGCAAAACGATGAAACAGGTGGGATAAATTTCCCTCGCACTAGTAGGGGTACTCGCCTGACTATCAAATTTGTAATTATTTGATCCCAGGTGAATGAATATTGTAATGAATTTTCATACATTCCATCTCCGGCCCAAGTTTAAGAGCACACTCCTTGCTAATGAATGTGTGAGATGCGCCCGAATCAAATAGTACTTTAACGGGGCGATCATTTACTGAAAACGTACCCGTCATTACTGGAGCTCCCTCAGGAATACCCTCAAGGGTGGTGTAGTGCACTTGCCCCGGCTCGAAGTGAGCCACTTGCTACTTCTGACTCTGCTGACTGGACTGCTGGCCCTGCTTGGGTGGCATCGGGCGGTTCCGTGCAAAGTGTCCCGGCTGTCCGTAGTTGTAGCACGGGAATAAATTGGGGCGTACCCCCGGTTGCTGCACCCAGACCTTTTGCTCATTCTGCTGAGGAGCAGGAGGCCTGACTGTCCCCTGTGGCTGAGTGTACTGAGGGGGCCTGTATCCCCACTGCTGCTGTGGCTGGTGCTGAAAGGGGGCTCGCTGTGGGCCCGACTGCACCAAGCGAAACCCCCTGTCGGCGCCTTTCTCTTCTTCTCTGCCTTGTGAGCTTGGTGGGCGTCCTGCTGTATGATAGCCCCATTGACCAGCTCACTGAAACTGTCAAACTTGACCATTGCCAAGCGATCCTGGAGCTTACTGCTGAGCCCCTGCCTGAAGCAAGCCTGCTTCTTCTCATCGGTGTCTACATGGTACCCAGCATACTGTGCCAATGTGTTGAAGGCCTGGGAATACTGTAGCAGATTATTATTGCCCTGCTTCAGGGCCAGGAACTCTGTGAGCTTCCTTCTAATCACCCCCGCTGGAATGTGATGTGCCCTGAAGGCTTCCTTGAACTGTGCCCAAGTGAACCGGGTGTCCGAAGGGAACATTGCCACATGGTTATCCCACCATGTGCGTGCTGGGCCCCTAAGCTGCTGAGTGGCAAACTCTGCCTTATCCCCATCATGGTACGGGTGCAGGGTGAATTTGGACTCGATAGTCCGAAGCCAGCTGTCTGCCTCCAGTGGTTCGTCCACCTTATGGAAGAGCGGTGGTTGAGTAGCCAAGAATTCTGGATATCCAGGAGCAGGCGGCTGGTGGTGATGTTCAGTTTGCGGCGCTCTGCCTTGTGCCACAAGCTCACGGAGGAGTGCCATCTGCTCATCGCACCTAGTGAGCATGGCCGCGATGGCCTGGGCCAACTCAGGAGGGTTTGGTGGCTCTCCCATTCTGCATTCAACCATGATCGGGTCAGTTATATTTTTATGAATACTTAAGAAAAATCTTGACCGCAACTAATATCCGAATCATGGAAGAAATCGCCAAAATTCGATCATTTGAACACAACATAGAGGTCTCTGTCCGCGCTCAACCGGTCAGATCGGTGCAACCGACCGGTCAGACCGGTCTGCATGGATCTGCATGGGGTCTACGTAGATCAACCGGTCAAACCAATGTCCAAGACCGGTCAGACCGGTCCCCAGCAGAGATGAACTTCTAAGTCCTAACTGTGCACCAACCCCATAATTCAAATCATTTACTGCAAATTTTAGAAATCACGATGCCATGATGCATGATATAATACATAAACACCCATACCAAACTTTCACATGCAACTAGAAATTTATATGCCACGATGCATGATCGTCTTACGTAAATCTCTCCACCAAACTAAGCACCTATTCAATACCAGAACGTAGACTATATATAGGGCTTAGTACGAATAATCCCCACCCTTATTTGAAAACCACTCTCACCCTAAGTCGGAAATTCATTTTTAATTTGTACTTTCTGAAAATTAGTCATGCTCGTACCACCCCCAGTGCGTTTCGGCTCTGATACCAGCTGTGACAGAACCGCCAAATTAAATCTCTAATTAAGCGTAATGACCGTCATTTGAACACATCGGGTGTATTAGCTTAACGGCTTAATTTGGCGATCCTTTCTCAACCCACGGCCATTCTCATTCTATTCACAATACAAGTTTTATATGGAACTAGGCGTATAGCCCGCACATTTGCGCGGCTAATACTGAAAATTCAAAAATTCACATGTCGTTATATCCTTACTTAAACATTATACTATTTTTTTTACAATACATCACCCTATTCATTATCGTAAATTATGTCTTATTGTTAGTTAAAACAATTCAAATATGATCTATCTATAATAACAATTTGATTTGTTGAGCTTTAATAATATTATGCATATAATTATTCTTATTTTCATTTTATTTTGATTGATTGTTGTTAGCTTTAGTTTTTATTAATAGTATATATTTGTAACAGATACATAGCTAAATGGTATTTCATATTTAATTTTTCATAATGACATTGCTAGGTGATTTTTAATTAGTCACAGGGGTATTTAGGCTAAATTTTTCGTAATGGCAGTGTTGGGTAATTTTATTTTTTTTCTCCGATTAACGTGGGAATTTCTAGGCTTTGAAAGCGAACGTGGAGGCTTCGTTTGTTGGCCAAATAATAAGATAATAGATTCATTTGTAGTTAAGTAGTTGTCAAATTAGCAAATTAGATGATGTGACAACATTAGTGATTAGTGAGATGGTAACGTTTTCATCACAATGAACTCATCATAAATATTATGGACTTGGCTAAATTACGACCGGCCGTAATTTAGCTTTCCACTACGGCCGGTCCATTTTGGGAATAGCAAAACACATTGTCATCAATTATTTCCTTTTTAAGCAAAAACTACTACCCGCGGCATACTCTCGGGTGGGAGCGCAACTGTGGCAAGGATAAGGACAAAAAAAATGATGTCGGCACATGCAAAATCAATCTCATGCTTTAAAAAGCTATAATTTTACAACAAAGCATCAAAATTAAAATCTGATTGCACCATTGCTTTGCTCGTAACAAAAAGATCAAAACAAGATCTCACTTCAATATGTTTCGATGATATTTTTCTCGTACAGTTCCAAGAGCACTTTTGTTAAAAGTTGAAAGCATCTCATAATAAACTCCGAAGCAATTTAGAATAAATGTACAAGCCAATAAAACAGATTCACAATAATATTCATCAGTCATCACGTAACCACTAGATACACCCTGCTTATACTTGACTTTAGCTTGTTGTAATAGTCTTTACCTAACTTATGAGCACCTTCCATGACCTGTCATATAATGGGAAAAATAGGAATACATCAGATAGTATGTAGCACATAAAGTAAGTTGGATAAGCTGAAGAACTACCTGTTGTATCCTAATTATCAACAGAGGCATTTGAAAAATAAAATGTTATAAAAATTGCCTACATGCATATGCATTTGCTTGTTTCGTAGCCAAAAAATTGCACAACTAAAAGTATTACTTTGCCTAACTAATAATCATGAATTTCCTAGATAGAATAAGCATTGTTTTGGAACCATATAAGCAAAGTTCTAAGAAAGTGCGAGAAAATTAGAGCATGGACAAAAGATTCAATTGAATTTTACAAAACCATATACAAAATATGAAAAATGGCATTTCAATAATGAGAAGTTGCAAACAAATGTGCTACTACCAAGCTGCTGAACTCAATCAGAAAACAAACCTAGCAGATTGTCGGGCCTGCATGAATACTAGGGATCAAAAGAACTGCACATACAAACTTATGAGTTTTAATAATTGCTCTGAGGAGCTAGCGTAGTTGGTCTTAACGACGTTCAGTTCTTGGAGAGGGAGTCCTAACAAATACCTCTAGTATATATTTCATCAAGTTCACCTCCATGACATATAAATTGCTGCAATTATTGGAGAAATGCAACAGTCCCAAGCTATAATTGCATAATACAATATATTGGTCTAAAAGTTTCTAAAGAGCCACTAGTTTTGACTATCACATCATTGTACGAGCTCATTCATATCTTGCCTGCAGCAAAAATACTTTTCTTGGAGCTTGAGTGTGGACAAGCAAAGAAATGATGCTTTTTGAAATCTAAGAGTGAATCAAGTCTTACTGCATATGTATCTTCTTGCAGAGTAATGTAAACCATAGTTCCTTTTGGATATTCACAAATTATTTGAGAAACCTCCTTCTCTGTAGATGAAACAATAGAAGCACCTCTATTAGGACATTTGTGCACATATGCACAGAATTAGAGAATCTATAAACAATACAAGTGTTTTATTTCAGTCAATAAATACAATTGCTCAATTAAGCAGGGAAGAATAGCTAATCACTGTTTAAATGCTTGGTCTGGCCATTTTAAATTTGGTTACCAAATATTATTAACTTACTACCTCAATATTACTTAAATACAAGTTCAATATTATCAAACTACTTTGTTACTGCATAAGAATATGACCATGACCTCTAAAATTACCCAGAAAATATGTAATGCCAGTGTGAACTAGTAGCTGCAGTTTTACAGGGGAGTGATATGCATAAAAAGAGCCGAGTAGGCTGGTTGCATAATGTGTATAGAAAAGAAAAATAAGGCTGCATAGTCTAACAACCAGATATTAGTTTTTGTATACAAATTAGAAAGCGCTTGTTTATAGTGTGAATAAAATTTATCCATGTTGTCATGAATGTTTGCCAAAAGAGCCTGCTACCCCTCCATCTCCTCAATACAGAAAAAAAGGAAGTACATGTCTAATCAAAAGAGCAACAAACGGGATCTAGTAGGAATGCTCCTATTTCTTTGTGACAATAATTCAGATCATGCTTCAAAAACTGAACAATAGTTCTAAAGAACTTTCTCTAAGATCTAGTGGGAATGCTACCATATCTATACAACATAATAAAAATGGCATGTATAATAACATTGCGTAATCAACTAAACTATATTACCTTTTGGGTGCCATATTATTGCCTAATTAATAACCATATAACTGCCCAAATTAGTCCATATTATGGCCCAATGAATTTTGAATATGTACTCTCAAGATGACTGCAAGCATAGCATTAACTCCCATGTGGTCAGGCTAAATTCTGTGTTAAATACCAGTGCTGATAGTAGTATATTACCTTGTACTTTAGGCAACCTATGAAAATGAATTCTAAAATTCTAAATTAAACATTGCCTAATGAAGTAAACTATTTTGCCTGGTTAAGATCCACATTATTGCCTAATCAGAACCATATTCATGCCTAATGAAGTATATTATTTTGGATAATCCAGAACCATATTTATTTCTAAAGTTCCTGTTCATTTGTATTTCCTAACGAAGTAAAATGCCATTTACTAAAAAGTATCATTGCCTACTGAGAAAACAAGAAGCAAAAAAATAAAGGTTAATATACCACATTAGATGAGGCAGCACGACCTTGCTGCTGCTTCTTCCCTCTTGTCATTGTAACTTGGTATGGTTATTTGAACAACACTAACCAGGTTCTCAGGTGAATCATGAATGTGTTGTCTGCACCCTGCAGATATACACAATTAAAAAAGGAAAACTATGTGATTCTGCATAGGCAATATATCCAAGTGTTTTAGAAAAAAGGCAGCTATCAAATCTCTGCTAGAATGTCCTACCCCAGCAGAAACACTGTTAAGATAATATATGTCACTGGTAAAAAAGCTAAAGGAATAACAAAAGAGCATTATGTTATCTAACTCTGGTGGCTTGGGCTATCATTCAATTAAGCTACCCATTTCTCCTGATGAAAAAAGACGTACCTAAAAGTAAAGACACTAGCTCTTAAGCTCCTGATTTAAGTTGTCTATCCTATACTGTATTTAGAATCTAACCCTGAAAACTGGGTGGGATATACAATGGTACTGTGTAGAAACCCCTTTCCTTTGCAGTCATCTAGAGACAGTTCAAAAAACCATGGTCGCACTATACTTTTGTTTCTAGACTTAACAAAAAGGATTTGAGAAGCTTCCAGCATGTTGATCGATTGATCGAAGATAAACTAGCCCTGCTTATGCAAAAAAGAACTATAAGTAAAACAGCTAAATATATATATTCATTAGTAGAGAAACACATTCAATTCCAATGCAGAATAGAGCCTTTTAGAGATATTACTTTGCCTAATTAATAACAAATTATTGCTTACCTGAAATCAGATTTGCATGTTTGTAATAAAAAAGTTGCTTAGTGCAGTGATGTAGTTGGGGAATCAATGTATTCAACTGCAAAAAACCTAACGATATTACTACACTAAGCAAAGTCCGTAAGCTATGTGTCATATGCATTGTTCAGGGATAATCAGCTATGTGCTCTAGCTGATTACTTCGTTATCGACAACGAACCAAGCACTTTTTAAGTCAGGAAAATGCAATAGTCCCTGAGAACCATATTAGCTAGTTAAACATGAAACCATGATAACAGATTAGATTGAATCCATCAGCTCATTCCAATCAAATAAGCTCACAAGTAAAGGTGGAGTTTATCTGAATTGGACCAGATAACAGGATGTGTGATCACTGTAACAAATATAATTCCCAATTCCCAGCATTTGATGAAGAGTATAAAAGCAATTAGCCCATGCCGAAGCATTCGGACTGCCCATGTACTGAGTGCTCCTTGATTACCTGGGCTTAAAATGTAATGGTAACGGACCATTTGATCTCTAAATAAATAGCATTCATGAACAAACCAGAAACTAGAGCACACTCCGCTGGCTTAACAAACAAAGTTGTTTCCCAACAGCTTGCAAGCAAAGATGCTCATGAATTGATAGATACTTGTGCATGCATGACCGTACGACGCGACCTAGTCACTCACACCACTAGTCCACTACCAATCAAAGCAATGTAAAATCAAGCAATGGCAGGAGTAGCAGAGATTTTACCAAATCCGAGAGTCCCATTCCCCTTACCCTGAATCAAAAATTCGGCCCCAAAACCGCATAGAGAAAGCAGCTAAACAAGGGGAGGTGATGGGAGCAGAGGGTGCCATACCAGGACAAAATTGTTGGCGCAGTCGGGAATTTCGGGTCCTCGTCGTCCTGGTGGACGATGTTCCTGGCAGTGACCACGCCCGCGAGCGCCGCAAGCAGGAGCAGAACCGCCAGCGAGCTGCGGGCCATGAACGGAAGAGTGGGGGCACGATTGGAGAGTGTCCAGATCTGCACTTCGGCACCTTGCCCCTGATAGACACCGTGGAATCCCCAGCGGATGAGCGCGATGATGAAATCCACAAAAACAGGAGCACACCAGGAAATGGCGTGGAAAAAACCACGAGGAGGGGGGACTTTTGGGCACGCGGCGACAGAGGAAATCACTCACCTCATCAGAGATGCCGTTGATCACCACCGGATCTAGCTGAGTTGCTGGTGTGTGGGTGATTCAAGAGGTTGGATGTGAAAAATCGCAAAATCGATGCGAGCGAGGAGAGAGGAGAGCGAATAACCCTAGAGAGAGAAAATGGGGAATGAAATGAATAGGTGCACTGACGCGCCACTCTCTCTCCCCTTCTATCTGAAAATGCGGAACCGCCGATCTGCACGTGGTGTACGCGGAGCCTGGATGGAGGACACACAGTGGATGGAAGTGGCCCTACAGCTTCACAAATTTATGGCTGGTTGTAACAGAGTCTTTACCGAATAGTATACCACATCATCTGATTTGCTTTTTTTAGAAAAAAGAACGTCTCCGGCCTCTGCAACCACGCACAAGGCAAACTTCTCAACACACGGTGACAAAATAGAGAAAAGAGTACACAAATAATTTATAGGAATTAAAAGCAAAATCTGTTATTTCTTCTCCATCCATTCTTGGAAAAGGTGCCAAGACGAAAACCTCCAATATCTTGCTCACCTAGACACTCTTCCTTATATTTTCACGCTATAGCAAGGATTAAAAATGCAGCCGCTCTCCTGAAGATAGCCCGCATAAATGAGCTAAATTTTTTTCTCAAAAATTAAATGAAGTAGACCATATCATCTTATTTGCTGATATGATATTTTTTAAAAACAAATAATACACTACTAGAAACGACGCTTTAGGCACCGGTTGAAGAGGTGCTTAGGCACCGGTTTTACAACCGGTACCCCCAAACCGAGACCATTAGCCTCAGTCTAGGATACTGGGTTTTTCACCCGGTGCCTTAGACATCCATTGGTACCGGTTGGAAAGACCAACCGGTACCAAAACATTTTTGGCAAAAAAAAAATAAGCAGGCATCCTGCTGCCAGCGCTCGGCCCCGAGCTCCTGCTGCCGGTGCTAGGGCCCGGAGCTTCGCCTCGTCGCCGTCGCCGCTCCTGCTGCAGTGCTCCGAGCCACTCGTGGCCTCCGCTCCAGCTGGCGTGCTCGGGCCCGGAGCTCCGCCGCCGAGATCCTCCCTCCTCCCTTGGCCGCCGATATCCGCCCTCCTCCCTTAGCCGTCGCCGCTCCTGCTGCTGTGCTCGGGCCCGCTCCTCCCTTGGCCGTCGCCACTCCTGCTGCCGCGCTCCGAACCGCTCGTGGCCGCCGCTCCTGCTGCCGCGCTCGGGCCCAGAGCTCCGCCGCCGAGATCCGCCTTCCTCCCTTGGCCGTCGCCGCTCCTGCTGCCGCACTCGGGCCCGCTCCTCCCTTGGCCGCCGCGGCGGCCACGCGCACGCTCCTCACGCCCCATGGCGGCGATAGCGGCCTCGCGCCCCATGGCGGCGGCGGCGGCCGGCTCCAGAGCGCCGCTCCCACGCCTCCCACGCCTTGAGGTGTGACACGACCCGGAGGAGGACCCGGTCGGGGAGGCCGCAGAGACGGTCGCCGCCGACGGGCGCGCCCTGCGCTTCTGCGCCGAACGGGCTACCTGCACCACGGCCCTCACGCTCGCGGTGCGTCCCTCGCGCTCCACCACGGCGGTGGGAGGATGCGGCCGTGCTCGAAGAGGTCGTCGGCCGTGCGCGGAGTTAGCAGGGGAGGCCCGCCACTCTGCCGTCGGGGATAGGCCGCTCCTCGGCCCTGCCCCTCCGCCGCCGGCCCGTGCGCGGCAGCGAACTCCAGGAGGCGGCGCGGGTGCTCACCGGTGCATGGAGGAGGGGAGGGGGCGGAGCAGGGGAGGGGCCGGAGCAAAGGAGGGGCGGCGTGCGTGGGAGAGAAAGGGAGGAAGGAGAGAGAGTGACCGGGGAGACAGATGAGAGCTCATCAGGTGCCGACAGTGAGAGACTTTAAAATATCGCGAGTTGGGAGCTCAGGTACCTAACGCATGCATTGGCACCGGGTCATGGCTTTACCCGGTGCTAATATCTGCTCTAAAGGCACCGGGTCGTGCCATCTAATAGTACGATCACTAACTTACATCTATAAAACTCAAACTAAATCAAGTGTCCTTCATCTCCTTGTGATACTTGAAACTAGAATGGTCCTTATTCTTGAAAATAGAGTCCGTGAATCGTTTGATCATGAATTTTGAGGAGTCTCCTTTCACATTTCATATGACACTTAACTTGCAAAGATTATTTCCTTCAAAACACATGTTAGTCGTATACGGTCGTCATTAATCACCGAAACTTACCGATTGCATCTACAGGCCTAGATGCGCTTCAATCTCCCCCTTTTTGGTGATTGATGACAACACAAATTAGAGATAACATAATATGAAATTGAAAGTGCCACAACTCATGCAAGATACGAGATAAGCAAGGAACTAAACAAGCATCCAATAACTGGAATAAAAGCACATGTAGAGATATGTCAACACAAGAGCATATACAATATCCAAACGACATGTCTGATTCATCAAAAGCCATGAAGAGCCAAAACACGCCACAAACCCCCTGCTCCCCCTATCTCTACTCCCCCTATCTATCTCCCCCCTTTGGCAACAAAGCACCAAAAAGGAAGGCGAAGCTACTCCTGGGGTGGAGAAGACAGAGTCGACTGGCTGGGTGAGGCGATGAAGCGGTCGGGGTCGTCGTCCGAGTCGTCGGAGGAGACGGTAGGTGTGACGGGAGTCGTCGTCGGAGGTGCCGAAGAGGTGGGTGGAGCTGAAGACGTGACTGCCTTTGTGACGACACTGGTGGACTCCGTCAGAGGTGCTGTCGAGACGGGAACAGAGTCCGCCGAGGAAGGACGAACAGCTGTCGGTCGGATCGGCTCGAATGTGAGTGTGGTGACCGGAAGAGGCTGAGCAGACGGGTGCTGGAACTATCGTAGCATCTCCTGCTGCTGGAGGAAAAGGGCCCGCTGCTCCTCGGTCATCCCAAACTGCTGCTGTCCTGGAGCTGGAGCTGGAGAAGGTATCGCAAACACCCCGATCTGAAGTAGTGGTGACATCGGTACGAGGCCAAGGGTGTCTGCACAAACCTGCCGATCGGAGGAGGAGAACCAGAGGGATCGTACTGGAGCTGCTGTGTGGTAGGGAACTGGGGCTCCGGCAGACCCTGGGCGGGGCAAAGTGTCCCGAAACAGCTAGAGAAGAACGTGAACATCTACTGCTGCTGCTGGGACTGAACAAGGAGCTGCTGCCTCACGGCCTCCTGCTGCTGCCTCAACTCCTGGAAGAGGAGTGTCTGAGCCTCTACCTGACGAGCCAGCTCTGCTAGTAGTCTGTTCTGGATCTCCCTCTATTCCAGCTGCTCCTCTGCAAGTGTCTAGATAAGAGCGGCAAGTGAGTCTGGCTGAGACACCTGAGCGGCTGTAACTGGTGGAGCAGGAGCTGGATCACGTGAAGTGCTTGCCTCGTCGTCGTGAGAAGCTCGGGGGACGAAAATAGTCGGAGTGTAGTCCTCGTCGTCCTCCGAGTCGTCTGTATCCACAGCCAAAAACCCGGGCAGCTGTGCCTCTGCCTCATCCAAAGCGGCGTCCTCAGCAGCCCTCTCCTCATCCCGGACTCTGCCCTCGGCCAAAGCACGCTCGTCAAGAGTCCTCTGTGCTAGGCACTGTCCCCTCAGGCCACATCTGCCGTCTCGAGGTGCAGGAGGTGAGTACTCCTTGAAGCTCGTCCTCGAGTGCTGCAGCTCGTCCATATGGGCGTTATGCCCGAGCTGTGCTAGGATCCAGCTGATCCAGTGAGCGAACGGCTGCTGACGGTGAGCTATCATCCCATCAAAGATCACCTCCTCTAACTCACAGATAAAGAGATCTACTATATCAAACTATCTACCAGTTTGGATGTGAATCAGAAGCCACTGCTGCAGAGCTGTGATCCCCTCATTGTACCCCATCCTATAGAGCAGACTCCGCCGAAGAGAGAGGTGAACTGTCTTGGCGAGCGGTGTGAGCCTGTCGGGTACCCTCGGTGTCCCTGGCAGAAACGGCTGAACAAACAGTCTGTTGGCCTCCTCATCTGCAGGTGGGTACGCTGGTGAGGGTGACGGGGAGGCCCAACGTCACCGTAAGTCAGGTGGTGTAGAGAGTGGGGCTCGTCGGTGTGTGGCACGCCAAGTAAAGTAGCCAGTCTCTATCGTGTCAGTCTGTAGTGCCTCCCCTGGAACATAAACTCAATGAACTAGCGGTCCTCGTCAACAAATAGAGTGGCGTAGAAGATCCGGACCCACTCACAGACATATCTGTCCCTATCACTAAGTAGAGCTCGCAGTCCTGGGTATACCTCAAAGAACGGGAGTATAGGAAGTCCCCTGCTGCCACTCTGAGAGAACCCCAGTGGAGTCTCCTGTACTCATTGAACCTGACGCCCAACTGATAGTAGGCATAGTAGAACGCCATCTGTATCCGTGTGAAGAACCGGCGGTCAACGTTCTCTTCTCACTGCTCTGGAAACCAGACCTGAGAAGTGACAAGTCAAAATCGTCGTATCTTCTGCGATGGCATCCCTCTGAGGTCGATAATATCAACAAAGTAGGGCTCTGAGGAACTGTCACCTCCGGGCTGATCCCCAGTCTGTGTGTCACCCTCTGTCTCTATGTCACCCTCTGACTGCTGCTCGGTTTGCTGCTATGACTGTGTGTGAATCCCTCGCCTCTGAACGTCACCCCATCAGGTCCGTGGACCACCGCGAGGCTGCGGTGTGGACTGAGCTGTCTCTGTGGTGCGTGTACGCGCTGAGCAGCGTAGCTGCGGTGTGTCCTATGGCTCCCCCTGCCTCTCTGCCTCTGCCTCTGAGTCCCTGATCTAGACTGACCGCTACGGCTGATCTGCTGCATCTGCTGCTGCAAGAGATCGGTCCCACTCACGTTCATCGCGAGATCTCTTCTTCTTTGCCACAACAACTGCCTTGCCCTTTCCCTTCTTATCGCCTGCCATCTATTAGAGAAATCGGTAGAAGATAATAGATTAAGGCGAGAATTATATAACAATACTAGATCAATATCTAGAAGAAAGAAGACCTAAGCAAAGCAATGATTTGATTGAGCCTAAATATGTGCTTCTAGTGGATAAAGTGTGTCTCAAGTGATTTGCAAGAGAGTTGTGACATGATTGAATTAAGAAGTGAGTGAGAGAACCACTAAAGCCTATGTGTGAGCACTAGGGTACCTAAAAGTGAGCAAGATAGGCATGCGTGATAAAGGTGTGAAAGTGTGTGCACTGATGATAGTCAAGTGTGACATGTGAGCAAGTGTACGTGAACAAGATGATATAGATTGAAAATCATATGCTAGAGGATGAAACAACACATACCACAGTTGATCCAAGAAGAACTCAAGGCAAAAACGAAGTGATTCACCCCAAGGGCAAATCAACGAGCACTTGGAGGGCAAGGCTCGGGGTGGAAGGGAGAGAGCCCCTCAGGCTCGAGCTCTGGGCACTAGTGCTACGCGCGGCGACGGTCTGTGCAGCGGCGGCAACGGCCCTAGGGTTTTGCGGCGCGGTGGCGGTGCGAGCGGCGGCGGACCGTGGAGGGGCGGCGGCGGCGCACGGGTGTAGGGGCGACGGCGCCTGGGCGCACGGGTGGCGAAAGGTGGAACAAGATGGTGTGGAATGAGACTGACGAGTGGGGCCCACGAAGAGATTAAGTGAAACAGAGAACTCGGGCCTGCAAACCCTAAGGCACCGGATGCACCGGTGGTGCAGAGGTGCCAAGCACCGGTGTAATTTTGAAGAGTTTAAAAATATTTGAATCCTGGTCAATAGCGTGGCACCGGTTAGACCGGTTAGAGGGCACTGGTGTAACTGGTGGGCATCGGTGCAATCATCGGGTTATCGTTCAGAGAGGAAATTTCTCAAGGTTTGAACGGACAGTGTCACCGGTTGGTCCGCAGGCGCTGCGTTGGTGTAACCGGGTGGCACCGGATAGACCGGTGGTCTAGCATCGGTTCAACCGGTGGCACTGGATTTTTTAGCTGAACTAGAACCTCTACTTGTAATCCAATTTTCAAAGAACCAAAGCCATAAACACTTAGATTGGATCATTTTCGAGAGACATCTTCACCCCTCAAACACTCATACTTATAGATGCTCGCAAGCTTTTACTTAACATAGGCAAATTAAGAACCAAGCAAGGATAAACACTAGATACAAGAAATGTATGAGCCATACGGCCTATGACCTTAGAGATTGAAACTTTAAGTTTGCTAGGACAACATTGATCTTATTACTCTTATGGAGTTGATATATCATATATGGCATGAATATGACTCTCGAAGTGTGATTTGCTCCCTTGTGATGCTACTACTGTGATGCAATGCTCATGCAAAGCGGGAAATTAAATATGAATGCACACTATATGACAAGAATAATGCATTGT
This sequence comes from Panicum virgatum, assembly GCF_016808335.1. Classification (NCBI taxonomy): domain Eukaryota; kingdom Viridiplantae; phylum Streptophyta; class Magnoliopsida; order Poales; family Poaceae; genus Panicum; species Panicum virgatum. The sequence goes on along the minus strand of NC_053148.1, from coordinate 31,137,068 downwards.
ATAAATTTAAATCTATCTTGTCAAGTTTGAACCCTCGGCAAGCTTCTTCATGATGAACCTTTCTATATGCCATGAGCGAAACAAGAAACCACCGGCTCATGCAAGACCCATGTTCATCACTATCTTGACAAGGTTAGACAAGCCCCTAGTATGTACGTATGAAATGCATCTATATGACAAGGCAATTACATGACGTTAGAAGCATCTAGCATGTTAAGCTCACTTCACAACCAACAAAAGGTGCTCTCATCTAGAGGTTTTGCGAAGATATCTGCCAATTGATCTTCGGAACGAACACCACAAAGTGATATATCATTCCTTGCCACGTGATCTTTTAGAAAGTGATGGCGAATATCTATGTGCTTTGTGCGAGAGTATTGAACCGGGTTATTAGCAATTTTTACGGCACTCTCGTTGTCACTAAGGAGCGGGATCCTATCTAATACCACACCTTAGTCCAAGAGACTTTGCTTCATGTAGAGGATTTGAGCACAACAAGCCCTGACGGCAATGTATTCCGCCTCCACGGTTGACAAGGCCACAGAATTTTGTTTCTTTGAAGACCAAGAGACCAAGGAACGCCCTAGCAAGTGGCACCCACCCGATGTGCTCTTGCGATCCACACGGCATCCGGGAAAGTCCGAATCTGAGTATACCAAGAGTGTAAAACTAGCACCTTTGGGGTACCACAAGCCTATACTAGGTGTATGTTTGAGATATCTAAGGATCCGCTTAACGGTACTAAGGTGTGATTTCTTTGGATTTGCTTGAAAGCGAGCGTACATACATACACTAAACATGATATTGGGCCTAGATTCGGTTAGGTAAAGAAGTGACCCAATCATAGAACGATAAAGAGTTTGGTCAACCGATTTACCTCCCTCATCTAAGTCAAGATGTCCATTGGTTGGCATTGGAATCTTGATCGGCTTGCAATCATCCATCTTGAATTTCTTGAGAATATCTCTTGTATATTTTTCTTGATGGATGAAGGTCCCTTCCTTTAATTGCTTGATTTGAAACCCAAGGAAGAAGTTGAGCTCACCGATCATGGACATCTTGAATTCCCTAGCCATCATATCTCCAAATTCTTTGTAAAGAGTAGGGTTAGTTGAACCAAAAATGATATCATCAACATAAATTTGACATACAAATAGTTCCTCATTGATGATTCTTGTGAACACTGTAGTATCCACCCTCCCGATCTTGAAGCCCTTGTTGAGAAGGAAGTCACGAAGGCGTTCATACCAAGCCCTAGACGCTTGCTTGAGCCCGTAGAGCGCCTTATGCAACCTATAAACATGATTAGGATATCTAAGGTCCTCAAATCCTGGAGGTTGTTCAACAAACACTAACTCATTAATAAAGCTATTTAAGAAAACACTCTTCACATCTATTTTAAAGAGTTTCATATTATGATGTGAAGCATATGCTAAGAGGATACGAATGGCTTCAAGTCTTGCAATGGGGGCAAATGTTTCACCAAAATCCAACCCTTCAACTTGTGCAAAGCCCTTAGCCACAAGCCTTACCTTGTTTCGAGCCACCACACCATGTTCATCTTGTTTGTTGCGGAAGACCCACTTGGTGCCAATGATGTTTTTGCCTTGAGGACGCTCTTCAAGAACCCAAACTTCATTGCGGGTGAAGTTGTAGAGCTCTTCTTGCATAGCCATTACCCAATTCGGGTCCTCAAGCGCTTCATCTATATTTGTGGGTTCCAACAAGAAACAAACGAGTAATGTTCACAAAAGGAGACATATTGACGTCTACGAGTTCTTACTCCACCGGAAGGGTCACCCATGACCAAGTCAATGGAATGGTTCCTTGAAGTTCTTGTTGGCCTCTCTTGTGAATGAGATGAAGGATCCTATAGTGGTTCGACATCGTGAGCTTGAGCTTGGGCTTGTTCACTTGTGATGTGGGTGTCATCAAATGGAAGTTGTTCTTGAATCACTTGCTCATCTTGAACGTCTTGAGGAGGATGAGAAGTATCATCTTCTTCATTGGATGACTCATCATGATGATTTGTTGGTGTAGTCACATCTTCAACCTTGGAGTCATCCTTGGAAGAGGCTTCAACTTGAGTGGATGGATTTGCATTTTCTTCTTCCTCCTCCTTTGGCTTGATTTGTCCAATGGCAATGTTCTTCATAACTTCTCGTAGTGGTTCATCACCTACATCATCACAAGAGAAACCTTCCCCTTGGGAGCCATTAGTCTCATCAAACTCCACATCACAAGTTTCTTCAATCTTGCGGGTGGCATTATTGAATACTCGATATGCTTTGGAGTTTGATGAATAACCAACAAGAAAACCAACATCACATCTACTTTCAAACTTGCCTAGGTGCTTATTTTTCTTGAAGATGTAGCATGTGCAACCGAAGACCCGGAAGTATGAGATGTTGGGCTTTCTCCCAATCAGAAGCTCATAGGGCTTCTTTAGGAAGTGGTGAAGATAAACCCGGTTGATGCATGGCATGCGGTGTTGATGGCTTCCACCCAAAATATTTGTGAGATGCCATAGTCATCCAACATTGCCCTTACAAGGGTGATCAAAGTCTTGTTCTTCCTCTCCACCACTCTGTTTTGTTGGAGTGTGTATGTTGATGAAAACTCATGCTTGATGCCTAAGTCATTGCAAAGCTCTTCAACAAGTGTATTCCTAAACTCCGTACCATTGTCACTCCGGACCCTCACAACACTTAATTCAAATTCATTTTGAGCTTGCTTTACAAAAATCTTGAAGATCCCCACCGTCTTGCTTATGTCCTCTAAAAAAAAGTCCAAGTATATCTAGAATAATCATCAACAATTACAAAACAATAGAGATTACCGCCAAGACTTTTGTAGGTGGTTGGTCCAAAGAGATCCATGGGTAGTAGCTCCAAGCTTCTTGATGTTGACAAGTAAGCCTTCATGGGATGTGATGATGCAAATTGCTTCCTGGCTTGACAAGCACTACACAATTTGTTTTTGTCAAATGTAACATCTTTTACACCAACCACCATACCTCGTTTGAATGCCTTCTTGAGTTGGCTCATCCCAATATGAGCAATGCGGCAATGCCAAAGCCAACCCAAAGAGTTCTTGGTGAAGCGACACGTCGCCAAGCTTGCATCATTAGATGAGAAGTCAACAAGGTAAATGTTACCATGCCAAAATCCTTTGAAGATCAAGCTTTTGTCCTCTTTGCTTGTCACTATAACCTCTTGATCACTAAAGGTGCCTATTAGTCCTAAATCACAAAGTTGAGCTATAGAAAGCAAATTAAAGCTAACCAACTCAACAAGCAATACATTAGAGATAGATAAATCCTTTATTATGGTCACCTTACCCAAACCTACCACCTTTCCTTTAGAGTTATCACCAAAGGTGACATGTTCATGATTGCCCACATCTTCATCTAGTGAGGTGAACATCTTTACATAGCCGGTCATATGTTGTGTGCTTCCGCTATCAAGCTCCCAATGCTTTCTACCGGCTTTGTAGTTCACCTACACACAAGTGAATCACTTTTGAGGTTTGGGAACCCAAGTAACTTTGGGTCCTTTGACATGAGTTACTAAAGCTTTAGGAACCCATATTTGACGTGGAAGCTTTTTTTTTCTTGGGTACCAATGAATTTTGCCTTAATCTTGCCACTTTTAAGTTTGATTAACAAGAAATGATGTTCATTGAATTGTGACTTGTAGTTAGTAGGCAAGGTTGGAAGAGGGCGATTAGGAGTTGGACACAACCTTGTACGATGTCCGGTAATTTGACAATGTTGACAATAGGAGCCCACTTCCTTGGTGAAGCATGCTTTGAGCTCCGGTGACTTTGGACAATTCTCCGGAGGCTTGGGGAATAATCTACCGCAAAAACTCATTAACCCAAGATGTTAATGATCTGAACTGCTAGTTCTATGGTTAACTTCAAGTTTTCGAATTTAGCCGAGGGGTGCCGCACGGCTAGCGCGCACATATCAGTGGCAGAACGTCGCGTTCAGGCGGCTTACCCTGTTCGCCGGCAGCGTGCGATGAAGCGGCTTTACTTCAGGTGACGGGCCAAATACATAGCATGCGTTGCAGGACTATTAGTGTTCGTGCTTACTACTAGCAGGCTAGTGCTACGATTACTTCCGTGTAATCTAAATCTTAACGATTACTTCCATGTAATTTGAATCTCAATCTTCAAGACTTAGGATTAGATGTATAACAGTTCAAGCTGGTTCTGACCACGGTCTTCAAGCCAGTGGTATACTACGTACATCAAGAATCGTCGGCATGCAGTACCAGCGAGAATCCTATCTATTCTGCCCCTTTTCTTTTCCAATCACGGCTAAATTCTTATGAGCAAGTTCTTTGCGTAGATTAAAGTGCGTAGAACAGATACAAACACATATCTACGCAGCAGATTAGAACCAATCTAATCTACTATCAATCATGTATGTACCTCGGTTTCTCACGTAGAGGAAAAACGAAGCTGTCGCGTAGGACAGTTCGGCTGAGCCGAGGGGACCTGCCGGCGTGATGCCGGCGCGATGTCTGAGTTGATGCCGATCAAACGTAGACGACGTCGAGGTTCTCGGCGCCGTCGATGTCGACGTAGATGAACTGGACGTCGGTGTCGATGTACAGCTTCTTGATGCGTCAACTCCGTCGATATCGATGTAGAGCATCGTGCTGATAACGTGTTGTGAAACACGTCGTCAACGTCAGATCGACTCTCTCTTAACAATCACACGAACACACGGAGACAAAAGAACACAAGTAAGAGAGACAAATCTTTATTCCTCCAATTCTCTATTTTACAATGAACATATCTCTCATATATATATTCCAATCAAAGTCTAGAGTTTCGGTAAGAGCCCACAAACAAACCGGACTAGGAATAGGACTTCCAGTCTTTTCCTTTCCTTCTAGGATTCTTGTTTCCAAAGTTGATTTGTTTTACAACAGGTACCATTATCTCGCTCAGCTCTATGCTAACTCAATCGGCTCGGCTCATTTTATTTTCCTGACGAGCAGAGCTAATATTTTAACTCAACTATTGAGCGGCTCGTGAGCCGCTCACGAGCTAAACCAGCCAACCATAATAGAGCTAAGCATGCACATGACAGAGCAGCCAACCCCCCCCCCCCCCCGGCTAGCCCAACATACGAACCCTAACCAGGTTGAACCCATGACACAACGGGTATGATTGTCTGGCCATCATGGACATTTATGCAACTCCTATCCCCCTAACCTAACGTGGAGGATTTCAATAGCACTAAACAGGGTTGTCACTACCTACATGCTACCTCTACAAACCGTTTGTATCAACGATCACTACTCTAGTCTTGCGCAAGGACATCCATCTCTATCAAGAGCACCCAATTAAGGGGGATGAAACCAAAATTGTGTCGAGATCTTACTAACTCAAGTTGACATGCAAGATAAACTAGCTCAAATAATTATCATGAAAGGATCACATACGTAACTAAGCATATGAACCAAACATGTCAAGCTGGATGAAATAAACGTTTAGTACAAAGTCAAGACATTACATAAATAGAATATAAAAGACATACCAACTCTCCATAAAAACTCTAACTCCTTGAACTACAACTCCACACCTGAACTACTCCCTAAAGCTTTACAAGTGAGGAATGGTTCACCACTACAGAATAGGCCTTTGTTCTAGGCCATTTGTCCAGGCAGCCTTTGGGCCCGGGACAATAGGTGGCTTTTGTCCCAGGTCCAACGGCTAGCCGGGCCAGCGGGGGGAACAGGGGCCTTTTGTCCCGATTGGAGGTACCAACCGGGACAAAAGGCCCCCCTTTTGTCCCTGTTGGTGTCTCCAACCGGGACAAAAGGCCTTGGCCCCCTTATCCCCTTCCCTCTCCCCCCGCCCGAGCCATTCAGCTCACTTGTTTCTTGCTGTTCTTGGCTCGGGAGAGAGGAGTTCTTGCTCATTTCTACACCACATTTGTGAAGATCTTTGATTCCCCGTCCATCCATCGGCGCTAAAGGTTTGGGACTTGTTTTTCTCTTCTTCCTTGGCTTGTATAGCTCATTTCATGCTTTACAAATAGAGAAAATATGTAGCTAGCTCATTTCTTGGACATTTAGCTAGATTGCATATGTAGGTGTGATTTTCTTTTAGATTTAGATGAGTATGTGGATAGTAGAAATTTTTAGAATGAGTGTGGACACTTCATGTGAGTGTAGACACCATATTGTGGATAGTTGATTTTTGTATTCATGAATGAATTAATGAAAAGAGTATGTTAGAATTGTTTGTATTATGAATGGATTATTTTGACACTCTAGTGATGTATTTATTCAGGCTCACATTAAAACCATCTAGAAGCTAAAAAAATCTTTATTTCGAAACAAGTATACGTCGTTAATCTCCATCCAACAGTGATGGCACTACCTTTCGGGGATACACAATGCACTATAAGGACGTCGCGAATCAGCTGGTCGCATCACCAGCACTTCCGATTGATAAGAAGACAGCATTTGACGCAGTCAGCATGGCCGTTGTTGTACTGAGAGCATATCAATGAGCACGCTGCCTATGCCAAGTGTTGTGCCTATTAATTGTAAATGTTGGTGCTGCGACTGGCCGATTGGTGACATCCTTGTACCGCACCGTGTCCCCCCGAAAGGCAGTGTCATCACCGCAGGGTTGAGGTTACATATACATTTTCAGAAATAAAGCTTTATTTTTCTTCTAGAGGATTTCTGGATATTGAAAAGAGTGTACTCCTGGAACTGAAGGGTGTCAAAGTAATTAGAAGTTATAGAGATTTCTTTCAATTAATTAGAGATTTCTTGAGGATTAATGATACATTTCATCTTTTTTATATGATTTCATTGTTATTTGCAAGTGTTATTAATCTGATCATTCTACGCCAGCAAGAAATCCGTTAGAGCATTCTGCGTTCCAACGCAAGGACGGTTAAAAACCTATGTGTTGTTTTCCGAATTTTTAAGTTTCATGTATAGTACTTCATTGTTAAGTTCTGTAATGGATTAAGTACTCCTTTTAATTAATCAAGATATATGATGGATATTGCATATCTTTTAATTATTCATGTTATGTTACATTTAGTTTAATTTAGGTTTGATATATTTTATTTATTCGATACGTGTAAAGAATTCAAATCGATTTATTTAAAATGCAGATGGACCGGCAATGGATGTACAATGCTGACCGACGTTCGAAAGAATTCATTGATGGCCTGCATTATTTTTTGTCTGTGGCTGAGGAAGACAAGCGAATGGTTTTATGTGCTGCCCGTGTGTTCATTGCAACAATAACAAGGATTACTCATCTTCAAGAATCCTACACAGCCACATTTTCGCAAATGGTTTCATGGAGAAGTATGTTTGTTGGACGTAGCACGGAGAACAGGGGCTTACCATGGAAGACAATGATGAAGACGATTTTGACGACCACTTTCCCGGGAATGCTGGAATCGGTCCATTCGATGACGATATTCCCATGGAAGAGCCCGAAGTAGATGTAGCAGAAAATGATCCCAGTGACGATCTGGGGCAGGCATTGCACAATGTGCAGGAAGACTGTGAGAGTGAAACGGAGAGGTTGAAGTTCTAGAAGTTGTTAGAGGACCACCTTAAGTTGTTGTACCCAGATTGTCAAAATGGATTGAAGAAACTTGGCACCACCTTGGAGTTGCTGCAATGGAATGAGACAAATGGTGTATCCGACAAGGGATTTGGTGAATTACTCAAACTTGTTAAAAAAATACTTCCTAAGGACAACGAATTGCCTGCCAAAATGTATGAAGCCAAACAACTTGTTTGCCCTTTAGGATTGGAAGTGCAAAAGATACATGCATGCCCCAACGACTGCATCCTCTACCGAGGCGAGTACAAGAATTTGGATGCATGTCCCGTATGCAGTGCATTGTGTTACAAGATTAGAAAAGATGATCCTGGAGATGTCGAGGGGGAGCCTCCCCGGAAGAGAGTTCCTGCAAAGGTCATGTGGTATTCGCCTATAATACCACGTTTGAAGCGTCTGTTTAGAAATAAAGATAATGCTAAGTTGATGCGATGGCACAAAGAGGAACGCAAGAAAGACTCGATGTTGAGATACCCCGCTGATGGGTCGCAGTGGAGAAAAATAGATAGAACGTACCCTGAATTTGATTTGGATACGAGAAACATAAGGTTCGGTATGAGTACGGATGGCATGAATCCTTTTGGTGAGATGAGCAGTGGTCATAGCACATGGCCTGTGACTCTTTGTATGTACAATCTTCCACCATGGCTCTGCATGAAACGAAAGTTCATCATGATGCCAGTGCTTATTCCGGGTCCAAAGCAGTCCGGAAATGACATTTATGTGTACCTAAGACCATTGGTCGAAGAACTCTTATTGCTCTGGGGTGATGAAGGTGTACGGATGTGGGATGAATACAAACAAGAAAACTTCAACCTACGAGCATTGCTGTTCGTAACGTTCAATGACTGGCCTGCTCTTAGTAACTTGTCAGGACATTTGAACAAGGGATACAAAGCATGCACACACTGTTTAGATGATACCGATAATATATGGTTGACTCACTGTAAGAAGGTTGTATACATGGGTCATCGTCGGTTTCTTCCCATCAGGCATGCGGTACGAAAGAAGGGCAAGCATTTCAAAGACCAAGCGGACCACCGAACAAAACCGATGCACCGTAGTGGTAAAGACGTCTTCAACATGGTAAAAGATCTAGAAGTTATTTTTGGAAAGGGATCTGGTAGCCAACCTGTTCCGAACGAAAATGGAATGGCGCCCAAGTGGAAGAAGAAATCTATATTTTGGGAGCTACCATATTGGGAAGTCTTAGATGTTCATCATGCAATTGATGTGATGCACCTCACGAAGAATTTTTGCGTCAACCTGATAGCATTCTTGGGAGTGTACGGAAAGACAAAAGATACAGTAGAAGCACGTCAAGAATTGCAACGTATGGAAGAACGAGATGCCTTACATCCACAACAGCGAGATATTGGACGACAATACTTAAGTCCTGCCAGCTATACTCTTAGCAAGGAAGAGAAAGAAACCATGTTTGACTGCTTGAGCAGTATAAAGGTTCCATCTGGATACTCATCCAATATAAAAGGAATCTTAAATTTCGCAGAGAAGAAATTTACAAATCTCAAGTCCCATGACTGCCATGTGCTTATGACCGAACTTCTTCCGGTTGTGCTGCGGGGGATTCTGCCTGATAATGTCCGGTTAACCATCGTGAAGCTATGTGCCTACCTCAACGCAGTTTCTCAAAAGATAATTGACCCGGAGAATTTGATAAAGCTGCAAAACGATGTGGTGCAATGTCTTGTTGGCTTTGAGCTGATATTTCCACCATCTTTCTTCAACATCATGACACATCTTCTAGTGCACCTTGTCAAAGAGATTGATATCCTCGGACCAGTATTTCTACAAAATATGTTCCCATTCGAAAGGTTCATGGGGGTACTCAAGAAATGTGTTCGTAATCGAGCTCGTCCAGAAGGAAGCATCGCCAGAGCCTACGGAACTGAGGAGGTCATTGACTTTTGTGTTGACTTTATTGATGACCTCAAACCGATTGGAGTCCGTGAATCGCGATATGAGGGGAGACTAACTGGAAAGGGTACATTAGGAAAGAAATATTATGTCTACACAGATGATTTCTCATTCAAGAAAGCGCATTATACGGTTCTTCAACAATCATCCTTGGTTGACCCATATATCGAGGAACACAAGAAAATTCTGCTCTTCAATTTCCCGGAAAAGTCTGAGGCATGGATTACACGTGAGCACATGAACACTTTCTGCAGCTGGTTGCGGAAGCATCTAATGCATAACATGGATATAAGTGAACAATTGTTCTTATTGGCTAGGGGACCATCTTGGAATATCTTAACATACCAAGGGTACGAGATAAATGGAAACACATTTTATATGATAGCCCAAGATAAAAAGAGTACCAACCAAAACAGCGGTGTTCGTATGGATGCCACGGACAATAATGGAAAAAAGGACACATATTACGGCTGCATTGAAGAGATACGGGAGCTGGATTACGGTCCCAATTTCAAGGTGCCTCTATTTCGTTGCCAATGAGTTAAGCTATCTGGAGGAGGGGTAACAAAAGATGAGTATGGGATGACAATAGTTGATCTCAACAATCTTGGGTATAGAGACGAGCCATTTGTCCTAGCCCAGGATGTCGCTCAGGTTTTCTACATTAAGGACATGTCCAGAAATCCAAAGAAGGGGATAAACAAGCAAAAGGATGAGCCTAAGCGATACATAGTTCTATCAGGAAAGAGAAACATCGTTGGAGTGGAGGACAAGACAGACTTGTCAGAAGAATATAATAATTTTGTTGCCATTCCACCTTTCGAAGTAAATGCTGATCCATGCATCCTGCTAGCCAATGATGATTCTCCATACTTGCGCCGTGATCATAATCAAGGGACATTTGTGAAAAGAAAGTCTGTTACCGCTAATCCTTCATGTACTTGAATCATTTTATATTATTGTATAAAAACGTAATCGCAATTCGAATACTTTTATTATATATGTACTGTACAATTATACTTTATGATGTTATATATATTATTTTTTATATTTTCACTTAATTACCAGACTCAATTATAATTTTCATTCAATAATGGATTACTCAACTAATTTTATTTATTTCATGAAATTACATTCACATTAACACACTATACTCTCTCACTAACACACACACTATCTCTCAAACTCACACACTACTCATTAATATCATGAAATTGCTTAATTTTATCTAAAATTCACTTTTTAAACGTTAATATCATGACAGAATCCACTTTCTGTCGAAAAGCAACAGTTTGAAAAAATTTGTTCACCTAATATATTTTTGCATGGTCAAAATAACAAATATGATTTCAAAAAAAGTTAGATATTTTGTTGACCCAATCACTTGAATGAAAATTAATTATTTTTGTTGCGTGTATCAAGTTTATATAGAGATAAGAAATTTTGTTCCATAATTTTTAGAATCATAATTTTATTAACTGAATTAACAAATGAAATCCAATTTTAAAAGAGGAGTAAAAAGAAACAAAAACAAACATAAGATTTGGCGGGACCGAGGGAAAAGGGCCCCTTTTGTCCCGGGTGGTAGATCCACCCGGGACTAAAGGTGGGCCGCAGGCTGGGAATTTTCCCGGCCCGCCCAAAATCATCTTTAGTCCCGGGTGAAGCCACCACCCGTGACAAAAGGCCCTTTTGTCCCAGGTGGTGGCTTCACCCGGGACAAAAGGCCCCCACCATATATATCTCCCATTCCTCCGCCTTCCTCCAGCACTTGGTCATCCCATTCCTCCGCCTTCCTCCAGCACTTGGTCAGTTCTAGATCTCCGCCTCGCTCGTGCCGCCGCCGTCCCCTGTGCCCACCGCCTCCTGCTCGCCGCCGCCGTTGTCCCGGAGCGCCGCCGTCCCCCGCCACCAGAGGATGCGCCGACCAAGCTCCGCCGCCGCACTGCGCCGCAAGTCCCGAGGTCCGCCATCCCCGAGCGCCGCCCAGAGCTCCGCCGTCCAAGAACACCGTCCAGAGCTCCGCCGCCCCACCATGCCGTCGTCCCCGATCTCCGCCGCCTCGAGCCCCCACCCCGAGCGCCGATGTCGTCCCTCCTCCCCGCTCGCGCCTGTCATCCACCGCCGTGCCGCTTGCACCGTCGTCATCCTCGACCTCCGCCTCGCCCGTGCGCCGCCCCGAGCTCGCTGTCCCGACCTCGCCCCGAGCTGCATTAGGTGAAAATGGCACCGACCGTGGGCCGTTGCCGCCCCGGCCCCCAAACCCTAAATTTTGTACAAATTTTACTGAATTAGGTGTTAATTTTATTTATTATATATTAAGTAGAATTCAATTATTAGAATTAGGTGCAAATTTTGTGCAAATATTATTAGAATTCAATTTTGGATATATTATTAGAATTCAATTATAGATATATTAGTAGAATTCAATTATGGAAATTTTATTACAATTCAATTTTGGATATATTATTAGAATTTAATTATGGAAATATTATTAGAATTCAATTTTGGATATATTATTAGAATTCAATTTAGGATATATTATTAGCGACAAATTATGGATATATTATTAGAGAGAAATAGAGAAGGAAATATAGAATTAGAGAGAAATTCTATTATGATGTATTCATTATTTAATTATGTCATTCAAAGACTTTAATTTATCATGTATTTATTATTTTTTTATGTCATTCAAAGAGTTCAATTTATCATGTATTTATTCTTTAATTATGTCATTCAAATATTTTAATGTATCATGTATTTATTATTTAATTATGTCATTTGTATTACTTCTCGAGCTCGCAAACTCGCGCTAACACACAAACATTTCCGATAGTTTCCGATAGTTTTCGATCGTTACCGATCCCGACCGAATCGTTTCTGATAGTTTCCGATCGTTACCGATCCCGACCGAATCGTTTCCGATAGTTTCCAATCGTTACCAATCCCGACCGAATCGTTTCCGATCGTTACCGATACCGACCGAATCATTTCCGATAGTTTCCGATCGTTACTGATACCGACCGAATCGTTTCTGATAGTTTCCGATCGTTACCGATCTAAATATGTGGATTATTTAGAGAATTTTTAAGGGTTTTATTTGTATTCATATTTTAGTTACGATGGACCCGCGACACACAGACGTGGAAGACGAACAGTTCCTGTTGAATATGATTGGCGAAGGTCAAGGAGATGTCGCTGAACAAGCTGATGATGGCAGCAATACCGACATATATTTGAATATGTCCGGTGATGGAATTGAGCCACCATCTATTCAGGATGACGCTGCTGCTGAACAAAGTTCTAATGTACATATCACAACTATACTTATTTGTAGTGACAATCATATTTTCATCTGAATCTATATGAATACTATGAATGTTTTTTTATAGCCGTCTGGATCATCGTCGCAACAGAAAAAGACGAAGCGAGGCCCAACAAAAAAACTGGAAGGGCGGTTCATTATAACGGAAGTTGGTCCAGATGGCGAACCGATCGCTCTAGAAGCTGCCGCCAAAAAATTCATAGGACAATCCGGATGTATTGTCAGGGACCTCATTCCCGATCAGCTTCAGGCTCTGGAAAGCTTCCAATCCAAGCGAGGATCGGGATGCGGTACCCGAAAGAGAAAAAGAATGGTGCTGGCGGGAGCTTAAGAAAAACTTCATGGTTCCAGCTGAATCAGAAGAGATATGCAAGCGATGGATCCTGTGTAAGATGGCCGAACAGCTGCAATCATTCAAGAAAATTTTGACGAAGAAATATATCAAGACCGGGACCACACCCGTATTTACCGGCGAGCTTGAAAAGCTCAGGGGTCACTCGGATGCATTTGTGGAATACAAGTCTTCAGAGCATGGGCTTCAGAAGATGCAGAAGGCCAAAGACAACACCTCGAAGAAAGTGTACCATCACACTCTAGGCCAAGGAGGCTACAAGCTTGCAATACCTGAATGGGAGAAGATGGAGCAGGATCTGCTTGACAGAGGCATCCAACCTACGACCATGAACTGGCCTGAAAGGTCAAGGACCTGGTTTTATGGTCACGAGGAAAGCTTGGACCCATTGACTGGTGACTACATCTATGGGCCAAACATCTAGCGAGCAGCCCAGAGACTACAGGAGGCCATACAAGCAGCGGCCGAGGGAACATCCGGGCCGCACAAGAGGCAAAGGCGTGGTTCCGTGGAAGTATGGGTTCAGGGATTACATTGAATCATATAGAAGCCGGCAAAGAAGAAAGAATGATGAGCGGGAGCACTTGCGAAGGCTAGAGGAACGGCTCATGTCATGTAACACCCTAATTTAAATTCCAGCATTTAATAATAAATTTAATTGGCTTTATTTAATTTTCTAAGGTTTATATGTTTAGTCTTGCATTTAAATTAATTTTTGATTCACAAGTAATTAAAATTTGTCTAAGTTTAAAATTTGTTGTTGCATTCATGTTGGTGCATTATTCTTTTTGTTTGAGTGCTAGGTTTGAATTCAAATTTGAATTTGAATTCAAATGGTTTTAGTTTGAGTGGTGTTTGAAATAGGAAATAGAAAAGAGGAAAACCAAACATGTGAACCCAGCCCAGCCAGTCGGCCCAACCCGCTCCTTTCCCTTTCCTGGTTCAGCCCGCTCCACCTCTCTCTTTCCTTCCCTGGCGGCCCAGTCCCGCAACGGCCCGCTTGTCTCACGCCCCGATCTAGCCCAGTGCCAGGTCCACTCTCTCCCACCTCCCGCTCGCTCTCTAGCCCGTGCAGCGCGCTCCCCACCTCCGACAGATGGGCCGGCCCTGCACCCTGCTCGCCCCACCTGGCAGCCACCGTAGTCCTGCAACCCGGCTCAGCAGCCCACGCCGCACATGCCCCCGCCTGACACCCCGGGCCCAGCTGTCGGTTTCGTCTCCCCCGCGCTGCGCACTCGCAACCGAACGCCGCGATCCCAGCCCGAGATGCTCGTCGGCCATCCTTATCGGGCGCGCACGCCGAGATCTCGGCCCTGCCCTTGTAACCACCCATGCCGCACACCCAGGAACCATATCCCCCACTCTAGCGACACCCCCAAACACTTTTACCACTCCCAGCGACCTCCTCACCGGAGCAGAGCCCCGCGCCGCCGTGGTCTCGCTTCTCCGCCGCACTGCAGCCTCCGTCGAGTCGCGCAGAAGCTCCGCAGTGCCGCCAGGGAGTTTCTCAAGCCGACCCGCCCCGAACTCCGCCCGCGTAGCGCTAGAATTCCACCCGGCCGCCGCCGCCGGTAAGTGCTCTGCCCGTGAAATTCCACATCGCCGGCGCGATTCCGCTCTGTCCAGCTGTGTTCAAATATATTTGCAGATCTGCCCAGAATTTTTGCACGGACCCCCCTGAGTTTTCTAGAATTCGAACCCACCGTCCAGCCCCTGTCATTTTGCGCATTAGACCCCTGATTTAATGTTTAATTACATTTAGGCCCTCGGTTTTGCCCAGAACCCCATGTAGCTCAGTTTTTCTCGCAGTTAGGTCCCTGGATCTTGTTTTAGGCCTAGTTTTCACGTTGTAGCTCCGTTTTATGCGTTCTTTATGTCAACGCGATCGTTATAACACGTAGAATAGTTCTAGCATAGTTTTGTTTGCTGTTTTCATATATTGTTGTATTGTTTCTTAGTATATGCTATTGTTTGCATGTATGTTTATGTTGTGTATTGTCTTTGGCCATCTTCTGAGCAGTTTGAGCAGCAGCAAGAGCAATTTGAGGAAGGCAAGTATGACATGAACAACACCTATCACTTTAAATACAATTTCATACTGCATTTTAGTACTATATACCTATAAGGATTTCCTAGCCACTTTATCTCCTTTATATATATCCCTTGGGTTGCATTTTGGTTAGTTGTGTTAGGTTGCTGCGTTATAACACACTTGGTCCTTTTTAATTAATATGATTAATGGTTTATTGCAACTTAATTCTGGGAGTGGCCCTCTGTGCTCCATGCTTGAGTGGCTCACGTCTCGTTAAAATATGTTTTGTTAGAAACATGGTTTAGGGGGCCAGCACGGTGCTTAGTGCTTGGTTGGCCACTCTCCATAAGGACCGGTTCATAGAGCGACAACCTGGGACAACAGCGCTACCACAAGACTGGAATGGGACGGTCTTGGCGTAATAATTAGGTCTTTTTGGTTTGGAGTAACTTACCTGCGGGTTAGGGGAGGTAAGCTTCTATGGCCCTCGTACTGAGTGGCCTCGTCTGTGCTCCGTGTCTTCACGCCCACTAGACCTGCTCCATAGTCGCGGTTACTCCTTACCAACGAGATTCTTTGTAAAGGACTCGTAGTGTGCTTGCTAGCCATCTCACCTAAGGAAACGTGATGAACAACTAGCGTAGCCCACGACTTGTGGGTAAAGATGTGCAACCTCTGCAGAGTGTAAAACTGGTATACTAGGCGTGCTCACGGTCATGAGCGGCCCAGATCCTCCTTTTGATTAGTGGGGTTATCTTCCTTTGGTTAGGAGGGTTTCCCCGGGTGGTTTGGTTGGCTTGGTTTGGTTTGGTTTGGTTCTCAGTAGTATCATAATTAATTTTGATTAATTTCTATGTAACTGGGTTCATGGTAATTCATCCACTTGTACGAGGGAGTTCACCCGGAGCTACCAGGAGTACGAGGACTTCTAGGCGTTCGTCTCCCAGTCGACATCCCTGTGGTGCCCAGCTTCCGAGAGACTTCGTATATGTTTTACGCTTCCGCATACTCTGTATCAGACATTTTTTCATTAATGTAATAAATAACATTCGTAATCGCTTTATTATATCTTTTTACGTGATATGTGTTGTGATATATTGTTCATTCTGTTGTATATACGTGTGACTTGATCCTGGCACGTATATGATTGCTCGGTTTATGTCCTTTTATAAACCGGGTGTTACAGAGTGGTATCAGAGCTATATCGACTGTAAGACGAAAGCCTAGATAAAACTAGTCGAGTTTTAGGTCTTCTTCTCTCTAAGGCTTGTCTGCTGAAACTATTTTGCTATTATATTCCTTGAATTCTAAGAATTTTTACTCGTCTTGCCTTGATTTCTCTCTATAGAATTAGTTTCCGTAGATTTTGGCCTGAAGTAAGTCGACTGACCATCATAGGTGTAAGCTAAATGACCCCTTTATAATAGCACGATAGAACGTTCCGCGACGCGTTGTGTTAGTCGAGTCGTGTGTTAAACTCGGCTAAGCTGTGAAATTTGTATGCTTGTTATTATGCTACATGTTTGATCTAGATTTTTGAATGATTGCATAGTTTAGTAGTAAAAAATTTGCTTAACGAAAATCAGCTCTTAAGTTGAAGTTTAATTAATTAATAAAATGAGATAGATCATTGGGGGTAAAACTGTCCACTCTATCCTGTCTACTTTATCATGCCCAAGTTTTCTTGCAGAAAAATATCGTATCCATCTGAATTTATTTCTGCAATATCCTTACTTATGAAATCTTTTGTCCCAAAACCAGATGGTGAACACCAGGCGTGGTTCTGACCAGCAGGGGCAGAACAACCAGGGTACTGGGATACCGATGCCTCCGCCTCTGACCCCGGAGTAGTACTTCCGGCTCCAGATGCAGATGATGGCTACCCTGAAAAACATTGTCCAGGCACTTCAGCAGGCTCACACTCAGCCTCCGCCTCCTCCACCGCCGCAGACCCGCGACAGGCGTGCTGAGTTCCTGAGGGGTCACCCGCCGACGTTCTCTCACACGTCTGACCCACTTTATGCAGACGACTGGTTCCGTGCAGTGGAGCGCCAGCTGGACATCGCCTAGTGCGATGATCGAGAGCGAGTCTTGTACGCAGCAGGACAGCTGCGAGGGGCAGCTTTGGACTGGTGGGAGTCACACCCAGTTCAGGACCGCGAGGCTTTCACCTGGATCCAGTTCCGGGAGCGGTTCCGCAGCCACAACGTCCCCGCGGGCGTTATGAAGACGAAGAAGAAGGAGTTCCTTGAACTTAAGCAGGTAAACTCAGATATAATCTTATAGCATTTCCTTTTGAGCTAGTATCCCCCTTGTTCTATCTTTCTGGAGCATGAGCTAATCATTCGTCATACATCTGTCCTTTTCACTTCAGGGAACTATGACGGTCACGGAGTATCGTGATCATTTCCTTCAGCTCGCTCGCTACGCCCCTACCGAGGTCGCAGATGACCGCGACAAGCAGGCGCACTTCATCGAGGACTACATCCAGTACGCGCTGCTCAACCTCCGCTTCGACGACTTCAACCATCTGGTTGACAGTGCACTCAACACGGAGCGCAAGCACCTGGAGATGGAGGATAAGAAGAGGAAGATCACTCCCGTTGCTTCCGGCAGCAACACCCGTCCTCGCCTCCAGCCGCCCCAGCAGTACCAACAGTAGCAGTACCGGCCTCCTCAGCAGTACCAGCAGCGGCCGCAGCAGTACCTGTCTCGACAGCAGCAGCAGGCAGGTCAGGGCCCGAGGTTACCGGCACCTCCGGCTCGTGCTGCTCCACCAGCTCCGCCAGCACCTCAGGCTCCGCGGCAGGCAGCTCCTCCTGCCGGATAGCAGGCTCAGGGACCCCTTCGCACCTTCTATCACTGCGGCCAGCCGGGGCACTACGCCAACTCTTTCCCCCGGAAGGCGCAGGCGGGACAGCAGGGGCGCCCAGCTCAGCCCAGGGCGCCAGCACAGGGTCGGGTGAACCACGTGACGGCCGAGTTAGCGGCCGAGGCTCCTAACATGGTTATTGGTACGTTCATGGTCAACTCTCATCCAGCTACAGTGCTTTTTGATACCGGTGCTACTCATTCTTTCATTTCCAAGTCATATGCCGAGCAGCATCGTATACCAGTGCAGAATTCTACCCCCCTTCATCAGATGGAGGCTAGACCCATGGACGGTATTCACGTGGTGTCTGAATTCCCGGATGTCTTTCCGGATAATTTGCCAGGTATGCCGCGTGTACGCGACATCGAGTTTTCTATTGATCTCTTGCCTGGCACAACTCCTATTGCAAAGCGGCCCTACCGCATGGCACCTATAGAGCATGAGGAAGTTAAGAAGACCATTGATGAGTTGCTAGCCAAGGGCTATATCCGTCGCAGCTTTTCTCCTTGGGCTTTTCCGTTGTTGTTAGTAGATAAGAAGGATGGCTCGAAGAGAATGTGTGTCGATTATCGGGAGCTGAACGCAGTTACCATTAAGAACAAGCATCCACTGCCCCGTATTGAGGATCTATTTGATCTGCTTCGAGGTGCTCGTGTATTCTCGAAGATTGATCTACGTTCGGGCTATTTTCAGCTGAGGATCCGTCCTGGGGATATTCCGAAGACGACATTCACTTGCAAGTATGGGCTATATGAGTACACGGTCATGTCTTTCGGCTTGACTAATGCCCCGACTTTCTTCATGCACTTGATGAACATGGTTTTCATGGATTATCTGGATGTCTTCGTGGTGATTTTTATTGATGATATTCTGATCTTCTCCAAGATAGAGGCAGAGCATGAAGAACATCTGAGGCTCGTGTTGCAGAGATTGAGGAAGCATCAGCTGTATGCTAAGTTCAGCAAGTGCGAGTTCTGGATTGATGAGGTCCCATTCCTCGGTCATATCATCTCCAAGGGAGGCATTGCAGTTGATCCGAGCAAGGTGAGGGATGTGCTCGAGTGGGAGACACCGCAGACGGTGAAGGAAGTCCGGTCATTCTTGGGCTTAGCAGGATATTATCGAAGGTTAATTGAGAATTTCTCCAAGATCGCGAAGCCCTTGACTTCCTTGCTAGAGAAGAATGCAACATTCATATGGACTGATGACCGTCAGATGGCATTTGATGAGCTGAAGAAGAGGTTGACTACGGCGCCAGTCCTTACTCTGCCAGACCATAGCAAGAGGTTAACGGTGTACTGCGATGCCTCGAAGGATGGTCTTGGTTGTGTTCTGATGCAGGAGGGCAGAGTGATTGCTTATGCTTCACGGCAGTTACGTTGCCATGAGCTGAACTATCCCACTCATGATCTTGAGTTAGCCGCAGTTGTGCATGCTCTGAAGATTTGGAGGCATTACTTGTATGGGCAGCAGTGTGATATCTACATTGATCACAAGAGCCTCAAGTATATTTTCACGCAGAATGAGCTGAACATGCGGCAAAGGAGATGGTTAGAGCTGGTCAAGGACTATGACCTGGAGATTCACTATCATCCGGGTAAGGCCAATGTTGTGGCAGAGGCTCTGAGCAGAAGAAGCTATGTCAACATGGCCGTTGCTTTCCAGATGCCTCAGGAGTTATGTGAGGAGTTTGAGCAGTTGAGTCTGGGTTTCTTGCATCATACTTCGAGTGCAGCATTCGAGGTAGAGCCCACTCTAGAGGCAGAGATCCGGCAGCATCAGAAGGATGATGAGAAGCTGCAGGAGATTCGTGAGTTGCTCAAAAAAGGCAAGGCTCCTCATTTTAGAGAGGATGATCAGGGTACTTTGTGGTACAAGAATCGGATTTGTGTGCCAGAGGGGAATGATCTCAGAAAGTTGATTCTGAGTGAGGTTCATGATACGGCTTACTCTATTCATCCGGGCAGTACTAAGATGTACTATGATCTTAAGGAGCATTTCTGGTGGCCCGGGATGAAGCGTTCAGTCGCCGAGTATGTGGCCATCTGCGACACATGTCAGCGTGTGAAGGCAGAGCATCAGAGGCCAGCCGGTTTGTTGCAGCCGTTGAAGATTCCCGAGTGGAAATGGGAGGAGATCACGATGGATTTCATAGTGGGATTGCCTCGTACTCATCAGGGGTACAACTCTATATGGGTAGTAGTGGACCGTTTGACGAAGGTTGCTTACTTCATTCCGGTGAACACTACTTACTCCGGTGGCAAACTTGCAGAGTTGTATATCTCTCGGATTGTCTGTTTGCATGGTGTGCCCAAGAAGATCATATCTGACAGAGGATCTCAGTTCACTTCACGGTTCTGGGAGCAGCTCCATGATTCGTTGGATACGAAGCTGCGCTTCAGTACCGCTTATCATCCTTAGACAGATGGGTAGACCGAGAGAACCAACCAGGTGTTGGAAGATATGTTGCGAGCCTGTGCTATTCAGTATGGTACTAGTTGGGAGAAGTGCCTGTCTTATGCTGAATTTTCCTACAACAACAGCTACCAGGCCAGTCTGAAGAAGTCGCCTTTTGAGGCATTGTATGGCAGAAAGTGCAGGACTCCTCTGTATTGGGATTAGATTGGTGAGAAGCAGCTCTTTGGCCCTGACATTATAGAAGATGCAGAGCAGATGGTACAGGCTGTGCGAGAGAATCTGAGGATTGCACAGAGTAGGCAAAAGAGCTATGCAGATGGCAAACGAAGGGACCTGACCTTCAGCGTTGATGATTATGTATATATGAAGGTGTCCCCGATGAGAGGAATCCACAGGTTTAATGTGAAGGGGAAGTTAGCACCTCGGTATATTGGTCCATTCAAGGTGCTAGAGAGGAAAGACGAAGTTGCATATCGCCTGGAGTTGCCTACCAGTCTCTCTGGAGTTCACGATGTCTTCCACATTTCACAGTTGAAGAAGTGTCTGCGAGTACCTGAGGAGCAGGCACCACTGGATGGGTTAGATGTGCAGGAGGATCTGACTTATATTGAGCATCCGGTGAAGATTCTGGAGACATCGGAGAGGGTTACATGGAACAAGCGCATCAAGATGTGCAGAGTTCAGTGGAGTCATCACAGTGAAGCTGAGGCTACATGGGAGCGAGAAGATGAGCTGAGGAAGACATACCCAGGTCTCTTTGCTAGCCAGTCCAGCTGAATCTCGGGGACGAGATTCCTTTAAGGGGGTAGGGTTTGTAACACCCTAATTTAAATTCCAGCATTTAATAATAAATTTAATTGGCTTTATTTAATTTTCTATGGTTTATATGTTTAGTCTTGCATTTAAATTAATTTTTGATTCACAAGTAATTAAAATTTGTCTAAGTTTAAAATTTGTTGTTGCATTCATGCTGATGCATTGTTCTTTTTGTTTGAGTGCTAGGTTTGAATTCAAATTTGAATTCGAATTCAAATGGTTTTAGTTTGAGTGGTGTTTAAAATAGGAAATAGAAAAGAGGAAAACCAAAACTGTGAACCCGGCCTAGCCAGTCGGCCCAACCCGCTCCTTTCCCTTTCCCAGTTCAGCCCGCTCCACCTCTCTCCTTCCCTGGCGGCCCAGTCCCGCAACGGCCCGCTCGTCTCACGCCCTGCACCAGCCCAGCGCCCGGTCCACTCTCTCCCACCTCCCGCTCGCTCTCCAGCCCATGCAGCACGCTCCCCACCTCCGACTAACAGGCCGGCCCCACATCCTGCTCACCCCACCTGGCAGCCACCGCAGCCCAGCAACCAGGCTCAGCAGCCCGCGCCGCACATGCCCCCGCCTGACATCCCGGGCCCAGCTGTCGGTTTCGTCTCCCCTGCGCCGCGCACTCGCAACCGAACGCCACGATCCCCGCCCGAGATGCTCGCCGGCCTTGCTTATCGGGCGCGCACGCCGAGATCTCGGCCCTGCCCTTTTAACCAACCGCACCGCACATCCAGGAACCCTATCCCCCACTCTAGTGCCGCCCCAAACCCCGGTACCACTCCCCGCGACCTCCGCGCCAGAGCAGAGCACCGCGCCGCCGTGGTCTCGCTTCTCCGCCGCACCACAGGCTCCCTCGAGTTGCGCAGAAGCTCCGCAGTGCCGCCAGGGAGTTTCTCAAGCCGACCCGGCCCGAGCTCCGCCCGCGTATCACCGGAATTCCATCCAGCCGCCGCCGCCGGTAAGTGCTCCGCCCGTGGAATTCCATGTTGCCGGCGCGATTCCGACCTCCCTGACCCCTCCACCGGCTTTGCAGCTCGACCCCGAGGTTTCCCGTGGAGTCCAGAGGCCCGGAGGACCCCTGCATCGACTCGTCCATGGGCACCGCACCGCCCTCGCCGCTCGCCTTCAACGCCACCGCCCCTGCACGGCCGCCTTTCTTGATTTCGAGCCTCGGTAAGCCCCCCAAGCCCCCGCCATCCTTTTGCGCTAGATACCTTCGCTTGTGGCGCACCCTAGGTGCCCCGGCCACGCTCGCCTGCGTTTCCTATGCCGCAGCACCACCATCGCCGCCGAGCACCTCGCTCCGAGCCTTCCCATGCCCAGATGTTGCCTCAGGTGAATCACGTGTGGCGTGATGAACCTCCTGGGCCAAACCATGACTCAAATCGAGCCCGGATGGCCGAGTTCAACCGTCGCCGGCGCAGCGCCGCCGCGGAACCTCTGTTCCGGCAACCCAGCACTGCCGCCCACGCCCACATCCTCCCTGAGCCGCCCGATCCGAGTTTAACGCACAGGATTAGATCCAATCCAGATCGGGTCCAAGCCGCCAGATCCAGATCCAACGGCCGAGATCTAAACATACCGGTTCGGCCTGGCAAATTTGCTAAAGAGCCCCTGCGGTTCATGGAAATTAACCCGCAGTCCAGCTGTGTTCAAATATATATGCAGATCTGCCCAGAATTTTGCACAGACCCCCCTGAGTTTTCTAGAATTCGAACCCGCCGTCTAGCCCCTATCCTTTTGCGCGTTAGACCCCAAATTTAATGTTTAATTACGTTTAGGCCCTCAGTTTTTGCCCAGAACCACCTGTAGCTCAGTTTTTCTCGCAGTTAGGTCCCTGGATCTTGTTTTAGGCCTAGTTTTCACGTTCTAGCTTCGTTTTAGGCGTTCTTTATGTCCACGCGATCGCTATAATGCGTAGAATAGTTCTAGCATAGTTTTGTTTGCTATTTTCATATATTGTTGTACTGTTTCTTAGTATATGCTATTGTTTGCATGTATGTTTATGTTGTGTATTGTCTTTGGCCATGTGTTCGTGAGTAGACGTTGATCCATCTGAGGAGCCCAGTACCAGTACCCGGAGCAGCCATCTTCTGAGTAGTTTGAGCAGCAGTAGGAGCAGTTTGAGAAAGGCAAGTATAACATGAACAACACCTATCACTTTAAATACATCATACTGCATTTTAATACTGTATGCTTATAAGGATTTCCTAGCCACTTTATATCCTTTATATATATATCCCTTGGGTTGTATTTTGGTTAGTTGTGCTAGGTTGCTGCGCTATAACACACTTGGTCCTTTTTAATTAATATGATTAATGGTTTATTGCAACTTAATTCTGGGAGTGGCCCTCTATGCTCCGTGCTTGAGTGGCTCATATCTCATTAAAATATGTTTTGTTAGAAAAATGGTTTAGGGGACCAGCACGGTGCTTAGTGCTTGGTTGGCCACTCTCCATAAGGACCGGTTCATAGAGCGACAACCTGGGACAACAGCGCTACCACAAGACTGGAATGGGACGGTCTTGGCGTAATAATTAGGTCTTTTAATTTGGAATAACTTACCTGCGGGGCAAGGGAGGTAAGCTTCTATGGCCCTCGTACTGAGTGGCCTCGTCTGTGCAACGTGTCTTGACGCCCACTAGACCTGCTCCATAGTCGCCGATCCACCCTCGCGGTTACTCCTTACCAACGAGATTCTTTGTAAAGGCCGTAGTGTGCTTGCTAGCCATCTCACCTAAGGAAGTGTAATGAACAACTAGCATAGCCCACGACTTGTGTGTAAAGATGTGCAACCTCTACAGAGTGTAAAACTGGTATACAAGTCGTGCTCACGGTCATGAGCGGCCCAGATCCTCCTTTTGATTAGTCGGGTTATCTTCCTTTGGTTAGGGGGGTTTCCCCGGGTGGTTTGGTTGGTTTGGTTTGGTTCTCAGTAGTATCATAATTAATTTTGATTAATTTCTATATAACTGGGTTCATGGTAATTCATCCACTTGTAGTAATTAGCTTTAATAAAATTTTGCCAAGATTAAAAGCTAATGCAGTCGAGTCAGCCAACCTTAGAGCCTCATAGTTTGTGGTATACTTGTTGAGTACGAGTTGTGTACTCACCCTTTCCTCCTCTACACTTTTTCCTCTTGTTCTTTTGGGGACAATCTACTGCTGCTCAGTTCCTGCCGACGTGAGGGAGTTCACCCGGAGCTACCAGGAGTACGAGAACTTCTAGGCGTTCGTCTCCCAGTCGACGTCCCTGTGGTGCCCAGCTTCCGAGAGACTTCGTATATGTTTTATGCTTCCGCATACTCTGTATCAGACATTTTGTCATTAATGTAATAAATAACATTCGTAATCACTTTATTATATCTTTTTACGTGATATGTGCTGTGATATATTGTTCATTCTATTGTATATATGTGTGACTTATTCCTGGCACGTATATGATTGCTCGGTTTATGTCCTTTTATAAACTGGGTGTTACATGTCACATGATCAAAGACCGGAGGAAGAGGTTCAACGCCAAGTGGCCATAGCAATGAGCCAGCAACAGCAACCGCAAACAGGGCCTCCAGAGCCTAATGTCGTAGCCGATCATCTGTCTCAGCGGAAAAGTCGCTGCGCTTCCACAGACGTCGCTGTCGCCGAGCCAACGGGAATTTAGGCTGCAGTTGAAGCGACGGCCCCGCAGCAATTTCCAGTGGATGAGATCACCCAGCGGACACCTTGTGACCTGCAGACTGTCGTTAAGAACTTAATGTTCACAGTTGCGTACGGTACCGCCATGCCAACCCAACCAGGCGACGTGTACCACGGGCAGCAAATTCCGCCAGGATACACTAGAGTTGGCGTGGAGCAGGTGTGCTAGGGTTGGGAGACGCTCGAGCTTGATATTCCTGGAGGCGATGGGGAGAGGACACTAGCAGAAGCCATTCATGGCTACATCCTATGGGATAAGCGCTACATTATCCTAAAGTCGGATGATCAAACACCAAGACCGGCATCTCAGCATGCCACTCCAAGGCCGGCATCTCCGCAAAACTCCCCAAGGGCAGCACTGTCTCGGCAAGGTTCACCGGCACATTCTCCATCACCATCATCTCATGCGCCAATGAACACTCAAGCGTCACCGTCGCCTCCATGGTCACCCCCTCCGCCGCCGACAAAGAAGCAGAAACGGCCGCCGGCAAAGAAGGTAGCTGCACCGGCTAAGGTGCTTCCAAAGAAGAAGGAAAAGGAGAAGAAAACCAAGGAGGCTCCTATAAAACCCTGGGACATGAGCCTTGAAGAATGCGATCGGGTAACTCAAGAAAGAGTTAAAGAGCACTTCAAGCCGAAGCCGAAGCCGGAGCCCGAGAAAGTGATAAATCCGATAGATTTGAAATTTTTTACAGGAATGTGCGAAGCAAATAAGAGAAAATTCATTCCGAGAGACCCCCCCTTCAGACTACGAACGCACAATTATCGAAACTACTGAGAAAAAGAAGAGACAATCAAAGTCGTCGTCGTCCGACGTTCCACAGCTCGGAGCCCAAAAGAAACAATCAATAGAGCCTCTCGTAGTAGGACAGACAACGCAACAACAAGACTTTGTTACATTTTTGAAAGAATCAAACCTGACGGCGGCTCAGGTTGCAGGGGAGAAGATATTCCAAAGGCCGATGTGGTCGTCAAATAGACGTATGAGATCGGCAAAACTCTTGTACCCCCCGAAGTAGTGTCCGTGCTTCCAACGCAAATGTATAAGCTGCACCAGCACTACATGCGTGCGATGGCCCATTAAATCGTCATGCAGGGCGCAAAGATTAAAGATGACAATTTCTTACGGGGGAGGCCATTATATGGATAAACTGGGAAGAAATTTACCAACTATTCCATCAGGAGGCCCTCGACATCTCTATGGTCGGCTTGTGGGTTCTGTAAGTATTTTACTCTCCTTACGTATTGTTTTACATGATCTCAACATACTGATCCCTTGATTTATTCGGTATCATGTAGAATATAGATACAAACTTGTAGGAGAAAGGGATACTCTCACCTCGGCTTCATCGACCCAATTACTTGTAATTGGAGGATTCTACGCGACACTGCCGATGAGCTATACCAAAACTTGTTCAAGTACATAAGCGTTCATCACAACAAGCAAATGATATTGTTTCCTTACAACTTTGCGTGAGTGATTCCTTTCATCTAACCCTTTCTATTCTGTAATCGAATTGTTTAAACCTTAACTACCAATAACTGACTCTGTATAATCTTGCAGTGAACACTGGGTCCTAATTGTCATAATTCCCGAGAAGAGCCTACTCGTGGTTATGGACTCATTGAGGAGACCTCCAGAACAATACGAAAATCTTCTTAACATGATGAAAAATTAATTCTACCACTACTCTGTGGATGACCGATAATTTGAATCACTTTGTTACTTGACTATAATTGTTCTAATCATGCACAGGATTTGGAAAGAATTCGCTAAAAATCATCCAGGCAAATTTGACAAGGAATTGAAGATCAAGACAGATTTTGCGGTACGCACTTGGATGATTCGTTGCACGATTCATTAGTTTTATTATATATTCATGTAATACCTGATAATTTCTTCTCTCTTAAAGTGTATGAGGCAGAAACAAGGCACTATATTATGCGCATACTATGTATGCGAGAACATCCATGGTCTGGTAGGTCCTCCAAAGGGCTGGACAGATTGGGAGGAGGAAGTAAGTAAAAAACTTGTTAATATTTGAACTTGTATTTTAATTAGTCGAAATTAATTATCTCCTTTTTCCAAAGGTCGCGGATATGCACGATAAACACCTAACGGAGGAAAAGATTATGGCGATTCAAGAACAATTGTCCGAATTTATTGTTGAGCAAGTCCTCGATCCAAAAGGCGAATTCTACTATGATGGACTATCTAATATTGACAATCGCAGCAAATATGATAATATACGCGTATATATGTAATTAAGAATGAATATACCTATGTAAATATATTTGTGTCTGTATGTATTAAATTTCTATTTATGAGTATGTATGTATTATATATATAAGCACTCCAATAATATATGTGTGTGTGTGTGTGTGTGTGTGTGTGTGTGTGTGTGTGTGTGTGTGTGTGTGTGTGTGTGTGTGTGTGTGTGTGTGTGTGTGTGTGTGTGTGTGTATAATATTGGTCCTAGACATTTTCATATGTAAAGGAATTCACATGTATAGATATGTGTATACATATATATATAAGAGAATTAATTTATATATGAAAACTATCTAGGACAAATATTATATAAGTAACTATATGTATATGTATATATTAGTGGAGATCATACACACTGAATTCCAGTACATAAGTTTAATTGAAATGCAAAATTTTAATTGAAATAGAAAAAGAATTGAGAAAAGGAAAACAGGAAAAAAAAAAGACCTTTTGTCCCGGTTGGTCACACCAACCAGGACAAAAGGGTGTGCCAGCCACGTGGCGCTGGCAGCACCTTTTGTCCCGGTTGGTGTTACCAACCGGGACAAAAGGTAGCCTTTGATCCCGGTTGCCAGACCCCAGACAAAAGGACCCCCCTTTTGTCCCGGGCTGGCGTTCCCGGTTAGGAAATCGGGACAACAAAGGTTTCCCAACCAGGACAAATTAGCCTTTCTGTAGTAGTGGTTGTATCTTTTGTGTGTCTCTATTAGGAACCCCCCTCTCATATTTATAGAGAGTGTTCACCGGCAGTTTGTCCGTGATTCTGCATGTGTGGCACCTTGAACCTCCTTAAGGAAACCACCAGAAAGTTTCTCACCAAAGGAGAAGGTTGGCGGCTTCACCCACTAGTCGGTCGACCAGCAGGGCTGGCCGACTGGTGGGTCCAACCAATGACCACCGCCTTTGTCCAGGAAGCTATTAGGAAGGTTTTTATTATATTGCCACGTGCCAGAGCCTTTGTTACATCAGTTTTCATCACTGGTGGGCTCTCCAATCCTTGTGATGACTGCGTGGCGACGCGTGATTGGATGGTGCTTTTGCTCCTTGGATCAAAGGGTGTGATTTCCTTTCAATTTTTTCTAAAATCTGCACTCATAAAATGCTACAGGGATATGTGAATTTGGTGATTTATTAGCAATGTGAGTGTAATAAATGCAAGCTCATCCATTTATTTTGATATTATTGATGCTCAAAAGTGGTCATTATTGAGCGTCAACATCGACCCCACTAGTCGGCCGACTAGAGGGTGGCTCCACCGACCATCCCCTTTAGACGGAAGCTTCCTGGTGACTTGTGGAGGTTCAAGGTGTCACACGCGTAGAATCAAGGCTGAGCTGCTGGTGAACACCCTCTATAAATATAAGAGGGGGGCTCCTAATAGAGACACACCAAGATGTAGCCATTCCGCACTTGTAAAGCTTTAGGGAGTAGAATTCAGGTGTGGAGTTCTAGGAGTTAGAGTCTTCATGGAGAGTTGATATGTCTTGTATCTTTTCTTTATGTAATGTCTTAACTTTGTGCTAGATGTTTATTTCATTCAACTTGGTAATGTTTGGTTCATATGCTTGGTTATGTTTATGATCCTTTCATGATGAATATTTGAGATAGTTTATCTTCCATGTCAACTTGACTAGTAAGATAATAGCACAATTTCGATTTCATCTCCCTTAATTTGGTGATCTAGAACTAAGTCTCCTAATAGAGATGGATGTCATTGTGCTAGGCTAGAGTAGTAATCGTTAATGCAAACATGGTGTTTGGGTTAAGGTTTACGTTTGAATGTCGCCATGTTCCAACAGTTTGTAGGGGTAGGCTGCAGGTGGTGACAGCCCTGCTTTGTGCCATAATCCTCCACATTAGGTTAGGGGGGTAGGAGGTGCATAAATGTCCATGATGGCCAGACAGACATATCTGTCTGACATGCGTGGTCCTCCCTGTTATGTCATGAATAATCTTTAGTCTAGCTTGACCATGTAATTGAATAAACACCTCTAATATGTCTCATGCTTGCTAAAGTAGAGTAATGCTTCTAGTACCCTTGTTCTCTCTTCATTCCTCTGCTGCCCATGATTATTATATTTGTTATAAGCTCATCTTGTGTCACACTATCTTTGGCATATATTATCATTTACCCCTGTTCAGACCTGGATATTAATTTAGTAGCAGTTCTCCCTAGCTTAATAGAGTCTTTACAACACCACCTTCCCTGCGGAAATATAAATGACACCCTGGTATACTCTCGGGTAAAATTCTACACTGGTATATTCTGTCTTCTTGCGAAATGATTCATGATTTAGGAATACTCATGTTCCTTAGTAATTGTGCTAAGAAATGTTAAGCATTTCTTGGTTCCGTTGCCAGAACAGGTATTCTAATTATGTATCTAGAGATGACATTAAGAAATACCAATAGAAGACTTCGCCCAGACCAGACCGATCAGACCTATTGGCTAGGGCAGTTAGACTGGTCTCGACAGCCCAGTCCGAGTTAGGAATTGTATTTTGATATGAAATTAATTAGGGTTGCGTCTCCTAGTGGGGCATGACCTTCCATCCCTATAAATATGAAGCGCCACAGCTGATTAAGGATATCCAGTCGACTCAACACAAATTGCCTTTACCTTTTTATCTCTCAAACCCTAGCCCTTTTCCAAATGCTAATTTTTGTTCTTCACTCGTCTCCACGACGTTTGAGGGCGTTCTGAGTCGCCTGCTGATCTTAGAGCAACCCTAAATCTTCGAGTTTTGACGGGGTCCCTCCCAAGTTCTAGGTTTTAGGTCTTCGATCTCTCTATATAGAACTCGTCTGGCCAGTCCACCCTACCATTCTAACCGGTCGGCGTAGAAAGGCTGTAGGTGTTGATCATTTTGATGATCTTGCTATGCGATCTAGCTCGTTCGAGTATGTGACCAGATTCTACAGCAATATCACCAATCAATAATCCTCCCAAATCCAAATATTCTCCCATGCACTCACAATCTTAAAAGAGCTAAAAAGACAAAAAAGTCATCCCAGGATGGTTAGCCACCGCCTGACTAATTGCATTTTATATAAATACTTTTTACTAATTAAATCCTGCAATAGGCTTTTTTAGTTCAGTGACTTAAAAAGAAATTGCTCAAAAGACATCTATTTTGAATATTCAAATTTCCAATCCTCCTATGTTCATCGGTGTACACATCAGGATGCTCCACTAGGCTAATCTGTATTTTTTTCCTATGTTCATCACATTGCAAAAGAAAAAAGATAGAACTTCATCCATTTTCTTGAGAGAAGTTTTCCGATCCTTTCCGAGTTTTTTTCGAAAGCTTTCATCAATGGAAAGTCAATGTTTATTATTAATGATATAACAAAAAAAAGTTTATATTTTACTCTCCTCATAAATCCACTTTATCTGGTTAAACTGCTGAACAAAATTTAGAACCAATTTACTTCCCTAAACTATTTCGATTCATCAAATCTACCCATACTAAGATTTCTCTTTTTTATTTCTCCATGTACAAGTGGAGTTTTAACTTCAATTTTCGCATGGTCACTTATAATGTGATTCCCTATACTAGAAAAATATTTTATGATTACATTTAATACATAATTGTATCTCTATGACCAATTTCATATTGAATCTTCCTCACTTACAAAAATAACCATGAACATTATTAATTCATTTTTTAACAAATATAAGGCATCATGTCCTATATGCACTCACAAATTTTTAAGAGTAAAATGTACCAGTAGTCCATTAACTTGTGCGCGGGTGTCACTTTGGTCCATCAACTCTGAAATTGTATTTTTAGGTCCATCAACTCTTGATCGCGTTCATTGCTAGTCCAAAACACGCAAGGTCACCCCTTGTCGTGACTTGGCGGCGCCAGGTGTGCGCTGATGTGTTTTTGCCGGGAGGTTTGGCGCCGGTTGGGCAGTATATCTTTGCAGTTTAGCCCCTCCTTTCTATTTCCATTCTTGGCCCTGCCTCTCCATTCTGAATCGTACCCCTCCTCACTGCCTGCATCTGCTCACTGCCCGCCTGCCTTGCAGGCATGAGAAGAATGGAATCCAGTGCGTCGGCCTCGAATCGACAGTTCCCAGATGGCCTTCCAGTCATCCATCCGATGCACTTAATGTGGGGGGGGGGGGGGGGGGGGGGATGGTTGTGAGGCGCCAATCAGGGAAAACCTGGAGCCTAGGGCAAATATTCTATTGTTGCCCCAACTACAAGGTGAGTAATGGTTTGATCTGAGTTCGTTTGATGTAGCGAAATCTTGGTTTCTCTTGATGCAAATGTAATCGGTTGTTGGTTGTATCGAGATGGATCTGGCTGTCCTATCTTGTACTGGGAAGAAGACTATATCCAAGTGCTTAGGAATAATGGCGTCAGTGTTTCTCCTGTCAATGGTCCTCCTACGAGGATGCAAGTTCCTGATTCAAAACTGCAAGGTGCTCAACCGAGGGTGCATCCAGTGATTGAAGGAAGTGACTTGGTAGGCATTGGCAAGGAAATAGTTAGTGTGCTGAAGGGAATATGCTTTGTGTGTGTTTGTATAATGTCACTGTTGTTGCTGAATCTGCTGGTGCAGTTCTTCAAGTGAAATAATGTTGCGTGATATCTAGCATCTATAGATGCAGATTCATGTATGAACTCAAAAGCTATATGTAATGGATGCTCACAGTGATCAGCATTGAAGCATTGTTATCTTACATTGTCATGACATAAATTGTTTGCTTCTAGACAAAATATGTTGAGAGAAGTTGCATTATCTTCTCTGAACTATACAAAATCTGCAGAAAAGCCAGCAGTTGGCCATATTGTTTTCTGTTGTACAAAAGCATCACAGAGAGGCATCACATTGCTATACAGTGCTAATGCTTGTAGGATCAAGAACACCGACTAGAGGGGGGTGAATAGGCAGTTTAAAACTAAAATCACAAACACTAGAAAAAATTTAATTAGTAACACAAGAGAACTCCTATTTCAAGCTACAACTATCACTAGTTTGGGTTTGCAACCTAGGATGACAAGGCACAATTCAAGTCCTAGTAAAGTAAATAGGTCAAGTAAATTGCAATAAATGAAATGAGCTAGAGAAGTACCCTAGCTTGACACAAGAAATTTTTCCCGTGGTGTCGATGACTTGCCGGTCACCCCTAATCCACGTTAAGGTGGATCCAAACCTTGATTCCACTAGAGTTGCTCTTCACCACTCCGATGAGGTCAGCACAAGAACCTCTCACAACCAATTTCGGGGCACCTCAACAATCTCCTTGGAGGGCTCCACGAAATTCACTCCTCCAAGCCGTCTAGGGAGCGGCAACTCCCAAGAGTAACAAGTCGATGATGCTTGTTTGAAGTTTTCCTAGTGCCACAATGCTCAAACTCTTGATGCAATGCACTAGGAAGCTCTCACACTCACAAAGATGCAATCTCTAAGCAAAGAGTGAGAGAGAGAGAGGGGAAGACCAGCTCAAATGTGTCAAGGAAGCTTTCAAAGTGGCCAAGAGAACCCTCACATGACCGGCAAGTGGGTATATATAGACCTCCCCTCAAAATCTAGCTGTTACACTCTAAACTGCGCAATTGCGGACCGTCCGCGATTCAAAAACTGGACTGTCCATCATTCAAAACCAGTGAGTCAGAGTGCAATGATTGTGTGTCAGAAGTGACCATTGGGGCCCTGGCAGACAGTCCGCTGTTCAAGGTATGTGACCACCAAAGACGAAATCGTCTCTGGATGTTTTCTTCAAATGACCGGCGGACCATCCGCCGTTCAACTTCACAGCGCACACAGAGGCAACCATGCCTTTGTAAAGATTTCAAATTAGAAGGGCGGACCGTCCGCCCGCAAGGGCCGGACCGTCCGCCCTTGGCATTTTGCACCAAAAAGAGTCAACAAGGTCTCTGGACAAAAATCTAACACAGGTGTGACTGTCCGCCCAGTAGGGCCGGACTGTCCACCGTTCAAAGTTTTCGCCCAGCAGAGACAAACATGTCTCTGGAAGAATTAGCTGTGTGTGGTGGACCGTCCACCAATCATGGCCGGACTGTCCGCACAAGGTAGTCAGCACATACTCTTTGAAACCAAGTTTCCATTTTCTCTACCGTTGTTAGCCCTCATGCTTGCAACAAGTATTTTTGAGCAAAATGGCACTAGAGATCCATCAAGAAAGGGTACAAGGACCCCTCTTGATAGTACAGCTATTTATCCTATTAATCCGATCAATTTCATCCACTAATCGCCTTTTGACCGGGAAAATAAAAAAGCCCTATGTTATACCTTTGCCTTGAGCACATGCCTTGCACATCAACTCCAACACATTCCATGATATCGATAAAACCTCATTCATCCATGGACTAACCTATGTTCATCATCTCAAATGAAATCGTTAGTCCGCAAACGTTAGTCCATTTGGATAGTGTAGCTTGAACACAAAGTCGTCTAGCCATAAGGGAGACTAAGTATCCACCTCACAGTGATCAAACCAATTCACTTTCTCATCTATGTATGCTCGATTTTGACCCTAGCCAACAAACATGACCCATGATGGATCTCTACTGAGAACTCTTCGTCATCATCCCCTACATTGGAACAACAGAACCACATCACTACAACAGTTCACTAATCCCAAAGATATTGAAATTTCTCGAACCCAACCTCAATCCCGAACGTAAATCAGGCAAAATCCCAAACCCTAGACCAAAAATATTGAAATTTC
Source organism: Panicum virgatum (assembly GCF_016808335.1). Classification (NCBI taxonomy): domain Eukaryota; kingdom Viridiplantae; phylum Streptophyta; class Magnoliopsida; order Poales; family Poaceae; genus Panicum; species Panicum virgatum. The sequence goes on along the minus strand of NC_053148.1, from coordinate 31,103,025 downwards.
TCGAACCCAACCTCAAGCATGAACCAATAACTCGATCCTATAACCACTAATCCCAAAGATTATAGATTCAATTGGCTCATCATATTGAGGCGGTGGTTCTCCCCCTCATCACAAGGTCGCCACCATGAGGCAGATTGCACCCAATCTCCACGGGAATGCACAAACTGCTCCTTGCACCCAACTCTCCTACTCACGTACTGGGTCCAAAGATGCCGTCGATCTCCCTCGAGCACCGCCGCCGCCTTGGACGCCCCTCCACCTTCCAACCCCAGGAGCAGAGGCAACCGTCGATAAGGGGAATGATTCAGAAAGGAAGGGGAGGGCTAAGAATGGAAACAGAAAGGAGGGGCTAAACTGCAAAGACATACTGCCCAACCGGCGCCAAACCTCCCGCCAAAAACACATCAGTGCACACCTGGCGCTACCATGTCAGGAAAAGAGGTGACCTAGCATGTTTTGGACTAGCAATGAATGCGATCAAGAGTTGATGGACCTAAAAATGCAATTTCAGAATTGATGGACCAAAGTGACACCCGCGCACAAATTAATGGACTAACGGTGCATTTTACTCAAATTTTAACATAAAATTAAATTTGCAGATGGAGAATTAAACAAAGGAATATCACTAGGGGATAGATTGGACAAATTAAAATTGCATGAGTAAGCAATTGAGCAACTTTGCTTGGGGGGTTAAGCAGATAAAGTGGTGAGGGGAGTAAAATGGACTTTTTCCTTAATACTTCAATGATGCATATAGGAGTTCCCAGGTATCTAAAAGGTAAAGAACCATCCTTATAGCGTAAGAGCTCAGCTTGTTCTTTTCTAGAAGACTGTACGTCACTATATAAACACATATCACTTTAATGGAAAACGATTTTGAACCTTAATAATGGTTTGAAACGCGCATAGCACTAACTTCAGGTTCTTATCCTCTTCTAAATCATGTCCCATGAAAAGAATAGTGACGTGCCAGATGCCCATGTCAGTGCAGTGATTCCACTTGAATCTTTTTTGTTTGGAATATGAAAGATAAAATTGGCTACTAGACACCGTTAAAAGCTGGCTTTTACCACAGACCATTAAAAAACACTATTACAGAACAGACTATTTGTCCCGGCAGCCTTTGGGCCCGGGACAATAGGTGGCTTTTGTCCCGGGTCCAACGGCTAGCCGGGCCAGCGGGGGGACAGGAGCCTTTTGTCCCGGTTGGAGGCACCAACCGGGACAAAAGGGTGGCCTTTTATCCCGGTTGGTGGCTCCAACCGGGACAAAAGGCCCGCGCAGCCTTTTGTCCCGGTTGGAGCCACCAACCCGGATAAATGACCCCCCTTTTGTCCCGGTTGGTGTCTCCAACCGGGACAAAATTCCTTGGCCCCCTTATCCCCTTCCCTCCCCCCCCCCTCCCCCGCCCGAGCCATTCAGCTCACTTGTTCTTGCTGTTCTTGGCTCGGGAGAGAGGAGTTCTTGCTCATTTCTTCACCACATTTGTGAATATCTTTGATTTCCCATCCATCCATCGGTGCTAAAGGTTTGGGGCTTGTTTTTCTCTTCTTCCTTGGCTTGTATAGCTCATTTCATGCTTTAGAAAATAGAGAAAATGTGTAGCTAGCTCATTTCTTGGACATTTAGATTGCATATGTAGGTGTGATTTTCTTTTAGATTTAGATGAGTATGTGGATAGTAGAAATTTTTAGAATAAGTGTAGACACTTCATGTGATGTACTTGTATATATGACCATATTGTGGATAGTTGATTTCTGTTTTCATGAATCAATTAATGAAATGAGTATATTAGAATTTTTTGTATTATGAATGGATTATTTTGACACTCTAGTGATGTATTTATTCAGGCTCACATTGAAACCATCTAGAAGCTAAAAAAATCTTTATTTCGAAATAAGTATACGTCGTTAATCTCCATCCAACGGTGATGGCACTACCTTTCGGGGATACACAATGCGCTATAAGGACGTTGGGAATCGGCTGGTCGCATCACCAGCACTTCTGATTGATAAGAAGACAGCATTTGACGCAGTCAGCATGGCTGTTGTTGTACTGAGAGCATATCAACGAGCACGCTGCCTGTGCCAAGTGTTGTGCCTACTAATCGTAAATGTTGATGCTGCGACTGGCCGATTGGTGACATCCTTGTACCGCACCGTGTCCCCCCGGAAGGCAGTGTCATCACCGCAGGGTTGAGGTTACTGACATACACATTTTCAGAAATAAAGGTTTATTTTTCTTCTAGAGGGTTTCTGGATATTGAAAAGAGTTATTAATCTGATCATTGTAATTGTAATAGTAAATAATATTTGCATTGTAATGGTAAGAATTTATAATTTTGTGGAAAATAAAGGTATTTTTCAGTAAAATATGGCTTCAGCAGCTGGAGGGAGTGGCGCCGATGGGGTGATCGTTATCCTTCTGGAGAGAAGGGCACAACCCGAGTAGGTCGTCGGTCCAAAAAACCTAGTGTTTTTCATAAGGCAGCGCTCCGTTATTTGGAAAAAGAATATAGAGAATGCTTGGCAAGGGGCGAGGAACCTCCGTTTGATCTTGAGGATTTATTGCGGCGTTACGGTTCGTCACCACCAAACTCGGAGGTTTCAGCTCCGCCATCTTCTGCGCTAGCAAGAAATCCGTTAGAGTATTCTGCGTTCCAACGCAAGGACGATTGAAAACCTACGTGTTGTTGTCCGAATTTTTAAGTTTCATGTATAGTACTCCTTTGTTAAGTTCTGTAATGGATTAAGTACTCTTTAATTAATCAAGATGTATGATGGATATTGCATATCTTTTAATTATTCATGTTATGTTACATTTAGTTTAATTTAGGTTTGATATAATTTATTTATTCGATACGTGTAAAGAATTCAAATCGATTTATTTAAAATGTAGATGGACCGGCAATGGATGTACAATGCTGACCGACGTTTGAAAGAATTCATTGATGGTCTGCATTATTTTTTGTCTATGGCTGAGGCAAACAACCAGAATGGTTTTATGTGCTGCCCGTGTGTTCATTGCAACAATAACAAGGATTACTCATCTTCAAGAATCCTACACAGCCACATTTTCGCAAATGGTTTCATGGAGAAGTATGTTTGTTGGACCAAGCACGGAGAACAGGAGGTTACCATGGAAGACAATGAAGAAGAAGATTTTGACGACCACTTTCCCGGGATTGCTGGAATCGGTGCATTCGATGACGATATTCCCATGGAAGAGCCCGAAGTAGATGTAGCAGAAAATGATCCCAGCGACGATCTGGGGCAGGCATTGCACAATGTGCAGGCAGACTGTGAGAGTGAAACGGAGAGGTTGAAGTTCCAGAAGTTGTTAGAGTACCACCGTAAGTTGTACCCAGATTGTCAAAATGGATTGAAGAAACTTGGCACCACCTTGGAGTTGCTGCAATGGAAGGAGACAAATGGTGTATCCGACAAGGGATTTGATGAATTACTCAAACTTGTTAAAAAAATACTTCCTAAGGACAACAAATTGCCTACCACAACGTATGAACCAAACAACTTGTTTGTCCTTTAGGATTGGAAGTGCAAAAGATACATGCATGCCCCAACGACTGCATCATCTACCGAGGCGAGTACGAGAATTTGCATGCATGTCCCGTATGCAGTGCATTGCGTTACAAGATTAGAAAAGATGATCTGGAGATGTCGAGGGGGAGCCTCCCCGGAAGAGAGTTCCTGTGAAGGTCATGTGGTATTCGCCTATAATACCATGTTTGAAGCGTCTGTTTAGAAATAAAGATAATGCTAAGTTGATGTGATGGCACAAAGAGGAACGCAAGAAAGACTCAATGTCGAGACACCCCGCTGATGGGTCATAGTGGAGAAAAATAGATAGAACGTACCCTGAATTTGATTTGGATGCGAGAAACATAAGGTTCGGTTTGAGTACGGATGGCATGAATCCTTTTGGTGAGATGAGCAATGGTCATAGCACTTGGCCTGAAACTCTTTGTATGTACAATCTTCCACCATGGCTCTACATGAAACGAAAGTTCATCATGATGCCAGTGCTTATCCCGGGTCCAAAGCAGCTGTTCTTATTGGCTAGGGGACCATCTTGGAATATCTTAACATACCAAGGGTACAAGATAAATGGAAACACATTTTATACGATAGCCCAAGATAAAAAGAGTACCAACTAAAACAGCGGTGTTCGTATGGATGCCACGGACAATAATAGAAAAAAGGACACATATTACTGCTACATTGCAGAGATATGGGAGCTGGATTACGGTCCCATTTTCAAGGTGCCACTATTTCGTTGCCAATGGGTTAAGCTATCTGGAGGATGGGTAACAAAAGATGAGTATGGGATGACAATAGTTGATCTCAACAATCTTGGGTATAGAGAGGAGCCATTTGTCCTAGCCCAGGATGTCGCTCAGGTTTTCTACATTAAGGACATATACAGCAAGCCAAAGAAGGGGATAAACAAGCGAAAGGATGAGCATAAGCGACACATAGTTCTATCAGGAAAGAGAAACATCGTTGGAGTGGAGGACAAGACAGACTTGTCAGAAGAATATAATAATTTTGTTGCCATTTCACCTTTCGAAGTAAATGCTGATCCATGCATCCTGCTAGCCAATGATGATGCTCCATACTTGCGCCGTGATCATAATCAAGGGACATTTGTGACGAAAAAGTCTGTTACCGCTAATCCTTCATGTACTCGAATCATTTTATATTATTGTATAAAAACATAATCGCAATTCGAATACTTTTATTATATATGTACTGTACAATTATACTTTATGTATTATATATATTATTTTTTATATTTTTCACTTAATTACCAGACGCAATTATAATTTTCATTCAATAATAGATTACTCAACTAATTTTATTTATTTCATGAAATTACATTCACATTAACACACTATACTCTCTCACTAACACACACAATCTCACTAACACACACACTATCTCTCAAACTCACACACTACTCATTAATATCAGGAAATTGATTAATTTTAGGTAAAATTTACTTTTTAAACGTTAATATCGTGATAGAATCCACTTTCTGTCGAAAAGCAACAGTTTGAAAAAAATTTGTTCACCTAATATATTTTTGCATGGTCAAAATAACAAATATGATTTCAAAAAAGTTAAATATTTCGTTGACCCAATCACTTGAATGAAAATTAATTATTTTTGTTGCGTGTATCAAGTTTATATAGAGATAAGAAATTTTGTTCCATAATTTTTGGAACCAAAATTTATTAACTGAATTAACAAATGAAAGCCTATTTTAAAAGAGAAGTAAAAAGAAACAAAAACAAACATAAGATTTGGCGGGAATGAGGTAAAACGGGCCCCTTTTGTCCCGGGTGGTAGATCCACCTGGGACTAAAGCTGGGCCACGGGCTGGGAATTTTCCCGGCCCGCCCAAAAACACATTTTGTCCCGAGTGAAGCCACGATCCGGGACAAAAGGCCCTTTTGTCCCGGGTCGTGGCTTCACCCGGGACAACCCCCCCCCCCCCCCCACCAATATATCTCCCTTCTTCCTCCGCCTTCCCCCAACAATGACAGTTCTTGATCTGCGCCCTTTGCCGCCGCCGTCCCCTGCTCCCACCAACTCCTGCTCGCCGCCGCCGTCGTCCTCGAGCGCCACCTACCTCCGCCGCGAGAGGACGCGCCGCCCGAGCTCCGCTGCATCACCGCGCGCCGTCGTCCACGAGCACTGTCGTCCCCGTTCGTGCTCCTCCCCGCAAGCGCCGTTGTCCGCCATCGCCGGCCCCCGCCCGCGAGCCCAGTGCCCTCCCCGAGCGAGCCATCGTCCTCCTCCTCCCCGTCCCGATGCCGCGCGCCGCCACGTCGTCGTCCTCCTCCCCGACCTCCGCCTTCGGCCAGGCTGCCTGGACCGCGCCTCGGCCGTTGCCTGTGCGCCTCCGGGTCTCCCCGCCGTCGCCTATGCGCACTCTCGCTGTACGTGCGCCACGCGCCGCCCTGGCCCTACTGGCAGCCCGGCCGTGCGCTGCCGGCCGGCGCCACCCCCGTAACCCTAATGTTTATTTTTTAGTGAAATTTGAAAATATGGATTACATGAGTTCAAATTTGTTTACAAATTATGTTGTAACATATTGATTATTTGTTAATTTATTTAATTGTGATGACAATTAGAGTGAAATCATAATTATTGATGGCAACTAGAGTGAAATCATAATTGTTTAAAATATAGATTATTTGTTAACTTGTTAAATACTTTTGAAATTATATTATTTAGAGTGACATCATAATTTGTTGTGTAAATTTGAAAACATATTGGTGTATGAATGTGTATATGAGTTCATGTTATTTAGAATGAAATCAAAATTTGCATATTTAATTTTTAAATGTATGAATGTGTATGTATGTTTGTATGTGTGAATAAAGTGTATTTAAATTTATGTAGGCACGGACGTTCTCGACCTTCAACCCTCACCGACATCTAAATGTAACATATATTTGATAGAGCATTACTTAGTGAAATTATTGATAGAATTTCATTTATTTCCTGGACTGTGAAATTTTGTGTACATATATTTGAATTACTTATTGAAATGTCTATAATATTTCATGTATACTTTTTGAACATTGTTACTCATTGAATATTGTGAATTATACATTTCATATATATTACTTAGAGACTACAAAATATTTCATGTATATTTCTTGAATTACTTTGAGAATATTTCTCGACCTCGTCCATCTATAGGCAATTAGTGATTTTTCTTATATGTTTTAGTCAAGATGGACCCACGGATTCCGATCAAATGCTCGCAAATATGTGGATTATTTAGAGAATTTTTTTAAGGGTTTTATTTGTATTCATATTTTAGCTACGATGCACCCGCGACACACAGACGCGGAGGACGAACAGTTCCTGTTGAATATGATTGCCAAAGGTCAAGGAGATGTCCCTGAACAAGCTGATGATGACAGCAACACCGACATATATTTGAATATGTCCGGTTGTGGAATTGAGCCACCATCTATTCAGGATGACGTTGCTGGTGAACAAAGTGCTAATGTACATATATATCACAACTATACTTATTTGTAGTGAAAATCATATTTTCATCTGAATCTATATGAATACTATGAATGTTTTTTTATAGCTGTCTGGATCATCGTCCCAGCAGAAAAAGACGAAGTGAGGCCCGACAAAAAAACTGGAACGGCGGTTCATTATAACGGAAGTTGGTCCAGATGGCGAACCGATCGCTCCAGAAGCTGCCGCCAAAAAATTCATAAGACAATCCGGATGTATTGTCAGGGACCACATCCCGTTCAGCATCAGGCTCTGGAAAGCTTCCAATCCAAGCGAGGAACGGGATGCGGTACCCGAAAGAGAAAAAGAATGGTGCTGGCGAGAGCTTAAGAAAAACTTCACGGTTCCAGCTGAATCCGAAGAGATATGAAAGCGCTGGACCCTGAGTAAGATGGCCGAACAGCTGCAATCATTCAAGAAAATTTTGACGAAGAAATATATCAAGACCAGGACCACACCCGTATTTACCGGCGAGCTCGAAAAGCTCAGGGTCACTGGGATGCATTTGTGGAATACAAGTCTTCAGAGCTTGGGCTTCAGAAGGTGCAGGAGGCCAAAGACAATGCCTCGAAGAAAGTGTACCATCACACTCTAGGCCAAGGAGGCTACAAGCTTGCAATACCCAAATGGGAGAAGATGGAGCAGGATCTGCTTGACAGAGGCATCCAATCTGCGACCATGAACTGGCTTGAGAGGTCAAGGACCTGGTTTTATAGTCACGGGGGAAGCTTGGACCCATTGACTGAGGACTGCATCTATGGGCCAAAGATCCAGCTAACAGCCCAGAGACTACAAAAGGCCATACAAGCAGCGGCCGAGGGAACATTCCAGCCGGATAGAGAGAGGGACGAGCTGACTTACGCCCTTGGGAATCCAGAGCATCCGGGCCGCACAAGAGGCAAAGGCGTGGTTCCGTGGAAGTATGGGTTCAGGGATTACATTGAATCATATAGAAGCCGGCAAAGAAGAAAGAATGATGAGCGGGAGCACTTGCGAAGGTTAGAGGAACGGCTCATGTCACACGATTAAAGACTGGAGGAAGAGGTTCAACGCCAAGTGGCCATAGCAATGAGCCAGCAACAGCAAGCATAAACGGTGCCTCCAGAGCCTAATGTCTCAGCCGATCATCTGTCTCAGCAGAAAAGCAGCTACGCTTCCACAGACGTCGCCGTCGACAAGCCAATGGGGATCTAGGCCGCAGTTGAAGCGACGGCCCCGCAGCAATTTCCAGAGGATGAGATCACCCAGCGGACACCTTGTGACCTGCAGACTGCCGTTAAGAACTTAATGTTCACTGTTGCGTACGGTACCGCCATGCCAAACCAACCAGGCGACGTGTACCACGGGCAGCAAATTCCGGCAGGATATACAAGAGTTGGCGTGGAGCAGGTGTGCCAGTGTTGGGAGACGCTCGAGCTTGATATTCCTGGAGGCGATGGGGAGAGGACACTAGCAGAAGCCATTCATGGCTACATCCTATGGGATAAGCGCTACATTATCCTAAAGTCGGATGATCAAACACCAAGACCGGCATCTCAGCATGCCACTCCAAGGCCGGCAACTCCGCAAAACTCCCCAAGGGCAGCACTGTCTCGGCAAGGTTCACCGGCACATTCTCCATCACCATCATCTCATGCGCCAATGAACACTCAAGCGTCACCGTCGCCTCCATGGTCACCCCCTCCGCCGCCGGCAAAGAAGCAGAAACAGTCGCCGGCGAAGAAGGTAGCTGCACCGGCTAAGGGGCCTCCAAAGAAGAAGGAAAAGAAGAAGAAAACCAAGGAAGATCCTATTAAACCCTGGGACATGAGCCTTGAAGAATGTGATCGGATAACTCAAGAAAGAGTTAAAGAGCACTTCAAGCCGAAGCCGAAGCCGGAGCCCCAGAAAGTGATAAATCTGGTAGATTTAAATTTTTTTAAGGGAATGTGCCAAGCAAATAAGAGAAAATTCATTCCGAGAGATCTCCCTTCAGACTACGAACGCACAATTATCAAAACTACTGAGAAAAAGAAGAGACAATCAAAGTCGTCGTCGTCCGACGTTCCACAGCTCGGAGCCCAAAAGAAACAATCAATAGAGCCTCTCGTAGTGGGACAGACGACGCAACAACAAGACTTTGTTACATTTTTGAAAGAATCAAACCTGACGGCGGCTCAGATTGCAGGGGGAGAAGATATTCCAAAGGCCGATGTGGTCGTCAAATGGACGTATGAGCTGGGCAAATCTCTTGTACCCCCGAAATAGTGTCCGTGCTTTCAACGCAAATGTATAAGCTGCACCAGCACTACATGCGTGCGATGGCCGATTTCATCTTCATGCTACGCGCAAAGATTAAAGATGATGATTTCTTTCGGGGGGGAGGCTATTATATGGATAAACTGGGAAGAAATTTACCAATTATTCTATCAGGAGGACCTCGACATCTCTATGGTCGGCTTGTGGGTTCTGTAAGTATTTTACTCTCCTTACGTATTGTTTTACATGATCTCAACATACTGATCCCTTGATTTATTCGGTATCATGTAGAATGGAAATACAAACTTGCAGGAGAAAGGGATACTCTCACCTCGGCTTCATCGACCCAATTACTTGTAATTGGAGGATTCTACGCGACACTTCCGATGAGCTATTCCAAAACTTGTTCAAGTACATAAGCATTCATCACAACAAGCAAATGATATTATTTCCTTACAACTTTGCGTGGGTGATTCCTTCCGTCTAACTCTTTATATTCTGTAATCGAATTGTTTAAACCTTAACTGTCAAGAACTGCCTCTGTATAATCTTGCAGTGAACACTGGGTCCTAATTGTCATAATTCCCGAGAAGAGCCTACTCGTGGTTATGGACTCATTGAGGAGAAATCCAGAACAATACAAAAATCTTCTTAACATGATGAAAAAGTAATTCTACCACTACTCCGTCGATGACCGATAATTTGAATCACTTTGTTACTTGACTATAATTGTTCTAATCATGCACAGGATTTGGAAAGAATTCGCTAAAAATCATTCAGGTAAATTTGACAAGGAATTGAAGATCAAGACAGATTTTGCGGTATGCACTTGGATGATTCATTGCACGATTCATTAGTTTTATTATATATTCATGTAAATACCTGATAATTTCTTCTCTCTTAAAGTGTATGTGGTAGAAACAAGGCACTAATTTATGCGCATACTATGCATGCGAAAACATCCATGGTCTAGTAGGTCCTCCAAGGGCCCGGACAGATTGGGAGGAGGAAGTAAGTAAAAAAGTTGTTAATATTTGAACTCGTATTTTAATTAGTCAAAATTAATTATCCCCTTTTTCCATAGGTCGAGGAGATGCGCGATAAACTCATACCAGAGGAAAAGATTATGGCGATTCAAGAACAATTGTCCGGATTTATTGTTGAGCAAGTCCTCGATCCTAAAGGCGAATTCTACTATGATGGACTATCTAATATTGACAATCGCAGCAAATATGATAATATACGTATATATATGTAATTAAGAACGAATATACCTATGTAAATATATATGTGTGTGTATGTATTAAATTTCTATTTATGAGTATGTATGTATTATATATATAAGGACTCCAATAATATATATGTGCATATATATATATATATTTATATAATATTGGTCCTAGACATTTTCATATGTAAAGAAATTCACATGTATAGATATGTGTATACATATATATAAGTGAATTAATTTATATATGAAAACTATCTAGAACAAATATTATATAAGTAACTATATATATGTATATATTAGTGGAGATCGTACACACTGAATTACAATACATAAGTTTAATTGAAATGCAAAAGTATAATTGAAATAGAAAAAGAATGGAGAAAAGGAAAACAGAAAAAAAGGGGCCTTTTGTCCCGGTTGGTAACACCAACCGGGACAAAAGGGTGCGCCAGCCACGTGGCGCTGGCAGCACCTTTTGTCCCGGTTGCCAGACCCGGGACAAAAGAACTGGTGTTCCCGGTTGGGAAACCGGGACAACAAAAGTTTCCCAATCGGAATAAATTAGCGTTTCTGTAGTAGTGAAAGTTTGTCTTGGCTGGAAGACACTATTATTCTAAAGTAATTTGCTGCTGGACATCATACTCATTATTATTTTTTTTTGAAATGCAAAGCTGCTCTACCCGGCCCCTTATCTTCCTCACCTAAAAGCAAGGATAATAGACGTGCCCGCGGGCTGGCGACTCGCGCTCCACCTTATCGAGGTGCCCAGCGATAGTGGAGGGCCTCACATCCCTTTAAATGCTCTGCTCGAACTTCTGCTGGGTTGGCAACCAATAAGAGCACAAGAGATACGCTTTCCAGTCCTAAATTAATGTATATGTTGGCGTTGAGCGAATGACTTGCCAGACGTCCGCCTTTTTCTCTCACTACAAAAAAGTGTGGTGTTGTATGACGAAAATTTTATAATATTTTAAAAAAACATCATAATTATACACAATCTATGATGAATTTGAAGATATAAATCCTAGGCCCAGAACTTTGTAACGTTTTTAATTCGTCATAATTAAGGCCACAAAATATGATGTTTTATTGAACTCGTCATAATTGAGCCCACAAAACCCAACATTTTAATATTTAACTATATATTTTAACATTCTTCATTTTTAATTTAAGTTTTTCTTCTCTTATTTGATGCTTACGTGATAGCCTAGTCAGCACACACGTGGTCTGCCGAGTGGGGCCCACTTTCGAGCCGGTCAGCAGCCTAGTCAGCAGTCGAGCGGGGCCCACTTGCGCAGCGCCAGGAGAACATTTAATCAAAAAATTCTGCCTTAGCTGCGTGCCTAGGAATCGATCCGCACTTGCTTGTTTGTGATTATGTTGAGAACATTAATTCTTTTGTAGTCTTGTTGCTTTCACTTGTGTTTGGGCCGAGCTCTTTTTTGCCCCCTTCGGGCCTCCTCTCTCTCGTCCCTGTTCTCTTTGCACCAAGCCCAGCTTCAGCCCGCAACAGGAGGACCAGCGGAGGGGAAAAAAATAGGCCCAAAGGGGAGGAGAATGGAGATAAAATAGGGTCAAACGGGAGAGGAAGGGGGAAGGATCGAACCCGGGTTTTGGAGTTACCAATCTTAGCAACCTTCCACTACGTTGCGCCTTCACTTGTGCTAGAGTTTGGTATTATCCTATATATACGTTAACTTACTCAAGTTTTAATTCGAAAATAAGAGAAACGCATAGGTAGTATAGTGGATTCGAACCCAGACCCTTAAAGATGACTAAGACTTGATAGCATTACCACTGGGGTGCGCCTTATTTACTGTTAATGTTCGGTAACAATGTTCTACAATAATATACAATCCATCATTTTCTTTTCAATACAGAAGTAAATTTTGTAATTGGTATTACTCCCTCGTAAGAACTCCAAATTTGATGGTTCTTTTCTCTAAATTTTTATAAAATCGTGGTACTTTATTTAGTAGTGTTTGTTTGTATATTAATTGATATGTCTTGATTTTTTGATGTATGACATATTTTCTTCCAACTTAATAGAGAATAGAAATAACTAATAGAGAATTGAAATAACATGTTTTTGAATGATAATTGCTAACATAACTTGATATTTTCCAATGTTATGATCAACATAAGGTGGCGGCCAAAATTGAGCTTCATGCGATTTCGATTATGTTATGAGGTATTCAAATCTCAAAGTTTGATGTCAATTACAAGAAATTCTGTGAGAGATGTACCATTTTATGAACAATATATTGTCTCACTTTTTGAAAACCATTAAAGTTTTTTATGGCAAGATTATGGACCAAAACTATATCCCCATGTCAACTTGTAGAATTTTTTGACCAAATTTAGGTATTTCTTATTTATTATGTGGTCATTTGGAGATAGAAGTTTAAATTGTCCCTAGAAAATAATTGAATTATCATCTATCACCAGACATGGGCTATAATGGAACATATGAGTCTATAATTTTTTCGAATCTTTTTGGTGGTACACATAGTTCATCTTGAAATTACTTTCGAAAAGCACATAGAAATCTATTTAATTGACAATATATGCCAAATCTATTCAAAAATTCATGAAACTCCTATATGACTACTTATATGTTGTCTACTACATGTAAAAAAACTATTTGGGTATATGAGTAAGAAAAGATTTTAAGGTGTGTAAACTTCAAACTTTGACTTAGGTTGTATGGAAGAATACGAGAGATCCATCCATTTATGAGGAATGTATACTTCAATTTTCATAAATCTTATGAATTTTTTATGTAAAGTTTATACATCCATAAAATAATTCTGTGACAATTTACACAATTTTCCGAGAAGTTTTATGTATTATCATCATTATTTTGTAACAAGGCTGTAAGTAGAAGTTTGAATTATCCCTAGCAAACATTTGAAGTTTTCATCTATTTTTAGGATACAATCTATACTAGAACATGGATACTTAAAAAGAATTTTGTGATTTTTTAAAGTATTATTTGAGATACATATAGTTTAAATTGTAATTATTTTCAACAAACTTGCAGAAATTTATTTAAGCTATTAAAAATAGTAAGTGAGTTAGAAAATTATTGAAACTTCTACAGGACAACTTATATGTAGTCTATTACATATAAAAAAAATTAGTGTATATAAGATAATTATTTTTATAGTTACTTCATAATCGTGCAATAAAATGAAAAAAGAAAAAGAAAAATATTAATCTGAGTAGTTATGGGCCGTTTCTAGCTCGCCCTACCCGACCCTATTGTTTCTGACCATCCATCCAGGATCTGACAGTTAGAATCGCATTCACACAGTATAAATGCCGAGTCACCGAGTCTTACCCTAGCGGTCTTCCGCCTCCTGGCCGCCGCCGCTCCCTCTCCTTCTCTATACGCCCTGCTCAGACGTCAGACCACTCACGGCCGCCGCTCCTCTCCTCCCCCAAGCTCCCCGCACGCCGAGCCGCTCCACTTTCTCACCCTGTGTTCCCTACCCCGGCGACGCCGTCTCGACTCCCTCCCATACCCTCATCTATCCATTCCTTCCCCGCTTCCCCCTCAGATCTGCTTGCAGTGAACTCCGCCGGCCGGGCGAGGCCAGCGCGAGCTCCACACGGGCCGGGCGAATGGCCGGGCAAGAGCTCCGCTCCGCTCTCCAGGCGGCACTGCGGCCGCAGCTCGTGTCGCATCGGACCCTAGAGGATGGGGATGCGACACTGCGGTAGCAGCTCGTGGTGCAAGGGGCAGCAGCGCCTGAGGCCTGCAGCCTGCTCTCCAGTCGTCTTCCCCGCAGTGAGCGGCAGCACAGAGCTGCAGCGGCAGATAGGCATAGCCGCCTTCCTCAGCCTCAGATCCGCGTGCTAATGTGGTGACCCAGTGCCTCTACTGCAAGCCGACAACGAGCAAGCAGCCGTAGCTCGCCGAGGTCATGGAGTTCGCCAACAAGTGGCTTCAGCGGCGTCCACCCCCAATCCACCTCCAGATCCGCCCAGGAGAGTGCAGGCGAGCTTCGACGAGCAGCACACGGTTGGTGCTGAGCTCGGGCGTGCGGAGCTCCGGCCGCATCCAGCGTTGCAGGTGGGTCCGATGCTCAACCTTTTATCTCCTCCATATATTTTCCATCCTCACATCTCTTTTGTGCGTTATCTGTTTCCTCCTCCCCCACGACTTCACAATGCGTTTGAGGATGCAGGCTGCTGCGGGAGGCAGAGCGATGGGCGGCTAGGGCGGCTAATCAGCGTCCAGCGCGAACTGCCTCAAGTGACGAGCAGCGGCCGGTACTACTGGCCACGAGGGCGATGAAGCGGCTGACATGTGCAGCCAGCACGCACAGCTTCTCCATTACGTTATGAGATTATTTCCTTCTTCCTTCGACTGGTACATTAATTAAGCCTATGTTCCATGTTTCTCGTTCATGCAGTGCGCATTTTCTATTTGACTTTTTGCACGTGAGTTATGCTCTGAATGGATTTATGGGGAGGGGACTGTTTAAGACTTTAGAAAATTAAGACATGCTTGACAATCTAGTTGTATATAATTTGCTATGCATTACAGCTAATTATATGATAATTTGATTTGCATACAATTACCAGTCCATGTTTGTACCAAAATTCAGACCATGTCTCTGAACTTTTTGTAGCAATAAACACCCTGAAATTTTTGTAGGATATCTTGCTAGTGAGGACTTTTTGCTACTTTCCTAGTTCACTTCACACTGATGATAACTAAAATTTTGCTTGTGGTTGCTAGTCCGGGGGTGGCTTTTATTGAAACATGAGAGTGGTGTTTGGCAGGTCTGTCTGCATCATTGCAGCATAATATATGTTCATGTTCGTATAGCTATAGTTGACGTTGAGATTGTGGCTAGTTTCAGTAGTGCTTGCTGCTCACTTCCTCCCTGCATGTGTCTATTTTGGTGCTAATTCTTGGTGTAACACATGCTAACTAAAGAAACTATAAATCTGATATATGTTTTTAAAATATTGACTTTTTAAATTACAAGAGATATCTAATAGCTTTGAACTTGTGTGAAGTATTCATGCTGAGTATAAGAACAGCTAAGGACTAATCATGCCATGTTTTTGTATTATCAAATCATGAATTATAGCTACTTGAATTGAAACCTTAATGCCTAGTAGTTAGCTGTTTTGAGTATATTCCATATTCGTCTCAACATACAAGTGAATAGTTGATTGTTAGTTCTGTTTTGAGTATATTCCATATTCGTCTCAACATACAAGTGAATAGTTGATTGTTAGTTCTGACTTATGAAGTAGTAATCCAAATGTTTTTCTAATCAAGTTAAGAATGAGTAAAGTCAATCTTGGTTGAGAGAAGTAATGCAACAGTTGTACTCACCATGTTTGCTATATCATATGCAAGCCTGCAATTAAAAGCTGAGAAGGATGCAAAAGTTGAGCTCGTGCTTGAAACATGGGTTGCTTGAAGTTTTTTTTTTTGCAGTACTGTGAGATTTTGTTCCAGATTAACTGGAATTAGACTGAATTCATGCTGAATTGAGAAACTTTGATGTTGTATGTATGTGATGAGATATTGAAACATAATTTATTTATATATTGGCTGGTTTATATCTTGATTAGGACTGAAATGGTAATGAATTGATTAGAAAAATGGGCCCTGCTTTTTTTTCATGAGCTTGGGTATTAATCTTGGGCTGAAATTTTGTTAGCTGAGAAATAATCTAGGCCTGAAATTAGGCCTAACTTGGTGGCCCACTTTGAATTCGGCCCATCAACTCATGGGTTGTGCTGCTGATGTCACTCGCCACGTCACCTACCATGTCGATTGCCACGTCACCTCCATGTCAGCTCCATGTCATTGCCATGTCATTGACCACGTCATCATTGCTATCCATGTCATCGCCAAGTCAACAGCCACGTCATCCTCCATGTCATCAATGTGTGACATGGCAATTGAATCTGTGACGAAAATTATACTATTCGTGACATTTATTTTCGTCATAGAAAATGGGCTTGGGTTGGGCTTCAGGGAGGCCGGAGACATTCTATGACGGTTTTAAAACAGATTAAGAAATCCATGACGGAAATTAAGGAACGTCACAAGATGTGATCTATGACGCTCAATATATGACGCTATTTAAGATCATCATAGATACTATTTTATAACGGTTTTTTAGTGATCTGTGACGAAATTCAATCGTCATATATCAGTAGATTTTTTTTGTAGTGTCTCCTCCCATTTCTCTTTCCTCCACGTCACATTTAACTGATGTGGTGCGCTGTTTCGCCTGATGGCCTGCTGACTATACCCCCATTATACCTGCTCTGAGGCCAGCACAGTCCTCCACCATTATCCACCTCTGCAAGATCTCCGCCTCATTTACTGCACCGCTACCACCGCCTCGCACCACTACTGCGAGCATCACGGCTCCTGTTCCGGCGAGCTCCTCCACCATCTATATTGACACCTCCGGGAGTGGCTAGCTGATTGTGCGTGCTGCCGTCTTAAGCGAACCCACTGTCGGGAGTGGACGCCATTGCCGGAATATGGATGGCAGCAGATCGGGTTCGGGGCGGGTATCCGCGGGTTTCGGGTTTTCGGATTTTGGGTTCGGTTTTTGGTTTTCACCCGCGGATTTGCGGGTTCGGGTACCCGAAATATTTCGGGTTTGGGGCAGATCTTTAAATACATCTGCGGATCTCCATCGGGTACCCGAAAATTTGAGCCCACAGCCCAATAACAGCCCATTTTAGAACCCTAACTATATAAGCTCAGTCGGTCAGTCCTCAGTTCCTCACCCCGCTCTCCTCCCGGCCTCCCCCTCCTCCTGGTCTCCTGGATCCCCCCGACGGCCGTCACTCAGTCCTCACCCCGACCCCCCTCCCTCCCAGATCCACGATCCCCCGGTCCCCCCGAGTCCCCGACGAGCAACGGGCCAACGGCCGCCAGACGCGGCGACGCCCCGACTCCTCTGGCCCCGTGCCGCACCCATCCCCTCCCGCGGCCCGCGCCGCACCCATCCCCATCCAGCCACCAGCCCTGCTACCCACGACGGAGGCCGGCGGCCGGAGTTCGACGCCGCCACCCACCAGCGCCGATTGGCCCCGCTCAGCCTCCTCCACCTGTGACCTGTCTGCCCCTACGACACAGGTGGCGCCGGCACACGGGCACGACACGGGCGATGCCAGCGCACGAGCATTGCGCCCAGGCTGCAGGGTCTCAGGTTCATCTCCTCTCTCCGTTTCTTAAACCTTTCCCTTCTCTCGGACTCTCTCCAAACTTGCTCTCCACCCTGGCAGCGACGACTAGGCGAGCGGCGCCGCCATTTGTCTTGTCTTCGCTAGTTCGCCCAGCGCTTTGCCAGCGACGAGCGCATCCTCCAGGTATGCCCCCCTTCTCTTTCCTTCTGCTGTGCGAGACGGAGCACCCCAAACCCTAACAAAACTGTTTGTATTCGGATCTGAATCCAGTTACAATATATTACCTACTAATTTCGATTTCGTTTGTGAGAATTATCGGGTGTATTGCTTGAATCTACCTGCTAATGGTTTTTTATCAGGATTTTAGATTCCTCAAGTAAAATGAACCTTACCATATGCTAGCAAGGATTAGATGGAAAACACTGAGATATTTCATTCTCTATGACTTCTCGTGCTTTAGTGACAAAACAGATAGGGCCATTTTCCTAATGTAGTTGAAAAGAAGATGTATATCACTTTGTTTGGTACTGGCTGATGACTGCTTCTATCAGGATTTTTTGCTTAGTCAAAGATGCAGACTTTTATGTTACTTTTTGAATGAAATTACATTTGCACCAGCCAGTCTGAATTAGCTCTCTGATGGTATTACATTTGCCATTTCTTAAGATGCCTCTGTTATAGCGAAATGTATGCTGCAATATTTTGATGCCTCTTGTTATATCATGCAGTATGTGTAATGTGTTTGCCTTTTTTGCATTTGTCAGGAAGTGAGCAATGTCGGCGGTTGGTTCTCAAGCTACTGCTGCATCTCAATCTGTTGGTTCTCGTCCTCAATCTCGTCCACGCCTTGCAGCCAATTCAGCAACAGCAACATAACCATCCGATTCAGCAACACCGGCAAGTGATTCTGCAACTGTAGGTAATCTTGATGTGGTAGAGGTAGAAGTAGAAGATGATGCCCCTGCTGCTAAAAAGAGAAAGCTAAGATCTGAAGTATGGAAAGACTTTGATTTGATTAGTGTAAATGGGGTTTGGAAAGCAAAATGCCATTGGTGTAAAAAACATTTAGGTGGGGAGACAAGAAATGGTACAACTCACTTGAAGAATCACCTTATTGTATGTGAGGACAGAATTACTAGAAAAGGTTTAACACAGTCAACTCTTAAATTATCTGCAAATCCAAAAGATGGCACGGTCACATTAGAGAAGTATGTGTTTGATCAAGATGTTGCTAGAAAAGAACTTGCTTTAATGATTATCGTCCATGAGTATCCTCTTTCCATGGTGGACCATATTGGATTTCGCAAGTTTTGTGCTGCATTGCAACCAGCATTCAAGTTAGTGTCTAGAAACACAATTAGGAAGGATATATTGGATATGTATCAAGTGTAGAAGCAATCTATGGTGAATTATATCAAGAAATTGAGTTCTCGTGTTGCTGTTACTACGGACTTGTGGACAGCAAACCACCAGAGGAAAGGTTACATGGCAGTTACAGCTCATTTTCTAGATGAAGATTGGAAGCTAAAAAGTTTTCTTATTAGGTAACTATAAATCACAGCATTTTGTGTTCTTGTGTTATGCAAATTGTCCACCACAATCACTTATGATATCTTATTGTTGTAGGTTTATTTATGTTCCAGCACCACATACAGCGGAGGTCATAACTGATGTTCTCCATGAAGTTCTACTAGATTGGCATATTGAGAGGAATCTGTCCACTATAACTCTTGACAACTGTAGTGTCAATGACAACCTCATGAAGAATATGATTGGCACCGATGGTGATGACCTTGCAAAGAACAAGACTACTATGGAAGGCAAGTTACCACTCCCCTCTTGTATGTTGAAGGGTAAATTAATTCATATGCGTTGTGCTGCACATATTTTAAATCTGATTGTGAAAGATGGAATGAGTGTCATGGAGAAGGGAATTGATAAGGTGCGTGCTAGTGTTGCATATTGGTCAGCCACTCCTAAAAGACATGAGAAGTTTGAGAAAATGGCAGCCCAAATGAAAGGAAAATATGAAAAAAGAATTGCTCTTGACTGTAAAACTAGATGGAACTCAACTTATATTATGCCTAGCACTGCACTTATTTACCAAGATGTTTTTGAGCGCCTTGCTTCTCGTGCTCCATGTGTTCCATCAGAAGATGATTGGAAGTTTGCTAGAGAGCTTTGTGATAGGCTAAAGATGTTCTATGATGTAACTGAGCTACTGTCAGGCACTAGATATGTCACAGCCAACCTTTTCTTTCCCAAAATATGCAACATTTTTTTGGCAATTAGGAAGTGGCAAAGCAGTGATATACCTAAGGTAGAAGAAATGTCCATTAAAATGAAAGAAAAGTTCAACAAGTATTGGTCAGATGTGCATGGTTTGATGGCTGTTGCTGCTGTCCTAGATCCTAGGTATAAATTGCAACTATTGAATGCTCTTTTCCTCAAAATTCATGGGTTAGAAAGTATTGCTATGGAAGCTGTCCACAAAGTCAAGGACTTGTTGTACAATCTGGTTTTGGAATACCAAGATTCTATGGAGGATGTTGCCACTACAGATGGTGCTGAAACTAAACCTAGTGCTCCAACTCAGATGGACGATGAGGGTTGGATTGATATCTTTGATGATTACATGTCCAAGTAGGCAACTGTGACCTCCACTTATGTGCGAACAGAGTTAGATTTGTACTTGGAAGAGCCACTGTTGCCTAGAACACAAGAGTTGGATATCATTCAATGGTGGCAACATGCAGGGCTCAAATACCCAACTTTACGAAAAATTGCATGTGATGTCCTTGCTATTCCAGTGACAACGGTGGCATCCGAGTCAGTCTTTAGCACTAGTGGCAGAATAATCAGTCCACATCGTAGTAGGCTTGCCCCATCAATGGTTGAAGCACTTATGTGTATGCAAGCATGGTCTCAGGCCGATATGTTAGGTAAGTGTAATTTCTAGAAATATGTGGTCTCGTTCTATATAAGTTATATTACTAATTTGTGAATATATCAATGCAGGATCTCAGTCTACTTTCGTTGGTGCTTTGATGACTTGTCTTGATGAAAAAGATGAAGAAATGGTATTCCTGTCATTTGCTTATGTATTCAACTTGTGAATATACTTATTAACTTATATACAATGATGAACATTTCAATAATGAGTTAATCTCTCTATTTTTGTTTCGCAGGATGAAGATGATTCCATCATAATTGATGAATGAATGAAAATGAATAACTATGTAATAATGTTATTTGTTTGGAGGCCTAGTGGCTAGTGGCCTACTGTTATTTGTTTGGTGAACCATGGATGTTGATTTCTATTGTTTCACTTGTATTGAACATTTGAACTTTGGAGTGCTCCTTGTGTCCGTGTGGTGCTGCTTTGTTTGTAATAATCTCAACTATTTATAATAATCTCACTGCACTATGTCTTGCTGGAATGTAGTTGCTGTCATGTTTGTTTGATTGTTTATTTATTTTGCACTTTAGGTGTCCATTCTTATTGGAAACTTGGAAATGGTGTTGCTGGCTTGCATTGCTGGTTTGAAAAAAATTCGGGTTTCGGATTATCCGTTCGGTTTCGGGTATCCGCGGGTTTCGATTTTGGATTTGAATTTTTATCTGAATTAGAGTTTGGGTCGGGTTCGTGTTTCAAGTTCGGGTTTCGGTTTTGGGTGCCCAGATACTTCACCCGAACCGAACCCGACCCGTTGCCATCCTTATGCCGGAATCAAACATCGTGGCCGCCGACAGTGAGTACCGCAACCGGAATCGATTGCTACGGCCATGTGGAGAGGACCCCGCGCCCGTGTCGAGCACTCCACCTAGATAGAAATCCGCTGCCGGGATCGAGCGCCGCGGCTGCTTCGAGCGGGGCAGTGAGTGCCGCGGCGCCGCCACCAAGTGCAAGTGCTGCAGGTACGGGATGCGTATGGACGCAGTAGGGGGCGCTGCAAGCCTTCTGCAAGGAAGTGGCTCCATCTGCCAGGAGCTGACGCCGCACGGATGGTGTTGCGGGCATAGGGACACCGTCACACCGGGAGTTTATGATTTTTCTTGGCGATCAGATTTCTTTTCGGGCCTGCAAACACTATGCTCAGCTTGCATCATATCATGCGAGGGTAAAATAGCACTTTTGAGTAGCTTTGTATTTAAATAGAATATAATAATGGGTATGATGTCCAACAGGAAATGATCCTAGAATAAAGTGGCGTTTAGTTCAAAAAAAAACTTACTACGGTACCCGTCACATCGAATCTTCGGACATATGTATGGAGCATTAAATGTAGTTGAAAAAATAAATAATTACACAGTCTAACTGATTAGCACGAGCTGAATCTTTTAAGCATAATTAGTCCATAATTGGATATTATTTGTCAAGTAATAACGAAATGTGCTACAGTGTCAAAACCCAAACTTTTTCACCAACTAAACACACCCTAATAGTGTTGTCTTCCAGCAAAGATAAACTTTTAAAATGGTCTGTGGCAAAAGCCACCTTTTAAGAGTGTCCAATAGCATATTTTGCCAATATAAAAAAGATCGTGGCTGACATGGACCGAGTAACAACAATAGATTGCTACTTGGTCCCATCATGAATAGATAGTTTGTGATTGCTGTAGGTATCCAATAAATGCGATGTAATTGTTATAGGATACGTTTATGAAAATTTGTCCTAGACAGCAAGATTTACAACCTGCTTGTAACATGCCAATCGGTTTCGTCATTAGCCCATCATCTACTCTGAAACGAGCATCAGAGATCACTCTTGCAGCAGCCGTTTCACCCTCTCAAGCGTCGGCATGAATCTGGTGGTGTTGAGACGGAAGTTCTGCTCCCACCAGTAATACCTCGCATTGCTCCCATTCTTGTAGAAAACATCGGGATCGGTGATCACCGGGTGGTCCTTGCCGTACTTGTCGTAGAGCGTGCTCTCCTCTGCGGCGATGATGTACGGGACGTGCCAGATACCCATGTGCGCCGCCGGCGCGCCGAAGAACCCCTCGCCGTGGGGCTCCATCTTCCCCCACGGGATCACCTGCACCGCCACGGCGCCCGTGCGCAGGAACACCATGTTCGTCAGCCCGGCGCCGTGCGCTCCCATGAGCACGTCGCACGCGTCCACCTCCCGCGAGACCGCGTCCATGTCCGCCGCGTTCGTCGGCTCCATCCGCACCACGTCGAACCCCGCGCGCTCGATCGCGCCGACGATGGCGTCGGCGTTCACGAACCGCCGCGTCTTGCGGCGGAGGATGATCATGAGCCGGGGCTTCGCGCCGCTGGATTTGACCCGGAGCGCGGTGGTCGGTGGCGGCAGGGAGTAAGCCTCCCGGACGAACGCTCGGAAGGCGAACATGTCGTAGTTGCTCGGGGCGCGCGCCGGGTCGATGTCGAAGTCGCGGTGGCCGCGGAGGCCGACGATGAGGTG
This sequence comes from Panicum virgatum, assembly GCF_016808335.1. Lineage (NCBI taxonomy): Eukaryota > Viridiplantae > Streptophyta > Magnoliopsida > Poales > Poaceae > Panicum > Panicum virgatum. Next base: position 31,079,879 of record NC_053148.1, on the reverse strand, counting down.
CGGGTAGCAGCGCACCTCCGCGTCGGCGTCGAGCATGACCACCTCGTACTGCGACAGCGCACGGAGTACGCGGCGGTACTTGGTGACGAACCAGGCCGGCGCGTCGGTGGCGACGAGCTCGACCTGGCCGCCGAACGCCCGGGCCGTCGTGAAGAGCGGGACCAGCACGTCGCTGAAGGCGTGCCAGAAGTTGTAAGTCAGGCCGCCGAGGGCGAAGACCACCGCCGGCACGCTCCGCCGGACGGTGCAGTCCGGAGCCTCGTGGAGGTTTGACAAGTTGAGGGATCTGACGACGACTTCGCGGACGCCGATGACCTTGCGGGACTGCGAGCGGATGCTCCAGGCGGCGGCCTCGGCGGCGGCCAGCTGCGACGGCGGCGGGATGAAGTAGACCCGCGACTTGTCAGTGCCGTTCGCCGTGCGTGCGTCACCCCACATCTCGCAGCCGTCGTAGCGCTCGTCGGAAAGGTCGCAGATTGGCTTCAGTGGAGGGGGAGCAGTGCGTGGCGAAATCTCATTTTCTTCGCCTGCAGGCAAGGCGACGACAACGAACGAAGGAACATTTTTAAACAGAAAATTTATTGGAAATGTACGAATTTGCTGGAATCAAAAGAACTATTCGTTCAACGTGAACTGTATTTCAAACTGTGAATTTGTAGGAGAATTGGTGGGTTCCTTTTCATGGTCCTAATTTGTGACTGCTGGAGATTCTGCTGCCCTATTGGCCACAAAACGTTGATCAAAATTTGCCAGTTTCTTCGAGATACATACATCAGTCGTCATGATTTGAACATGTTTTTCCATTAGGTGATCTTTTAATTTCATAAACTTCATCTGAACTAATTTTCTGAAGAAAAAAGTGTGGAGAAAACAATCACGTCTGAAATATGACTAGTCGCACGCAGGACAATGACGCTTTGCCGGGAGAGTGAGCTTGACCTGGCGGTTGAGCAAGATCCTTCTCCTCCACCACCGTCGAACGTTCTGCGACACCATTTTCCAGCGATCCTGGCAAGATTACTTCAGCCACATATATGCAAAACAAGGCCGTGAGCGAGAGGTAGAGATCAAATGCATCAGAAGCCTAAACAGATGTACCTAATCATGGCAACACAACATGACAACAATGCACAGAAGCTAGCGGCTCACCACTGGGACCTTGGACGGCAAACTGCGGCGAAGCCGAGAGGAATATCTCCAGCGCGAGGAAGACGCCGGCGACCAGCCCGACGGCGAGCTTGCTCTCAAGGAGTGACCGCGATACGTTGGTGAAGGATTTCATTTGGCATGTCAGGGATAATAATCCCGTTCGTCCGTGCTCCTCGCCTGACCCCCAGGCTTTCGGCGCTTCTGCCCCGGATTTCCAGCCCCCGCTGGTAACTGCGATATTGAATAGTTTTGGGCTCATCAACACATTTATAGTAGCAGTATATCACACACAGGAAATTATGGTATTTGTCCTACACAATAACATGCCAAAAATGAAATTATGGAATTTGGTGATAATTAATGGAGTATCACCACTAGGACCTTCTGGAGAGTACCATTTTTTTTAAGAAATAGAAGTAGTCCTTAACAGCAATAAATATCTGAAACCTCATCTGATCATTGTCCTCCTCTCTTAGATCAGACTGTTCAATAATCGTCAGTTGTTCTGTTTAGAGATGTCAATGGTACCAAAAACTTGATGCTTTTTTACTCCATTAGGGTACAGATTTGGCTATTAGAACCGTGTGGATTTGTTAATAGGCATAAAATCCTACATATTGGCTACAAGTTTGCTCCTACAATACCGGAACCCGTAAACGCATGGATTTCTTTGTTGGGTCCTTAGCTGATCGACCCAGACAGGAAATAAGAGAAATACAAAGACTCAAAGACCTTCGGATGAAAATGTTGTGTATATTTTTTGACAATCAAAAAACTGTTACCAGGTAGGAGTATTGTTGCTTTGCAGTTGTAGTGTTTGTATACGGATATACTGGATTGGTCACTTTGTAGTATGGTGTTATGATCATTGATTATGGAACTCGAGGCATGGGTCCTCCTATTAGTTAGTTAAAATGACACTGATGTAAGACTGGCCCAATTTTCCGAGAGGTAGGGTAAATTCAATTGGCGATCCGGCTTCTAATCAGACATAATTCGAAGTTCTGCAACTATTGCACCGCTACTATGTTCTTTGTCAACCAAGCACAACTCGATTGACCTTGGCAAGAAGGCTTTTCCTGCAAGTGAATCGAAAAACACAAGCAAGAAAGGGTAAACACGCAATCTGAAATTGCAGATGTGTATGAAGAGAAAATCAAGATAGGGTTCAAGCTCTAATCACAAAAGGACTAATCGCTACAGTGGTGAAGAACAAGAACGGGGGCCCTAATTCACAGCAAAAGGACTCGACGTCATAGTTACAATAAAGAAGACAGTTTCTCGATAGAAAAAATAATCTAAAAAAACCCAAACCCTAAGTGGTGGAAGCTACTGAGTTCCTACTTGAAAAAGGGATGTCCTAGGGTTGGGGGCGCCCAAAACTTGTGCTTAAGGCCTGACACGATACAAAGGCTTGCTCGGCCCAAAATAGGTGACACAGCACCTTGTCGTGGACACATTGAATTATCCACGAATCTTCTAGAGCAGGGACTAGATCCGAAAGAGGTGTCTCATCGTCAGGTTTCCAAAGCATCTGAGAACACCTTATTTGGACGTCATATTAGTGAGATATAGCCGTTTGAGTGCAGGGTTGTCGGCTGAATCCGAACTGAACGTGCAGTCCGAGTTGCCGATGACTTGTAGCTTGGTGATGAGACCGGCTTGAGTGTGTCCAGCATGGTGATGTCCTCATCATCCGCCCCTTCATCAATTTGAGTCGTCTTCGACTCCATCCCCCCATCAAACTCCTACAAATGGTTAGGGACAGCAAGGGAAATTTGCCCGACAAAATAGTATGATCATGGGGAGGTGAAACATGTCTAGAGAATAGAGTAAGCATAGTACGGCATGGTGCACCATCAACATAATTTTCAGCATTCAGAGATGTTTTAACAACTAAAGCACCTCCCTTCAACATAATCTCTTTGGTTGTAGGAGCAGATGAGTCTAAAGCATTGACATTCTTAGAAATTTCAGCAAGCTCTTTATCATGTTGACAATTTCAGCGGCTGTTAAAGGCAACAAAATAATTTTCTTTCCCTTATGCAGCAATGAATATGTATTAATTCTACCTTGGTGTAAAGCATCAGTATCATATTCACATGACATCCTAATAAAAGTGAACATGCTTGCATAGGCATAACATCAAAATCAGCATAATCATGATATGAACCAACGAAAAAGTGTATCTGTGCTGATCGAGTTACCTTTGCTTTACAACTATTGTTGAGCCATTCAAGGTGATAAGGTTTGGAGTGAGCACGTGTGGTCAAGCCAACCTTCTTGACCAAATCTGAATTAACCAAGTTATTACAGCTCCCACTATCATTTATGGTATGAACACGACAATCCTTGAAAATGAGAAATGTGTGGAACAAATAATGGCACTGTAGCCTCTCCGGTTTGTGCTCAAGTTGTGTACTCAATGTACGCTACACAAGAATATATTTGTAGCCCACAGTAGCAGTCCTCTTCTTCGATCTCCATATCTGCAACATGGTTAGCAACAAGAGCCAAATCATCCTCAACATCACTAACACTTACATACCCTCCATCTTTTGTAGCAATGAATGTGCGACAGCTCGGGCAATCCTTCATCCTCATCTAAACCACCAAAAATCCTAGCACAAGTAACCTGATCATCATCATGTTTGTTATAATATGCTAAACCAATAATGAGCTCTTGATAATAATCCTCTACTCGTTTGTCACATTGTTTTAAAGTTTGTAATTTTAAACATAAATCATATTGATAATAAGGAGGTACAAAGTGAGATTTCATTGGTTGTTTTAAAGCATTCCAAGTCTGAGGGACAGCATTAGCATTGTTAGGAGCATTGCAAAGATCATTTCACCAAAACAAAGCAAAACTAGTAAACTCACTAGTAGCAAGTCTAACTCTATGCTCAGGAGGAACCAAATGAGAATTAAACATATGTTCAACAGCAAGTTGCCAATCTAAATAAGCCTCAGGATCAGTAGTTCCAGCAAAAGGAATCGTGTTAAATTTTGTTTTAGCAAAGGGACCATTATTTCCACGATTTTTATTACCTCCCATACCTTGATGATTGTGCCCAAGACGGTCGGCATCACTATCCTCTTCCTCATCATCACCATAAGGTTGTCGTCGGTGCCGCCATGGAGGAGGACGGTGTTCAACATGTTCAATCCAGGTGACCAAGCCATAGATATTGCCCATCAGCTTGTCAAATTTTCCGTCGATGTAGGTGCGCTGGTCATCAACAAGCCTCGTAAGCTCATTCTTGGAGACACACTCATTGAAGTCTGAACGGGACTCTCCTTAAAAGACAACACCAAAGTATTGTCCCCATCATCTAACAGTTATCGGGTGATGGTGGAAGTGGAGTGCAATATCTCAAGTGGCTTACCACTGTCTTGAAAGTGTACTTACCAAAGCCTAGCAGGTAGGTACAATATGTTGTAAGCTTGAGTGTAACAGTTGCGAGATGATCCTTTGCTGATCAGAAATATATGTGGAACTTGGACAGGCACGATATGGTAGAAAGGGATTAACAATAATCAAAACAGATTAGTAAAGTTCAATAAGTATACAAATTACTTAGTCAAAGTTGCTGGCTAAGACGTGTCCTAGTCGTAGCATAACAAGTTGGAACAAAGGGTGGTGGATAAAACTCACAGAACAAGCAGATAGCACCCAAAAGCACTTGTTTTAAATCTTTTTTGTTTTTGATTTGTCCTCCAATAGTAGTAGGCAAATGTTGACGGTCCTTAAGTCAGAAATAAAGCCGTCAACTCCTACATCCTTTCATAACTTTCTATTGACACCAAATTTTGGCACGTGTCAAGGAAGAGTGTTGCAAAGGAGAAAAAGTTATGCGCTGTACGATAGGTGGATTTGGAGGGACGATCGTGTGCCGCGGTCAAAGATCTTGCTGACCGGAGAGCGGGAGAATTGATCAGATATTTTGGTTTTGGTTTGGCAAGAGTTATCTTATTTTTAGAAGTAGTTTTTATTCTCTAGAATAGAATCGTGCTTTGCCGTAATCGGCTGGGATTGTGTTAGCATGGGGTATAAATATGGACCCCCGGCCATTGTAAAAAGATTGATACACATCCAACAAACAAAATTTTACTACTTGCAATTTACTTTCTTGTCGGCGGCTTCACCATCTTTTTTCTTTCTACGAGCTCTTTCAAGCTGATCAAGGACATCTCACATTCGAGCGACTTGGTTTGCTGGTAAGTTTTCATTTACCGAGTAAATCTGAGCTTTAGCTTCCGGGCGCATCGTTGTCGCTTCATTCAGATCTATTCAAAATTTATCGAATTTATCTAAGCTTTGATCTCTGGGCGCATCGCTATTTTCTCGTTTAGATTAATTCACAAACTACCCGGCTTAGTGATCTGTTTAATTGGCTGTAAGCTCCTTGTTTATTACGATAAACCTTGTAAAGCCGATTAGATTGAATCATAAGCTTAGCTTTGTCCAGATCCATACATTTGTAGGTTTGTACATTGTTACCTGGCATGTGTCGGCTTTTAGATCTAGCCGTCTGGTTGCTCATCGGCATCGGCAGCTCATTGCTGATTCGTAGTAGATCGCTTTTATTGCACGCTTATCTTATACAATCTTTTGTCGCCTTCTGTATCAGCAGAGCCTTGCCGATACCCCATGTAAGAGTGATTCGGAAATCCAGCCGATACACTCTTGAATTTGACGGTTTGCTGTTTCCTTATCAATTTACAAGTCAAATTGACTGGCACGCTTGGTCCGCATTCTAAGACTTGGCGAACAGTGCCCTCAGATTCCAGTGTGTTGATTTTGGGTCAACACATCTTTTGGCACGCTCGGTGGGACAAGAAACATCAAGATGTCAGAGAAGGCAGAAGTGTCGAGAAATAATCAGATCCCGATCGGTAAGGTGAAGTTGAAGGAAGAACACAAGGCAGAACTTAAAGCAATCACAGATGCTTTTGAGCAGCAATGTCTTTTGTCCTTAAGCACCAACAGAAGTGGAGAGGTAATCAAAAAGTTCAATTTTCTCACTTTTGTACCATATGAGGAAGCGCAGAAGGAGGACAGGATGATTCATCAGATGAATCAGGCGATTGGACATGCTTTTGTAAATCATGCTCCAATCATGGCTAACTACATCCACAACGCTGTGCTCAAGACTCTACAAGATAACTTGACTTTATGGGACCAGCTTACTATCAGGGAAGTCAGATGGTCTTCTCTCCTATTGGATCGGCTCCTGGGATGTCACAGATCCATCATCAAGCTCCGGCTGATGAGGGTGTCATAGATGCACAGCCGATCAGTACTGTAGCGTCAACTCAGATTCCTTCTGTGTACACCAATTCTACGCCGATGGCTACATATGCACAGGGGAACTTCATGTCAGGATACCCAGTTGGTTGGAATCCAACTACTGGACTTGGTATGCCTCCAAAATTCATGATTCCATCTCCATTAAAGCAGCCAAGTACATCGGTTTCTCAGCCGATGAACCAGCAAGACAGTGCGTCAGCTCCACAGCCGACTCAGCCTCAAGATACCGCACCAGCGTCACAACCAGCGGTTACACCTGCGTCAGTACCTTCGCCAACAAAACCAAACAATGTGTCGGCTCCATGGTCGACACCTCAACAATAGTATCTGGCGATGATGTTGCAACCCAAGTCTCCAACAGAAATCCTGGCAAACTGATTTCCTCACGCCAACGGAGTCACATGGGTTTTCCAAGACCTTGCGACTGGTATGCTGCGCCATGTGGATGTGCCTAATGTGCCTAGCTTTGCACAACAACAGCTTAGTCAGAAGACGGTGCAGAATAGTCATAGCAATGAGATGGTGCTGTACCAATCACCATCTAATCAATCCCCTCAGCAACCTACACAAGCTCCATCGGCTGCTCAGCCGATGACCTCGCCAAACATCCAGCCAGCATCGGCAACCATGCTGTTGACTCCATCAGCACCACAGGCAGCATCGGCTGGTGGCCAACAGATCGACTAGACATCCAAGATTGCTGAGGTTATGAGAGATCAGTTTGGTTTGAAGCTAAAGCAGCAGAATCTAATGTACAGAACTCCATACCCGGCTGCTTATGATCAACTGCCATTGCCCCACAAGTACAAGCTTCCAAATTTCACCAAATTTTCTGGACAGGGGGAAGTCTCCACAGTGGAACATATCAACAGATTCATTGTGCAGTGTGGAGAGGCAGTGCAACACGACACATTAAAAGTGTGTTTGTTCTCTATGTCCTTGTCTGGATCGGCCTTCACATGGTTCACTACATTGCCAGCCAATTGCACCAGTTCTTCTATTCTGGTGTAGAGGAGATGAAGCTGACTGATTTGACCAACCTGAGACAAAGAAATGATGAATCGGTCGCTTCCTTCATTCAAAGGTTCAGAGATGTCAAGAATCGATGCTTTAGTCTGGTTCTATCTGATCAACAGCTAGCAGAGGATGCCTTCCAAGGACTCCTGCCACACATCAAGGAGAAGTATGCTTCTCAAGAGTTCTACAGCATCAGTCAAATGGCTAACAGGATGACAGGGGAGGCAAGGCCATATGAGCAGAAGAGGAGAAACTTCTAGAAAAAGGTTAACTTTGTTGATTGCTCAGATTCTTCTGATTCAGATGATGATCAGATGGTGGGATCGGCTGAATGGGTTCAGAACAATAAGAAGCTGATCTCATGTCCTTTCAGTAACAAAGAATCCGAGAAGTATGGGTTCGATATTACCAAAGCTAACAAGATCTTCGACCTATTACTGTCAGAGGGACAGATCAAGCTGAAGCCATATCATATGATCCCAACAGATCAAGAGTTGAAGAATATCAAGTACTGCAAGTGGCACAATGCGACATCTCATGACACCAATGAGTGCAAGGTATTCCATCAGCAAATAAAATCGGCTATAGAGCAGGGTAGGCTCAAGTTTGAGACACCCAAAAAGTCAATGAAGATTGATGGGCATCCATTTCTAGCAAACATGGTAGATATTGGAAAGAAGGGTAATGCTTTACAAACAAAGATACTCACATCACAATCGGCCAAAGAGTCTGGTGCTGTTGATCCCAAAGCACAGATAACGGCCGATGAAGCTAAGGGTAAAGGGCCACAACAGAGAGAGGAATCAGTGGTGCCTAAGAAAAAGGTCATGTCTCAGATGCCGTTGAACAAATTCCAGCGTGATCAAGAAAGAAGACAGTACAGGGAAGAATCTGCACGACGACGTGAAGGGCATTGGAAGTGTCCTTTCTTTGTGTACTGTTGGGAAGAAGGGTTGACTCTGCCGACAGTGGATAATTGTCCAGAGTGTAACGGTTTCTATCGTGAAGACCGGTCATACAAAAAGCCACATTTCGACCAGAGGCCTCGAGGGCTGATCATTAGAGAGAGGGGCAATGATAGACACATCTCTGTACATGATCGGCTGGGGGGTAGGGTTTCAGTGCATGATCGGCTGGGGGGTAGGACCATGCTACGTGATCCTGCAGGAGGAAGGATTTCTACCGATGAGCGAGTTGAACAAGCTGCTGCTGCTCAGATTCCTGATGATTACCCACACCGCAGAGATCCAGAGAGAGTGCATGTTCATGACAACATTGATCGGCCTCGATGGTGCCCAGGAGATTTGACCAGATCATAGAAGAGACGAGTTCAGAGGTTGCGTCAGATAGAGGCTCTAGAGGAAGAGGAAAGAAGAGAGGCTCCTAGGAGGGGAGTCAGATCTGAAGTTTGGCGTGTCAAGTCAAAGGCCGATGGAGGACAACAATCAGAGTCATCGGCTACATCTGTCAATGTATCCTTCGTGCTTCTACCGATCCAAGCAGTCGGGTCTCCCAACCGTTCCTAATGGATGAGTTCCTAGAAGATGAAGAGAAGTTGGGGCACGGGTTCATGTCAGCTGATGCATTGGAGGAAGTAGACATTGGAGATGGAGATAGGCCAAGGCCGACATTTATTAGTGCTAGATTAGATCCTAAGTATAAACAAGAGTTGGTAAAGCTGTTAAAAGAATACAAAGATTGTTTTGCTTGGGAGTATTATGAAATGCCAGGTTTGGATCGGTCTATTGTTGAACATCATTTGCCTATCAAACCTGGATATCGGCCACATCAACAAGGGTCAAGACGATGCAATCCGAAGATCTTACCAGACATAAAGGCCGAGATCACAAAGTTGATAGAAGCAAAGTTCATCAGGCAATGTAGATATACTGAATGGATATCCAATGTGGTTCTTGTATATAAAAAGAATGGGAAACTACGTGTATACATCGACTTCAAAGATCACAACAAAGCTACGCCGATGGATGGTTACCCAATGTCAGTTGCCGATATATTAGTGGATGCTGCTGCAGAGCATAAAGTGATCAGTTTCATGGATGGGAATGCTGGATACAATCAAATATTCATGGCTGAGGAAGATATTCATAAAACTGCATTCAGATGTCCAGAACATGTTGGTTTGTTTGAATGGATTGTCATGACTTTTGATTTGAAGAACGCTGGAGCAACATACCAAAGAGCCATGAATTACATCTTCCATGAAATCATCGGCAAGATTGTTGAAATTTATATTGACGATGTTGTGGTGAAATCCAAAGGGTACCAAGAGCATTTAGCCAACCTACACAAAGCTTTGGAATGTACCAGAAGACATGGATTGAAGATGAATCCTAACAAGTGTGCATTTGGTGTGTCGGCTGGTCAGTTCCTTGGGTTCATGGTACATGAAAGAGGAATTGAGATTAGTCAGAAGACTATCATAGTCATTAATAAAGTAGTGGCTCCAGAGACAAAAGTTGAACTTCAATCACTGATCGGCAAGATTAATTTTATTCGGAGGTTTATTGTTAATCTATTCGATAAGATACAGCAATTCAGTACTTTATTGAAGTTGAAGGCCGATCAGGAATTTGTGTGGGGAGAAGCACAGCAAAAGGCAGTGGATGAAATCAAGCAATATCTAACATCGCCTCCTGTGTTGGTTCCACCGCAGAAACACAGCCGTTTAAATTATATTTATCGGCGGATGAGCGTGCTATCGAATCGGCCCTTATTCAAGAGTTTGAAGGAAAAGAGCGTGTGATTTGTTTCATCAGTAGAAGACTCTTGGATGCTGAAACCAGGTATTATCCTGTTGAAAGATTATGTCTTTGCTTATACTTTTCTTGTACCAAGCTTAGACATTATCTATTATCGGCTGAGTGTGTTGTGGTAAGCAAAGATGATGTTATCAAATATATATTCTCTTTGCCGATTCTGAGTGGGAGAATTGGAAAGTGGATTCTGGCCTTGTCTGAGTTTGATATGAGATATGAATAGGCTAAAGTTGTTAAGGGACAAGTTATGGCCGATTTTGTTCTTCAGCATTGTGGGCTAGAATTGAGAGTTGTTGATCTAGTTCCATGGATATTATTCTTTGATGGTTCATCATGTGGAGTTAGATCTGGTATTGGCATTGTTTTGGTGTCGCCTCGGGGGGCAACATTTGAGTTGCCTTTTCCAATAGAAGCTACTGCTACTAATAATCAGGCTGAGTACCAGGCTTTGCTTAAAGAAATTCGGCTGTTACAAGAGATCGGAGCTGATGCAGTTGAAAAATTTGGAGATTCCATGCTAGTGGTTAATCAGTTGATTAGCATATATGAGTGCAAAGATGATATTCTACGAGTTTATCATGAAGAATGCTGCCAATTGTTGAAAGAATTCAAGAAAGTAACCATCGAGCATGTACCTAAACTTTACAATGAAGATGCTAAACGGCTAGCACAGCATGCTTCTGGTTATCGGCCAATAGGAGGTGTGATGACTTTGGACTTGCCTACCGATGATTGGAGGAAAGAGATTGTGGAATACTTGGAAGATCCCTCCAAGAAAGTAAGCCGAAGAATTAGATTTCAAGCGACTAAATATGTGTTGCTTGAAGGAGTGTTGTATTATCGGATGATTGATGGAGTTTTACTCAGATGCCTTGACAAGGAAGAAGCTAAAATCATGATGGGAGAGATACATGAGGGTGTCTGCGGTTCACATCAATCGGCATATAAGATGAAATGGGTGATCAGAAGGAACGGATATTTTTGGCCAACCATATTAGAAGATTGCTTCACTTATTACAAAGGTTGTCAAGGGTGTCAGAAATTTGGAAATGTGCAGAGAGCACCGGCATCGGCTATGAATCCCATCATTAAGCCGTGGCCATTTAGAGGATGGGGAATTGATTTGATTGGGCAAATATATCCACCATCCAGCAAAAATCACAAGTTCATACTGGTAGCAACAGACTATTTCACCAAATGGCTTGAAGCGATTCCTCTGAAGACGGTGACATCCAAAGAGATGATTGAATTTGTGAAGGAGCATATTGTTTATCGGTTTGGTACCCCGCAAACTATTACGACCGATCAAGGCAGTATGTTTGTTTCAAAGGAGTTTGGAGAGTTTGCTACCAGTATGGGAATTAAATTGTTAAATTCTTCTCCATATTTTGCTCAAGCCAATGGTCAAGCAGAAGCTTCTAATAAAGGGATCATCAAGATGGTTAAGAGGAGTATTGAAGAACAACCAAAGAGGTGGCATACGACTCTTAATGAAGCTTTATGGGCCTACAGAATGTCTTGCCATGGAGCTACTAATGTATCTCCGTATCAGTTAGTCTATGGGCATGAAGTTGTACTTCCTTGGGAAACTAGACTTGGTTCTAGACGAGTTACATTTCAAGATCAGCTGACGGCCGATGATTATGTTGCGCTGATGAAAGATGAGTTGGAAGACTTAGCTAGACATCGCCTGAATGCTCTCATCAGCATTGAAGCTAATAAAGCTAGAGTGGGCCGATGGTATGACAAGAAAGTCAAGGCCAAATCTTTTTACCAGGGAGACTTGGTGTGGAAACTAGTCCTGCCGATAGGAACAAAAGATCCCAAATTTGGCAAATGGTCTCCAATATGAGAAGGATCATACAAGATTAATAGATGTGTTCTTGGGAATGTATACATTCTGGAAACTTTAGAAGGAGAAAAGTTTTTCAATGCGCTTAATGGCAAATATTTGAAGAAATATTACCCAAGTGTTTGGGTAGATGCATGACCGATTGCATGAGGAGATCGTTTGGATTCAAAATAGCCAATACAGAGAGTGTATCGCCTTTAGTGCAAAAGTAAGGAAAGGCTTGATTGTGTCGCAATGCGTTCAAGAGTTTTCGTGGCTGATATGACATATATCGCCCTTAGATCAAAAAATCTAATCCAAAAACATATGGTTTGGGTTTGACTTGATTTTCTATTTGATTTTGAATCACAAGAAGGTGTTGGTTTGTTCGGTGCGACTACGAGACAGGAATCTGTACGGAACACAATGAAGACAAAAGACAGGAGTCAACGGGGGAAGCCAGTTCATTAATTATATTTACAAAGAGCCAGAAAAGGGTGTTACATGCTACAACCTAGTCTGACTCTTCCCCGAAGAGATTGCTAATAACCCCCTCCGAGCTGACGTCATCGGCGACGGCATCAGCAGGGTGGTAGAGGTCATCGATGAGCTCCTCAAAAGCATCTCGCCGCGGGCCCAGCTCGGGGAAGATCGGCTCCCACTACCGAAAATCCGCCCCGGACATAGTGGAGATAACAGCGATGGCTCTGGCGGCGCCCTCATGAGCCCCGTGCTCGGCGACCTCTGTGACACGGGCCGGGATGTTCCGGAGGCGTGCAGCGATGGTGCTCCCCCTCGCATTCACAGAGTCGATGGCGACTCGGGCGGCGTCCAGGAGGGTCTGGACCTGTGCCTCCAAGGCTGAGAAAGAAGAAGTTAGAATGGAAGATATGAAGAAGAAATTGTTGAAAAGAGGCATGGCTCGAAAACTCATTGGCAGCCTTGGTGTCGCCATTGGTGAGTTGGTCGCAGATGTAGTCCTGGGTACCCGCATCTAGGACCCGAAAGTTGGGAGGAAGCTCCATGGTGGCATACCTACAGAGAAGAAAAGATGGTCAAAAGCAAATTGGGAATACAGTATTGGCGGAAAAGAAGACAAGGTCTTACCCCAGACGGGGACGAAGCGGCGGAGGAGCATCGGAGGAGCCCTCGCCGATGCACTTGTTGTTGGCCATCTGACTTGGAGAAGGAAAGGAGGCTAGGGTTTTGGGAGCTTGAGAAAGGAGAAGGCAAAGAGAGCTCTAGCCGATGAGGAGACTACAGTGACGATGGGGCGATTTATAGCCCAAGGTGGGGAAGATGAATCGGTTGAGTGCACCGGCATGGTTATTACTCTTGGGTCTAATCGAGGGACGCATGGGTAAAAAAACAGGAAATGGATCGGCACATTCCCGCTATGCGGACGAAAAGGTGAAAGGTCGAGGGCAAAGAAGAGATTTTTACTTGCCACCTGCACGGGAAGCGAGGCGGCAGTAAGTGAAGGGACCGTTCGGCAGCATAATCTTGACTGGGTTTAATTTCAAAGTAAAAAGGACGTTTTTACTCCGAAATTGGATGGCATGTGTTGACACCAAATTTTGGCACGTGTCAAGGAAGAGTGTTGCAAAGGAGAAAAGGTTCTGCGTTGTACGATCGGTGGATTTGGAGGAACGATCGTGTGCCGCGGTCAAAGATCCTGCTGACCGGAGAGGGGGAGAATTGATCAGATATTTTGGCTTCGATTTGGCAAGAGTTATCTTATTTTTAAAAGTAGTTTTTATTTCCTAGAATAGAATCATGCTTTGCCATAGTCGGCTGGGATTGTGTTAGCGTGGGGTATAAATATGGACTCCCGGCCATTGTAAAAAGATTGATACACATCCAACAAACAAAACTTTACTACTTGCAATTTACTTTCTTGTCAGCGGCTTTGCCATCTTTTTTCTTTCTGCGAGCTCTTTCAAGCTGATCAAGGACGTCTCACATTCGAGCGACTTGGTTTGCTGGTAAATTTTCGTTTACCAAGTAAATCTGAGCTTTAGCTTCCGGGCGCATCGTTGTTGCTTCGTTCAGATCTATTCAAAATTTATCGAATTTATCTAAGCTTTGATCTCTGGTCGCATCGTTGTTTTCTCGTTTAGATTAATTCACAAACTAACCGGCTTAGTGATCTATTTAATCGGCTGTAAGCTCCTTGTTTATTACAATAAACCTTGTAAAGCCGATTAGATTGAATCATAAGCTTAGTTTTGTCCAGATTCATACATTCGTGGGTTTGTACATTATTACCTGGCACAAGTCGGCTTTTAGATCTAGCCGTCTGGTTGCTCATCGGCATCGGCAGCTCATTGCCGATCGGTAGTAGATCGCTTTTATTGCACGCTTATCTTATACGATCTTTTGTCGCCTTCTGTATCGGCAGAGCCTTGCCGATACCCCACGTAAGAGTGATTCGGAAATCCAGCCGATACACTCATGAATTTTATGGTTTGCTATTTTCTTATCAATTTACAGGTCAAATTGACTAGCACCCTTGGTCTGTATTCTGAGGCTTGGCGAACAGTGCCCTCAGATTCCAGTGTGTTGATTTTGCGTCAACACTTTCAAACACCAAAAGTAGTTATAGGGATTATTTCTAACCATTTCCACGAGTTTTGATGATTCTTGAATTGCAGACACCCATACCCGGAATAGAGCAAAAATAGACAAAAGGCGCAACACAATTGCACAGAATATCCAACGCTGCGGAGGCCCACAAATCAGACCAAACCGACCAACCAAGCCCCGGCACTGACCATCTGACATCAGGAACCACCAGGCAGAGACCCAGACGAAGGCGGTGGCCAGAGGCGGCCATAGGGGGTCGGCCAACCCCACATGGAAGGCACTGACACTGAGTTTTGGCGGGAACATCGTTCTTATCCTCCAGAAGGCGGTTTGCAGTGTTTCCATAATTGTTGATGGCGGGAACCGAGCTTTGGAGCTATAAAAGGGGCCTCCAGACACCCTCTCAAGGCATCACCATTCATCACTCCATTCACTTGTTGGAGAAGTAGTAGTAGGTCTCCACTTGTATCATTAGAGTAGAGGGAGTATGCGAGGAGAAGGATCTGAGAAGAGCCGGACGTGTCGGCCGCTCTTCGCCTTGTACCTCGACGGGTACGAATCGCTTGAGTAAGTATCCGGAGTTCATCTTCTGTTGAGTTCTTGGTTTAGTATTCTTAAGTTATTCATTTGTTTACGGGTTCATCGTCCGTTCTAGTAACAGTTGCTCTAGTAGAGGACCCCTGATAAAGATGAGTAACCCTGCGTAACGCTAGAGTAAGTAGTCGAAGGCTTAAGCGTGGTGCTTAGGTCCTAGATTGCCTTTGTTTGCCTCGTGCTCCACAGTATTGCGGGGTAGACCGCAGGTGGTGATAGCCCTGTCGGTCTACTACAAAGCTGTTTTGTGGTTAGTGCACTCCCCCCTGTCCAAGTATGGCGTAGAGCCACAAGCCGGAGGTCCCTAACAGTACCTAGGTCAGACCGATGCCCGAAGTAAACAAGTGACGAGCCTAAGTCTACCTTGCCTTGATCTTTAACCTTAGATAAACCACACTACTCGAAGCTCGCCTACCTCTTATTCTCCTGGGTTGAACTAGCCAGATGGTCGTTACACATCCGTTCCTGTGAAATCTCGATACCCTGAATACTATCCGGGTGAAGTGCTACAACGGTATCTTCCGTGCGCTTGCGGATTACTCTGTGATTGTTAAGAAATACCAATAGCAAACAATCTTAATATTTTTTTCTTAGATATTTTTCTCTGAATAGGGAGCACAAAAGAAGGAACCACAAGAAATTTCACCTAAAAAAGAGGTCAAATTTGGTCTAGAGAAATTCGGGCACATTCTTTGAAAACCCTGAAACAACTTCAGAGGCCAAAAACTTAATCCTCTAGATGTTTTTTGAATTTTTGAGTGCCAAACCAACGTTGTTTGGCATATATCCAACTTTCAGTCATGAATCTTCTTTAAAAAATTGAGCTCAACGGAGCACCGAGCGACAAGCTATGCCTGTTTTACTGAAGGTATCTCAAGTCAGTGTTTTGAGAGAGCACAACTTGACAAATAGGATGGCGGTGGAGGGTAGGGCAAAGCTTCCCTGAACCTCAACAAAGATCGGGCTTGAGCAAAGCATCTCAGCTAGGCCAAAGTATTCCTGGTGTATGTAGCAATAGGTATCGCCAAATGAATCAAGAAAGGCTATGATGCAAGGTGAAAAACACAAGGTGGCTTTCAACCTATCTAGGGTATGTGCGGCGAGAGTTCATACAAGGCAGCTAGTGAGGGCAAGTCAAGTAACGTGAGGGCTTGACTTGGTGTTTGGGTAAAGGTGGATGGTACGGGGAGGAAACAAAAACAACGACGGACGGTTGAACTACGACTACAAACACACTAAACCAGCAACAAGACTCGACCATGGACACGAACTCAACAAAGCAAATCTGAAATGAAAATTGCAGAGGCTAAAACAGATTATAGGACAGCGAAAAGTGAAATATTTTTGGGCTTTTTGTGCTCTCTAGGTTAAGGAATGGGATGAATCTAAAGGGGAGCACGATGATATACCTCACGGTAAATCTGAATCCTGATACCACTTGATTTGAGACTGGCCCGATCTTCCAAGAGGTAGGGTAAATTCAATTTGTGGAACCTCGACGTTAGCGATCCGGCTTCTAATCAGACACGATTCGAAGTCCTGCAATAGTTACATGGCTGCTCCGCTTGTTATCAACCAAGCACAACTCGATTGACCTCGCCAAGAATGCTTTTCCTACAAGCAAATTGAAAACACACAAGCAAAAAAGGGTAAACTGAAATTGCAGATGTGTATGAAGCAACAATCAAGATAGGGTTCAGGTTCAAGCTCTGATCACAAAAGGACTAATCGCCATAGTGGTTAAGAACAAGAACGGCCCTTGATTCACAGCAAAAAGATACAATGTCACAGTTACAATGAAGAAGACAGTTCTTCAATGGAAAACATGATCTAACAAAGCCCCAAACCCCAAACTTGAGTTTATACCAGAAAAAAGGGTGTCCTAGGGTTGGGGGCGACTAGGGGGCTGCCCAAAACTTGGACTTAAGGCCCGACACAACATAAAGGCCTGCTTGGCCCAATATAGGTGACACAGCACCTTGTCATGGACACATAGAATTATCCACAAATCTTCTGTAGCTGGGACCAGAACCAAAAGAAGTGTCTCGTCGCCAAGTTTCCAACATATCTGAGAACACCTTGTTTGGACACTGCATGAGGAAGATTTCGTCGTTTGAGTGCAGGGCTGTCGGCTGAATCCAAACTGAACGCGCAGTCCAAGTTAGCGATGACTTGTGGCTTGATGATGAGACCGGCTTGAGTGTGTCCACCATAGTGATGTCCTCATCAGACATCGCATACATTTAGTCACAATTTCTTTTTGTCAAGAAATGCATAAAGGGCATATGACACTCTAACATTATTTAACCATTGAAATAGTTATTATTCAAGTCTTTAGAGGCTTGCATAATTAATTATATTAGGAAGAAGCTTCTTTATGGTGGAACCTGCCCACTCGGGTTCGAGTCCTAGACTAGGCATAGAAGCTCGTATTTTTCTAAATTTATTCCAAGATTTAAGCGGTGCTTTTCTCTCAGTGGTAGGCTACGTACACACATCTACAGCGAGATGTTTGTGGTGACTTCATCAATCTCGAGGTTCTCAGTCTCTTGAAGGTGCTCATAAAGGTAGGTTGCATGCAGTATACATAGGGATGAGTGTGCGCGCGTATATGTGAACTTCTGCATCTATACCGCGTTTTAAAAAGACTAATTAGGGAAAAAATTATATAATAAATTGTTTTATAAATTTATATTATTGTTTAGCATAATTAAAAAGAGAATCAAATAAGAAAATAATTTATGAAATCGACTGAGCCTACAACTGAGCTTGGCCCATATATATGTAGGATCTGGGCTTAGCCCATATATATCTAGTTTGTTTATCACATGGACCTTGTCAGTATATATCTAGTTTGTTTATCACATGGGCCTTGTCAGACCATAGGACATTTTTATGACTAATTTATTTATATAACTTCATGATGCCACGTCATCTTTTTTACCAGCACTACCTCTTCACCCACTAAGAGTCATTAATGGCTATTTTTCTCACATGTCGTTAAGACGTGAAGCCACAGCATCATTTTATCTTTCACCATTGGATCACGAGCTTAACACAGCTGTCCATCCAAGTGGTAGGCAGCCGCTCATCATCCAATACAGATGATGGTTCACTTCTGCTGGCTGTTACTATACTTGCATATTTAATTTAATTTCGTTCATTAGCTTTTTGTGCGTGTCAGCCATCATATGACTTTTTGTTTCATCTCCTAACAGGTATAGTGCGCGCTGCCCTTGATGTTTTAATAATATATCAGGCCATAATGCATGACCTGAGTCCTGAGATATAAAATGATAACGCGTCCTTCAATTCCATCAACAGGCCGGTAGTGCCACTCCGCTCGCCTCACACTGAATTGAGAATAGTTCCCACTATGACCCTTCATCGTCTCGCTTTAGTGCTTAAATACCGTTACATTTCTCCACTTGCTCACCTGTTATTTCAATAACTTATTCGATTAATCATGGCAAGATAAACGCAAGCATGGGCTCTGTTAGGATTAATTAAAAGTGATCAATTAGGATTAATGGCGTCATTAGCAACTGCTAATGACACTTGTACAATAGGCACGGGAATAGGCATCTTTTGGTGCCAACAGACACCTTTTGGGCATCTGACCCATTCAGGCCTGTTCCCCTTTGTATAAATACTCTACACTGTTCATCAATACAAACTGGTTGACATCCATTTTCACTCAATACGTTATCATGCACGCACACACACCACTTACGCTCGTAGGCAGAGGCAGAGAAAGAAGAAAACAGGGACTCGCCGGAACAAGTTCGTGAGACTCACTGGAGTACTCACGGGAGACCTCGCCGGACTTCTGCAAGGTAACCAACGATGGCGAACCCCACAGTTCCCACCATGAACGCGATGGTGGACACCATCACCGACGCCGTCGAGTCGGCATCGCCCGCAGCAATGCCACTGGTCGTCCTCCACGCTTCATGCTGCAGAGTGTCGTTCGCCGTGCCCTCCCCGACATCAACGACCGCAGTGCACCGCTCCGCCATTTCAACAGAATGCGCACAAACTCCGGCGTCCGTCACTCGTCGCCGAGTTCACCGTTGCTGCAGTTCGCTCTAGGCGCCTGCCCGACGCATGGCGCTGCCATGTTTGTTAGGCGCTTGGGCGCACCACCGTCGTCGCTGCCGAGGCCGCCAACCCCTCACCCATCCACGCTGCCGATGCCGTTGTTGACACGGCCGCCACCAGTACCGCCCGCCGTCGCTCAGCACTGGAACGGAGGTGGTGGACTCATGGTTGGACGCCGTGACGCCCCTCCAGTCCCCAACCGTGACGCCGGAGCGGATGCGTGGCCGCCGTGATTCGCCTACAACCTCAACGTCGCAATTCCTCCAACGACTATGGCATCCGGGCGCTCCTACGCCGATGTTGCGGCCGAGAGCCGCCCGCATCAGCATCGCCTCCCGAACGAAGCCGCCCTCTGTTTTCTATTTTTTTCTTTTCTCTTTAATTTATTTCCATTTACAGCAGTGTTAGTCTAATTAGCATACGACTTAGCTATTTTCTTTTCTTGTGAGAACAATTTGCTTAATTGTATAGTATATTGTTGCTCGGAATTGCTGTAATTATCTTTGTATATATTTTTGGTTTTAATCTAGTTTATATATACATTCAATTGAATAATCTATGATTGTATGTATTGTTTGTGCAATTAATTTTTATTTTGCACCATACAAATATTATATTTGTAATTTGGATATATTTTTGGAATTTATTAGTGCACCCAAAATCCCATATTTTGCACTAATTCCTAGTTACAATTACATTTATATCATAGAATTGGATATGTTGGTGCTCCCAGAACCACTTTTGCACCACATACATGCTAAATTAACAAGCAATTTAGATAATATCTAACAAGATTATCCTAGAAATTGTATAATTACACTAGGATCACAATTTACATACAATATATCTTGTTTATTTTGGTTAATAAACACAAGGCAATGGAGACTAAGGCATTGGTTGCGTTTAATTCATGCATGAATTATTCTGCCTAGAGATAGTGCCTTAGCAGTGATTCAATCACCCATTACTGAGAGGTCTACATCTTGTTTTTCCAAAACTTGATGATTACCTACAACATGTTTTAACCAAAATAAAGGTTTTTAGATAGTAGTAAATAGTTTAAATCTTAGTAACGATTACCATTTTTTCAACATTTATGAATTGTTGTTTTGGTCTAAATCTGCAAGTATTCCAAAACTATGATAGGATATAGTTCTTTTACCTATATATTACAACATTGCCATGTTAAATTTACCATAAGGTAAATTATATAATCCATGGTTGTCCATGTAGGATTATGGCCACTAAGGAGTTCGATGAACTCGCGTTAGATGGTAGTAATTACCCTACATGGGCTTCTGATATCAAGATATCGCTTGCATCTCGTGGTCTTTTGCCTACAATTCAGGAACCCCAAGATGGTGTTGTTGTGCAAGACAAGCAAATCTATACTGCTTTGGCTTTACTATGTTTTTTATATTCATAAAGATTTGAAAGACGAATACATTATGACTGAAAATCCTCATGAATTATGGAAGTCTCTTAAAGAGAGATATGAACAGCAAAAGGAACTCATTTGGCCTGAAGCTTATCATGAATGGAATCATTTATGTCTCCAAGATTTTAAATCTATGGCAGACTATAATCACGCTATTCACAAAATTTGCTCTAAATTGATGTTTTGCGAGAAAGAGCCAACAGATGCAGATAAGATAGAGAAGACACTCTCTACTATGCTTCCATCTGATCGAGTATTGCAACAACAACACAGGGCTAAAAATTTTGAGGTTTATTCGAAGCCTATTCATACTTTGTCTCAGGCAGAAAAACTTGAACTTCTTATGAAGAAACATCATAAGCGCCCTGTTGGTTCGGTGCCTTTGCCTGAGGTTCACAATATACATAAAAAGGCTAAGAATAAAAAGTTCAATGGACCCGCTCCAAAGAACACCTCTGGTCAACTTAAACACAATATAAAGCAAAGACCCAATTCACACAAGTGGAAAAGAGACAATGCGAGATCCAAGAAAGACAACAAGTGTCACAGATGTGGTGATTTCTCGCATTTTGCTAATGATTGCCGTGCACCAAAGCATTTGGTTGCATTATACCAAAAGTCTTTAAAGGAGGGCAAGCAAGCAGGAGATAAAAGATATGAAACACACTTCAATCTTACATCTGAGGCTACCCCAAAGGAGAGTTGTTCCGAGCAGATCAACTAACAACGAAACAACAAGTCTCTTAATATGGAAGACGATCTTCCAACCACGGACAATATGCTCATAGACTTTAGCTCTGGAGGCATATTTGGAGATTTGGAGTAATCTCAGTCCGAAATTGATATCAGATTGAATATTTGTTGTAATAATCAAAGTTGTACATAGTTGTTTTGATTCATATTGTTTAACATTGTACAAACTTGTTATTTTTGTTGTCTATCTGTACAAAGTCACATAAATATTATTGTATCATACTATGCTATTTGATATAATATATATTGTATGTTCTCTCTATATGTTACACTTGTATATTTAAATTACATTTGTTTTACAAATAGATGTCTGTTGGTAACAATCCAAAGGAGGAAGAATTATGTCTTGTGGACTCATGTACCACAAATTCTATACTTAGAGAGACAAAATATTTCCAGACTCTTGAGAAAAGAGAAGGAAATATTATGACCATTGCTAGTCAAGATGTGTTAATAGTTGGTTCAGGTCGAGCTACTATTACTCTCCCTTTGGGTACACAGATAACGATGGAGGATGTTTTGTTGTATCCTGATTCGACTCGTACCCTTCTAAGTTATAGAGATATCCGTAAGAATGGTTTCCATGTGGAAACACATCAGGATAACAAAGAGGAATTTCTTCTCTTTACTAAACTCACGAGATTCGGCAAATAAATCTGTGAGAAGTTTTCTTCACTCCAAACCGGATTGTACTTTACATACATAAAGCCCATTGCTCATGTTGCTTACAATATAATTTTTCACAACATCGATACATTCCGAAACTGGCATGATCGACTTGGGCACCCTGGAAAAGGAATGATGTGAAAAATTATCGGCAATTCCATAAGTCATGATATGGAAAAGATAAAATTTCCCCAAGATAAAGATTTTGGTTGCACTGCTTGTGCAACAGGGAAATTAATTTTAAGACCATCATATCTTAAGATTCGAGCTGAACCACTAAAATTCCTTGAAAGAATTCAAGGAGATATTTGTGGTCCAATCCAACCATTATCGGGGCCGTTCAGGTACTTTTTGGTATTGATAGACGCATCTACGCGTTGGTCTCACATGTCTCTTCTGTCGACACGCAACCATGCTTTTGCCAAAATAATGGCTCAACTTATCAAGTTGAAAGCCTATTATCCTAATCATCGAATTAAGTCAATTCATATGGACAATGCTGCTGAATTCTCCACCCATGTTTTTAATAATTATTGCATGGCATTGGAAATTCAGGTTCAGCATTTAGTTCCATACATACATACTCAAAATGGTTTGGCTGAATCAATGATTAAAAAAATCAAGCTCATTGCAAGACCTATGTTGATGAATTGCAAATTGCCTTCGTCATGTTGGGGTCACGCAGTTCTGCACGTTGCTGACCTAATCCAACTACGACCAACTGCATATCATGAAATCTTCCCATTGCAGTTAGTACGTGGGAATCCACCAAGTATTTCCTATTTGCGTAAATTTGGGTGCGCTGTATACGTACCCATCTCACCACCTCAACGAACATCCATGGGCCCCCACAAGAAATTCGGGATCTATATTGGATATTCATCTCCATCAATCATAAAGTACTTAGAACCTATGACAGGAGATCTATTTACTGCCCGATTCGCTGATTGTATTTTTAATGAGGATCATTTCCCGGCATTAGGGGGAGAATTGTACCAAAAGGAATGCCATGAAATAGATTGGAATGCAAAAGGCATTCAATTTTCTGATCCACGTACTACAAAAGCTGAACAACAGGTTCAGAGAATTATTGATTTGCAAAATATTGCAAATAATCTGCCAGATGCTTTTATAGATTATAAAGGTGTCACAAAGTCTCTCCATCCTGCAAAGAATGTGCCCTAAAGAGTAGAGGTACCTAATAAAACCACTCATCCCCAACTTGGCAAAAAGAGGGGGAGAAGAACTTCCAAAAAGCATGATGCTATTGCAAACAAGCAAAAGAAGACTGAAAATGCAACTCAACCTTTGGTTCAAAGACACCTAGAAGACATTGTATTTCCTGTGGATATTTATAATCCACACCCCATCTCAGATATGCGCATAAACACTAAGACTCGAACATCGGAAGACCCTAGATCCATCGTTTCGAGAAGTCATGATGAATCTTTAAGGGTAAATGAAATAGCTATAAATTTCATTGAGACTGGAGAGTCTTATGACCGTAAGTCCATAATAGTCGACTGTTACTTCTCTAAGCAAATTGCAAATATTCTTGAAATCGATTCAGATCCTAAGTCTATGACTGAGTGCAAGAAGCACTTGGACTGGGATAAATGGAAGATTGCAATTGAAACAGAGATCGCCTCGCTTAATAAAATGAAGGTATTTTCGGCAGTAATGCCAACACCTCCTGGTATCCTCCCTGTGGGATACAAATGGGTTTTCGTTCGTAAAGGGAATGAAAACAATGAAGTGGTGAGATATAAAGCAAGGCTAGTGGCACAAGGTTTTACGCAAAGACCTGGCGTTGATTTCAACGAAACTTACTCTCCAATAATGAATGGAATAACCATCTGATACTTAATATCTCTGGCAGTACAAAATCGTTTATGCAGATGATGGACGTTGTGACTGCATATTTATATGGGTCATTAGATTCGGATATATATATGAAAGTTCCTAATGGAATTAGCTTATCGAATCCCAAGGCAAATCACAACATGTATTACATTAAATTGCAAAAGTCATTATATGGCTTAAAGCAGTCAAACCGAATGTGGTACAATCGGTTAACTGAATTCCTTAAGTGAAGGGATACACAAATAATGATGACTGCCCATGTGTCTTCATTAAAAAATCATCAACAGGATTTTGTATCATATCGGTATATGTTGATGATCTAAATATCATTGGCAGCGAAACTGATATTAATGAAGGACGTCATCATTTAAAGACGGAGTTTGAAATGAAAGATTTGGTTAAAACAAAATTCTGCTTAGGTTTACAACTTGAGCATTTACCCACTGGTATATTTGTATACCAAGCTGCCTATGTTGAGAAAATATTGAAGAAATTCAATATGGACAAATCATATCCTACAAAGACTCCCATTGTAGTAAGATCCTTAGACGTTGAGAAGGATCCTTTTAGACCACGAGAGGAAGGAAAAGAGGTATTAGGACCACATGTCCCATACCTGAGTGCTATTGGAGCACTTATGTATCTTGCTAACAATACCCGACCAGATATTGAATTTGCAGTTAATTTATTAGCAAGGTATAATGCTGCTCCTACCAACATCATTGGGTAGGAATTAAAACAGTATTTAGATATCTCAATGGCACTAGAGACCTGGATTATTTTAAAATAGAAATCAAGATCCAATTTTGTTAGGATATACAGATGCTGGTTATTTAGCAGATCCCCACAATGGCATATCACAAACTGACTTTGTATACTTACAAGGTGGTACAACAGTATCTTGAAAGTCTACAAAGCAGACCTTAGTATCTACATCCACCAATCATTCCGATATAATAGCTTTATACGAGGCATCACGCGAATGTGTATGGCTCCGCAGAATGATAAAGAACATAATACAGTCATGCGGTATTGGTGCGATTAATACACCCACAATTATCTTTTAGGATAATTCAGCATGTGTTACTCGAATGGAGTCAGTTTATATCAAGAGTAATATGACTAAGCATATCATCCCTAAGTTATTCTACCCCCATGAACTCCAAAAGAATGGAGAGATCGAAATCTTGCAAACTAAATCTTGTGATAATCTAGCAGATTTATTCACAAAGTCTCTACAATACACCGCATTTCGTAAATGCATTGAGGGCATTGGTATGAGAAGGCTTAGAGATTTGCAAGAATCAGGGGGAGAATCTCATTAAGATATAATCTACATAAGCATCACATTACACTCTTTTCTTTATATGAGTTTTACTTCTAGAGAGTTTTCTCACATAAAGTTTTCAATGAGGTAATGTTAACACATGGAAATTGCCATATTATCTACTTTTCCTCACAGAGGTTTTTCAAGGATAATATATGACATATTGATCTCAGATCAAATTAGACTATGTCTTTAGAATTACCTAAAGGGTCTATGAACATTGGGAGTTATATATATTATGGCGTTTCTCCTTATTTTTCCCACTGTGTTTTGAGGAATTTTACCTGGTATATCGAAACACTTTGGTTTTTTTCCCACAGGGTTTTTCTAAAGCTTCAAGACAATAACTGATGAACAAGTAACGATGCCAACAAGAAAACAATTAATCAAGGTGGAGTGTTAGGATTAATTAGGATTAATTAATAGTAATCAATTAGGATTAATGGCATCATTAGCAACTACTAATGACACTTGTATAGTAGGCATAGGAATAGGCAGCTTTTGGTGCCAACAGACACTTTTTGGGCATCTGACCCCTTCGGGCCTTTGGCCCCTTCGCACCAGGTAACTACCTATTCCCCTTTGTATAAATACTCTACACTGTTCATCAATACAGACTGGTTGACATCCATTTTCACTCAATAGGCTCCTCCAAAACTGTAACTGGCAGAATGTGGAGGATGGCATTGAGTAGCTAAAACGGTGGGAGAAATGGGTGATCGTATATATTCATATAGCAGCTACGACCACACTAGCTTGATCACGCACCCTCTTTCCTTTCCCGTCACTGGAAGCACACTGATACTGCAGGTGGTGATTCTCTGAAAGCAAACACCGTGCTCCTGTATGCACTAGACAGCGATGCACGCATTTACTAGGCAAGTTCTTTGTCACTCTGTCGTCATCTATAAATTGTTCTCTTAAATTGTGTGCAGGATTTCAATCGGAGTTTCGTGATCTTGCTAAATTCAGTTTCAAGTAACGAAGTAGACCAATCATTGTGGGTTGCTGTTTTGATGTAGAAATGATGCAAAAGTTTATTTATTCGGCATATTCTAATTATTCAATGAAGAAGATGCATCAATGATTTCTACATTTGACCAGATGTAGTTTGAGCGATGCGCACATCTACTGGGCAAGTTCTTTGTCACTCTCCCCTCATCTATAAATTGTTCCCTCAAATTATTATACATGAAACTTGACAAAAGCCATTGAAACTATTGTGCGCTAAATATATTCTAAATTATAGATAATGCAGTACATATACCGGGGGACACAATATCGCTACAATAATTATATCTGTTCATCTTAAAGGTAAAATTATGTTCGGGGATAGAACGTCAGCAAATGCATAAACTTACGGGTCTGTCTCCTCATCAGGTGACTTAGATATTGTATTTCCGTAAGTCACCTGTAACACTAGACACAAAAAAAAAAGATATTACACTCCTGTAAGTCACTTGTAACACTAGACACAAAAACAAGACACAAAAATAAAACAAAACAATATAAAAACAAGACATGACAAGACAAAACAAAAACAAAACAAGACACATAGATTAATTCTGGACGGGATCCAATGGTCCATTTTGGTGACTTATGCAAATACAAGATCTAAGTCACCTTAAAAGAGTAAATCTCTAAACTTTAAAGGTGCAGTATAAATCAGAATAGATTTTTTGATGGAGATAGAGCAACAGAGGTTGTGGGAAATTACTGGACATGCCTGGCATGAGAAAGGTGGAGATGGTGTTGACATAGCGTGACCTGGGGCCGAGCGTGCCGACGATCTTGGTCATCGCCTGTGACGGGATCCATCAACAGGGAAAATCAGGCAAGAATCAAATCATGACCTTCTTATATGTACCTTGATTTCAGTATTTAAGCATATTTTATATACAACCAAGTCATATATCTCCTATGCTAATTGGCTGCAATTTCATAACTCCATCTTTTCAGCAAACTCAACTTCAACATGTTTGCCGCAGCAACGCATCACACAAGCTGGGTATTTAACTAGTTATTACAATGACCCTATCCTAACGGGCGCAGCTATGCATCAGAGAAGGTGATAAAAAATTTTCCCTATTGCCTAAAGATGTCCCAAGCCCCCACCATCCTACTATGGCCCAATCAAATTTTGGCCCAATCAAACATCAACACACAATAGGCAATCAGGGGGCCAAGCTACGTTGTGATTAGCGGGTGCTAATGCACCCCACAAAAAATGAAAAAACAGTGATCATGCTCAAATTTTCACCATATTTGCACCCCTCGACTCAACCTTATGCACCCACAAGGCAAGCACACACCCCTCCAATTTGCTCTAGCTGCGCCACTGCATCTATATATTGGGAGTCTGGAAGCACATGCAGTTGCAAAAGAAACAAATCTTGCTACATCATCTGCATGCAAACATGTAAAATATTAAATTCAGATTGTTATTGACGCAAAAATCAACACACTGGAATCCGAGGGCAAGTGTTCGCCGAGTCACAGAAAGTCAACCAAGCGTGCCAGTCAATTTGACCTAAAATTGACAAGGGAGAAAACAAAGTCAAATTCGAGAGCGTATCGGCTGGGATTTCGAATATCTCTCAGATGGGCGTATCGGTAAGCATTGCCGATACTATAGACGATAAAAAGATATTAAATACAAGCGCGTAGTAAACGAGCGTATTGGCAGGATCAGCCGATACACTAAACGACAAAACCGGCTTTAAACAGCCGATCGTGTATGTATGACAAGATCTAAGCTACGAATGTGTAACTCAGATGATGTAAAGCTAAAAACAGATCTAAACCGACTCTTGAGATAACAAAAGTGTTACTCCAAAACCTAAAGCCGATCTAGTATGTTTTTTGATGTGATAATGGCCAAAAAGCATAGGAAAACCTACAAATCTAGCCGATATCGATAATTGGTGAATAAATCTAGATGAGACGACAGCGATGCGCCCGGAAGTCAAAGCCTAGATAAACTCGATAACATTTGAATAGATTTGAACGAAGCCACAGCGATGCGCCCGATAGCTAAAGCTCAAATATACTCGGTAAAACGAAAACTCACCAGCAAATCAGGTCGCTCGAATGTGAGGCGTCCTTGATCAACTTGAAAGAACTCATCGAAAAAAAAAGAGAAAAGGCGAAGTCGCCGAAAAAGTGCAAAGGAATTGTAAAGTTTGTTGTATTGGATGTGTATCAAGTTTTTCCGGTCTCTTACAACTCATATTTATAGCCTAGCGCTATCAAGTCCTAGCTGATTACGGCAAACATTACTTAACCCTAAAGAAAAGACTATCTAAAAGATAAACTACTTAAAATATTACAACCGAATCATCAAGATTTTCGTAGAATCCGGATCCTCTCTTCCTTCCTTGACTTCATCGGCAACTCTCCATCGGCCGAGCACCAGAGCTAGCGGACCAGCATCTTCGCAGAATATCCCCCTGGCCCATCGAACGGACTTCCATCGGCCGATTCCAACCCTGTGTATCTTTTGATTTCTTCCAAATCGGCAATCTTCCCTTCACAAGAATCAGTTTTCTTGACACGTGTCAAAAAACGATGTCAACAATTGCACCATTATCTTTTTTATTGATAAGATTTTCAAATCAAGATCACACTTGCCTATGTTTGCACGATATTTTGAAAAAAAAATAATACTAAATAATTATTTTTGGCTACTGGGAATAAATATTTTAACAACAGAAACAAATAATTATTTTCTACCTCAAAAATATTGGCATGGAGAAGATCCGGTACTAGCATGCTGGTACTTTTTGGTTGGATCTACTGTTATCCGTTTTTTTGGCAGCACATAAGAGATAATAATCCTATATCATGGGAGGAACCAAATAAAGATTTGTGATTTCCAATTGCATAAGAATAGCATCTTCGTATAGTTAATTCCATTAATAAGAAATACGAATGCATGATAAACGATCCTAGATAATAAAGAGATATTATTGCACATAGTTGAACAAATCAGGAACGGATATAGAAAAGGTTGTCGATAAGCAAGTCTACCAAAAATGTAAATGGAACATGTTGCAGGGGCAGATTGGACACGTCAGATGGCCGGACGCGAAGACACTGCCCAATGCAGTGCTTGTGCAGCAAGCACAGGTACGCCGGCGCGGGTGCTTGTCGCTGGCTCGCTGCTCGCAACGCCGTCGTCCCCAATCGATCTTGCCGGGACAGACCGCGAGTCCCTCACCGACGCCTCCGTGTGGCTGTTGCCGGTGGCAGGCCATGGGCGGTGGCGCCTTGCAACGTTCCACCTTCCTCGTCGCCGTTGACGTGAAACCGCGGCACCCTCCTGTGGAGAAAAGCGGGCGAGCACAAACGGAAACCGACGGCGAAGCAGAAGACGGTGGGCAGCCCGCCGAGAAAAATGATGGCGACGCGGCCATTGTTCCAGAAGCCAACGGCCGCGACAGCTGCGGTCGCGACCCCGGCGAGGAAGACGAAGAAGTCGAGCACCTCAATGCCCCAGTGGAAGATTGTTTGATGGCGAGCCATGGTGTGGTGTGGACGCATGCAGGTAACTGATCGATCTAAGAAATAAATGGTTTTACCGGATCAGTTGCAGTCATGCAGATCTACCATGACGACATGATCTGCATGCACGTGGAGTCTGTTAATTAGGGGGGATTTCGGGGGGGGGGGGGGGGGGGGGGGGTTTGACCGGGAATTCTGGTTTCTACAGGAATTTGTTTCTACCGATGTGTTCACTCTCAAAATTTCTCTCTCCAAACTTCACTATTCACCTATCACATCAAATTTTTTACCTCATGCATAAAGCATTAAATATAGATAAATAAAAAAACTAATTGCATAGTTTTGATGTACACGACGAGACGAATCTTTTGAGCTTAGTTAGGTCATGGTAGAACAACAATTACCATAAACAAACGAAAAGTGTTATAGTATGTCAAAGTGTCCGATGTGACTCTTTTTACTACTATTTTACGGATAAACACAGGCTAAGTGGAGTCATAGATGGCGGCGGTGGCGGCGCAGGCATATGTGGCGGTGCAGGCGTGGCTCCCCGCGGTGGACCCCGGTGGCTTGCGGTGCCGGTGCGGCACCCCACGGTGGGGGCCCGGCGCTCGGCAGCTTGTGGCGTGGGCGCGTGGCTCCCCGTGGGGTGGTCCGGCGGCGCGGCGCGGGCCATCATGGTCCGGTGGTGGGGATCGGGGTTCCCCCCTTACGCGTCGCTGGCGAGTGCTTCGTCACCGATCGCGACGGTGGCGGCCCACGGCTGTGTTATCGATAGCAACAGCCTATGGCTCCGGCGGCCCTTGGAGTTGTTCCGCGCAGAATCGTCCTCTTCTTGGCTAAAGCTCAAGGTGGAAAACATCTTTTACACTTGCCTCCGATGGCCATCCCCCTCCCCTCAAGGTCCTGGTGGGCTCCGTTTGAACATTCGGGTCAGAGATTCGTCAGTCGCCATGCTTTGGTTTTTGGTTTGCAGGTTCATGGCGTGAAAGTCCAGTGCCCTAGTTTGTGCCGGTGATTATGTTGCCGTAGGCATCATTCTTCTTCTTGAAAAGGCATTACTGTGAGGACTTCAACCTACAGAGACAAATCCAGGTGAAAACCAATGAATTGACTATCGGGTGACGGCAGCATCTTAATGTTGCTCTACTCTGAAGGCATCGTCTTGGAGTCTTTGATGGTAACACCATGGTCAGCTTCGAGAAATGGTGGTGTTTTGAGTGGTAGAGATGGACCCAGTGCGGTTTCTAGATCACAGGGCGACAGCAAAGCATAGGACCATCAACAATCCTTACATCAAGAATTTCTAAAAAGACAGTTGATATGAGATTTTTATTACGACATGAGGAGCAAGCAAGGTTGAAGCAAGGTCTTAAAAGGAGATTGAAGCTTAGCCTTTTTTGCTTTCTTATCTTCTGTGTTTCTCGGTTAGAGATTTGATGTCTAATTACTCGTATAAGCTTCTAACTTTGTAGCCAGATATGTTTCTTTATGGCCATTGACATTCACATGTGAATATTCAAGACATGAAACATCAAAAACTTAAAAAAAACTACAAGCTAACAATAAAGTT
This sequence comes from Panicum virgatum, assembly GCF_016808335.1. Taxonomy (NCBI): domain Eukaryota; kingdom Viridiplantae; phylum Streptophyta; class Magnoliopsida; order Poales; family Poaceae; genus Panicum; species Panicum virgatum. The sequence continues at coordinate 31,048,387 of NC_053148.1, read as the reverse complement.
TTTAGGCTATATATGTGGAAATGAAATAATTAAAGAGATAGGTTAGGAAAGAGTGGTTCGTTTCGCTACGCTTTTACCGTGTTACATTCCAAATAAAATCTAAATTACCTTGTACAAGTAGCAAATCTGGAAAAAAAAAAGGTAAATACTCTATTACAAATGCATGGTAATTTGTAAAAGTATTTTTGTTGCACATAGTCGAAGACATGAAACAATGCATATATCATATATTCATATATGATATGGATCAATAGGCTATCCACAAACAAGAGTCTGACAAAAAAAACGTCAAGAACTGGGCACGTTGCACCGGCAGATTGGGCACGTCGGATGGACGCGCAGCCACTGCTCAATGCAATCCCTGTGGAGTACGTGCCGGCACACCGGTAGCTGTCTCGTCGGCACGCCGTCGTCCCCGATCTTGCAGAGGCAGACCGCGCACTCCTCACCGATGCCGCCGCTGCGGTGAGCGCCGCCGCCTCCCTCTTGTTATGCGACAATTCCCCGACCTTGGCGATGGCAATGGCCGGAAGCTGAATGGAGCCGCGGTGGTGGTGCTGTTGGGGGCGGCCATGGCCGGCAACAATAATGCCACGCAACGTTCCATCCTCCTCGTCGCCTTCGACCTGGAGACGCGACGCGGATCTCCTATTCCGAAGAGCGGCCGAGCTTACAACATGGAAACCGATGGCGAAAAATAAAACGGTAGGCAGCCCGCCCAGGAAAAGGATGGCTATGCCGCCGTTCCTCAGGAAGCTGAAGGCGGCCACGGCGGCGGTCGCGATCCCGGCGACGAAGACGACAGCGGCTTCGAGCAAATTCGATGGCCCAGTGGAAGTTCGTTTGGTGGCGGGCCATGGCGTGTTGGGGTGCATGCGGGTAACAGATCGATAGATACGGTTTTACCGGATCAAAGTGATCTGCAAGCGTATCTATTATTAAGCGGATTGTCGTGTCCTACTGGAATTTGTTTCTTTTTCAATATGAATACGTAGTACTATTTCGCTTAGGTAACATCTTCTACTTTATACACCCTAGAAATTGTTGTAGACCCAAATATGTTCTTTTTTCTGTTGATGAATTCCAGTTTTGTGGACCCAAATATATTCTTCACAAAACTTTTAGTTAAAATTATTAAATAAATTTGAATAAATTTTCCATGAAAGTCATTTAAATAATTTTTTTCTAAAACTTAGTTTTCTTTATTGTTTGGTTCTCCAGCAACATCGATGAGGTGGTGGCGACGATGATGCTTTGGAATAAGGTCTCTCCGGTCTTTTCCTACCTCGACGACATCCGTTCCGGCACCAACGATGGCCAAGTGGGAGTTAGTTTTGTCAGATTTAAAGGTTCTCTCTAGATCTTTGCAGCTGAGGTGTGTCAATCAAGAGATGCAGTTGGTTGTCTTTTGTTGTGGCGACTTTGACATCTTCTTTCGATCTGTTCTACGATAATATCTGGTTTTTTCAACCCTCTATTTTGGTGGTGAAGGATTGCAAGCCTGTGTTGCTTAGGGTGTTCCCCCCAGCCGATGTTCTTTCAGCGATTGCTAGATCTCGTAAGCAGCGAGTGGTGTTTGCGGTCTTCAAAGCTTTGTGTGGCGATGGCGTTTGCACGTGTCCCTTTCCCTTACTGCCTTTTCAGTGTGTTTTTCAAGCTCCAGTGGACAACGAACAATCGGATGAAGAAGGCGACTTGAGAGCTCTTCGGTGTAATTTTATTTCCTTTACGTCATCTTGCATCAAGTTGTCTTTCTATTGTACTATCAATTATTTTTATTGATATGAATAAGATATGAGACACTTTTTTGGTGTCTTCCTAAAAAAAGAGATAATCATAAGAGTAGTGAAGATAAAATGTGTGCCAAATATTTAGTAAAAAGAAAATCCTCTGGCGTGCAAACAGCTCTGTAAGAGTTTTTTTAGGAGTTTTGTTCGACTGTCAGGCTTTCTCCAACCATTCCCCCCATCCAACTCCCCCCAAATGTACTATTTACTATATTTTACAACTTCCCTCCAAAAAATTCCTCCCCTATAACTCCTTCTCTCCAATCATTCCCCCCATATCTATTCCCCCTATATACTATCACTCATTAACTAACTATTTATTTAATGTTTTTGAATTTAAAAAAAATCATACTGTATTTGTACTGTCATAATACGCATTATCATCATGTTACGGGGCTCAAACGGGATTAATATCGCGAAGAAACGGTGTGATTAGAGATATAGGGGGAGTTGGAACTCACCCTATATGTGGGAGAAGTTTCAACTCCCCTGTATATAGGGGGAACCGTTGGATCGGATTTCCCCCTATAGCTCCCCCGATATGGGGTGGGGGGAGGGATGGGTGGCACCATTGGAGGTCGCCTCACCCATTCTGACTCAAGGTGGATGATCAGTGATGTAAATTTGCTACACTCTTCTTCTTAATACAAAGATACACAGCTCCTCTACGTGTTCCAGAAAAATGCGTGCAAACTGCAGCTCTGCACATCGCCACCAGCAAGTATTTTTTGAAAAGAAAACATGTAAAGGTAGGAGTACTACCATATCATTTAAGGAGGAGAATGTCTGATACGATCCTACATAGGTGCTATTACATAAATATAAATAACAATGACACTCAGCAAGTATTTTTGAGGAAGGCCAACCAGACCCACCCACTGTTGTTGCTAATCTGGGCTGAGGTCATCTAAATGTGTTGTAATGAGACATGGGCCAAATACATCGCCATCAGACCTCTCCTCTATCTGATTGATTTGGCCCAACCGACCGCAGATGATGTTTTACCGGTTTGCTTGGTTGGTGCTAAATAATTGGCATTGTTAAAAACATTGTTAAAAGGTTAAAATGTTCGGCTTAAAAAAAAAGGTTAAAATGTGGGCATACCAATTTTTTTACCAAAAATTGGCAAGTTTAGAATAGCACACGTGGCTAGATTGGCTATTTTTTAGCCTTCAACAAAATAAGTACCGAATTTGTGAGCTTTCCCATAGTTTAGCATGCTAATATTGTATAAAAAGCAAACTAATCAAGCCCTATATCTTGAGATCGTCAAGGTGCACTGAACACTGCTGTAGATGATGGAACATGGATTATTATGTTATAAAAGAAAAGATAAGTTCCATTAGTGATCTGGTATAAGTTGTTCAACAGCTCTCAAGAGGAAACTTTAGGGTGTGTTTAGTTGGTGAAAATATTTGGATTCGGCTAATGTAGCACTTTCGTTTGAATTAATTAGACTCAAAAGATTCATCTCATCATTTACAGCTAAACTGTGTAATTGGTTATTTTCTTTAACTATATTTAATGCTCCATGCATGTATTCAAAAATTTGATGTAACAGGGAATCTTAAAAAAAATTGGGAACTAAACATGACCTTACATTGAAACACTGCTCCAAACTGTAGCAACAGAGTTATCTATCCTGCGACGAAATTCATAGTTTTTATCGTGCCGACGCCCGTAAAATGCTTAGTCATCAGTACTTTGTTTATGACTACAACAGGCCAACATCCATCGATCCATGTGGCATGTGGGCATCAACCAACTACCACGGTGGAAAATGTTGGTCTTTAATGTAGCAATGGAGTTACTTATTACGCTCACGAAACAAAACAAAAGTTATTTTGTTGACGCATGGAAAATGCAAAGTCGTTGCTTTATTTTGTGCCTACATCAAGTAAGCATCAAATTAGTGGGGTACTCCATGCTAATGGCATGTTGACATTCTTTTAATCCATCGACCACTACCGAGAAAGTCATCATTTTTCCTATCTTTTCAGAACACAATGTTCAATGATTGGACCTTTCATGAAGCAAACAAGGCTTTCCTTTTTTTTCCTTTCTCCAAAGTGCACGAAAACGAGTGTATTTACACATCACTGCACTGCTAACAATTCCAATCGATGCCTAACAGCGATTTCGATAATAACTATACACAGGTTCAGCAAATTTCCCAACAAACCACCACGAATTTGTCAGACGAGATGCACCAATCAAACATGGGGAACGATAGCTAGAGCGCTAGACGGGGCTAATGTCGTCGTCGAGCGGGTCGCCGCCCTCCTGCGGCGGCGGCACGGCCGTGGCCCGGCAGACCGGGCACGTCGGGTGCGCCTTGAGCCACTTGCCGATGCACTTGTCGTGGAAGCGGTGGCCGCAGCGCGGCAGCTCCCGGAGCGCCTGGTCCTCCCGCATGCCGGCGAGGCAGACGCAGCACTTGTCGTCGGCGCCGGCGCTGCCCGTGCTGCCGTCGTCCTCGTCGTCGCTGAGGCGCAGGAGCGACTTGGCGGCGGCCGCCGCGGGCCCGGCGTCCGGCGAGAGCCAGACGACCATGACGATGATGTTGGCGAGGCAGAGCGCGTAGGCGACGACGTCCGCCTGGCTGCGCTCGAAGACGACGATGACCAGCGGCACGAACACCATGAAGACCACGGCGAAGCACCGGCTGCCCAGAGTCGACGCGCGCACGCCGCCGGGCGCGCCCAGCAGCGGGGTCAGGACGGGCGGGGCCTCCGCGTCCGCGCCCCCCTGCTGCTGCCGGTTCGACGGCGACGGGTCGTCGCGGCCCGCCGCGGCGGCGCGCCCCTCGATGGCGTGGCGGTACCAGCGCGCGAAGCAGTAGAAGAGGAAGACCTGGATGGAGAAGCCGCCGGCGAAGGCCGCAGCGACGTCGCCGTAGTAGTCGTAGGCGAGGCGCGTGGCGAGGAGCAGCGTGAGGAAGGTGAAGGGCAGATCCAGCCACGGGAGGTCCATCGCCGCCGTGCCGCCGGCGAGGCCGCGCTCATCAGAGGCCGCGTCGGGCGGCCCTCGGGGCTCAGCTCAGCGGGAGGAATCCATGGGCCACGGGGGAAAAAACAGAGCAGGATTCCGTGGAGGCTCCGGTCTGCGCACTAAAATTTCGGCTTTTTCTTGCGGCGGACATGGCAAGAAAAGCTAATCAATTCGGGGAAAAGATTAGTGCTGATGTGAACGCCGAATGGTGTGCTTCCACATAGGCAAAGTGATTAGCGCACGCCGGTGACCCGATCGCGCAGTCGCCGCGAAGAGTGATTAGCGCTCAATCCGAAAAAAAAAAACTTACCTTTCTTCTTTGATTTCACCATGGCTGTCGAGCTCCGACAACTCAACCAACGTATAAAACTAACCAGCAGCGTGATGGCAAATCCACAGTGTAAAATCGATCGTGTAAAAAAACGAAATTTGACACGGCGACAGAATGATTTTTTTTTTGGAAAGACGGCGACAGGACGATTCACCATGGAGACCGATGAGGATTGCAGCTGCAGGGGAGCTCTCGTGCATCTCTCTTTGCGAGACAGGGGAGGGAGGGTGAACCACACGGAGCAGTTTGTTACGGTTTACCAACCAGATAAGGACGACCCGCGGCGTCGCTATCGGTAGAACGGTGGCCCCTCAAGCGACGCGGCCTCTGTTACGCGGATACTCTAGGTGGTGGCGTATCCGTATCGGATACGCTCCGAATACACTTCGGATACGTTTTTTTTCGTATTATGAAAAAACGGATATGTATTTATTTGGATACGCGTATCTGATACTTTTTGGCCGGATGGGATACAACTCAGAGCAGTAATCAGCCCACCCAAATGCTATTTTGATAGTAAGAGATGATACAAAATGATGAATTTGCTGCAATAGAACTGTAGAACTAGATGAGCAGCAACTGAAAAACCCCTTGTGGAATCAGTTGTGCATTTAGAGAATGCTAGTTATAGAGATAATGTTATATGGACATGCATGTATTGCATATCTGAGTATAGGGGAAGTTCCTCAAGAGTAAAATCTCACTTGCTGAATATTTATGTGATATTTATATATAATTATTAATTATTCTAGCTGTATCTCCGTATCAATATTTTCAGAAAAGTGCGTATCCGTGTATCTGATAGTATCATATCTTTTACCCGTATCCGTGTAGACACCGGCGTGTCTCCCAGCCGCGATTAGTCGCCAGCGGGTCGTTCTCGGCGGGGGCGGAGTGCGTACCGGTGAACGGCGGAGGGGTGGGCCGGAATCTAGTGGCCGGAGCAAGCGCACGGACTGATCATCCGTCGCTGGCAGCGGCCGTTTTTTTTTTTTTTGACAGTTTGCCATTTCTGCTGTACTAGGAAGGAGACAGCGCTCAGATCTGATCTGGTGACACCGAGGGTGCCCGTGTTCTAGAGGTACGCGCGTACAAGTGTTCCCTTCAAATGCTACAATATGAAATCTAGTGAGTGCACGTATACGTTTGTCAAGGATGCTGAGAACCATGTACCGTGTCCTTTGAGTTTGGACCTTTGATGCACAGGACAGGATCGGTATCGTGAAAGGTACGCTTAGTCGAAGGAATTCCGTTTTCAATTATGATAAAAAGATAAACATGCACAAAAGCGATCTCTTGATGGCTCATCTCATGCATTTAGATTTTGTACCTTTTTCATGATGCGACGCATTACATTTGCTTCCTATTCATTCGAATGAGTATTGTCTGTATCAAAAAAATTCTTCAAGAGTAAGATGCCAATTGGATCTGGGCATCAAATACATTTTTCAGATTAAGGTTAGAAACCGGCCTTTTATTTCACATGATGAATATATATAGCCAAATATTACAAGAGTTCTTAGACTCCAAACCTCAAAATGAGAGTTACAAACACAAGAAGAAAACTCTAAAACGAAGAAAGAAAGCTAAAATATACTATGATTTAATCTTCTTTCCGCTAATGTTTCAGTCTTGCAATATCTTCACGCTGCACCAATTCAACATCACTCGTCTGATTAGAAACTTGATGTCCGAATTGTCCGTTGCTTGCTAAATCCTTTCATGTAGAAACCACATAAATAAACTCCACCTTGACAATGAAATTAGGTGCGGAATGTTGGTGATATGCCCAAGAGTCAATCATGTGTGTGTCAGTTATTGATTCAAGAAAGATTAGAACCTTAATGGGTCTCCGGCATGACGGTCCACTAGTGGGGTCTATATAATGAGGGGCAGGCTAGGGGCGGACAATGACTCACGCGTCAAAAACCCTAGTCGTTGCCGCCTCTCCCCCTCGCCAAAAAACCTAGCCGACCACGCGGTGCTAGCACACTGGTGACTGGCTTTTCCCATCCCATACGTGTAGATTTCGTGGAGGCACTGCTGTTGTTGCGGCGCTGATCGGCGAGGAGGTGACGTAACGACTACTTCCTCTACTTCGATGTGTGACTATGTTGGACGAGTCTACTCCAACACATCTTCCACTGCGCTGCACGTAGAGGGGTAACGATCCACGATCATCCGCTTGCATGAGATCTTTGGTGAACGGAGTAGAATTAGGAATTCTTGCTAGCGTAGCGTTCCCGTTTCCAAACACGGAGGACCTCTAGGGCGACGCCTCCAAGGAGAACACGACATTGAAGATGCCGTTGTCGTCCATTCGACGAGCCGGAGTTAGATTTTTACTCGGAGGACTGCGGACCTTTGCAGAAGGTAAAAGCTAAGGAACGACTGGTCGCGGCCCGCGGCGAGCGCGCGACCGCCCAGCCCAGCAGGCCGCGTCCAAACCGGCCCATCAACTCGCCCCGACATCCCCTCCCCCATTCCAAATGGTAAAAGCTAAGGAACGACTGGTCGTGCCCCGCGGCGAGCGCTCGACCGCCCAGCCCAGCAGGCCGCGTCCAAACCGGCCCATCAACTCGCCCCGACATCCCCTCCCCCCATTCCAAATCCGGATCCAGGGTTGTTTCCTCATCCCGCATCGCCCTGCTCCTACGGGCAAACCGCCGCCGCTCCGCGCGTAGGTGCTGCCGGCGGAGGTTGGCGGACCGGCGGGAGGACCTGACGGGGGTTTGCAGAGGCCCCTGCTCGGGTGGATCTCGAGCGGGGAGCAGCGGCGGAGGCGGCTGCGAGGAGTAGCGGCAGAGGCGGCATGGCGGGAACTTCCGCCAGCGGCGCTGGAGAGGAGGCCCCGCCGGGAGGTGCTAGCCACGGCGGCACCGGCGGCTTGTGTCAAGGGAGGAAGGCGCTTGCGATGCGGGGTCCCAGGCCGACTACCTCCTCCACCTCCGCGGACCCAGGATCCGATGACGACACAGCGAATGAAGTCGCGGGTCGCCCGCGAACAAGGGCATCGAGTCATGGGGGAGGCGCCAACTCCCCGATGAGGGCAGCGCCCGGCACGGCACCACATCCCCCTGCTGGGAAATCACGGTGACTACTCTCTATTCTCCAATTTTTTTTCTGCCTAGTTGTTTTGTTTAAGGCAATTTTGTATCAAATTGCATGGCAACTTTGTATCATTTTTTTCTGCCTATTCGGACCATGAACATTTAAACCTGAAAAAGGAAAAAAGAAACGTGATAGAAATGCAGCTTTGTTCACCATTTCACTGGCTGAAAAAGAAACGAAAATATCATGGGCATAAAGAGTGTTGTAGCTCTTGGTGTAAACCTTCGTCACAAATCAGGTATGGACAGACCAAAGTGACTTAAATAATTCAGTCATGTACATTAACCTAGCCACAGAGGTTTCACAACTTAATTTAGCTGGGCTTTTAAGGAACAAGAATATTAGAAGTACATCAGATATTCCAAATATGGATACCAAATAAAGTTACAGTATCAAACCAAATATTAGAAGTACATTCAGTCAACTGAAAAATCACTCTCTGTGCATTAGATATGTCTGTGCATAACTGAAAAATCTGAAGGAAGCACTTTCTGGCTAAACACATTCCTGATTGTGCTCCTGCTCGCACAAAAGCCCAGAAGCACATGGCTGAACAACAGCCATCAGAATCATCTGAATTGTCAAGAATACATTGCCATAGCCATAGTTCACAAGAGTTTCAGGTGGCATTCCAAAAATTGCATAATCTAAACTGAATATCTGGTTATCAACTACTACAGGTCATGCATGAATGAGTGATTACAGAAACTGCATAATCTGCAAAAATCTGCAGGGAGCAACACAACTAAAGAAGCACTAGACACTAGACACCAAAAAACCACTAGACACTCCCACCTCCACTGCCTCCTAGTATTTCAGCTAGAATTTTAGCACGCATGGCCTCGACATATGCCCTCTGTGTTTCCAGCAACTTATTCATTCCCTATGCAGCAACTTATTCTATTTATCATGGGGGGTTATTATTCAACTGGGGATTATTATTTTCAGAGGATGATTTGTTGACACTAGGACCCACTGAACTTTTTTTTTTCTCTGAACCCACGTAGCAACCTGATTTCTTTTCCAGCAACTTATTCATCCCTTTCGCAGCAACTTATTTTGTTTATCATGGGGGTTATTATTTTGTCTGACACATTTTCTTTATGCACTTTTTTTTATAGCATGGCCCAGAAACGCAATATTGAAGCTACTAATACAGCCCCGTCTCCAAAGCGAACAACTAGGGCTACTTCTAGAGCAGACAAGGATACTTCTAGAGGCAGTGGAGTGAATGATGAAACGACAGAAGATGATGTAGGAAGAAAGCACGCAGAGCAGGTATCATTCAAAGCAGAAAAACTATGCTGCATGAATCTTTTTTTTCTTATGGTTAACTTGTAGAATGTCCGCTCTAGCAGCTTTATACATGAATTATGTGGTAGCTTGTATGAATCTTTTTTTAAGCAGTTTGAATTCATGAATTGTGTGCAAACTCATTAAATGCTTCGTTTCTTCTTTTAGGATATAAGGAAAAAAGGATCAGCGAAAAGACTGAGCAAGATCAATGAAAATCTCAAGGGTAATCAGAAACAGCGAATTGCAAGTGTTGGGTTTGAGGGACTCCTTGAAATAAAGTGCAACATTGTTCCTGAGAAGTTGTCAACTTGGCTAGTTAACAATTTCGACATCAACAAGTCCGAGTTGGTGATCCCATACAAGGGGACAATAAAGGTGGACGATAAAGCTGTTAAACGAGTGCTCGGGTTACCAATGGGCCCGAACTCTGTCATTTATGAAAAGAAGAGTTATTCGGATACATTCACTGAGTTCTATCAAGTTTTTGGCCATGAGAATGATCATAAGGCACCATCATTTGTAGAAGTTGAAAAAATAGTTGTCTGGTGAGGGAAACAATTCAATAGATGACAAATGGTTGAAGGTTTGGCTAATGTTTGCAATTACCACCTTCTTGTGCCCAACATCAAGCCCAAAGTTGTGTGTGAGGGCTTTCCATTCCATTTCAATCACCGAAGAGATTAAAGGATACAATTGGTGCAAACTAGTAGTGGACAGACTCATTAAAAGAATTGCAAAGTTTAAGTCTGGGAAGCGAAAGTTTGTGTCCGGGTGCCTCTTCTTCCATACCGTATGGACACTAGACTTGTAGCACCTTGTCTTTTTCATTTTTCAGACTCCCTTTTTCTTTTTTCTCAAGACCTGACTATCCTTTTTTTTGGTGTTCAATATGCTCTTTTTTGTGCATGCAGATATTGTATCTAGATTCACTCGATGTTGGTGATATCGTTAACAACGACTTGGAAGTAAGAGCCGCTGTGTGGACAGGACAACTCGTCTCCAAAGTCTGCCTCATGGATAAGCTCTCCGAGACTCAGTTCGGCAAACTACAAGTAAGATTCATGCACGAATATCTTTTTCCCTCCAACTTTCTGCATGTGTGGGAATTAGTAACTTTGTAAATATCTTGTATGTGTAAGTAGCAAGTTATACATGTGTTGGATACACATGTACAGAGTCACAGAGTTATACATGCAAAGTTATATACTGCCTTTGTAAACCAGTAACCTTTTTTTATTCACTCATGCACACCTTTTCTCCTTTTTTTGTACAGCTAAAGCCAGATCATTTAAGAACAACGATGATCCCACCAGAAAGGATCCAACAATTCATCGATTCAAACATGCCGGAATCGGTCATTGTTGTATGTTTCTGTCCTCCATCCTTTTTTTTCTATCATCACGCATCATTTTCCTCCCGCATTTCTCTCATATAATCCAACCATCTTATGTTTTTCGTTGCTGCCTTATGTTTTTGCAATTTTTTTTCTTTTTTTGCAGAATCGGGAGGTCCTCAAAAGTGCATTGAGTGAGTTCAACATTGCAATCAATCAAGCTTTTGTCAACCTTACACAAAAGTTGTGCCAAGGGGTACAACAGTAAGAAGCACATGCAGAAGGAGGTCAAGCAGGCCCCAGTACCTCTAAAGGTACCCGGGAGGTTAGGAGTAAAAGGAAGAACGACATTCTGGAAGAATCACTCGGTGAGATTAGGAGTGATGAAGAAGACTCCAGCAGCGATGAAGATTATGCCAACTTTGACTCTTGCGACACAGAGGGGGACGAAGATGATGAGAACAACGATGGATTTGGAGATGATATCAATTCATCACAAATTGACCCAAGAGCTACTGAGAACGAAGGTATTGACTAACAGCATCGCATATGCTTCTTATAGTTTTGTTTTTATAACAAAAACATTTTCTTTTTCTTTGATAGTGCAAAGCAAGAAGAAGGTTAGATTTGAAGATGTAGATAACGCAAACAAGCAAGATGATGACATAGAGTACAAGTCGATGAAAGGCAATCAAGGTAAATATGTTGACATGATATGTTGGATCAAAACTTGTATATTGGTAGCAAGATCAATGGAAATCTCAAGGGTTCTTTATTATTTTATCTTCGCAGGATCTGCCTCTGGAGCCTCATGTAAAGATGAGGCTGCTAATAAACAAAGGAATAAAGACAACCACAATGATGGCGGTTCAAATGATAGGGCCAACGACCGAAAGAAGACCAACAAAGCCAAACCAGCCAGCAAACAATCAGGTATGCAACTTGTATTGAAGGCCTCCAACAACTCGTATTGGTTCAGTAGCATATTCTCTTTTTGGAGACAGCAGCAACTTATGTTTTATGTTTTTTTTAAGTATCTGCTGAACCATCATCACACAAAGATCAGTCTGGTGATAAATCTAAAGGTGCGTCATCCAAAGATGATGATAAAGGTGCAAAGGACGACGATAAAGCAGCAAAGGATGACGACAAAGCATCAAAGGATGATGTTAGCATCAGAGATGATGGAAAGCAAGGTAAACATACATTTTTTATCAGTCCAGCAGCAATTTTTGTATCAGTAATTTTTTGGTTGAACCAGCAACTTTGGATTGAGTTATTTAGCAACTTATGATTTTGCTTAGCAGCAACTTATGTTTCGATCTGTAGCAACTTATATTTGATCACAACATCTATTTTTTTGACAGATTTTGATGAAGCACCATGACCTAAAGATGAGGCTGGTGACAATTATCAAGGCACACCACGCAGTACGCAATCGGGCACACAATCCAGCTCTGAGTTTAGCGGATTGTCACCGATTACACCAGCAAATCGGTACAGGCTTCCGGGAGGTATGACACTACTGGACTTAATGGCTACACCGCCCGATAGGAAGCCTTTGATCTTTGAACCACCTGAGTTCCTCGATGTGCCGCTCGTGCCCAATGAGAAGGAAGTCTTCAATGATATTGTCGAAAAGGAATTTAAAGGGGCGAAGGACACGGTCACAATGTCCGATGAGATGGATTCTGAACCGAAAGAGCAAGCAAAATAGTTTGAGGCCAAGCTTCTGGAAGATTTGTTGCAACCCCTGCCTGTGGACAATCTTCTGGAAGAAGTGCCCAAATCCAAGAGAACAAAGAGAAAGGCGGAGCGGTCAGATGTAGTGTCAAGGAAAAAGCTTGCTAGCACATGAGGGAGAGGCTTGCCACCGGTGGTGCCCAAATCCAATACTGCAAAGGAGCAAGATGAGGGAAAGGTAGAGCTGCTTCCTGGTGCAGCAGCGACCAAAGTGTATGCGAGGAAGTTTACAGAAAAATCAGATACCATCCCAAAACAAGCTGAGGTAGCAACTCACGCATGCAAATGTGCCCCATCACATTTTTTTTTGCAAACCAGCAACTTATGCTAATCCGTTTTTTTGTCTTCATTACATAGACTGCAACCCAAATACTTGGTGATGGGCACACGGAAGCTATGCATAAAGCAGCAGTAGAAAAGGTAATAGCAACCCATGTTTTCTTTTCTTCTCATTTTTTTCAATCCGATATACAGCATGCAAGTGTTAATTTTTTGTGCACGTGTATGTGTTCCGATAGCAGCGTGTCGACAACTTGAAGGACAGCAAAGGTTTCAAGGATGCACCCGATGCTCCAAGCTTCTCACTGGGATTTACAGACGATGAGGATTCTCAAGAAATGGACAAGGGTCAACTTGCAACAGAAGATGAACTGTACAGCATCATATGCAGACACACCAGGCACAAAGAGGGGTATGGCAATATACCTTGATCTTATCCCCCCATCTTTTTTTTCTACCCATCAGTCATGGAGAAAACCTTTTTCTTGTTTGTCAGCACAATATTCTTTGAATCCAAAGAGATAACACTTACAGCACATGAGGTAGCAGCGGGCATGGTTATGGGGAGATCGCTAGGCACCAACGCCATGCATCTCGGGACTTACGTGCTGTCACAGGACCCTAGAAAGAAGAGGACAAAGATAATGTCCCCATGGGTGTCGGTAATATCATTTTTCCCCCTTTTGACCCCTCTGACATCTGTGTGTATCTTATCATTTTGAAAGTATTCCCCCATGTGCATATCTGAGCATTTTTTGCCATATACTTTTTTTTGCTACAGATCCAAATGATGACAGGGCCCATGAACAGCAACATTGTCAAGAACGCTTTTGAGTTTCGCGATTCAAACTATGAAATGGTAAAACCACATTTTTTTTCTTGAAAACTTTGTGTTGTCTGCCTAGTAACCTAGTTTGCAAACTTGTGTTGTATGATTATAGCAAATTTTAGCCCACAGAACCCATTGGTAATTGCAATATTCCTAAGGAGTAGTTTTCCAATGTCTTTGTTTTCTGATTTGCAAATATTAAGAGTAATGAGTAGTTTGTGATTTGCAACATTCAGAGTTAGGTAGCTTTCTGATAGCAATATTCAAAGTTAGATATTTGTCGAGGTCACAGACTCACAGCATACTGCTTCAATTGCTGAACATTGCATATCACTTCCCATTCACAGTGCCATTTTTGTTTCCCATTATATTTTTAACCGAATGCAGAACAGAAATTGAATTGGATTAGCATGTTTGCGCAGTTCAGTAGCATTTTTTCTTTTTTTATCAGCAACTCGATTTTCTTTTCCAGCAACTTATTCATCCCCTTAGCAGCAACTTATTTTCTGTTATCATGTGAGTTATTCAACTGATTTTTCTACAGATACTCTTTCCCGTGCACCAAGAGAATATAGTGCAGCCGGGCGGCGATGGCCACTGGTTCGCATTTGCTGTAAATATTCCAGATAAGAAGTTTCAAATCATAGACTCTCTAAGGAACAGCGACAATGCTGAATTGAGATGGAAAGCCAATCCGGTGCGTGCAAAAGTGATTACCCTATGGAACAAGTACACATCTAAGGTTCAGGGGTGCAAGATTCCCACCATTTACAACTTTGAGATGCAGTTCATTGAGGGGTACAAGCAATTCGGGATGTAAGCACAAGTCATTCTTATCTTTTTATTCTAAACTGAATTCCAAACTGTAGATATTGTAACATTTTGTAAGTTCTACATTATCTAACATTTGTCTCTCTCTTTTTGTGCCCTTAATCTCAGTCATGACTGCGGTCTGTTCACCCTCAAGGCTATAGAGCACTGGGACACAACCTCCCAAATATGATGGAGTTTGATGAAATGAAGCTGAAGAAGCGAGTTCTTCATGTGTGGTTTCATAGCCCGGCCAACAAGCTAGAGAACAAGACTGAACTATTCTCAAAGGGAAAGGGAAAGATGGCAAATCAGTAGGCTAGGAGCGGAGTGGGGAAGGGGAGGAGAGATGTCTGTATTTTTCACATGATGCATATACTCTGTATATAGATGCTCCCATTTTATTTTTAATTGATGCTCAGATATGCTCAGATATTCTGTAATATACTTGCGACCAGTTCAACAGACAACTTGTATGCAATTTGTGGCTAGTGCAACAACAACTTGTGATTTTTTTCATGATACATGCACTCTGTATATAGATGTTCTCTGTGGTTTTAAACAATGCTCGGATATGCTAATCGTTTTTTTACCCCCCCACTTTCCTGTGTGAGAAGCAACTTATGTAATATATGGAGGTATTCTTTGTGATCAGCAACTTATGTAATATAAGGAGATATTTACAGTGGCAACTTGTGACCAGCCCAACAGGCAACTTGTCTGAAGTCAAAACAGCAAATTGTGCACAGATCTTTATTTTTTTTTGAAATATCAACTTCTGTACATCAGATCTGCACTTTTTTGTGTTTTCTGTTAACTTAATTCAACATGCGCTGCAATTTTCCAATCTTTTTTTTTCATACGCCACCATACACAAAGTTTTATTAAAAGTATATTTATCCATATATATAGCAAGTCTGAAATATAAAAATCATCAACTATTCATTATTACATCACCACACACAATGCTTTAATAAAATCATAAATCACTAATTGCAGTTTAATAACTTACAAGGAAGTGGAAAAAATGTTAGATGCATCCCCCTGCAACACATCTTATTTTTCACGCAGCAGCAACCTCATTTAGTGATTTATCCGAGAGTTCTTTTGTTTGCATTCTTGCCGGCTTGGCGGGGCAAGTCGATGTGGTATTTTCTGTTGAACCACAATAGCCACACGGTGGTTTTTTTGGGGGAAGCAACCCCAACCCTGTCTTGTATCTCTTTGACCTTGGACGCCCTTACTTCTTTGTTATTGGTGGGTCCCCAATCTCAGCACCAGCAACATGCGAGCCTGAAAAGTCAAAACAATTTCAAGTTATTAGGAGTAATACACACAAGTTGCTGGAACAAGGAGTACAAGTTGCTAGACTGAATGAGTAGAAGTTGCTAGGGGCAAGGAAGTATAAGTTGCTACATTCAGTTAAGACAATACGCACCATTAGGCTGTTGTGACAGATTTGGATCCCCACCCCCTCCGGTTGATGAGCTTGTTTTTTTGCACGATTTGTTCTGCGGCCTTGGCGCAGCGGGTTATTCAATATCAACTTGTTCACACTCCAGCCCCGGAAGAACACTTGACGCTCTCCTTTTCCCCAAAGCAACAAGCTTAGATTGTAGGGCACTCACTTGTTTTGATACTATGGCATACCCCTCGTCATCAGCTATAAAAGGTCTCACAATCTTATTAAAGTTTGTGCACATACTGCTGTAACGTATAACATGCTTCCCATGGTCTGTAATCTGGGCTTCTTGAAGAGGCTCGTTAGCGGCAATTTCCACCCCACTATCAACCACTGGCTCAACTGACCATCGAGGGAGAATGTATCGATCAGGCACCTCGCGGACTACAAGGGCGTCAAAAACCTTCAATATGTGGCAGCAAAGCACTCCATCTCTCTCAAACTTGCAACAAGTGCAGCTATACAAGCCCTCCACCCTGGACGACATGACCCTAAATGTCCGTGTCCCATACAACAGATCAGGGCAATGTCTGTACGGAACAACATCTATCAAGTCATCCCCTTCAACACGAACAACATAGTAGCTCGAACTTAACTGCAGCTCGTGTTGAAACACATTGAACAACCTCCTTGTATACGCTTTCTTCATCTGATGCTCCATAGGGTGCCCCGTCAAGTAGTGTGGGACCTTCGTGGCTGTGGCCGCCTCTTGCAAATCTTGTTTGCTGAAAATCCTTTGTTCTATCTTCTTATATTGCTGCACAAAGTTGAGTATCGAGTTCTTTGGGTTGACATAGCGCTTCAGGACAGCATTGAAGCCTTCACTCCGTGCTATTGTTTGGAGGAAGGGGAAGAAACAATGCATGAAATACTCAGGGATCCAACAATGTCTCATGTCATACAAATGTTGGAACCTCTCATCATTGTTGAGCTCATATTTATCCAGAAAAGCCTGCCACTTCTGCTCAAACTCTGCCAGCGTGAAGCTATTGTCAATACAATCCTTGAAGTCATCCGCCAACTCTTGCTTACCATCCCCCTTGCTATCCAAGAAAGGACCCATTGTCTTTCTAGCATTTTCCATAATGTGCCAACGGCAATTCCTATGAACTGAACTGACAAATACCTCTGCGATAGCAGCCTTCATCGCAATATCTTGATCAGATATTATATTTGTAGGATCCTTGCCGCCCATTGCTTTCTTAAACTCAGTAAACAGCAAGACAAAACCCTCAGTCTTCTCATTCCTCAGAAAGCCGCAACCCAGCTGGATTGTTATACCATTCCTGTCAATCCCTGTTAACACAATACAAATTATTAGTATTTTTTCATAGCTGAAGGCTATCAATTGGTGCAGAATAAAGATGGCAACTTATGTGCAACAAGTGTGTCCAACTTGTGCTTTCTCAAAGTAGCAAATTGTTCAAAGAGTATACAGCATTATAGTCAGTGTGATAACCAGTATTTTTTCTAGACTCCAATAAATAACAATCAATGAAAACCATCAATGGGCAAACTAGCATATTTTTTTTGCTGGACATACATACCTATGAAAGGAGCACATGGCATGTTGTAGGCATTGGTCAAATAAGTAGTGTCAAAGGACAAACAATCACTATACAGCTCATAAGCTCTCCTTGCTGCACCATCCACCCAAAACATATTCTCAACCCTGTCAAACTCATCAAGAGTGTAACTATAATAGAATTCCGGGTCTTTCTTCTTCAATTCTTCAATGTACTCAAGCGCCGCCTTCACATCTTTACCTCTATATTCAGCGCGGTACTCAACACGCAAATTTTTAGCATCACCTTCGGTGTATAGACAGTTTTCAATACCTCCATACAACTCAGCCATTATCTGGTAAGCACGAGTTGTCGTGATGCAGCATCCATGGAGCAACTTGATGAACTCTTTCTCTTCAGCTGGTATGTCTCTGTGGGACTTCAAGTATTTTGTGAGCGAGAATTTTCTTAAACACTCATGGTTGTGCTCCCTTTCAAAGTTCACAACCTCCCAGTGTCCAGGGGATGTCTTCCTCACAATCATGCAAGCTGGGCAGTGCGTCCTATCTACATAATCACTGCGCCTTTGCCTCACAATCTTTTTCTCAGTTATTGGCCCATCATCAGCAACCTTCTCTTTTTTGTTGACCCCAGCCTTCTGGCAAACATAGATATACTTTGTCTTTTCATTGGCCTTCTTCGACTCACGGGATGTGTCGATCCTTATAGAGAAACCTGTATGACGGGCATAGGAATTGTAATAGTCTTTGGCAGCATCAGAAGTATTAAAATACATGCCTACAAAAGGTTCCTGCGGAGTGGATAAAACCTCAACACCATCCTCAACATCAACTCCATCTATAGTTGTCTCAGCCGTGGGAACTGTCACACCACCAGATTCAGCCGGGAGCACCTTTGATGCTAAGTTGCTAAGTTGCTGAGTTACCACTTCAGGAGGAGCTGAGTTGCTTGGCAGATGAAGGGTTTCATTAGATATTACAGGGAGAGTCAAGTTGCTGCTGGACACATGTGCACCTGCACCACCAGCAACACATATCGGTGGGAAAGCTGCACCAGAAACTTGCTGCAACTCAAGATCTGAAGGGGCTGCAACGAAATCATGCTCTTGTAGTGGTGCAGAATTTAGATCAAAAACCCCACTACAAGTCATATTGCACCTAAAAAACACAAATATTAAGTGTAAATTGTCATGCAAGGAAACTCATAATGTATATAGAAAAGCACACAAATGCTAATTAGCACAATACAAATTTCTTTTTTAGCCAAAAAAATGAACACAAATTGCTATACAAAAAAACTCAAAATGTAGATAAGCTGCAGTCTGAAGAAAGACAAGTTGCCACAAAAAAATGAACACAAGTTGCCATCTCAGAACTGTAATCTATAAACCTATATGTTCAGAAGAGTCTTGTAAGGGGGCACCCATCCTGTTGATCTATTAGACGAAATTAAGTCCTAATATTTTATTTACTGATCATTAGTCAAGAGGCACCATCCAACAACTTGTGTGGATTGCAACAAATTTGCACTAATATATAGATGGACATAAAAAATTATCTACAATTCGAAGATCACTGGGAAGATTTGTTCAGATTTAGGAGGATTAGATCAAGCAGATGAGAAGGAAAGAGCACAAAAAAAGTTGCAAACCTGCAAGGAAGGAGTTGCAGACCGGGGAGGGAGGACACAAGTCGCAAGGGTCTTGCTACGGCCGCGGCTGCCCTCCCGTGCGTGTCGGCGAGATGCAGCGATGTGGGCTGGATGGATGGATGCGAGATGCGGCGAGTCGCGGTGGATGGGGCGATGGGGGGATTCGGCGCGCCGCGGCTGCTGCGGGCGCCTCCTTCCTTCCAGCGCGCGGGTCAGGGGGGCTCCGCGCCTCTCGCGCGCCTGGACCGGACCAGACGCCGACGCGCCTCCCTCCTCCAGCACGCGGGGCCAAGTGTTGCGGCGAAGCCGTGGGTAGGTCGGGATGGAAACTAGAAAAGGAAACGTCGCTATCACGCCCTGGTGGAAAGGGGGGTCGCGCGGTCCCCCAGCGCGCGATAGGTCGCGCGTTAACGCGATCCTTTGCAGAAAGTATCACAACAACGTCCTAAAAGAGGAAAACGATACCCAAACAACGCCGATATTGACCCGATATAACAGTCAGATAGAACTTTCGCCCGAAGTTTCTGCAAGGCAATATCATCATCACCGCAGATGTTTAAGCCACCTGACGAGTGACGACCATCGTAATCCCACAAGCTGATCTGAGTCGGGTGGATCAGGTCACTTGATCTGGCCTCTCCCATGGCCACCACCAGGAGCGCCAGCAGGAGGTCCAACTCCAAGGGCCGATCCTTCACCGGCGAAAGCCGCGAGTCAAATCTCAGAGAATTATTCCCCGTCTCTCCCACGGACAGAATGACACGTTCACACATACCAGAATACCAAGGCAACAGGTGGAAAATTATTTGTTCGTTTCATAAGTACTTTTTTCCTCGATAAAGCTCATATACACAGCAAAATGTGACGGGCTAGATTCAATTGTCCAACGAAGCAGGCCAGAATGAAAACAAGAAATATTCTGAGTCTGGGCAGTCCATTCTACCCAATAAGTACCTACAGATCACCTGGCTTTTTTACATAGGGCCCATGAAAGTGTGACCTTTTGTATTGAACTCTAGATGGGCCAAGCCTGTGGGCTGCACTCAGCCCGAGTTCTTGCCAAAGCGCATGGAAGTTTTTTTTTGTTTCACCACTAGTGTTACAAAGCGGGTGGTCGTCTCTTTGTTTAGTTAGTTTTTTTTCCCGAAAGTTTGATTAGTATATTGCTTATTGATTTCGAAAGAAGTATATGCATATTATAAAAAGGTTATGTTACAAACCTTTATAAAGGTTTCGAAGGACGAAGGTGGTTTATAACCTTTAAACCCAAAGGGCAAAAGTTGTGTGGTTTCGACAGTTCGATTGCTTTTATTACCGATTTTGTAGTTGAAGGTTGAAAATTGAATTTTTGTTATAGCAGACTTTTCTCTTTAGAAAAGCTGGAATTCCTTTTTTGTTATTGAAAAAAGAGATAAAGCTGGAATTCCTTTTGTAACTGGCATCGAAACATTCGATGTGACAAGCCCCGGGAAATCAACATCCCCTAAGATCAACTAAGTTAGACGTCTCGTGTTGATGGATAAAATTACCTAAAAAGATTAATTAGCTATAAATGTAAGTATCCATATTTTAGTATAGAACACAGATTTAAGGTGAACAATGTTCATTAAAAGAAAACTAACGAACTGAACTACAGCTCGCTAGAGCCAGGACACTTGCATTGCTTGCGGTGAATGTTGTTTCCGAATGTGCGCTGTCATTTAACCAGCTATTTAGCTGTGTCTGGTTAACCCTAACCCGGTTAATGGAGTGAATGTATTCCTAAAAGCTGCAATGAAACATTGGCCTTATTTAGTTATTCTCTAGAATGACCTAGAACGCACTTGACCGATAATAAGAAGTGTTAAATAAAGTTAATATACAAAACCAACTTGAGAATCCATGCACTATGAACCCTTAAGAATCTAATAATACTTTTATCCGCGAAAACACAAGCATGAGCAGTGACCATTTCGATCTCCGGTTCATCATATGCTCAGCGGCCAGGTCACCTGTCGCCAGATTGTTCACCAGACCAGCATCGCCTCGCAGGTACTAACTACTTAACGTCCCATCATCAGTATCTTTCGTTTGTGATAAACTCAGAGCCTGCTGACAGCTACCTTCTGCTCGAAAACACACCTCTGCAGACGACAGAAATTTTAATACAACGCGTGCGCGCATTGTGACTGCGTTCTCTGAACTCCTGCGGATTTTCTTCTCCCTTTTCCTTTGTCTCGACCCACTGGCCACTTGAATGAATTAAGAAATAGAGAGAAGCGGCGTCGTGTTTGGACAAGCAGCATGTTTTCGAAACTCAATACCAGTTCTTACACCCCAACAAGACCATGTCAGATATGCTTCTTCAAAGAATAATCAGACTGCTGGTGCCAAGCTTGTTGTCCTGTTTTTGTTCAGGATATGCATGGTTGGATCATATCGCGACCAATAACAAAATCATCTGGTCGCTCGGTCCATGGGCTGTCTTCACTCGCACGCCTTGGATCACACTATCAGAGAACGAACTACCATCAGAGCAGTTCTTCTAACAGGGGTCCCTTTCCTCCACCAAGCCTTTCTTGCCGAGACAAGCATTGACCCCATACAAAAATCCAATCACCTCGCCCGCCCAGGAAAGCAACTCTTGCACAAGTCTCGAATGCCGCCTGTCTAGTTGCAGCTGCGCGCTGCATACGCCGCCCGGCAACCGGACGGCATTATCCGGTTGGCGTTGGCCGCCGGGCAGCTTAAATTCCCTCGCCAGACGCCGCCAATGCTCGCTCGCACGCACTCACCGTCGCCACACGAGAGCAGCCACACTAGCTCACCATAGGGCACAGGCGGCGCTGCTAGTTGAGGATGTCGTCGGCGGAGCACCCGTGGCAGGCGCAGGCGTTCGGCGACGCGGTGGCCGCGCGGCGCAGCGCGCTGGTGCTCGCGTCGTACCCGGTGCTGCTGCTCCTCGTCATCCTGGCCGCGTTCGTCAGGTACCTGTGGGTCGCGCTCGCCATGTACTGCGCGCTCCTCTTCGTGCTCTCGTGCGCCGCCCGCACCTTCGGCGCCGGGCCGGCCGCCGCCGATGGCGGCGAGGAGGAGGCGCGGGCCGGCCGCGGCGGGCTCTCGGCGGCGGCCATCGCCGCGGCCGCCCCGGCGTTCCCGTACGAGCCGCCGGCCGCGCCCGCGCCCGGGGACTGCCCGGTGTGCCTTGAGGCGATGAAGGCTGGGGAGCCGGCACGGCGGCTGCCGGCGTGCGCACACGCGTTCCACGTCGGCTGCATCGACATGTGGCTCGACTCGCACGCGACGTGCCCCGTGTGCAGGAGCCACGTCGTGCCGCGGAAGGGCGGCAAAGAACCGCCCGAGGGGCCCGCGCTGCCGCCGTCCACCGAGCCGCCGGTGTAGCTCCTGCGGGGGGTTGGGCTGGGACGTGTCACGGCGGCTGAAGGGTAGTTTCGACTTTTGGGATAGTTTTGCACATAGTACTAATTTTTTGGGGTTTATATATAGTTGTGCTAGTGTGTTGTTCTGCTGGCTGTATACATGTAAGCCTATTTGTCAATGAGAATGCAGTTTATTATGCTAGCGATCTTGCAAAGTCTGTCCAGTCATCGTCGATAGAAAAGAACCTGACAACACTACTGACTGAGACAAGCTGTAAAAAGATCTGCCAATGGACACTGACAGCCCATATCATCGACTTTGATTCGATCTATCCACGTTTGCTGTAGTTAGGACTTAGGCTTCTCCAGTGGCCGAACTCTGGGCCGACATGGACCTGATGAATCGAATCATCACCGCTGGAGCATGCCGATCTTTTAAAGAAGAGAGAAAGAGTCCACCTCCAAAGAGGAGTCGAATCCTACCGATTAAAAAATTGAGTGTTGAAGTTTCAACCGTGCATGAAGAGAAAAGGCAAGGCTTTGAAAGGAGAGAGAAAGAGTCCACCTCCAAAGAGGAGTCGAATCCTACTGATTAAAAAATTGAGTGTTGAAGTTCCAACCGTGCATGGAGAGAAAAGACAAGGCTTTGAAAGATATTTTGGCCCTGTTTAGATTTTTACCCGTAAATCTTGTAAACGCAAAAAAAAACATCACATTGAATGTTTTGACACATGCATGGAGTACTAAATAAAGTCTATTTATAAAATTTTTTGCATGGATGAGCTGTAAATCGCGAGACGAATCTAATGAGCCTACTTAATCCATGATTTGCAACAGTGATGCTACAGTAGTCATCTGCTAATTATAGGTTAATCATGGATTAATTAGCATCATTAGATTCGTCTCGCGATTTACAACCCATCTATGTAAAAAGTTTTATAAATAGACTTCATTTAGTACTTTAAATTAGCAAGATTCCGTTGCAAAAAAAATTTACGCACTATCTAAACACGGCCTTTACCTTTTAACTATTCTGTTGTAGGTCCATCGAGGGATATGAAATTAATGAAGTATGTCAGATGAAAAAACTAGGCTCATACGTGGCATGCATGATTCGACTCTTCACGCACAGCCACTGGAGAAGCCCTTAGGAGTTTGGAGTACAATATACAGTGTGTTATTATAACCAGGTCGCACCAGCAGTTGAACTACAAAACCTAGTTTCTAGGTTGAATTACAAAATCATATGCACGCAGTACATTACACTAACACACCCGCGTTTTCTTAAAAGGAACTTACAGTTTTTTAAGAGGATTTTATGTTCCGCATGAATGCTCTATGATCATCACGTGACTAAGGGTTTGTTTGAATGGATTAACTTTGAGTGCTAAATTTTTAGCATCTATTATTTTTTAAGATGAAAAAAAAATTGAGTTTTGACTAAAGTTTAGCTCAATCTATTAGTATTAGCACTTCTGTTTAGATGGACTAGTGCTAAACTTTAGCACGGCATTAGCATTTTGATCCAAACACCCCCTAAGCACGCTAACACGTGGCAAGAGGCGAAGGAGAGCCACACTAACAGCCTTTGTAAATAGAATAGGCTCTATAAATTTGGCTAAAGTGCTGTAAAATCATGACCCAACAGGGTTTCTTTTCCCCCTCTGCTCGGTATCTCCCTCGCCATCCTCGCGTGTTGCCTCGTCGACATCTTTCCCGAGTCCGCAAGACACACTATCACGCGCGCTGCTTCCCACCATTTCGCACCCCCTCCCGCCCTGGCACCATCGGCAGAGGTAGCCCTCGGTAGCGGGCGCTCTCGGCGGTGGCGCCATTCGGCAATTACCCTCGCCAGTGGGGCCACTCGGCGGTGGCCCTCGGCGCCATGGGCGGGGAGCATGAGGAGGAGGAGGGGAGTGGATGATGTTGTAGGGCCCACGTGTCAATGAGTTGAAGAGATGAGAGGAGAGAAAAGAGTTGGATATGAAGAGTGAGATTTGACTAGTTTGTTGTAGTGTAGCCAAATATAGAGAGTGGATCTTAGCTAAACGAGAATATAGAGAGTGAGATTTGGCTAGGCAGGCTTTTGGAGATGCTAAAGGCTATAGACTCCATGCTACCAAATTGAAGATGCAAAATTGGCCAATCCAGTTAATTGCTAATGTGGGCAATGCTATACAATAGACAACACATTTTTTTTCAACACGGATTAAATCATGTATGTTTGGGGCGCGCGACTTGAAGGATCAATTGTTTCATTACATCTAGATTTCAGTTCAACTTCCGTTTTGTTTACGAATTCCACATTGGTGCTCAGCTCCTCATTTTCGCCACACACTTTGGTTTCCAGTGGCTTCATCCCTTGCTGGAAGATTTACCGCTACATTTTCTTTTTTCAGTCCTCTGCCACAGATAACCTCCTTGAAACCAAACCCCCCATCGTTGCTTCTATGGCCGTACACATGGTGACCGATGAACCGGAGGATGCGTGTCTTGTAATAAAGATAAAGTCCATTTTTAGCTATTCAACTATTATCTCAGTTTGATTTTGACCATCGAACCCTAAAACCAAGAATCTTCACACCCAACTCTTAAAACCGTTTATATTTGGCCATCGGGTTGATTTGGGGATAGTTTTGCTGACGTGAACCCCACATGATGGTGGGACCCACCTATAAGTCCTCCTCTCTCTCCTCTTTCTTCTCTCCTCTCCCTCTCTTCTCTCCTATCCAACTCCTCTGACCCTGCGTGGGCCGCCGCCTAGGGACGGGCCCATGTTGTATCAAGGGTATTCAAATGAATACCATTATTTTTAGCAAAACCTTTTAAATATATAGTGTATTGTATATATATGATGCAAAAATACAAATATTACACAATATAATAGGCTTCCAAACTTCTAGTTTATGTTTCGTGCTGAAAAATCATAGCAACACACATCCTACGCCTCCCCACCCGACGGTCCACAGATCCATTAGCGGTCAGGTAGCTAGTGAGTCAGCTTGACAGGCAGGCCAAGCGCCTGTGCATCCCCTCGGTCCCTCAATTCCCAATCCCCAGCTGCAAGACCGCAACCCTAACTCCTCGAATCAGCGATCCCGACGGTGAGGGCGCGACAAAGCCAGACGGACAGACAAATGCAGGGGCTCATTGGCGCCAAGGACTGACATCAGTAGTGGCTCCGCGGCAGGGCAGATAGACGTCATCATGGGCATGGCAGCTGGGCGGGCCACGAGATGCGAGTAGCGGCCAGGCCAGTGCCTCAGCTAGGCAGGGCACAGGTCTCGAGCGTGCACGGTGTGGCGCGCACGCAGACAAGGCAAGGCATTGCCGCTTCGCCAGGACGACAAGGCCTCCAAAGCTCTGACGCTCCAGCAGTCCGTGCCTTGTGGTGGATTGGCGAGGAAGCATAAGCAGGTCTAAGCGAAATCAAGCTAAGCGCAAGCAGTACGTGCCTTGTGGTGGATGGGCGAGGAAGCATAAGCAGGTCTAACCGAAATCAAGCTAAGCGCAAGATGAGCTGACTAGTGATAAATTTGATCTTTGTTTTGAAAACTATTATTGTAATTTACGAAATTTGGCTATTAAAAGAAAATTTTACACCTTTTGAAACTTTGAATACCCACCTCTCAATTTCTGGGCCCGCCCCTACCGCCGCCCTTCCCGTGCACGACTCTCTAGGTCGCCCGGCCGGCAGCGCGGGCCCATGGCGAAGCTCGAGCTCGCCTGGCTATTAACGTGGGCCCTCGACGAAGCTCCACCTTTCCAGCCGATAGCTCTGGATCATGGCGGAGCTCACCCGGCATGTTCCCGCCAGCGGCGAGCTATACAGCGGCGGGGAGTTGCATCAACAGCATCTACGCAATGAGGCGAGTTCAATAGTGGGTGATGTGCATGAAAAGCAACGGCCAAACATGGCCGGTGGCAACGAGGGGGTTCCGGCCGGCGGCGAGCTCCATAGATGAGCATGGAAACAGGTGGAATGTGGTGGAATGTGGAGGGCATGAGCTTTAGGATGTCGCTTACATTCAATTTGAGTCGTTGGACAAGGAAAATGGGAGCCGGAGGTGGGAGTTTGCCTACAGGCGGATCTCGGTCTCGCCGGTGGCAATGGCAGACGAAGAACTTTGATTCCCGGTCGGCAATGGATCGGTGCTCATCGGGAGCAGGTTGGGGAGGTAGCAGGGAGGGTGGAGGGGGTTTGGGAGGGGGGATTTGAGTTTGGTGGTGAGAGTGACAACAAGGTCCAATGGCGGCTCGGCTCTGTTCGGCTCTACACGTGCTCATGGTGAGAGATAGAAGATCCCTCACTTGAGTGAAATATCACATCTTCTCCCTCAATTTTTTGGACCACTGGATTAAAATCCAAGGGCTCTCCATCTTCTACCTCCCTTCATCTTCTACCTCCAGCTTCTCCCCACCCGCCGCCACACCACCCGCCGCTCAGCCCCGCCACCACCGGCCGCCCAGCCCCGCCGCCACCCCCCGGCGCGGGTGCGCTAGGGCTGCGCCGAAGCTCCGGCGCGCGGCTGCCCACCACCACCGCCGGGCCGGCCTGCCGCCGCCGGCCCTCCTTCTAAGGCCAGTGGTGAGCAGCGCTCCCCCAGCAACCCGGAACCCTAACCCGAACCCTAACCTCGCTGGAGTTGGAGAAGAAGGTGTAGATGGGAAAGAAAAAAATTCGAGTGAGGAGAGCCTCCAAATCACTCGAGTGAGATTTAGCTTTCCCCTAGAAGAAAGGAGGGGCGGGCGGGGAGAATGGAGAGGTTGGGGACTTATGGCGCTGGCTAGCGGCGAAGGTCTGGCTTGCCCAGACAGCTGCACTGGCTCGTGGCGAAGCTAGCGCGCAGGGGGAGAGCGGCATCCGGTGGGAGAGGAGAGAAGAAAGAAAGGAGAAAGGAGAGAGGAGGGCTGACAGGTGGGCCCCACCGTCATATGGTGTCCACGTCAGCGGAACCACCACCAAAACAACACGATGATCAAATACGAATAGTTTTAAGAGTTGGGTGACAAAAGATTCCTGGTTTTGCGGTTTGATGACTAAAACCTAACTGAGACAATAGTTGGACGGCCAAAAATGAACTTTATCCCAATATAAATTATAGCAGTAATGCACGAAAGATCACTAACAACAAAATATCTGAGCACACATTTGGATTTTAAGTTACCAATAAGTTCGGTTGCTAATCGAATGTCATCACCCCCCGTGCCCTGAAAGCAAGTGAAGCAAAACGAAAAAGATAAAGAAAGAAAAAGAAGGGTCCAAACCACACCAAGTCCACACTCCGGTAGTCTGACCGATCAACAACACAACACAGACAGATATGCCATCACTGAAACGATGTCCTGATCACACCCAACAAAATCTTGGTTGGGTGCGTTTGCCTGGGAAACACGGACCTTTCTTCTTGTTGCATAGTACACTCCAAGCAAAGGGGCCCTTTAGTTATCAAAAATTTTCACCTCCCCTTTAAACATATGTATGAAGCACTAAATGTAATTAAATAACAAAACTAATTACACAGTTTGGATGTACACAACGAGACGAATCTTTTAAGCCTAATTAGTGCATGATTAGCCATAAGTGCTACAGTAACCCGCATGTGCTAATGATGCGATCAAAGGCCTCAAAAGATTCGTCTCGTGGTTTCTAAATGAGTTCTGAAATTAGTTTTTTAATTAGTGTCCGAAAAGTCCTCCCGATATCTGGTCAAACTATCGACAGGACATCCAAATGTAATTGGCCGGCGCAACAGCAATACAGCATCCGTGCAGCTGACGTGATCGACCGGGTTGTCCGGTAGCGGCGGATTTCAGGCAAGTCGAGCTCCGCGATCCGTACGATCCGGTACCGGTCTCCATCGGCTGGATGCTCCCTATCTTCCGCGACCGGAAGCATCAGGCGAGAGCTGGGGAGCCACTCGAATTCTCGCAGACATTTTCAGGCGACGCACGTCGCGCCTTGGAGATCAGAATCTTTGATTGGTCGTGCGTCGTAAATCGTAGTGATGGAGAATTACACATCAGCGACAGTGATCGCTATACCACTGCATCAATCTAATCTGCTTTATGCTGTGTTAGAGATCGAGTATGTACAGTAGGCGTGCCGAACGAATGCCCCGCCCAGATTCCGGCGAGCTGATCGATGGATTCCTCCTCACACCGGCGGCAGGGCGTCGGCCGCGGACTCCACTGCGGCGGCCTTGGCGGTGAGGCTCCGCGGGGAGAGGTCGCAGCGGCAGAGCGGGCAGGTCCGGTGCGCGCGCAGCCAGGCGTCGACGCAGTCGGAGTGGAAGAGGTGGCGGCACGCCGGCAGCTGCCGCACCACCTCGCCGGCCCGCACGTCCTCCAGGCACACCGCGCACAGCAGCACGGAGCCGCCGTCGCCGCCCTTCGCCGCGGCGGGCGGCGGCGGCTCGTACGCGAACGCCGGCAGCGCGCCGACGGCCGCGTCCGCCAGGCCGCACGCGCAGCGGCGGTGCGCCACCAGGCGCACCGGAGCGCTGCCGACTCCGGCCTGGTGCAGCCCCGCCGCCGCCGCCGGGGCACCGTCCCACGCGGGCGCGGCCCAGCCGGCGAGCCCGAGCAGGAGCGCGACCGTGGCGGTGATGGCGCAGGCCCTGGCGACGCTGCCCGTCGCGGCGGCCAGCACGACGAAGAGCAGCAGCGAGACGCAGGCCACCACGACGAAGTAGCAGGCGCGGCCCTCGTCGTGGCCGCCGCCGCCGTCCTCGGCGGCGCGCGCCACCACCACCCTCGGGTGCAGCGTCAACATGCGTGCGTGTCGACTGCGAGAGCTTGTGTCTGCTTCCGGGACAGGGGTGGTGGAGGGGTGTTCTTGAAGAAGTGTGTCGAGGGTCCCGTGGCCGCGAGATGCGGAGGCGAGCTAGAAATATGCGCGCGCGGCGCCGGTGCGTGGTGCGTGGTGCGTGGTGGAGAGCGACGTGTTCCTTTGCTGGCTGTGCGGCCGTCGATTTGCGCCGCGGCTTACGGTTTTGCGAAGGGATCGCGGCGCGGCGGCCGGAAACCACAAGGGGTCGCTGTCGATGGGGCGCGAGCAACGCCGCGCACGGCAAGTTAACGAGGTCAGGCGAGGGTGGACAGTGGACTCCACTGCCTAGTCCACGGTGGCCCGCCGTCGTGGACGCCGGGAGGAGGCGACACATGGCGGTCGAGGAGCGGCAGCGAGCTAGTGCTAGTAGTGGCGGGAACAGAGCATATGTTCTGTTTCTCCAACAAACAGGTGCATCTGTTTCGAGGAGAAGAAGAGCCTGGAAATGGTTTTGTGATGACTGAACGAGCTGAGCTCTGCCTTCCTTCCTTTCATGGGGTTCCAGAAACTCGACACGCCCAACACGTACGGTTGACTTTTGAGAGCCGGGGCCTCGGATGGTTCCGAGCTTTCCATCAACAAGCTCTTTTATTCAGTTCGTCCACACAGATGGCGTGGTGAGACGCAGGGATCTCTGTGCTGATGCTAGGGATATTCTGGACTGTGCCAGTGCCTACAGTTGGAATCGAAAGAAACGCATATGTCTCTCCTGTCACCACCTTAACTGACTTGGCGAGATGCCGGTGCGGCGTCACTGATCCGATCATACCATCGACGTCGAGGTTGCTCGCAACACGGAGAGATAGCGAGAGGGTCAGGCTAGTGCTAGAGCAGCCAGACTCTAGAGGATGTCGGTGCCGGTCTCCATCACCCTGGATGTCCCCTGCCGGCCGCCGCCTTTTAGAAACTGGAAGCATCAGGCGGGAGCGGTAGATCAGAACTCATTCGATTTGATTTTGCCCAGTCTTTTTTGTTCTCCGCCGGCCCTCTCGCTATCGATCAATCGAGGGCTCCTTGAAAGCTGAAACATATCCGTGGCACCTTCTAGCATTTCAAACCTATCGGGGGATAAACGCAAATCTCACTCAATCAGTCAAATCGCTGACAGGCTAATAAGATTGCAGAGAGCTGTAACTGCGAACCCATCTCGATCTCGATCAGGGCGGTGGTAGACTGGTAGGTAGTGAGAACTAGTGACTAGCGTGATAAGTGGCGCTCAGATCAAATAGGCGGCAGCGGCAGCGCTCCCGCCGCGACGACGGGCGCGCTGGCCGTCGCACCAGCGGCGGCGGCGGCGGGCTTACGCGGCGGGAGCTCGCAGCGGCAGAGCGGGCAGGTCCGGTGCGCGCGGAGCCACACGTCGACGCAGCCCACGTGGAAGAGGTGCCTGCACGCGGGGAGCTGCCGCACCATCTCCCCGGCGAGCACGTCCTCCAGGCACACCGCGCACAGCACGCCGCTCCTCCGGCGCTCGCCGTCCGCGGCCGCGGCTCCGGGGGGGCCGCCGTACGGGAACGCCGGCAGCGCGGCGGCGACCCCCGCCGCGTCCGCCAGCCCGCACGCGCAGAGGCGCCGCGCCAGGCGCACGGGCGCCGCGGCCGGGGCCGCGGGAGCCGTCGCCGGGGCCGGGGCCGGAGCCGGAGCCGGAGCCGGAGCCGGAGCCCGCGGCGCGGCGAGGGCCCGGATCCCCGGCGCGACGAGCCAGGCGAGGAGCGTGAGCACGAGCATGATCGCGGCCGCGCCGAGGACGACGTAGGCCTTGGTGGCGGCGATGGCCCCGGGGCTGGGGAGCACGGAGAGGACCCCGCAGAGGAACATCAGGGACACCACGGAGGCCAGGATCACGGAGCAGACGCAGACGTCGTCATCGTCCGGCGCCGCGCGGCCCGCCGCCAGCAGCCTCGACCGGTGCACGCTCACGCTCAGCATGTGCGCGCGCGGTGCATGTAGTGCCGCCGCCGCAGGATTCATTCGATGGCTAGGTGGCGCCGGCGACGGATGATCTCACACAAACTGATCAAATCGAGTCTCCCTGGATGGGAACCTGGTGAGGACGTTGGCGAACCGAGGTCGTAGACAAACTGCAGACTAAATGCATGCGTAAACCTACGGAGAGACGCCATTTTGAACAGAAAGAGAAGGTTCACACATTTGGCACCATGGACTGGCAAAGATGGAGCTAGCAGCACGCCAAATTTTTCTCTGTTTCTTTCCAGCCTCGATCTGCAGGTTCGGCTAGCTTGCCCCGGTGATGCGGCGCACCTAGCTCGATCGCTGCCATGCAGGCCCCGTCGCTTCTGATGTGATTCATGAGTGCAAACCATCAAGGCCTCGCTCGTCTGTGCTCTGCAGTCTGCACTGCCTTATAAAGTTCCAGTGCTTTATATTAACAGCTTTTTCATTCAAGATCATAAAATGCGAATTATGCAATACAAGATTCGGAAAAGCGAAGTTACACGTCAGCCATTAATGGGTCAAGAACATAATGGATATACATTTTGGAAACTGATGGAGATGTACAAGATCCATTTTGGTGGGTAAATTGTGGGAATTAGAGGATTAGGCGTGTGTATAGGCTGGATGAAATGCTCGTAGCTCGTTTGGCTCGTAGCTGGCTCGGCTCGTTTCAATTTGCTAACCAGCCGAGCAGGTTTTTTTGGTTGTTAGTTTAACGAGCCGCCTCGAGCTGGCTCGCAAGCTGCTCGCGAGCCTAGTGAGCCGTGCATCCAGCAGGCCACAGGCTCAAACATATTGGCTCAACAAACCCACCGACTGCCTAACCCAACCCTAGACTTTGTCCGCCCACGTTGTTCCCGATCCAAAAAAATTGTTAGTTCCCTAGAATGCCTAGAAGAAACTCTGACCGCTAATTACGAGTATTAAATAAAGGCAATTTACAAAACCAACTCCAAAACCCCCGTGCTAGGAACCCCGACGAATTTAACGAGGTCCTTGACTGCATGATTAGATAATGATTACTGTAGCATCACTGTAGCCAATCATCGATTAGTTACCGTCGTTAGATTCGTCACAAGAAGTTACACCCATCCGTGAAGAGGTTTTGCAAATAAACTTCATTTAGCTCGCCATGCATGTAAGATTATCTTCTAGAAGATCCTAAAAGAGGCCAACCAAACAAGGCCAAGATATATAAAGGCGAGAGAGTGAGTGGTTGAAAATGGGAGAGAGAAGTCAAGAGTGAACGGATGACTTGGTTGGATAAATAGTCTGGTCAAAAATTTTGAATCACGTCGATGCCTAGCGAAATTTTTTAGGGGCGGGTGAATGCGTCACCCACCCCTAGAAATAAGTATCATTTGTAGGGGCGGGTCTCTATTTTTAGAAACGGGTGACATTTTGATCGGCCTCTAAACAAAGCTACGCAAATCATTTTTGTAGTAGTAGATGTTAGGTTATGATTGTCAGAGAGGAAGGTGATCATATTACCACATGTATAGAAACCATGATTTTGTAGTAGTGTTTATAATTTAGGACGCATGCGACCTTGAGAACCAGTTGTACAAAAAAAATTAGCCACCTGCGAAATAGTTTTTATTGTAGTAGTGTTTATAACCTGAAGTATATATGGCTCGTAGTTGGATTATTTTCGTCATCTACGGAGTATTGGATCATTCCATACTCAGCAATAATCACTGTATTAACAACCGTCACACATACATAACGCTCGTGCTCATTTGCGCATGCAAATTGCGTGGAGCTGGATCTGGCCTATCACATGGAACGTGATGGCCCGCCCCGCAGCTTCACTCTCTAGCCGTTTGGATTCAAAATTTCAGATCATATTACTATGTACGTAACAGATAATGAGCTACAGCCCTACCCTAGGCCGGCCGGAAGCCTTTCACTCTTGCGCATGTTACAAAAAGAGTACTCTCACTGTTTTCTTATGGAACAGGTAATGGTGGTTTATTTGATTTCTCTCTCTCTCTTATTCTTTTACGAAACATAATATAGATGCTAGTGCTCACAAACATGCATGTACACTCACCCCTAAAAGTAGGCACACAATTCTACTGCTATGATGAATGCCTTCGAGAGACTGAGCCAGTAGATCCTCAAGACTGACGGAGTCACTACAGGTATCTCGCTATCGATGATTCGATGGGCATGTCGTCTACCACTGAAAGAATAGCGTGAGTTAAATCTAGAACAAATCTAGAAAAATACGAGCACTCATGTTGAATGGAGGACTCAAACCCGAATGGGCAGATTCCACCACAAGGAACCTTGCTATCTGAGCTACACTCCGTTTTTTAACTATGTGAGTTATATTTTTGCTTTTGGAGCCATCGATTTTTCCTGGCCAGAAAGCAAAACAACATACACTAAAGAGAAATGGATATCACAAACTTTGAGTGACTGGTTTGAGTTTTCACTCAAAATTTAAGCTAAATTAACTATTAGACTTTAGAGTTTATGATTTCCTGATGGTGCATATAACTCAATTAATATAATATCAGGTCAGAGTTCTCAAGCTTGAATTCTACCTTTTGCAATGTCATTAGATAATCGTATTGCATTTTACAAATCTGGCAGAATATTCTTTTAGCGCAATATTCACTAATTCAACCGGAGTAATTTTTTTGTTGAGTGGAACATGTTTTTAATTGAAGGGAACACTTTTACTTGAGGAGAAAAATACTCACAAGTGTGATATAGACAGCCCCATGTGTTTACTTGAAGGTAATAATACTTTTACTTGAGAAGAAAAATAATATATAAAGTGTGATACAGACAAACCCTTTTTAGCTTAACATCGACATATTCATCTAACAGATGCAAATCATCTTTTTTTCTGAAACACATAGGTACATCTGCCCCTATGAATACATGCACACAACAATACTTCTATGATCACCTCCAAAAGATTGAGCTAGTCGATCTTAAGAATAAATTTACTTGAGAAGAAAAATACTAAATGTATATAAACAACCTCTTTTTAGGGGAACACCAACGGATTCGTCTCGCAGATGCAAATTATCTTTTTTCCGAAACATATATGGACATATACCTCTTGAATACATGCCCGCAACCCTACAACTATTTTAGAGAGAATAAGCTGCTAGTAGATTATAAAATTGAAGAAGTCGCTACTAAAATAACTAGGCATATAGCCCGCGCATTTGCGCGGCTAGTATTGAAAATTCAAAAATTCGCATGTCGTTGTATTCTTACTTAAAGATTATATTATTTTACCATACATCACCCTATTTATTATCGTAAATTATGTCTTATTGTTGGTTAAAACAATTCAAATATGATCTACCTATAATAACAATTTGATTTGTTGAGCTTTAATAATATTACGCATATAATTATTTTTATTTTTATTTTATTTCGATTGATTGTTGTTAGCTTTAGTTTTTATTAATAGCATAAGTTTGTAACTGATACATAGCTAAATGATATTTTATATTTAATTTTTTATAATGGCATTGGTGTGTGATTTTTAATTAGGCACAGGGGTATTTTAGGCTATTTTTATTATAATGGCAGTGGTGGGTAATTTTTATTTTTCTATTTTTCTCTGATTAACGTGAGAATTTCTAGATCTTAAGAACGAAAGTGGAGGCTCCATTTGTTGGCTTAATAATAAGATAATAAATAGTGCTAGTTAAATCCTGTAATAAGTCCAAAAACTGCAAGTACCAGTGTCGAGTCGAGGACTTAAACCTAGGTAGACTGATTCCACCACAGAGAACATTAACACCTAATTAAGCTGTCGCGACCCCCGCTTACACAGGAGTCATATGTGGTACAATTCTAGTCCCAGGAGGCTGGTACACACATTTCGGCAGAATGGATCATTGCCGATTGTATGGCAGCGGTTTATGGATTTCAATCCAAAATAAAAGAAGAACAAAAAGAAAGTAAGCTAGTGCTAAAGCTAAAACAACATTGATGAAACAACCAACATCGTAACTCAGCATCATCGTGAAGGCCCACACCACAGGCAAGTCGGGTGCGGACGCGACGACTACGGGTAGACTTCTCTGGCGTAGAACCGTCTCTGTAAACACAGGCAAGGGTGAGTACAAAAGTACTCAGTAAGACCAACCCCGCCCTACGGAGGGGGATAAAAAATTCATGCATAATGGAGTACAAGGAAGTGGCTGGGGTTTATTTTGCGAAAAGCAGGTTTTTACCCATGCAAGGTTAATTTTGTAAAGGCATTTTAGCAAAAGAGTAATATAGTCATATTTATAAGTATTTTTAAAAAGAAGTGAGTTCAACTTTTAATGCTACCGGACACTCCGTGCGCAGTAGCCCACGGCACTCTTGCCGGACATTTTCAAAATCAGACCCAAATCCCATTTTATCAAAATGGTTTTAAAAGCTTTAAAACCGGCTGTCTAGTTCAAGTGCTCTTGACCATGAGCACAGCTATACGAATAGTTTTACACTCTGCAGAGGTTGTACACTTTACCCATACGACATGTTTCGCTTTGATGCCAGCGCGGGGCCAACGCGCACATACACAATTCCTTTGATGTGTCGGCAAGCTAACATGACAAAGCCGTTACATCAACCGGACCCAAAATATGCTACACGACAGACTGCCCGAGTATCGCGGCTCCGTACATCTGACTGGGTTAGCTACCCCGACACCGATGAGCTCCTCGAGCACTCGGGCGATAGCATCCTCTTGGGCCGACTGACTTAATAAGCTAAGGCCAGTGCCCATTTAGCCGTATAGTTGCATTGTAATACTTGACTAGAATCCTGCCAATTACCATTCCTTAATCGAGACAAGACGGATAACTACAAGACCGTACCACACAACCTCGAGTCCAATCTCTAGTGGTCCCACACATGGACCCTATTACGCCCCATCTCTGGGTAATCACCATCATCGTCCTCATGTTCATTATACTTTTTTAAAAAATTTAACTCACACCTTTTAAAAACAACCATCTCATTTTTCTCATTTGTAAATGATTGATTTTGGTAAATAACAGTGAGTAAGATTGCATAAATAAATCCTAAGCATGGTAGTATCATTTATCAAGGCATTCATCTAAACAGAGCTAATCATGTTTAGAGATAAATCTTAGGTTGTCAAGGGATAATCAGGATATAAACAATAGCAAGGTATGGTCTTTCAAATGGGTATTTAACTACATCAAGCAGTAAAATAGTTCAAGGTTTCATATACAGATTGAATGCACTTTTAAATAGGCTTCTACGGGTTGTGTTTAAAAACTGGGATAAGTATGATCAAAAGGGAAAAGGTTGGACTTGTCTTCGCTCAACAAATGGGTAGTTCAAATCGCGGTACGCATTTCGATTTTCGGCTCGCGGTATTAGTCCTCATGCTCGCGGTACGTACTCCGGGCTTCTGCTTGTGGTACAAACTTCCTAACTCACGGCACCGGACTCCAGGCTTCTTCTCGTCGTTGTTCGTGAACTCTCGACGACTATTACGCGACACAAATCAAACAAACAAAGCATACATAAATGTAAACTGAACTCTATAAATTATAAAACTAACAAAGACAGTTAGAGCTAGATTTTTAGATAAATTTAGGAAGATGAATCAGGTCAGATAGCATGTTGTGCTTACCAAGAGCAGCTCGTCAGAATGAGAGAGCGACGAGTAAATCCTTGCTCTGGCAGAAAAGATAGGGCGAGTGAACTCAGATTGGGAAGGTAGACGGGTTGGTCGGAAATGAGTTTGGAGTGATGGAGGAGCTACGCGAATGCGCCTTTTATCGACCAAGAGGAGGTAGTGGCCGACAATGGTGTGACGGGGTACTAGTGCGAGAACAGAAATAACGCTGTGGTGAAGAGCGGTGTTGTCAACACACGCGCAACGAGATGGCAAAGCCGGCGTGGGTGGCAAAGCATCATGGTGCCACAGTGCAGAGCGGCGCCGAAAGCTGCCGGATAGTGATGTGCGGTCTCATCGTGGGGCCATAGTGTCGCGACATGCGTGAGTGCGGTTCGTGCGTGTCGTGGGCTCAGCGAAAGGGGATGGCACCGCGAGGGGCATCTTAAGTAGGAGGTTGGCGCGTGGCAACGAGTCGGCAACATTTCGTCCGGCGAACGGCTCGGCATCCGTTCTACCGAACAAAAGCATGCCATGTGTAAGGTTGGATAGATTGTAACTTTAGATTATTTAGTTGTGCAGGCTTGCGCTCGTGGCGTCCAGCGACGACTGATCCACGGCGACTTGGCTCGTGTCGGGCTTGCGAGGATGGTGGTAAGCACGACGGCCTCTGGCGGCATGCATGAGCACGGTGCCCAACATGGCCGGTTCGTGACGTGCCCTCCTGCGGCAAGAGCGCGGGGCAGAGCTGCCGTGGTACCGCAGGTGGGCTTGGCAAGGCCAATCGTGCGTTCGCATTCGCGGTGACTAGCTACAGCTAGCTCGCGTCGCAACATCGGCGACGATGGAACGGGTGTGCCGGTTTGGCCCGGGTCAGAGCATGTTCCGTGCTCGGTCGTGACGGCCTGCGTCTGCGGTGGTGGACGCGGGCGATGACGAGGCAAAGGCAGGGCCTTTTGGTCCTCGGCTCAGGTGGTGTTCGGCGCGTACGCGCGCGGGCGCTTGGCAACCCGAGGTCACAGCGGCCGCGCGTGCTCACTGGTGGCCAAGAAGGAATAAAGGGGCCGGCACTGCTGCACCGAGCGTGTGCGTGCACGGGCACTCAGCATAGCCGAGGCCGCAGCATCGCCGCGACGCTAGCGGAGCTCCGGCGTAGCCGGGCCGCGATGGCGTCTGGCGGCAACGGGAAACGGATGGCAACGGCGTTCGGCTCCTGCACGAGAACACCGGACAGAAGTCCTAGGCTCTACGGAGGGGTCATCGGCGGTCGCTGCTCACGTCGGCAGCACTAGAGCGTCGGGAGCGGGACAGCGCTCACCGAGGGTTGACGGTGTAGGCGTGGCCGGCGTGACGGTACGGTGGTGCTTGGGCTCGCGGTTCCGCTCGTCGCGGCCGTCGGTGACTCGGCGTCGGCGGCGTGGGCATCCTCGTCGAACATGTTGTAGGCGTCCATGGGAGAAGCTCCTCCGGGTCAGCGCTGTCGGCGTGCTCCTGCTCGTCCGGCTCGTGGTCAGCAGCGGCTCGATGGAGGGGTAGCAGGCTGCTTGGCGTCGTGGATGCAGCTCCTGGTGACAGCACTTTCCCGGATGGGGCTGGTGCTGGTTCTTGCAGGGAGACACGAACAGCGGAGGGGCTGCGGCTCGCTGCTTCGGTTGAGAAAACAGGGAGCTGGTACTTGGCTTGCTCGGTGGAGACCATAGAACTATAGAAGGGAGAGAGGGAAGCAAGAGATGAGGTGTTCTTAGTTGCTTTGGTGGAAGAGCAGAGGGAGAGATCGAGCCGGAAAAAAAAAGAAAGCAATTTGCATTGCTTGCTTGATTGTTCAGTGGGGAGCAAAGAGGAGGAAGGCAAAGCTGCTGCTGTCGACTTGCTGGTAGCTCGATGGAGAAAAATCAGAGGGAGGTAGAGGCGCTGGTTGCTTTGGGCAAGGAGAGAGGGAGAGAGAAGAGTAAATCAGAGGGAGAGGAGAAAAAAAGAAAGGATCAAATATCAGATGCATCGCAAGCCCTGTCAAAGTGTTCATACTTTTGTATCTACCCATTACGTACTCAATGTGGCGACGGGGACGGTGAGTTCGACTTCGACAGCGAACCACCACCATCCTCTCTGATTAGCACCGGTGACGGTGATGCTGGCGTGATGACCTCTATGCTTTCCAACGTTCCAATGTTCACCGCCGACAACTGCCTGATGGTGCCGAACCTCATCGGCGACGGCGACTTGGATGGGGCAACATCGATTTCTGACACCCCCGGCGGCGATGGATTCGAGCACCTGTCGCACACCCCGGCGTACACCGGCGGCGTTGGAGACGGAGACCTGGAACCAAAGTGAGGCCTCGGCGATGGTGATTTGGACACGATCATCTCCTTGGACTCACTCGTCGAGCAGCTGCTCCTCAACGGCGACCGCGCCAAGATATCCGCCAGGACCCTCGACGCCGTGGGCCGCTCCGGCGACACGCCGCACCGGCGCAGCTGCGGCAGCGGCGGGGACAGGAGCCCCTCCATCAGCCGCGCGCGCTCGGGCTCCGGGTGCGCACGGCACACCGGGCACGACGAGTGCGCGCACAGCCAGGCGTCGATGCAGCGGCCGTGGAAGAAGTGGCGGCACGGGGGCAGCACTCGCACGACGTCGCCGTCC
Organism: Panicum virgatum; assembly: GCF_016808335.1. Classification (NCBI taxonomy): domain Eukaryota; kingdom Viridiplantae; phylum Streptophyta; class Magnoliopsida; order Poales; family Poaceae; genus Panicum; species Panicum virgatum. Next base: position 31,008,835 of record NC_053148.1, on the reverse strand, counting down.
TCCAGCTCCTGCAGGCACACCACGCACTCCACCGCCCCCGGCGCCGCCCTCCCCTTGCTGCCGCTCCTCCTCCTGCCGCCGAGCGGCGACGGCGACGGCGACGCGGCCCGCGCGCGGTACGTGAACGTGGGCAGCGCGGCGATGTCGTCCACGCTGAGCCCGATCCCCGTCCCGGACAACGTCGCGCCGTGGCCGCCCGCCTGGAGCTGGCGCCACTCGGCCAGCACCGACCGGCCGTAGCGGATGGCCATGTAGAGTATCACGCCGACGAGGACCGCGATGATGATGTACAGCAGCGTGAAGTTGGAGCTGCTAATGCTCGGCGCCGGCGGGCCGCCGCCGGAAGGGTCGGCGGTGGGCGACGACATGGCCGCTGCCGCCGCCGCCGCTGCTGCCAAGAACGTCCAATTCTGGTGACCTTGTCTTGAGATGGTTCGAGCGACATGTCGCTGGCAACCGATCAACGAATCATTGATCCCGGTGGTTGACGTGGGATTTAGAGGCTGCCGCAGGCATGAAAGGGGTGCGCCGCTGTTAACAATTTCGGTCGGAAAGACCGAAATTTCGGTCATTTTTCCCGTTTTCGCTACTCACCAGGACATAAATTTCGGTCCGGAAAATTATATATTTGAATTCCAAATTCAAAAATATAAAAGTCAAATTTTGGTCAAACAAACGAAATTCCGAACAGTAAAAACGAAATTGTTAACCCTGGGTCGCAGTGCATGCAGTGCATGATACCAAGTGCATGATAGGATTGCAGTTGGGTCGCTAGCTGGACACTTAAAGCCCTGGGTTAAGGCAGGAGGTTGCGTGCTGAATATTGTATGACCTTGTGATAAGTTGTACGCTCTGCTGGTGTTCATCCGGTGCTGGATAATGGATTTGAGTTTGTTGCTAGGATTGTTTTTGTCCTCTGTGTGTAGTTTAGCCGTTGAACTGCTAGCTCGACATCGATTGATCATTCAGTGATCATCTGGTGCAGGCAGGCATGATTGGTGAACCCAGTTAGAATAGTGAATATAGTTTGGTTGAATTTTCTGGCAGACAATTGGATAGGGTTCAAGTCAACTTCATGATTCGTAGGCAAAATCATGCATCGATTCTTCAACCGTTGTTGTTGTTGTTTTTTTATAATGAAAGTTTACTTGATTTTCAAGCGCATACTCATCAACCACTTTTAGGCTTTGCCTGCGTCTGCATGAGTTTCAGATAAGATCATTGGCTCCGGGATTGAGCGCAAAGTCTGACATAGCAAAATTTGGAGAAATCGGTTCTTCCCCCATTTTTTCTTCAGAGCAGAATTGGACTATGAGATGACTTATGTAGAACAGACAACAGAGTAAGCACTGGAAATCTGGAACAGAGGGACTTATCCACATCTGCATGCACAAATTTGCTGGGCAAAGTGAAGCATAGAAAAATCTTGCCCAGAACGAGGTAAAGCCCAGGAACATTTTTGCGAACTCTACTCTACACTCCAGCGTCGTGCGGGTCTAACGTGGAAGGAGAAGGTGATCTTGTCCTGCACATCCGGCCGTCCGGCGTTCTTGGCCGAGTCGGCGACGGCGACACAGCCGAGCGACCATTGCCCATGGCGACCATGAGCTCAAAATGCATGGGGGACCTCACTGGAGATGACGACATGGACGAGACGACGGCGTCTTTCGCTCCCGACGCCTCGCCCCTCTCGCGCTCGTGCGACGCCGCGTCGAGCCGGCGCAGCTGCGGGAGCGGCGGCGACAGGGACGCGACGCCCAGGCGGACTTTCTCCGGGCCCGGGCTGCCCCGGCACACCGGGCACGTCGCGTGCGACAGCAGCCACACGTCGACGCACCCCGCGTCGAAGTAGTGCCTGCACGACGGCAGCATGCGCACCAGCGCGCCGTCGCGGAGCTCGTCGAGGCAGACCGCGCAGCAGTCCGCCGCCGCGGCCGCGGGCGGGGCCCTCGAGTCGCCGCGGCCCGGCGAGGGGGAGCGGTACGTGAACGTGGGGAGCACGGCGACGTCGTCGGGGCCGAGGCCGAGCGCCTGCACCGGGCCGGGGAGCACGGTGACCGCGTCGTCGTCACCGGCGCCGGCGCGTTAGGAAGACCGAGTTGAAGGAGCGGCTGTAGTAGAGGACGACGTAGAGGACGATGGCGATGAAGACGCCGATGCCCGCGTACTGCGCCGTCGTGGACGCCGAGGCGCCTGGCATTGCCGCGGAGAACGCGAGCGCCGGGAGCGTGGCGCGCGACAGAGAGCCTGTAGAGAGGAAGGGATGGGATGGGACTACGGCAATGTCGCGGAAGGTTGTTTGTTTTCTGCATCATTTCTTTCGTGCAGGTCGGGTGGTGGCTGCCAGTGTGGCATGCCATGGAAGGTAGGTTGAGCTCGGGAGATGGCTTGCACGTAGACGAACGCGGCATCTTGCAAGATGATGATGCTATAAGCGTGACTATTAGGAACATATCATGTGCAAACAAATTTCTCCGTGCAAATTATGGAAACTTCAATCTGGGTCATCAGATCAATATCCAAGGGGAGGAACGCAGAGAGGTGGGAGGGGAGATTTGAAAAAGTGTGATTACCCAATCCAAGGGCGTTGTAAAATTACCCAATCTCCCATATCCCTTATATGTTGATCTAATGACTTAGATTGAAATTTTCATAATTTGCACGAAAAAATTGGTTTACACCTAATACATTCCCATTATATTATATTAGCTCCCATGGAATGGAATGACGCGCTGAAACTCCAACGACTCGTAATCAAGCGAGGTCGTTTTGCTTTTGAAACTTTCCGCTAGTGCCATGTAAAATGATCAAAACCTTGCATTCCCTTATTTGTCATCGAAGGCTTTGGTGGCACGTGGGGCCATCTATACCACTCAAATTGGCATAGAATGGCAAATAAGCGACTGAGAGAAATTACAGTGGTAGCAAAAGGATTTACCCTTTCGGGTTCATGTAATGGAGGTAGGGGATATAACCCCATTTTAACCGTACGGGTTGTTTTTTTAGGAGAACATAGTGATCCTATTTGGTTGAGTAGCGCTTGGTAATGTAACTAATTTTGATCATTAATTTCGAGTATTAAATAAAAATAGTTTACAAAATTGACTTTACAACCCTTGCCCTATTTTGCGAGACAAATCTAATGAGGATTTTGATCACACGATTAGAGAGACAAATCTAATGAGGATTTTGATCACACGATTAGAGGATGGTTACTGCAGCATACTGTAGCCAATAATGGATTAATTAGATTCATTAGATTCGTCGCAAAAAGTTACACCCATCCGTAAAAAGGTTTTACAAATAAACTTCATTTAACCATGCATGCAAGACTCTCTTCTAGCGCTAGAGAACCAAACAAGACCGGTGTATTTTTACAACCTATTTTCTTTGAGCTTGCAAACCACCCTCTTTTCTCTCTGGGCTACGCAATTTAAAACCCAACAATTTTGACGAACAGAATTTCGATTCAAACGAAATTTCGCAACAAAGAGCGTCCCAGTCCCAGCCGCCTGCCAATTTCGGCGTCACGAAACGGCCCACGCGCGCGAAAGGGTCGCGGCACCGCGGGACTGCGCGCTCACACAGTCACACCGGGGAACAGGCCACATGCTCACGTGCTCTTTCCCAAACCGAGGAAATTTGAAGTTCCCTCCGCGGAGCAGCCGGCCCCCGCCGACCCGAAAAAATTGGGCGGCCGTCGCCTCCCTCCTCCTGTCCTGCAGCTCCAGTCCTCCCCCACCCCATCTCCTCCCCGCCCCGCCACGCCCCAATTCCAATTTCCAAGCCAGCAGCATCTCGCGAAATTTTCCCCAGATTCGCCTGCGCTTCGAGCTCCCTCCCTCCACCATTTTCGTCCAAAACTCAAATCCTCCCTCCTCGTCTGCAGCTCTCAAATACCCATGGCCGCTCCCCTCCCACATCCAGCTCCAGCCTCTCCACGCCGCCTCCGGCCCCGATCCCGAGCGCGTCCGCTACCCGAGCCCCGCGATGGCCGCCGCCGGCTCCGGTGCTGACAAGGAGAACGCCGCTCCTTCGACCTCGGCCGCCGCGGCCGGGCCCCGGCGGCACGGGTACGGCGTAAAGAGCTGCGGGGTGAAGAAGCGCCCGTCCAGGGCGGCGCGGTGGGCGGGGCGGGTGCCGCTCCGGGACATCACCAACCTGGTGGCGGCGGCCGCGGGGCCCGAGGCGCCGCTCGCGCTCGGGCAGGACGCGGCGCCGCCAGCCGCGGCGGAGCTGGCGAAGAATCCCGAAGAGGCGGTGCCGGCGGTGGCGGGAGCGCCGGGGGCGCAGGACGGGGCGGCTGCTGGTGGCGCCGCGGGGAAGAAGGCGGCTGCTGGTGGCGCGGCGGCGAAGAAGGCTGCCGCTGCGCCCAGATACTCACTCCGGAAGGGGTTCAGATAGGCGCCGGCTGTACAGTAGAATTCGGAGGTGATGGAACGGGTTGGGTTCTTCTTGTTCCTTTGTCCAATAGCTCATTGGATTGCCTTGATTGATTGCTTGGTTTGCTCTTTTCTGTACTCTTGAGCATGAGAAATAATTTGTTCACAAAAAGGAGAATAATATGATACATTGCGAAATTGATTGATAATTTCGTGTGTCCTCACTGATGATGATGATGATGATGTCGCATTGTGGATCGCAATTAGATTCCTCATACTCCGGGGAATTTTAATGTCATGTCAGGAGATACGGTCCTACTGCCTTCATGAATCTCTTAGGTGCTGCTCAGCAAGGCTCCCAAGGCTGTTGCAGCGAATACCAGTCTCCTGGCTAGCATAAAAAGTTGAAAACACTGAACCTATCATGTCTCTTGCCCAGTGTCGCAGCGAATGTCAAGGTGCATTTCTTGTGCATGACAAGTCGTCTGGAACTACTATTGTATGAGTCTTCATGGTGAAAAGGGAAGCAGGAACTGGCAAATGCATCTTGCATTCAGTTAACTAGGTAGGTGTAGACTTGTACTGGCGTGATGCAATCCCTGTGCTTTGGAGCATGAGCCTCCTTGGCTGGGTGGAGCTGACTGGGGTGTCCTATTTGCACGGGCAGTCGGGCACACCCAAAATTCACAGAAGTTACTAGAAACTAGGTAGTTCTTCACTGAGCCAACTAATCATCTCCAAAAGTTACTAGAAACTAGGTAGTTCTTCACTGAGCCAACTAATCATCTCCAATAGTCTCATATCTAATAGCATTTCTCTGACCTTTTGTACTTTTCCTGGCTCTTTACAATGATCTTGGGTGATCTTGCTTATTTTGGTTCTTTGAGAAGCCTTACCGATAGTGATGGGAGATGTCTTCGATGTATGTTTCTGCAGAGGAATTCTCCTGCGAAAGATCAATTGCCTAGTAATACTAAGAAACCTTGTTCATAAAACATCAGCCTTAGCTCTTTGTGTGCTTGATTATGAGAGAAGTTCTTTGAATTGCCTAGGAGTGGCCCAATGGAAGTTTCTGAAGCCTGAACAGCAGTGGTCTCTGAAGTACAACTCCGCAATTCTTGAAACACCATATAAATGTAAATCAGAACACTGTGCTTCCTAGCCTTTTGGATCATTTTCTGTATAAAGTGATTTTTCTATAGTTGCTAGTGGTACAAAGGATATTTGGAAGAGCTTGTTCTTCAAGATGTTCATATAAGTTTTACCTATTATAATAGTTGCATCTGGTTGACATACACCCTCTGTTAACATCTCCTATGGTTTGGCCTCTGATGATGACAAAATGATGGTATCATAAATTTTCTTGAAGCATATTTATACAGGATTTAGTTTTTTTAATGCTTTGCTTATATACATAAATACATATCAAGTAACTTGCCATATCACAAAATTCCAGAACTACTCTGGGCCAAATTTCTGTAGGGATATCACCTTCTGCAATAACTGGATTGGATGATGTGACTAAATAAAGGTGAGGAGCAATGCTAACTCTAAACTGGGATTTTTTTTTTCACTTGGCATACTTTGCTCATCTCAGCCATGCTATGTAACAAGCATACCTGGTAAGTAGTACCCAGTGCTAAGTCTGTTCATTTGTTTATTTTGGACATCAATATCATCTCCAAGGCACATCCTTGTCCATTTTTATTTCTTAGCAAAGGGCCAAAGATTATTGGAAACAGAATGGTACCAAAGTACTTCAGATGAAACATATAAATTAGATCATTTCTATGTACATGTTTATTAGTAGTCCAAGTTCTAAAGTTTGACTGCACATGCTCTGGGATGCTAGCGATTCCGAGATGGAGTAGTATTGTCTTTAACCCTATTCAAGTTTGGTCTATGGCAGTACACTAGAGATTATTTCACTTAATATGTCCATGTGATCATAATAACTGAGTAAGCTCAACAGTACTTTCCAGCCTTTTGATGATATGTTAACAAGTTTGTTTATTATTTAATGAGCGCCAATAATCATTCCATGATAGGGTTACATAGTTCATTTTAGACTGACAACCTTAAGTTGCTAGAGGTTTACTGACGAACTGAAAGGTGAAATCTGTAACAGCTCTAGTGCAGCTTTTTACCATATTGGATAAGGGATTCCTTTGGTCAGATTTACATAACTTTGATGGATCATAAAAAAACTCGAGCACGTTTCAAGTGACCCTCTGGAAAAACTCCTAGAAATCCAAACACAAGGTATTCATGTCGTTATCGCTCAAGGATAGTTTAAATATATCTGGTCTGATGAGAAGCCTTTTTATTTACAGGATTTCACATTCTTTGTCAAAATGCATAATAGGTTCAAGAAGCCTTTGATGGCTGCATGATATATATTTTGACTGTCATTATACTCGATGTGTTGCAAAGACTCTTTTTTTGAGGGCAGATGTGTTGTGGAGACATTAAAGTTGCAGCTGCTTGAACCTTTATGATACAGGTATTGTCATCTTGGCATCATGAGTCTTGGGTAATTGGACTGAAGTATAAGGGGATTCGACCTTACTTCGAAAGTTGGAAGGGTGTGTTCAAATTTGAGTTCGAATGCCTTGGTGATTAGGTCAAAAAGAAATATTAGCCATTGACCAAATATTGGATAGATTGTTTGCCTTGATTGGTTTCTTTATTTCTGTAAACTGTTTCTCTTCAAGGGTTAATGCCTATGTTGGAATAGTTTTTTTTATCAGTGGTGGAAATAAAATGTGGAAGTCTTTGTTATCTAAACTTAGTAATTTCTCATTATTGAAAGCTTGATACATCAAATTTCTTATTTAGCATGCTTATTTCCTAGAGTAGATTGTAAATTGTGTCTGCTCAATAAAGCCTTATAGAATTCAACATTCCATTAAAGAGTTTTTCACCTAGATAATGCTGGCAATACAAGCTTTACCTTATCAAAGGTTGCATACTTGCAGTACAGCAATATAGTGCTGCTTGATAAACAATGAAACATATAGAACAGAAGAGCAACTGAATTGACACGCCAAAGGTTTATGTCTTCATTCTTATTGTGGAGGACAATTCAAAATTGTTTCAGCAACATAAAACTTTGCTTATATGGTTTACATGAGCTAGTCTCTGCTTTTCATTTGCTTTGACCAACTTTAGAACCTCAATAAACAGTTCTGGAGTCCTTGTATTGCAGAGATTAGTGTTAGTATCAAACTTTCACTACTGAATTCCCACTGTCCATATCATCTTGTGAAAGTATCGATGGACCAAGAGGGGGGGGGGGGGGGTGAATTGGGTCTTTTTCAATTTCTAAAACACAATTAAGCAACCTTAACCTATGCAATGCTAGTAAGGCACCGATTCACCAACCGGATAACTAAGCTACCTACACAAGCTATGAGAGATAAACGAGAAGTAAAGCCTAGCAAGGTAGAGCTAAGTTATGATCTCTAAGTCAAGCACATGAATAAATTGCATGAAAGAAAATGCTTAAATAGAGAGAGTGGATAAGAGACGACCGGATTTTTTCCCGTGGTATCGATGTGTTGGCATACACCCCTAATCCACGTTGTGACACTCACAAAGAGTCTTGTCACCTCCCAAGTCACCGAGACGAGGGCGCTCACTAAGAGTCTCTGTTCACCATCCCGGCGTGGTGGAGATCAAGCCACGTACAATCTTCTTCTCCGGGCTCCCACAATCCTTGGCAAGCTCCGCGAGAAACACCTCGATCACCAAGATCGCCTAGGTGATGCCAATCACCAAGAGTAACAAGCTAAGGCCTTCACTTGAGCAAGAACCGATCACCAAGAACGGATGCACACAAGCTTCTCTCTACTCAAGTCCTTAATCTTGCTTCTTGATTGATTGAATGAACAAGTATGTGAAAGATGAAGCTCAAGGTGGCTCTTGACTATATTATGAGTGTTTGGATGTTGCCTGGTGTTAAGAGTGTCGAAATGACCCATTGGAGGGATATATATAGGCAGCTCACACGAATAGAGCCGTTGGAGAAAAGCTGCCAGAAAACTGCGTAGCGCCGGTTAATCCGACGTACCTCCAATAGTCAGCGTCGGTTTAACCGATGAATGTAAACTGCCCCTTCTGAAAACTAGCCGTTACAACTTGGGCAGATTAACCGACGTATCATCGGTTTAACCGGTGAGTGTAGTTGTCCACTGATCAACTGAAAAATCAAGTCTCTGGACAACTGCACCGTTGTTAACTCAAACCTATCGTCGGTTTAACCGGTGAGTACAACTTCTGAAATCCTTGGAAAAACCATCTCACTGGTCAATTGTACCGACGTCTCAATTCAAACAGCGTCGGTTTAACCGGTGTATAGAACATGAATCACCCTGGAAAAACCAACTCTGGACTAATGCACCGACGTTAAATTCAAACACGTCGGTTTAACCGGTGTATTGACTTGTCCAGACTCTGCTGACTTCGTTTAACCGACGTATAGAAAATTTGAAGCGTCGGTTAAACCGGTGTTAAAGACTTTTTCTGATTTTGTCTTTTCTGATTTGAGTTAAATCCAAATATTCTTGAGATATAAGTTGAAAGCCACTTATTTGAACTTGTAGGAACCTGAGTGACCATAGTGTGCATCCATTTTTGATTGATCATGTCCATGCTCAAGTTACTTGGTCTTAACCCCTCTTAATAGTGCGATCACTATAAAACTATAAAACCTATAGTAACCTAAGTGTCCTTCTCAACCTTATGACACTTAGGACTAGAAAGATCCTTAGTCTTGACATATAATTGAGTTGAAAACCGAGATCGCCTTTTTGAATAATGAAATTGAGGGGCCTCTTTTGACATATGACCAAATGAGCGATAATGATCTATTAAGCTGCACAAACTCATTAGTCACAATAATGGTTGTCATTAATCACCGAAACATACCTTGAGGGCCTAGATGCTTACATCTTGTCTATTGAATTCTTACGTCTTCAATCTCTTGTGCCAGTGCACACTCGGGGTGGTGTAGGCCCGAGTCCCAGTGGACCGTGGGTGTGAGGCCCGTGTGTGCTCGTGTGTCTGGCTGGTCAGTGGTGGAGGGATTGTTGGGATTAGTCCCACATTGATTGTGAGGGGAGAGTTGAACCAACATAAAGTGGGTGAGTCTCTCACCTCTTGGGCTAGTTTTTGGGGTGTAGTAGGACTTCCCCCGGGTGTGCGCCCGGTTGGGCCAACTCTCCTGGTTTTGGCTGACAAGGTGCACTAGTGAATTTCATTTACAATTTGCTGCATATCAATTTAATCTGCTTTTATTCTTATCACTAGGACAGCACTGCTTGAAGTTCAATCTGTTAATCTGAAAAGCTAACGACATGCTCCAGATGATTCCACTGTAAGGGTAACATGCTTAGTGGATTCAAGCTTCAACCTCCACCTGCTGGTATGTCCACCTTTTGTTATGCAGCGAAGCAATTTGCTGCATGACAATTAGGCTGGTGAACTGAATATTTTATCCTTGCATTTCAGTGAAGTCCCAGTTGCAATCCAGATCACACCTAGTGGTTATGCATACAGCACCACTTTTAGATCAACCTTATGAAGTTATTTAATGACATTCGCTGCTAATAATTCATATCTAGTAGTGCTGTATAAAATTACTTGGTTTTCGCAAAAAAAGAATAAAGTTACTTGGATTAACAATAGCAGAGTATCCAGTTGATATATCCTAGTAAAATCCAGAGGCATCAACTGAAGGAAAACACTGCAACTTTCCTAACTTACACAAGAAAGGAAAACGTAGTCATTGCATATTGATGCTATGGTGGTGCCTATTGAGATCTGGTTTCCTATTCTGTTCCTTCCAATATAATTCATGAATTGCCCCTTATTTCGTTAAGGTTTGGTAGGAAGATCCAGTGATAAACCAAATACGTAGGGCTTGCTCTCCAGTCTCATTAAAAAGATGAAAAACCTAAGCACATGAATTGAGATTCAATTCCACATCGAGCTATAGGCCAATTGTTTTACTATGCTCAATAGGGGAAAAAGGAGTCCCAAAACAAAAATGACTGAAAGAGTGGTGATATTGGTTGCTGTTTCATTTTGTATAGCACCCCGCGGAAACTCAGAGTATCAGAGATTGGGCACATAATGACATAACACGTATGTTGTTTTATGGAATGGGCATGGATGTTAAGCAAGTTTTATCGTTTATTTAACCCACACTTCTTTTTTAGTAAAAACGGGATGAGTCTCTTACATTTTCTCACATATTAATTGAACAAGTCACCATGAGAACAGCCAGTGTATTGAAAAAAAATGCGATAGGATCATTACCAAAAGATCTATGGTCTGATACCCTGAATCCTTATAATTAACTAATGCATTCTACGTTGATACATTGTTCTCATCAAATTCTGATATAGTGTCATCTCCAGTGGATTATGACAATGACATCTCTGTCTCCAAGCATGACAGCTCACTTTTCAGATGGTGCTACTTGACTCAGATCATGCAAAGTCAGTATCTATTGCGTATTTAGTGCAGTTTTGACCTAGAACAAGATACCATGTTTCCATTTTACGATAAAAAAGTTTGACAGAGATGTTGGGTGCAAAATAAATGTATGCAACTGTTCGATTTTTGAGCTAAAAATGTATAAAGGTCAAGTTGCATTATGAAGAGACCACTATGACCATATCCTTTACCACCCCTATCTGCTGCAGCAGTGCACGATGTGGTGTAATAGTGCATTGATATTTGATGACTGTGTAATGTGTATTGCGTAGTTCAATATACGATGTGAAGTGGATAAATGAAGAGCGAGTGGATTGTCACGTCGGATGTATATCCATTGATCAACCGTTGACTTAGGCATAATCCTCTCCAATAAAGTTCCTAAACAGATCATGAAGCAGACGTGTCACGACTAAGAGCACAACAACACCCCCTCAACTAGATAAAAAGCACTACCTGAGCAAGAACTCTCGCAGTCAAACTATTCACATGGCCACAAACTACTAGAAAACAAGTCTTAAGTCCACCCCAAAAGTACCAGTATGGAGATGAACCGGTTCTTATGCTAGCATAGGTACCGATTCATCTCTATACCGGTACTTCTGGAGTGGATAGAATTTATGAATAAGCCTTAGGTACCGGTTGGTATTATCAACCGGTACCTAAGGCTCTCCATAGGTACCGGGTGGTAACTTTTATATTAGTACCGGGTGGTACCACCAACCGGTACCAACCGGTACCTTAGGCTCATCCATGGGTTACTTTAAAAAGAAAAATATCTCCTTCTCAATCAGAACCACTGTGTAGCTGAGATGGTAAAAGAGCAACACGCAAGTCTAGAGGTCGCGAGTTCAAATCCCAGCCAAAGAGAATATTTTTGCGTGAATTTTAGGGGCCTTAGGTACCGGTTATTTTACCCAGTACCAAAGGCTCGAGCCTTAAGTACCGCTTTCGGGGTACCGGTTCAAAAAACCGGTACCAAAGGGCACATGCAATCGGTGCCTTAAGCCATTTTTCTAGTAGTGACACTATCACTACTATAGAACTGGTCATCGTAAACACTCACTGCCAGTTCACCTTTGACCCGGCGGTGATAGTGGACATCACCGCCGGATCGTATTACGAACCGGCACTGAAGAAAACCTATCCCTTTGTAACACCCTGTGTCCTCTCCCGAGCGGGTTTTTCTTGAGAAAATGCTTCACCATGGAATTTTCTAAACAAGATATGGCAGTGGCAGAAGCGGTTTCCCTAAGCTTTACAACTAGGCTCCCTTGAGATGCGTGAAGTTTTTCAAGCTGTTAGCCTAGGAAAAGATCAAAGTTAAGGATATCCAAGATGTGGAAGTCTAGGTTGGCCTCGATTTTGTCTATTGTGATCGGTGTGTCACTTGCGACCCCCCGGCATTCAAGGACGATGTGTCCCAAGGGACAACTTTTGAGGATTATGTCGGGTGGTCTTGGCACAACATTGTCCAAAAGAGTGTACGCTAAGTGCCATGGTAAAACTTTAACCTCCATGATGGGGTTAAAATAGACTTCTACGGTGATTTTCCTTATCGGACAAGGGATAACCATGGAGGGTGAACTAATCCAAATTGCTTCGGAAAACTCCATTTGACCATTCCTTCTTTGTGGCCTCTTCGAGAAATGTTTCTTTGGGAGGATTAGGAGAAGAAAGTGATACCGTAGGCCTAGGGGAAGGTTTTGTCAAGAGATTTCTAGATTGATCGGTATGGATAGAAGGAAGTTCCTCCCTTGATTTGGCATCTATAAGATTCGAGGTATTTTTATGAGTTCTAGATGATTCATCCTTGAATTGGAAAGAGAACATGGGGGGGGGGGGGGTGAATTTCTTCTTCCTCCGATGTCCCTGGTTCGGGTGAGGGTTCTATGGCTGAATCTAGAGATATGGAAGGTGAAGGATTGGATTCAGCTGCTAGAAAATCCTCTTGGCTCGACTCACATTCCTCTCGGAGAGGATCAGACTCGACTGACGTGGAGGTATACTCAGTAATATAATCTAGAATTTTACTAACTTCAGACGGGAACTTAAAGAGGGGTAGTCCCCCAGTGGAGTCGAGATAATCGGCGGAACCCTTGTTGAGACTCCTATAAAATTTCCAAAGCACCAAAGGATTGAGTGTCAATCATGTAGGGTCAGATTTCAATAAAAGTGAAAATCTAGCCTTTGCCGCGCCTAAAGTTTCCTTCTCATTCTGTTGAAAGAAATAAATAGAGAATCTCCTTCTGATGTGGTTCCAGCTGCCATTCACGTCGTCTGCAACAGACATGTACCATTGCTCAGCCTTCCCTTTAAGAGAAGGGGAACAACTTCCATCTGAGGACATCTTGCATCATGCTTGCAGAGGCAAAGCACAAACAAAACTGCTCGAACTCCTGTAGATGATGGTCTAGGTTCTCGCTACTTAACACAGAGAAGGAAAGCTCCCAAACCATAGCGATAAGGTCAGGACAAGGTTCATAGCCAGATGTGGAAGAGGATGGTGGCTCATTGAACTCGCCCCTTGGGGTAGAGAGGCTGTGAAAGGATGGCTTCTCCATGAGTAGTGGGGGTAAAGGTAGAAATAAAGAAGAACAAAAGATACGAAGACTACTAGGTAAGAAGAAAGATACAACGACCGTTCTCCGGCAATGGCGCCAGAAAGCTTGTTGGGTATTTTAGCGCCACAAATTAATCCACAAGCGCACGGATACGGTTATATAGCTTTCACCTCAGTGTATTCCAAGGGTTATTGAATCCAAGGGAATGTGTGTGCACTAACTCCTATTCTAGTCTATCCAAGGACACACCAAGACAGGTGGCAAGGGTAGAGAGGATTTCTAGGATAGCACTATAGCTAAGTTAAAGGTCGATCTCTTGGGCACAATACTCACTTCCGGCACCGGCTTACACCTAGTCTGCCAAGTAATTCCGGCCAAAAGCTCTACGCTATATCCCAATGTGGAGGATTACAACTGCCCAAAAGGGTTGTCACAACCTACAGCCTACCTCTAACAAACCGTGGGATATAAGGCTAACGAAGGATAACCCTTAGCCTAGACACCACGTCTACGCTACTGATTACTACTGCAGTCTAACTACGTATGTCAACCCATAGTAAATTACAGCACTCCGTATAAATACAGAGCGACAAATCCACGAGTAAGAGAACTGATCTCACTCAACTAATAGTACTACTAGCATCTACTATGATGAGGACATGACCAATACGCACATGACCAAGGCCCAAGCGAAGATAGAGTTCAAAGCCCAATCCACATTGAAGTCCGATTTATTCGCGAGTCCGGTTCGGACTGCAGGAGCAGGCCTCACGAAAATGGACGCCCAAGCCACATACGGGCTCTGTTTTGGGCGTTCTATATATCGTTGGAAAGCTAAGGAGATAAGCTTTCCAACCCAACTGATCCCATATCAAAATACGCTCGGAGTCGATGGGAATCATCGAAACAACATGACGACCAGAATCTGCCTGGATGCAGCGACGCCAGTTTTTGGGCCCGAAGGCCTTGTACTCCCTAGGGTTGCCCGGCCACCCCCTTGGCCGCCCCCCTAGCCTCTCTCTTCTATATACACAGCAGCAACCATTAGGTTACTTGGGTTTTGCTTAGATTCATTCTGTCAAGAACAGTTGTCGCCGTTCATCGGTTTGTGAAACCCCAACTCGTGAGATTAATCTTTCATCTGCAGAGTCACTTCAATTGAGCTGTGTTCTTTCGAGTTCTTACTTGTGTTCTTCGTTGCGCTTGCAGGGATTAGCCTTCTTGGTGAGGTCAACCGGGTTGTGACACGATTGATAACCAGAGGAGTTGTGGTGCTAAGATTGCTGGATTCGGGTCTTAGGATCTGAAGCCGGATCGGTGTGTCTCGCTCCGCCTACAACGAGAGTTATCCAGAACCTGACGGAAGATCGGGAACCCACGTCCCTATTATACTATACAAAGTAAAATACTAGAGATAGGAACAACGAATACTTACTAAAACCAGAAGAATGTTGCAGCATTCGTAGAGGTACAAGCCAGGAGCATAGTGCCGACACCCCGGCACGTGTCTCGATCTACTCTGTCACTCTCATAGAGGTACAAATTGGAGAAGAGCGCGAAAAGACCGGTGCCCCTCCTGAGTACCTCTACCCCTAACCTTTGCAAGACAATTCTAAACAAGAGAAGGCTTATTGTTGCTCTTGGTGGTGTGTCTTCATTTGGAGCCCCCCTCTCATATTTATAGATGGTGACCAAGGGTATTTCGCCGTGGATCAGCAGCTCTATCACCTGGAACTGCAGGACCAATGAGAGGTTGCCACGTCGAAGGAAGTAGGTCGGTGGCACAGTGGGCAGGCTGACCATGAGTGGGCCCCAACCACCCCCAGCTTTGGCTGGGAGGCTACCCCATGGGCCCTTAAGCCCCATCCAGGTGAGTGGCCTTCTGTCTAGGCCGGTTTCTGCTGGAGGTGGGCCCTCTAATCCTTGTGAGGCTGAATGGCGTGCTCCGATTAGTTGATGCCTTTTGCCATGGATTGAGGAGTGTGTTTCCATGCTCCTTTGAGTGTGTTTTCTTCCTTAATTGACCTGCATACAAAATTCACCAACACTTGTGGAAATGGTTAGTAATAAACCCCTACTACTAGGTTGATGTTTATGTGTTAAGCATTTATGCAGGATTTGATGGCCTAAAATACGTGTTTAGGAGCCGTCAACACCCTCCCATAATGATGACGTCTTTACGGGGAAGGTCAGCCGGCCTCGAGCCTGGCACCACGACAGCAGTGAGGCGTGGTAAATGGCCGCGATCACTGTGCCGGGGGTGCGGTAAAATCCCTGCCGACTGGTTCCTTCGCCTCGAAGGGAGATCTTTCTCCTAGGCAAAGTCACGTCCCCTTAACACCGGGCCCCACCAAAGTGGGTTCCCCGGTTAGGGTTTACGTCGCTAGGTAGTCCGTTCTTGTCAGGCCACATCGTTCTATTGGGCCTTCCAAGTTCGTCTTGTCTAGGGACAGGGATACCCCCGTTCCCGTGGCACTGGCAAATACAGAATATAAAGGGGTAAAGAATGTAAACTTCCAGCACGATGACTTTTTACGGAGGTATCAGAAAGCTGTTCCTTTCCCACTAATCCTCATTGGAGCCCCTCGCAAGGGAATGCCCGCACAAGGGCCAAGCTCCCGATCGAGTAACTTCGAGGATAGCTGACGGGCCTTCCCCATACATAAGTGGGTCTTCACTTTGCCTCTGCCAGATGCTCCTTGCCATCTTCACTAGGTAGAGCTTCGGTAAATTTCCGAGAGTCTCTCCTCCATCTCACAAGCACCGACAGCCTCTCCACAAACTCGGTTGGAGGGTCTCGCAAGACTTACAAGCCTTGGATTTACAACACTTGGAGCGCGCAAGCACCAAATGCAATGAGGTGTGCAAACCTCGCATAACTCTAGGCTAATAAAGCAATGCCCTAAGTGGCCTAAACTAGCACTCATGAAGCCCTAAGAATTATGCTAATTGCCTTAATCTTCTCTTGAGCACTTTGGTGCTTAGAGCACTTGAATGTTGGTGGAACACAAGTATACAACTTCCCCAAGCTCTAACACCCTCGAAATAGCAGGCATCGGGGTATAAATAGACCCAACCAAAGAAACTAGCCGTTGCTTGCTTACATTTCGTAGCGCAACTACTTGGAACGGGGGGTCCTAAGCCCATCCCTGGCAACGACACCAAAAATGCTTGTTGACATTTCTTAGAGCACTTGAATGTTGGTGGAACACAAGTATACTAGGAATGGGGGTGCCAAGCCCATTTCCGGCAACAGCGCCAAAAATGCTTGTTGGTATTTTATAACGTCATCTCTAGATACAAGGTTATTCATGAACCTTGGATCGTTCCGCAAGCACACGAAATACTGCCGTAGCATTTTACCCCGAAGTATTTCGGGGTATCATTTATTTTCTGTTGGGAAGGCGTCGACTAAGTTGTGTAGGTAGGTTAATGAACTAATCTCAATGGAATATTCAATTGCATAAATAGGGGTAAGATAAATACTGGATAGAGGCAGTGTGACACACAAGTTCATACTCAGCTCAATAAAAGATAAAGGCAGGGAGATAGAAAAAAGTTAGTAGCTTGGGTTCTAATGTACTTAAGTTAATTATATAGTTTACTGAGTACTTTACACTTTACTTATGATTATCCGAACTTTATCAATCCAGTACTATTGGGAGACCGCTTACAGCTGATAGCTGAGGTTGCACAACCGTTACGGTACTTTATGGACCTCATTTATCAATACAGTACTATTGGTAACCGAATGTGAAGAATTACGATGGCACAAAATAGGGTTGTCACCACCTGCAGGCTACCTCTACAAACCATGGGAAAGGGCGACATCCAGCAACACTTGATTAACCCAGACACCATATCTATGTTAATAAGTGATACTCTAGCATCCCGCACGGAGCCCCCACCCTTTTGATGGATAGACATCATACTAGAGCAAACTTTTGAATACTGGAATGGGTACCAGTGTACTAAAACTAATTGTCTAATCATGCAAAGCATATAGTAACAAAGCAAACTAATAATGAAATGTATGTCTGACACCGTAGGAGATAGATCATGCAAATATAAATAACTATAAGTTAAGTCTATTACAAACAACCGAGAATTACAAATGAGAACTAGATACGAACCCATACCTATACTCCTGAGCAACCTCGGGGACCCGAAGACTACTATTTTCAGCATAAACTCCAATAGCCTAAGAGCTAAACAAGAGAAGGAGCTTGAGCTTTCAACTTGAGGTGTGTCCTTGGGAGCTCCCCCCCTCTCATATTTATAGAGGGTGCACATGGGGCTTCTCGGCCGAGTTCCAACAGGGAAGGCACCTGAAACCGACTTAAGGAAGTATCCAGGAAGCTTCACGACAAGGGAGTAAGGTGGTGGTGCCAAGGACCGGTCGGCCGACCACATGGTCGGCTGACCAGGTGTGGGCCCCAATCGCCCCCAACTTTGGTTGGGAGGCTGCACTATGGGCCCTAAGGCCCAATCCAGGTGAGTGGCCTTCTATCTTGGTCAGTTTCAGCTGCATGTGGGTCCTTTTGATCCTTTAAATGACATGTGCCGTGTTCGGATTGGTCAAATAATTTCCCTTTGGATTATAGGGTGCTTGCAGCCTGCATTTTAGCTCATATTCCAACATTGCATATTTCCTAAGGGCATAGTGGGTTTTGGCACCATTTTAGATAAATATGCATGTAAGAAATGCAAACTCTAAAGATTTTCTGATCTTGAAAATGGTCTTTAGTAAGCATCAACTTTGCTCGAACCGGCCGACTGATTTGTCACCTTACCATGCACTGACCGAATGAATAGTCACACTGTGTAGGGTAGCCATTGGTTGGCCGACTGAGTCCTGGGCCCCACAAGCATCATCGACTGGTGAGTACTTCTCTGGCATGGTTGAATGAGTTGGTCAAACCAGAGCCGATCTTCTTCCTTGCAGCGTCACCGAATTGATATGGTCTTCTTCTTATGGCCATGACCGAATGGATCGTTCTATCTAGAACCATGTGCTGCTGCCTTCGCTCACCGATTTATTTGGTGCTCCTTTGTACCCTGATCGATTTAATCAGTCAATTGCGTTGGTAAGTGTTCTGCACTTCTTTTGCTTTGTTTCTTAGCGAGTCTTTCATAGTTGATCATTTGAATGGCTTCAATTACATCCTTGGAACCTAACAAACTCCTTGAAAGGTATCTTGACAAATGTTAGTCCCTATGGTTATGTTGTTATTCAATCACCAAAATTACAAACAATGGCTTAAGGGCCATTTTCCTTACAATAGTTCACTATAACCTTAGCATAGAAGTTAATTTTTTTTGTGTGTTTTGCTATATCCTAAAAAACATCCATAAATTGGCATGACATCGTAGTTTAGATTCTCTTAACCCTACTGAAATATGCTTGGCTCAATTTTCTCTAAATTTATAGCTCACTATAACCTCAGTGTAGAAGTTTATTTTTTTTCATGTATTTTGCTATATTCTATGATATAAAAGAATTTTCGGCATAAAAATGATTAGCAAGAGTGGGTGGTTGCGTCATCTGCCCCTAGAAATTGTTTTCAAGTGCAGAAGACACCACCACTAGCCCCTGCAAATTCTATCATATAAAATCACACCATCACTGGACTTGGGCAAATTCCATTTCAATCGGCCCTACGAACCGTTTTTATGGTAGTGTTTTTGACTGATAGCGTTCATTTGGAGGCTAGGACTCGCTTCCTGTTCCCTAGATCCACCTATAGCATTGATCATAAACCTGAGGTTTGGGTTAGGCGACTAGCGATTGGACAAAGCAACATCATACTAAAGACATATACATCGCCTGCTCAGGGTGTCTTGAGGGGCGACCCCTCCAGCCACTAGTACCACCTCCAAATCCTAGTTTGGCCAACACCGCCAGTGGCGGCGCTGAAGTCAGCATCTGTGCACGAGCCTCCTTATGCCTCCCTCCTCTGCTTACCTTCCTCCCTCTACCCACGCACCACCCCTGCCTAGGTCGTGCCCTCCTCCCCAAGGTCATCTTGATCACCAGTGTGGGCCGCCATGACTTGCCCACCTCCAGATCTGCCTGCTCTAAGCATGGATCTACACTCCCCCAGTCTCAGGGTGGTTATCTACCCATGGCTGTTTGTCGTGACATCCGTGCTCTTTTGCACTGATGTGTGCTGCTGCATCGGTGTAGTGGTAGGATCTACCCACCGACAGTCGCCACTGCCCCGTGCTACCTGCCCTAGGGACATGCAGGGGCGGAGCTACATGGTGGTCCGATCCGGGTGGTCCACGGACCACCATGCGCTTGGCCCATCCAAGGTTTATATAGATATAGGAAATTTTGGATCCTCGGCACCCCATACGTTGGAGCTTCCGCGTCTCCATGGCCTTTCCCGTTTCGCGGATACGTACACGAGTGCAATGCTTCGTATTCCATGCAGCTATCTGTGTCTCTTCGGATCCCTCTTCGTAGAATACTTGAATACACAACACACGTGGTTTTTATAAAGCAGGATATCTTCTTACAATGGTGTGAAGAGGAGATCCATGCCTAGAGCAGGACTGATAAGAAGTAGTGGCATATTGTTCTTCAACTATTATGGGTATATAATATTTTAACTTTATGTTGAGAAAGCTATACTCGTCTATTTTATGAACTCTGTGTACCTTTTTTTTTTCCTGAATTGCGTTTTGTAATTCATATACTTGTGTACCGTCATGTTAAATTTATAGCAGTTAAAAAATTTTAGACAAAGCTGCAAATCCTGGCTACGCCACTGGGGGCATATGGGTCTCGTCGCTGTTGGTGGCAACCGGATACCACCAACCCTTTCTCTATTATTGTGGTCATTGTCGCTGCTCGGAGAGGGCTCTCTTCAGACTGCATCGTCCACCTTGTGGATATGCCTCTAAATTTCACTGTGATCTGCTCACTGCTTTTGCTTCTTTGCTAGGCCTTCCTCCTAAGCTTTTGTGCGGTGCGGTGTTTTGGCGAAAGCTCTGAGCTGACAATGGCTACGTCCGAGGATGCAGCCTACCTCTTTGGGAGCGTTGTTAAGGACTTCGTCTACCGTTGGATGCGCTGGGCAAAAGCCTACTCCGTCCCACTCAGCATGGACTGATGAGGGTGGTCATTACCTTCTTGAAGGCATCATCTTACTTGATCCTTCGAGCTCTACCACCGGTCGCCCTATGATGTTTAGGCTTCTTGTGCAGCTGATCATGGTGTATCTCTTTTATATCCGTAGGTCTGCTTTTGGTGGGTGGGGGTGTCTAGGTTTTCTTTCTTTTCTATTTTTTGTTGCTTGTGTTGTGATGTTGGTTTGTGCATCACCCTCCGTATTGTTTCTCTACACTTTGGGGATTATCCCGAAGTGCATCGCTGTAATTCTCATTCTCTTCTGTTAATGAAATAGGTATACTCGCGAAAAAAATAAAAAATTGACCTATCTACGATAGGTCGTAGAGATCCATACATGGGCGAGAGGATTAGAGAAGACATCGACCAAAATATGATGGAGCGCCTCTAGTCATGCCTAACCCCATGCTGTCTACTGCCTTCTGCAGAGCTAGCTGGCTGTCGCCCGTTGGCCAGCTGCGGCGGGTCTGGCCATCTGGAAGGCAAATGGTGGGTGTTGGAAATTTGTGATCTCAGTATAACAACCTAGATTTGCATGACAAATAATTTCCACAAATTAGAAATAACATACCAAATAAGTCATGTATCGTGATTGGCAGGTATACCTAAGGTTTCCATCTATAAGTCAGCCCCGACCCCACAGTGTTGTATATAAATATGAGACAGAGTAACCCTGATCAGTTAATCTCGTGATTAGCAAAACACTAATCAATTAGGGCACTGAAGGGGCTGGAAGCGCGATTTTCTCATCTATTTTGTGGCAGGCATAAGGAGGAGTTGCTGCTCATCATCAACATCAAGAATTTTATCAACGGAGAGATCTAAATTCCTCTAATTGGTCAAGATCAAATCTACATCTACTACTGCTATGGCTACGGAGGCAATAATGAGATCGGCTCTGGTCAGTTTAGTCTAAAATTTCCACATTAAGTTTAATTAGTGATGATGATTAGGTTAAGCTGAGATTCTGTTTATGATTAATTAAATCTAACAGTGGGTAATAAGCTCCATGCCAGCTTCCACCTTCAGCTTATCGTAGCTCAACCTCGCCATAAAAAAACTCAAGCTCTAAGGCTATAAATGCACGCAGGAACCGGCTGGTCTTGCTCATCTCATCTGCACATTCCACTAGCTAGCGATAGAAGATAACGATACACAGCTCAGCCATGAAGCTCGTCCTGTGCTTCTGCATCTGCGTCATCCTCGTCATCACCTCATCTCCGGTCCGGCTCTCGGATAGCAGTCCCTCCCTTGGGCGGCGCTGGCTGCAGGATGCGGTCATCGTTGCCAGCGGCTCGGCAGGGAACACGACCACCTCCGGCCCTCCTTGGCCGCAGGAGCCGGCGGCGGATATACCGTGCGATGGGTCGAAGAGGCTCAGCCCCGGTGGTCCCAACCCGCAGCATCACTAATCGTCCCACCATATGATCGTGGTGGCAAAGAGGCTCTGCCGCCATCTTCATGCCTACCGGAGTTTTGAGTCCTAACAAGAGGCAAAAGTTTTGCCGCAAAATAATGCCCGTGCGGAGGTTCTTTTCCATCTTTTAACTGAGTACAATTTTTGGGGGTAAGTGTGCGTGCGTGTTCGAGCCTATATATTGTACTTGTTGTGATCGTATTTTTTTTCTGTGCTTTTAGTTATGTGATTGTTGTGAATTTGCACTTGGTCAAGCTTGTTTGGTCGTGCAAATTGTGTCTCCATATATAATTTTTCCAAAGGATTTCAAGTCGATAATAATGAAGTGATCAACTGAATTGAAGTCAAGATTCGATCCTTAAAGCCCTCTCAAACCATGCATGTGTACCTGTATTTTGATATCAGTGTTAAATGCTAATAATCCGCTTGATTCCTATCTTGTTTAAGCAATAATGAATGTAAAAGTGATGCTTACATCTTCTTGAAGTAACTGTGTGGTCCATATGGAAGGAACGTAACAACAGAGTTTTCAGACATGAAGAGGTACCGGTATCTAGATTTATTGCCCTTCTGAAGGAGCTGAACACCTTACTAGTTGACCCCACAGTACGTGAGTAGTACCTTTTCCTTTTGGGCCTCCCAGCGAACTGTCTGGGAAGGAAGCTGATTTAGGCGCCTTGTAAACTCTCTTCTCCTTATTAGTGAATGCTGGACAAGTTGTCCAGGTCTTTCAAAAAAAAAAATCTTTTTGAAGCCTTTCTAGATAGAGATGATGTGATTGTTTGATCTCTGGACCACCACCAATTTTGCATAATTTCTTATTGATGATACATCTAGTATACGCTGGTAAAGGGCAAAGGACATCTCCGACACTCTGAGAGTCTCCGACTGGCCATCTCCTGCTTTATTATACGGGATCGTACAGAGGAAATAGAGTCAATTCGAATTCACAACTGAACCAGAATTCTCTATCTGATAGCACAGAAAGGGCTTAATTAGAAATTCCATTTGTTATGCTGGTAAGGCTTAATCGCAACTTTGCATTCCTTCATTTACTTAATATGAAGCTGAACAATTAGCCATGAAAAGCGGTATGATGGGTTTTAAAATTCCATCCCTTAATTTTGCTTACTCAAGAAAGTGGACTGATTTCCCAATCCCAACTAAACAAAAAGAAATTATGCTCATTCCACGACATGAATTGTACGGAAACTTGCGTCTTCATGAAACATTAAATTCAGCAGTCTTTCAATTGTCTGTATGGTTATTGGTTACTCTGATAGCATACAACGATTGAATATTGCAAGTCACTCAAATTCTTGGCTCATTATTTGATTGGCTTAGAATTGTTAACTGGTTAATGCTTGGACTCGGCTGTCCGACCCGAGAGAAGAAAATTAGACGCTTTCTATCAACATATTCAGCCTCCCTTCATTCTTATCCATAGAATCGTGTAGTAAATAGTAATAACTTTCTTATCTAGCTAGCCTGCTCTATCTGTCATCTCCGCAGCTTCACAGCTAAGCGAAATCAATTCCAATCTCTCTCTTTGTTGTCCCTGTCGTCTTTACCAACAGTGGCGAAGCCAAGATGGATTTGATCCTGGTGCACTCTCCATTGTAAAGAAGGAAGTTGATAGAAATTTATATGGTAAAATTCAATTAACTACTAGAGAGAAGAAAATTTACCATGGTGCATGTGCACTAGGGAAAGCCCATGTGGCTTCGCCCCTGTTTACCAAGCGAGTAGCCTGAAAGGTGTGGCCATAGTTGCGTGCAGGAACCAACCTCCCCCCCCCCCCACCCACACACACCTCGAAGCTCGGGCTGCTCTTGAGCGTGGTAGGGGAGGGTCCTCCACTTGTGGGAGGAGAGGTGTCGGGTATAAATATTCCGGATACCTAAAGACGAGGGATTAGATGGTTAAGCCACTCTATCAGGCGGACCGATAGGCGTGATAGGGCCAACCGACTCGACCTATGTGGGAGGGCTCCGCCTCGCCCGATCAAAGGAGGGGACTCTCCCTCGCGCGGTTAGATGGACCTAGCCGCGGAGGAAGAGCGCGGTGACGATAGGTCCAGGCGGGCCCACGACGACCGGAGCAACGAAGGACGCGACGCGTAGACTCTTTCTCTCTCTCTCTGTGTGTGTGTGTTTGTTGTACTCCGTCCTTCTCTCTATCATATAAAGAGAGGAGGGCGGGCTTCCACACGAGGAGAGAGAGCGGATCGAGTAGCGACTCATGACCAAATGATCGACTGTTGATCAGACTCCCGACCGATCACCAGTCCACGGACCACACGGAACCCTCTTGCCACTGGGAAGGAGGCAGGCTAGAACTTCGAGCAATTCACGCCGGCGACTGCCCTAACCAGACGAGAGCAATCCGCCTAGCCATGAACACCTTCCCACTGATCTCAGAGACTTGGGACGTCTGTCGCTCTCTCGCCTGTTTGGAACACCCTACTACAAACCAGTGCAAGATACACGAGCAGTACGAACTAGACGTATGATATTACACTTTCGAGCGTCCTAAACTAGTATAAATCCTTGTGTCTTCCAGCATCATCATCCGCCACTAAACGCGCATCCACGAAAATCACTAGCAGGTGCTAAAAACACCGACAGTTAGTGCACCAGGTAGGGGCCTTTTGCGCATTTCGTTCATTTTTCCACCAGATGGCGGATGGCCATCATCGTCGGAGATTGGGTCCCAGGCGCACTTGTGCGCTTCAGCGACCTGCACTTCATCATCAAATTGCAGGGTGGTCTGGAGTGCATCTGTTCCCACGACTACTCTGCCGATACTGGCAGCTCCGACTCCGTCGTCGACTCCATGCGGGGGTTGCAGTTTGATGCACTGAGGACCAACGTCCCCACCAGCCACGCGAGTTCGGAGCAGCAGCACCTGCAGCGGCAGCCGCTCCCTGGCGCGCTCTGGGACGACCGATCGTCCCAAGACAGCTTGTACCGAGCTTTGTCCTCATTCGCCAACGACACAATGCCATACTCTGGGGGAGAGCCGATCCTCCCAGAGGTTGCCGCTGAGCACGCCTCCGCGGCGTTCTCCTTCGGTCTACGCAACGCAGTGCAGGACTCGTGGTGTGTCGTCTCGTTGCACGAGGTCGCAAGGCCGATGGACACCGAGTTCGGAGGCATGGCGGATCGCGCGTTCTACTCTACCCCCCAGTGGAAGAGCCTGTTTCCGGCCAGCTTCGAGGATGAGGTAGGATCGAAAGCCAGTTTCTTCCAGGCTCAATGGCTCGAACGGCCATGGGATCGGAAGAGGAAGGTCGATGCGACCCTACGCTGGATGAAGAAGTTGCGTATCGGGATAGCACGCGAGCTCGCCTGTAGGAGGAGCGGCGCACCCGCGTGCCCTCACGACTAGGAGACGGGCCCACACACTCCTGTGGAGTGCTTCATGATCTTCGGAGGCCCACTGGCTTGCGAGTCCTGGCGCAAGAAGCTCAGGCGCCATGAAATCTGCGTCGCCAAACCAGCCACACCTTCATTCCTCCGATGGTCGGACTCGGCCATCACCTACGATTGCTCCTACCACCTGGAGTACGTCCCGCTCCTAGGGAGGTGTCCGCTCATGGTCGATCAGATTGTCAGCACAAAGCGGCTCACCAAGGTACTGATGGATTGGGTAGCAGCCTCAACGTAATGTACTCCAAGACCCTGGACGCCATGGGGATCGATCGATCATGCATCCGCCCAAGTGGTGCACCTTTCCATGGCATCATGCCGGGGAAGCAAGCGGTGCCAATCGGGCATATCGACTTGCCCATAACTTTTGGGGATCGCTCCGACTTCAGGATAGAGAAGCCGACCTTTGAAGTGGTAGATTTCAATGGTGCGTATCACGCGATCTTGGGGCGCCCATGTTACGCGAAGTTCATGGCCATCCCCCAACTACAACTACCTCAAGCTTAAGATGCCGAGACCCCAGGGGGTTATCACCGTCAGCACCACTTTCCAGCATGCATACCTGTGCGATGTGGAAAGCTGTGAGTGCGTGGCAGCGGCGGTGGCCTCTGGTGAGCTGGCCGACCGGCGCGAGGTCGTAGAGGATGCTCCCAACTCCAAGCGTGTTGCGGGCTCGTTCGAGCTAACGGAGGAGGTCAATGTGATCCATATCAACCTGAATGGGTCTGAGGACAAGACGGTGCGCGTCGGTACCTCACTTTCTACTAAATAGGAAAGCACGCTCATCGACTTCCTCTACGCCAACAGAGGCATCTTTGCGTGGAAGCCTTTGGATATGCCGGGCATCCCAAGGGAAGTCGCCGAGCACTCCCTGGACAACAAGCTGACCTCCAGGCTGGTGAAGCAGAGACTATGCCGCTTCGACGAGAAGAGGCGTAGGGCCATAGGCGAGGAGATAGAGAAACTCCTCTCGGCAGGCTTCATCAAGGAAGTCTACCACCCCGAGTGGTTGGGGAACCTTCTTGTGCGAAAGAAGAGTAGGAAGTGGAGAATGTGCATTGACTACACGGGTCTTAACAAGGCATGCCCAAAGGATCCGTTTTCTTTGCCCCGCATAGGCTAGGTAGTCGATTCTACATCCGGGTGTGAAGCCCTTTCCTTCCTTGATGCTTACTCTGGCCCTCACCAGATAGCAATGAAAGAATCTGACCAGCTCGCTTCCTCATTCATCACTCCTTATGGCTCGTACTGCTATGTTACGATGCCTTTTAGACTGAAGAATACTGGTGTGTTGTACCAGCAATGAATTCTCTGATACTTTGGGGAACTCATCGGGCGGACCGTTGAGGCCTATGTGGACGACATCGTAGTCAAGTCCAAGAAGTTCGATGATCTGGTGGCCGAACAGGGTCAAGCTCAAACCCGAGAAATTCATTTTCAGGGTACCTCGAGGGATGCTACTAGGCTTCATTGTGTCCGAATGTGGCATTGAAGCCATCTCGGATAAGATTGAGGCCATCTGAATGATGGGTCCGTTCTGGAACCTCAAGGGGGTCTAGCGGTTCACGGGATGCCTCGCAGCTCTGAGTCACATCATTTCGCGACTTGGCAAACGCACCCTTAGTCTCTACCGGCTCCTAATGAAGAGTGAGCACTTCACTTGGATGCCGGAAGCGCAGTAGGCGCTCGACAACCTCAAGTGCATAATGTCGGAAGCTCCTATCCTGGTCCCACTGACTGAAGGAGAAACACTCTTGCTTTACATTGCTACGATGATGCAGGTCGTGAGTGCGGCTCTAGTCATTGAGCGTTCAGAGGAGGGGCGTGTCCTGAAGGTCTAGCGCCCCATCTAATTTGTCAGCAAGGTGCTGGCTGGCGTTTATGGAGGTGCAGTGCACCGAGCAGGTTGGTGACAATCTCCAGGCTTCCGAACTGGAAGGTCTGGAAAGGCGGGAACGATGGAGGCGCCCACGACCCATTGCTGGGGATCTTGGGAAACTCCAGGGAGCTGAAGCGGATCGTCTCGCTCTGGCTCGCCGCCGGGGCGGCGAATGGAGTGATCGAAACCATCCGATCACCGGAGTAGTGAACACACAAAGCACTCCCCACGAACAGCGCCAAACTGTCGCTGCGGGAAATGGGCAACTACAAAACTACTCGATTGCTCGTTTGTTGTGCGCTTGATCGGATATGGTCTAGCACGCAAAGACTTGAGGATTTAGACTGGTTCAGGCCAAATGAGCCCTATGTCCAGTATGGGGGGTGGCGTTCTTGCTCTATTGCTCTCGAGCCCGGGTGCTCAAAGTTCTGAGGGAGCTTACAAACAGTATCTAGCAGTGTCGAACCTCTAGGACTCCAACCCTTTGCTACGGGGGGCTTTCCCTTTTATAGTTCAAGGTGGGGCCCCCATTTACATATATCTAGCGCTGAGTCTTGGCTCTGTCTGGGACTCCTTCGTCTTTGTCAGTCGTCGGGGCTCACTCGGTCAGTCGGGAGCGGCAAGGCTTGAGTTTGGTTGGTTTTCTTGGGCGACAGGTTGTCCAAGTGCTGTCCCTTCCCTGGCCGGTCGGGATGGCCTGTTCACTCGGATGGTCGCTCGGTGGTCATCCCCAGTCTTGTCTGCCTGGACCTACGCCCCCAATCCGCAGGGCTACCTCACATTCTCCTCGTGTAGCCCCTGCCTGAAGGACAGCACGCCCAATGAGGGGTGCCTTATCTAGGTTAGGCAGGGCCGTCCGGTCACACTTGACGGAGTAATGGAGCGGTGCATAGGAGCAGCCATCATTACGGCGCGGGAGGCGACGCTCGTTGATGCCCTCTCCTGTTACGTCGCGGGGCCTGCATGGGAGGCGCTCTCCCTCCGTCAGAGAGCCCTGTAGCCCACGTTCACGCCGCGCGATAAAGGGGAATGGGCGTCGTGGAGCCTGTACGGGGACCTGGCTTGTCTGGCACGCCCGCCGCGCAGGGCGGTAATCTTGGAGCGCCGTCCCGGGTCGTCCGCCACGGCTCTGACCCGGGGCGCCAGGTCGGGGGGCCTCTACGTGTCCCGGGAGGTCTGGCTCCCGGTCGTATTGGCTTATGAAGGAAGGCAACCGCCCTAGCCGGCTGGTGGGCCGTGCCGTGTCCAGCCCAGGGGACTTGTTGGTCCTTTTTTATGCGGGTCTAGCCCGTCAGGGGTCCCGGGTTCACACCCCCGTCACATATAGAACTCATCTCAGGCAGATATCATAGTCATACAACACAAATGGTCAAACATGGGTTCAATTATTACATAAATCAACTGGATTTGTAGTACGAATTCCCATTACAAGCCCCTTAGGCTAATTCGAGACAAACAAAAAAGGAAGCAGTAACCAAGCTTCAGGGCCTTCCTTCATCTTGGGTCTTCATCTCCACTGGAAGACTCGAGTGTAGCATGAGCCTCAATTGTACCATCCATCGTCGTTGGTGTTGAACTCTAGGTCGGACCCTGAATCTATCCAAGCTATCCCCAAGAAATGGGGTAGGTTCATGTCACCATCAGCATGCAAGCTTTAAGTGGACTATATTCACTAGTAGAAACAATAGCTCCCATAACGTTTTGAGCGTGATGTTCTAAAACTTTGTCATTGAACATACTACATCTATGACAAAAATCCAAGGTTCATCATTGGTCTTCGGCGGTAGCCCTCAGCCCCTGCTTAACTATGATGAAAGTAAAACACGCATCATAGAACAACATCTGTTTCATCGTAGTTCATTGGCGTAGCCCTCAGCCCATACGGAACTATGATGAAAGTAAAACACGCGTCACAAAACAACATCTAATAGAGTCACAAAACGGTGCTAAATTGCAACTCATCATAGAACCGGACTGCCTGCCACATGTAGCAACCTGGACCCGCCGGTCCACGTGCCAAGCTTGTGGATCAACTATGACAATGCGAGTCCACTAGAGAGGTGTGACCCGGGCATCCATGTGTACAAGTGCGAGCCCAAGAGGCTGACGCTAACACGTGTACTTGTAGATCCCGCGGTTGACTGGTCAAGTATGTCTACCTGGCAGCCACATGTGTTGATTGGGACCCGACGGTCCATGTGTCAGGGTTGTGGGTTGATGGTCCAGTATGCCTCGGCGACGAGCGGGGCTCGATAAGCTGGCACTCGGTGTTCCCGTGCTGCGTTGGAGTTGGCACAACGATGGCAAGGTGGAAAGCGGGCCAAAGTTTGGCCTTTGGTTTCTTGGGCTAGGTGCACATGCGTGTTGGCATTTGGCTACCCAAGGCCCCGGCTTGGCTGCACGATGCGTGCAGGGGTCCGGTGCCTGGAGTTGCAATGGCAAGCGTAGGTGACATAGTGGCATCGAGGTCCTTGAAAAAGGCGTATGTCGGGTGGTCCTAGGGCTGCACTAGTGAAGGTTCATCGGTGGCCATGGCTCCCTGGCAGCATGAGGGAAGCAAAAGGAAA
Organism: Panicum virgatum; assembly: GCF_016808335.1. Classification (NCBI taxonomy): domain Eukaryota; kingdom Viridiplantae; phylum Streptophyta; class Magnoliopsida; order Poales; family Poaceae; genus Panicum; species Panicum virgatum. Next base: position 30,978,959 of record NC_053148.1, on the reverse strand, counting down.
GATGGCAGCAACCTTCCCGGGCGAGGGTCGAAGAAGCCAGGTTCGCTGCAGTGGTGATTTAGAGCAGAGACGACTTGATACTGTGACGTGCTGCGCTGCAACATTGGCGTAGCCGTACGGACGGTGGTGCGATGAAGTCCTGGCAGTGTCCTCCTCCTCCTCTTCCTCCTCCTTCTCCTCGCCTCACTCTCCCTCTTCGGCCCTTCTTATGGTGGTGGTGGAAAAGGGAAATCCCCCAGGAGGTCCTATGGTTTTTGGGCTTTGGCGGATACAAGGGTCTTATACGCGGAGAGGCTTTTTGCACGGGGGCAAGGGTGTGAGGATGGCAGTGATCCTCGGCATCCATGCCATGAACGTGTGTCATGCGAGGCAAAGCAGGCTGGTGCTGGGTTGGGCCGGTAACCGGCCGGGCACGCGAGGTAGGTTAGCAGGCCGAAAGACTAGTTGGGTCGGGCTGCTAGGGGTGTAGTTAGGATTTTAGGCCTCGGTTAGGGTTAGGGTTTTGTTGGTATTTTAATTTAATGGCTAAATTCAAATTAAATCCACACAATTTCAATTCAAAATCTTTCTACCAAATTTGAAACATGGCAAGTTCAATAAGATCCAAATAACTCCAAACATTTCATACTAGCAATATGGTCCTTATTCATTAGATTTTATTTACTAGGAATTTTAGAGGAATATAGATTAGCCTTGAATTATTCTAGCTAATAACACTTTCACACAAAAGTTTTTGAAAATCCATATTTTTTGAACTTATAACATCTCGTATAAACACGGGAAGTTACGGTACCTCTTAGGCCGCTTCCAATGGTTGAGCTGATGGGATGGTTTCTTATGTGGTTGAGAGAAAATAGAATAGAGAGGACTCGCTAGCGGTGACAAAGACACTACTACCAAATTGATTTGCAGGAACACTATGTTTTATTCAGGGGCGGATCAAAAAGATAACCCGCTTCTACAAAGGGAGCGGAGCAACTATAATAACAAAGGGAGTGGAGCTACAACAACAGTTGACCCACCCCTAAAAATACATTTTAGGGATGGATGATGGCATCGCCTGTTGCTGAAAATAACCAATATTTTTAGGGACGGTGAAGCCATCACCTACCCCTAGAAATGCATATTTTAGGAGCGGGTGATGCCATCACCCGTCTCTATGAATGGATATGTTAGGGGCGGGTGGCACTATCATCCGCCCCCTAGAAATGCATTTGTAGGGGGCGAGTGATGCCATCACCCACCTCTGGAAATAAACACTATTTCTATATGACAGTTGTAGCATCACCTACTGCTAAAAATTATTTTCAGCGGCGGGTGATGGTATGCCCCGCCCCTACAAATAGTCTCACATAAAAAAGAAATCATAACTTTTTTATATGATCTCGGATGAATACAAAGTTTATACCAAAATTGTAGAGCTGGACCAGATCTAATTTTTTTATTTGACAACCTTTTCATTTAAAGTCATTTAATAGTCCAAAAACGTATTGTAAGTTTTCTAGTTTCAAAATCTACAAGTTTTGTTGTATTTTCAAATAACCTCAAGTGTAGAGTAGTTTCATATCAAAGTCGAAGTGGTAAGATCTAAAATTTCATAGTTTATACATTATCCATTTAAGATCATTTAGGATCACAAAATCACTTACTAGTTGTGCACTACATATGACTACAACTATATAATATCTCATACAACTCAAGTTATATTTTTCAAGTTTTCACAATCTTAACCTTTATATACATTAAAATATATTTAGCATATTTTTTCTATATATAATTCACAATAACCATTGTGTAGAAGTTTCACTTTTTTTAACTTATTCTACCATATTTGAAAATATAAATGGATTTTTGAAATAAAATAAAAAATATATTTTTAGGTGCGGTGATGGTGTCATCGGCACCTATAAATCGAGTTTAGAGATAATATAAAAGAATAGTGTATCTCATAAGGTCACAAGTGACTGTATAGTGTTAGTGGAGAGGAAAGTATATGCGAGACTTGAGGTAAGCGGTTCAAACCCCGATTTATAAAAAAGTGCATATTTTGTTAAAAAATATACCTCGGTAGTAGAGGGCTTGTGGTGGTGGCTGATTAGCTGGATATTCATTTCTAGCTAGGGATGAGTTGGATTCCTATGAGCTAGTTGAGGTGGCCTTATTGGAGAAGGCCTTATGTTTCAGCCATTTAATTTACCTAGATCGTACAACCATTATTTAGTCCAACCATCATAAAATTTCTCTTTAAATATTTGTACTTTTCTATCATTCATTTTACTCAATTTGGTTGAATCCAAGTCTATAATGAAATATCCTTATTGTTTTTATTCTAAAATTTAAATACTAATTAAACATACACCAAATGGATTGTTTATTTAAGGACTTTGCTTGTTATCATTAAAAAATTAAGAAATTATTTTACGTTATTTTTATTCTGAATTTAGTCGTTTAAGAATTGTACTTAATATAGATTCTTGTTTAGTTATTTTTACATACCAATTTGTATAGAAATCATATACTAATTTTATTATTTTAAAATTCTAAATTTATGTATCTCTTTCAATTGTATTTAACGTAGATTCTTTAGGTTTCTCTATACCATTAGGCCTTTATAAAATCTAACAATGTATATTTTTCTATTTTCCAGATAATATGATAATTATATTTCTAGTCACTCTCAATGAACGTTCTGGCTCCCTTTTACTACTATTGTAGTATTAAGATAATAGATACGCCGTCACAGTATACTTGCCGTTATAATTCAGTGTGCAATGACTTGCAGACTCAATTCAGCTACAACAAGGTGATTTTCAATTTTGCTCCCTAGAATCCACCCAAATGCTAGAAGCGGGTCAGAAGGAACTGAAAATAGTGGACATTGGGTGAAACCGTAAAAGGTACGGACCCGACGTCATCGAAGCCTATAGATCCTGAGCAAGGTGGAGGATCGGCGCTACTAGAGGGAGGGAGGATAACTAACGGGCGCAACGACGTAGGAGCGAGATCGGCACCGTGTTGAGATCCCGATCGATGGGAATAAACTTGGATAATAATCTCAACAACCTCGGAGATGGACTGTAATCTAAACAGCCTTTTCTGGTATAAGTAATCTTAACAACCTCTTAATTTGTTGTGATCAATCATCTCTCGATGGCCGCAGGCCGCAGCTAGTAGCTAGCCTATAAATTTGCCCGTCGGTACGTAGATCAATCGCCAACTCGGCCAACTCAAGCAACTACTACTAGATAGTTGCACACGGCTTCGTTCTCCATCCTCCTCCGAGACATGTCGCCGGCAACACTTCTCGTGTTGCTCGCCGTGGCCACCGGTGCTTGGTCGGCGGCGGCCGTGAGGCTGCACAGGGGCCACGACTACGAGAGGGTGTTCGACCGGCAGGAAGCCGACCGGGTGGAGGCCCTGCCCGGGCAGCCGTCGGAGGTCGGGTTCCGGCAGTTCGCCGGGTACGTGACGGCGAACGAGTCCCACGGCCGCGCGCTCTTCTACTGGTTCTTCGAGGCCACGCACGACGTGCAGAACAAGCCACTCGTCCTGTGGTTCAACGGAGGTAACTTCTTGCGATCTATTACGTACATTATTTACTGTTTCGATTTATTTACCTTTTACTCTGGCATCTGTCTGTGATGATGTGTATATATTGTTCGATCTGCACTGCAGGACCGGGATGCTCGTCCGTTGGATATGGAGCGCTGGAGGAGCTGGGTCCTTTCCTGGTGCAGAAGGGCAAGCCTGAGATCAGCCTCAACCCCTACTCGTGGAACAAAGAGGCCAACCTCTTGTTCGTGGAGTCCCCAGCAGGCGTCGGGTTCTCCTACACCAACACCACCAAGGATCTCAGCCAGTTCGGCGACGAGCTCACCGGTACGTACGCATTGGCATCGATCAATCGCACATTTATAGTACATTTTTCGATCATGTTCTGAACTGTGTGGATCATGATAACGTTGTAGCCACTGACGCCCATGGGTTCCTGGTGAACTGGTTCAAAAGGTTCCCACAGTTCAGGGGACACGACTTCTACATCACCGGCGAGAGCTACGCTGGTACGATCTCATTATGCAATCATAGTGTTTATTAGATTCATCTGCCAAATGTGACGAACTAACAATGTTACGATCCATGACCATGAAAAAAATCCTCCTCAGGGCACTACGTCCCGCAGCTGGCGACGAAGATCCTGGAGGGGAACAAGAAGGCGCACCACAAGAAGGACCGGATCAACCTCAAGGGCATCATGATCGGCAACGCGGCCATCGACGCGAGCTCCGACGACCGCGGGCTGGCGGACTACGCGTGGGACCACGCCATCATCTCCGACGAGCTGTACGGCTCCATCAAGAAGGAGTGCACCTTCCCCGAGGACGGCCCGGAGAGCGGCCCCTGCAACCAGGCCTGGAACGAGTTCTTCGGCTCCATGAGGAACATCGACATCTACAGCCTCTACACCCCGGCGTGCACCGACACCCTTACCAACGCCAGCCGCAGCAACTCCTGGAAGCTCGCCGGCACACCGCTCACCGTACGTCGCCGCCGCCGTCGACTGTCCATCCATCGCGCCTCTTTAACTTGTTCCCCCTTGCCTTGTGTTTTACACGAAGATGATTATTCATGGCAACATTTTTGCAGAGGATCCACCATGGGAGGCCGTACAACACGTACGACCCTTGCGCCGACTACCACGTGGTGGACTACCTGAACCGCGGCGACGTGCAGGCGGCCCTGCACGCGAACGTGACGGGCATTCCCTACGCGTGGACGCCCTGCAGCGACGCGCTCACCGACTGGACGGACAGCGCGAGCTCGACGCTGCCGGCGATCAAGGGCCTGGTGGACGCCGGGCTCCGCGTGTGGGTCTTCAGCGGCGACACGGACGACCGCGTGCCCGTGACGTCGACGCGCTACGCGCTGCGGAAGCTGGGCCTGGCCACGGTGAAGGAGTGGCGCGAGTGGTTCACCAGCGACCAGGTCGGAGGCTACACGGTGGTGTACGACGGCCTCACCCTGGTCACCATCCGCGGCGCCGGCCACATGGTGCCCATGATCAAGCCCGTCCAGGCCAGCCAGGTCTTCGCGCACTTCCTCGACGGGAACGAGCTGCCGGCCACGCCCGTGGACGCCACTGCCGCCTAGATGATCGAGTCATTAGCTAGTTAGTTGTGGATTAGCTAGCTAGTTAATTAGAGGTTCAGCATGCAGTTAGGTTAAGTTAATAATCATGGATCTTTTAGTTGCTGCTGTCATGTACGGACATCTGATCAATAAGATAGGGATTAGGTTGGATTGTTATCATCGTTGGTTAATAATGAATCGGGTTGCTATTGGTTTGGAACTTTGGATTATTTTTTTGTGCCCTTCCACATGGACTTTAGTTTGCTGGCGCCTTATTCTGATCCCTATCTTCATCGGAGGATTCAGATGCACTTAGATTACCGTTTTTCCTGACTGCGATGGGAAAATAACAAACTTGCTCGGAAGTTGAAACCATGAGAAATACACAGTTACTCAATGGTGGAGCACAAATTAAGGTGAGCGCGCAAGCTAATGCAAAGGTGAGTAAAGTCAACTAGCAATTAGATGGTGTGGAACAGAACGGTGGGGAACTTTTTTTATTTTTCAAGGGTTTGACCACAATCCATATTACTGTAAATGGGAAAAAGGTTATTTTTCAAGGGTTTGTTGACCACAATCCATATTATTGTAAATGGGAAAAAGGTCCACTTTACTACCATAAACAATCTAACTCTCTAAACGAAATTTACCTGTTTGGGGGAGCTGGAGCTTCTCCAAAAGCTCCACCGGCTAGTTCAAAAAGCTACTTTTCAGAGAAGCTAGAGAGCTCTGTTTGGCGGAGCTTCTTGACCATCAGCTTCTATCTCCTCCCTCCTTCCTTGCCCGCCGGCCTCCGCCACCATCGCCGTGCTCGCCCTCCTCCGCTGCCCTACTCGCCTCCTGGCATGTAGCCCCGCCCGCCGTGCCAACCTCCCGGCGACCGTGCCAGACCTGCCGCCACGCCGACCTCGCCGGGCCCTGCTGGCCGCGCCATGCACCGCCGCACCCTGCCCGGCCGCGCGCGGGCGCTGTAGCCCCTGCACAGAGCCCCTCCGCACCCCGACGAGGCCCGCTGAGCCCCTCTGCACCCTGTCGAGGTCCGCGGAGCCCCTGCGCCGCCGCGCGCTGGATCTGGGGGCGGCGACCTTGAGGGAGGGGGAGAGGAGGCCACCGGATGCGTGCGAGTGGGAGAGTGCTCGGGGAGGCGGAGGTCGTCGAAGGAGGGAGCTCGGGGTGGTGCCAGCAAGGGGGAGGGGGCCATGGCGGAGGCCGGCGAGGGGAGGACTCAGGAGGCGGCGGCCGGAGCAGTGGGGAGGGGAGGGGCGCGGAGAGGAGAGTAGGAGCAGCGATGGCCGGCGCGGAGGGGAGGTGAGGGGTGGCGGTGGTTGGCGCGGAGAGGAGCGGAGGGGAAAAAGGAACGGGGAAGGAGGCGGACGACGGGACGAGCAAAAGCTCGGGAAGCTCCTCTCACCATGCTTTTCGTCGCTAGGCAAAAATGAGCTTCTGGGTTTGCTCGCTGGTGGGAGAAGCAACCCCGTTTGGGGGAGCTTCTAGCTTTTCCAGCTACTTGGAGCAGCAAAAGCTGCAGGAAGCTCCCCCAAACAGGGCCTACGTCATATTGAGATTTGTCTTTTTTCCACACATGCAAATTAAACTTTTAAGTTCAAAGTTTTTTTAGGTGATTGAGTTCTCTAGATAAATTTTCGAACGAAAAATCTAGGCAAGCCTATTTTAGTCATTAACGCAATCCATTCTAAATGAGGTGATCCCTCAATATAATCCAAACAATATATCCTAACCCAACTGACATTTAGGATATATTGTTTGGATTATATTGTGGTTTAGGATATATTGTTTGGATTATATTGTGGGATCAAGTTCGGAAGCTTCACCATTGTGGCCGTCCCAGCTTCACCATTGCCAATCCTTTTTTTTTCATAATATAAGAATGCGTGCATATCTGTCCTAACAATTTATTAGATCAAAACTCCTCAAACCAAACCTAAAAAATTATTGTGCTCAATCTCTTCCATAAATCGAACCAAGAAATTCCCCCAAACATATAGTTCGTCTAACACTCCCAAATATGTGAGGTTTTCCAATTGGGCAATCTGGCCTCCCACGCATCATGGGGCGTGTGTACAATCCATAAACAAGCTAAGTCATAACGGCCAAGACAAGGTAAGAATGCAAATAGCACACGAAATTTAAACAAATCTGAATTAAAATGACCTCATGGGATGCTTTGGTGATAACAAAACAATAACACCACCGGATTAACCCGGAGAGTACAACTTGGCTCATCCAATACTCAACCTGTTCCATTCACTAGCTCGATGCAAGCTTCTACTGGACTTCAATCTAGAAGAGACGTTCTCAGCCATGATCATCTCTGCTTCTACTGGTCACAAGAAGCTCCTATGCATACTAGATGATTTAGATAGAGACGATGCCTTTTAATTTCTTAGTCTTTTTAGCTTCCAACTCATTGGAAGCTCCTGTGGTCATCTGCTTGATCTTCATCTTCTATACAACGAATGTTCATTTTTTCCAACATTTTTTCTGAGTTGTTAACAGTTTAAGCGCACTTAATAATTTATATTTCGGGTGACAGACAGTGCTTATTGCGACCTGTATAATTAAGGAAAAATACCAAAATCTAATTTAAGTGTCTATATTAGTTCAAGATGTGAAAACCACAATGAATAGCTCTGACACTAACTTATCTCATACAAATTAAGACTAACTTTATATTTTTCAAATACTTAATTATTAGATATAATGAAATACATTTGTCATATTTTTCCTAGTTTTGTAGGTCTGAATAGTCTTATTGTGCAAATTTCATAATTTTTCAAGATTGTTTTCTATTTATTTTGAACTAAATGATTTTCAAAATAAATTGAAAAAAATTTGTAGGGCTTGGTGAACTGCCTCTACAAAGTTGATTTGTAGGGGCGGCCTACCCCCTGCAAATGGATTTTGAGGGACGGCTCAATTGCTACAGTGCACCATCTCCATTTGTAGGAACGGGTGCAAAATTGTTGCACCCCTAAAAAAATCGGGACGTTGCTACAAATCATTTTTTAGTAGTGACTACCAACCATTGATTTTTTTCCAACATTTTTTCTTAGTTGTCAACAGTTTTAGCACACTTAATAATTTGTATTTCAAAGTGACCGACAGTGGCCCTGTTTGGATACTCTAACTAAGTTAGAAGTTAGAGTTAGTATCCAACTCATGACTAACCATAAACTAATTCTAACCAAAGAGATGTTTAGATGGAAGGGTTAGATGGACAATAAAGACACTTTTCCAATCATTTGGAAGGGGAGAGAGAGGGAGGGAAGATGGGGTCCATCCCAATCTAACCCTAATAAGCACCCCTTGGAGGGGGGAGTTTTTTGAGGTGGGTTAGATGCATCTAATCTGAATCTAGCCCTTCTGTTTGGATACTTTATGGTTAAAAGAGTCCCAAAAAGCCAAATCTAACTCTAACCCTAGTATCCAAACAGGGCCAGTGTTTCTAGTATAATTTTGCATCTTCAACGTATGCCGGGTACTCTGTTTGGGTTTTTTTACTGGAAGGACACATTCAGCGCACAATCTGTGGTGAGATCATTTCCTTTTCGTCGGTTGTTAGTGGAACTTTTGCATCGGATTGAACTATCCAATCAGATAGAAGCGACCCGCCGGCGGATCGATCGGCCTTCAGGCATCATATATCCACTCTGCCGCACCGCATCGACGACACAGCATCGTCTCGCCGGCGATAGGCCGCCCAATGTCAGAAATCCGGCAATGGTGACGAAACGAGGTTGCCTTTTCTCGTCGTCTTATCAACATACCACGTCGGCGTCGTGTCACATATCCATGCAAATTAAAGCACTCCTAACGGATTACCCCCTGGCCCACCATGCAACCACGTACGACGCGATCCACTACTAAAAAAACGATTTGCAGAAACGCCTCCGAATATTTTTAGAGAGTTCTCAAAATTTGATCCGTTGCTACAAATGAAGCAAAATTACTGTAGCAATCGATCTACCCCGAAAAATCATTTGTAGGGGCGGGTGGTGGCAGCACCTGCCCCTACAAATCAATTTCAGATTTAGTATTGAAGAATAGCATACCCCATTAAAAAATAAGTGGCTGCGTAGTGTGGTGGTAAGAAAGGTTCGCTCGAGGCTTGAGGTAGGTGATTTGAATGCTAGTTTACGCCCCTAGGATAGGGGCTTCTGGTGGTGGCCGTCAAAAAAATCCTATCTCGGCGGGATAGGGGCTTCTGGTGGTGGCCGCTTAGCAGGGATATTGATCACTAAAAATCATTTTTAGGGGCGGGTGCCGCACCCGCCCCTAAAAATATGTTTTTACTCGTTCCTACAAATGTTTTATGTAGTAGTGATCTGTCGATCATGCATTTATTCATGTACTTGTATATATATGTATATAAATAAATATGTATCTCCATGCATGTGGCTCTTAAACTACTAGACCCTGTTGCCGGTGCGACCATAGATATCCATGCCTTTGATCTTTAATCCAACAAGATTGGATAGATGCATGGGTCAGTCAAATAAAGCCACTGTTCAACAGTGCATGTAGCTAAATGCAATCCAAGCAGTATGTAGCTTTTTCGACGGATCTATAAAATCTCACCTCTTAACCACCAGATTAAAGTTGCCCTTTTGGCCGCGGCGTCCATGGGCGAACAGGGATTCGACAGGATAACGAGGGTCCAGCACTAGTGACACTAAACTAATGCTTCAGGGGTGCCCACGATTAACTGCCATGGCGATCGTTGCCATGCCGAAGCGACCCCCACTAGCTACTTCATCGGCATCTCCTCTCTACCAAAAAGGCCATAGCATTTCCGATCGCCCCACAGCTTTTGCGATCGAGTAAACTAATAAAGATTTTTTTGTTGTTGAAATGATTCTTCGTCGCTGCTTCCTCGCCACGGATCGCCGTGTGTATATATACGGGCGTTCGACTGCATGAGCTTGACCACCCCACACCATCTGTCCGACAACAAATATCTGAAGCGTACGTTTTCGCTGATCACGAATTGGTTGTGTTAGTGATGGCGTCCTCGAGGACGATTGCCATGGTGGCGGCGGCGGTGTTCTTGGTTTGCGCGATCCTGGCTTCGACGCCGGAGGCGGCGAGGATGGGGAAGAGAGGTGAGATTGTTGCTGCTGTCGGTGCCGATGGAGGTGGCGGCACCCGCAATAATGTGCGGTACTGGGAGCAGCAGCAGCAGCAGGGGTTCATCGGCCAGCGGCCGAGGCTCGCGTCGTTCACGCGCCGCGACGGTGTTGCGCTGCAAAATGGGCAGGTTGTCGCTGCCGGCGGCGAGGACGCTGGGTCCAAGAGAGAGGTGCCCAGTGGGCCGGATCCTATACACCACCCCGGCGCACCTTCGTCGGCAGCTCCGACGAGACCGTAGATCATCAAGAGGCAGAGAGTAGTCAGCAGTGACACACGGCCATGCGTAAGCATGCATGTAAGCATGCATGGATGCATGGTAGAAGGGCAGTAGCCTGCGAGTGCGTAGCTACTAGCTAGTATGTATTGTAGGGGCATGTATTGGGTCGTTGTACTGTGTAATCCTTCCGTATTCTCGCTCAACCTGCAACTAGAGCGTTGAACACGTTGAAATACATTTGTCGTTGTAAAAGAAAATGTATCATTACGAGCACTACAATAAAAAGAGAACTTTTGCCAGAGCATTACCGTTACAGATGGCCAAATAAATGTGTGGCCCAGCGTGGCACCGCACGGACACGCCATAGCGCCATAGCACAGCACGGTAGGGCACGATACGATTAGCCATGGATAGCTAATCGTGTTGTGGCCAGGGTTTTAAAATCCGACCGGACCGGCCTAACCGCCGCCCTCCGGTACCGGTTTACCGGACCGGTTAGACCGGTAACCGGTGGAAACCGGTTGAATTCAAATTCAAATTCAAATAAATTCAAAAACTCCCATGCAACAGGTTCCGACCGGTTTACCGGCCGGTTTGACCGGTTTACCGGCCGGTTTTACCGGTTTACCGGTCGGTTTGATCGGTTTGAAATTCAAAAGCTCCCGTGCAACCGGTTTACCGGCCGGTTTGACCGGTTTGATCGGTGGGCCTTCATGGGCCGGTCCATTTTTTTTCTTTTTCTTTTTTGATTTAACTTTAAATTCCCACAAACTATACTAAATGAATGAATTTTTGAGAAAATTTGACACCATTAGATTCATCACACCTTGAAGTATTTTTAGGAATTTTTTGGGAATTTTTCATTTTTTGAATTCAAATTTAAAATTTGAATTTTGGCCGGTTGGGTACCGGCCGAAACCGGAACCGGACCGGACCGGTTTGACCGGTAACCGGTCAAACTGGACCGGTTCCCACCGGTTAGGTTAACCTTGGTCGTGGCATGCCGTCATGCCGTGCCGATGATGCGGCCTAGGCAAGTCATGATGCCCACACGGTTGTGCCGCGCCGGCACGACAGGTCCGATAGCACTACTACAAAAATAATTTGTAGTAACGCAGCGATTTATTTAGGAGTGGACCAATTTTTTATCTGTTCCTACAACGGAGCTGTGCACTGTTGAGCCGTCACTGGATATCCATTTGTAGAGGTGACTCACTCCCTACCTGCCCCTGAAAATAACTATAAAAATTTTTAGAATGCTTATTCTTCTCCCGACCCCCTTGTTCGTTCGGGTGAGGAGCTCCCCAAGATCCAAAAAAAATAAAAAGAGGAGGTTTTCAACTTGATTTCCGTCAAGTTGGGGGCTCGATGAGGTAAATTAACGCTAATTGCTTGTCATTTCTGTCTGTGTTTACCGCCAAGTCTGCTCAGGGATACCCTTAGCAGTAAGGTTTGTAGGTACGGATCGACTGCTCTGGAACTCGATGGTGCAAGGAACACAAAGATTTAGACAGGTGCGGGCCGTGAGTTGCGTAATACCCTACGTCCTGTGTGGTTGTTTGTATTGCCTTAGGTGTTGATGTTGTTTTGAGGGGATCACTGCCCGCCCTTATATATCCGGGGGGACAAGGTTATATGAAAAGTCATAGCCGAGTACAGTTGGAGTCCTACTACAACACAATTGAATAGTTTTCTTTATACTGCAGCTAGTTCTACCCATATTCGAGTAGTTACAAGAGAGATAAGGTACATGTTGTCGGTCGAAACCCCCCGGCGAGCAGCGACGGGCAACACGAAGAGCCGGGAGGTTGCTGGGGCGCTGGCAGGCACTGCTTCCTCGTCGACGGCCCACAATTCCGTCACGCGCCCGGAGGTTTTGTGGAAAACCGGGCGTGCCACCTGACCTATACCCGATCAGGAGGGTGCAGACGTGCTCCAAACAGTTTCCTGCATACAAAGACACGTGTAAACGTAAGTCCGAGCCGTGGTCGGCTCCCCGGGACGACTCTTGCATCGGCTTTGAAGAGCCGATCGAGTCCCGGTGTCAGATGGGATCTGATTGTATCCAGATATGGTAAATAAAGCAAATAACTATAAAACTGCTTCAATTAAATCTAACTAATCTAATCCACGATGGTAAGAGCTTCACTGCTAGATCGGAACATCCTACACGTGACTGGGCCTAATGAACGTAACAGACGACTAAACCAGAACCCAAAACAGAGGCCTAAGAACTAGCAAGAGCCGATTCCCGGAACAATCCCTATCAAGGCTAAGATAAAGCATCTATTACACCACCGGATCATCCAATCCGTTTGCAAGGCCTAACCTAGCAGATATTACGCAAACTCTTAAGATAAGAGCAAACCATAACAGATCAGATCTACTAGACATAAAAGAAGCAGGGTGTTGCCTCTGTGCGACTAGTTCTATGCGATAAGAACTAGCGTGAGATTGAAACGTGACTGCACAGAGACAACATGATATTCGCAGATGATAAGCAACAAAGCATAACAGATCTACTAAAAGCCATGCTACGAACATCATGATAACTAGTATTACTCGCCATCAAAAACGCTTCAGTACGAGTAATACCAAGGTAAAAGCAAGAACAATACTGCCCTGATCGCAAGAAGCGATCAGGGCAGCATGGCACTTACTTGGATGAAACCCTAGGATTAGGGGTGGCGATGCGCCGAGAGTTGTTGTTTGCGAGTCGTGATGACGCTCCCTTTACGAATAACAAAGGATACATATTTATAGTCCGGAGACTTGGGAAACAATCTAAACTAATCTTGTCCCGATCGGACTCTATCTCTAAACTTGAACTAATTCTAAGGATACACGGCCCATGTGGCCCAGATGCTCACGCAGGAGCCGATTTACAAGTCTTCTTAGTCTTCTGCTTTAAGCACATCTTGCTTTCGGCCCATAAATTAACTATGTTGTTAATTTATGGCGATAACAGTACATCCATGAGCTATCCCTTACTCTAGAACATTCTATGCCTATAAGCAGTCCCGCTGTCCCGGGTCTGACAATTTCTAAGCTCTTTTGTTAGATTTAATGATCAAATGGAGCTCTCTTAGCCTCTAATAAGCTCTAGATCTCCATGGTGTGAATTATCCATTTGAGACACCATTGGTCTCAAACTTTTGGATGAACTTAAGTTATTTTAGTAGGAGAACAAGATTATGCAATCTTTTGGAATCAATCTTAAGTAAACAATGCCCTAGATATGTGGAGGAGAGAGAAGAAGATTTGTTTGTTTTCAATTTTGCAAAGATTTATTTGTAGATTTTTTCCCAATATTTATTGTACATATTTATATCAATTTGAGGCTTCATTTCTTTTCAGAAAAAGATTTGATTTATTTATTTTTATCTTTACACACATGCATGATAGGTTTTTTTCCAATATCTAGTAGTGCAGTAATAGGATGGAAATCAATTTTTTTATTTAGTACTAGTTAAACTGACTTTTTTTCAACACCTATGCTTGCATAGAGTATATATTTATGTGAATTTAGGACTATTTCTTTCGAGAAAAAGATTTGATTTATTTTTTTCTATCTTCACATATGCACGATATATTTTTCCCCCATGATTTAGTGGTATAATAATAGGTTGGGTTCTGATTTTTTTATCTAGTACTATTTAAATTGATTTTTTTTCAACACCTATATGTATATTTACATAAATGTTTGATTGTTTTAATCCATTTAAATTATTTGTTGTTGTGCACAGATGGATAGGATATGGATGTACAATGCAAACAGGACAGACGCGTATTTCTATGTAGAGCTTGATAAATTCATTAAAGTTGCGGAGAACCACGCAAGAAAGGAGAAGACCCGGTTGATACATTACCCATGCAGAGGCTGCGGGAATTTGAGAATATTTAGCGACCCAACTACAATCAGATCAGATGTGATGGTGAGTGGATTTGTTAAGAACTACACGATTTGGAAGAAACATGGAGATCTGGATGCTCCCATCCGATGAATAATCCACTAGATGAAATCATACAAGACGAGGAGTTTGACATATTGTTCGATGCTTATTATGATGGTGGCGGAGATGATGATAGTGTCGACATTGATGATGGAGCGGGTGGATTCCATATTGATGATGTCAATGATAGGCCCATCAATGGTAGTAGTAGTGAAGATGAACTTGACGACGGTAATTTTCTGAGCCAGTTGTTGCGCCACACCAAAGCGGAGGTATTGACTGCTAGTTTCAAGGGGTTACCAAACTTCAAGGCGGTGAGAAAATCAGCAGAGGAAAATATATATGAGCAATCGGAGGGATGCCCGAAACACTGGACCGTGCTTCGTTTCATACTAGAGCTGTAGACTTTGAAGGCTAAGTATAATTGGTCAGATGGTAGTTTCAACAATCAGCTGCGTATCTTGGGTTGGTTGCTTCCAAAACCAAATAAAGTACGAACTAACACATACCGAGCAAAGAAGCTTGTTAGCTCGTTCACGATGGGTGTGGAAAGAATTCACGCTTGTCCAAATCATTGTACAAAAACAATGCGGGTTACTGTGGTGGCTATTATGAAGGCCCATCCGATGGGAATAAAAGGAAGGGGAAGGGTGCGAGGAATAGTGTTACCTTAGTAGATCTAGAGGACACTACTTTAGCCATTTCCGAGAAGCAGAGTGGAATTCCAGCCATGGTTATATGGTACTGTGACACCCGGTTTAAAGGACAAAATCGAATGCATAACTATATGTATGACAGTATCAAGTTTCATATATATAGACATTATAAGTGAATAATCAGTAACAGTATCACGTAAAAGAGAATTAAAGCAACTAAAAGACTATCAGAGTTATACAACTTATCCTGGAAACGAAGGCTTCAACTTCACAGGCAATCGACTGGGGGTTGCGTACACCTAAAACTCAGTATCATCTTCAAAAGACTTCACAGCAACTTTCTTTTCTGAACAGCAGTAAGCAAGAGTGAGTACACTTATGGTTGGTACTCAGCAAGGCCACAAGAAATAACTAGAAAGTGATTTATATCCATCTTTAAGTTTATTAATCATGTGAGGGTCCAAGCCGCTCTTCACCGTGAGCACAGCTAACCGGTTAGTTTTAACTCTGCAGAGGTTCTACATTTTCACCACAATTCGCGTAAAAGTTCCGAAGAACTTTGATCCCAATCACGCATGTGCTAGTTAGGCACAATACCACACTTTTAAGGTGTGATTGCATAGGGACGCTACGAGGCCTTTACAAAGAATTCCTATATGTAAGTGTTGGTCCCTTCATTTGCAGTCCCTCAGAAGACACAGCTTCTTTCGCTTGCTCCACCACACAAGCCCAAACACCACCAAACGAGCCACTCCAACACCACATATAGTTCATCTAATTACTCAGCCAAGACCAGAGCCATATAGTATTGTGGTTGTACTGTTTTCCTGGATGTTTCTCCATGTTCCAATTAAACAAAGTATTCTTGTAAATAAAGCATAGATAGAAGTAGGGTTAGGGTCACTTGTCTTTCATCAACAAAAAGCTACTCTTACTGCTCTTCACTGCTCTTCAGTTCTTGCTCACTTGCAATTCTTTATTCTTCAAGCTTCAAACAACAACCCTTTTACTCGAAGCAAACATCAGGCAACATACAAAGCAAACAACAAAGTACAACTAAGAACAGTACACCAAAACAAAAAAAAGGGTTAAAAGAACGCACTAAAGGATAGGGCTCACGGCTATTGTTACGAGAACGCAAGAAACGCGGAAAACAAAGCTACGGTTGACAAGAAACAACTATCGGAAGATTTATATTATAACCAAACATAAAACTATAAGCTTGATTTATTTAATTAGGAAACATATGTAAACGATATCTGAAAGAAATATCCATATTATCTAAATCATATTGATTTATATTTGTAAAGGCGGGTAAACTTAGTCACATTTTATTTATCAATTTTTAGTTTGAATTAAACTGGTTAACTATTTAACTAGCAAATAAAAGAGTATTGTGAGCATCTAGCGTAAAACTTTATGATTCGTGATTTGAACTAATCAAGTTACATTAAAAGAAACATTTATATTTACATTAATCCAATTACCATTAATTATGAAAATCGATGTACAACTCTAATTAGCTGTTAATCTGAAAAACAAGTTGAAATAGATATTAATCAAATTGATTCTAAATCTATTTTAAAAACAGAAACTACAACGCAACAGCACTACTAAGCTATAGCTCATGCTAAAATAAAACTAACGCAACGAAAGCGAACTAAAATGGAGTTAAAACGTTAAAACTAAGAGAGCTTGGGATTTGTACTATACTTGTGCTGAGACGCAATGTGACCGTTGAACTTGAGACCGAAAGGTTGCGGCGGGGTCTGCCCTGGCCTTCTCGCTAGACCAAGGCTGCGCGGGCACCAGGGCACGCAGCGGCAGGAGGCATGGCAGCGATCGACGATGGCTCCTGGTGGCGGCGCTCGGGAGGGCGACACGCAGGGAGGCGCACACGGCTGCGCTGCGGGGGCGGCAGCACGCAGGGCTGGTCGCTTCCATGTGCAGCAGAGAAGGTCGTGGGGTGCGGCGGCGCTGCTGGTGCCCCTCGCGAGCAGGGGGTGCAGGTGCAGCAGGGCAAGGAAGAAGGCGCTGGCGGCGGCTGGTTTCGCAAGGCGCACATAGCAGGGGCGCAGGGGCTTAGGGATTAGGGCTTCATACGGTGCAGGCAACGTGAGCAGGAGGCCGAGGTGGACTTTGCCAACGTGAGCAGGCAGGCACACTTGGTCGGCATGGTGGGGGCCCACAAGCAAGGGAAGGGCCCACGAGCAAGGGAGGAGGAGAAACGGGCCAGCTGAGGTCTCATCCGGGTCGATCCATCAAGGAGCGTAGGTTTGCATAAGACTAGAACATTCGGCGCGATGCGCGCCCTACTACCTACCTGAACAATAAATTGTAAGTAATCATAAGGCAATAAAAAATGACAAATTATATTGTGACACCCCGACCCAGAGTTTAATAGGATTAATAGGATACTCATACCAACAAATTGCAACTTCTTTTCCGAAAGCCGGTCTCTAAAGAACTCCGAGGTTAAGCGTACTTGGCCCGGAGCAATTTGGGGATGGGTGACCGACCGGGAAGTTATTTCCGGGTGCGCACGAGTGAGGACAAAGTGTGCAGAAAAGACGTCTTGGTCTGTGAGGACAGTCTATGTCCTGGTAAGCGGGCCCGGCCTCGGGGAGACGGGACGTTACAGAATGATATCAGAGCCGACTCTCGCGATTTCTCGGGCACGTACGGGCGTAAATGCGGAGGCATGACCACGGGCGCGTGGGGGCGCAGATGCCACCGGCATGTGCACGGGCGCGTGAGGAGTCCGTGCGCGGGCATCTGGGATGCGCCATTGGCACTGGACGCACGGAGGTGGCACAGGGACCGTTGGCACTGGACGCACGGACGTGGCACATGGGCTGCTGGCACTGGACGTACGGAACGTGGCCAAGAGAGGACATTCCTGGCTTGGGATTGACCGACGAGGACGTCGGTCTCTTAAGGGGGTGAGCATTTGACACCCCGGCCCAAGGCTTAATAAGATTAATAGGATACTCATACCAACAAGTTGCAACTTCTTTTCCGAAAATCAGTCTCCAAAGAACTCCGAGGTTAAGCGTGCTTAGCCCGGAGCAATTTGGGGATGGGTGACCGACCGGGAAGTTATTCCCGGGTGCGCACGAGTGAGGACAAAGTGTGTAGAAATGACATGTGTTAGTCTGTGAGGACAGTCTATGTCCTAAAAAGCTGTCAGATGTAAGCGGTCCCGACCTCGGGGAGGCGGGACGTTACATATATTTACAGTATTTTCACATGCTACAGCATTGCTTGTTTCAAGGTTGTTACATTATTGTTTTTCCTCATTGGTTGTTGATACTTCTTGCATGTCTTCGTATTGAATTATTCTGTCTAGTGCCGAGTTTGTGTTCTCTGCCAAGTGCAGCTCCTCCAGTTGGTCATTTCCTGAAAGCGGAGAAGTTTATTAGCTTCAGAGAGACCTTTTTCCTAATGTTTCATTGTACTTTTCATCACCTGATAGTGCATGAATAATACAAACAACTCCAGCAAGTCAAGGTTGCATCTATCCAGTGTGAGAGATCTAATACTGCATGGCTCCCGAGATATGGTAATACATATTACAAAAACATCTGAATAGGAATTAAATCTCAGGTTAATTGAATTTCCTCCAATGTTTATGAAATGGTTAATTGGCTCTCCGAATTTCCTCTAGGATTACGGACCAAATCTGCTGAGTTCAAATAAATGTTCTCCTTTGATAATAGAATATTGTTCATTCTCAAGAAATGGTTCGCATGTCTTGCATTCTTGTAATGTAACATAATTCTGTTAAATATAGCATATAAGATTGTTGTATGCTTGCATGTGTTTTTCCTTGTTTTTAAACAGGATCCACATCATAAATGTGCAAAAAGCGAATGCAGAATTTTCAACCCTAAACTGAGTACCATATTATTTCAATTTGATGAATAGATCTCAGGGATCGTAAAAAACCTGAAATTAAGCCGCGTGGGACCAAATTGATTACAATGCAAATGAAGACGTGGGACCAAAACAATTACAATGCAAATCCAGTCATCCAGAGCCAAGCCACCATATGTCTGACACGATGAAGCAAATATATGCTGAAGCCATTTGATTGTTTGGTTCCTTGTGATTTTTTAGCAGAATTACAGAAATACCATATCAGTCCAACAGGCAATAAGAGCAAAGTAGCAGTTCAATACTATCCCATAAATTAAGATCAAAGCAGTATAGTCAGCAATGGAGTGGTTGAATAAGGTTCTTAAAAGGCTATACGCACCAATCATGGGTTTGGGTTATCAGAAGAGCATAAAGCACTACATGTAAGGGATTGGTAGCACATGTTTGATAGTAAAGAAAACACACATTTAACTGTAAATGATGATTTCTACAGTGCTGCCAAAATAATGATGCACGGTGTAAGACAAAACAAAAATGAATTAATTTACTGGAAAATAGGTACCTATTATGTTATAAGAAAGATCCAATATAGATATTGTTTATGATATTAGGGAATCAAGAAAGGGCTTAATTGACAGATCCTGCAGTCCGCAATCAGAAACAATGACTTTATCTTCGGAGGCCTGTCAGAAAACGGAAGACACACATATTTAGCAAAGTTACTATATATACCTGCTTTCTAACATTATCATTCAGATACAAGTCTATCTAAAATACTTACCTCAAGATTATACAGTTTTATCAGCAACTTCTTATTGGGTGCTTCTGATAACTCTGTGCAGCAATCAACACACAATTTCATCAACCGCATTGGCTCCTAAGGTGTTAGCTCTCTACATGTGGCTCTGAAAGCTAGAGCTAGGGAAAAAAAGGGGAAGCTGAATATAAATTAAGTGATAAATGAAACTTATTAATTGTTGCATGATTCACTATGCATGGTTGATCTGCAAACCATTCACCACGACAATGAGCCAACAGCAATCAACAGATACAGGCAAGAATGAAGGGAAGAACCTCACCTTGAGGAAATCCATGAGTGATCGGACTTGCCGTGCAGCAGCATTCCTGACAGGCCTGCTCCTGAAAGCGACCTCCATTCGCTCCAGCTCCTCGACCTGCTCCTCCTTGAAGCTCCGCACCACGTCCCTGATCCCTCCATTATTTGCTTCCTCCCTTTTCCCCTTTGTCCTTGTTGGCACATCCTCGGAGGTGGGAAATTTGAGGAGCAGCCGGGCAGTGACAGCCGCGGCATCCGCGGGGAGGAGCGGCAAGGGCGTCGCTGCGGCGGCGGCGGAGAGGAACGCGAGGGCGAGCAGCGCGGAGGCTGGGTCAGCGACGCCGAGCACGGCGGAGAGCGTGGATGAGAGGGCCAGGGAGCCTGGGGACACGGTGAGGAGCAGATGAGCCTGGAGAGGAATGGCAATGGGGCAAAGGACTGGGGCTAGAAGGCCGGCGAGAGGATGGCATGCGACTTGAGGAAGGATATGAGCAGGGCGCTTGGCCTCCCGCAGCACGTCGAGGGGCTGGCATGCTCTCCCGCGCCACCGCCTCACAGTTGACCTTGCTTCCTCCGCGTCGAAGGTGATGGGATACGGCCTAGCAGGGCCGGCCTAGGCACACGGCGGCGGCCGGCCGCTCTGCTCGATGCGCTGGAGCAGCAGCGCCGTGGCCGGCCGGCACGCGCCCCCTCCCTTCGAGCCACGCCTCGCGTCAGATCCGGATCCAGATACCGCGAGAGCGAGTGACGGCGGTGGCGGAGGACCGACGGAGGCAGGCAAAGAGGGGGGAGGAGCAGCGGAGGTAGGCGGAGAGGAGGAAGAGGAGGGGCGGGGGCCTCCGCGCCGGGGGGTCGCCGGCCGCCGCTCCGAGCACGCCCCTGCGAGATCTAGCGCGGGAGGCCCTACAACCGGGCTAGGGCCCCGTGCCGAGGAGGCAGAGGCTGGGGGCCGAGCTGGGCAAGGCGACGGGAGAGACGATGCGGTGGTGGTGGAGGCAGGCGGAGAGCAAGATGGGAGTGGAGGCAGAGGCGCGGGCGCGGCGAGCAGGGAGAGCGGCGGCGGCGGCAGGGAGAGGAGAGAGAGGATGGGAGTGAGTGGGGTGGTAGGGTTTGCAGTTTGGACTGGGGAGGGGGGTTTCCGAAAATCGTCATGCGGGCGGTGTTTTGTAAAAACGACAAGAGTTTTCGATTTTTTCTTCTTCAGGTTGAAATAAAATTTACAACAGGGATCTATATGCAAAATAATATAACAGTTTTACTGTTATGGTCAGATGAGTTAGACTACTGATTGATTTCGAAAAAGTATAAAGGTCTTTTTGCAAAATCGCTAGGCTGAGCACTGATAGACACGCGTCCCATTTTTACCGTGGGACTCGGGGAGCACAGCGCAGGGTAGGAGGTTTTAACTATTGCGATGAAGACAAGGCAGAGAGATAGAAAATTTTAGATAAATATTTTAATCCTTATATATATTTTGAGAATCCCAAAAATTCCAAGGAAAAAAATCCTAGAGACATTTTGGGACACGTGAAGTTCAAATAAAATACTTAAATCTCGTAAAAATATTTTAGAACTTTCCATTAATTGGATTTAGCTCTAGGAAAAAGTGAGAATTAATGCCAGAAAATTCTGGAAAATTCTCGAAATATTCAAAAGATGGATAATTATATTCGAAAAGATATTCACAACCCAAAATTAAAATTTTGGGGTGGGACAGAACTACCCCTTAAACAGAATCTCGTCCCAAGATTCGCAAAGTCTAGGGGCAAAGACAAAAGATCGGACGGAGAGATTCAACGAGAAGGACAGAAGACGGGTAGCGAGAAGAACATATTTAGCCTTAGATCATCAGAGCTTGCTTTGTCTTTGTATGAGTAGGTGGCGCCGAGGAGATACTATGAGGCGACTGTTGTCACTGCAGGCACAAGCTCCGCAAGACATCAACGACAAAACTAGAAGTTAGATCAAACAAACACACCGACAAGCATCACAAACACACCTAACTATGGTTAGTCACATAAGCATCCAAACGAAGCTAACGTGGTCATTAAGGCTATAGGGAATCATCCTAAGCATGGACTACGGCTCAAGATGTTAGCATCCTTCACTGACGTCTTTGAGATCATCCAGCATAGCATTCGACTTCTTCAGGCTTGGCTTCTTTAGATGATCCATACCTCCATTCTTCAAATCGACTATGAGGCGAACTAGAGTGATTTGGAGACATCGAGAACAAAGCCAAGGAGGGGATAAACAAATAGAATAAGAGATCAGGTGAAAAAGCATCATCCAGGACGAGATTAAGGTCCAAGGGTTTGGAATAGTGAACAAGAAAGTCACGGATATATCAAGAATGACTTTTAGATCAAGGAAGGCTTTAGAAAACGACCATTGTTATCTAGGCTTACGTCCTACAGTCGATACAGCTCTGATACCACTTCTGTCACACCCGGTTTAAAGGACATAACCGAATGCATAGCTATATGTATGCCAGAATCAAGTTTCATATATATAGAGACATTATAAGTGAAAGATCGGTAACAGTATAACGTAAAAGGGAATTAAAGCAACTAAAAGACTATCAGAGTTATACAGCTTATCCTGAAAACAAAAGCTTCAACTTCACAGGCAATCGACTGAGAGTTGCGTACGCCTAGAACTCATCACTATCTTCAAAAGACTTCACAACAACTTTCTCTTCTGAACAGCAGTAAGCAAAAGTGAGTACACTTATGGTTGGTACTCAGCAAGGCTACAAGAAATAACCAGAAAGTGATTTATATCCATCTTTAAGTTTATTAATCATGTGAGGGTCCAAGCCGCTCTTGACCGTGAGCACGGCTAACCGGTTAGTTTTAACTCTGCAGAGGTTCTACATTTTCACCACAATTCGCGTAAAAGTTCTGAAGAACTTTGAACCCAACCACCCATGTGCTAGCTAGGCACAATACCATACTTTCAAGGTGTGATTGCATAGGGACGCTACGAGGCCTTTACAAAGAATTCCTATATGTAAGTGTTGGTCCCTTCATTTGCAGTCCCTCAGAAGACACAGCTTCCTTCACCTGCTCCACCACACAAACCCAAACACCACCAAACGAGCCACCCCAACACCACATATAGTTCATCTAATTAATCAGCCAAGACTAGAGCCATATAGTATTGTGGTTGTACTGTTTTCCTGGGTGGTTCTCCATGTTCCAATTAAACAAAGTATTCTTGTAAATAAAGCATACATAGAAGTATGGTTAGGGTCACTTGTCTTTCATCAACGAAAAGCTACTCTTACTGCTCTTCATTACTCTTCAGTTCTTGCTCACTTGCAATTTTTTATTCTTCAAGCTTCAAACAACAACCCTTCTACTCGAAGCAAACATCGGGCAACATACAAAGCAAACAACAAAGTACAGCTAAGAACAGTACACCAAAACAAAAGAAAGCCTTAAAAGAACGTACTAAAGGATAGGGCTCACGGCTATGGTTACGAGAACGCAAGAAACGCGGAAAACAAAGCTAAGGTTGAAAAGAAACAGCTATAGGAAGATTTATATTATAACCAAATAGAAAACTATAAGCTTGATTTATTTAATTAGGAAACATATGTAAACGATATCTGAAAGAAATATCCATATTAACTAAATCATATTGATTTATATTTGTAAAGGCGAGTAAACTTAGTCACATTTTATTTATCAAATTTTAGTATGAATTAAACTGGTTAACTATTTAACTAGCAAATAAAAGAGTGTTGTGAGCGTCTAGCGTAAAACTTTATGATTCGTGATTTGAACTAATCAAGTTACATTAAAAGAAACATTTATATTTACATTAATCCAATTAACATTAATTATGAAAATCGATGTACAACTCTAATTAGCTTTTAATCTAAAAAACTAGTTGAAATAGATATTAATCAAATTGATTCTAAATCTATTTTAAAAACAGGAACTACAACGCAACAGCACTACTAAGCTATAGCTCATGCTAAAATAAAGCTAACGCAACGAAAGCGAACTAAAACGGAGTTAAAACGTTAAAACTAAGAGAGCTTGGGATTTGTACTATACTTGTGCTGAGACGCAATGTGACCGTCGAGCTTGGGACCGAAAGGTTGCCGGCGGGGGTCTGCCCCGGCCTTCTCGCTAGACCAAGGCTGCGCGGGCACCAGGGCACGCAGCGGCAGGAGGCTTGGCAGCGATCGACGATGGCTCCTGGTGGCGGCGCTCGGGAGGGCGACACGCAGGGAGGCGCACACGGCTGCGCTGCGGGGAAGGCAGCACGCAGGGCTGGTCGCTTCCATGTGCAGCAGAGAAGGTCGTGGGGTGCGGCGGCGCTGCTGGTGCCCCTCGCGAGCAGGGGGTGCAGATGCAGCAGGGCAAGGAAGAAGGCGCTGGCGGCGGCTGGTTTTGCAAGGCGCACATAGCTGGGGCGCAGGGGCTTAGGGATTAGGGCTTCATACAGTGCAGGCAACGTGAGCAGGAGGCCGAGGTGGACTTTGCCAACGTGAGCAGGCAGGCACAGTTGGTCGGCATGGTGGGGGCCCACAAGCAAGGGAAGGGCCCACGAGCAAGGGAGGAGAAGAAACGGGCCAGCTGAGGTCTCGTCCAGGTCGATCCATCAAGGAGCATAGGTTTGCATAAGATGAAGACAAGGCAGAGAGATAGAAAATTCTAGATAAATATTTTAATCCTTATATATATTTTGAGAATCCCAAAAATTCCAAGGAAAAAAATCCTAGAGACATTTTGGGACACCAGAAGTTCAAATAAAATACTTAAATCTCGTAAAAATATTTTAGAACTTTCCATTAATTGGATTCAGCTCTAGGAAAAAGTGAGAATTAATGCCAGAAAATTTTGGAAAATTCTCGAAATATTCAAAAGATGGATAATTATATTCGAAAAGATATTCACAACCCAAAATTGAAATTTTGGGGTATGACAGGTACCTCCGGTTTTCATTCGTTTGAGGCGTTTCTTCTCGAACCCAAAGGATGCTGAGCTGATGCGACGGTGGGATTCAGATAAGCTCAGAAGAGTGATGGAAAGCTCTGACATCCAGCTGATGCTCGATAGTGGAAGAAATTCGATGAGAAGTACTATTTGGAATTTGGAAAGGACTCGAGAAATATTCGCTTCCTGGCTCAAATATGGTGAGGTAGCAGTGGAAGATGCACTCATAGTCAAATTGTTCCCGTTGTCCCTCTCTAGATCGGCCTTCACATGGTTTGCATCACTGCCACCTAATTCCATCTACTATTGGGCCGATCTAGAGAAACAGTTACACTAATACTTCTTTACTGAAATTCATGAGATGTGCCTCCAAGATCTGATCGCGATCCGTCAGAGGAATGATGAATCGGTTCCGGAGAAAATTCAGAGATTCCGTGACATCAGGAGCCAATGCTTCAGTCTCAACTTGTCAGATAGCCAGCTTGCAGCTTTGGCTTTCCAGCGACTTCTGCCCACTCTTAAGGAGAAATACTCTGCACAGGAGTTCGAGTTGCTACATCAGCCTACATGTCATCTAGGTGGGCTTGGCGGTAAAACACTAACAACAAGTGACTATGGAATCTCTGGATATACTTACAAACTCGGCATGGATAATGTAAGAAACCCTCAAGCTTGATTTCTTGACCTCATCGATAAATTCGTGCACACCAACAATAAACTCAATTGAACGTCGATCGGTATTGTACATCCATTCCCGACTCATCTGAAAAAAATAAAAAGTAAATAGACTGATTGCTTATACCTGACAAATAAAATTATGCAAGATACATAAGGTATTAGATATACTACTACGAAGACTTCTAATTAAGACTTATAGAGTTGAATACACTTATAAATTCAAATATAATTGAATACACAAGTCAATACAATTTATTTTGACACTTTTGTTTGAAACCGGCATCTCCACATATTGACTTTCAGATATGCTTCACAGTTCAAGGGTAAGGGACATTTGTTTTTGAATGTATTATTTCTGTGCTTTTCCAACATTGTCTTGGATGTATTAAAATTTTTCAGGCTCACACAAAAACCATCGAAAAGTAAAAAAAATCCATCAGCAGTGGCTGCAACACATCAAGAAATTGCATGGCCTCCACACCACACTCAGTGAATGAGCCAAATCTTGGAGAAGATCCAACTTAACGTCATTTACAAATTTTCATCTCCAACATTTAGTTGATGACTCATTAAATGATTTGGTGTCCTTTGTTTTTTATGAGAAGGGTGCAGTGACGGCTATGCATTTTCTAAATGCGCAGCAGCCATTGTTGATGGAATTTATTATTACTTGTTGATAGTTTTAGTGTAAGCTGGAAAAATTTTAATACTCCCAGGGCTATGTTTGAAGAAGCATAGAAACTATATCAGAAACTGCCCTTATATACATCATTGGAGTATCAAAATAATTCATTTTAGAATTCGTAATTACAACTAAAACTTCATACACTATCTCACATGAGTAATAATTAATCATAAAATAAATAAACTAAATCACCTACTAACTAAAAATCAATTAATTTTCACATGTATAACAATTATTTCACTTGTTAAGTATATATAAAAAATTAAAAATATAATTATCACATTTATATAACAATTATAAACTAAGTCACTTGCTAACTATATTAAAAAAACAATTACCGCATATATAACAATTATAAACTAAATCACTTTCTAACTACTTCTAAAAAGTTATTATCAAATGTATAACAATTATAACCTAAATCACCAGCTAACTACATCTAAAAAATTAATTGCAAACACTTGTAGAAAATTGCTAACCTCTTTTGCTAATTTCTTTTTTCAAAAAATTTCCTCCGCACCCCCTCATTCTACTGCCATGAACAGTGGTTGAGTTCATGCTAACTTGGAAAGAGGAGGGACTTGGTAGTTATAGGCAACGATATTAGTATCAGATCATGGCGTGACCCGGTACTAATAGTGCGGACATTAGACCTGGTACAAATGATGGAGCATTATTGGTACTGGGCCATGCCACGACCCGATTCCAATAGCCCTCTCTGGCAACCCGGCATTGCAGCCAATAGCCCTCTCTGGCAACCCGGCATTGCAGCCAGTATTTTTAATCTTGATCTATATGCTGTTTTCTAGTAGCGTTGACAAAGACACCTTTTATCCACGGTGCACATATTAAGGTTCGCGGATGCAACAGGGGCTCGCGGTCAAGCGGATGCAACAGGGGCTCGCGGCCGACTGGGAGGGGTGGACGGCCAGATCCGTTCGGGTAGATACCCGAGAGAGGGAGGGAGAAGCGTGGCAGGGTAAGCGAGAAAAGAATGGCCTTGTTTTGGTTTGTATTCTAGAGTTCCTAAAATGTGTTTTCTAGGTTCCGCATGAAGTTCTAAATGAAGTATATTTACAAAAGCTCTTCAGGGATAGGTGTAACTTTTCACGATGAATTGGATGACAGTAATTAATCGATGACTGGCTACAGTGATGCTACAGTAACCATCCTCAAATCACACAGTCAAATGTCTCATTAAATTCTTTAGGATTCCTAGCGAAGGGATTCTGGAGTTGGTTTTGTAAACTGTCTTTGTTTGACACATCTAATTAGCGGTCAAAGTCAATTCTAAGGATTTCTAGGGAATTAGCAAACAAGGCCATTAGCGTTGGGCAGGGGAGCATGACGAGCTAGCAGCAGGTAAGTGAACCGAGCGTTGAGAGAGAAAAATCGATTTTTGACGCAAGCATTCTTCAAATGGCAATTTTTGTGAATCTGCTCTCCCTTCCACCTTTCTCACTCGACTCAGATAGATGGATCCAACATGAAGGATACATTGAACCGATCTATATGAAAACACTTCAAAAAAATTTCATTCTTTACTATAGAAATAATAGGTTGGTCCAATTCTAGGTCATAAAGTCCAACGCCACGGTGCACATCGGCAGCTCACACACAGCGAGCGCAGCCACGTCGTGCAAATCCTTCCATCATCGCCAGTGACACACGAACCTCTAGGGCCCCAGGGGCCGCGGCGTCGTTTAGTCGCAAACCCAAAACCTGTCGATTCCGACGGAACCCACAAAGCCATCACCGCTACGAACGACCGACAAGAGCGAAAGCCAGAGGCACTGCGATAGATTGAAAATGAAAAACAATCCCGACTGGCAGCTAAACTGAGAACGATAGCAATGGTTTCATTCTGAAAGTTGATCACATGACTACCACCCGGTTAACAATTTGGTTTAACAGCTGTAGCATCAGGTATTCCGTATTCACAGAGGGACATATTCATGGCTAGGCCAGATGCGGTGCCTAGCTCTAGGAGCTAAAGCGTTAATCTGTGTTCCAGCACATAAAAGCCGAGCTCTTAATGTCAATTCTCATGTCTTGAATGGGAAATTACCAATAACCGACAAGGACGCCAGGAGTTTTTGTGTGGATGCCCAATTAAATGCCATGCTTAATCCATTTTGGAATCAGAAATGTCCTGGTCACGCTCACTCTCTTCCGACTTTCCATGGGTTGCAGCCTCATGCATAGTCTTATTCTGTTTTGATACAGCCTCCAGGTTCTTCTTGAGCCTTCGAATTTCTTTGACATAGTTGTGGAGCCGGTCAATGATTAAAGCAAGGAACAAGGAGTATCCTGAAAGAATATGATGCTGTGAATTAGAATTCACCCATAAAACTTCACAAACTGCATCGAAGAACATATATATTGTGCTGTGCGTGCAAGTGGAACTGCGATCTGAGTGGACTCGTTGCTCACAGCGATCAATAAAACTAGTGGTTCTTTATGGTCACATATGGAAGGGAGTATAAATTCTAAAGTTTTAATCAGAATCAAATATAACAGCAGATATAAGTGGAATCATATGGATTAAGATCATAAAGACATTTAGGGATAAACTTGCAAATTCTGAGCCAAGCAACTAGTGAATGAGGATGGGCACAGAATGAATTCAAATATCTCATTGGCTGCTTTCTGGAAACACAAACGCCCTTGCCTTAGATTTTCTTTGAATACACTAATTATGTTCATAAAGTGTTAAACAAGTTCCATATGAGAATGCATCAACTTAAGGGTTGAATGACGAACAAATACAATGCACACAAAATAACAAACTTAAAGATGATTAAAAAAGATTAACTATGATGCAAATACCAAGGATAGGTCACTGCAAACCTAATTACATCCATACAGCAATAGAATTCTAAGAACAGTCACATAATAATATGCACAAAATATTCTGATACTGCACGATTCCATCTACTCATTTCACATTTAAGGCTTCAAACGCAACCATACTGGGAACCTTCAATACTTTGGATCTCAAACAAATATGTCGTGTATAAAGTTAATTGGGATCAACCTCAATTTTAACTGAAAATATAACAATATGATTTGCAATATCCATGATCTACATTACAACTTAAGGTCGAGAACGGCCCCTAGGATACCGAAGATACATAGTGCAGGAACAAGAAAATGAGACACCAAAAAACAGGTTATTGTTTTTGTATTAGGATAGACTGCTCTTGAATATCCTATTGGAGGACATAATGGAATTGATGACAGAAAAAGGGCATTGTATCATTGAAATGTGTCCAGCATAAAAGACTGGTTCTACCAATTATTCACACACATATACTACCCTAAACACTCCAGGGGAATACAAAACACTCCATGTGGAACTCTTCTGGATTTAGCTTCTTCGTTATGGCAGAGTTTGATTTACCTTTGTGCAAGGATTCATAGAACAATGCATAGTACATTATGAAAGAATACTAGAGATACAGGACAGGGTTTATAATGGTGAAGTAAAAAAACAACGGTTCATGTGACAACCATATTTTATTGGTGTACAATATTCAGTAATGGTATGATATTTCATCAAGCCTGTTCGGATAGGGGGTCTGATATCCAAAGCATTATAGTTTAGTACCGATTTAAATGAAATTCTAAAATTTCCTAGAGCAAAAGCCTCATCCAAAAAGGGGGCAAGTCTAATAAAACAGAGTTTACCCTGAGCTCAACTATCAATCTAAACCACTTGGTGAAAACTGCAAAGTGAAATTTAGGGACATCAGAAATGGAAATTTTGATATGCATCATCCCAGTATGTACCCGTTCGTGGCACTGCTAAACTGATATTTCAGAATAAAATCCTATTTTCCTGTATCGTGCAACAAGACCAATTCATCCGTTCTCCAAATTCCTACACATGGGAAGCCTCACCAACACAACCGCCGCGACTTTTAAGATGAATAGATCTTGGATGAAATTAAAGAGGGGAGAATGCGCGAGGGCATCAGAAACTGCGCGCACGTACCCATGAGCGAGGCCTCGAGGAGGTGGCGCGCGAAGAGGATTTGGTCGGTGGGGGTGAGCCCCACGACCCCGGCGCCGTCGAGCTCCCCCTCGGCGTGGCCGCGGATCTGGGCCATGCTGTGGAGGCTGGACGCGAGCACGACGAGAACAGTGGCCGCCACGGTGCGCACCATGACGGGCCCGCGCCCCCGCTTGAGGCGATCGAGCGCGAGCACGGCAAGCTTCCGCAGCGGCGTCTTGAAGAGCAGAGTCGCCGCCACGGCAGCCTCCGCTGCGAGCACGGTGAAGAGGAGCTGGATCATCGCGCCGGGCCGTGTTGGCGGAGGGAAGAGAGGAGGAGGAGCCGAGGAGGCAGGGGTTTGGCCGGGATTTGTTGGATCGAGGCGTCCGTTCCCCTTTTCTCGGCGACTCGCCGGAGCGGTGCCTTGCCTACCGCGTGGTTGGTTTTGGAATCTTAGAACTACTAGAAGGGCACTGGGGCAGAGCAGTGTTTTCCTTACCGCTCGGTAACCCCCGGTTACCGCCGATTTTTACCGATACCGCTACTAGGCTGAATTTAAAATTTCGCCTGAATTTAAAATTTTCAAAAATATTTGAAATAAAAAAGGAAAAAATATGGTATGAAAGTAGAGATGACATACATCATTCTAATATAGAACATGTTCAAATATTTAACTGTTTGGGCACTCAAAAAAATAAAAAAACTTTCAGACCGGTAATCCCAAGTGGTATCCTCTAATCCCGAGCGGTATTCGGCGTTTTCCGGGCAGAAATCGGCGCGTTTGGACCGGAAACCACTGCATTGTGAGTATTTCTTGATTTTACATTGATTTTTAGATGTTTGTTGTGTAGCTATATTCAAAAACATGTGTTCATATTAGCTATATGGATCCATTTGTTCATGGTAGTTGGATGTTAATTTGTTCATTTTAGCTATATGTATATATGTGTGTTCATATTTCAAATATGTACATATATTTGCATTTGTTTATTTGTTCATTTGGACCGGAAACCACTACTATGTATTATATATATTGACGATGATGATTTGTGAGGACTATGATTGTGATGATTTGCATGGACTATTGTTGTGATGATCTATATGGACTATGGATGTGAATTTCTATTTTTATGGATATGAACTTCTATTCTATGTATGTGTAAATGTTATATAATTGTTTGATATATACCATCAGTAATGATATTTACAAAATTACGGTGAAATGCTGCCAAAATTTTTAATTTTCCAAAGTCATACGGTGTTTACCGGTTAAAAACGACGGTTACCGGTCGGTAAACATCGATTACCGGTCGGTAAACAACGGTTACCGGTTTTTTGAATTTGAATTGTCATTTCTAGCGGTTTCCGACGATTTACCGCCGGTTTACCGATACCGCTAGTTGGCGAAAATCGCTTTACCGTCGGTAAGGTGAACCCTGGGGCGGAGTAGTGGGGAAACCGGGAAAGCGAGGAAGGAGAACAAGAATGCCCCGCCGCCCTTGGATTGGATGGAAGGTCAAGGACGGCGTCTTGGAGCAGCGTACTTCGGAGTACTAGACGGTTTTGTTGGGCCGTTCTTGCCCGTCTAGGACTTCCTGTACAAGTTGTTTTTGGCAGCGAGCCAATAGTCATCCAGCTTTTTGATCTAGTAGCAATACAA
This sequence comes from Panicum virgatum, assembly GCF_016808335.1. Taxonomy (NCBI): domain Eukaryota; kingdom Viridiplantae; phylum Streptophyta; class Magnoliopsida; order Poales; family Poaceae; genus Panicum; species Panicum virgatum. The sequence goes on along the minus strand of NC_053148.1, from coordinate 30,946,947 downwards.
GCCAAGTATCTCTCTATGACCTACTAAGCTTTTGCAGAAATTATATGAGTAAACTTGGTTCCTAAGCAAAGCCATGTCTTTCCTTGCTCAGTTCGGCTTCTGATCAAGAATTTGTGATTGCCGGATGGAAGAGTCAAATTTGCCTGCCCGTGAAAGCAAGGAATAACTTGTTTATTAGCCCAAAAAAAAATCACTTGCTGGAGAACTGAAAACATGTCATATAGCTATTTTATTGTAAACAATATGCCTTTCACGCCTCATCTCAAAACATACCAGATGTGGTCTCTTGTTTTAGCCTTAAACATCAACACGGTTGTGTTATGTTATCAAAAAAACATGGCTGCGATATGGTAAAATACTACTTTTATGATCACTAGGTCTTTCCCCTGTGCGTTGCTATGGACCAAACCAATATAGAGTCATATCATGTTAAGAAAAATGATTTAAATTTTAAAATTAATCAAACTAAGCTAACATAGTTTATTGTAGGAAAGCAAATATTGTAGGAAGGCAAGCATGGATACTTGAGCTCAACCATAATTTATCGTACATGTGATCAAACACGCCATTCCAAACGGGGGGTTAAAGTAATTTATCTTGAATTACTTTAAAAATTCTCGTAGTTACTTTGTTGCGATGAGCAGGAAGGCAAGCATGGATATATGAGCTAAACCATAGTTTATTGTACATATGTAACACGGCTTTCCCAAACATAGAGAAATTCAAGATAAATTTTGCATACATGATCAGCAAGTGCATTATGGATAAACAGTCTAAATTCGCAGTGGTGTACATGAGGCCAAATTCATTGCAGTGCTATCTACCACCACTTCGGACAATGGTGAAGAGCGGAGCTGACAGCTGAGGCAACATGTAAGCCTGCCTGCACCCGTCGTACTCTAAATTCATTCTCTAAAAAGAATATCCAGTCTTGATCATCAAGATTCTCTACTATATACTCAGTTTTCCCGCATCCGTCATACTCTATATTTCATCCTCTATTCTAATTACCACAACGAGGGGCCCACATGTCATTCACTGGTTTATATTTTATCCCCCATCCCATCCACCCACCCGTGAACCTGTTGGAGTAATGGGCTTGGCCCATTTATTCTAAAGCATTAAAAGAATTTAAAGCCCACTATTAATGCTAGGGAATCAATGTTTAATTCCGTACCGGGAATTGAGGAGGATCTCAACCGACTTAAAAGGTGGACTTCTTGTACACCACTTGTGAAGCCGGTAAGAGGAGGACGGTGAACCACACGCGCGCGCGCTCGCTCGCCTCGCCGCGCCGCGCCGGGCCGGGCCGTGGCCGTGGCCGTGGCCGAGGCGCGGCGAGGCGCGGCCGGACGGGCGGTGCGATAGCTATTTTGCCGTTGACAGCAATTAATCGTGCGATTAAACGTGCAATTAAATCTGTAATTAATGGCCATAACCGCATCACCTAAATGACTCTGATGGTGTCCGGGTTCAACGATCCTGAGCACCTGAGTCACTATATAAGGAGTGCTATTCCCCTCATCCATCCTGCACCAGAGCACTGAGGCAACTCGGCTCCTCTCTTCTCCCTCTCCAGTTGCAACAACTGAGTTCCCCAACGCTAATTTCTGCGCGCACAGAATTAGCATGAGCAGGCCTCCGAAACCTTGCTCGCCTTGAGATCCTGCACGGGATAGGCGGGCAATCAGGTTTTTGGGTAACGCTTTAGCGTGACTGCTCAAAAATACTAAGGCTTTGCCCGATTGTACGACTACTTCCTGGTGGACGAGCCGAACGACTACGTCAACTACATTCTGGTGGCCGAACGACTACGTCGACTACATCTTGGTGACCGTTCGTGGGACTGCACTGCGAACTTCTTCCTGCACCGATTTAGTTCGACTACTTCGACTGAGGCCAACCGAGTAGATGTCTACTCCAGTTGGTAACAGCGCAGCCAATGCCTCCGGCAACGGCCCCGCTTTAGGGTACTCCCTGAAACTTTGGTTATTTATATTGTTTATGCTTATATGTATGATAAGTATAAACATGTTCACATATTTTATTTTACTCCTTAAAGTCATAGAAATATTGCTAGTTTATACATTTAATTTTGGAATTAAAATATACCGAAAATTGCCTATATTTCTAACAATCCAAAAACCTGATTATGTTAATAGGCTTTCGGTATCTAGCTTTGCTGCATCAATCAAACCATCACCTTTTGATGGTTCAAATTACAAACATTGGCAAGAGCGGCTTATACTGTGGTTAACACTATCGAGAGTGATCCATGTGAAAGAGGGTAAGCCTGAACAATTCTCTCCAGAGGAAGGGAGTGCGTTCGATGAGGCTGATATCCTCTTTCGAGGCTTGATCATTAGTGTTCTCGGTGATAACCTGGTGGATTCTTATATCCGGCTGCCAACTGGCAAAGCTTTGTGGGATGCTCTTGAGGCTCAATATGGAGTATCTGACGCCGGGAGTGAATTGTATATCATGGAGCAGTTCCTTGAGTACAGGATGGTCGAAGACCGTTCTGTAGTGGAACAGGCTCATGAAATACATACTCTGGCAAAAGATCTCAAAAATTGCAGCAAAGAGTCCCCATGTGTGTTACCCAATAAGTTTGTGGCTGGAGGTATAATCTCTAAGCTGCCACCTTCTTGGAGGGACTTTGCTACTTCTCTAAAACATAAGAGACAGGAGTTCACAATAGATGGACTCATAGGGACTCTTGATGTTGAGGAGAAGGCGAGAGCAAAGGACATACGTGGGAAAGGAGTTGTTGGTGCTTCAAGTGCCAATCTTGTTCAGAAGAACAACTCCCATAAGAACAAGAAAAAGCCACCGCAGAACCAACCAAAGACTAAGAAGACAACCACTTTTAAGAAGAAGAAGAAGACGGGAGCTTGCTATGTGTGTGCTAGTACGGATCACTTTGCTGCAAAGTGTCCGAACCGCAAAGGCAACGACTCCGCCAACATGGTTATTAGCGAGCCTGGAGGAACTTCGGGGTACGGTAATTTATTACCTACTGTTCTTTCAGTCTTTGGTTCACCCGAGTGGTGGGTTGACACTGGTGCTAATATTCATGTTTGTGCTGATGCTTCTTTGTTCTCTTCTTACCAGACCGGCGGGACTTCCTCCTTGCTGATGGGGAACGGATCACATGCGCGTGTTCTTGGTGTTGGTACGGTAAATCTGAAGTTTACTTCGGGGAAGACCGTGCAGCTGAAGAACGTGCAGCATGTCCCCACCATCAAGAAGAATTTAGTCAGCGGCTCTCTACTGTGTAGAGATGGTTTCAAATTAGTCTTTGAGTCCAATAAATGTATCTTGTCTAAGTTTGGTACTTTTGTTGGAAAAGGTTATGAAAGCGGAGGTTTGTTCCGTCTTTCTTTGTCAGATGTTTGTAATAAAATTGCATACAATGTTATTAACGTTGATGAAATAAATGTTTGGCATTCGAGGCTTTGTCACGTTAATTTTGGTTGTATGATGCGCTTAGCTAATTTGAGCTTAATTCCAAAGTTCACTTTTGTCAAAAATTCTAAGTGTCATGTATGTGTTGAATCAAAACAAACTCGTAAGCCTCATAAGACCGCGGAGGCAAGGAGCTTGGCACCCTTAGAATTAATTCATTCCGTTTTGTGCGAAATGAATGGAGTGTTGACAAAAGGTGGTAAAAAATATTTCATGACTTTGATTGATGATAGTACTAGATTTTGTTACATCTATTTGTTGAAGTCAAAAGATGAAGCTTTACACTACTTTAAAATCTATAAAGCTGAAGTAGAAAACCAACTTGAGAGAAAGATCAAAAGAGTTAGGTCAGATCGTGGTGGCGAGTATTTCTCAAATTTATTTACTTCATTCTGCGAGGAACATGGTATTATTCATGAGAGGACGCCTCCCTATTCACCTCAGTCAAATGGGGTTGCCGAAAGAAAGAACCGCACTCTAACGGATTTGGTTAACGCCATGTTAGATACAGCGGGACTTTCCAAGGAATGGTGGGGTGAGGCTATATTGACTGCATGTCATGTCCTAAACCGTGTTCCTACAAAGAATAAAGAGATAACTCCTTTCGAGGAATGGGAGAAGAAAAGGCCAACACTGTCATACTTACGTACATGGGGTTGTTTGGCAAAAGTGAGTGTGCCAATAACCAAGAAACGTAAGCTTGGACCTAAAACTGTGGATTGTATCTTTCTAGGTTATGCTATTCACAGCGTTGGATATAGATTTTTAATAGTGAAATCTGGAGTACCTGACATGCATGTTGGTACTATAATGGAGTCCAGAGATGCTACATTTTTTGAAAACATTTTTCCCATGAGAGATGAAACAAGTTCATCTAGGCAAGAGTTCATCAAGGATGATGGCTCTGCTGAGCCGATAGAACACAATGAACATACACTTGTAGAAAATCCTGAGGAGGATAACAATGATGCTCCGAGAAAGAGCAAGAGACAAAGGACTGTAAAGTCTTTTGGTGATGATTTCATTGTATACCTCATAGATGATACACCCAGAACCATTGAAGAGGCATATTCATCTCCTGATGCTGACTATTGGAAGGAAGCAGTAAGGAGTGAGATGAATTCTATTATGTCTAATGGAACCTGGGAGGTCGTTGAACGTCCTTATGGATGTAAACCGGTTGGATGCAAGTGGGTGTTCAAGAAAAAACTTAGGCCAGATGGTACTATTGAAAAGTACAAGGCTAGGCTTGTGGCCAAGGGTTATACACAAAAAGAAGGAGAAGATTTCTTTGACACTTATTCACCAGTTGCCCGATTGACCACAATTCGAGTGTTACTTTCCTTGGCAGCCTCTTATGGTCTTCTCGTTCATCAGATGGACGTTAAGACGGCTTTCCTCAATGGAGAGTTAGAAGAGGAGATCTATATGGATCAGCCGGATGGGTTTGTATCAAAGGGTCAAGAAGGAATGGTTTGTAAGTTGTTAAAATCTTTATATGGTCTCAAGCAAGCGCCTAAGCAGTGGCATGAAAAGTTTGATAGAACTTTGACCTCTGCCGGCTTTGTTGTGAACGAAGCTGACAGATGTGTGTACTATCGCTATGGTGGGGCTGAAGGAGTGATTTTGTGCTTGTATGTGGATGACATACTGATCTTTGGCACTAGCCTTAATGTGATTAAGGAAGTCAAAGAGTTTTTATCTCAAAATTTTGAGATGAAGGATCTGGGAGAAGCTGATGTTATCCTTAATATAAAGCTGGTAAAAGAGATCAATGGTGGGGTGATTCTTACACAGTCTCACTATGTGGAGAAGGTGTTAAGTCGCTTTGGTTATAGCGACTATAAACCTGTCTCAACACCATATGATGCCAGTTTAATTCTTAGAAAGAACAAAAGGATAATGCGAGATCAGCTGAGATATTCTCAGATCATTTGTTCATTAATGTATTTAGCGAGCGCTACAAGACCTGACATCTCGTTTGCTGTAAGCAAACTGAGCCGGTTTGTTTCAAACCCGGGAGATGATCATTGGAAGGGTCTTGAAAGAGTAATGCGCTATATGAAGGGGACAATGAACTATGGAATTCACTACACCGGGTACCCAAGGGTACTAGAAGGGTATAGTGATTCAAATTGGATTTCTGATGCTGATGAGATAAAGGCCACAAGTGGATATGTGTTTACACTTGGTGGTGGAGCTGTTTCCTGGAAGTCTTGCAAGCAGACCATCTTAACGAGGTCAACTATGGAAGCAGAACTCACAGCATTAGATACCGCCACTGTTGAGGCTGAGTGGCTTTGTGAGCTCCTTATGGACTTGCCGATAGTTGAAAAACCGTTACCGGCAATCCTAATGAACTGTGACAATCAAACGGTAATTGTCAAGGTGAATAGTTCAAAGGATAACATGAAGTCATCTAGACATGTGAAAAGGCGGTTGAAATCTGTCAGAAAATTGAGAAACTCCGGAGTTATAGGCCTGGACTATGTTCAGACGGCTAAAAATCTGGCAGATCAGTTTACAAAGGGTCTTTCACGAAATGTGATAGACAATGCATCTATGGAATTGGGCTTGAGACCCACGTGAGTCATTCTATAGTGGAAACATGTCCTATGTGATCGGAGATCCCGTGAATTAGGATGGTGAAACAAACTAAAGCCTGACTGTGAGAAGAGAACCTTTGTGAAAAGGGCTCATTCCGTGTATAAGGTGCATTTCTCTTCTAATCTGTATGGCAGGTTGGTCTATACCTTAATGTGTGCCAGGTGGTTTCTTTTAAACAAATGAGTTGTTTTCTTGAAACAAAGATGTTGTCCTACAGAACATCTGAAAGGAACACACCTATATGAGTTTGACCACTGGTCATGGTCTATGAGAATTGGGTATTCTCTAGAAACTCATGAAGGGCCTGGAGTATGACTTATAAGCTCCAAACCGCGGGGATGCTTTTGCAGCCTAGTACCAGTGTAGGGCTCTGGTCAAACTTGTTTGCACAAAACTGGCAATTCAAGGCATAGTCCATTGCACAGTTGTGAATAAGTGTAGCCTTTGTCCTAGATGGAAGTTCAACTTAACAGTCTCTGTCGAATACTGGTATATCAATGAGAGAATGAGGGTATTTCTAGTGTGGCTTGAATTTCTTGGTGGGGATTGTTGGAGTAATGGGCTTGGCCCATTTATTCTAAAGCATTAAAAGAATTTAAAGCCCACTATTAATGCTAGGGAATCAATGTTTAATTCCGTACCGGGAATTGAGGAGGATCTCAACCGACTTAAAAGGTGGACTTCTTGTACACCACTTGTGAAGCCGGTAAGAGGAGGACGGTGAACCACACGCGCGCGCGCGCTCGCTCGCCTCGCCGTGCCGGGCCGTGGCCGTGGCCGTGGCCGAGGCCGAGGCCGAGGCCGAGGCGAGGCGCGGCGCGGCGCGGCCGGCCGGACGGGCGGGGCGGTGCGGTGCGGTGCGGTGCGGTGCGGCGTGGCGCGGTGCGATGTGATGGCTATTTTGCCGTTGACAGCAATTAATCGTACGATTAAACGTGCAATTAAATCTGTAATTAATGGCCATAACCGCATCACCTAAATGACTCTGATGGTGTCCAGGTTCAACGATCCTGAGCACCTGAGTCACTATATAAGGAGTGCTATTCCCCTCATCCATCCTGCACCAGAGCACTGAGGCAACTCGGCTCCTCTCTTCTCCCTCTCCAGTTGCAACAACTGAGTTCCCCAACGCTAATTTCTGCGCGCACAGAATTAGCGTGAGCAGGCCTCCGAAACCTTGCTCGCCTTGAGATCCTGCACGGGATAGGCGGGCAATCAGGTTTTTGGGTAACGCTTTAGCGTGACTGCTCAAAAATACTAAGGCTTTGCCCGATTGTACGACTACTTCCTGGTGGACGAGCCGAACGACTACGTCGACTACATTCTGGTGGCCGAACGACTACGTCGACTACATCTTGGTGACCGTTCGTGGGACTGCACTGCGAACTTCTTCCTGCACCGATTTAGTTCGACTACTTCGACTGAGGCCAACCGAGTAGATGTCTACTCCAGTTGGTAACAGCGCAGCCAATGCCTCCGGCAACGGCCCCGCTTTAGGGTACTCCCTGAAACTTTGGTTATTTATATTGTTTATGCTTATATGTGTGATAAGTATAAACATGTTCACATGTTTTATTTTACTCCTTAAAGTCATAGAAATATTGCTAGTTTATACATTTAATTTTGGAATTAAAATATACCGAAAATTGCCTAGATTTCTAACAGACCCGTCGGGCCCCCCCCCCCCCTCCCCCTCTCTCTTTCCTCCCCACCCTCGCCGGTCGGCCCGCCGCTACCGCCGCGGCGTGCCCGGCACCCGCACTCCCTGGGAGCTCCCCAAAACCAAAGTCTGCGGCGCGCCCGCCACTCCTCTGGGTGCTCCCAAAAACCACACGGACACGGCGCCTAGGACCACGGCCGCGACAACTCGAGCACGGATGCCGGAGCCGCCGCGTGAGGACAAGGTCGTGGCACCGGCGGCGGGCTGGGCGCGGCGGACGGCCCCGTCCCCTCCCCTCCATCCCCCTTCCCCTGCCCCGGCGGCGGCGTGCGGGCGGCCCGGCGGTGCTCGGGTGGCCCGACGGCCAGATCCGCGCCGCGCTGGCCAGATCCGCGGCGGCCATGGCGAGCGGCGGCGGGCCTCATTACGGCCATGGCGAGCACCGTCCGCCCTCGCTCTCCTCTCCTCCGACCGCCAGTGGCTTCAGGCAGATCCAACGGCGGCACGGGCACTGGGTCCGGGTCCTGGTCCTGGTGCTCCTCCCGCTCATCGCCGAGAAAGCGTTCCCCCTCCCCCTCGCCGGCGCGGGAGATCGCCGCGAGGAGCGCTTTGAGTAGCCTGTCCCGTTCGGTGGCCTCGTGCTCGACGCGGGCGCGCAGCGCTGCGGCGTCGACCTCCGCGTCTGCGAGGCGCGTTCGGAGCGAGGCAACATCGTCCCCGGCCGCGGCGGCGCGGGCCAGGAGGCGGTGCTCGGCCTCCATCCATGCCGCTCGGTGGCCCGCGAAGATCTCGGAGGCGCGGAAGCACGGCGCGGCCCTCCCCTGCTCCGCCGGTGTGGACCTGCGCGGCCTCGACAGCGTGGCCTCGACGGCGAGGCGGCGGCGATGGCGGACCTGCGTGGCGGCGGCAGAGGCTCGGCAGTTGCGGCGCGCGCGGGCGGAGACGAGGTGGGGCCGGTGCAGGCGGTAGCAGACCTTCCGTACAACCCTAGGATGGCGGACGGGAGCTCGTCCTAAACTATAGCGGACGGGGATGCAGTACCCGCTGCGGGCTTATTTCCGCTAAAGTGGAACGGGAAGATAGTGTAGCGTGTCATTTTCAGTATCCGGTGCGCACAGCCTAAGTACTCTATCTCCAATTACTACCAGACTTGTCTTTGTCATCTTGGAGAAAACGCTAACTTCGCAATTGGTCTCAAACTGAACATATACTGAACATATACTTAAAAGGATTCACATGAAGGTACAAACCAGACTTCACATGAAGGTACAAACCAGACTTCACATGAAGGTGTACACTTAGGCCAGTCTTAGTGCAAGTTTCATTGCACAGTTTTCAAAAACAGAGAACTAGGTAATTGTGTCATTTGGGTTTCATGGGGATGAAACTCTCCTCTCATCCCATGAAATTCTCTCTCCTCTCTCCTCATAATGATGATGCCAGTCATCAAAAATGCTGATGTGGCATCTAGAATTTAATGCATGAAACTCTCTATGAAACTCCCATTAAGAATGGCCTTGAAGAATTCAATCTCCGTATGGGACCACATATTCAATATCAATCTTCTTAAGTATTGAACATCATTAAGTAACAATCACTACTAGAAAACGGGTCATCGGTCCAGACCAAAAGTACCAGCTACTGTTGCAGCTGATGCTGATGCGTAGAATTAGTACGGCTACAACAACAGCTGGTACAATCAGCCCTTGGATTGGATGGCTATCATCAGATTCACATCCACCCCGACGATTAAAGCAAAGAAACATTCTCCCTTATGGAACGTATGCATACCGAAGGATGTCATTCGGCCTTTGCAACACTCCTGCATCGTTCCAAAGGTGCATGATGTCTGTCTTTATCATGAAAATTTTCATGGACATCTTTTTCGTCTATGCAATCATTGTCTTGCGAATTTAGACAAGGTCTTGAAGCGGACCAACGAGGATCAGTACCAAGGCCCACCTGTCAGCTGCTTAGAGGAAGGCAGACTCGGGGGAGTGCCACCTAGGGTCGGCCAACCTTGGACAGTCTCCCATCCAGGTGCATTTTGACATGGAGTGCCCCTACTCTTCCTCAACCCAGTGGCTAAGGTTTTCATATGAAGGGATGGCGGGAAACGCCCTTAGAAGCTATAAAAGGAGGAGCTCACCCCTCATTAAAAACAACACATTTGGAGAGAAGAATGAGAAGGGGAGGAGTCCACCTTAGAGCTACTTTGTAGAGAAGGTTAGGGAGTGTGTGAGGAGAAGTCGAGAGGGGTGCCAGAGTTGTCGGCTTCCCTCTGCTTGTACCTTGGCAATACAAGCCTCGTTCGAGTAATTAGCCAGGTTATCATCTACTTTGTGAGTTCTTATCAGAGTTAAGTTTTCGTTATCATTCGCTTGCGGGATCATCATCCATCCTTGTGTGAAGGGTGTTCTAGCTGAAGGACTCAAGTCTTGAGACAGAGTCTGGCCGGGACTAGAATAGGAATTGATAGCGTAGACATGGTGTCTATGCTTGACGTTACCATTGTTTGCATCCCTTCCCCATGGTCTGTCGGGGTAGGCGCTAGGTGGTGACAGCCTTGAACGTCCTTTGCAGTCCCCCATATTCGGGTTGGGGGTAGAGCTAATAGCCGGGTACTCTTGGCAAACCAATAGTAAGCTAGTGCTCGAAGTAATCGAGTGAGAACTGGCTTTATCTCTCTTAAGTATCTCTTCTCCTAGACAACTACATTACCCAAAGGTCATCCTATCTTTTTTTCTCCAGGCAAACTAGCTAAAAGACATTTACATCCTTATTCCTTGTGGAAATACGATACCCTTGGATACTCATGAGTGAAGTGCTACAACGGTATCTCCGTGCGCTTGCGGATCCAGTCTGTGAACGTTAAGAAATACCAACAAGCCCCTCGAAGGGGCATGAACAGAGCTGTCGGCGACGAGGCAGTGCTTTACCATATTGGCGAGCACCTCCTTGGTCACTTCACTTTCTCCATTGAATGTGGTGGGTCGAGGCTTCGCTCGTTCTCCCTTGGGTGCCATGGTTTCTAAAGACGCAATTGTAGATCTCTCGTGCACAAACAAAAAGAGCTCACTAGGACATGCGAAGGGCTGTGGCGCTTTGGAGGAGCTCCAAAAGGGGTTCAACGAGAGTGAGAACGTGATGAAAGAGATGGAAGCGTCGGTTTATATAACACCAGGATAGCGGATCCTAAAAAGGACGTCTTTGCCCTCACGTCGCCGTTGTCTTCGGCAGAGTTCCAGGTGCTTTCTAGTCTGTACTAGGTGGGCCTTAACATTTATTTCTAGTTTTGTTTCTTTTATTATTTGTTGCTATAGCACGACGGCCCTCTCCACGCTGCAGGGATGGCATGAATTAGGATCCGAAGGGTTGCGCTTCGGCTTGCATTGCACGCGCTGGACTGTCAAGGCCTCGATCTTCCAAACAAGGCCGTCAACCTTGAGAGGCTACTGTTGGCGACACCACCTTCGGACGCTGACCGAAGGGCCGTGCCGACAAAGACCATCGAAGCACAGGGAAAGGCGATGGCGGAATCAAGGTCAAGATGCTTCAGTGTCAAGAAGCAGGGTCTGCCATCGGCCGAAAGCCATAGGCTGAGCGAAGGGTTGAATGCGCCTTCGCGCGTTCCAGTCGGGAGCATTGCCGAAGACCGACTGAAGGCCGACATCTACGTGTCTTCCAAAGAGTAGGTGTAAATAAGGAGGCAGAGCTGTAAAGAGAGCCCGGATGTGAAATTACTAGTACCCCAGGATTATTCGAGGGATATAGTAGTTGAGGAGCATAAAGGTGTAAATGTCGAAAGGGTAGTTGAACCGTCCCTATAAATACACCTGTAATTTTAACTAATGGGATGGATAATAATACCCCTGTAATTTTAACTAATGGGATGGATAATAAGAGGCTGAAAGAGCACTGTTGAGAGCGACGAAGATGTCTTTATGTTGTTATTGTCTCTGTCAGTGTTTTTCGAGGCTGTTGTGGTGCTCCACGGCTCCAGGGATTGCCATCCACCAATACTAAACTTTATTGCAAAAAAGAGACAAATAATTACAGGATTTAGGGGGGACAGAATGAGAGAGTACAAAGTGGTACGAATGCAGAGCTGGAAGAAGAAAATCTATACTACATACTACATATACACAGGGAAGGAGTTACTCCACTCTTCCAATAAGGAACTTCATTTTATCACGACGGATCGGAACAATGAAGGAAGAAATTATGAAATTTTGGGTCGGGTGGACTCATGTTGTACTCGGAGCAATGATGGTGTGCCTTCTTAGATCGGGAGTTGCAACCAATCAGTCAGGGCATCTGCAAGGCGGCGCACAATGCAACATAGAATGAATTTCAATGTGTTTGGGCCGGAGAGAATAATTTTGTTGTGTTTACTATGCGGCATACCGTTTAGGCCACGATGAAAACACTGTCCAGGTTGTGGTCGGCGCGTAGGCCTGCGATGCCAGATATGCCTTTTCCCGAGAGATACGCTGGATAGTTCTAGTGTAACGAATGTGGCACTATTTATGCCATTTCGAGTGATTTTGGTGATCGTATGACAACACAATCAATGTGACTAATTGTTTTATTAAGTGAACATTTCTAGATCCCAGGGACGAAGTAAAAAGGCCATACAAAGCAATACACGAAGAAAGAACTCAAAGAAACACTGAATTGGAAGAGTTCTGAAGAAAACAGCAGCACCGGAAGAACCGATGCCTGTAGCATCGGTGCATCCGATGGTTGTCGGAAGTTCTGACGCCCTGGCATCGGTGCAAGTCTGAGCACCAAATGGACATCAAGCGAAGACCAAGTCAAGACTGCCAGGTCACCGGTTGAACCGACGGCGTAAAGCTAGGCATCGGTGCATTGGATGTACTATGTTCCAGAGACGATGTCAAGCACATAGGAGCCAAGCCTTCAGCACGAGTTCAACCGATGGTGCATCGGAGCAAGGCATCGGTGCAATGACGTCAGCAAGGGCAACGGCTACATGGAGATCAAGAGGCACCGGTTGAACCGACACTAAGTCATTGGTTAAACCGGTGGTTGCCAACTCAACTACAGAAGTGTCAGAGTTGCCAACGGCTACTTCAGAGCATAGAGTGACCAGAAGAACCGGTGCCCTATGCATCGGAAGTTCCGATGCCTATGCAGAAACTGGCTAATGGCTAGTAACGGCTCTCTTGAGTTGGTGGCCTATATATATGTGTTCTCCCGGCCATTTGAAGCTTGCTAGAGTTGCTGAACATCGCACACACACCCAAGAACATCTTCAAACCATCCAAGAGCATAAAGATCAAATCCTTAGTCCTTAGCACAAGCTTTGTGAGTGTTAGTGCAAGGTTAGCTCTTGAGTGAGTGTACAAGCAAGGTTTAGATCCTTGTGGCTGGTTCTAGAGTGAACCAAAAGTGTATCTCGGTGCGCCGGCATCCTTGGAGCCTTGGTGGCTCGCCGACACGTCAACGACCCTCCGGCTTGGTGTGCAGCGGGGCCGACAACTTTGTGCGGGGGACGGAGACCCCTCCTTCGTGGGCAATCTCCCTTAGTGAAGATCGGGATCAAGGTGACCGTGATTGTGTTCACGGGAGAGACTTGATTGCCGGGAAGCGATACTCTTAGTGAGTGCTTCAACAACGTGGACGTAGGGGCGCCTTTGTGGCAATCTGAACCACGGGATAAATCCTCGTGTCGAGAGTTTGCTTCCTCTAATACCTCTATTTAAACTTTCCGCATTTCATACCCCCGCCACGAACGTCCACACACAGGGTGTGGGCACCCACCAAGAGCGGGTTGTGCCTGGCCCGGCGCGCGAAACACGGGGGGACGTTTCCTTCCCCTCGAGGACACCCGCCTGGTAAAAAGATCTTCACTAGGTGGTTACGGCGCCTCGCCGCCGGACTCTATGCAAAGCCCGAGGGGGGGTGTGGCTTCTCCGTAAGAACATCATGATTACGGGAAAGCCGTGCGCTCAGAAGATAAAACGATAGGCGGCGGACAGCTTATCTCCGGGCTGCCCGTCCCATCGACTTTAAGAAGGGCGGTGTCTGGTGTAACACCCAGGGTGTTTAAAGAGAGAAATTGCATTTATCATGCATCATGATCATGTTTATGTCATCAAGCACCCTTGCATTTAAACATTCCTACATATGTGTATCTGTGCATATATTTCTCATCATGATTAATGCATGGAATAATGAGCATTTCAAAATACCCATAAATGGATAATGACCATAGCTCCAAAAATATAGCTCAAAGGAACCTTTTACCAAAACCAAAGTTGTAGGGTTTGGAAAGTTGAGCAATTTTCATGTAGATGGTTCTTCAAGTTTCTACACAAAGTTTGAAGAAAAATTTGAATTCGAGTTCGAATAAGATGTTAAGGCCTTGACAACAAAATTTCAAATTTCAACCTTGATCTGGTTTTCAAATGAAGTTTTGCCTGAAACAAAAGTTATAGGAAATAAAATTCTGAACAACTTTCATTTCTAGAGTTTTTCGAGTTTCAGCTGAAAATCTTGAGAAAATTTACGGTCAAAGTCATTGACTTCTCTTTCTCTCTCTAGCCCTCCCTTTCTCTTTCTACTCGGCTCACCCCTCCTCTGTTTCTCTCCCCGCGCGCGGAAGAGGCCGCCGGACACCTTGCCGGCGATGCCTGACAGGCGCACCACGCCAAGGTGCCCTCCCCCGACCGGCTTCCGACCAGGCCGCGCACCGCCCCTCCTCGACCCTGCCCACGCGCCACGCGGCCCCCTCTGTTCTGCAGCTCACCGTGCCGCACGCCGACGCTGGCAACCCACGCACGCCACCCCTGAAAGGCCCTTGTTTGGTTTTGGTAATTGAGTGACAACTTAAGTGGACTAATAAGTGTTTATGTTGAGATACACAGGATATTAGTCCACACAAAGATATTAGTATGAGCAACATGTGCCATGGAAGAGAAATGACTAAGGGTTGATGCTATGCTCATATAGTGTGATCGAGGAGCTCGTTGCATATGAGACATGACATGGAGTTATGTGACCAAAATGGAGAAGATCAAGACAAGGCTTGGCTTGATGGACCGGTTGCAATGGAGAAGGGCAAGTCAAGGCTTTGAAGCGAGGGACCGCGAGGCGGTGAAGCTTGGGCAAGATTTGGCGCCGATGGACCGAGACAACGGTGAAGAGCGAGCAAGGTCAAGATCGATGAACCAAAGTGGTCATGTGATGATATGGAGTGGATCATATCATTTAAGAAAGATCAAGTCAAGTGTTGACTCATGATGATGATCAAAGGGCTTGATGGAGTTTGGTGCTTGTGTGGCATCAACATTTGGGAAGATGAAATGGAATGCGCAAGGCAAAGATATAACTTGTAGGGCATTTTATTTCACCGGTCAAAGGTTGTGTAGAGAAGTGCATGACCGGATTTAGGATAGATGGCCGTACTATCAAGAGGGGCAAACTTGTTTGCATATCGGTCATCTAGTGCCACTTGAGCGATCTAACATTGCGATGTTGCTAGGATCGAGAGACGTAGTGAGATCAAGTGAAAGTTCTTTGAAAATAATTGTGAAATGCTAACAAACATGCACATGGTGTTGTTCACATGGTGGTGTTGGCACATTTGCAAGAAAGGTTTTTCGGTGTTCTTCGGAGATTAGGTTGGCTCTTGAAGTGAAATACTGCTTTGATCCATTGTGTTTTGGATCAAATATTCAGTTGGGTTGTGTAGCCCTCTGAATAAGCTTTCCATAGAGTCCAAAATCACCAAATTTGGACATCGGAGCTAAGAGTTATGGCCGTTTTACCGAGGTACATTTCTGCTGGAAATAGACCTGCGGACGGTCCGCTCCTGGGGGGCGGACGGTCCGCCGTTATCTCGGTTGTGCTCGTGCAGAACCGTTTTTGGCTCTCTTGGTGGTCCAAAATGAACTGCGGACCGTCCGGTCCATGGGGGCGGACGGTCCGCCTTTAAAAGCTGAAACGGGCGCAGAAACTTGGTAGTTCTGTCTTGGGTGTCCAAATTGTACTGCGGACGGTCCGGCCCTTGGGGGCGGACGGTCCACCTCCTACTGAAAATTCTGGGACAGAAACACTGCGGTTTTTGTGTGTGCTAACCTTTTGAACGGCGGACGGTCCGCCCCTGGGGAGCGGACAGTCCACCGGTCACTTCCAGATTTAGTCAGAGACGTTTGCAAATCGGTTGGTTCGAAATTTTGAATCGCGGGCGGTCCGCACCAGGGGTGCGGACAGTCCGGCCGGGGCTCTAACGGTCGACTCTGACACATAATCATTGCAGTTCTAGCCGTTGGTTTTGAATGGCGGACGGTCCGGTCTCTGTGAGGCGGACAGTCCGCGAAAACTCTGTTTTCACGGGATTTGAGTGTAACGGCTAGTTTGGGGCCTCCCTCTATAAATAGAGGGTGTGGCCGGCCATTTGAGGTGGCTGAGCACCTTGGGGACTTGGTGTCCATGTGTGAGAGTGCTTGAGAGCCCTCTACTCACTCTAACTTGATAGTAATCATCCGATCGAGTGAGAGAGCGATTCTAGTGCGATTGCTTTGAGAGATTGCATCGAGTGGCACTAGGTGATCGTGTTGCAAGCCGGTGTGCTTGTTACTCTTGGAGGTTGCCACCTCCTAAACGGCTTGGTGGCAAGAGGCTCCGTTGAAGCCTGCAAGAAGATTGTGCGGTGCTCCGGAGAAGAGATTGTGAGGGGTATTGTGCTCACCCCGCGGGAGCCGCGAAGAGCAACTCTAGTTGAGCGAGACGTGAAGAGCAACAAGTGGTTCGGCCGGATCATGTGCTAGAGCTCGGTGTGAGCACTCCACATGGGAGAGTGTGACTTGAGAGTCACCACTAGCAAGAGGATCGGCGGCAACCTTGGAGCTTGTCTCAACGGGGATTAGCTTGGTGGCAACCAAGTGAACCTCGGGATAAAAATCACCGTGTCAATTTTGTCTACTCTTCTCGGTGGTTTGCATTCTCCAAATCACAAGCCTTGTATTTACATTCATCTATATCTTGTGCTTGTGTAGTTACTCTCTAGTATAACTAGTTAGCTTGTGTAGCTTAATTAGTTGATTTTGCTTAGATTGTGTTGCTAAGCAAGTTGAGCTCTTGGATTTGGATTGAGTATCATTGTCCTTGAGCATCTAGTGAGCTTAGGTTTGGCTTTGTGCTTTTGCTCATTAGAATTATGTAGGAGCTCCCCCAGTTTGTGAAGTACTAGTGCTTAGGCTTGTGTGACTTGGCATTAGAATTGTTAGGAGAGCTCTTACTAGCTTGGCACTCCATTTGCTTTGTGTAGGATCTTTTTGGAGGTGCCTTAGAGTCATAGTTAGAGGGGTGAAGTCTTGGCTAAGCGAATAGTTTCAATTCTGCATAAGTTTCGGTTAGCCAGCGCAATTAGTTTTAGAAAGGACTATTCACCCCCCCTCTAGTCTGCCATCACGACCCTACAGCCCCGTCATCGCACTGAGCCATCCCGTCCACTTGAACGCACGCGCGCCGCCCTGGCCTGCTCCTGCAGCGCCGCGCCCCTGCCCTGTCCCGCATGAGTGGCATGTGCTCGGCAAGGAGAGGGGGCGGCGCTCGGCGGCACGACAGCTGAAGTGCTTGCCGAAGGACCGCCGGCAGCACTCCTGTCCAAAGCGAGGGGGGACACGTCAAAGTGTCACCCTAAAAGGAAGCAAAACAAGAAGAATCAAGAGGCTGGGAAGTACCTTGCACCCACCGGGCGCACCTGCCGCCACGTCGGGGAGAAGAGCGTCGGCTGCTTCGGCGCCGGCGCCCGTCCACCGGCTGAAGGTGAGGCCGCAGCTGAGGAAGCGCCGCCTAACGACGAGTCCACCATCATGGTTGACTCCGGCACACTTCCCCGGAGCTTCCCGGAGCCGGAGCCGGATGGTTGACTCCTCCCCGGCTCCGGGGACTCGTCGTCAGGAGGCGCTTCCCCGGAGCTTCCCAGAGCCAGAGCCGGATGGTTGACTCCTCCCCGGAGCCGGCGCGCTCCCGCTCGCACCAACGGTGCCGCCACCTCGGAGCGCCTGGCCGAGGCCATCGCCTCCACAAGGAGGAGGAGGAGGCGGCGGCGGCTGGGCCAGCCCGCGCGTGTTAGTTATCGGCAAACTGCCGATGATAATCTCCGCCGCTGGGTCCTCGCACATGGGCACCACCCCCTCGGGGAAGAAGGCCATTGCAGGGTCCCGCTCTTCCAAAACCTCACCCAACCACGCCGCCACCATGTCGGCGCTGGGGTTGGACCGTTGGACTCCGCGCCGTGTGTCACGCGGCCGGCGTCGTCGTCACCGGCGTAACGCCACGTCGGGTGGGGACGAGCTTGGAGCAGGGAGATGCAGGGCGAGAGAAATCCGCAGCCACCATGGTCGCGGTGAGGCCCATCGCCCGGAGCACGTTGATCCGGTCCAGCACCGGCCTCCAAGTGGCTCCCAACTCCGGCATCTCACTACTACAGAATAGGCCTTTGTTCCAGGTCATTTATCCCGGTTACCTTTGGGCCCGGGACAAAAGGTGGCTTTTGTCCCGGGTCCAAAGGCTAGCCGGGCCAGCGGGGGGACAGGGGCCTTTTGTCCCGGGTGGAGCCACCAACCCGGACAAAAGGCCCCCCTTTTGTCCCGGTTGGTGGCTCCACCCGGGACAAAAGGTCCAACCCCTTTTATCCCGGTTGGTAACACTAACCCGGACAAAAGGGTGACCCTTTTATCCCGGTTGGTGTTACCAACCCGGACAAAAGGCCCCTCCACGTGATAGTTCAAAAGGGAGTTATTCTTTACTGAATCACATGTACTACTTAGTTGAGTTGGCAAGGAAGCCATGCGCTAGGCAATAGGTCTTGGGTTCCAATCCCGCAGGGCGCAAATATTTTTTAGCGCGAGGGACATTTTGTCCCGGTTCTACCACCCGGGACAAAAGCCTCCAGCGCTTTTGTCCCGGCGGCCTTGTCCCGGTTCCAAAATCGGGACAAATAGCCCTTTGGAACCGGGACAAATGGCCCGATCTGTAGTAGTGTCTCCGACCACCGGGAGTTGCTCACTGGCGGCCCCCGGGGAAGACGAAGGCACGAGGAGGGGTCGTCCACCTCCACGTACAGCCACTGCCTCTCCCAGTTTTCCCACTTGCCCTTCCGGGCAAGGGGAAATAAGTCATTGCCACGCCGCCTGAAGAAGACGCCACCGACCGTGCGGTTCTGTAGGGCGACGCTGGGGCCAGGGGAGAGGGAAGGGGACCTCACCAGGCTGAAGAAGTGGCAGAACAGCGCTACCGACGGGCTCACCCCCACGAACGCCTCACACGCGTGCGCAAAAAGCGCAAGGGTGAGGATGGCGTTGGGAGTGAGGTGCACCAGATGGACGCCGTACTCCTCCAGTGCCGCCATGAAGAACAGCGAAAAAGGTGGGACCAACCCCACCAAGAGGAAGGGGAGGAAGGTCACCACCTCCCGCGTGTTCTGCAGCGCCGGGAAGGCTCCACTCCGGCGCAACACGGTGCCCGCCGGCACCAACTTCGCCGACACCCTCAAGGCGGCATCATCGTCTGCCGCCGAGGGGACGAAGTCCAGCACTCGCAGGCCGCTAGCCTGGGCGCCTCGGCAAGCCATGGCAAGAGCTGTGGGAGCTGGGGGCGCAAGGCTGTTTGACGAGAATTTGTGCAACCAATCTAAAATATGATTTCATGAATTGTGTACATGAGTCATATGAGAGGAACTACAAATTAGCTGCATGAACATCTCATCACGGGAGCTAGCTTGTGAAGCCCCAACAAGCAAATCAAGAGAGCGTGCAGATCCGTTCCGAGCATGGCTGGGCCCGTGCGGCAGCTGGCGTGGCCTAGAAGATTCTAGAAGCATAGGGACCCGTACCCTCTTTCCGTGGCAACGACTCGGCGTATTTTGGCCTGCAACAAAACGTGCTAAGTCTATCCGGCCGGGATGTGAAAATACACATGCACGCATCAATCTTAGCTTCTTACTTCTCAAGTGTGCTAGAAGCTTCCATGATTATCAGGCCCACTATGCAGCGAGTGCAGATGGCCCGGGGTGCTTATCGCAAGCCGCTCCGCATTGCACGCCGAACGGATAAGCAAGCCTGCAGGTTCTTCTCAACATACCAGGGGCGGCGGGTGGAAAACCTAGCGAGCACCTCACGCAGGACCCGGGCCTATATAAAGACCCGTGCTTCTCAGTGCTAAGGGCTTCCTTTTTTCCATCCGTCGGCGGTCAGGCGAAGACGGAGCGGGGAGCTCCATCGGAGATGCCAAGGCCGTGCAGCTCCTGCTCGCCTTGACGAGCGGAGGAGATGCCGGCGCACGGAGGGGCCAAGAGAAACACGTGCATCCATCTTCGTTCAAGCCGTCCGGCGCCCGGCCATCAGGACTCCATCGGCGGCGGCGGTGACGTAGAGCAAGAAAGCAGCACCTCTCCTCGTCGTCGACGACTCGGCCGCCGGACAGGGCGCCGCCGCGCAGACCGATGGAAGGTCAATCTCGAAGGCAGCCAAGGAAGGAGATGGCCTACAAGCTAGCTAATCATGGGTGAGTACGGGTGTTAATCTTGTTTTGTTTTCCTCTCACGCAGTTGCATACATGGGTACTGGGCAGCACATGGATCTGCTGCTTGGCCATCGTCGAGCTGAGATATTCGTCGTGAGGCCGCCGCCAGAGCTCACGCAGACGGCATGCCCGGGATGAAAGGAAGAAACTCTCACGGAGGAAGGGGCCAGTGCCCGGCCACTCCATCGCACGCAGAACAAGGTAGCAGTGCGGCGCCGCCCCCCTGCTCGTCGTCGACGTACACTTTGGCTCGGCCGCCGGTGGAGCAGCGGCACCCCTTGCGCTCATCATCGAGCTCGCCGTCCATCAACAGAACCGGAAGCCGACAACCTCGCCGGAGTCGAGGGATCGGATCGCTGGCGACAAGTCTGCACCACGCCGGCAGCAGCTTCGCCCTCGTCGTCTTCATCTACCTCATCTACATCTGCTCGTCGAAGCCCGGCTGCAGGACTGGCGACGACGGCACCGCCATGAAGCCATCGAGGAGCAGCCCGGCAAGGCTGGCGCTGAGCTTGGCCGCCGCACCAACGACGACGTTGAAGCGCGGCACCACTCAGTCGGCGCTGCATGTCGCCGAGGACGACGGCGCCAAGATGCAACGCCAAGACGGCGGGTGATGACGTGAAGGAAGGCTGCCGCAAGACGCCGTCACACCGACGTCAAGGAGCCGCGCCGATCAAGCTGGAGCCTGGAGGTCTGTTCGCCGGCCAGGCGCGTGTGTATTTGCTTGCATGCAAATCCACGTGCTTTGCCAAATGCACGTGTGCTCTTGATAGAATACAAGAAGCTACAGTGCATGCACAAACAAGTATGTGCGCCACCACAAGCAAGCTAGTGCATCTACGTGTGTAGATGTCTTGCTTGCCATCACTTCGCCCGTATACAAAACAGCTGCTGCCACGACGTATCATCGATCTGGCTTACGGCCATGCATCGACCACTACTACTCACCTCGCCATCGTCACCGTTGAGCTCGCCACGGCCGTCATTAGGGGCCAGAGGTCGGCCATCAGGACGCCGCCGACGCCACCGCGAAGACGCCAGGCGCGGCGTGGCACGACCGGCGCTTCACGTTCAAACCCGGTATCGACCCGACAACGATAATGCCGCGCGGGGCCGCCGAGGCGTGGTATGGCGAGGACGGCGCTTGACGTAGCCCAACACCGACCCGACGACGACGACGCCACGAAGACGCCGGGATGAGGAGCGACCCCACGTTGGATGGCTGTCGCGTCCCACCGACGATCCAAGAACGTGCTGAACGTGCGCTGGCCCCACGCACAAGTGCACACGTACGAGAAGCAAGCTACGGTCGTATGCATGAAAATATTCGTGCGCCGCTACTACAATAATCCCGGCCAACCCTGAGCAACTACATGCGCGCGAGAGCTAGAAGCCGGCGACCGCGCAGGACTCAAGGGATCGCCGGCCGGAGGCGCTATACGGTGCCCGGTGCCTTTTGCTGTTTTGCAGATGGAGTTTCCCTGTCGATCTGCTGTGCATTTCGTGACCACCTCAGCTCGGCCGCCGTCGACGACCACCTCGGCTCGGCTGCCGGTGGAGCAGCGGCACACCTCATCGTCGACGACCACCTCGGCTTGACCGCTGGCAGAGCGGCGGCACACCTCATCATCGACGACCACTCGGCTCGGCCGTCGGCAGAGCGGCACACCTCATCATCGACGACCACTCGGCTCGGCCGCCGGCAGAGCGGCGACACCCTCATTGTCCACGACCACCACGGCGGAACGGCCGCACCCCTCGTACCCATCATCCTCACGCCTACCTCGCTGCCGGCATGGATAGCTGGATGTCCGCTCAGGGAGCTGGGTTGGAAGAGCAGCGCCCAGAACCTTGCGTGGCGCTGAAGCATATGTTATTCTCTGTCGGTATTTACCGCCAAGCCTACTCAGGGATACCCTTAGCAGTAGGGTTTGTAGGTAGGGATCGACGACTCTGGAACTCGATGGTGCAAGGAATACAAAGATTTAGACAGGTTCGGGCCGTGAGTTGCGTAATACCCTACGTTCTGTGTGGTGGTTTGTATTGCCTTAGGTGTAGATGTGTTTCGAGGGGGTCCCTGCCCGCCCTTATATATCCGGGGGGACATGGTCACATGGAAAGTCCTAGCTGAGCACAGTTGGAGTCCTTCTATAATACGATCGGGTAGTTTCCTTGTACTGCAGCTAGTGCTATGCCTATTAGGATAATTACAAAAGAGGTAAGATACATCCAAGAGCTATCCCTTATTCTAGAACATTTTATGCCTGTGAGCAGTCCCGCTGTCCCGGGTCTGACAAGCCCCCGAGCTCTTCGTAGCCGAGTCCTGCATGCGTCGAGTACTTGGACGGCGTCTTCGAGTACTTCAAATAGTCAGAACATCCTTCTGGTTGCTTCTGAGTCTTCATTCTGATGCACCGAGTAGTTCTCCAAGTAATCGTGGTTGCTCCGAGGCTGTGAGGTGCTCAAGCCCCAAAATCTTGATCATATATGGTGCGCGAAGTACTCACGCTCCATATGGAGTAGCCCCCGAGCCTTAGGTTGAATCGCAGAATCAGGCTGAGGGACACTTCAGTCTTTTTTTCTTCTTTATTTTCCAAAAAAATTAAAAAATAAATCTCTGATGCACATATCCCGCAGCCCCCTAGTCTTGAATTTAAATCCCTCCATTTAGATTTAAGAATCAATGTAAACTCGTGGTAAAAACTGAAAACTTCCCTGAGAAGGAAAGAATCCGTTGGCATCCCAAATATTCACAAAATTACCCCTGAAGACCGTATAAAGCCGGTTGAAAGCCTCTAAGGGTTTTACCCCTTGAACTCCTGGCCGCTGTCAAACTCAGATTCACATTTGTCTCTTCTCAGTCAAAATCCAAAAGCCCCTCTCGTAGCCCCCGAGTTAAAACTCGTGACTATGAGATGGCTCCCAAGAAGAACAAGTCTAAGATTGAAGAGGGAACGATCGCCAATATGTCCACAGGTTGGCGTAAAAGCAAGATGTCTGAATCACTAGTCCGGGAGTTGGAGAGTATGGGTCTCCTCCAAGAGCAGGGCGTGAGCCAATGGGCACTGGTGAAGGAGAAGATTACCCTATGGAAGGTACTCTTGAGATCGTTATGTTTCGCGATTGTGTAGAACATGGTCTCACTCTTCCCGTGTCAAAATTTTTCTATAGACTTCTTCAGTTTTGGGGAATTCAATTACACCATCTCACTCCCCGATCCATCTTGCATCTTTCAATTTTCACTCATTTCTATGAGGTATTCCTTGGAATTCTCCCCCATTTCCAACTTTTCCAATATTTCTTCTTTCTTGTTCCAATCCCTAATGCCACCAATCCCGCCGTCGTCGGGGGATGTGAATTGGTACTCCGCCCTGAGAACCGAGGCGAGTACTTGGCTTATTATCCGGCGGGTCAAGGAGCCGAATGGAAGAAATTCTGGTTCCATATTGGGAACTTTGAATCCCCACTTCCAGAAAGGACTGCTGGTGCCCCCCAAGTCCAGGAGACTGGTCGAGTAGAGGACCTGGTGGCAAGCAAGTTGAAGCCATTCTTCGTGCGATTGCCATTATTAAGAAAAAAGGAGTCACTGGAGATCATGTGGTCTTCTCATTTATCAGTCGCCATACACAGCCTCTCCAGCTGTGAAAGCATCCTGCCTTTAGATATGAAGGTACGCAGGATCCCACTAGGATGTCCTCAGAACCAATGGCTCAGTCTGAAGTAGTAAAGAGATGCTGCAAAGTACTCGATAACTTTGACAAGTCTTTGATGCTTCCAGCACTCTTCTAGGCACAAAATCCTCCCGAGAATGCCTGGGTACGTGCTTTGGATACCATGTCGAGTACTTATAGTTAACCATTTTTTGATCTTCTGACTAAGTATTGGCTTCTTTTTGTAGAAGAATTATAAATCCTGGTATTGTATGCCTCCGACTTCTGCAAATGTTGATTCTGACGACAGCAAGAAACGAAAGGTGGCTCCCGGATCAATGTTGCAGAGGAAAGTTCCTCGTCTCGATGCCGGCCAGTAAGTATATAATATTTTGTTGATTGTATCCCGTTTGCCTCAGCTTTCTTATTCAAAATCTTGCTTGGCTAGGATCCAACATCTTTCGCCGCATGAGAAAGATCAAGTCCAAGACTTCCGCAACTGGGTGTCGAGTGGTTCGGAAGGAACTAGTCGATTAGCCCCTGATTCTCCTGTAATTGGGTAGATCAAGAGCCCGGCTGCCGGTTTCCCGGGTGCAGACACAGCTGAGGAACCAAGCGAACCAAGCCCTAAAACATCTGATACTCCTGCGGCTGATGAAGGAGCCTCCAAAGCTGGTGGATCTAGGAGTAGTGGAGTAGAAGGGTCAAAAGGTCCTTCCGTTCGACTGATATCATTCCAGTCTATGCCTCAGTCCGCCCAGAAAGAGTTGGAAAAGGAACTGTTTAATGATCCACTGTTGTCTCTAGACAATATGAAGAAACTTGTAGATTGTATGCAGTGGAACTTTAGATTTACCAAGGTGAGTCTTCTGCCACTACTTGTCTTTGTCGAGTAGTTGTTGATGTCTGACCAGATTCGCCTTGTATGTCTCAGGATGTAGCCAATCGATCTTTCTTGAAGTCTCATGCTTTATATAAGACTGTAGACAATCGGAAGATCTTAGAGGAGCAAAAGGCCATGATTGCCAAACGACTGGATGAAGCCCTTGTTGCTCGGAACAAACTTTATGAAGCAAGTCAGCAGCATCATCTGGAGATTTGTGACATGAAGTGCCAGATTAAGAACCTTGAGGAAGAAAGATCAAAACTTCAACCATAAAATTCCAGGCTTCAAAAGCAATTGCAGACTGCCCAAGCCTGTAACTACTCGATCTTTTGTCCTTACCAAGGACTGGAGTAGTATGTCCTTACCAAGGACTCGAGTAGTATGTCCTTACCAAGGACTGGAGTAATCCGTAAGACAAAACTGTTAGGTACGAACCCCGTCGGGTTGCCCAAGACGTAAATGTCATAGGGATATCCAAGGCTTACTCGAGCGAGGCGAGTAAGGTGTCTAACTTGTAGACTGGAGTAACTACTAAGATTGACCTGTTAGGGCGAACCCCGTCGGGTTACCCAAGATGGACAAAATGCAGTAGTATCCATAACATACTCGAGCGAGCGAGTAGTTTTGCCTTTATAGCAAGGCTGGAGTTCCTTATAGTTGACCTGTGAGGATGAACTCCGTCGAGTTACCCAAGATGGACAACTAGTAAAGGTATCCATACACCTTCTCGAGCTAGGCGAGTAGGTTGTGCCCTTATATTAAGGGAAAGGATGCGGCTTGTGTAGTTGTCTTGATGGAAAACTGTGTAAGCTTATCCTGAACTGGTGATGCCGTCAAATTGCCTTTAATGTAGTCGATATGCCAATAACGATCCTCACTTTATTAAGGAAATCAACTGACAGCACTAAGCTACTTGGATCAAGGACAAAACTTGCGCAAGTGCTCGATGTTCCAGGAATTCGGTACCTCATTGCCATCTGCATCAGTGATTCTGTATGAACCTGGTCTTGTGACCTTAGTTACGATGAAGGGACCTTCCCATCTGGAATTTAATTTGTGCAGTCCTGTCTCATCCTAAATCCGGCGAAGTACTAGATCTCCAATGTCGAAGGATCTTTGCTGGACGTTGCGATCATGATAGCGTCTGACTCCTTGAAGATATCTAGCCGATTGAGTTAAGGCGTTTACTCTGGCCTCTTCGACTGAATCTAACTCCAGTTGTCGAGCTTCATCTGCTTCTCCTTCTTGATAGGCTTCTACTCTTGGGGATCTCCACATGATATCAGCGGGTAGTATAGCCTCTAACCCATAGGTAAGGAAGAAAGGAGATTGTCCAGTTGCTTTGCTAGGCTGGGTTCGCTGCCCCCAGACTACACGAGGTAGTTCTTGAATCCATTTGCCACCTTTCTTGGTGTTGGCATCATAGAGTCTTTTCTTCAAGCCATCGAGTACTAAACCATTGATGCGCTCAACTTGTCCATTTGCCCGAGGATGAGCTACTGAAGCATATTTGACCTCAATGCAGGAGTTGTCACAGAAATCTCAAAAAGATTGTGACGTGAAATTAGAGCCAAGATCTGTAATAATGGTGTGAGGAAAACCAAACCGATGGATAATGTCGGAGATGAAGTCCATTGCTCTATCTGATGAGATCTTGACAATGGGCTTGTACTCTATCCACTTGGTGAACTTGTCGACTGCTACCAGCACATGGTTGAATCCTCCTGGAGCGACGGTTAATGGTCCTATCATGTTCAAACTCCAACAGGCGAACGACCATGATGGAGGGATTGTTATCAAGTTATGTGCTGGGACGTGAGTCTTCTTGCCGAAGAATTGGCAGCCAGGACACCGTCTGACCAGGTCTTCTGTGCCCGAGACAGCTGTTGGCCAGAAGAATTCTGACCTATACGTCTTGCCAACTAGTGTCCTTGATGCAACGTGATTGCCGCAAACTCCTTCGTGTATTTCTCGGAGGATGTCTTTGCCTTCTTCAAGGGTAACGCACTTCATGAGGATGCCTGAAGCAGAACGCTTGTATAGGTTGTCGCCGACGAGGACAAAGCCCTTGCTGCGCCTGGTGATGCGGGTAGCTTCAGCGCTTTTAGGATCAATATGTGGTGGAAGCTTGAATTCCTTGATGAAGTCAATAAACTGAGTCCGCCAATCTTCATCAATCATCAGCACTTCTCTGACTGTGGCCAGGAGTTCCTCTGCTTGTTGGCTTTGTTCCTTGACTGATGGGTGGTGAAGTTCATAGACAAAAACTCCTGGTGGAACAGCTGCTCGAGTGGACCCAAGTTTGGAGAGGACATCAGCTCCCACGTTGTTGTTGCGGTCGACGTGGTGGATTTCCAATCCTGAAAATTTGTTTTCGAGCTCTCTGATTTCTGCAACGTATGCATCCATTGTATCCTTGTTGACGTCCCATTCTTTATTGACTTGTTGAACGACGAGTAGAGAATCGCCGTAGACAAGTAGTCGCTTGTTGCCGAGAGATACTGCTAGTCGGAGGCCGTGTAGCAATGCCTCGTATTCAGCTTCATTGTTGGAGACCTTGAACAAAATTTGGAACACATACTTCAATTGTTCTCCCTTGGGGGAGATGAACAAAACTCCTGTGCCGCCACCATCGATCTTGAGTGAGCCATCGAAGTACATCACCCAATGCTCTGGAATGTTCTGGGGTCCTGGAATTTAATTTTCCCGCCATTCAGCCAAGAAGTTGACTAGTGCCTGTGACTTGATTGTTGTTCTTGGCTTGATGTTGATTTCTAAAGCTCCCAGTTCAACTGCCCACTTTGAGATTCGTCCAGTGGCATCCCGATTGTGGAGAATATCCCCCAATGGGAAGTCAGTGATGACTGAGATCTTGTATTCGTCGAAGTAATCCCATACAGAAGTTTCTGAATTGATGGATATCTAACCTTTGATTCAGATAGTACTTCGCTGATGAAGTAGACTGGTCTCTGAACACCGTAAGCGTGGCCTTCCTTCGGGCGTTCGACTACTATCGCCGTACTGACTACATGGGTAGTCGCTGCGATGTAGAGGAGTAATTTCTCACCGGGTAGTGGAGCTGTTAGAATCGGCGGTGACTGCAGATGTTGCTTGAGATTCTCGAGTGCTTCCGCGGCTTCTGTAGTCCACTCGAATTTATTTTGTCGCATTAGGAGTTTGAAGAAGGGTAATCCTCGTTCGCCAAGCCTGGACAAGAATTGATTCAAGGCTGCCATGCAGCCTGTAAGCTTCTGGACGTCCTTGATGGTAGCTGGGGCGTCCATGGCCATGATGGCATTGATCTTCTCTGGGTTAGCTTCAATTCCTCGATTACTGACGATGAATCCGAGTAGTTTTCCAAAGGGTACTCCAAAGACGCACTTGGTTGGGTTGAGCTTCTAGCAGAATTTTCGGAGGCTGTTGCAGGTCTCTTCCAGGTCAGTAATGAATTGATCCTGGGTCTTCGTTTTGACAATGACGTCATCAACATAGGCTTCAACATTGCTGTCGTGGCTCTAGGAGGAGGGCCACAGCCAGGTGGCGTAATGCACCCGCCTAATCCCAGAGGGTGGTTACTCGGGGAAGTGCAAGCTATTCCTCAGATCTACTCATGAAGTAAGAACACAAGAACACTCGAGGATTTAGAGTGGTTCGGGCCGCCGGAGCGTAATACCCTACGTCCACTGAGAGTTGTATTGCTCTTGTATTTGTGGATGAGTCTATTCTCTGCTTCCAAGTCCTCTCTCCGACTTTTGTTCTTCTCTAACGGGTGTCTCCCTTTTATAGCGCAAGGGGGACGCATACACAGGCATTGGACCCCGACAGGTGGGCCCAACAAGGATGTATAGTATACCACGAAAGAGACATTATTGGTGCTACAGTGGTTGAGAATCTCTCCCCGGATACGCTTCATCGTACTATAGACCTTTTGACCGAGGGGGGGTCTTCACCTGTCCCATCGGCGAGGCGCCCGTTGAGGCGGTGTAGCTTGCGGCGTAGACTATTGGGTCTACCGCGTAGGCGTTATGATACTCCATCGCCGAGCTGTCGTGTCTAACTGGCGTAGCAGACTGACGCGCGTGTCGTGGGTGGTGCCAGCGGCTGCAATGTGCGCCTTGGAAACACGCGATCATCAGTACAGCCTGGCAAAAGTCACCTCGGGCTCTGCTGTGGCAGAGCGCACTTAACGCCTCCCACATTGAATGCGGTAGGTGAGCGAGTCTTCCCGAGGAAGCCTCGCGGCCGTGCCTATGCCTGTGCCTGTGGACACGTGGCAGCTTCGGCAACCCCCAGGCGGGGTGTCTGTTCCCTCCATGCTGAGGGGTCCGGATAGTTTATGGGGGTCCGGGACCCCGTGGGAGGTTTGGCAGAGCACTTCCATCTCCGGAACACGTGGTGACACCGGACCTGTTCCCGAGCGGAAAGCAGGTCCGGGACCGTTGTCTGGTGAGATGGAGTCGGACCCCAGGGGTCCAGCTGCTCAGCTCTTTAGGGCGTAGTTACGGATAACTACGCGAGTCCTGCCTTGCTGCAGTAAGAAGGGGTACCCTAGTCCTGAGGTACCGACAATGGCCCCCGGGCCCACCTCGGGAGAGGTACGAACCCGTAGGTGGGGCCACTATCGTGTTCCGACGCAATCCTAGTTGCGTTGGCGTGCTCATGTCGAGAGCGGGTGCTCCGGACCCCCTAAAGGCCGTAGCACTTGTTGCCAGGTCTAGGTACTAGAGCGCTCTCCGCAGGGCGGCAAAGGTGCAGGCTTAGGGTACGGAACCAAGCTGAACAGCTGCACGGACCTCGAACCGCTTCGGGAGCGAGCACCACTTCCTCGGACCCGGCTCCAGGTGACTGTGGCGAGCAGTCTCCGCCAGAGCGGGCCACCGGAGTGGACTTTGAGCGACCGTGGCGAGCGGTCTCCGCCAGAACGGGCCACCGGAGTGGACTTTGAGCAACCGTGGCGAGCGGTCTCCGCCGGAGCGGGCCACCGGAGTGGACTTTGAGCGACCGTGGCGAGCAGTCTCTGCCGGAGCGGGCCACCGGAGTGGACTTTGAGCGACCGTGGCGAGCGGTCTCCGCCGGAGCGGGCCACCGCAGTGGACTTTGATTGTTGCCATTGATCCAACGAGATACGTCACCGGACCTTGTGGTAGGGCATTAGAAACCACGCCTTATACTAGAAAGGAATCCAGACCTCTAGGCACGGCAGCCACGGATACTAGGGTACTCGTAACAGGGCAGTGAAGTGTGTAGGCTTAGGGTACATTACCAGGCCAAGCGGTTACGCAGAACTTCTCCACCCCGGGATACAAGCACCACTTCCCCGGAGCAGGTCCCTAGGAGTTCGGGCCACCTTTCAGCTAAAAGGGGTGTCTCAACCTGACCACAAGCCAGCAACTCAATTTTGATCGTTAGCAACAAAAGAAAAAACTCCGTTCGGAAGAAGGAAACATGCAAGCTGAACGGACAAGTGCTATTAAGTTAATGTAAAGATAGGACTTGAGAAAGTAAATCTCCCTCATTCTTGATTCGTGGTGTACATCAGAGGTTGGGATTACGAGGGCGGACCTCTACCGCTCTGGACCACTTGCTGGTGTCGCCTATTTGTGCGATGAAGCCAGAGGTCGGGTTTACAAGGGCGGACCTTTACCGCTCTGGACCACACGTAGGCACCACATCATTACAAAGGAGAAACACTCTCAATCCTATCTAGCTGTAACCTACAGCCGTCACCCCGTGAGGCATGCACGTTCCTGGCCGGAGTGGAACAACCACCTTGGGGACTCCTCTCAGTCGTTGGGGGCGAAGGCTCCTTGGACGCGCTTGTACAGCATCATCCAGCATCACCTCGAGAGCTTGCAGGGCTCTTCCCAGCACAAGAACTGTCCCACGCTCAGATAGCATGGGAACAAATTCTTTGGCTTTGAATGGGAGTGGCCCTGCCGCTGCCAGCTGCCGACAGAAGCCTGCCTGATGGCCGCTCTCGATGTGCTGAGGCTGACTTGTCGCCCTGTCGCAGCGGAAGGATGGGTTCTTGTTTGGACGAGCACGGAGCACGGTGAAGGGCGGTCGTTCGCCGGCTCCACCTTGGTGCTGGCACAGGGCCCCCGCGCCTTGTGGCGGAGGTCGACACCTGTCTGCAGCAGCCCCAA
Organism: Panicum virgatum; assembly: GCF_016808335.1. Taxonomy (NCBI): domain Eukaryota; kingdom Viridiplantae; phylum Streptophyta; class Magnoliopsida; order Poales; family Poaceae; genus Panicum; species Panicum virgatum. The sequence goes on along the minus strand of NC_053148.1, from coordinate 30,915,969 downwards.
GGGAGGCTTGAGCCAGGCGAAGGAGAAGGCGACAGACATCCTTCCTGAGTCACAGCCGTCGGCTCCAGACTCCATCTTGAGAGGAAACCTTGAGCCGACGCCGGGGTGCCGCAGGGTGATGCACAGCAGGCGTCGCCCCTGCGCACCACCGTGCCGGCTCTGAGGTGTCATAGTGGCGACGCACAGCAGGCGCCGCTGCCGTGCGCCACCGCACCGAGGACACTGCCGCCTCGGTGTCACGGCATGCGGCATAGGTGGTGCCGTGCCCCTCTTCATCTTCTCGTCGTTGATGCAGAGGATGAGCTCAACCTCAGAAACGAGGAAGTGAGCGGAGATCTGACCGACGCTTGCGCGCTCCCCACGGACGGCGCCAGATGTCGTGGCTCTAGGATGAGAGCCACAGCCGGGTAGCGTAATGCACCCGCCTAATCCCAGAGGGTGGTTACTCGGGTAAGTGCAAGCTATTCCTCAGATCTACTCATGAAGCAAGAACACAAGAACACTCGAGGATTTAGAGTGGTTCGGGCCGCCGGAGCGTAATCCCCTATGTCCACTGAGAGTTGTATTGCTCTTGTGTTTGTCGATGAGTCTATTCTCTGCTTCCAAGTCCTCTCTCTGACTTTTGTTCTTCTCTAACGGGCGTCTCCCTTTTATAGCGCAAGGGGGACGCGTACACAGGCGTTGGACCCCGACAGGTGGGCCCAACAAGGATGTATAGTATACCACGAAAGAGACATTATTGGTGCTACAGTGGTTGAGAATCTCTCCCCGGATACGCTTCATCGTACAGTAGACCTTCTGACCGAGGGGGGGTCTTCACCTGTCCCATCGGCGAGGCGCCCATTGAGGCGGTGTAGCTTGCGGCGTAGACTGTTGGGTCTACCGCGTAGGCGTTATGATACTCCATCGCCGAGCTGTCGTGTCTAACTGGCGTAGCAGACTGACGCGCGTGTCGTGGGTGGTGCCAGCGGCTGCACTGTGCGCCTTGGTAACGCGCGATCATCAGTACAGCCTGGCAAAAGTCACCTCGGGCTCTGCTGTGGCAGAGCGCACTTAACGCCTCCCACATTGAATGCGGTAGGTGAGCAAGTCTTCCCGAGGAAGCCTCGCGGCCGTGCCCATGCCTTTGCCTACGGACACGTGGCAGCTCCGGACCCCCCCCCAGGCGGGGTGTCTATTCCCTCCCTGCTGAGGGGTCCGGATAGTTTATGGGGGTCCGGGACCCCGTGGGAGGTTTGGCTGAGCACTTCCTTCTCCGGCACACGTGGTGACACCGGACCTATTCCCGAGCGGAAAGCAGGTCCGGGACCGTTGTCTGGTGAGATGGAGTCAAACCCCAGGGGTCCAGCTGCTCAGCTCTTTAGGGCGTAGTTACGGATAACTACACGAGTCCTGCCTTGCTTCAGTAAGAGGGGGTAGCCTAGTCCAGAGGTACCGACAATTGCGATGTAGCTGATCGGAGAAGCACAGTTGTATTGCATGCTGGTAAGTAGCGCCAGCGTTCTTCAACCCGAATGACATGGTCTTGTAGGGGTATGCCCCGTAAGGGGTGATGAAGGCCGTCTTGATTTGGTCTTCTTCTTTTAGGGAGATCTGATGATACCATGAGTAGCAGTCGAGGAAGGATAACAGGACACATCCTGCTGTCGAGACGATTACTTGATCGATACGTGGTAGCCCAAAAGGATCCTTCGGGCAATGCTTGTTTAGATTAGTGTAGTCGACGCACATCCTCCACTCGTTATTATTCTTCTTCTGAACGAGCACAGGGTTGGCCAACCAATCAGGGTGGTAGACTTCCTTGATGAGACCTGCTGCAAGTAGTTTTGCCAGCTCTTTCTTGATGGCTTCTCGTTTGTCCGGTGAGAACCGCCGTAACCGTTGCTTTTTTGGTGTTGCTTTAGGGTCGACCTTCAAGGCATGCTCAATCAATTCCTTGGGCACCCCTAGCATATCCGTTGGTTTCCACGTGAATACGTCTCGGTTGGCCCTAAGGAAGTTGACGAGCTCGAGTTCCTATTTGTCAGCCAGTCCTGCTCTGATGATGGTTGTTTTGGAGTCATCTCCCTCTTGTAGTTGGATAATCTTGGTGCCCACATCACTGGTCGATTTAACTGATGATTGGGTTGGCTTCTTGGAAGGCATCGACTCCTTGAGTGAGAGTTCCTTAGCAGCAGCAAGTATTTCGCTGATAGAACTAGGGACCCGGGTTGTGGCAGCATGATCAATTGCTTCCTTGTCGCACTCGAAAGACTTAAGGAGGTCTCCACGTAGTGAAAGGACTCCTGAGTTGTCTGGCATCTTGAGGAGCAGGTAAACATAGTGCAGTACTGCCATGAATTTGGCTAGTGCAGGTCTTCCCAAGATGGCATGGTAGGAAGATTTGAAGTCGGCTACTTCGAATTTGATGTATTCTGTCCAGAAGTTTTGTTCTGTACCAAATGTGACTGGGAGAGTAACCGAGCCAATTGGCATAGAGGAATTTCCGGGGACGATGCCGTAGAACAGAGCCTTGCTTGCAGTAAGCAGACTCATGTAGTTGAGGCCCATCTTTACCAATGTGCTTGCAGAGATCAGGTTGAGCCCACTTCCGCCATTGATGAGTACTCGAGTAAGCTTGGAACCCTGAACAACTGGATCGAGTACTAGCGGGAACTTTTCAGGTCCAGAGAAGCTAGTCCACTGATCCTCCCTGGAGAAGGTAATGGGGACCTCGCTATATTTGAGTGGCCTCTGAATTGCTGGCTCGACTGAGAGGATCTCTCTGAGTAGGAGCTTCTGAGCTCGCTTGGAGAAGCTGTAATCTCCTCCAAATATGACGTTGACGATGTTTTGCTGCTGTTGGAAACCATCACGGTCTTTCTTTTCGTCTTCATCATCTTTGTCTTGTTCTTTCTTTGGAGCAGTTGCAGGTGCCGACTGGAAGGATTTGCGCAGGATCGTGCACTCCCACATCGAGTGGTTGCTCTTGGGGTGGATTGGACACCTTTTGTTGTGAAGTATCTTGTCGAACTGGTCCTGCGGTTTGTCGCCCTTCTCAACACACGCGGTGTACGATCCATAGTACCGACAGTGTCATCAGGCTTATGCTTACGCGTAGGATCCCGCTGGTTGCTAGGCCCTCCACGGTCGTTGTGGTGCTTTCCGTTGTTGTCGCTGTTGCGGCGGGGAAAGCGACTGCGTTCTTGCTCCTCTTTATCTGCCCAGCGTTGCATCATGTCGCGTAGATCTACCACCGTTTTGGGCCGATTATGCCCAAAGTCGCGGTATAGTGACTGGACGGTGATGCCGCTCTGGAAGTAGTCGATGACGTCGTCGTCGGCGACGTTGGGGATGGTAGCTCTTGTGTCGAAGAAGCGCTTGACGTAGGATCTGATCGACTCGCCTTGTTCCTGCTTGATCGTGGATAGGGCGTGGCGAGTAGCTACTCGGTGTAGAGACCCTTGGAAGTTGTCGACGAACGCCTTCTTCAGGTCCTCCCACGAGTGGATTGACTCGCGTGCCAAGCTTTCGAGCCACGTGAGGGGTGCGGGCTCCAGGGCCATCGGAAGGTAGAGGATCTTGGTGTTGGTGTCTCCCCCTGCAACACTAATAGCGGTCGAGTATAATCGTAACCATTGAGCAGGATTTTGCTTACCGTCGTACTTTTGGATGTTCGTAGGCTTGAAATCCTTCGGGTACTCGATGTTGTCGAAGGCCTTGCTCAGGGCTTGGAAGCGGTCGGAGTTTTCTGCAAGTTGCGCTCTGTGTCTTGTGTTGATGATGTCCCGTGCGTCCACAATGGAATCGGCTACCTCTTCTCAGTTATTCCCACGGTTGTTGTTGTTGCGGTTTGGCTGAGGGCCAGGAGCTTGATTTGCTTGTGGTTGGCCACCTCTGGGGTGATGACTACTCGCAGCTTCCTGATCCTCTTGGTTTTTTTGGTTCTGCTGTTCCTGCTGCTGTTGACGCTGGTGGCCTCCGGGGGTACGGCTTGCTTGAGGTATTGCTGTTGTAGTAGCCCTTGATCGCGTACTGTGAAGCGAGGACAGGGTGTTCTGTCTCTCGAGTTGTTCAACAGCGTTTTTGGTGAGATTTATGACTCGTTCCAACTCGGGATTCTAGGGCATCGTCATGAGTCACAGGGTTGCTTCTGTCATTGCGGCGATTGGTGTTCTGAAGATGGGATCCGCAGCATTGTTGAATTCGTTGTTGAGGTTGCATGGCGGAAGATGAGCACGTTCGGCCGCGCGAGTCCTGCGCACTTCTTTGCATTGATTCCTTTCTCTGCGGGCTGTACGAGTGACTTCATCTTCATCAGATGGAGCGTCTTGGGTCAGATTGTCTGCTGAGATCTGATCCAAGGCTTCGTTTGGATCGTGGTTGCTTGGAGCACCCCCGGGCTGGATGATTATCGGAACCAAACGCTCGTGAGAGAAGCTTTCTAGGTCTGATTCGTAATCAACTAGGGCAGTTCCACCGGAGCCAGTTTCCCTCTCGGTTTAGAGGGGAGTGCCGTGTTGAAACGGGAGATCGTCAATGCTGGCGACTTCTCGCTGGTTGTCGAGTAGTTCTGCGAGGGTATCACCTCGGCAAGATTTGAGTTGCATCTTAGCCAGCGCATTGGTGATGAAATCCAGGCTGTCTTGAGGTGACTCGACTGGATCTAGGTAAACGTCAAAAATGGGTGCCTCCCGGCTAGCGGTGACTGATTGGTTTTCGACATGAAGTGGGCGATCCAAGCTATTTTCATAGGCGGATCTAATCATCTGTTTGTAAATAGACGATGAGTTGCGCAAGCCAAAGACGGGTCGCGCAATAAGAGTCCCAATCCGAGTGGATTTTGGTTTGAGATCAATCTGAGTCCGAATAGAACTCGAGTTGTATTCGAGTTTCGGCTCAATCTCCTTGGCGAGGTGGGAAAGCAACATGACGCCACAATCATGAGATCTGGCGAGCTTGTTGGAGTCTTCCGACGTGGAGTTCTTCGGTGCGGGAGAGTTGGTTAAGTGGCTATCAAAGCCGCCTGAACCATTGGCGACGCAGACCCACGAACCGAAGATGAAGGTGGCGCCTCTGGGAGGCATCATGGTGCTGAAAGCGAAAGTGGCCATCGAACTCACCGATGAACTCGTCGAATCCCCTACCTGGCGCGCCAGCTGTCGGTGTTTACCGCCAAGCCTGCTCAGGGATACCCTTAGCAGTAGGGTTTGTAAGTAGGGATCGACGGCTCTGGAACTCGATGGTGCAAGGAACACAAAGATTTAGACAGGTTGGGGCCGCGAGTTGCGTAATACTCTACGTCCTGTGTGGTGGTTTGTATTGCCTTAGGTGTAGATGTGTTTCGAGGGGATCTCTGCCCGCCCTTATATATCCGGGGGGACAGGGTTACATGGAATGTCCTAGTTGAGCACAGTTGGAGTCCTTCTACAACACGATCGGGTAGTTTCCTTGTACTGCAGCTAGTACTACGCCTATTAGGGTAGTTACAAAAGAGGTAAGATACATCCATGAGCTATCCCTTACTCTAGAACATTCTATGCCTATGAGCAGTCCCGCTGTCCCGGGTCTGACATCCTCGCCCACGAGGAGCCACAGAACGACAACACCAACATGGCCTACTATGAGCGGCCGACAACGAAAACGACGGAGCTGATGTGAGGATGACAAGCCACGGCATGACGAGAACGGTACTGCATGTTCGAGACCGGCATAGAGCTGACGACGACAGCGTCACCGCGAAGACGTTGGGGCGAGCAGTGACGGTCGTCAAGGCGCCGGATGATGCCGGCATGGAGCTACCACAAGACGCCGTCGAGCCGACGACCCCGAAGAGCTGTGTGGGGACGATGAGTCGATTTGCTGACTAGCAAGCTAGCTAGTCGCAGTGCCATGCACGAGTATGTGCATGACCAGAGAGGCAAGTTGCATCTACGTACTACGAGCTGGTGCCTTGCCAATGCAAGATTGATGTCTTCTACGGACTAAACTTCCCTGCAGAACCACTTCGCCAACGATCAGCTGCCACGACGTCGGCTCAGTCCAGCGCACCAGACCATGCATCTTCAATCTACTACTACCACGACAACTACGTCGTTCGAGACCGACGAGGCCGGACGACACGGGCGGGCGCTGCTGATGTTCCAGCTGCGCTACACCGGCTCATGGACACCGATGAGGCCATGAATGACGCCGACGCCCCCATCTACACCACCACCATCATCATGCATGGAGAACGTGAAGCGAAGACTGAAGACGACGACCACATCAGCTTAATCGGAGGTACTCTAGCAAGCTAGACTTGCGGAGATAATTAACCGGGTGTTTTCCGAGGCCCCGGGAACCAGAAGACCACTTTCGCCCAAGTCAGATCTGCCCAACGGCGGCAGGCTATGGAGCGCACATATATGTACGGGAACCTGTATTTGTATTTTATAAAATATGAATAAAGCTTGTGTTCCCTATCTTTGTTTATTTTGTGTATTTTTTATATACACTGGCACGCCCGCATCTTCTTTATTTTCCACGCATAGGAAATCCAGTGCGTGATTTTTCTCTCCAAACAAAGGCAAGGAAGACGAAAGAGTTTGAGGGCAGGAGGAGAACGTGGCGGCCAATTGTGCCCGCCTCTCCGCTTATATACTTATGGGCGGGGAGGGGGAGGATCAACAGGAGGATCCACTGCCGCGGCGCCTCGAATCACCCGACAGATTAGGCACGATCCCCCACGACGGCGACGTGGGGAGCCGGGACGGCTGCAGCATTGATAGGGCTTTTGGCCCCACCACCAACCCACTCCGCGGGTTACCAATGGGCCCGGGGGCTACTGTCAGCGTAATGGGAACGAGGTCCCATTAACCCCGAACTCATGCGCGATTAAAGGAAGACGGGGCCCGCCAGCCGCATCAGCCGGCAATGTCAGCCGAGCGCGGCCGTGGGCCCCCGCCACGAACGTCCACACACAGGGTGTGGGCACCCACCAAGAGCGGGCTGGGCCTAGCCCGGCGCGCGGAACCCAGGGGGACGTTTCCTTCCCCTCGAAGACACCAGCTTGGTAAAAAGATCTTTACCAGGCGGTTACGGCGTATCGCCGCCGGACTCTATGCAGAGCCCGAGGGGGTGTGCGGCTTCCCCGTAAGAACATCATGATTACAGGAATGATGTGCGTTCAGAAGATAAGACGATAGGCAGCGGACAGCTTATCTCAGGGCTGCCCGTCCCATCAACTTGAAGAAAGGGCGGTGGCTGGGACCCACCTCCATTTACCACACCCCCGGTACGGCAAAGGCCAGAGTCACCCTGGGGGAAGCTCCGGGGTTGACCGGGGTTGCCCCGAACCAGGGGGGTCCACCGGACAACCCCGGAGGCCACCACGTGGCCGCACTCACACCACCCCGGGCGCCCCAGGGACGCCCCGGAGCGATCGGATCAAGCAGAAGGCTCCGGAGCACCTCGGGATGAAGACCCACCGGCCAGCGTCTACGGCGACCCCGGGCTATCCCGGGGTGACCCCGGACGGCTCTGACACTGGTGGGACCCTAGGTGGCTGCTACCACAGGCCCGACAAGACACCTGCCTGCCTGACAAGGGCAGGGCAGTCTGAAAGACGGCGCCCACCATGCAAAGGGTGCGTTAACATTAGTTAGCGAGCAACAGAGAAGGTAGATGTAGTTTATAAATAGAAAGATCCCAGGACATGTAAGGGGACCGATCTTTTCGGGACCTAGCTAGTACACAAGTTCCGGGCTTGGACTTTCCAACTCGGGATCATCAAGGAACCAATCACCACACGCACAGGACATAGGGTATTACGCCTCCAGACGGCCTGAACCTGTCTAAATCCACCGTCTCAACCCGCTTCCTTAGGGGAAATCCTTGCACGGTTTATACTCCTGGTCGAATCTCTAGACGGGGGTTACCAGTAATCCCTGCTCGCGGTAATCGCACACCGTCAGTACTGCACAAGGGCCAAGGGGAGGGGCGTTGTGCGAGGCGGCGGCCGACGAGGAGTCGAGTCGGGGGAGTCGAGGAGTCGGACGGGGTCGGTCGGGGGACGGGGGGCGCTTGGGTTTGTCGCTGTGCGGCTGTGGGTTGGGCTGTGTGCTTGTGTAGGCCTTTGGAGTTAGCGGGCCAACATCGGGCCGGCCTGCTAACTCCGTGCCGGGCCGTGCCAGCCCACGGGCTGGGGTGACGGCCCAAGCCTGGGCACGGTAGAGAGTGAGCCGGGCCGTGCTTGGGCCGGCCCAAATTGACCGTGCTTGGGCCGGGCCAACGGGCTGTGGGCTACATGGACATCTATAGTCACGACCAGAGAGAAAGAGGGGATGGGAACCTAAATCGATTTCAAACTTCAATTTTTTTATTAAATCATTTATCCTATTCAAAATCCGTTTGAATCATAGTATTCATTGGAATTAATGCCACGAAATGAAATCCAATATGATGTTTTTAATTATTTATTTTAACATTTCAACATTTTAAAATACTTGTTCAATATTTTCAATGAATCACGTAAATATTTTGAATATACTATTTCAATATTTTAAAAAATATTGAATTATTTTTTCTAAAGTTAAATTAGTTTGACCAAAATGTTGAATATACGGTTATAAAGATTATAGTAGAAAACATAATAAAGTAGGAGCATGAACAACAAAAAATACCACGCAGGACCAGGGTTGAACCTCCACTGACGGGGTGACGGCAGCAACAGGTACCAGCATCAGCAGCCTCCTTGCCTGAGTCTTGCGCGCGTGTGGCGCTGTTTGGGCCGTAAACTACTGTCTTCTGGGCTTCAATGGGCTGTTAGATCTCTAGACTTTCTACCTTCGGGAAGCTGGATAGGAGCCCCCTATACCAATTCTTTTTACCAAAACGTTGGTAATTTTAGAAGATGAGCTACTTTCTGAATTCTAACTACACAAGTATTAAAAAATTTTAGCATGCTGTATTTTGGCATGGCAAATTTTGGTAGCCAGCCAACGAGACTCTTAGACTCCAACGACAAATGGGTGGACACAAGGGGCGAAGCTGCCTCGTGCTGTTGGGGTCGCCGGACCCCGATGGAATTTGTCAAATTCAGTGGAAAAATATTGTTTACACTGTTCATCTATGCATTAGACCCCAGTAATTGATAGAGCCGACTCCGGTGGTTTCATTTTCTGGCTTCGCCCCTGGTGGACACGAGTGGAATAACTATCATCATCATCTCGGCGCATCTGTGGACAGAGTGGAAAGTGTCGGCGCAGCGGTGGTTTGCCCAAGCTGACGAGCATGGAGGTGAAGCGAGCTCCCATGCAGCCACGCACGGCGTGAGGCACTCGTCACTGACCCCCGAGAGAGAGATGTCTCCCGAATTGATGAGGTTTGACTGTTTGAGGACCATTGATTTCAGTATTTCACCAAAAACAGACGACGGATACTACCTCATGTGCGCACGTATGTATGCTGGGTCGGTCGGTCGCCTTGTGTTTCTGGCCGGACACTTGGACGACAGAGGATCCGATCGAGCAGGCGAGCAGTGTGATCGGAAAGAAGGATCTCTGGTGCACCACGCATATGATCGGATATAAAGACTAGGGAAGTATAGGAATCTAGCTAGGATGCTAAAGCGAGTGCCGAACACACCTTTCGATGGATGGATGGATGGCGCTTTTGTGAACATGGGGCAGACCCCAAGTGACATTTTTTATGTATTTACTCTGGAAGCTGCTCGCTCGCTCGTGCTTAATGGTACAATTTTCCTCCCCAAACGTCGGGTCGGCGTGCACATGGAAGAACAATGGCGGCACGGGGTGTACGTGTGTACGTAAACATCTGCATCTGCATATATACTGTGTTTCCTAAAAAATGAAGTGCAACGGTAGAAGAAGGGAGCATAGTCCAGACTCCATTTAACCCCTTGAAAAAACCCCACATACAGATGCGCATGCCAGCAGAATATATATATATAGGGCAGCACTATTTGGTCCCCGGGTTCCATAGGCATTTGGTCCCCAGCATCCAATCTCCACTGAGGAGAACGAGCCCTCGAGCCGTCCACATGGAGCCGGTCCCGACCCCTCCCCCCTACCCCGAGCCGAAAAGGCTCCTCAGTCCGCGCTCCCTCCGGCCACGATTCGCTGCGGCAGTTCGTGGACTCCGCCTGTCCGGTTTCACCGGTAACACACGAACTTTTTTTTCATGCGAACCTGGTTTTCCACACGTTTTATCCCCACGCTTGTTTTGCACGCACGCCTGATTCCCTGAAAACCTTGAAAACTACAGAGTTTTGCATTCGCACACAAGGCATTCCCAAGTGAATCTTTGTAAACTGTTTATTACTTGTGTGCTGGTGCTGGGCTCAACAAATTAAGTATAAAATTCCCATTCCATAGAGCAGTGCAGGTACTATATTTTCAATCATGTCATACGTATTTTGCAAATAGATTTGTTGCCAGATGAGTCAAGGAACACAAATTGAACAATAAATCTAATTTATTCTCTGTCTGTCTCAAGGTCCATCTTGTCCATTGTAGTCTTTCAGCTAGCTTCCAATCTCGTACACATTGGCATTTGTAGACTAAGTCGTTTTCAGAAGAAAACAAAATGTTGAATGTGTACACCAAAATGATACAGTGTTTATCCTCGTAGTCAGAGACATATCATGCTGAGCTCGCTGCAATCTAAGCCCATGTATTCACTCTTGCAGTTTCCTTCTGACCTCATCTTAGCCACTGCCTGCAATAGGAACACTATAACAGTAGAACATTTCACACATATGTCATATGTGAATAGAAAAATGAACTATATGGAACATATCTTGGAGTTTGTTTCTTCATCACAAATAATGACATACATAGATGCAAAAATGTAGCTACATTCTAAAATGGAGTGAACCATAAAAACCAGTCTCAAATATTCCCATGTGAATGGAGCAGATGACCACAGCTCAGATCAAAGCATACCTTGTAGGCAAAGATTCAGTAGGATGATAACACATCTAATGTTTAGAAATAAGGAGTCCTTAATTAAAGTACAAATAAGCCATATGATCAAGTATTCAGTGGTACTAGCTGCTGATCGAAAAATACATTACGGGGAACAAATCAGTATTGTCCAATAAAATAAGTTTGCCTATAAGAACCACACAAGTAGTAGTAGGCTAGAAGAACCACACAAACAATAGCAGGCTAGAAGGTAATGTACGACAACCACAATGATTGCAGTAATAATTTATCAATTGTCCAATAAAAATAAGTTGAACTAACAATCAATAAATTCAGAAAAATTAGCCTAATAATTTGCTAGTTGATTTAGCAAAAGGATGTTGACGGTGATCTACAACCACCGATAGAAGTTGAAATCAGGAGTTAATAGCAAACATTCACAAAATGTCCATTGCTCTGAAGAATTTTGTTTGTGTGATTCAGACATATGAGATAATCTGTAAACTGCGAGTTGATACAAAAAATGCTTGATACATCAAGTCGAGGGAGTAACAATTTTTTTTTCACAATGTAGAGACGCACACAACTTAAGCAGATCAGCTAATCAGATTAGCATCTTTTGGTTGATGCCTATCAGATAGTAACAACTAAGAAGTATGCACATATGAACAATTACATATCTGGACAAAAACAAGATGCATATCTTAATTCTTAAACAGGAACTCATCTAGTTATATTCACAAATAAAAGTCATCAATTCGTTTATAAGAAATTAAAGCTCTAGTTATCTGAACAGGTATCTCTCGGCCAACAAATAAACATCTGTCTATGAAGAACAAGTATCATTCAGCCAACAAACTATGGATTCGACACTTTCTAGATCCACCCTTTACTCCAAACTGTAATTAGTAATAAATAAATAAAAATACCAAGAAAACAACAGTTTGCTGGATCGTCTCATGCAAGAGACGAAACAAATGAACATGAGCTAAAGTACAGTCTGATAACAATGGGAAACCAGATAGAAATCTATCTCAGCGCCTGGAAGTTAGCAAGAAGATATCCTGTGGCCAGAATCTTGATGGAGGTGCTCCGCACGCGGCGTTCCCGTGGGAGCTGGACAGGTCTGGGCTTCACGGCACATCTTCGGGCACCTGCTCATCTCCTGCAACTTGTTGGTTGGGGATAGGTGTCAACTGCTGAATGTTACCATCATCCTACAGAGACAACATAAATCCCATGTGTGTGAGCAGATTGGAAGAAATCCCATATGCGACTACGAGATTACAATAATTTATGGCCAACAATGCCGGAAATCAATCAAAATCAATAGAAATACAGCAGCGCAGCGGAGACAGGGTGGCTGAGGGCGGGTGAGTCGAGGATGTGGCGCAGCGGAGACAGGGTACCACCGTGGAGGGCAACGGCACCCGGCGCTGCAGCTCGCCGGAGCAGCACAGGACGAAGAATCGACGCGTTGACCAAAGAGTCGAGGGCGCAGGGGCTCACCGTAGGAGAAAAGAAGAGCACCGCCTGACCAAAGAATCGACGGCGGGAGGACGAGTTGCGAGGAATTGAGGAGAAGGCACTGCAGCTCGCCGGGGCGGCACGGGAGCCGGCGGTGCAGGGAGTCGGGGAAGCCGGCGGTGCAGGGACGGGCGGGCACCGGCAGCGCGGGAGGGCATTAGAGCGGGCGGCGCAGGGCGGCACGGCAGCCGGCGGCGCAGAGCCTGGCCGGGACGACAAGGATTAGGCGCCCGCCTGACCAAAGAATCGACGGCGGGGGCCTGAGTCGCGAGGAATTGGGGAGCAGCCGCTGCAGCTCGCCGGGGCGGCACGGGATCCGGCGGTGCAGGGCGTGACGGGATCCGGCGGTGCAGCAGAGGATGGGGGCGGGTGGCGCGGGTCGGAGGGGAGCCGGCGGCGCACGATCTGTGACGAGCTGGAAGAAAAAAAACCGTCAGCAGGAGGGAACCGCCGAGGACAGAAAACTAGACCGGGGGAGGTGGGCTCGGGAGGGAGACACCGGCGGTGAACTCGGGATGGCGACGCCGGCAGTGAACTCGAGATGGCGACGCGACGAAATGCTCCCGGCCTCGCGAAGCAATTGGAGCAGCGGGGTCGATGGGGGAGCTGCGGAGCGGCATGTCAGGAGGAGGAGCTGGTAACCGCCGGGAGGTGGGGGAGGTGGCGGTGGTGGCGGGCGGCGGTGTGGGGATTGGAGAACGGCGACCACGAAACCGCCGGCCTGTGGGAGCTAGGTGGGAGGCTTGGAGCACCGATGAATCGAACGGGCTCCCGAGCCGGTGCTCCCTATACGCGGGCGGCCTCAAGCCGATGGGTCGGCTTCTCCTTTCCCCTGTCCGCGTTCGGCTCGCTGGGACTGAATCGTATTTGGACCCCGGGGTCCATATATCAATAATATATATATATATATATATACAGGGGCGGAGGGCCTGTTATGGCTTACTGTGGCGCCCGCCATACCTAAAACGCAAAAAAAATTTCAGCCCAGCAGCCCAGCAACGCAAGAAGCAGGCGCCCGTGCGTGCTCCCGACCCGAGTCCCCGAAACCGAACCCTAGCCGCCGCCCGCCGGCCGTGCTCCCGAGTCCCGCAATCCCACCGGTAGCCGCTTGCGCCCCCAGCTGCCAGCGGCCGGCGGCCCCAGCGCTCGGCCCCGCTCGCCGGACGTGGCTCCTTCCAGGCCAGGTCGCAGCCGCCTCCGCCTTGCACCCCCAAGCGGTCAGGCCCCCGAGCAGGCACAGGCGATGTCGCGCTGAGGCGCACAGCCGCAGCCGCGCAGGGCCGCAGCCCGCAGCCGCCTTGCGCCCCCAGCGCTCGGCGCCCCCGCGCGCACCGAGCAGTGGGCCTCAGTGGAGCAGGGCAGCAGGCACAGGCCGCAGGCGGCAAGTCGCCGCGGCTGCTTCCCGCGCCGACATCGCTGCCTCCCTCTCCACGCTCCTCTGCTGCAACGACGGACCTTCCGCCAACCTGTACGCCCCGCTCCTCGCTTCCTCCCTAATTTTGCGTGAGCTGTGAAATTGTGGATCCCATCCCTCTAAATTTGCATAGTCGTTTATTTGTGTGGATGGCGCACACAGTGCATGGATTGCCTTGTTAATGTTTCTTTGCTGTCAATTGTCATAGGGTTTCAGTTTTGTTATTACTTTCGAGCCAGTGCTCAGTGCTAATGGTGTTATTACGGCTGTCATATACAAAGTTCAGAGCTTACTATTTTATCTGAGAAGGTAGAGAGAATGCTAAAGTAGAAATACTTTTGTGCAACAGCATGTGGATGCTGATTAGTGATTAGTGAGGTGAGGACAACGGACATAGAACAACTCGGGTGGTCAATTTGATCTATTAAAAAATGTTAGACTTAGACCAGTAGTTTCAGTTTCGAGAGGTTAATGTCTGTTCTTATCTGAACTTTGGCATGGAAGAGCCTTGGTTAAACTGGCATTGGTGGAGCCGCGCGACTGACACTGCCACACCTAGATTTTTTGGCGTCCTCCGCCACTGTATATATATATATAGACACACACACACGAGAGTAGCAAGATGGTTGTGCGTGAACAACCAGGCAGATAGATAGGTAGATCCTGTGTGGATGTATAAACATGGATATTACTTCAGATCCAACCGCAGGCACGCATCAGCTCAGCTCGTGCCGCACCCACAGACATGTGCCGGCTCAGAGGTGAGGCTGTCGGAATTTGCTGATCGATTCTGCAAGGCAAAAAAGACATACAGAGAGATGACCTTTGATCGTTGGTATATACATATATACAACCGTGGGGCCCACGCACAAGGTACTGTGGCTGACGATCAGCTGGTCTTCCTCCCAGGGTGAGGGTGGTGGGAATGAGTTGAGCCGTCGCTGTGCAAACTAACATCTTCGCTGAAACCGCAATGTATATGCCTGCCTTCAAGGATTGTTAGCGGGCTTTTTCTTTTCTGCTTTCATATTCAGCAGAAATACTGTCAGCAGCCATCTCGTGTGGCGCGCGGCCGGTGCAGTCGAGACGAAAAGCGCATGCCAGCTCTCGGAGAAACAGAAAGTCAAGATTATTTTCGTGTCAACCCAGAAGAATGTCCAGATTGCGCCGTCATAACGACCTCAAATCCTGATTACGACGCTTAACTGCACACTAACGAACGCTACCCCCCGTTCAAAAATGCAGCAATCGAAATTGACATCACATCATATCATGCTACCTCACATCTTCTTTTTTCAAAAGAAAAAAAAGGAACGCTCTGCCAATGGCATCATCTGTCATCTCATTTTTCCTGTCCACCTGTGTAAGTGTAACCAAATTAGTCCCAATCCAAGCACCTATCACTAGCTAGTACAAACATGAATTTTGCCCCAGCATGCAGCTTGGAAGTTTCCAAGGGGCCAAGCCAAGGACGGGGCTCTGCAGCTTGATAGATTTGGCTCACCTACTGCATGCACCCGTCGCATTATTCATTCGCAGCTTTTCGTTGGTGCTCCAGGCCCACGCCACGCCGGAGCTTGAGCTTGCAAATGGAAGCCCCATCCGCGCACTGCAACTGCAACCCACTCACTGGTGGCTGCAGGGAGCTAGCCGATTCCGTTCCAGGCTGGTTGCCCCTGCACCTTCAACAAGTGCCTCGATCCAGCTCTCACCTAATATCCAGGCTGACCGACCGATCATACATGCACGGATAGATTTGACATCACATCATATCATGAGATGATAATATGAGATTCTTCCATCTCGTGGCTAACGGAAAACACCGAAAACAACATATTTATAAACTTGAAAACGATCAAGGAACGGTTGTCGGTGATGCCCAGCTTAAGAGCTATATCACTCAGTTTTATAAGGACCTTTTCGGGCCTCCGGATGTTTCGGATATTACACTTGAGGAAGATCGAATTCAAGACATTCCTCAAGTGTCCCCGAGAGGAAAATGAGTTGCTTACTAGTGAGTTCACCATATCTGAGGTGAAAGATGCCGTCTTCCAGATGGAACACAACAAGGCTCCTGGTCCTGATGGCTTCCTGGCAGAATTCTATCAAGTCTTCTAGGAAGTTATTAAAGACGACCTTATGGCTCTTTTCACGGACTTCCACAAAGAGGATTTGAACCTCTTCAGCCTCAACTTTGGAATTATTACACTAATTCCAAAAGTCTAAGAGGCAACCAAAATTCAACAGTATAGACCTATTTGTGTCCTCAATGTCAGCTTTAAGATTTTTACTAAAGTTGCCACGAATAGGTTGAACAAAGTTGCCCAAATAGTGGTCAGTCCTATGCAGACTGCCTTCTTGCCAGGCAGGAATATCATGGAAGGAGTAATTATTTTACATGAAACTATACATGAACTGCATACCAAAAACGGAATGGGGTCATTTTCAAAATTGATTTTGAAAAAGTCTATGACAAAATAAAGTGGTCTTTCCTTCAACAAACGCTACGCATGAAATGGTTCTCTCCTAAATGGTGTAGATGGGTTGAAGGGATGATTTCTGGTGAAAGTGTGGGGATCAAAGTCAATGATGAAATTGGTCCATACTTCCAAACTAAGAGAGGGCTCCGTCAGGGAGATCCTATGTCACCTATTTTATTTAACATTGTCGTTGATATGCTGGCTCTCATAATTAAGAGGGCAAAAGACGATGGTCAAATAAGAGGTGTCATTCTTAATCTTTTGGATGATGGTTTGTCCATCTTACAGTATGTTGATGACATCATTATCTTTATTGATCATGACCTGGAGCAAGCTAAGAATCTTAAACTCTTGCTTTGTGCTTTCGAGCAGGTATCTGGGTTAAAGATCAACTTCCACAAGAGTGAAATATTTTGCTATCGAGCAGCTAAAGAAATGCATGATATCTATACTGATATATTTGGTTGTAATGCTGATGAATACCCTTTTAGATATTTGGGAATTCCAATGCACCATAGACAACTCCTCAATTTTGAGTGGGGGAAAGTGGAAGAACACTTTGAGAAAAAACTCTCTAGTTGGAAAGCTAAGTACCTGTCTTATGGGGGCCGTTTGGTCTTGTTAAACTCGGTACTTAGTAGCTTACCCATGTTTATGATGTCCTTTTTTGAAATCCCAAAAGGGGTACTCAAAAATCTTGATCATTTCAGATCAAGATTCTTTTGGCAAGGATCTTCTAATAAGCATAAGTATCGACTTGCCAAATGGAACATACTTTGTCGTCCTAAGGATCAAGGCGGACTTGGTATCTTAAATCTGTAATTGCAGAATAAAAACTTACTGGCAAAATGGTTAGTGAATTTGCTTAATACCAATGATAGAGGCAAACCATACTAACAAACAAATATCTAGGATCCAAATCTCTCACGCAGGTGCATGCTAAACCTTATGACTCTCATTTCTGAAGAGGTCTTATGAAGATCAAAGATGAGATTTTTGCTAATGGCTCCTTCAATATTAAAGACGGGGCCAAGACAAGATTCTGAGACGACGCTTGGGAAGGTCAAGTGCCATTCAAAGCTAAATACCCATCACTTTTTACGGTTGTGCGGGATCCCCATGCGTCTGTGGCCAAAGTTTTGGCTACGAGGCCACTCAATTATATTTTAGGAGAGCTTTGGTGGATAATAAGTTGGTTGAATGGCAAAATCTTGTAGCTCAGATCGCGCATGTTCAACTGGTGGATGGGTCGGATACGTTTAGATGTAATTTGACCAATTCAGGGTCTTTTACTGTAAGATCTTTCTATCTGCACTTATTAGATAGTCAACCACCTTTTAGACATAAGATGATCTAGAAGTTAAAGATTCCTCTAAAGATTAAGATATTCCTCTGGTTTCTTCAAAGGGGATATTTTTAACTAAAGATAATCTTGCTAAGAAGAACTGGACAGGAAGCCAAAAATGTTGCGGATGTAATAGTAATGAGACTATACAACATCTTTTCCTGGACTGACCTTATGCAAGATTGGTCTGGAGGATTATCTTTTATGCTACTGGTTTAACGCCACCTAGATCAATTCGCCATATGTTTAATTCTTGGCTGTATAATCAATCTAAAAAGATTATGAGGGTCATCTGGGTGGGGGTTGTCGCTGTATACTGGGCGATTTGGAGATGTCGAAACGATTTAATTTTTAAAAAAATCAAAGTTAACTCGGTTTTGCAGGTCATCTTCAGAGGAACATACTGATTTCGTTTCTGGGCGCAGTTGCAACGAGAGGAGCACGCCAAGAACACTTTCTCCAGCTTGAGCAGACTAATTGAGATAGTAGCTCTTGATTTAGATAAAGAAGGGTGCAAGCATGTCTATCGCTTGCAGTAGTTTGGAGAGTCTCTCTAGTGACTGGTGTGCTTTTTTCTTTTTCTAGCTTTTGCAAACTTTATTTTTTTGGCTGTGTATGCCTCGTCATAGAGGCCGGATTGGTAATCCTTTTATCTTAAAAAAAATGCACGGATAGATCCTATTCAGCCTACTGGCTAGCTAGAGTCTCGCTTTATGCTCGCTTGTGTATAGTAGTTGTGTTGCTGGCATTGCAACCCACTTGTACATCTTGTACATGTATGTTTGAGATCTGTTTTTCAAAGGAAACATGCATGTTTGAGATCTGCTGCCTCTTTACATTACTGTAACTCGAGTGTGCGTGCATGCAGCGTGCTGGGTTAGTGTTGTCTTATCCTTTTATTAATTAAGCGCTAAGTAGCTAGACCATGCGTGCTGCTAATGAAGTACTTTATTTGCATACATGACGACACTAGCCGTTGAGTTTCTGGCACTAGTACATAGGGGTATGTTGGAAGTAGTGCTAATCGACAACGTTTAACTGGTACCTAATCCACGTCTTTTATACTACGTAGTTCTACTGCTGTCCTTCTCACACAAACAAAAAAAAAATAAAGAGGTACTCCTATGTAGTACTAGAGAAGAGAATATTATTGATCTGGGCATCTGACTACTTTTTCAGGCTCGACATATCGCGTGCATGTGACATGCTGTGGAGTCTTGTGACGGTGTCAGAGGGATCGGCAGCCAATGCATGTTCTCCTACCTCCCCGCATTGATCAGCTTGCAAGTTTGGTTGACCTCACATGACCATAATCAATTGCCGAAGCTTCCTTTCTGTTAACAGTAGTAGAACGGCATGTTTGGTGAGTAAATTCCCTATATGACATTGTAAAATGTAATACATCTCTTCCATGCCATTGAAAATTAGCACTTCCCTTCAATGCCATTATTTTTAATTTTCCATTCCCTCTATATCATTGGTGTTAAAAATACTAACAGAGCAGTTAAACTGAAAGGCAAAAGGACAATAATACCCCTGGCTCCTATTCCTTGCCATCTCTCTACTTACCACTGACGTGTGGGACCCACACGTCAGATTCATCTTCAACCTTGAACCTTGAACCCATCGGATCCACGACGGCGACGGAGGGCCCGGCGCACGCGGCGGAGGCCCGTGCTGCCCCTCCGCCGCGGCCGCCGTCGCACGAGCCGCCGCACGCGCCGCGCCCTCCGTCAGGCCCCTGCCGCGGCCGCCGTCAAGCGGGCCACCACGCGTGCCGCGTCCTCCGCCACCGGCCGCACCCTCCGCCGCACCCCTGCTCCGGCGCCGTCGCGCGCTGCGTCCTCCGCCGCGGGCCACGCCGCGTCCTCCGCCGCGGACCACGTCGCTGGCGCTCGTCGCGGGGGCCGCAGCAGGCCGACGGGAGGCGCGGCGCGAGGAGCGCAGCAGCAGGCCGGCGGGAGGCGAGGCACGGGGTGCGCAGCAGCAGGCCGGCGGGAGAGGGTGACTGGGGTGCGCAGCAGCAGGCAGGAGGCGCAGGAGGCCAGCGGGAGGGGGGAGGCGCCGCAAGGCAGAGCTCGAGGATGGGATCGCGGGAGGGATGTGGTAGGTGGCCGGCCGGGTGGGATTTTTTTTTTAATCGATGGCCCTGCTTGTTGACTCAGGGGGTAAACGCGTCCTGGCAAGTAAAGTTTGACGCCGTTAACCTCGGATTTTGACAGCAGTGGCACACAAGCGATCGGAAATTATAAATGATGGCATAGAAGGGATGAGCTAATTTTCAATGGCACATAAGGGATCACTTCAATTTTACAATGGCATAGAGGGAATTTAATCATGTTTGGTTAGAGTCCTGATCCAGGCAGCAAGCCTCCAGGCAGCGATCGTGACCCCAGGCCGAGAAAATCGACGGCCTGGGTTTGCTGCCTGGCTCAGGCAGCTGATCGGAGGCAAGAACCAAAACAAGCCAGGCAGCTGAATCTGCACTGTGACACTGTCTGATGAGTTTTTGTTTTCCTATGCGAACTTTGAATTGTAATCAAGGTGGACCATACTTAACCGTCATTTCGAAGAGTATCTTCACTCCAAAACAGCTTCGCCGGTGAAGTGAAAGCCGGTGAAGCCAAAAATACAGCTCTATCCAACTTCTTGTTCATTTTTACCTCCACATGCAAAACGGTTTCATGCTACGGTGACTCAATTTGTGCAAAATTGGTAAAATCAAAACCGATGAAAAAAAACTCTCCCAGACGGACCTTTGACCACTGCACGAGCCACTTAGTACCTATCGGCAGCACGTACGTACAAATAATTCAATCGGGCCTAGCTTAAAGGTAGCTACCATGCAATCTAAAAAAAAGGTAGCTAGCATGCAATTCAAGCAACGGGCTCTCCTGTGCATCAACCTCCGTTTAGCAATGTTGTCTGGATGCCCACCAGACACCAGCTCATGAACTATGGAGTCATCGACACTTGAAATTATTTCTTTAAACCTTCCTCGTCTCTTTGCGTTATTGTACATCAGCTATCCATGCACACAGCAAGCATCAAGCGGTTGTCCAATTTATTGATACACCTACTTTTATGCTATTCTTCCTAGAAAACGAATAAAGAAATAGAAGATTCATAATGGGTCTTTTCTTTCTTCTGGTCCTGCGTGTGCCAGTATCCTTTTCTCTGTTCGCACGGGAACAGGGAAAGGTGTCCCCGGCCGAGTGGGGGTCTTCGAAAAACGTGTGTTGTTTAAACAAGAATCTACTGCCGTGCCGCCCCATACCCGCGACACACGGTCTATCAAAAGAGTACCTCTCTGCCTCTGACACTTTCTCAAAGGCAAACCGTCTCTTTAAAATCTTGTAAAAAATACTCAAAAAACTAGTAAAAAGACATTCAGTTATCTCCTTTTCCAGCTTACTCCCTAATAATATACTCACTCCCTCCTAAAATGTAAGTCATTTTGCTTTGTCCTAAATCAAAATAGTCTAAATTTGACCAAATTTATAGAGAAGAATACTAACATCTAACACATCAAATAAATAATTTAAGAAAATATATTTCATAATATATCTAATTATTCTCGTTTGACATTCAAAATGTTATCACTTTATTCTATAAATTTGGTCAAATTTTGACTTAGAATAAATCAAAATGTCTTACATTTTAGGACAGAGAGAGTACAACATTAAAATACTCCATCATTCCTTTGAGTAAGAAATTAAAATATTGTTACTGCTCTACGAGTACATTTTTTTGATTCTTCAACACATCTAGGGTGTGTTTAGTTCACTTTGCATTTTGCATTTTTGCGTTTTTAAAGGGAATCTTCAATATTTGAAGTATTAAATATAGACTAATCACAAAACTAATTACAGATCTCGTCTGTAAACTACGAGACGAATCTAATAAGCCTAATTAATCCATCATTAGAGTTTGTTTACTGTAGTATTATTGTAACAATTTAGTGTCTAATCACGTCCTAATTAGGCTCAATAGATTCGTCTCGCGATTTGCAGTCTATTGGTGAAATGCGATTTATTTTTTTGACTACATTTAATATACTATGTAAGTGATTTACAAAAATTTTGTATTTTGCGTTTTGAAATCTAAACAAGGCGCTGATACCGTGTCTAGACAAAAGTAGTAATCCGCATAATAATGATAACAAAGTACAAAGGACGTTGGAGTACAATCTTTTTTTAACTGCCGTGTAACCCCACAGTTCCCGTTTCGTCCTCTGCTCTCCAAGAAGAAGCTTCCTTTTCCTTCGCCCTTTAACAGAGTGTGCGAGTACTATCTTGAGGCGATACATTAATATTGGCTGTTTGGCACTGTGGCCAACCAATAGGCAATAGTTATGGCTCAACAACCGCGACGCCTTAATGGCTGTGGCCACCGTGCAAGTCCGTCCGGAATCCGTATTGAGCTGGGGACCTGGGGTGCACCACCGGGACAAAGGGGTTGTTTGGTTCAGAGATTTTTTTTAAGTCTCTAGAATTTTTTAGTATTTAGAAGTATTAAATAAATATTAATTATAAAACTAACTGCAGAATCTTGGGGCTAAACTGCGAGACGAATCTAATGAGGTATCTTAATTTATAATTAGCGAATGGTACTGTAGCATCACTGTAGCAAATTATGAATTAATTAGGCTCATTAGATTTGTCTCGCGAAAAACAATCAGCTGTCAAAAAACATTTATAAACAGATTTTATTTAATACTATAAAATAATAAATTTCTTTTTGATGTGATAGGGACTTCTGAAAAAAAAATCCTTGAGCCAAACAAGGCCAAAGAAACATGGGGCCAGGCCAACAGCCCCGGCCATCGGATTGGAGAGTTTGTTGACTTCAAGCGTGCTGCGTGCAGTGCGGATACCCTCTTCTTTTCTACCGGGACCTCCACTTCCTCCACAAATTGTACTCTACCCACACGATCCATGTAATCTTTTACTAGTGCGTACACAATGAGTGGCAAGAGCTCAGGGAAGGTACTCCCACATTTGCTGCTACCGTTCTTGGCTCCCCAGGCTGCACCTGCTGTCCTGCGCCATGATGAGAGATCCAGTGATGTGCAATCTAGCTCTATTAGTAGCAAAAATAATTTCCTTCGCATTTGGTTTGAAATCCTGAGTGGCATGCACGGTTTAGTCAATAATTGATGGTTTACTATGGGAGTTCATTATGATTGTGAGCTCACGAAACTTGGAATGTTTAGGCCAAAATTTCCATCTAATTGGTTGGATGCGAACTGAAATGGTTGTTTTATGTTTTGCGACATAAGCCATTGTGAATTGTTGACAGTATATACGTTCGTTTGAATTTGGTATCCTGTTATAGATGTGGTTTCGCATGAATGGATTGGTGTTGACCTCGTCAGTTAGAAAGTGATGTTTTTATCCACGAATCCTTCTAAACCTATTAATCGAAGTTTAAGAATTGTAGATCATGGGGTCCAACAATTCTCCTTGTTTATCAAATCACGTGATGGGACGATATCGTACCCTTTGGTCAAAACCACTTGCATGAGATGGCAGAAAAAGTACAACTCCACATTTTTCTAGACGTTGTCCATGGGTGTGTTTAGATGTGTAAAAAGAGTGTAAAAAGTGGATGCGAAAAGTCACATCAGTCACTGTAGCGCACTGTAGCACGTTTCGTTTGTTTGTGGCAAATATTATCCTAACATGACCTAACTAGGCTCAAAAGATTCGTCTCGCAACGTACATCAAAACTATGTAATTAGTTTTTTTATTTAACTACATTTAGTACTCCATGCATGAGTCATTTGTTATATTTAATGTTTTGATGTGATGGAAAGTTTGGAGTTTGGGGGGAAGATTTTGGGAACTAAACACAGCCCATGAGGAGTTCCGGCCCATCTAAGCCAGAAATGAATATTCTAATGTCCCGTTATGGATGAAATTTTGACCTTGTTCAGAATGCATAAGTCTTATTGGAAGTTTGTATGCAACTTAAGCAAAATCTCTTGAAGTCGTGCCTTCCTTGAAACTTACTTAGGACGAAGCAAATTGAGTGTCATGGTTACTTGGTTCAAGTCTCTCACTCAGTACGAGTACATGCATACATACCCTGTTTGAAAAAAAACTCGATCAAAGGGGGTACGACTGCCCCGCTTTGTTTCAATAAGAGAAAGCGAGTTCGGCTTCCCGGCTTATACATACTTTGTTTGGTTCTTAAAAAAATTACTAGTATTTTGATACGGTGACTTTGCCAACTCGAAGATAGATAAGCTTATGGAAGTGATTGTAGGGTACGTATGCATGTATGTGTCTCTATAGTAGGGAGTACGTATGCAATTTCCACATATATGCATGTATATCTATATGAACATCTGCGTTTATGAGAAAATCTTGTTTAGGGCAGCACCTGCAATTTCCACATACAACAAGGGCCTCAAGGGCTAATGAAGTAGAGGGCTCGGAAAGTCGGAAGAGGGCAAATGAATGGACGGTGGTCGAACGACCTGCCCGGACCCCAGCAGAGATGGCTCGCAAAGCTAACAGTTTTTTTCACTGCACTTCCCAAACGTGAAAAGCCGGGCCAAAGGGCGAGTAGATTAGATCCACTTGATAATGATGCACGATCACAGAAAGAGAAAACAGCATCTCATTATGACCGGGGATCCACCCCAGGAGGAATAGAAAACCCACTCCTATCGCCTGTCAGTACAAAGGGCCCAGCTCAGCTCGCAATGCAGTGGATGGGATTGGAGTGCCGCATTCTTAGCTTAGGTCGTTGGATCAAGAAATTCACAGGAAGCGGTGCAACAGCAACGCAAGCCCGCGGAGCTCGTTCAGCAGCAACAGCGGCGGGTTTGGCAGCTCGCGGCGCAGCTGCCTGGACGCCCACGGCAACGTGAAGCGGCGGCACAAGGAGTGCGCGGCGCTGGACCGGAACCGCGTGCGACGGCCCCACCCTCCGCGAGCGACGGCGGCGCTCCGCCCGCCGCGCGTCCGCCCCAGCCCCCGCGCGCGAAGGCGGCGCCCAGCCGGCAGCGTGTCCGCGCCATCCTCCGGCGCTCCGCCGGCTGCGTGTTCGGCCCAGCCCCCGCGTGCGAAGGCGGCGGCCCGCCAGCAGCGCGTCCGCGCCACCCTCGGCGCGCGACGGCGGCGCTTCGCCGGCCGCGCGTCCGAGACCGTGTCGCCCCCCGCTCCGCCGCGCGGAGTTTCGGGACGGCGTCGCCCCCCGCGCACGCTGGCCCGCGCCTCACGGCAGACCCTCGCCGCCGCTGGCCCGCCCTCGCGCCGGACCCTCCCTGCCGGTCCGTCCCGCCTCCGCCGGCGCCGACGTCCCTCTCCGCCGCCGACTGCGCCGATCGCAAGGGTCCACCGGAGGCCCGGTCGCGCTCCGTGCGGACGCGCGCGTGCCGCGCGTCCGACGGCCGGCGCGGTCGTGGGCGCCTCCATGGGCGGCGCGGTCGCGCCGTCGCAGTCTCCTCCACGCCCGCGGCCGTCGCCGGCCTCCACCCTCACACCGGCAAAAGCAAAGCAGCAGCGAAGGTCGGAGGGGAAGAAAGGATGAAGCAAATGAGTGTGGGGAAGAAGATGACAGGTGGGCCCAAGAGTAAAGTGGTCTTTTCATCCTTCTTTGAATCGTAAAATGTTTAGTTTATTCAGTGTGGTGTGCAGCAGATTAAAACACTCTTTCACGGTGTGCTGGATACTAAATCGAGTTTGGCGATGTGTGATGTACAAAATCACGTTTTCACAGTGTGCTGTAAACAAATTTCTCTTATTGAAATGCTAATAGAAGGGGGGAAAAAGATAAATGGCAAAACTGAACACGTACATTATGGCCAAACATCTCTAACAACTCCTATTAGCGCTAAAATTTCAGTTATGGCTACAGCTAGTGACACAGTAGCAACTGTACGACAAGCGCAGAAACTGCATCGTCACCGTCAATCATCGCCCCAAGCAGTGCCGGCCACACCTCATCCCTCTTCTGCCGCACCTGCAAGCATTAAATATAGATGAAAAAAATAATTAATTACACAGTCTAACTGATTAACACGAGATAAATTTTTTAAATCTAATTAGTTTATAATTAGATATTATTTGTCAAGTAACAACGAAATGTGCTACAGTAACTTTTCACTCTAAAAAATGCGAACTGAGACGCTGTTTAGATCACAACCCGTAAATCCTGTAAACGCAAAAAAAGGTCACATTGAATGTTTGGACACATATATAGAGTACTAAATGAAGTCTATTTACAAAACTTTTTTCATGGATGGGCTGTAAATCGCGAGATGAATCTAATGAGCCTACTTAATCCATGATTTGCAACAGCGATGCTACAGTAACCACCTATTAATTATGAATTAATCATGAATTAATTAGCATCATTAGATTCGTCTCGCGATTACACCTTATCTATATAAAAAAAATTTATAAATAGACTTCATTTAATATTTCAAATTAGCAAGATTTCATTAAAAAAAATTGCGTTTCATCTGAACACTGCCTGAACGGGGCCTCACTCGCCTGCCTCATTCACTCTCGCCTCATGCCGCAGCTGCCAACCTGCCTGCACTGCAGTTGTATAAAGCAGGACATAGCAGAGCAACGCGCCACACAAGCAAGGAACTTTGCTCTCTCTCTCCTCTCTCTCTCTCTCTTACCGCACATGCGCGTCGGGCCGCGTCGCCACCACCCCAGCCGCCCGCCGACACCCGCGATGGCCGCCGCCGCCGCCCACGCGCCGCCGGGGCGCCGGGGCGTGCTCCTCGTCCTGTTCGCAACCGCGCTCGTCGCGGCGATGCCGGCCACCTGCGCCGCCGCCAGGAGCAGGAAGTCGTACAGGGCCGTCTTCAGCTTCGGCGACTCGCTCTCCGACGCCGGCAACCTCATCGTCAACGGCACGCCCAAGGCGCTCACCACCGCGCGCCCGCCCTACGGGATGACCTTCTTCCGCAAGCCCACCGGGCGCTGCTCCAACGGCCGCCTCGTCGTCGACTTCCTCGGTACGGCACTGTACACTTCCTTGTGCTGCGCCACCCATGGCCTTTGGTCTCTCCAACATCAGCATCAGTTTTATTTTGTTTTTCGGGACTTCTTTTTGCCCAGTGTCTAATTGAAATGTCCTTGTTGCTAAAAAGTGTTGATTTGAGTGTGAAGAGACCATGCTCTGACTCTGGTGGTCAAGATGAAACTGACCGGTTCAGTATTCTACTCCCAACAGGCCAACACCCAATTTCGCTTGTTCCATACTCTGTTTCTGGGTTCTTTATGTTTGGTGGAGCCAAGCTAGAATCAAGTGTAAAACTGATAACTTTTCTTATCTTTTTTTAGTAAAAAATAGAGATTAGATTGGCTTCAAGAATTTGTTGATAAAAGAGCTGTTTCTTTTCTTTTAGCCAAACCAAAAGGGATGAATTCTTCAGCCTTTTTTTAAAGATGAAAACGAGCGGTAGAAAACTGCTGGTAAAAGACCTCCTGCTTTGCCGCGCTGTGAATTATTGCTGTCTCCCTTCTACTAGAAACACCGAAGTGTTGATGTCAATTAAAGGACCTTTTCTTTTTCTTTTTCTTTTTGGAAAGATAAGTCAGACCAGAAATATGTTCTTACTGTAATCTTTCAATCGGCAATGTGTTCCTCACTCGGCAGCATTGCTGCTTTGTGAATCATGAGTTCGTGACCTTTATACATTGCGCAGTAACAGAGTGAATGATGAGAAGTTCCCCCCTTTTTCTGATCTGATGGGAATCTTTTGCAGCTGAGCACTTCGGGCTGCCGCTACCGCCGCCGTCGCAGGCGCAGGGGAAGGACTTCAGGAAGGGCGCCAACTTCGCCATCACCGGCGCCACGGCGCTGGAGTACTCCTTCTTCAAGGCGCACGGCATCGACCAGCGCATCTGGAACACTGGTTCCATCAATACTCAGATCGGGTGGCTCCAGGACATGAAGCCGTCACTCTGCAAATCGGAGAAAGGTCCGAGGAGCCGATTCATCTGCACTGAACTCTCTTTTTCTCTCTCTCTTGAAATTTTACCAGGGGATCATGCTTCATTGGCTCGTGCTGTTTGCAGACTGCAAGGACTACTTCAGCAAGTCCCTGTTTGTGGTGGGGGAGTTTGGGGGCAACGACTACAACGCGCCGCTGTTCTCCGGTGTCCCATTTTCTGATGTCAAGACTTATGTGCCCCTTGTTGCCAAGGCCATTGCCAATGGCGTTGAGGTACTGTCTGTGAACTATGGTTTGATAATCACTGCCCTAGCATGCTACATTTTTTTTCTGAGTAAAGCGTATTTATTTCTGAAGTAGCAAAGTAGCAAAACGTGCTGCATTTGGAGGTTCAGGTGCCCAGGGCAACTGAAGTGTATGATACTGCTGATTTCAGGCAGCATGCTCATCTGCCATAACTGGACACTGCGGTAAACGAGAAGTAAACAAGAGGTTGCATGAGGAACACTCCATAAAGCACTTCAAATTGTGTGGGGTGAATAGACACCATGGCTTTGGAAATGGTTCTTAAAATATTTTGAATTATCTGGGCTTAATTTTTTAAAAGGGGGAGTAGATAGTGATGAGAAGAGTGAATAGTGTGCCTACTAGGCTACTAAGGGCTCGTTTGGCATAGCTGTGTGAAGTGCTTCGTGGGCAACTTCAGCCGAAGCTGTGCCAAACACTTTTTTTGGCCACAGCTTCATGCAAGAAGCTAACGTTGAAGCAACCTCCAAAATGCACTGGGAAGGTGAAGCCTGGAATCCTAGCTTCGACATGCTTCTCCAGCGTAACTTCCCCCGCTAATATAACAAAGTAATGATTATTAGGCTGTGTTTAGGAAACTTTGCTAGATTTTTTAAAAGAGAATCTTGCTATTTAGTAGTATTAAATAAAATCTATTTACAAAATTTTTTACACGGATAAGTTGTAAATCGCGAGACGAATCTAATGAGCCTAATTAATCCATGATTAACGCATAATTAGCGGATGGTTACTGTAGCATGTATCCAAACATTTGACATTTCCAATCCATTCAAGAAAAACAGGAATAAGCTCTTTTGCCAAACGATTTTCAAAACAGCTTCAGCTTCACCAGAGAAGTTGCTTCAACAAAGCTACTTCAGAAGCTACTTTAGAAGAAGCTGAAGCTATGCCAAACGAGCCCTAAGCTTTCACACATAGTTTTCACATTTTTTGACTCGGATCTGTAGATCTGAACCTGATGCTATTTTTATGTTCAACTGGGGTTATCAATCTTTGTAACCATTATAATAGGGGGGAGAACATGTGGCAGATATGCTGTCCTCCTGCAGGGCAGATCTTCTGACTAGGCTCTTAACGATAAGTCGCCAAAGCTCAACTGTTTCTGAAAAGAAAAAAAATGTTTTTTTCGCAAAAATCAATTACACCTGAATTTGGGATGGCATGGTTCTGTACTTCGCATGCCACAATGAGCTTGTGCACAGTCTGTTATTTTGTTGCTTAGCGCAGCCCCATGTGATGCAAGGATGGGGACTTCAGGTAGAACATGATTGCACAATGAAGAGAGAATGGTCAAGTAAAAGGTAGGGTGGGTAAAGATAACGAGGAATCGTTTGCTATGGGCATGCCCATCATGAAATGGCTGTCACGTGATATGGCCCTAAAAAATGGTTTGTTTCCACGCATTTCAAGAATACAGATAGATATAATCCATGCTACTGTGGTTCATCGCTAACTGCCTAACTAGCTTAACGGTGTAATACAATTGTTGCTTTGAATTGCACATACTTGAGAGTAAAGCTAGTTCGATGACATATTGTTTAGAGTTTTATTTCCCTAAATTTTAACTCACCTAGTCACCTTCAGCAAATTTTAAGAAAATGGTTTTGTTGCAGAAATTGATCGAGCTTGGGGCAACAGATTTGTTGGTGCCAGGCATTCTACCGATCGGTTGCTTCCCATTGTACCTGACGTTGTACAGCACCAGCAGGAAATCAGACTACAATGCCCGCACTGGGTGCCTCCGGAGGTATAACCGCCTTGCCTTCCACCACAACAGGGAGCTGAAGCAGCAGCTTGATGAGCTACAGAAGAAGTACCCCAGTACAAAAATCATGTATGGGGATTACTTCAAGGCTGCAATGCAGTTTGTCGTCAGCCCTGGAAAATTCGGTGAGTTCTCACTCTTCAGTAGCATGTAATGCTACTCCAGTACATTTGGGGGGGTTCAGAGTTTTGGACCACATTTCTATCATAAAAACTTCATGGGAAACATGTTATCGATATGTTCAATTGTACGATTGAAACGATCAATTAGTTGTAATTTGCAACACTGCATTATGGTTCAGATCTTTGTACCATGATATCTGAACACTGATCCGTTGCAGGTTTCAGCACAGCTTTGCAAGCTTGCTGCGGTGCAGGAGGGCAGGGCAACTACAACTTCAACCTGAAGAAGAAGTGTGGTGAGCAAGGCGCAAGTGTGTGCTCTAACCCATCATCATATGTGAGCTGGGACGGCATCCACATGACCGAGGCCGCATACAAAAAGGTCGCCGATGGCTGGTTGAATGGCCCCTACGCTGAACCCCCAATTCTGAAGTCATAATTGAGATAATTAAACTGTATGTAACGCAGTTGTGGCCACCACTGCTGCTAGAGAGATATATGGAGTCCTTCAGGCATAGATATGTTCCGATTCTGAAGTCATAATTAAATTATGGGTAAAGCTTTTTAGTTTGTTCATTGAAGATTTGTATAAACTGTGCCGGTATAGATATGTTCCTCCCAACTGAAATGGCTGTAGTACAGATGCACCATGCATGACTTGTCAGATTCTTTTCATTTGTCAAAGCTATGGCAATAATCCGTGATAATCACCAAAATAAATGCATTTGTGGTTTTTTTTTCAGGGGATGACATAAACTGCAAACTATATTTCCTGTCCAGATTTAACGTTGCACTGACCATTCAGTCAAGATAAACACAAGGCAATTATCCATGCTGGATGAGAAAGAGTGTATGACAACACATCTACAGAAGACAGAATGCCCTGGCTTGATGTGGATGGGTGACAAATACCAAAAACTGCATGATTGCGATGCCTGCTTAATTGCTGTCTGGCAATTCAGCGAGATTGCTCGATCAGAATAATTGATGAAATGGGCCCTTTTAAACACCAGACCTGCATTGCAGGCAACAAACGCAATCAAACTACTACGAAATCTGCACGGATTTTTATTACCACCCAATTGTACCAAGATTTTCTCTGGATAAGAGTGTTTTTTTTTTGGAGAGGAATAAGAGTGTTGACTGCAAGAACTTCTTGCCTACGGAAGCCATGGGAAGCTTTTGTCCAGGGCACGGTGGCCAAACAGCCTGCATTCATCTGAATACTTTTATGGCCGGAGTTAGAGGACAAGGGAACCGATGTCTGCATTTGGTGGCAGTTTTGGACTGATGTTGGATCATTCATTTTGCCAGCAATCGGAAAACCGTAATTGCCAGGATTAGGATGCCTTTTGGAACAATCGACCGGCGGAGTTCACGAGGGAATGTGCTGTGTACAAAAGGAATGGTCCCGATTGACCCCCCACGAGTTTTCTTACAAATAAAGTTGAAAGACAAAATAGACGTTTTGATCCCTAAGATTTGATCTAAGGGTTATGTTTTTCCCTCAACTTTCAAATAGACCAATATAGTCCAACAACTTTCGTTTTAGGTCAAATTCATCCTTGTGCTATATTATACTCCATGATAACATGAGATTTATGCAAACGTCTTCTTTACCCTTGTCTTCTTCCCCTTCTAAATTCCTTAACAGTTTAATTACTAAAAATTTATTTAGCCAGTGCAAGCAAATCGGTTTAGTGGCATGGGCATCAATGCATTTAGGAGCCGAACATCACAAATGTTAAATTTGGAACATAGATGTTTATTTATCCATGCATCGTATTATATTGCGGGCGCATGAAAAGTGCAAATTATGGAGGAAAAGAAGAAGCTAAGGGTAAAAGGAACATTTTGCAATTAATTCATATTATTATAGAGTATAATATCAACATAAGGACGGGTATGACCCTGAAATGAAAATTGAGGGATTATATTGACCAATTTAAAAATTAAAGGATGGATTTGACCCTTACAGTAAAATTGAGGGACCAAAATAGCTACTTTACCAAGTCAAAAAGATATTTGCCGTGTTTGACCAGCATACCACGAAGTGAAGTTTTTCCAGCGTAATACCAGTTTATAAGACATTTGATATGTAGTTCAAGTTATGCAAACGGCATAATCTTTGAGCACACATAATTACAGGCTCGGAAATGCACAAAGCACGATGGTGATGTCAGTTGTTCATCACCACGAATTCACCTCTCTAGAATCTAAAACTGTTTATTTCAAAAACAAATGGTCTAAAACCATAAAAAAATGGTCTAAAGCTGGGCCGGAGCATTCTTTAGAGTGTGGGGCCCAATATATTTGTCTCGTCGGAGATAGGAATGGGCGGCTTTTTTATTTTTATATTTTTTAAAATCATTTGTTACAGAAATATATTTTCGGTTTCATAATTTACAGTTTTGTACCCCTACCGCCCGGCTGTGGGGCGGCAGGGTACCTGCCGCCAACTGGCGGGGCGGTAGGGACCTGAATGTAAATAAAATTTATTTTTAATCACATTTTGACCCCTGGGGGAGCTTGCTGCCCCCCTGCCGGGCGGCAGGGTACCTACCGCCAACTGGCGGGGCGGTAGGCCAGGCAAAAAATTATTTTCTTTTTAGTTTCCAGAACAGTGAACTTCTAAATTCAATTAAAAATTATAGAAAAATCAAAAAAATACAAACTAAAATTTGTTAGGTTTATTAAATCAATATCTACAGAGAAAAAATACTCATGCATGTGAAATGTCAATTTTGCCCCTCTAAAATTTTAGGTTGTGTTTAATCTAGTTTATTTTGTATCTGTTGTTCTGTTTGTTTAAAAATCCTGAAAATTTTGTGATAGCCTACCCTTTTCATGTGTATTCCACTGGAAAATTTTCAGGTGCATAGCCTAGGTGCATATTTGTGGATCTATTATTGTTGCATTTCCATCATTTAGCAGTAGAATAATAGATCCACAAATATGCACCTAGGCTATGCACCTGAAAATTTTCCAGTGAAATACACATGCAAAAATTAGGCTACCACAAAATTTTCAAGATTTTTAGACAAACAGAACAACAGATACAAAATAAACTAGATTAAACACAACCTAAAATGTTAGAGGGGCAAAATTGACATTTCACATGCATGAGTATTTGTTCTCTGTAGATCTTGATTTAATAAATCTAACAAAATTTAGTTTGCATTTTTTTAATTTTTCTATAATTTTTAATTGAATTTAGAAGTTCACTGTTCTGGAAACTAAAAAGAAAATATTTTTTTGCCTGGCCTACCGCCCCGCCAGTTGGCGGTAGGTACCCTGCCGCCCGACAGGGGGGCGGCAGGCTCCCCCAGGGGCCAAAATACGATTAAAAATAAATTTTATTTACATTCAGGTCCCTACCGCCCCGCCAGTTGGCGGCAGGTACCCTGCCGCCCCGCAGCCAGGCGGTAGGGGTACAAAACTGTAAATTATGAAATCGAAAATATATTTCTGTAAAAAATGATTTTAAAAAATATAAAAATAAAAAAGACGCTAGGAATGGGCTTTGATTGTCAATTGTGGCCTGCTGGAGTCCACATTAGCCCACATCACCAAAGAGGAAGACCGCGGACCCGGGGAGCCAGCAGCACGCAAGCGCAAAACCAGGCTCGCCGCCCACGGCTATGAATAAATGTGAGGCCTGAAACAAATTAGGCCTTTAATAACGCCCAGTGCTATGAATACAATCATATGTGCCTCTGTATATCTAGTAAATGACACATGAGAATAAAAGAAAAAACCTAACAGATTCTTTGGATATGTTCACTAAGATGCTCAAAAAAACATCTAGCAGTGATCTGATTAAAGCAAATTCCTATGGGAATTTCATCAAGAGTTTAATGAGCGTTAACTAACATATAACATTAACAATTTTGCGGATTCGGCAGTATCATTGTGAAGAGAAATGAGAGAGTTACATGCTGAGGAATTTCATCCTCATGGAACTCAGCTGACACTTCTCACTCTTGGTAACTGCGCAATAAAATTATGAATTGAGACTGGTCTAAAAGGCTAAGATCTGATTTAGTTTCTCAAAGTGTGGTCAACTTGCAATATGATCAGACAACATTCTCTTGACGAATAATCCTTTTGGAGAATGCGTATGAACAAGATTTTTACATGTATACCCGCAAAAAAAGATTTTTACATGTATGGTTAATGTCTATGTTTGTGTCAACTATTATAAATCGAGCAGATCCCTATGAATTCAGATGATTATGAGATAGAATAGTTGAGGTTTTCGTATGTCTGGTTGGCAAGTTCCGTATTAGCAGCTGGCTGGACTGCATGTAAACGGAACCAGCTAATTCTTAACTAAAGCACTTGTAGTAGATAGCTAGTAGCTGGTCCAACCTAGCTAATTCTAGCTATATATACAACTAATGGATCGGATGGGTGGATCCCAACGGGCTCGAAGTGGTAGAATGCAGGCTTGATGTTACTGAATTCAGATACAAGTTTACGAGTCTACGTATTCCAATAAAGGTTGAGTGGACTGGATAATATCTTGAGCAACGGTGCCAGATGTTACTGAATTCAGATACAAGTTTACGAGTCTACGTATTCCAATAAAGGTTGAGTGGACTGGATAATATCTTGAGCAACGGTGCCATGGTGGTCTCGACGTCTTAACAGAGTGAGATTGGCAACCGGAGACGCTGGGATTACCAGCTCAGGTACAGTGACCTCTGGATCACGACCTTGTGGTGAAGAAGTAACACGCGCCAGTTGGCCACGAACGCGACGCATCCACCATCTGTTCATGGATATCGCGATCGCGAGGCATGACCGCAAATCGCAGTGCCACCAATCTGTCCGATCGTACGTGGACAGCTGCCGCCTCCGTCCCGAGCTCGACGATCCCTCCCGAATCGGCGACGGAAGTACGAGCACGTTGCCACGCGCCGCCCTCGCCCCTGGCGCCATTTACCACCTCCCCCACCACATTCAATCCCGCCCGCCAGGCCACGGCCGCCGCAGTCACCACACACCCGTGCCAGGCTGCCAGCCCTGTTCCCCGTTTTCCACACGTCCGCCCGTCCCACCTCCAGCCGCGCCGGCCGCAGGCAGCACCGAGCAGGCCCTCCAATCGCTCGCCCACGCGCGCGCAGCCGAGGCGCCGTGGCGGTGGGCGCAGGACCCCCACCCGAACTCCACACTCCGTAGCAGCCTGGCTCGTCACCCGCGCGCAGCCACAGCGGCTAGCCGGCTACTACATGGTGGCCTACAAGAGGAGCAAGCGGACGAGACGAGCGCCACGGGTAGCGCCCGCCGCAGCCCAGTCCGCGACCCCGTGCCCGCCCAGCCACTCCGAGTTCTTTTCGTGCCCAGCTCGCTCCGCGCGCCAATTCCGGGGGCCGGGTTTCGTTTCCCAAGCTCGGCCATGGCGGGGCACGACGGAGCGGCGGCGAGGGCGTGGTGGGCCTGGGCGGTTCTTGCGGCGCTGCTGCCGCTTCTCGCGGCGGCGGCGGCGGAGGCCCCCGGGAGGTACCGCGCGGTGTTCAACTTCGGGGACTCGCTGGTGGACGCCGGCAACCTCGTCACCGACGGCATCCCGGACTACCTCGCCACCGCGCGCCTGCCCTACGGCCGGACCTACTTCGGGTACCCCACCGGGCGGTGCTCCGACGGCCGCCTCGTCGTCGATTTCATCGGTGAGTTTCGCGAATTGCGGGGTTCTTTGTTGGCGAGTGTCTCCGTTCTGAATTTGGATGGATTTTGGTGGCCTCATCCCCCACGCAGCGCAAGAGCTTGGCCTCCCGTTCCTGCCGCCCTCCAAGGCCAAGAACGCCAGCTTCGCGCAGGGCGCCAACTTCGCCATCACCGGCGCCACCGCGCTCGACACCGAGTTCTTCCAGAAGCGCGGGCTCGGCAAGACCGTCTGGAACTCCGGCTCCCTCTTCACCCAAATCCAGTGGCTGCGTGACCTCAAGCCCTCGCTCTGCAACTCCGCCCAAGGTACAAAAGCCACCGATTCTTTACCTTTTTAAAGTAAATTCCTTTCCGTTTCGTGGGTATTTTTTTTACGTCTCAATTTGATCTTGCTTTCCTTTCTTTTCTCCCCCTTTGCTTCGTTCTTAAGAATGCAAGGAGTTCTTCGGCAAGTGCTTGTTCATCGTGGGTGAATTTGGCGGAAATGACTACAACGCGCCCCTGTTCGCGGGCAAGGACCTCAAGGAGGCCTACAAGCTGATGCCCCATGTGATTCAGGGCATCTCCGACGGAATTGAAGTAAGAATTGCGTCTTCGCTGGTGTTCGGCATGCTTATCGTGGACTGTTCCCTAATTATTTGTATGTGCTCCACAGCAATTGATTGCTGAAGGGGCAAATGATTTGATTGTGCCTGGAGTGATGCCATCGGGGTGCTTTCCAGTGTACCTGACCATGTACGCTGACCCAAAGGAAGAGCATGGCTCACGCACGGGCTGCCTCAAACGATTCAACACATTCTCGTGGGTGCACAATGCGATGCTCAAGCGTGCACTGGAGAAGCTCCGTGCGAAGCATCCTGGAGTGAGGATCATGTATGGCGATTACTTCACGCCAATCATCCAATTCATACTTCAGCCAGAGAAGTTTGGTGAGATCCATAGTTGCTTATTTGCATTACAATTCTATCATTAATTAATAACACGGATTGTTTGATATGGTCGGTTCAGTCAGTGGGGAACTGATACCAGTCTTGTATGGCTAAGTGTGAGCTTTTTAGTGCTTATTGTCAAGGACAGGTCTAGCATTGCCTAACATTACTTAACTCAACTTCAGGGCAGAGTCAAACTATCACCCTTGCACTCTAGTTAGATGCAATGAACTATTGCAAGATAATTCAGATCTAGATGTAGGTTCAGTCTTCTCCAGGTGGAGTATCACAAATCTTGCACGAGTCAAAGTGACATATTTACGATATACAAAGCATACAAAGATCTTATCCTATCCTGTTCCAAGGTTTTATGTCACAAGCTGTAAGATCTGTGTGTTCTTATTTGCTACACAAAACAAAAGGCCATCTGAAAATGATATGTATATGGAAAGGTTTATGTTTCTTGGACAATGCAAGAGGAAGTTAAACTGATTGTCAATAAAACTAAAGATATGTAAAGATATAGACATATTTTTGTACTTGGGGATAGTACTTTCATACGGGAACTGGAAGTTTCTGCTGGCAAAAAAGATAAGCATTCAAGGCAACATATTGCCTCCGTTAGTTGCAAAAATTGGTGTTTGAGAAACATGTCCTCTCTTACTTTCTGAACATGTCGGGGAAAAAAAACATCTTTTCTTGAAGTCCTTGTCACAAGAAGTACAAACACTAGGAAGTAACATAGCAAGCTGACCCCATGTCTGTGACCAACATATGTTTTTTGTATCTTAGTTTGTTTAATTCTACTCTGTTGGTTACTCATTGAGGCGTAGCATCTTCTTGGCCCCCTTTTCTCCAGAAATTTCTGAGCAACATATAAACTATTAACTAATAGAAAAGCATGGGCTCATATTAGTCGATAAGTTTAAATCATGGGGATCATATTGGTGAGACATCTGTGTCAGATTAGAATGTTCCGTGTTATATGCGTTGGTTTTTATTCTGACGATAAGAGATGGCTACAAATTCATCCATCCTTATCATTTCTGTATGATTGGCGCAAGAGCTGTTCGGGTGTGTGGTCATCCTTTATTTTCTGTGTGTAAAGAGTTTGTGCGGCCAGCATCTGAGGAAAAAGATTCCTTGATATAATTCTGCATTTAGAACTAGAATATGTATTTACATCAAGTGATTGCCATGACTGTATCCCAAGTGAATGAAGTATTCTAACAATTCTGCTCCTAATGCAGGGTTTTACAAACAACTACCAAGAGCATGCTGTGGCGGTCCCGGTAGGGGTCCTTACAACTTCAATCTAACAGCAAAATGCGGCGAGCCTGGTGCCTCAGCATGTGCCGATCCTAAGACGCACTGGAGCTGGGATGGTATCCACTTGACAGAGGCGGCATATGGATATATCGCCAGAGGTTGGCTGCATGGACCGTTTGGAGATGAACCTATTGTGCAGTCGTCCTGAGCACACAGTCGTCCACATCTGTTGTACCTCTAGAGTGTACCAAAATAGCACACCAAACCGGAGCTGATAAGGTAGTTGCATATAGTTGAGTGTATATGTTTTGGATTCCATTGCAGTCAGGTAAAAAGAGATGAGATAGGGACTATTAAAGCATGATTTGTTCATTCATGATGGACTGATGGTGGTACAAGTACAGATTGTAATGCAGAAAATAGTTCAATGCGGTACACAGATCCTTGCTCTGTGGTCCATGCCATTCCTGACAAAAAATCACTGTGGCTGTTTACTGAAACTTGTGTCTGAATATATTCTGTGCTCGCTCTTTGTCCACTTTTTACACAAAGTGGCCACAAGGGTTTCTTTTGAAGCCTTGGAAGAACATGGCGAGATTCCTGGAGAAGAATCTGGAAAGATAAAATTGCCAGTAACTATTGACATTGACATTATATGCGCGAGCTTGCTGTCCAGTGTGAAGTTGAAATCGGAACATGAGCTGTATTGTCTCTTCATTACTACTAGTGAGTATATTCCATTGCTTGCTTGACATATGTTAATACACCTCACAGCCCCAAGTTTAGTGGGGAGACAAGAAGCTTCATTTGCAGACTACCGTGGATCCTTTTTTTTTTTGGCTAAGCGATGAGTTGTCCTGAAGTCTCATATTCTGATGATGCGGCCTCAGTTGTCAGTTTACCTACTCCTATGAACACAGAGTTGTTCTATACTTGGGGGCTGTACTTCTATAATGCATTTGCAGGAAAAACAGTTTCCGATAAGAAACTTTAATTGCCATTTCATATAAAAACTCTTTCTTTTTTTGAAAGACCATAAAAATACTGTTTCACTTGCTTTTTCTTCATATATGAATACTAATTTTATTTTCTGTGGGCAAAGAAAGCAGTCATTCTAAAATTATTAGTCAGAAAAGGTATATTAGAGAAGTTTGAAGGGATACCATTATTCAGCCAGGAAAGTCGCTATTTTGATAGTATATGACTATATGATGATTTCAATTATATTATTTTTTTAGAAAGGAAATATTTAGGAATGAAAGAGAAAGGAAAAAAATGGGAATGAAATATAGAGTGCTATCTTTTCACGGGTAGCCTTCAAAATTTGACCTACATCCTTCGCCTATACGAGTAGTGCTGATACCTGACAATTGTCAAGGTGAATGAAGTACAGTACATTAGCATATTGATAGAAAGGGAAGGAAAAGTAGTATAGGCTTAAAAGTGCGTGCACCGAGAAAAAGGAGCAACTGGGTGAGCACCAAGTTCCAGAATTGCAAGCGGTTGGCTGCAAAGGCAGCATCGGCGCAGTTTCTTTCTTTCCGTCGGCTCGATAAAACGAAAAAGAAGAGAGGTACCGTTTCAAGGTTTGGGCGCCGTCTTCGACAGTGCTGGAGAAGAAAGAGCTTAAAGGTTTGTTTAGTTGGAGAGTGGACAAAGCATTGATGTGTCATCAGAAGCTAAAGGAGCTAGCATTGGTGTCACCGATGGCAGAGTGTACATATGTAATGTAACCACTTGTATAGAAAGAAAAGGGAGATCAGAGGTGCTTGGAGCGGCATTGGAAGAGTGTGTGTGTGTGTGTGGCTTACTGAAACGAGTTGTGCCGGCGATGCGGCGTACCATCTGCACCTCGCTGCACGCGTTGTCACAGAAGGATGTCAGCTCTCGTCCACGTCATCCGTGTGACCGTGTCCCGGTCCGAGTCAGTCAGTCAGCCTCACGATCTCTCACCCATTGCGCTCGGGCTGCAGTACGAGTAGGCGGATGGGCCGCGAGCACCGATTACTTTCAAGTAGCAGCGTGGGGCCACCTGCAGCGACTGACAGACGACTTATCTAACGAGCCCGCTTGCACCTGCGCGCATGACTCTCCTAATCTTCCCATGCTGCACTGCCACCACCAAGAGGGAAAAGAGGAAGCCCACTCGATGCATGGCAATGTGCGACAGCATGCGGATCGGCTTCGAGCCCCATATCCCTTTCTTTTCATCATTTGTGGTGGCAGCCCCTGGGTCACCGCGGCGAAGCTCCGGCCCTTGAGTAGGGACGCGTCACCATCATCCTCATCGTCATCGTCATCTTCATTATCGGCTTTCCCATGCTCAGAGGTGGAGCCAGGATCCATGTGGACATGCTGCAGCATGGTTCCGGTCCAATTCGTCCCCTGTAAACCTATTTGGTACTAGGTCTGTTCCAGTGCATTGCTATGGGTGATAAAAATCAAATTCATTCACAAGATATGCGCACAATATCTCGCACCAGAGAAATAATATGATATGGTTATTATACAAGCAAAGAAAGAACCATGTCCAACAAAGTGTTTTAAAAGGAATGAAGAAGGCCTCTATGAAATTGAAAAAAACTCAAGTCATAGCTTGCAGCAGCAGCTGATAAATAAAAAACTTAAAATATTCAACTTTTCACTTCACCCTGAAATTTTGCAAGCTGCTACAGTTCAATGGTATATGTGCTATCGGGCAAATTTTGATATGGGGATGAACCTGAGTGGAGACAAGTTTGAGCTAATTAGGTCTTTGTCTTCCCTGACCTGCAAAAGATGCATATAAGAGAGATTTCATTTTTTTTTAAAAAAAACTGCACTTTCTTATATAAGAACAAACTTTATTTATGGAGCATATTGTACATCAATGAGGTCAAACTGACCCCAAGTTACATTCTGTAGTGCTGATAAAATAGCACAACTGGATCGGTAATCCTCTGAAGAACAAGAGAAAATAACATAACTGTGACCACTCAATCTTTGCTTGCATATAGCAAAGGCAGTGTGCATACCAGTTCCCTTGCCTATTGATATTAATCACCTTGAAAATACAGCTATCTTGGAGATCTAAAATTTCAGAGAGAAGAGGCCACAGCTTCCATTCAAAAGGATGCCCCTCCTCTTTTTCGCAATTGAAGAACCGCCTCCCTGCAATCCAAATGAAAGTCTCCAATCTGTAATTGAAGCACTCTCCCATTCTCAGCTAGGTGCTTCTTCTCGTTTTCAAAATTCTATACAAAGAACACCATTCTTTCTAAATAAATAACAAAGGTAAGAGTATCTATAACTACTACTCTTCAGCACATGGTGAGGATTGAAAAAGTTAAGTGTCACTGCAGGAAATGAAAAAAAAAACATTTTTAAATGGACATCTAGGAGCTCTGCCATACATGTTATGACTTATCTACAGCCTATATGGTTACAGTGCAGAGACTCATATCGAGTATATATATCCCTTTCTTCTCCTCTTTTGCGGCGGCAGCCCCCGGGTCACCGCGGTGAAGCTCTAGCCCTTGAGTAGGGTCGCGTCGCCGTCATCCTCCTCATCGTTGTCATCTTCATTATCAGCTTTCCCATGCTCAGGGGTGGAGCCAAGACCTGTGCTGGACGTGCTGCGGCACTGGTCTAGTCTAGTTCATCCACTACGAACCTATTCAGTATTTAGACCCAAAGTAGTGACATTTGTGCAAATTTAATCAACCTGATGCTTATCTACTAGTGCGGGGTTCACCACTACCCATGCTTATCTTGCTTCGACCTCGACTGGAACGGCAAAATCAGGGCGACGGTATAGTGCCGATGGCCGAGCGAGGGAGTGGAGGGTGGAGTATGTCGCTTGGGCTCAAACGGGTGGTGGGAGGAAGCAGGCCACATGGCGCTCGATAGATCTCGGCCAGGTCCACCAGCGCCCAGAAAAAGAGAGCGCAGTAGCTGGTGGGCCTGCAGACTTGTAGTGCTGGAATTTACATTGCATTTACCATTTGTCTACTACTAACAAATAAAAAAGTGGAAACCTCTATTTATCCCCACAAGAGGTTGATATAAAACAGTACCTGAAGAACAAACTAGTAGAAATGCTTAGAGAGGAAGAACTTAAGTGGTATCTGCGGGCAAGGGTTAATGAGTTACTATAATGTGACTCAAACACCAACTACTTCCAGCTCATTGCCAACGGAAAACACAGAAAACCGAGCATATATCGGTTACAAGATGGGAACCATATAATAAGTGGTGATGAGAAATTAAAGAAATACATCACCACATATTATAAAGGTCTATTCGGTCCACCAGATAATAATAATTTTAACCTGGATGCGACTTGAATAGATGACATTCCCCAAGTAACAGATAACGAAAATGAGATCCTAACTCCGGAGTTCATAGAAGCGGAGGTTAGAGAGGCTATTTTTCAAACAGAACATAATAAAGCCCAGGACCTGATAGTTTTCTGGCTAAATTCTATCAGGCATTTTGGGATACGATTAAGGGTGACCTAATGGTGTTGTTCTCAGAGGTCCATAAAGGAGAATTACCGCTCCACAGCCTCAACTTTGGAACAATTATCTTACTACCATAGTGTAAAGAAGCTCTCAAAATTCAGAAATACAGACCCATATATTTTCTTAATGGTAGCTTTAAAACCTTTACAAAAGTGGCTACTAATAGGATCTCAATGGTGGCACAAAATGTTACTAATCCTACATAGACTGC
Source organism: Panicum virgatum (assembly GCF_016808335.1). Taxonomy (NCBI): domain Eukaryota; kingdom Viridiplantae; phylum Streptophyta; class Magnoliopsida; order Poales; family Poaceae; genus Panicum; species Panicum virgatum. The sequence goes on along the minus strand of NC_053148.1, from coordinate 30,873,594 downwards.
ATTTCTTCCTAGTAGGAATATCATGGAGGGGCCGTCGTTTTACACGACACTATTCATGAACTGCACAGGGAAAAACAAAGTGGGGTCATATTTAAAATTTATTTTGAGAAAGCATATGACAAAGTAAAATGGAGTTTTGTCCAAAAAAACAGAGAATTAAAGGTTTATCACAAAAATGGTGTGAATGGATCGAAGCTTTCATCCAAGGGTTGGTATCAAAATTAATGATCAGATAGGACAAAATTTTCAAATTTTGAAAGACCTAAGACAAGGTGATCCACTATCGCCCATTTTGTTTAATATTGTTATCGATATGTTAGCTATCCTAATAAATAGAGCTAAGGATGGGGGCCACGTTACAGGGATCGTTCCTCATCTTGTAGATGACGGCTTGTCTATCTTGCAGTATGCTGACGACACCATCCTTTTCATGGACCATTATATTGAAAAAGCAATTAACATGAAGATGTTTTTTTTTGTTTTGGACAAGCTAAAGAGCTGGAACAACAATACTTGCAATTATTTGGTTTTCAATCTAGGAAGTATCCTTTAGATATCTTGACATTCCAATGCACTTTTGAAAGCTCAATGCAGACTGACGGATCGTCGAGGAGAAGTTTGCGAAAAAAACTAAGTAGCTGGAAAGGGAAGCACATGTCGGTAGGAGGACGGTTGGTTCTAATAAATTCAGTCTAAACTAGTTTAGCCATGTTTATGTTATCTTTTTTTGAAGTCCCGTAAGGGGTACTTGAAAAATTGGATTACTACCGGTTAAGGTTCTTTTGGCAATCTGACGAACATAAGAAGAAATATTGATTAGCCAAATGGAGCACGACGAAGACAAGGAGGCGATACACAAGGCATGTCAAACCATGGAGATTTTGGTCATGCAGGTATTTGCCAACCATAGATGGAGGTTTAGTAATAGGATTGTCCCTTAATAAGCGTCTTCATCAAACTTTTGGGTTGGCTTGTCGCCATTTTGTTTAATCCTGTCAGTGTGATCGCAGACGGAAGAGCTACAAACATTGTAATAATCGGCTGTAACCTCTTTTAAGGTCAAGGCCGGGTACTCTTTTGTCCCATTATCTAATTAAAAGACAAATAAACAATAAATAGGCAGCAGTTCTTCCAAATTTTCGTCCACTGTTTAGTGTAATGATTCATTTCGATTTTATTGGAAAGTGTGGTAGCTCGGTGTCACCTTTAAATGTTTGAGACATAACTGAAATTAGCAAGCAGTGTATTTTTACTCTAACTTCATAAGTGCACTATATATGATGTATTCAACAAAAAACCATTTTAGCCATACACATAGCTTCTGGATCGATCTATGGGATTTAAATTATGCCCATTCCAGGATAGTATGATCACTTGAATAAAGTTCAATTTACTACCTAAATTATAATTTGGTTCAGTTTACCCATGAAACTATGCTATTTAGTTCATTTTAGCCCATAATACAATTTGTCTATTTTATTTCACCATATATAAGCTGAATTTTAATTTCAAATTTTGCAGGACATTAGTGGACATCGCAATGCCTAAAAAATTTGTTATAATTTTTTCATCATTATTTTTCATATAATCTTAAACTCCAATGATTAATTTATTATTAAATATCCTAATCTATCAAAATTATGATAAAAAAATATGATATATTTTTCTAACATGTATTATGATGTGTACTATCAGCTTGTAAAATTTCAACTTAAAACTCCACATATGTATGGAGAAATAAAAAAAAGATAAATTATATTAGGAGGTAATTTGAACCAAACGATAGTTCAGAAGATTATCCGCACTTTGGCTATAGTTTCAGGGGAGTATTTTAGACTCTTTTCCTCATCGGTTTAATTTTTTTGGTTGAATTAGTTGGTGCATACAACTTAATATGATATCAGACTATCACGGCTAGAGATCTCAATTAAATAAAATAATTGCATCTGCCTCCTATTTCCATGTTTGAAGTCTAGCGAAGTCTGCACGTGAGGGGAAGTTTGAAGCATTAGTAAATTGCCCATCCCTTCTATTAATTTAAATTTTTAGGTCGAATTGGTTCAGCACTAGTGCTATTGATGATTAGTGGCTATAAAGGGGTGGATGTATCTCAGATGGATCCCCGTCTTCAAGGCGAGGTTATTAGAACCAGCATAAAATCCTTTTATTTTATTGTTCGAAAATTAAGAAAAAAACCCGTCAGCCTTCCTATATACTATCATCACGCCACACTGCAATTTGCAGTTTCATTCAGGTTCCACCCCATCACCCTAGCTAGAAGAATTACACACAATATTAGTGTTGTCCCAGAGAGGCTAGCATTCTAGCAACGCCTAAACAAATCACGAGAGCTTAATTGTTGGTCACAAATAAATCAGAAATCAATTCACGGTCGTTATATCAACAGCGTCTCATCTGTTTCATCCCTGCTGCTGCAGGAGCATGGCGTACATGATCTGGTTCCACGCGTCGGGGAGCCCCGCGATGCACCAGTGCGTGCAGTCCATGCCGTCCCGCCCCGGCCCGGCGTACACGGACGGGTGCGCGTCGATCCTGAGCTGCGACAGCGCTGTGATGTCCAGCAGCGCCACCGGCGACGCCATGGCCCCGATCACGCCCCGCACCACGCCCTGCTCCGGCGTCGTGCCGACGCCCGCCGCGGCGTCCGTGGCCTCCTGCAACGGCCGCGTTTGCTTCAGGCAGCTGCCGCCGCCTCCCCCAGTCGCCGGCTCCCTCGCCGCTGCGCCGGCCTCGCCCTCCTGCTGCTTGGACATGTAGTGGCTGGGAGAGATGCCCTGGAAGAAGACCCTGGTCTTGGACGCGCCGACGTTGGCGTCCACCCAGCGCGCCCATGTGGAGAGTCCCTTGGAGAAGGCCGTGAGCCGGTCCATGTCCCGGTACGTGCGGTTCCCGTCCTGCACGTAGTCCCACCTGCTCGCCCCAGAGAGCACGGCAATGGCGTCTTCTTTAGAAGAGAATTCGTCCAAAAGAATTGAAGGAGAAGCAATTGATTTCTCGATCGGCAACGTAATTAATATAAGGGTGGCGTCCGTACACTTGGCTGGAGCCCCTGTAGGTCCACCAGTGCCAGGTGTTGAAGACGAGCAGGTGCGCGCCGAGCCAGGCGTTGGCGTTGCGCATGGAGTCGAGCTTGAGCACCTGGCCGACGTCCTCCTGCACCACGTCCACCAGGAACGTCGTGTGGTACAGCACCACCAGCAGGTCGTAGTCCTCGAAGCGCACGGAGGAGACGGGCTCGCCGGCAGTCAGGGTGGCGCGGACGGGCGCCGGCGCGGCGGCGTGGAGCATGCAGGCGAGCGACACCCACTGGTTCATGCTCAGCGAGTCCCCCACGAACATCACCTTCTTCCCGCGCCACCGCCTCAGGAAATCCGCGCCGTCGAACCTTGGCAGCCGGCAGGAGGCGGGGCTCCACCGGAACTTGAGGTACGCGTCGTCGGGGCGGCCGTTGCGGCGGCAGTCGAAGACGTCCGGCACGAACGGGCACGCCGACGCGTCGTACAACGGGTACGACTCGTCCGCCACCCACCTCCCCTGGAACAGGTCGCAGCCCGCGGCGGCGCCAGCAGAGCCCGGCGAGCTCCCTCTCGCTGATCCGGCCACGGGGACGGTCAGCACCCAGACACGGATGCAGATGATCACCAGCCCGACACGAGGCGGCAGCGGCGCCCAGCGTCGCCGTCGTTCTTGCGCCATGGGTGGCGCGCGATCGCCGATCGGTCGAGCGGCGAGACGGCGCGCTGTATATATGGGGGCACCGGGGCGGTAGCTTGGATGGGTCGCGTGGCTCCGAAGCATGGCTCAGCTCGCTGCTGTTTTCCGAGGCCGCGCACGCATTCTCTTGGATCGATCGATCGTTGCGTAGGACAGATCTGCTTGGAGTGCTATGGAAGTTATTACTACTGATCATGAGCTCGAAATATGGGAATTGTGAATCTCTGTATGTCATGTGAGCGAGGAAGAAGGAAAGGGAGTGGACCGGGGGTTGACGACGGCCCCGCTTATCCGGGCGAGCCACGTGAACGGCTGCGTGCGGAGGTAACGTCCAGCGTGGAGTTATCGTCAAAAGAACTCGCCGAGCGTGGATCTCAAAGTGCTTGGTGGAGTGGATTAGAATAGAAACGTAGAAATCGACGAGAAGCGGCGTAGTATTTTAGGCCTGTTTGGCAGGGCTCCACGAGCGGCTCCGGCCGGAGCTCTGTCAAACGGTCGTTTAGACACCAGCTTCATGTCCGGAGCCGGAGCTGGAGCCCTTCGTGGCTTACACAGGTGAGGAGGAACCCCGAAAATGTAGCTCCGTCTGGCTCCGTGGAGCTTCTCCGTGCCACTGCCCTTTTTACCCCAGGCGCGCAGCACCTCCTCGCGCCATCTCGTGGCGTCGGGTGCAGGGGGTAGCGGAATCTCGTGGCCGGCGGATCTCACGGTGGTGGTCGGCGGTTGGAGGCGCGACTGGCAGGAGGACGAGGTGGGGGCGGAGGCCGACGAAGCTGCGGGTGCAGGGGCCAGCCGCCGGCGGGAGGAGGCGCGGGCGGAGCTCGGGAGGTGATGACGCTTGCCAGTGGGAGGAGGGCCGGGCCGCCGCGGACGAGAAGGAGGCGTGGGCGAAGGCCAGCGGCGGCGGCGCGTGTGGAGCTCGGGAGGTGGTGGCGCTGGCCGGTGGGAGGAAGAGGGGCGGGCTGCCGCATGCCGCGGAGGATGAAGCGGCGGGAGGAAGAAGATGGAGGAGGAGACAGCGAGGAAGGCGTGGGGGACTGTCAGACCCGGGGCAGCGGGACTGCTTATATACATAGAATATTCTAGAGTAAGAGATAGCTCATAGATGTACCTTATCTCTTTTGTAACTACCCGATTAGGCGTAGAACTAGCTGCAGTACAAAGAAAACTACCCGATTGTGTTGTAGTAGGACTCCAATTGTACTCGGCTAGGACTTTCCATGTAACCCTGCCCCCCGAATATATAAGGGCGGGCAGGGACCCCCTCCAAACAATAATCAACACTTAAGGCAATACAAATCATACAGGACGTAGGGTATTACGCAAACTCGCGGTCGAACCTATCTAAATCTTTGTGTTCCTTGTACCATCGAGTTCTAGAGCAGTCGATCCCTACCTATAAACCCTACTGCTAGGGGTATCCTTGAGCATGCTTGGCGGTAAACACCGACAGTTGGCGCGCCAAGTAGGGGATTCGGCGAATTCACCAGCGAATTCGATGGCCGGATCAAGCAACGCCAACAACTTGCCGGAAGGCACAACCCTCGTTTTTTGTTCCTGGGCATGCACGGCTGACGGAACGGGAGGCTTCTCCAGCCACCTTGTCACGCCCAATTCGCCTAAACCAAGAACCCGCTCCCAACTCGCCGGCATCCGCGAGTCTGCGGATCTCGACGAAAAAAGAATTCCACCCGAACTCGACTCGGATAATCCAGAAAACGTGCCAACTCTGACCCGAACTCTCGGTTTAGTCGAGTTCGACACAAACTTTGACTTCAAAAAACCTCATCTTTCCAAAACTCTTGGAAAATACTTGACTCATCTCAAGATGATTAAACGCCCCAAGATCAAAAACTCAAGACTACTCGCTGGAGTAGATCAAGTTTCGCGGTCAATTGAAGGCTGCATCAAACTTGCAGAAACTACTCTCGGCTCATCTACGTCGCAGCAGATCCCTGAAGCGTTAAACCCACCACAGAAGAGGTCGGGTGATATGCTCTCAGGGATCGATCGGGTGAATTCGAAGCTTGCCGACTGCATTAAGGTGGCTGAAAGCACTCTGCAAAATAAAGAGCAGAAAGCGGGAGGAGGAATCTGCGGGGGAGCTGGTGAGACAAACCCCCGGCTTGTTCGGATGGTACCGTCTATCTCCAGGATACCTCAGAGCCCTCCACCGAAACCTGCTTACACTTGGACTCCGAAACCAGTCGAGTCCAAGTTCAATCAGGACTTTGATCGCTTCATGAATGGTCTCGAGAACTTTAAACCATTCGATGATCTTGAGGATTGGTCAGACAACGTCGAGCTATTCATGAATGCTATGGCCAAACCAACCGAGCATGCTGACGCTCTTTGGGAACTGGCCAAGCTTAAAAAGGAAAAAGCCAAAGCTCCAAAACAATCCAGCGATTCAATCTATGACAAACCCTGGATCAAGGAGCCTGAGGGGCCGACTCACACTCAATCATGGCTACACTGGATGAACGAGAACGCCCTCCGTCTAGAGATGGGTATCCCGCTTCTCGCTCACCCAAAACATACATACTCTAAAATCGGTGGACTAACCGACTCCGAATCCAAGTACTCTTCCGATCTGGAGGACCAGCTGGATGACCTAATACAGTACAGTAAACAAGTCGAGTCCAACCCGGCTAAAAATCTCAAGTCCAATCAGGACTCCCTCCCTAACTTGGTTATATATGCAACGCCGCAAGGACGGACAGTGCATCTTAGGAAGGTACAAGATCCCAACGCTTCCGCCTCACAGCCAGCGGATATGCCCTACCAACAGAGCACTCCTTTAGACCCGTCCTCAAGCAAACAAAACCAAGAAGTTCAAGACCTCTGCCACGAAATCCTCATAGTTCGTATCTCCGAAGAACCTGAGGGCGATTCCATGGAGCGTCTCAACCTCGACAACTACAATTCTGAGGACTTCGACGAGTACCTTTCCGACAACATGGAAACTACTCCTCCCACAATCATTGAAGCCCAAGCTACTACCAAGGAAGATCTACCCGCTCCTCCCCCTCCAGCGGTGACCGTCACCGTCCAACTGGATGAGCAGTATCCAGCAGAAGATCTCTACGAATGTCGTCGCCAGCTCAACCAGAAGAGGGCGTTTAGACGTCAGCGCCTCGCTAACACCCTACAAGAACAATAAGACGACAACTACGACTACTCCAACTGCGTCCTCCGCAGCGTGATCAACGTTGGGCGCGATGCGCGCAACATCATCATCTCAAGGAGAAAGGAACAGGGGGAAGTCGAGGCGTACAACCCTTCTTCCAACTACCGCATCCCGCCAAAGGCTTCCGCATCCTTCAAGAAGCACAAGCCGGCAACCACCAGTACCCGTCCTCAGGGTAAACCACGCACCCCGCACCAGGGTGAATCGTCTCAGGGTGGCAACAGGATCAACAAAGTACTGCTACGCAAGTGATTTATCCACCCCAAGAGCTCTCACATGATCTTCCAGTGTGACTCACTCCGCAAGGCCCTTGGGGCACCTCCCCTGAAGGATACCCTTCCACAAATCTAGTCGACCTCTATACTGACTAGTACCTTCTTCGAATAAGTTTAATTCAGTCATATAAACCATTGCTCACGTCCAACGAGCAAGTGGTAGGTCTTAAGAGTCAGAGTCTTGTTATCGCCATAAATAAGTTTAATTTATGGGCCGAAAGCAAGTTGGGCTTAAAGCAGTAGATTAAGAAGGCTTGTAAATCTGCTCCTGCATGAGCATTTGGGCCACATGGGCCATGTATCTTTAGATTTAGTTCAAGATTAGAGATAGAGTCCGATCGGGACAAGATAGGATTAGATTGTTTCCCAAGTCTCCGGACTATAAATATGTACCCTATGTTATTCATGAAAAAAGAACGTCATCACGTCTCGCAAACAACAACTCTCGGTGCATCGCCACCCCTAATTCTAGGGTTTCATCCAAGTAAGTGCCATGCTGCCCTGATCGCTTCTTGCGATCAGGGCAGCGTTGTTCTTGCTTTTACCTTGGTATTACTCGTACTGAAATGTTTTTGATGGCCAGTAATGCTAGTTATCCTGATGTTCGTAGCATGGCTTTTAGTAGATCTGTTGTGCTTTGTTGCTTATCATCTACGAATATCATGTTGTTTTTCGTGCAGTCACGTTTCAATCTCATGCTAATTCTTGTCGTGAAGAGTTAGTTGCACGGAGACAACACTCTGCTTCTTTTTCATCTAATAGATCTAATCTGTTATGGTTTGCTCTTGTTCTTAAGAGTTGGTGTAATATCTGTTAGGTTAGACCTTGCAAACGGATTGGATGATCCGGTGACGTGTTAGATGCTTTGCTTTAGTCTTAACAGGGAATTGATCCGGGAATCGGCTCTTGCTAGTTCTTAGGCCTCTGTTTTTGGTTATGGTTTAGTTATCTGTTACGTTCATTAGGCCCAATCACGTGTAGGATGTTCCGATCTAGCAGTGAAGCTTTTACCATCGTGGATTAGATTAGCTAGATTTAATTGAAGCAGCTTTACAGCTATTTGCTTATTCATCAATATCTGGATAGATGCAGATCCAATCTGACACCGGGACTCGATCGGCTCTTTAAAGCCAATGCAAGAGTCGTCCCGGGGAGCCGACCACGGCTCGGACTTATGTTTCCACGTGTTTGTGTATGCAGGCAAATCGTTGCAAGCACGTTCGCACCTTCCTGATCGGGTATAGGTCAGGTGGCACGCCCGACATTCTCCGGAATCTCCGGGCGCGTGACGGAATTGCGGGCCGTCGACGAGGGAGAAGTGCCTGCCAGCGCCCCGGCGACCTCCCGGCTCTTTGCGTTGCCTGTCGCTGCTCGCCGGTGGTTTCGACCGACAACACATTCTAGCACGCCTAGTGGGACCTTCATCAACAACAACGCCCACCGCAGAGATGGCAGGAGCTCAAGACCAAGTACCGGTTCCGCCGGTCACCAAACCTGTCATGTATGAAGAGCTGACTCCAGAACACAAGCTAAAATATGATGAGATCAAAGCTCAGTTCAAAGCCGATCTCATCGGCTCTTTTGAGAGGACCCGCAACCATGGCATCAGGTGGAAGGGGTTCTCACCAGAGGGTGCTCTCGACAACATTGATCTGTTTGTGCCGTTAGAAGAACGCACCAGGGCCCTACGCCAGGAGATGAACTACATGGTGGCTCACACGCTCCATCGACACTCAGAAAGCCTAGTGAACGAGCTTGAGCGCGTGGCACATCGCGTTGTCCAGGAGGTGATCAAGAACCAGTACTCCCCGTCGGGACCAATCCTAGGGAGTCACAAGGGGGAAGCTGCACTGCAATCTAGGCCGCCAGTGTCCTACTCGCTCGCGGCAGCAGGACAACAGAATTCGCCGATCTATGTCGTTCACAAGATCGGCGGTGATCCTGGAGAAGGCCAGTTCCTGACCGAGCCACCCAAGGAGATCCCGTACGGCTACACGTGCGCATACATCCCTGACAGCGTTAATCCAACACGCTCGGTGCAGTTGGTAAACCCAGGAGCTTCTGGAGCAGACGCGGAGAAACAAGCGTGGCTGGCAAAGTACGCTACCGGGCCGAGTGCTGAGCCATCGGGCCCAGAAGTTCTTAGTGTGGAGCAGGTCAGTGCAATACTGAGAGACTAGTTCAGCATCCTGCCCAAGAGAAAAGTGATCGGCTATTCCAAGCCGTATCCAAGTGACTATGACTTGATCCCGTTGCCACCCAAGTATCGGCTCCCTAAGTTCACCAAGTTCAACGGGTCAGAAGGAGCCAGCTCCATTGAGCATGTGAGCCGATACTTAACACAGCTTGGGATGATCTCAGTATCGGATCTGCTGAGGGTCCGTTTCTTCGGCCAATCTCTTACAGGCCCAGCTTTTGGATGGTACGTGTCATTGGCCCCAGATTCGATTCGAACTTGAAGGCAGCTGGAAGATCAGTTCCATACCCAGTATCACTCTGAGGCTACTGAAGCTGGAATTGCCGACCTCGCCCAAGTCAGGCAGAAGCGAGGAGAGACTGTGTCGGAATACATACAACGCTTCAGAGAGGTCAAGAATCGATGCTACTCATCACGCATTACGGAGAAGGAGTCAGTCGATCTGGCAGTTCTGGGACTCGCTAAGCCAATTAAGGATATGGCTTTCCAGTTGGAGTTCGCATCTCTGGCGCACCTGGTGCGGAAGCTTACGGCATATGAGCTTTACCATCCTGAGCTGTACCAGGACAAGTTCAAGCGCCATGTGAACATGGCCCAAGCGGATGAATCTGATGACTCTGACGAAGAACAAGAAGTGGCCGTGGCAGAGTGGACTCGGGGGGCAAACCCCGTCCCGTGCAAATGGATCAAACAGCAGGGGCTTGTGAAGGGCTTCGACTTTGATGTAGCCAAAGCAGAGCAGATATTTGATCTGCTGCTCAAAGAAAAACAGCTGAAGCTCCCAGAGAATCACAAGCTGCCAACCGCACAACGTGAATGCATCATTCGTTCACTCATGCCACGGGTGAATGCAAGGAGCTGCGTCGTCAGATTCAATCGGCTATCGAGCAAGGCCGATTAATCCTGGCCCAACACACGATGAAGGTTGACACGAATCCCTTCCCACAAGCCAACGTGGTAGAGTTGTCGGACTTCACTCCTACGGGCCAGAATTTTTCATTCCAGATCAACATGGCGGGGCCCGTACGACGTCGTGACGAGCAAAGGAGAGAGGTCGTTTCTGGCAAACGGCCCCATGATCAAAATAAGCCAGGGCGACAGCATATCACTGAAGGGCAAGTGCGTCACGTCCGTAATCAGCTTCCTGCTTCTGATCGGCTTCTGGAAAAATATGAGTATCAGCACAAGCTGCGTCGCCGATATCAATCGGAAGAAGAGGAGTACGAGTACCGCACAGGGAGAATGCTGGGAAGGTTCCAGACTATACGCGACCACTGGCATTGCCCGTTCTTCAGGTACTGCTGGAATTCCGGCATGAGCCGATTGCCCACTATAGATGATTGTCTGGAGTGCAGGCCTCGGACACGCCAGTCGGGCGAGACATCGGTGTTCCGGTGCTTGGGGCCCAAAGTGCGTGGCCGACCAAGGGTGATTCTGAGCCAGAAGAAGAAGATAGGTACCATCGCCCACGGTGGTGCCCCGACGGGCTTAATCGCTCGTAGAAGCGTAGAGTGCAGCGCCTGCGCAATCTAGAAGAGGCAGAGGCAAGATACCTTGACGTGCTGAGGAAGGCGCGTCCGGATCTCGCGAAACAAGTTAGGCACCCGCGAAGGGTGGAATGGCGCCCTCGAAGAAAAGAGTGGCGCCCCAAGCAGACAAAAGCCGATGAGAAGCCATCGGCTGATGTGAACATGGTGTTCGTGCTCCCATCAGAGTTCCGGGCACCCCAACTGGAGGATTTTCCTATTGCACAGTTGGATCTTGGCCCCCAGCCGATCATCTTCGAGAAGCCAAAGGAAAAAAGCTACAGGCATTTGAAGAGGTTGTATCTCAAGGGCTTCATCAACGGTAAACCCGTTAACAGGATGTTGGTTGACACCAGTGCTGCAGTCAACCTAATGCCATATTTAGTGCTGCGCAGGTTGGGGCGTTCTTCTGCCGATCTCATCAAGACCAACGTGACGCTCAATGACTTCAACGGGCAGCCATCAGAGGCGATGGGGGTTCTTAATGTGGAGTTGACAGTGGGCCGCAAGACGATCCCGACTTCATTCTTCATAGTCAACAGCAAGAGTACATACACGGTGTTGCTTGGGAGAGATTGGATTCACACCAACTGTTGTATCCCTTCCACAATGCATCAGTATCTGGTCCAATGGGACGGCGATGAGGTAGAAGTGGTCCCTGCAGACGATTCCAGCGAGGTCTCGCTCGCAGATATGAACGCCTGGGACGCAGAAGGACAAGAGCCGATCTCAGGGATGTCACTGGAAGACTGTGATCGGATTGAGGCAACAAAAAATGGACTGAGGCTGGTCCTATCCACTGGCCTCACAGAGTAAACACGTCCTGGCATGCTACGGGGTGTAATAGAGTTAGAGAGGCCGGTCCTAGCGGCCGGCCCCAAAAAATAGAAAAATCCTATTTGGTGTCGGAATTGTTACATCATGTACATATGATGGCCTGCTCTAGCAGTTGGCCACTCATTGACTATTTGGTTTCGAATGATAATGGAAGTATGGAAACAGCCAGTCCATGCGGTTGGCCAAATAATTTTTCTTGTCATCTCCCTGTGTTTGCCACTGATCTTGTGGATAATGAAGACTCGCCTGCATTCGCAGCTAGTTTCTCAGACGATGGCAAGCTGGGATATGGGTTCACGTCAGCTGTTGATTTGGAAGAGGTTGACATCAGTCCTGGGGATAAGCCACGACCGACATTTATCAGCAAAAAGTTGGATCCGGTCTTGCGTGAGGAGATGATTGCACTGTTGAAAGAGTACCGGGATTGTTTCGCATGGGACTACACTGAGATGCTCGGTCTAGACAGAAGCATCGTCGAGCATCGGCTCCCGCTCAAGAAAGGGTTTCGGCCGTTTCAGCAACGAGCACATCAGATGAAGGCTGAAGTCCTAGAAGAAGTCAAGAAAGAGGTGGAGAAGATGCTGGATGCTGGGTTCATCAGGCCGTGCCGGTATGCAGAATGGATCTCTAGCGTGGTACCGGTACAAAAGAAGGATGGCCGATGGCGTGTCTGCGTCGATTTTAGAGATCTCAACAGAGCGACGCCAAAGGACGAATATCCGATGCCTGTTGCAGAGACATTGATCAATGCAGCTGCGGGCCACAAAATGATGAATTTTATGGACAGTAATGCCGGCTACAACCAGATCTTCATGGCCCCAGAAGACGTGAACAAGACCGCGTTCAGAGTACCAGGCGCGGTCGGCTTGTTCGAGTACTTGGTTATGACCTTTGGATTGAAAAATGCCAGTGCAACGTACCAACGTGCCATGAATTACATTTTTCATGATCTCATTGGCAAACTGGTAGAAATTTATATTGATGATGTTGTGGTCAAGTCCAAATCAGCTGGGGGGCATCTGAAGATCTGCGTCAAATTCTGGAGCGGACTCGAAGGTTTGGGCTCAAAATGAACCCAAAGAAGTGTGCCTTTGGCGTGTCGGCCGGTCAATTTTTGGGATTCCTGGTGCATGAACGGGGAATCGAGATCGGCCTGAAGAGTCAAGAAGCTGTGAAGAAGCCGCCTACCACGAGGAAAGAATTGCAGAAGCTCATCGGTAAAATTAACTTTGTCAAACGATTTATTTCTAATCTGTCTGGGCGCAACGAACCATTCATGGGTTTAGTGAACATCAAATCCGATGATGAGTTTCGCTGGGGGGCAGAACAGCAGTAAGCTTTCGATGAAATCAAAGAATATTTATCAAAGCCTCCAGTGTTGGTTCCTCCTCAGCAATATAGGCCGTTCTATGTGTACCTATCCGTGGGTGACACTTCCATTGCTTCGGTGTTAATCTAGAAGCACGACGGCCAGGAGAGGGTGGTTTTCTACCTCAGCAGGTGCATGTTAGATGCCGAGACCAGGTATCCTGAAATCGAGAAGCTTTGCCTCTGCTTATTCTTTACATGTACAAAGCTTCGTCATATTTTACTCTTGGCGGAAACAATACTCATATGCAAATCGGATGTCATAAAACACATGCTGTCGGCTCCTGTCCTGAAAGGCCGGCTTGGAAAATGGATGTTTGCATTGTCAGAGTTGGATATTCGATATCAGGCTGCAAAAGCAGTCAAAGGACAAGCACTGGAGGATCTTGTTGCAGACAGGATCAGCACTGATATTGCTGCACTATTTATTCGTGCTTGGGCTATGTTTTTTGATGGATCAGGTTGTGATGATGGGTGCGGTGTGGGAATTCTGTTGGTGTCGCCTCGAGGGGCGACTTACTCCTTTTCCATCAGGATGACTGCCCCATGCACCAATAATTTGGTGGAATATGAAGCCGTTCGCAAAGGGATGGAACTGCTCCTCGGAGCTGGTGCAGAAGCGGTGGAAATATTTGGAGATTCGAAGCTGGTGATTTCTCAGCTCACGGAAGAATATAGATGTGAGAGCGAGGCTCTTTTTCTGATATGGATGCAGTGCCGTGAGTTGATGTCACAATTCAGGTACATTAATTTCCACTGGATACGCAGGACTCTGAACAATGAAGCCAATGATTCGGCACAGATGGCTTCTGGGTACAAAGAAACGGCCGATGGGGTCGACGTAGAAGTTCAGTTTCTAGAACCTGGAGATTGGAGAGCCGATATCTTTAATTACTTGAAGGATTCGGCTCGGGGGCACCCAGGAGGATAAGACTCAAGGCTATGAAGTATGTTCTGATATGGGATGATATGTTTTATAGAACCTTGGAAGGACTACTGCTTAAATGTCTGGGACCTTCAGAGTCAAATCGGCTCTTGCATGAGGTTCACGAGGGAACCTGCGGTACTCATCAATCGGCTCATAAGATGAAGTGGCTGATTAGGCGATCGGGTTATTTCTGGCCTACTATGCTTGAAGATTGCTTCAAATATTATATGGGATGTCAGGCATGTCAGAGGTTTGGCAAAATTCAAATAGTGCCAGCATCAGTAATGAATCCTATCATCAAGCCGTGGCCATTCAGAGGTTGGGCCATGGACATGATTGGTCAGATCAACCCGTCATCTAGCAAGGGTCACCAGTGGGTCTTAGCTGCTACAGATTATTTCACAAAGTGGGTAGAAGCAGTGCCCATGAGGTCAGTAGCGTCAAGAGATGTGATCAATTTCGTTAAAGAGCACATCATTCATAGGTTTGGGATCCCTCAGACCATTACGACCGATGGAGGATCGGTCTTTATATCAGAGGAATTCAGGAAGTTCGCCGATGACATGGGAATTAAGCTGATCAGATCATCTCCATACTATGCCCAAGCTAATGGACAGGCTGAAGCATCCAACCAGAGCCTCATCAAGCTCATAAAAAGAAAGATCGATGAATATCCTAGACGCTGGCATGAGGTGTTGTCAGAAGCTTTGTGGGCATATCGTATTTCATGTCATGGGTCCACCAAGACATCGCCGTACCATTTAGTCTACTGCCAAGATGCTATGTTGCCATGGGAAATCACGGCTGGATCAAGGCGTGTCGAGTTCCAGAACGATCTGACAACTGAACAATATGCAGCCTTGATGAATGACAATGTGGAGGACCTGACAGAGCTAAGACTTTGGTCATTAGAGAAGATAAAGGAAAACAAGACTAAAGTTGCTCGTGCGTACAACAAGAAGGTCAAGCCAAAGAATTTCCAGGTTGGAGACTTGGTTTGGGAGGCAGTATTGCCATTGGGAACCAAAGATAGAAAATATGGCAAGTGGTCTCCAACTTGGCACGGGCCGTACAAAGTTGATCAGGTTTTGCCTGGGAATGCATACATGCTCGAGGAATTGGACGGCGTCAAGTTTCCTGTTGCTGTCAATGGCCAACACCTCAAGAAGTATTTCCCGAGCATGTGGGAAAGCGAGTAACAAGAGCCGATGAGATCCATCTGGCTACAGCGTAAAAGGCCAACACGTTGAGTCGGCCGGTAAAAAAAAAGAGAGAAAGGCCAACACGTTGAGTTGGCCAGTAAAAAAAATGAATGAAAGGCCAACACGTTGAGTTGGCTAGTAAAAATACATATGAGAAGCAAGATAGCCGATGTGTAACCATCGACTTAAGGTGTTTTAAATGAGTACAAGTTTCAGGTTTAATAGGCAACATCAATTGTTTTCTGACTAGTTCTACTAGTTCAGGAATTTTTCTATGGCATTGATGGTGTATGCACGTACAGCTTCAGCTCTTGCAATGATTTCTTCATCGTCCTTGTCATCGCCTGATATTATCTGTCGACTCAAGGTGCTTATCTCTACAAACTCTGCATGTATTTGTTCAGTCATTTCTTGGGCTTCCTGCTTGGAGTTTGCGATCGAAGCTTTCTCCTCTTGGATTAGTCTTTGGGTATTGCGGACCTTTTCTTCAAGTTCCATCAGTTCCTTTTCCAAGAGGTTGAGTCGTCTTGTGCTCTCGGAGATATCAGCTTTAGCATCCAAAGTTACCTTCTTTTGGTTGAGTAGTTTGCACTTCTGAGTGATGTCGGCTTTCAGAGGGCTTTGAGAATGACGCAGTTCTATCCTCTGTTGTGCTGCCTTCACCTCTGCCCGAGAGAAAGAAAGATGGCCGGCTGGCCAAAGTTTGACTCGAAGTGATTCTGGAAGCTGGGATTCTATCTGCTCAAGAATTTCTTTTATCTTGCTGGAATCATCAACCAAAGTAATGATCGGAGCAGATAGTAGATCCTTGATGAGTTGAAGCTGATTTGCCAAGTTAGCCGATTGCTGCAAAGATGGTGGTTTTGCTCCAGGGGCAGTCAGACCCATTGATGTCGGGTCAAAGGAAAGCAAACCTGAAATGTCAAAGCCCTATGGACATATCTGAAGTTAGTGCAAGGTGCATTTATGAAGCTATCGGCTGGTTCATAATTGGTTCTTGTAATGTTACCTATTCTGAAGAAGAAGCATTGGGCGGTTCAAGAGCGATCGTCCTAACAGAGCTTGTGTCGACATCAGGAACATTGACTGTGTCAGCTTGCCCTTTGCTTGCCTCTATCAGTACATTAGGGTTTGCAGTCATCTCATGTTGTACTGGGCTTTCTGCATTGGAGATGTCTTCAGCTGCGTCCTGGAAATAGAATTACAGTCAACCAGAGTACATGTGTATGCAATAAAGAAGAAGTTTTAGAAAGATGAGTTACCTGGTTGGTGTTGGACTCTGATGGACTCGGGGAAGCTGGTGCTGGTTTCTTGATGACTCGCCTCGTGATCATCTTCCTTTTCTTGGTTAAGACTCGGGGGGCAACAATTGAAGAAGCTTATCTTCGTTTGGAAGCCAACTGAAGTAAGTCTGGCTGAATAGTCATTATCACTTTTTTCATTGATGGTGATCCCTTGCAAAAGAGGACATCAGGAGCAGTTGGAAGAAAGTGGAATGTCTCCTCGTTGCTGGTCATGGGTTCTGGACCATCTTGTTGCTGCTAACAGGGTGAGCAGGATTAGTCAAGTAAAGGAATGGAGGGCTTAGAAAGGATGAGTGGACAGATTCAGTACCTCTTCCTCGGGGATTACGTGTTCAGGATCAATTTGCTGCAGTAGAGGGCCTAAAGCTTTTCTGAATACATGAGTTTTCCACATTCCCCACCAGGTGCAGAAGTCGATTGAAGAGGAAGTGAAGGACAGATCGGCTGATATTGGAATGTGGAGGTTGTCAAACATGCAGTAGCATCTTGAGCTGGTGAGACCATCTGGCAGATCGGCTCTACTCTCCACCAAGTGGTTAATATGGAAGTGGGGAGGGACTCGTCCTAAGCCAAATTGCCGAGCTGCTATGGCTAGTTGATAGGTTTCATAGCCTGGTTTGATAATTCTATTGGAAGTACTCATGCCAACAGGGAGGAAACCAGGTAGAATCATCAGGGAATATAGATGCCGAGTGCTGTCGTCATCAGCAAAGCTGTCTAGTCTGAAGGCAGTTGGGTTCTCAAAAGCTTCAGATTCAGTGAATGGGGAATAAAGGGGATTCTCTAAGCCTTTATAGAAAACTCTGAACCATTTTGCTGCATCTGTCGGGTTCAGTTTACTGCCAGGAAGACTAAATAAAGCTTGGCCGTAATTAGTACATCTAATTGGTTTGCCACTCTCATCTGGAAAGGAATTCTTGGTCAGGCTTTGGAAGTTTGGGATCTGGTGCTGAAAGTACAGTTGCGCCCACAACTGAATAAACCACCAAGGGCCTCCTGTTCTCAGTTTCTTTTGGTTAAGCAAGTTAGATGTCATCAGATGGAGATATCTGTAGGTTTCTCCAAGGAAGAGTTTACCTAGGCCAGTGCGGTTGCCATGGGCCAAATGATAGGCCAAGGGAAGGTAGTTTTTAGTTGGAGCTAAAGAAGGACCACAGAAGATGAGGTGCTCTAGCCAAAGATTTTAGAATGCTGTGTGTTCCTTTTCAGTCACTGGACCTTTTGTTTTCATGTGCTGGTTCATGTAAGTGCCCCAGTTTGTGCAGTTTGCCTTGGAAGAAAGTTTAAAGGGGACTTCTGCCATTTTGTGGGCAGCAGGATTAGGAGATCTAATGTCTAGGCCAGTGATCATAGTGACATCTAGCAGAGTAGGGGTCATGGGTCCTTGACCGAAGAGAAAACAGTTCAGGGCATCAGACCAAAAATAGCCGATGGTTTTCAGAAGATTTTCATCTTTGTTAAGAGGAGATAATGATAAGCTAAGTGCATCGGCTATGTTTAATTACTACCACAAGGGCATATAAGCTTTTGCTACTTTGCTGTACCATGTAGTCCAGCTCTCAGGGGGGTTAGGCCAGGCTCTTAAGCAGTCGGCCCAGAGGTTCAAATCAATGTTTTCACTCACAAAAGGAATTCTATTTGCCTCACAAGAGATTAAATCTGTGGGATTTTCATGTGTTCGTGGGCCAAGACAGAAAGATTTTGGATTGGAAGGATGCGGCAGAAGAATGTCTGACACCTGAAGTTCAGAAATTCAGAAGTATGTATATGGTGTCAGGTTTTAGAGTTTAATGTTTCAGAGGCTTGGTAAGCTGAAGAATACCAAAAGAATTAGGCTGAATCTTACATTCAAGCCGCAGATTGCCGCATCATCGATTGCAGAATTTATTGTCTGAGCTGCAGAGTCTGCCATGGTTCAGATCTGTTGACTTAGGGTTTGGTTGCTGTGGACTCTGATTCGAATTCCGGATGCTTGGAGAAGTTCTTGCTCGAATTTGTAGAGCTGGGTTTTCGAATTACGCTCGGATTTGAGAGTCTGTTTCGAGTTCCGTTCAAGGTGGAAGTGATACTCTACTCTTGTGCGGGTTGCTTCTAGTTTGAATTACGTCGGCTCTTGGATATTTATAGAAGCCTGATGCGTTGCCATCGGCTTTTTGAAAAGTAAATCAGACACACAAAATTGAAGGAAATTGATTTCATTAAAAGGAAGGTTTCTTACAAGGAAAAGCCTATTGTTACAAAGGAATTAATCCTTCGGCATTACAGTCTTACTCCTACAATACTACTTCTACTGCTCGTAGGTACCTAGTACCTACGGCGTTTGGGGCTCTGGGCCGGCACATCTCTGTCGTTGTCGCTGTCATCGTCGTCGTCGTCGTCGTCGTCGCTGCCGAAGGCGCTGCTGCCGCCTTCGGACCCGAAGTCGCTCCAGCCATCGCCGCCGCCGCTCTCTTCCTGGCTGTCCTCCTCGGAGGACCCAAGGAACCGGAAGGGCTTTCCGCCCATCGGCTCGTCATCACCGGAGGAGGAGTCGATCTCTTCTTCCGAAAAGGAGTCGACTCCATCCCAGGAGAAAGCGTCGTCGCTGACGCTCTCCAGTTCCTCCTGGAATAGGAGCTGGAGGTCTTCCCCCTCGGTCTCGGGCTCGTCCTCCTCGGAGACGACCCCGAAGTCGAACTCCTCTGCATCCTTATGCAGAGGAGCCAGCGCTTCGTACGCTGCTGTCGGGTCCCATTCGGGAGTCGGCTCTCGGCTCTCTGGGATAGAGTCGATGGAGGAGGCGGAGAGGGAAGAAGAAGAAGAAGGAGAAGAGGAGGAAGAAGAGTCTCCGAAGGAGTTGGAGCCGGAGGAGGAAGAGATCGCCATGGCTACTGGTGCTGGAGGATTGGGGTTTTTTGTGCTACTTGGCTTGGGAGGAGGAAGAGTTTGCCGTGAAGAAGAGCCGATTCGGGGTGAGGTTAAATAGTAAAAGGATGAAAGATGGATTGGCAGTTTCACATTCTACGAGGAGCCAGTTGCAGAGACGTTGCATCTTCCTTGGTGGTTGCAGTGTGTTTTAATGAGCATTAACGGGAAGATGAAGCAACGGAGTGGTTTTGGAATTATCATTGCCAAAACTAGGGGGGCATGTGTTATCGCCATAAATTAACAGGCCGAAAGCAAGTTGGGCTTAAAGCAGAAGATTAAGAAGGCTTGTAAATCG
Organism: Panicum virgatum; assembly: GCF_016808335.1. Classification (NCBI taxonomy): domain Eukaryota; kingdom Viridiplantae; phylum Streptophyta; class Magnoliopsida; order Poales; family Poaceae; genus Panicum; species Panicum virgatum. Next base: position 30,853,830 of record NC_053148.1, on the reverse strand, counting down.
GCTCCTGCGTGAGCATTTGGGCCACATGGGCCATGTATCTTTAGATTTAGTTCAAGATTAGAGATAGAGTCTGATCGGGACAAGATAGGATTAGATTGTTTCCCAAGTCTACGGACTATAAATATGTACCCTATGTTATTCATGAAAAAAGAACGTCATCACGTCTCGCAAACAACAACTCTCGGCGCATCGCCACCCCTAATTCTAGGGTTTCATCCAAGTAAGCACCATGCTGCCCTGATCGCTTCTTGCGATCAGGGCAGCGTTGTTCTTGCTTTTACCTTGGTATTACTCGTACTGAAGCGTTTTTGATGGCGAGTAATGCTAGTTATCCTGATGTTCGTAGCATGGCTTTTAGTAGATCTGTTGTGCTTTGTTGCTTATCATCTACGAATATGATGTTGTTTTTCGTGCAGTCACGTTTCAATCTCATGCTAATTCTTGTCGTGAAGAGTTAGTTGCACGGAGACAACACTCTACTTCTTTTTCATCTAATAGATCTAATCTGTTATGGTTTGCTCTTGTTCTTAAGAGTTGGTGTAATTTCTGTTAGGTTAGGCCTTGCAAATGGATTGGATGATCCGGTGATGTGTTAGATGCTTTGCTTTAGTCTTAACAGGGAATTGATCCGGGAATCTGCTCTTGCTAGTTCTTAGGCCTCTATTTTTGGTTATGGTTTAGTTATCTGTTACGTTCATTAGGCCCAATCACGTGTAGGATGTTCCGATCTAGTAGTGAAGCTTTTACCATCGTGGATTAGATTAGCTAGATTTAATTGAAGCAGCTTTTGAGAGGACCCGCAACCATGGCATCAGGTGGAAGTCTTATCTGTTATGTTCGCTAGGCCTAGTTACGTGTAGGATGTTCCGATCTAGCAGTGAGGTTTTTACCGTCGTGGATAGGATCAGCTAGATTTAATTGAAGCAAGTTTCTCATAATTATCTGTTTTATTCATCGATATCCGGATAGATGCAGATCCAATCTGACACCGGGACCTGATCGGCTCTTTAAAGCTGATGCAAGAGTCATCCCGGGGAGCCGACCACGGCTCGGACTTACGTTTCCACGTGTTTGTGTATGCAGGCAAATCGTTGCAAGCACGTTCGCACCTTCCTGATCGGGTATAGGTCAGGTGGCACGCTCGACATTTTCCGGAATCTCCGGGCGCGTGACGGAATTGCGGGCTGTCGACGAGGGAGCAGTGCCTGCCAGTGCCCCGGCGACCTCCTGGCTCTTCGTATTGCCTGTCGCTGCTCGCCGGTGGGTTTCGACCGACAACAAGTCTGTCACTTTACAGTTATTGTATCTTCGACAAATCCAAATAAAGTTGATTTTTTTATATCGACTACTTGGCTCTCGCTCACTCAAACCAATACCCCATCTCGAAAGTTACGCTCAGCATTGGAGCAGCTAGCGAGTAGTTTTATGGTTTTTTCCCGAGTGCTTCTTCGACATTTACATCTTGGGCAACCCGACGAAGTTCGTACCTAACAGTTATGTCTTAAAAGACACTATAGTCCTCAGGTAGGGCACCCTACTCGCCCCGCCCAAGTAGGTCTTGGATACTCTTTTGGCACCTTCATCTTGGGCAACCCGACGGGGTTAGTACCTAACAGACTTGCCCAAGAGTTACTCCAGTCCTTGGTTAAAAGGACACCTTATTCGCCTCGCTCGAGTAAGTTTTGGATATCTTTCTGATATTTACGTCTTGGGCAACCCGATGGGGTTCGTACCTAACAGTTCTGTCTTAAGGATTACTCCAGTCCTTGATTAAAGGGACACCTTACTTGCCTCACTCGAGTAAGTATTGGATATCTTTCTGACATTTACGTATTGGGCAACCCGACGGGTTTCGTACCTAACAGTTTTGTCTTAAGGATTACTCCAGTCCTTAATTAAAGGAACACCTTACTCGCCTTGCTCGAGTGAGTTTTGGATATCCCTTCGACATTTACGTCTTGGGCAACCCGACGGGGTTCGTACCTAACAGTTCTGTCTTAAGGATTACTACAGTCCTTGGTTAAAGGACACACTACTCGCTGGCTCGAGTAGGTCTTGGATATTCTTTCGGCACCTTCGTCTTGGGCAACTCGACAGGGTTAGTACCTATCATACTTTCCCTAGAGTTACTCCAGTCCTCAGGTAGGACGCCTTACTCGCCTTGCTCGAGTAAGTTGGGGATATTTCTAGAATATTTACATCTTGATTAACTCGACGGAGTTCAATCCTAACAGTCCTATTCTAGAAATCAATCCAGTCCGTATATAGGACATACTACTCGATCTGATCGAGTAGTTTGGGAATATTTTCGCTACAGTTGTACACTCTCTGGGTGACCATGCAAGGTCTATTCTAACTGGTCAACTATTAAAATCCCTCATGGAGTACAGATAAGTTCTTGATACTCTAAAATAAGTCGACACAAGTTTCCCGCTTGCTTAGTTTACTATGGGAATCTCCGTTACAAAATCTTTTTGCCTTGAGTACATGACGGGTACTACTCACTTGCTCGAGATACAAAAAGAACTCCTGTTTTCTCTTAGTACTCTGAGTAGTTGTCAAGAGCTGCCTGTCTTCTTATCTATCAAAAAACTTCTTATACCTCCCAAATACTCGATAAGAGTTCTCCCCACGATTGGGCAACAATGTCCATAATAGCTTCGTGCTAATAAAGAATTTCCCTCAAAAAGAAAATCTTCACTAAAGCTACGGCTTTTTTCACTCTTACGGTGCTATTCCCACTTAAATAACCCCGAGGGATTCAATCCTAACCGGTCAGCACCATGGTTTCAGTCGAGAACAATACAAACTCGATCCTATTCGAGAATACTCTGTCTACAAAGGCACCCACGGATACAATCCTTGTATCTACTACCATAACTGAGTGGGCCTGATGCTGCCTACACTCAGGATCTTCGAGTACAACTACTCGACATACCCAAGGATTCCACAATTCAAATACAAAATGGGTACTTAAAATTACACAAATATTCAATATTTGTTCAACAGTACTCCCGGCCCATACGCCAACTTAATTACAATAAAAGTTCAAGGAGACTCTGCCTTGCTCAAGGACTCGACAGTTTGATCGGCGACTCTGGAAGTCTCTGCCAAATACTGATGAAATTTGTCTTCCGTACAATCAGCTTTGGCTCTATTGTCGGTCGAAACCCACCGGCGAGCAGCGACAGGCAACACGAAGAGCCGGGAGGTCGCCGGGGCGCTGGCAGGCACTGCTCCCTCGTCAACGGCCCGCAATTCCATCACGCGCCCGGAGATTCCGGAGAATGTCGGGCGTGCCACCTGACCTATACCCGATCAGGAGGGTGCGAACGTGCTTGCAACGATTTGCCTGCATACACAAACACGTGGAAACGTAAGTCCGAGCCGTGGTCGGCTCCCCGGGACGACTCTTGCATCGGCTTTAAAGAGCTGATCAGGTCCCGGTGTCAGATTGGATCTGCATCTATCCGGATATCGATGAATAAAATAGATAATTATGAGAAACTTGCTTCAATTAAATCTAGCTGATCCTATCCACGACGGTAAAAGCCTCACTGCTAGATTGGAACATCCTACACATAACTAGGCCTAGCGAACATAACAGATAACTAAACCATAACCGAAAACAGAGGCCTAAGAACTAGCAAAAGCCGATTCCCGGAACAATCCCTATCAAGGCTAAGATAAAGCATCTATTACATCACCGGAATATCCAATCCATTTGCAGTGCCTAACTTAGCAGATATAAACTAATCCTTATAAAATAAGAACAACCGTAACAGATTGGATCTACTAGATAGAAAAGAAGCAAGGTGTTGCCTCCATGCAACTAATTCTATGCAACAAGAATTAGCATAAGATTGAAATGTGATTGCACAGAGACAACATGATATTCGTAGATGGTAAGCAACAAAAGCACGATGAATCTACTAAAGGTCATGCTACGAACATCAGGATAACTAGCATTACTCGCCATAAAAAACGCTTCAGTATGAGTAACACCAAGGTAAAAGCAAAAACAACGCTGCCCTGATCGCAAGAAGCGATCAGGGCAGCATGGCGCTTACTTGTATGAAACCCTAGAATTAGGGGTGGCGATGCGCCGAGAGTTGTTGTTTGCGAGATGTGATGACGTTCTTTTTCTACGAATAACATAGGGTACATATTTATAGTCCGGAGACTTGGGAAACAATCTAAACTAATGTGTCCATATCAGACTCTATCTCTAACTCAATCTGAACTAAATCTAAGGATACATGGCCCACATGGCCCAAAAGCTCACGCAGGAGCCGATTCGTAAGCCTTCTTCAATCTCTTCATTAAGCCCAACTCACTCACGGCCCATTAATTAACCCTGTTAATTTATGGCGATAACACATGCCCCCTGGTTTTCGTAATGATAATTCCAAAACCACTCCGTCGCTTCATCTTCCCGTTAATGCTCATTAAAAACTACTGCAACCACCAAGGAAGAGCAACGTCTCTGCAACTGGCTCCTCATATAATGTGAAACTGCCGATCCGTCTTCCATCTTTCTACTATTCAACCTCACCCCGAATCGGCTCTTTTCACGGCAAACTCATCTTCCTCCCTAGCCAAGTAGCACAGAAAAACCCCAATCCTCCAGCAGCCTATAGCCATGGCGATCTCCTCCTCTTCCGGCTCCAACTCCTTCCGAGATTCATCCTCCTCCTCTTCTCCTTCTTCTTCTTCCCTCTCCGCTTCTTCCATCGACTCCATCCGGAAGAGCCGAGAGCCGACTCCTGAGTGGGATCCGACAGCAGCGTACGAGGCACTGGCTCCTCTGCACTGGGATGCAGAGGAGTTCGACTTCGAGATCATCTCCGAAGAGGACGAGCCCGAGACTGAGGGGGAAGACCTCCAACTCCTGTTCCAGGAGGAGTTCGAGAGCAGCGACGAAGAAGGCCCCTCTTCGGATGGAGCCGATTCCTCCTCGGAAGAGGATATCGGCTCCTCCTCTAGCGAAGAACCGATGGGCGGAAAGCACTTCCTGTTCCTCGAGTCCTCCGAGGAGGACAGCGAGGAAGAGAACAGCGGAAGCGTCGGTCGGAGTAGCGACTTCGGGTCTGAAGGCGGCAGAAGCGCATTCGACAGCGACGACGACGATGACGATAACAGCGACGACGACGACGACGACAACGACGACGGCAGAGATGCGCCGGCCCAGAGCCCCAAACGCCGTAGGTACTAGGTACCTACGAGCAGTAGATGTAGTACTGTAGGAGTAGGATTGTAAAGCCGAAGGATTATTCCTTTGTCAAATCGGCCTTTTCCTTGTAAAAACCTTTCCTTTTAATGAAGTCAATTTCCTTCAATTCTACGTGTTTGATTTGTTTTCCAAAAAGCCGATGGCAATGCATCAGGCTTCTATAAATATCCAAGAGCCGACGAAATTCAAACTAGAAGCAACCCGCACAAGAGTAGAGTATCACTTCCACCTTGAACCGAACTCGAAACAAACTCTCAAATCCGAGCGTAATTCGAAAACCCAGCTCTACAAATTCGAGCAAGAACTTCTCCAAGCATCCGGAATTCGAATCAGAGCCCACATCAACCAAACCCTAATTCACAGATCTGAACCATGGCAGACTCTGCAGCTCAGACAACAAATTCTGCAATCGATGATGCGGCAATCTGCGGCCTGAAGGTAACATCCAGCCCAATCCTTTTAACTTTCTTCAGCTTATTAAGCCTCTGAACAAATCAAACTTTGAAACATGACACCATATGTAAATTTCTGAATCTCTGAACTTCAGGTGTCAGACATCCTTCTGCCGCATCCTTCCAATCCAAAATCTTTCTGTCTTGGCCCACGAGCTTACGAAAATCCCACAGATTTAATCTCTTGTGAAGCAAATAGGATTCCTTTCGTGAGTCAAAACATTGATTTGAACCTCTGGGCCGACTGCTTAAGAGCCTAGCCTAACCCTCTTGAGAGCTGGATTACATGGTACAGCAGAGTAGCAAAAGTTTATATGCCCTTATGGCAGGAATTGAACATAGCCAATGCACTTAGCTTATCATTATCTCCTCTTGACAAAGATGAAAATCTTCTGAAAACCATCGGCTATTTTTGGTCTGATGCCCTGAACTGTTTCTTCTTTGGCCACAGTCCCATGACCCCTACTCTGCTAGATGTCACCATGATCACTGGCCTAGACATTGGATCTCCTAATCCAGCTGCCCACAAAATGGCAGAAGTCCCCTTTAAACTTTCATCCAAGGCAAATTGCACAAACTGGGGCACTTACATGAACCAGCACATGAAAACAAGAGGTCCAGTGACTGAAAAGAAACACACAGGCTTTTTAAATCTTTGGTTAGAACATTTCATCTTCTGTGGTCCTTCTTTAGCTCCAACTAAGAATTACCTTCCTTTGGCCTACCACCTGGCCCATGGCAATCGCACCGGCCTAGGCAAGCTTTTTCTTGGAGAAACATGCAGATATCTCCATTTGATGACATCTAACTTGCATAACCAAAAGAAACTGAGAACTGGAGTCCCATGGTGGTTTATTCAGTTGTGGGCACAACTATACTTTCAGCACCAGATCCCAAACTTCCAAAGCCTGACCAAGAATTCCTTTCCTGATGAGAGTGGCAAACCAATTAGATGTACTAGCTATGGCCAAGCCTTATTCAGCCTCCCTGGCAGCAAACTGAATCCAACAGATGCAGCAAACTGGTTCAGAGTTTTCTATAAAGGCTTAGAGAATCCCCTTTATTTCTCATTCACTGAATCTGAAGCTTTTGAGAACCCAACTGCCTTCAGACTAGATAGCTTTACCGATGATAACAGCACTCGGCATCTGTATTCTTTAATAATCTGACCTAGTTTCCTCCCTGTTGGCATGAGTACTTCCAATAGAATTATCAAACCAGGCTATGAAACCTATCAACCAGTCACAGCAGGTCGGCAATTTGGCTTAGGACAAGTCCCACCCCACTTCCATATTAACCACTTGGTGGAGAGTAGAGCCGATCTGCCTGATGGTCTCACCAGCTCAAGATGCTACAACATGTTTGACAACCTCCACATTCCAACACCAGCCGATATGTCCTTCACTTCCTCTTCAATCGGCTTTAACACTTGGTGGGAAATGTGGAAAACTCACATTTTCAGAAGAGCTTTAGGCCCTCTACTGCAGCAAATTGATCCTGAATATGTAATCCCCGAGGAAGAGGTACTGAATCTGTGCACTTTATCCCTTCTGAGTCATCTATCCTTTTACTTGCCTAATCCTTGCTCACCTCTCTTATAGCAACAAGATGGTCCAGCACCTGTGACCAGTAACGGGGAACCATTCCACTTTCTTCCAACTGCTCCTGATGTCCTCTTTTGCAAGGGATCACCATCAATGAAGAAAGTAATAATGGCTGTTCAGCCAGACTTACTCCAGTCGGCTTCTAAACGAAGACAAACTTCTGCAAGTGCTGCCCCCCGAGTGCCAACTAAGAAAAGGAAGATGATCACGAGGCGAGTCATCAAGAAATCAGCACAAGCTTCCCCGAGTCCATCAGAGTCTAACACCAACCAGGTAACTCATTTTCCAAAACCTCTTCTTTATTGCGTACACATGTACTCTAGTTGACTGTAATTTTATTTCCAGGACGCAACTGAAGACATCCTTGAAACTAGTAGCCAGCACAACACGAAGTCATTGTTCATGAAGCTGACACTGGAGCAACTGAAACTTCCAATGCTCTGACGGATGTGCATGATGAACAGGCTGACATAGTCGAAGCCCCTGTTGTCACCTCCAATCCAACCGGATCGGCTACACCTGAACCGTTCATCACTTCTTGTTCAGAAGAGGTAACTTTTATGAGCCGATTTAAAATCAGCTGATTACCCCATTAATGCACTTCGTTCCCAACTAATCTTCATCGTATCGGCAGGGCTTCAATATTTCAGACCTGCTCTCCTTTGACCCAGCATCAATGGGTCTGAATGCACCGAATGCAGAAGTGCAGCCACAACAGCAACCGATTACAATTACAAATCAGCTTCAGAATATCAAGGACCTGCTCTCTGCTCCAATTACTGCTCTAGTTGGTGATTCCAGTGAAATAAAGAACATCTTCGAGCAAATAGAATCCCAACTCCCGGAGCCATTGCAAATCAAGCTTTGGCCAGCTAGCAATCTTCCATTCTTCCGGATAGAAGTGAATAGAGCACAATAAAGAATAGAAGCACGTCGTTCTCAAATTTCTCTGAAAGCCGACATTGCTCGAAAGTGCTAGGCCCTCAATCAGAAGAAGGCAACTGTAGATATCAAAGCTGACGTGTCTGCCAACATGAACCGACTCGACCTCCTAAATAAAGAATTGGCAGAACTCGAAGAAAAGGTTCGTACCACCAAGAAACTCATCTAGGCCGAGGAAGCTTCTATTGCAAACTCCAAGAAAGAAACCCAGGAAATAGCCGAGCAGATACAAGCAGAGTTTGCAGAGATAAGCACCTTGAGTCGGCAGATAGTAACAGGCGATGACAAGGATGACGAAGCAATCATAGCACGAGCAGACGCTGTCCGCACAGATGCCATCCATGCCATAGAAGAATTCCTGAATCAATAGATAGGCTCAAGAAACTTTTAGTATTGCCTGTTAACCTAAAACTTGTAACTGTATTAAAACATCTTAAGTCGATGGTCGCACATCGGCTGTCTCACTTCTCATATATTATCTCTTTTTTCTTACTGGCCAACTCAACGTGTTGGCCTCTCATGATTTTTTTTACTGGCCAACTCAACGTGTTGGCCTTTTATGATATATTTTTTTTACTGGCCAACTCAACGTGTTGGCCTATTATACTGTAGCCAGATGGATTTCATCGACTTTTGTCATTCACCCTCCCACATGCTCGGGAAATATTTCTTAAGGTGCTGGCCATTGACAGCCATAGGAAACTTGACACCATCCAACTCTTCAAGCATGTAGGCATTTCCAGGCAAAACCTGATCAACCTTGTACGGCCCGTGCCAAGTTGGAGACCACTTGCCATATTTTCTATCTTTAGTTCCCAATGGTAAAACTGCCTCCCAAACTAGGTCTCCAACCTGGAATTCTTTCGGCCTGACCTTTTTGTTATATGCACGAGCAACTTTAGCCTTATTTTCCTTAATCTTCTCCAGCGACCAAAGTCTTAGCTCTGTAAGATCCTCCACATTATCGGTCATCAAGGCTGCATACTGTTCCGCCGATAGATCATTCTGAAACTCAACACGTCTCGATCCGGCCGTAATCTCCCATGATAACAGAGCATCTTGGCCGTAGACCAAATGGTATGGTGACGTCTTGATGGATCCGTGACACGAAATACGATATGCCCACAAAGCCTCTGACAACACCTCATGCCAGCGCCTAGGATATTCATCGATCTTCCTTTTGATCAGCTTGATCAGGCTCTGGTTGGATGCTTCAACTTGTCCATTAGCCTGGGCATAATATGGAGATGATCTGATCAGCTTGAACCCCGTGTCATCGGCAAATTTTCTGAATTCCTCTGATATAAAGACCGATGCTCCATCGGTCGTAATGGTCTGAAGGATCCCAAACCTATGAATGATGTGCTCTTTAACGAAATTGATCACATCTTTTGATGCCACCGACCTCATGGGTATTGCCTCCACCCATTTTGTGAAATAATCCGTAACAGCTAGCACCCATTGGTGACGTTTGCTAGATGGTGGGTTAATCTGGCCAATCATATCCATGGCCCAACCCCTGAACAGCCATGGCTTAATAATAGGATTCATTACTGAAGCCGGTACCATCTGAATCTTGCCGAATTTCTGACATGCCTGACATCCCTTGTAATATTTAAAACAATCCTCAAGCATGGTAGGCCAGTAATATCCCGATCGCCTAATCAGCCACTTCATCTTATGAGCCGATTGATGAGTACCGCAAGCTCCTTCATGAACCTCATGCAAGAGCCGATTCGACTCCGAAGGCCCCAAACATTTAAGCAGCAATCCTTCCAAAGTCCTGTATAACATGTCGTCCCCTATCAGAACATACTTCATAGCTTTGAGTCTTATCCTTCTGGGTGCCCCCCGAGTCGAATCCTTCAAATAATTGAAGATATCGGCTCTCTAGTCTCCAGGTTCTAGAAACTGAACCTCTACATCGACCCCGTCGGCCGTTTCCTTGTATCTAGAAGCCATCTGTGCCAAATCATTGGCTTCATTATTCAAAGTCCTCCGTATCCAGTGGAAATTAATGTATCTGAATTGCGACATCAACTCACGGCATTGCATCCATACCGGAAAAAGAGCCTCGCTCTCACATTTATATTCTTCCGTGAGCTGAGAAATCACAAGCTTCGAATCCCCAAATATTTCCACTGCTTCTGCACCAGCTTCCAAGAGTAATTCCATTCCCTTGCGAACGGCTTCATATTCTACCAAATTATTGGTGCATGGGGCAGTCATCCTGATGGAAAAAGAGTAAGTTGTCCCTCGAGGTGACACCAACAGAATTCCCACGCCGCACCCATCATCACAAGCCGATCCATCAAAGAACATGGCCCAGGCACGTACAAAAATTGCAGATACATCAGTGTTGACTCTGTCTGCAATGAGATCCGCCAGTGCCTGCCCCTTGACCACCTTTGCAGGTTGATATCGGATATCGAATTCTGACAATGCAAACATCTATTTTCCCAGTCGGCCTTTCAGAATAGGAGCCGACAACATATGCTTGATGACATCCGATTTACATATGACAATTGTTTCCGCCGAGAGCAAAATATGTCGAAGCTTTGTACATGTAAAGAATAAACAAAGACAAAGCTTTTCGATCTTAGGATACCTGGTCTCGGCATCCAACATGCGCCTGCTGAGTTAGAAGACAACCCTCTCTTGGTCGTCATGCTTCTGTATCAGAACCGAGGCGATGGAAGTGTCACCTACGGACAAGTACACGTAGAAAGGTCTGTCTTGCCGTGGAGGAACCAAAACTGGAGGCTTCGACAAATATTCCTTGATTTCGTCGAAAGCTTGTTGCTGCTCTGCCCCCCCCAGTGAAATTCATCATCGGACTTGATCTTCACCAAACCCATGAACGGCTCGATACGCCCAGACAGATTGGATATAAATCGTCTGAAAAAGTTGATTTTGCCGATGAGTTTCTGTAGTTCCTTCTTCGTAGTGGGCGGTTTCATTGTTTTTACCGCTTCCTGACTCTTCAAGCTGATCTCGATTCCCCGCTCATGCACCAGGAATCCTAAGAACTGACCGGCTGACATGCCAAAGGCACATTTCTTTGGGTTCATTTTGAGCCCAAACTTCCGAGTTCGCTCCAAAACCTTACGTAGATCTTCCAGATGCCCCCCAGCTGACATGGACTTGACCACGACATCATCAATGTAAATTTCTACCAGCTTGCCGATGAGATCATGAAAAATGTAATTCATGGCACGTTGGTACGTTGCACCGGCATTATTCAATCCCAAGGTCATAACCAAGTACTCGAACAAGCCGACGGCACCTGGTACTCTGAACGCAGTCTTGCTTATGTCTTCTAGGGCCATGAAGATCTGGTTGTAGCCAGCATTACCGTCCATAAAGTTGAGCATTTTGTGGCCAGCAGCGGCGTTGATCAATGTTTCTGCCACGAGCATCGGATATTCATCCTTTGGCGTTGCTCTGTTGAGGTCTCTGAAGTCCACGCAGACTCTCCATCGGCCATCCTTCTTCTGTACAGGGACCACACTAGAGATCCACTCTGTGTACCTGCATGGCCTGATGAACCCTGCGTCCAACATCTTTTGCACCTCTTTCTTGACCTCCTCTAGGACTTCAGCCTTCATCTGCCTTGCTCGTTGTTGAAACGGCCGAAATCCTTTCTTAAGCAGGAGCTGATGTTCAACGATGCTTCTATCCAGACCGGGCATCTCAGTATAATCCCATGCGAAACAATCCCGGTATTCCCTCAAGAGTGCAATCATCGGCTCACGCAGACTCGGGTCTAGCTTCTTGCTGATAAATGTTGGTCGCGGCTAATCCGCGGGACGAATATCGACTTCCTCCAAATCATCAGCTGATGTAAACCCGTACCCCAACTTGCCATCACCTGTTAAATCGACTGTGGATGCAGGCGACTCGTCATCATCTGCTACGTCGACAGCAAACACGGGGAGATGACAAAAGAAAATTTTCGGCCGACCGCACGGGCCGGCCGTCTCTGTATTACTCTTTGGAACTGAATGCACATTAACTGGCCAACTAACGGAATAGGCCATTGTTTGTACATGATGTAACAACTTTTTTGGGGCCGGTCGCTGGGACCGGCCTCTCTAATCTTGCTGGATTTCGTAGCTTGCCAGGATGTGTCTACTCTATGAGGCCGGTGGATAAGACCAGCCTCAGATCATTTTTTGTCGCTTCGATCCGATCACAATCTTCCAGCGCGATCCCAGAGATCGGCTCTTGCCCTTCCGCATCCCAGGCATTCATGTCCGCAAGCGAAACCTCGCTAGAATCATCTGCACGGACCACCTCCACTTCATCACCATCCCACTGGACCAAACACTGGTGCATCGTGGAAGGAACACAACAATTTGCATGAATCCAGCCCCTCCCAAGCAGCACTGTGTATGTACTCTTGCTGCTGACGATGAAGAACGAGGTTGGGACGGTCTTGCGGCCAACTGTCAATTCCACATTGAGGACACCCTTCGCCACTGACGGTAGACCGTTGAAATCATTGAGCATGACATTAGTCTTGATGAGATCAGCAGTAGAACGACCCAATTGGCGCCGCACTGAGTACAGCATCAGGTTGACTGCGGCGCCAGTGTCGACCAACATCCTGTTCACAGGCTTGCCATCGATGAAGCCCTTAAGATACAATCCCTTTAGGTGCTTGTAGCTTTTCTCCTTGGGCTTCTCGAAGATGATCGGCTGTGGGCCGAGATCCAGCTGTGCAATGGCCAATTCCTCCGGTTGGGATGCCCGAAACTCCGACAGGAGCACGAACACCATATTCACATCAGCCGATGGCTTGTCATCGGTTCTTGGCTGCTTGGGGCGCCACTCCCTCCTTGGAGGGCGCCTCTCCTCCCTTCGCGGTCGCCTGACTTGCTCCGCGAGATCCGGACGCGCTTTCTTCAGCACGTCAAGGTACTTTGCTTCCGCCTCTTCGAGATTGCGTAGGCGCTGCACTCTGCGCTTCTGTGATCGGCTGAGCCCGTCAGGACACCACCGTGGACGATGATACTTGTCTTCTTCTTCTGGCTCGAGATCATCCCTGGATGGCCGCCTCACATGGTCATCGTGATGTGTCCTGGGCCCTAAGCACTGGAACACTGATGTATCGCCTTGCTGGCGTCCCTGAGGCCTGCACTCCAAGCAATCATCTATAGTAGGCAATCGGCTCATGCCGGAATTCCAACAGTACCTGAAGAACGGGCAATGCCAGTGGTCTCGTATAGCCTGGCGTCTCCCCTGCATCCACCCTGTGCGGTGTTCGTACTCATCTTCTTCCGATTCGTACCGGCGGCACAACTTGTACTGATACTGGTATTTTTCCAGAAGCCGATTAGAAGCTGGGAGCTGATTGCGGATGTGACACACTTGCTCTTCAGTCACATGTTGTCGTTCCAGCTCGTGTTCATCCTGGGGCCATTTGCCAGAAACGGCCTCTCTCCTCTGCTCATCACGGCGGCGCATGGGTCCCGCCATGTTGATCTGAAACGCCAAATTCTGGCCCTCAGTTCCAAGATCCGACAGCTCTACCACGTTAGCTTGTGGGAACGGTTGACTGTCCACTTTCATCGTGTGTTGGGCCAGAATTAATCGACCTTGCTCGATAGCCGATTGGATCTACCGACGTAGCTCTTTACAGTCATTTGTGGCATGGGTGAACGAGTGGTGCCACTTGCAGTACAGCCTCCCCTGTAGCTCTTGTGCCGTCGGCAGCTTGTGACTCTCTGGGAGCTTCATCTGTTTCTCCTTGAGCAGTAAGTCGAATATCTGCTCTGCCTTGGCCACGTCAAAGTCAAAGCCCTTCACAAGCCCCTTCTATTTGACCCATTTGCACGGGACGGGGTTTGCCCCCCGGGTCCACTCTGCCACAACCACTTCTTGTTCCCCGCCAGAATCATCGGAATCACCAGCTTGGGCCATATTAACATGGTGCTTGAACTTTTCTTGGTACAGATCAGGGTGGTAGTGTACATATGCTGTAAGCTTCTGCACCATGTGTGCCAGCGAGGAAAATTCCAACAGAAAAGCCAGATCCTTGATCGGCTTGGCGAGTCCCAGAACAGCCAAATCAACTGCCTCCTTCTCTGTGATGCGTGATGTGTAGCATCGGTTCTTGACTTCTCGGAAGCACTGCACGTACTCCGAGATATTTTCCCCTCGCTTCTGCCTTACTTGAGCGAGGTCGGCAATCCCAGCTTCAGCAGCTTCTGAATGATACTGGGTGTGAAACTGATCTTCCAGCTGCCTCCAAGTCCGGATCGAATCTGGAGGCAGTGATGTGTACCATCCAAAAGCTGAACCTGTGAGAGACTGGGAGAAGAAACGGACCCTCAGAGGATCCGATACTGAGATCATCCCAAGCTGCGTCAGGTATCGGCTCACATGCTCAATGGAGCTGGCTCCTTCTGATCCGCTGAATTTGGTGAACTCCGGAAGCCGATACTTGGGTGGCAACGGGATCAAATCATAGTCACTTGGATACGGCTTGGAATAGCCGATCGCCTTTCTCTTGGGAAGGATGCCCAATTGGTCCCTTAGTATTGCACTGACCTGCTCCACACTAAGAACTCCTGGGGCCGAGGGTTCAGCACTCGGCCCGGTAGCGTACTTTGCCAGCCATGCCTGCTTCTCTGCGTCTGCTCCTGAGGCTCCTGTACCCACCAGATGTCCCGTGCGTGTTGAGTTGATATTGTCAGGTATGTACATGCACGTGTAGCCATGCGGGATCTCTTTGGGCGGCTCGCTCAGGAGCTGTCCTTCTCCAGGGTCACCGCCGATCTTGTAGACGACATAGATCAGCGAGCTTTGCTGTCCTACTGCTGCGAGTGAATATGGCAATGGCGGCCTAGACTGGAGTGAGGCCTCTCCCCTGTGACTCCCCAAGACTGGTTCTGACGGGGAGTACTGGTTCTTGATCACCTCCTGGACAACGCGATGTGCCACGTGCTCAAGCTCGTTCACCAGGCTCTCTGAGTGCCGATGAAGCGCGTGAGCCACCATATAGTTCATCTCCTGGCGTAGGGCCCTGGTGCGCTCCTCTGAAGGCACGGACAGATCAACGTTGTCGAGAGCGCCCTCTGGTGAGAACCCCTTCCACCTGATGCCATGGTTGCGGGTCCTCTCGAAAGAGCCGATGAGATCGGCTTCGAACTGAGCTTTGACCTGATCATATTTTAGCTTGTGTTCTGGAGTCAGCTCTTCATACGTGACAGGTTTGGTGACCGGCGGAACCAGTGCTTGGTCCTGAGCCGCTGTCATCTCTGTGGCGGGCGTTGTTGTTGATGAAGGTCCCACCGGGTGTGCCAGAATGTGTTGTCGGTCGAAACCCACCGGCGAGCAGCGACATGCAACACGAAGAGCTGGGAGGTCGCCGGGGCGCTGGCAGGCACTGCTCCCTTGTAAACGGCCCACAATTCCGTCACGCGCCCGGAGATTCCGGAGAATGTCGGGCGTGCCACCTGACCTATACCCGATCAGGAGGGTGCGAACGTGCTTGCAACGATTTGCCTGCATACACAAACACATGGAAATGTAAGTCCGAGCCGTGGTCGGCTCCCCGGGACGACTCTTGCATCGGCTTTAAAGAGCCGATCAGGTCCCGGTGTCAGATTGGATCTGCATCTATCCGGATATCGATGAATAAAACAGATAATTATGAGAAACTTGCTTCAATTAAATCTAGCTAATCCTATCCACGACGATAAAAGCCTCACTGCTATATCGGAACATCCTACATGTAACTAGGCCTAGCGAATATAATAGATAACTAAACCATAACCGAAAATAGAGGCCTAAGAACTAGCAAAAGCCGATTCCCGGAACAATCCCTATCAAGGCTAAGATAAAGCATCTATTACATCACCGGAACATCCAATCCGTTTGCAGGGCCTAACTTAGTAGATATAAACTAATCCTTATAAAATAAGAACAACCGTAACAGATTGGATCTACTAGATAGAAAAGAAACAAGGTGTTGCCTCCATGCAACTAATTCTATGCAACAAGAATTAGCATAAGATTGAAATGTGACTGCACAGAGACAACATGATATTCGTAGATGGTAAGCAACAAAAGCACGATGAATCTACTAAAGGCCATGCTACGAACATCAGGATAACTAGCATTACTCGCCATAAAAAATGCTTCAGTACGAGTAACACTAAGGTAAAAACAAGAACAACGCTGCCCTGATCACAAGAAGCGATCAGGGCAGCATGGCGCTTACTTGGATGAAACCCTAGAATTAGGGGTGGCGATGCGCCGAGAGTTGTTGTTTGCGAGACGTGATGACGTTCTTTTTCTACGAATAACATAGGGTACATATTTATAGTCCGGCGACTTGGGAAACAATCTAAACTAATGTGTCCATATCGGACTCTATCTCTAACTCAATCTGAACTAAATCTAAGGATACATGGCCCAAATGCTCATGCAGGAGCCGATTCGTAAGCCTTCTTCAATCTCTTCATTAAGCCCAACTCACTCACGGCCCATTAATTAACCCTGTTAGTTTATGGCGATAACAAGTTCCTTGTCCAAGGGCGTCTAGACGAGTGGTTGGCCAATAGGACTTCACCAACTCCAGTACGTGACCCACGTACTGGCGGGTGATAGTGGAGACAAACCTCTCAAAGGCTCCGGGAACTTTGCGAATCCTACCTGCCAGCGTGAGCGGTTCATCTCCATCCCTAACTGGGATATCCATGGCCTCGGCTACCTCCAGGGCGGCATCCTTGACTTCTCTCAGCTCCACAGTTCTCGGTGCATCGAGTCTCGTGACTCCGACAAGGTCTTGAGCTGCTCGAGAGTCGACGCCACCTCCCGATTAGAGTCCTCCTTGATCTTCTTGAGTTTCTCTATTTCATCTGTGTTGCGGTACATAAGAATCTTTAGATCCAGTACCAAGCTTTCCTGAATCTTTAAAGATTCTGCACAAGCTGTGTACTCGATAAAAAGAAAATCTTATAAACACTAAGCAGATCTACTAGTCGAATGCATATCAAATGCTAAAGACTAACCTTTCTTAGACTGGGAGAGCTTCTTCAGCTTTCCCTCAAGAGCAGTCTTCTCAGACAAGAGCGTCTTAACCCTCTCTTTCAGGGCATTCAGCTCTGCCTCATCCTGGGACTGGCTACCCTTCTGTCCCAGCGCTTCCTGCAAAAACAAAAAGATCAGTATACTACTCGATCTGCTACAAAAAGTACTCGAAGTATTCGACTACTTACCTCCAGCAGCTTGACAGCAAGCTCCACCTTCTCTCGTGGCAAGACACTTCCCGATGTGACCTGGGAAGTACTCGCCAACACCTCAGGTACAGCCCTTTTGGGCACATCTTCAGCTCTCCCTGCAGCCTTCCCTGTGGTTTGGGAGTCTAAAGGAAGAATATGCTACTTAATCACATTAAGAGCAATAAAAAGATGCCTTTTCTACAAGGTGTTACAAGCTTACCTACAGGGGTCTTCTCGGGCTGTTCATCAGTGCCTCCCTCAGAAAGCTTTTTGCCTTCTCCCCCTTCAAGAAGTTTGCCGCTTCCGTCACCTTCCGGGATTTTCTCATTGCCCCTCTCCAAGTTCGGCAATGGAGAATCCCGAAGCATGGAGTTGGCCATCGCCTCCGCATCTTGAGCACTCATGTCTGGAGTACTCGGGGGCTTTTCCAGCTCTGATTTGGAGGCCGAACTATCCTCAGCCTCCACGTTCCCCTCCAGGATTACATCTCTGCAAAGACAAATTAGTTAAAAATTACTAGACTCAAAATCAGATCCTATGGCTACAAGTTCTAAGGAACTTACGTAGGAGCTCTTATCAGAGTAAGCCCCTTGATGCCAAACTTGCGGGCAGACTTCACAACTAAGGTCTGCTTACCCGCATCATCGGCTTTATCTACATTGGAACTACTCGGCGAAAGAGTAGTTACAGTCCCCTTTAACGGGTCCACTGTGGTGGAAGGGACGGTTTGTCCCACCGCAGTATCATTCCCAGATGCTGAGGTCCATGGCATCTTAGCCGCCGGACTTGGAAAAGCAAAAACACAAATCAAAACTTGAAATCGACAACTAGAAAGTACTCGATTGCAAAACAACTAGCTACTTACCTATCGCTAGTAGTGTGAGAGGAGCTGCTACGCTTCCTCGCCACTAACCGATTACTCCTTGGGCGCTCGGTCTGGGTATCAGCACTCGGAGTGGGGCTGTGCTCCCCATCACTCCTTTCCCCAGATACTGCCTCATCTGCACAACCAAGGCTAGACATCAGTATTGTTTATATGAAACCTCATATGAGCATACTAAGACTTGGTTAATAGATTGAAAAAGTCTGGAAGAATAAAAGGGCGAATAAATGCCTGGCGGTGAAGGACTACTCTTAAAACGCTCCACGTCCTCCTACAGAAAGCAAATCTGTTGGCGCTCCTTAAGTACCCACTTTATCCCTTGTTTATCCTTGATAATGGCATGAATTTAATATCAAAATCACTAACTGTCCTAACCCCGACCTAATTATTGGTCATTTTCACACTTGCACATATATTTTGGAGGAACTTCATTTTTGCAGGTTTTTGGCCTATTTTGAAGCATGAAATGACGAGGCCCGTGATTGAGCACTAACACGAAGAAAGACAAAGGCCAAAGCCCAAAGGGAGGACCAAAGCCCATGTTGATTCGAAGCCCATTCATGCACATCCATCCTCCAAGAAAGCCCAAAGGACCAAGCCCACGAAGATGAGATCAAGATACTTCGGGATTAAGCAAAGCGAATGAAGATTTAAGGAAGGATTCCCTATCCTATCCTTTCCTCGAAGATATCTCCAAGATAACGACGTCAAAAGGGGTGCAATCGTGAAGGACATAAACTCTAAAAGATGCGAGGAGTCTGCACGCGAAAAATGAGACCGAGGCGAGCACGAATGGGGGTAGGCCGGCCGGCCTAGGCCCATGGGGCCGGCCGGCCCAGCCCGTTTTCGAGGCGGTTTGGCCTCCCCTTCGACCGGTGGCTTCCTCGGCTTATAAATTGCTCGCACCTTATTCAACTCGGGGCATCCATCCACCCAAAACTCGACGAAAACCTAGGGCCAAGACCGGAGGGAGACAACGGCCGCCGCAAGTCTTCGAAGTTGTCTAGGAGATGGCTTAGGCCGCCACTAGCCGCCATGGCCTCCCTGCGAGGTTGTGCCATGGTGGAGTTCATGAGCTAGTTGGAGTCATCAATGGTATGTACTCGGTGGTGACGATCCAAACGAATCTATTATATGAGTAATGATAATCATGTCTTCCGAATCTATTAGCGATCATGTTCTCTTTTTCGATTTCGTTCTTTTCTTTGGGTTTGCTTCATCTTAGATCTATTATCGAGATAGATCGCTTAGCATGATCTTGTAGTCATGGTGGCTAGAGGTTCATGGCGGAACTACCAAAGGGGTTCGACTTGCTTCAGGGTATTTCATTCAAAAGGGGGGCGTCGTGACAGGCCGTCTCCACAGAGTAGGCGGAGTATCGAGGGATCGGATTGGAGATTTTGAGTTTAAAGATGCTTTTGATTGAGATGCATGATTTATTTGCTCGTTAGCTTGAACTACAACTAGATGACGATAGGCCTAGTCATGTCTTTGGTTTTGCTATGATTAAGCCTATGTTCATGGATGAGATCAACCTTTACACATCACTCATATCTATCAAAGGTTTACCCTTTATATGCAATCAATGCTTCATGTTAGGATAGATCCGTTAGATTAGATGGAAAATCTTAGGTGGTTCTTTGTCGATCCACGGATTGATAAACCTTGGGGGAATACTCTAAGGGAAAAGCTACACGAAACGTGCGCTTGCGGTATACAAATCGGGGCGCTAAGGAGCGTCAACAAGCTTTTCTGGCGCTGCTGCCGGGGATCGGCAACACGAACCCTAGGGCGATCTATCTAGTTTTTGGACTAACCCTAATTTTATTATTGCATATATCCTGTGTTTCTTGTTTGTGTCCATGAATGCAGGTAAAACCCTAGACACAAAGCAATTGAGAAGTTCTCAACGTCCGTACTTTGACAAGTCCAATCTCACTCAAGCAAGTTGATGGCTACGTGAAGACCCGCTCTTTAGTGGTAGGTGCTAACTTTCGTTAGTGGCCCAGCATCCGCTATCAAGTCCCCACTCCCCAAAGCAAAAGATGATAAATAAGGTACGCTGCCGTGTCAATTGATTTTAAAGACTAATGTTTTTGGGAAAAATTGTTTGTTCAAGCCATAGGTATGAAGCATGTCCGCGAAGAAAATCGTGCGATCGGATCATCATCATCTCCAAAGTGTTACTGTTGTAATGAGTTTTTCATCCAAGATCAGAGAAGTACCATGAACAAATTATAGATTATTTTGAAGCTCCATCAAGTCTACTTTCCAACGCATCAAGAATCATGAATTTTGGAGATCGGTGTGAAGAGTTATGGTAAAATCTTTCAACGCTGCACGTTCTGAAATGTCTCGGGACAGAGCGTAGTGCCGGAGTAAAACGACCATAACTTCTTCATCCGGAGTCCGTTTGGGATCAATGACCACTCGTTAAAAAGGTAATTTCATAAGGCTTTCCATGGAGTAGAATTTTAGTACATGTTCTGTGCAGGATGATCAAGTAATTCAATAAAGAAGAGGCTGCAACAAACAATGGAGAAAGTGATGACGATGTCGCAGGATGTTTGGAGAACCTTGTGCACAAAAAGTTGATGATTTGAAGTTGACCAATGCTAGAGGCAACAAGATTAGAGGAACCATGATGCCACCCATCTCCATGGGATGCTCAAGAAGCTTCTAGTCGAGTGCAATCAAAGAAAGAGACCGCTCTGATCATCGACACAAAGCACGGGAGCCTCCTTCGATCCCGACACCTTAGGCAAAGCAAGAACCATGGAGACAGACTATTGGAGCCATGTTACTTGCTGGTGAATCAATGGTGATGACCTTGAAGCCAAGTATGCACAACAAGACGCTCCGAAGACCACAAGATCAAGATCATCGACATCTTCGGATCGATTCGTAAGAAGTCATTGTTATCATCAATATTCTGCTCAACCTCAGAAGCAAATAGCAGCATATTTTTGGATATTCAAAAGCTCCATGAAGTTCCCGTCCCAACGAATCAAGAACCAAGTCAATCGGAGATTCCTACAAGCGGGTATGGCCAAAACATTGAAGGTTGTGCACTCTGGAAATTTCTGGACAGCACGCAGCGCCAAAAGTGAAACGGGCATAACTCACTCGTTTGGACTCTGTTTAAAGAGAATGACCACTCGTTGGAATGGTAATTTCATAAACATTTCAATGGATCTATATTTTTGTATATGTTCTGTTGAGTATACAGGAGATATTCCATGAAGAAGAGGCAGGAGCAACGCGATGAGAACAAGATAGAGAAGATGACGATGATAACAATGAAGGCGAGCTTGGGCGATGTTTTCATCAAGAGTACATGATAAAATTCAGAGGCTTGGAGTGGAGGAAGAACCCCAATGACATTAGCAAATGAAGGCACAAGCGGTCGACCTTCAACAAACGAAGATGTTGCAAACAAACCACGACGGATTACAAGAGCGCAACATTCAACACATGGAGATGTGAGAAGCAAATCACGACGGACCACGAGGAGTGCATCAAGATGACATCTCGCACAAAGAACCACGACTCCAATGAGTATGAAAAAGCTCTGAGTCTAAGGTATACAGTGAATTCTCAAGCTTCTATTGGTTTTGTTGATAATCTTTAAAAATCTCATGCTTGAACCAATAGTCGGAATGGAAGTTTAAATTCTATGCCTTGTTCTTTCCATGATGATAGGCTAGAGTTTCTTGAGAAGGTTGATTTCATGCTTAAAGAACGTCTGCCTAATAATGAGCTCTGCGCTATGCAAGAAACACATGCTGCATTTAATTACACCATGCCTTGTTGATGAAATTTAATTGAGGATGTGATTATGTTGCATATGTTTACAAATAATTGCAAATCTCGATCTTGCTTTGCGCTTGGTCAAGCTCATGACCCTAAAAGAGCACATGTCGGGAGAAGCCCCGAATTTCACTAACCATGCAGGATATGAAACTCAAATGATGAGGAGGGAAACTGTGCCCAAAATTTTGAACACCATCATCAACATCTTCGAGTTTCAAGAACGGACGTTGCTAAGCCTCATCAATTTTGTGCACAAGTCCAGAGATTTACAATGCAAGAAAGTTGAATATTCAGGATCTCCATCAAGTCCTCAGTTCAACGCATCGATGATCAATATAATTGAAGGCCCATGGGAGGAGCTATGTCTCAAACATCGGAGATGCATGTGCTGAAATCAGCACGGGGCAGATTGCAGTGACGGGAAAAGGG
The DNA here is from genome assembly GCF_016808335.1 of Panicum virgatum. Lineage (NCBI taxonomy): Eukaryota > Viridiplantae > Streptophyta > Magnoliopsida > Poales > Poaceae > Panicum > Panicum virgatum. The sequence goes on along the minus strand of NC_053148.1, from coordinate 30,831,241 downwards.
GCATAACTCCCTCAATTGGAATGCGTTTTTTGCAAATGAAGACTTGTTGGAAAGAAGATTTCGTGCACCTTGCATTGGATCAATTGTTTGGCGCAACTCCCAATCTGGACAGAGAGGAAAATCCGTGAAAAGAAAGGTAGCGACGAAGGACAACAAAGAAGGAGGTGACGATGATGTGAGAGACGATTGGACAAATTTTCCATTAAGCGTGATTGATCATGTCCAACATGGGAAGTTGAATAAGAGCTGCATGGAACACCTTCAGCTCTTGCATGAAGGACCATGGCTTCGCATCAATAAGAAGGTATGTAAGAAAGTCAAGCTCTATGACTTTAAATGAAGCGCTTTGCGGGAGGCAACCCGATCTTTTATTTTATATATATTAATATGACCGTCTACATTGCACTCTTTAATCGGAATATCAAGTAACATTGTACCGTTGCTCTAACAAAAACCACAACTTCATGTTGTTCATTCTAAATGTTATTGAGGGAGCACTTTGTTATTTGATCTTGGGAAACTTGTAGACCTTTTTGTGTGCCTATTAGTGTTTTGAGACTTTTTCTTTGTGTCATTTTAGAGGGATTTATGAAGCATTGCACCACCCTTTGATTCTAAACTTGTGGCTAATTAACTTAAGCTAACTTTTTGTTTTGTTTTAGACCACCTCATCATGTCATATCATTTTATTCACTCACCCCATGTTGCATTGCATACCATGTTGTTCGTCTCACCCTTGCATTGCATTGCATGTTGCATTTAAAAAAAACCTTTTCTAAAAACATTGACTACCCTCGCTTTTGAGATCCTAAAACCCTTAGGAAAACCACTCATAGAGCAATCCCAAAACCATAAGTTATGTTTTTCATTCAAAAAAAAAATCTAACTTTTGTTTCTCTCTAGTTTTTTTGAAACCACCTTAGATAGAATTTCTATACCCAACACTCTCTCTCTTCAAAATTTTGTTTTAAGCCAAAAATATAGGAAACCCATAAACCTACTTCTAAAACCTTGTTAGCTCGGTTGCTTGATCCTTTTTTGATAAATAACATTTTCATTGACAAAAGCCTCACTTCTTATGAAGTGTCGCGAAGGCTTTTTGACACTCTTAGCAATTGTTTTTGAATAAACTAGTTGCGGAACAACATCGAAAGGTCCTTTCAACCCTGCTAACACTTGTTTTTGCTAACTTTGCATTTGCATTTTGCATCCATTCCATTGTTCAAGCCCTCATTTTTGCTAGCTTGGTCTCAATCTTATTGATGTATGCTTTCCTATCCATGTAATGCTTATCATGATAGCATTTACCTTTTGCAATCTTGTGTAAACGTGGTGTTTAAACTTGTTTGCGGACCTCCATCTTTAAGCTCTTTTGACCAAGATAGCAATCCATTTTCCTCTCATTTGCATACACACACCTCCCACTTGCATTCACATACACCCATTAGGTTTAATTTTCACTAGACTAATTATGCCACAAGTTAAGTATCTTAGGGGATGTTTTTGGTTTGTTGGCAATTGTTTCTACTCCCAACTGTCACCTTGGGGGTAGATTGTGCACTTGAATTATTTTGCAGGCATGACAAAAGCGTTCCCATAAATTCGTGATCAAAGAATAAATCAAATTCGTCAACATCTCCAAAGTTCGAGAGCAAGCCCCGCTGTTTTCATTAAATTTTGCACCTAGACAGAGATGTACAAGGAAGAAAAAGTTGATATTCAGAAGCTCCATGAAATTCCCGTTCCAACGCATCTAAGATCAATGAATTTGAAGACCTGTACAAGGAGATATGGCAAAAACTTTGGACGCTGCGCGTTATGAAATTCGGAACAGATTGCAGCGCTGGGATAAAATGGACACAACTCTCTTGTTCGGAATCAATTTTGGGCGAATAAGGACTCGTTGGAAAGGAAAATTCGTGCACTTCGCAATGGAGCAATGTTTCAGTACAGGTTCTATTCTGGAAATTGAAAGAAAAATTCGTGAAGATAAGGCAGCAATGGGACAACGAGGAATTGAAGGAGGCGACGACGATGAGAAGCAAAGATTGGGACCATGACTTAGTACAAGAAGAAGTTGAAGGAAATTGAGGCAACAAAGGTGAAGACACATTGAAGATGATATTCATACACATGAGGGAAGGACTTCAAGAATTGCAAGATGGTCCATCTTCTCCTTCTACGCCTAGCATCATGCTAAGCATGGGGGAGGATTTCGTTGACAAGGAAGAAAGATCTCATGGAGTAAGATAATCACGGTTGCCACAAGATGCTCATGATTCTTCTTCCATGCTTAGCACAATGGTTAAGTATGGGGGAGGCCGCGCTACACTTCATTACGAGCATCGAGAAGGACGGTAATTCTTCCTCAACTCTCTCTTTTTCTAAATGCTTGTACATATATGCCTTCAACCATAAATGCAACATTTGTATATCTCTCCCTATAATAACATGGCTACTAGGAGGACAACCTAGTTTTGTTTTTGTTTTCAATAAGTGTAGGATCACCATCACTTTGCACTCACCACATTGATACATTTTGGCAATGCCTTATGCTTATGGAAAAATGATGAAAGTTGCTGCTTTGTTTTACCTACGCTATGTTGTATATGACTTGACCATTTGCTCTCAATTAAATGGAATTAAAATGATTAAATACTGGCTCTTTTATTTGTGGAGGTTAAATGACTAAATTCTAAACCCACATATTCTATATTGCTCTTTGATTTAAGTCTACCGATGACCTTACACCTTGTGATTGTTTAATTTGAAAACTTAATTCCTATGCTATCTACATTTGTGAATCTCTTGCAAAGTTCTACCTACCAAAGCCTATACATACATATTCTTTCATGATGAAACCTTTAGATTGCAAACTTATATTTTGATGAGTTGGATTAAGATTGATTTCTTTGGTATGAGACTGAGAAGCTTTTTTGTGTAACATTCTTTCTACTAGCCTATTTATCCATGCATTGTGAGTTTCTACTTCGGGAATTTTGCAAACCCCGCTGGATATTCACCCTAAACCAAAAATATCTTTTTGTGATTACCTCCTAGACCACAACCCAATTTGAGTATGGATTATCATTTCGACGGAATCAAAAGAATCAAGGGCACCATATAAAGAAAAATTTTGGGAGACAAGGCTCCCCGGAGATTCAAATGGTTCTACGAAGAAGAAGGTGAATTTGAGATACTTACCCTAGCTAGTTGGTTCGCCCACTATTCATACTCGAGGATGAGCATTCGTTCAAGCATGGGGGGATGGCTGGATAAGTATTCTATGCTATCAAAAGTTCTAAGGAGCAAAAAGAAAGAAAAAAAAAGAAAGAAAGAGAAAAATAGAAAAATGAAAAAAGGGGAGAAAAGGAAAGAAAAAAAGAGAGAAGAATAAAATGCTCCTTAGCTCTTTTTGGCTTCATTAATTTTTCACGTTACTTTGAAGAACTATTCCATACTCAAATCTTCCAACCATGTGCAATCCGATAATGAGAACTTCATTTGTGTCTCGTGATCATCCATTTGCCATTTGCACATGTCCACCTATCTAAATGTGTGTGTTTCATCTTTCTCCCTCTCCAATATTATTTTCCAATGGCCTTTTTGACTAGTCTCAGTAAATGCAATAGATCTCTCTCTTAGTTTGACAATATTTCAGATATAATGTTTTGCTAGGATTGTTTTTACCTACCAAGCTCCACATAAGCCTTCCACTTTTATATATGAGTAGAATAGGTTGAAGACAATCTATTGTAGGCTTGAGCGACTTGATGAGATGAGTATTTCCATGATCTTTTGCAAGAGAATCTCACTTTATGTTTGATATGCATTCTTTTGAAAACTCTTCACGATGAAACAAGGTAAAGGTTTGAAGTTCGCTTAAGTTTGAGAGCATTGCATTTATTTATTATTGTGGTTTGTTCTTTAATTGCTAGTCTATCTTCCATAATGAAAAAGTAGCCAGTCACAATATGAACTTAAATGCTAAATACTTGAGAGAGCAATATGTCTTGTTATGTATGACTAAGTGCAGAGAGGACATTGAGGGGCAACGCTGATTTCTTTATAAGCAAAGCTCCTGGACTTACTCGAGGACGAGCAAGGTTTAAGCATGGGGGGAATGTTGGCGCTCCTCAAGTACCCACTTTATCCCTTGTTTATCCTTGATAATGGCATGAATTTAATATCAAAATCACTAACCGTCCTAACCCCGGCCTAATTATTGGTCATTTTCACACTTGCACATATATTTTGGAGGAACTTCGTTTTTGCAGGTTTTTGGCCTATTTTGAAGCATGAAATGACGAGGCCCGTGATCGAGCGCTAACACGAAGAAAGACGAAGGCCAAATCCCAAAGGGAGGACCAAAGCCCATGTTGATTCGAAGCCCATTCATGCACATCCATCCTCCAAGAGAGCCCAAAGGACCAAGCCCACGAAGATGAGATCAAGATACTTCGGGATTAAGCAAAGCAAATGAAGATTTAAGGAAGGATTCCCTATCCTATCCTTTCCTCGAAGATATCTCCAAGACAACGACGTCAAAAGGGGTGCAATCGTGAAGGACATAAACTCTAGAAGATGCGAGGAGTCTGCACGCGAAAAATGAGACCGAGGCGAGCCCGAAAGAGGGTAGGCCGGCCCAGCCCATTTTCGATGCGGTTTGGCCTCCCCTTCGACCGATGGCTTCCTCGACTTATAAATAGCTCGCACCTTATTCAACTCGGGGCATCCATCCACCCAGAACTCGACGAAAACCTAGGGCCAAGACCGGAGGGAGACGACGGCCGCCGCAAGTCTTCGAAGTTGTCTAGGAGATGGCTTAGGCCGCCCCTAGCCTCCATGGCCTCCCTGCGAGGTTGTGCCATGGTGGAGTTCATGAGCTAGTTGGAGTCGTTAATGGTATGTACTCGGTGGTGACGATCCAAACGAATCTATTATGTGAGTAATGAGAATCATGTCTTCCGAATCTATTAGCGATCATGTTCTCTCTTTCGATTTCGTTCTTTTCTTTGGGTTTGCTTCATCTTAGATCTATTATCCAGATAGATCGCTTAGCATGATCTTCTAGTCATGGTGGCTAGAGGTTCATGTCGGAACTACCAAAGGGGGTTCGACTTGCTTCAGGGTATTTCGTTCAAAAGGGGGGCGTCGTGACAGGCCGTCTCCATAGAGTAGGCGGAGTATCGAGACATCGGATTGGAGATTTTGAGTTTAAAGATGCTTTTGATTGAGATGCATGATTTATTTGCTCGTTAGCTTGAACTACAACTAGATGACGATAGGCCTAGTCATGTCTTTGGTTTTGCTATGATTAAGCCTATGTTCATGGATGAGATCAACCTTTACACATCACTCATATCTATCAAAGGTTTACCCTTTATATGCAATCAATGCTTCATGTTAGGATAGATCCGTTAGATTAGATGGAAAACCTTAGGTGGTTCTTTGTCGATCCACGGATTGATAAACCTTGGGGGAATACTCTAAGGGAAAAGCTACACGAACCGTGCGCTTGCGGTATACAAATCGGGGCGCTAAGGAGCGTCAACAAAATCCTATCAGTTTCACACTAAGGCAAAGTACTCGATCACTACGTATCGACTATTCTTGTCAAGTACCTGCTTCGGAGGATTCGCAGCAGAAAAAGTGTCAGGAACAACTGGAATTTTCTTTACGTTCCTCCGCAGTCGTTGTACTCGACTAAATGCTACATCATCCGAGATCTCTTCCTTCGAGTATCTTGATGAATCAGCTGTTCCCTGATACTGGAATCCAAGTGATTCCCGAGCCTGTAATGGCTGGATCCTTCTCTTCATCCAGTCGAATACGACTGCTTCCCCAGTCAACATATTTTACCTTAGAACGGCAATTCGCTCGAACAGTTCAGGGATCTGACTCTCGTTGACTGGTTTTTTATTCCACTCAGGCCATTGAATCGGAGGGCCTGGGGTAATTGATGGAAAGCTTCCTGGCTGGTTCTCGACATAGAACCACTTGGGCTTCCACTCGATTACTTTATTGCTAAGACTATACGAAATGTACTCCCTATCCTTTCTTTGTCTAAGCTGGAGACCCGCACCTCCAACTACATCTAAAACAAAGAAGTCGGGCTGCGGCTTCAAATGGAAAAGGAAGCGGAAGAGTTCAAAATGGGGCTCGATGTCTAGAAAAGCTTCGCATAAATGTACGAAGATAGAAATATGAACAAAGGAATTGGGGGTTAGATGATGCAGCTGGATCCTGTAGTAACGCAGGAGCCCAGAAAAGAAAGAAGAACAAGGAAACCCACTCCTCGTTCCAAGAAAGAGGTGAAAGCAACAACCTCCCCCGTATTTTCATACGGATGATCTCTCCCCAAGGCAGGACGCCATTGGATAATAGATCTGGGAGCCAAAAAGCCCTGTTTCACTAAAGATTCCAAGTCAGATTGGGGACACTTACTAGTGTTCCAGCCTTCATCGCGAGTTGGTTCCGCATCCGCACCCTTCCCCTTGGTCGCCTTTTTGGGAGCCATCAGGAAATCTATGGATTGCTTCACGCGCATACACTGGCGTAAACCCTAGGGCGAAAGTGGGGAGCAAAGGGAAGCAAGAACTCTAGATCTGGGGGCTTGAAAGCGAAAATAGATCTAAGGTAGTAGAAACAAGAGGCGGCCGGTGGGGTAAAACCTAAGTTACCGTTTCATTTTATAATGGCGGTGGCAGCAGAGAAAACATCCAACAGGCCAACAGTCCATTGAAAACTGCAGAAAAAATGGGATTTTAAGAGACATTCCTTTTTCTAGGATTATATTCTGGAAAAAAAAACACTCACATCCCTAGTCAACTACTCGACTCTGCTTTCCTTAACTGGGATTACATTCCAGAACAAAGGAAAAGTACTCACTACAGTACAACTACTCAATATTACATCTCGAGTACTTCTTTCTACCTAACTTTACAAACGACTCGGGCTTGCATGCATATCGCCTGGATCTCTTGGAGCTTCTAGTCGACGCCTGCTGCAGCTAGATCGGCCCGAGATCGTGATAAAGTACAAACTTGTTATTCCCATTAAGGGAATAGTGATACTTGTACTCTGGGAGAAAATTTTCAAGAGTATGGAGGCAGATTACAGTAATCACCTCGCAAGTCCTCTTGTAGCATCTTCTGGAGAAACTTCTCCTTCTCCCAGAATACGATTGTGTCAAGATTAAGTCTCCTTACCAGAGATGCAGTTCTTGGGTGCTCACAAGCTGGGAATCCCTAGGATGTGCCACAACAAGACTCCACTCATCCCCTGATACCCTGCCTCATTGGAATATGAAAGGACATGATTTCCAAAATGGATCCGATGAGAGCAGTAGAGATGCAGGAGGAGGCAGCAGAGACTTCTCTTGTCACTCGCAAGTTCTCTTCTAGCATCTCTTGTTGGAAAGAACTACACAAATCTCAGGAGAGCGAGAGCAAGAACACCAAAGAAAAGCCATGGTCGCTACACTTTGGTGCTTCTGGCAAAGGCCTCCCCCTTGCCTTTTATAGCCACATGGAAGCTTACTAAAGGAGAACCCGTGACTCAACAGTACACGTTTCACGGATGCATTCATGGCAGCATTCACAGGTGTAGTCAAAGACGCAATAATGCAGATTCTCCAAACAAAAACGTCTCTTGTGAGCACAGAATAAAAAGCCGTACATCCTAGGTTTTATTCCTGAAGTTATTTTGGGTGCAATCAGTGTGGCGTATCCAATTGCATCATTTTTTTGGGATTTTACCCGAAAAAGAGGTCTTTTCGGATACCGGATCTGATGAATCCTGCAAGTAATCTGAAGGATAAAATCTGATGCCACGTATTAAATCCTTAATTCCAAATCTACGCTCGGGGGCAACTCGCAGCAAAAGGGATTTTGATTTAAGGCTCGGGCGCTGCGGGATATAGACATCAGAGGCTCGTGGGCGAATGGATAAGAGGAGATGAGGGGAAAAAAGAGAAAGAAAAAGAAATGGAGTGGAGAAAAAAGAAGAGAGAAAAAAGAAAAATGTAAAGAAGGAAAATTTAGACATTTTACAACCCTAATCTAACAAGTGAAGCTGTTTTGTCAAATGTTTTGAAAAACGACTCCAGCTCCACCAAAGAAATCGCTCCACCAGAGGAGCCAGAGCTAGAGTTGTTTTTGGAGGAGCCAAAACTCTGCCAAACAAACCCTTAGTCTATCCCACAACGTTCCTTATCAGCCCAGCCATTGGCTATCAAGGAACGAATTTAGTATGCAGTCAGTGAAATGTGTTGAAATGCGTTTTCTACTAGGTATATAAGTTGAAATAATTTGTTGAAAAATTGACGCTAGAATTTGTAGGGAGTGCCGTTTAGTTATGCTGTAAACAGTGTCCAGAAAGTACTTATTTTGTTAAAAATTTATGCTACAATATGTTAGAAGTGCCGTTTAGTTATGCTATAAACAGTGTCCCGAAAGTACTTATACTACTTGTAATTCATTATTTGACACCAACTAATAGTGCTTCTTTTTTCAATTACACAGTACAACTCAGATACTCACAACGTATCCCTACAAGCATCTTTGAAGACTGAACCGGCAAATTCTTGAGATTAATGAAGTCACCACAGATGTCTTGCTATCGATAGGAACGTCGACTACCACTAAAAACACATCACAGTTAAATCCTAAAATATTCGCTCCCACCGAAAGTCAAACTAAGCATCTGAGGTGCTACTGAGACTCTTATAACCACCATCCTTTTGCAACCAAAAATACTCCTTTGGTCTCAAAAAAGAGCGCATTTTTGTTGTTTAAAAGTTGTCCCACCAAATTTCGTTCATACCTTTTGGACGAACATATTAATTCCCTTCTCCAAAAGCATGGCGCAAATTAGAAAATATTGATTAGGCTATTATTATTTCTACTAATAGAAAATAAGTCATCAGTCCACCTCAAATATATATACTGGTATGAACTAGACTCCGACCGGAGTATCCGGAATGGATTGAATGCTATGGAGACATTTAGTACCGGCTGGTAGGGTCCATATTAGTACCGGTTAGTGTTACTACTTAGTACTAATATTTACATTCACTACTACACGATTAACTGAGGTGGTTTCCTTATGTTGACCACCTTAGTTAAACTATTAACCGAGGCGGTTGTACGGCTAGTGGCCCGGCCACCATTAACCGAGGCGGGCCGCCGGCCTGCCCGCCTCAGGGCTCATTTTAAAAGGTTGCTGTTAATGGAATTTTTGTGGTAGTGACCTGCACTAGTACGTTTGGTAAAACTAACCGGTACTACTGTAGGTACTATAGTATCGGTTGGTGTTATCACCTGGTATTAAAGGGTCCTTTACAGATTAGTTCAATAGAAAAACATCTCAATCAATCACACAGTTGCTATGTATGTGAGATGGTAAGCCCGGTATAGGTAAGGTAAGAGGTCGTGAGTTCGAATCCTATGCACCGCACAAGTGTGTATTACGTGTATGGACCTTCTCTATATTTGAAATACCAACCGGTACTAATAGGATCTTGTGACCTGGTACTTATAGATTATTCTCTAGTAGTGTTTTGTTCCCAGCTATATATGTATTTAGTGGGCAAGCACGCGTATTATTTAGGGGCATCTTACTACTAATATGTCTGAGTTATCCTAGAAGTACACCTCTTTTTGGATGGAGAGTATTTTTCATTTCTTTCATCTCCATTGTACTTGTCATCCAGGTCATTATAGTCACAAGTGTACATTTTCTGACGAAGTTTGCAATGTGTAGTTTAGTTCTAATTTATTTACCATTTCCTAGATTAATGGTATGTTTGGATAGTTGGAAGAAATTTTGTATTTACTATGCAACAACTTTATGAAATTTGCAAATATATATTAAAAATGAATGGCACTGTATTGACACTTAATACAAACATGTTGTCAATGCCTCTAAATCAGCAACGATATTGAGATCCTCACATGCAGTGAAGTGTCACCATTCTCTATGCATGATATATCACATACAAACTAAAGTATCCTTTCAAGAAACATCCATTGAACAATAAAATCATAACAATCTCGTAGTACATCCATCTCTTAGTAGCTAAAGTAATTCTGAATCTGAACCAATGATATCAAAATTCAAATTAGAAAATAGAAGAATAGTCATGGATACCAGCAATTCACAAGTATGTTGGCTGATCCAAGATTAATGTTGAGATATAGCAAAAGGTTATCAAAGTAGCGGTAGAAGTATAAGATGAATTTATCTTCATTCATCATATTGTTCGTTGCCTAAAGCTAACATTCTCTGCCCCTCATGGGTTCACCTTCCTCATCAATGAATTAGATCAGCCAATCTTTGGTGCAGTTCAACGCTTCAAGGGTTTCAGGAGAGTGCGATGTTCCATTATTATCAAGAATTCTTCCAAAGGCCAATTCTGATGAAACTGTACACATGAATTGTGAGAAAATCCCTTGCCTCAAAGATAAGATTTGGTAGAAATTATAGTTCTTCTTCCACCATGCCATCATATGGACACTCTTATCTGATCTCACAGGCTGGTTCTAGGGTTATCAAGATAGGGTGTCTAGCTCCATTCGTTCTGAACAAAACATCTCAATTCATTATCTTTACCACCTTACACCATGGCATCACAAAGATATATATGATGTGAGTTATTCTTTCACTTCTTTGTTAACAACAAAATAAATAATCCTTGCTGATTCATTGTTGTTGGACTAGTAATTTCATTACTCAATTTGATTAAGCAAGCAATGCCTTAATTTGATTCTTGTTCAGAAAGCAACTTCTAGTCGTCTAGTTGCATTCTCTAAATCTAATGGTTGGGTTATTCTTTCACTTCTTAAATAATCCTTGCTGATTCATTGTTGTTGGACTAGTAATTTCATTACTCAATCTAATTAAGCAAGCAATGCCTTAATTCAGAAGCAACTTCTAGTCATCTAGTTACATTCTCTAAATCTAATGGACAATAAAATAGTTGGGTTATTCTTTCACTTCTTAAATAATCCTTACTGATTCATTGTTATTGGACTAGTAATTTCATTACTCAATCTAATTAAGCAAGCAATGCCTTAATTTGTTTTTTGTTCAGAAAGCAACTTTTAGTCATCTAGTTGCATTCTCTAAATCTAATGGACAATAAAATAGTTGAAAGCACATCTATCTATATGCCATGCCAGAGTGAAAGCCTCACATAGAAAATAGCATGACGATTTCTTCAAACATCAAAAGTTTAAGATCTATAGCGGGTGTACCTACACAACCTTTGTTCATATTTAGATCATAAGATTTGGTGGCGAATGGCAAGAGCAGACGTAAACTGTCTTGGTAGGAGAGGATTTGGTGGAGGAGCTATGGCGTACTGCCAAGAAGAGATGGGCATGGAGGAAGATGGTAGGAATCAGAGAAGGATCTTGGAGATGAGCGCTGGGTGCCTCCTGTAGCGTGGCAGATCTTGGTGATGAGCGTCGTGCCGCCCCTTAAAGTGGCAACGAATCTTGGACACGAGCAGCGGCGGTGCCCAACCCTACTCATGCGTTGCGTGCTTGCACCGATTCTCCCTACTGACTCGAGATGTCAAATAGGCAACCCTTTCAATCCCTTATTATCCACACGGGTCGAGCCCTGACTCCCTATCCACAGCCTGGCTGTGCAAAATCCAGCATGTACCAATCCTTTTGAGGCAAGACCTCATCCGATCCGGCCTTTGATTTATGGAGAATTGTAATGAGCTTGAAATTATCAGCCGTGAGTTTCACAGCTTGTTAGACCCTCGGATTTTTGTGGCCCATTGTAAGGCATACATGTGCACCGAAGAGATAAGAATGTCCAAAAATTGGGTTTACTACATTTTTCACAGTTGAGGGTTGATCGTCAACTTCTCAAAAAATTTTAGGACAAGCAATATTCTTCTTGAGACTGACTGAAATAATTAGATTATGATGCTTTTTGTAGATCTAGTGGAATTACAAACTGCTCATCAAAATGTTGCAGGTGTACATTGCCCATCGTTCACACCAAAGAAGGATCAAATACTGCTGAAAAAATACCAGCAGAATGAATGCTCAAACTTGTTTATGCATGCAACAATTCTATTGTATAACACCACTTTATAAAACACTAGGAATTGAAACTTAAGTCCTGTGGTTTGCAAACAATTATTTACATTTAATATGTGGCCTACCAAACTTTGCCTATAAAAAACGTTGCATTTGCAAAATCTTGACTGCAATAGTGTAGTGAAACAATATTTCTTATGTAACATTAACCGAAAATGCATATATGTGCAAATTAATCCCATCAACTAAAAACTCAGCCCCATATATCACCTTGAAGTACCTTCAAGAGAATTATTACTTCAACACAACCATTCGCATTGTAAAATGTTGAAGCCATTTGCAATTAAGATTCTCAAACACAAACACATGTAAAGAACCACATTTGTAGGAGAGTTTTGTGAAGGTGCTGGACCATCCTAGTAGAGTGCAAATTGATGACCATTAGGTGCACCTCCAACCCTCTTTAGTTCAAAGTTTTGTACAAATTTTCTAAAATAAGATTTTATTTTGAAGAAATAATACAAAATTTTGAACTAAGGAGTGCATCTAAGGGTCACTAATTGACACCCCTACATCCTAGCAGTGGCGAAACCAAGATGATTTTGATCCCGATTCATTCTCCATTGCAAACACCGAAGCTACTATAGTTTATATGGTAAAATTCAATTAACTATTAGAAAACATATTTTTCACCACGGTTCATGTGCACCAGGGAAGGCACATTTAGTTTCACCCCTGCATCCTAGTACTATGGTGGAGGTGGTGGCTTATGACAGAGCTGGACCATCACAGTACTCTCAGAGCCCGTACTACTAGTCATCCTTACACGGAGCTATACCATCAAAATACTCTCAGAGCTAGTACTACTAGACAACCTAGTAACCAACTATTTCAATATTACCTAAGATGTGTTAGGTTGAGCTAGTACTACTAGACAACCTAGTAACCAACTATTTCAATTATCTAAAATGTGTTAGGTTTAGAGCGGTGTATGTTGACAGTACATGTAGCCGTACGTGCCACTACTTAGTTCGCAATAGATTGTTTACTTCAAAGGTTGATAGTGTCACCATGTTGCATAATATATCGTAGTCTATGCAACAAGTAGAGTGAAAATCATAACCTTTTGCTCATGTAATTTCAATGTATCTCAAAGTCAGGGGTTGTTAATGTAGTTCTCATGTTTCCCTTTAGCTCTTAAGATAACTATTTGTAAAATAAACAAACTTTACCTGTAATTTGGTTGGATGGTCTACATATATGCGTCAAAATAATAACTTTGCATTGAAACTCGGTAGCATTAGCAACGGTACTATAAACCCATAATAAAAATAGCTCTACTTGTGATACAATAACTAAAATGTAAATTCCAATCTACATTCAAAAAACCCTTCTTCACAGTCGACTATTGTAGAGATGAAAGGATCTTGTCGATTTTTTTTAAAGAGTCCATTAACTAGTTAGACCTTCTGTGGCTGATGACCTTCAGCCCACGACAGCCCAGTCGTCACCGACGCAGGCTAGCTGTACTCCCTCTGTCCCAATTTAAATGCAATTGTAGCATTCAAAAAATTCACAAATTAAACACACAACAGCACGTACTCCCAAATTTCTTATATGGCGCGTGTGTGCTGCTACCACGGCCCGTCTTCAACCTCGCGCTAGGGGAAGGGGGAGGGGGAGGGGGAGGGGGAGGGGGCGGCTAGGCAGGGTGGGAGGTGGGCGAAGCGGCCGCTGGCGAGATCGCCGGCGGACGGAGTGGTAGCGGGAGGCGGCGGCCTTAGATTCCGGATTGTTAGAGGAGGGGATTGGCTCCATGTCCACCGGCCATAGAGGAGGGGGCCGGGGGTGGTGGCGGCCCAGCGGTGGAGGTGGGTTGGCCGGTGGAGGGCGCAGCGGTGCGGGAGCGCCGCCAGCCGGGCGGGGCCGGACAAGCGTTGGGCGGTGGCCAGCGGCAGGGCGAGGAGAAGACGGCGCGGTGGTGGGCTCGGTTAGGAAGGGCGGCGGCGGAGGCGACAGAGGCCGCTGGAGCTGGAGGAGGCGGTCGACGGCGGGGGCGACGGGAGGAAGAAGGAAGGAGGAAGAAGAACAGTAAAGAGTGTACATGTTCGCTGGCGATGAACGCTCGCCAACTAGCATTCCCCACGTACTCCTAGGTGCTCTCATCCATCCACCATTCATTGCTGGTCTGAGCACCTATGTGCAGATATGGCCATTTTTTTAAAAAAATCTGAAGCTCCTAGCGACTAGCGATATGATGTGATTTCTTTCTGCCGGAACATTCTAGACTCTAAAATGTGGACGATGGTAACTTTTTTTAGTTCTTTAAAATCATATATGTCTGTAATGGTTACTGCTGTTCTTAGACTAGCTGTTTCTTTGTGTGTAGAGGCAATTACGATATTTCCTATCCACACTAATTTTATGTTCAAATTCTAGAAATGCACTTAAAATTTTCAGCATTAATTTCTGTGATTTTCGATTAGAACAATACAGTATTATCTAAAAAATTGCTCATCCACCCGCATCCACCAGAATGGCTGAAACGCCCACGGTGTCCGCGGTTCTAGAACACCACCGCGAAAGCGAGGAATAACGAGCAAGCACGGCACCCCAAAGGAAATGGCCACACGGCCCCTCGCCTCCGCGCTCCCCCTCTCCAAAACCCCAGGCGCCCCCTCCTCCGGCTCCCACCACTCCCCACCTGCGCTCGTCCGCCGCCTCCAAACCCTAGCCCGCGCGCTCGCGTCCTCGCCCCCCCAGGCCATGGCGTCGGCCCCGGCCCCAAAGAAGGCAAGCTCCCCTCTCTCTCACTCTCTCCCGCATACTCGGTACCTCCTGTGCCCCCCGATGTGTCCTGACTGGTGCGGGGGGAACGGTCGGATTGCTGTCGCAGGTGCTGGTCCCCATCGCGAACGGGACGGAGCCGATGGAAGCGGTCATCACCATCGACGTGCTCCGGCGCGCGGGTGCCGACGTCGCCGTCGCATCCGTCGAGCCGGGCTCCGCCACCGTCGCGGCGGCGTGGGGCGTCAAGCTCGCCGCCGACGCGCTCCTCGCCGACATCGCCGACGCCGAATTCGACCTCATCTCTCTCCCCGTGAGTTACCTCTTGCCTTCCCTGTGCCCGCTGCGGTCCCTCTTATGTTTTGTTCTTTGCAAAATGGAAGTGAATCGGAGTTGGTTGTGCTCGGTTGGGGCATTTTAATTTTGTTTCCCGTATGATGCAAACGAAACTCCTGTCAATTCGATAATGACGAAATTGAATCGAGTGGCTGTGGATTCAGACCATGTGTGTATAACTTTATACGCAGAACAACAGCTGAACAGAGAGCATAACATGACGTAGCTGTTTTTAAATCTGCTCCCTTCATTTATAGATATATGACGTTTGGGACAAGCTAATTAGTTCATTTTTCAACGAAATTGTCCTAAATGTCATATATATTAAAACAGAGGGAGTACTAATATTAAACATGGACACGCTGGAATTCTGTTATTGCTCTTGCCCTAATTAGCTAAAAGAGGAATTCATTACTTGCTGCCTCCTTTAAGATGTGTATTCAAACTAAATATTTTTCCTACAAACAAAATAGGATAAATCTGTGAATACGTATTGAGAGAAAGCCGCGACAACTTTTGTAATTGCACTCATAAGCTTGTTGTTAATGGTTATATTATTTGTTATATTCGTTACTTGTTCTCTGCCCTAAAAAATTGAACAGCCTCAGAATACCTTGATTTACTGCTGCAGTGCTGCATCAAATGGGTCATTTACCTGTGGGTGAATATGTGACAATGCGACAAGTTTGCTTGGCTAAACTGGATGAGAAATGTGGAACGAGTGAAATAGACCTAGGATGGAAATGGTGAAAATTGGTTCTAGGATGATCTTCATCTAGATGACTAATTGTCTAAATCTGATAAATACCAGATTCTAATATACTGATAAAAGTCTTATCCTTATCTGAGAGGGTACGGAGACATGGATTATAATCTTGCAACAAAAAGATGCATCTATTAATTACCGCATCATATTTTACTATGGGAGTTGATCTGGTTTACCTAAGATGATATCCGATTAACTAAGATCCATAACTTATCTGATGTTTAAGACCTCTGGAACAATGTATATTCTGTGTGAAGCAGAACTTGTTCTGTCTTCTATCATTTTTCAATCTTCATGCATGGCTCCTACAGATCTGCTGTTGCATTATGTATGCAACTGCCTGGCATCATGCTTGACATTTATATTACATCTCTCTCTCTCTCTCTCTAGATACAATTAAAGCTGTTGATATTAATGGAACTTTTCCAATTAAGTGCTTACTTGTACAGGGAGTATTTGAATAGCCCATAAGATAAATGAAACCCTAGAAATTCTTATAGCCCTCTTGTCCAAACACTATAATCTGATATTTGGAGCTATTTGATGTATTTGTGCAGGGGGGGATGCCTGGGGCCTCCACTTTTAGAGACTGCAAACTTTTGGAGAATGTGGTTAGAAAACATGTAGAGAAGGGCAAGCTTTATGCTGCGATATGTGCTGCACCAGCTGTGGCTCTAGGAACATGGGGTTTGCTTAATGGCTTAAAGGTAGTCTTTTCAATTTTCATCCTTTTTTCAGTATTGTGATGTAGTGTGTCAACACCCACTACTTGGTTAAAGCTTATTCTAACGTTTTGACAGGCAACATGTTATCCTTCATTCATGGATAAACTTCCTTCAGAGGTGCATGCTGCGGAATCAAGGGTGCAGATTGATGGGAAGTGTGTTACCAGCCGCGGGCCAGGAACAGCCATGGAGTATTCTGTTGTTTTGGTTGAGCAACTATATGGGAAGGAAAAGGCTGAAGAAGTTGCTGGGCTGATGGTAGGAGTTTCTTTAAACACTGCATTTATTTGTTGGGAATTCATTATCTTTGTTGTCAATTGCATCGATTTTACGCTGCTGAAAAATTCACATTTTCATTTTGTGCTGTACTAGGCATTTTACAGTGCTTTATTGTTTCCTTACAAAAAGTATTTTATTTTGTTTGCTTTTAGAGTCATACTGTCTAGAGTTCAGATAATGTAGAGTTGGATCATCCTGTTCACCATCTTGTTTAATAATTTACACTCCCCTGCTAAATTGGTAGGAAAAATATTTATAATTTTGTATCCCATCAAATATTTAGGATGAATATTCTTCATGGATTTTCATTTAACAATCAAGACACCCTTGTTAGTATTATTTGATATCATGGGAAGGGTCATGATTTAACATAAATATTTCCATTGTGTTTTGAGAACCAAAGAGGTTCCGTTAATTGACAGCACTCACATCTTATTACACAAGAGACCTGCTTAGCACACTTATGCACCACCCTATTACAAAATTGACACCCTATTACAAAATTGACTAGTAAAAACGAAATTAAAATTAATGTTCCACAAGGCGGCATTCCTAGGTGTGCATAGTCGCTGGGCGGAGGGGTTCTGCCTCGCCTAGGGGTTAGGCAGTGCCCTAGGCGGTGCGGGCGGGCTGGGATGGTAGCAGA
Organism: Panicum virgatum; assembly: GCF_016808335.1. NCBI lineage: Eukaryota > Viridiplantae > Streptophyta > Magnoliopsida > Poales > Poaceae > Panicum > Panicum virgatum. The sequence continues at coordinate 30,813,640 of NC_053148.1, read as the reverse complement.
GGCTCAGATATCGGCTGCTGCAGCAGGGATCTCGGCCCGTGGCGATGACGGAGGAGGCAGGGATGCGCCGCGGGAGAGGCTAGGGTGGGTGGCGGTGGAGGCGGCTGGGGCATTGGCCCACGCCGGTGAGGGCAAGGGTGAGGGCGACGGTGACGGCATGACGGCAGCAGAGGAGGAAGCATGGGTGGGTGTGGGAGGCGACCTGGTCAGCGAAGGAGGAGGCAGAGGCGAGCGGGTGCGTGGTGGAGCCGGTGGCTTGGGCAGTGGAGGAGGCAGGAGCGAGTGGCGGCCTAGGCAGCAGAGGAGGAGCAGAGGCGGCGGCAGGTGGTGGATGAGCAGACGAGGCATGTTGAGATTCAGGTTGGGCTGGTTCGATGGGCCTTCTATCCAGCTTTAGGGGGTGTTTGGGAGCACTCTACTCCACCAAATCTAGCTCCACTCAAGAAAAAATATCCAAACACCCTAGTCAGCTCCACTCCACTCCACCAAATATTAGCTCCACTCCACCCTTTTTGTGGAGCTCCTCAAGAGGTGCTCCACTAAATCTAGGAGCTACTGGAGTTGGTCAGAATTACCCACCATGCCACCGGTTATGCGATTCCCGTACCCCTTTGGAGGAGAAAAAAGAAAAAGTCAAACGTTGTCCTGCCCACTGCTGCTTCATCTTACCGGGAGCGCTGCCGCGCCGGCCATGGTGCCGCCGTGCCGCTCCTGGCCGCCGGGGACCTCGCCGCCCCTGCCGCTCCCGGCCGTCGGGACTGTAGAGAATTGGCAAACACCACACACCCTAGGAGGGGGGGTGACCTTTCATTATATAGGTCGTATAGGCTTGGGTTACAAGAAACACAATACAAGCACAAATATAACTCTATATATCTAACACCCGCCCTCAGTTGCCGGGGAAGCCTGTCGGATTCCAAGACTGGACCTAAAATCAGTAAACAACTGTACAGGAAGACCCTTAGTCATAATGTTAGCAAACTGATGTGAAGATGGCACATGAAGAACACGAACTTGTCCTAAAGCCACCTTCTCGCGGACGAAGTGAATGTCAATCTCGATGTGCTTTGTTCGTCGATGATGGACATGATTGGCTGTCATATAAACAACACTGACGTTGTCGCAGTAGACGAGCGTAGCCTTCGAGAGGGGAATGTGAAGCTCCTGAAGCGCAACCAGCAACACTCAGCCACAGCATGGGCCACAACCCTGTACTCAGCCTCAGCACTAGAACGAGACACTGTAGTTTGTCGCTTGGATGACCACGAAACCAAAGTGTCGCCAAGAAAAACACAGTATCCTGAAGTAGATCGCCTGGAGTCAGGACAGCCAGCCCAGACTGCATCTGTGTAGGCTGTAAGTGTATCGATCGGTCCAGCGCTGATGTGAAGACCAGAAGTCAGCGTGCCCTTCACATATCGTAGGATACGCATCACGAGCGCCATATGAGGCTCGCGAGGATCATGCATAAAGAGACAGACTTGCTGAACAGCATATGCAAGATCAGGACGAGTGAGAGTAAGGTACTGTAAAGCTCCCGCCAAACTCCTGTCCTCAGAGGGATCAGCAACTGGTGTTCCATCTATAGCTGAAAGTTTCGCTTTGGTGTCAACTGGCGTCCTCGTAGAGTGACACTCACTCATACCAGCACGCTGAAGGAGATCCAAGGCATACTGACGCTGTGATAGAAACAAGCCATCTGAAGAACGAGTAACTGATATACCCAGGAAGTGATGAAGAGCCCCAAGATCAGTCATAGCAAACTCAGTGTGAAGACGACCAATAATGTCATGAAGCAGATCGGTAGACGAGCCAGTCAACACAATATCACCCACATACAGTAACAGATAAGCAATGTGGGCGCCATCCTTGTAGATGAATAAGGACGTGTCAGAGACCGAGGCGACAAACCCAAGCTGTTTAATATACGTAGCAAACCGTTGGTACCAAGCACGAGGGGCCTGCTTCAGGCCATAAAGTGACTTTTGCAGAAGGCAAACATGATCAGGAAGGGCTGGATCAACAAAACTTGGAGGCTACTGGCAATAAACTCTCATCAAGATGACCATGGAGAAAAGCATTCTTGACATCTAGCTGATGAATAGGCCAGTGGTGAGGCTGCAATACTCAAAACTGTCCGGATGGTACCTGGTTTAACAACCGGACTGAATGTCTCATCATAGTCAATGCCATGCTGCTGAGAGAATCCCCGAACAACCCAACGAGCTTTGTGACGAGCAAGGGAACCATCAGAATGATACTTATGCTTGAAAATCCACTTTCCTGTCACAACATTAGCACCGGGGGGCCGAGGAACAAGACGCCAAGTACCATTGTCAATCAGGGCCTGAAACTCATCTGCCATAGCTGCTCGCCAGCTGGGATCAGCAAGCGCACTGTGATAATTGCTCGGAATAGGAGAAGCAACGACATGATCAGCAGACAAGTTTCGATAATTGACAGACAGGCTGTATGGTACCAGACTGAAGACGAGTCAGCCGTCGTAGAGTAGGCGGTGGTGAAGGGCCGCGCATCGGCTGAGGAGGAGGCGCAGGCGGCTGAAGTCCAGCAGCCGTAGCACCATACCGTCGAACGGGGAGGGGACCGTTGACGGGACGGCGACTGTAGACAGTGCCGAAGCGACCAGCCCGAGCAGCAGGCCTTGCAGTAGGCGCAGGTGCAACAACAGGGGTTGCAGGCGCTGCCGCAGGCCCTGCAGGCACTGGTGGAGCAGCAGGCGCTGCAGCAGGCCCTGTAGGCGCAGGTGCAGCCTGCACAGGGGCGCCAACAGGAAGACGCCCGCCCGTAGTCGAAGCAGATCCTGACGGGGGCACGAGACCACGCCCGTCGGGACTAGTAGCAGGGAGCGGGCTGCTCAACATCCATGGGGGACGGAGCTGCCGCTGGAGCTGAGTGCGGCTGCTCAACATCCATGGAGGATGGAGCTACCGCTGGAGGTGTAGAACTCAGACGCGTCGAACCTGTCGCATGGTTAGTAGGACAATGCACAATATCCGAAACATCATCGAGGAGGAAATCTAGAGAGGACTGAGGCAAAGGAGGATCCCGAGCAAAGGGAAAGGAAAATTCATCAAATACGACATGGCGTGAGATGATGACGCGCCTAGTAGTGAGATCAAGGCAGCGATACCCTTTGTGAGAAGATGGATACCCCAAAAAATGCATGCAGTCGAGCGAGGAGCTAGCTTGTGTGGGGAAGTAGCCTGCAGGTTTGGGTAGCAAAGACACCCGAGGACACGTAAATGATCGTAGGAGGGAGACGTACGATGGAGGCGCGTATACGGGACTTCACCACTAATGGATGATGAAGGACGGAGATTTAGCAAATATGTGGCTACTGCAAGGGCCTCAGCCCAGTATGGGGGTGGCATGGATGCATGAATGAGCAGTGTGCGCTCGGAATTATTAAGAGTACGAAGGACACGCTCGGCCTTGCCGTTCTGGGGTGAGGTGTAAGGGCAAGAGAGTCGAAACAAGATCCCATGAGCTGCTAGGTGAGTTATGGTGGACTTGTTGACAAACTCAGTTCCATTATCAGCCTGAAAGCATTTAATAGGAAGGCCAAACTGTGTACGAGCGTAGGCAATGAAATCAACTAAGTGACTGCACATCAGACTTTCGATGGAGAGGGAAAGTCCAGCAAAAGTGGGAGAAATCATCCAGCAAAACCAAATAATACGAGTAGCCTGATATGCTAGGAACGGGAGATGTTCAAACATCACAATGAATAATCTCAAAAGGAGAAACAGTGTGTGAAGTAGAGGTAGCAAAAGGGAGACGAGCATGCTTGCCAAGCTGACAGGCGTGACAAAGTGTGCTGTCTGATTTATTACAAGCTATAGAATGACTGTTTCTAAGGCTAACAATGGCTGAAGACCCCGGGTGACCAAGACGCTGATGCCATAGCGACGACGATGCAGCAAGGAGGGCTTGGGCGGTGCTAGGAGTAGCAGCGGATATGGTCTATAGGTCGCCATCACTATTGCAGCGAAGAATCACGCGCCGCGTCCTGAGGTCCTTCACAGAAAAACCAAAGGCATCAAATTCTATCGAGCAGCTGTTGTCACGGGTGAATTGACGAACAGACAGGAGGTTGCAAACGATAGAAGGAACAATGAGAACATTATTAAGGGCAAAATTTGAGGCAGCGGTGGCTAGGACAGAATGACCTCTAGACGTTACGGGAATATGTGAGCCATTGCCTACTGAAATAGAAACATGCGAAGTATGTGAGCGAGAGAGAAGTATACCATCCGAGGAGTGCATGTGGGTGGAGGCGCCGGAGTCCATCACCCATGGGGAGGAGCCCTGCAGCTGCATCTGCTGTAGCGCCGCAATGAGACCCGCCTGGTCCCATGTTTGCTGCTGGTGCTGGGGTGGGGTGGAGTATTGTAGCGGCGCGAAAGCAGTGTAGGCCTGCTGAGGAGGAGGCCCCAGCAAGCCCTGACCGCGCCAGGAGCCGCCACCACCTCCGGAGGACCCGCCCGGACCTCCTGGAGCGCCCCACGGAGAGAAACAGAACCACGGGCTGGTGGGAGTAGGCCCGCGGAACTGCTGCTGCTGCTGGGGGGCGCTGCCACTGCCATTGCCACCCTTCTTCTTGCGCCGGCGCTGCTGCTGTGGTTGCTGCTGCGGTGGCGGTGCAGCGGAAGAGGATGAGCGGCAGGAAGATCCGCAGCTCGTGGTGGCAGCGACCAGCGCTGTGGAGGACAGCACCTTCGCCTCGTTGGCCATGCGCAGCTCCTTGAGGGCGAACTGATTAAGGGCTTCATCAAAGGAGATGTCCTTGGTGCCGGCGACGATGTCTTTGGTGTTGCTGAATTTGGGGTGGATGCCACGAAGTAAATTCAGCACCAATGTGGGCTCGGACACAGGATGACCGACCTCACGCAGGGCATCAGCAGCTAGCTTCATCATCTTGCCAAAGTCCATGACAGATAGGTCGCCTTGAGTCATGGAGTGGAAGTCCTCGCTTAGGAAGATGGCGCGGGGAGCCTAGTTGGCCTGAAACTTGTTGGAGATGGCAACCCAGAGCTGCCGCACCGTCTGATCTTCGGCCATGGTGAAGTCTAGAACATCTTGAGAGACGGAGCCGTAGAGCCATGTGCGGACGCAACAGTCAACCTGCTCCCAAGCAGGATCAGTGCGGCGAGGGGGGACGGATCCGTCGATGTGGTGAAGGAGCCTGAACTTGCCGCACATCGCCTTGAAGAAGGCCGACCACTTGCCATAGTTGGCGTTGTACAGTTCCAGTTCGATGGGAACGTGCGCCTTGACGTTGATCGTAGCGTAGGGGTGGAGGAAGATGGCGCCTGCCGATGCATCCGCAGCGGAGGGCATGGAGGGGGCGCCAGAGGAGGGAGAAGACGCCGCTGATGTCGCAGAGGAGGTCGACATGATTGCAGATGTAATCTGGACCACGCAGCAAGGGTCGGCGGCTGGTGTGGTGGCGCCCAGGAGGGCGCAGGGAAGGAGGAGGGGGCGCCCTAGGGTTAGGGCGCAGGGGAGAGGTGCTGGGCGCCCAGGGAGGGCGCAGGGAAGGGAAGGATGGGTGGCGCCAATGGGGAGGAGGCCCCTGGACGGCGGCTAGGGCAGCGGAAGGGAGGGGGGCGCACGGCTGGGCAAGGGGAGGGCCCCGGACTCGTGATATCATGTAGAGAATTGGCAAACACCACACACACCCTAGGAAGGGGGGTGACCTTTCATTATATAGGCCGTATAGGCTTGGGTTACAAGAAACACAATACAAGCACAAATACAACTATATATCTAACAGGGACCCTTGTCGCCCCTGCCGCTCCCGGCCGTCGGGGACCCCGCCGCCCCTGCCGCCGGGGACCCCGCCGCCCCTGCCGCCGGGGACCCCGCCCGTCAGGTCGCCTCTGGGCGTCGCACGCGGCCTGTACCGCACATCTGCAGGGCGCCGCTTCGGGGCGCGGAGGCGGAGCGCGCGGTGCTGGTGGCGCGCCTCGCGGTGGCGCTCCCGGCCGCCGGGGACCCCGCCGCCCCTGCCGTTCCTGGCTGCCGGTAATCCCGCCGCCCCTGCCACTCCCGGCCATCGGGGACCCCGCCGCTCCTGCCGTTCCCGGCCGCCAGGACCCCCGTCGCCCTAGCCGCGCGCTCCGGGATGATAGCCTGTCTATTATCACTCAAGTACCCTGTCTATTATTCCCTTAACATTTATGATAGCCTATCCCAGCTTGCTTGGGATGAAAATGTTTTGTTGTTAGTGGTGTTGTATTTGTTTATGACTTCCCTCCATTTTTGAATTTTGTTTAACATGACGTCAATATACTTTTGATGCAATAGTTGTTTCTGTTAACATTTGAACATCTTTTCGCTTTATTTTTTTTTTGCTATTGTTGCTGCTGCTGTTTACTACTGGACTAAGTGATTACATCCTTTCAGGTTATGCGCCCTCAGCATGGTGTGGAATTCTCTATGAAAGAGCTGAATTCAACTAGTTGGAATGTTGGTGAAACACCTAATGTAAGCATTGTTAGTGTTGGCCTATTTCTTTGAGTTGGCATTCATTTCCTCGTGCTTCATGCCATGTGCAGTTTTGTGATTCCTAGTGAAACCAGATAACTAATATAAGTAGTGAGTAATTTTTTTGGGACTCATGCCACGTGGGGCACGTGGCACAACAGCACATAGCTGCACCGTATGTAACTTGCTTTTCCTTGGAGAAAATATTTCTCACAGATATTGTGATCCTTTCTGTGATTTATGGTAAGGACGAAGCAGGGGCTATTAGAGGAGATTGATTAAGTACCCAATGATTACGTATTCATGATTTTGGGCATTATTAAAGATTATACCATAGTAGCCCTAAAAAAAGATTGTATTATAGTGGCCACTTCCAACGATTGAGGTTCTGTAAATTACTACGACCCCTTCATTTTATTTGTTGAGTTCTATTTATTTATTATACATTATTTTTGGTCTTGGTCATCCACAAGTCATTGTTATCAATAGTTCGCCCTTTCTATAGATCAGGAAAAGTTCATTCATAGCTATCACATGTGTTTATTGTTACATGGTGTCTTTGTTATACTATTTACTGTATTCTGTCAAAATAACCCCATGCATGTTTTTTTTCCTAAGTGCCTAAGTGGAAAGTGACATCTACTGTCTTCTGGTGTCTCTGAACATATCGTCGGCCATTTGTTTTGTTACATTATATTTGTGATAAGTATCAGAATATAACAAACATAATAACAATGTTTTCTGTTGATTTATGAATCTTTTTGTGTTTTATTCATGGGACCAATCTAGAAATAAAGAAATGAAATATGTCAAATATCTACAAATGAAATACGTCAAATATCTATAAATTTCATCACACTTTCCACAGTGAGGCATTTTGTTATTAGAGCTAGCAGTCGTCCTTACAGGAGACGCATAGCATTGTTGCTTGTTAGCTTTTACTTTGCTGTTGGCTGTTGCAGAGGAAACTGGGTTCAAATATGTATTTCAAAGTTTATTTTGGTGATTGCCTGCGCAGATTCTTGTACCAATTGCTAATGGGACAGAGGAGATGGAGGCAGCTATGATCATTGACATTCTGCGCAGGGCGAAAGCAAATGTTGTAGTCGCTTCATTGGAAGACAAGTTGGAGGTTGTTGCATCCCGGAAAGTGAAGATGGTTGCTGATGTGCTGTTGGATGATGCTCTTAAGAAGCAATTTGATCTAATTCTGCTTCCTGTAAGTTGGACAGATCAATTTTCCCTGAACTCGTAGCATTTAACTCCCAAAATCTTCTGACATTCAAATACTTTTTGATAGGGTGGTCTTGGTGGTGCTGAAGCTTATGCAAAATCTGATAAACTGATCGGTCTGATCAAGAAGCAAGCTGAGGCAAACAAATTGTATGGTGCCATATGTGCCTCTCCTGCAATCACACTTGAACCACATGGCCTTCTAAAGGTATAGTACGAGACAAACATAAGCCCTACTATCCTAGCAGAGAAAACATGCAGAAATGTTTTTGGTACTTAACACTTCCTGATTACTATGCCAGGGAAAGAAGGCTACATCTTATCCTGCTATGTGGAACAAACTTGCGGACCAAAGCGAATGCAAGAACAGAGTTGTTGTCGACAGCAACCTGATCACAAGCCAAGGTCCAGGCACTTCTATGGAATTCTCGCTTGCCATAGTGGAGAAACTCTTTGGCCGGGAGAGGGCCCTCGAGCTTGCCAAAACCATGGTTTTCGTTTGAGTTCAGTAACTTCAGTTGGTATGTATTAGGTTCCTGGAGTACGAATTTCTTGTGAATATGAGGCATGCTATGTTCTTCGCTTGAGTGGAATGTACTTTAAGGCCCTTTTAGCTACAATAACATGACACCGTGTAATGAGTTTAATATGCAATAAAGTTGATGCGAACATGCATTTAGATGATTCCTGATCATAAAAGTCTCACCTTGTATGAAAATATTTTTGCTATTCGGTCCGCTTACTTCAAGTCTGTCTACAATGAACTGTGAACTGGCTGTATCTGTGAGGGCTGAGTGAGGATGCAGACATTCTGATGCGCTCATTAGATGTTGGAACTGGGTTTTCTGTATGTATGATTAACATTGTATACTATTCTTTCCATTCCAAATTATTAGTTGTCGTCTTAGCTTTTCTAGATATATAGATTTTGCTATGGATTTAGACAATATATATACAGGTGTATAGCAAAATTTATGCATGTAAAATTAAAACAACTAATAATTTGGGACGGAGTGAGTACTTTATTAGCTTTATATGGTTCTGATGAGCTAGTAGCTTAGTAACCTTAGTTGCGGTGAATATCTTGTACCGCCCTTAGGCTTTTCTAGCCCTTAAGCTTTCTAGGCCTAAGCTTGGGTTTTATTCATCCCCTTCAAACATTGTTTGAGAAAAGTACTGATGGCTGGTGGCTGATACTGATTTGGTGTGGGAAAAAAACACTGCTGGCTGGCTGGCTGACAAGCCAGCTGAACTGAACAGAAACTATGATGAACTCGCAGCTGAATAATTGCTGGGTTTTCATTCATAAAAAGAATAAGAACATTATAATCTCAATAAGAAACTATATAGTTTTGACTGATTACAGTAAGGGGCTGCACATGCCCCAAGTTCCCATTTATTTACACCCGCGTCCATTTACCCCTAATCTCCACCGATCTCCCGGGTAAGAATGATCACCTAACTAGAGTTACCAATAAATAAATGAATCAATGATATGTACACATAAATTCGCATCAGCAAGGCCTAACCCGCAGTTGGGCAAGGCAAAGAGAATAAAGCTTCCATGAGAAAGGGACGCCATGCGCCCAAGCAAGCGACGCATACCACCCTTCCCCTCCCCTCCACCGCCGTCTCCTCGTCACATAAATCTCAGACGACCCCATAATGTTTTCTTCGTTCTTCCTCCTCGGTAAGAAACCAATAAGGAATAAAGTCGCGTGCCGCGCCAGAAAATGGCCTCATATTTACACGCTGTTGCCGTCCTCAAGATAGTGCTTTCCACATCGCCCCCTCCCAACTTTTCCTCTGCTCAATGGCAAAAGAGGAACCCCCATTAGCTTGTAGTTCAGTAGTTGTATACATGCAATGCAAGTGTGCAACAAATAATAAAGATTGGCTAGCTGCCCTATGGTGTGATCTTACAACATATGAGCCCCCTTTTCTTTGTGATTGAGCATATGTTTTTGGGGTGTCCCATGGGTGAGGCATGTGAAAAGGTGCTAGGAAAAGAGGCCTTTTCTTGCTTGATGGTTGGGGCTTGGTGATATAAAGCTGCAGATTAAAGGAGGTTGGGCAAGGGCAATGCAATGTTGTGTCATGCAATATGCAAGGTCTCATATGAATATGCCAGGAGGGGCCACGGCCATATACCTTGGAATGGTGCATCTCCCCTTTGGTCTTGGAGAGGCTTTTGGTCCCCAAAAGCAAGGCCATTTTGCTGGCCTTGCAGTCGGCCGGCATTGGGTGCCTTTTGCTATCACAAGAGCAAAGCTTGGGTGATGATAAGCAGGATGGCCAGAGATGTGACGAGACACAGGCCGGCAAAGTCCTTCCTAACATCCTGCGTGACAAATAAACGGCGTGTTGTTAGATATGTCGCAAAAGCGGTATAATGTTAGAGAGAATGCATCTAAATTCTTTTTAGAATAAAAATATATATACTAAATCTTTCATTATTGTTTCTTTTTACAGGAACCCATAGAGAAGCATTTCCACTATCAAACTACAGGGTGCTAATTGACCAATGAAGAATAATGCATCTCCTATCTTTTGTGGAGCAAGAAAAAATCATCGCTACTTTCGGTGATTTCCTATAGTTGATTATTGTCAACCATATCATTTTGCTCCACACTACAGCATGTCTTTCGCCGGAAGAATCCCATTGACACCTAACGCCGATTGCTCAATCATGAAAGTTTGCCCCGCAAGACACTAACCATGCGAAAAGCGCGCACACTATGGAATTATTCTTGTGTGCGCAAATGCACAAGGAATATATAGAAATCTTTGCGAGCTCCTACATGATCACATATTAAAAAGAACACACGGCCTTACAAATTTGACTCGTGCAAGCTAGGTAACATTGCAATTCCCCCTCCCCCAAGTTCCAAGGAGATATGGTGTGAACTCGACCATGTGTAAATGGCCTATTTTTTCCCTGTCATTGGATATGGTATCTTTATAAGCAATGGCCACTTTTGTTGATGGTCCTTGCAGGTTTTTGATACCATGCGTGCACTTTGAGTGATAACATGGGGGAGGAATAACTGTGCGGCAAGGTCAATGATAAACTGCTGCCGAAGACACTGTCCAGGCTGCGTGCCAGCTCCATCTGACTTGTTTCTTTCTTTGTTGCAAAGCTGCATCATGGATGCGTATGAAAAGGATCGACGGATCGGATCGATCAAGTGGTTCATTTCGTGGGGTTTTGATAGGGACTTCAAGTGATATGCACCGTGCATATGTGGCCATGGACCACTTTGGATTGTGTTGGGGCTATGATGCATGTTGCAGAAAACAATTCCAGCTTGGACCAACGGTGCTCTACATGTGTAGTGCACCCATGTGGTCTCCTGGGTGACGTTTTCCGGTGGACGATGCTAATCTTAAAAGGAAACATCACTGTGAATGATCTGGCCGGAAAAGGAAGTGGCCCTGTTCTGTAATACCACGCGCATTTCTGAGAAAGCTTAGCTTTCATGCATGCAAACATTGACTACGGCTGTTAATTAAGGTCGTGCTGTCGTAGTTGTCAAAATCTATGTGCGTGCGGCTCTATCTTACATGTGTTTAATCCTGATTATTACACTATTTTACGAATTTTATGCTTAAGAGATCCATCCTATGGTTTGTGATCTTACTTACTTCAACTCTTGAAGACGTTTCCTAATGTGATTAGAATCTGCAATCCTGACAACATCTGTGTACTCCTAATGTGGACTAGTACTCACCCTCCTGCTGGCCGGCGACGTGGCGAGGGAGAGCGACGCCGCCGACGTGGTCGCCTGCTGGTTGAGGCCGACGTTGTACACCATGCTCATGTCCGGCTGGTACAGCCCGTAGTTCCTCTCGGAGGTCGGCCCGGGCTTCATGTCCTCGTTGAAGAGCGCGAAGAGGTAGACCTCGAGCCGGAGCTTGGGCCGCAGCGGCGTGCCCTCGCCGCTGATTTGCCGCATGAGCAGGTTGCGGTTGTACTGGCGGGCGTTCTCGACGGTGGCGCCGGCCTCGTCGGCGTCGCCCTTGGACGGCCACCCGGTCTCGGAGACGTGCACGGCCACGTTGCCGTAGCCCAGCCGCGCCGCCGCGAAGGTCACCGCGTCCACCTGCGCGTACAGCATGCTCGTGTACTGCAGGTGCGTGTAGGGGTCCACGGCGCCGACGTGGCTAGGGTTCGACAGCGCGTAGTCCAGGGACACCCTGCAGGAATCGAACGTCGTACATGTCAGCAAACATACATGTCAAATTACACCACCCATGAATATTCTCCATATGTTTAATGGATGGTTAATTGGGCTTAATAAGAAGTTTATGTACAAAATTTTGGTTGGAGCTTCGGCTGTCTGTTGGGCAATTTGGTTAGGTAGAAATGACATGTTTTTTAACAACTCCAGAGCTGCTACTCCTTTGCAGGTAATATTCCGAGGGACACACTGGATCTGCTTTTGGGCTTTGCTGCAGAAGGAGAACGAGCGACCTCAAGTTACCCTGGGGTGCCGTGTGCTTAAAACTACAGCTATGGAGTTTTTCGCTTCCAATAGATGGTCTTTTAGTTATAGAATTTCCAATGGATAATTTTGTGCTTGGTTCTCAAACTGAGTCGTCTTTTTTGGTGTTCGGAAGAACTTCGAGTGTAATAATGAACAGCTATATGCATAGTTTCATGCAGCGGCTGAAATATTAATATATTCCCGTTTCTAAAAAATACATGTCAAATGTACAATGTATTTATCAATGGAATTCAAGTCAAATTTTCATTGAGTTGCATTGGAGTAAATTAAACTTATCCAGAAGAGAAAAGACGAGGAGAGTGAAAAGTGGAAGCAGAAGGGATGCGCACTTTGTGGGGTCATCCTTGTAGGCGAAGTAGGGATAGCCATTGATCCAGAAGGGCGCGCTGGTGTCGGCGAGGAACCGCAGCAGCTGCGCCATGTAGGGGGCGGCGTCCTGCGTGAAGACCCCCTGCGACGGCGGGTACGAGGTGGCGAGCACGGCGAGGGAGTTGGCGGTGGACACGCGCACGTACGCGTCCATGCCCAGCTGCGCGAGCGCCGCGTGCAGGTTGCGCATGGCGGGCACGAGGCTGGCCTTGAGCTGCTCGTCGTTGCCCGTGAACACCTCGTTGCCCACGGCGATGCCTGTGACGCGCGTCGCCGGGAAGTAGGGGCGCACGCCGGCGGCGAGCCACTGCAGCGCCTGGGACGCGCTGGCGGCCATGCCCGGGACCAGGTCGTCGGGGACCGTGACGATGAGCTCGATGCCCGTGCCCGCGAACGCCGACAGCACCTGCGGGTTCACGTCGTAGATGCGCACCTTGCCGATCCGCAGCGAGGACAGCAGCTGCACCACCTGAGGCGGCGGCGGCAGGTTGTTCCCCACCTGCCCGTAGTTGATGCCCAGCGCCGCCGCCCGCCGCAGCACGCCGACCTCTGCACGCATTCCGATCGAGCATACCAAATTAATAGGCCTCTATCTCTCTTTCTATACAATAACCTGTATTGCCAGCACTAGCCAGACAATCGCAACGGGATTCAGAACGCAGCGGAATCTGCACAGTACCTGGAAATAGAAAGATGCAGAGGACGGCGCAGACCACAAGCCTCGGCGATTTCGACAGCAATGCAGCTGCCATTGTTGTGCGATGGAGCTGGGCGTGGTCGAGTGGGCAGAGGAGGGAAGGGGGAGGGAGGATGGCAGGAGGGTGCCGGGTACTTATAGGCGGGCAAAGTGCAGAGGAAGGCTTGCGGAAATTCAGCTAGGTTGGGGGGAGGTAGGTGAGGGGTTGGGTTAAGCTAATTGGGCGATAATTCTTTTCTTTACTTGGGTGAGGGCGTTGCCGGGATGGAATGGGAGCCGATGAGCTAGCCGATCGAGTTTGCCTCTGCCGCCTTCCTCCGTTCCGTCGTTGCCGTGCTTATTTGTGTGGTTGCCCTTTGGAGCAAGGAAAATGGCGGATGCTCGAGGGGAACAAGTTCACCGACTGGGACGTGTGTGAAAGCAGCCGAGCTATCATTTGCAGGAGGTTCTGTGGTGACAACCTGAGGGAATCTTTGTAAGTTTTTCTTTAATGTTTCGTGCAACGAGTGCCGGCACGGTTATAGAAATTTTCTAGCGGTAACCTGGAAAGCTTTGTATGTAGAGTAGAGGTTATCTTACGTGTCATGGGCAAAAAATATTTTTTATTATAAAACAGAAGGACTCCGTAATATATTAAGGCCATGTTTAGTTCGCGAAGCACTTGTCCGATCATCATGGACTAATTAGGTTTAAAAAATTTGTCTCGTCATTTACAGTTAAACTGTGTAATCAGTTATTTTTTCAACTGTATTTAATGCCTCATACATGTGTCCGAAAATTCGATGTGATGGGTACTCTATAAAAAATTTTGGGAACTAAACAGCAAACATTTCGAAAAAATTAATTAATTTGTCTAAAACATCACATATTTAACAATGGAAAAATTATTATGCAACTGGTGTGATTTTTGTATCAAGTAAATCATCCAGAAACCGTGTAAAAATGATGACAATTTTAGGGGGGGGGTACTTACGCTGATTTTCAATAGTAATTTTTCTGCAGTTATAATTATAGACTTATTAGCACAACTGTCATAATTCATTGGCTGATTATATAGGCAACGTATATATGCCGATTTTCAGACAGTTCCCCTTTCACGCAACAAGCCAACAAGGCCACACCCAAGCTGACACTGACATGCATCCCTCCACTGCGGGAGCACTCTAGTTCTTCCAATTCCTTTCCCTTTCGATTTTCCCCCCTGGTCCCAACTCGACGAACCTGTCCCCTTTTTAACCATGGATTGAAAGTTTCGCCGACTACTAAGCCCTTTGCATCCGCAGGCCGCAGCACATCGACAAGAAAAGCTTGCTGGCCACATGCTCCCCTCTGCTACGCCTTGCCAGGTAGCCCGTTTCCTTAGCCTGCTTTGCCTGGATTGTATACTCGCCGCGCAATGCAATGTGCTCCGCATCTGCGGCTACGCTGAAAGCTCACTGATGAGTGATGATCATCATGATGCTACTGAGCCTCCTCCCGGGCTTTTCAATAACGCGCCCTGTTTTGTCCTACCTGGCTGGCTACACATATCCATGGACCAGATGGTTCATCAAATTCGTAATATATAACATCTGCTTCATGTTAGTAGAAAAGTACACGGATTATTCATGCATTCTTCTTGTATGGACCCTTCCTCTCGCAGACTAAGTACAAATACAACTTGAATGTCTCGGAGTTATTAAACCTGTTAAATTAAACAGGGTGGATTCCCTTTAGAGTTAGAGGTCACTAATTTGCTCGTCGTGGTATCTTGCAGAGTCTTGCAGGATTCAGTTAAAAATATCGATGTCGCGTGCAGGGAATATCCTTTTCACCATTATGCATCGCACCATTATGCATCGTTAGATTGTTAGATTGGAAATTTGGAATTTTGACTGGGTGCTTCCTTACTTTGCTACTTATGAGCAGGGGGACAGGGGGTCCTTCACCGTGGTTAGTGGTAGTCACATGATGTGTAGAGACAGGGCTTACGTGTTTATGTTGGTGGTTAGTAGTAGTTTTCAATTACCAGAAGCATTCCAGGACGTGATTGCTGAAGAAAACTTTGACACGGCTTAGCTTCTGCTTTTATAGACTTCATAGCAAGACAGGATGCATCTGCTAACCACATGACTAGCTAATTGTGCACCTTTTTGACGTTGAAATTGGACTAGACAACGTCGTCAGAAAAGCGATTATTTGTAGACCAGGGTAATCTTCTACTTGCTGATTCTTATTTTAATTTTCCCCTCAGCACTAATTTGTAGCCACCGGCTCAGCATCATCATCGTCATCAGCAGCAGTTTCCTAATTGACCCCGTCACTACCGGAATTGGCTAATTCGCCGTGTGCACCAAGCACACGGCAAAGACTTAGTAGGCACACGGCGAAGTTTTCGCCGTCGGTGGCCGACGGCGAACCCCCGACGGTAGCGCTAGGCACGGCAAAGGCCTAGTTTGCCGTGTACCATTTATCGGGCACACGGCAAACACATTCGCCGTGTATATCCAAGGGTACACGGCAAAAAAAAAGCATTGACGTCGTGAGGATGGCCTAACGGCGTGACCGAAGACTTCGCCGTGTGCCACCTGGATAGGCACACGGCGAACTTGGTCACGCGGGGCCCAGCAGCAGAGCTCTTCGCCGTGTGCCCAGTGCTTTGGCACACGGCAAAGTGTTTAGGTTCGCCGTGTGCCTTTTGCCTAGCACACGGCGAACAATGGTCAGTTCGCCGTGTGCCCGGTCTTGGCACACGGCGAACTTGCTGTTCATGGCTGGCCAAATGGTCACTTTGTCGTGTGCCTAGTCCCTGGCACACGGCAAAGTGACCAAACAAATCCTATTTTTTTTGTTTTTCACGTATAAAGGACCCCATATCACAACATATATATCACATACATTACATATCACATATATATCACAACAAACATCACAGTCACTATATATCACGATATATATATCACAACTAGCCACAAATAACTACAAACACATCCAGAAGTACAATGCAAAGTCCTACAAGTTCACAACATATCTAGAAGTTCACAAATACATATCCAGAAGTTCACAAGTCCATAAATATTGAAATAAACAAGTTTATGGCTGCGGTGGGCCGTCGAACGGTGGTGGGCCGCCGAACTGAGGTGGGAACAACTGCTGTGGGAGCGTCGGTGAGATGCCCGGCGACAAGTCTGGCGTATTCGATGCCGCCAATAGATTCTGCAAAAAATGTAAGACAATAAATTGCAGGTGAGACAAAAACCAAGTTCTCAAGTTATAATCTAAACAAGTCTAAATATGTAGGTCCCCTAAATCATAAAGTGAGTAATATAAGTCACAATCTCTAAGTCTAAAGTTCTCTAAGTATCTAATACTTCAAAAGAAACTAAAGGGTTTTCAAGATACTCATCGGAGGAGTAGTAGGAGCAGGAGCCACAGGGAAGGCTGGGATGGGATTACCCATTTGGACAGAAAGACTTTGAATGTAGTTGTACATCTGGGCCATCTCGGCCGTCTGCTTCTGCTCGTTCTCTTGTCGTATCCTCCTCTCTTCGGCCAACGCTGCCTCGTACGCCGCCTGTTGCGCTTGCATTTGGTGCTACAATAGTTCATGACAATGTTACAATGCAAAGCAAATATATGTACAAAATGAAAGAACTATGAATAAATAAGAAATAACCTGAAGTTCCTGCACTTGGAGCTGCGACGCGGACAGCCGTGGGCGTATGGCCGGGCTATTGGCCGTGCTCCTCGCTCGAATCTGGGAGAGGGTGGGAGTGCTGGCTGTGTCTACAAGGCCATCGCCAATGTAGTAGCGCCCATGTTTCTTGCCTCTTCCTACCCTCATAATGACTTCTCCATCAAGGGGCTGGGAGCTCGGATCCCAGTCTGGCCCATGGACCTGTCTTCCCATCTCTGTGTACGCCTGGATACGACTGTGGATGGACGGATTGCTGTACGCTGAGGGCGGGTCTTCAGGGTTGTAGGTGATGTTGGATGTCACCTTGCCCTTGCGGGCTAGAGCCCATCCCACGAACGGGTTGCATTCCTGGCCTTCATGTGAGGACGACTGCGAAAAAGGAAGAAGTTGATTAATAATTATGCTGAATTGAACGTTAGATTAGAGAAATGAGTCTGTGTAGTGTGTACCCATCTAGCCCTGTACGCGTCGTTGTTGAGGCTGCCTTGATGGTGCGCTGGATCTGGCGTAAGCAATCGCCGCTGCCGGCCAGCGTCGTGCAAAGCCCGCCACTCGGGGTCGAACCACTTGTCCACTATGCGCTCCCAGCACACGGTGTCATTACGACACCACCACGCAGGAACCTACACGTGATCAAATTCATGACATGTAATAAGAGAGACATTTAACGATGTTTTTCATCTTACAATAAATTTGAACTTACCTGTAAATATTGCTCTCGGGTCAGCTTCAAATCCCTCGCCTCAGTCTTCCCGATCTTTTGCTTTAGGAAATGTGCACAATAGTTGATGACGCACTGGACTTGCGCCTCATAATGCATGTCCTTCACGTGTTTAACGCATCGATTGTGAGCCACAATCGATGCCCGCTCCTCGTATCCCTCGTCACACCTGTAAAAATCCTGCATATAAAGACGATGGATCATGTCATTATTAACAAAATGTTCAAAGAATGTGATGTATTGACCATTTTTTGGCGGGGAAAACTTACCTAGAGCTCGGCCTTTACCCGCTCCGCCTTGTTCTCAAAGGCTCTGCCGCTCCGATCCAACTGATCGTTGTTGGCGGCGATGTAGTGGTCCCACGTCTAGGCCGGCTCGTACCGTCCTTGATAGTGGACCATGCCTGGGAAGTGGTCCCTGCACAAAAGACCCAGAATGCCGTTGACCTTGCGTTTGTGAGCACCGCCACTGAGGACAGTCCAACTCCTGCAAAAGTGATTAAGAGAAAATATTAGTTTGTACCGTGATTTTCAAGTTAGGAAATGAAAAAGTAGTAATAACATGTCAAATTACTTACATATTCCCACTCTGTCGAATCAGCGGGCTCAAGGCAACAGGTATCGGCCTATCTGGGAGTCGCGAAGGACCTCGCAACCAGACAGCCGGCATAGAGGTATCCTCGGCCGTGTCATCCTCAGACGACTCCCCCTCCTCCTGCGCATCCGCCTGCCACTCCTCCTCCTCCCGAACCTGCTCCTGGTCCTGGGCAGGCTCCTCCTCCTCTTCCTGAGACGGCGGTTCAGGCGAAGGCTCTCGACGCCTCCTGCCACCACCCTTCCCTCGACCCCTCTTGGGTCCACCCTTCCCTTGACCGTTGCCTCGCCCCAACCCGGAACTCCTATCGGAGCCCTCACCAGCATCCGAGTGTGGCATCATTCTTCTGTACAGTGAGGCGACCGATCGTTGAAGTCCGCCGCTCGACATCTTTCTTCAATCACCTGCAATTAAAAATAGTAAACGAATCAGCACATATATACAAAATGATCTTATAAAGAGAAAAAAAATAAATGCGACATAATTAGAAAGTAACATTAATAAATCCATTAGTACGGATCATACATGTATTAGAAATAATCATCTTCATTGGGATTAGCTGGATCATATGTCTCATCATCACTATCACGCAAGTCGAGAAGTTCAAGCCCGTGCTCTAACGGTGGAATTTCATCCTCATTGTCATTGCCTAATTATAATCGCTCAAGTAATTCTAGGTCCTTCACATTACGAACCTCCTCACCAGCGTCCTCGTCATCAACCATTTCATCATCGTGTACTTCTATTTCAATCACTCCGGTTAAGTCTATCTCAAAATGTCCTTCAAGCCCATCTTCTTGAAAGAATTCCCTGTCATATGTGTTTGGGTCTATGTTATAATCCTCATTATTTGGAATAGGTACTTTACCGTGTGGTGATACCTTGTACACAACGTCCGAACCCATAAGGCGATCGTCAGTTTTGCACGGATATGATGTTGAGCCACAATATGCACATCGTCTCCTGGATACACTGATGACTGGCGAATTTCGACTAGGCCGAGATGAGGGGTCCGTCGCACTTCGTTAGGATCAAACCAATGGCATTTGAATATGACAAGCTTAAGGGGTTTGCAACCATGAAATGTGAGTTCATAGATTTCTTTAATTATGCCATAATACTCGACCCCATCAAGGGCTGTCGTACAAACTCCGGAATATGTCGTACAAACTCGAGGAAATAGTTTGTTGAGAACTTACTGTATGTACGGTTCGACTTCCACTAGGTTCGTCAACACATACATCATGATAGTGCACAACTCTTCATTTAGCAATGCCTTAGGAGTCGCACCACTTGCACTTCCAAGTTGCCCTTTGAATAGGCTGAGGTTCGTTTCATTTTCGGCTTCATTGTAACGAGTGAGTGGATTGTGCACGCTTGGAAGGGTTTCACTATAGTATTTTGTTGTGTAGTTCGAGACCTCATCCAGAATGTATGCTTATGCAATGGAAGCTTCTATTTTGCATTTATTTTTGCATTTGATTCGAAGGATTTTTTGTTGTCTCCCAATCGAGTAGCACCAATGTCCCTGAACAGGCCCCCCATCCGTGCCTCATATGGGAGGTGCAAAATCATATGCTGCATCGGATTGAAGAAGCCGGGTGGAAAGATTTTCTCCAACTTACATAGCAACACCGGGGCCAATTTTTCCATTTGTTCAACTACAGCCCGAGACAACTCCTTAGCACATAGCTGGCGGAAGAAATTGCTTAACTCCACCAGCACTTGCCAGACATGGTCAGGGAGATAGCCTCGAACCATCACCGGAAGAAGCCGCTCAATCCATATGTGGTAGTCATGACTCTTCAGCCCATTGATTCGC
This sequence comes from Panicum virgatum, assembly GCF_016808335.1. Lineage (NCBI taxonomy): Eukaryota > Viridiplantae > Streptophyta > Magnoliopsida > Poales > Poaceae > Panicum > Panicum virgatum. The sequence goes on along the minus strand of NC_053148.1, from coordinate 30,793,510 downwards.
ATAGTGGATAAGTTCACCCCTCTCCTTAGATTCGCTGCATACCCATCGGGGAACATTAAAGTCTGGAACCATTCTAGTACTTCTTTCCTTTGGTGCTTCTTCAGGACGAATTCAGCTGCAGGCTTTTTCCATTTCTTACCATCTTTAGGTGGCGAAATATAAAGTTTTGGTCTATCGCATAAACTAGCTTGATCCACTCGGGCCTTAACATTGTCCTTTGTTTTATCAAGAATGTCCATGATTGTACCCCAGAGTGCCTCAACAATATTTTTTTTCTGAGTGCATCATATCAATGTTATGAGGAAGAAGAATATCATCCATGTAGGGGAGCCTCCACAGGCCCGACTTCTGAGTTCAGGTATGTTCTTCGCCATAACCCACAAAACCACCACCTTCTTTAACCCTCAGCGACTGTAACCACTCACGGACCGCGACACCTGACATCATCTGCGGTGGAGGTTCATCAATCACGACACCTTTCGTAAAGTTCTTGATGTCATGTCGGAATGGATGGTCAATAGGGAGGAATTATCGGTGCTTGTCGAACGAAGAATACTTGCCACCCTTCGCCAACCAGATGAACCTCATAGCTGCCTTGCATACTGGGCAAGGGAACTTCCCGTGCACACACCAGCCGCAGAATATCGCATACGCTGGCAAGTCATGCAGGGAGTACATGTACCACACTTGCATTTTGAAGTTTGTCTTTGTAGCTCGGTCATATGTCCATACACCTTCCTCCCAAGCATGGAGCAAATCATCAATAAGAGGCTCCATATACACACTCATATTATCCCCTGGATATCCAGGAATTATCAACGACAAGAATATGTTCTGCCGTTGAAAGATAACTCCAGGGGGGAGGTTGAGGGGGATAACAAACACGGGCCAACAACTGTATGGGGCAGCCGTCATTCCATAAGGATTGAATCCATCTGTTGCCAACGCAACACGTACATTTCGAGCCTCCAGCGCTTTCATTGTGTGACGCCTGTCAAAATGTTTCCATGCTTCACCATCGGATGGATGTATCATCTTCTCAGGATGGTAGTGTTTGCCGTTTTTGTGCCATCTCATCTGTTGTGCTGAATCCTCGGTCATGAACAGACGTTGGATTCTCGGTACGAATGGAAGGTACCGTACGATTTCACGGGGATTTTGAGCTGTTTCTTTTGACCATCACCAGAATCTACCTCCAGCCACCGAGATGATTTACATTTTGTACAGTAATTTGCGTCTGTATGTTCTTTCCTAAACAATATGCATCCCTTCGGACAGGCATGTATCTTCTCATATGGCATCTTAAGACTACGAAGAAGTTTTTGTGCCTCGTACAAGCTCTTTGGAAGAATGTGTCCTTCCGGAAGCAGACTACCAAAAACCGTCAACATTTTGTCGAAGCCATCTCGACTAATGCCACACTCAGACTTTTGGGCCAGTACGCGTGCAATAGCATCGAACTGAGAAACATTGGTATGCTGGTGAAGTGGTTTTTGTGCCGCAGACAACATGTCGTAATACTGCTTTGCCGTAGGCTCTGGCGGTTCCTCTCTAGGTCCTTCTTCGAAGTGTGCTTCATGAAAGTCTGCTAACATGTTTGCGCAACCGGCATCAGCATCATAATCATCGATGCGTTGTCTGACTACCTCTTCTCTCGCACGATGGGCTTCACCATGGCAGATCCATCGGGTATAGTTTTCCACAAACCCATTTTTGATAATATGTTTACCCATAGTGAGTTGTGATTGATGTATCCTATTTTGACACTTGGTGCATGGACACGGCATTCTACTCTGTCCTCTATCAAATGCCTTTTCCAAAAAGTCATTGACCTTTAGAGCAAACTCAATATACTCTTGTTCGCTCTGCCAGCCCTTGTACATCCACTCACGGTCATCCATCCTTTAACATACGAGCGAGAAATTTAAAAATCGATTTCATATACACGATATCTAACAAACTCTAATAGGTGAAGATAGGTCCTAATCCCACCCGATGATGCGTAGATATGGTTGGTTTCCATGATCCACTCCTAGCCGAGTCAGAATTTCGGCAGCACCTCCCCGCTGCTCTCCAAATACACGTCCTGTCAAGGAGATTGTGTATCCAGAGAACAACAGGGAGGTGATGCTGAAACTCTGGCACGGATCGGAGTTGACCATGAAAACTAACCATATCTACACACCCTTGGGCTGTCCAAATGACGTGGACAATTCGAAACACATACGGTTCCATATATGCAAAGAGATGCATATTTCAAACCGTATCTCTTTCAAACGGGAGACGCCTAGGTTACGTGAAGCACAAACAAGATAAGTAAATGAAAGTCTGTGATGACTCACCTAACTGGCCTTCAAAGTGACGAGTCAAGAACGGTGCCACAACCTCTCCTAACAAAAAACAACTACATAGTATCAATAATTGAACATTTCAGTTTCAAATTCTGCAAAAATAAAACAGCACAGTGGTCGACAACCAACAAACATGTCTAAGATATGTTCCCATTCATTTGACCTTGAACTTGAAGCATAAGAAACCTAAAATAAATTCATGACCGTCATTAAACCATGTGACACATCCAGCCCAATCTTAACATCATCGCATCCGAGTTGTTGCTTGGGCATGGATGTGTCACATGGTTTCATGACATTCATGATAAGCATATCCATAGAATAGAAATAACACACTTCGACTAACACTCATGCTCAAGCTCAAGGTCAATATATATATAGCATATATCATCACAGGCAATACAATTTTCTATCCAAAATACTCTCCAGCGGTGGCGAGAGCGGCAAAGTGAGATATAACTACCTACCAGGCAATCGAGTTTTCTATCTAAACTAGTGACATACAACTACCTACCAACAAACTAACTAAAAGCACTACCAAAATACAGGATGCAAAATTTTTATTCAAGTCCTCACCTAGGAGCTTAACGGCGAGCGACCTTCTTCTTCTCCTGCAACGGCGAGCGGCGAGAACCTCCGATCTTCTCCTCTTCACGGCCGACTCCTCTTCTTCTCCCCACGGCCGCCGCCTCCTCTTCTTCTCCCCACGGCCGCCGCCTCCTCTTCCTGCTCTTCTCCCCACGGCCGCCTCCTCTGCTCTTCTATGTTCGGACGGCTCCTCTTTCTCCTCTCCTCCTCCTCCTCTTCCTCCTCTCCTGCTCCTCCTCCTGGGCCCGCCGGCAGGGGCGTGTGCCACGCGCCTCCTCCTACTGGGCCCGTGGCCGGCAGGGGCGTTGGCTAGCCGGGGGTGCGTGCGACCGGGCTCGGGGGCGGGGCGCGTGCGGCCGGGGCGGAGCTCGGCCGGCGGGGGCGTCGGGCGGCCGCGGCGTCAGGCGGAGCTCGGTCGGCAGGGGCGCGTGCGGCCGCCGGGGGCGCGAGCGGGACCTCCAGCAGGGGCGGATCCTGCAGATCGACGCGGCGGGCGTGGCAGGGCGGGGACGGGGAGGGAGAGTTGGGGCGGGGCGGGGCCCGGGCGGGGCCGCGCCGGCGAGGCGGGGACGGGGCACGGCCGCGGTGGCGGCGCGGCACCGGGGCGGAGGGGCGGGGCGGCTGCGGGACGGCGTTGCGCGCCACGCAGCGGCGGTGGGGCAGGGCCGGGCCGGTGCACAGGGGCGGCGACGGGGCGGGGCGTCCGGCGCGGCGGTGGGGAGCGAGTGAGCGAGAGAGTTAGAGAGAGCTGTGAGAGAGAGCGAGAGTGAGCCCCAGAGCTAATAAGTGCGCGGGAGTTCGCCGTGTGCCCTATCTAGGACACACGGCAAAGATTTTTTTTCTTTTTTTTGTTTTCAAATTCATCTTTGAAGTGTGCCACAGATCTTAGCATACGGCAAACATATAAATTTCGCCGTGTGCCTAAACCTGAACACACGGCAAATACTTTAAAATGAATTTCTGTTATTTCATGTAGTCAACTAATTTGTTTTTAAAACATATTTCACTAAATTTAATGAAATGTATATTGAAAAATATTACCAAACTCTCTAAACATTGCATATGAAATGCTTCTTTGAAATTTTTTATTATTTTATGCATATATAGCTCAATTTCATTATTTTCACTTAAATTCTAATATTACTAAAAAAATTAAAAAAATGGCAAACAAGTCCAAAAAATTGCCATAATTGAACACGAACTACTTCACGTGGTTTATTGCCTATAAAAAAAATTTGGAACACAAATTATAATTTGAACATCATTTCGCGTACAGATGTAACTCCAATCTTAGAAACTATATAGATCTTTTTCGGAGAAACTCAAGTTTGTTAAGCAGCGTTTGTCAAAAAAATGAGAAATACTTTCAAAATTTTACCATAGCCTCCTTGCATGATATTATGACTGCTTGACAAATTTCATAACTTTCAGACTACATTTCGATTTTATGGAATTTATAAAACTCTAAGCCACAAGTTCGATTATTAGTAAGTTCGTAGCATTTTGTTTATTTTGCCGTGTGTCAAGGTAGTGGCACACGGCAGGCTCCATGTGTGGCACACGGGAAAGAGGTCGATTCGCCGTGTGCCTAACGGGGGCACACGGCAAAATATGACGGCGTCGACTGATCGTGATCGTCGGGCCACGTGGCGCTATGTTTGCCGTGTGCCTCCATGTGGCACACAGCAAAGAGGTCGATTCGCCGTGTGCCTAACGGAGCCACACGACAAAATATGACGGCGTTGACCAGCCGTGAACGTCGGGCCACGTGGCGCTATCTTTGCCGTATGCCGGTCTTTGGCACACGGCAAAGAAATCGGTTGGCCGTGTGCTGAGGTTAGAGCACATGGCAAAGCCTCCTTTCGCCGTGTGCTTTATTTTGGCTGTGTGTTCTGTATTTGGTCCACGGCAAAGGCTCTCTTCGCCATGTGCCCGATGATTTGCGCACGACGAATTTTGAGGCACACGGCGAATTACTGGTTTCCCGTAGTCCGTGTATTTTCAGTCGTTCAACAAGGTTTTTTCCACTCAGCCACAGGGAAAATGTGTGGAAAGGTGTAGTGGCAGTCTGCAGTCATATGCTAAGACCCAGAGGGCACTTTCGTCTAGCTTTGCCTTTGCACGTAAGTGCAATGTACTAATCTGCCTTTACGTGGGGGCAACAGATGCTTCTCGGAATATTATGATTTGGTTATCATTCTTGTCTTGTCAATTTCCACGTACGGCACTGTCGAAAGGTCGTTGTATCATTGCTGTTATATCTACACACAGTAATAGTACCAGACTACCAGTTCTGGTTGGTGATGACTACCCTAAGTAACTAATAATAAATTTCTCCAATATAATCTAAATTACGTACTATCCTATATGCCGAAAAATAATGTATATATATATATAATAGTTGTAGTTATTTAGTACCGGTCACAGCGTCCGGTACTAAATATACTATCTCTTGGAAAAAATATATCCACATGTACTGGGGTTCGAACTCATAATCTGTGACCTCGCATGTAATCTCCTCTACCATCCCACCCACACAACACATGTGAGTGTACTAAAGATGCTATCTTTTTAAAGTAACCAGGACAGACCATTTAGTACGGGGCCAAGACCATTTAGTGCCGGGCCGTAACACCACCATGTACTAAATGCCACAATTTAGTACCGGGTGGTGTTATAACCCGGTACTAAATGGCTTGGGGGCCCGGGAGCTATTTAGTACCGGGTCATAACACCAACCGGTACTAAATGATCCCTGGGGACACTGTGCTATAGAACCGGTACTAAATTGGTATTAGCACCGTGTTTAAAGTAACCAGTACTAAATGGAGGTGGACGAATGACTCTTTTTCTAGTAGTGTATAATTCTAACTAATTATCTTAGTTTTCTATGCTAGATTTAGTGGGAGGTGGATTGCGGAGGTTGTAACCGAAGAAGGTATATATATATATGTGGACGAGGGGTGAAATATCACCGGCGACCCGTACGTGGTCGCAAGTTTAGGAGAGGTCGCCAACGTCTAGAGGGAGGAGGACGGTGCGCGGAGAGGGTACGGTGGAGGCGCAGGAGTACACAGATGGAAATATGTCAAACATGACCTTATATATGTTCAGCTCTCTCCTTCCTTAACAGTAGGGGGTCTCTCTTCTGTTTTTCCGTTGATAACAAAAAAAGATGTGTTGTGATGCGATGTTATGATTATACCAATATACATCCACGTGCTGGATGCATGCTGCGTGGTACGTGTTATAATTGCTTTCCTTCATACTTCCACTTCGCAACAGTTTGATCCAGTCCATATTGTCAACGTATATTGCTTTTCGCTGCGTTCTGCTAAGAGATAAGATCGATAGACTTCTAAAGTGTTTCGCACTGTTCCACGCGAATGTTCATGCATGCCGATGACCAAAGATATATATATATATATATATATATATATATATATATATATATATATATATATATATATATATATATATATATATATATATATATATATAGAACACAAAGTGATCGATCAGTTGATACCTATCCAAAGCTAGTATTGAAGGTCCATATACTGCAAGTGCGAGTTGAAGGTCGATCGAGACACATCGACTGACCTGTCCCGCTAGCTGCCTCTGTCGACGACTTTAATTTGTCAATCTCTAATGGACTGTAGATTTCATGATCATCATTAGATGATGATAAACTGACTAGGATGGCACCTAGAATTGACTGCTGTGGTTTTTTTTACACGTAAAGGAAAACAGATCATGGATCATTTTCGATCTTTAGTTGATAGTTTCTGATTTGTTTGAAAGAGAGATACTTAGGGGACAAGTATTGCAAAATTGTGCACTCAACAGAACTAGATATTTCTAGTAACTTTGATAAGCATCTTCACGGTTGTCAATGATTCAGCCACTGTTCATGTTGCAATCGTCAACCTTACATTGTTTGGTCAAATGAAATAGAGGATTATCTTGAACTTAGGAACGAAAATATTACTCAACCGTTTGTGTAAGTTTATGAAAAAAAATTAAAATGGAGGAATTTCAGAATTTGTCTTACAATAAAAACTAAATGAGACTATTTGGGTCCGTACACTGATAGTGGCACAAGGTTTAATTTTCCGCTGGTTGGCTTTAATTAAACATGAGCTGCCGCTAGCAGCGCCTAAGCTGCACCAATGGTTCGCCCTTGTTTAGATGTATAAAATTTTGGCTGTAAAACACTGTAGTATTTTCGTTTGTATTTGATAATTATTATCCCGCGATGGGTTAACTAGGCTCAAAAAATTCGTCTCGCAAATTATTGACAAACTGTATAATTAGTTATTTTGTTTAACTACATTTAATACTTCATGCATGCGTTCAAAGATTCGATGTGATGGGAAATTTTGTGAAGTTTTGGAATTTTGAAGACATCTAAACAAGGGGTCGTTCTTGACCCTGCGAACACCTGAAGTTTGCACATGCATAGGGAATTGAACAGAGCAGCACAGTGCATAATAATGTCATGAACAGCCCAAGATACACTCGGTGTTTGTTTAGATGTCACATTTCACACTCAGCATTGCGCAGTGACATTATATATCTATATATAAAGGGCAAACCACACGCAAACAGCTTATTCCAAAACCTTTTGCAACACAGTGATAAACTAAAAAGCTTCTGCACCTCCTGGTTAGTGCATGACCACGTTCGGATGATCTTTATGTCCCCCCTTCTGTCTTGTGTTCTTGATATATATATGTATACACTTGTTTAATGCTGGGATTTGTTTTGGATATTTATTATTTAATCGATCACTTTGTGCCGCAAAAGACTCACCTTTGCAACTGATGATCATGCATATGGTGCAGTTGAGATGTGCATCGCATCTTGCAAAGATGTAAAGATTCATCATTCATAGTCTCATAGATGCTAGATGCTTGATTATGAGGAATTTTAGTGATTAGATTCTTTAGGGCATAGCTTCTTTCCATATTAAAAATGTTTAGAGGACAACTATGTGCACGAGGTGCCCACGATCGCAGGGTATTTAGGCTGAGGTTAGTTCATAAAGGAAACTTCACTTAAGGCTTAAGCCAAGCAAGATATAAGAGAGCTAAGATCTGCCAGCTCGACCGAGCTCAACCGAATATGTCGTGGTGCTGTGAACCACAGCCGGGTGGCGGAAGGCACCCGCCTAAGCCCAGAGGGTGTGTACTCGGGGGTTAGCTAGTCCTAGTTCGATCTCGCACAAGAACACGATGAACACCAAGGATTTAGAGTGGTTCGGGCCGCCGAAGCGTAATACCCTACGTCCACTATGTGTTGTATTGCCTTGCCTCGAGAGAGTCTGCGAGTGCTTGGGCGAGCCTGTGTGTGTGATCTTGTCTGCCTGTTCTGTACAGCGAGCGCTTCCCTTTTATATCTCAAGGGAGGCACGTACATGGCTGTTGGGTCCCCGACAGGTGGGCCCAATGATGTAGTATAAAAATAACGTACTGTTCACACATTATGGCGTCGCAGGCAAAGGAGATCTTTCACCGGATATCTTTGCCTGCTCTTGGAGTCCCCCGTTCAGCATGTCCAGGCGCTGTCTTGTCAGAACGGCGCCAGGCGTAGCCAGCGGCGTCACCTGCCACGTAGCTGAACGGGTCGTGTAGCTTGCGGCGTAGGTGGCATGATGGAAAAGTGTCGTGCCGTCGTATCCAATTAATGCGGCAGACGGGCTCTGCGCGGGTGCGGCTCCACTGTGTATCTTGGTAATACGCGATGCACAGTGGGGCCTAACAAAAGGCTGCCCCGCGTGCTGTGGTGGCAGAGTACGCCTCAACCACCAGCATTGAATGTGGTAGGCGGGTGAGTCTTCCAGCAGAAGGCTCGCGCCCAAACTCGTGCCTCCGGGACACGTGGCGGCTCCGGACCACCACGTGGTATGGGAGGTCCGGATGGACGCAGGAGGTCCCGGACCCCTATGGGGGGTCCGAGGCCTCGGCTGTCGACACGGAGCTTCCCTTCCTTAGGGGCACGTGGCGTCTCCGGACCCATCCCCGGGCGGGGAACAGGTCCGGGGCCATTGGCCTGGTGAGGAAGGAGCCTGGTCCGTGGGCCTGGCTACTCCGTCCTTTGCGCGTAGTTACGGATAACTACGCGGGTCATGTCTTGCTGCAGTAGGAGTGGGTATCCCTGCTATAGGTACCGACAGTGGCCCCCGGGCCCACCTCGGGGGAGGTACGAACCCGTAGGTGGGGCCACTACTGCGACTTGGCTCTGCATAGCTTGAAGCTTCCTACTGCAGGGGACTTGACCGGCTTTGGCCATCTATCGGGTTGTTTGTTGCCACATCGCATCGCAACGGCTTACTGACTCATGGCCCCCACATACAGTGGTTCACCTCGTCTCGCGCGCGATGCTCGGCATTGTTGCGGCCGGAATAAACGGGATATTTACTATCGGCGCAGTTCCCGAAAAGCTCGGCCACGCCAGCGCTTAATAGACGCACGTCAGCTCAGCTTCCGCCTCGCTTCGCGCGTGGGCGACAGTTCAGATCCCATCTTTTCACACCTTTGTTGGTTACCCGCTCACCCCGACAGGTGGGCCTGGGCCCCCATGTCATGGACTGGGCGGTTAACACCAGGTGCAGGCGTCGCTTGAATTCTGGCGACGGTTCCGGGGCGCGTTGGTTGAGTCAGGCTTTATAATGGGACGAACCGTATACCGCGGTTACTTTCCCGCATTCGCCTTCTTCCTTCCAACCTTTGCGCCCCTTTGCCTTCGAGCTTTCCTTGCATCTTGCTCCCCCACGTAGGCTGCCCCTCACCTCCACCGAGAGATGGCATCCCTTGTTCATCCCCGCCGCTTCCAGACCGAGGAAGAGTTGAACACGGTGCGCCGCCTGCTCGGGTGGAGTGCACAGGAGACCGGCTGGGGGGGGTCCGAGCAGGCTCGGTTCCCCTTGGCAACCTCCGCGCCAAGGAGTTTGTGCTATTCACCTCGCACATCTCCACCGGCGTTCCTGCTGCTGCTGCTGGAAGACTTCGGCCTCCAACTTCAGCACCTGACGCCCCACTCCCTCCTCCTGATGTCCATCTTCGTGCATTTGTGCGAGATGTTCATGGGAGTGCGGCCCTACGTCATCCTCTTCCGCTACTTCTTCATCCTGGTGAGGTCCGGAAGGAGCAAGGACGAAGTGGGGGGGTACTACTTCCAGATGAGGAGTGACCTGCCGACTCCTTACATTCCCGGCCTTACTGGCGGGAAGTGGGAGGAGTGGCGTAGGGATTGGGTGATCGCCACCACCGAAGCCAACGAGCGCCTCGCCCTGCCGACCGAGGGGCCCGCCACCGATCGTGCCTCCTGGAGGGCCAAGCCGTCCCTGCAGCCGGAATTCGACTCTGTGCTGGGCAAGATCAGGTCGCTGGCAGAGAGCGGCCTCACCTCGTGGCACGTGCTTGGAGATTTCCTGAAGCGCCGGATCGCCCGCCTAAAGCAGCGGCCGCGCCCTGCTTGGAGCTTCACCGGCCTCAACGACTGCAGCAGGACCCACCGCGGAGAGGGGAGCGACCTGACCCAGGAAGCCTTGGAGGTCCTGGTGCGGGCCGTGATGGGGGACGCCTTCATCCCGGAGAACCTGATCCTCCCTCAGGGTATTGTTCCCCTCTGTGAGGACTCCGCGAGGGTGGCGGTGCTGGCTACCCTGCCAACTCTTGACGACGGGGGGCTGGCCCCACGCCAGACCGGGGGCGATCCGAACCGTGGGCTCCGGATCCCCGGCGCATCGGGGGATCAAGCTACACTGAGCACCGCGGGGTCCGGCACCACCACAAAGGGGAAGCAGGCCGTGGCCAGTAGCGCCGCCACAGCCGGTTCCAGCCAGGTACAGGGCAGCTCTGGTGCATCGTCGGGGGATGCAGGCCGGCGTAGGCTACTCAGGGGTGACGGGACACCAGTCACGGAGCCCGCCACGAAGCGTCAGAGGACCGCTGAGGGCGCGGGCCAGGGTAGCTCCCGGGCCACCGGCCCTCGCGGGTCCTCCGGGGCAACTGCGCCGCCACCATCGCCGCCGAGAGATTCCTCCCGCCGGCAGCAACAGCAGCAGCCGCGGGAGCAGCTGCAGCGGGCGAGAGAGCGGCAACAGCAGCAACAGGTTTAGCCCCGAGTTGCGCACGTGCCGCAGCCACGGGAGTAGCAGCAGCAGCAGGAGCAGCCCCGGGTTGTGCCTACATCACCGCCGCGGGAGCAGTAGCAGCAGCAGGGGTGGAGGTCGGGCCTCCGAGGACGCTGGGTACCCGGCACTTCTGGGTTAGTGTTACTCTGCTTTCTTCCCCTATGCTAGATGCTCTGCTTTCTTCCCCTGTGCTAGGTGCTCTGCTTTTTGCTGAAGGCTTCTCCGCTTTGTTGCTAGGGCTCCTCACCCCAGCAGTTCTTCTACCATCGCCGGCTCGTCGGCTGGTGCCCAGGCGACCGCGGCCTTGGCGGCGACAGCAGCAGCGACGGCGAGTGTGAGATCCTCAGGTACAGTGACCTCTGCCAGCCCAGTGGTGCTCGATGCTGTGCTGACAGGCGCGTCATTACTAAACTCAGCAGCACCTAATTCTGCAGCGGCGGGGGCGCCTGTGACGGGCGCGGCAGATGCAGCGGCGGCGGAGGCGCCGGTGCTGGGCGCGGCCGCACCCGACGCAGCGACGGCGGAGGCGCTGGTGCTGGGTGCAGCCGCATCGGACACGGCGGCGGCGGAGGCGCCGGTACTGGGCGCAGCCGCACCCGACGCAGCGACGGCGGAGGCCCCGGTGCTGGGCGCAGCCGCACCCGACGCAGCGACGGCAGAGGCACCTGTGCTGGGCGCAGCCGCACCCGACGCAGCGACGGCGGAGGCACCGGTGTTGGGCGCAGCTGCATCCAACACAGTGGCGGCAGAGGCACCGGCGCTGGGCGCAGTCGCACTTGGCGCGGTGGAGGCGGAGGCACCGGTGCTGGGCGCAGCCGTATCCGACATGGCGGCGGCAGAGGCGCCGGCGCTGGGCGCAGTCGCACCCTGCGCGGCGGAGGCGGAGGCACAGGTGCTGGGCGCCGCCGCACCCGACGCAGCGGCGGCGGAGACGCTGACGCCGGGCACTGCCGCACCTGATGCAGCGGCAGAGGTGACGCCGGAGACGAGTGCTGCAGCGGAAGCTCCCACCTCCAGCTCCGATCCTGTTGCGGAGGAGGAGTTGGAGGTGGTCTTTGGCAGGCACCTCCTGCAGCTCCAACTCCCGGAGGAGGAAGCAACTCCCCTTCCCTAGGTGCTCACTCAGGTCCGGCGGTCGATAGTGGAAGCAACTTCCTCCACCGAGGCGGCCTTCCGGCGGGAGTGGTCTGCCCTGGAGAGCGAACGCCAGCGTCTCTCCGACTGGCACACCCGCCTGGAGGCGCACACGAAGGCAGAAGCTTCCCGTGTTGCGGAAACCCGGTCAAAGCTCAAAGCCGACCAGGAGGCCTATCGAGCCAACCTTCTGAAGGTGTTCAATCGGGAGCTTGCAGTATCGAGCCGGGAGAAGGCCCTGGCCCAGCGGGAGGAGACTTTTGCCTTGGAGGTTGTTGGCTTCGCAGCTCAGCGGTCCGACGTCAAGACTCGCCTCGCGGCTCAGCAGTCCAAGCTGGAGACTCGCAGCCAGGGCTCGAGGTCTGGAGGCAGGAGCTCGACGTCTTCTCTGCGACTCTGCAGGGATGGCACGAGCAATTGCAGGAGAGAGCCAGCAAGCTGACTGTCGCCGAGGAGGATATGGAGGAGGGCCGGAAATCCCTCGCCAAGCGGGAGGCCCACGCCACCGGCATAGAGAAGGAACTTGGGCGTCAGCGGGACTCCCTCAAGAAGTTGAAAGAGTGGTCGGAGAAGAGGAAGGCCGAGCTCGAGGAGAGGTCCCGTGAGGTGGAGGTGGCCAAGGCAGCTCTGGACACCCGGGTGCAAGAGGCGGTCCAGGAGGCAGTCCGGAAGCACCAGGAGGACCAGCACGTGGAGGCCCAGCGGATCGCTGACTGGGCGACCGAAGCGATCCTAGCGCTAGTGCCACTTGGAATGAGCCCAATCCAGGTGGCGGAGCCACCAGCTTCGATAGCTGACGCCCTCCCAGTGCTGAATTCTGCTTCGGATAGGCTCCAGCGTCTGGGACCGGTCCTTGCTGGCCAGCGCGAAGCCGAGGGTCGCGAGTTGATCCGGATGGTGGCGGAGCACATCCTGACCTGCCTCCGGAGCCACGACCCGGCCATCTCGCTGACGCCCGTGGTCGATGGTCCTGTAGCGGAGATGGAGGCCGCCGCTCGGGACAGCGTGCGGGAGGTCGTCGACTTGGTTGCCGCCTACTTCAAGCGGGAGCCTGCAGACCCTTGAGCTGGGCATTGCATCTTTGTATCTTTTGCATTATGTAACAAACATTGCACTAGTTGAAAATTTGAAATAGAAGAAAACTTCAACTTAGCTGTTTGTCAGTTGCAATTGCTGGTTTGTAGTATACAGCACCCCGGCGCCCTGGCCCCCTGGCGGATAGGTTCAGTTGTTTGGACCTGTCTGCCACCTGAGCCGTAGACATACCTTGGGCATAGGTGTCATATAGTTTGCAAGCTGCCGCGTAGCAGAAAGACTATAGAGAAAAGAATCAACTTGTTCGCATGGTAGTAATGATACCGCGACTTAGCTGCTTGACGTATGCAGATGTCGTGGCATAAAGCGAATGCCCCGGCCCCTTGGGAGATAGTCTCAGTTATTTTTGAGTCTGTCTACCACCGAGACTGGATCTTGATCTGCATGAAATCTTTGAAGCGGATGCCGGGACCCCTTAGTAGGTAGGCTCAATGGTTTGAGGCTGGTTACCATCAGTCAGGGCTTAACCCGTGTACCACTTCAAAGTTACAGCTTAGTAGCAGGCCCGCGAGACTCATTCTGGACCGGTCCCAGGCTATTACCAGGTCCGGGGCTCTAGATGCACAGGTCCAGGTAGCTCAGTGCTTGTTACAGAGTGGTGGAGTGCGTAGGCTTAGGGTGCGGGACCAGGCTAAGGTGCTACACAGGGCTCCGGACCACTCCAGGAAACAGCACGATCTTTCCGGACCTGTCTTCGACGTCCCAGACCCTTCACAGCAGTGGGTGAGGTTACTTTGTCGTATTCGACCCTTTGAGATATGGAGCTGGACATGCCGTGTAGGACTTAGGAAGCCAACTCTTGAGCTAGAAGGAGGTCTGAGCCCCTAATTACCCGGCTCCAGGTACTAGAGCACTCGTTACAGGGCGGTGGAGTGTGTAGGCTTTTGGGTGCGGAACCGGCTAAACGGCTACACAGAACTCCGGGCCACCCCAAGAAAAGAGTACCCCCTCTCCAGAGCAGGTCCCTAGGGGTTCGGACCTCTCCCCAGCAGCAAGATGGTCCGGTATCTGTACGGCAATCCAGCAACTCAATACAGGTCTTAGTTGTAGCGACAAGAGTGGAAGTCCACACAGGGGTTAGAAAAGTAAAATTTCGAGAATCAGAATGCGAAATCAAATTTTGACACAAAGACAGAACTGGGAGAAAATCTTTCCTTTGCAATCTTGATGTACATGGCTTGCGCGATGGATGCCAGAGGCCGGGTTTACGAGGTCGGACCTCTACCGCTCTGAGCCGCGCGTTAGCCGACGGTGCGATGGATGCCAGAGGTCGGGTTTACGAGGGTGGCCCCCAACCGCTCTGGGCCGCACGTTAACTCTATCTTATTACAAAGGAAAATTTTATTTCCCTGCTCTGCCTAGGAGTAAAACTTACGTAGATGCTCTATGTTCCATGGGTTGGGCAGCGGCACTCCATCTTCTGTGGCGAGGCGAACGGATCCGGGCCGGCATACCTCTGTAACCTTGAAGGGCCCCTCCCAGCTGGGGGAAAGTTTGTGGAGCCCTGCTCGGCTCAGGATCCGTCTGAGGAAGAGGTCGCCAGCCCGGAGCTCCCTACTGTGCACGAACCGTTGATGATAGCGCCGGAGCGCCTGGTTGTAGCGTGGATTTCGGATTGCTGCTCGCCATCTTCGTTCGTCAACGAAGTCCACGTCGTCACGCCGCAGCTGCTCCTGCATGGATTCGTCAAAAGCTTGGACCCGTGGTTTTTCACCAGGATATTCAACAGAGCACACAGCCCAGGTTGGGCGCCATAGGTGGGATGCCGCCGGGATTGCTAGCTTCGAGGTGCTAGCTTGATCCCCTTCACCCAGTTCGGCAGGCTGGGCGGTAGGTCTCAGCAGCCGTCTTTCGAAGATGCCCTCGGGCACGGGTGCCCAGGTAGATGCTCTTGCGGAGAGATCATCTGCTGCTGAGTTGAGTTCGCGGGGAACATGTTGCAGTTCCAGGGCGTCGGAGTCCTTCTCGAGCTTCCTCACGTGCATGAGGTATGCCGCGAGCTGGGGATTGTTGCAGTTGCAATCCCCTCGGACCTGCTTGATGATTAGCTGGGAATCCCCCTTCACCAGAAGCTGCCGGACCCCCAATGAGAGGGCTTGTGTCAGGCCAAAGATCAGAGCTTCGTACTCCGCCATGTTGTTGGTGGCCTTGAACTCAAGGTGCACCATGTACTTCAGCTAATCTCCGTTTGGGTCGATGAGGACCACACCAGCTCCGGCCCACTTCTCGCGGGCGGACCCGTCGAAGAAGAGTGTCCAGTAGGGCTCGGTGAAGACTGGTGTCCTGATTTCCGGCTCCGGGGGTCCGGCGTTAACGTCCGGACCCCCAGAATTGCTTGGGGAAGGAGTCCACTCCGCTATGAAATCAGCCAGGATCTGGCTCTTGACTGCATGGCGAGGCTGGAAGTCCAGTTGGAACTCAGCCAGCTCTGCCGCCCACTTGGCGATATTGCCTGTGGCATTGGAGTTGTGCAGGATCGCTCTTAGCGGGTAAGAGGTCACTACGACAACTTGGTGTGCCTGAAAGTAGTGGCGCAGTTTCCTGGACGCAATAAGTATCGCATAGATAAGCTTATGCGTCTCAAGATACCTGGCCTTCGCCTCGTGGAGGACTTCGCTGACGTAGTAAACTGGCTTTTGGACGGTCCGGACCCTAGTTACCGGGTTCGGCTCGCCCTTATCCACCACATCAGGTCCTTGGGCCCCCAGCGGTTCTGGGTTCCCACTGGGACTAGGCTCCTCCGGACCCGCTTGTGCGGGATCTGGACCTTCAAGCTGGGGTGAGGCTGACGGGCCCCCGTGTCTAGGGTCCGGCTCACCATCCTTGGCCGGGGAGACCCTGGTGTTCCCCTAGTGAGCTTGCTCCGTCCTTTCGGCGACCTGCACCATGCTGACTGTCTTCGCAGACGCAGCAAGATACAGAAACAACGACTCACCGGGCTCTGGAGCCACCAATACTGGCAGCGAGGTGAGGTGCTGCTTCAGTTCCTGGAAGGCCTGTTCAGCCTCTTCGGTCCAAGAAAATGGACCGGACCTCCTCAATAGCTTGAAGAAGGGAAGGGCCCTCTCAGCCAGCCTCGATATGAAGCGGCTAAGAGCAGCGAGAGATCCAGTAAGCTTCTGGACGTCCTTGATGCGGCCAGGAGGCCTCATCGCTTCGATCGCCTTGATCTTTGCTGGGTTTGCCTCGATGCCTCTATGTGAGACCAGGAAACCCAGCAGCTTCCCTACTGAGACGCTGAAGATGCACTTCTCGGGGTTCAGCTTCGTGCGCGTGGCGCGGAGCCAGTCGAAGACGAGGGACAGGTCCTCCACTAGTGTTGACCCTACCTTAGTCTTGACCACAATGTCATCGACATAAACCTCAACAATATCTCTAATTAGATTACAGAAGGTTTTGTTCATAGCTCGTACGAACGTGGGTAAGGCATTCCTTAGACCATATGGCATGACAATGTAGCAATAAAGCCCATCTACTGTTACAAAGGCAGTATGCTTCCTATCCTCTCTAGACATCTGAATCTGGTGGAAACCAGAGTATGCATCTAGGAAAGACAAAAGGTCACACCCGGAGGTGGAGTCCACGATCTGATCGATACGTGGAAGAGGATAGGGGTCTCTAGGACATGCCTTGTTGAGGCTGGTGTAGTCGATGCACATCCGAAGCTTCCCGTTGGCCTTTGGGACGACGACCGGATTGGCCAACCACTTAGGGTGGTGGACCTCCTCGATGAAGCCAGCGTGTAGGAGCTTGCGGACTTCTTCGCGGATGAAGTTCTGCCGCTCCATGGACTGCTTCCGAGGCTTCTGGCGCACCGGCGTGGCGTCAGGGTAGATCCTCAGATTGTGCTCGATCACTTCCCTGGGGATCCCGGGCATCTGTGACGGTTCCTAGGCGAACACGTCGACATTTGCCCGGAGGAAAGCGATGAGCGCGTCTTCCTATTTCTCCTCCAGGTTCCCCGCGATGCGGGTGGTCCTGGTGGAGTCCGCTCCAATCTGCACCGTCTTCATGGGAACATGGTCCGGATCGGACGGTTGGACCTTGGGAGCCTTTGCAGGCGCCCTGGGTTGCGAGGTGGACGGATCCCCCTCGGAACGTGCAGTCTCTACCGCCAGGGCATGCAGTCTCTCAACTGCAGCGACGGCAGCGGTGTGGTCGCCCTGCACGGTGAGGACACCGGCAGGGGATGGCATCTTCAGGACCAAATACCCATAATGGGCAATGGCCATGAAGCGGTAGAGTGCCGGTCGGCCAATGATGGCGTTGAACGGGAGGTTCACCTCCGCAACATCGAACAGAACGCTCTCTGTGCGGAAGTTCTCCTCGGTCTCGAATGTGACCTGCAATGTGATGCTCCCCAGAGGGAACACCGGATGTGGGCCCACTCCGGAGAATGGGCGAGAGGGAGTCAGCTTGGACTCCGGGATCTGCAGCTGCTTGAACGCTGCATAGCTGATGACGTTGAGGCCAGCCCCACCGTCGATCAGCACGTGATAGAGCCTCACGTTGGATATGACAGAAGCGGTGACTAGAGGTAGTACACCAGCTCCGGCCATATTCTCCGGGCAGTCGGATGGCCCGAAAGAGATGGTGGTGTTCATCCACCTCTGGTGCGGCGCCGCCTTCGGGACCCCCGGCTTCACCGAAAGGACCTCTCGGCGAAGGGTCTTCACGTCCCGCCGGGAGACAAGCTCCCAGCTTCCGCCGTACATTACGTACAGCTTCTTGCGGCAGTCGCCGTTGTCGGAATCGGAGTCGTCGTCGTGGTAGACGCCCTTCAGCTCCCGAGCAGGGGACTGGTACCCCAGCTCCTTCTCCCCAGCAGCGGCTCCGTTGTCGGAGGCTTTCTCCTTGCCAGGCCGCTGGCGAGGAGGGGGTGAACTGTCCTTGGAGGACTGCTCACGCCGCCCACTGACCCGCTTCGCGAGCTTCTGGATCTCACGGCAGTCAGCGGCACTGTGGCGAGCGGTGGGATGCACTGGGCATGAACCTCCACTTCCACCTTGCGGGCGAGGGCGTTTGCCATGTGCATTCTGGCCCCCAGCCGCTGCTGCCGCAGCCGGTGCCACTGCTGGCGCTGCTGCTGCAATGACTGGTCCGCCAGAATGCGGTTCCCCACGGCTCCGATTCTTGTTCTTCTTCTTCTTGCCACCGCCCTGAGCGGTAGCACCGGAGCCGCCAGCCTTGGCGTCTCCGTCTTGTGGGGCTGAGTGCCATGCATGGCCCTCAGCGGCCCTGGCACACTTGTCTGCCAGGGAGAAAAGCATAGTGACGCTTTCCACCTCGTGCGTCGCCAGCTTCTCGAGCATCTTCTCGTCATGTACCCCCTGGCGGAAGGCAGTGATAATAGATGCATATGAGATACGAGGAATAGTACCCCGTACCTTGGTGAAGCGCGAGATGAAGGCCCAGAGCGTTTCTCCGGGTTTTTGCCTCACGGCGTGAAGGTGTGCCTCCACACCATGCTGCTGGTATGCACTGGCGAAGTTCGCTGTGAACCTCGCACAGAGCTCTTCCCAGGACTGGATCGTCCCAGGTGTGAGGTTCATGAGCCAGGTCCAGGCTGGCCCAGACAAGGCTACATGAAAGTAGCTCGCCATGACGGCGCCGTTACCACCAGCCGCTGTGATGGCGGTAACATACACCTGCAGGAATTCCGACGGGTTAGTGGTACCGTCGTACTTCTCCGGCAGGTGCGGGCGGAACTTGGACGGCCATACCACGGCGCGGAGGTGCTCCGCCAGTGCAGCACAGCCCACCCCAGCCACTGGTGCGCCTGACTGTATCCTGGCGTTCACCGGGGGCTTGGGCGCCACCACGTCCAAGTCGGCGTTGAGGTTGCGCCCTCAATGTTAAGACGGCGCTCTCGCGCCCTCTCGACGGAGATGCGGGCATCCACTCCCGCGCGCCGGCGGTTAAGCTCCGCCCGCAGGTCTTCTGTTCGTGCACCCCTCACGGTGGGGGAGCGCACGGACACCGACGCACCACCCTGACGTTGGCGGTAAGGTACTACCGCGTTGCCGGGCGGAGGTCGTTGCCCAGTCCTTGCAGAACTGGGGGAGGCCTGAGCCAGGTGGAGGAGACGGTCAACGTCGTCCCGCCACTGCCTCAGGGCGTCTGGTGAGGCTACCTCAGCCGGGGGGTTGCGAAGCAACTCCCTAGCCGCTGCCAGCGCTCCGCCGCTCGCAGCTTGTGAGGGGGCCCTTGATGGGCGCCCTGACTCTTGCCGGCGAGCAGCGCGCGCCGCCGCTGACGGTGGCTGCTCCACAGGCACAGTTGCCCCTGGAGCAGGAACGTGAGAGGCGTGTGGCGTGGAGGACGCCACACCCTCTGTCATCTCCACGTCGTCCACACAAACCATCAAGACGAGGAAGAGATGAACTGCGACCAGCTAAAGCGCCCCTACCTGGCGCGCCAAATGTCGTGGTGCTGCGAATCACAGCCGGGTGGCGGAAGGCACCCGCCTAAGCCCAGAGGGTGTGTACTCGGGGGTTAGCTAGTCCTAGTTCGATCTCGCTCAAGAACACGATGAACACCAAGGATTTAGAGTGGTTCGGGCCGCCGAAGCGTAATACCCTACGTCCACTATGTGTTGTATTGCCTTGCCTCGAGAGAGTCTGCGAGTGCTTGGGCGAGCCTGTGTGTGTGATCTTGTCTGCCTGTTCTGTACAGCGAGCGCTTCCCTTTTATATCTCAAGGGAGGCGCGTACATGACTGTTGGGTCCCCGACAGGTGGGCCCAACGATGTAGTATAAAAATAACGTACTGTTCACACATTATGGCGTCGCAGGCAAAGGAGATCTTTCACCGGATATCTTTGCCTGCTCTTGGAGTCCCCCGTTCAGCATGTCCAGGCGCTTTCTTGTCAGAACGGCGCTAGGCGTAGCCAGCGGCGTCGCCTGCCACGTAGCTGAACGGGTCGTGTAGCTTGCGGCGTAGGTGGCATGATGGAAAAGTGCCGTGCCGTCGTATCCAATTAATGCGGCAGACGGGCTCTGCGCGGGTGCGGCTCCACTGTGTATCTTGGTAATACACGATGTACAGTGGGGCCTGACAAAACGCTGCCCCGCGTGCTGTGGTGGCAGAGCACGCCTCAACCACCAGCATTGAATGTGGTAGGCGGGTGAGTCTTCCAGCAGAAGGCTCGCGCCCGAACTCGTGCCTCCGGGACACGTGGCGGCTCCGGACCACCACGCGGTATGGGAGGTCCGGATGGACGCAGGAGGTCCCGGACCCCTATGGGGGGGGGGGGTCCGAGGCCTCGGCTGTCGACACAGAGCTTCCCTTCCTTAGGGGCACGTGGCGTCTCCGGACCCATCCCCGGGCGGGGAATAGGTCCGGGGCCATTGGCCTGGTGAGGAAGGAGTCTGGTCCGTGGGCCTGGCTACTCCGTCCTTTGCGCGTAGTTATGGATAACTACGCGGGTCTTGCATTGCTGCAGTAGAAGTGAGTATCCCTGCTAAAGGGTACCGACAGAATATACCGATCGAAAGATCCTATGTACAATATCTTATTCATAAAAAAATCGATCATGTACATTATTCAAGTCGAGCTTGGGCAGACATTTACGTACAAATTTTACCTACATACTCTTTATAGAAATGTTATTTTATCAATACACGTCTTTTTTCTTTGGTATGAAGCCGTTCCGCACCGTTCAAATGCACACAGACAGTTATAATATTTGCCATCCAAACAACAGGTCGTAGGCCTTGGATCTAGCTTTCGCAGGGAATTTAATATCACATAAGCATAGAAAGATGTCAGGCTTATGTGGTACAAAATTTTCACCCGGCTTAGACTGTATGAACTGTACTCAAAATACGATGTGATGAAAATGTAACACCCCCGCCACCCCCCTCCCCCCCCCCCCCCCCCCCGAAATTTAGGTTCGTAGTATTAGTACTATACAATGTGGTTCATTTGATAGTACTTCTATATATATTGTGTCAATCATATATTGCAAATTAAGAGTATGATGTGCATATGAATTGTAATTCAATATCTACGATTTACTTTAAAGTATGACATGCTGTGTTGATTAAAGATTTTAAAGTCTGACCTATACTAGTAGAAGATTACTACTACAAAAACGAGATGTAGAAATACCCCTCCTTTTATTCCCAGGAGTGGGTTAAAAGATAACACACTCCTATAAAGGGAGCGGGGCTTGCAGCAACTGACCCGCCCCTGGAATCTCCAACTTATGTCATAGTAAGTAGTGACACCAAATATCAGAACAAGTTCTATGTATTGATCTGATCAGAAAACACTGTATCCCCCAAGGACATGGTTCTGTAAAGGTCTAGGAATATTTTCTTACTAATTAGTACCTTGCAACGTCTGCTATTACGGACTTCAGTAGGATCTGGAATTCGTTGTGGCGAATTTGCTATATTGACTTTAGAATTATGCTGGGCATCACGTACCAGCACCGGAGTCACAATAGTTGCTGGGTTAAGCCACCCAGATTTATTTCCATAGGAGTTTTTGGTTTGTTTCCATAAGGATAGAATCTTGTTTCTTAGTGCAACTCCAAGAGATTCTCTATATTCATCCTAACGGCAGGCTTCAAACCGCCGGTCCACCAGCTCTAGCTCCAGCGGAGCCCCGAGCCTCGCTAGACGGATGGCCTCGTCCTGTGGGTTCGGCGCCATCACCTAGCAGCTAGGCGAGCTGCGAGTATAGAGCAACAACACTCAAGATACGCTGCACCAACACATTGAGACATCCCAAGCATGACTGCGTCACACTGGCGAAAGACTCCACGATATGGAGCAGAGGCAGCTGCACTAACAGGAGGAGTGGAGGGCCAACTACCGCTGGACCGGTTTTAACCCTGACCAGCAGTAGTGAGCCTGAAGCTAGCTTAGGGGAGGACCCCCACGAGCGGTAACTTGTATCATGTATTTTTACCGCTTTCAAAATATTGCATGAAACCAAATTTTTTTTTGCAAAACCTAGAAAAACCCATAAAAAAATTGCATAACTAAAAACAAATAAAAACTTGCAAAACTTAGAAAATACCAAAAAAAATATTTTCTTGCTTTAATATGTGTAGTAAGCATGGTTTGAGTTTTCCTTATTGAGATGATGAATAGTTGCTCTGTTAATTTCCTACATATTTTTAGTTATAACTTTGTGCTCTAGCTAATTTTGAGTTCGTTGGCTATAATTCAAACCTTAAGCTTGAAACTTGTGGGTAGCGAAAGCATGATCCAAATCTAAGTTGTTGTGAGCTATAATATGGTTAAATAGAGTTGCTATGATCTTCTCCTATGTGATGGTTGATATCCAGAGTATTTAATTTTAAAAATACAAAAATATAATAAAGTTCCTCGATGATACACAATTCCTATCCAAAGCCATATGCTGTTTTCATTGCAAAACCTTCCACATATGCAACTTGCTATCTCTTTGAATTTTGTCTAATTGTTGTGACCCTTAGTGAGATTCATTTCATACTCCCATGATCAAGATCACATACACGTTTCCACCACATGCAGTGCTTCTACACTAGAATTAAGCAAGCACCCATCCATCCACAAAATAAAAACTGCATGTTACATTATGACACCTCTCTCATCAAAAAGTTACATCAAGGATATGAGGCTATGCAAAAAGGAATAAAAATATGCATACCCAAAGAAGGTATGCCACATACATCATCATGTCAAAAAAAAGAATAAAAGATGCATACCTAAAGAAGGTATGCCACATGCTTCGGCATGTCAAAAAAAAAAGAAAGAAACATAGCCCCTATCCAAAAAGAAAGAAAAAAGAGAGGAATACCGAGTCGGGTTCTTCTCCCACCAGTATCGAATAGAACATGCTCTTCTACCCTTTCCGGGTAGTCGATGGCTATTCACAGCTACTACCTTATAAAAAGGCAGTAGGAACTAGAATGAACAATGCAGTAGCAATAAATGCGGTTCAAAAAACTATCCGTAGAGTATTCATACGTCAATCGAAACCGACTTAGAGGGAAGCAAACGCGAAAGCGGGGGTCGATGCCTACTTGCCATCCACACCAGAATAGATAGAGTTTTCCGAAGAAACCTGCTAGTGGAGGAAGGCGATTCATAACTGCCTTTCGAGCACAACCGTTTCGAGCCGGTAGCAGTGAGTGCGGAAGATTTAGAAACGCTCACAAACTCTGCCTGGGGTGGGGCTACCTATTATTCGTAGGGTCGTTTGAGAATACGCCTCCTCGACGACCAATGGTTAACGGCGGTTCTGTGGAGATCCATGTGTCTACATACCTAGATTCTGTTCATGGATTAACGAAAATGTGCAAGAGCACTCGAAAAGATTCTGGAGGATCCTCGTGATTAGTCACTCTTTTTCCCCATCCCGACCGACGGTCAGAATTTTTTCGAATATGTCCTTCTTTAGATCCCTTCTTTTACTCCGATAGTATTGCGGATCGAAATCGATGCAAACCTAGAGCAATAGCATGGTGAACCAAGAAATCTCCGGGTCCTATTGTTAGGGGACTTACGTGTTGATTGGATGCGGAGGACCAGAAAACCACCCGACCCTGTGGGTCTGTAATGGTCCCATCAAATAAGTGGAGGATTCATTAAATTGGGAAACATGATTCATACAAAAGGAGTTCATACACCATCCATCAAAAATATCTACAAACTTGCACATCTTGATCAAGGTTTATGACTTATTTCTCCTTTGGATCCGGTCTTTGGCTTAGCAAAATATGAGAAGCAAGTATGCCTTCAAATCCTCCATACCTACAGCTCCACAAAACAAAGCTATTAGACATAGGTTGAGGAAGAAAGGCACAATAAAAAGCCTTGGTAAGGAATTATACACATTGAGCGATCCGAGAGATCATCCGAGGAACTTTATAAATTTCTTTTGAAAAACTTTACAAAACCTCCGGATTGACGGTTGAACTAAGGAAAAAAGAAATATGAGCACTCTATGATACCATTTTGACTCTCAACCAACAAAGATGAGGTGAAGCTATAAGCCCCACAAGAGTAAAGTAAGAGGTAAGATCAAGGCCAACTTATTCAAAATCAAGGTAAGAGCAATCGGTTGTGCCTATAGTACAAGTTGGAAATTCAACATTGTAGCAACTCCTGATCAACAACATGAGCCAAATTTTGCTCGAGATGAGCAAAAGTCTAGCTTGGGGGTGTTGTTGACGGTACTTAAGTGCAAAATTTGACCGTCAGCTATACTCACAAAAGAAGGAAAATCATACCTCTTACTCACATATTTGTATCACTAACCTAGCTCCACAGTTGTTTTGGAGAATTTATCATTTCAGGAGTGCAAGTCCGGAATAAAATGAAAACACTGAGAAAACGCAGAAAAAATCGCAGAAGATCGCATCCTATGTTACACATCCAAAAAAGGCCCACATGTCAGAGCAAACAGACCAACCAAGTCCCGGCACCGATGTATCAAAGAAGGGGACCCACCTAACAGTGACCCACGCGAAGGCGGTGGCCAGAGGCGGTGAGGTGGGGCCGGCCGACCCCATGGGTCGGCCGAACCTAGCCCACCTCCCGTCCTGGTGCATTTTGGTAGGAAGCTTGATCTTATCCTCTAGAAGACGGTTGATGATGTTTTCATATGTAAAGATGGCGGAAACCGACCTCAAGAGCTATAAAAGGGGCCTCCCACCACTCACTGAAGACACACCACTTTGGAAGCCTCTCTCTCACACTCTCTTGTGACTTGTACTCCCTAGGGTAGTGGAGCTAGGCTAGCTCTTCATTTCCTTAGCGAATCCAGTCGTCTCGGGGTCGGTGAGCAATCCTCGGCCTTCGGTATGGTTTTGTATTCCGACTATCGTTATGCTATTTATTCAGAGTTCGTTCATGGTTATCTTGCTAAGTTCTTAACTTGCTTTGCCATGATCAGTTTATCATCAAGTTATATTAGTTGCTTACTTAGACCAGATGATCTGGGTAAGGATGTCGGTTCGTTGTGCTTTCGGGCTTGCCTTAATGTCTTAACTGTCCATCCGAAGGGCGGGGGACCCGGGGGCGCTAGGGTAGTGACCTCATATGAGGGCATGGTGCCCGGGCATGCAGGATCCCTTGAATATGACGGTGCTCCACGGTTTGACTGGGGTAGACCGCGGGTGGTGACAGCCCCGTCGGTCCGCCGTGAAGCTACTTCGCGGTTAGCGTACTCCTCGATGTTTGGATATCGTGTAGGAGTTCATGCAAAGATGTAACGGGACCAGATATTCTCCAGTGCGGGACATTTTCCCCGACATCCCTAATTTTCCAGCACCTGCAGCTCTAAGCGTGTGACTAACATAACCTTTGCTTATGAATAGTATACTAGGATCTTTGTTTGCCTATGCTCCCACTAACCTTAGGTGTATTTGTTTATTCTTTATTCATGAGAGTTGGCCGATATGTGTGTGTCACATTACCCTCAATTATCTTTTATCATGACTTACCCCTTATAATCAACAGTTTGCACCTTATCTCATAATATTATGGTTATGTATCTAGTAAACACCTTTACACACCACGTCATCCCTTGGTAAAATATAAATAACGATGCCCTGAATACTTCTGAGTGAAATGCTACAACAGTATATACGTGCACTTGCAGATCCTTCTGTAAATGTTAAGACATACCGCACGGCGTTTCATGGCATCATTGCTATGGACCTAACCCGTTCATGGTCTCACCCGCCCCTACAAATCATTTTTCAGAACATGAAAACAACTCGAAAACAACAAAACAAAAAAGAAAAAAATATCCCTACTAACCGACCACCACCACAAGCCCCTCTCCTATCGAGTTATAATTTTTTTGATGAGATATGCACACTTGCGTAAACCAGGATTCGAACCGTCTACCTCAAGACTCGCGCGTACCTTTCTTACCATCACACTACACAATCAATTGTGACTCTACAGGGTATGCTATTATTTTATATTAATTCTGAAATTGATTTGTAGGGGCGGGTGACGCCATCACCATTGTAGGGGCGGGTGATGCCACCACCCGCCCCTAAAAATATTTTTCTATTTTATCTGAAAATTTATTTAATTGTTTATATATAGCAAAACAAATTAAAAAATGTGAAACTTCTACACTATAGTTATCATAAACTATAGAAATATAAAAAAATTGTGTATATAAAGGTTAAGATTGAGAAAACTTCAAAGTATGACTTGAGTTATATGAGATACTATATAGTTATAGCTATTAGAGAACTTATAATAATTTTTTGGACCATTACATGACCTTAAATGAAAAAGTTGTCAACTATAAAGTTTTAGATCTCGTAATTCTCTACAATTCTGGTATAAAGTTTGACTTCATCCGAGATCATATGAAAAAGTTATGTATTTTTTTTGCTTGAACCATTTGTAGGGGCGGGCCATGCCATCACCTGTCCCTAAAAGTGGATTTGTAGGAACGGATGAGGCCATGACCCATCCCTACAAATGCCACCATTTTTAGGGGCGGTTCATGGCGCCACCCACCCCTAAAAATGCTCTTTTTAGAGGCAGGTGAAGCCATGAACCACCCCTAAAAATGATGCTCATTTTTAGCAGAGGGTAAGGGGGTGACCCGCCCTAAAAATGCTTTTCTAGGGGCGGGTCGGATGCTACAGTAACCCCTCTATTTGTAGCAACGGATGAAATTTTGGTCCGCCCCTGAAAAAAATCGGGGCGTTCCTACAAATCGTTTTTGTAGTAGTGGAAGCTGGTGAAATTGATCCAACATCATATATGAACATATCAAGGGCATCAGCACTAGTATATGCAGCAGGAATAATAGGCAGGAAATTAGAGACAGTGGGGCCTTGCAACAAGCACATATGTTAGAAAAATCGTCGTAAAGATACAATTTTGTTCCTAATTAGTTGTTTCAAAATTACTGCAAAGATTGTCACGGTGAAATGGAACTTCGGGATTATGGCTACTCGACTACTCCTTCAAACAATACCCAAGGCATGTGAGATTGAGGTGTGAACGGGAATGTCCTTTTGTGTGTGTGTGTGTGTGGCCTCGTCTTGTTCATACTCAATGCGGAAGCTGCAAGCATTATGCGCTCAAGCAGCTGATGAGCGATCTATGTGATGCTTTTGAACCAGCTGTTAAAATCTCGTTTTCACAATTTACCCCACCAAGATCTGCACCTCTGTAGCACCAGAATTGAAGATCGATCGAAAAGGCCCAAAAGGGGCAAGGTCTTCCGACATGTGCACGCCCGAACGATGACGACCCCATGCAGGGAAAAAGCAGCCGGTACAACGGATAAGACGAAGGGCTGCGTCAGGACGTCGAGTCGTCGCCACAAAAGCAGAAGACAACGCATATGAACGTCACCGTCTTCCTCTCTCCACCCTCCTATGTTCCACGACCTCTCTCTCTCTAGGAGCTTTCTGTGCGTTGCTTTCCCTTGCTGCTGCTGGTCCTGATCCTTTCCCTGGCCGTCCTGTCCACGCATGATGATGGACGAACAGCGCCGGCCATCATCCATCGACGATATCCAGCTCGCAGCGCCGCAGGAACATTAATCGTCCCCTCGTGCTGGTCGCAAGATTTGGCCAAATCTTTCGGCTACACCGTCGCCATCTCTGGAAGGCTCGCTGGTTCCGTCTGGTCCATGTCAATTGTCAAGCCATTCGGCAGTGTTTAGCACTTTTATTTTGGTCGAGTGCGGCAGTAACATGCGTCGTGGTCCACGACCTGGCCATGGGCAGCCCTGCTGCTGGCTGGTGCGCATAAAATTGTTGGGATGATATGGCGACCGGCAAGGGTAGTATCTAGGCTATGTGCATACAACAGTTAGACATGAAGCATCTATAATTTTGTGCCATGTCGTCACACAACGGCTGCGATATACTATTTATCATCACTTGCATTTAACTAACCAAAAACTTGACCAAACTTTTATGTGCATTTATGCGAACAAGAGACTACCTTGGTGGCAGTAAATGTTATGGCCAACCTAGGAAAAACGACACTACACAAACCATTGAGGGAAATCATTTCAATCATTATTTTAAAGCACCGTAAGTAACGTGACATTCTTGTAAACAACAAAGATAATAGAACTTGTACGATTAGTCTATGTAGAACGCCTTGCAGTTTCGTAGCCCCAAACATGTGCAGTCAAACGTTCAAATCTGATAGACTAAGGAAACGGTTCTATCTTTTGAAATAGGTATAGATAAAGACGAGATATACGGATGAACCAATACCAGACTGGTGGAAAAAAGAGTTGTTGATGTATACATATACATATATGTCCTGCATGAAGATAACTTAGTGTTTTGGATTTGTATATATACATGTCCTGTTGTTGAGAGGTCCATGGCCGTGCTGCTTTATTTATAGGATATACAGGGATCTATATTACTTTTTCTTTCTTGCTCATAGCTTTCGTGACATCTGATCTGATCAGCAGCAGCTAAAGCTGCTGCCTACCAATGCAAGGAAAAGGCGAGTAACTGAACATGCATGCCGGTACGGTGCAGGAGAGACGTGCCTGTTCTTTACTAGTTTTGGCAGCGATATGGCCGGCCGCCGAGGTTGAACAGCGCAGGCCGCCGGTGGTGGTGGTCTGGTGGTTATTCCAGCGACGGCCGGCCGGCCGGCGCGCTTTCCTTTTTACGTGGCGGTGAGTCAGTGACATGCTCCATCGGCGCTGCTGCACGTTCCTGGTGGGCCGCACGTGGTCGCATGACGAGGCCGGCCGGCGACGAGAGGGATCGGACATGCGGAGGAGGGAGACGAGATCGAGGAGACTTAGCGTGGTGGATTTCTTAATTTCTCCGTCTATTTTACGTTCTAGTAGAGCGTGACTTCGATCGATCTGGAGATAGCTAGTCTTTAACAAACAGCTTGTCCTCCTCCTATGGCCTTTTTGGGAGGTCGATGTAGCTAGAGGAAAATGCATGTTTTCTTTTTTTACTGAGTGCAGCCCTTGCTCGTCTTTCTGAAGAGTCAACCGATCCACATCATATCCTGATGGACTTGCAAAGGAAGTGACGATGCAGTTCTTTCCTTATGTCCCTCCTTTATCTCCCTTTCTTCATCAAGATGCACCCAGTAATAAAATTTGAAGTGACACATTCCTAGTAAAAAAGGGAGTAACTCCGTCTGATGGGGAAAAATAACATCAATTAATTGCTATATATTGTTAAGTTACTTAGAGATTGAACAGAAATTAACTTAAGCTCCCAAGCAATCAGTGGGAAAAGTATAACTTTTATCTCGTGGCTTAATGTTGATCCCTCAACTGCAAAACCGGGCAGAACAAGTCGGCATGTCGCTGATCTCTTGAAGCAGAGCGAGTCTTAGGTGGCACGAGTATCAGGCGTGGTTTTGAGCTTGGCGCCCAGCGATCTAGTGACAGCAGGGCAGTAGGGGAAGCTGAGAGTGAGGGGAAATAGTAACTACTTTTTTTGGAAAAGGGAAACATTATTGATTTCAAGAAGGATACATCAAGATGATATATCGTCTTGAAAATTTCCCTGCCTCTGCCGGAAGGGCACACAACCAACAAAAGTTTGATAGGAATCCTGATACACTAATGATTGTCGATCCTAAGACTAGACCCCCACCAATGTGATTGGGTAAAAAAGTTCTTCGCCACCTGTTCCAAAAAAATGAGATGCTCTTCAAGAATATCCTGCAAAGTATGCCGCTGAAAGATAGCCCACATACGGAGCTAGGGCGTAGTTTAGAAGATAATCTGCAAAACGAAAGATTTTTTTATTATAAAAAACCACTGCGTTTTTGCAGAGTCAAACAGACCAACACAAGGACTAGTGGTTGGTAATCCATTTAGCCAGCTCCTGAACATACTGAACACTACGAGGTTTGGGTATGACCCAAGCCGTATATATGTTGATGCTCATTAACGATCAATTTTGAGCGTCAATAATATCAAAATAAATGGATGAGGTTGCATTTCTTTCACTCATGTTGCTAATAAATCATCAAATTCCATATATCTTTGTAGAATTTTATGAGTGCAGGTTTTTGGCTGAAAATAAAGGGCAATCATACCCTTTGATCCAAGGAGCAAAAGTGTCGTTCAATCATGCTTCGCCACACAATCATCATATGGTTTGGAGGGTCCACTAGTGAAGAAAACCGATATTATAAAAGCTTTGGCACGTGGCATTGCAAAGGGAAGCTTCCTGGAAGATCACTGGAGAAAGGCGGTGGCCAGTGGCCAGGCCCACTGGTCGGCCGAGCACCATGGTCGACCAACTAATGGGGGAGGCCTCCGACCTTCCCCTTTGGAAGGAAGCTTCCTGGAGACATCCTTAAGGCGGTTCAAGGTGCCACACGTGCAGAATCAAGGCCGAGCTGCTGGTTGCACCCCTCTATAAATATGAGAGGGGTGGGGCTCCTAATAGAGACAAGCACAAGATGTAGCCATTCCTCACTTGTAAAGTTTTAGGGAGTAGAATTTAGGTGTGGAGTTGTAATTAAAGGAGTTAGAGTCTTTATGAAGAGTTGTATGTCTTATATCTTCTCTTTATGTAATGTGTTGACTTTGTTCTAGATGTTTAGTTCATTCAACTTGGTATGTTTGGTTCATATGCTTGGTTATGTATGTGATCCTTTTATGATAAATATTTGAGTTGTTTATCTTGCATGTCAACTTGAGCTAGTAAGATCACAACACAATTTGGTTTTCATCTCCCTTGATTGGGTGCTCTAGAACTAAGGCCCCTGATAGGGACAGATGTCCTTGCGCAAGGCTATAGTAGTAATCGTTAATGCAGATGTGATGTCTGGGTTAATATGTTTGAATGTCGCCCTTTCCAATGGTTTGTAGAGATAGCTTGCAGGTGGTGATAGTCTTGTTTAGTGCTATCGTAATTCTCCACATTAGGTTAGGGTGTCCATGATGGCTAAACAGTCATATCTATCTTACATGTGTGGTTCTCCCTGTTGTTCCATGAATCTTTAGTCCAAGTTGATCATTGATCTGGATAAACAACTCTGATATGCTTCATGCTTTGCTTAAGTTAATGAAATGTTTCTAGTTCCCTTGTCTTGCTTTTTATTCCTCTGCTACCCGTAAATGTTATATCTTTATAAGCTCATCTTGTATCACACTACCTTTGCCTATATTATCATTTACCCCTATTCAGATTATTAATTTAGTCGCACTTCTCCCTAGCTTAATAATGTCTTTACACCACCGCCTTCCCTGCAGAAATATAAATGACACCTCGGTATATTCACTAGATAAAATGCTACACCAGTATATTATATGCGCTTGTGGAATAGTTCATGATTCTGAATACTCATGTTTCTCAGTAATTGTGTTAAGATATGTTCAGCATTTTTTGGTGTCGTTGCTAGGACATGTATTTTAGTTGTGTATCTAGAGTTAACGTTAAGATATACCAACAATATATCGAAGTCCATACCATTTGCATAAATTGTCAGTAAAAAAACAGATGTATCATTCCATTTTCATGACAGAAGCAACACCGTTGGTTTCCTTGCCGGTCCCGTTTAGTTATATTTTGTTTTGTAAGAATGACACCTCGCCTAAGATACCACATAATATTTTTTATATTGAGTGGGGTTTTTAGTTTCCAAATTCTCTTGTTTAGGTTAGGAATGTCTAGATAGATTGGTCCTAGATAATGTGATTTTACTATAGGAACACCTGTCTGGTCCAAATTCCATTTGAAATCGTCGCTCTCTTAGCTTAGTTCCAATATTGGCAGATGTGAGGCAAGATTGTTCCACATTGCCAACTTGTTGCCAATGAGACCTCTGCACCAAGATAGGTTTGGAATATGTGTACGTGGTACATCAGCCACTGTATCTTGTTTTTTCCTAACTATATTATATAGTTGAGGTATTGATCTCTTAGAGATCTATTGCCTAATCATGTCTTCCCAAAATCTTACTTGAGACCTATCCTTTATTATGAAGTTTCCAAATCTTAGGAAATCCCGTTTGACCTTCATTAAATTTGCCCAAAAATGCGAATCTCCGCTCTTCCATTGGACTTGCACTAGTGCTTAGTCCCTAGATAGTTATTGCGTATGATCTGCTACGATGTACCATCTGTTGTTAACAGACAATATAGTCACTTACTAAGCAAGACTATATTTTTTAGTTCTAGATTATGTATCCCTAGTCCCCCTTGGTCCTTCGGTTGACACAAGATATCCCACTTTGCTAGCCGATATTTTCTTTTTATGTTCGTCACTTTACAAAAAAACTCTAGAGTGGAAGTGGTCCAACTTTTTCGATTTAGAAGAAGGATATCATGTTCATGTGTAAACTATTAAGAACAGAGTTGATAAGTGTTAAGTGACCTCCAGTTGAAAGATTTTTGCCTTTCCAACTACGAAGTCGTTTTTCAAACCATTCTTGGATCTTTATCCAATCCTGAAAATTTCATATGGTGGATTGGAATACCTAAATAGCAACCTTTCCAACTACGAAGTCGTTTTTCAAACCATTCTTGGATCTTTATCCAATCCTGGAAATTTCATATGGTGGATTGGAATACCTAAATAGCAAATTGGGAAAGTGCCTGGATTGCATCCGAACAGTTCCAGGTACTGACTTTTACAATTCTTTGCTTCATCAAGGCAGAAGATTTCACTCTTATACAAATTGATTGTTTGACCCGATAGATGCTCAAACGCACAAGAATGATCTTCATGTTATAAGCATGCTCCAAGTTATGGTCCATAAAGAGAATTATATCATCGGCATACTGTAGTATGGAGAGGCCACCATCTATAAGATGTGGCACCACACCACTCAACTGATTTGCTGCTTTTGCTCTATTGATAAGCAGTGCTAGTATATTAGGTACTATATTAAATAGGACAGGTGAAAGTGGATCGCCTTGCCTAAGTCCTTTCTTAGTATGAAAATAACGACCTACCTCATCATTGACATTAACTGCTACGCTTCCACTGAGATGAAAGACTTAATCCACTCAATCCACTTGTGTGTAAAGCCTTTCAACCAAAGCGTTAGCACTAGAAAATTCCACCTCACTTTGTCATACGCCTTTTCGAAGTCTATTTTAAAGATTACCCCACTCTGGTTTTTTCGATGTAATTCATGTGCTGTTTCATGTAAGGTCACAACCCCTTCTAGAATGTTTCGACCTCGCATAAACATTTTCTGTGCAAAGCTAATTAGGTGAACTGTGATCGAGTTGATATGGATTGTCACCACTTTCGTGAAAATCTTGAAGCTCACATTACGTAGGCAAATCGGTCTATATGTTGTTGTATTTTGCTGTGGTATCTTGTGTTTTTGGTAATAACGTTATGACACCAAAATTAAGACTGAATAAGGGGAGGTCACCTTTGTGCAAATCATTAAACATTCGCATCAGGTCCCTTTTGATGACATCCCAAAACTGCTGATAAAATTCAGCCAGGAAGCCGTCTGGATCTGGCGCTTTGTTATGTTCCATGTCAAATAGTAACTACTACATGTTTTTTATGTCGTCGCTTGATTAAGACAATTTTTTGTTGAGGTTTTGATTTAAGACATTGAACTGGTGTGCAACATACCTACGCCAACGCTTCTTTACCTATTTCTCAAAAAAATTATATACTTTTCAAATTATTATCTCATGGTAAGTCCACCCAGGCGTATCATTTTCATGTGTCAAGTCTTAACCAATGTCTAGTAGCACATATCAGTGCCCGCACCATTCTATAGTCGCATTGTACTGAAAATGGAAGTAAGACACTACTCCAGAATATATCATCCCAAACATCCCATCGCTGCCGGTTTAAATTAAACCGGCGGCGATAGCCTATACCGGCGGGTTCCTTTGGAACCTACAGTGATTGCCTCGTATCCGGTCGTAATACGAACCGACAGTGATATCCCACATCATTGACAATTCTTATTATGATCCGGCGGCGATACAATCACCCTCTATTTTATTTTCTCTCTTCTACTCACATTTTTTTCTCTCTCCCGAACTCCCCGTCCTTCTCGTCCCTTCCCCGCCGCTTCCCCTCCTCTCCCCAGCCACACACCCCTCCCCTTTCCTCCTGCCACCACCTCCTTCACCACCTCGCCTCCTCCTATCTCCCACCTCCCCCCACCCTTCGCGTCCCTACCCTTACAGTCCTCTCTATGGTGGCGACGCGACATGCCCGGCCAACAGCGCGACTCACGCGATAGCGGGCCAGCATAACGATGTGATGCTCGTGGTCAGAAGCACGGTAGTGGCCGGGCGGCACAACTCGCACGACCCACGGGGTGGCACGACAGCATTTGCGGTGGCCTGGATCTGCGATGGGAGCAGCGGCAAGCCCACGGGAGCAGCAATGCGGGTTGTGTTATATTGTGATCCAAATTCATTGTACAAGAAAAGGCTGACTTCCAACGGTGCAAAGCGGAGGCCCGTCGCCGGAGGCTTGGGCCGGAGCCCTGTTGTTGCTATGTCTACCTAAGAAGCAGAATATATGGCTATTGCTGAAGCGGGCAAGGAGTCAGTTTGATTGAAAGGTTTGTTTGCTGAACTTTGTGGAGTTGATTCTTGCATTGATATGTTCTGTGACAGTCAAAATTCTATATGTGTCACTACATATCAGATGTTCCATGAGAGAACTAAGTATATTGATGTAAAGTATCATTATGTCTGTGATGTGGTCACACAAGGTAAATTGAAGGTATGTAAGATCAGTACTCATGATAATCCTGCTGATATGATGACAAAACCAGTTCATGTTGCTAAGTTTGAGCTTTGCTCAACATTAGTTGGTTTGACAGCTTAGCACAAGAGACTATTTGCCGCCAGAAGTATTGTTTTTTTTGTTGTGTTTAGATGATGATTTGATTTATGCTACAAGGAGGAATTTGTCTCAAGATGGAGTTTATTATATTGTGACCCAAATTCATTGCACAAGAAAATGCCGACTTCCGACGGAGCAAAGCGGAGGCCCGTCGCCGGAGGCTTGGGCCGGATTATATACCCTTTAGGGTTTGCTCCTCGTTGATTATTATTACTCTTGTAAGCCGATGTTAGGCGTTGTAAACACACACCTAATATAGCGAAAATTTGCTGGCTAGCGCCCGTGGTTTTTTCCCTTCCAAATTGGAGGGGTTTTCCACGTTAAATCCTCGTGTCTCTTATGGTTGATCTTGTTGTTCTTCATCGTTTATTCGCCTTCGCTTCTAACAGGGTGAGGGTTGCTCTGTGGGCTGGAGCACTGGTGCTGCGCCCTTCCCACCACTGCTGGAAAAGATGCATTTGTACCGGGCTGTTGCCGCCATTAGTACAGGCTGGAGCAGCCGGTACTGGTTGGCCGCTACTAAATGTCTATTCCTTAGAAAAAATACATCCGGATAAATGCGTCTGTGCCGAGGTTTGAACTCGTGACTTGTGGCCTCGTGCGTATTCTCTTCTGCCATCCCACCCATAGCACATGTGGGTGCATTGAAGATGCCATCCTTTTGAAGTAACCAAAACAGACCATTTAGTACCGGGTCATAACACCAACCAATACTAAATGATGATATTTAGTACAGGTTGGTGTTAAAAACCGGTACTAAATGGTTTTGAAGGACACTGTACTATAGAACCGGTACTAAATTACTATTAATACCGGATTTAAAGCAACCGATACTAATCAGAGCCGGACGAATGCTTTTTTTTAAGTAGTGCACACCGCCACCCTCCCCCGTTGCGGTGGCGCTGAGCCACATTTCCTCTACCACGCCACCCTCCCCTCCAGCTCTCCCGACGGAGGGGCCGCGGCAACAGAGCTGTGTCGCGGATCTAGGGGGGCCGGGTGGTGGCGTGTTGTGGCCGCGTATCCAGAATGACCATGGCTGCAGCGTGGCACGAGGCGAAGGCTGGCGCGGTGCAGATTCAGGGTAGCGCGCATGGAGTAGAGGCACGCGGCGAGCACGAGGTGGTGGCGTGGATGCGGTGAGCCAGAGGCAGCGGCGTCGATGCGCAACAAGTAGGGCCTGTTTTGTTTTGTTTTGTTTTTTGGTAAGGGTATCACCACCAGTTTGAGGTCAGTGGTGATGGGTCCACCAGCGTCCCTAAGCCCATGGGTCTCGAAACTGGCGGTGATGGATTTTTTTAACCCGGCGGTGATGATGCTATATGCAGTAGTGACAGTAAGCTTCACCTATTGAATTCTCCTGACATCATATATTCAAAGTCACAAAGTGGAATGTCTATAATTTCTATCCATCACTCAAGTGTTCGTTTTGTTTTCTTTACTCAGTTAGTTGTCTTTAGGTGGTGACTGTTTGAAGATTTGTGCGGCTCTTTGTTTGACTTTGTGATTGTTTCCGTGCTTGGTGGGCCGTTTTAAAATCCATGTTTTCGCTCATTTTATTTTTCACACGGCATTGAACTTAGGATTGGGTATTTCTTTCCCTGGAGTGGGTATTTCTTAGCAGCAGCGGCACATGCATACTCTAAATGATAAATGATGTTGTTCTATTTCTCTATAGTTTTGTATGCTTAATTTGTACCAAGTTCATATCCGTGCGTTGCAACGGGCGAAATAAAATTTTCCCCATAACTATTTTTTATAGAATAAAAATATTTGTAACGATATGTATAAATAATGTCATACAAAGATGATAAGTTGCCTCGTAGAGATGTTTACATTAGGAGCATGCCGTTCCATTAAATGGTCAGGCAAGCAAAATGGCGGTTCACCCTGATATGTAACCTAACAATTGAAAAAATGACATACTGGTTGCAATGACATGTAATGGGACAAAATTGAAAAAATGGGATTCGAAACAATGTGTTTCGCAAGTTTGCCATTCCAAACATCAAACATCAGAAAATTGGGACTCCAAACGTGAGCCACTTGATTATACTACCATTTAGTGTATCTTTCCTCTTTACTTTTTCTTTTCAGATATTTGGCAGGGTGAAATGTCCCTTTTACCCTCCTCACTTGTGCATGGATTTAGAACATGCCGGCCGGAGCTTTCACGGGCAGTCAGGCTGGTTGCCACCGCCATCGCTGGGGCAGGCACTGCCACCGCCCCTGCCTAGCTGCATTGCCGTCGTCCCGGCCTAGCAGGCACCTGCTGGTTGGCCGCCGCCCTTGGCAAGCCGCCCGCCAGGATGGCTGCCGCTGCCCCTGGCGGGCAGGCTGCTGTAGCTGCCATGGGCCACGCAGGCCTAGCCACCGCTGCTAGGTAGCGATGAAACAATTTTTCATATCTGTTATTTTTATGTAAAAAATATTCTAGATGGAAAAAATGACAAAAAAATTCTGGGCACAATAATAAACACAATAACCATGATTTCATCTAGAATTCCATAAATTTAAAGTAAACAAGTTTATCTCACATAACCATAATTTTAATCTAAAAGAATTCCATCTTATATAAAATAAAATATAAGTTTACATCTCATACTATGCCGACAAAATATTCTAATCACAAAAACTAATGGCTATCATTTATCCAACACAAAGCCTCTTTTTGGAGTCATCTTTTTTTTGTGCGACCGCAATAGGCATCCTCTCAGGACTAGTAGCGGTGGGTTGTGAAGAGTTGCCCTCTCCTAATAAGAATGCATGCTTGCTGCACAGAAATATGGCATGACAGTTAGATTTATGCAAATAACTTCTGATATAGTAAATGTCTAAGTATTCCATAATCGCATGATCATTTCTCTTCTCTTGTTCCATAATCGCATGATCACTTCTCGAATCTTATCAGCAAGGTCGGCCACAGGTAAGTCTTTATGGTCTCTAATCCAATTATTGAGAGACTCTGCAATATTACTAGTGATGTAGTCATATTTAATTTC
This sequence comes from Panicum virgatum, assembly GCF_016808335.1. Taxonomy (NCBI): domain Eukaryota; kingdom Viridiplantae; phylum Streptophyta; class Magnoliopsida; order Poales; family Poaceae; genus Panicum; species Panicum virgatum. The sequence goes on along the minus strand of NC_053148.1, from coordinate 30,755,422 downwards.
TGGATTGAAGCCACACTTATACCACAATAGATTATGATGGGTTTAACCACTGCGCTGCTTCTGGTGATTGAGTCATAATGGTTGTAATATTGTCGTAGAATATGTCTTCTCTGTAAGCCCTTGTTGTAGGGTACATCTGGCTGACATCTGGCCGAACCCTCTATACCTTTTGACAAAAATTTTCATGGGATGATAAAATCATTCTCTTTGTTCTATATTTGGGAAAATATTATTCATTGCATTCTCTAAGCCCTTGCAAGCATCTGAATAAATGGCAAGAAGTGGAGGATCACCTATTGCCTTCTTTAATTATTCCATGAACTATGTCCAGTTGTCTTGTGTTTCAGAAGCTATGAAGCCATAAGCAACTAGATACATCCAATTGTGACCATCAACTCCTACAGCTGCGGTAAATGGTCATTCCACTTTCCATTAAGTGTTGTAGCATCTATACTCAAATGAGGACGACAACCTTCCAAGAAACCATCAATGAATGGTTTAAGAGCATAGAAAAAACAATGGAAATAGACTTCACCATCAAGTTCAAGTACCTCAATCTCCATAACACTTCCAGGGCATCTCTTATGTAACTCGGCCTTCCACCTGAACAACAACTCAAAACTCTCTTCCCATGTACCGTAAACCTCAGTAAGAGCTTTTTCTCTACCCCGCCATACAGTATCATAGGGAATTGTGACCTTGTGTTCACTCTGCAACTTGTTCTGCAATTCCTTAGCACCAAGTTTTGGATGATCTCTGTGGATATCCACAGTCTTGCTAGCTACCCACTTCTGAGATGGAGTTTTAATTTTGACCCTCATGGTAGAAACACATGTATGGTAATCAAACAAAACTGTCACCTATAAAGCACACAAAGAATAAGAACCATATTAATTCTCCAAAAATAGAGAATTAATCAAAACAAATCAATGTACTCACCTCTATAGTGCTTTGCCCTTTATGTTTTGTGCCACTTATTTTCTTAAGGGTAGTCACCACTTGACTAGCAAAAACACCTAATCTCATCTTATCTGACTTCCCTGTGACTAAATCAAACTCCTTATTGATGGCATATTGCCGTAGTGCCATCTTGAACTCCTCCATGGTTGGGTAGATTGTGCCGACATCCATTGGTGGGTTGTTCTTATCATATGAAATCACCCATCTCACTCGGAACGCCATCACTAGTAGGAATGGCTGCACCATCATAATCTCCTTGTTCATCCATTCGGCGATCAAAAACCTCTGCAGGTACTATATGAATGAGCTACTAAACACAAACAATAATAGAAAGAAATTAAGGGCATCACCTTGGCACATCAACTAAAGAAATTAAGGGCACCACCTTGGCACATCAACTACAACCATATTGCACTGCATTTGCGGAGGAGCAGTTGTGCCACAACCTAAAAAAAGTAACCTGTATGTGACAACTGACAATGTAACTGGTAATATCACAAGGCAATGGCATATTGGCATAATCTCTGTGAACAAGGCAAATTAGTAGAAGTAGACGTGGGTACCTTCTAGACACCTGGAGAAGGCCATCCATGGAGATGCGCCCCAGGGGAGACAACTCCGGCAGCCCTGTCGACCTTGTGAGCGTCGACTTCTCATGCGTGGCTAGGGAGCTGGCTCCTTCGGCATTGGCGGGCATGGCCCCCTTTGCCGTCGCCCTCGGCCACGGCGGGCGCAGGCAGGGCAGCACCACCCTCGGCCATGGCAGTGTTGGAAATATGCCCTAGAGACAATCATATTTCCTTGTATTCATGATTAATAAAATGTTTCTTGAATATCCATGGATGACAACTTGTATTGATTAATGATTATGTGAAGTATTTGTGAAACTCTTTACTTGTATGGATATTCTAAAATATTTCTAGTCGGAGTTCATGTGAGGACACACATGAATATTAGACTAGCACATGTATTAGTTGATTGACTACGTTTCATAAGTCATGGATATGGGGATGTCAAACAAATAATGTGGGTTCATGTGAGATATGAGACAGAACTGACCCAACACGAGATGATGACTTCTCATTACACAATATGTATGCTGTGTCCTAAGACCTAAGATCGTCGTATGTACTCAAGATGTGAACCGACTTACTTTGGAGCCATCAAACGCTACACCGTAATAGGATAGTCATAAAGGTGGCTTTCGGGTCTGTCAAGAAGCATGCTGTGAGACATAGTCAGTCAAGATGGGATTTGCCCCTCTCTACAAGAGAGAGATATCTCTGGGCCCCTCGAGTGTTTCGGATCAGGAAACGCATGGCCATGCTGGGGTTAAGAGTTAACAAGGATTCCGAATCACAGGATCGAGAAAGAGTAGTCGGCTTGGAGCTAGACCAAATATCGTGAGGCAAAGGGAACAACATGTATAAGATTGTAACGGCTCGACATATATGATTCGCGTGCACATAGGAGTTGACACATCTTGCTAGAGACTGCTATCAACTATTGGCGAGTAGGAGTACTCGGGCTATGTCTATTCGCGCGTGAGCCCATAGGGTCACACACTTAAGGACCAGAAGCCTAATGAGGATGGGATCCAAATTAGTCTGGACTTAGATGCACTAATGGACTTCAGTTGGCCCATTAGGGGATGCCCAAGGTGGGGCCCATGGGAGCCCATCTAGGGGGCGCCTAAGGGGCTATAAATACAGGTGGGGCCCATGGGAGCCCATCTAGCTGACGCGCTACAGAAGTTCCGCAACCGCGCATCTAGTGGTAATCTTGTGATCTATAACTACAGTAATTCTAGTTTATGCGGTAGAAAATTTTTGTTTTGCTACCCCATATTCCTACAGGCAGGTGGGGGCAGGGTAGGCGCGGCCAGTCCGCCGTTGGCATCGACCATGGCAGGCGTGAAGGTTTGTAGTGGTCAAGGTGAAAGTTTACCAAAACAATTGATTGCTCAGAATGTTGAAGCTCTCGTTCAACGAAATCAACCTGAAGGCATGGACGTGAATTAAACTGGAGAAAAATATGGGATAAACTCATAGGACAGTCTTGGCCACACAAATAAAGTAATAAAATCTTCTCCTGAACAAGTTTGTTAAAAAGTAAAGTAACATATAAAACAGAACATATCAAGACAATGGCGGATGAAACAACTATGATGCAGAGAGTGTGTGTTGCCATCTCAATGGCTTTGCTTTTAATACGAGGCATTCCGCTCTCTTTTGTTATTTCTTTTGTGATCAATGTTGCAGAAACCAAAAGCTGCTGAAGCAGAAACAAAAGGACACAGAAATAATATATAGAGAAGTTTCAACTGATGCAGCATGCAAGCTGCACCTTATGGTCAATTTGTTCGTGCAGTGAAAACAATCTTCCATGCTCAGAATCCTGTCACGAAAAATATAAAACTCAGCTCTGCTGGCAAAATAATATGGTGAATAAGGAATTCAATGAAACCATAGTATAAGCATTCAATGATTTCTAACATATGTGTGTTACAAGGTTTGCGGCTTGCATCCGGAGCTACGTGTGAAACAAACATCCGCCAAGTTGTTTGTTACCTTCTGGCTAGGAGAGCGGCATCTGGTGGCGGGGAGGAGGCCGGTGGCTGGGCGGCGTCCAGTCGGCAGCTAGGTGGAGGCCGGTGGCTGGGAGGTAGGTGGCGGGCGGCGCCTCGGCAGTGGGGCGCTAGGTCAGGACTCACGAGCGCAGCGAATGAGAACAGAACACGATTGGAATAGGATCGATCAGAATTGTAATCCATGTATAATGACAAAAGGGACATTTCACACTAGAAAAACATGCAAAAGAAAAGGTAAATGATGGAAAGTACACCAAATGGCAGTATAATCAAGTGGCTCACGTTTGTAGTCCCATTTTTGCGATGTCGATGTTTGGAATGGCAAATTTACGAAGCGTATTGTTTCGAGTCCAATTTTTGCAATTTTCTCCAATTCAACACATCATAGATCCAATGACCAGGTAAGTTCAATTCGCACAATCAAATGCTATGGATTTGTACATCAGTTAAACATCAAACATAATTTTAAGCGCAATGTGTGGAAAAAGTTTGTGAAAACCAAAAAAGAGCCGGTCAATGGAACAAGGAATTGAACGTTCAAATGGATTAACCGGTATGTGGGGTCATGAACATTTTTTTCAATCTCAATTGTTCTGTATAGGTACACACGAATATTTCACAACTAATTTATTTCTCCTATAGTATGTGAGACAAAAGCAAGGAACTAATGACAGAGGAATCTATGACAGAGGACCTAAGAGTACGTACACGCCGCTCATGACTATGTTTTTTAATTATACTGATGTGATGAATTAATATATCAAAGATTTTTTTTTCAAAAATGATAGGTGATGCAACTCAAGGAGGAATCTTACATTGAGGATAGGATAAAGGCTATGTTGGGGCAGCTCGTAGGATTCATTTTGAGGGAGATTCTCGATCCTAGATGAGAGTTCTACCATGATAGTCATATGCATAGAGGAGTATCCCCACCGTCATCATGAGGAGCTGGGTATGTACTTGCTGTTGAAATATTAGGCAATTGCATGATTAAATTCCGGAATAAATAAATCATGAATATAACTAGATCTAGCATGAACAACTCTATCATACTAGTGGCAAGACACAACAAGATGATTAACTCTGAGAACATAATTAGAACTAGATGGAAAAACAGATTACATACTGAGCCTTGGCTTTTGGGAAGACGAATGGAGATGTCTGGACGAAGACGGTCCTGTTGATGGAGTGCAGCAGCCAATGTCGCAGACGACGGTTCGCCACAGCGCCTAACTTGGATGAAGGACGAGCCGTGATGAAGATCTTGGAGCAGTCGCGCCGGGCGCTTCCCAAAAACCTTATTCATCCTCTCTCGATGCAGGATCTCGAGGACGGAGGTTCCGGAGACCTGCTCTTCCGATCATCGGTGCACGCCGACGATCGGGATGAAATAGGCTATGATGGCGGCACAGCAGCAAGAAAGAGACAAAAATCTAGCTTTTGTAACCCTAGCTCGGTTTTGTAATCTTAGCTTGAGTTAATATAAACTCTGGTGGTAGCCTATGGATTAGATATATAGGAGATCCATAGGACCTCCTCAACTTCCCCTAGCAATGCGGGATTAAAGGTTTGCACCCCTCCACCACTTCCTTATACCCACATGGGCCTTTGAGATTTATTTGGAATAGCTGAAATATTTAATGGGACAAGCCCAAATCCCAACAATCTCCCACTAGATCTCAAATGCCCATTTAGAGATTTGCCTGTTTCTCACTACTGTTTAATATACCAATGTTTCGATGAGGACTGTTAAGTTGAACTCTCATCTAGAACTTTAAGCTACACTTATCCATAATTTGAACAATGGACTATGCCTTGAATTGCAAGTTTAGTGTAGACAAGTTTCACTCAAAGTCATCACCGGTACACGGCTGGTAGTAGCCTACACCGCGGGTGGAGCATATACGTCATACTCCTTGGTCTCTTCATGAGCTTGTTAGAGATTACCCAAATCTCATAGACTTCGACGTTTAACAGTCGAACTCATATAGGTGTGTTTCTTTTAAGAATGCTCTATAGGACAACATTTTTGCTTATCAAAGCCAATAGAAACACATTAAGGCGTATAGCCAACCTGCCTTACAGCATTTGAGAGTATTGCATCTTCACTTAGAGAGGGTTTAGAAGGAATTACTCTCCTCAGTTCACCAATAGCTTGTTCTTCCCAGGTCCTAATTCACGGGATCTCCGATCACCTAGGTTGGGTTACTACTATGGCAACTTACACGGGTCTCATACCCATCTCCCTCGATGCACCTTCTGTCACATTCTATGATAGCCCTTTTGTAAAGGGACCTGCCAGGTTCTTCTCTATTGAAATATAAGTCACACATATCACTCCGGAGTTTCTCAACTTCCTGACAGACTTTAGTCGTCTCTTGACATGTCTTGATGACTTCGCATTATCCTTAGCACTGTTAACTTTGACTATCACTATTTGATTGTCGCAGTTCATAAGGATAGCCGGCACTGGTTTTTCAACCACAAGCAAGTCCATCAAGAACTCACGCAGCCACTCTGCATCAACAGTGGTTGTGTCCAAAGCAGTGAGGTTTGCTTCTATGATTGACCGCGTCAAAATGGTCTGTTTGCAAGACCTCCATGATATCACACCACCTCCAAGGGTAAAAACATACCCACTCATGGCATAAAGCTCATCAGCATCAGATATCCAATTCGAATCACTATATCCTTTAAGCATAGCGGGGTGCTCAGAATAGTGAATCCCAAAACTCATAGTACCAACTAGATAGCGCATAACCGTTTCAAGTGCATGCCAATAATCAGTACCCGGGTTGGACATGAACCTGCTCAATTTGCTCACCGCAAATGATATATCGGGCCTCGTTGCGCTAGCTAAGTACATGAGTGAACCAATTATCTGAGAATATCTTAGCCAATTAGTAACAATTTTCTTGTTCTTTCGGAGTATCACACTAGGATCATAAGGAGTCGAAGAAGGCTTGCTATTCACATAGCCAAAGCGGCTCAATATCTTCTCCACATAATGAGATTGCAAAAGAGTAATCCCATTCTCATCCTAAATTAGCTTGATATTCAGAATCACATCAGCTTCAACCAGATCTTTCATATCAAAACTCTTTGACATCATTGATCACTTCAATGTTCGTACCTGTTGGTAGTCCTTAGCCTAACAGAATAAATCCGCAAGCGTACGGATACTGATGTAGCTTTCACCCGGGAGAATTCTAGGGTATCGAATCCACGAGAAACAAGAAGTGTACTGAGTAGTGATTCTTGTTTATCCCGGGAGTATTACGGGAGTGAAGAGGTCAAGATAAGATAGGTCGAGATGGTCTAACGTCGTGTTACTAACTACTCATGTCAAGAATACTTGACTTGTACTCTAGTCGCCTTAAGCGAAGGGCTCAGAAAGGGGTGAGAAGGGGCCCAACATACTTTCGGCAACTACTGCTATGAAAACACCTGAACGTGGTGGACTATGAGGGACGGACATGGCTGTCACCACCTGCCGCCTACCACTGTAGTTCCGTGGGGTGGAACACAACCCAAGGTAACTAACCAAGTCTAGGTACCATACCTAAACTATCGAGTCACTAACTTCCGCCTCACATTAAGGCAAGAAGAAATCCCAAATGGGTAGAAATTGCTACCCACGCGGACAAGAGATCCTGCAACTAGAGAGATCAAGTATTCAAGTACTAATAAAGTAAAGGAGAGAAAGTAATACTGACGAAAGAAGAGGAAATTACTCGAATTGAAGCTTCATTCCTCGGAGGCACAAAGTTGGAGAGGGGCCGACACTCTAGCTCCTCTCCGGACTCTCACCTCGCCTCTCTCCCTATTTCTAAAGATATGTGGGGCGCTATGCTTCACCTTGGACTTGCTCCAATTCACCGTATCTTGAAGTGAGGTGAGGGGGTCTATATATAGTGCTCCATGGTTCGTTCTGGGCAGGTATTTCAGGTAGCGCCAGTTGTACGCTACTATAGAGGTGGTGCTTGACTTCCACATGAAGGCTGGACACGTGGCATGACAGAGTCAGGCCGGGCGGCCTCCCTTAGGCCGGCCGGCCTAGGACTCACGCCATCTGTCCCTCACCTTCGATTAGACGCTCCTAAGGCTCTCTGGAGGTCGGTGCAAAAGGCGGTTTGCTCAACCGACATTTCCTGGGATGGGCGGCCTGGCTCTGGAAGCTTTTCGGCCCTTCATTGCACCGACATGCTCCTCAATGGCTAGAGATCACTCTTGGATGGGTAGTTATCTTGTGCTCTGATCATGGCACAGAATTCCTCCATTTTGCCTAAGGGTTCAAGCCTTCCGATTCCAACTCATGCATTCTGGGAAACTACCCATTGGAACGGCTTGATTTCTCCCTCTGGATGATACTGGTAAAATCTCATGCTAAGAATCCACAGAAAGTATCCTGATCGTCCGGATTTGGGCCTTCCGGTCCAAATAGTGTCTGTTTTGGGTCAATTTTCGATATGTTGTTCCTGAAGTCAAATAAACACCAAAACTTGTGGAACTCATTAGTAATAATGGTTATGGCATGGTTATGGCCCATATTTCATGAAATCAGGTGGAGCGTTGGCGGCAAAAATCACTGATATCGGCCGCCAACATACCCCCACAGCTAGACTTTGCTCGCCCCGAGCAATAAGGTCGAGAAAAGAGCAAAGACTGGTTTCATGAACTCAAACTCTGCATAAGAATTATTTCTTAGCTTTCTTTGCATACCTTGGATTCCAGGTGGCTAACATCGTCGCTTTCATCTATTGATCCTCAGAACTTGTCACCAAGAATCAATGCAAGCCTTTCTTCTTGGAGCTTGGAGGGTTTTCAGATTTTATAAACAAAGGCAAACTCTTGAATGCTCAATTCACTCGGGCACTCATGGTGTATGATTCTCTTAAGGCGAAGCCTCTCTCTTGTGTATATGGTAACATAGGTATGTGCTCATCTTTTCCATTTATTTTACAGGTTCAAACAATGTGTCTCCAAATAGCCATGCAATTCAAGTACTTTGATCATGTGCATGTGTAAACAGAGACACTTGTCCGTCATTTATACTTTTGCTCATCTTTTTTTTACTCGAACAAGGATTCATGAGCATGATGACTCACTTTCTTGTGTTCTTTTTCTTTTCAGGGGGATGATGACCTTTTGCAAGATCTTCATGACTGAATGACAGTGATTGATGTCATATACGTGTATGATCAAAGTAAAGAGTGTGCATAGCATAACTTGAGAGGCGACATGTTTGAACTAGCTCAAAATGTACAAGATATCTATGTGGAATCATAAGAGCGACTTCTCATATATGTATGTGTGGCATTGGTGGTGTTTGAGCATGTGAGTTGCCATGATTTTGTTTTAAAACAAATTCCTCCAAGTCCTTGAATTAGAGCAAGCATGACTTTGGATCAAAGTATCATAAGGGTCAACAAACAAAAGATCTGATGATCCAAATAAAGTTAAGTTCCAAAGGCATGTAAATACTTGCATTAGAAATAAGACTTAGGCACATGTTGATTTTCATGAAATGATCTCATCTTTCTCTAAGTTCATGTTCAAAATTTTAGTTTGTATTAAACTAGGCATAATTTGAGTTGATCTTTTAGAGAAATGAGCCATAGGGATTGCAAACCAGCAGCATGAGAAAGATATTGGTGTTTCGCTGATAGTGGGGCTGGGCGGCCTAAACTTAGGCCGAGCGGCCTGATCCTCCACCGTTTTGCAAACGGCATGTTGCGTTGTGTCCGTCGTGCTGCGTGTATCACAAATCCATTGGGCGTTGCTACAGATCACAGAATTGGTATGCCGGTCGGCCTAGATTTGGCCTCCCGGTCTTTTCTGCAGTGAATTGCTCTCAACTTTTTCTGGTACTCTCCTTTTGTTATGTGTGCTGTAATTCCCTGGGTACTTCGCAAAATGTGAGAACAGGCTTGTTTTGCAGTGTGTATTGCAAGTTCGATTCAGAGCACTAGCAAGGCATGTTTTTAATTCCTGTCACATGCTTTGGAATGTCACTTTCATGATACAGTGAAGCTTCCTTCATTTAATCAATTCCTGCTTATCATGGCTGATAACTTTAATTGCTTTTTGATTAACTCTTGCATGTTCGGTTAGCTATCTATCCTTAAACTTTGCTATACCTATTTTTAGAACTTTCGGATTAGAGGTGTTCTCAACTGCTATTTTGCTAGACTGAAAGTACTAGTGCTAGGAGGACCAGTTATATATCTATCTGAAAATAGAGTTCTTGCTAGATGGATGCACTGCCAGATGAGGTATTATATACATGTGCTAATTCAGTTTGGGTGTCGCATATATTTGATGCAGCTTATTGTTGCCTCATCTGGGTTCATATAGAAAAAATCTTACTACTGGCCAGATCGTGTGTAGCTGCATATTTTTTCAACAATTTGATGTCAGATATTTGTTCAAATGCCTAACTGAGCCTATCAAAACTGCAAATCTAAATTTAACTTCTTTGCTACGCATTGTAATGATTGTATAATACATGTATGTTTTGTCATCATTACCAGATGTGGTTTTTAGTGTAGTCAAAGTTAGTTGGCTACGCTTATGGTTGTTGCCATGTTGATATACTGATAAAATGAATATCTCTTAAAAATTTCTACTGGAAATTTTAGCACTATTATCTCCTGGAAGTTGTAGTAATCACTTTTTTAACACATACTAATAGTTGTTCAACCTATGCAGTACTGCAGATTTTGTACTCTACTAATCTGTAGAGAATATGGATAGATATAGAAATGTAAGATCTGAATATGCAAGACCTTAGTATCTTCATAATACCATATGAAATTTACCATGTACATGTGCATCTAAACTTTACAATATATATGTGCAGGTACAACATAGTTGTGGATGTGAATGGCGTCAAGCATACATGCAGATTTCTGCTAGGTCAAAGATGAAGAAGCAAGCTATTTTGGAGGCGCAGCTTGAGCATTTGCTATGTCAAGGTGGGACTAAGCTTTTACAGGAACCAAACTTATTCTGTTGACTTTTACAGGAACCAAACTTATTCTGTTGAAACCTATCTTTTTTTTTGTTTATGACGATGCTAGATGAAAACAAATGTATGTGATCTGTTGATTTAATGTCATGCTGAATGGAAACGTGATTCATGTGATGCTATTGTTTTTGTGCTGGAATTTTTGTTTCGATAAATGGGTGGAAAAAATGGGATGAATTGGTTGGCTGAATTTTTATTTGGGTTATATATATAGTGCTGAATTTGGTTAGCTGGAAATTAATGGTGGGCTGAGAAATATTTGGCCCAAGTCTGTGGACCATGCTGAATTGGGCCCCTCCACAAATGGGCTGTGGTGCTAATGTCACCCGCTACGTCACCCACCTCGTCAGCAACCATATCATGGCCCACGTCAATTTACACGTCATCATTGCTATCGACGTCATTGCAAAGTCAACAGCCATGTCATTCTCCATGTAATCAATGTGTGATGTGGCAATTGAATCTGTGACGAAAGTTGTACTATTTGTGACATTTATTTTCGTCACAGAGAATGGGCTTGGGTTGGGCTTTGGAGGCCCGAGGATATTCTATGACGGTTTCAAAACATCATGGGTCAAGCAATTTATGACGAAAATTTAAGAAACGTCATGAGGTGTGATCTGTGACGCTCAATACATGACGCTATTTGAGATCATCATAGATACTGCTTTATGACGATTTTTTAGTGATCTGTGACGAAATTTAATCGTCATGGATCACCAGATTTTTTTGTAGTGAGGGGTGTGGTTGGCACACAAGTGTGCTCCAACCACATACATGACAAGAATACCCGAAGGGAGGGAGTCCTAGAATTAAGCCTTGAAGCTCTTTTCAAGTTTATTTTATTGGAAAGTAAAACTTTATTTATTTATTTTTATTTTATGAAAAAGAAAGAAAAAAATAGAAGACTGGAAAAAAATACGGATTACCTCCCGGCAGTGCTTGTTTATGGTCAAAAGCTCGACCCTGGGAGCCTCTTCTTGATGTTGCAGCTAGCTTGGTGTCGTGGCACCCTCCATCACCAATCTCCAGATTGAATTCATGATATCTAGCTGCAAGATGTGCACAACAAACCACAACGAGATTTGCAATATTTATGATAGACAAATTCATCCACAACTACCCTTTTGAAATTTTTCTGATGCAGGGGCATGGGATGGTTGGACTCGTTGTGTGTGCTAATAGCGTGAGGAGATGGATTTTCATCAAAAGAGTATGTATCTTGTGGTCCTTCAAAGATGAAACTTCCATCCTCATCATTGACTTCCGGATCTGATATGGAGTCCACTGCCTCAAGAGTATCCATAGAGCAGAGTTTTCGACATCATGCTCTAGCTTATAATACTCATGAGGCATATCAAAATCAATGCCTTTGATATGGAAATCCTTGGATTGCTCCGGGTCAAGAAGAAAAGATTTTTCCTCGCAGTCACAAAATGGATCAAAGCATTGATATGATTCTTGGGGATCGGAGGAACTTGATGAGATAGAAGATTTGAACTCCTCATCAGAGTATTCAAACTTGTCCTTCGAGAATTGGAACTCCATGTTAGGGAATGATAAATCCTCCTTTACTTGATCATTTTTGTGCAAGGATTCTCCCTCAGGATCGGGAGTTACTACCTTAGATTCTCCATCAGCATCACTTTCTTCCTTTGGTGATGAAGAGACATCACAGTACATTGTTGATTCATCATCGTCAAACATGGACAAGAAGAAAGATCGATGATTTTCGCTGAAGGGCTCAGGATATGAGGTGGAACAGTTTGGTTCGAAAATCTTTTGTGGGCAAAGTGTTGGAGATTGGGTGGAAGGTTCCGCTCTTCGAGTGGACTATCGAGATTCTTCAGGTGGGTCTTCATATATTCCGGTATACTCGATATTCTGAAGGATCCTATTAAGGATGGCTTTGGCTTCTCTCACGGTGTTGTACAAGAAGGACCCTCCGGAAGCCTTGTCTAAATAGGTCGCGCTATCTGTTCTAAGGCCATAGGAAAAGTGCTATAATTGCATAGCCTCGGGTATACGCAAGTCTGATCCTGAAGAGATCAGCTCGGTATAATGAGCCCATGCTGCTCCTAGAGATTCTTCCTCTCGTTGCTTGAAAGTTAATTAGAACTTCTACACGAAGGGAAACAATCTCCTTTCCATGGAAGTAACGGAGACAAAACTTGTCTTTCAAAATATTCCAATCACCCTCTACGCTTCCTACGGTCATGTAATACCATTCTTTGGCACGACCAGTCAATGAGAATGGGAAAAGCTTCCATTTCACGGTTTCATGGTGCATGCCTGGTATTGAAATGATAAATAGTTCTGCTCAAATTCACATAGGTGAGTGTAAGGATTTTCATCCTTGTGCCTAGAAAAAGATTGTGATCGAACCATGGCTACGATGCAATGGCGGATCTCATAGCCGGGTGTAAGGATGGGATGACATGAAGGTGGACGCTCACCATGACTACTACGGCTTGGAGCCGAGAAGTCACGAAGGGTAATGGAGTCCATGGGAAAGGTGGATGATACAAGATAAACTTGAATCGATACTAGTGCAGCTACCGTTCCCTGGCAATGGCGCCAGAAAGCTTGTTGGCAGTCCTTAGCCTAACAGAATAAATCCGCAAGCGTACGGATACCGATGTAGCTTTCACCCGAGAGTATTCCAGGGTATCAAATCCACGAGGAATGAGAAGTGTACTAAGTAGTGATTCTTGTTTATCCCGGGAGTATGACGGGAGTGAAGAGGTCCAGATAAGATAGGTCGAGGTGGTCTAACGTCGTGTTACTAACTACTGCTGTCAAGAATACTTGACTTGTACTCTAGTTACTTCGGCGGCCTTAAGCAAAGGGCTCAGATAGGGGCGAGAAGGGGCCCAACATACTTTCGGCAACTACTGCTATGAAAACACCCAAACGTGGTGGACTACGAGAGACGAACAGGGCTGTCACCACCTGCCGCTTACCACTGCTGTTCCGTGGGGTGGAACACAACCCAAGGTAACTAACCAAATCTAGGTACCACACCTAAACTATCGAGTCACTAACTTCCGCCTCACATTAAGGCAAGAAGAAACCCCAAATGGGTAGAACTTGCTATCCACGCGGACAAGGGATCCCACAACTAGAGAGATCAAGTATTCAAGTACTAATAAAGTAAAGGAGAGAAAGTAATTCTGACGAAAGAAGATGAAATTACTCGAATCGAAGCTTCATTCCTCGGAGGCACAAAGTTGGAGAGGGGCCGACACTCCGGCTCCTCTCCGGACTCTCACCTCGCCTCTCTCCCTATTTCTAAAGATATGTGGAGCGCTACGCTTCACCTTGGACTTGCTCCAATTCACCGTGGATTGAAGTGAGGTGAGGGGGTCTATATATAGTGCTCCATGGTCGGTTCTGGGCAGGTATTTCAGGTTGCGCCGGTTGTACGCTACTGTAGAGGCGGTGCTTGACTTCCACGTGAAGGCTGGACACGTGGCGTGATAGAGTCAGGTCGGGCGGCCTCCCTTAGGCTGGCCGGCCTAGGACTCATGCCACCTGTCCACCGCCTTTGATTCAACGCTCCTGATGCTCTCTGGAGGTCGATGCAAAAGGCGGTTTGCTCAACCGACATTTTCTGGGCCGAGCGGCCTAAATTGGGCCGGGTGGTTTGGCTCTGGAAGCTTTTCGGCCCTCCGTTGCACTGACACACTCCTCAACGGCTGGAGATCACTCCTGGATGGGTAGTTATCTTGTGCTCTGATGATGGCACAAAATTCCTTCATTTTGCCTAAGGGTTCTAGACTCGTGCACTCTAGGAAAGTACCCATTGGAATGGCTTGATTTCTCCCTCTGGATGATACTGGTAAAATCTCATGCCAAGATTCCACATAAAGTATGCCGGTCGGCAGGATTCGGGCCTTTCGGTCCAAACAGTGTCTGTTTTGGGTCAATTTTGGATATGGTGTTCCTGAAGTCAAATAAACACCAAAACTTGTGAAACTCATTAGTAATAATGGTTATGGCCCATATTTCATGAAATCAGGCAGAGCATTGGCGGCGAAAATCACTGATATAGGCCGCCAACAGTACCAAAAATCAGTATGTCATCCACATACAAGCATAATATGACTCCTGCACCCCCACCATAGTGATAGTACACACATCTACAGCCTTGTTTATGACAAAGCCCGCAAAAGTTAAAGTTCTGTCAAACTTCTCATGCCATTGCTTAGGCGCTTGTTTCAGACCATACAAAGACTTTAACAATTTGCACATGTTGCTCTCTTGACCCTTCACAACAAACCCATCTGGCTGATCCATATAAATCTCCTCATCCAACTCTCCATTCAGAAAATCTGTCTTAACGTCCATTTGATGAACGATGAGACCATATGATGCAGCCAGGGAAAGAAGTGCTCGAATAGTAGTCAATCTAGCAATAGGTGAGTATGTGTCAAAGAAGTCTTCGCCTTCATTTTGTGTGTAACCTTTGGCCATAAGTCTAGCCTTGTATTTCTCAATAGTACCAACAGGTCTAAGCTTCTTCTTGAATACCCATTTACAACCCATAGGTTTGCTACCATAGGGTAGTTCAGTAAGTTCCCACGTACTATTGGATAGAATTGAGTCCATCTTACTTTGGACAGCTTCTTTCCAATCATCTACATCTGGAGATGCATATGCCTCGGCAATATTAGTAGGTGTGTCATCCACAAGGTACACAATGAAGTCATCACCAAAAGATTTTGCAACCATTTGTCTCTTGCTCCTTTGAGGAGCTTCACTGTCATCCTTCTCAAGGATTTCCTCACACTCAACTGGTTGTTCAGAAGTCTCAGTAATAATGGGAGCAATAGGTTTAGGAGTTATCTCAGAAGAAAATCTAGACGTGCTATGCATATCTTTCATAGGAAAAATATTCTCAAAAAATATTGCATCATGAGATTCCATAATACTATCAACATGCACATCAGGTATCTCAGGTTTAACTACTATAAACTTGTAAGCTATACTTCTCTGAGCATATCTTGGAAAGACACAATCCACTGTTTTAGGTCCCAACTTCCGCTTCTTGTTGATTGGGACATTGACTTTCGCCAAGCATCCCCATGTACGCCAGTAAGAAAGCAATGGTTTTCTCCCTATCCATATCTCATATGGGGTCTGATCTTTATTTCTGTTTGGAACTCTATTCAGGACATGACTCGCAGTCAATAAAGCCTCCCCCACCATGCTTTAGATAAACCAACAGTATCTAACATGGCATTAACCAAGTCAGCCAACGTGCGGTTCTTTCTCTCAGCAACCCCATTTGACTCAGGTGAGTAGGGAGGCGTCCTCTCATGAATAATACCATGTTCCTCACAAAATTCATCAAAGATTTTGGGAAAATATTCACCACCATGATCTGACCTTAAACATTTGATATTTCTCTCTAGTTGATTTTCAACTTCTGTCTTATAGATTTTAACATAGTCAAGCGCTTCATCCTTAGTTTGCAACAAATAAACATAGCAAAATATAGAAGCATCATCAATCAAAGTCATGAAATATCTCTTTCCACCCTTTGTCAACACACCATTCATCTCGCACAGATCAGAATGTATGAGTTCGAGAGGTGCCAAGTTTCTCTCCTCGGCTGCCTTGTGAGGCTCTCGAGGTTGCCAAGTTTCATTGGACTCTAACACTACCTTAAACCCATCCTTACACAGAAGGGAGCCGCTCACTAGATTCTTATTGATAGTTGGGACATGCTGCACGTTCTTCAGCTGCACGTTCTTTCCCGAAGTAAACTTCAGATCTATTGTACCAACACCACGAACAGAAGCATGTGACCCATTTCCCATCAGCACGCTTGAACCTTGGACGGCCTGATAAAAAGAGAACAAAGAGATGTCAACACAACACATGAATATTAGCACATGTATCAAACCACCAACTCATGGATTGAAATACTGAAAGAACAGTAGATAGATTACTGTACCCATCCTCAGTGCTTGCTAGTGTCGTCATGTTGACATCCTTGGATCCTGTCCCAGGATTAGCCTTTGCCTTGCGGTCTGCACGATTTGGACAGACTCTTGCGAAATGTCCCCCATCACCGCACGTGTAGTAACCTCCTTTGGAGTTTGTTGTCTTCATCTTGTTGAAGGTAGTAGTCTTGACAGGCTTGTGGGCAGTCTTCTTGTTCTTGCTGTGTGGGTGGTGCTTCTACACCATGTTGGTGCTAGAGTTATCCTTACTTCCATTCTCAGAAACATCCTTAGCCCAAGCTTTCTACTCAACATCAAGAGATGCTATCAGGTTTTCAACAGATATTTCTTGTCTCTTGTGTTTTAGAGTAGTGGCAACTTTGCAATTATGCACCCAGCCACAAATTTGTCAGGTAAAGGACACTTCAGGAGTTCGAGTTCTTTGACAAGAACTTGTACCTCATGAGCCTGTTCTACAACAGAACGGTTGTTCAGCATCCTGAAGTCATGAAAGATCTCCATGGTGTATAGTTCACTGCCAGCATCTGTTGCATCATACTTTGCAACCAATGCATCCCACAACTCTTTTGCATCTGTTATGTGCATGTACACATCAACCAGACGATCAGTGAGAACACTTATCATGCATCCCACGAAAGAGTTGTTGGCATCTGTGAACTTCCTCCTCTCCTCAGGAGAATGTTCGCCTGCTGGAATACCAAGCCTCGCTTCCCATGCATGCAGTATAGTAAGCCAAAGACGAACCTTGACTTACCATCTCTTAAAGTGCACATCAGTAAACTTGTCTGGACTCAGTGCATCAGCAAATTAAACTAGCCATCGTAAAATCAACAGATTTTCTATAATAAAGTTTTTGGATTGTTGAAATATTAGACAGTTGCATGATTAAATTCCGGAATAAAGAAATCATGAACAAAACTGGATCTAGCATGAACAACTCTATCATACTAGTGGCAAGACACAACAGGATGATTAACTCTGAGAACATGATTCAGAACTGGATGGAAAAATAGATTACGTATTGAGCCTTGGCTTTTGGGAAGACGATTGGAGATTACCGGACGAAACGGTCCTGTTGACGGAGTGCAGCAGCCGATGTCGCAAACAACGGTTCGCCGCGGTGCCTGACTTGGACGAAGGACGAGCCGTGATAAAGATCTTGGAGCAGTCGCGCCGGGCGCTTCCCAAAAACCTTATTCGTCCTCTCCCAGTGTAGAATCTCGAGGACGGAGGTTCCGGAGACTTGCTCTCCCGATCGTTGGTGCACGCCGACGATCGGGATGAAATAGGCTACGATGGCGGCATAGCAGCAAGAAAGAGGAAAAAATCTAGCTTTTGTAACCCTAACTCAGTTTTGTAACCTTAGTTTGAGTTAATATATACTCTGGTGGGCCTATGAGTTAGATATATAGGAGATCCATAGGACGTTCTCAACTTCCCCTAGCAATGTGGGATTAAAGGTTTGCACCCCTCCACCACTTCCTTATACCCACATGGGCCTTTGAGATTTATTTGGAATAGCTGAAATATTTAATGGGCCAAGCCCAAATTCCAACACTTGCGTACATTATAATCGTGACATTTGTATATTTGTAAATATTATTATGTCTAAATAACTTAATTACATCATGGGCACCTGACCAATATATAGCACTGTGTAGCTCATGTGCGTGTAGCCATTCTGAAAGAATAAATCGTAATAAACAAATTAGGTAAGATAAATTTTGGGGGGAAATCTAAAAAAAACATTTGGTACTGGTTGGAAAGACCAACCATTACTTAAGCGGCCGCTAGCTTGCATTAGAGTGACGGCTAGCGGTCCCTTAGGTACCAGTTGATCCTTCCAACTAGTACCAAAGGAGGCCTAAGGCATCTGGTTAAATAACTGGTGTCCTAGACCGACACCAATGGTCTCGATTTGGTAATACCGGTTGCAAATCCGGTGCTGATGGCACTTCCTAACGGGTGCTGATGGCCTGTTTTGTAGTAGTGTTATAAAATTCAAGATACATTACATATTAGTTTACCTATGCATGATATTGTATTTCTATTTTTTATAGAAAACTATAATATTTCAATTTTTTGCATCATTATTTCTCTATGCATGAAAAATCACCGACCTTTAAAGTTATTTCTATGTAATAATTTAATTAATTTCTTCGACTAAAAAACATCCATGCATGCAACATATGAAAATTTCTTATTCTAGCACATATGGTGTAAAAATGAAAAGTTTCTCATCCTCTCCGATTCTAAAATAAAAAATTTCTCTATTTCTAAGCCAATAAATAAAAAATACTAGCTAAGAAAGGTAGGAAATGAAGTTGCTGATCTTTAGAATCACTTGGGAAAGTTGAATCTTCAAAAAATGTGAAAAAAAGCATGAGCTTCCCCCCTAACCGGCTATCGCCATGAACACACAACAGTTTGTTGTGTTCATGTCTCGGCCGGGCAGGGAGGAGGAATAAGACTTTTTATACGAGATAATTGAATTCTGATTGGAGCTACCAATCGCAAGTAATAATAGTCCCCCACCCCACTCCTCAGATTTAAAGTCCCAGCAGTTACACCGGCAGTAATATGCCATCATTATTCCAAGACCAAGCAACGGCCAGGATAAATGTCAAACACAAACCGACGACGAGGGGTTGTGTAGTAGTGGCCAAAACCATGTGATCTAGTTTACAAAAACCGGGTCCTATCCATTTTCGTCTTTAATATATCATGCATGACCTCAAGCCCTACGTGGATGAACTAGATCGTTCGATGAGATAGGGGCCTAGGGGTTGTGTGAAACTGTGATTGGGTAAAAAAAAAGGCAACCCCATGCCCCCATGGGGATCTTATATAGGGAAGGAGAGAGGAAAAATATTTTTTCTTCTTCGCCATAAGTAGAAGATGAAATTGCATATATAAGTTTCTAGCAGCTACATAGTAATAAATTGTTCATCTTATTAACTTTTATAATTCCCATCACCCAACTCGCGTTAAAATGTGTCAATTTCCCCACCGTTAAGGAAAAAGAAAAATATACTCAAGCACATATATCTCGTCACGATGGGACACGATCTCAGAATTCATCGCTTTTCTTGTCGACTTGACCAGTCCGCAATCACGGATCACCGACAAAGATATGGTGATCTTGCCGGCTGCCGACGGTTGGGTGTATTTATCGCCTGGATTGAGTGGGAAGACCCTTGAATTTGGTGTTCCAACTTCTTTCCACGCCGGCCGCCGAACATCGTCCACGGTCGCAAGCTTCCCAAGCAAAATCTTCTACTCCCAAGCATGCTATGTATGTTGCAAACTTGTCATTGCGCACGTTGTTTTCTGTAAACATTTGTCTTGGCTATACGTAGATCTTGTTTAGTTGCAAAATTCAAATTCCAAAACTTTCATATCGAAAGACAATCTAACATACTGTTGTCGGTCGAAACCCACCGGCGAGCAGCGACAGGTAACACGAAGAGCCGGGAGGTCGCCGGGGCGCTGGCAGGCACTGCTCCCTCGTCGACGGCCCGCAATTCCGTCACGCACCCGGAGATTACGGAGAAAGTCGGGCATGCCACCTGACCTATACCCGATCAGGAAGGTGCGAACGTGCTTGCAACGATTTGCCTGCGTACACAAACACGTGGAAACGTAAGTCCGAGCCGCGGTCGGCTCCCTGGGACGACTCTTGCATCGGCTTTAAAGAGCCGATCAAATCCCAGTGTCAGATTGGATCTGCATCTATCCGGATATTGATAAATAGAGCAAATGAGTGTAAAGCTACTTCAATTAAATCTAATCCACGACGGTCAAAGCTTCACTGCTAGATCGGAACATCCTACACGTGATTGGGCCTAATGAACGTAATAAATAACTAAACCATAACAAAAAACAGAGGCCTAAGAACTAGCAAGAGCCGATTCCCGGATCAATTCCCTGTTAAGACTAAGGCAAAGCATCTAATATATCACCGGATCATCCAATCCGTTTGCAAGGCCTAACCTAGCGGATATCACGCCAACTCTTTTGAGCAAGAGCAAACCGTAACAGATTGGATCTACTAGACGGAAAAGAAGCAGGGTGTTGTTTCCGTGCAACTAATTCTACACAACAAGAACTAGCATAAGATTGAAACGTGACTGCACGAAAAGCAACATGATATTTGTAGATGATAAGCAACAAAGCACAATAGATCTATTAAAGCCATGCTACGAACATCAGGATAACTAGCATTACTCGCCATCAAAAACGCTTCAGTACGAGTAATACCATGGTAAAAGTAAGAACAACGCTGCCCTGATCGCAAGGAGCGATCAGGGTAGCATGACGCTTACTTGGATGAAACCCTAAGATTAGGGGTGGCGATGCGCCGAGAGTTGTTGATTGCGAGACGTGATGACGTTCTTCCTTTACGAATGTCATAGGGTACATATTTATAGTCCGAAGACTTCTTGTCGTGCAAGGCAACCTCTAAACTCTTTCCTAAACGAAGACTAGAGATAGATTACAACCCAATAAAGACTCAAAGATTAGATAACATGATCTGGACTCTTCCCTCCACCGGACCAGATCTTCATGAAGCTTCCAAATATCAGCCGAAACATGCCGTATAATTGTGGCAGATTCTGGTCGTCCTATTGTTTCGGCAGTTCCCGTCAACTCCGAGCGAATCTGGACGTGATTCTAGTTGTATTGGAAAGCTTATCTCCTTAGCTTTCCATGCATATCTAGATCGTCCAAAACGGAATCCATATGTGGCCTGGGCGTCCATTTTTGTGCGGCCTCTTCCTGCAGTCCGAACCAGCCTCGCGAATAGACTGGGCTTCAACATGGATTAGGCCCGTGACCTCATCTCAGCTTGACCCTTGAGTGCCCAATTATCATTGTATTTGACCAAACTTATGATATAAAACTGGCTAAGTGGACTCTTTTACCGTGGGCTTCTTCTGACATTTGGCCTACCAATCCTGGTCAAATTCTGGCGATAACACATGCCCCCCAAGTTTGGCCAAATATGACAGAATCTTCTAAGCGTCAGCCGTGAACCAAATAAAAACATCATCTCCTCAAATTGTCTTCTCATGCCACTGATGGTCTTGCCCCCCGAGCCGATAGATCGGCTATTAGCTAACTGACTTTGTGACCAATTGCTTGAACCGGCCTCACGCCTTCCTCGACCAATCTCAATGTTGTTGCAGACCGGTCCTAGTTTTCATATTCCATGGATGGCACTAACTTATGTGATCATCCTCGTGCTTCATCAGCTCAGCATCAACACATACGGCCTCTCCTGCAAAACAATCACTTGCCGAACCGACACTACAAAGATCATTGTGAATCGGCTAAAAGCTGATGAACCATATTCGGTTAGCCAAACAGTCCACATAAACCAAACCATCATCATTGATAAAAATTTCTTCCCCCCACAAAAATATGCTATGTCATGCAAAGAGTGAGTGTGAGCTTCCAGGTATGTCTCAAAGCATTTACAAGTGCTAGCATGTATATACAGTGAGGGTATAGCGTAAAGACACCGCATAGAAAAGCTCAAAAGAATATATCTATATTAGAACATGAGCAATCAATTTTTGAGGATTTTCAAAATAAAAAGCATCACCACTTAGCCCAACCAACTAGTACATTAAAGCATGACAAGCAAAAACCAGCAAGTACCTACACCAGTGAGCTCTTTTCGATACAAGGATCTTCTAACAAGCTTGATTACTCATGCCCTCAGGTCTTGTAGGTTAAAACATATTGCATTTGAAACTCAAACAAGCCTTTTGTTCTGTGCCAGGGGTTATTCGCTTATCAGGCCACTTCTTACCAACCAATGCTAAGCCTAGGTCCATTGAACCATCAGAAGCTTAAAGCAAGGTTTTGGTCATTCACAGCCTAGCCCAAGTTCATGCTAAAGTGCAATAGCAAGCAGTCCCGAACTAGATCAGTGAGACAAAACAAACCCACCTGGATCTTTTCATTATAGCACAGCATGGACATCATTCAGATTTTAATGTAATTTAGCATAAGATTATCATATAAGCATTGAGACTCGAGCTGCATAAATGATTCCAAGAAAAGGATATAGCTACCAGGCATGTACAAGATAGTAAAAACAAAGTCAGCCTACGCATACTAGTAGCCAAGTAAAGCGGTGACCATATTTCAGATTTTCAAAAGAATAAAAGCCATGCTCGGTATCAGATATTCAACATATTCAAATGAGCCTAACCACACATGGTCACCAGCATCCACACCTCAAAATATATACATGAAACACAAGTAGAAGCTACTAAGCATACAAGGAAGCTAGTGCAAGTGATAAACGCATATACTGTATGATGATGCAATGGTGGGTTTGAATATTACCAATCAAATTGTCTGTTGATGAGCCGATGGTTAAAATCCAGCCTGGTCCATAATTGCCATGATGCATTCTCATCACAACTATCGGCTGTTAGAAAGCCGAACATCTGTAGCCTAAAGTCCAATCAGCACATCTGTTGTAGTAGAGAGCTCTTCAAATGCTTTATCGACGTGGATGAAGTAACCGAAGTTGATCGCATCGAAGGAGCACAAAAGCTGAATTAGCCGGCTGATGTGACGAATGCCCTGACCCTCTATCCACGGGGGTTGGGCGAGACGGACCCCGTCCGCAGTGGTCGGGCGAGGCGGACCCGTCCGTAGGCGACGAATGCCCTGACCCTGTAGGAGCCGAATTCGCCGATGTCGATGGTGTCGCAGGAACGGGAATAGCCGATGATGATGACGATGCAGAAGTACTGTTGGCCGGATCGATCGGCTAATGTATCAGACACTCTCACGCCCACATGGGAGTAGAAGTATCCGATGTCGATGACCGGAACTGCGAAGGAGCGGAAGTTGCCAATGGCGAAGAAGTTGTAGGAGCACCGGCGGTAGTTCTTCATCCGGATGAAAATTTTTGTATGGGTCTCCATATTTCATCACCAAATCTCCACTTATGCCCCCCGAGCCAGATCCTTCATGTATTGGAGGAGATCGGCTCTCCAATCGGCCGTGCCCAATTTACTATGAACCAGAGAATTCAGACGTTTTGCCGCCGATTGCTGGAATCGGCTGTGTTTGGGGCTGATCTGCCCATCGGCCCGGACTTAGATGTTAGCCATGAAGCTAATTTGTTCTGCTACTATTTCTTTTGACTTTCTTTTTCTAAAGGTGATGCTGGCGCACCGGCTTTTCTGGGCCCCGATGGCAACGCATCGGCTGGGGCTGATCGCTTAGATCGACCACTACAGGGCATGATCCCGTAGAATTCATGAAGCCTACGGGACATCATGTTGTGTCGCGTCTTTAGCTCCTGCAGCTGAATCAATCTGCGGCTTGCGCTTCCAGACCAAACTGCGCCTTGACCGAAGGTTTGGTATTTCTGAGATCTCGTTGAACCTTTCCAGCAGCTGAAGGTAGTCCCCTTTGGCTTGTTTGAGACTGCGCAGGCGTTGGACCCTGTGCTTCTGCGACCTCGACAGTCCTCCTGGGCACCACCTTGGTAGGTGGCATTCGTCACGGCGCTGCCAGAATGTGTTTATTCTGTGAGGCCAGTGGATAAGACCAGCCTCAACCCGTTTTTTGTTGCTTCGATCCGATCACAGTCTTCCGGCGCGATCCCTGAGGTCGGCTCTTGTCCTCCCGCGTCCCAGGCATTCATTTCTGCGAGCGAAACCTCACTAGAGTTATCTGCATGGACTACCTCCACTTCATCGCCATTCCATTGAACCAAACATCTTACTGTTGACGATGAAGAACGAGGTTGGGACGGTCTTGCGGCCAACTGTCAATTCCACATTGAGGCCTCTCTTTGCCTCCGACGGCTGCCCATTGAAATCATTGAGCATTATGTTGGTTTTGATAAGGTCAGCAGCAGAACGACCCAATCGGCGTAGCACTGAATACAGCATCAAATTAACTGCAGTGCCGTTGTCGACCAACATCCTTTTCACAGGCTTGCCATCGATGAGACCCTTGAGATATAACCCCTTCAGATGCTTGTAGCTCTTCTCCTTGGGCTTCTCGAAGATGATCGGTTAGGGACCCAGATCTAGCTGTGCAATAGGCAAATCCCCCGGTCGGGGTGCCCGGAACTCTAATGGGAGCACGAACACCATGTTCACATCAGCCGATGGCTTCTCATCGGCTTTTGTCTGCTTGGGGCGCCACTCTTTTCTTGGAGGGCGCCATTCTACCCTTCGCGGGTGCCTGACTTGTTCCGCGAGATCCGGACGAGCCTTCCTTGGCACGTCGAGGTACCTTGCTTCCGCCTCTTCGAGATTGTGTAAGCGCTACACTCTGCGCTTCTGGGAGCGGCTGAGTCCGTCAGGACACCATCGTGTATGATGATACTCTTCTTCTCCTTCCAGCTCGAGATCATCCCTGGATGGCCGCTCAACATGGTCGTCGTGACGCACTTTGGGCCCCAAGCGCTGGAACATTGACGTCCCGCTTGACTGGCGTGTCCGAGGCCTGCACTCCAAGCAATCATCGATAGTAGGCAATCGGCTCATGCCGGAATTCCAACAGTACCTGAAGAACGGGCAATGCTAGTGGTCGCGTATAGCTTGGTGCCTCCCCTGTAGCTCTTGTGCGGTTGGCAGCTTATGATTCTCTGGGAGCTTCAGCTGTTTTTCTTTGAGCAGCAGATCAAATATCTGCTCTAATTGGTTACGTCGAAGTCGAAGTCCTTCACAAGCCCCTGCTGTTTGATCCATTTGCACGGGACGGGGTTTGCCCCCCGAGTCCACTCTGCCACGGCCACTTCTTGCTCCTCGCCAGAGTCATTAGATTCATCCGCTTGGGCCATGTTCACATGGCGCTTGAACTTGTCCTGGTACAGCTCAGGATGGTAAAGCTCGGACGCCGTCAGCTTCTGCACCAGGTGCGCCAGAGATGCGAACTCCAACTGGAAAGCCATATCCTTGATCGGCTTAGCGAGTCCCAGAACTGCCAGATCAACTGCTTCCTTCTCCGTAATGCGTGATGAGTAGCATTGATTCTTGACCTCTCTGAAGCGCTGTATGTATTCCGACACAGTCTCTCCTCGCTTCTGCCTAACTTGGGCGAGGTCGGCAATCCCAGCTTCAGCAGCCTCTAAGTGATACTGGGTATGGAACTGATCTTCCAGCTGCCTCCAAGTTCGAATCAAATCTGGAGCCAATGACGCGTACCATCCAAAAGCTGGGCCTGTAAGAGATTGGCCGAAGAACCGGACCCTGAGCGGATCCGATACTGAGATCATCCCAAGATGCGTTAAGTATCAGCTCACATGCTCAATGGAGCTGGCTCCTTCCGACCCGTTGAACTTGCTGAACTCATGGAGCCGATACTTGGGTGGCAATGGGATCAAGTCGTAGTCACTTGGATGCTGCTTGGAATAGCCGATCGCATTTCTCTTGGGCAGGATGCCAAACTGGTCTCTCAGTATTGCACTGACCTGCTCCACACTAAGAACTCCTGGGGCCGATGGCTCAGCACTCGGCCCGGTAGCGTACTTTGCCAGCCACGCTTGTTTCTCCGCGTCTGCTCCAGAAGCTCCTGTGCTTACCAACTGCACCGAGCATGTTGGATTGACGCTGTCAGGGATGTATGTGCACGTGTAGCCGTAGGGATCTCCTTGGGTGGCTTGGTCAGGAACTGGCCTTCTCCAGGATCACCGCCGATCTTGTGAACGACATAGATCGGCGAATTCTATTGTCCTGCTGCCGCGAGTGAGTAGGACACTAGCGGCCTAGATTGCAGTGCAGCTTCTCCCATGTGGCTCCCCAGGATTGGTCCCGATGCGGAGTATTGGTTCTTGATCACCTCCTGGACAACGCGATGTGCCACGCGCTCAAGCTCGTTCACCAGGCTTTTTGAGTGCGATGAAGCGCATGAGCCACCATGTAGTTCATCTCCTGGCGTAGGGCTCTGGTGCAGTCCTCTGAAGGCACGGACAGGTCAACGTTGTCGAGAGCGCCCTCTGGTGAGAACCCCTTCCACCTGATGCCGTGGTTGCGGGTCCTCTCAAAAGAGCCGGTGAGATCGGCTTCGAACTGAGCTTTGATCTCATCATATTTTTGCTTGTGCTCTATAGTAAGCTCTTCATACGTGACAGGTTTGGTGACCGGTGGAACCGGTGCTTGGTCCTGAGCTCCTGCCATCTCTGCGGTGGGCGTTGTTGTTGATGAAGGTCCCACCAGGCGTGCCAGAATGTGTTGTCGGTCGAAACCCACCGGCGAGCAGCGACGGGCAACACGAAGAGCCGGGAGGTCGCCGGGGCGCTGGCAGGCACTGTTCCCTCGTCGACGGCCCGCAATTCCGTCATGCGCCCGGAGATTCCGGAGAAAGTCGAGCGTGCCACCTGACCTATACCCGATCAGGAAGGTGCGAACGTACTTGCAACGATTTGCCTGCGTACACAAACACGTGGAAACATAAGTCCGAGCCGCGGTCGGCTCCCTGGAACGACTCTTGCATTGGCTTTAAAAAGACGATCGAGTCCCAGTGTCAGATTGGATCTGCATCTATCCGGATATTGCTAACTAGAGCAAATGAGTGTAAAGCTACTTCAATTAAATCTAATTAATCTAATCCACGACGGTCAAAGCTTCACTGCTAGATCGGAACATCCTACACGTGATTGGGCCTAATGAACGTAATAAATAACTAAACCATAACCAAAAACAGAGGCCTAAGAACTAGCAAGAGCCGATTCCCGGATCAATTCCCTGTTAAGACTAAGGCAAAGCATCTAATACATCACCGGATCATCCAATCCATTTGCAAGGCCTAACCTAGCAGATATCACGCCAACTCTTATGAGCAAGAGCAAACCGTAACAGATTGGATCTACTAGACGGAAAAGAAGCAGGGTGTTGTTTCCGTGCAACTAATTCTACACAACAAGAACTATCATAAGATTGAAACGTGACTGCACGAAAAGCAAC
Organism: Panicum virgatum; assembly: GCF_016808335.1. Classification (NCBI taxonomy): domain Eukaryota; kingdom Viridiplantae; phylum Streptophyta; class Magnoliopsida; order Poales; family Poaceae; genus Panicum; species Panicum virgatum. The sequence goes on along the minus strand of NC_053148.1, from coordinate 30,727,921 downwards.
ATGATATTCATAGATGATAAGCAACAAAGCACAATAGATCTATTAAAGCCATGCTATGAACATCAGGATAACTAGCATTACTCGCCATCAAAAACGCTTCAGTACGAGTAATACCAAGGTAAAAGCAAGAACAACGCTACCCTAATCGCAAGGAGCGATCAAGGCAGCATGACGCTTACTTGGATGAAACCCTAAGATTAGGGGTGGCGATGCGCCGAGAGTTATTGATCGCGAGACGTGATGACGTTCTTCCTTTACGAATGTCATATGGTACATATTTATAGTCCGGAGACTTCTTGCCGTGCAAGACAACCTCTAAACTCTTTTCTAAACGAAGACTAGAGATAGATTACAGCTCAATAAAGACTCAAAGATTAGATAATATGATCTGGACTCTTCCCTCCACCGGACCAGATCTTCATGAAGCTTCCAAATATCAGCCGAAACATGCCGTATAATTGTGGCAGATTCTGGTCGTCCTATTGTTTCGGCAGTTCCCGTCAACTCCGAGCGAATCTAGACGTGATTCCAGTTGTATTGGAAAGCTTATCTCCTTAGCTTTCCATGCATATCTAGATCGTCCAAAACGGAGTCCATATGTGGCATGGGCGTCCATTTTTGTGCGGCCTCTTCCTGCAGTCCGAATCAGCCTCGCGAATAGACTGGGCTTCAACATGGATTAGGCCCGTGACCCCATCTCAGCTTGACTCTTAAGTGCCCAATTATCATTGTATTTGGCCAAACTTATGATATAAACCTGGCTAAGTGGACTCCTTTACCGTGGGCTTCTTCTGACATTTGGCCTACTAATCCTGGTCAAATTCTGGCGATAACACATACATAGAGTATTTAATCGAGACGAAATAAAAAATGAATTGTATAGTTTGTTTGTAAATTGCGAGACGAATCTAATGAGACTAATTAAGCTTGATTAGCCATATTAATTGCTACATTAAATATATTCTAGTGCCGGATTAATTAGACTTAATAATTTCTTCTCATAGTTTACTGATGAATTTTGTAATTAATTTTATAATTAGTCTATGTTTAGTATTTCAAATGTGCAAAGATTCTATTTTAAAAATTTTATAGCTGCAACTAAACGAGGCCGTATATTAGTCAGATAACTCCAGATGTAGCTGATCCGTGAGGACTAACGTGCTCTCACAAAAAAAAGCCGTATTCAGACTGCAGGCCCGTGATGAGAATGAGATTCGAGTAATAGAGAACAGAACGGCCAAACAGTACGTCAACGGGATGGATAGCTGGCATGCATAATTTGCGGCAGTGCTGATCCGCATCATCGATCGATCAGTCTGGAAAACTCCAATTCATTCCAATTTTATTGATACACAGCGAAAGCTGTTATTACAACACAACCCAGTGCAGCATCGAGATTCAGCACCCCCACTAGGCGGCGAGGGTGAAGTTGAAGTTGCTGCAGGAGAGCCCTACCGCATTGAGAAAGGTGGTGAAGCCGAGCTGCTTCTTCTCCACGTCGAGCACCAGCAGGCGGTTCTCCATCTGGAACCCGCCGAGCACTGCCGCCGGCGCCTGCCCGGCCGCCCGGACGAACCCGAGGCAGGCCGTGTTGGCGCTCACCTGAACCATGGAGTTGCCGCCGGTCAAGAAGTAGGTGCTCCCGCCCTCCAGGTTCAGGTCGATCTGCGGCACGGCGTAGCCCAGCCGCGTCGGCGGCAGCTTCGTCGAGTCGTAGCACCGCTCGAAGGGCGCGACGGCGGCGACCCTCGACATCCAGGGGAAGTTGGGCCCGGTCGCGGCCTGGTCGAACGCCCTCACCAAGGCGGCATACACGTCGGGGCGCAGCGCCGTGTAGGGGGCCGTCGAGCTCAGCCCGACGACGAGCGGCCCGGACACGCCGATCCGAGTCTGCTCCACGGCGATGCCGGTGGCGGTGACGTAGTACCCTGGGGACCCGTTGAATCCGCGGAGCGGAGCCGTGCCGGCCAGCATCGTCGTGAAGTCGCCCCGGTCGGGGAAGATCAGGGGCCCCCCGCCGAAGATTGCCACGCCCACGCTGTTGCCGCTCGTCGTCTTGCCGTCGCTCGGGAGGCAGAGCGCCAGCTTGTTGGCGACCTTCTGCGTGCGCGCGACCTGCGCCAGGAACGACTGGCTCGACGGCCCGAGCCCCGCGACGCCGATGGCGCCCGCCGGCAGCTTGGGCGGCGTGCCGCAGGAGGCCGCGGCGCGGAAGGACACCGGGAACAGCGGGTTCGCGCCGTCGGTGGCGTTCGCTGAGAGCGTCGTGACCGTCCCGTTCTTGGAGGAGCACGTCGTCAGGGAGATGACCGGCCCGGAGAGGTCGAGGACCAGCGGGCGGCCGTCCTTAAGCGGCGCCGTGTAGAGGGACGTCGACGCGTCCTTGGTGACGGCGGAGACCAGGGGCTTGCCGCCACCGGCCGCCGTGCATGTCGACAGGGCCGAGATGCAGAGGGAGATGGCGAGGAGGAAGGGCTTGGAGCTCCACATTGCTGCTGGTTTGGTTTGGGCTGATTAGTGGTGTGGTGATGGATTGGTGCGGTTGCTGGTTTCATTTATAGAGGTTCGTGGACGTGCCGCTGCGCGAATGCATGATGGATGCGTGTGTGGAATCGGAGCTTGCTTGTGAACCCGCCCTTGCCGTTCTCCGAGTCATCGCCAGGAGATTAATCAGCTAGTACAGTGCCACGATTCATTTTGAAGTCAAAGATGACATCTCTGAGCTGGCTTCAACTACAGCTGATTGGATTTGGACATGTACCAAATCAGCAAAATGAAAATGAGGCACATTACTAGTTGAGTTTCTTTCTTCACGTGCCCAGAGTTAAGGGTACTGTTTTGGATCAGCTAGAGCAAATGGTTAGTTAGAGGAACCTATCTGAATATATAGTTGTTAGTTGGAAATTAACTAGATAGATATATTTGGATCTATACTAGCTAGAGCTAAATTAGTTGCGTGAGTCCAAATATATTCTAAATTTAAATACGACGGTTTGGAGTCAGCTTCGCTTGTGAAGTCGTACACTTATTATCCACTAGCTCCACAAGTTATTCTATGTGATTCCTTTCTGACCGTACAAGTATGATATTATTATATTACAAATGGAAGAACGTTGACCAATGTTTTCTCTCTCTTTTGACAGAGCAGATTAGACGCAGCATACCCTGTTAAAATAAGGAAAGAAAAGAAAAATTAATAATAAGCTTCTAGTAGATATTATTATATATATAATGTTGCGACAGCTGTAAAACATTTACCTCTACTATACGTTTCTGAAAAGATTAAAATTCAATGCTTTTTTTGAAATATTAAAAATTAAATGCTTATTGAGCCGCAGATTGACGATTATAATTATAAGGTGGCCGACATAAAATTTACATAATGTATAGGCCGTGTACGATAGATGGAGTGCTGCGCCGGAGGAACGATCCGATGTTGCTTGTGGATCCTTCTCTTCTCCAAGCATCGTCCGGAGGTTGCCACGATTCAAGTCAAAGATGGCTCCTGCACGGCTGCACCTCGCTATGGCATTTTCCTTTTTTTTTGCATTATTTGTTGGTGAAATAGGCACGCTTCCGTGTGCTCCGATCTTGTTCCATCACAGGCGAAATTGAATTCGGAAAGTCGGTGTCAGCATCTTCCGATCCGTGGCAGTAGACGATCGATTCGATCAAGATCAGATATTCAGAGTTAGTTTCAAGTGACGCCGCTAGCTCTACATGATTCCTGCTCTTTAATTGAAGAGCTGTCCTAGCCAGCCAAGGGCAAGGTTGGGCTAGCTCAAGGAGCTTGTGACATGTGCTGATAATGGACTTCCTGTTACTTGAATGTCGATCCCTAGGACTACCTCACTAGGGGAGCGGCGATTTGCCGCGTGCTAAAGGTATTCGGCAAAGCCCGAAAAGCACTCGGCAAAGGCTTTTGCCGAGTGCCACCCACAACAAAGCTCACACGACATCCAAAGTGACGGCAAAGATCTGTTTGCTGTGAGCTTTTTGTCTGGCACTCGGAAAAAGAAGGGCAGGGAGACGGCCAAGTGACAGAAATGGAGACTTTGCCAAGTGCCATGATGGCAAGGCACTTGGCAAAGCCCATGGTGAAAACACTCCGGCAAAAAAGAAGGCTTTGCCGAGTGTCATGGTGAAAACACTCGGCAAAAAAACAGGCTTTGTCGAGTGCTTTAGCATTGACACTTAGCAAAACCACGTGCACTCAGGAACGGCCGGCCGAGGGTGCACAGAAAAGAGCCTTTGCCTAGTGCTATAGTAAAAACACTCAGCAAAGGGCCTCTTTAACCGAGTGTGGCACACGGCAAATTGCCATGTTTTTTTTCAAATTTTATTATTCAATCACATATATGGTACCCCACTCAAATAAACATCACATATATATCACAATAACCATCACAGACAGCACATATATCACAATAACCATCACATGCATCACATATATCACAATAACCATACAAGTAGTCCACAAATGCAAATAAACATTGTTATCGTTCATCCACAACCGCAAATAGTCCACAAATGCAAATGCAAGCAAGTCCATACAAGTATTCCACAACCACAAGTACTAACTGAGGTGGCCACTACTGCCACGGTGACAAATCCGGGTCATGAGGCCTATCATTCGATGTCGCCAATTGATTCTGCACAAATGATGGTCAAGAGAAGGAATTGTCGATGTTTATCGAACGAAGAATACTTGGCACCCTTCGTCAACCAAATGAACTTCAGAGCTTCCTTGCATACTGGCCATGGTTACTTCCCGTGAACACACCAGCCGCAAGTCATCCAGGGATTAGTGGTACCAAACATACAATTTAAGGTTTGTGTTTTTAGCTTGGTCGTATGTCCAAACCACTTCTTCCCAGGCACAGGTCAAATCATCAATCAGAGGCTACATGTACACAATTGTATTATTCCCCAGGTGTTTAGCAATTATCAACGATAAGAATATGTTCTGTCGTTGAAAGAGGACGCCGGGGGGGAGGGAGGGGTGTGAGGGGGGTTGAGGGGGATAACGATCACGAGCCAACAAGTGTATAGGGCAATCCACATTCGATAAGGATTGAACACATCGGTTGTCAGCGCAACATGTACATTACGAGCCACACCAGCTTTTTCATGATGAAGCCCATCAAAATGGACCCATCATTCAGCATCAGATGGATGTACAAGCTTCTCAGGATTGTACCGAGTTCCCTTTTTGTGCCTTGTCATCTGTTTTGCAGATTCCTCGGTCATAAAAAGATGTTGGATACTTTGTATGGGTGAAAGGTACTATAGGATTTTCACGGGGAACGTGAGCTGCCTCTTCTCACCATCACCAGAGAATTCACACTTTGGATAGTACTTTACTTCCACATGTTCTTTCCTAAATAAGATGTATCACTTGGGACAAGCATGTATATACTCATATGGCATCTTAAGTGCACGAAGGAGTTTCTATACGCCATACATGCCCTTTGGCAGAATGTGACCTTCCGAAAGTAGCTGCCAAAAACTGTCAACATAACATCGAAGGCATCCCAACTCAGGGTAAACTGGAACTTCATGGCCATTAGGCGCGCAATGGCATCCAGTTGAGAAACTTTGGTATGCCCGTGAAGCGGTTGCTGTATGTGCCGCAGACAACATGTCATAATACGCCTTTGCGGTTGCCTTTGGCTTCTCCTCCCTGTTGACGCCTGCTAGAGACCGTTTTCAAGTGTCAATTCGATTAGAAAATCTTGAGAGTTTGCATTTCTTGCATTCATATTTATCTAAAATAATGCTTAAACCCACTATGCGTCTATGCCCTTAGAAAATATACAATGTTGGAAAATGAGTTAAAATGTAGGTTACAAACACCTTATGATCCAAGGTAAAAATCATCGACCAATTAGAGCGCAAGAATCAGGCTCACATGGATCAAAAGGACACACGTGCAACATCAAACCGATGTACCAGAAGCTTGGGCATGTGGAACAAGGACCAAGGGACACGTGACAGGCCACCAGAGGAAATTGGAGGTGGTGGGGCCCAGCGAGCCATCGGCCGACCATCCTAGTCGGCCGACTTCGCCCTGGCGCCACCCCTGTGCAGGTTGCTTCGTGGCAACTTCCCTAGGTCGGTTCTGGATGCCTGGACTGCTGGAAATCGACCGAGATGCCTCCCCTTGCACCGTCTATAAATATGAGAGGGGGGTAGAATGGGAGAACACCACGAGTTGCCATCCTCAAGCTCAGACTGCTTCTCTTGGGTAGTTCTAGACTAGTGGAGTTTAGGTAAAGTAGTAGTCTTCAGGTCCCTGATATTGCATCAGAGAATAGGTATGTGTTCGGTTCTAGTTCTCTTTTGTAATACTCAGTTGTTTGTAATAGACATATCTTATAGTTATTTATATTTGCATGGTCTATGTCCTACGGTGTCAGATATAGATTTCATGATTAGTTTGCTTAGTTACTATATTCTTTGCATGGTTAGACAATTAGTCTTAGTTTGCTGGTACCCACTCCAGTATTCGCAAGTTTGCTCTAGTATGATGTCTGTCCATCCAAAGGGTGGGGGCTCCACGCAGGATACTAGAGTATCGCTTAATAATGTAGACATGGTGTCTGGGTTAATTAAGTGTTGCTAGATGGCGGCCTTTCCAATGGTTTGTAGAGGTAGCCTGCAGGTGGTTACAGCCCTATTTTGTGCCATCGTAATCTTGCACATTCGGTTAGGGTGGTAGGAGGTTCATAAAATATTGTGATGGCTAGTCAGTCCTATCTGTCTACCATGGCACAATTCTCCTGGTAGTATTAGGTTGACTAGAGTTAGGCTAACCATATGCAAGGTGTACAATGCTTAATAGTCTATATAATTAATGTAAGAACATTTATAAAACCTGAGCTGCTATCTTCTACCTATCTCCCTGCCTGCTATCTTTATTTTAGCTGAGAATACTTGTGTGTCACACTACCATTATCCTAAATTTATCTTACCCCTGTTTATGCATTTGAATATTCCATTGGATTAGTTCATAAACCTGCGTACACATCTTAGCCACCGCCTTACCTGCGGAAATATAAATGACACCCCGAAATACTCTCGAGTAAAATACTACTTCGGTTATTCCATGCGCTTGCCTAATGATTCAATGTTCATGACTGGATCTATTCCTTGTGATTGCTCTAAGAAATGTAATAAGCATTTCTGGCGCCATTACCGGAATAGGCTTACTAACCTTGTATCTAGAGAAGACGTTACAAAATACCAATACTCCCCACGTCCTTCATCAAAGTGTACTTCATGGTAGTCATTTAACATGTCTTCTGCACCGGCATCAGCATCATAATCCTCGATGCGTTGTCTCACAACCTCCTCTCTCATACGATCGGCTTCACCATGGTAGATCCACCGAATATAGTATGCCTAAATCTATTCTTGCAAAGATGTTCATGCATGATCTCCTTTGTTTGTCGATGCATGTTTGCACAACTGCTGTAGCGACACCAAGTTGTATGCGCTCCTTTAGCATTTGCAAATGCTTGAGCCAAGAAAGCATCGGTCTTCACAATCCATTCGTCACTCAAGAAACCCCCATAGGACCAGCCCGTGTACATCCACTCACGGTCATCCATCCTCTAACATATCAGTAAGTAATATAAGAATCAATTGCATCTACACAATGTTTACACAGTCTAATAGGTGAAGATAGGTCCTAATACCACCCAAGAATGCGAAGCTGGGGTTAGTTTCCATGGTCTACTCTGATCCGAGATAGAATTTTGGCAGCACCTCCCCGCTGTTCTCCAAACACATGTCCTAGTAGGGAGATTGTGTATCAGGAGAACAATAGGGAGATGATGTCGAAACTCTATCTCAGATCGGAGTAAACCATTCACCGCTTAATAAATAGAAAAGGACACTAGGGCCATGAATACTGCTTTACTTTCTAGGTGTATTTTCAAAATTGAAAGTGAGGACTCTAGCCCATGCATCCAGTTGCTGCGTAATAAATACCTTGGAGGCAGAAGCTTCTTTCAAGTAAGCAACCTCAACACCTCGCAGTTTTGGCAATGTCTGCAAAAGCCTGGAAGCTGGTACCAGTTTGGTAGGGGAGTGATACTTGGTGATGGGCGACACACCAAACTTTGGTTGGATGTTTGGGTGCGGGACTGCAGCCTTTAAACCCACTTCCCTAAGTTATTTACCATCTATTCAGATCAGCAAGTTTCAGTTGCGGAAGCAGAGTCGAAAGGTTGGATTCTCAGATTCCACAAGTCTTTGGGTATAGTTGAAGCAAGAGATTTGTTGCAGCCGAAAGCTATTCTTGATCAATAGGTGATGATGCGGGGGCTTGCCCGATCTTCTCGCTGTAGGATCTAGGGATAACTTGACCCGTGCAAACTGACGAACCGATGGCACCAACAGCTGCTCGAACAGCCACCTGTGACAAATGATTTCGCCCAACCACACGATTTGGTCGATGCCTAACCTAAACCACGCAAGGTAGAGGCAATGCTGTTGTAAATCACAAAGAAACACAAGAACAAATGGTAGAGAAAACTCCCAATCCTTAAGGGGGCAGCTATGGCACAACCCTAAGCACAAGAGCACTTGTCTTCTCTATTTTCTGAGTTTAATTCATGGTTAGGCTTTCCACTAGGTGCACAAGTGATATTTATACTTGGAACATCCCTCCTAGCTGGGATGGAGGCCTTACAAACAAGCCCATTCAAAAAATACATGAGTCGGAACACTTCATGAGGTGCTCAGATCGGACCAGTCCGAACTACATTGTTCCAGAATAGTCTTCGGGAAAATGGGCATAACTCTCTCCATAAAACTTCAATCGATGTGCCGTTTGATGCATATGAAAGTAGACTTGATAAGATTTCCATCCATGTATAATACATGGGGTAAAACCTAATAGAATAATACAGAATTCACCGTGAAGTTGGAAGTCAGATCGGACCGGTTCGAACTACGCGGTTCTTGAACAGTTTTCACCAAAATGGGCATAACTCTCTTTAAACAGCATCAATGGATATGCGGTTTATTGCATATGAAAGTAGACTTCAAGACTCTTCCAACGATATAGGATACTCATGATGAAACCTTCAGGATTGGTACAGTTCTTGCCTTGAACTTTTATTGTAAAATCTGGTGCCATCACAGGGACTGCAACTTGCTCTCTATCACTTCGACAAAAAATGCACTTCCATTAGCAGTAAACAATTCTTAATAGAGAAATGTTCACATTCATTAAGTACTTGATTTACCTCACCTTGTAGTAGTGCTCTTGCTCGAGTTAACGGTCCCTTGTAGACATCATTATCTTGTCCATCATGCGGGCTATCTTGTTCATCATTTGGGATGTCCTCATTATCCTCCCCTTCTTCAAAAAGAGTCGACCTCGACTCATAGTCTTCAGGACCAAGGAATGGAGATAAATCAACAACGTTGAATGTGTTGCTCACTGCATAATCATCTCCCGGAAGCTCAATCTTTTAGGCATTGTCATTTATCTTTGCAAGGACTTGAAGGGACCATCTCCACAGGGCAGCAGCTTTGATTTTCGTTTCTCTGGAAATCTATCCTTTCAAAGATGCACCCAAACCAGGTCTCCAGGTTCAAAGATCATCTTTTTGCGGTTCTTGTTTGCATTGGCAGCATAGTGCTTGGATTTCTTCTCAATCTCTTGCTTGGTCTTCATGTGGATGTTCTTCACATACTCAGCTCTCTTAGCTGCCTCCATATTTGCATAGTCTTGGAGTGGAAGTGGCATCAAATCAAGTGGCGTGATCGGTTTCAAACCGTACACCAACTCAAATGGGCACATTTGTGTGGTAGAGTGGACTGCTCGATTGTTTGCAAATTCAACATGTGGCAAGCAATCTTCCCACACCTTTAGATTATTCTTGATCATTGCCCGTAGCAGCATGGAAAGTGTGCGGTTTACCACCTCCGTCTGTCCATCAGTTTGTGGGTCACAAGTTGTTGAAAATAACAACTTTGTTCCAAGTTTGGCCCACAAAGTCTTCCAAAAATAACTCATGAACTTCACATTACGATCTGAAACAATGGTCCTTGGCACGCCATGGAGTCTCACAACTTCCCTAAAAAACAAGTCAGCTACATGTGACGCATCGTCGCTCTTGTGGCAAGGAATAAAATGTGCCATTTTAGAGAATCTATCCACAACAACAAAAACTGAATCCTTTCCCTTCTTAGTTCTTGGTAACCCCAAAACAAAATCCATACTTACATCTTCCCATGGTGCATTTGGAGTAGAGAGTGGAGTGTACAAACTATGAGAGTTCAATTTTGATTTAGCCTTGTGGCAGGTGGTACATCGCTACACGAACCTCTCCACATCATGCCTCATCTTAGGCCAATAGAAGTGATCACTCAGCAGCAAGTAAGTCTTGTCTCTCCCAAAGTGACCCATCAATCCACCCATATGTGACTCCTGCAATAAGAGCAAATGAATGGACGAATATGGAATACACAATTTGTTGGCTCGGAACAAGAACCCATCATGCAAATGGTACTTGTCCCACCCTTTTCCTTCTTGACATTTCAAATATGGTTCTGCAAAAACAAGGTCAGTAGCATATAATTCCTTTATGTTATCTAATCCTGGGACCTTGACTTCCAATTGATTTAGCAAAACACTCTTTCTTGACAACAGCAACAACATTTTCTTTCCCTTTCTTGTACTTGACAATATTGGGAAAAGACTCAATGAACTCCACCCACTTGGCATGCCTACGGTTCAGTTTTGCTTGGCCTTTCAAATATTTCAAAGCTTCATGATCAGAATGAATGATGAATTCTTTAGGCCAAAGATAATGTTGCCAAGTTTCATGTACACAAACTAGAGCATATAGTTCTTTGTCATAAACAGGATAATTCAGTTGAGCACCACTAAGTTTCTCACTAAAGTATGCTATGGGTTTTCCTTGCATCAAAACACCTCCTATGCTTATCCCACTAGCATCACATTCAATCTCAAAAGATTTATTAACATTAGGCAAAGCAAGCAATGGGGGCAGAAGTTAAACAAGTCTTTAGTTCTTGAAAAGCAGCTTCTTGTGACTTACCCCACAAAAATTCAACACCCTTCTTGGTTAGCTCATTCAATGAGGCTGCAATGGTGCTGAAATTCTTCACAAAGCGCCGGTAGAAGCTAGGCAAGACCATGAAAGCTTCTCACTTGGCTCACATTGACAAAAGTAGTCCAATTCTTGATAGCTTCAACCTTGGATTCATCTACCTCTACTCCCTGCCCTGAAACAATAAAGCCCGAGAACACAACCTTGTCGGTGCAAAAGGTGCACTTCTCTAGGTTAGCATACAATTTCTCTGTTCTAAGCACTTCCAAAACCATTTTTATATGTTCCACATGTTCTTCCATGGTGCGGCTGTACATCAAAATACCATCAAAATAAACCACCACAAATTTTCCTATGAAAGTTCTCAAAATATGATTCATCAAGCGCATGAATGTGTTGGGCGCATTAGTTAAACCAAAAGGAATTACTAACCACTCATACAAATCAAATTTTGTTTTAAAGGCTATTTTCCATTCATCTCCTTCCTTCATTCTAATCTGATGGTATCCTCTACGTAGGTCAATTTTAGAGAAAAAATAGCACCACTAAGTTCATCAAACATGTCATCAAGCCTAGGGATGGGATGACGATATCAGATAGTGATGTTGTTAATAGCTCTACAATCAACACACATTCTCCAAGTACCATCTTTCTTTCGAATAAGAATAATAGGGACAGCACAAGGACTAAGGCTTTCACGCACATACCCTTTGTCAAGTAGTTCTTGTACTTGTCGCTGAATTTCCTTTGTTTCTTCCGGATTGGTGTGGTACGGTGGTCGGTTTGAAAGTAAAGCTCCTGGAATAAGATCTATTTGATGTTCAATCCCACGAAGTGGAGGTAGGCCAGTTGGTACCTTCTTTGGAAAAATATCATTGAAATCTTGCAACACATTGGAAACAACACTAGGAAGAGAAGTCATGTCATTAGCAGTAAGAATTGCATCTTTGTACAACAGCACAAAGTGTGTCATGTTTGGGTTCTCTCTCATTTCTCTCATTTCAGATTTTGTGGCTATCATGACAACCTTTCTCCTCTCATGCTCTCTCTTTCCACTCATGTTTGTCTTGTGGGGCTCACTCACCGATTTTTGGACAGCACTAGTATTTTTCTTTTCTCTCTCGCTCTCACTCAATTTCTTTTGCATGTTGACTGCCATGATTTGAGCTGGTGTCATTGTCAATAATTTGATCCCTTTCACTGCCATTTGAAGGCATGGGTGTTTTCATACCCATCATGTACAACACGCCTATCAAATTGCCACGACCTTCCCAAGAGCAAGTGGCAAACCGTCATGGGCACAACATCACAATCAACATTGTCGGTGTAGTTTTGTATGCTGAATGTTACTCTCACCATGTGCTGCACCTTGACATCTCCACAATCACTAAGCCATTGCACATGATATGGGTGAGAGTGTTTTATCATGGTCAGTTCCAATTTCTCACACATTTCTTTGCTAGCTAAGTTGTGGCCGCTACCACCATCAATTATCACCTTGATCAACTTGCCATTTGCCTTTGCTTGGGTGTGAAACAAGTTGAATTGTTGTGTTTGCTTCTCATCTTTGAGCTGAACACTCAATGCCTTGGTGACTACAATGGTGTGACCAGCCTCAAAAGGATAAGTTTTGTAGTTAGCATCTTCAACTTCATGTGTGTCATCAATCTCATCATTTTCAGCAAGAAGTTCACACTCTCCTTCACTAGCTAAATCATATCCTCCATCTTCAGTAACAATCATGACTCGATTGTTAGGACAATCCTTGATGACATGGCCTCTTCCCAAGCACTTGAAACATTGAATTCCACTACTTCTAGAGGTGGAACTTGCTGGAGCACTAGTCTTAGATGATGTTGGCCTTGCAGATTTCTCCACATTTGTTGAAGCATCAGATTTTTCAGCGGCACTGGAACATTCATTAGCTTTGGAGCTGGAACTGGGTGCAAACATACCTCGTTCCAAATCAAACTTTGCTGTTTTTGGAGCACTTGATGATACTCTTGAGCTGAAAGTTGAATGCTTGGTTGGTTTAGCATCATCATGCAATTGCCGCTCAGCCTTTTATGCAATGTGCACTAGCTCCACTACATTGTTGTAGGTCTGAAATTCTACAACACGTTTGATTGGCTTGTTTAGACTGGAGAGAAAGCATGCCATGGACTGCTCTTCATCCTCATGCACATGAGCTCTAATCATGGCTTGCTCCATTTCCTTATAGTATTCTTCCACGGATTTGGTTCCTTGCTTCAAATTTTGTAGCTTGTCACAGAGGTCACGTTTATAATATTTTGGGACAAAACATGCTCTCATTTCTCTTTTCATTTCAGCCTAGGTTGCCACTGGAAATTCACCATTCTCCTCTCTCTGATTCTGAATTTGTTCCCACCAAATCAGAGCATATCCATCAAAGTCAAGTGCAGCCATATGCACCTTTTTTTCCTCTGAATAATTATGCACATGGAATATCTTCTCAACCTTTAACTCCCATGTGAGATATGCATCAGGGTCAGATGTGCCTTCAAATTTAGGCATACTAAATTTTAGCTTTCCTAACTTCTCTTCATTGGGCTGATTATTGATGACATTGTGATGGCGTTGAAAATTGTCATTGCGATGTAGTGTGAAAGTATCTGGATCTATCATTTCATCTGCAGCACCATTACCATGCCCACGGCCTCTTCCTCGACCAAACACATCACCACCTCTTCCTCCTCCACGCCCTTGCCCAAGGACATTCTTTCTTCCTTGCTCATCCTGCTGCAACCGAGCTGCATACTCTTCATCCGTCTCATCTAGCTCTTCTTCAGGAGAGCCTGCAGCACCTTGTGCCCTCAATGCCTTCACAACTTCAGCAACCGTATTCTTTTGGGCTGCAACCATGTTCTCATTAAGTTGGTTATTGAAGTCTTGCACTAGCTTCTGTAGTTGCTCTTATGTGACATAGCTTGGTGGATGCTCTCCATTTTCACCTGCCATAGTTAGCGCAAGAAAAAAACAAATTCACGTTATGTGACTTTGTGGAAACACTCAATCTCACCTTCTCTTATCACCGAAGTTCTTATGTGTCCTTGCTGAGTTGCGAGCTGCACTCACTTTGGTGGTAAGCGAAATCAAAGTCACAGTGCATCCTAAACATAGGCTTATTTGTGGAGCTTGGAAGGTTATGTATGTGGTGGTGCAATCTGAAACTTTAAGCTATTGTAAAGTTAAGTAAGAATCCAACCAAGAAAGATGTACAGTTGCTGAACTGAAAATAGAGGAATTGTAGAACGTGTTTAGCAACTCACACATAAGGATGAGAAAACTTATTGCAGCCAAGAAAAGAGCTAAACTGAAGTTTTGATTGAAGACAAAGCTCAGTGCTGCAAAAGTTATGGAGAGATGCTAGCTAGTTGCTTACAAGATCAACAGGGCTACAAGATTTGCACAAATGATAGATATATGTAAGCTGAACATTATCAAGCAAGGCCAATCATTGTGGTGATCTCAGCGCTTAATCCTTTTTTTCTTCTTTTTTTGTCTTCTTTTGCTACAAAGATCAACCACCAAATTATAAAAAAAATTAGCACTTTCTATTGAGATAAATTTCAGAAAGACCAGAGTGCAAAGTCCACAAGTAGCAACCTACGGCTAGTCTCAATAGGTTCAAGGTTTCCACAAAAGGATGAATTTGGTTCACTACTAAAACTTTTCATGGATAAAGCATGAAACAACTCTAATATTTAGAAACCAAGCATATCTTGTTCTTATAGGATTTCAAATAATCTTTCCAACAAGCTCAAGAACACTCAATTTAGATTTGAGATGCAGAAGTTATGCTGATTTTCGTGTGATCTTCTCAAACTTCGGATCTGCGCGCGAAATGACTTCAGGATGAAAATAGATCTGAACAAGAACACAAGAACGAAGGGGAAAATACAGATCATTATGGGGAATAAATGGGAAAAACAAATTAGAGACAGAAATGAGGTGAAACACAAAGGTTCAGCAACCAAACTCGATCTATTGGATTAGAACTTAATCAAACTCACTGAAATTTCAGATCGGGTTATGGGTAGTGGAAATTTTTGGTATTTTTGAGTTTAGGATAGTAAACCAAAAGGAAACTAGGGGGTAAAGATCCTACCGAGTACACCATAGCTCTGAATACCAAGACGATGTGGGGGCTTGCCCAATCTTCTTGCTGTAGGATCCAGGGATAACTTGACCCGTGCAACCTGACGAACCGATGGCACCAACATCTGCTCGAACAGCCACCTGTGACGAATGATTTTGCCCAACCACACGATTTGGTCAATGCCTAAACTAAACCACGCAAGGTAGAGGCAATGCTCTTGCAAATCACAAGGAAACAGAAGAACAAATGGTAGAGAAAACTCTCAATCCTTAAGAGGGCAGCTATGGCACAACCCTAAGGACAAGATCACTTGGCTTCTCTATTTTTTGAGTTTAATTCGTGGTTAGGGTTTCCACCAAGTGTACAAGTGATATTTATACTAGAAACATCCCTCCTAGCTGGGCTGGAGGCCTTACAAACAAGCCCATTTAGAAAATAAATGAGTTGGAACACTTCACGGGGTGCTCAGATCAAACCAGTCCGAACTACATTGTTCCAGAACAGTCTTCACGAAAATGGGCATAACTCTCTCCATACAGCTTCAATCAATGTGTTGTTTATTGCATATGAAAGTAGACTTGATAAGCTTTCCATCCGTGTATAATACATAGGGTAGAACCTAATAGAATAATACATAATTCACCATGAAGTTCGAAGTCAGATCGGACCGGTCCGAACTACGCGGTTCTGGAAGAGTTTTCACCAAAATGGGCATAACTCTCTATAAATAGCTTCAATAGATATGTGGTTTGTTGCATATGAAAGTAGACTTCAAGACTCTTCCAACGATATAGGATACTCATGGTGAAACCTTCAGGATTGGTACAGTTCTTGCCTTGAGCTTTTATTGTAAAATCTAGTGCCATCACAGGGACTGCAACTTGCTCTCTATCACTTGGACAGACTTCCCGTGGCCTCCTCTTGGAACCTAAGGACAAAAAATTCACTTCCATTAGAGAGTAAACAATTCTTAATAGAGGAATATTCACATTCATTAAGTACTAGATTCACCTCATCTTGTAGTAGTTGTGGTCTTGCTCGAGTAACGGTCCCTTGTAGACATCGTTATCTTGTCCATCATATGGGCTATCTTGTTCATCATTTGGGATGTCCTCATCGGGTGATCTGGAACCAGGGAAATAAGTGGTCTGAAAACTGGACCCCAAAGGAGTTTCCATGCCTTTATGGTGGATCCTACTTGTCGTGACCAGCGGATGATTGACCTTTGGAATAGGAGACTCCCGCTGAAGATTCAAATCTTCCTCTGGATGCTTTTTCACGACCAATTGCAGACTGCGGTACAACTAAAATGTAGAAAATGGGAAGGACCAAAGGATTGTAAAGTTTCTGGCAGAGTGGAAGACCTGGATCATCTTTTCTTTCGATATCTAGTTTTGTGTGTTATTAGATTAGAGATGCTTTGGGGTGGGTTTCTAGTCCAACTTCCCTAGAGGATCTCATCTTGGACATAATTGGTGCTCCTGGTTCCTCGTAGGCCAGGGTGCTAGTCTTCCAGTTAATTGGGGCCTCTTGGGTGGTTTGGAAAACAAGGAATGATTGGGTGTTCTCTAACATTTTAGTTTCGAATCCTAACATCATAGTTTATAGAATTATGGGTTTCGTACAATACTGGTGCAAGATGGACTCTTCAAGGGACCAGGAGGGGCGGATTCAGATGACGAAGTGACTACAAAGAGGACTTCAGATGCTGTGATGAGTGCTGTCTTCGGGGAAGTGTGCTAGCTTCCTGCTCAGCTCTCGGCGCTTCTCCTTTGCTCATTTTTTTCACGTCGGTCCGCCTGTGTTCTGGTGGGTTTTTCTTCTTAACAGTAGGGTGTTGTTTTGTTTATTTTGCGTGGTGGGCTGCTGCGTCAGCCATTTCGTGCAATGAGGAGGTTTTGTTATGTGCTGGCGAATGTAAGGTTGTGATCTTCTCACTTTAAGCTGGTTTTCCCATCTTTAAACTTACTATGCTTTCAATATAAGCCAGGCCAAAGGAAGTCTTTGGTCTAAAAAAAGAACAATTCGGGGGAACTTCAAATTCGGGGCAATCCATGTGAGATTGATGGGGTATCACACCAAATTTTCTTAGACGGATCCTAACAACAAAAACACCATGTGGCCCATTAGATCCGACCCATTTGGCCATCTATACGTCATTGCATCACCTTCAGCCGCACTGGGGTGCTCTCGATGGTCTGCCCAGTGATATAATTCACATGCCAACTCAAGCACCCTGCTTAGGCAGCCGCATGTGCAGAATAGGGATGGTGAGTGTAGCTTCATCACGGGCTTTTGACCGCTCAAGGTTATTAATGAGATGGATTGCGGCTAATGCAAGAGGGTTCTTGTGTGCCTTGGTGATTTGCTCCATGTGTTTTGGCCTCGAGTGCGCGGGTTTGTTTTAATCGATAGTTAACATCGAATGGTATAAGAAACAAGCAACCTTTCTCATAAATTCGAATATTTTTTTCTTTTCCAATTGACATGATAATTTATTATTTATTTTATCAAATGTGAAATCTCTGAGTTAGCCTAGATTGTTAGATCTTCATGAAATCCAATGGTGTAGATTCTTCTCCCTTTTAGAATAACGTAGGAATTTCTAGACCCATTCAATAACGTGGTGGCTTCTTTTTTAATGCTCCTTATTAATATAACTAATAAGGTGTGCCACGCAAATAGCGCAGCTAGCTAGTTTTTTTTATTCAACAATCCTCAATCCTTAAATCTCAAGCATGCATCTATATTGCCGTAACTGTTGCACCTTTACTACTGTCAAAATATAGTTCTCTCCTTTATGATGAGCATTCTCTGTAGCTGTCATCATTATCTCGGAATCTGATTCATAGTTGTTCCTGTAAGTTAATGCTATTCAATTGTGTTTCTACATTGTTATTGTAATAACTTTTGGGGGGTTGTTAATAAACTCCCTAAGTTGCACACTAATAACCTAATTGGTTGGATCTCATCTCCATCTAAATTATTTTAGTTTTGACTTTAATGGTGAAATCATATTTTTCATGAGCCGAAACTATTTTTTTTAAAAGAGTAAATTGCAACCACTATACAACAACTTGTATGATTGCATCACTTTAATCCAATAAGTTGCAAACCGTGAAAATAGGTACCTCAAGTTGTCACAAGTGTGCATATATGGTCACATGTACACCATTGAGTGTATTTTACCACGGTGGGAGATTATATAAACTATACCTTATTAATAATATGATGTAATGTATTAAATGTGTCTTATCATATCTCTAAAAATAATTTATGTTTATGGTGTGATTATAATGGGATAGACATAACTCGAACAACCAACCTAAACAAGAAGAGAGCAACCGCTGAGGATATGAGCAAAGATCAATAGGATAATCATATGTCTTGCTACGATCATGTGATGCAATTCTTTAAAGCAGTTAAATCCAATATAAATTTTTATTTGGATCGGATGTAAACATATTGTACCAAATGTAAAACAACATACATCTGGTATCTATTTAATTGATGACCATCTATACAAGGATACTATATATAATCCAGAATGGAACCATATACTTCGATCAAAATAATGATAATTTAAAATTAGGAAAATATCCAAAATAAAGTAAAATAAATTTATCAAAAATAGTTGTAAGAATATGCTAATAGCATAATTATTGTTTCATATGTAGTCCAAATCATTCACACAATAAACATGAGACTATCCTTAAGATATATTCGCAAAATAAGTTTATCTCATTATAATCACCCTATAAGCTATAGTCCTTAATGTTGCCAACATGGCATAATACACTGGTAATGTATATGTGATCGTACATGCACATATTTCACAAGTTCATATATGATTTGCATGTTTTGCAATTTGTTGGAGTAAAGTGATACGACCAAACAAGTTGTTGCATGGTGGGTGCAATTTACTCAAATATAAAGCAGCTTCTTAGTGGTAATGTGGTAATTCTACCTAAGGAGAAAGGAGAAGCTGATGAAGCCATTTTTTATCCACTGTATTGTAAGCCATTTTGAAATTTTATCCAGGCTTCTCTGTTGAGACCGTTTTAATTATACGTATTTGGTGTAACTTTCAAAACTGTTGGAGAAGCCCCAACAAACAGACCCTAATACTTTATGTATTTGGTGGAACTTTACTTAAAGTTATTTTTCTTCCAAATCGACTTCTTAATCGCTATACAAAACACTTTAATTTCGAATTTATCTATTTACTAGTTGCAACTCTTTTTTCAAGTACTAATTTTCTTATTTTCATAAACCTGAATTTAGCTATTTTACTCAATCTAGGAATAGAACAGTCCACACACTTCTTAAGATCTTATCTCATATAGTCGGCCAATATGATTGCACAGGCCAGCATATACATAGCATTTAAAGATAAGGTCATCATGTCAAGGTCCGAAAGAGGTCGTGCCAATATGAACATTATAAGCAATTTACAATTTATTGATCCCGATTTCCTTCGTCCAATATTGTGACTTGCAATTCCCAAGTTTAAGAATATCTCTATGGAAAATATTAGACTTCTATGAAACCTACAAGATTGATCCTCCCAAGCATCCCCTGAGAGTATAATATAAGCCATGATGAGCAACTTGCCGAGGGTAGGCCCAGTTTAGAGACGTGGCCCAATAAGTCATTTTCGTGGACTCAAATGACTTTTGTACACCAACAATTTGTTTTCTTTTTTTCCACAATTATTAGCTTGGTGTTGTAATATTTGGGAGCACGAGTATGAGATACAATGCCCGACCCAGGATTTTAACCTATAGTATGCCATGTCAATTATCCAATTTTTCCTACTAATCCTGGTGCATTTCCTGCAACAGGAAGGTTGTCACGTCACCCCAAATTTCTCGACTGTCGGATCAGATCGGCTGATCCGACGACCAGATGGGGATATAAATTTTGCAAAATTATCTCTCAAACTTTGGTGAAATCAACCCTTAATCCATGGATGACAATTTTGTAAAGAGCCCTTAAACTTTGTGAATGTCAATTTTACAAAAGCCCTCCTAATTTTAACGAAATCGACACTCACTCTATAGATGGAAATTTTATGAAAGCCCCCTGGACTTTGGAAAAACCAATCTGCACTCCACGAACATCAAATTCACTAAAAACTCCCTTAGACTTTTGCGAAACCAAGCCCCTTAATATGTATCGGTGACGGGTTAAATCATCTCGCACATTCACACTGCATATACCGCATTGACACCTATGATGACTGTCACATATAAATTTTCTCACTAAAGATGCATGAACAATCCATAAACATATTTCCACAGTCCACAGCTCATGCACATACATTTAACAACCCAAATCAAATTTGACTGAACCCGCGGTAAATCTTTATAAGGACGAATATACATGTCCATGACAGGCATATCAGGGGCGCCAACGGCGCAGCATTTTTCTAGTATACAATATAATAGAACATCATCATCATAGCCTTTTGTCCCAAGCGAATTGGGGTAGGCTAGAGATGAAACCCAAAAGACACAAAGGTCACGGTTCAGGCACGTTGATAGCTAGTCTCCAAGCGCTCCTATCCAAAGCTACCTTCTCAGAGATATCCAATCTTTAAGATCTCTCTTAACCAACTCGTCCCATGTTAGTTTAGGTCTACCTCTACCCCTCTTTACCTTATCGACACGCTTTAGCACCCCACTACGCACCGGCGCCTCCGGTGGCCTCCGTTGCACATGTCCAAACCATCTCAACTGATGTTGGGTAAGTTTCTCCTCCTTGTGTGCCCGCAAAACCACCACAACATCCCTCCTTGTGTGCCCGCAAAATCACCACAATATCCGCATCTCTGCTACACTCAGTTGCTGAACATGTCGCCTTTTTGTAGGCTAACATTCAGCACCATATAATAACATCGCCGGGCGAATCACTATCCTATAGAATTTACCTTTTAGCTTTTGTGTCACCCTCCTATCACATAGGACACCAGAAGCTTGACGCCATTTCAACCAGCCAGCTGAGATTCTATGCCTAACATCTTCATCAATGTCGTCATCCTTTTGTAGCATCGAACCTAAATACCGAAAAGTGTCCTTCTGGGCCACCACTTGCCCACCGAGACTAGCGTCACCACCCTCATACCTAGATGCGCTGAAATCGCACATCATGTATTCGGTCTTGGTCCTACTAAGTCTGAACCCTTTTGACTCTAACGTGCATCTCAACAGCTCTAACTTCCTATTAACCCCTACCCTACTCTTGTCAACTAGCACCACATTACAGCAAAGAGCATACACCAAGGGATATCAACTTGTATGTCCCTTGTGACCTCATCCATCACCAAAGCAAATAAATAAGGGCTCAATGCCGACCCCTGATGTAGGCCTATGTTAATAGAAATGTCAGTGGTGTTGCCACCACATGTCCGGACAAACGTCATCGCATTCTTGTACATATCCTTGATGAGGGTAATGTACTTAGTGGGGACTTTGTGCTTCTCCAGGGCCCACCACATGATATTTCTCGGTATTTTGTCATATGCCTTCTCGAGGTCAATAAAGACCATGTGCAAGTCCTTCTTTTGCTCCCTATATCTCTCCATCAATTGTCGTATTAGGAAAATCGCCTCCATGGTCGACCTTCCAGGCATGAACTCAAATTGGTTTTGGGTCACACTTATCACTCTTCTTAGGCGGTGCCCGATAACCCTCTCCCAGACCTTCATCATATGGCTTATCAGCTTAATCCCACGGTAGTTAGTACAACTCTGAACATCTCCCTTGTTTTTGAAGATCGATACTAATATACTTGTTCTCCATTCTTTAGGCATCTTATTTGACCGAAAAATGAAGTTAAAAAGCTTAGTTAACCATACTATCGCTCTATCACCTAGGCATCTCCACACCTCAATGGGGATACCATCAGGGCCCATCGCTTTACCGCCCTTCATCCTCTTCAGAGCCTCCCCGATCTCTGCCTCTTGAAATATCCTCACAAAACATCTATTAGTATCGTCAAAAGAGTCATTTAGCTTAAAGGTAGTGCCCTCATTCTCCCCATTAAACAGCTTGTCGAAGTACTCTCGCCATCTGCCCTTGATCTCATCATCCTTCACTAGAAGTCGATCTGTCCCATCCTTGATGCATTTGATTTGGTTGATGTCCCGTGTCTTCCGCTCGCAGATCATAGCCATCCTATAAATGTCCTTCTCCCCTTCCTTCGTGCCTAGTCGCTGATATAGGTCATCATACGCCTTACCCTTTGCTACACTCACAGCTCGCTTTGCAGCCCTTTTCGCTAATTTATAGCCCTCGATGTTGGCTGCACTCTTGTTAAGGTGGAGGCGATTGAAACATTCCTTCTCCTTAATAGCCCTTTGCACCTCGTCATTCCACTACCAGGTGTCTTTCCCTTCCTGTTTGCCTCCCCTACTCACGGCAAGCACCTTTGAGGCCACCTTCCGGACACATGTCACCATCTTTAGCCACATGTCATCAGCATCTTCTCCTTCTTCCCAAGGCCCCTCACCTAGCATCCTCTCCTTAAATGTTTGTGCCGCTTCCCCTCTAAGCTTCCACCACTTCGTTCTCATAATCTTGGCACGTTTGTCCCGGTGGACACGTACCCAAAAACAAAAATCCGCCACCACAAGCTTGTGTTGAGGGACAACACACTCCCCAGGTATCACCCTACTATCTAAGCAATCCTGTCTATCCTCCCTCCTAGTAAGGATAAAGTCTATCTGGCTCGAGTGTTGTCCATTACGAAAGATCACAAGATGGGATTCTCTCTTCCTAAAAAGGGTATTCGCTATCAACAAGTCATAGGCCAACGCGAAGTTCAAAACATCCTCCCCCTCATGACTCCTGCTACCATACCAAAAACCCCAGTGCACCCGCTCGAACCCTACATTAGTCGCACCCACATGGTCGTTGAGATCTCCTCCTATGAGGAGTTTCTCGTTGACAGGCACGGTACTGGCCATACTATCCAGATCTTCTCAGATTTGCTTCTTGGTGCTCTCACTAAGGCCTACCTGAGGGGCATAGGCACTGATCACATTCACAGCCGAATCTCCAACTACTTTCCGAACCAGGATAATCCGGTCGCCTCGCCTTCTAACATCTATGACTCCATCCTTAAGGCTCCTATCGATCAAGATACCGACACCATTCTTACCTGATGCTGCCCCCGTGTACCAAAGCTTGAATCCAAAACCCTCAACCTCCTTCGCCTTCTGGCCCTTCCATTTAGTCTTCTGAACGCATAGAATATTTACACGCCTCCTAATTGCTACATCAACTAGCTCTCGCAACTTACCCGCTAGGGACTCTACGTTTCAGCTACCTATACGAATCCTAGTTGACTCGGCTAGCTTCCTTACCCTTCGTACCCGTCGAGGGAAGTGCGAAGACCCTTGCTCATTTATCACTACATCCGGGCGTAGATGTAGCGCGCCACTCAGGTGACGACTCGACCCTTGCTCACTTATCATCGTACCCAGGTCGTGATACGACGCGCCATTGGTGGGGTGGCGACCCGGCCCTTGCCCATTTAACACCACACCCGGGTTCCGATGTGGCGCGTCGCTAAGAGGGTTACACCCCAATGAGTTTCTTATGGGTTTCATATCCATTAGAGTGGCTATTTTTTACACTGGTTCGCCAAACCTACAGCAACCCTCCTCCTTTACCCGGGCTTGGAACCGGCTGTGTTGAGACGACTCGAGAAAGTCTTCCAGTCAACGCAGGCGGAGTTATACAATACAATAGAACTAATAAATTATCAAATGAATGATTATAAAATTCTCTAAGCTATCTAGTATAAAAGTATAAATTAAATAATTAAAAGTATAGTACAAAATAATTAAAAGTATGATATATATTCAAAAGATCAGTCTTAAGTTCAAAAATTAAGTTTAAAATTTGCATAGATTTTAATATAAGTTACAATAACTCTACAGTTAAATACTACTATTGAATACATATTCCTAGGGGAGGGGCTACAACAATTAATATATTATTGTGTGATCATAATCAATGCTTATTCATATCAAATGTTCCATAAATACAAAGCGCAGCAGCAAGCGGGCCGATCAAGGATTTGGCAGCAGTTAATTAATTACAAAACTGTGTTTTTTAGTGGAAGTCATGCGTACCAGAACCACCTTTGCACTATAAAATAAAATGCAAAATAGTCCAATAAATTTTTAAGCTTTCGAATATGTATGGGAAAAATTCGATGTGTTGCAACATGATCTGTTGTTTGCACGTTATAAATTCGAGGCTGCAGCATTTCACTGTACTTTGAGGCACATCGTCAATTCCAGTACTGTGCGTGTGGAGCTACTACATGACTAAGCTCGACAGGCATGGCAGACCATGTTAAGATCATTTCAAGAGTTGTTCAGGTAGCTACTGGGTTAATCCCATCAAAATCTTGCTTAGAAATTGGCTAACAGGCATAAGTATGAAAGAAAGAAGATTGATTTTTGTTGGAGCTGCAGCTCTTATGTGGGCAATATGGTGTACACGTAACGATTTAATTTGTGAGAAAAAATATTTACCTCATTTATGCATGTAGTTTTTAGGGGAGCGTACTGGCTGCGTTTTTGGTCCCTACTATAGCGTGAGAATACAAAGAAGACTGTATGTTTGGCAAGCAAGGTATTGGAGGTCGTCGTCTTGGATATCTTTGCCAAGAATGGATGGAAAAGCAATAATAGACTTTGCTTTTAATTCATTTAAGTTGTTTGTATACTGAATTTTGTAAAAATATGATTGTGTGCGGCTGCAGAGTCCGGAGACGTATCCATTTTTTTTAAAAAAAAAAGGCGTGGCAGACCATGACCATCTCTCGTCGCATCTAACTCCTCGACCATTAATAATGTGCTAGACAGACTGCGAATTTGCAAAGGCAAACTACAAGCATTGGTGCTCGGTAAAACAAATTCAGTAAGGGAAGGCGCAGCCAGCAATGTCGCCCCGCGCGCCCGCGGCCGCGCTGGTGGTGTAGAACAGGTCCGCGAAGTCGCAGAGCTCGTGCATCTCCTCCAGGGTTGCCGCCGCCGCCGCGAGCGGCACCTGCTTCGCCGCCGGAGCGACCAGGTAGGCGCCAGCCTGGTGCTGCTCCGGCCACCCGGCGGCCTGATGCTGCTGGTGCTGCTGCACCGCGCCACCGAAGGCCGGCCGGCAAGGACGCGGCCTCTGCGGCTGCGGCGCCAGTGGCGCCTGGGCCGGCCTCGATGAGGCGGCGGGGGACTTGCCGTTGCCGGTGAGGCGCTGCACGACGGCCTTGAAGCTGGCGGCGTCGGAGCTGATGAAGTGCGTCTCGATGAACTTGACCTTCACGCCGGCGTCCTGGTGCCGCCTGGAGCCCTGGACCTCCATGGCCATGCGCCCCGCTGCTGACCTGCAAAGCTTTTCTCGCTAGCTTGACCTGCCGCTTCTCCTCGTGGACTCGAAAAGCTTGGCTACGTCGAGCGCAAATCCTAGCTCTGGATCGCACGAGGGTCGACTTTTCTTGCGTTGATGTGTTGTTGAATTGGCGGCCGAAGCCGCCCGGCTTTTATAGCTTCGGCCGCCGGCGACACGAGCTGCCCGCCGTTCAGTAGGGAGGAAACACTTCACTTGTCTGCACAGGACAAAGCGTAATCGTACACACATCGCGTGGCGTCTTCTCCATTGACAAGTGGGTCCAGGAGTCCGCTGGCCCAGGAAGTCAGTGAGAAAAACTGGATGCGAATCAGTAGGTGAGCTCCGTGCGGGGCGGTTGGGGAGCTGGTCAAAGGCGCCGGTCGTGACGGAGCAGCGGTCAGCCGGAGGGGGCGGACTGGCCAGCCACCACCCGCCGGCCGGTCAAGCGCTCGTGCGGAATAGCGGCATCTTCTGCGCGCGCTAGATCCTCGCTTCTCTGCCTCATGTATTAGTCTACTACTAGTGTCACATCGGGGCAGTTCCTTTTCCTCGGCCGCAGTGGCCAATTAATAAGGAATTAATAAGGATGGAAACGGATCGGATTCGCATGAAATCGAATTCGGATAGCACATTTTATCGTATAGTAAATCAAATACGGATACGGATTCGGATATTCTCGGATACGAATACAAAACGGATGCTTCGGATTCGGATATTGACTTGATATATGAGCTAACGTTTAGTTAATTTCTTTATTAGTACTTTTAGACTATAAAATTGTTATACAGGTACAAACTAAAGTATAATAATATAATAAAGATATCTAGTTAAAAAATTTATTTATCGTTAATAAATAAATACATAAAATAAAATTAGAACTAAAATATATTGCAATAAACATATAAATAATTTTATTATATATAAATGAAAAATATAGAAGTGATTTTGAGATAAAATAAGAATATTTAAAAGTAAATTTAATTTTTTTGTTATATCTTTATTATAAAATTAATAATATGGGTGGTAAGAAATAAATATAATTTCTTAAATAGTTTTTGAATGAAAACGGATACGGATATTGTCGAATACGAATCTGGAATCGGATAGAGAAAATCAATGAAAATCGGATTCAGATGTATCCACTTTACTACCACATTAAATTCGAATACGGATACGGATATCCATATTGATGTTTAAACGAATACGGATATCGGATATCAGGTATACATTTCCCATTCTTACAAGATATCCGTTTCCATCCATACTGTGGTAAGGATGGGAAACGGATACCAGATATCCGAATTATCTGATATCCGTATCCGTTTAAACATCAATATGGATATCCGTATCCGTATTCGAATTTAATATGGTAGTAAAGTGGATACATCCGAATTTGGTTTTCATTGATTTTCTCATTCCGATTCCACATCCGTATTCGACAATATCCGACACTATTCATATCCGTTTCATTCAAAAACTATTTAAAAATTATATTTATTTCTCATCACCCATATTATTAATTTTATATTAAATTTACTTTTATGTATTCTTATTTTATCTTCAAATTACCTCTATATTTTTTATTTATATATAATAAAAAAATTTATATATTTATTGCAATATTTTTTTCTAATTTTATTTATATATATTTATTTATTAGCATATTTATTGATAAATAAATTATTTTTAACTAGCTATATTTATTATAATAATATTATACTTTAGTTTGTATATGTATAACGATTTTATAATCTAAAACTATTAATAAAGAAAATAATAAAAAGTTAGCTCATATATCAAGTCAAACACATACGTGGAGTACTAAATGAAATGAAGTTTATTTACAAAACTTTTTATATGGATGAGCTGTAAATCGCGAGACGAATCTAATGAGTCTACTTAATCCATGATTTGCAACAGTGATGCTACAGTAACCATCCGCTACTTATGGATTAATTAACATCATTAGATTCATCTCACGATTTACAACCCATCTGTGCAAAAAAATTTGTAAGAAAACTTCATTTAGTACTTTAAATTAGCAAAATTCCGTCGAAATTTTTTTTGCGCTCTATCTAAACACGGCCATACTCTACCAGCCGATGTGACCTGTGCGCATCGTTCGGATATAATTGTTAAAATTGCTTACTGCTTCGTTGACTTGACTTCAGCTCATGGACCAACTTGATGCCGCAACCTCGAATTAGGAGAAGAAAAAAATAGACCATAATTTGTTGAGTTACTTTTGCACGTCAGTCTTGACAGTGACATCTACAGAAGTATTTACCACCTCGTTTATCAGCTCCATTATATTACCGCCAGTTACCATGCATAATTGCATGTGCATGTGGGATTATGGGCACCTAGCTCGATCAGTTCACAATCAGTAAGATTGAGATCGCGAAAAGTACACAGGTGCGCAGATAATGAAAGGTACAGAGGTGCGCAGATAATGAAAGGTACACAGGTGCGCAGATGCTATTAACTATCAGTCTATCACTGATAAATCAAAGCAAAGAAATAACAATGCTTAGGACAGATTATTGAAAGAATGTTTAGTACTGGAATATCTTTTTTTCTTTTCTTAATGAGAACTTGACTTTCAGCTTATGGGACTTTTTGTCTGATAAGCACGCACCGTACAAAATGAACTTGATGTAAATTAATGTTTCATTTGGGCTGGCATGTAGCACCTGATTCAGGCCCACGGGCTGACCGTTTCACTGGACCGGTCTAGAATGAAATGCAAGTTCCTGTGTCCTGTGCGGCAAAAAAGGATAATATGCTTCGTAACCATTCCTGTAGACATTTTGTTGAGAGTGTTCAATGGTGGAACATTCCTTTATCTAAGAAAACACTTCATGACCAAGTTTTTTCTTTTAACTTAGGGACAAAGGGAGTGCGCTTTGACTGTCGTTCGGGAGCTGCAAACTGAAATAAATGTGAGGTACGTACGTCTTACAATATAGCATCTAGAAAGGAAAATTATTCTACTCGAGGGTTAATCATCCACTACTACAAAAAAAAAATAGTGGATAAAAACATATTTTTAGCATAGATGCGGTATCTGGCCCTAGTCTCACAGCTAAATATTGATTGTAGGAACAACAAATGTATTTGCAGAGGAGGGTCACGGAATCACCCATCAATTTTTTTAAAAAAAATAGAAAAACTTGGAAACAACAAAATGAAAAATTTTAAAAATATCACAGCCAACTGGCCATCATCGCAAGTCCCTCTACTACCGAGATACTATTTTTTGAAGAAATATGCACACTTGCATAAACCGAGGTTCGAACCGCTCACTTCGAGTCTTGCGTGTACCCTCCTCTCCACCACACTATACAGTCACTTGTGACACTATGGTATATGCTATTCTTTTATATTAACTCTAAAATCAATTTTCAGGGGCGGATGATGGCATCACCCGCCATAACAAAAATCCATTTTCGAGTGGTGATGATATCACCTGTCCCTAAAAATATTTTTCTATTTTATTCCAAAAATTTATTTAAATATAGAGAACAAATAAAAAAAGTGAACCTCCTGCACTGTTGTTACAGTGAATTATAGATACCAGAAAAAATATGTCACATATATTTTAGTGTATATAAAGGTTAAGATTGTGGAAACTTGAAAATATAACATGAGTTATATGAGATAGTATATAGTCATAGCCATATATAGGGCATAAATAATAAATAATCTTATGATTCTAAATGGTCTTAAATGAGTAATGTATCAAATATAAAATTTTAGATGTTACCACTACAACTTTGATATGGAACTACTCTACATAGTCTACAAAATTTAAGATCTCATCAAGTTCTACAATTTTATTATAAAGTTTATCTTCATTCGAGATTAAATGAAAAGGTTATTATTTGTTCATGAGACCATTAATAGGGGGGGCGGGGTCCAGCCATCATCCGGCCCTTAAAATGGTGGCTATTTCTCAAGGCGGGTGATGACATCACCTGCCTCTAAAAATTAATTTTCAAGGATGGATGATGACATCACCCACCTCTAAAATTGATTTTTAAGGGCTGGTGATGGCGTCGTCCGCCTCTAAAAAATGGTGGCTATTGTCAAGGGAGGGTGATACCATCACACGCTTCTAGAAGTACATTTTTAAGGGTGGGCCAATTGGTATAGTAGATCCGTTCCCTTTGTAGGAACATGTCATCTTTTTGACCCGCCTCTGGAAAGAAACGGGATGTTTCTACAGATCCATATTATAGTAGTGATCACAACATTCAAGTTATGATCTCTAATCAGTGTTTACAACTCGCCAACTGATTGACGATCAAATAAACAACAACAAATAGTCATCCTATTAGTACATTGGGTCTGACGTCTGACTCCTTGCCTAAACTCGATTAGTGGTCCTCTTCTATCGTCTTACTCAGATCACTACACAGACAATTTGAGCCCAGGGTGTGTTTGATTGGGCTGTGGTTTTTGAAAAAGCTGCTATGAGATGTGACTTTTAGAAAAGCCGTTGTAGAAAAGCCCATTTGGTTGAACAGTTGTGGCTTTTGGTAAAACTTCTCTCACATACTAGCGGACCCCCACGGCAGGGCGGGCTCGCGACGTGGCTGTGGGCTCGCGGAACGGCGGCGGCGGGGTGAGCTCGCGGCGCATCAGCGACGGAGCGAGCGACTCATCGGCAGCAGGGCGAACTGCACGGTGGGGCATGCATGGCGGGCCCGCGACACGGTGAGACCGAGGCGGCGGAGGGGAGGTGGAGGTGCAGGGCCGACAACATCACGCGGCGAGGAAGGGAGGCGGAGGTGTCGCGGCGCCGGTGGGGAAGCGGAGGGCCGTCGATGAGGAAGGAGAGAGTGATGGAAAAAAAACATAACTCAAGTCAGTATGTGTAACACCCAAAATCACATTTGGTTTGAATTCCAAAATTTATTTGACTAAAATGATGTTTGTGTAAAAAAAAACTTCCTTCTCCCTTTTTCCTTGCCAATCCAGCCCACCATCCCCTATCCTTCTTTCTTTCACTGCGCGGCCCAATTCTTTTTTTCTCGGCCCAGTTTGCCTACTCGGCCCATCTACCGCACCAGCCCAGCTCGCCCCTCTCCTCTCTCTCTCTCTCTCACCGACGCCCTAGGCCCACCCGTCAGCACCCTCTTCTTCCTCCAGCCGGTTCCCGTCCCCTATGCCGAGCGCCGCCCGAGCCGCTCCCTTGTCGCGGCCGCTCGCCTCCTTCTCCTCTGCGTCGCCAACTCCTCGTCTTCCCCTTCCGTTTCTCCTTCCTCGATCAGAAACGGCCGAACATCTTGGCCTTAATGGCCGGCCACCATGAGCTCGCCGCCCCTTCCCCTTGCCGTCTCCTCCCCTTCCTTCCTCGGTCTACAAAAGGTGCACCCAAGCCCCGCATCGCTCTTTTACTTGCTCTGGTGCCCCGCCCTCGCTCTCCCCAGTCCCGCCGCGCTGCCGCACGTCGTGCCCGGAGCGCCGCCGCAGCTGATCTCCGGCTCCGCCGCTCTTACTCGACGACAAACCACCGCCGGAGCTCCGCCTTGAGGTGAGAAAGGTATCACCCTCTTTTTCCCTCTCCCTCTCGCTCTCCCTCACCGGCAATTGCTCGCCGGAGCACCTCGGCATCACCGCGCCGCCGTGTGCCATCTCCGCCGCTCGAACTCGCCTCCTCGACCCCTCCATCTTCTTCCCCGTGCTCCCCTCTCCCTCCTCGGCAACTCCGCGCGCGAATCCGAGCACCGGAGCGCCGTTCCGGCCTGCTCCGGCGAGGCCGCCGCCGAGTGCCGCCGATCACTGGCGCTCGTGGCCGTCGGCTCCGCCCGGAACCGAGCCGAGCCGCTGCAGCTGCTCGCCCGCGCGAGCCAAGCCGCCGAGCGCCGAACCGAGCCGTCCTGATCGCTCTCAACCGCCCGATCTTGATCCTACAGTCCAGATATAATCTAGACCGGAGTCAACAGAATACAACCGGTCAACTATTGCCGGTTTTGCAGAAGAGCCCCTGAACTTTTTGAAAATCAACCCGCCATCCTGATCAGTTCAAAAATAATTCCAAACAAGTCCTTTCTTTTCTTTTTTAGCCCTTGAACTCTTTCAAAATTTTATCTGCCGTCCTTTAGCCTTTGTTTTTCAATCTAAACCTTATATTTAAGGTTTATTTATGATCTAGCCCTTAGTTTCTTTCATTCTAGCCCCTGGAAGTTCCGTTTCTCGCAAATAAGCCCCTGGAACCTTATTTTGGCCATAACTTCCTTGTTTCTACTCCGATTTCAGCGATTCTTGCGCTCACGCGATCCTTGCAACGCGTACAACATCTTTGTCAACATATCTCTCTCTGTTTTTAATGTTTTATGTGTTGTTCCTTATTTTGTTGTATGTTTGCTTGTGTGATCGTGTAGATGACACGTCGTTCGAGGGAAATCAAGAGCAACAATTCGAAGAAGAACAACAGTTTGGCAAGGAAGGCAAGTGGACTTCTCCCCCTACATATTCCGTTTTGTCCCAATAATACATGATAATTCACTTTACTTTATTGTTGAGTTGCATAAATTTGATGGGACACCTATTAAGGACTTTACCTAGTCTTTTACCCCAAAACCTTGAACACCGGGTTTAATATATCTGTTGGGTAGAAATGCTTAGTTGCTTAACTTTGGAATGGTAATATCATAATCTTTTGAGAATGTTATTCATGCTTTATATATGCTATTATGTTGTGGTTAATTACAAGATCATATGATTTAATTGGAACATGGAGAACCACACAGGAAAACCGTACAACCACAAGGACCACATGGCTCTGGTCTTGGCTGATTAATTAGAGACTCTAGTTTGAAGCGGT
The DNA here is from genome assembly GCF_016808335.1 of Panicum virgatum. Lineage (NCBI taxonomy): Eukaryota > Viridiplantae > Streptophyta > Magnoliopsida > Poales > Poaceae > Panicum > Panicum virgatum. The sequence goes on along the minus strand of NC_053148.1, from coordinate 30,695,476 downwards.
CTTACCGAAAGGGCAAGAGGGACGGCGGTTGTCGGGGTATAACCCGGTCCTCTTGGGATGTGGGCTTTGCTAAGACATTATGCCCATTAGGGGGGTTTATACTCTGCTACTGCTTCAGAAACCTTAGCGGACTACTTCTTACTAGGGAATCTTTGTAAAGACCTCGTAGCGTCCCTATGCAACCACACCTCGGAAGTGTGGTATTGTGCCTGATCAGCACAGCGTGGTTGGGTCCAAAGTTCTTTTTAACTTTTACGTGACTTGTGGGTAAAGTGTACAACCTCTGCAGAGTGTTTAAAACTGATATATCAGCCGTGCTCACGGTCATGAGCGGCTTGGACCCTCACATGATAACTGAACTTGAAGAATGACTTAATCTGTGGTGCTTTGACTTTATATTGTTGTATCATTTATGATCTATTGCTTAAGTGGGTTGGTATAAACTTATACCTAGTAAATAGGTGCTTGCTAATAAAATTTGACCAACTAAAATGCTAACTGCTGTAAACCTCAGCTTTTCCTTGGTAGCCTTGCATCTTCCCCCACTTGCTGAGTACCAACCATAAGTGTACTCACCCTTGCCTAATTGCTGCTCAGAAGAGAACGTTGGAATGGAGAACTACAACAACTTCAAGAAGTTCTAGGCGTGTGTTCACCAGTCAATTGCCTATGGGATTGGATGAAGCTTTGTTGAAGATATCGTATAGGATATCGGTGGAACGTCTAAAGACCTTCACGTCTATTTATCGGAGTGTAATAAAGTTATTTACTCTCTCTTGCTTACGTTTTGGACATTGTCTTTGATATATTTCACTTATGACGTCTATCATATGTGTGTAAACTTGATCCTGGCGCACATATGAGATGCATCTGGTTTCTTTCTGAAATCGGGTGTGACAGAAGTGGTATAAAAGCTGTGTTGACTGTAGGATTTCTCTCGAAGGCCTCGAGAGAAATCCTAACACCGAGTGCAGATGTGGTGTCTGACCTTAGTGTTAGCTAGAAAGTGTGTTCCACCCCACGGAACCGTTGTGGTAGTCGGTAGGTGGTGACAGCCCTATCCGTCCTTTGTAGTCCACCACGTTCGGGTGTTTTCATAGCGGTAGTGCAGGTTGCCGTTGGACTCCCCTCTCATCCCTTTCTGAAGTCCTTCCTCTTCCAGCCGCCGAAGTAAGCTCTACTTTCCCGAGAACTAGTTAGGTGCTTAGCTGACCTAGAGATGCTAGCTCGATAGTTCAGAAGTGTATCAGGTGTCTTATCTCACTCGTTGACCTCCCAGCTCTACCTCTCTAAGGTTTAGAGTCTACGTGTGTCACTCAGTCATTGCCTGACCACTTATCCTACCTACCTATCTGGCTTACCCCCATCTAGTTAGTCGGTCGATTAAGCTAGTACGATTATCAATCGATTTACGATACTCTTTACCATAGTGCTTCCCTGAGAAAAAAATATGATACCCTGGAATACTCCAAGGTGAAGTGCTACAGCGGTGATTCTGTGCGCTTGCAGAATATCTATTCTAATCGGGCATAAGAAACGCCAACAAGCATTTCTGGCGCTGTTGCCGGGGAAGCAATTGGCTAAAGATATCGTAGATAGTTTGATAAACTAAACTAGTTTGTCGCCGCTAACCCTAGCAAGCTTACCATTGCTCTCTCCATCTTTTGATCGATGCAGAGCAGTGCATGACCGCTTTCGACCTACCAAGTAACTTCCACCCAAATCCAGAAAGAATTGGGAGAATTGTGAGACGCCGCGTCGTCCCACCTCAGAAGAAACTCACTTGGCCTACCAGTTCACCCTCCACCTCAGCATCCTCATTCATGGCTCAGAAGACTCTCCGTCAGTTTTCTGTCCCGTCCAGCAGCCACATTCCTGCTGGACTGAATGTCAACCAAGCCGGCAATGACGGCTTTGAGCTGAAGACTGGACTCGTGAACATGGTCCAAGCAAGTTCGTTCTGCGGAAAGGCATCCGAGGATGCCAATGCCCATCTCCAGAACTTCCTGGAGGTGAGTAACACCATCAACCCCAGAGGAACTACTCTGGATGACATCCGTCTTCGCCTTTCCCGTTCTCACTGCTCGGGAAGGCCAAGACGTGGTTCTACTCCAACAAGGAAGCTTTCACAACATGGGAAGCTTGTGCAAATGCATTCCTAGTCAAGTACTTTCCAGTGGGCAAGACCAATGCCCTCCGGAACAGGATCACCGGAATCCAGCAATTGCCGGATGAGACCATCCCGGAAGTCTGGGAGCGTCTCCAGGAGTACATACAAGCATGCCCACACCACGGCATAGAAGAGTGGCTGATCATTCAGAACTTTCTTCCATGGCCTGAATCAGCAAGCCCAGGACCACGTTGACGCAGCTGCGGGTGGTTCATTCCTTTCTCTCTCTGTTGCGGGAGCAAAGGCGCTGATCGACAAGATAGCTTCCAACCAAAGTTGGAAAGGAGAAAGGCAGCCAGCCCGTCCCAGGGTCGTGCATCAAATCGACACAGTCGACATGTTAGCTGCCAAATTGGAACTTTTGATGAAGAAGTTGGAACCTTCGCACCAGTAGGTTAATCAAGTTTCGGAGTCTCATATGACATGTGAAACATGTGGCGAGACTGGGCACTCGGGCACCTCGTGCCCCTTAACTCAAGAGGACGCAAACTTCGTTGGGAGCAACAACAATCCTAACTCAAGATTTCATCCTCAGCAGGGTTGGAACTCCAAGCCCAACCTCCCCTTCGGTCAACAACAAGGTACGAATTTCAATAACAATTTTCAGCCCACATTAAAAGACCTAGTGTACGGCAAAAAACAAATCAATTATAACATTAGTAGGAAATTCCTTGCTAATGACAAGATTCTAGAATCTATGGCTGCACAACTAGAGGGATTTAATTCTATTATTAAAAATCAACTGAGCTTTAATAAAATGATAGAAACCCAAGTAGCTCAGCTTGCATCTTCATGTCCTAACATTAATGCGGGGAAACTACCCGGGCAACCGGAAGTACCCTCGAAAGAAAATATTAGTGCGGTGACCACGCGTGGTGGTAAGACCACGCAAGAGCCACCTTTCCCAAAAGATGCAGGAAAGCAGCGGAAGACCGTAACCGCTAGCCGTATCGAAGTTGAAGACGAAGAGCAGCAGGAGGCTGATGACTCCAACACACTTGCTACCCAGGAAGACCCCGTGGAACCCCCAAGAACTTCACGGGACTTTCACGACACAACTGCCTTACCATTTCCGGAGCGGATAGGGAAGCCAGTGGCCGACGAACAATTCGACAAATTCGTCGAGGTAATCAAGAAGTTATATGTGAATATGCCACTTCTTGACGCTATGCAGGTACCCACGTACACCAAGTACATCAAGGATATTCTTGGGAACAAGCGGACGCTGCCCACCACTGAGGTCGTGCAGTTAACGGAAGAGTGTAGCGCTGCTATACTCGATCCTCTCCTGGTGAAGAAGAAAGACCCAGGCTGCCCCACCATCACTTGCTCGATCGGGGCTCAACATTTCTCCAACGCCCTCTGCGACTTGGGAGCAAGCGTCAGTGTCATGCCAAAGGTAGTTTATGACAAACTTAACCATCATGCACTTACCCTTATTGCCATGTGTTTGCAGCTAGCGGATCAAACGGTCCGCTATCCCGCAGGAATAGCAGAGAATATCCCGGTGAAAATCCAGAATTTCTTTATTCCCGTCGACTTCGTCATGCTCGACATGGAAGTCGACGCCAAGATGCCGCTCATTTTGGGCAGGCCGTTCTTGAGTACATCAAACGCCCATATTGATGTCGGGGCCGGAGAAATCCAGCTCAACATCAATGGCCAGCAGGAGAAGTTCGCCTTCAAACCGAAAGTCGAACAATGCAACCAAGTCAAGGAAGTCCGAAGGAAGAACAAACCCGAGAAAGAGACAACGAAACCATCGCTTCCAAACATTGAAGCCCTCATCGCATTCGTGGAGAATCTGCGGATTTAGGAGGAGCTACGACTTCAAGAGGAAGCGAAACAAATCATGCTTCACAATCAGAGGATTGCCAAACGTCGAATCCAGCGTAAGAAATTTCTGGACTCACAAGAAGTAAAGGTCGAAGCACAACCCACACCCAAGAAGGTATGGCGAAAGAATGTGTCATCGCCCAAGACTCCATCCGGCGATGACAAACGAACTGAAGGAATGGAGAGTCCGGCTCCGGACTCAAAACCCGAGCCCTCGCCATGAGATACGTGGCACATATCCATCACTTGCATTGCATATAAGATAGTTTAATTTCCCTTGCATAAAGTTCTTTTCAACTCGCAAAATCATGTTTTGAATTTTAACCAACCCATGTTAAAAATTTGAGAGTTTTGCATCAGAGAACTTCACAAAAAAATTTCGAAAATTTTTGGCCGAGCTTTAGGCCGGCCGGCCCCACCTCTTTTGTTTCTGTCAGGAACCAGCAAGGGGTGGCGACTTTGATTAAGGGTGAAGCAAAGGGAAAAGGGGGGAGCATGGGAACGTGCAGAGGCATGCCGAGCGGCCACAATAGGGCCGGTCGGCCTTTGCCATCCACCCACGTCCCATCACCACCGACGGGGAGCACCATAAATGCATGCCTATGCACTAGAGCATCGACGTGGAGTAACGGACGCCGCTCAGGGGGCCGGCCGGCCTGGCCTTTGCGCGCGGCTATAAAAGCCAGCGAGCCCGACGGTCCTCAGCGCACCAGAAGCTTAGGTACTCGTGATCCCAGCCCGAGCTCTTAAATCCCTTCTCTCTTCCTTGAGTTTCTTGCCTAATTGAGCTCTTTTGAGTTGATTAGGAGAAGAACTCAAGTGCTAGCTCACCTAAGAACAAAAATTTGAGTGGTAATTAGTGAAGTTCATAAACCAGAAAACACAAAAATATTTCCCCTCTTAACAAATTCATGGCTCGCTGAACGTTGAACGTTTGTGGTGGTTTAAACGCCCCGCAAGAATGACTAACAACTAACGACTAACGATTAATGCTAACCCTCCTCTTAACTTCTCGTTTCCTTCGGGTATTGCTCGTGCTAACCTTTTGCAGGCATCATGATAACCCGAGCAAAAGAGAAGGTCAAGAAGGCGTTCTTGAGAAGGTCGAGGAGCTCGCGGAGTTCCTCTTCTTCTCGGGATAACATGTCGGTCGACTCCAGTCACCGCTCACATGCATCCCAGGAAGAAGAAGAAATTCCCGCAGTCCCAAGAAGCCGCTTCCGCATCAGGATTTTGACGATGGTTGAGCAGATCGTCTACAAGAACGACTACGAGCGGCAAGCACTCGAGCTGCTGAAGAGGCAAACCTATGCCCATGCCAAGATGTTCGAAACCCGCTTCCTCATCATGACGGGACTTCTGCAAGACATGAACCAAGCTTTCACTGCCGTCGGATGGGAGAACTTCGCCGACATCGTCGAGCCAGGTTCGCATCTCTTGACCATGGAGTTTCTTGTGTCTCTTACCGTTGAAGAAACCAGCACTGAAACTAAAGTTTATTTTCGGTTCTTTAACGAGCAATTTGAAATGACTCTTCTACAATTTAGTGTTGCTTTGGGTTTTAATAAAAGATGCATCCTAGATCCCAACACACTTGTTGAGCGCTATCAGTATGATCGTAGCTCTTGGTGGAGTGAAATTTCTAATGAACCCGTGAGTAGTAAGAACAGCATAGTTTCAATCCATAATCCTACTCTGAGGTTTCTCGGCAAGTGGCTCGCCATGGTTGTGCATTCCCGCACAGACCTTCACCTCTGCAGCTCGCATGAGCTGCAATGTCTGTACGCTATGGCGAACAAGATTCGCTTCTCGCCCGTCCGGAGCATACTTGCTCATTGGCAGAAGATGATCACGGCCAAAGGCCCCATCGACATAACCCCACTGGTCACCCGTGTGGCGAGGTATGTGTTATCGCCATAAATTAACAGGATTAATTTATGGGCCGAAAGCAAGATGGGCTTGAAGCAGAAGATTAAGAAGACTTGTAAATCGGCACCTGCGTGAGCATCTGGGCCACATGGGCCATGTATCCTTAGATTTAGTTTAAGATTAGAGATAGAGTCCGATCGGGACAAGATTAGTTTAGATTGTTTCCCAAGTCTCCGGACTATAAATATGTATCCTTTGTTATTCGTAAAGGAGAGCGTCATCACGTCTCGCAAACAACAACTCTCGGCACATCGCCACCCCTAATCCTAGGATTTCATCCAAGTAAGCGCCATGCTGCCCTGACCGCTTCTCGCGATCAGGGCAGCGTTGTTCTTGCTTTTACCTTGGTATTACTCGTACTGAAGCGTTTTTTATGGCGAGTAATGCTAGTACTCGTCTTCCTGAGCGGTGCTCGTACTCGTCTTCTTCCGATTCGTAGCATGGCTTTTAGTAGATCTTTTGTGCTTCGTTGCTTATCATCTACGAATATCATGTTGTCACTGTGCAGTCACGTTTCAATCTCATACTAGTTCTTGTCGCATAGAATTAGTTGCACAGAGGCAACACCCTACTTCTTCTGAGTTTAATAGATCTGATCTGTTATGATTTGCTCTTGTCTTAAGAGTTTGCGTAATATCTGCTAGGTTAGGCCTTGCAAACGGGTTGGACGATCTGGTGCTGTAGTAGATGCTTTACCCTAGCCTTGATAGGGATTGTTCCGGGAATCGGCTCTTTCTAGTTCTTAGGCCTCTATTTTGGGTTATGGTTTAGTTGTCTGTTATGTTCATTAGGCCTAGTCACGTGTAGGATATTTCGATCTAGCAGTGAAGCTTTTATCATCATGGATTAGATTAATTAGATTTAATTGAAGCAGCCTTATAGTTATTTGCTTTATTCAACAATATCTAGATGCAACAGATCCCATCTGACACCAGGACTCGATCGGCTCTTTAAAGCCGATGCAAGAGTCGTCCCGGGGAGCCGACCACGGCTCGGACTTATGTTTACACGTGTCTTTTTATGCAGAAAACTGTTTGGAGCACGTTCGCACCCTCCTGATCGGGTATAGGTCAGGTGGCACGCCCGGCTTTCCATACATTCTCCGGGCGCGTGACGGAATTGCGGGCCGTCGACGAGGGAGCAGTGCCTGCCAGCGCCCCGACGACATCCCGGCTCTTCGTGTTGCCTGTCGCTGCTCGCCGGTGGGTTTCGACGGACAACACATTCTGGCACGCCTGGTGGGACGCCTTCTCCGCAACAACGTCCACTGCAACAATGACTGGAGCTCAAGATCAAGAACCCGCTCCCAAGCCCGTCACGTATGAAGAGCTCCCTCCTGAACACAAGAAGAAGTATGATGAGATCAAAGCTCTGCTGGAAGCCGATCTCATCGGCTCTTTTGAGAAGACCCGCAACCATGGCATCAGGTGGAAGGGGTTCTCACCAGAAGACGCTCTTGACAATGTAGATCTGTCTGTGCCATCTGAAGAGCGCACCAGAGCCCTGCGTCAGGAGATGAACTACATGGTGGCTCATGCGCTTCATCGGCACTCTCAGAGCCTGATGAACGAACTCGAGCGCTTGGCGCATCGCGTCATCCAGGAGATAATCAAGAACCAGTACTCTCCATTGGGGCCAACCCTGGGGAGTCGCACATAAGAAGCTGCACTGCATTCTTGACCGGTATTGCCGTTCTCATTTGCGGCTCCAAAACCACAAAATTCGCCGATCTACGTCGTCCACAAGATCGGCGGTGATCCTGGAGAAGGCCAATTCCTCACCGAGCCACCCAAGGAGATTCCGCACGGCTACACGTGCGCCTACATCCCTGACAGCATCAATCCGACACGCTCGGTGCAGATGGTAAACCCAGGAGCTTCTGGAGCAGACGCGGAGAAACAAGCGTGGCTGGCAAAGTACGCTACTGGGCCGAGTGCTGAGCCATCGGCCCCAGGAGTTCTTAGTGTGGAGCAGGTCAGTGCAATACTGAGAGACCAGTTCAGCATCCTGCCCAAGAGGAAAGCGATCGGCTATTCCAAGCCGTATCCATGTGACTATGACTTGATCCCACTGCCACCCAAATATCGGCTTCCTGAGTTCACCAAGTTCAACGAGTCAGAAGAAGCTAGCTCCATCGAGCACGTGAGCCGATACTTGACGCAGCTTGGGATGATCTCAGTGTCGGATCCATTGAGGGTCCGGTTCTTCGGCCAATCTCTTACAGGCCCAGCTTTTGGATGGTATGCATCACTGGCTCCGGATTCAATTCGAACTTGGATACAGCTTGAAGATCAATTCCATACCCAGTACCACTCGGAGGCTGCTGAAGCTGGAATTGCCGACCTCGCCCAAGTCAGGCAGAAGCGAGGAGAGACTTTGTCGGAATACATACAACGCTTCAGGGAAGTCAAGAACCGATCCTACTCGTCACGCATCACAGAGAAGGAGGCAGTCGATCTGGCTGTCCTGGGACTCGCTAAGCCGATCAAGGATGCGGCTTTTCAGTTGGAGTTCACATCTTTGGCGCACCTGGTGCAAAAGCTTACAGCATACGAACATTACCATCCTGAGCTATACCAGGACAAGTTCAAGCGTCATGTAAACATGGCCCAGGCGGAAGAATCTGATGACTCTGGCAAGGAGCAAGAAGTAGCCGTGGCAGAGTGGACCCGGGGGGCAAACCCTGTCCTGTGCAAGTGGGTCAAACAGTAGGGACTTGTGAAGGGCTTCGACTTCGACGTGACCAAGGCAGAGCAGATATTTGATCTGCTCCTCAAAGAAAAACAGCTGAAGCTCCCAGAGAATCACAAGTTACCGACGACACAAGAGCTGCAGGGAAGACTGTACTGCAAATGGCACCACTCGTTCACTCATTCCACGGGTGAATGCAAGGAGCTACGTCGTCAGATTCAATCGGCTATCGAGCAAGGCCGATTAATCCTGGCTCAACACACGATGAAGGTTGACACCAAGTCCTTCCCACAAGCTAACGTGGTGGAGCTGTCAGATTTTGGATTCAAGGGCCAGAATTTGGCGTTCCAGGTCAACATGGTGGGACCCATGCGCCGCCATGACAAGCAGAGGAAAGAGGCCGCTTCTGGCAAACGGCCGCAGGATGAACGTGAGCTGGAACAGCGGCATGTGACTGAAGAGCAGGTGCGTCACATCCGCAATTAGCTTCCAGCTTCTGGAAAAGTACCAGTACCAGTACAAGTTGCGCCGCCGATATGAATCGGAAGAAGACGAGTACGAGCACCGCTCAGGAAGGACATTGGGGAGACGCCAGGCTATACGCGACCACTGGCATTGCCCGTTCTTCAGGTACTGTTGGAATTCCGGCATGAGCCGATTGCCTACTATAGATGATTGCTTGGAGTGCAGGCCTCGAGAACACCAACAGGACAAGACATCGGTGTTCCGGCGCTTAGGGCCCGGAACACGTCATGATGACCGTATGAAGAGGCCAACCAGGGGTGATTCCGAGCAAGAAGAAGAAGAAGACAGGTACCATCGCCCACGGTGGTGTCCTGACGGGCTTAATCGGTCGCAGAAGCGCAGAGTGCAGCGCTTGCGTAATCTGGAAGAGGCAGAAGCAAAGTACCTCGACGTGTTGAGGAAGGCGCGTCCGGATCTCGCGGAGCAAGTCAGGCGACCGCGAAGGGAGGAAAGGCGCCCTCCCAGAAAAGAGTGGCGCCCCAAGCAGACAAAAGCCGATGAGAAGCCATCGGCTGATGTGAATATGGTGTTCGTGCTCCCATCGGAGTTTCGGGCACCCCAACCGGAAGAATCGGCCATCGCACAGCTGGATCTGGGCCCACGGCCGATCATCTTCGAGAAGCTCAAGGAGAAGAGCTACAAGCACCTAAAGGGATTGTATCTCAAGGGCTTCATCAATGGCAAGCCTGTGAACAGGATGTTGGTCGACACTGGTGCCGTAGTCAACCTGATGCCATACTCTGTGCTGCGCCGATTGGGTCGTTCTTCTGCCGATCTGATCAAGACCAATGTGATGCTTAATGACTTCAATGGACAGCCATCAGAGGCGATGGGGGTCCTAAATGTGGAGCTGAAAGTGGGTCGCAAGACTGTGCCAACATCGTTCTTCATCGTCAACAGCAAGAGTACATACACAGTACTGCTTGGGAGGGATTGGATTCATGCCAACTGTTGTATCCCTTCCACAATGCATCAGTATCTGGTCCAATGGGATGGTGATGAAGTAGAAGTGGTCCTTGCAGACGATTCCAGCGAAGTCTCGCTTGCAGATATGAATGCCTGGGACGTGGGATGGACAAGAGCCGATCTCAGGGATCGCCCTGGAAGACTGTGATCGGATCGAGGCGACAAAAAACGGGCTGAGGCTGGTCTTATCCACTGGCCTCACAGAGTAGACGCATCCTGGCATGTCACGGGATGTAATAGAGATAGAGAGGCCAATCCCAGCGACCGGCCCCAAAAAATAGAAAAATCCTGTTTGGGTTCGGAATTGTTACATCATGTACACACGATGGCCTGCTCTAGCAGTTGACCACTCATCGACTATTTGGTTTCGAATGATAATGGAAGTGTAGAAGCGGCCAGCCCATGCGGTTGGCCAAATAATTTTTCTTGTCATCTCCCTGTGTTTGCCGCTGATCTTGTGGATAACGAGGACTCGCTTGCGTTCACAGCTGGTTTCTCAGATGACGGCAAACTCGGATACGGGTTCACATCGGCTGATGATTTGGAAGAGGTTGACATCGGTCCTGGGGATAAGCCACGGCCGACATTTATCAGCAAGAAGTTGGATCCGGCCTTGCGAGAGGAAATGATTGCACTGCTGAAAGAATACCGGGACTGTTTTGCATGGGATTACACCGAGATGTCCGGTCTGGATAGAAGCATCGTCGAGCATCGGCTCCCGCTCAAGAAAGGGTTTCGGCCTTTTCAGTAACGAGCACGTCAGATGAGGGCCGAAGTCCTAGAAGAAGTCAAGAAAGAGGTGGAGAAGATGCTGGATGCTGGGTTCATCAGGCCATGCCGGTATGCAGAATGGATCTCCAGTGTGGTACCGGTGCAAAAGAAGGATGGCCGATGGCGTGTCTGCGTCGATTTTAGAGATCTCAACAGAGCGACGCCAAAAGACGAATATCCGATGCCTGTTGCAGAAACATTGATCAACGCAGCTGCCGGCCACAAGATGATGAGTTTTATGGATGGTAATGCTGGTTACAACCAGATCTTCATGGCCCCAGAAGACGTGAACAAGACCGCGTTCAGAGTACCAGGCGCGGTCGGCTTGTTCGAATATTTGGTGATGACCTTTGGACTGAAAAATGCAGGTGCAACATATCAACGTGCCATGAATTACATTTTTTATGATCTCATCAGCAAACTGGTAGAGATTTATATTGATGATGTTGTGGTAAAGTCCAAGTCAGCTGGGGGGCATCTAGAAGATCTGCGCCAAGTTTTGGAACGGACTCGAAGGTTTGGGCTCAAAATGAACCCAAAGAAATGTGCCTTTGGGGTATCGGCCGGTCAATTTTTGGGATGCCTGGTGCATGAACGGGGAATCGAGATCGGCCTGAAAAGTCAGGAAGCTGTGAAGACGATGAAGCCACCAACTACGAAGAAAGAGTTGCAGAAGCTCATCGGTAAAATTAACTTTGTCAGGTGATTTATTTCTAATCTGTCTGGACGCATTGAGCCGTTCATGGGTTTAGTGAAGATCAAATCAGATGATGAGTTTTGCTGGGGGGCAGAACAGTAGCAAGCTTTCGATGAAATCAAGGAATATTTGTCAAAGCCTCCAGTGTTGGTTCCTCCTCAGCAAGATAGGCCGTTCTACGTGTACCTATCCGTGGGTGACACTTACATTGCTTCGGTGTTAGTCCAGAAGCACGACGGCCAGGAGAGGGTGGTTTTCTACCTCAGCAGGCGCATGTTAGACGTCGAGACCAGGTATCCTGAAATCGAGAAGCTTTGTCTTTGCTTATACTTTACATATACAAAGCTTCGCCATATTTTGCTCTCGGCGGAAACAATTGTCATATGCAAATCGGATGTCATAAAACACATGCTGTCGGCTCCTGTCCTAAAAGGCCGGCTGGGAAAATGGATGTTTGCATTGTCAGAGTTCGATATTCGGTATCAGCCTGCGAAAGTGGTCAAAGGACAAGCACTGGCGGATCTTGTTGCAGACAGGATCAGCACTGATATTGCTGCATTATTTATTCGTGCCTGGGCTATGTTTTTTGACGGATCAGCTTGTGATGATTGGTGCAGTGTGGGAATTCTGTTGGTCTCACCGCGTGGGGCGACTTACTCCTTTTCCATCAGAATGACTGCCCCATGCACTAATAATTTGGTGGAATATGAAGCCGTTCGCAAAGGGATGGAACTGCTCCTCAAAGCTGGTGCAGAGGCAGTGGAAATTTTTGGAGATTCAAAGTTGGTGATTTCCCAGCTCACGGAGGAATATAGATGTGAGAGCAAGGCTCTATTTCCGATATGGATGCAGTGCTGTGAGTTGATGTCACAATTCAGGTACATCAATTTCCACTGGATACACAGAACTCTGAACAATGAAGTCAATGATTTGGCACAGATGGCTTCTGGGTACAGGGAAGCAGCCGATGGAGTTGACGTGGAGGTTCAGTTTCTAGAACCCGGAGACTGGAGAGCCGACATCTTCAATTACTTGAAGGATTCGGCTCAGGGGGCACCCAGAAGGATAAGACTCAAGGCCATGAAGTATGTTCTGATAGGGGATGACATGTTCTACAGGACCTTGGAAGGACTACTACTTAAATGTATGGGACCTTCAGAGTCAAATCGGCTCTTGCATGAGGTTCATGAAGGAGCTTGCGGTACTCATCAATCGACTCATGAGATGAAGTGGCTGATTAGGCGATCGGGTTATTACTGGCCCACTATGCTTGAAGATTGCTTCAAGTATTACAAAGGATGTCAGCCATGTCAGAGGATTGGCAAAATTCAGATAGTGCCAGCATCAGTGATGAATCCTATCATCAAACCGTGGCCATTCAGAGGATGGGCCATGGACATGATTGGTCAGATCAACCCGTCGTCTAGCAAGGGTCCCCAATGGGTCTTAGCTGCCACAGATTATTTCACAAAGTGGGTGGAGGCAGTACCCATGAGGTAAGTAGCATCGAAAGATGTGATCGGCTTTGTCAAAGAGCATATCATTCACAGATTTGGGATTCCTCAAACCATTACGACCGATGGAGGGTCGGTTTTTATATCAGAGGAATTCAGGAAGTTTGCTGATGACATGGGAATTAAGCTGATCAGATCATCTCCATATTATGCCCAAGCTAATGGACAGGCTGAAGCATCCAACCAGAGCCTCATCAAGCTCATAAAGAGAAAGATCGTTGAGTATCCTAGGCGCTGGCATGAGGTGTTATCAGAAGCTTTGTGGGCATATCGTATTTCATGTCATGGGTCCACCAAAACGTCGCCGTACCATCTAGTCTACGTCCAAGATGCTGTGTTACCATGGGAGATCACGGCCGGATCAAGGCGTGTCGAATTTCAGAATGATTTATTCGCTGAACAGTATGCAGCCTTGATGAACGATAATGTGGAAGACCTGACGGAACTAAGGCTTTGGTCGCTGGAGAAGATCAAAGAAAATAAGGCTAAAGTTGCTCGTGCATACAACAAGAAGGTCAGGCCTAAGGATTTCCAGGTTGGAGACTTGGTTTGGGAGGCAGTATTGCCATTGGGAACTAAAGATAAAAAGTTTGGTAAATGGTCTCCAACTTGGCATGGTCTGTACAAGGTTGATTAGGTCTTGCCTGGGAATGCATACATGCTCGAGGAATTGGACGGCGTCATGTTTCCTGTTGCTGTAAATGGCCAACATCTCAAGAAGTTTTTCCCGAGCATGTGGGAAGGTGAGCAACGAAAAACCGATGAGATCCATCTGGCTGCAGTGTAATAGGCCAACACGTTGAGTTGGCCGCAAAAAAAGAAGAAAAGAGATAGGCCAACACGTTGAGTTGGCCGGTAAAAAAAATCATGATAGGCCAACACGTTGAGTTGGCCAGTAAAAAAATGAAATGATGACAGACCAACACGTTGAGTTGGCCAGTAAAAAAAAGGGAAAGTAACAGCCGGTGTTTAACCATCGACTTAAGATGTTTTTAAAACAGTTAGAAGTTTCAGGTTAACAGGCAGTACTAATTGTATCTTGAGCCTATCTACTGGTTCAGGAATTCTTCTATGACATGGATGGCTTCTATACGGACGGCGTCTACTCGTGCTATGATTGCTTCGTCATCCTTGTCATCGCCTGTTACTATCTGCCGACTCAAGGTGCTTATCTCTGCAAACTCTGCTTGTATCTGCTCGGTTATTTCCTGGGTCTCTTGTTCGGAGTTTGCGATGGAAGTTTCTTCGGCCTGGATGAGCTTCTTGGTGGTACGAACCTTTTCTTCGAGTTCTGCCAGTTGTTTCTTCAGGAGGTCGAGTCGCTTCTTGTTGACAGATACGTCAGCTTTGGTATCTAGAGTTGCCTTATTCTGGTTGAGGGCCTTGCACTTTTGGGTAATGTCAGTTTTCAGAGAAGCTTGAGAGCGACGTGCTTCCATCCGTTGTTGTGCTTTATTCACTTCTATCCGGAAGAATGGAAGGTTGCTGGCTGGCCAGAGCTTGATTTGCAACGGCTCCGGGAGTTGGGTTTCTATTTGCTCGAAGATGTTCTTTATCTTGCTGGAATCATCAACCAGAGCAGTGATCGGAGCGGATAGTAGATCCTTGATGAGTTGAAGCTGATGTGCCAAGTTAGCCGATTGCTGTGAAGATGATGTTTCTGCTCCAGGTATAGTCAGACCCATTGATGCCGGGTCAAAGGAAAGTAAACCTGAAATGTCAAAATCCTATGGACATATCTGGAGTTAGAGCAGGATGCATCTATGAAGCTATCGGCTGATTCAGAATTGGTTTTGTAATGTTACCTGTTCTGAAGAAGTGTTGGGCGATTCAGGAGCAATCGTCCTGTTAGAGCTGGTGTTGACATCAAGAACATTGACTGTATCGGCTTGTTCTTCGTTTACATCCATCAGTGCATCAGGGGTTGCAGCCATCTCATGTTGTTCCAGGCTTTCTGCATTGGGGATGTCTTCAGCTGCGTCCTGAAAATAGAATTACAGTCAACCAGAGTACACATGTATGAGATAAAGAAGAAGTTTCAGAAAAATGAGTTACCTGGTTGGTATTGGACTCTGATGGACTCGAAGAAGCTGGTGCTGGTTTCTTGATCACTCGCCTCATGATCATCTTCCTTTTTTTGGTCAAGACTCGGGGGGCAACGCTTGCAGGAGTTTGTCTTCGTTTGGAAGCCGACTGAAGTAAGTCTGGCTGAACAGTCATTATCACTTTCTTCATTGTTGGTGATCCCTTGCAGAAGAGTACATCAGGGGCAGTTGGAAGAAAGTGGAATGGCTCCCCGTTGCTGGTCATAGGTTCTGGACCATCTTGTTGCTGCAAGCAAAGTGAGCTAGAATTAGACAAATGGAAGGATGGATGATCTGGAAAGAGCAAAAATGTATAAATTCAATACCTCTTCTTCGGGGATTGCATATTCAGGATCAATCTGCTGCAGTCGATGACCTAGAGCTTTCCTGAATGCATGTGTTTTCCACATGTTCCACTAAGTATCAAAGCCGATTGATGAAGAGGTAAAGGACAGATCGGCTGGTATTGGGATGTGGAGGTCATCAAACATGCTGTAGCATCTTGAACTGGTGAGACCATCAGGCAGATCGGCTCTGCTCTCCATCAAGTGGTGAATATGGAAGTGGGGAGGGACCTGTCCTAGGCCAAATTGCCGAGCTGCTATGGCTGGTTGGTAAGATTCATAACCTGGCTTGATAATTCTATTAGAGGTGCTGATGCCAACGGGGAGGAAGCCAGGTCGAATCATCAAAGAATATAGATGCCGAGTGCTGTCGTCATCGGCGAAGTTATCTAATCTGAAGGCGGTTGGGTTCTCAAAGGATTCAGATTCAGTAAATGGGAAATAGAGTGGATTATCTAGTCCTTTGTAGAAGATTTTGAACCAGTTTGTTGCATCTGTTGAATTCAATTTACTGCCAGGGAGACTAAATAAAGCTTGGCCGTAGCTAGTACATCTAATTGGTTTGCCACTCTCATCTGGGAAAGAGTTCTTGGTTAGGCCTTGGAAGTTGGGGATATGGTGCTGAAAGTACAGTTGTGCCCACAACTGAATAAACCACCAAGGGCCTCCAGTTCTCAGTTTCTTTTGGTTAAGCAAGTTAGATGTCATCAAATGGAGATATCTGTAGGTTTCTCCAAGAAAAAGTTTACCTAGGCCGGTGCGATTGCCATGGGCTAGGTGATAGGCCAAGGGAAGATAGTTCTTGGTTGGAGCTAAAGAAGGACCACAGAAGATGAAGTGTTCTAGCCAAAGATTTAAGAAGGTTGTGTGTTCCTTCTCAGTCACTGGACCTTTTGTTTTCATATGCTGACTCATGTAAGTGCCCCAGTTTGTGCAGTTAACCTTGGAAGACAGTTTGAAGGGGACTTCTGCCATTTTGTGAGCAAGCAGGATTAGGAGAACTAATGTCTAGGCCAGTGATCATGGTGATATCCAGCAGAGTAGGAGTCAGGGGTCCATGACCAAAGAGAAAGCAGTTCAGAGCATCAGACCAGAAATAGCCGATGGTTTTTAGAAGATTCTCATCTTTGTCAAGTGGAGACAATGATAAGCTAAGTGCATCGGCTATGTTCAAATCGTGCCATAAGGGCATGTGAGCTTTTCTACTCTGTTGTACCATGTAATCCAGCTCTCAGGGGGATTAGGCCAGGCTCTTAAGCAGTCGGCCCAGAGGTTCAGATCAATGTTTTGACTCACAAAAGGGGTCCTATTTGCTTCACAAGAGATCAGATCTATGGGATTTTCGTGGGTTCGTGGGCCAAGACAGAAAGATTTTGGGTTAGAAGGATGCGGCAGAAGGATGTCTGACACCTGGAGTTCAGAAATTCAGAAGTATGTGTATGGTGTCATGTTTCAAAGTTTCAGTTTCAGAAGCTTAGTAAGCTGAAGAAAACTAAAGGATTGGGCCGAATATTACCTTCAGGCCACAGATTGCCGCATCATCGATTGCAGAGTTTGTCGTCTGAGCTGCAGAATCTGCCATGATTCAGATCCGTTGACTTAGGGTTTGATTACTGTAGGCTCTGATTCGAATTCCGGCTGTTTGGAGAGTTCTTGCTCGGATTTGTAGAGCTTGGTTTTCGAATTATGCCCGGATTCAAGAGTTCGGTTCAAGCTGGAAGTGATGTTCTACTCTTGTGCGGGTTGCTTCTAGTTTGAATTTCGTCGGCTCTTGGATATTTATGGAAGCCTGATGCGTTGCCATCGGCTTTTTGGAAAGTAAACGAAGACACATGGAATTGAAGAGAAATTTGATTTCATTAAAGGAAAGTTCATTACAAGGAAAGTCGATTTTACAAAGGAATCGATCCTTCGGCTTTGAGATTCTACCTCTACGATACTACTGCTACTGCTCGTTGGTACCTAGTACCTACGACGCTTGGGGCTTCAGGCCGGCGCATCCCCGCTGTCGCCGTCGTCGTCGTTGTCGTCGTCGCCGCTGAAGGCGCTGCTACCGCCTTCAGACCCAAGGTCACTCCAGCCGTCGCCGCCGCCGCTCTTCTCCTCCTCGCTGTCCTCCTCGGAGGACCCGAGGAACTGAAAGGGCTTTCCACCCATCAGCTCGTCGTCGTCGGACGGGGAGTCGATCTCTTCTTCCGAGGAGGGGTCGACTTCGTCCGAAGAGGGGTTTTCCTCCTCACCGCTCTCCGACTCCTCCCGGAACAGGAGCCGGAGGTCTTCTCCTTCAGTTTTGGGCTCGTCCTCCTCGGAGACGACCCCGAAGCCAAACTCCTCTGCATCCCAATGCAGAGGGGCCAGCGCTTCATACGCTGCAGTCGGGTCCCACTCCGGCGTCGGCTCTTGACTCTCCGGAATAGAGTCGATGGAAGAAGCAGGGAGGGGGGAAGAAGAAGGGGAAGAAGAGGAGGAAGAGTCTCCGAAGGAGTTGGAGTCGGAGGAGGAAGAGATCGCCATTGCTGGTGCTGGAGGATTGGGGTTTTTCTGCGCTACTGGCTCTGGGAGGAAGAAGGAGTTTGCTGTGGAGAAGAGCTGATTCGGGTGAGATTAAATAGTGAAAAGATGGAAGGTGGATCGGCAATTTTCACGTTCTACGAGAAGCCAGTTGCAGAGACGTTGCGTCTTCCTTGGTGGTTGCAGTATGTTTAATGAGCATTAACGGGAAGATGAAGCAACGGATTGGTTTTGGAACTTTCATTGCCAAAACCAGGGGGCATGTGTTATCGCCATAAATTAACAGGATTAATTTATGGGCCGAAAGCAAGATGGGCTTGAAGCAGAAGATTAAGAAGACTTGTAAATCGGCTCCTGCGTGAGCATCTGGGCCACATGGGCCATGTATCCTTAGATTTAGTTTAAGATTAGAGATAGAGTCCGATCGGGACAAGATTAGTTTAGATTGTTTCCCAAGTCTCCGGACTATAAATATGTATCCTTTGTTATTCGTAAAGGAGAGCGTCATCACGTCTCGCAAACAACAACTCTCGGCGCATCGCCACCCCTAATCCTAGGGTTTCATCCAAGTAAGCGCCATGCTGCCCTGATCGCTTCTCGCGATCAGGGCAGCGTTGTTCTTGCTTTTACCTTGGTATTACTCGTACTGAAGCGTTTTTGATGGCGGGTAATGCTAGTTATCTTGATGTTCGTAGAATGGCTTTTAGTAGATCTTTTGTGCTTCGTTGCTTATCATCTATGAATATCATGTTGTCTCTGTGCAGTCACGTTTCAATCTCATACTAGTTCTTGTCGCATAGAAATAGTTGCACAGAGGCAACACCCTGCTTCTTTTGAGTTTAATAGATCTGATCTGTTATGATTTGCTCTTGTCTTAAGAGTTTGCGTAATATCTGCTAGGTTAGGCCTTGCAAACGGGTTGGACGATACGGTGCTATAGTAGATGCTTTACCCTAGCCTTGATAGGGATTGTTCCGGGAATCGGCTCTTGCTAGTTCTAAGGCCTCTGTTTTGGGTTATGGTTTAGTTGTCTGTTATGTTCATTAGGCCTAGTCACGTGTAGGATGTTCCGATCTAGCAGTGAAGCTTTTATCATCATGGATTAGATTAATTAGATTTAATTGAAGCAGCCTTATAGTTATTTGCTTTATTCAACAATATCTGGATGCAACAGATCCCATCTGACACCGGGACTCGATCGGCTCTTTAAAGCCGATGCAAGAGTCGTCCCGGGGAGCCGACCACGGCTCGGACTTATGTTTACACGTGTCTTTTTATGCAGGAAACTGTTTGGAGCACGTTCGCACCCTCCTGATCGGGTATAGGTCAGGTGGCACGCCCGGCTTCCCATACATTCTCCGGGCGCGTGACGGAATTGCGGGCCGTCGACGAGGGAACAGTGCCTGCCAGCGCCCCGGCGACCTCCCGGCTCTTCGTGTTGCCTGTCGCTGCTCGCCGGTGGGTTTCGACCGACAACAGTATGTCAAAGCGATGGAGGGCGCCGAAGTCACCTTCTTGCCTGAGACGGAGGCATACAGATACGAGGTCGGACTTGAGCATTTTGTGCAATGGCACATGATGCGGGAAGGGCCATGCAATTCGATCTTTATGTGTTATCCCAGGTACGATAGGGAGATCGAGCTTCCATGCCCGAGACTCTCTCTCTACTCGGTGAAAAGTCTAACATTGCAGATGGAGAAAAGAGAACCCGCACGACGGAGTGTTGCAGGTCCACAGACGAGGAGCAGGACACGGCGCGGACAAGCCGAAACAGGTCCTTCACAACACGCCTCGGCACAGCCGGGGCTCTCCACGGAGAACATGAGCTTCGAGGAGGCATACGGTCATTACAACTATGACCCGTACCAAGCCGGCAGCAGTGGATTCGCCGGCGGACATGGACCGTACTACCCCGCAGGTATGCATTCGTCTTATGGTCCACAGATGGGTCCCTCATCGTCGGCACGCTTCAACTATGAGGACCCGATTCTTCGGAGCATCGCGGACCTTTCAAACCGCATCAACACACTTGGGACTCAGCAGCAGGAGATGTAGGACACGATGACACACAACACCCAGCTCACCTAGGAGAGCTGGGGGTTGACCTTTGCCTTGCAGTACGGCGTCTCGAACATCTTCATCCACCTTGGGCTGGACTATCAGCAGTCCCAGCCGTACCAGCACCAGGAGCACCAGCCATACCAGCAGGAGAACAACGACGAGGAGGAGGAGGAGAACAACAACGACGATGATGAGGACCCCGACGAGGGAGAGCAGGACTCCGATGAGGAGGATTGAGCTTCATCGAAGCCTGGGGGGCAGTCAGACCGCCACGTAAGTCATCGCACTCGTTCTTTCCATTCAGTAGCAATGCCAAAAAAATAGTAGTAGTAATGAATAATCTCTTAACAAAAATCCCAAAAATATTTACATGCTTTGAATAAAATGTATGAGTGGAAATCCATGTAAGCTCTTACTTTGGAAATGATGAATAGTTGCTCTGTTTAAACTCTGTATGTGCCTTGTTTACAACTTTTTACTCTCCCAGTACCTGAACTAGTTGGCACATAGTAGTCCCACTGAAAATTTGGTTGTGTGGAGGCATGAGCTTAGTTTCTGAAGTCTAAGTTGTTGCGGAATTCGAGATAGCCCAAACCGGAATTTAAACTGCTGCTCTAGTAGGGAACCCCTCGGAATTCTTTTAAAACTGAAATTTTGGTAAAGGTTTCCCATGGTAAAAATGACCCATTCATAGCCTTATATTGCATAAACCATTTGAGCTATCTGAAGTTACTTTGAGCTGTTTCGAATAGTGCAGCGACTTCGGAAATGGTACTTGCCTTCTACAGGTCTCTATCCCAAAAATCCACCATTTGCTAGCCCAAGCATAGCTGGCCTGTCAGTCACCCACTCTGGGAATTGACATCCACTCTTGCCAGCTATGTGTCAACGCAATCACCATCTCATATACCACAAGTTCACTCCACAAAAGCTTCCCCATTCAAAACTCCAAAGAGAAAAATTCATGATATTCTAGCAAAGGAGAGTGGAGTTATCTTCTTTAAAAAAAAGAGAGAGAGAAAAGAAGAAAAAGAGAAGCCCACTCTCCATTTCAAGTTGCAAATTATGGAGTTCAAATAAATGGGAAGCCATTCATACCATCCACTCCATACCCTCCAAAAACCCCATGTTCCATAAGACCTGGATTTGGCTAAGTACCGACCCCGTCTTGGATCACCCTTCGGCTAAGCAATACAGGTAACCAAGGTATGCATACATTTTCCTACCCATAAACTCCACATATCAGCTTCAGAGATAGGAAGAAGATGGACGTATTACTCGACCATATGAGAGGATCATACACCTTGAGAGACTCAAGAGAACCATTGGGAAACCTGAACCCCTTTTGAAAAAAATTCTTGCAAACATCCGAGTTGGGAACCTAAACAGGTAGCAGGGAACATTCCGGTGAAGGTTGTTCAGTCCAACAACCGCTCAAGACCGAGGGATGAAGAACGAATACGCCCCATCTTCCAAAACCTTAGGTATGTGCCAACTTTTCATAAGTACATACATGAAGAGTAATATGCTATGCATAAGGTACCTGCAAGGGGGTAAACATTGATGCAACTCCTGATCCACCGAGCCTCAGTTTAAGCTTTGCTCGAGGACGAGCAAAAGTTTAAGGCCATAATTCCACATTCTAAGCCGTCAACTTCTCAAAAATAATTTGAGCTTTGCACTATGTTCCATTCATATTTTGTTTTATTCTAACGAGTTCCACGAGTTTTGGATGAGTCTTGCTTTCAGGAACAAGTGTACCAAAATTGAGCAAGTTTGGGCAAAATCCCAGGCCGACCGGCCTCTCCTAGGCCGGTCGGCCTGGCACCTCCACAAGCAAGGCACCGGCTTCGAACCAGTGACAATGTGACACAATCAAGAGGCTCTAAGTCGAGGGTTAGGCCTTGGATCAACTGGAAACACCGAAAGGCCTCAACATCCATCCAAAGGTTCACAAGCCAGCCCAAGATCACAAAGATTGCAGGAACCCACTTCCCTGGAGACTACCCAAGAGTAGAGCAAGGCCTCGGCCAAGTCAGAGGCCGAGACAAGCCAGAGGGAGGCTGGCCGGCCTAGCAACTGCAATACCGATGCGAGACCAACTGCCAACCGCCTCCAGGAAGTGATCAGAGCCACTGTCTGAAGGTCGGTGGCCACGTGGCAGGATCCCCAGGCCGGCCGGCCTAGGGGAGGCCGGCCGGCCCCACTTGGAAGCCTCTCAGGCTGGGACTTGGCGTGGAAGCTAAGCATAACCGTCTTACCTGCTTTCAACCGACGCGACCTGCAGTAACCGCCAGTACCGACCTTGGGAGGCTATAAAAGGAGGTACCATCCATCACTCAAGACACACACCATTGGAGCTCTTCTCTTCCACTTGTACTTTCTAGAGTAGGTTAGTAGCTTGGGAGTTAGAGTCGAGTCGAGCTTGCTCGGGACTCCGGAGTCGTCGGAAGTCTAGTATAGCTCTTGTATCTTTCTTTTGACTTTATTAATATAAGTTATCTTCTCTACTTTTCCGAGTTCAACTTTACTTTCCGCAGTCTTTCATTTACTCAAGTCTGAGGTTCAGCTTGAGCACGGAAGTTGTCCTTTAGCTTAGACTAAGTTATCTCTCTTAGTAATCGGAAACTTATCTTACGGGTTTTCTCGTCCGGACTAGAGTATCTCAAGTTAGTGCTCTAGGTTGAGGGCGATTTCTCTCGAAGGCCTCGAGAGAAATCCTAACACCGAGTGCAGACGTGGTGTCTACCCTTAGTGTTCGCTAGAAAGTGTGTTCCACCCTACGGAACCGTTGTGGTAGTCGGTAGGTGGTGACAGCCCTATCTGTCCTTTGTAGTCCACCACGTTCGGGTGTTTTCATAGCAGTAGTGCAGGTTGCCGTTGGACTCCCATCTCATCCCTTTCTGAAGTCCTTCCTCTTCCAGCCGCCGAAGTAACCTCTGCTTTCCCGAGAACTAGTTAGGTGCTTAGTCTGACCTAGAGAGGCTAGCTCGATAGTTCAGAAGTGTATCAGGTGTCTTATCTCGCTCGTTGTCCTCCCAGCTCTACCTCTCTAAGGTTTAGAGTCTCCATGTGTCACTCGGTCATTGCCTAGCCACTTACCCTACCTACCTATCTGGCTTACCCCCGTCTAGTTAGTCGGTCGATTAAGCTAGTACGGTTATCAATCGATTTACGATACTCTTTACCATAGTGCTTCCCTGAGGAAAAATACGATACCCTGGAATACTCCAAGGTGAAGTGCTACAGCGGTGATTCTGTGCGCTTGCAGAATATCTATTCTAATCGAGCATAAAAAACGCCAACAAGGACTTAAATTCTTAGCAAGCCCTTCCGCTCAAAAATATCTTACTTTACTTCATAAAAATCTAATTTTTTTCTTTGTTCTTCGTCAGTCTTGTTGATTTAAAATGAGTTTTGAGTTTTGGTTCTTGCTCTATCAGTTGACCAGGACACTGGAGGTCCCCAGGTTCGTCTGCCCCCGCTCAGCCCGTGGAAGAGAAAGAATAGGAAGATGTCTACTTCTACATTAAGTTGGAAAACTGACATATCATGAAACTTGGTAGTAACAACAACAACAACGCTGATGAAAACCAGGAGAATGGTCCTCGTGTGATGAATGGAACTTGTGAAATACTTTCCTCGACAGATGAGCCTGGCTACTTTCCCACTCTGCTCCAGGATGTGCTATTGGAAATGGGAAACACCGTGAAGCCCCTCTACGTCACCACCCTCTACTCTGAGCCTGGTCGTGACGACTACTACCGCACTCAGGTCCACATCAGAGAATGCTTGGAGACTTCCAAAGGCTTGAAGACCCGCTCAGCGCACAACTCCACCGCGCCCCACGCTACCTACGCCGCCTCTGTCAGCAACGCCGCCAAGAGAGCTTTGTGGTCCCTCTGCTACACTCATCGCCAGGAACTGAGCTTCACCGAGTACCGTCACCTTCCTCATCATACCAGTGGAACTGAGGACACAGTAGTACCACTGGGAGAAGTTGGAGAAGACCGTCTCAATGTTCTTGCTTGAGTCACCGCAACTCTCAACACGGATCTCGAGGGTGCCACCGCCGAGCTGGAGAACACCCGCGAGAAGCTACAAGAAGCTCAAGCCAAGATCACACTGCTAGAGGCACAGCTTGCTGGAGAAGACCCACCTGAGGATGCAGAAGAGCCCCTCTATCCTTCGATGTCGCCGCCCCGCAAGAGACTCCGCTACTGTACACCAGGCTCCATCACCGGTCGTCGGCCCTAGGCTTCTAGGCTCTTAGACTGGTTATCCCTTTTAAGGTTTTTGTTTCGCTAGAACCGTTCTCGTGAGGACGACGATGTAATAATGCTTGCTTTGTGAACAAGTGCTTGTTCAGAGTTTTGTTTTGCTTTCTTAAATAAAATGTTTAAAATCTATTCTGGGTTCATATCTTGGCTCTCTTCTACCTCATCCATCTTTATCGGTTCACCATTCTTATCCAAGACTCGTTCCTCTGACGAATCAGATGGTAAACACTAGGTCAGGAGGTAGTCAAGACATCCCAAGCACGAGACGTGCTCATATAATTAACCAACGAATCAAGCACCACCTTCACCAACAAACTCAGCAATGGATCAGTTCCTAGCTGCACAAATGCAACTGTTACAGAACCTCACAGCCATTATCGCAAATCTTCAAGCACAACAAAAATAATAGCAGCCACATGCAAACTAGCCACCCAGGGACAAGCATAGGGAGTTTATGAGCCACCATCCTCCTACTTACTCGCACTCGGTGGATCCTTTGGATGCTGATGTTTGGCTGAAGGTCATTAGCAAGAAGCTGGAGATAACACAATGCAATGACCGTGAGAAGGTCTTATACGCCTCAGGACGTTTAGAAGGATCTGCAGCTGATTGGTGGGATGTTTACACCGCTGCACACGCTAATGCAAGAATAGTTTTCGTGAGCACCATGTCCCAGCAGGTGTGATAAAGCTCAAACAGAAGGAATTCTTGGCTCTGAAGCAAGGCAACATGTCAGTCAGTGAGTATAGAGACAAGTTCACTCAGCTGTCTCGTTACGCACCCAATGAAGTTGATATTGATGAGAAGAGACAGGATCGTTTTCTAGATGGTCTTATAGGTCCACTCAACTATCAACTGCAGAGTCACACGTTCTCAAATTTCCAAACACTGTTGGACAAAGCTATAGGCTTGGAAAGCAAGCACAATGAACTTGGCGAACAAAAGAGAAAGTTTCAATCTCAAGGGAAATCCAGCAGCAATACTCGTCCCCGCTACAACTCATCACAAGGAATTCAGTCTCGCTCTGGAGGACGAAGTGTTGGTGTTTACCGCCAAGCCTGCTCAGGGATACCCTTAGCAGTAAGGTTTGTAGGTAGGGATCGACTGCTCTGGAACTCGATGGTACAAGGAACACAAAGATTTAGACAGGTTCGGGCCGTGAGTTTGCGTAATACCCTACGTCCTGTGTGGTTTGTATTGCCTTAGGTGTTGATGATCGTTTGGAGGGGGTCCCTGCCCGCCCTTATATATCCGGGGGGACATGGTTACATGGAAAGTCCTAGCCGAGTATAGTTGGAATTCTACTACAACACAATCGGGTAGTTTCCTTTATACTGCAGCTAGTTCTACGCCTATTCGGGTAGTTACAAAAGAGGTAAGGTACATCCATAAGCTATCCCTTAGTCTAGAACATTCTATGCTTATAAGCAGTCCCGCTGCCCCGGGTCTGACATGCCGCCGAGCTCTTCGTAGCCGAGTCCTGCAGTCGTCGAGTACTTGGCTGGGTGTCTTCGTGTACTTCAAGTAGCCAGAACATCCTTCCTGGTTGCTTCTGGGCCTTCCTTCAGATACATCGAGTAGTCCTTCAAGTACTTCTGGTTGCTCCGAGGCTGTGAGGTACTCAAGCCCCGAAATCCTGATCATATATGGTGTGCGAAGTACTCGCGCTCCATATGGAGTAGCCCCCGAGCCTTAGGTTGAATCGCAGAATCAGGCTGAGGTTCACTTCAGTCTTTTTCCTTTTTTATTTTCCAAAAAATTTGAAAAATAAATCTCTGATGCACATATCCCGCAGCCCCCGAGCCTTAAATCAAAATCCCTTTTGCCGCGAGTAGCCCCCGAGCACAGATTTGGAATTAAGGATTTAAGACGTGGCATGAGATTTTATCCTTTAGATTATTTGCAGGATTCATCAGATCCGGTACCCGAAAAGACCTCTTTTTTGGGTAGAATCCCAGAAAAATTATACAATTGGATACGCCACACTGATTGCACCCGAAATAACTTTAGGAATAAAACCTGAGATGTACGGCTTTTATTCAGTGCTCACATGGGACATTACTGTTTGGAGAATTATTGCGTCTTTGACTGCACACGTGAATCGCTCCATGAATACAGTCATGAATGCATTCGTGAATGCATGCACTATAGAGTCACGGGTTCTCCTTCAGTAAGCCCCTTTGTGTCTATAAAAGGTGGGGGAGAGGTTTTTGCCAGAAGCACCAAAGTGTAGCGGCTATGGCTTATCCTTGGTGTCCTTGCTCTCGCCCTCCTGAAGTTTGTGTAGTTCTTTCCAGCAAAAGATGCTAGAAGAGAACTTGCGAGTGACAAGAGAAGTCCCTGCTACCTCATCCTGCCACTCCCATGCTCTCATTGGGTCCATTCTGGACATCATGTCCTTGCATCTTCCAATGAGGCGGGTTCCCTGTGGACTGGTTGGGTCTTGTTGTGTCACATCCTTGGGGTTGCCTGTTTCTGGGTGCCCAAGAACTGACATCTCTGGTAAGGAGACTTAATTTTATCACAACGTATTCTGGGAGAAGGAGAAATTTCTCCAGAAGATGCTACAAGAGGACTTGCGAGGCGATTACTGTAATCTGTCTCCATGCTCTTGAAACTTTTCTTCCAGAGTACAAGTATCATTATTCCCTTATTGGGAATAACAAGTTTGTACTTTATCACAGCCTCGGGCCAATCTAGCTGCAACAGGCTTCCCAGGAAGCCAAGAAGTGTGCGAGCAGACCCGAGTCGCTAAAAAGTTAGATAGGAAAAAGTACTCAAGCTATAATATTGAGTAATTGTACTGCATCGAGTACTTTTCCTTGTTCTAGAATGTAATCCCAGTCGAGGAAAGAAGAGTCGAGTAGTTGACTAGGGGTGTGAGTGTTTTCTTTTTCCAGAATGTAATCTCTTAGAAAAAGGAATGTCTCAGAAAATCCCATTTTTTCCGCGATTTGCAACGGACTGTTGGCCAGTCGGGTGTTTTTACCATGCTGTCACCGCCATTATAAAATGAAACGGTAACAAGGTTTTTTCCCCACCGGCCGCCACTTGCTTTTACTGCATTAGATCTATCTTTGCATTTAAGCCCCAGATCTAGAGTTCTTGCTTCCCTTTAGCTCCCCATTCTTGCCCTAGGGTTTTCGCCATTGTATGCGCTTGAAAAGATCCGCTGATTTCCGGATGGCTCCCAAGAAGGCGACCAAGGGGAAGGGTGCGGCTACAGAGCCAACCCGTGAGGAAGGCTGGAAGACAAGTAAGTGTTCCCAATCTGACCTTGAAACTTTAGTTTCGCATGGTCTTTTGGTTCCCAGATCTATTATCCAATGGCGTCCAGCCTTGGGTAAAGATCATCCGTATGAAAATACGGGTGAAATTGTTGCTTTCACCTCCTTCTTGGAACGAGGATTGGGGTTTCCATGCTCGTGTTTCTTTTCTGGACTCCTGCGCTACTACAGGATCCAGCTTCATCATTTGACCCCCAATTCCTTTGTTCATATTTCTATCTTCGTGCATTTGTGCGAAGCATTTCTGGGCATCGAGCCCCATTTCGAACTCTTCCGATTTCTTTTCCATTTGAAACCGCAGCCCGACTCCTTCGTTTTAGATGTAGTAGGAGGTGCGGGTCTCCAGCTTAGGCAAAGAAAGGATAGAGAGTACATTTCTTATAGTCTTAACAATAAAGTAATCGAGTGGAAGCCCAAATGGTTCTATGTCGAGAACCAGTTAGGACGCTTTCCACCAATTACTCCAGGCTCTCCAATCCAATGGCCTGACTCCTGAGGAACGTAAAGAAAGTTCCAGTTGTTCCTGATACTTTTTCTGCTGCGAATCCACCGAAGCAGGTACTTGATAAGAGTAGTCGATGCGTAGAAGTCGAGTACTATACCATAGTACAAATCTGATAGGATTTTGCTTTCTGTAGGAGGACGTGGAGCACTTTAAAAGTAGTCCTTCACTGCTAGGCATTTATTCGCCCTTTTGTTCTCCCAAACTTTTCGATCTGTTAACCAAGTCCAAATATGTTCATATGAAGTCTCATACAAACAATATTTATATATAGTCTTGGTTGTGCAGATGAGGAAGCTGGGGAAAGGAGTGATAGGGATCTCAGCCCTACTCCGAGTACCGATACCCAGACTAGGCATCCCAGGAGTACTCGATCCGTGGCGAGGAAGCGTCGCAGCTCCTCCCAAACTGCTAGCGACAAGTAAGTAGCTAGTTATTTTGGAATCGAGTACTTTTTATTTTCGATTTGCTTATTTGTGTTTTGCTTTTTTAAGTCCGACGGCTAAAATACCACGGATATCGTTATCTAGGGATGATACTGTGGTGGAGCAGACTGTCCCTTCCACCACATTGGACTCGTCAAGTGGGACCGGGGCTACTCCTTCGGCGAGTAGTTCCGATGTAAAAAAAAGTCATTGATGCGGGGAAACATGCCATAGTTGTGAAACCTGCCCTTAAGTTTGGCGTCAAGGGTCTTGCTCTGAGAAGAGCTCCTTCTTAAGTTCCTCAAAACTTGTGGCTATAGGATCTGCTTTTGTGTCTAGTAGTTTTTAACTATTTTGTCTTTTCAGCGATGCAGTCCTGGAGGGGAACGTGGAGACTGAATCCTCGGTTTCCAAATCGGTGGAGAAGCCCCCGAACACTCCTGATGTGAGTGCTCAAGATGCGGAGTCCATGGCCAATGCCATGCTTCTGGATTCTCCTTTGCCAAATTCCGAAAGGGGCAATGAGGAGGTCCTAGAGGATGGCAGAAGCGACAAGCTTTCGGAGGAGGGAGAAGGCATGAAGCTTCCTGAAGGAGGCGGCAAGGATCAGCCCGAGGAGACCCCTGCATGTAAGCTTGTGTCTCCTTGTAGGAAAGGTATCTTTTCTCTGCTCTTAATTTGATTAAGTAGCGTGTTGTTCCTGTAGATTCCCAAGATACAGGGAATACTGTGGGGAGGATTGAAGATGTGCCCAAAAGGGCTATTTCTGAGGTGCTGGCGAGTACTTCCCAGGTCACATCGGGAAGTGGCTTGTCGCGTGAGAAGGTGGAGCTTGCTAAGTAGTAGAATACTTCGAGTACTTTATCTTAGATCGAGTAGTACACTGACGAACTTTTCATGTTGCGGGAAGTTAGGGATGCTACTCAGGAAATAGCCAAGGCTATGGACATCCTAGAAGGGGACAAAGACGAACCGCTCTCGCTGGCGGAGAGACTTCGAAAGGTACCCGAGGCCTTCGAGAGGTATGCCTCCACAATCACCCGCTAGTACGTGGGTCACGTACTTGGGCTGGTGAAGTCTTATTGGCCGACCACTCGTCTTGATGCACTTGGAAAAGGAGCCAGGGCTGACTGTACGGATGATCAATTCCGTCAGTATGTAGAAGAAACCTCGGTGGTGGCCAACCATATTGTGGAGTCCTTGAACAAGTCCGATTCTCCTTGATCTATGAATGAATTTGAGTTGGCATGTGTGCCAGAAGTACATTGGAACAAATATTTGAATATTTGTGTAATGTCAAGTACTTGTCTAAGATTGTGAAATCCTGTGATTGTGTCGAGTAGTCGTACTCGAGGGTCCTAAGTGTAGGCAGCATCGCGCCCACTCAGTTATAATAGTAGATACGAGGAATTGTATTCGTAAGTGCCTTAGAAGGCAGAGTATTCTAGAATAGGATTGAGTTTGTATGGTTCTGAGTCAGAACCGTAGTGCTGACCGGTTAGGATTGAATCCCGAAGGATTAACCAAGTGGGAAAAACACTAAAGGAGTGTACAAAGCCATAGCTTAGTGTGGGTTTCCTTTTTCAAGGAAATGTTTTATTTTGAGCGAAGCTCATGTGAACTTTGTTGTCCAATCAGGGGGAAGAACTCTTATTGAGTACTTTGAAATGTTCCATGGTAGATAGGAGGACGGGAAGCTCTCGACAACTACTCAGAATGCTAAGGGAAAAAGGAATTTCTTTTGTATCTCAAGCAAGCGAGTAGCACCCGTCAAGTACTTGAGGCAAAAGGATTCCGTAGCGAAGATTCCCATACTAGACTGAGCAAGCGGGAAACTTGTGTCAACCTATTTTAGAGTATCAAGAACTTGTTCGTACTCCTTGAGGGATTTTCGTAGTTGACCAGTTAGGATAGACCTTGCTTGGCCACCCAGATAGTATTCAACTGTTGTGAAAATATCCCGGACTACTCGATCTTATCGAGTAGTATGTCCTATACATGGACTGGATTGCTTTCTAGAATAGGACTGTTCGGATTGAACTCCGTCGAGTTAACCAAGATGTAAACATTCTAGAAATATCCCAAAAATTTACTCGAGCAGGGCGAGTAAGGTGTCCTACTCGAGGACTGGAGTAACTCTTAGGGCAAGTCTGTTAGGTACGAACCCCGTCGAGTTGCCCAAAACGAAAATGCCGAAAGAGTATCCAAGACCAACTCGAGCAAGCGAGTAGGGTGTCCCTTTAACCAAGGACTGGAGTAACTTTTTGGATAGAACTGTTAGGTACGAACCCCGTCGGGTTGCCCAAGATGTAAATGTCAGAAAAGTACTTGAGTGTAAACCATAAAAACTACTTGATAGCTGCTCCGATGTTGAGTATGCCTTTCGAGATGGGATATTGGTCATATGAGTGAAAGCCAAGTAGTCGATTTACGGGAGAAATCAACTCTTATTTGGGTTTGTCGACATTACAATAGTTGTAAAGTGACAGACTCTGACTCTTAAGACCTACCCCTTGCCTGTTAGACGTGAGCAATGGTTTACAAGACTGAATAAAAATTTATTCGAAGATAAAACTAGTCGATATGATGGTCGGCTAGATTTGAGGTAGGGTCTCCTTCAGGAGAGGTGCCCCAAGGGCCTTGCGGAGTGAGTCACACTGATAGATCGTGTGAGAGCTCTTTGGGTGGATGAAGCACTTGCGTAGCAGTACTATATTGATCCTGTTTCCACCCTGAGATGATTCTCCTTGGTGCGGGGTGCGTGGTTTACCCTGAGGATGGGTACTGATGGTTGGCGGCTTGTGCTTCTTGAAGGATGTGGAAGCCTTTGGTGGGATGCAGTAGTTAGAGGAAGGGCTGTAAGCCTCGACTTCCTCGCATTACTTTCTCCTTGAGATGATGATGTTGCGCGTGTGGCGGCCAACATTGATCACGTTGCGGAGATCGCAATTGGAGTAGTCGTAGTTGTCGCCCTACTATTCCTGCTGGCTGTTAGCGAGGCGCTGGCGCCTGAACGCCCGTTTTTGGTTAAGCATGCGACGACGCTCGTAGAGATCTTCTGCTGGATGCTGCTCTTCCATTTGCACGTGACCGTCACCACTGGAGGAGGTACAAGCGAATCTTGCTTGGTAGTAGCCTGGGCTTCTGTGATTGTGGGAGGAGTAGTTTCCATGTTGTCGGAAAGGTACTCGTCGAAATCATCAGAGTTGTAGTCGTCGAGGTTGAGACGCTCCATGGAATCACCCTGAGGTTCCGGAACTTCGGAGATGCGAACCATGAGGATTTCATGGCAAAGATCTTGAACTTCTTGTTCTTGTTTGCTTGAGGACGGATCTAGAGGGGTGCTCTGTTGGTAAGGCAGATCCGTTGGCTGCGAGCCGGAGGCGGTGGGATCTTGTGTCTTCCTTAGGCACACTATCTGTCCTTGCGTCATTGCATATATGACCAAGTTAGTGAGGGAGTCCTGATCGGACTTAGAATTCTTAGCCGAGTTGGACTCTACTTGCTTGTTGTACTGGATTAGGTCATCTAGCTCATCCTCCGAGTTGGAGGGCTACTCGGACACGGAATCGGTTAGTCCATCGATTTTAGAGTATCTGTGCTTTGGGTGAGCGAGAAGCGGGATGCCCATCTCTACGCGGAGGGTGTTCTCGTTCATCCAGTCAGTGTTTTCCTAAATGGCCTAAACGGTCAGTCTAAACGGGTTTAAACGGTAAACGAGGCCTGACCACATAGTTTAGGAGGTAATCAGTCTCCTAAATGGTTGACCCGTGTAGACGGTCATAGACGGGAAAAAACGGGGTACTCGGCCTAAACGGAACGGGTCTTGGGCGGTCATGGACGGCGTTCAGCCCGTTTTTTGACCAGTTTTGGCATTAGAGCGGAGGTGCGAAACTAAAATCTAAGCGGGAGGTTTGGGCGCGCAATTGCGCTGGGTATATGTCGCCACAGGGCTAGGGTTAGAAAAAAAATCGCGCGCTACTCCCCTACGCGAGCGGCGGCGCGGCCCTGCTTCTCCTCCAGGCGCAAGCAGCGGTGCGGCCCTGCTCCTCCCCCAGGCGCGAGCGACGGCGCGGCCTTGCTCCCCTGCGCAAGCGCAACGCACCCCTTCTCCTCCCCCAGGCGCGAGCTCGGCGCGCCCCTGCTCTTCTTCCTCTCCCAGGCACGGCGCGCCCCTGCTCCCCTCTACTCCGACGAGATCCAGGGCTCGGCGCGCCCCTGCTCCTCTTCCTCTCCAAGGAGCGGCGCGCCCTGCTCCCCTCTGCTCCGACGAGATCTAGGGGTCGGCGCGCCCCTGCTCCTCTTCCTCTCCCAGGCGCGCCACTGCTCCGGTCTCTCCCCTACTCCGACCTGCTTCGACGTGCAGCTGCTCTGCCCGCCCCTGTTCAGGTAATGTTCATCTATTTCCTCTATTTTCCCTGCCCAATCCTTCATGTCTGTCTATTTAGTCATGAGTTTTTTCATGTTTCTGCTATCCTAAAATTTTGCTATGAGTTTACTTTGCTAGCTTCATCTACTGCCAATTGCCTATTGAAGTATTGACTAGAGCTTCCAGTAAAGTGTAAACAATAGGTTTAAATCAAAGATTGTTCTTTACAGAATGTCGTCTGGTGCATCTAATCCTACTGCTGCTACTATGGACAAACCAGTGTCCCTTAAGAGAAATTCAGAGGACATAGGATGGGAATATGGAGTGCTAGTTGATCCTAATGATTTGAATGTGATCCAATGCAAGCTATGTCCTAAAGTTGCCAAGGCAGACATTTATAGGTTGAAGTTGCATATTGCTCAAAAGAGAGGACAGGTGACACCATGCCCAAATGCCACACATGAAGACATAGCAAGGTGCAAGCAAGCTATTGAGGATTCTAGCAAGGCTAAAAAGGCAAGGTTGCTGGAACAACAGGAGGTTAGAGATAATGTAGTAATTGATGTTCCATCAGACAAGGAAGATGAGACAGGGCTGCATGAAATTGGAAGCTCATCACAAGCAACAGTTGGTCCTATGGACAAGTTCACAAAGCCCCTTGATGCTAGTTCTCTGAGCAAGAAAATTCAACCCAAAATCAGTGAGCATATAATGAAGGAGAGGCTTCATAAACTGAAGAGATACATTGCAAGGTGGTTGTATGTGAGAGGTATGTGATGGCAGTCCATACATATATTCAGTTCAAGGTTACTAGCATAAGTTCAGGTTTCTAATCTTGTTTTCTCTAATTTCAGGTATACCTTTTAATGCCATCAATAATGAAGAATTTGACCAGATGCTTGAAGCTGCTGGATGCTTTGGGCCTGGTGCAAAGAAGCCTTACCAACATGAGCTGCGAGAGAAGTTGTTGCATGAAGAAGTCAGTGATACAAAGGAGATGTTGAAGTTGCAGGAAAATGAGTGGGCCAAGAATGGCTGCTCCATTATGACTGATGCATGGACGGATCAAAAAAGACGGAGTATAATGAATCTGTGTGTGAATTGCAGCATTGGTACAAGTTTTCTTGAATCAAAGGAGGCCTCATCTGAATCCCATACTGGTGAACTAATATTTTAGTATGTAAACAGCTGCATTGAGAAAGTTGGTGCACAAAATGTAGTCCAAGTGGTCACTGACAATGCCTCCAACGATATGGCAGCAAATGACATGTTGTATGTGCTGAAGCCAAACATCTTTTGGAGCTCTTGTGCTACTCACACCATCAACCTTATGCTTGAAGGTATGGGAAAGATAAAGAAGTTCAAGAGCATAGTTGATCAAGCAAAAGCTCTTACTATCTTCATTTTTGCACACCATAAGACACTCTCTTTGATGAGAAAGTTTACAAAGAAGAGAGACATCATTAGGCCAGGTGTGACCTGATTTGCTTCCAATTTTCTCACTTTACAAAGCTTGTATGAGAAGAAGGGCCAGCTAAGGATGATGTCTCAAAGTGAGGAATGGGAGAAAATAAACCAAGTTAAGAAGACTGCCAAAGGTGTGCAAGCCACAACCACATTGGTGAGGCCTAATTTTTGGAATGGTGTTTCACTTTGTTTGAGGGTATTTGAGCCATTGGTCAAAGTACTTCGCATGGTAGATGGGGATATCAAGCCATCAATGGCTTTTCTATATGGAGAGATCTTAAAGGCTAAGAAAGAAATCATGGTGGCTGTAGGAAATGTGGACAGGTCTGGGACCTAGTACCATTCCATTATTGCAATCATTGATGCAAAGATGAAGGATAGGCTGGACTGTCCATTGCACAAGGCTGCATACTTCTTAAATCCCTACTATAGCTACAATGATCCATCTATATTTGAATCTGAGGAGATCATGGATGGGTTCATTTCAGCTGTTGAAACTTTTTATCATGGTGACTATGAGAAACAAAGTCAGGTGTTGAATGAAGATGTGCACAGGTTTAAAGATCAAGTTGGCCACTTTTCCAAGAAATTTGCTCTAGCTGGTTGTAAGACTTTGAATATAGTCCGGGTATGCAGTCCAATAGTTTATTGCCTTAGATTCACATTTATTTCAGAATTTTCAGATCTATAATAAACTAATAATGTTATGCCTATTCACTTTTCTATTATTGTGCAGCAAAATGGTGGGGAAATTATGGAACACAGGTTCCAACTTTACAAAAGATGGCCATAAGAATCTTGTACTTGACTTCAAGTGCTTCTGGCTGTGAAAGGAATTGGCGTAGCTTTGAGGGGGTAACACACTCACACTACAAATCTGAAATCACAATATACTTTGATTCATTTCTATGTTCAGTTCTTCACTTCTCAATCTGATTTTATATTTTTTATATAGATTCATACAAGTAAAAGAAACAGGCTGACGTGTGAGAGGTTGAATCAGCTTCTCTTTGTTCGGTTCAATATTCTACATGCAAACAAGAAAAAAAGGCACAACAAAACAAGAAGATGGATCCCCTTTTAGCAACTGATGCAACATGTGCTCAAGCTCAAGGTTGGATTGTGGAAGGTGATGATGAAGAAGGCTCCGATGTTGAGCCTGTCACAGGGCTGAAATGGAAACTTATTGCATAAACTTGTGGTGCTGAAGAAGTTAACAAACTTCGTAGAAGTGGAAGACTGAATCAAACAAGAGATATTGAAGATGATGTCCATGATAAACCCGAGGAAGAAGAGCAAATGGATGAAGAAGAAATTGAGTTTGAGTCTGACCAAGAGAATGTGGTCACGACAGGCTATGTGGAAGAGGAAGTGGAGGATGATGACTGAATTGGCTCTTTGCTTCTTGAGCCTCTATTTATCTTCATGAGAACAATATTGTCATTGTGGTGCTTTTCCTATTTGTGCTTGTGTGAACTACCAAATGTGTTTTTAATTTCATTGGCATGTGTGCTTGTGGCTGTGTAAGAACTAAGATCTGAGGACCTTGTTTGTGTTTAATTGTGTTAATTTCTATTGCCATGTTTATGTGTGCTTGTGGCTGTTTCTGTTGCCATCTTAATTTCTAAAAATCTGGAACAGTTTTGAATTTTTGATCCTGAACACTTGTGTTTGTTGCATGTTCTTTGTTACTAACACTAATTTTATATTTTGTAGGCACATGTTCAGAGAGGGAACATCAAGCAAGAAAGAAAAGGTCTGCAACATGTGTGCAAAATTCTGTTTCTTACCAGCACTTTATGTATTTTATACTTGAAATACTTGAAAAAATGTGCTACAGTACAAACACCGTTTAGCCCGTCTAAACACGGTTTAAATCGGTCTAAACCAATTAAACACTAAACTTTGGGTCACCGCCCAGCCTCCGTTTAGCGTTTACGTTTTCATTGCATCCAGTGTAGCCATGATTGAGTGGGAGTCAGCCCTTCAGACTCCTTGATCTAGGGTTTGTCGAAAATTGACTTGCTGAATTGTTCTGGAGCTTTGGCTTTTCCCTTTTTAAGTTCGGCCAGTTCCCAAAGAGCGTTAGCATGCTCGGGTGGATTGGCCATAGCATCCATGAACAAGTCGACGTTGTCGGACTAGTCTTCGAGATCATCGAATGGTTCAAAGTTGTCGAGACCGTTCATGAATTGATCAAAATCTTGATCGAACGGGTACTCGACTGGTTGAGGAGTCCGAATGTGAGCAGGTTTCGGTGAAGGGCTCTGAGGTATCCTGGAGATAGACGGTCCCATCCGAACAAGCCGGGGGTTTGTCTCACCAGATTCTCCGCAGATTCCTCCTCCCGTTTTCTGCTCCTTGTTTTGCAGGGTGCCTTCAGCTATTTTAATGCAATCGGCGAGCTTGGAATCCACTCGATCGATTCCCGAGAGTATATCGCCCGGCCTCTTCTGTGGCGGGTTCGATACTTCTGAGTTCTGCTGTGATGTAGATGAGCCAAGAGCAGTTTTTGCAAGTTTGATGCATCCCTCTATTGATCATGAAACTCGATTTACTCCATCGAGTAGTTTTGAGTTTTTGATCTTGGGGCGTTTTATCGTCTTGAGATGATCAGGTATTTTCCAAGAGTTTTGGAAAAGTGAGGTTTTTTTGGAATCAGAGTTTGTGTCGAACTCGACTGAACCAAGAGTTCGGGTTGGAGTTGACACGTTTTCTGGGTTGACCGAGTCGAGTTCAGATAGAACTCTTTTTTCGTCGAGATCCACAGACTCGTGAATGTCGGCGAGTTGGGAGATGATTTTCGGTTTAGGCGAGTTAGACGTGACAAGGTGGCTGGAGAAGCCGCCCGATCCGTCAGACGTACATGCCCAAGAACCGAAAATAAGGGTTGTGCCCTCTGGCACTTTGTTGGCGTCGCTTGATCCGGCCATCGAATTCGTCGCTGAACTCGCCGAATCCCCTACCTGGTGCGCCAGCTGTCGGTGTTTACCGCCAAACTTGCTTAGCGATACCCTTAGCAGTAAGGTTTGTAGGTAGGGATCGACTGCTCTGGAACTTGATGGTACAAGGAACACAAAGATTTAGAAAGGTTCGGGCCGCGAGTTTTGGTAATACCCTACGTCATGTGTGGTTTGTATTGCCTTAGGTGTGGATGATCGTTTGGAGGGGGTCCCTGCCCGCCCTTATATATCCGGGGGAGACAGGGTTACATGGAAAGTCCTAGCCCAGTACAGTTGAAATTCTATTACAACACAATCGGGTAGTTTCCTTTGTACTGCAGCTAGTTCTACGCCTATTCGGGTAGTTACAAAAGAGGTAAGGTACATACATAAGCTATCCCTTACTCTAGAACATTCTATGCTTATAAGCAGTTCCGCTGCCTCGGGTCTGACACAAAGTGAAGGCTATCAAAAGAATCAGCAATCTCCCCATACTCCTCAACAGTCCCAGTATTTCAACCTGCAGCAAAACCGTTTAGGCAATACAACAGGTGCACCAGTGCGGACTTACAATCCAATCATGCAAATTCATCCCAAGGGTTGTTTCAGATGTGGTGAACTGGGGCACTATGCCAACATCTGCCCGACACGCAACATGCAGACTTCTCAGATTCAGAAGAACAATGGTCAAAGAACTGGACATCAATCATCTCAAGTGCACACTGGGAATCCCAACTATCAAGGCAACAGGAGTCAATAGAACTACAAGCGTGGTCGAGTGAATAATTTGACAACAGAGACAACTCAAGACACTTCAAATGTTGTGTTCGATACGTTCGACGTCAATTCTTAATCCGCAATCAGTTTTATTTGATTCTTAAATTGGAAACATCACAAAAAGTCACTCGGAGAAAAGTAATTAGAATGTGTAAAGTACATTGGAATCATCATTCAAAGGATGAAGCTACATGAGAAAAAGAAGATGAGCTTTTGCAGAATTCTCTCAGTTGTTCTCTAATCTTTCCGAATCTCGAGGACAAGATTCTCTTTAAGGGGGTAGAGTTTGTAACACCCAAAATCACATTTGGTTTGAATTCCAAAATTTATTTGACTAAAATTATGTTTGTGTAAAAAAAAACTTCCTTCTCCCTTTTTCCTTGCCAATCCAGCCAACCATCCCCTATCCTTCTTTCTTTCATTGCGCGGCCCAATTCTTTTTTTTCTCGGCCCAGTTTGCCTGCTCGGCCCATCTACCACACCAGCCCAGCTCGTCCCTCTCCTCTCTCTCTCTCACCGACGCCCTGGGCCCACCCGTCAGCACCCTCTTCTTCCTCCAGCCGGTTCCCGTCCCCCATGCCGAGCGCCGCCCGAGCCGCTCCCTTCTCGTGGCCGCTTGCCTCCTTCTCCTCTGCATCGCCAACTCCTCGTCTTCCCCTTCCGTTTCTCCTTCCTCGATCAGAAACGGCCGCACATCTTGGCCTTAATGGCCGGCCACCATGTGCTCGCCGCCCCTTCCCCTTGCCGTCTCCTCCCCTTCCTTCCTCGGTCTACAAAAGGCGCACCCAAGCCCCGCCTCGCTCTTTTCCTTGCTTTGGTGCCCCGCCCTCGCTCTCCCCAGTCTCGCAGCGCCGCCGCACGTCGTGCCCGGAGCGCCGCCACAGCTGATCTCCCGCTCTTCCGCTCTTACTCGACAACAAACCACTGCCGGAGCTCTGCCTTGAGGTGAGAAAGGTAGCCCCCTCTTTTTCCCTCTCCCTCTCGCTCTCCCTCACCGGCAATTGCTTGCCGGAGCACCGCCGCACCACCGCGCCGCCGTGTGCCATCTCCGCTGCTCGAACTCGCCTCCTCGACCCCTCCATCTTCTTCCTCGTGCTCCCCTCTCCCTCCTCGGCAATTCCGCGCGCGAATCCGAGCACCGGAGCACCGTTCCGGCCTGCTCCAGCGAGGTCGCCACCGCGTGCCGCCGTTCACGGGCGCTCGTGGCCGTCGGCTCCGCCCGGAGCCGAGCCGAGCCGCTGCAGCTGCTCGCCCGCGCGAGCCAAGCCGCCGAGCGCCGAACCGAGCTGTCCTGATCGCTTCTCAACCGCCCGATCTTGATCCTACAGTCCAGATATAATCTAGACCGGAGTCAACAGAATACATATCGGTCAATTCTTGCCGGTTTTGCAGAAGAGCCCCTGAACGCTTTGAAAATCAACCCGCCATCCTGATCAGTTCAAAAATAATTCCAAACAAGTCCTTTATTTTCTTTTTTAGACCTGAACTCTTTCAAAATTGTATCCGCCATCCTTTAGCCTTTGTTTTTCAATCTAAACCTTATATTTAAGGTTTATTTATGACCTAGCCCTTGGTTTCTTTCATTCTAGCCCCTGGAAGTTCTGTTTCTTCGCAAATAAGCCCCTGGAACCTTATTTTGGCCATAACTTCCTTGTTTCAACTCCGATTTCAGCGATTCTTGCGCTCACGCAATCCTTGCAACGCGTACAACATCTTTGTCAACATATCTTTCTCTGTTTTTACTGTTTTATGTGTTGTTCCTTATTTTGTTGTATGTTTGCTTGTGTGATTGTGTAGACGACACGCCGTTCGAGGGAAATCAAGAGTAGCAATTCGAAGAAGAAGAACAACAGTTTGGCAAGGAAGGCAAGTGGACTTCTCCCCCTGCATATTCCATTTTGTCCCAATAATATATGATAATTCACTTTACTTTATTGTTGAATTGCATAAATTTGATGGGACACCTATTAAGGACTTTACCTAGTCTTTTACCCCAAAACCTTGAACACCGGGTTTAGTATATCTGTTGGGTAGAAATGCTTAGTTGCTTAACTTTGGAATGGTAATATCATAATCTTTTGAGAATGTTATTCATGCTTTATATATGCTGTTATGTTGTGGTTAATTACAAGATCATATGATTTAATTGGAACATGGAGAACCACCCAGGAAAACAGTACAACCACAAGGACCACATGGCTCT
Organism: Panicum virgatum; assembly: GCF_016808335.1. Taxonomy (NCBI): domain Eukaryota; kingdom Viridiplantae; phylum Streptophyta; class Magnoliopsida; order Poales; family Poaceae; genus Panicum; species Panicum virgatum. Next base: position 30,655,125 of record NC_053148.1, on the reverse strand, counting down.
GGTCTTGGCTGATTAATTAGAGACTCTAGTTTGAAGCGGTCTTACCGAAAGGGCAAGAGGAGTGGCGGTTGTCGGGGTATAACCCGGTCCTCTTGGGATGTGGGCTTTGCTAAGACACTATGCCCATTAGGGAGGTTTATACTCTGCTACTGCTCCGGAAACCTTAGCGGACTACTTCTTACTAGGGAATCTTTGTAAAGGCCTCGTAGTGTCCCTATGCAACCACACCTCGGAAGTGTGGTATTGTGCCTGATCAGCACAGCGTGGTTGGGTCCAAAGTTCTTTTTAACTTTTACCCGACTTGTGGGTAAAGTGTACAATCTCTGCAGAGTGTTTAAAACTGATATATCAGCCGTGCTCACGGTCATGAGCGGCCTGGACCCTCACATGATAACTGAACTTGAAGAATGACTTAATCTGTGGTGCTTTGGTTTATATTGTTGTATCATTTATGATCTATTGCTTAAGTGGGTTGGTATAAACTTATACCTAGTAAATAGGTGCTTGCTAATAAAATTTGACCAACTAAAATGCTAACTCCTATAAACCTCAGCTTTTCCTTGGTAGCCTTGCATCTTCCCCCACTTGCTGAGTACCAACCATAAATGTACTCACATTTGCCTAATTGCTGCTCAAAAGAGAATGTTGGAATGGAGAACTACATCAACTTCAAGAAGTTCTAGGCATGCGTTCACCAGTCAATTGCCTATGGGATTGGATGAAGCTTTGTTGAAGATATCGTATAGGATATCGGTGGAACGTCTAAAGACCTTCGCGTCTATTTATCGGAGTGTAATAAAGTTATTTACTCTCTCTTGCTTACGTTTTGGACATTGTCTTTGATATATTTCACTTATGACGTCTATCATATGTGTGTAAACTTGATCCTGGCGCACATATGAGATGCATCTGGTTTCTTTCTGAAATCGGGTGTGACAGTATGCTCATAACCAATGATATGTGGGTAATTTTTTTGACCCAAAAGCCAGTGAAAAGTAGAGGGGAGTGGTGCTTTTGATTTGTGCTGCAGTGAAAACTGATTTTGGGTAAAAGCACATGTGACTTTTGAACCCTTTGGTTGAGCTTTTGATTTTTGGAGGCAAAAACCACAGCCAAAAGCCCAACCAAAGGCACCCTGGCTTTAGTCCACAATAGATAGCACAGTGTTAATATGTTGTACATGAAAGCAAGTTAACATTATCAACTCATGAAATCATTTGTGTAACTGTGCTTATTTGTTTCATGGTCCAGTATTGTTTTGAATTGCGAAAAATGTGTACATATAGCTAGGTGGTAATGTATTACTCCCTCCGTTCGAAATTGTAATTCATTTGACTTTTTTACCTCAAGTTCGACAACTCGTCTTATTCCAAGAAATTGTACAAATATAGTCAAATTTCAGTCACTGTCGAAGAACTTTTATGGATAAAGCAAGCCAAAGCAAAAAAAGTGACATTTTGTAAAAAAATTAATAAGACGAGTAGTCAAACTTGAGGTTAAAAAAGTAAGGAAAAATTGGTTGTGTAGAATAAAAAGATCACGACTTCTGTAAATTACAACTAAAAAGGTTTGCACCCATGAAATACCATCTAAAGATGCAAACGTTTACTCGAAACTACCAATCTGTTAGATTTCCCCAATATCTTTGTTAACTTGGACCAAAATACCCTAGTCTCCCCCGCCACCCCTCCCTCTTCCTTGCCGCAGTGCTACTCCTTCTTCCCCTGCAGCACGGCCGCGACGATGCTCGGGATCGTCCCATCCCCGCCGCCCCGCCCCTACCGTGCGGCGGCGCCATAGCGACGCTCGGAGACTGTTGGGATTTCTTAACGTTCACGAATAAGATCCGCAAGTGCACAGAGATACCATTGTAGCACTTAACCTGCTAGTATTCCACGAGGAATGGATGTGTAACGGTCTTCTGGCTATGTTATCCTTGAAGAATGAGAGATAGGATTGCCTTTGGGTAGTGTTGTTTTTATCTGAAAGGATAGAATCAAGGAAAGGTAAACTCAAGGTTCCACTCATTTACTTCAGGCACCGATTTGACCCTGGTCGGCCAAGGCTCTCCTACTATTAGCTCTATTGCAAACCCAAATGTAGAGGAATTTGCTAACCATGAAGATTGTCTCCATAGTGAACAAATAGGGCTATCACCACCTACCGTCTACTCCTCAACACCGTGGGGCTCGAAAGAAACAAAGGTAATCTAAGATCTAGACACCACGTCTATGCTATTGACTACTACTCAAGTATTGCGTAGGGTTATCCTGTCTTTATTAGGGGCCCTCTACTAGAGTATCTACTAGAACTAACGGTAGACCCATAAACGAATGAAACCAAGAGAGTAGCTTTACCAAGAACTAACCGATAGACGAACTCGGATACTTGATCAAACGAATCGTATCCGTCGAGGTACAAGGTCGAAAAGAGGCCGACAAATTTGTGTTGATGGTTAGGAGCGTCACGAATAGAATCTGCAATATCGTCGCAGTTTTCACCCAAGAATATTCCAGGATATCGTATCCACTGAGATACGTGAGTATACTATCTAAGTCTCGAATTCGTCCAAGGACACCACACTATCGAAGAGGTAAGGGGCAGAGAGGATTTCTAAGGCTCAGCATCAAAGGTAAGATAGAGTTTACTATTTGTTTACTTCGGGCTATTAGTTTCGCCTCAATAAACTAGAAGTTCTGATAATAAGGCTTCTATCGAATGTGGAGGGTTATGATGACACTAAACTGGGCTGCCACCAGCTTCAGGCTACCTCTACAAACCGTGGGGTCATACAACAATCAACAGGTAGAGTCTAGTCGACACCACGTCTACAGCGTCTTCTACTAACTCTAGAGTTGTATAGGATCATCCCTCTTTATCAGGAGTCCTACTCTAGAGGCATCCACTGAACTAGTGAACTATTGATCCCATTAACAACTAGGGTACTAGCACTACTTATCTAAGAAGCTAAAGCATGGGCAAGATCATGAACACTTACTATAATTGATAAGTATCTGTCGAGGTACAAACCGGAGGAGAACACCGGGGGTCGACAACCCTGGCACCTCCCCAGCTTCCCCTCACTCTCTCCCTAATTTCTAAATTCTACCTAGCCAGTACAAGGCTTCCAAGGAGAGCCTCCAACTCAAAAGTCAGAAGAGAGTGGATGTGTTGTTTTGTCTCATCCTTACCCCATGTTGGGTATTTTAGCGTCGCGAATAAATTCGCAAGCACACGGATACCGTTGTAGCTTTCACCTTAGAGTATTCTAAGGGTTATCGAATCCACAGGGAACATGTGTGCACTAACTCCTATTCTAGTCGGTCCAAGGACACACCAAGATAGGTGGCATTGGCAGAGAGGATTTCTACAATAGCACTATAGATGAGTTAAAGGTCGACCTCTCGGACGCAATACTCACTTCGGGCACTAGCTTACACCTGGTCTGCCAGGCGACTACAGCCAATAGCTCTACGCTATGTCCGAACATGGAGGATTACAATGGACCAATAGGGTCGTCACCATCTACGGCCTACCTCTAACAAACCGTGGGACATAACACAAACGAAGCATAACCTTTAGCCTAGGTGGCATGAGGTTTTATCTGAAACTTTATGGGCTCATCACATATCTAGACACGACGATACTAGGTCTGTTTAGGTGCACTCCACTCCACCAAATTCAGCTCTAGTCCAAAAAAAATATCCAAACAAGACAACCAACTCCACTCCACTCCATAGAAAACTAGCTCCACTCCACAAAAAATAAGAAACCCCTCAAGAGATGCTACACCAAAACATGGAGCAGGTGGAGTTGGAAAAAATTACCCACCATACCATCCATTACACAAAAAAGAAACGATTCGCTTCTTGTTTACCCCGAGCCTTGACCACCCAACGGCCAGTTCTTTTGGACTAGAGAGTCCTGCGCTCCCTTTTCTTCCCTACCTGCAGAGCAAATGCTAGCGCCACTGCCTCCTTCCACAGCACCACCCCCTTGGTTTCTGCGCGCCACCGCCAGCAAAATGGCGGGCTGCAGAGGTCCTCCGCGACGACCGGCCGCCGATTTGACCCAGCTCGCAGTTGAAGGCCAGCTAGCAGCGCCCTGTTTCTCCCAACTTGAAGAGGATGTCGGCGCTGGCGGTGCGAGGTGTGGCGGTGGTCAGGCACGTGGCGCTGGCCACCCCCTTGCTGGCCCTAGCGATGGCGTGGTGGGCATGGATGGCCAGGCGAGGCGGGCACCAGCCTTGGGTGCAGACCATGCAGTAATGTTTAGCGGTAGTCTGCAGACCATGAATAAAAAAAAGCAGCAGACCACTCAAATCTTGACCTTGAAGATGGCCCACGTTAGTGCAGACAGCCCACAGGCAATGGGCTTCGGAATTAGCAAGCCCACGAGAATTTTTGGAGCTAGAGACTAGCCAAACATGTTGAGGTGAAATGGGTGGAGTGGAGTACAAAGGTGGAGTGGAGTTTTGGGAGTGGAGCTGGTTTTGGTGGAGTGGAGTACTCCCAAACAGGCCCTAAAATTCCTCCTCTTGAGCTTGTACATGGTCAAGATGTTGTTTTGCCTGTTGAGGTGAATCTGGACGCTTATAAGTCGGCTAAACAAAATAACCTTTCCTCTGTTGATTACCATGACTTGATGATGGATAACATTGATGAGGTGGCCGACAAGTGTTTGAAGGATTTGAAGAAAATTGAAAAGGATAAGCTTTGGGTGGCTAGAGCTTACAAAAAGAAGATAAAAAGTAAATTTCTTCAGGTTGGTGAGCTGGTTCGGAAGACAATTTCCACCTCTTGGAATGAAAAGTAACAAGTTCGGCATGTGGTCGTCAAGTTGGGAAGGTCCATACAAGATTATCAAAAAGATCATCTTCGGAAATTCATATATGGTGAAGACGCTGCAAGAAGAGCGTTTACCCGGGGGCTCTTAGTGGAAGATCCTTGAAAAAATATTATCACAATGTATGGCAAGACGCTTGAAGGTGAAGATGGCTGATATATGAATATATCGCCCTTACTATTATTTTTAGGCCACTGTATTATGTGTAAAGCATAATTCTTAGGATAGGTTCTGGTAGTTCCTTTTTGGCTTACAAAGCTCATCAAAAAAGGTAGCGGGCATATGTTGACAGCTAAAATTGGCAAAGACTATGGCCAACCTATCTGACCGGTCAGACTTTTCTGGCCTGTGTAATCTGAGTAGGTTTAGATTTGTAATTAGGAATCTTTTTGTAAACCGACTCGTGAAGGGGTATGACTTCCCGACCTTATATACGAAGGCTAAAGTTGATTGAGTGGTCCTTTATTTTGTTCTTCCTGCTTTTCCAACCTAATCACAATTAAATCAATACATTGTCCTTTATTTTTTTTATCTTCAAACCCTAGCTTTTCCAACCTAATTAATTATGTTCTTCCTGCGCCTTTACGGCATTTGAAGGCATCTTGAGTGGTCTGCCGACCTTAGGGCAACCCTAGCTCCATTAGCTCCAATGGGGTCCCTCTCGAGCTTGTGTGGTTTTAGGTCTTCGCGGCATCTCTGTTCAAATCAGTCTGACCGGCCTGCGCAGGACCTCGCTGGTGTGGATCATTTGCGATCTGCACGTGCTAGCATTTTCGTGTATTGACCAAATTTGCGTCAACACTTTGCACATCAATCATTGATTGATAAATTTAGCAGGAGTGAACGATACTCAAAACTTACTGTAATCAATATGTAGCAATAAAGAGCAGATGCATGCAGCATCGATGCCACCAGCATATTAGTTGCATCTACCAAACAATCAAGAGTATGGTACGTTGCTTTGTTCTCAAGATAGCATCCCTGACAGGGCCCTCTAGTAAAACCCTAGCTATCTAACTACGAGGTGCATGGGCATGCAGGCACACCCCATTGATGGAGGCTCAGATGCCTAGGAGCGAGCGCGAATCTATCGAGGCACGACAGCAATGCTTCCGCAACAAGCATGGTTCTGTTTGCCATGTTTGCTAGCTGTAGAGATCGATTATTGCAGCCATGGATGCGTCGCAGAGGCTGGCTGGTTCGTTGACAGGAAGGAATAGTGCAGGTTGTCCATGATGTGACCCGAAGCGCCAATCTTTCCTTCAGTTGCCACTATGAGTTTGAAACCGTGAACAGACTGTTCGTGTTTAGGCTATCTTCTAGCTAGCTCTGTCATCTTAGAAAAATTCCTTCGGTAGCTGGAGGGGCAGCTACCGAAAGCATATAGTCACCGTCTCACAGACACTACTACAGCACTTGCTAACTAGAGGGGCAGCTAGCCAGCTACGCTAGACCCTAGAATTGTCGCACTATACATCCTGCATCTGCAGGTCCCTTTAGCTCCAGATCTCACACGCTTCGGGAGTTTACTCGATGTCCATGGATATATACATGAATGTTAAGGTAGATAGCAGTCATTAACCTTGCTCTCAAATGAGTAGTAATCATTAACCTCTCTCATTTTGTACCAAACAAAACTATAGCAAATGCACATGTGCTACATTCTTCCTTGATGTTTTTTTGACGGTGTCATCTTCTTCTTCAAGGAAAACTACTCGAGCTTCTTTATTATTACATCGTAACAGCCTAACACGACATGAGCAGCAAAATTTTTGAGCACATAGCAACTATCTTCTATGTTATGATTACACAGACGAATCCAGTTTTGCGGTTTATGTTTTCTCGACTTCCTTGAATGTCTTACTATTATATGTGACCATCTAATTCTTTATTATCTTCTCAATCAAAAGAATCAATAGCTCGTTTCATATTGCAAAGAAAGTCAATTATTAAGTTTCTTTTTATCATAAGTTCAGTTTTGGCAATAGCTCTTTCTGGCCCACCTCTATTTTTCTTCAACTAATTAATTTCGAAACTACAAGAATATGTGAAATATAACAAAATCTCCTAAAATTTGTGTAAGAACACTGGAAATGTTCTTGACAGTAGACTTCGGTCAGGGAAACAGACATGTTGGCAGCAGTAATTTGGTGAGAGTACTATTGCTTCCTGTATCCATCTCCTGGCATGTATCTTCACTTTCTTGGTTGAAGGTAAAAAAAAATTCAAATAATCATTTATTTATGTACATAGGTAGTAAACGTGTTGTCATATCCCTTCATCAAGGTTTTAAATTTTTTTTGAAATCCTCTCATCAGATTTGATAATGTATGTCAATCCAGTTACAATATATGAGTAAATAACATAACAACAAGAATGATAGCAGATGAATTTTCATTACATTTCTCTATTTTTCTTCTTGTTGAAGTAAAAGTTTAACAACATTGGATGGTGCCTAGACAAGAGATATATGTTGATAGACTATCAACAGCCAAGGCTGGCACAATACAATAGGTTTGGACGTCATATGTAGTTCGACCAGATTGGGTCGACCTGCGGATTTTGGCACTCTTATAGCAATGGTTTGGAACACGCAGTGCATCTAACTAGCCAAGGCCTTGACAGAACTAGGGCAATGAGCAGCAAAGTTGTTCAAGTAGAGAAGCAAAAAAGGGTCATCAATGACAAGGGGAAAGAGGATTCAACAGTTTCCTTTTGTCATATGGTTGCGCACTGCCAAATATAGGGGATGGAGTGTCCGGTATCCATGCATGACAGAGTCGTAAGGATAATCAAGGTCTAAGAAAATCGTGCATGTGACAATGATGGCCCACAATATGATTCTTGACTACTAAGCAATATAATCGCCTTACAGAATGCTGAGATTCCACGGTCAAACTAAGAGGCTATATAGTTGCTATAATAATAATGAGCAAAACAAAATCATCGCTATTGATCGGCCACACGAGTGGGTTGGGCATGCACGTGTCTGTGCAACTGGGGAAAATAAAGATGCTATTGATCGGCCACACGAATGGGGTAGGTGGAGAGAATTTGGGAAGAGGAATTCTTGGCATGACCTAAAGCCGACGAACAGTGTTTGTCTTTACGCCTGTTATCCGGCAAAAGTGTTCGCTGGAACTTTAGAGGGAAACATGGTTAAACATCCTACTTCTATGCAATATTGTCAAGAAGAAACATGTTTTAGTGGCAGAAGTGCAAAGCACTACTACTCTGAACATATCATTTCACTAATAGAGAAACCTACATCCATCCCTCTTATTTATCTGGGTAGATTATAGACCCGGGACTAATGAGAGCATTAGTCATCTCGGTCTAAATTTTATAGACGTCAAAGAACTTTTAGTGTCGGTTGGTTCCAACCGGAACTAAAGGGATCTTCACATGTTAGTTTAAAAAGAAAGCATCCTATCGAAAATTACATATGTTGGATTGGATAGGTGGGGTTGTTTTAAGCTGTGCGTGAGACAACTAATCCTGGATTCAAGTTTTGTGGACGGCAGGGGGTTGGTAGTGGTCGCTAGATTTTTTATTTTTTTTTGGCCTTGCGGGCCTTTTAGTGTTTAGATGAGCCGTAGTAGGAGAAAATTGAACCAATGGCTCGACCTAGTGGATAAAGTGCTGCTGGTTCAGATAAGGGATAGAAAAGATGAATTCATTTTGCCTATGAACAAATTAAAGGTGTCTTTTCAGTTAACTCAATGTACAAAGATCTGATGGAAAATAATTCCCTCCCTGACTCTTGTATCTCCCGGCAGCTGAAGCTTCCTCTAAAAATTAGAGTATTCTTATGGTACTTAAAAATAGTAATTCTAACTAAGAATAACCTGGTGAAAAGAGAATGGAAGGGATGCGCCAAATGTTGTTTCATTAGTAAGGAACAGGCAATCCACCTTTTTTTTTTGAGTGTCATATATATGGCTAATGGAACGTGCTGTTCTTTCGCCATTCAACCACCATCCGGTATGGCAAATCTGTTTGGGTCTTGGGGATGTTTTCCTTCAAATATTAGAAAGACAATTCTAATTGAAGCTTCAGCTCTTCGCTGGTCTATTTGGCTTAGTAGGAATGATGTCATCTTCAAAAACTCTACCACTAACTCACTTCTGCGGGTTATCTTTAGGGCGACTTACTGGATTAGATGTTGGTCACTGCTATCTAAAGAGGAAGAGATGATCTCCCTAAAGAAAAATTGCCAACGGTTGGAGAATGCTGTGATGGAGATATTCAACAAGTTTGGCTGGAAATTCAGAAATACATTGAGAACTAGTGCTTGTCTCTTAGTTTTTGTGTCTCTGAATTTATAATCGCTTATTAAGTCGTTCTGGCAGGCTTAGAATTGTATGATTTATAATCATTGTCTGCAAGCTATCATTCTGTGCCAGTCAATGTAAGAAATAGCGGGCTATGAAGTTTAATGATAGCTTTCTCTAAAAGCTATAGAAAGCTATAACGAAAGCTAAATCATTTAGCAGAATGATAAAATTATCAATAATTACATATAAAATTAGAAGCATCATTGGTCTAACACTTTAAAATAGATTCAACATGTCTCTTGACCGCCCAACTGTGCACATGCTACTTTGTATGGTCCACCCTAGTTATATTGATTATTTTGACTACATCTTCGAGGGAATGACACTATGAAAATATACTCACAACTTGACCTTTAGCGTTGCTAAATATCGCAAAAACTTTTTTCGCTAACATTAATTTATTACTGCTAAATCCTGTAAAAACCTCTTTAGCGGATATAGTGGACAACTATTGTAAATCGTAGTGGTAGATCTCCTAAAAAGCTAGTAGCGGACTATAGCGGGCTATTTTGTACATTGGTGCCAGCTGAGGCCGGATATTTTCCAGAATCTAAGAAAAAGGGAAACTCTCCGTTCATTACATTATATTATAGTTACACTAACCATCAACCAGGCCACACCATAATAAGCGTTTCAATTGCATGAAGTAAAGAAACCATACATTGGATGGTTTTATCTTTAACACGATTTGTTGTTAGAGCCATCGAAAAAAAATAATCTCACATGGTTAGTGACGCAAATTATGCTTCATAACGTCTTTCATGTTTCCGTAATTATAGTTTTAGGCTTTCAGCCTAGAGCTGTGTGGGATAATATTGGAGATATCACCGTTAGAAAACCAAGCATTTGTCTGCGTCTGTTAGTACTGGGCTGGCTTTAAGCGGGTATTAACATGCACATTTAGCACTGGCTCGAAAGAACAGCGTCCCAGTGAGGCATCTAGTACCAGTTGTAACCACAAGCCAGCTTTAAAGTACGCCACTGATGACAGGGGGCAATGGCTTTGTGGCAACTTAGTACCGGTTGGTGGCTATAGCCGATATTAAATGGCGCGAGAACATTTAGTATCACCTTGGCTCCGGTACTAAGTGGACAGATCAAGTACCAGCTACTGGCTAGAGCAACTAGCCGGTACTAACCATTTGACCGAGTTCGGGCTTCTTCTTCTCCATGGCATTTTAGAGAGGATGTGTTGCCTATTTATCTCAAGTTTTGCGAGAATTTTTACTAGTGCAGAAACGGTTTTTAGGGGCGGGCGAAAACGTATTTTTCGGGGAGGGCAGCAAAATTGCCCCTACTTTTCGCAGCTAAAAATGACAGTTTGCAGGGGCGGGCATGAGAGCCGTCCCTGAAAATGCATTTGCAGGGGCTGGTGGGGGGTCACCCGCCCCTAAAAATCGTTTTGTAGAGTCGGATCCAACCGCCCCCTGAAAAAGCATTTACATGGGCGGGTGGACCCGCCCCTACAAGAGACAGATGTGCATAGGAAAGATAAGAAATTCACTCACAATTAAATAAGGTCCATGAATTTTTAGTATATGTCGGTGTTCCAGTCCAAGGAATCATATACGATGAATCTTCCAAGATTTGCCTTTAGCTCGAATGCAATCCAGTGACCTCTGCAAAACAAAAAGAAAAAAGTTAATGTACGATTTGTAGGCATGGATATCGGAGTAATGGATAATCAAACAATTTGTATTACACTTACTGGACGTGATATGGCGCATATATGGAATCCATGTCTTGCCACTGTTCCATCATAATCACTATGTAGGCTGCAACCCTCTTCATAGTTAGTTCGTGAAATCTTCTGCATTCCTCATCTTTGGCCTCCATTGTTTCAAATTGCTTTAGATGATCATCGTCGTCCTTCATCCATTTTGGCCCAGCGTGCAAAGACTCGCAAATCTCTACGGGATCAAGGTATCGGACCTTGAGATTACAAATAATAGCATCCATTGTTTGCATCTTGTAGAATTAATGTATGGCATTAAATATTTATGCATATACAATACTTTAGAAAGTAATACAAAGTCGATGAGGCACTTACATGCACCATAGTCGAACCATTTCGATGCCAAGTTGTGTGAGGCGGAACATGTGCTGGATGTCTTCAAAATCAAGCGTGATATCATTGATTTGTGGCCCCTTAACTCCGAATACATTCGGATGGTGCGGAGCATACAGGGTTTTCAGCCCAAATCTACATGCCCTCTTGTACCAATTATGTATCCTCTGCATGTAAGTTGGACAATCAGATAGTAACCAGTTCGGTAACAAGTCTTTTCCGTACGCAAACTCCAGAGGAGCATCTTCTAAGTCTGGAAGGTCATCAACCGCAAGGGTCTGGTTGTGCAACATGTCCGTGTGGGGCGTAGAAAAGCCCGACTTTCTACTGCCACTAGAAGTTGGTGGTTTTTACTTTGACTTAGCCTTCTTAGCTTTTTCATCAGACTTCTTGTTTGCGGTGTGCCATCTATTCACAATTTTGGACCCTTCCTTTTCCTTTTGGTAAGACCGCAAAACTCGAGGTAGCACTGATCTGCTTAGAGGAGCCGAGGTCGTTGCCTGAGTTGACGGCTCTCGTGTCACTGGAGCCGCTGGTGATGGCGGAGCCTGAGGTGACGGCTCTCGTTGCTCTGGAGCCGCAGGTGCCGGCTCTCGTTGCTCTGGAGCCGCAGGTGATGGCGGAATCGTAGGTGACGGCTCTCGTTGCTCTGGAGCCGTAGGTGACGGCTCTCCTTCCTCTGGAGCCGCAGGTGATGGCAGAGCCGCAGGTGATGGCAGAGCCGCAGGTGATTCCTCTCGTTCTTGTTGTGCTCCTGGAGAGATATGTTCCATATCAGACATAGTTATCTGACTAACCAGTAAGATATCTCGTTTATGTCACAGAATTGTGCTGCCGACACATTCTCCAAGACAATTCTTCCCATCTGCAGTGGGGATGTCTATCTCATTATCCTCATAGCTTGATTTCAAGAGTTCCTCCACTTCTACGCATGCATATAGGGCCGGGGTGGGGTTTCCCTCAAATAAATTCCCAGCCGGATGCACTTCGGCCCTAGCAACTTCCTTTGTTTTTTCAGCTCTGCCGACCAGATAGAGCAACAAACATGGAGTAATACTCGTTATGGCATCCACCGGGTATGGTTGTGTTCGAGGCGGCACTACTCCGAGCACATGCCGAACTCGCTCGGCCAATTACTTGAGGGGCCACTGCCACCATCTGTTGCTGTCCAACCTCTTGCGACGGGTTGAACATAATTCACCCTGGCTATTGCTGCTGTTCTACAAGTGCTGCTCTCTGCTGCTGCCAAGATTTCTTCTTTGTAGCGGTCATGGCTCCTGTACCTAGCCTTGTCCTTCTCGAACCCATTCTTGATGCTCAACTTAGAGGACAAGCCTCTAACACGGCCTCTATGCTCTTTGGACCCAATGGTTGTACTGAGCACATCCTGTTCCCTTTGGGGTTTGAACTTTCCTTGTTTCTGAAGCTCCGCAAGTGCTAACGTCTTTTGTGCCACCGTGTCATTCTCGGGTTGATCAAACTTTGGTTTCCCTTCAACTAGCTTTGGCTTCCTTGCTTGAATCCATTGCCAGCCACGTTCGTCCAAGCCGTCATATGGGTTAGGCTGCTCGGCAGCTATTGCCGCCTCTCTTTCATGGCGCCACTGGTCGAGCTTTCCTTGGTACCCATCTAGCCCAAGGTGCATTTTATGTATATTGCTCTTTGCTAGGTCACTTTGCTTCTAGCTTAGGGCTAGAGCTTCTTCAGTGGTCTTCTGTCGAACAAACTCTTCCCATTGTGCTGGTGTGATGTCCTCGAAATCTGCAAAGGGCGTAAGACCCTTCTTGACCGACCGAACATTCAGTTTGCTCTTCCATCTGCGAAAAATTTCACCGAGCATCTTCCTAGCATAATGTTTCACTTTATCTCTAGTTCCTCGGGGGAAAACAAAGGTTCTGCTCAACAATTGCCACATTTTTTTCTTTTTTCCCCTCGGGAACTAGTGTCCATTTCTCGATCATTGGATCCACAACCACTTTTGTTCTAATTATAGCCCCGATGGCATTACGAAACATCGCTACAATCTGGGGGGTGTGGCAGAACCACCTGAATTATCCCGGCTCAAGTGCGCAGGGCATCACCATAAAGGCAACACTAGCTCAAACGCACTTCAAACGGAACAATTCTTGGTCTGTCGGGTAATGTCCCGATACAACCACCGGTTCTCGGATCGAACAAGCATACCCCGCACGAAGGCGAATCCAGAGATGTTACAACCACAAATTTTACAACACAGGCATAATAATGATTACAAACTAGTTCAAACCATTATTACAAAACCAACTTTGGTAAAACAGTTATACAAAACATAAGGGTAAAACTTCAGAGTTTAAACAGCGGAAGATAAAACCAAGACGGCTACAACACGTCGCAAAAGTATACCAAGCTAGCCCAAGCATGGTATTACTCGTCAGGGTCATTGCCGGCCGAAGACGTATCCCATTCGACGGACCAGCCAGGAGGCAAAGAGCAGGGATAGGTCAAACTAGCGATCTGCTCTTCGAAACTCAAACCTGAAAAAGTTTTCAACAGCAAGGCTGAGTATTCTAATACTCAGCAAGACTTAACCGTCAACGGGTATACTAAACCCACTTTAGCTAGACTATGCAGGGTTTGTGAGGCTCTGGTTTTCTTTTGCTGAAAAGCAATAAAGAGTAGGTCCTTACTTTCAAATTTTAGCTTTCCAGATTCTAGTTGATTAACCATTCTAGGTGAGCAACTACTATTCAACCATGGTAGATCTTTAAGCAAACATCAAAATTGAATATCATAATGTTGCTCTTATTACTCTGTGTGGCAACGAGATCAAGCAGTCTCATTTCATCGTGAGAGGCAGACGATTCTGAATCGAAATTCAACCTTGCAAGGATAAACCTAGCACACACGCTTGAAGCACCGTCGAGTCACTTCCAAGCAACCTTTGGCTTTTCTTTCCGATTCATGGATCAGTGCCACTCTCCCCGACTATATGGCTCTCCCTCGTCCCACAGGGCACTTCTCTCGTCCCATAGGGCACTCTATACCTCGTCCCTCATAGTCATAAAGTACCACTATGTGTTTCCATATCCTTTATCATGTTATTCATCTTATCCCTAAAAGAGAGTGGGAGGTATGTCCACTTGCCGGGCCGAGAAGTTACTAGGCTTGCCGCGTACCATATTTACGGCATGTGGCTAGTACTTTCAAAAACTTAACCAGCACTACCACACACCGCGACCTTAGCAAGTTCATCAACACAGACGGGGTCTCACCAAAGGTCATGATATCGAACACGACCCCGTCCGTAGTCCTTATATTGATAACAGAAAGTAAACAAGCAATTCCTATAAAGCTCGCGAGTGACAGGCAATCACTCGACTTTTACCAGTCCTATAAGCTTAGCAAGTAGTCGAACTCAGGTCTAGTGTTCAGTACATAGTTTCCTAGGATCATGCATCTAGGGTTTCAATTCAAATCCTAAGAACTGTAAATGCATAAGCAAGTAATAACAGTAAATGATAATAATTTGAAATATAGGTTATGTCCGGGGCTTGCCTTCTCGGTAGTTGCTAACTATTTCAGCCCTAGGCTCTTCCGAATTTTGGTCCGGGGCTTCAGTTAGTATGGCGGTGTTCGCTTGAGCTTCGAGATCATCTCTGTTAGACTCCGGGATCAGCTCGTACGTCCCCTCAGATAACACCGAAGTATCTATATGTGATGCATGAACAGTATTATAAACACACATGGGCAATCGTTTATAGAGTAGTTAAATAACAATTCTAACTACACAAGGCATCATGATCAACAGCACAAGAAAGCTATACTAACTTCATAACAAGTTGGATTGGTTTCCTAAAGCAAGTAATTCAGGGTTTGCTAATAAATTAGTCACTCAGTTCACATTCAGTAATAAATTTAGACAAAATTACCCTAAACAGAACATGAACAGAGTAATCTCTCCTATAAAATTCATGCCAAAACATGTAGCCAATTATTCACAACAAATCACTCATTCAGACAACACCTAAAACAAGCTTGAATTATACAGGTCAAACTAAAACAAAGAAGAAGCTAAAACTTTAATAGGAGGTCGAGACAGAAATGAACCAGCTACTGTGAATTTTTCATGGTTTTATCTACACATAAATAATTATGAGAAAATAAACAAAACAGACATCAGATTAGCAAGATTCATTTTTAGCTCCTGTTCTATTCATGAACTGATGCTCAAACTTCAAGTACAAGCTAAGATACTCCAGAAGAACACTCAAAAATATATTCATGATTTATAATCAGCATAAACTATTTATCATAATTAAAGTCTACTAAACAAGGATTAAATCAAATAAATAGTTACACATGAGAATTGACCACGAAATTTTTATAGAAATACTAGTGTTACAAGAACAAACTACCATAAAAGTTTCACTGCAAGACATGGCTTCAATCATCAGTTAAGAAAAAGATAAAACATCTAGTATTTATTTACCTAGTGACACAAAACCATTTATACAGCAAAAACTTGTAACAAACACCTACCATATTATGGTTCTACTGCAAAGAGCTTTACACAAGGATTCCAGAACATCAATATTTGCTATTTTACGAATTTCCTACGAATTTATACTGAATTTCAAAGTTCACAGAAAAACATAGCAAAGAAGTCCCTATAGCACTATTCCACTGAGTCACTGACAACGCAGATAGCCCCCTGGGGTTTTTCAAATTCAAACACGGGGTCCTTGGCTATGGTCAGAGAGGGGGGCGGTGGTTTGACCGGCCGAAACCAGTGAGAGGGGTCACCGGCGGCGGGGGAGAGAGGGCGTGGGAGCACGAGGTCGAGACGCACCCGAGGGTTCCCTTGGTTGGGGTCGAGGCGGCCTGAGCGGGGCTCCCTACGGCGGACAGGAGGCGGCGGCGGCGTGTGCCTGTGCCGATGGTGGTCCGGCAGCAAGTGGGCAGCGGCGTGGGGCTGGGAAGCTTCACAGGGGTGCAAGGAAAGTGACTGCGCCGCCAATTTGAGAGGAGAGAGACCGGAGGTGGTGGTTCGACGGGGAGGCAGGCGCGGCGGCACTAGGAGCTTGCTCCGGCGAGCTGCTGGCGCTGGAGCGGAGAGAAATGGAAGGAGGAGAAAGAAAGAGCGGTTGTGGGGCTTCGGTGTCGCCTCGAACGCGAGCCAGAAGAGGGGAGGAGAGCGCGAGAGGCGCTACAGGGGTGGCCCTGCCCGACGGGCGGCGTGTCGCGCGTCCAAGCCGAACGGGCGGCGTGTCGCGGAGGGGAGGGGGCGCGTGGGCGCTAGGGGGCCAAGGTGGAGCTGATGGCGACGGCTGGCACCGGGGAGGGGCGGCAGGGACAGCCGGCAGCTGGAGGAAGGGTGGTGGGCGGCGCTCGGCCGTGGCCGCCGCTGGCAGCGCGCGCATCGCGCGAGCTTACTTCAGGATGGCGTGGCCGTGCGAGAAGAGGCCAGAGCGAGGGGAAGTGGGACCAAGGCGGGGCAGCGCGGGCCGGGTGGCAAGGCCAGGAGGTGGCGCGAGGCAGGTGGCGCGCGGGAACGCCGGCGGCAAGCGGTGAGCGGCGCTGTCGGTCGGCGGTGAGAAGCAGAGCAGAGAGGCAAGCTGGGGAAGAAGACAGGGACCTAAATGAAATTTCCAAAATTTCAGGGACCTATTTGTAAAACATTGATAACTATTAATCTAGGGCTCAAATGAAAAAGTGCCCAACATGAAAGTTGTTCAATTTTTCAAGATCTACAACTTTGATGTTCTGCAAAAATTTATTTGATCAAAAATTCAAGAGCAAAATTTCAAAACATGGAAAGGATTTTGAATTTCAAGAATTTTGTCTTTTTCAAGGTAATTTCACTTTAAATTTAGACTTAAAAGCAAAATTTGCTGCCATGTAGTAAATGCACTGAATTTTGCAAAAACACCCTCCACAAAAGCTATAATTGCACAGCCAATTCAAATATAACTGCAGAAAGGACCTTGCATAAAATCATAATTACACATATAACCTTTATATTTACAAAAAGATCCTTTTTCAAGCAATTCAAGCACATGATGCATATAAAAATACACAACTACTGTGCAGACACCTAGGGTGTTACAGGGGGTCTATGTGCTCTCCTGCTGCGCTGATAGCATTAACCATGAACTGCCCTTCAGGGTACTGGTTCCTTCCTCGCTGACCTCGTCTCCTTTTGTTTTGGTTGTCAGAGGTTGTAGGGTCCAGACCAGAGCTTTCATTGCCTTCCTCTATTGGGCTAGGGGACGGGGGCGGCGCTTACTCCTTCTAGTTCGAGCCTCCTGACGTTCTTCCGGTTCATAATCCAGATCTATCGCCTCCTTTGAATGTCTTTCTCTTTGCGGAACAGGGTGTGGATCAGCCGGGTCGAGCCATTCATTTCCTTGCCAAGCGCCAAGTCCCTCGACATGGCCTTGCTTGTCCCCAGATTGTTCATCGGAGTGCTTGTTCCCAGATTGGTCATTGTTCCACTCCATCTGGGATGCAATTAGCTCGATTTCATCGTCTTGAGATGCGGGAACATCCCTTCGTGGGGAAGATGACAATGGACGATCCATTACGACTTCTACATTAAAAAGCCATTGAAACTAATTTGAATTCATAATTAACCACATTAAAAATTATAATTACTTTGAATAATATATGATGAAAGTACAAACTTTATTAATACAAGTCTGGAATTGATATTAGAATACAATATCACATGGTCACTACAATATGAAGACTTTGAATTAACACATTGTATCAACAATATAACATGGGGAAATTGATAATCGGGAAATCATCCACTTTGAATTAACAAAATTATAAAGATTCAAATTGCTAATTTGAATAGAATATGACATGGGAAATATGGAGACACATGCTATTATTCAATTTATTCTAAACCCTAAATTATTAAAATTATTCTAAAACATTAACCCTAAAATAATAAAAATTACTCTAATTATTATAAATCCTAAATTCTTTTGAATAATTACTTACAACTAAATAATTAAGATATAATTTTAAAAAAATCAAAATAAATTTCGAACCCTAACCCTAACAAGGGGCTTACAGCCGGCCCCCACATGTTATTGGCCGGCGGATGGAGCTCACGGGAAGGAGCGGCTCACAGGGAGGCGAGCGGCGCCGGTGGCGGCGGGGAGGAAGCGTACGGGCGCAGGCGGCGACGGGGAGGGACGACTGCACGGGGAGGAGGCGGTCAGGCGAAGGCGGCCGGATCTGGGGCGCGGCAGGGACGAGGCGGACGAGGTGGAGGAGACGGGCGTCGTGGACGAGGTCGGGTGAGGAGCCTGGCGGCAGGGAGGGCGGCCTGGCGTGGCGAAGGAGGATGGCGCGGTGGCGGAGGGCGAACGCGGTGAGGAGGGACCGCCGGAGAGGACGCGCGGGGGAGGACTGGCGTGGAGGAAGGCGGCGGGGAGGCTGCGCTCGGTGGAGGGAGGGCGGGGAGGCCGCGGTCGGTGGAGGCGGGGCGGGGGAGGAGCAGGAACGGTGCCGGCGATGGGGAAGGAGGACTGGCGGCGGCGGTGGAAAATTTTGGCAGCCTAACGGCGTCTTCTCTCGCGCGCCCGGAATCTGAAAATTTTTCCAAGTCCTTTGATATTTATAGAAGAATGATTTGTAGGGGTGGGTGGGGGCTTCACCCGCCCTACAAATCGATTTGTAGGGGCGGGCGAAGCCCCCACCCACCCTACAAATCGATTTTCAAATTTGTTCCAATATTCTTTTAATCCAGAAAATATAGTTAACAATATCAAAAAAGTTTAAATTTTTACCATACCCATATTATTATGTGCGAAACACAGGAAAAATACCAAATTCACATTTTAGTGTATATAATAAGAAAATATGTTTAAACCCTAACCTCTAGTATGTGACCCTACTATCTCATACTACTTAAGAGGTACTTTGTGCTTTGCACACTTTCAAACTCTCAAAATCATGAATTGTATATTTGCAATTTTTCACCAAATCTACAGGTTATTATATGCTAATGGTGAAATTTTCACATTTTTTAGTCATGGTTTGCTATTTTTTGGATTAAATTATGTTTCAGGAAAAATTGAAAAATAATTTGTAGGGACGGGTGGGTGCTTCACCCGCCCCTAGAACATTGGCTACACCCACCCCTAAAAATGGATTTATAGGGGCGGGTGACGGCCCCACCCGCCCCTACAAACTTTTTTTCATATATAATCCGAAAATAGTATTATATCAGCAAATATAGTAAACAACATCAAAAAAAAGTTGAAATTTTTACCATACCCGTATTTTTATGTGTGAATCATTGGAAAAATAGCAAAATTACATTCTAGTGTATATAATAACAAAATGTGTTCATATCCTAACCTCTACTATGTGACCCTACTATCTCATACTACTTAAGAGCTACTTTGTGTTTTGCACACTTTATCACTCGCAAAATCATGAATTGTATATTTTCAATTTTTCACCAGATCTATAGGTTATTATATGCTAATGGTGAAAAATTCACATTTTTTAGTCATGGTTTGCTATTGTTTTGGATTAAATTATGTTTCAGGAAAAATTGGAAAATAATTTGTAGGGTCGGGTGATGACCCCACCCGCCCCTACAATTTTTTTCTATATTTAATTGTGAAATTTGTTTAAATCAACAATTATAGTAAACAATATCAGAAAAATCTGAAATTTTTACACGCGTATTTGTATGTGTGAAACATAGGGAAAATAGCAAATTTACATTTTAGTGAATATGATAAGAAAATGTATTGGAAATTGGGTTATTTTTTGAAAAAATTAGGAGTAATCCGTGAGAAAATACAAACAGTACCAAACGACACCAGAAGACAGGGAATTGTATCGCATGTTTATATAAATTTGAGAATACATAAATGCATGAGATATTTAAGCGGTAACAATTCTCGATTTACCATCTTTGCGTGCCCACGGCTTGTCATCTTTTCGTGTGCCTGCTTCTATAATCTCCGTCTTCTGTGGTAGGTCTGTGAAGAGGTTCATTTGATCATACTGATTATATTCTTCCACATCATCGATAGCCTCGACTCCTATGATATCTTGTTTTACAAGGACGACAACATGTTTTGTCTTCTTTGCAGGATCAGCTACATAGAGTACATGTGCGACCTGTGAAGCAAGTACCCATATGTCGTCTTTGTAACCAATATTGTTGAGGTCGACAATTGTGAGCCCATAGTCATCCACCTCAACACCTTTGGGGTGCTTCACCCAACGACACTGAAAGACCGGGATTTGTATATTCCAACCATAGTGCACTTCCCATATATCATCTATGACACCAAAATATGTTCTATTTTGACATGATCTCTCATCCAAGGACTCAATACGAAAACCACTATTCTGGGACACGGTCTTCTTGTCCTTGGTGGCAATATAGAATAGATATCCGTTTATGTCATACCCTTGCCAAGATGTGACCAAGCTAGATGGGCCAGCTGCTAATCTTTTGATCGTTTGCTCCTCGACAGTCTCCCATCTGGTAGATCTAGGTCCTTCAACCATGTAGTAAGTCGACGTTTGTGCTCTCTCATGACCCATTCATCCGAGCGGTCATTACATTGTGCCCGAAGTATGCTCAAGTGTTCTTCGACTAAAGGTGTCATTACTGTGAAATGCAATTATGTGCTTGTTGCACACCTTTGAAATCTTTGTCGATGAAGATTTTCCTACCGTCTATGCCCACACCTTCCAACCTCCCCAAAAAACATGGAATTGGCAAACCAAGGGACACAGTATCCTTTAGGTAACCTAGGCAAGACTCGATGACTTCCTTAGTATTGTATCCCTCTATCATAGACACCTCAGAATGAGCATGATTCAATACGTATCGGTTGAGGATAGACATGAAACGCTCATACGTAAAGTGGACCAAGTGCTTGTATCTGATCGACAATGTGAATCATTAGGTGTTCGATTATATCAAAATAACCCAGAGGGAAACACATCTCTAGTTGTGCCATAGTCTCCGCAATGAATTCTTTAAGATCCTGCAACTCATCTTTGTCAATCACCTTTTGTGAAATCCTATTAAAGAAGTAATACAATCGAGTGATTACCATCTTTACATATACTGGCTTGATCGCTCTGATTGCAATCGGGAGGAACACCGTCAGCAGCACGTGACCATCATGACAGTTGTAGCCGCATTGTGACAAATGTTTCATCGAGACTAGTTTTCTTATGTTGGACGTGAAACGATTCGGAACTCGGATCCCTCTTAAGCTCTCGCACATTGCCTTCTTCTCATTACGTGTCAAGTTGTAGCTAGCTGGGGGGAGTTCATATCTGACATTCCATTTCACCACAGGGTGAAGATCTTATCTAATCTTCATGGCTACCAAATCCCGACGCGACTTCAAGGTATCCTTTGTTTTGGCTGATGTCTCCAGGAGGAGCCCTATTGTGTTCCCAAACACATTCTTCTTCAGGTGCATATCATCGATTGCATGGCGAACCTCGAGATCCGCCCAATACGGCAAGTACTTGTAGAATATGGATTGTTTCTTGAATGGTACGCCATCGATAGGTGCCTTATCTCTCTTTCTCATCTTCCCATCCTCCTTCTTCTTCCCATAAATGACCTAGATGGTTCGAACCATTTTGAAAACATAGTGCACGTCTTGTTGCACTGGTGCAGAATGGAATTCAGGCATGCCGTCAAAATGATTATAGAACTTCTTACTTCGGTACCTATGACCTTCCACCAAGAAGTGTCTGTACCCAAGGTAAACTACCTTTCGAGAACCATCAAGGAAAGACGATACAGTGCCATCCACGCACACCGTGCATCCTGTCCTACCTTTGGTCTGACCTAATAGGACAAACAATGCCTGGTAATCATGGATGCTGACAAATATAATAGCTCTAAGATTAAAGGGCTGCCGTGCAAAACCATCAAAGATATCGATACCCTCCTTCCATAAAGTTTCCATTTCTTGCATCAGAGGCTCATGGAAAACATCTATATCGATGCCAGGATGCTTGGGGCCCTGTATAAGCACGGATAGCAAAAGATACTTTCTCTTCTGGCACAACCATGTAGGCAGATTGTACATCGTCAGTATCACTGGCCATGTGCTGTGGGTGCTACTTTGTTCACCGAACAGATTCATTCCATCCGTATTGTAACAGAACCGCCCAAATTAAACCGGCTTAAGTGCGCTAACTATCATCTTAATGGTTAATCAAGTTCCCACGCACTTAAAATGGTATAATTTGGTCGTCTGTCGGGGTAAGGATCGAAAAACACTGGAAGTCTCGCACGAAGATGAGCATAGATGATTACAAGCAGATAAAAGTTCTCAAATTTAATTTACAATGCGGAGTTTTGCAAACAAATTTACATAAAATATCGAAGTTCAAAACGCAGCGGAAATTAAATAGAAGTTTAGTTTAGAAAAACAACGATAACTACGATGATGTGAGGACGTCACATCGAGCCCACCGATGTGAATCCTGGTTAGCTCCAACCAGTAGCAGCTACCTGAAAACAGGATAACAACAAACCCTGAGTATACTAATACTCAGCAAGGCTTACCCGACTAGTGGTATATACTTAGCCGACTCCTAGACATGCAAAGCTTTTTGGCTCTAGAGTTATTTTGCTCAAAAGCTACTAATAGTGTATCCTTACTTTCAATATTTTAGCTCAAATTTATCATACAAATACCAACTAGGTTTGTCTGAATATCTAGAGCACGCATGGTTGATCACATTATCTTTTTAGAGTACCACAATCATATATCATAATCTCAACTTTCCAATCTCATTTCAATATTTTACTACGATGTGACGCAGTGACCAAGGTTCTCTTAACCGAGAGAGGCGGAGAATCGATCCCATTTAACCTTGCAAGGTGGACCTAACTCACACGACACATGCAAACCATGCTGGGCCACACGCGTCAACTATTCCCATCATTACCCCGATGTCTGAATCATGCCTGCCAAAACCCGGGTGAAGGGTCCCTCACAGCTAACTCCCAGAGAACTAGGAGGCGACATACATTCCAACACCCGCCATCATCCCACTCCTAGAGTAGCAGGTCGCGATTCAAAGTATCGCTGCAAATCAGGTAATTAGCTTACCGGTTTCGACTACCTCCTACTTCCGGCATGTGGTTAGTACTGTTCAAACTCGGTCAATAGGGCCAACAACGGTACGGTCCTCAATCGACACAGGCGGAGGCTTACTTTCCATCCATTCCATATCCAAAACCAAAAGCATCTCTGCCCGGTCTCCATTTCTCTTTCCTAATTGATTCATTCTCAAGCCACGTTGCCATAAGTAACAGAAACCTATAGCTCGCGAGTGACAGCAATCACTCGACTTCTACCGGATCCTAGTTAAGCATGGCAATACTAACGACACCTGTATACTAGTATAGACTCATAGGTACCTAGGGAGAAACATGCATACTTGAGTTCCATACAACTCCTAAAAACATAAATGCACAAATACTTAAATAAACATTGAATACTCAAATTAGGGGTTACGCTCCGGGGCTTGCCTGGGATAACACTGAGTCAGTGTTGGTTAGATGATACTCGCTTGGCGAGCAGCTTCCTTTGGTCATGCACATCGGGATCCATCCGTCCTTCTTCTAGATGCGTCCACCATCTTTTGGCTAGCTCCATATCATGCTCGAGTTCCATGTGTATTCACCTAGCGTTCCTAGATGAGACGCACAATGCAAGAGCATGAACATAGCGAAGCAACACAGAGATCATTGACGACATGCATACATGTTCACTTATTAACTTAAATGGTTGAAGAACACTAGTTTCAGGTTACTAATTGTTATACAAGGCTACAAGATCTCAGGTAGATTACTCTAACACCACTGAAGTCATAGCTAACACCAACAAGCACACAAACCACATCAAGATTGAGACAGTTGATTTCTAAGCACATACAGTTAAGACAGCAGCACAACAGTTACTTGTTTAAACCATAGCTGTTATTTTAAGCATCAAATTAAGGTGATCCTAGACTTTATGGAAAGCTTATGAAATGTACTACCACTCTTTAGTTACCAACAAGAGATGATTTCGGGTTTAGTTAAGTCAAACATCACAAACTTTCAGATCTGCACAGAATACAGGTAAAACCTGACAGGGTATTGTAAACTCTATAACTCCCAAACTAGTAGGCCTAAAATAATGAAATTCTAGGACAAGCAAGATATGGAAGTTATCTACAACTTTTCTATTCACCACATCTACGGAAAGCATCATTCATATCACACAATTATCACCACAACAGAAACTATACAGTCAGCTGTTTTCAGCACATAAGCAAAAAAAAAATGGCTGTTCACTTGTTTATCTTGCAAGGAGTACACAAATAACCATTTAATTAGACTACAAACACTAGCACATACTTAGCAACATTTTAACCTGACACCAAGCCATCCAAGCATTGCAAAGCATATTATCAAGCTCATATTCCATAAACCTTCGTGAACTTTTTTTTATAGAAAAGACATGGATTATTTTTAGGGACATAAAATAACTAGTTTGGAGCTGAAATTTGTATGTGTGGTAGATGTTATCAAAACATGGCTACTGTACCAAGATTACATGCTCAGATTTTATAAATTAATTATTACAACCAAGATAAATTCTAATTGAAATTAAGCATGTGAGAGCAAGATAAAACTATATGTCACTTTTTCTGTGAACACATTACCAATTAAGCGTTTAGAAGACATAACAACATCGCACAAAGGCAATGGAAACACATTTTCTATTTTTACACATTTCTATTATTTATAAACTATTTATTAAGTGCTAAACAAGTTAAATCAAGAACTCAGCCATGTTGGATGCAACAAATCTGAAAATTTTACCACAGAGCAATCATCACATGCAGAGTCTACCATAAAAATTTTACAGTGATTGGAGCAGTACAACTAAAGATATAAATTGCACTAGATCTGAAACATACAAGTACTAATATGCATCACTAGTTAGCTAGCTTGTACTGTTCTTCTCCTTCCACTAGTCGCAAGAACAGAGAGAGCTGAAAGGAATGGACCTGCTGCTGTTGACTGCGTATGGATGTGTTGTAGTGCTGGAGAAGAGCACCAGCACATGGAGGAGCCACCATGTCGGAGCATCTTGTGCTGAGGTGACCAGAGATGAGCGCATGGTAGCGCTAGCGGCTAGGCGGCGGCGGCGGGCTCACCACTGCCAGTGAGGCCACGACAAGGGAGGCGTGGGATTACAGGTGCCTGCAAGGGACCTAGGCTCAGGTTCTGGGGCGCAGAAAGGGAGGCAAGGAGCGCGGCCACGCGAGCTTGGGTTCGGCGGCCATGGCAGCTCTGGCCGCGGCGGCGGGGCTGTGTTCCTGGCGGCGCAGCAAGCAAGATGGCCGGGAAAGGGGCTGGAGAGGTTGATGGTGGTACGGTGCTGCTCACCGGGTACTCGATTTGGGGGGAGGAGGGCCCGAGGGTTGAACTCTACGTGCGGGGGCGGCTGCCCGGCGGAAGAGTAGTGGCGGCCGGTGGTGGTGGGGTCCGACTCGGCTGGGTAACGGCTCGAACGCGCACAGGATGGGGCGGAGGAGCTTCGAGGCGAGGCTAGAGAGGTCGAGGCGCGAGGGACGGCGGCAGGGTTTGGCCTGAGCGGCGAACGGCGACGAGCTCTGCTCTGCTCGGGCTCGGCGCACGGCTTGACGAGGACGAAGGGGGAGAGGGAAATGGATAGGGATGGCGCTGGAAGCGGAAAAGGCGGCGCACACGGATGGCGAGGTTCACCGGGATGCCCGACGCGTGGAGTCGCCGGCGGTGTCGCGCCGGTCGCGGTATGGGCGGCGTACGTCGAACAGGGGAGCACAATCACAAGGTTTGAATGAGATTGACTCGAATTGACTCGAATTGACTCGAGTTTGACCGCCCCGAAACTCAAAATTTCATATATAAACTTGAAATTTGGCCAAAATAGAAGTTGTAGAGGATGAAAAGATCTACAACTTTGGTTTTGGGCGAAACTTGATTTGAGTCTCGGATCAAGGAGAAAAACATGGTCGAACTTAGCTAAGTTGATGTTTACTAGGCAACGTGATTAGCGCTAATGACCTTGCTTAGGCCCATAATTAGCGAGTTAACACGTGATTAGCATCTTGATTAACACAAGGGTGTTACACGTACTCAACGCAAACCGAATGTTTCTCGGATCATTCCCAAATTCCTGATAATACTTGTCATCAAATTCCTTCCACTGCCGAGCATCAGCTGGATGTCGGAGCTTTCTGTCACCCTTCTTGCACTGATATGAATTCCACCATCGCATCAGCTCAGCATCCTTTGGGTTCAGGAAGAAACACCTAAGGCGATCGGAAACTAGGAGGTACAACATAACCATGGCAGGAATTTTGCTCTGCTTTCCAGACATGCCTAAAGTAGCGTCGTCTGCCTCAACGGATGGAACTTGATTGTCGTCACCACTGTAACCCGCATGTAACCCGCATTGGTTTTGTACCGACTTGCAGAACACAAAGGGCATTTCTTCAGGTCTTTGAAAGTGTCCCCACGATACAAAATACAATGATTTGGATATGCATGGATTCTTTCAACACCCATCGTCAACGGGCTAACAAGCTTCTTGGCTCGGTATGTGTTGGCGGGCACTTTATTTGGGTTTGGAAGCAACCAAGCCAAGATACGTAGCAGATCTTTGAAACTACCATCTGACCAACTATGCTTAGCCTTCAGAGTCAACAGCTCCAATATGAAACAAAGGACGGTCCAGTGTTTCGGGCATCCATTGGATCGCTCATATATATTTTCCTCTGCTAATTTTCTCACATTCTCGAAGTTTGGTAACCCCTTGGCACTAGCAGCCAATACCTCTGCTTTGGTGTGGCGCAACAACTGGCTCAGAAAATCTCTGTCATCAAGTTCATCTTCACTACTATCACTATCAATGGGCCTGTCATCGACATCATCACTATGGAATCCACCCACTCCATCATCAACACTGACACCATCGTCATCTCTGTCAAGATCATAATAAAAATCAAAAATTCTGCCGAAATCATCACCTTGTATGATTTCATCCAATGGGTTATTTGTCGGAGGGCGAACATCCATCTCACCATATTTCTTCCAAATCATGTAGTCTTTAATAAAATCACTCACTATCACATGCGATCTGATTGTAGTTGGCTCGCTAAATACTTTCAAATTCCCACAAACTCTGCACAGGCAAAGTATCAACACTGTGTTCTCCTTTCTTGCGTGGTTCTCTGTGACTTTAATGAATTTATCAAGCTCTCCATGGAAATATGCCTCCATCCTATTTGCATTGTACATCCAAGCCCTATTCAACTATAAAAATTAAAAATAAATAAATAATGGATCAAAACATTCATAAATTCATGTCTTCAATGAAAACTATAAATGACAATACAAAAATAATTCTTTAAATACGTAATTATTGAAAATGATAATTTACATATTACTAAATGAGAGAATTGAAAACAAAGATCATGCATAAATTAAAACCTATTATCCTACCACTACATCTTAAAACAAATTCATGCATGTGTGTTAAATAAAGAAAAAATACTAATCTTCTTCTCTCTCCTCCATAGATCTAGTAAATAGTTTCCTTAGAAATGAGGGTAAAACATATAGATCTATTCCAAATGCTTAGATAATATTGTTCTCCTACTAAAATAGCACAACTTCATCCAAAAGTTTGATGCAAATAGTCTTACAAATGGCTAATCTTAACCATGGAGATCTAAATCTAGTGAGAGGCTAAGAGAGCTCAATTTGAGCCAAATTGCACACAAAAACCTTATAAATGACAAGGATTAAGTGCTAACTTACCTCCTAGAGCCCCCAGCTCGATAAGAATCAAGTTGAAAACCTCCCCTCTTTTTTTTCTTTTTTTCCAGATGTTGGGGGAGCTCCTGTCCCGAGCCAACAATGGGGTCGGGAGGAGGAAGAAGGAACCAGAATTTATACACATATTTTTAGGGGCGGGTCGGGGGTTCCACCGCCCCTAAAAATCTATTTGTAGGGCGGCTCACCCCCCATCCGACCCTATAAATGGCTCCTTTTTTAGGGGCGGCTGGGGGTGTGAGCCGCCCCTACAAATGGCATTTTTAGGGGCAGCTCACCCCCCGACCGCCCCTAAAAATGGGCGCCATTTTTAGAGGCAGTCGGGGGTGAGCCGCCCCTACAAATGGTGTTTCTAGGGGCGGGTGAATTGCTACAGTGTTGACGGCTATTTGTAGCAACGGGTCAAATTTAGGTCCCGCCCCTAAAAAATCGAGGCGTTGGTACAAATCATTTTTGTAGTAGTATTCACCTCATCCAACTGCTTCAAAAGTTAGCAACTTCATCCTCTCTTCTTTGATGGTCTATATGCTTCGTTTCATGCTTCATAGAGAAATTTGTAATATTAGAAAGAGTGAGAATGAGCATGATTTTTTTATTTATACATTCATTGAGACATATAGAACCGATGACTTGAAATTAAGAGAAGATTTATTTGATAGTTTGAATTTAGGTCAAATATAGTGATTTTTTAATTATTTTCAAGTAACATAGTTAGTTTGGTAGCTGCTATGCTTTGTAGCTATAGAAATTTACGATTTTTGGAATGAGGGAAAAGGGGATGATTTTGTATTTATGCATGTACTATAGATAGATTTGAATTTGAAAGTTTATGTGAAATGTGAAATGTCAAATTGAGTAATTATTGAAAGTGAAAAAAATATATACTTTGTATTTGAGAAATTCAAAATTAATTCAAATTACAAAGTGTTCAACTAAAAAGTTGTTTAAGTTCTGAAAATCTACAATTTTTTATTTTGGTTACATGTTCATCCGATATAATGGTGTTGGTGGATGATACCCTTCGGAGCAAAGGAGTATCACAACAACCCGAAAACCGGAGGTAGAAGCCTCCTTCGCAGATGGTACACAGAAGAAATCGATCTCAAGGAGATGTGGCTAAACGCCTATAAATTGGTTACCACCCGTATGTGAAAAATATTTTTGTAGTAATATGATATGTTAAATTCACACAATGTGTAGCACTGGACCCTTCATCTGTCAGATTTGAACTTGCATAGCCCGGGAACACGTACGCTTTCGTTGTACCTATAAGGTAGGTCTCATGATTTTAAACCCGCAGTGAATTTGTTTTCTTTCACCCTTCATATCTCAACTGCATTTTTCATCTATTCAACATGTACATCATCATATATACATAATATACTTAGTGCTTTCTGTTATATTTTGTTTGGGATTCGAATGTCAACAAGAACAAATTTAAAATCCCAAGAAACTCAGCCAAAATTTTCCGGGAATATATCTTCCCAGGCAAAGAAAACGAGAAAAGAAAAAATAGAAAAGATTTGAAAGCCCGGCTCTGGACACATAAGAATATATATATATATATATATATATATATATATATATATATATATATATATATATATATATATTCTTGTTTCCACGCGAATTACGCAGCTAGCTATCCGAAGTCCTTGGTTGACCAGATGCATGTAGCTAGAGCCATTTGGTGCATTGCATCGATCGGGGAGAGCTCAATAGATAGCGTAAGGATCCCCTCAGCCTGCAATAGGACACCCAACTAATTAATTGAGATACTTGCACGAACCATGTTTGGTCAGACGACTATACCTGATTGTATAATCGATCGAAACTAGCTTGCTAGTAGATCTTTCATCGAAGTTTTATACCAGCGAGTAAAACACTACTAAAAAAGTTTTTGGCACAGGTAAAAACGTATTTTTAGAAACGAGTGCAGTACCCGCCTTTAGTTCTCACAGGTAAAAATCAATTTGTAGGGAAGGGTATTGTATTTGTTCCTACAAATGCTTCACCCGACCCTATAATTCAATTTGTAGGGGCGGATGTGTGAGGGGCTCACTCATCCCTACAAATCAAATTAGAAAAATAAAAAAATCATTAAAATAAAAAATAAAAAATAAAAATATCCCAGCCAACCGCACTACTACAGAAACAAGCTTTTGTCCCGGTTCCAAATCCTCCTTTCATCCCGGTTTTGGAACCGGGACAATGAAGTCGGGACAAAAGGCCCGGACCCTTTAGTCCCGAGTGAAATAACCGGGACTAAAGGCCATGTGTAACGTAAAAAAATATTCTGTGCAACCCAGAACTCGAACCCGAGATGTCTTGCCTCGCATGTAATTTCTTTACCACCCCACCTACACACCACATGTGACTTTAGAATGAATGCATTCCTGTTAAACTAACACGTGAAGGACCCTATTGTCCGGGTTGGAGCCACCAACCGGGACAAAAGACCCCTTTTGTCCGGGTTGGAGCCACCAACCGGGACAAAAGGGGGTCCTTTTGTCCCGGTTGGTGTTACTAGCCGGGACTAAATGTCTAGAGCCTTTTGTCCCGGTTGGAGCCACCAACCGGGACAAAAGGGGGTCCTTTTGTCCCGGTTGGTGCCTCCAACCTGGACAAAAGGCCCCTGTCCCCCTCGCTGGTCTGGCTAGCCGTTGGACCCGGGACAAAAGCCACATATTGTCCTGGGCCCAAAAGAAGTCGGGACAAATGGCCTGGAACAAAGGTCTATTCTGTAGTAGTGCCGGATACCACCGCAAGTCAATTAAATATCAAGGTACTACTTTTTAGACAAAATATGCACACTTTTTTCGAACCACTTACCTCAAGTCTCGCGTGTACCCTCCTTCCGACCATACTACACAATCACTTCTGACTCTATGAGATACACATTCTTTTATATTAACTCTGAAATCCATTTGTAGAGGCGAGTGACGCCATCACCCGCTCATAAAAATATTTTTCTATTTTATTCCAAAAATTCAATTAAATATTTAAATATAGAAAAAAGTGAAACTTCACTATGGGGAACCGTCAGTTTGCCGTGTGTCCAAACTTTTGCCGTGTGCCCAGATCTGAGGCACACGGCAAACAACCCCCCACCCCCACCTTCCCACACTTAACCCCCACCCTTCTCTCTCAGACACACTCAGACACGCCACCTCCCTCCCTCCCCCCTTCATGCCGCACCCTCCTCCTTCAGATCCGCCGCCGCCCTCCCATGCCTCCCCTCCCCTTCCCCCTCCGCTCGCCCCTCACCGGTAGTGAGGAGTAGCAGCGGGGCGAGGAGCAGCAGCGGCGTACCGGGACCGCCCGCACGGCACGGCGCGAGCTCCGGCCCCTGCTCCTCCCCCTCCTGACGCGGCGCGGCGGCCCCTGCTCCTCCTCCTCTGACACGGCGCAGTGGCCCCTGCTCCTCCCCCTCCCGGCACGGCGCTCCAGCCCCTACTCCTCCTCCGGCGCGGCACGGCGGCCCCTGCTCCTCCCCCTCCCGGCGCAGCGCGGCGGCCCCTACTCCTCCTCCTCCCGATGCAGCGCGGCGGCCCCTGCTGCTCCTCCTCCTCCGATGCGGCGGCCCCTGCTCCTCCTCCTCCGGTGCGGCGCGGCGGCCCCCGCCCTCTCCTTCCCCGGATCCGGCGCGCGGACCCTCCCTCTCCTTCCCCGGATCCGGCGCGCACTGGGGGACAGCGACGGCTACGACCTGGGGGCGGCGGCGGCTTGCAGTGGTAGCGGTGGTGGCGGCGTACGGCGGCTGGCAGGGCAGCAGCGGCAGGGGTGCAGCCGGCGGTGGGGCAGTGG
This sequence comes from Panicum virgatum, assembly GCF_016808335.1. Classification (NCBI taxonomy): domain Eukaryota; kingdom Viridiplantae; phylum Streptophyta; class Magnoliopsida; order Poales; family Poaceae; genus Panicum; species Panicum virgatum. The sequence goes on along the minus strand of NC_053148.1, from coordinate 30,623,189 downwards.
CCGGGCCCGATTTCTTTTTTATTTACTGTTCATTTATTTTGCCGTGTGTCGAAAGCTTTGCCGTGTGCCATGAGCACTTTACCGGCCGACATATGCCGTGTGCGCGTTGCCGAGTGTTGCACACGCCAAAGCTTTTGCCGTGTGCAATATGGGCTTTGCCGTGTGCCCCAGGCACATGGCATACTACTCGATTCCGGTCTACACTTTGGCTATTGTGAACTATAGATATATAAAAAAATATGCCGCATACTCTCTCCATTCTCTTTTGATAGTCCTATTTCAAAAGCTCAAATGTTCCCAAATGATAGTTCTATTTGCTATTGGCATGGCGTAAGGCAATAAATAACACTAGTAACGAAGAGTTCCTAATTAAAACATTAGAGGACCAACTAAAATGTATGTGTTGCATTTATTATATGATAATAAATAAGATTGTTTTCCTTGGTCATTGTGTCAAGGTGAAATGTGACTATCAAAAGAGGGTGGAGGGAGTATATTTCAGGGTATGTAAAGGTTAAGATTGTGGAAACTTGAAAATATATAGTCATAGCCATATGTAGGGCAGAACTACTAAATTATCTTGTGGTCCTAAAAGGTCTTAAATAAACAATGCATAAAATATAAAAGTTTAGATCTTACTACTCAAATTTTGATATGGAACTACTCTACATCTGAGGATGTTTGAAAACAAATCAAGATTTGTAGATTTTAAAACTAGAGAGTTTTTAATAATATTTTGGACTATTAATTAAATGACCATAAATGAAAAACTTATCATCTACAAAATTTTAGATTTCGTCAACTCTACAATTTGGGTGTAAAGTTTGTCTTCATCCGATATCATATGAAAAGTTGTGAATTTTTTTTTAGTGAGACCACTTGTAGAGGCGGATCATGCCATCACCGGCCCCTAAAAATCAATTTTTAGGGATGGATGACGTCATTACCCATCCCTAGAAATGTACTTCACCCGCCTCTAAAAATGTTGGCGATTTCCAGGAATGGATGACGTCATTATCCGCCTCTAGAAAAAATACATTTTCAGAGTCGTGTCAATTGCTACAGTAGCTCCACTCCTTTTGTAGGAGCAGGTTACTTTTTTCATCCGTCCCTAAGAAAAATAGGGTGTTCCACATATCGTTTTTGTAGTAGTGAAATTTGCATGGTTATGGTTAAGTTTGCTTCAACATAGCGGCAAGTCCTTGCACACGGTTACACCTCTCAGACACCACGGTTTGCGATCATACGTGGAAGTTTTTGCGCGTGAACACAAGACAGATCTCGATCTTGGCGCATGCATGTGTGAAAGTTTTCATGTCTTCGATCCCTGGATTGCTATGACCGTGTCTTTACGTTGCTTGCCTCCCGAGGTGTGACCTTGAGCAAAGTGCGTGCAGCATTTCAAACAGCCCTATGTGTTTTCAGGCCAGTTACTAGATAAAATTCTTTGCTGTCGTCCCAAACCTGATCGACTACTTTTATATTTACATTTTATTGTATACTTTCTGTGCGTAACATATATAACTATATGACCGGTAATTCTTAAACATTTTTCATTTCGATTTTAAGTATTAGATTTGTGATTTACTCTCTGTAAGGCATCAGCAAAAAAGTTAACAGTACAGTAACGGTAACTGTTGGGTTATTACTTACCGATGTGCCCTCTGGAAGACAACAATAATCTACTCCTACAGTTAAGGTTTAAGATCAGATGACACGCAAAGTCAGTAATTTCATATTTACCTAGGGTTAGATAGAGCTAGCTTTGTAGATCCCGAATTGGGACCAGTAAAGTAATCCATCATCAGTGCCAGTTAGTATATGTCAAACTGCAGCGTAGTCGTACTACAAGATTGTTCAATTAGTCTGAAGAATCATGGAATAATGTATGGCGATTTGCAGGGAATAGAAGAGGAATAGAGACATTGGGATTTGGGAAGATGGAATAGGAGGTTTAATTCCCTTGTTCCCCTTGACTCCCTCGTGCAAGCCTACTATAATCCAGGACAACTAAGTCACTCCATATTTACAGATGCACCCTTGCTATGTCCCAGTACTTATATATTATTCATATTATCAAGGAACTAGACTAATTAAAGGACAAAGCAAGGGTCCATCTGTAAATAAAGTAATAACATCATCATGTCTCGCAAGGACAAATTTACAAAAATTACATAATAATGACGGTGTTGTAGATGGAGACACCTGATTGCTTCTTCTGAGGCCAGTTTTGGGGCAGGTCCCCTGTTCAAAGGACAGCACACCCATCTTTTCATTTGGTCCTTCCAGAACCAGCCAAGACATACATGCATATAGCCATATACATGCATGGACACTCCTTACTGTGAGATTGTGAACCTATCAGGATATAGTCAATGCTCCCATCAATCAATCCAAAACTAATATACAGCTCAAACCCATCTGCCAAGGCTATATACATTTTATTGACTTAGGGTTTGTCTTTGGTGAGCATCTTGGACTTGCTATCCCCTACCATACCTCGCCCGACTCCATATAAGCCAGCCATACATCCTTTTTCCTTGTAGCATCACCTTTCCTCTTGTTTTTCTTGCTTGTCTTCATACTCAGTTGCTTCAAGGATCTGAGCTGCAATCAGGCAAAGGATATTTCCAAGGTTTGTTCTCTTCCTTTTGTTCTACAAGATCTGTACATGAGCAGGAAAGTATATAAGGATGTTGCAATATGAAGCCTCTAATATGGTTTCTCATGTGTGCTTCATACATGGCTTGCTTCTCAGATCTTAGGTTTTGCAAAGAAGAATGCATCCGAGCGGTGGACCACTGTCAGTGCCACCAGGCTTCCGCTTCCATCCGACCGATGAGGAGCTACTATATTACTACCTGAGGAAGAAGGTTGCTTATGAGCCCATAGATCTTGATGTCATAAGGGAGATTGATCTTAACAAGCTTGAGCCCTGGGATCTCAAAGGTAAATACATATGCCATTTGTGTGCAACACATACTGATGTGCAGCAATCCTGATCTGATCTTTCTAGATGCAAATTTTCCAAAGAGATTATTGGTAACTCACAACAATCTCAAATATCTGTGGGGCATGGCAGATAGGTGCAGAATAGGCACCGGACCTCAGAACGACTGGTACTTCTTCAGCCACAAGGACAAGAAGTACCCAACGGGGACGAGGACGAACCGTGCCACCACGGCAGGATTCTGGAAGGCGACAGGGCGGGACAAGGCCATCTTCCTCGGCAACGCCAGGAGGATCGGCTTGAGGAAGACCCTGGTGTTCTACATCGGAAGGGCTCCCCACGGCAAGAAGACTGACTGGATTATGCACGAGTACCGCTTGGATGAAGAGAACGTTGAGATTCAGGTAAGGGAGGAGCACCATCTGCTATTCAGACCTAGCAAGCTAGGTTTATTTGATTTCTTTGCCCATCATCAGCTTCACTCGATCATGTTTAGATTTTATTCTCTTCCAAGTTTAACTTTAACCCATGGAATAATAACATTCATTTAAGGTCCAATATGTGTGTAAAAGTTGTTACATGGAAGATTTAACACAATTTAATCTCGGTACTGCTCCACTGAAACATGGCGTCCTAGCTAGAGGTGAACTGACACAAATCCCGATCTGATTTGCAGGAAGATGGATGGGTGGTGTGTAGGGTTTTCAAGAAGAAGAACTATCAGAGGGGCCTCAACCCTGCTGAGATGGCAGAACTGGACGATGATGAGCTCCAGCCCTTCCCGGTTCCGGTCCCCGGTGCCCTACCAATAGACCACAAGCACAACCCTCACCTCATGCAATATGATCATCAGTTCCCTTCCTTCGACCCCACCATGCAGCTCCCGCAGCTGATGAGCGCCGACCAGCCCGTGCAAACCCTCCTCCCTAGCCAACCTGGCGTCCCCATTGCCATGAGCTCGCTCGATGTAGAGTGCTCGCAGAACCTGATGAAGCTGACATCGAACGGCAGCGACGACGCGATGCCCCATAGTGGTGGCGGTGGTGTCCACCGCTTTACGGGCACGACAGATTGGTCGATCCTGGACAAGCTACTCGCCTCGCACCAGAACCTTGATCAGTTATTCCAGGGCAAGGTCTCCACGGCCTATGCCCCCTCAATGGCACCATATCATGAGCAGCTCATGGAGCTCGGTGGCTCGTCGTCCCTGCAGAGGCTTCCACTGCAGTACCTTGGCGGCGAGGCGTCCGATCTCCTCAGATTCCCCAAGTAGATGGATTGACCTCAAGTTTAGCTGCATGCCTTGCGCGTTAAGTGAGCAGATCAGGTTTTTGGTTGATTAGACTGCTTGATTCGGTCGATTTCGCTGTATGTGGAGTTCAAATTTAGTGCTTTCAAATGTATATACGGTGCAACTGTTTGGGCCATGCGCGCATCAAATGCCATCTAAATTAAACTGTAGCTGGTTGGTCAAGAAGATCCTTTTTATGTTCTCATTTTGGCTTAGTAGGGTTGCTCGTTAAGTGCTTTTGAGAAGAATGTGAAGCGAAATGGCACAGTGAATCTAGAACTTCAATTTCTTTTTTGGAATATTGTTATTCCTCTAGTTTCCCATGAATTAAAGCTCTACACATGCACCATCTGAATTCCTTTTGTCTCCCTTTTTCTTATCAGCTGATGTACGATTTGATGTCTATATCTGCTCCATCACTTTGATCTACTGACAGAATGTTGTACAATTATTTCCTCACAAGCTAAAATACCAAACTATAGGAGTTTGTGTTGCTTGTCTTTCCATATTAGTTCTACCTTACGTCGATCATGATTCTAGGTTGAGGTTTTTCTTATTTGATACTACCTTCGTACCTTAATATTTGACGTTTCAGACAAAACTTTACACTACAAATAAGCTAAAGTTTGATGTCCTAACGTCATTTAAAAAAATCAGAGGGAGTAATTGATAATAAACTGCATAGCAAGTGCGAAATACAAACAACCTGGATGACGGTGGACCATATGTAAGGTGTTAGGCATTCTTTCTCTAGATAGACTCCACAGGGATAAGGAAAGTTGGGGGGGGGGGGGGGGGAGGAGTTGGTGTATACAAATAATTGTGTGTGGTGAAAAAGAGGTTTATAGTGGCCAAAGTACAAATTATTGCACTATGGGGCTTATAATGATTCTTTCGTACCCTAGAAATGGTTGATGATCGATAACTAGAGCTAGTCTCTCGAGTGGTTTGCAGCGAGTGGTGAACAACCTCAATGTTAAGACGCCCCATTCTAACATTGGCCGATGCAATGTGGTACATAGCAATCCCTAATTTTCTTAGATGAGGACTGAAGGGACAGTAACTGGTAGGCGACTTCAGTCAGAGAACTTGAGTGGTTTTGAAGCCATTTATAAGAAATGCAACAACAAACAGTACACCCTACATTTTTGTCTTGGTCTCATGCTGCTTTGAGATATAGAAGGTTGGCGCTTGACGGGAAGAGTGTGAAAAAAAAGGTGGCTTAGCACATTCATGTGTTGTGTTTGGAGTGGTACGGTGTAAGCTAAGTGTGGTATTTGTAGAATGTGCGTGCATCTTAAATGTACCCAAAAAACACATACATGTGCTGGAGAAAAACATGGAGAGACCGCGAAAGATATTATTGGTTGTCATATACATAACCATGAGGGAGAGATCACCAAAAACAATTGTTGCCATGTTTTTAGTCGGTTAATAACTTTGTTAAGTTCTAAACAATAAAGTTGTTTCACCTCTCATTTGTTTTCCAAGTACCGAAATCAGGTAATGCAAAGCCAGATTGGCTGCTTAATTAGTTTATTTGCTGATCCTTTAATGGTACAGAAGATAAACATAGCAATCGGCAACTCCACCTTTGTGAAAATACAAAAAAAAAAGACATCTTCCATTTTCTTCGAGCACTTGAAATTTGGATTAATGTTACATAGATTAGTGTTTACATTAATAACATAGCTTCAGTTTTAGATGTTACCCCTGGCCGTCTTCCTCCTTGGTAGGCTTCATCAATTCCATTTGTTTACCAGGACCAATGAACCGTTTATTCCAGAGAAAGAATGCAACGCCGGATGCGTTACGGTTCTTCCCCCATGCCATCACATCCCAATCCCAAAGCTTGCAGCGGCAGTGCAGCCATGGCTAGTTTAATTCTTAATCGTTCAAGCCACGCGCATGGAAGTTCGTGCCTACATGGAGAGGATAAAACATATGCCAACCTGTGTACCACCAGCCGGATTTTGTTTGCAATTTCTTGGACAGGGAAAGCGTAAAGTAAGCAGGGCTAGCTGCTCCCTGCTGCAATGTTCGATGTACACAGTACACATCAATGTCAGAGAATAAGGCACAAAGCTCATATCATACAATTTGGTCATAGTTTGAAAGTGACAAAGGTATTTCTGATATAACCGTGGGAATAATCAATCACTTGTGTACTTTGCGTAACAACAATCTGTATGTGTAACTAAGAATGTAATAAAGATCGCTGTTACAGTGTCGCATATACGGCTAAGCTCACAATAAAACCTAACAAGGCGCCCACTGTGACCTGGAGCTCTGTGTGGCCAACAGATTCACTCAACAGGTTAGACGAATTCAGTTCTGTCACTTCAGTTATCTCAGGTTCTGAACTCCGGAGTCCGCTCAACCTTGGTGATTCAGTCCTTGAACTGTGCCTCGGGGAGGGGCTCGCATTTGAACGGGGCAAGGAAATCGCCTCCTCAGTTACCGAAACAAACTCGGGAGCCATGTCCACCTCTGAATCTTGAGGTACCCTCTCTCTAAGAACCAAAAACTTGTTCAAAACCCTTGCATGCTTGCCCACCTCTCTTCTAACTCCCTATCGGAAACAACCAATGAATATTATGTGAGCAATGATCCTTGAAGAAACCACATGCCAAGTTTAAAATCCAAAGCAGGGTATTATATTTTTCAGATTGATCTGGTTATTTTGTACTTTTTATACATCTGAACAGCTAATACAAGGTCAGATGAACAGCCTCTGCACATTTGTGTGGGTAAGGCTTGGGGCTTAAAGACAACCCTTCCCCAGACCCCGCACAGTGCGGGAAGCCTACGGCACTGGGTACGCTCTTTTTTTTATACAATTATGGTGAGAGTACCTACTAGCAATATGTGGTGATTCTTATAGATATTTAGCCTCCACTTCATCAAGTAGAGATGAATTGACTATTTTCGAAAGCACCAATTCAGGATATGAAACAGTACTTCAGACCCACCTATAGTGATCTCATAAAACTAACTTGCCCAGGACTCACACCAGATTAATAAAATATCTTTACTAAATATAAGGCAAGGTACTAACAAGCACTGGTCTCAGATGTCAACATACGAACAAAGAATGCAACAAGGAAAAAGCCACAACCCAGACATGTATCCCTAAAATTCATACTTCAGGTAAGGGACATATTTTTGGGTAATAATACATTATTTGCTAATGCTTGGGGCATTACTCTGCTTACTGCATCTGTGCATTATCTATTCCACTCCAACATAGTTATATTATCCCAATCACAAATCACAATCAACTTTGGTTTTACTATTCAGACTGAATGTTTTTTCACAAGTGTGTTTACAAATATAAGCATATAGACATATTGTGTTTCTATAATACTTCCAAACCTAAAATTGCATTTTAACTAAAATATTTCAAATAGGTAGTCAGATAAAGCTTGAATAGTAAACTGATAGTAAGTAGTAAACCGAAGGCATGAAAGTAGCCAGTCCATTCTCAAAGTGTTGGGATTGCATACATTCTACAGAAAATTGAGAAGGAAAACAGAGCATGTAACATATGTACCAGAGGGCAGAAATAAAGCGAAAAATCTCACATGGAAATCGATTCTATTTCAAAATTCCATGTTAAAATGTAGTAGTTCTTCATAGATGACATGTGCATGGATTGCATATATGATTACAAGAGAAAAGTGATCAGAAAACCGTAATTATGTTTTTTATACTAATCAGGGGACCGTCCAGTCTCATCATAATAGTATAGATAAAAGTACAGAAGTCTCATATTCCTTCTACAAATTATGGGACTTCATCCTTCAAAATGGAAGATAAACTGATAATCATATTTTAGTTGGGAGAATCATTTTTGCAATAGTTTCGTGGCTTTGCCACATCATTCTATTTTGTAAGTCAAAAGTCACAGGAACAACCTTGTAAAGTCATCCATCAACATTATGACCAAATTTAAGACTAAGCTTCTCAGTAGAGAGTGTAGCCAAGCTAAGTTTGTCAATAATAAGATATTTTGATTTATGAAGCATGCATCTCCAACACCATACTCAAGCTGTAGGTATATGCGTGCAAAGCGTGCATGAGAATATAGTGATGCTAGGTTCGTGTGTTTCATCTTATTTTTAGAAAAAATGAGTACCCTGGCTTCCATTAGGAAAGATACCAACCAATCTGTTTACTGTACATAGCAATCATAATGAGAAACAGATAATTTAGGTTTATGTCATTATATAATTTTCAGCTTTATGTCATATGCTAGTTCTTTTATGACATAAGAAACAATATGCCTAGGCCATCAAAGCATTGAATTATTTTCTAGCAAATTGACACTACAAAATAATTAGCAGAGTAGAAAAATAACTCATTAGACTTGTTACAAATCGGATGTCAGTGATGATCTTGAGAGGAAACTGTGAAAACGAAATATAATGCACATATTTCGGACACTTCGATCCACAAGCTGACTGATACTGATGCACTCCAGATTAAAATTTTCCAAACACATCAGACATTACAAAAGGTGAAATTATAACAAATTCAATTGTATGTCAAACTCATTTCACTAAGTACGAGTATGAATAAAATATTCAAATCTATAATCCAAAGGAGGGAAAACTACATTATCGACAGAAGGCCTGATTGCGACCAAGATTGAAATAACAAACAAGTAAACATGGTGGCTACTAAGAATGCAGAACATATGGGAAAATATGGCAACTAAGGAGAAAAACTAACTTACAATCGCATTCACATATTTGTTGTCGCATAGTTAAATTCCTAACTGTTCTGATTCAGTTGTTTCAAAAGATTGGACGGTTCAGAAAGATGTGAAGGTAAACTGAATGAGCTATGAACAATTCAGCATACCTGAGCATCATACATTACAATCGCGGCAAACACCAGTGACATCCCGAATACAGAGTCTGCAAACCCCCTGCACACTAAATCAACGATCAATAAAAACAAAAACATGGAGCCTATGTTGAAACTAAGTCCGGTAGCACCAATCTTTGAGAACTAACCTTTCTAGGCCAAGCGAAGTAGCCACAGCCACAACACTCTACAAGATGCGAAAAGGGTAAGTAGTTAGAACTCAGAACCAAGAGAAGGGCCAATGTTGAAGGGAGTCGACATCTTTAAATCAAACAGGTAAAGCTTGTACAAAATTAATATACACTAAAATGAAGATCAGCAATTTGGGATAAGACCTTGCATCAGTTCTTCTTCGACAAACCATAGCATATGTTTCATTTCAGCTTTGTAGCCATTTGGGACAAGTTGCATTTCAGAACTACTGAATGATCAAATTAATTGCTAGAAACGTACACATCCGTCATCAATCGTTCCATCGAGCATACTAATGAGAAAATATGTTACCACATGCAGTGCAGAAGGGCTATAGTTGCCGAGTGGCGCAGAAACAGAGAAAGAAAAGGTACTGGTAAGGGACAGGTGTTGGGGTTTAATCCGATGTTCTCACCGCGGAGTGGGTGGAGGGCATCCCTCCGGAGCGGAAGGCGGTCTTGGCGTCAAAACCGGCGCCGCCGGCGCCCCATTTCGTGCCCGAGGTGAAGGGCTTGGACAGCTGCCCGATCGCGCTCGCCGCCATCGCGGCAATCAAAACCTTCCAACGAGCCAGCCAAGACTCAGGACAAAAGGTAATTAAAAAAAACACATGAGACGACTATTTCCCGATTTGGCCGGGCACCAGCCGGCATGAGAGGCGCCAGCCAACCAACCTTGTTGCGCGCGAGCTCGGCGATCTCCCCCGGGCCGAGGTGGAGGGACGCCGTGGCCGTGACGGCCCGGCGGCGCGGGCCGTACACGGCAACATGAGAGGCGCTTTTTCTTGGGGGCGGGGAGAAGGCCGATGGAGGCGGGCGGCGAGGCACGCAGGAAGAGGAGGGGACGCGGGAGGAGGAGAAGGGCTGGGCCATGGCCTGTCTGACCCAGTTGCCTGCCTCCTCTGCTCCGGAAATGGCTCTCCTTTTTCTTCTTGTCCTGTCCCTGCCCTGCTCTCTTTGTTAGGTTCAGAAGCCGAGCGGATCTGGAATCAAGATGCAGAAGAGCAAATTGCGAGCTCCAACTTCATCACAGAATATGTAATCACTAGGCTCTAGGGAGCGGAATGGCATGTGGTTGGTGCATCTTTCAGGGGGAAGATATGCGCTTGGTGCAGAGGCAGCAGTGTCAACAAAGCTTTAGTTGACCGGGCAGAACTGACGAGCACGTGAAGGAAAACAGAAGACGATGACGCAGTCCACTCGGGGTTATTCAATTCTGCTTTCAAATCTGATCAAATCTGATGCATGATTTTAGGACATCAAGCAGCTCGTTTGTGTGGAACGCGCGTCTCTTTGTCCCGTATTTTCAGTGCACTTGTAACCCGAAGTGGAAATTGGTGTCACGTCAGGTCAACTCCGTGCAAACTGACAGAAATGGAACACTCGTACAACGTGGAGGCGTATACTGCTGAAACGGGCCATAATTTGAGTTATTCACATGCCTGACTCTGATTCCTTTCACCACTAGCAAATGAGAACTAGTACTTACACCGATACGGAACGGGACCGAACCGACCGCACGACTTAGCCGAAAGCAGAAGGATCATATGGCCTCGTGCGCAGGTTACTCACAACGTGCACGAGAAAAGTAAGGTTCAGTAAGAACTCTCATCAGATCTTATGATGGGGCGGGAATTCAGAACATAGTCGAGAAATAAATAGAGATGCGCAAAATCATTCAGGGTCAACACATTTTCGGCTAGCAACTTCAATACGCCCACGATTCGGTCAGTCACATGTGAAGAATATTAGGACCTGATGTCGCAACAGCTGGCTTCCAGGCAGAGAAACAAAAACCGGACTCCGTATCAACATGACTGCTCACGATTTGGTCAAGTCACATGTGAAGACCAGAGAATATTAGAAACGGATGACAGCAGCAGCTGACTCCCGGACAGAGAAACAAAAAAAAACAAATTCCATATCAACATGGCATTAATAACACCCCTTACAGTCAAGGCAAGTTTGGGTACATGATCTTATTGATACCTCCTACGTTTCCAATCCATGTAAGGCCATATCAGATGGAGCCACCAAGCTGCACAGAGATGAACAGTTTCCATGTTAGAGAGTATAAAAGAGTTCATAAAGTACAATGTATACCTAACCAGTGATGAGTTTTGAAATTAACATGCATTCATGTTCTTTGCAGTGAAATAAAAAAATTAGAGTGATTAAGCATGCCATGCATGAAATATAGTGTTATTGATATTTCACTAATTTGACATTACGAAGCCATTCAATTTCATAGTATTTAGTATAGCTGGTAACATTCAATATGCAATCACATTGGACTATATCGAAATCTGTATTGATACACACATCCAATCGAATTGGGTAGCCATTCAATTTCATAGTATTTAGTATAGCTGGTAACATTCAATATGCAATCACATTGGACTATATCGAAATCTGTATTGTGTTCAGCAGATAAAAATGCTTCAAATGCAAAATAAAAAATTTATTTTCACCATTAAAAAATTTGGTATTGGGTATGCTACAACTCCTAAATCAGGTTCGTGCAGCATAGGAATGTCAAAGGTTGCCTCTTTTCTCGAGGTCAAAATACTTCCTAGCTATCTATCAATGATTTTGCAATGATCAGTGTTGTTAATCCTTTATATGCCATCCATTCTCTCATTGACATGTGGGTCCAGAGGCCAAACCCACTTTGCCAGGCCGGCCATAGTGGATTTTGAAAAACTGCGTAGCAGATAAGAAATGTATCCCACTTCTATATGCACAGACCAAAATATATTCAAGAGTACTGTGGGAGTCTACATAGGTAAAAAACCATGTCCATAACTGGAAATTGAGATAAAACCTGATTTAAGAGGTGAAAATCCTTGAAGTGGCAGTGATAGCATTCGTCCAATATTCATGCAATTATATCTAGTGGATTATGTATTCATTGCCTTATTGGCAGGTAAACTGCAACAAATGACTGCACGTAATGCTAACACTAAGCTCATATCAATGGTTTTACAGATGTGGAGAAAATGTTAAATTTCATGGTACTGGCATGGGGACAAATGCACTTTGATAACAGCTTTATTTTGACAGAGTTACAACTTCTCCTTTTTTTGACAGAGTTAACGACTTATTTGGCTCTTAGGTATAATATGCAAAGTGGTTAGCGAACTACATATCTTTCGGTATTGTTAGTTTTCAATCTTAGTAACCTGCTATAAAAGCATCTTGGGTAGTGGTAACTGGAAGGGTGTTGGAGCCCATGTTATACAGTCGTCCGACTAATCGCGATTAGTCGCGTTAGTCGACCTTATCGCTCCGCTGGCTTCGATAAGTGAAATGACTAGCTTTTGTCGATCAGATGTCTAATCGTTCGACTAATCGTCGCCTAATCACGATTAGTCGTCTGACTAGCTACTTGGACGATCAGGCCAAAACCAAAAGATGTCCAGCAGACCAGCACTCCAGCCCGCCACCTGTACTGGGCTCAATTAGGCCCATTAGCCATTAGGGTTAGGTTAACTATATAACTTGCACCATTAGCCATTAGCCATTAGCCATTAGCCATTAGGGTTAGGTTAACTACATAACTTGCACCATTAGCCATTAGCCTGTATTGTGTGGGACAAGAATATGGAGTTCTGGACAGTTCAAACATCAAATCTCACAAGTGTCACCAAACTGACTATCATTGTGGTGTTCCTGCTTGCTATATAGTATATAAGTACATATACATGTACATATATGTCGTGGGATATATAGGACGACTATAGCGACGACTAGGACCGACTAGGGTCGACTAATCGACCTGATCGACGACTAGTCGCGACTAGTCGCCTTATCGGTGCCATGGCGACTAGTTTCGACTAGACGACTGTATAACATTGGTTGGAGCTGTCTTCTCTAATATCAAATCAGAGATGGAGGCTGATGTAGTTGGGAGCAAAGAAGAGTAAGTTTATGACTGCTACATTCTTATTGACATCTAGAAATCTGTTAACAGTGGTCATGGCTCCATGATCTGAAGGATAAAAAATTGGGTCCCAATCAATCCATTGGGGAAGCTGAAAAGCAAATTGCATCATATGATGGTGGGATTCAGTTATTCAGAGCACTTCCAATAAAAGGTCCTAACAAATTGTATGTTTAAGAATTTTTGACACTTATTGTTCCAACAATTACCTTCAGATAAGATAAAATGTATTACAAGGCTGCAAATAAGTGAATATTTTGTTAGAAGATCATTTCTAAAATTTTTAGAAATCAGTATTAGTGTTATTTAATGCAAGAATGTCTGATATGATGGATCCACAAGTCTCGAAGGTTTTACACAACACGCCGCACGCACATTTTACTAGCATCTCAAAGGAATGAAACTGAAACAAGCAATAACTCTATGGGCTATTTCAGTATCTGTGAGCAACTGGCCAAGTGACCACTTATATTTCAGCTTCAGTGATCCAAAGGCATACCATAATAGCCTCAAAATACGTCATTTATGTAATTTATTTGGATCAAAATTCCAACAAATTGCAACGAATATAATACAAACGACTAAGAACAGATACAGCATTTCCTTGTGTATTTCAGGTTCAATGAACAAAGGAAATACCATGATAGCCTCAATCTCTTCTTCAGTCAGGGGTTTGCGCTTAGGAAGGAGTGAAGCTGGACCTCCAACAGCAGTATGAGAAGGTGGGGATGGCACATCAGATCTAAAACGGTAATTTTTAATCTCTCCAGAAGATGGTGCCTCTGCTTTAGCCCCTGAAAGAGAAACTTAAATTGGTAAGAATATCATTTTCCATCAGAATTCAGAATTAAAAAATGATTGGTAAGCATTCAGTAAACCAAATGTTGGCAATCCCTAGCAAAATAACTACTCACAGTAGTTCCAGATGTAAGCAGGGAGAATATCAAAACCGCCAGTGGAAGTAAAGTTCATTTGTTCTAATGGTCATATATTGGACAGGTGCGTGTTATTCAAAAGAAATTCAGAAGCTGGACACAACATCCATTATAACACAGTATTAATTTTATGAGGGGGGTGTTACTGTAACAGGCAACATTCAGTATGTCACTCAAGTGTGCCTATGGTTTGCCAAGCCAAAATTTCGCTACTTCCGCCAAAATCTAGCCACCTTTTGTTTGGTAACAAATTTTTAGTTTGCAAGCCCTTCAAGGTTTCTAGTTCATTGGGGTAGCCAAAATCAGGGGAGCCACCAACTTTGTGGCCACAATTTTCGCATGGCAAACTACATAGCTTCGAAACTAAGTGGCAATTCTAGATACAAAACGAAACAGGTCCTACGGTGCCATGTTGAGGATAGATGAAAGTGTACACAGTAAGGAAACACAGGTAAGTCAGCCAACAAGTGGCTGTGTAAGAAACGCAGCAAACTTGGCTGGAGGCCTAGGGAAAATCTCAAGTCTAAGGGTGTGTTAGATGGGGAAGATTGCTCTAAATTTTTTTTCAGAATTAGTTCTGATTTGGTTTTAACAATTTGAAATTTCAAGGGTAGTTGGCAATTGGAAGTTAAAACTAGTACCAGCATTCCGTGACAAAGGATGTCCTCTACAATAATCTCCGCAAGGATGACATCTAAAATAATCTCTGCCAATGGGACCCTATTAATATCTCAAAATAATGGCGAGTCTAATATAGATTCCATAGTGTTTAGGATTTTAAGAAAGCATCCAATAACTCAGTAATGGCCTGTAACAGGGTTATAGCAAGGGCAATGCAAGCAAGAAAAGGCATTCAATCCTATGTAGTGAACAAAATGGTACAGCAAGGCCATAAAAAAATCAGTAGATCCATGCATAACTATTAAGCTCAGTACAATGTGAAGATAACAAATGGCACGCTTACAGAACAATCATATCATATCTCAGCATTTGGTAACTTAAAACCATTGTACCCAAATGGTCAAAACATATCTGTTTGGAGTCATAAAGCAAATATTTCTAAAGATCAACAAACCAAAAGTAATCCTACATCTTAAAAACATAGCTCAATTCTTGATCAAGCACACGACTAATAACTTTCTCTAAAACACAATGTAGCTTCAAGGTTCTAACACCCAGAACAATGTATTGTTCGTCTCAAGGCCACCCCTCTTGTCCAATTCTACCTACCCAAAATGAGCCCTCAAAAAGAATCCTAACAGTGAACGAGAAACTAAAAAAGTTATATCTTCCCAGTTGGTTTATAATCTAAAGCAAAACATCCACCCCCCAAAACCACAATCCCACATTCCTCCATAACAACATACTCCCTCCATTTTTATTTACATGTCGTATTAGGTTTGTCCTAAGTCAAAGTTAGTCAATTTTGACGTAATCTACAGAAAAATATAGGAACAACTATACTACCCAACATATGCACCATCAACCTGTATTTCATAGTGGACTCAATAAAACAAATTTGATATCGTAAATGTTATTATTTTTCTCTATAAATCCGGTCAAATTTTGACTTAGGACAAACCTAATACAGATGTAAATAAAAACAAAGGGAGTATGCCACAAAGTCGATGCAATCAATCACACGGATCAATGAGTTCGTGCAGAAATAGAAATGTAGCTACCCGTGTGACAACCTACAACTGAATACTCAAATCAAGATGCTAGACAAATTCACATAAACAATGCTCGTTGCAGGGGACTCAAAGGGATCTCGTGCTTACCCAAGCGGGACATGAGGGTCGCGTGCTGATCCGCGGGCTGCGATGCTGCTGCAACAAGCAGACAGCGAGGAAATTTAGAAAGCTCGTGAGAAATCCTGCGAGGAAAGAGAAGGATGATTGGGGGGAAACAAGAGGGAGCACCTGGTACGGATGGGGATGGGGCTTTGAGATTCCGCTTGGGGAACTTGATCAAAGGGATCCGCGGCATCTTCTCGTTCGGTTGGAGGAACCGAATTCACTGGCTAGTTCCTCTCCCCTCGCCGGTTTGGAGAAAACCTCTTCGCCGCCAACGGAGAGGAAAGGGCGCAGAAGAGGGGTGCGGCGCGGCGTCGGGTCGACGGGAGGGAGGCCGGAGGGGGTCAGCCGGTCAGGCTTTTCTTGGACCAAAAGCCGGTTGCGCTTATCTCCAAAAAAAAAAAAACCCCCGCTTGCGCTTCGATAAAAAAAAAGCCGCTTGCGCTCATCGGGGAAGGTAACTGATGGAAAATTCTTTTCGCCCATATTTGCGTGCTATAAATTACTAGACATGAGGTTTCTTAGATCTTTATGCTTGGTGATAAAGGTTTCATAATCTCTTTAGAGATATTTTAATCTATCTTAAGTTATATTATTCTAAGAGAAGAAAAATAGTAATAATATTTTAAATGTAAAAAAAGATTTGTTGGAATTATTATAAAATATATATTTTTATAATATATTTATTTGATGTGTTAAATGCTAATATTCTCTCTATGAATTTGGATAAAATTAAACTACTTTGCCTTAGAATAATTCAAAATGTTTTATATTTCAGGACGGGTAGAGTATAAAGGTGTTTAAAAAAAGTGTTAAAAAAGACAGGCATCCGATAGACATGCAAACGGTAAACTTTTTTAAAAATAACTAAAAAGGACCTCTCAAACAGGATAGAACCAAACTTTTATAATAACCGTAGCTCAACAGCTAATCACAAATGTTTTGCTTGCCAAACAAATAATTTCTCATGTATCCTCACACTACAAAAAATTGTTGTAATATCACCAATCATTATGTTCTTCTTCGTAGCCGCCTTGTAACTAGTAACTACTACAGATGTGAAAATTCGAACACAAGCTTTTTAATATTACGATTTATACAATATACCACCAGGAACAACATTCGAGACATGATAACACAGGGCAACCATGCCACCATGGTTTGTAAAGCATTCGCTCCTAATCTACTACCTGCATGGTCGATACTTCAGAAGAAGACCGGGAGGTTTGATCTTTCGCTTGACTGAACTAGTTGAAATTTAGGCTAACCAAATCAGCTTGATTAAAGTCCACTGCCTTTTGGGCTCCTTCCCATTCCACGGTAAAAATTGGATGTGTGTCGATCCTCTATGAGCTCCAAATAATTTCAAAAACACTCCAATTTATTAAGAATCACAACTCAATCCAGCACATCCAAAATGAACAATTATCATGTTCATATAGGTCCTCGTATTAAAATTTTAATTCTTCATGAAGAAGAAAAATTTGGTACTACCACTATTTTTACCCCCTCCCCTCCCCCGGCGTGCAGTACTTTTGCAACCCCCCCCCCCTTCTTCCCCATCGCCGCCCTCTCTCCCAGATCTCTGGCTCTCCGCCGCCACCTCCCCTACCCGTCTCCCTCTCCGGCTGCCTCCGCCGCCCCACCTGCTCCCGCGAGATCCAGATCTGGCGCAGGGAGCAACAGCGCCCCCTTCCTTCGCCCGACTCTGCCCCGGAGCTCGTAAGGCACGGTAAAATAATGATTGTGTACGATTTTTCCTGTCAGCGTTCGTGCCCACTCCAATAGAGCGTTTGGCCCTGTGAGCTTTGACTACGAGAGCTACCTATGTCAAAGTATCGGCAATTAAGTGGAAGGCATTGTTCAAGAAAATAGGCCGGGGTCACTACAGAAAAAATAAAGAAGCTAGGATGTTTGCAAGTTTCAACATGGTGGCCCTAGGTGCTTCAGGGCAACGGGAAACATGGTGAAATTGTTGTGGGCATTTTGATGAATTAACTGGTTCAGATAGATAGATAAAGGTGAGATGGTTTTATATCTCATTTTTCATGGTAATTTAGTCACTAATGCTTTAGTGTATCATCGAATTATGTATTTGTAAGTTTGCTTATAAAGAGTGGCATTTCACGAATTTTACGCTGATTTTGGTTGGATCATCCTTTCAAACATGACTATATGAGATTCATATATTGTTACATTATGGATAGCTTCAATGGTGAGATCATGGCAAGTGCAGTCAGCTATCCTTTTGCATATTTTATTTAATTTTGTAGGTTGAATAAAGTGATAAGGTGCTCCCGTATGTGACCTTATCTACTTATAATAGCTTGCATACTGCACTGCTTGATCATTTCTTTCTGCTTGAGTGCCATAATGTTTTTTTTTTTCCTTTCCCCAGTGTAACAGACATTCGGATAAACTCCACACTCCACTGGTGGTGGCGTCCCTCTTTGGTTCTTCATTGGAATGCTTGGAGAGAATTTATGGAGGTGCGGTAACTTGTCCCCTTGAAGCTACTGCTCATCCCAAATAATTTCGTGCAAATCAGGCAGAACAAATTTGATTGTGCCATCCCTAAGATGGATATAATGGCTGAATTGATGTTGGTAACTGTTATGAAGACTGCTATATATAATTTTATAGATATTGATTTTTGTGATATGATTTTAATTTTCCTTTTGGCTGTATTTGAGCTGTAGGCACGCCAACACAAAGCACTTATGGCTGTTGCAGATGGAGATGTTGCATACTGGGAGAACAAATATGATCCTGCATTGAGATGCTATTTTTCCCTAATTGGCTGCATTTACTTGGTGTTGATTTACTTTGCTGCCGCCTGCTGGTTAGTACTAAAATGTTTATGAGATTTAAGCATTGAACACGAAATTGCTGTGTGCCTAGATGATAGGAGCAAGATCAATGAATGAGAATATGGAGATTCTCCAAAACATGAAACTGGTGCTTACAGAAAATGAGAATAGCAACAAAGGCTATTCAGTCCTCTTTGTATTTGATAGTATATGAATCAATTGAAGCTTCAAGTGCAGGTATCTTTGTAGTTTACGAAATGTGTTTGGCTAGGCTCATGTGATGGATTATTGTTTAATTCTTAAACATGTAACTATAACTATATGACATCATTGATTTATTCTCTGTCCAATTGGTTATTATACAGGGGTATACAAAGGAGTAGATCCAAAAAATGACTTAAAAATTCTCGGGCTGAACTTGATTAGTCCCCAATTCACCGGGTCTCTATGATCATTTTTTGGTAAATGATGACCTTGAACTTGAAACTCACTGTGAAAAATTGAAGGTAATTCATGCAGATCATTGCTACCTTGCCTAACAATTTTACAATGCAAGATTCCAATTATGATCCTCATCTTTTCTGAATAATTATTATTGTAACCTGTAGAAGTTGCTTTCTCCAGATGACGATTCCAATTCCTGGGCCAGTGATGATGGCGTGTTAGCGTCATGGTCCTTCCCGAAGGTGTGGTCGTGAGAGCCAGTTGGTGTTCATTCTTCCTCTGGTCGTGCTCGATTACGGTGTGGGTATTCTTTTACAAATCGGAGGTGCTACGTCGAGACATTCCCTCCCTGGAGGCGATGTCGACATATCCTCCTACTCTTGTGCCAGATGGAGATTTATATGAAAAGGGCAAGCAACAAACCATCCAGAAATCAAGCTTCTAAGTAGGCGAGTGATGTGATGGATTGGTACGTGTGAATACATTGCAAGATTGAAGCTGAAACAAAAAAGTTTGAAGCTTAGCCTTCTAGATTTCTTTCTTTGTTTTATAGCTTTTTTCTTGTATTCATGGAATTCCTCATTTTAGGTCTAGAGTGTAAGAACTCTTGTATTAGTCATTCGCATGTGAATGATCAAGGCCGAAACTTTTCCCATAATCTAAAAAAAGATGATGATTAAGAAGATTCAAATGATCTTTGTAAGTTTATGAACTTTGCTGCTTGCATTTTCTATAGATGCTTACGTGTATGACTTTTGATAGTAAATTTCATTATTATCAGCTATCAAGGATGGCAAAGCAAACCACAAGTTACTCTATCGTGTCAAAAAAAACATAGAAATTTTGTTGCAATTGAGACATGAAGCAGAAAAAACTTGAGCTACAAGCTTATCAGATGATGAGGTGGTCCTTACATTTGTTTTCTGTCAGCCTGTTCAACGCAGTTCAACTCGTTGAACGTAATTGGCTGGGCTGGGCCGATTTTGGCTGCTCCAGCCGAACGGCTGGCCACGCCCAGGTACTCGCCGCTGCTCAATCCAACGCTGACCCTTCACTCACCGTTCGCTCCCGCCGCAGCTGGTTGGTTGTTTTGGCTGCCCCAGCCCTTGCTGGGCCGGTTTTGGCTGCTCCAGTCGAACGACTGGCCACGCCCAGCCACTCGCTGCTGCTCAATCCAGCGCTGAACCTTCACTCACTGTCCACTCCTGCCGCAGCTGGTTGGCTGTTTTGGCTGCTCTATCCCCTGCTCCAGCCTAGCCAAACACATCCAGCGAACAGGGGCTGTATCTGAACTTCTCCAAAGGCTAGCACTTGATTTGTCGTCTCTCTTTGGAGGTGCTCCTGGATGAACACGGAGATAAGAGTTTTGCTCCGGTGGTCCCTCCATAAAGTTTGCACTTGGAATTTAATTCAATTATTTTCCGATTGGGTTTAGTTTGGGCCCGGCCCTACCCATGCTTAAGGTCCAGTCCAAGTCCAAAACCCAACTCAAGTACTCCTGCTCTCCTCTCCACCCCTGCTCCGTCCGCTCACCACTGCCCCTATTGCCCCGTTGTTCTGGCGACGGCCGGCGGCGGCGCCTACCTCGCGCCTTCCCTGCTGCTCCGTAGCCCCCACCCCACTCCGTCCGCGGATCGGTGAGTCAAGTCTGATAGAGATAAAGATTCGATTGATTTGAATTGTGGATGACTAGGTAGAGATTTGTTTCATTACACCTCTGTCTTATACAGATTGGTTCCCGTACAATTGTTTTTTACGGATAGGCTTGGACGAGGATATCCCAAACGATTTGATTCATGCACTTTATGGTGCTGGGATTCGACCAGAGGAGGGCCATGAACCTGCGCCGCACCCATGAGGAGCCCAGATTGGGAGAGGATGGCCTCGATTCGTGCGCTTTAGGTGCCAAGATTCGATCCGACGAGGGCCAGGAACCAGTGACGTCAAGGAGTCCGGTGGCGGAGGGTGCCCATGTGGGTGGGACTCTATGGCTCCATATTTGTAGATAGAGTACTCTTGTAGATATTGTTCTTTCTTATTCAGTTTTCGGAATCTCCAAGTGTGACGGACGATGGTCAGGGAATGTTTCTTTGCGCAGTTCTTGGCTGAATCATTCACCCGTGCTTAACTGGGAGTACGTTTGGTGAGGCTGAGCCTGAGGAGTAAACTGGTCTATTGCTTTTAGTAACAACTCTAGTTCAAAGCCCTTCAAATTCTTTGGAAGGAATGATGTGAACATGCAAGAATCATTTGACACTAGGTTTTCTAATGGTACCTGATACCTGTTCTGTTTGCTGTGTCTGATAGTTTTCGGTTAATATGCAGACAAACCTTCAAATATTTATCCCAACCTCTGTAATCAAGTACATTCAGCTGGCATGATTTCTAATGCAGTACTCCACTACTGTTTGCTAGGAAAATGGAGTCCGCTAGCATGCTGTTAGTTTTCTGCACTTTTTTTATTGAAGGGGATGACATATTAGGCAGTGCATTTATATCTGATATGTTTAAAAGGGAAACAGTCATACACCTGAACAAAGTAGTTGTCAGACCCCTGTGGTCATCTCTGGAACTAAATATTCCCTTTACTCGTTTGGCCTTTTATATGAGATCCATCTGATCGTTTCCTCTGATAGGTCCAGATGTTGCAGAACACTAACAGGTAAGAGCAGCAGCATCTTGTGCACTGCATTCATTTAATTGCTTCCTTAGCTATTGTATTGGGAGAAATGCAATTGAGTGACTGAAAGTAAGCAGTGCCTGTATATATTTTGATTCTTGTTTCAGAGTGACCTGCTGTCTGCAGATATCATTTTGGCTAATCCTGTTTGGATTCATTCCTTTGCATCAAATATTGCTGAAACTGCAGGAGACTGAGCTCCAGAATGACCACATGAACCTCAGAACTAAGGTATGCTTAATTGTCGGAAATCAGAAACAAACTTTTGTAGCATATATAATATAGCTACCTAGCCTTGAAAAGTAAATAAAAAATCTTTATACATCATTAATCTTCAAATCATGCTTTTCACTTGTGCCGATCACTCTGTCCATCATCTCTGTCTAATCAGATTGAGGAGGGAGAGCAACAGCTGCAGCAGGTGACCGTGGCCCGGTCTGCCGCCACGCAAGTGCAGAGCTGAACCCATTCTTGGAGCTGAACCTCAGCTACCAGCTGGCGCCACCGAGCGGCGACCACATCAATAATCCTCATCAGTTCTAAGCTGCACGAGGAGCTATTGAGGCAAACTGTCGTCGATAATGGAAGCTGACAGTTCGTATTGTAGTGTTAAACAATTTAACCTGATCAGTATTGTAGAATATTTTGTAAATATCTCTGTACACGCCACATGTTAGTCTTATCAGACTGAATAAGGCTAATGACAAAAATAAAATGTGTTGAGCTCGCCACAGTCCAGGCTGGTACATTCGTTCTTATAGTTTGCTTATGACCTCTTCCTGCAAACACTGGACCATGTTTCAGCAGCCTAGGAAGTCTAGTGCCACAAGACTGAAGATTCAATACAATATGGCCCAGAGGGTGAAATGGGCAAGGAGTAAAAATTTACACAAACTATTTTTATTTCTTAGACGAAATCTTTGGACTCCGTGGGACTCGGATTCATCCTTCCGTGTTCCTTATGTGTTCGCTGAAGGTTATTAGTACTCTGAATTCACTGAACTGCCAAGAATGTTCATGAGAAACCTGTGGGCATGGTTGTGGTTTCAGAGGCCTGTGCCTGTAAAGTTCTTCTGAACGTGAGGAACATATTGTACCATGCTCAAGGAACACATGTAGACTTGTGTTTGAATATGGTTTAATGCGCTTCTTAGATAACTTATGCAGATAATGCAGCTCAGACACCTATTCTACAAGGAAAAAAATAAACATTTGCTTGTGCCAATCTGACATTTAGAGGTCAATTGCTGCTGCTGCTGCATGAGTGCTTAGTTTCAGGATGCCATTGAAGTGAAAACTTTGGTTTGCCGTGTAATTACACGTGCATGCAGCATTATATGGTCTGGACTTCATCTAGCTTACTGCAGCAAAATGCTATTTTGATGCAGCTATCTCCATTCAGTATAGCCATTGCATGTAACAACATATTAAGAATAGCATGCCTGTATCATTGAGGCACTGAATACAATATCTTGACCTGTGCCGCCGCCGCCACCGCGACCTGAGCAGCTGCCTCCACCGGGCGGGGAATGACCTGCGCCACCGCCGCAAACTGAGCAGCAGCCGCCGCCATCGCGACCTGAGCAGCCGCCGCCACAGCTGCAGCCGCCGCCGCCGCCAAGAACAGGGGCACGATCAGGGGCCGCCGCCAGCAAGAACTAGGGCACGAGCAGGGGCCGCCGCCGCCAAGAACAGGAGCACGAGCAGGGGCCGCCGCCGCCGCCAAGAACAGGGGCACGATCAGGGAATGACCTGGGAGGAGGGGATGTACCTGGGCGGGTCCTGGACTTGGACTGGGCCTAAAATTAGGGCTGGGTAGGGCCAGGCCCAAACTAAACCCACTTGGAAAAAATAAAATAAAATTCCAAGTGCTTTAAGATTCGTGCAAACTTCATGGAAGGGACCACCGCATCAAAACTCTTAAGATAAACTTAATTAACTCCTTTTTATAACAGTTTATATGGGTGTTTTAGATGACCCAAAGCATTCTTCCAAGACTGCAGTAGTGCTGACATGAGTTTTGGATCAATCACATGAATGAAAGCTTCAGAAATAACTTAGTTAGGACAAAAAGGATAAGGAATTTATTTCCATTTGTTATTCGTTTGGCTTGAATGAGGTCAAATCTTCGCAAGAGATTGTACCTTCTTTTTGAGGTTTGGTACACTTTACCGCTGTTCAGTTTGTCAAATGATGATAACAATACAGGAGGCTATTTGATTACCTTCCAACAGTAAAGGGTGCAAAATTTATGTTGTCTTAAATATCATTTGATTATATTGCTGAATTTGATTGTTGAAAAGGTAGGGCACGCATCGTGTGCCGAATGTTCTAGTTGAACCAATGAACCATGGGGGCGTGGCAAATGTTCTAGGTAAACCAATGAACCATGGGGACAGCAGGTGAAAATTGAGCAGTATCAGGTCCAATACCTTGTACCACTATTCTGGGAACTAGGTCCACTCTCCCATGCCATCAGCAGCCAGCCACGTCCAACATAGCAAGCAGCTCTTCATTAGTTTCGTGATGGTCAATCAGATCACATATGTGATAGGTGTTGACACAGAATCTAGCCAGACACACTCAGATGTGCTAGAATGCACACCAGATCGTCAAAACGATCTTCACCAGCAGCCTCTCTGTGCAGACCGGTCAAACCAATTATGCAGACCGCTCAGATCGGTGCTCGAGGGAGAGCGAAAACCTAGAACCACGAGCTCGGGAGGGACCCGGTAGGAGCTAAGGGAGCTAGGGTTGCTCTGAGGTCGGTAGGCTACTTCAAACGCCCTTAAACGTTGTGGAGACGCAAGAAGAATAGTACATGGGATTGAAAAAGTTAGGGTTTGGAGATAAAAAAATAAGGATAAATGTGTTGAATCGATTGGGATTACCCTCAATCCGTCGTGACCCTTCGTGTGTGTATATATATATATGGTCGGGAGGTCTGTATCCAATAGGAGCCGAATATCTCATGTCAAAATACAACTTCTATCTCGGATTGGGCTGTGCCGACCGGTTTGACCACACCTGGACCGGTTTGACCAGTCACACCGAGGTGCAGGTCTTCCCAGAGGCATAACTTGCTCGTCCAGACTCCAAATTGGACATTCTATATATGCATTTCGATCGTCTCGACGGGATCTACACAATGGTGTAATCCAATTGGTGATTTGAAAAAGTCTTCCTGACTGGTCTGACCGGTTTACATGACCAGTCTGACCGGTTTGCCCAGATTGTCCAGCAAACCTGAATTGTGCCAATTTTGGGTGTCAACATATGCCTCCCTATTTCTTGGTAAAGCTTGCATACCAAGGAACATCTTTCAAAGCCTAAGACTGCACTAAAATAATGAGAAGCACTTGTGCACCAACCATGTCTTGCTTTCAAGAATGATATTGTATATCAGCCAAGTCATTTGATTCTACACAATGCTTTGACTTCAATCTCGCTGCATGGCGTTGACACATCTTGTGTGAGTGAGGCAAGCCTGAGTGTACATTACCACGGCTGTGAACACTTCTTGTCTTGTTTCTGGTTCTTCTCACCTCTTTTACCATTAATAAGTTTACTTCTGACCAGATCATTATTAACAATAATCGGTCTTTGTGCTGCTCCATAATTTGGATATGTAGAAGGATATTGAATGATATATGGTTGCATATGCATTCTACTATAATCCAAAAGTGAATAACAACAAGGATTTGGCCAAAACATTGGAGTAATTGATCCAAACAATAAGTATGGTGCATCAATAATGTTACCTTGATGCAGGCAAGAATTCGGTTGATCTTGAGGTTTTTGGTGAGGACTTTGCATTTTCAACATGCCCCCAACCTCTTTTAATGAGCTTTACATGTCAAAGAACAGCAACTAGAGGATGATGCTCAACACAGAACACTTTGGCCAAAAATAAATCTAAGAGCAATACTCATATATCGGCCATCTCCTTCTTCAAGAATCTTGCCATGCTCATTGTCAATCCGATGCTCGACATATGCCTAACTACATCGGTTTGACGTGCTGTTATGTACATATTATCTCTGCCTCAATAAGACATCGGCTCACATAAACAATCTGAATACAAGTTCACCACATTGATCCCCATATTACTATGCTCTAGTGATATCTCAAATTTTCTTCAAGAATCTTGCCATGCTCATTGTCAATCCAATGCTCGACATATGCCTAACTGCATCGGTTTGACGTGCTGTTATGTACATATTATCTCTGTCTCAATAAGACATCGGCTCACATAAACAATCCGAATACAAGTTCACTACATTGATCCCCATATTACTATGCTCTAGTGATATCTCAAATTAAAATCTACCAGTTCCTCATCATCCTGTACTTGAGAAACAGATGTGACTTCTTCATCATGAGGAGCCGAAACGGGTGCCACCGATTCGGCTTGTTATTGAAATACAGACTCAACCGGTCTGACCGGTTGCCCCAAGTGATCAGACCGGTCGACTATATAGGTCAGATCGGTATCAATGATGGTTAGTGTAACACCCGGTTTATAAAAGGACATAAACCGAGCAATCATATACGTGCCAGGATCAAGTCACACGTATATACAACAGAATGAACAGTATATCATAGCACATATCACGTAAAAAGATATAATAAAGCAAATACGAATGTTATTTATTATATTAATGACAAAAGTCTGGTACAGAGTATGCGGAAGCGTAATACATAAACAATAACTCTCGTCGGAAGCAGGGCGCCACAGGGACGTCGACTGGGAGACGAAACGCCTAGAAGTCCTCGTAGTCCTGGTAGCGCTGAGCGAACTCCCTTGCGTCGGCAGGAACTGAGCAGCAGTAGAGTATCCCCAAGAGGAAAAGGAGTAGAGTAGGCAAGAATGAGTACACAATTTGTACTCAACAAGTATAACACAAACTATGAGGCTCTAAGGTTGGCTGACTGACTGCATTAGCTTTTAAGTCTTGGAAAAATTTTATTAAAGCTATTTACTACAAGTTGATGAATTACTAAAAACCCAGTTACATAGTAATTAATCAAGATTAAACATGTTACTACTGAGAACCAAACCGAAACCACCAAGGTAACCCCGAGAGGCACCCTCCTCGTCGGAAGGAGATAACCCCACTAATCAAAAGGAGGATCTAGGCCGCTCATGACCGTGAGCACGGCTAGTATACCAGTTTTATACTCTGCAGAGGTTGCACATCTTTACCCACAAGTCGTGAGCTATGCTAGTTGTTCATCACACTTCCTTAGGTGAGATGACTAGCAAACTCACTACGAGGCGTTTACAAAGAATCTCGTTGGTAAGGAATAACCGCGAGGGTTGGATCGGCGACTATGGAGCAGGTCTAGTGGATGTCATCGACGAGGCCACTCAGTACGAGGGACATAGAAGCTTACCACCCTTGCCCCGCAGGTAAGTTACTCCAAACCAAAAAGACCTAATTATTACGCCAAGACCGTCCCATTCCAGTCTTGTGGTAGCACTGTTGTCCCAGGTTGTCGCTCTATGAACCGGTCCTTATGGAGAGTGGCCAACCAGGTAGTAAGCACCGTGCTGGCCCCCTAAACCATGTTTCTAACAAAAACCAATTTTAACGAGATGTGAGCCACTCAAGCCACACAGAGGGCCACTCTCAGAATTAAGTTGCATATACCATTAATCAAATTAATTAAAAAGGACCAAGTGTGTTATAGCGCGGCACCTAGCACATCTAACCAAAATGCAACCCAAAGGAATATATATAAATGATATAAAGTGGCTAGGAAAGTCCTTATAGGCATTCAGTATTAAAATGCAGTATGAAAATGTATTTAAGGTGATAGGTGTTGTTCATGTTATACTTGCCTTCCTCAAACTATTCCTGCTAATCAAAAACAAAAGACGGCTGCTCCGGGTACTGGTATTGGGGCTCCTCAGATGGATCACCGTCTACTCACGAACACATGGCCAAAAGCAAGGCACACAATAAGCATACAAGCAAACACTAACAGAAGAAAAAAAACAGTACATCAATACATAAAAACAGCACACTAAACTAGTCTAAAACTATTCTACGCGTTACAACAATCGCGTGGACATAAAGAACGCCTAAAACGGAGCTAAAACGCATAATCTAGGCCAAAAACAAGATCCAGGGACCTATTTGTAAGAAAACTGGAGTTCTAGGGGGTTTTCTGCAAAAACCGAGGGCCTAAACATAATTAAAGGTTAGTTCTGGTGTCTAACTCGCGAAAAAGATAGGTCTGGATGGCGGGTTTGAAATCTGGAAAGTTTAGGGGCTAAAGTGATAAAAACAGGACCTATCTGGATATATTTTTGAATACAGATGGACTGCGGGTTGAATATGAAAAAGTTGAGGGGCTCTTTAACAAAAATCCAGGCCGAAACGGTATCTTCAGATCGGGATCGTCGGATCTCGATCTGACGGCTCAGGGCAGCTCGGGTCTAGATCTAATCTAGGCCGTTGGGCTCAGATCGGATGGTTCAGGGCGTTTGGGCGCACGGGCAGCGGCGGAGCTCGCCGGAGCGGGAGTTCCCGCGGCGGTGCGGCCAGGGGTTCGCCGGAGCTCGGCCTTTCCGGGGTTCCAGTGGTCGTTTTGTCTCGGATTTGGCCCTGGAATGATCACCGCGGCATGTGTGATCCACCTAGGGCTTCTGCTGGGCTCGGGGATGGCCAGAGCGTGGAGCTCGGCGGTGGAGGCGGCTCGGCGTGGCGGTGCTCGCCGGAGCGCGAGGGTTCTGGCTTCTGGAACAGCCTACGGCCCTACGGTCTAGCGCAATAACAACAAGGAGGCGGGACGAAGTTAACCAAGGGCGTGTGGCGGTCGGGGTCGCAGCGCAGAGGCGTCGACAGCAAGGTCCGGCAGCGGCGCTAGGTGGAGCTCGAGGAAGGGGCCGCTGCTGGGCGTCTCTGGCCCTCAGATCCCCTTGGTTCGACTCCTGGAGGTGCTGCGGAGAAGCTACGGGGTCAGGGGAGGCTCAGGAGTCGCCGGCGGCGAGAAATCGGGCGGCGGGTCACTTACCTGTGACGGCGCTCCGGGGAAATCCCGGCCGTTGCAGGCGCTGGGGTCGTGCGGGGAGGCCTCGGGGTCGCTCCTGGCGTCGAGGCGAGGCTATGGCGATGGTCTGCAGGGGCTCGGGCGCAGTGCTGTGGCTGGTCCACGGCGGAGCGGAATGCTGCGCGACAGAGCAAGGTGGGCCGCAGCAGATCTTGGCTCGGGGTCGCTGTGATGGGCAGGTGCGGCCGCAGGAGGTGCTCCGGGGCATTTAAAGAGAGCTGGCTGAGATCTCGGTACGCGTGCACAAGGAAGGGTATCGCCGGTGATCACGCCGGTGAACTCGGGCACGGGGAAGAAGGGAAGGAAGGAGACGGGCTGACGGGCGGGCCGGTTTGTCAGTGACCGAGCGAGGAAAGGAAGGAGCGGAGCGGGCGCGCGCGGAGAGGGTCGCTGGCGAGTGGGCGGTCCAAGCTGAAGAGGGCGGGGGTCGCTGCCAGCGGGCCCGGGCGAGGAGAGCGTGGGTGCCGTGCGGTCCGGGAGGGGCGCTGCGCGCGTGCGCTGAGCAGGCCGAGTGCGGGATGGAAAGGAGGGGGGACGGCCTGGGCCGGGAAAAGAAAGGAGGCGAGGTCATGGGCCAGGTGCGGGGCGGAACTGGGCCGTGCGGGGAAGGGGGAGAGGAGGAAAAGGCTGGGCCGGCCTAGGTTTGGTTTTGGGCTGGGTTCCTTTCTATTTCTTTCTCCTTTCTATTCTATTTCTAAAACAAACAAACATGTTTGAATTCAAATACAAGTTTGAATTCAAACCACACTCACTCAATTAAAAACTATGCATCAGCATGAATGCAACAACAAGATTTAAACCTAGATAAAATTTTAATCACTTGAGGAACAAAATTGGATTAAATGCAAGCTAAGCAAATTAAATCCTTAGAAAATTAAATAAACCAAATAAATTTATTATTAACTAGGAAAATTAAGTTAGGGTGTTACAAATCCTACCCCCTTACAGGAATCTCGTCCCGAGATTCTGGGCTGGCTAGCAAAGAGATCAGGATAGGTCTTCATCAACTCCTCTTCCTTCTTCTGGCAAGTCTTCCGGAATGACGTCCGGGAATTCAGACACCACACGAATACCATCCGTGGGTCTAGCCTCCATCTGATGAAGAAAACCAGAAGGCTCTGTAGCACTGACTGTCACCTCTTGGCCATTAGATGCTAACAAGTGAACTGACCGCTGAGCACAATCAATTCTGACTCCCCACTTGGCAAGAGTGTCCATTCCCAGAATCACATCAATACTCTTGGTGTCTATCACCATCAGATTCACACTGAGCTTTACTCTCCCAATGGAAACGCTGACTCTAGGGCAGGAGATAGGAGACCTCAATTGTCCTCCAGGTGAAGATACTAACATGCACTTCTTTAATGTGTTAGTACGAATACCATGATGCTCGACAAAAGACTGTACAATAAAGGAATGCGTAGCACCAGTATCGAACAGCACCGTAGCTGGATAAGAGTTAACCATGAACGTACCAATAACCATGTTGGGAGCCTCGGCCGCTGACTCGGCCGTCACGTGGTTCACCCGACCCTGTGCTGGCGCCCTGGGCTGAGCTGGGCGCCCCTGCTGTCCCGCCTGCGCCTTCCGGGGGCAAGAGTTGGCGTAGTGCCCCAGATGACCGCAGTGATAGCACACGCGAGGAGTTGCTGGAGCCTGCTATCCGACAGGAGGAGCTGCCTGCCATGGAGCCTGAGGTGCTGGCGGAGCTGGTGGAGCAGCATGAGCCG
The DNA here is from genome assembly GCF_016808335.1 of Panicum virgatum. Taxonomy (NCBI): domain Eukaryota; kingdom Viridiplantae; phylum Streptophyta; class Magnoliopsida; order Poales; family Poaceae; genus Panicum; species Panicum virgatum. The sequence goes on along the minus strand of NC_053148.1, from coordinate 30,592,488 downwards.
GAGGTTCCGGTAACCTCTGGCCCTGACCTGCCTGCTGCTGCTGTCGAGGCAGGTACTGCTGCGGCCTCTGCTGGTACTACTGGGGAGGCCGGTAATGCTGCTGCTGGTACTGCTGAGGCGGCTGGAGGCAAGGACGGGTGTTGCTACCGGAAGCAACGGGGACAATCTTCCTCTTCTTGTCCTCCATCTCCAGGTGCTTGAGCTCAGTGTTGAGCGCGCTGTCAACCAGATGGTTGAAGTCGTCGAAGCGGAGGTTGAGCAGCGCGTACTGGAGGTTGTCCTCAAGACCCTCCATGAAGTGCTCCTGCTTCTTGTGGTCATCCGCAACATCGGCAGGGGCGTAGCGAGCGAGCTGCAGGAATCGATCACGATACTCCGTGACCGTCATAGTCCCCTGAAGTGAAAAAGATAGATATATATATATATCGAAGGATTAATTCATGACTCAGAAAGATAGAACAAGGGGGTGTATTAGCTCAAAAGGAAACACTGAATGATTATTTCTGAGATTACCTGCTTCAGTGCAAGGAACTCCTTTTGCTTCATCTTGATAACGCCCGCGGGGACGTTGTGGCTGCGGAACCGCTCCCGGAACTGGAGCCAGGTGAGAGCCTCGCGGTCCTGAACTGGGTGGGACTCCGACCAGTCCAAAGCTGCACCTCGCAGCTGTCCTGCTGCGTACAAGACTCGCTCCCGATCATCGCACTGGGCGATGTCCAGCTGGCGCTCCATTGCACGGAGCCAGTCGTCAGCCTGAAGAGGGTCGGACATGTGAGAAAACATCGGCGGGTGACCCCTCAGGAACTCAGCACGCCTGTCGCGAGGCTGCGGCGGTGGAGGAGGTGGAGGCTTAGTGTGAGCCCTGCTGAAGTGCCTGAACGGTGTTGTTCAGGGTAGCCATCATCTGCATCTGGAGCTGGAAGTACTGCTCCGGGGTCAAAGGCGGAGGCATCGGGATCCCAGTACCCTGATTGTTCTGCCCCTGGTTGTTCTACCCCTGCTGGTCAGAACCCCGCCTGGTGTTCACCATCTGATTTGGACAAAAGATTTCATGAGTAAGGATATTGCAGAAATAAATAGAGTGGACGGTTTTACCCCCAACGATCTAACTTGTTTTATTAATTATTTAGCTTTAACATAAGAGTGATTTTCTTTAAACAAATTTAAACTACTAAGCTATGCAATCATTCAAAAATCGAAATCAAACATGTAGCATAATAACAAGCAGACAATTTTCACAACTTAGCCGAGTTTAACACCCGACTCGACTAAAACAACGCGTCGCAGAACGTACTACCATATTATTATAAAGGGGTCATTTAGCTTATACCTATGATCGTCAGACGACTTACTTCAGGCCAAAATATACGAAAACTATTCTATAGAGAGAAATTAAGGCAAGACGAGTAAGAATCTTGGAATTCAAGGAATATAATAGCAAAATAGTTTCAGCAGACAAGGCTGAGAGAGAAGAAGACTTAAAACTCGACCAGTTCTATCTAGGCTTTCGTCCTACAGTCGATATAGCTCTGATACCACTCTGTAACACCCGGTTTATAAAAGGACATAAACCGAGCAATCATATACGTGCCAGGATCAAGTCATACGTATATACAACAGAATGAACAGTATATCATAGCACATATCACGTAAAAAGATATAATAAAGCGAATACGAATGTTATTTATTACATTAATGACAAAAGTCTGGTACAGAGTATGCGGAAGCGTAATACATAAACGACAACTCTCGTCGGAAGCAGGGCGCCACAGGGACGTCGACTGGGAGACAAAACGCCTAGAAGTCCTCGTAGTCCTGTTAGCGCTGAGCGAACTCCCTCGCGTCGGCAGGAACTGAGCAGCAGTAGAGTATCCCCAAGAGGAAAAAGAGTAGAGTAGGCAAGAGTGAGTACACAACTTGTACTCAACAAGTATAACACAAACTATGAGGCTCTAAGGTTGGCTGACTGACTGCATTAGCTTTTAAGTCTTGGAAAATTTTTATTAAAGCTATTTACTACAAGTTGATGAATTACCAAAAACCCAGTTACATAGTAATTAATCAAGATTAATCATGTTACTATTGAGAACCAAACCGAAACCACCAAGGTAACCCCGAGAGGCACCCCCCTCGTCGGAAGGAGATAACCCCACTAATCAAAAGGAGGATCTGGGCCGCTCATGACCGTGAGCACGGCTAGTATACCAGTTTTACACTCTGCAGAGGTTGCACATATTTACCCACAAGTCGTGAGCTACGCTAGTTGTTCATCACACTTCCTTAGGTGAGATGACTAGCAAACTCACTACGAGGCCTTTACAAAGAATCTCGTTGGTAAGGAATAACCGCGAGGGTTGGATCGGCGACTATGGAGCAGGTCTAGTGGGCGTCATCGACGAGGCCACTCAGTACGAGGGACATAGAAGCTTACCACCCTTGCCCCGCAGGTAAGTTACTCCAAACCAAAAAGACCTAATTATTACGCCAAGACCGTCCCATTCCAGTCTTGTGGTAGCGCTATTGTCCTAGGTTGTCGCTCTATGAACCGGTCCTTATGGAGAGTGGCCAACCAGGCAGTAAGCACCGTGCTGGCCCCCCTAAACCATGTTTCTAACAAAAACCAATTTTAACGAGACGTGAGCCACTCAAGCCACACAGAGTGCCACTCTCAGAATTAAGTTGCATATACCATTAATCAAATTAATTAAAAAGGACCAAGTGTGTTATAGCGCGGCACCTAGCACAACTAACCAAAATGCAACCCAAAGGAATATATATAAAGGATATAAAGTGGCTAGGAAAGTCCTTATAGGCATTCAGTATTAAAATGCAGTATGAAAATGTATTTAAGGTGATAGGTGTTGTTCATGTTATACTTGCCTTCCTCAAACTGTTCCTGCTGCTCAAACTACTCAGAAGACGGCTGCTCTGGGTACTGGTATTGGGGCTCCTCAGATGGATCACCGTCTACTCATGAACACATGGCCAACAGCAAGGCACACAATAAGCATACAAGCAAACACTAACAGAAGCTAAAAAACAGTACATCAATACATAAAAACAGCACACTAAACTAGTCTAAAACTATTCTACGCATTACAACAATCGCGTGGACATAAAGAACGCCTAAAACGGAGCTAAAACGCATAATCTAGGCCAAAAACAAGATCCAGGGACCTATTTGTAAGAAAACTGGAGTTCCAGGGGGTTTTCTGCAAAAACCGAGGGCCTAAACATAATTAATGGTTAGTTCTGGGGTCTTACTCGCGAAAAAGACAGGTCTGGATGGCGGGTTTGAAATCTGGAAAGTTTAGGGGCTAAAGTGATAAAAACAGGACCTATCTGGATATATTTTTGAATACAGATGGACTGCTGGTTGAATATGAAAAAGTTGAGGGGCTCTTTAACAAAAATCCAGGCCGAAATGGTATCTTCAGATTGGGACCGTCGGATCTCGATCTGACGGCTCAGGGCGGCTCGGGTCTAGATCTAATCTAGGCCGTTGGGCTCAGATCGGATGGTTCAGGGCGTTTGGGCGCACGGGCGGCGGCGGAGCTCGCCGGAGCGGGAGTTCCCGCGGTGGCGCGGCCAGGGGTTCGCCGGAGCTCGGCCTTTCCGGGGTTCCAGTGGTTGTTTTGTCTCGGATTTGGCCCTGGAATGATCACCGCGGCATGTGTGATCCACCTAGGGCTTCTGCTGGGCTCGGGGATGGCCGGAGCGTGGAGCTCGGCGGTGGAGGCGGCTCGGCATGGCGGTGCTCGCCGGAGCGCGAGGGTTCTGGCTTTTGGAACAGCCTACGGTCCTAAAGTCTAGTGCAACAACAACAGGGAGGCGGGACGAAGTTTACCAAGGGCGCGTGGCGGTCGGGGTCGCAGCGCAGAGGCGTCGACAGCAAGGTCCGGCGGCGGCGCTGGGTGGAGCTCGAGGAAGGGGCCACTGCTGGGCGTCTCTGGCCCTCAAATCCCCTTGGTTTGACTCCTGGAGGTGCTGCGGAGATGCTACGGGGTTAGGGGAGGCTCAAGAGTCACCGGCGGCGAGAAATCGGGCGGCGGGCCACTTACCTGCGGCGGCGCTCCGGGGAAATTCTGGCCGTTGCAGGTGCTGGGGTCGTGCGGGGAGGCCTCGGGGTCGCTCCTGGCGTCGAGGCGAGGCTATGGCGATGGTCTGCAGGGGCTCGGGTGCAGTGCTATGGCTGGTCCACGGCGGAGCGGAACGCTGCGCGACAGAGCAAGGAGGGCCGCAGCAGATCTTGGCTCGGGGTCGCTGTGATGGGCAGGTGCGGCCGCAGGAGGTGCTCCTGGGCGTTTAAAGAGAGCTGGCCGAGATCTCGGTACGCGTGCACAAGGAAGGGTATCGCCGGTGATCACGCCGGTGACCTCGGACGCGGGGAAGAATGGAAGGAAGGAGACGGGCTGACGGGGCGGGCCGGTTTGTCAGTGACCGAGCGAGGAAAGGAAGGAGCGGAGCGGGAGCGCGCGGAGAGGGTCGCTGGCGAGTGGGCGGTCCAAGCTGAAGAGGGCGGGGGTTGCTGCCAGCGGGCCCGGGCGAGATGAGCATGGGTGCCGTGCGGTCCGGGAGGGGCGCTGCGTGCGTGCGCTGAGCAGGCCGAGTGCGGGAGGGAAAGGAGGGGGGACGGCCTGGGCCGGGAAAAGAAAGGAGGCGAGGTCACGGGCCAGGTGCGGGGCGGAACTGGGCTGTGCGGGGAAGGGGGAGAGGAGGAAAAGGCTGGGCCGGCCTAGGTTTGGTTTTGGGCTGGGTTCCTTCCTATTTCTTTCTCCTTTCTATTCTATTTCTAAAACAAACAAACATGTTTGAATTCAAATACAAGTTTGAATTCAAACCACACTCACTCAATTAAAAACTATGCATCAGCATGAATGCAACAAGATTTAAACCTAGATAAAATTTTAATCACTTGAGGAACAAAATTGAAATGCAAGCTAAGCAAATTAAATCCTTAGAAAATTAAATAAACTAATTAAATTTATTATTAACTAGGAAATTAAGTTAGGGTGTTACAGTTAGACTGGTTTGTCTAGGATGTGCCCCCTGCATTGCAATGCAGCGGCCTTTTTGTATGAAAAATATCTTTTGCACATGGTGACTTGATGCCCATTGTTTTATAGTGTCAATCCTGCACCTTCATGTCTAGATATCTCCAGTATCGAGCCATCAGTTACCTCTATATGCTTTCTTACAGATAGCTTGCAAACTTTCTAGCTCGAATTTAAAAAAACTTCTAATTTGGCTTTATTTGCTGATGTTAAATTTTTCAATGACTCAAGACCTCAAAACATAATCAAAGCCCCCTCCGAGTACTAAAATGTCGTTGAGCTCCATATTGCTGTGTTCTTGGTGTAGCCTCATAATCCACCAGCTCCTCATCACCTTGTATTGAGAATGCCAGGGGTGTTTCTCCATCTTAAGGAGCCGAAATAGGTATTGCCAATTCAGCTCTCTGCTCTGCTGCAACCTCAACCGGTCGGACCGGTTGCTCTAGACGGTTAGACCAGTCGGTTGTACCAGTCAGACCGGTCGCCTGAGGTGGTTTGACCAGTCGTGTTGGATGGTAAGCTTCTTTGACCCTCCATACCTTGCTTAGAGGAACCATTGGTCTGTACTGGTTGAATCGTTTGTCCCTCAGCTTCTCGAACTCCTGGTCCTTCTTCTCTTGAAAGCATAGGCGCTACAACTTCCTCTTTTGAATATGAGTCAACCATGCAGGACACCACCTTGGTTGAAAGTACTTCGATGTTAAACTACTGTTGCTCGCCTCATGATCATTAGCCATGATCGGCCCCTAGACAGAAGGATTAACCGATTTACCAAAAACCATCGGTCGTTTACTCACATCTTTAACAACCACCTTGACGTCGCCAATCTGCACAACATCATTAGTTATGGTCTTCTCTGGACCAACCTACATGGGCTGTGCTTCCTCTTTCTTCTTCTCCTTAACACGATATTCTTGCCTCGGAGGACAAAGATGAGCCGGCCTCTGGTGAGACCGGTCTGACCCGTCCGAGATCGGTCTAACCGGTGTTGACTGCTGCCTCTAACCTGATTGGTAAGGACCCAACCAGTCATGCACCAGTCATGTCAACCTATCAAACACAAGCTTTCTGCAATCCTCCTCCCTATGGTGAGATGGTGGATATGGCATCGGATAACAATGCATCCGAATTCCTTCATGTTCCCATGTAGGAAAATAAAAATTCGATGCCGATGACACCCACGACGTGGTGGCATACACCTTCTGAGGAGGGAACAGTGTAGTGACATCACCCCTGTGCTTGCTGAATTCTCCCCTAGGAGAAGAACGCTTGCCTTGACGCGAAGGTGACATTCGACACAGAATCTAGCCAAACACACTCGGATGCGCTACAACACGCAGCAGATCGTCAAAATGATATTCACCAGCAGCCTCTCTGCGTAGACCGGTCAGACCGGTTATGCGGGCCGGTCAGATTGGTGCTCCAGGGAGACGCCGATAACCTAGAACCACGAGCTCAAGAGGGACTTCATTGGAGCAAATGGAGCTAGGGTTGCTCTGAGGTCGGCAGGCCACTCAGAACGCCCTACAAAAGCAACTAATGATGAAAAGCAATACATAAGTCACTAGCCACTAATTCACTCTAAAATTCATGAAGCAAAGGCAACAAAAAAGTGTTAACCCACTCTACAAATTAAAATTGACTCAAAGAACATCTTGATTTCTCCACGAACCCGGCAATCCTCGCTGCAAAACCGCCTTGTCCCCCATTCACGTGGACAAATGTAGATGTAGATGCCGCAATTCTCGCTTGCACATGGAAGATTGTCGCCACCCCCAAGTTAACTTGTTTCGAGATTTGTCTAGAGTTGCCTCTATCTTATTCCCTTCAATTTCTAGCTGGGTCTTTAAAAGTCATGACAAAAAATGTTCTCCATGACACCCTTTGTTACCAAAGTTCCTCATTTATTTTTTGTTATGTCATCATATTGTTTGTCCCATTGATGCTGTGAAGCGTTACATTTCCGCTTTCCATTCTATCCAATCAACCTATGGGTCTGGTTCATTCAATTTGCCCGATTTTATCATTTTTTTGCATCATAATGATTTTAATTTTCCATATTCTGATATTCACAGTTACCTATTGTTAGACACCCAAAATTGGCACAATTCAGATTTGCTGGACAATCCGGACAAACCGATCAGACCGATCATGTAAACCGGTTAGACTGGTCAGGAAGACTTTGCCAGATCACCAATTGTACTACACCATTACGTAGATTTCTTCGAGACGATCGAAATTCATATATAGAACGTCCAATTTGGAGTCCGGACTAGCAAGTTATGCCGCCAGGAAGACCTACATCTCGGTTTAACCGGCCAGACCGGTCCAGGGGCGGTCAGACCGGCCGGAATAGCCCAATCAGAGATAGAAGTTGTATTTTGAAACGGGGTATGTATGGAATTCGACTTCTATTGGGTACAGACCTCCTGACCATATATATATGAAGGGTCACGACCGATTGAGAGTAATCCCAATTGACTCAACACATTTACCCTTACTTTTTATTTCCAAACCCTAACTTTTCCAACCCCCGGATATATATATATATATATATATATATATATATATATATATATATATATATATATATATATATATATATATATATATATATATATATATATATAGCCCATACTCATCCATTATTTTCGTAACCTCATATCAAAAAATTAACCCCAATGTTGTGTAGCATAGCAAATTTTGTACTGGTATACTCATCCCTTTACGACATTTGATTGCCCCAGGTCTTGCTGGCATGCCTGGATTGTTGGGTTGCATGTCTGGCTCAGAGTCGGTTGGCATAACATCGGTGTAGATGTGGCGGCTCCGGTGCCATCTTGATGGGCGGCCGACGATTGCGTGTGCCTCTCATGAGAACACAAAGCAGTCGTCTGACATAGTCACCAAATCAAGATTAATTAAGTATGTGGTATGAGATTAAAGATCATCATAAACTAAAAATATGATTATATGCTTGTATTAGAGCATATGTAATTATGATCGAGAGTCTATCTAATTAATTTCACACTCTAAACTATCATTGGAGATCCTCCTCCGCTCGCCGTCGCGCGCACTCATCCTCTGCCTGCCAGCACGCGCCGGCCTACTGCCGTGCGCGTCCTTCTCTGCCCGCCATCGCGCGCTCGCCCGTCAGACATCGACCGGTCGCACCAACCGGTCAGACCGGTTGGAGCAGGGAACTCGGGAAGACCTAGAAACTCAAGCTCGGGAGGGACCCCATCGAACCTCGAAGATCTAGGGTTGTCCTGAGGTCGGTAGGCCACTCAGAATGCCTTCAAACACCGTCGAGACGCAGGAAGAATAGAATTAGGGTTGGAAAAGTTAGGGTTTGGAAAAAAGGGTAAAGTAAATTGTACTAGTTTGATTGTGGTAAAAAAAACCCTCAATCGGCCGCGGCCTTTGTATTTATAGGCCGGGGAGGTTGTACCCTTCCAAATCGGGTTACAAAAGGACTTTAAATTATAAATTTTAACCGATTTGGACTAAACAGGCCTAGAGCAGTCTGACCGGCCAGACCGGTCAGCCTTGGTGTTTGCCAATTTTATCTGTCAACATATGCCCCCTGCCTTTTTGGTGAGCTTTGCAAGCCAAAAAGCAAGTACCAAAACATGCCCTAAAGATAGAAATTACACAGTAGGTATTGGCCATGCTAAGGGCAATATCTAAATATCGGACACCTCTGTCTTCAAGCGTTTTGCCAAACGCTAGGATAATATTTCTTCAAGTAACTTTCGTTCAATGCCCTTGGTAGGCATTCTCCTTGTAACGTTTCTACTAGGTATGAATTTCCGAAGATAACTATGACAATCTTGTATGGCCCTTCCCAACTTGATGACCACTTGCCAAACTTGTTGGCTTTTGTCCCAAGAGGTAGGATCGTCTTCCAAACCAGCTCATAAACCTGAAATGATTTGCCGCTTACCTTATCAATTCCCTTCAAAGCTCTCAACCGCTTGTTGGTCACCTCATCAATATTATCCATCATTAAATCATGGTAATCAACAACGGAAAAGGTCATTCTATTTAGCCAACCTATAAGCGTCCAGATTCATCTAAATAGGCCAAATGATCTCTTGACCATATACAAACTCAAAACGAGTAACATTCGTAGAACCATGTCTAGATATACGATGAGCCCACAATACTTTAGATAAAATCTCATGCCACCTCCTAGGATTCTCTTCTACTTTTTTCTTGATGAGCTTTATCAAGATCTTGTTATTAGACTCGGGCTGACCATTGGCCTATGTCAGACTCGGGGCAGCGGGACTGCTTATAGGCATAGAATGTTCTAGAGTAAGGGATAGCTCAATGATGTACCTTATCTCTCTTGTAAACTACCCGAATAGGCGTAGAACTAGCTGCAGTACAAAGGAAACTACCCGATCGTGCTGTAGTAGGACTCCATCTGTACTCGGCTAAGACTTTCCATGTAACCCTGTCCCCCAGATATATAAGGGCAGGAAGGGACCCCCTCAAAACACATCAACACCTAAGACAATACAAACCACCACACAGGACGTAGGGTATTACACAACTCACAGGCCCGAACCTGTCTAAATCTTTGTGTTCCTTGTACCATCGAGTTCCAGAGCAGTCGATCCCTACCTACAAACCTTACTGCTAAGGGTATCCCTGAGCAGGCTTGGCGGAAAACACCGACAGCTGGCGCGCCAGGTAGGGGACTCGGCGAGTTCATCGGTGAGTTCGATGGCCACCTTCGCTCTCAGCACCATGACGCCTCCCCGAGGCGCCACCTTCATCTTTGGCTCGTGGGTCTACGTCGCCAATGGTTCGGGCGGCTTCGACAGCCACCTAACCAACTCTCCCACACTGAAGATCTCTATGTCGGAAGATTCCAACAAACTCGCCAGCTCTCACGATCGTGGCGTTATGTTGCTTCCCGACCTCGCCAAGGAGATCGAGACGAAACTTGAAAACAACTTGAGTTCCACTCGGACTCAGATTGATCTCAAACCGAAATCTACTCGGATTGGGACTCCGCTTGCGCAACCCATATTTGGCTTGCGCAATTCATCATCTGCTTACAAACAGATGATTAAATCCATCTATGAAAATAGCTTGGATCATCTACTCCGCATCGAAAACCACTCAGTCACCGCTAGTTGGGAGGCACCCGTTTTCGACGTATACCCAGATCCAGTCGAGTCACCTCAATACAACGTGGATTTCATCACCAATGCGCAGGCTAAGATGCAACTCAAATCTTGCCAAAGCCATACCCTCACAGAACTACTCGACAACCAGCGAGAAGTCGCCAGCATCAATGATCTTCCGTTCCAACACAGTACTCCCCTCGCAACCGAGAGGGAAACTGGGTCCGGAGGAACTGTCCTAGCTGACTACGATTCAGACCTGGAAAGTTTCTCTACCGAATGATTGGTTCCAGAGATCATCCAACAACCGGAACCTAGCCAGCATGATCCAAACGAAGCCTTGGATCAGATTTCAGCAGACAATTTGACCCAAGATGCTCCACCAGATGAAGATGAAGCCACTCGCAAGGCCCGCAGGGCAAGGAATCGACGCAAAGAGGAGTGCAGGTTTCATGCAGCTGAACGCGCCCGTCTCCCCCCTCCCCCCCCCGCAACCTCAACAACGAATTCAACAACGTAGCTGACCCTGTCTTCAGAACACCAATTGATGCGATGACAGAAGCGACCCTGCGACTCATGCAGATGCCTCAAAACCCGGAGATGGAGCATGTCATACACCTTGCCAAGAATGCTGTTGAACAACTCGAGAGACAAAATCCGTTGTCCTCACTCCATGGCACCCGGTCCAGGGCAACTGCAATAGTCATACCTCAAGCAAGTCGCACTCCTGGAGGCCATCACCGACAACAATAGTTGGAGGAGTAAAATCAAAGAAACCAGGAGGATCAAGAAGTTGCAAGTAACCATCGACCCAGGGCAAACCAAGCCCCTGGGCCTCACCCAAATCGCAACAACAACAACCGCGGGCGCAACAGGGAGGAAGTAGCCGATTCCATAGTGGACGCATGGGACATCATCAACGCAAGACGCAGATCGCAGCTCGCAGACAACTCCGACCGCTTCCAAGCCCTTAGCAGAGTCTTCGACAACGCCGAGTCCCCGAAGGATTTCAAGCCCACGAACATCCAAAAGTACGATGGTAAGCAAGACCCTGCCTAATGGTTGTGTTTATATTCGACCGCTGTTAGTGTTGCAGGGGGAGACACCAACACCAAGGTCCTCTACTTCCCGATGGCCCTGGAGCCTGCACCCCTCACGTGGCTCGAAAGCTTGGCGTGCGAGTCGATACACTCGTGGGATGACCTCAAGAAGGCCTTCATAGACAACTTTCAAGGGTCACTACATCGAGTGGCTACTCGCCATGCCATGTCCATGTGCAAGCAGGAGCAAGGCGAGTCGATCAGATCCTACATCAAGCGCTTCTTCGACACAAGGGCCACCATCCCCAACGTCGCCGACGACAACGTCATCGACTACTTCCAGAGCGGCATCACCGTCCAGTCTCTATACCGTGATTTTGGGCATAATCGCCCCAAAATGGTAGTGGAGCTACGAGACATGATGCAGCGCTGGGCGAACAAAGAAGAGCAAGAACGGAGCTGCTTCCCGCGTCGCAACAACGACAACAATGGGAAGCGTCACAACGACAGTGGAGGGCCCAGCAACCAGCGGGATCATGCGTGTAAACGCAAGCTAGATGACACTGTCGGCACTATGGATCGCACCCCGCGTGGTAAAAAGGGCGACAAGCCGCAGGACCAGTTCGACAAGATTCTCCACAACAAGAGATGTCCAATCCACCCCAAGAGCAACCACTCGATGTGGGAGTGTACGATCCTACGCAAATCCTTCCAGTCGGCACCTGCAGCCGCTCCTAAGAAAGAACAGGACAAAGACGACGAAGATGACAAGAAAGACCATGACGGTTTCTAGCAGCAACAAAACGTCGTCAATGTCATATTTGGAGGAGATCCTAGCTTCTCCAAGCGAGCTCAGAAGCTCCTACTCAGAGAGATCCTCTCAGTCGAGCCAGCAATTCAGAGGCCACTAAAATACAGCGAGGTCCCTATTACCTTCTCTAGGGAAGATCAATGGACCAGCTTCTCTGAACCTGGAAAGTTGCTGCTAGTACTCGATCCAGTCGTTCAGGGCTCTAAGCTTACTCGAGTACTCATCGACAGAGGAAGCGGGCTCAACCTGATCTTTGCAAGCACATTGGCAAAGATGGGCCTCAACTACATGAGTTTGCTTACTCCAAGCAAGGCCCCGTTCTACGACATCGTCCCTGGGAATTCATCTACACCAATCGGCTCGGTTACTCTCCCAGTCACATTTGGTACAGAACAGAACTTCCGGACAGAGTACATCAAATTTGAAGTAGCTGACTTCGACTCTTCCTACCATGCTATCTTGGGAAGACCTACACTAGCCAAGTTCATGGCAGTACCGCACTATGTCTACCTGCTCCTCAAGATGCCAGGCAACACAAGAGTACTTTCATTACGTGGAGACCTCCTCAAGTCCTTCGAGTGTGACAAGGAAGCAATAGATCATGCTGCCACAATCCGGGTCCCTAGCTCTGCCAGCGAAATACTTGCTGCTGCTAAGGAACTCTCACTCAAGGAGTCGATGCCTTCTAAGAAGCCAAGCCAATCATCAGTTAAACCAACTGGTGATGTGGGGACCAAGACTATCCAGCTACAAGAGGGAGACGTCTCCAAAACAGCCATCATCGGAGCAGGACTGGGCAACAAATAGGAACTCGAGCTCGTCAACTTCCTTAGGGCCAACCGAGACGTGTTCGCGTGGAAACCAGTGGATATGCCAGGAGTGCCCAAGGAGTTGATCGAGCATGCCTTGAAGGTCGACCCTAAAGCCACACCAAAAAAGCAACGGTTGTGGCGTTTCTCACCGGACAAGCGAGAGGCCATTAAGAAAGAACTGGCGAAACTACTCGCCGCAGGGTTTATCAAAGAAGTCTACCATCCTGAATGGCTGGCTAACCCTGTGCTCGTCCAGAAGAAAAAGAACAATGAGTGGAGGATGTGCGTCGACTACACCGATCTAAACAAGCACTGCCCAAAGGATCCTTTCGGGCTACCACGTATCGATCAAGTAATCGACTCGACAGCAGGATGTGTCCTGTTATCCTTCCTCGACTGCTACTCAGAGTATCATCAGATTGCCCTGAAAGATGAAGACCAAATCAAGACGGTCTTCATCACAACCTACGGGGCATACGCCTACAAGACCATGTCCTTCGGGTTGAAGAATGCTGGTGCCACCTACCAGCGTGCGATACAGCTGTGCTTCGCTGATCAGCTACATTGCAATGTTGAAGCCTATGTTGACGACGTTGTTGTCAAAACCAAGACCCAGGATCAATTCATTACTGACCTGGAAGAGACCTTCAATAGCCTCCGAAAATTCCGTTGGAAGCTCAACCCAACCAAGTGCGTCTTTGGCGTACCCTTTGGAAAACTACTCGGATTCATCGTCAGTAACTGAGGAATTGAGGCTAATCCAGAGAAGATCAATGCCATCATGGCCATGGATGCTCCAGCTACCATCAAGGACGTCCAAAAGCTTACAGGCTGCATAGCAACTTTGAATCGATTCTTGTCCAGGCTTGGCGAATAGGGTTTACCCTTCTTCAAGCTCCTAAAGCGACAAGATAAATTCGAGTGTTCTAAAGAAGCCGCGGAAGCACTCGAGAACCTTAAACATCATCTCCAGTCACCGCCAATTCTAACAGCTCCACTACCCGTCAAGGAATTACTCCTCTACATCACTGCGATTACTCATGTAGTCAGTATGACGATAATAGTCGAACGCCCGGAGGAAGGCCACGCCTACGGTGTTCAGAGACCAGTCTACTTCATCAGCAAAGTACTCTTTGAATCAAAGGTTAGATATCCATCAACTCAGAAACTTCTGTGTGGAATTCTAATCACCTCCAGGAAGCTCTGGCATTACTTCGACGAGTACAAGATCTTAGTCATAACTGACTTCCCATTGAGGGATATACTCCACAATCGGGATGCCACTGGACGAATTTCAAATTGGGCAGTTGAACTGGGAGCCTTGGAAATCAACTTCAAGCCAAGAACAGCAATCAAGTCACAGTCACTAGTCGACTTCTTAGCTGAATGGCGGGAAAATCAAATTCCAGCAGCCCAGAATGTTCCAGAGCATTGGGTGATGTATTTCGATGGCTCACTTAAGCTCGACGGAGGAGGCGCGGGAGTTCTATTTATCTCCCTCAAGGGAGAGCAATTGAAGTATGTGTTCCAAATCCTGTTCAAGGTCTCCAATAAAGAAGCTGAATACGAGGCACTGCTACATGGTCTTCGACTAGCAGTTTCTCTTGGCATCAAGCGACTACTCGTTTACGGAGATTCTCTACTCATCGTCCAACAAGTCAATAAAGAATGGGACATCAACAAGGATACAATGGATGCATACGTTGAAGAAATCAAAAAGCTCAAAAACAAGTTCTCAGGATTGGAAATCCACCACGTAGACCGAGACAACAACGTGGGAGCCGATGTCCTCTCCAAACTTGGGTCCACTCGAGCAGCTGTTCAGGATTGGAAATCCACCACATAGACCGAGACAACAACATGGGAGCCGATGTCCTCTCCAAACTTGGGTCCACTCGAGCAGCTGTTCCACCGAGAGTTTTTGTCCATGAACTTCACCACCCATCAGTCAAGGTACAAAGCCAACAAGCCACTGACACGGAGGCCTCGGCCATAGTCAGAGAAGTGCTGATGATTGAAGAAGATTGGCGGACTCAACTTATCGACTTCATCAAGGAGTTCAAGCTTCCACCACATGTCGATCCTAAAAGCGCTGAAGCTGCCCGCATCATCAGGCGTAGCAAGGGTTTTGTCCTGGTTGGCGACAACCTATACAAGTGCTCTGCTTCAGGCATCCTTATGAAGTGTGTTACCCTTGAAGAAGGCAAAGACATCCTCAGAGAAATACATGAAGGAGTTTGCGGCAATCACGCCGCATCAAGGACACTAGTCGGCAAGGCGTATAGGTCAGGTTTCTTCTGGCCAACAGCTGTTTCAGACGCAGAAGACCTTGTCAGACGATGCCCTGGCTGCCAATTTTTTGCCCAAAAGACTCACGTCCCTGCACACAACCTAATAACAATCCCTCCATCATGGCCATTCACCTGTTGGAGTTTGGACATGATCGGACCTTTAACCGTAGCTCCAGGAGGATTCAATCATGTGTTGGTAGCAGTCGACAAGTTCACCAAGTGGATCGAGTACAAGCCCATTGTCAAGATTTCATCCGACAGAGCAGTGGATTTCATCTCTAACATTATCCACCGATTCGGCTTTCCTCACACCATCATTACAGATCTTGGCTCTAATTTCACATCACAATCTTTTTGGGATTTCTATGACAACTCCTGCATCGAGGTCAAATATGCTTCAGTGGCTCATCCTCGGGCAAACGGTCAAGTTGAGCGCATCAATGGTTTAGTACTCGATGGCTTGAAGAAAAGACTCTACGACGCCAACACCAAGAAAGGTGGCAAGTGGATTCAAGAATTACCTCATGTAGTCTGGGGGCTGCGAACCCAGCCAAGCAAAGCAACTGGACAATCTCCTTTCTTTCTCACTTATGGGTCAGAGGCTATACTACCCGCTGATATCATATGGAAATCTCCAAGAGTAGAAGCCTACCAAGAAGGAGAAGCAGATGAAGCTCGACAACTCGAGCTGGATTCAGTCGAAGAAGCCAGAGTCAATGATTTAACTCAATCGGCTAGATATCTTCAAGGGATCAGACGCTATCATGACCGCAATGTCCAGCAAAGATCTTTCAATGTCGGAGATCTAGTATTACGAAGGATCCAAGACGAGACGGGACTGCACAAGTTAAATTCTAGATGGGAAGGTCCATTCATTGTAATCAAGGTTACAAGACCAGGATCATACATAATCTCTAATGCAGATGGCAATGAAGTACCGAATTCCTGGAATATTGAGCACTTGCGCAAGTTCTATCCTTGATCCAAGCAATATGGTGATGTCAGTTGATTTCTTCAATAAAGCAAGGGTCTTTACTAGTATATCGACTACATTATAGACAATTTCTCTATCTGACAGCATCACCAGTCCAGGATAGCTTACACAGTTTTCCATTAGGAAAACTACACAAGCCGCATCCTTGTCCTTAATATAAGGGCACAACCTACTCGCCTATCTCAAGAAGGTGTATGGATACCTTTACTTGTTGTCCATCTTGGGTAACTCGACGGAGTTCATCCTCACAGGTCAACTATAAGGAACTCCAGCCTTGGTGTAAAGGCAAAAGTACTCGCTCACTCGAGTATGTTATGGATACTACTACATTTTGTACATCTTGGGCAACCCGACGGGGTTCGTCCTAACAGGTCAATCTTAGCAGTTACTCCAATCTAAAAGTTAGACACCTTACTCGCTTCGCTCGAGTAATTTTTGGATATCTTTCTGGCATTTACATCTTGGATAACCCGACGGGGTTCATACCTAACAGTTCTGCCTTAAGGATTACTCCAGTCCTTGGATAAAGGATGTTGGCGCCTACCAACATCACTAGTGATGACGCCCGCAGACGCCAATTTGGGGTGGCAGTATTTCATGAACCACGAATGAATCCGCAAGCGCACGGAATACTGCTGTAGCATTTTACCCGAGAGTATACCGGGGTGTCATTTATATTTCCGCAGGGAAGGCGGTGAGTGAGAGAATGTATAGATTAGTGGGTGAACTCTATCTAGATTGGATATTCTCATGCATAAACAGGGGCAAGATAATAACGTGGTAGGAGGTAGTGTGACACACACACAAACTACCCTCTTGTATAAATAAATAAAAGAAAGATAAAAGATGCTAGGCTTGCTATATCTACACTTTCTCATTGGTTTGCTCGTCAGAGATTAAACTACACAATAGGGAGATCGCTATCGAAGTGACGGGAGGAGCCCGTACACTCCGGCGACTTTATGTACCTCCTACCCCCCATACCGAACATGAAGGATTACTAAAAGACTCGGACAGGGCTGTCACCACCTACCGGCTACCTCTACAAACCGTGGGTATAATTGACATCCAGCAACACTTAGCTAATCTAGACACCATGTCTACACTAGTAAGGTATACACTAGTGTCCCGCGCGGAGCCCCCACCCTCCGGATGGACAAACATCACACTAGAGCAATCATACGAATACTGGAGCAGTTGATAGAGTTCTAAGAACAAAAGACTAACCATCTCCAGTACAGGGCGATCATACAATGCAAGTATATTATGATAACGCAACCATGACAAGAAGCATATACTCGATAACTCAGAATATACTTCAAGCAGATATCGGTAACCATAGTCTAATTCTATTACAAACAACCGAATATTACAAGAGAGAGCTAAATATGAACCCATACCAGACTCTCGGGCAACACCGGCGACTCGATGACTCCTAGACTTCTCCTAAACTCCACTAAGCCTAAAGACTATGCAAGGAATGCAAGAGAGGAGAGGTGAGTGGTGTGTGTGTGTGTTTCATATTCTCCACCCCCCTTGTATTTATAGCAGGGAGCCACGGGGTGAAGCCAGCACAACCGATGTAGGGGACCAATGGGGAAGCGCCACATGCCCTGGTTGAGGCGGTGGGGCCCACGGGCCAGGTCGGCCGACCAGGTAGGTCGGTCGTCCTGCCCAGGCCACCAACCGCACCCAACTTCTTCTGGTGGGCTGTCTTGGGCCTCTTTGTCTGATCTACGCTGGGGTTGGCCTGTCTTGACTTATTTGAATTGGGTTCTTGCATCACTTTTGGTCCATCTGAGCCTGAATCGGTGCTCTGATAATTTCTGTGATTTTATGTCGGGCCAAAGTGTGCTTGTAACCTGCATATTAGCTTGAAAACACAACTTGCATATTCTAAAAGGTAAAGTGTGGTTTAGGGACTTTATTGGATAAGGATGCGCGTAAGAAATGCAAACTCTCATGATTTTCTGATCAAGTTGACACCTGGAAATGATCGTTAGTGAGCGTCAACAAAGGACACCTTACTCGCCTTGCTCAAGTAATTTATGGATATCTCTTCGACATTTACGTCTTGGGCAACCCGACGGGGTTCGTACCTAACAGTTTTGTCTTATGGATTACTCCAGTCCTTGGTCAGGACACACTACTCGCTTGCTCGAGTAGTTTATGGACATCTTTACATGTTTTTTCTATTTGGATAGTCCGACGGGACACATCCTAACTGAATAACTTTAAAGATTACTCCATACGAGTATTCTACTCAATTGATCGATTAGTTCATACTTATCCTACGATATCAGAACATGCTTCAGAAGACACACCAACAGGATGCAAGCTATGAACAGCGACAAAATCTTACTGAAGATCACAAGAGTTGTTACAAGCAGTTTACTCTGCCATATTCTTCAGAATTTCCTCAGCAATCACCTCTGATTCTTTACAATAGTCCCGGAATTTCTCATCAGAGCAATTGGGAGCTATTCCTTAAGCTATCGAAGCTAAATTAAGCTGAGGCAAGTAAGATTTGACAACTCCTATCATATGGGTCAGATAATTCTTGGAGGGAGCCGTCATAACATCAAAAATCTTCTTGGGAGCTTCTTCTAAGCGCTCCACCAAGGACTTGCTATTTGACGACCCCTCTTCAGAATCAATCGTCTCCACAAGGACTTGAGCTGCTTCTACCAATCGAGCGTGGTCATCTGGAGAACCTGGTGGAAGGATATTTCAATAATTATTATTGACAAAGCAAATATCAAGACAACAAACCGAGTACTCACAAGCTTGAGCAGTCTGCAATTGTTCTTGAAGCCTGAAATTTTCTTCTTGAAGCTTTGACATTTCTTCTTCAAGGGTTTTCTGATGATGCTGTTGGTTTGCCGCTTCATATCACAAAGTTTCAGATGATGCTGTTGGTTTGCTTCATAAAGCTTGTTCCGATCAGCAAAAGATTCATCCAGTCGTTTGGCAATCATGGCATTTTGTTGCTCGAGGGTTTTCCGATTATCTGCAGTCTTATACAAAGCCTGAGACTTCAGGAATGATCGATTGGCAACATCCTATGACATACAAGGCAAGACTGGTCAGATGTTAATAACTACTCTAGAAAAAGAAATAGCAGCAGAATACTCACCTTGGTATATTTGAAGCTCCATTGCATATAATCAGCAAGCTTCTTCACGTTGTCTATAGACAGCAGTGGATCATCAAAAAGTTCTTTCCCCCCAACTCCTCTTGGGTTGACTGAGGCATCGATTGAAAAGGCACTAGTCGAACGGCAGGACCTCTTGATCCTTCAGCTCCACTACTACCAGTCCCACCGGCATTGGATGCTCCTTCAGCAGCCGCAGGAGTATGATCAGGTGCTTCAGGGTTTGGCTCGTTTGA
This sequence comes from Panicum virgatum, assembly GCF_016808335.1. Lineage (NCBI taxonomy): Eukaryota > Viridiplantae > Streptophyta > Magnoliopsida > Poales > Poaceae > Panicum > Panicum virgatum. The sequence continues at coordinate 30,572,955 of NC_053148.1, read as the reverse complement.
TTTTCCAGCCGTGTCTACATTTGGCAAACCGGCAACTGGGTTCTCGATTAACCCAATTACAGGCGACTCGGGGGCTGATCGACTAGTTCCCTCTGAACTACTCGACACCCAGTTGCGGAAATCTTGAATCTGTTCCTTCTCATGCGCCGGGAGATATTGGATCCTAGCCAAGCAAGATTTTGCATAAAAAACTGAGGCAAACAGGATGAAATCAAAAGAATATCAGATCCTTACTGGCCGGCATCGAGACGAGGAACTTTTCTCTATAACAAAGATCTAGGAGTTGCCTTCCGTTTCTTACTGCCATCAGAGTCAGCATCTATAGACGTCGGAGGCATACAATACCAGGACTTATAATTTTTCTGCAAAAGAAGCAAAGAATTCGTCAGAAGATCAAAAATGTTAACTACAAGTACTCGACATGGTTTTCAAACCACATACCCTTGCATTCTCGGGAGGATTGTTTGCCCAGAAGAGCTTTGGAAGCTTCAGAGACTTGTCAAAGTTGTCGAGTACTTTGGAGCACCTCTTGACTACCTCCGACTGAACCATTGGTTCTGGAGACATTCTGGTAGGGTCTTGTGTGCCTTCATATCTGAAGGCAGGATGCTTCCGATGCTGGAGAGGCTGGACCCGACGGCTTACAAAAGAAAAGACTACATGATCACCAGTGATTCCTTTATTTTTCAAATGAGCAATGGCTTTCAGGATGCAATCAACTTGCTCGCCACCAGGTCCTTTACTCAACCAGCTCTCTTGGACTTGGGGGGCCCCAAGAATTCTTTCTGGGAGGGGAGATTCGATGTTTCCAACATGAAACCAGAATTTTTTCCACTCGACTCCTTTGCCCGATGGATCATAAGCCAAGTACTCATCTCGGGTCTCAGGACGGAGTACTAATTCACAACCCCCGACAACGGCGGGTTTGGTGGAATTTGGAACGGGGACAAGGGTGAAAAAGTGTTGGAAAAGGTGAAAATGCGGAAGAATGCCTAGGAATGCTTCGCAGAAATGGGTAAAAATGGAAAGATGCAAAATGGAATGAGGAGTCAGATGATGCAGTTGGATTCCCCAAAACTACAGAAGAGCATAGAAAAATTCCGATACGGGAAGCGCAAGACCACATTCCACGAAGTCACGGAATACAACGGTCTCGAGGGTACCTTCCATGGGGTAATCCTCTCCTTCCCCTGCACGCCATTGGATCACACCTTGAGCCTAGAGGCGACCCAAATTCTCCAATTCCTGCACTGCTGCTTCAGATATTTTGCTCTTGTTCCAACCGGTTGACATATTGGCAACGGATTCCTCTTCAACCTTGGATTTATTCTTCTTGGGAGCCATCTCAAAGTCACGAGTTTTGACTCGGGGGCTATGAGAGGGGCTATGAATCTCACTGAGAAGGGACAAGTGTGAATCTAAGTTTGATGGCGGCCAGGAGTTCAAGGGGTAAAACCCTCAGAAGTTTTTAGACGGCTTTATATGGAATCTGGTGGCAATTCCGTGAATATTTGGAATATCAACGGATTCTTTCCTTTTCAGGAAAGTTTCCATTTTGCCATGAGTTTACTTTGATTCTTAAATCTAAATGGAGAGATTTAAATTCAAGACTCGGGGGCTGCGGAATATATGTATTAGAGATTTATGTTTCAATTTTTTTGGGAAATAAAGAAGAGAAAAAGACTGAAGTGACCCTCAGCCTGATTCTGCGATTCAACCTAAGGCTCGGGGGCTACTCCATATGGAACGCGAGTACTTCGCGCACCATGTAACCCTGTCCCCCCGGATATATAAGGGCGGGAAGGGACCGCCTCAAAACACATCAACACCTAAGGCAATACAAACCACCACACAGGACGTAGGGTATTACACAACTCGCGGCCCGAACCTGTTTAAATCTTTGTGTTCCTTGTACCATCGAGTTCCAGAGCAGTCGATCCCTACCTACAAACCTTACTGCTAAGGGTATTCCTGAGTAGGCTTGGCGGTAAACACCGACAACCTAAGCATAGTATGGAGATGAATTGAGTGTTTTAATTCTATAAGACTCAGCAAAATCAAGTACCTCCTTTGATATAAATGATGAACCTTGATCCATCGTCAAAGTTTGAGGAATACCGGCCTCAAAAATAAAAGTTTGAGGAATACCGAATCTATGAATAATGTGATCTGTAGTAAACTCAATCACATCTCTATGTGTTATATTATTCAAAGGAACTGTTTCGGTCCATTTAGTAAAATAATCTGTAGCAACTAACACGAAGCGATGTCCCTTTGAAGGAGGATTAATCTGTCCAATGAAACCCAACCCCAATCTCGGAACGGCCATGGTTTGATAATAAGATGCAATAATGCAGCAGGCACCAACTGTATATCACCGAATTGCTGACATTCTTCACATCCCTTGTAATATCTAAAACAATATGCCATCATGCTTGGTCGATAAAAATCGGCTCTCCTAAGCAACCACTTCATTTTAGGAGTCAATTAATTTGTACCACATATGCGTTCATGAACTTCTCCCATAACAACACGGGCCAGATCCGAATCTAAACACTTGAGAAGTAAATCTTCGGCGGTTCGACAATAAAGCTCATCGTCAACCAAAATATATTTAAATGATAAACATGATAAGGACATCACCATGCTGGACACACTCAAGCTGGCCTCATCACTAAGCTACAAGTCGTTGCCAACTTGGACCGCGCGTTCGATTCAGATTCAACCGACAGCCCTGCACTCAAACGACGATATCTCCCTCATGTAGCTTTTACTTCTAGTTTATTGTCCTTCTAGAAGAATCCCAAGGTGAACTCTGCGATTTTTAAGCAGGTCGCTCGAACATTGTCTGATTTTTTTTAAGAGACTCGATCTTATGTATCATACTATACTAGACTAGACTATACTAGAACTAGAAATTGTATCAACGAGAAATACAATACTATACTAGAAATTTCATCAACGGGAAATACAATACTATAACCAGTACCTTGCCTAAGCGCCCTCCCAAGATTGGACTCGAGGGAGGGTAAGACCGGAATGATAGTGGAGGCCACTAGAGCCCCGGAGGGACAAGCTAGTAGGTTGATTTATCGAGGGAAACCTGACGACGAGATGCTTCTTTTGGTTCTAGTCCCAGCTCCAAAAGATTTGTGGATCATTCTATATGTCCTTGACAAGGTGTTGTGTTTCCTATTTTGGGCCGAGCAGGCCTTTGTATCGTGTCAGGCCATAAGCCCAAGTAGCCACCGCCACTTAGGGTTTGGGTTTTGTTTAGTGCTTGTTTTCCATTGAGAAAGAGTCATCTTCATTGTAACAGTAACATCGAGTTCTTTTGCTGTGAATCAGAGCCGTTGTTCTTGTTCTTCACCACTGTGACAATTAGTGCTTTTGTGATCAGAGTTTGAACCTCATCTTGATTTTTGTTTCATACATATCTGCAATTTCAGATTGCGTGTTTACCCTTTCTTACTTGTGTTCTTCGATTCGCTTGCAGGAAAAGCATTTTTGGCGAGGTCAATCGAGTTGTGCTTTGTTGATAACCAACGAAGCAGCGGTGTAACAGTTGTAGGACTTCGAATCGTGTCTGATTAGAAGCCGGATCACCAACATCGAGGTTCCACCAATCAAATTTACCCCTACCTCTCAGAAGATCAGGCCAGCCCTAAATCAAAATGCCGGATATTTCTCTCTGCACCACGACCAGGATCCCACAAATATGTTATGATAGGCACCCTCCAATCCTCAATTTCGGCCTCAATCTTTTGATCAGAATTATTAGCCGAATTGCTATTATCAGCATTCTCAGCGGTCAGACCGGTCTGGGTGGTCAGACCGGTCTCTATGATCGGTTGGACCGGTTGGTCTCGGCTTTGCTCGCATCGGGCTTTCTAATATTGAAATATTTTTTCAGAACATTGTAGCCAGATGCTTGATAATCTAGAGTGTTAGTCTTTCCATTCTTTTCCCTTGGAATGTGTCGAATCACAAACTCATCAAAGCAAGAGATGATATGAAGACATCAAAGATCCACTAGAACATTGGCATACCTTGTATACTTGCTTCACCACCAAAAGCGAATCACCAAAGGCTTCAACATGTTTCACGCCCAAGGATTACAAAAATTACATGCCAAAAAGAAGTGCCTCATATTCGACTTGATTATTAGTACATCCCTTTTCCAATCGGTTTGAGAATTCAAAAATAGCACCACTTTGGGAGATAAAGACATTACAAATACCAGCTCCTCTCCCATCATCACAAATCGATCCATCAAAATATAGCTTTCATGGTGTGCAAGTAATATAGCTGACTTCTAAACTATGCTCATCATTGATCCAATGTTCAATAATAAAATCTGCTACAATTTGACCTCTCATTGATTTTAAAGACTCATCGGCCAAATCATATTGAACAAGCGCTTAAGCCCACTTGCCGATTCTCCCACTCAAAATTGGCTTTTGTGACATATGCTTAATAATATCGACTTGATAAGTAACTATGCAAGTAATAGATAATAAATAATGCCTCAACTTGGTACAAGAATAGTACAAAGCTAAGCACAACTTCTCAATGAAAGTATACCTCATTTCTGCATCAATAAGATGTCGACTCACATACTCCCTCCGTCCTGAACTATAAGGAATTCTAACATTCATGGAGAGTCAAAGGTTTTCAAGTTTGACCAAATTTGTACAATAAAGTAATAACATTTATGATATCAAATGTGTACCATTAGATTCTCCATTAAATATGTTTTTTATAATATATGTTTGGTGCCATAAGTTTTTATGATTCTCTCTAAAAATTTGGTTAAACTTGAAAAACTTTGACTCAACAGAATGTTGAAATGCCTTATATTTCAAGACAAAGGGAGTAAGTAATGATATACTCCTTTCCTTCGGTCTCTTGAGTCAAAAAAACACCAATAATCTTGTCTTTAGCAGCCCCATAAAGCCTAAAAAGAACCCCTCTCCTAGGCGCCTTAAGCACATGTAGTGAAGACAAATAATTCTTGATTTTCTCAAATGTCTCTGTTGTTCTGCCGCCAAGTAAATTCTGCCTTATTCTTTAATCGAAGAACTGGAGTAAAAGCATCAATCTTCCCAGACAAGTTATATATAAATGTTCTCAAGAATTTTATCTTGCCCAAGAACTTTTGCAAATATTTCTTGCAAGTAGGAGCCTCCACATGCTTCAAGGCTTCAACTCGCTTCAGATTAATCTCTATGTCTTTCTCATGAATAATGAAATCCAAGAATTTCCCGTCGAACACTCCAAAGGAACATTTGAGCGGATTCATCTTCAAACCGTTTCGACGCATCCTCTCAAGAGCAAACCTTAAATCAGCAAAGTGATTGCCAAATCCGGCCGATTTAATCATAATATCATCGATATAAACTTCCAATATAACACCAAGTAAGTCATGGAAAATTTAATTCATAGCTCTATGATAGTAGCACCGGCATTCTTCAAACCAAATGTCATAACCACCCACTCAAACAAACCAACAAAACCTGGACATCTAAAAGTCGTTTTAGACATATCCTCTTCGGCCATAAATATTTGATTGTAGCCCGCATTACCATCAAGAAAACTGATCACACGATGCCCCGAAGCTTCATTGATTAACATGTCGGCTATAGGCATAGGGTATTCGTTTTTAGGTGTAGCTTTGTTGAGATCTCTAAAATCAATGCAAACTCTAATCTTGCTCGAATCTTTCTTTTTCAACGGGCAGAATATTAGAGATCCACTCCGCATAACGATAAGACCAAATAAATCCAGCATATAATAAACAATTAATTTCTTCTTTTATTTGGGCATATATAACATGATTAAATCGCCTATCAGTTTGCTTATAAGGTTTAAAACAAGCCTTAATCGGCAGCCGATGCTCAACCAAATCATGACTCAAATCAGGAATTTCATAATATACCCAGTCAAAGCAATCAACATATTTTAATAACTTGTTGACACCAATTTTGGCACGTGTCAAGAAAGAGTGTTGCAAAGGAGAAAAGGTTCTACACCGTACGATCGGTGGATTTAGATGGGTGATCGTGTGCCATGGTCGAAAGTCTTGCTGATCGAAGAGGAGGAAGTTGACCAAACATTTTGGCTTCGGTTTGGCAAGAATTATCTTATTTTTAGAAGTAGTTTTTATTCCCTATAATAGATCATGTCTTGCTGTGATCGGCCAGGATTGTGTTGGCATGGGGTATAAATATGAACCCCCGGCCATTGTAACAGATTGATACACATCCAACAAACAAAACTTTACTACTTGCAATTTACTTTTTCGTCGGCGACTTCGCCATCTTTTTTCTTTCTGCGAGTTCTTTCAAGCTGATCAAGGTCGTCTCACATTTGAGCGACTTGATTTGCTGGTAAGTTTTCGTTAACCGAGTAAATCTGAGCATTAGCTTCCGGGCGCATCGCTGTCGCTTCATTCAGATCAATTCAAAATTTATCAAATTTATCTAAGCTTTGATCTCTGGGCACATCGCTGTTTTCTCGTTTAGATTAATTCACCAATTACCCGCTTAGTGATATGTTCAATCGGCTGTAAGCTCCTTGTTTATCACGATAAACCTTGTAAAGCCGATTAGATTGAATCATAAGCTTAGCTTTGTCCAGATCCATATATTCGTGGGTTTGTACATTGTTACCTGGCACGTGTCGGCTTTTAGACCTAGCCGTCTAGTTGCTCATCGGCATCGGCAGCTCATTGCCGATCCGTAGTAGATCGCTTTTATTACACGCTCATCTTACACGATCTTTTGTCGCCATCTGTATCGGCAGAGCCTTGCCGATACCCCGCGTAAGAGTGATTCGGAAATCCAGCCGATACACTCTTGAATTTGACGGTTTATTATTTCCTTGTCAATTTATAGGTCAAATTGACTGGCACGCTTGGTCTGTACTCTGAGGCTTGGTGAACGGTGCCCTCAGATTCCAGTGTGTTGATTTTGCGTCAACACATCTTTTGGCACGCCTGGTGGGACACGGAACATCAAGATGTCAGAGAAGGCAGAGATCTCGGGAAACAATCAGATCCTGATTGATAAAGAGAAGTTGAAGGAAGAACACAAGGCAGAACTTAAAGCTCTCACAGATGCTTTTGAGCAACAGTGCCTTTTGTCCTTCAGCACCAACAGAAGTGGAGAGGTAGTCAAAAAGTTCAATTTTCCCACTTTTGTACCATATGAAGAGTCACAGAAGGAGAACAGGATGATTCATCAGATGATCTGTGCTCAAGACGCTACAAGATAAAGGGACACCTGGCTTTATGGGACCAGCTTATTATCAAGGTAGTCAGATGGTCTTCTCTCCTATTGGATCGGCTCATGGGATATCACAGATCCATCCTCAAGTTCCGGCTGATGAGGGTGTCATAGATGCACAGCCGATCAGTACTGTAGCGTCACCTCAGATCCCTCCTGTGTATACCAACTCTACACCGATGGCCACATATGCACAGGGGAACTTCATGTCAGGATACCCAGTTGGTTGGAATCCAACTACTGCACTTGGTATGCCTCCGAAATTCAAGATTCCATCTCCATCAAAGCAGCCAAGTACATCGGCTTCTCAGCCGATGAACCAGCAAGAAAATGTGTCGGCTCCACAGCCAACTCAGCCTCAAGACATCGCACCAGCATCACAACCACCGGTTACACCTGCATCAGTGCCTTCGCCAGCAAGTCCAAGCCACGTGTCGGCCCCATGGCCGACACCTCAACAACAGTATCTGGCGATGATGTTGCAACCCAAATGTCCAACAGAAGTTCTGACAAACAGACTCCCACATGCCAACGGAGTCACATGGGTTTTCCAAGATCTTGCGACTGGTATGTTGCGCCATGTGGATGTGCCTAATATACCTAGCTTTGCACACCATCAGTCTGGTCAGGGGGCAACATAGAGCAGTCCAAGCAATGAGATGGTGGTGTACCAATCACCATCTAATCAACCTCCTCAGCAAGCTACACAGACCGCATCGGCTACTCAACCGATGAGCTCACCAAATGTCTAGCCAGCATCGGCAACTTTGCCGTTGATTCCATCAGCACCATAGGCAGCATCGGCTGATGGTCAACAGATCGATTGGACATCCAAGATTGCTGAGGTTATGAGAGATCAATTTGGTTTGAAGCCAAAGCAGCAGAATCTGATGTACAAAACTCCATATCCAGCTGCTTATGATCAACTGTCATTGCCCCACAAGTACAAGCTTCCAGATTTCACCAAGTTTTCTGGACAGGGGGAAGTCTCCACAGTGGAACATATTAACAGATTCATTGTGCAGTGTGGAGAGGCAGCTCAACACGATGCATTAAAAGTGTGTTTGTTCTCCATGTCCTTGTCTAGATCGGCCTTCACATGGTTCACTACATTGCCAGCCAATTCCATCATATACTGGGCCGATCTAGAGAAACAGTTCCACCAGTTCTTATACTCTGGTGTAGAGGAGATGAAGTTGACCGATTTGACTAACCTGAGGCAAAGAAATGATGAATCGGTCGCTACCTTCATCCAGAGGTTCAGAGATGTCAAGAACCGGTGCTTTAGTCTGGTTTTGTCTGATCAACAGCTAGCAGAGGTTGCCTTCCAAGGACTCCTGCCACACATCAAGGAGAAGTATGCTTCTCAGGAGTTCTACAACATCAGTCAGATGGCTAACATGATGACAGGAGAGGTAAGACCATATGAACAGAAGAGGAGCAACTTCCAGAAAAAGGTTAACTTCGTTGACTACTCAGATTCTTCTGATTTAGATGATGATCAGATGGTGGGATCGGCTGAATGGGTTCAGAACAATAAGAAGCCGATCTCATGTCCAAGGTAACAAAGAACCCGAGAAGTATGGGTTCGATATTACCAAAGCTGACAAGATCTTCGACCTGTTGCTGTCAGAGAGACAAATTAAGTTGAAGCCATACCATAAGATCCCGACAGATCAGGAATTGAAGAATATCAAGTATTACAAGTGACACAATGCAACATCTCATGATACCAATGAGTGCAAGGTATTCCGTTAGCAGATACAATCGGCTATAGAGCAAGGTAGGCTCAAGTTTGAGACACCTAAAAAGCCAATGAAGATTGAAGGGCATCCGTTTCCAGCAAATATGGTAGATGTTGGAAAGAAGGGTAATGCTTTACAAACCAAGATGCTCACATCACAATCAGCAAAGGAGTCTGGTGCTATTGATCCCAAAGCACAGATTATGGCCGATGATGCTAAAGGCAAAGGGCCGCAACAAAGTGAAAAATCGGTGGCGCCTAAGAAGAAGGTCACGTCTCAGATGCTGTTGAACAAATTCCAGCGTGATCGAGAGAGAAGACACTACCGGGAAGAATCTGCCAGACGACGTGAGGGACATTGGAAGTGTCCTTTCTTTGTGTACTGTTGGGAAGAAGGGTTGATTCTGCCGACAGTGGATAATTGTCCAGAGTGCAATGGCTTCTATCGTGAAGACCGGTCATTCAAGAAGCCACGGTTAGACCAGAGGCCTCGAGGGCCGATCATTAGAGAGAGGAGCAATGATAGACGCATCTCTGTACATGACCGGTTGGGGGGCAGGGTTTCAGTGCATGATCGGCTGGGGGCAGGACCATGCTATGTGATCCTACAGGAGGAAGGATTTCTGCCGATGAGTGAGTTGAACAAGCTGCTGCTGCTCATATTCCCGATGAGTACCCACACCGCAGAGATCCAAAAAAAGTGCCTATTTATGACAACATTGAGCGTCAGACAGAGGCCCTGGAAGAAGAGGAAAGAAGAGAGGCTCGTAGGAGCGGAGTCAGATCTGAAGTTTGGAGTGTCAAGCCAAAGGCCGATGAAGGACAACAATCAAAGTCATCGGCTACATCTGTCAATGTATCCTCCATGCTTCTACCGATCCAAGCAGTCGGTTCTCCAAACCATTCCTAATGGATGAGTTCTTAGAAGATGAGGGGAAGTTGGGGCATGGATTCACGTCGGCCGATGCATTGGAAGAAGTAGACATTGGAGATGGAGATAGGCCAAGGCCGACGTTTACTAGTGCTAAGCTAGACCCTGAGTATAAACAAGAGTTGGTAAAGCTATTAAAAGAATACAAAGATTGTTTTGCTTGGGAGTATTATGAGATGCTAGGCTTGGATCGGTCTATTGTTGAACATCGTTTGCATATCAAGCCTGGATATCGGCCACATCAGCAAGGGTCAAGACGGTGCAATCCTAAAATTTTACCAGATATAAAGGCCGAGATCACAAAGTTGATAGAAGCAAAATTCATCAGGTAATGCAGATATGCTAAGTGGATATCCAATGTGGTTCCTGTGTATAAGAAGAATGGGAAGCTACGTGTATGCATTGACTTCAGGAATCTCAATAAAGCTACGCCGATGGATAGTTATCCAATGCCAGTTGCCGATATGTTGGTGGATGCTGCTATAGGGCATAAGGTGATCAGCTTCATGGATGGGAATGCTGGATACAATCAAATATTCATGGCTGAGGAAGATATTCATAAAACTGCATTTAGATATCCAGGGCATGTTGGTTTGTTCGAGTGGATTGTCATGACCTTTGGTTTGGAGAACGCAGGGGCAACATACCAAAGGGCTACGAATTACATCTTCCATGAAATCATCGGCAAGATTGTTGAGATTTATATTGATGATGTTGTGGTAAAATCCAAAGGGTACCAAGAGCATTTAGGCGACCTACGCAAAGCTTTAGAATGCACTAGAAGACATGGGTTGAAGATGAATCCTAACAAATGTGAATTTGGTGTGTCGCTGATCAGTTCCTAGGGTTCATGGTACATGAAAGAGGGATTGAAATTAGTCAGAAGACTATTGCAGCCATTAACAAAGTAGTGGCTCCAGAAACAAAAGTTGAACTTCAATCATTGATCGGCAAAATTAATTTTATTCGGAGATTTATTGCTAATCTATCCGGTAAAATACAACCGTTCAGTCCTTTATTGAAGTTGAAGGCCGATCATAAGTTTGTATGGGGAGAGGCACAACAAAAGGCGTTGGATGGAATCAAACAGTATCTAACATCGCCTCCTGTGTTGGTTCCACCACAAAAGCACAAGCCGTTTAGGTTATATTTATCGGCTGATGAACGTGCTATCGGATCGGCCCTTATTCAGGAGTTTGAGGGAAAAGAGTGTGTGATATATTTCGTCAGTAGAAGACTCTTGGATGCTGAAACCAGGTGTTCTCCTGTTGAAAGATTATGTCTTTGCTTATACTTTTCTTGTACCAAGCTTAGACATTATCTATTATCGGCTGAGTGTGTTGTGGTAAGCAAAGAAGATGTTATCAAATACATGCTCTCTTTACCGATTCTGAGTGGGAGAATTGGAAAATGGATTCTGGCCTTGTCTGAGTTTGATTTGAGATATGAATCGGCTAAAGCAGTTAAAGGGCAAGTCATGGCCGATTTTGTTGTTCAACATTATGGGCCAGAATTGGGAGTTGTTGATCTAGTTCCATGGACATTATTCTTTGATGGTTCATCATGTGGAGTTGGATCTGGTATTGGCATTGTCTTGGTGTCGCCTCGTGGGGGCAACATTTGAGTTGTCTTTTCCAATAGAAGCTACTGCTACCAATAATCAGGCTGAGTACCAAGCTTTGCTTAAAGGAATTCAGCTGTTACAAGAGATCGAAGCTAATGCAGTTGAGATATTTGGGGATTCCATGCTGGTGGTTAATTAGTTGATCGGCATATATGAATGTAAAGATGAAATCCTATGAGTCTATCACGAAGAATGCTGCCGATTGTTGAAAGAATTCAAGAAAGTGACCATTGAACATGTACCCAAACTTTACAATGAAGATGCCAATCGGCTGGCACAGCATGCTTTTGGTTATCGGCCGATTGAAGGTGTGATGACTTTGGAATTGCCTACTGATGATTAGAGGAAAGAAATTGTGGAGTATTTGGAAGATCCCTCCAAGAAAGTAAGCCGAAGGATCAGATTTCAGGCGACTAAATATGTGTTGCTTGAAGGAGAACTATATTATCGGACGATTGATGGAGTTTTACTTAGATGCCTCGACAAAGAAGAAGCTAAAGTTTTAATGGGAGAAATACATGAGGGTGTCTGCGGCTCGCATGAATCAGCATACAAAATGAAGTGGGTGATTAGAAGGAATGGATACTTTTGGCCAACCATGCTAGAAGATTGTAACACCCGGTTTATAAAAGGACATAAACCGAGCAATCATATACGTGCCAGGATCAAGTCACACGTATATACAACAGAATGAACAATATATCACAGCTCATATCACGTAAAAAGATATAATAAAGTGAATACGAATGTTATTTATTAATGACAAAAAGTCTGATACAGCAGAAGCGTAAAGTACATATACGAGAAACTCTCGGAAGCAGGGCACCACAGGGACGTCAACTGGGAGACGAACGCCTAGAAGTCCTCGTACTCCTGGTAGCTCCGGGTGAACTCCCTCGCGTCGGCAGGAACTGAGCAGCAGTAGAGTATCCCCAAGAGGAAAAAGAGTAGAGTAGGCAAGAGTGAGTACACAACTTGTACTCAACAAGTATAACACAAACTATGATGCTCTAAGGTTGGCTGACTCAACTGCATTAGCTTTTAAGTCTTGGCAAAATTTTATTAAAGCTATTTACTACAAGTGGATGAATTACCATAAACCCAGTTACATAGCAATTAATCAAAATTAATCATGTCACTACTGAGAACCATACCAAACCAAACCACCCGGGGAAACCTGCCTCGTCAAAGGAAGATAACCCCACTAATCAAAAGGAGGATCTGGGCCGCTCATGATCATGAGCACGGCTAGTATACCAGTTTTACACTCTGCAGAGGTTGAAAATCTTTACCCACAAGTCGTGAGCTACGCTAGTTGTTCATCACACTTTCTTAGGTGAGATGGCTAGCAAGCACACTACGAGGCCTTTACAAAGAATCTCGTTAGTACGGAGTAACCGCGAGGGTTGGATCGGCGACTAAGGAGTAACCGTGAGGGCCATAGAAGCTTACCACCCTTGCCCCGTAGGTAAGTTACTCCAAACCAAAAAGACCTAATTATTACGCCAAGACCGTCCCATTCCAGTCCTGTGGCAGCGCTGTTATCCTAGGTTGTCGCTCTATGAACCGGTCCTTATGGAGAGTGGCCAACCCAGCAGTAAGCACCGTGCTGGCCCCCTAAATCATGTTTCTAACAAAACCATTTTATAACGAGACGTGAGCCCCTCAAACGGGCCACTCCCATAATTAAGTTCCATATACCAATAATAAAATTAATTAAAAAGGACCAAGTGTGTTATAGCGCGGCACCTAGCACAACTAACCAAAATGCAACCCAAGGGATATATATAAGATAATAAAGTGGCTAGGAAAATCCTTATAGGCATACAGTATTAAAATGCAGTATGAAATTATATTAAAAGTGATAGGTGGTGTTCATGTTATACTTGCCTTCCTCAAACTGTTCCTGCTGCTCGAACTGCTCAGAAGATGGCTCCTGGTACTGGTACTGGGGCTCCTCAGATGGATCAACGTCTACTCACGAACACATGGCCAAAAACAATACACAACATAAACATACATGCAAACAATAGCAAAAACTAAGAAACAGTACAACAATACATAAAAACAGCAAACAAAACTAATCTAGAACTATTCTACGTGTTACAACGATCGCGTGGACATAAAGAACGCCAAAAACGGAGCTACAACGTGAAAACTAGAGCAAAAACAAGGTCTAGGGGCTTTTCTGCAAGAAAAACTAAATTTCTGGGGTTTTTCTGCAAAAACCAGAGACTAAAACGTAATTAAACATTAACTCTGGGGTCTAACTTGCAAAAACAGCAGGTCTGGACGGCGGGTTCAATTTCTAGAAAGCTTGGGGGGGTTTGTGCAAGATTCTGGGCCAAACTGGAATTATTTTTGAACATGAGCGGACTGCGGGTTGATTTGGCGAAAGCCCGAGGGCTCTTTAGCAAAACGGCCTAGGCGAAGCGGTATGCGCGGCTCTGATCCGTCAGATCGGGATCTCGCAGCTCAGATTTGATGGGCTTTAGATCTAATCATGGCTGTTGGTTTTGGATCGGGTGGCTGAGATGCTTTGCGCGCGGGAGCGGCGGCGGTAGGTCGCCGGAGCTCTGCTCCACGGCAGGGGGGGGGGTCGCCGGGGTTGGCCAAACCAGCGCCCCAGGGGTCAATCCGACCTGGCTCTGGGTCTGGGATGGACTACGAGCCAAGTATAGTTTACCTGGGGTCTTTGCAGGCCTCGGGGTGGTCCGCGGCGGCGCGTGCCGCGACGGTGGCGGTCTTGCATGGCGGGGGATCGCCGGTGAGCGCGGCCGGGGCACCTAGAGTGCGCCACAAGTGAAGGTTTCTAGCGGAAAAGGGAGGGCGGGGGCTTGGGGTGCTTACCGAGGCTCGGGTGCGAGTGGTGTAGTTGTGCAGAGACGCCGGCATTGAAGTCGAGCGACGGGTCGCGGGCGACGCTCGGGGAGGGGTCGAAGGCGTGCGTCTCCTAGCGTCTGGTCTCCATGGCTCGAGTCTTGGCGGTGCGGCGGTGGCCTAACCCTTGGTCCTGCTTCGCCACACCGCCTGGACTCGAGCTGTGGGGACCAGACGCCAGGAGACGCACGCCTTCGACCCCTCCCCGAGCGCCGCCCGCGACCCGCCGCTCGACTTCAACGTCGGCGTCTCTGCACAACTACACCACTCGCACCCGAGCCTCGGTAAGCACCCCAAGCCCCGCCCTCCCTTTTCCGCTAGAAACCTTCACTTGTGGCGCACTCTAGGTGCCCCGGCCGCGTTCGCCGGTGATCCCCCGCCACGCAGGACCGCCACCGTCGCGGCACGTGCCGCCGTGGACCACCCCGAGGCCTGCAAAGACCCCAGGTGAACTATGCATGGCTCGTAGTCCATCCCAGACCCAGACCCGGGTCGGATTGACCCCTGGGGCGCTGGTTTGGCCAACCCTGGCGACCCCCCCCCCCCCCCCCCGCCGTGGAGCAGAGCTCCGGCGACCTACCGCCGCCGCTCCCGCGCGCAAAGCATCTCAGCCACCCGATCCAAAACCAACAGCCATGATTAGATCTAAAGCCCATCAAATCTGAGCCGCGAGATCCCGATCCGACGGATCAGAGCCGCGCATACCGCTTCGCCTTGGCCATTTTGCTAAAGAGCCCTCGGGCTTTCGCCAAATCAACCCGCAGTCCTCTCATGTTCAAAAATAATTCCAGTTTGGCCCAGAATCTTGCACAAACCCCCCCAAGCCTTCTAGAAATTGAACCCGCCGTCCAGACCTGCTGTTTTTGCAAGTTAGACCCCAGAGTTAATGTTTAATTATGTTTTAGTCTCTGGTTTTTGCAGAAAAAACCCAGAAACTTAGTTTTTCTTGCAGAAAAGCCCCTAGACCTTGTTTTTGCTCTAGTTTTCACGTTGTAGCTCCGTTTTAGGCGTTCTTTATGTCCACACGATCGTTGTAACACGTAGAATAGTTCTAGATTAGTTTTGTTTGCTATTTTTATGTATTGTTGTACTGTTTCTTAGTTTTTGCTATTATTTGCATGTATGTTTATGTTGTGTATTGTTTTTGGCCATGTGTTCGTGAGTAGACGTTGATCCATCTGAGGAGCCCCAGTACCAGTACCAGGAGCCATCTTCTGAGCAGTTCGAGCAGTAGGAACAGTTTGAGGAAGGCAAGTATAACATGAACACCACCTATCACTTTTAATATAATTTCATACTGCATTTTAATATTGTATGCCTATAAGGATTTTCCTAGCCACTTTATTATCTTATATATATATCCCTTGGGTTGCATTTTGGTTAGTTGTGCTAGGTGCCGCGCTATAACACACTTGGTCCTTTGTAATTAATTTGATTATTGGTATATGCAACTTAATTCTGGGAGTGGCCCATTTGAGGGGCTCACGTCTCGTTATAAAATGGTTTTGTTAGAAACATGGTTTAGGGGGCCAGCACGGTGCTTACTGCTAGGTTGGCCACTCTCCATAAGGACCGGTTCATAGAGCGACAACCTGTGATAACAGCGCTGCCACAGGACTGGAATGGGACGGTCTTGGCGTAATAATTAGGTCTTTTTGGTTTGGAGTAACTTACCTGCGGGGCAAGGGTGGTAAGCTTCTATGGCCCTCGCGGTTACTCCTTAGTCGCCGATCCAACCCTCGCAGTTACTCCGTACTAACGAGATTCTTTGTAAAGGCCTCGTAGTGTGCTTGCTAGCCATCTCACCTAAGGAAGTGTGATGAACAACTAGCGTAGCTCACGACTTGTGGGTAAAGATGTTCAACCTCTGCAGAGTGTAAAACTGGTATACTAGCCGTGCTCATGGTCATGAGCGGCCCAGATCCTCCTTTTGATTAGTGGGGTTATCTTCCTTTGACGAGGCAGGTTTCCCCGGGTGGTTTGGTTTGGTATGGTTCTCAGTAGTGACATGATTAATTTTGATTAATTGCTATGTAACTGGGTTTATGGTAATTCATCCACTTGTAGTAAATAGCTTTAATAAAATTTTGCCAAGACTTAAAAGCTAATGCAGTTGAGTCAGCCAACCTTAGAGCCTCATAGTTTGTGTTATACTTGTTGAGTATAAGTTGTGTACTCACTCTTGTCTACTCTACTCTTTTTCCTCTTGGGGATACTCTACTGCTGCTCAGTTCCTGCCGACGCGAGGGAGTTCACCCGGAGCTACCAGGAGTACGAGGACTTCTAGGCGTTCGTCTCCCAGTTGACGTCCCTGTGGCGCCCTGCTTCCGAGAGTTTCTCGTATATGTACTTTACGCTTCCGCTGTATCAGACTTTTTGTCATTAATAAATAACATTCGTATTCACTTTATTATATCTTTTTACGTGATATGAGCTGTGATATATTATTCATTCTGTTGTCTATACGTGTGACTTGATCCTGGCACGTATATGATTGCTCGGTTTATGTCCTTTTATAAATCGGGTGTTACAGAATGGTATCAGAGCCGACTCTCGCGGTTTCACGGGCACGGGCGCGTGGCGGGTCAGTGCGCGGGCATCTGGGATGCGCCGTTGGCACTGGATGCACGGACGTGGCATAGGGACCGTTGGCACTGGACGCACGGACGTGGCACATGGGCTGCTGGCACTGGACGTACGAGACGTGGACAAGAGAGGACGTTCCTGGGTTGGGATTGACGAGGACGTCGGTCTCTTAAGGGGGTGAGCATGTGACACCCCAGCCCAGGGC
Organism: Panicum virgatum; assembly: GCF_016808335.1. Taxonomy (NCBI): domain Eukaryota; kingdom Viridiplantae; phylum Streptophyta; class Magnoliopsida; order Poales; family Poaceae; genus Panicum; species Panicum virgatum. The sequence goes on along the minus strand of NC_053148.1, from coordinate 30,555,699 downwards.
TTAATAGGATTAATAGGATACTCATACCAACAAGTTGCAACTTCTTTTCCGGAAGCCGATCTCCAAAGAACTCCGAGGTTAAGCGTGCTTGGCCCGGAGAAATTTTGGGATGGGTGACCGACCGAGAAGTTCTTCCCGGGTGCGCACGAGTGAGGACAAAGTGTGCAGAAAAGACTGGTGTTGGTCTGTGAGGACAGTCTATGTCCTAGAAAGCAGCCAGATGTAAGCGGGCCCGGCCTCGGGGAGGCGGGACGTTACAAAGATTGCTTCACTTATTACAAGGGTTGTCAAGGGTGTCAGAAATTTGGAAATGTGCAAAGAGCACCGGCATCGGCTATGAATCCTATTATTAAGCCGTGGACATTTAGAGGATGGAGAATTGATTTGATTGGACAGATTTATCCACCATCCAGCAAGAATCACAAGTTCATACTGGTAGCGACAGATTACTTCACCAAGTGGGTTGAAGCGATTCGTTTGAAGACAGTAACATCCAAGGAGATGATTGAATTTGTGAAGGAACATATTGTTTATCGGTTTGCCACTCCGCAAACTATTACGACCGATCAAGGCAGTATGTTTATTTCAAAGGAGTTTGGAGAGTTTGCTGCAAGTATGGGAATTAAATTGTTAAATTCTTCTCCATATTATGCTCAAGCCAATGGTCAGGCAGAAGCTTCCAATAAAGGAATCATCAAGTTGATTAAGAGGAAAATTGAGGAACAGCCAAAGAGGTGGCATACAACTCTTGATGAAGCTTTGTGGGCCTACAGGATGTCTTGCCATGGGGCTACTAATGTGTCTCTGTATCAGCTAGTCTATGGACATGAAGTTGTACTGCCTTGGGAGACTAGACTTGGTTCCAGACGGGTTACGTTTCAAGATCAGTTAACAGCCGATGATTATACTGCATTGATGAAGGATGAGTTGGAAGACTTGGCTGGACATCGACTGAATGCTCTCATCAACATCGAGGCTAATAAAGCTAGAGTGGGTCGATGGTATGATAAGAAGGTCAAAGTCAAATCTTTTGACGAGGGAGATTTAGTTTGGAAGCTAGTCCTGCCAATAGGAACTAAAGATCCCAAGTTCGGCAAATGGTCTCCAACATGGGAAGGGACGTATAAGATTAGCAGTTGTGTTCCGGGGAACGCATATATTCTGGAAACTTTGAAAGGAGAAGAATTTTTCAGCGCACTTAATGGCAAATATTTGAAGAAATATTACCCAAGTGTTTGGGTAGATGCGTAGCTGATTACGTGAAAAGATCCGTTGAGTTCAGAATAGCCGATACAGAAGGTGTATCGCCTTTAGCGCGAAAATAAAGGAGAAATTTGATCGTATCGTGATGCATTCAAGTGTTTTTGTGGCCGATATACATATATCGCCCTTAGATTAAAAAATGTCTAATCCAAAAACGTGTGATTTGGATTTGACTTGGCTTTTCTGGTTGATTCCTGGATGTTAGTGTGTTCAGTGCGATTATCAGACAGAAATCAATGCAGAGCATAATAAAGATAGAAGACAAGAGCCAACGGGGAAGCCAGTTCATTAATTATATTTACCAAAAAGCCAGAATAGGCTGTTACATGCTACAATCTAATCTGACTCTTCCCCGAAGATATTGCTAATGACCCCCTCCGAGTTGACGTCACGGGCGACGGCGTTAGCGGGATAGTGGAGGTCATCAACAAGCTCTTCGAAGGCATCGCGCCGCGGCCCTGGCTCGGGGAAGATTGGCGCCCACTGCCGGTAATCCACCCCGGACATGGTGGAGATGACGGCGATGGCTCTGGCGGCGCCCTCGTGAGCCCCGTGCTCGGCGACCTCCGTGACGCGGGCCGGAATGTTCTGGAGGCGCGCGGCGACGGTGTTCCCACTCGCGTTCACCGAGTTGATGGCGACTCAGGCAGCGTCCAGGAGGGTATGGACCTGTGCCTCCAGGTCTAAGAAAGAAGGAGGGGTTAGAATGGAAGATTTGGGAAGATCGCTGAGGGAGGCGTGATTCGAGAACTTACTTGCGGCCTTGGTGTCGGTGCTGGTAAGTTGGCCGCGGACGATGACTTGTTCCGTCCATGCCCGGTTGAGGTTGCTGCGAGCCTCGTTGAGCTGGCGGAGGAGGTCGCGATTGTAGTCCTGGCTACCCACATCCAGGATCCGGAAGTTGGGGGGAGCTCCATGGTGGCGTACCTACAGAGAAGAACAGATGGTCAAAAGCAGATTAGAGATGCAACATTGGCGGAGAAGAAGACGATGTCTTACCCTAGGCGGGGACGGAGCGGCGGAGGAGCGTCGGAGGAGCCCTCGCCGATGCGCTTGTTGTTGGCCATTTGTCTTGAAGAAGGAGAGGAGGCTAGGGTTTTTGGGTCGGAAGAAGGAGAAGGCAAGGAAAGCTTTGGCCGATGAGGAGACTACAGTGCCGATGGGGCGATTTATAACCCAAGGTAGGGAAGGTGAATCGGCTGCGTGCCCCAGCATAGCCTTTTCTCTTGGGTCTAATCGAGGGACGCATGGGTAAAAAGACGGAAGTTGAATCGGCAGATTCCCGTTGTGCGGACGAGAAGATGAAGGGTTGAGGGCAAAGAAGAGATTTTCACTCGCCACCCGCACGGGAAGCGAAGCTGCAGTAAATGAAAAGACCGTTCGGCGGCATAATCATGACAAGGTTTAATTTCAAAGTAAAAAGGGCATTTTTACTCCTAAATTGGGGGGCATGTGTTGACACCAAATTTTGGCACGTGTCAAGAAAGAGTGTTGCAAAGGAGAAAAAGTTCTGCGCCGTACGATCGGTGGATTTGGATGGGTGAACGTGTGCCACGGTCGAAAGTCTTGCCGACCGAAGAGGAGGAAGTTGACCAAATATTTTGGCTTCGGTTTGGCAAGAATTATCTTATTTTTAGAAGTAGTTTTTATTCCCTATAATAGATCATGTCTTGCTGTGATCGGCCAGGATTGTGTTGGCATGGGGTATAAATATGAACCCCCGGCCATTGTAACAGATTGATACACATCCAACAAACAAAACTTTACTACTTGCAATTTACTTTCTCGTTGGCGGCTTCGCCATCTTTTTTCTTTCTGCGAGTTCTTTCAAGCTGATCAAGGACATCTCACATTCGAGCGACTTGATTTGCTGGTAAGTTTTTGTTTACCAAGTAAATCTGAGCTTTAGCTTCCGAGCGCATCGCTGTCGCTTCATTCAGATCTATTCAAAATTTATCGAATTTATCTAAGCTTTGATCTCTGGGCGCATGCCTGTTTTCTCGTTTAGATTAATTCACCAGTTACCCGGCTTAGTGATCTGTTCAATCGGTTGTAAGCACCTTGTTTATCACGATAAACCTTTTAAAGCCGATTAGATTGAATCATAAGGTTAGCTTTGTCCAGATCCATACATTCGTGGGTTTGTACATTGTTACCTGGCACATGTCGGCTTTTAGACCTAGCCGTCTAGTTGCTCATCGGCATCGGCAGCTCATTGCCGATCCGTAGTAGATCGCTTTTATTACACGCTCATCTTACACGATCTTTTGTCGCCTTCTGTATCGGCAAAGCCTTGCCGATACCCCGCGTAAGAGTGATTCGGAAATCCAGCCGATACACTCTTGAATTTGATGGTTTATTATTTCCTTGTCAATTTACAGGTCAAATTGACTGCCACGCTTGGTCTGCATTCTGAGGCATGGCGAACGGTGCCCTCAGATTCCAGTGTGCTGATTTTGCGTCAACATAACTGAATCAAATCAGCTTTATATTCAACCAATAAATTTGCATTTACAAAAGTCGGCCTAGGAATAAAACCATCTCCGATATCTACCTTTTCTAAAGGATCAGCCGACGTAAAACCTCGGCCTAACTTTTCTATATCATCAAAGTCCTAAATGGCCTCGCACATGTCGTTCATTCGCGCCCGATAGTGCTCAATCCTCTGCTGCAACCAATCTGTGCTGGACCGGGTCTGATCGGTCGGACCGGTCGGCTCTGCGTACCGATCTGAAGATGACCGACCGGACTAGTCTGAGCATCTGGTTTGACCGGTCTCGCTTGACTTGCCTACTGAACTCATTCTGATGACAACAAATAATTTAGCCGATTCTCTATCGACTTTAGAACAGTAGGTACGAATCCATCCTTGGTGCAACTGATCAATTCATAATCAGATAGATCCAAAATCGATAAACATTTAATGTCATCATGCACACCAAGAGTGTTTGAATCGGCGGTTGCAATGAAAGATGAAGTATCACCATGGACCACATCAATCTCAACGCCGATCCACTAAATAAGAATCTGGTGCAAGGTAGAAGGTACACACTGATTGGCACGAATCCAAACAAGTCCAAGTATCAAGCTAAAGTTACCTTGCACCTTGGAGACGAAGAAGGCTAGAGCAAGCATGGTCAACTCCATGGAAGCCACATTGTTAGCGCCAATGGGATCGCCTCCACCAACACTGCTGACGGTCATGTCCATCTTGATCAACTCTTCATCCATCCCTCCGAGCTACTTGTACAATGAACAGGGCATTAAATTTACAATAGCCCCACTGTCTACAAGCAAACGAGAAACCGGCTTTCAATTGATGCGCCCCCTCAAGTTGTCGGGTTCCATGATTAGGGGCACCCTAACCAGGGGACTAAATCGCCCTTAAAACGCAAAATACGGCCCACGAAGGCCTACAGTCTCCTTCCAAATCTGGAGGAAAGGAAAGGACTCAAAGAAGCACAATCCACGGCCCATGTACACAGTGCAGCCCCTCCGAGCCCCCTCGAACCCACGGGGCAATCTCCGCCTCGCTCGAGGGCCTCCCGCCGAGACCCTCGACAAGCGCCTCACGTTTCCGCTTCGCTCGAGGGTAGTGAGCCTACCCTCGGGGGAGCGGATCCTCTCCGCCTCGCTCGAGGCCTCCCCTCGACGGAAAGGACAAGCGGCCCTTCCGCTCACCCGCCCGCCGTACGGAGGCATTAAATGCCAACCACTCCGCCGCAGCTCCCGGATCAGATGACGTCAGGCCTCCACTCCGCACAGTGGCTGTGACCAGGGTCTTATCCGCCAACTCCGGTCACTGCTCAGGCCATCCCTGGCGCTGTGGCGACATTGTGGGAAGCTGCGACGCTGTGCGAGACGTGCTCGGCACTGCTCCAACTACTGTGCTGCCAAATCCCCGTACTTCCCTTATACTTTCCCCTCCACGGAACCCTCGAACGGCATGGGCACGGCCCTCGGAAGCGGCCCCGACCTTGACCAGGGTAGGACCCCCGCCTACAGGACCCTCGGAGCGCCGCCACGTCGAACGTGAGACGGTACTCTCCATAGGGACCGCCATGCCACCCGCTGGAGCTGCTAGGACGCCGGCGCGATCTCCGCAGTGCCAAGGACGACGCCCAGGACGACTGCCACGCCAGGCGCCACACCCCACAGTGTACTTTCTACAGTGCTCGACCATTGCACCCCCGCGATTTGGAGAAAAGACGATGACTTCTCCTCCCTCCTGTACATGTACACCGCCCCTCCTTGTGTCTATAAAAGGGGGAGGCGGTCACTGTCCTCTCCATCAGATCTGGGCTATTCTACGCACTTAGCAGAACTCACAAGAGCACAGACGCTCTTCTGAGCCCCGATATTGGCACTCGCCTCAATCAACTCCTCCACTAGCAAAGACCTGGGAGCTTTCCTCCCTCTCTCGCCTCACTTGTACCCCCTACTACAGGCACCTCGGTGCAAAGACAGTACAGTGCCCTCGCACACCCCTTTGCTGGATGTATGGCCCCGCGGTCGGAACCAGGATAAACCGTGCGCTCCCGTGTTGCCTCTTGTATCAACCATCTAGGATTAGGGACACGCAGCATCATCACTAGTTGGTGCCAGGCCCCCGGGGTCAGGACACCGACACATGTAAAGAGTCTTCAAATGGTTATCTGATTCCTTCGGCTTTTGGGACACAACCTCACGTGACCAAAGTCCAAATGAGCGGCATCCTCCTTCGGAATTGCATAATAGTCCTCGAAGAAGTGTACAACATTGATCTCAATGTTGCTATGCTCCGGAGATGTCTCATAGTCCACCAATTCCTCATCTTCTTGTACTGAAGGAACCACTGGTACTTCTTCACGCAAAGCCAAAACAATGCTTCGGCCCTCTTCTCAATAGCAGACTCGATCTGTCTGACTAGTTGCACCTGGCAGTCAGACCGATCGTCAGCATTGGTTGGATCGGTTGTCTGGGGTGGTTGGACCGGTCATCTGGAGCGGTTCGATCAGTCCTACTGACTGACTAGCCGGCTTGGCTCGCCACTCTATGCCCTGAGGAACCATTGGCCTGTACTTGTTGAATTACTCATCCCTAAGCTTTTTGGCCTCCTATTCCTTTTGCTCTTGACGCCGCAGCCACTGCAACCTCCTTTTCTGTGAATGGCTCAAACATGGCGGGCACCACCTAGGTTGTTGATATTTGCTTGCAGAGCTGCTGCTGCTGGCCTCGTGATCATTAGCCATGATAGGCTTCTGGGCATCAAACTTGATTGATTTGCTAAACAATGTCGGTCCTTTGCTAGCTTCCTTAACGACCACATTCACGTCACCAATTTGAGCAACATTATCGGCTGTGGTCTTCCCAGAATCCACCTGCATAGGCTGCGTTTCGTCCTTGGCACGATATTCTTGCCTCAGAGGATGAAACTGGGCCAGTCTCTGATGAGACTGGTCTGGGGCGATGCATGCTGGGGCTGCTGACACGATTGGCGTGGCCCCAATCGGTCGTGTACCGACGTTCTGGAACCTTCCCCTTGAGGATATGGTGGGTATGGCATTGGGAAACACTGCATCCAAACCCTTTATTGCTCACATGTTGGATTTGAAGAATTTGACGCTAGAGGCGCCCATGGCATGGTAGTGTATGCCCTTTGAGGCGGGAACCCAGTGACGGCATCACTCCTGCACTTGCTGGGGCCTCCCCTTAGAGAAGGAGAACCATCTTGATGTGGGGGTGATCTTGATCTCTTTTTTACCGTCTGTAAGGATCACCGGGGTGTCCGACCCTAGAGGGGGAGGGGGTGAATAGGGTCGCTAATCGCTTTTCTATCCTAGGGCTCAATCTAATTGCATAAGATAAACCTAACACGTCCTACACATGCTAGTTATGACTAAGGTTTATCTATGCTACCCTCTACTTACCCCAAAAGACTTGCAACCTATAGCCAATCCTAATCAAACTAACTAGGAAAGTAAAGGTAAGCAAGAAAGAGTAAATGCGGAAACGTAATGCGGTAAGTAAAGCGGTAAGGGAGAGGATATGCAAACTCCCGTGAAGACACCAAGACACACGATTTAACGTGGTTCGGTTAGGACACCAAAGTCCCTCCCTACGTCCACGGCCACTTGCTCACAAAGAACAAGTGGGATGCCGAGTCTCTTCGCTTGATCACCGTCTTGCCACTCCTCCAAGGCTCCCGACAAGCAAAGGCTAAGTGACGCCAAGTCACAAAGACGAGGTCACCGCCACCGTCTATCTCGAAGCGTCACCACGGCACCGTCTTCACTATCTTGGAGCTTTAACACCAAGTAGGGGCCTCCTTCCCCGCACAAAGTGTCGTTGCCACTCCACACCAAGTCGGAGGGTCACACGACGAGTACACAAGTTGCTTGCCGCAGCAAGGCTTTCTCTCAAGCTAGTTCTCTCAAGAACTAAGCCTAAACAAGCACTAAGCACTCTCACAAGTGTGCTTAAGCCTATATGATGTACAATGAAGCTCTATGGTGGTTGGAGATGATCTTTAGCTCTTGTATACTTCCTTGAACTCCAGCACTCTCAAATGACCCGGCCTTGGGGGTATATATAGGCAGCCCAAGCAAATATAGCCGTTGGAGAAAAGCTGCAAGAAAAACGCTTAACGCCGGTTAATCCGACGTACCTCCAAAGCCATCGTCGGTTTAACCGGTGTATGTAAACTGCTACTTGAAAAACTAGCCGTTAGCAATTAACCGGTGTATCGCCGGTTTAACCGATGCAATCAACCGGTGTATGTAAAATTAGCGTCGGTTTAACCGGTGATTGTAACTTCTTCACGTTCCTCCAAAAACCACCTCTCTGGACAACTGAACCGATGCAATTGACCGATGCATCGTCGGTTCAACCGGTGTATGTATTTTCATCGGTCTTCGTTTGGCAATGCACCGACGTATGCATTTTCTTCAACATCGGTTAATCCGGTGAGTGTATCTTCAGTTTCCAGCTTCTGGACAATTACACCGGCGTGTGTCTTTTCCTTAACGTCGGTTCAACCGGTGTATTGAATTTCTTCACAGTCTCTTCGATTCTTGTCCAAGTCTGGGAATGTTCATCTTAACAATCATATTAGTCCAAGTGTTGTGTATGTCATCAATCGCCAAAACATTATATTGAAATATGGCATGAGAGGCCATTTTCGCTACACCGTCCGATCTTGTTGAACGACCTTTGTGTACTTGTTAAGCAGCTGCCAAAGGTAGGTTTCTGATTTGCAAACCTTCCCTACACCTTTGGCTCATTACTTTTCCAAGTACCCACTTCCGAGCGCTCGGGCTTGAAGGTTCGTGGTCGGCCTTGGGGCGACCTGTCCGAACGATCGGTGAAACCAGTCTGACTGGTCGGTCCTGGTTAGCAGGCCGACTTGTAGTTGAAGAAGAACCCTCTTGCCCCCGAGCATGCGAGCTTTGGTAGTAATTTTTATTAACTCCTTGCCATCAGGAGCCTTTTCTAGCACCACTTTTCTGTCCATTGTCATCGGCGTTTTTAGGTCTTTCTCTCACTGATGATCACATTTTTCCCTTTAGCTACTTCGGCTTGTTCTGGCCGAATGAACACCTTCGCATTGTTCAGATCAATGATATGCACATTGGTATAAATACGGAATGATGTCTTATCAATTTTCATCTCAGAAAATACCAACCGTTCTTCGTTCATGGCCAATTGTATTTGGTGACAAGACACATTACAATCATTAGTCGCATGAGAATGAGAATTATGAAATTTATAGAGTAAATTGCACTCCAGGTCTCCAAACTTGTCCCAAAGTTCCACATAGATCCCTAAACTCTTAAATCGTGCATTTGGGTCCCTAAACTCTGTTAAGTGGTTAATCGGAGGTCCCAAACGCGCCACGTGAGCTTCCGACGTTGATGTGGCATGCCATGTGGCGCCACGCTGCACAATATTTGCAAAAAGAACCCCTACATTGACTATATTATGCTATTTGATAATTTCTCTCTCCCCTCTTCACTAATCTCTCTCTCTCCCCCCAAGATCTCGCGGTGGCCGAGCTGCCGGCACTTGCCGCACGATTGTGGGGAAGCTCGGCGGCCCCGCTGTGCGGTGACGCGGCTCACACCTCTTGCCTGCGCACCACCTCGACGCAATCGCCTCGTTTTGCTCCTGATGCAACTTGCGCATGCCGCCGCCGCACCTCGCCGAGCCTCACCCGTGGACTCATCTCCCTTGGGAAGCCGCCATGCCTCCCTAGCGGTGGCCACATCGCGCGCAGTCCCTCGCTGCCGTGAGGGAGGAGGAGAGCGGAGGAGGACGGAGTAGGGCCACGAGGGAGGAGGATGGAGTATGGAGCAAGTCGCGGCAGGGCGAAGCGAGCGAGCGCGAGGGAGGAGAGCCGCTCGCCCTCGCCTGCAAGGGCCGCTCCAGCTTCCTCTACCCGACGCGGCCATGGCCGCTAGTCTGCACGGGAGGGAGGCGCGGCAGAGGGAGCAAGGGCAACGTGGGTTCGGCCTCCGCCATAGCCGCAAGGGAGGATGGAGGGATGCTGGAGATGGAGGAAGGAGGGGTGCCGGATCGAGCTCGAGATCCCCGGTGCTAGATCTGGCCACTAGAGCGCGAGGGAGGAGGAGGGATGAGGATGCCGGTGGCCTCCGCCGCCGCGCCATGGCCTCCACTACCACCGCGCCACCGCCGCCTTGCCCGCATCTCGCACAGGCCGCCGCCGCGCGCTCCCCGGTGGCAGCCGCCGCACAGCCCTGAAAGGGAGAGAGCGAGAGTGAGTGAGGGAGTGAGTGAGAGAGGGAGGGAGCGAGAGTGTGTGAGAGAGAGAGATTGGAGCTTGTAGAGCGGGCGTGTGGCTGGCGGCAGCAGCTCCGCTCGGCCACCGCGAGATTTTGGGGGGAGATAGATTAGTGAAGAGAAGAGAGAGCCGCGAGATTATGGGGGGAGATAGATTAGTGAAGAGAAGAGAGAGAAAGAATCAAATTGCAGAAGATAATTAATGTAGGGTTCTTTTTGTAAATATTGTCCAGTGCTACGTCAGTATAGGAAGCTCATGTGGTGCGTTTGGGACCTCCGATGAACTACTTAACAGAGTTTAGGATCCAAATGCACGATTTTAGAGTTTAGGGCCGTCTCAGTGGGAGTTTTAGGGGCACTGTTACCAAAATTGGAAACTAGATAACTGTGCTAGATGAGTTTTATGGTGATAAAACTCTCCTCACATTTCATGAAACTCCAGTCTTTTTTTTGCCATGTCAGAAAAATTGATGAGATTTAATGTTACGAAACTCTCCATGAAACTGATACACGAATGTGAAACTAGGATAAATTGGGACGGAGTGCAATTTACTCAAATTTATAATATACTCGCGGTTTAACTCCTCAAGCAGCATTTTCACTCCGCGCCTCCCTGCGCCGCCGCCGCCGCCTCCCCTCCGCGCCTCCCTGCGCCGCCGCCGCCGCCTCCCCTCCGCGCCTCCCTGCGCCGCCGCCGCCGCCTCCCCTCCGCGCCTCCCTGCGCCGCCACCTCCGCACGCCGGCGGCGCCTGCGGCCAGGCCGGCGGGTCCCTGCGCCGCCGCCCCTGCACGCCTGCGGTGCCCGCAGCCAGGTCGCGGGTCCCTGCGCCGCTGCCCCCTCACGCCGGCGGCTCCCGCGGCCAGGCCGGTGGGTCCCTGCGCCGCCGCCCCTGCACGCCGGCTGAGAAGAGAGGAAGAGGGGTGGGCCGTGGAGGCCGGCGGCGCTCGTGGCCGGCGGTGCAGAGCCTCGCGGCGGCGGCGGAGCCTGCTCTCTCCTTTTCATTCCTCTCTCACCGCCGACGGGCGCTGGCCCGCTCCTCCCCCTCCCATGGCGGCGGCCTCTCCTCAAATATCGCCCACCCTCCACGCCTCTTTCCTTTGCTCTTTCGCGTTCGCCCTCCTCCGCGCCGGCCGCCTCTCCGCCGCTTCCCACATCGTCTCCTCACTCCCCGCCTCCCCTCCCTCTCGCCTCCTCCGTCGCCTCATCCCCGCCCTTGCCTCCTCAGGCCTCGCCGCCGCCGCCGTCCGCTTCCGCCCCGTTCCAGGTGACTCCCGCACCCTCAACTCGATCATCCTCTCCTACTGCAACCTCCGCTTGCTCCGCCCCGCGCTCAGCCTCCTCCGTTCCTCCTCCAGACCAGACTCGCAGGTTGCGCCTGATACCGTTAGCTACAACATCTTCCTCGCTGGCCTCTCCGAGCAGGGCCACGGCAAGCTCGCTCTGCCCTTGCTCGGCGAGATGTGCAAGCGCGGCGTGCCCTTCGATGGGGTCACCGTGAGCACGGTGGTCGTGGGGTTGTGTAGGGCCAGCCTGGAGGACGAAGCCGCGAGATTGTCTGAGATGATGGTAGGAGGCCGAGGAATCGACACCTTAGATGTGGTGGGATGGAATGCTCTCATTGATGGGTATTGTAAAGTCCAGGACATGGCCGCAGCATTGGCTGTGGCACAGAGGATGAGGACACAAGGGGTGGTGCTTGATGTCGTGGGGTATAATAGCTTAGTTGCTGGGTTTTGCCACTCCGGTGATGTTGGTGCTGCATGGGACGTAGTGGATTCAATGAAGGCGGATGGGGTGGAGCCGAATGTGGTGACATACACTGCGTTCATTGGGGAGTACTGTAAGAGGAAGGGGATTGAGGAGGCGTTCAATTTGTACGAGGGAATGGTGAGGTTGGGTGTGCTGCCGGATGTGGTCACACTTAGTGCTCTTGTCGATGGGCTCTGCAGGGATGGCCGGTTCACAGAGGCATATGCACTTTTCCGTGAGATGGACAAGATTGGAGCTGCGCCGAACCATGTGACGTACTGTACACTTATTGATTCATTAGTGAAAGCGCGGAGGGTCAGGGAATCTCTTGGTTTATTGGGAGAGATGGCTTCAAGAGGTGTGGTCATTGATCTGGTCATGTATACAGCTCTGATGGACTGTTTAGGTAAGGAAGGGAAGATTGAGGAAATGAAAGACATGCTTCAGCATGCTCTATTGGATAATCTCACTCCCAATTGTGTTACTTACACTGTACTGATTGACGCCCACTGCAGAACAGGCAACATTGATGGGGCAGAGCAGGTGCTGTTGCAAATGGAGGAGAAATCTGTTAGCCCAAATGTTGTTACATTCTCATCAATCGTCAGAGGTCTTGTCAAAATGGGATGCCTCAGTAAAGCAGCTGATTATATGAGGAAGATGAAGGACATTGGGATTGCTCCTAATGTTGTGACCTATGGAATACTTATTGATGGATTCTTCAAGTGCCAGGGGCAAGAAGCAGCTCTTGATGTGTACCATAGTATGTTGCATGATGGTGTTGAACCAAACAACTTTGTTGTTGACTCACTGGTAAATGGTCTGAGAAAGAATGGGAATATAGAGGATGCTGAAGCATTATTTAAAAGTATGGGTGAACATGGTCTGTTGCTAGACTGTGTAAATTATACCACCTTAATTGACGGGCTTTTTAAAACAGGAAACATGCCAGCTGCTTTTAAGGTTGGTCAGGAGTTGATGGAGAAAAACCTACCACCTGATGCTGTTGTCTATAATGTGTTTATCAATTCCCTTTGCATGCTTGGCAAGTTCAATGAAGCAAAATCTTTTTTGAAAGAAATGAGAAATACGGGCATAGAACCTGATCAAGCAACATATAACACTCTGATCGCTGCACAGTGCAGGGAAGGAAAGACCTCCAAAGCTCTAAAACTACTGGATGAAATGAAGCGGAGTTCTATAAAGCCTAATCTCATTACATATACTACACTTGTTGTGGGCCTTCTTGAAGCTGAGGCTGTGGAGAAGGCAAAATATTTGCTTAATGAGATGGCTTCTGCTGGATTCACTCCAACCTCTCTGACCCATCGAAGGGTGCTGCAAGCATGTTCTGAAAGCAGGAGATTGGATGTGATTTTGGAAATTCATGAATGGATGATAAATGCTGGTCTTCATGCTGACATTATTGTCTATAATACACTTGTGCATGTTTTTTGTTGTCATGGAATGACTAGGAAAGCTACAGTTGTTTTGGATGAAATGTTGGGGAGAGGAATTGCACCGGATACTATCACATTAAATGCTCTCATTCTCGGCCATTGTAAGAGTGACCATCTAGATAATGCATTTGCCATGTATGCTCAGATGCTTCGTCAAGGCCTGTCTCCAAATATAGCTACTTTCAACACACTTCTCGGTGGTCTTGAGTCCACTGGAAGAATTGGAGAAGCGGATACTGTTCTCAGTGAGATGAACAAGATGGGCCTTGAACCAAATAATCTCACCTATGATATACTAGTTTCAGGATATGCAAAGAAGAGTAATAAAGTTGAAGCACTGAGGCTGTATTGTGATATGGTGGTTAAAGGCTTTATTCCCAAAGCAAGCACATACAATTCACTGATAAATGACTTTGCCAAAGCTGGAATGATGAATCAAGCTAAAGAGCTGTTCAACGAAATGAAAACGAGAGGAGTTTTACATACATCCTCAACTTATGACATCCTTTTAAATGGATGGTCAAAGCTTAGAAATGGAACTGAAGTGAGAAAACTTTTCAAAGATATGAAAGAGATAGGATTAAAACCATCTAATGGCACTCTTAGGTTTATATCCAGAGCATTTTCAAAGCCGGGAATGACTTGGGAAGCTCGACGTTTGCTGAAGACCCTTTTTAAAGATTAAGAAAAAAAATGAAGTGTCAATATAATATCAGCCGTCCAAAATTGATCCTACTCAAATTCCCCAGCCAATGACTGAAGCATCAGTCATCATTTATGATACCCGTCAAGGTGGCCAAGCAACCGTTTCCCCGGTATGTCTTATTGCTATAGTCGTGTAAATGGTGCTTATTTTCATTCGGATATTGTTGCTGGCCAAAACTGTTCCTGCCTCTTATATATGTAAAAGGAACTTATTGATCACAGGCTGCATCTAGCGACTTTATTGTGAAGGAACTGGGAACTTTAGCCCTCATTTAATGTGGTGCACTGTGAATCAGGTAGCTTTGTTGACTAGTTATTTGTATCTCTGGTGTCTTTGTCTCTTCATTGATCTGCTGCTAATTCATGTTCTCTCAGATACCTTGTACTGGTGATCTCCACATTATTGGGCATGCCTTTAGCTCAGATGGTTCAACCTTTTGCCCTTCTTCACCCGTCTGAGGAACCCATTCAGGTATAAGTTGTCACTTGCTCCTAGAGAAACTCTGCACATCTTCAGCAAACTATGTAAATAAATAACCAAATTGATAGGTACTGTAATAAAATCAACTTTTGAATTTTTTAATACTTCGAAGCACTATCTTATTGATGATACCTGCATGTTGGTACTTTAATTGATGTAGTACACTATACTTTAACTTGATCTGGGGTAGTACACTATACTCTGCATATACTATATTTTGTTGTTCATTGCAATAATCATCAGTAGTCTTAACTTGTATATATCACTTGCAATAGAGTATTTCTGCTCTTAGCTTAGGTGATGCCAATGCCAGCAATCAATCTTAAAGGCTATATGGCTGAACCTATCTCCTTGTGAGTTGACTAAGTAATCAATCGTCAAATGTCCCTCATTTTGGCACATGCACCCAGTGCTTTGTGGCTTGTGACAAAGATCACAAAAACATGGGACTATTACTGCAATTTGTCAACTTTCATGTTGATCTCATTATCTGAGCCCTTTCTTTAAATTTGAATGCTATAATAGGTTAATAAATTAGTCCATCCAACTCCTAAACTCGCCGTTCGTTTTCTTGGTCACAACGGTTAATATCTTCCATGGTGCATAAAGTGTTGATTGCAATCCTTGTGTTAGGTAATCTGCCAACTATTTGCTTGTTTTTTATGGACTGAACTTCTAATTTCTGGTTTCTTTTAAAGTTAATTGAAAATTCAATCTTATTTTAAGGAGCTTTAATGTAGTATAAACAACAACTCCAGCAGTTCCATGAATGAAAACTCTACTGTAATTTAGTCACACTTCTATTCAGCAGAATAATCTGCTGAATAAGTTTATTTTGTTCCTAGTTTGAAGCTTAACTCATTGCTTCATACTTTACCTTGTGGACTTTGGAGAGATGGGACCCATTCGGTGTTCTCTTTGCAAAGCGTACATAAATCCTTTCATGAGATTTGTTGATCAAAGGAGGCATTTCATCTGTAAATTATCTGGTGAGGGCTTGCTGGATTGGTTTCAGTCTTATTATTAATTCATTAGTATTATGTGTCAAAGCTTAATAATATGATAGCCACCACTTACTGCTGCTTGTTAAAATTTTGCTACCTGCCTCTGATTTTAAATGACAAACATTTGACATAATGTGAACTTTCCTGTATGAAATTCTCACAAAATTCTCATAGCGTTAGTGTTATCTTTCTTGTTTGCATGTTACTTTATTATCCTTGGTGTCAGAAAGTACTTTTTAATTTTTTATTTAGCATGTTACATATACTAACTTTAACGTATAATGATCTGAAAACTCTGTAGGATTCAGAAATGATACTCCAAGGGACTACATGTGCAACTTAGGGCTTGATGGCAAGCGACGTGATGCTGATGACAGGCCTGAGTTATGTAGAGGAACAGTTGAATTTGTTGCTACAAAGGAATTTCTGGTTTGTGCTTATCTAATCCATGAAGTCCTTGTAACATCTGCATCATAGCATATGCATCAAATAGTCTGTGTAGAGCTTGTATCTTCTGTATGATGCAATCTTATTTAGATTTCTTCATGCTACTATTCGGTTCACTTAAAACTGGCAAATTTATGGAACATGGACTAGTAGGCTATTAAATAAGAGTTTCATCAGGCAGCCCAGTGTCCTTCTGTTTATATAAGTTTCTTGTTCGCCTTGATTTTTGCATATACTATTCAATGAGAACCCGTCATAATAATATTTCAGGTTCGTGACCCAATGCCTGCTGTATACTTCTTCCTTATTTATGTCTCTATGAATGCTATACAGACTGGTGCAACTGCTGCAGCTTGCAGTGCTATTGCCTAGGCTATTTCAGATCTGCCGGTAAGTTATTTGTACTGGACTCTTGTAGTCTGATTCAGTAACACATATGTGCCATTATATGTCCTTTTTTTTAATCATGAGTACCATAGCGACAAATTGAACTGCAGCACTGTCTATAATTTGATTTTTCTCCCCTTATATTGTTTTGTATGCTTTCTTGTATAAACGTAACTTATATGATGCCCGGGTGAGCATTGTAGTTTTTATGAGTCATAGTAAAGTAAATGCTTTAATTCTGACCATTTGTTGTATTATCAGTTTTGAGTATTGTTAGATAGGTCATAGTTTTATGTTGCTACTTTGGTCTCAGCTCTCTTTGTTTTATCTGTTGTTACTCTAGGAACTGAGTATCTAGTTGATTTTTGACATCTACATAATGGCACAATGACCGAAGAAGAACATGGAGTAAACATCATTGTTTGATTGTTTGACATGGTTTAAATAAAGCATCATCTACAAACGATAGTCCTCACTGCCGACAAGCCCATTTTCCCAGGAGTTCATATCCATGTATCCATATGGAGTGAACGTTATCTACAGAATGAAACCTGATTTACATCACTTACTGTTTTTTTCCTGTCTAATGTAGGAAGGTCCTTGGACAATGGTTGGTGCCACGTTTGATTCTGCTATTCACTTCTACAGTCTTAAACGTGCTCAGCAGCAGGTACTCACATTATCTTAACAGCATTGCTCTGAAGGCACACTAGACATTATATTGTAACTAGCTTTTTCTTTAAACCTGTCCTTAGCAACAGGACTTAGGCTTTGCATCGATGTGGCATTTTCTGTAGAAGCAGCCTTTTTGGAGCTGTCCTGTCAGTTCTCAATGGAATGTTATTCCCAGAACAAATGAAATTCTGCTGCGCAGGGCAACGGAGCACAGCGGCCACATTCTGATCTTTTTTTTATATGCAAATGTGGATTCAAACCCTGAAATAATGGGAATGTTAATCATCTCACCTTTCCTTTTTACTTTGCTAGTGAAAGTCTTGAATTGATCAGTAATTCTGTTTCTCCATTTGACCATATTTTAGTTTAGAATTGTATGCGTCTTTTTGCTGAACAGGTCATATATGTGTGTAGAAACAGCATTTTCGTTGTATTTTATGCCATCTCTTATCTTTTTCTTAGTACAATTTGTTTCTGCATAGATGTTAGATATCTGAGTTGTCTCAGTAACCTTCTTTCCCTTGCAGCCTTTGATGCTCATCGTTCCTGATGTTCAATTTGGCATTAATTTGCTTTGATAAACATTAGAAATAGATAAGTTGGTATTGCTACTGAAATTACCTACATCAACATTCTAAAAACATGTCTCTGTAGCTAACTTTTTATGCTTCACATCATGTTCTTGCTAAGAAAACAGGCCATATTTTGGAATTGAAGGAAGACTTAAATTGCATTGGCATCATGTTTAGATAATGATGCATGCAAATCATGTTCCTAACTATTCTGACCATACTTTATTCCATTATTTATGCACGCTCGAATTTTTTGTTTTGTTAGTTGTTCCTGTCATTTTTATATTTCCTTAATTCTGTCCTAAAAGAGATTATTTGTGGGTGCAAATTGATTCTGACAAAACTGTGATGGTGACATTTAAGCATGATGACAAGTTACAAGAAAATGCAGTATGTGGCTTCCAGGTAATAATGAGATGGAATGTATTTTCCTCTTTACTTTTTCCATGGTTGTTTGCCTATTTTATATAGATCATGTTTTTCTCATGGTAATGATACTTTGCCATGCATTTTGAGTCCTCGGGTGCTGAAGTCATTAACATCACAGGTAGTTTCGTCTTTATGTAGAAGACTAGGAATGGGGAAAGCACCTCTCACCCAATGGGGGGGGGGGTTGACCATTTATATATATAGCTAATATGCTTGGTGTACAAGGAATACAATCATGTATATAAGTCAAGCAATTACAGCTATATCTGATACCCGCCCGTAGTCTAAGCAGGATGATCCTGGACGCAAAGACTGGACCTAAAATCAGTGAACTGTATAGGTAGTCCTTTCGTCATGATGTCCGTGAACTGGTGGGAGGACGGCACATGGAGCACTCACACTTGCCCCAAGGCGACCTTCTCACGGATGAAGTGGATGTCAATCTTGATGTGCTTCGTGCGGCGGTGGTGGACATGGTTGGCTATCATATAGACAGCACTAATGTTGTTGCACTAGACGACCATCGCAGAAGGAAGCGAGATGTGGAGCTTCTGGCGAAGCCAACGGCACTCGGCGACCACGTGTGCCACTGCCACCCGCATGGTACTCGGCCTCAACACTGGAGCGAGAGACTGTGGTCTGACGCTTCAAGGACTAGGAGACCAGGTTGTCGCCAAGGAAGATGTAGAAGCCGGAGGTGTAGCGCCGGGAGTCAGGACAACTGGCCCAGTATGCGTGAGAGTACGCACTCAGGGGCTGAACTGCTCCAATGCCGATGTGGAGGCCGGAAGAGTGTGCCCTTCACGTAGCGCAGGATGCACTTGATCAACGCGAGATGTGGCTCGTGAGGGTCATGCATGAAGAGGCACACTTGCTGCACGGAGTACCCCAGGTCCGGCCGGGTGAGTGTGACGTACTGCAGGGCACTGGTGAGGCTGCGGTACTCAGAGGGGTTGGCCACGCAGCACCCTCGGAGGCCGACAGCTTGGCTCGAGTGTCAACTGGGGTCGTCGTTGAGTGACACGCGGCCATGCCGGCATGCTGCAGGAGGTCCAGCGCGTATTGTGCTGGGACAGAAATAGTCCGTCGGAGGAGCGCGTGACGGAGATGCCGAGGAAGTGGAGGTCCCCGAGATCCATCATGGCGAACTCCAAGTGGAGGCACACGGTAATGTGCTGCAGTTGGGCCGTTGAGGATGCAGTGAGGATGATGTCGTCGACGTAGAGGAGCAGGTAGGCGACACGGTCACCGTCTTTGTAAACAAAGAGGGATGTGTCGGACATCGATGCTGCAAAGCCAAGCTGACGGAGGTACGTGGCGAATCGCTGGTACCAGGCACGTGGTGCCTACTTCAGACCGTAGAGAGACTGCTGTAACAGGCAAACATGGTCAAGAGTAGCTGGGTCGACGAAACTTGGCGGCTGCTGGCAGTAGACGGTCTCTGTGAGGTGATCGTGGAGGAACGCGTTCTTGACGTCCAGCTGGTGGATCGGCCAAGAACGAGAGGCAGCGATGCTGAGGATGACTTGAATCGTTGCCGGTTTGACAACCGGGTTAAAGGTCTCGTCGTAGTCGGTGCCGTGCTGTTGGGAGAAGCCGCGGACAACCTAGCGTGTCTTATGACAGACGATCGGAGTGGTACTTATGTTTGAAGATCCAATTGCCAGAGACGACGTTGGCACTCGAGAAGGTTGAGGTACGAGGCGCCATTTGTCGTTGTCGATCAACGCCTTGAACTCATCGGCCATGTCCGCCTGCCAGTTAGGATTTGCGAGGCTGCTGCGGTAGTTCGCCGGGAGCAGCAAAATCGACGTGGAGTGTGCGGCGATCAGGCTCATTGGATGAACCGGACGAAGCGTCCCTATCTGTGTGTCACAGCGCGACGGGGCGTAGACGGCGGAGGTGGGGCTGGTGCTGGTGGAGGAGGTGGGGAAGCTGGCGGTGGTGTTGCAGCAGGCCGAGGGTGACGGCTGTACACCTGGTGGATGACCCGCCAGGCAGAACAAGTGCGGCTGCTGCAGCACCGGGGTGAGCAGGGGCGTTTGATGCTGCTGATGGCGCCGATCAGCAGTAGGTTGCAGAGGGGCTGTTACTGTAGCGCCAAGTGTTGCAGGGGTAGCAACGCCTACTATGCGCTCTGGCCTGTAGAAGATGATGGCCGAGTTGTCGAGGTCGTCGAAGGACGGTGCATGCGGTCGCTCAACATCGGCTAGTGACGGAACTCTTGTGGGGTGGGGTGCCGCTGCAACAGTGCATGGCACCGGCACGGCCTGTCCTGTAAGTAGAGAGTCGAGGCTCGACGCAGGTGTAGTATTTGCGACAGCAAAGGGAAAGCATGTCTCGTCAAAGACAACATGGCGAGATATGATGATTCGCCGAGTGGAAAGATCGAGACAGTGATACTCCTTATGTGTGGATGGGTACCCGAGAAAGACAAGTGTTGGAGCGAGGGGTGAGCTTGTGGGGTGTAGTGGCTGACAAGTTCGGATAACACAAACAACCAAAAACGCGGAGATGAGCGTAATCAGGAGCTGTGTTGTATAGGATGGTGTAGGGAACCTGGTGCTGAAGAGCGGAACATGGGCACCTATTTATAAGATATGTGGCTATAGCTAAGGCTTCGGCCCAGTAGGTGGCGGGCATGTGTGCGTGGATTAGCAGAGTGCGAGAAATATTATTTAGCATGCGGAGGGAGCGCTCGGCCTTGCCATTCTGCGGAGACGTGTAAGGGCAAGAGAGGTGTAGGCGAATGCCACGAGATGACAGAAAAGTCATCAAGGTGCATTTAACGAACTCAATGCCATTATCCGCTTGTACCGCTCTAACAGGAAGGCTGAATTGTGTTAGGACGTATGCACAAAAGTTGGTTATGTGTGAGTGGGCCTCGGACTTGTGAACGAGTGGAAACGTCCAACAAAAGTGGGTGAAGTCATATAAAATAACCAAATAGTAGCGAAAACCAGAGATGATTGCAATAGAGGATGTCCAAACGTCGCAATGAATAATCTCGAAAGGAGTGGAAGTATGTGAAGTAGACTGCGAAAACGGAAGTCGCACATGTTTCCCTAGCTGACAGGAATGGCATAGGGTATGGTCTACTTTATTACAAGAAATAGACAAAAGTTTCCGGAGCGTGTCGAGGGTTGTGGTGGCGGGGTGACCGAGGCGATGATGCCATATAGTGGAGGAGACGGCGAGGTTTGCGTGGACGGTGGGTGATGTGGCTGCAGCAGGAAGAGTGTAGAGGTCGCCGACACTATGCAGCGAAGCATCACGTGCCGAGTTGGGATATCCTTTACAGAAAAATCGAGTGCGTCAAATTCTATAGAACAATTATTGTCACGTGTGAATTGCTGAACTGAAAGGAGGTTATGCACTAGAAACAGGACAACTAGGACATTATTCAGAGTAAAATTGGATGCACTAGTGGGAATTTGGGATGTGCCAGGACATGAAACGGGGAGGTTTTGACCATTGCCTATTGTGATGAAGGGATGGGAGGGAGGTAGGCGTGTGAGAAGTATACCATCTGAAGACGCCATGTGGGTCGATCCGCCGGAGTCCATTACCCAAGGGTTTGGGTTCTGGAGCCCGAGCTAGTTGAGTGCAGCAACCAGCCCAGCCTGATCCCACTATGGGCCTGGTGTGGAGAATTGCAGGGGCGCAAAGGCTGTGTGGGCTTGTGGATTTGCGCCAACCAGGCTTGGCGCGTCGGTCCGCCACTGCTGTTGCGAGGCTGCACCATACTGGGCCGCAGTGAAGGGAGCAGGCCCATGGGAAACAGACCCACGGGCTGCTTGGACGCATCTGGCCGGCAGCCTGCGGGGGCAAAAAATGCCTGAGGGGTTCCCTGTGGAGTAGGGTTGCTGTCTTTGTCCCCGCGTTTGCCGCCGCGCTTTCCGCCGCCGCTTCCGCCTCCCTACTTCCTGCCATCGCCGCCGCGTGAGGTAGAGCCACCCTGGGAGGCACCGGCCGAGCGACACCTGCCTGGGGCTAGCCCAATGCGCCAGAAGCCGCGACGAGGGTTGTTCCCGCGGCAACCTTGTCCTGGTTTATGAGACAAAGCTCTTTCAGGACGAGCATGTCGTGGACGCGGGCGAAGGTGGGGAGGCTCGCCGTCGAGTTGGCGATGTCGTCGGCGGTGTTGATTAAGCGCTCGTTGAGGCCACCGAGCAGGGTCAGCACCAGTTGGGAGTCGGGGACCCCGTGGCCGACGTTGCGAAGGGCATCGGTGACGTTCTTCATCTTCTGGCAGTATTCGGTGATGGAGTCTACCTTGAGTCATGGAATGAAATTCGTGGCTGAGGAAGATGGCGCATCGCTCTTTGTTGGAGTGGAAGAGATTCTCGATGGCGACCCAGAGCTCCCGCGCAGACTGGTCGTCCCACTCCGTGACGAGGTCGAGAACAGAGTCGCCGGCGGAACCGTAGATCCAGGACTTCACACAGCAATCGGCCTGGTACCGGGCCGGATTGTTGGCGCGGCGTGGAGAAGAGCCATTGAATTTGCCGCACATCGATTTGAAGGAGGTCCATTTGGTGTAGGTGGAGTCGTGCAACTCTAGTGTCACCAGGACGTGTGCCTTCACGGACATCGTCGCGTACGGGTGGACGACGAAGGGTGGCGCAGCGTCAGGCGGAACGGTGCCATGGGGGCCGGTGTTGGTGGCACTAAGAGTGCTGGCACCGACGGCTGCGGCGGTGCTACCACCGGTGGAGGGGAGGGTGCCGGACATGATCGCAGCACGGTAGGAGGCACCGTGATAGGATCAGGAGGAGGCGCACGACGATGGAGTCGCCGCACGGGGGCTGTGGACACCCAAACAACTCACTTTTCGCCCATGAACCATTTGTGTTCGGCTTGGAGGGAGATCTTTCCTATCTTTCGAGATCCTCTCACCTCCTCCCATGAGGATGATTCCACTCCCTGCGGGGGCGCACCGCGAGGGAATCGCGGGTGGCTTCAAAAGGAAGGAGAGCAGCGGAAGGGGAATGTTAAGATCAGTTGATCCCAGTCTCTTGATACCATGTAGAAGACTAGGAATGGGGGAAGCACCTCTCACCCAATGAGGGGGATGACCATTTATATGTATAGACAATAGGCTTGGTATACAAGGAATACAATCATGTATAGAAGTCAAGCAATTACAGCTATATCTAACACTTTAGAATGCTTGAAATGCTTAGATTTTATCTTGAGCTGGAAAATTGTTGCAATATTGACTGAGCGTCATGTATGTCACAAGTATTAGCACTTGGTCCCCCTTTTTGGTAGGGTTTGGTAAACTGGTTACCTGTATTTATTTGCCACTTGCATGCATTTGTGCAAGGCTCGGAGCTACTATCTAACTTAGTTATGAGAACCACATTGGCCACTAGCCCAGAAATGCTGAACCAGAACTCAGGCTATGTTGGGTACCTTCTTAAGATATGTTATTGACCCATGAAAATCATCTACTTACCCAGACTAGAGAAGCATTTGCCTTTTTGATACATAATGATTTTATGTTTCAAAAATTCTCTTAGAATATCTCTTAATTGCAAAAAGAACATTAAATAAAATCCAGATCTTTTCTCAAGAAAGTTAGGTATTCTATTTGAGTGCAATATCTTCTATATACTATAAAGAATGAAAAGAACTGAAACACTTTTTATCAAGATTAATTTGGTTATACCCCTCACAACGACCCTACCTGGCAGGCATCAATCCTAGAGGACCCATGGTGGACCTATGCAAAATGAGTGATGCAAAATGATTCCACCAAAAATGAAAAGTTTTTGACACATCCCGCCATCCCCCCTACCCGCCCACCGTACCCACCTTCGTTTAAATTCCCGGCGGCGGTTATTCGCGGCAATCGCGCGTCCCGTGATCGCGGGTTTCCTTCTATAGAACTTACCATGAATATCTTCCGTGTGAGTCCTCTGGCATCGGCATCACAACAAGCTGATTTTCTTGCCGTGGTCAAACCCTAAACGCCGCGGACTCTCATCACAGCGATGGATGGACGGGATTGCCGCCAGAGGGGTGGACATGCTGCCCCGATGAGCGAGGACAGGGCCGAGGTGCTGTTGGCGCCTCGCAGAAGGTACGAGCCTCCCTGCCGAAACCACCATGGGGAGCCGATTCGATTCGATGCGCCTGATTTCCTTCAGGGCGCTTGCCAACTCGTTCCCGCGGCGGCGGCGGTGGCTGACGTGGAGGTGAAGCCATGGCCACTGAGGGTGTGGGGAGGCTCGCCCCCTCCGGTCCCGGTGGCGAGGGCCCATGCCGCTGCCACTTGCACAGGGCGTGAGATGCCAGCCTTGAGAGGATCCACCAATGTGCTTCGCAGTCACAACGACGCCGTCGACGATCCCTGCATCCACCCCTCCTGCTGGACCCCACCACCGTGCTCCACCGCCACAGCAACGCCGTCGACGGCACCTACTTCCACCCCCTCCCGCCAGACCCCACCGCCGTGCTCCACGGCCACATCGACGACACCTGCTTCAACACCCCCCCTCCCCCGTGTTTCTCTTCTACTGTACTATTTTACCTTTGTGCAAAAGGTGATCTATCTTATATAATACTTGGATGAGCTGATGCAATGTAGGAAGCTGTCTGAACTTTTGTATTATTTAATCTTCTTGCCATTATTTTCATGCAGTAACTGAAAAGGAGAATCCACAGGTTAAGCTTTGGGACATTCCAAGTGGAAGGAAGACTATAAGCTTGCCCTGATTCATAGGTAAGCTGTAGCTCACTGTCTTCATATCATTCCATCCCTGCCACCACATGCTCCATGCTTGCTTACCACATGCTTGATGAAACGCTGACAAGGATCGGTGTACGCATAGTATGATACTTTTTGTTCTTTTCACTAATAGGATTGACAAGAATGTCTAGAACATTCTGATGGAGCAGATGCAATTTTTATTTGTCAAAGGTGCGGCACTCTCGTATGGTCGAGCAGGAACAATAAGTTTACTGGTGGTGGTCTTTACGAAAAGGAAAATGGTTTCTTGTGCTCAATATGATGTTGTTTGTCATGCAATTATGCTTTTACAATGCTCATGGTCCTGAAATGAATGTAGTTCCAGCTTCAACCTAAGCACCCCGATTAGCTGGTCTGTAATAACTGCTCGTCAATGGAGCGCAGGAGCTGTTGGACCTTTTTCTGTGGTTCAGTTTCCAGAAGTCCAACAGCGGCTGCAGCTCTGGGACCTATTGGCTTTCAGGTTATGCACCATTATGATTTCATCAAAAGCTTGGCTTTCTCTCTGATTTTTAGGAGCAAGCCCACCATAGCAGGAATAAGTCAAATATCAGCTTGCGCAGGTAAGCAGCATAGGACCAACGAGGGTTTCAATTGTCAGGTATGTGGAATTTCACTTTCCTGTAACAATGTAGTAGTTTTTGCTTGCCTATTATTTTTTCTAAGTAATTCCATGGTTGATCTTTTGATGAAGAATTACTTTAATTAGGAAAGAACTTTTGATCTTTCCTGTAACATTTCGATTTTCAATAGCATAGCACTTTCAAGCTTTTAATTGTTGCTTCTATAAAATAGGTGATGCGAGTCCTCTAGCAAATCAAGGCTTGGAGGAAAGTCATTCCTTTTCAGGCATACTTAATAGTTCTTTCTTGTTTTTGCATAATGACAATTTTCAGTAATGAAACTTGGTCGATTAGTTCAACACTGATGGATCAAACTGTTTGGCAAATTTCAGGTATGATATTGATAATGCCCACCCCATTCGTTTTATCTTTCCAATGATTATTTCCTGATTCCCAAATCCTCATCCCATTTGAAAATATGTATTTACGAGTTTACTAGGTTTGAAGTGCTTCTCACACTCGACAACCTGCATTGGCGGCCTCATCTCCTCTCCCGTCGCCTTCCCTCACCGTGTCGCCACACTGGCCACCCCGAGCGGGTCTTGTGGCGCATCCTAGGTGTAGAGGGTCCTGAGTCCTTACGATCTTATCCAGCACGGGCGCCGCCCTCCTCGGACGGCAGCACCTGCCCCTCGCTCATGCCCCCTCCTCTGTGGTTCGTGTTTCTTGTGAATCTGATTTGATTTGGTTTGTTTTCTTTGAGAAATCATGGTCTGGCTTGAGCTCTAGGCTGTTCTGTTCGTGCATGCTAGAATATAAGATGATGTGACCTGAACTTTCTCTGTTGCTTTCTCCTCTAGGTTTCAGGCTCTTAGTTAGCATATGAAGTTTTGGTTTGGTCAAATTTTGTGCCTGTATTTGCAACAGCAGCAGCTTGCGTGCTTGTACTACCGATCTATTTTCAGAGTATAGTTCCTTCGTGTATGTTTTCCATCTGCATGTTCAGTGATAGTTTCTCTGACCCACAGAGCAATCATCATTGATGCTGCACCTCACTTTGAATCTAATTTACCATATGGTGTTATAAGGTTGGAGACAGTTACTTTGACATTTACCATATGCTGCACCTCTGTTTTGTAGGTACTTTTTGACAAGCTTGAAATAAGAACACCTGCCGAAATCACTGTAATTCAGTCTTACAGCCAAACATTTATACACAATCAAATGAACAGGTGCAATTCTTTACTCTTACCTCTGTATTGTTATGTGCATTGTCTTTATGCAAATCAATTGTGGTATTGTCATTGTCATGTAAAAAAAATCTACAATTCTTTTACATGCTTGATACCTGTACACAATGGCACATTCAGTTTGTGTTTCACTTAGCTCATCCCTGTACATGTATATAAAATCAGCCTCTCAGGACTGCCGTTTGATTTGTATTTAATACTGCCTTTGTAAACATTGCGTGTACAATGTATAGCGGCTCACCAGCCTAATAGGATAGTATAATTTTTTCCTTGCAACATGTATTACATCAGTGTAAGCAACCAATTACAGATCAGTATAGATCAATAGCTGTTATTGCTATGGTAGTTGCTCTTGTACAGATCAATTAACTAATTACATTATTGCTAATTTGCTATGCCAATTCATGTACAATTTGTCTCAATCTATAAATTGGGAAGCACCTTGTTATGCACTATATATTTCAAGAATAGATAGATATCTTTCTTCTGTTATGCACTTGTTAGACTTGCAGGGACATCCTTTTATTCATGATAGTCACATCCTTTTATTCACATTCTCTCTACTGTCAGGCAGTCAGTGGAGCTCGGCTCTTCAGTAGCTTTTCTTCTTTTCATTCCAGCTGTTTTGACCTGTATCGCTGCAGTGCGGCCACAATTTAGCGCTGAGCACTTCTTCTCTGCAGGTCAGCTCGACAGCTTGCGCACGGGCAGCAACAGTACATATCGAGTTCAATTTTTCTCAGGTAAGCAGTTTCCTAACCTCATTGGTTTCTGTCGGTGTCCTGACCCGGGGGTCCGGATCCCAACTAGTAAATGCTGCGTGTTTCCTCGTCCCACATGTTGATGCAGGAGGCAACACAGTAACGCACGGGTTTATTCTGGTTCCGGTCATGGGGCCGTACGTCCAGGAAGGGGGTGTGCGAGGGCACTGTATTATCTTGCACCGGAGGTGCCTGTAGTAGGGGTACAGGCAAGGCGAGAGAGGGAGGGAAGCTCTCAGGTCTCTACTAGAGGAGAAGCTGATTGAGGCAAGTGCCAATATCGAGTGCTGAGCGTTGTGCTCGTGTGAGGATGATCGCGAAAACGTCCAAGGTCACGATGGCCATCCCCCTTAAAGGGAGCCCGTCTCTTCCTTTTATAGTCATAAGGAAGGACGATGTACATGCACAGGGGATCGCGAAAGTCGTCGTCTTCCCCCCGAATCGCGGGGGTGCAGTGGTTGAATACTGTAGGAAGTACACTGTGGGGTATGGCGTCGGGCGTGGCAGTCGTCCTGGATATCGTCTTTGGTCTTGCGGAGATCGCGCCGGCGTCCTACCAGCCCCAGGAGGCGGCGTGGTCATCGCTGTGGGGTGTACAATCCTACAGATGTGGCGTGATGGCGCCCCGTGGGCCCTGCAGGTCAGGGTCTTGCGTGCTCCTGCAGTAACGGGGCACGTGGCGATCCCGGACCCCCCCTGAACGGAGTGCTGGCGCACGTACTAGGAGGTCCGGGAGACACACAGAGTTCCCGGACCCCTCGAGGGGGAGGTCCGAGACTCCGGCTGCGAGTGCTGAGCGTCCCTCCTTGAGGGGCACGTGGCGACGCCGGACCCCCTCCCGAGCAAGGGGCGGGCCCGGGGTCATACGTGTGATAGGTGGAGTCCGGTCAGCCGGAGTTGGCAAAACAGTAACGGGAACTGTGCCGAGCACGTCTCGTCCCGCGTCGCAGGCTCCACAATGCTGCCACAGCGTCCGGGATGGCGGAGCAGTGACCGGAGTTGGCGGACGGGACTCCGGTCATAGCCACTGTGGGGAATGGCGGCCTGACGCCGTCTGTCCTGGGCGCTGTGGAGTGGTTGGCATTCAATGCCCTCGTACGACGGGCGGGTGAGCGGCAGAGCCGTTTGTCCTTTACGCCGAGGGGTGGCCTCGAGCGAGGCGGAGATGAGTTGCCTGCTCGAGGGTAGGTTCGCTACCCTCGAGCGAGGCGGAGATGTTTTGCCCACTCGAGGGTAGATTCGCTACCCTCAAGCGAGGCGGAGATGCGGGGTGCAGTCGAGGGTCTCGATGGGAGCCCTCGAGCAAGGCGGAGATCGCCCCGCGGGTCCGAGAGGGGTGCGAATGGGCCGCATGTTGGGCTTCTTTGAGTCCTTTCCTTTCTTCCGGATTGGAAGGAGGCCGTGGGCCTTCGTGGGCTCAGTCGCCTAACATGTGTTTGCGTTTTTTAGGGTGATCTTAGTACCCTGATTAGGGTGTCCCTAATCGTGGTATCCGACAGTAGCCCCCGAGGGTTTGGTCGAGTCAAGGGATTCGGCCAAAGGGTATTTCGACGATTTTACCCCTTGACGTGATCGATCGGTGCTGTGCTTCCGCCGGGCGCACCTGGGTGCCGGCCTAGCGGAAGTGACAACTCATCGGTCGGGGTAGTGCGCCTGCGGAGAAAGTACTTCGAGGCGCGCACCCCTTCTTGTTTTGTTCCGGGGACAAGACGCGTCAGCGTGCTGAGCGGGCCAGGGCCACGATGGCGCCTGCTGCTCTGCGGCTGGTGCGTTTGCCACGCTGCCCAGTACCCAGGGTCTCGGCCCTGCTCCCCCTGGTCACCTTGCGGCGCGCCGTTCGAGGGCAGTCGGCCAGCGCCGATGCTGCGCCGCTCAGCATCCAAGGGCTCAGCTTTGCTTTGTCGCGTCGTGTCTCAGCACGACGACCGATGGTATCTTCGCTCGTGGAGGGCCGCGCCGTCACGGGCGGTCCTAGCCTTTGCCCTTCGACAGGCTTGAGGCTTGGCGCCCGCCGCAGCTATAAATAGGGGTCGTGAGACTCCCTTTCCTCTCCAACTTCCCTGCTCCTACTTCTAGCATCGCCTAAGTCTCGTAATGTTTTCCTTTGCCTTTCGTGACCGGCCCCCAAATGGGGTGGCTTGGCTTTTTTAGGCTTTGATGCTAGAAGAATGCTTGCGAGCGGCGGGGGAAGCCGGAGAGGGCGTGCGCACCATCCCTCAGCTTCAGTGGGACTAGCAGAAGAGCATTGGGCCCGTGGGGTCCTGCTTCTGCGATGTCCCCTAGCCTGAAGGGGGATGGAGACGCCTGACCATGGCGTTGGCGCCAGGTTTGGTGGCTATTCTTCGCATCGTCCCCCTGGCGACAAGGTTGCTCTCGGGGAGACGGTGTGGACGGTGCTGTCTGCCAGCTCGACCCCCCGCATGGTCTTCGGTGGAGGAGATGCTAGAAGAAAGCTTGCGAGGAGAGCATCCCGCTGGACCCGTGTGGTCTGGGGGCTGTTCCTCGCAATCCCTAGCAGCCTGGCCGTTGCGCCAGCCAGGGGCTCGGTGCTCGTCTTCGTCGCTCACTCCTCCCCAAGATAGGGAAAATTGCCACGCAAGTGGCAATGTGTTTGTACTTTTCGACGGCTTTAAGCCGGTAGCCTTTTGTAATCTTTGTTTGTAAAGAGCAATGAAGTCTCCTTCGCGGAGAGGACGACCGAAAGTGTATGGGTGGGTGCCACCCTTGCAGGAGATTTCGGTCCTCGAATGTGTGAAGTTTTCTTCATGGGGGCGCGTCAGCGCACCCGCGAGTGTAGCCCCCGAGGCCTTGAAGGAGTGTTTGTACTCGTCCAAGGGCTATAAATGTCGCCCTGCTTGGTTGCTTCGCTGGGGTGGCCGTCCAGTGTCTTTTTCAGCCGGCATCGACACTCTTTTAGCCGCCCTCGGCATTCTCCGTGTTGGCACAGCGGCCCAGCATCCAGCTTAACCATCAGACAGGTGTGCGTTAAGAGTGGGAGTTTTGATTAGACACATAGAACTTCACAATCGACGGTCGTCGACCCATTCGAGGGTGTGGCCTGAGCCGTAGTGTGCGAGGAGCCCCTGAGCCCCGGCCTAGTAAAGGCGTTCAGGGAACCCGGCCTAGTAAAGGCATTCTCCGTGTTGGCACAGCGGCCCAGCATCCAGCTTAACCATCAGACAGGTGTGCGTTAAGAGTGGGAGTTTTGATTAGACACATGGAACTTCACAATCGACGGTCGTCGACCCATTCGAGGGTGTGGCCTGAGCCGTAGTGTGCGAGGAGCCCCTGAGCCCCGGCCTAGTAAAGGCGTTCAGGGAACCCTCGACTTTGGTTACGACCCTCGTCGCCCTTCCGCAAGGAGGAGGTGTGAAGCGCACCATGCTACTCATGCCTGGGCCGCGAGCTTTGGCTGCTTCGGTGAGCTGTTATCGGGTAGTTCAAGTGGACGTCCGTGCCCCGTTCGATAAGGGTCGGCTCGTGGTCCGTGGACATGTCACATAAAGCGCTCGCGAAGGTTCACTAGGCGGGGCTCGGACCCATTCGATAGGGTCCGAGGGCTCGATGCTCTCCCTCGATGGGATCCCCCTGCTAGGCACCCTCGACCGGCCCTGAACACTGCGTAGGACGTCCATGCAGTCCCTGAGTCTGGTAGTGGCGCAGTTTGCGCCGTGCCAAAACCACCGCGTACAGCAGCTTTTGAATATGCGGATAGTGTGTCTTAGTTTCAGACAACACCTCGCTGATGTAGTATACCGGCCGTTGGACGGGCATAGCATGGCCCTTGTCTTGTCTTTCGACAACGACCACCGCGTTGACCACTTGGGTCGTCGCGGCTACGTACAGATAGAGGGGCTCGCCATCCGCGGGTGGCGTGAGAATGGGGGCGTGAGTGAGCGATGCCTTCAGCCTGTCGAGGGCTTCTTGAGCTTCGGGGGTCCACGTGAAGCGCTCGGTTTTCCTCAGGAGTCGATATAGGGGTAAGCCTTTCTCGCCGAGACGCGAGATGAATCGGCTAAGGGACGCTAGGCATTCCATAACCCTCTGTAGCCCCTTTAGGTCTCGGATCGGTCCCATCCGAGTGATGGCCGAGACTTTATCAGGGTTGGGTTCGATGCCCTGCTGGGAGACAATGAAGTCCAAGAGCATGTCTCGAGGGACTCCGAACACGCACTTCTTGGGGTTGAGTTTTACCCCTTTGGCCCTTAGGCACTCGAATGCGATCCTGAGATCAGCAACCAGGTCGTCTGCCTTCCTGGACTTTACAACGATGTCGTCGACATATGCCTCTACCTTCCGCCCAAGATGGTCCCCAAAAACGTGGAGCATACACCACTGGTATGTAGCTCCAGCGTTTCTGAGGCCGAAGAGCATCGTGACGTAGCAGTACATGCCGAAAGGTGTGATAAAAGAAGTTGCGAGCTGGTCGGACTATTTCATCTTGATTTGGTGGTAACCGAAGGAAGCATCAAGAAAGGATAAAAGTTCACATCCCGCAGTTGAATCTACGATTTGATCAATGCGTGACAAAAGAAAGGGAACCTTCGGACATACTTTATTTAAACTAGTGTAGTCTACGCACATCCGCCAACTCCCATTCTTTTTCTTCACTAATATAGGATTAGCTAGCCACTCGGGATGGAATACTTGATGAATCCGGCCGCCAGAAGTTTCTGCAGCTCCTCGCCGATCGCCTGGTGCTTGAGCTCATCGAAGCGTCGCAGGCACTGCTTCACCGGCTTGGAGTTGGGGCGGATATCAAGGGAGTGCTCGGCGACCTCCCTCGGTATGCCAGACATGTCCGAGGTGCTCCACGCGAAGATGTCTGCGTTGGCGCGGAGAAAGTCGACGAGCACCACTTCCTATTTGCTATCGAGGGTGGCGCTGACCTGCAACGCCTTGTCGTCAGAGCAATTCGGGTCGAGGGGCACTTTCTTGATACCCTCGGCGGGTTCGAAGCTTCCCGCGTGTCGGTGTGTGGAGTCCAAGGCCTCGCTTGCCATCTTGTCGAGGGTGGCTACGAGGGCCTCGTCCTCCGCTTGAGCCTCTGCGCGCTCAACGCACTCGACGTCGCACTCGTAAGCATGCTCGAACGAAGAGCCGACAGTGATGACACCCTTCGGACCCGGCATGTTCAGCTTGAGGTAGGTGTAGTTGGATATGGCCATGAACTTGGCGTAGCAGGGACGACCAAGGATGGCATGATAGGATCTCTGAAACCCCACCACCTCAAAGGTGAGTACTTCCTTGCGGAAGTTGGCTGCCGTGCCGAAGCAGATAGGCAGAT
The DNA here is from genome assembly GCF_016808335.1 of Panicum virgatum. Taxonomy (NCBI): domain Eukaryota; kingdom Viridiplantae; phylum Streptophyta; class Magnoliopsida; order Poales; family Poaceae; genus Panicum; species Panicum virgatum. The sequence continues at coordinate 30,523,130 of NC_053148.1, read as the reverse complement.
CGATCTGGCCGAGAGGTTGGACTCGCTTCCTCGGCGCAACACCATGAAATGACGACTTGCTAGGGCGAAGCTTGTTCAATTCAATCCCCATGAGCTCCAAGGTGTGGGCGTACATGATGTTGATGCTGCTCCCTCCGTCCATGAGCACCTTGGAGAAGCGGGTGTTGCCGATGATGGGGTCGACAACGAGCGGATACCGTCCCGGGTGCGAGACGTAGTCGGGGTGGTCCTCGCGGCCTAAGGAAATGGTGTCCTTCGACCAGTCGAGGTAGGACGGCATGACCTTGGTGACGGAGAAGACTTCCCGGCGCTCACGGTTGCGCTGCCGAGAGGTCATGTTCGTCGTTGGTCCTCCAAAGATGAAGAAGGCATTCTCCACCGGGGGGAACTCGTCATCTCCACCTTTGTCGCCAGCATCCTTTTTGTCCTCGTCGCGATGCGCGACGCGGTTGTAGGACTTCTTGAGCATTTCGCATTGCTCGAGGGTGTGGTTGACCGAGCCCTTGTGGTAAGGGCACGGTTTCTTCAGCATGTCGTCGAATAGGCCGCCTCCACCTCGAGGGGGACCTCGAGGTCCTTTGCGGTCCGGGGCGGCGACGAAGGCCTCGTCAGAGTCTTCCGCCTGCCCCGGTCCACGCTGGATTGGTGGGGCCTGCTTCTTTCCCTTTCTCCCCCGCTTTTGCTTCTTGGCTGGGACGTGGGTCTTGAGGTTGCTGCCCTCCGCGGGCGCATCTTCCTTTCGCTTGTTCGACTTGTCGTCGAAAATAGCACCAACCGCCTCCTCGCCGGCGGCGTAGTTGGTGGCAGCGTCGAACAACTCGTTGGTGTTGGCGGGACGGCTTCGCGCAAGCTTGTGCACCAGGTTCCTGCACGTCGTGCCCTCGAGAAAAGCATTGATGACCTCGACGTGTGTGACGCTGGGGAGCTCGGTCCATTGCTTGGAGAAGCGTCGCACGTAGTCGCGCAGGGACTCATTGGGCTTCTGGCGACACCCTTTGAGGTCCTAGGAGTTCCCAGGGCGCACGTATGTGCCCTGGAAATTGCCCACGAAGATCTGGACCAAGTCGGCTCAGTTGTGGATCTGGTCCGCGGGCAAGTGCTCGAGCCACGTTCGTGTGGCGTCAGCGAGATGAAGGGGAAGGTTGCGGATGATGACCGCGTCTTTCGTAGCACCGCCCAGCTGGCACGCTTGGCGATAGTCGTTGAGCCAGACTGCGGGATCGGTTTCGCCCAAGTACTTGACGAGGGTGGTGGGTTGTCGAAAGCGCGGGCGAAAAGAAGCAATTCGAATCTCCCGGCAGAACACCCGGGTGCCCGGAGGCTCCGGTGACTCACCCCTGTCGTGCTTGGGGTCGAAGCGTCCACCCCGCCGAGGGGTGTACTTCCTGCCGTTAATGACGTAGCAGGCGTCACCGTCGCCGGCATGCCCGCGCGTGTCGTGGAGTCGCTCCCTTGCGGGAGCCTTTCCGATGCGGTCGTGCACCGAGGGTGCCTTCGCGTCGTTCGCTACGGCTGCCTTTCCTTTCCCTCCTAGCGGAGTGTGCACCGAAGCCTCGTGGTCCTGGCGTGCAGTCCCATCGGGCTGCTCCTGGGCTTTTGAGCGCATGCGAGACGCAGAGCTCTCGGCCTGCTACACGGCAGCTTGCTCGATGAGTGCCTGCGCCTCGCGGCGCAGGTTGCGACCCGAAGTAGTCGACGGCTTGGGCATCGCTTGGAGTAGGTAGGCCGCAGCGACGAGCTTTTCGCCGGCAGTTTTCAATTCCGGAGGTTTGTCGACGTTGTCGTCGGCTAGGATCCGCTCCCGGGCAACACGTCCCGCCGCCTGGGCATGTGCACCACGCGCGGTACGCTGCTGCTCGAGTGCGGTGCGCAGCTTCTGAGTCTGCTGACGCTGCTCGTCGAGCTTGGCTTGAAGCTCCTTGAGCTGCGCCAGCTGTGCATGCCGCGCCGCCGAGCTTGACGAAGAAGAAGGGGCCGCAGGCGGCACCACCGGTTGGTTCGCCTGCGCGTCTGCCCCGCCGTTCCCGTCATCACCCGGAACGTTGTCGTCTTGCCCGTCCGCAAGCTGGACCATGAAGCACTCCCGGGCGGGATCGTAATCCCCCTCGCTGGAGTCCTCAGAGCAGGTGAGGCAGTAAGCCGTTGCCAGCTGGAACGAGCGGAAAGCGCCGGGGTCGCGGACCCCGGAGTAGTCCTCGGCCTCCTCGGCCGTGAAGTTGTCTAGGAAGAAGTTGACGTCGTCGGCGATCGAGCTCGCCGTCTCGGGGTAGGAGTCGTTAGGAGATGACGGCCGTCTGCGGATCGACAGGAGGTGATGACCCGGCAGGTCCTCGTACTCGGCGAAGTTGGTGCTGGACGAAGAAGCGTAGGACGCAGCGTTGCGCATCCCGATGGTGAAAGGCGACGTCGCAGTCGTGCCCCCTGGGAGGCACTAGAGCTGCAGTCGGTGATGGTGCCGGCGCTGCCGACGCCGAAGCTCGTGATGACGAAGCGGTGGCCCCGTCGGCCGTGATGTTGAGCCGCGACATGGCAACCTCAACCCACGTAGGGGAGGTGAGCCGTGCCGCCCGGCGACGCTCTGCGCGTGCTTGTCGCGAGTGTTGGCCTGAACGCCTATTGCGCCGGGCTGGTGAAGTCGGAATGTCCGGGTTGCGTCTGGGCGAGAGGAGCTCCATGAGGTAATCGTTGCCGGTTGCTCTGAACACGAGACTCCCGAACCAGATCACGTATTCTGCTGGGAGCGGATCCGAGACGCCCATGGGGTATGGGTTGGATCTGCTCGTCATCCCTGGAGATCAAATGGGAATAAAAGAGAAAATGTCACGCAACGAGCCCCTACCTGGCGCGCCAACTGTCGGCGTCCTGACCCGGGGGTTCGGATCCCAACTAGTAAATGCTGCGTGTTTCCTCGTCCCAGATGTTGATGCAAGAGGCAACATAGTAACGCACGGGTTTATCCTGGTTCCGGCCACGGGGCCGTACGTCCAGCAAGGGGGTGTGCGAGGGCGCTATATTATCTTGCACCGGAGGTGCCTGTAATAGGGGGTACAGGAAAGGCGAGATAGGGAGTGAAGCTCTCAGGTCTCTGCTAGAGGAGAAGCTGATTGAGGCGAGTGCCAATATCGAGTGCTGAGTGTTGTGCTCGCGTGAGGATGATCACGAAAACGTCCAAGGTGACGATGGCCACCCCCCTTAAAGGGAGACCGTCTCTTCCTTTTATTGTCATAAGGAAGGACGGTGTACATGCACAGGGGATTGCGGAAGTCGCCGTCTTCCCCCGAATCGCGGGGGTGCAGTAGTCGAATACTGTAGGAAGTACACTATGGGGCATGGCGTCGGGCGTGGCAGTCGTCCTGGATATCGTCCTTGGTCTTGCGGAGATCGCGCCGGCGTCCTGCCTGCCCCAGCAGGTGGCGTGGTCGTCGCTGTGGGGTGTACAATCCTCCAGATGTGGCGTGATGACGCCCCGTGGGCCTTGCAGGTTAGGGTCTTGCGTGCTCCTGCGGTAACGGGGCACGTGGCGATCCCGGACCCCTCTGAACGGAGTGCTGGCGCACGTACTAGAAGGTCCGGGAGACACACGGAGTTCCCGGACCCCTCGAGGGGGAGGTCCGAGACTCCGGCTGCGAGTGCTGAGCGTCCCTCCTTGAGGGGCATGTGGCGGCGCCGGACCCCCTCCCGAGCAGGGGGCAGGCCCGGGGTCATACGTGTGATGAGGTGGAGTCCGGTCAGCCGGAGTTGGCGGAACAGTAACGGGAACTGTGCCGAGCGCGTCTCGTCCCGCGTCGCAGGCTCCACAGTGCTGCCACAACGTCCGGGATGGCGGAGCAGTGACCAGAGTTGGCGGACGGGACTCAGGTCACAGCTTTTCCCTGTGGGGAATGACGGCCTGACGCATCTGTCCTGGGCGCTGTGGAGGAGTGGTTGGCATTCAATGCCCTCGTACGACGGGCGGGTGAGCGGCAGAGCCGTTTCTCCTTTACGCCGAGGGGTGGCCTCGAGCGAGGCGGAGATGAGTTGCCTGCTCGAGAGTAGGTTCGCTACCCTCGAGCGAGGCGGTGCCCACTCGAGGGTAGATTCGCTACCCTCGAGCGAGGCGGAGATGCGGGGCACAGTCGAGGGTCTTGATGGGAGCCCTCGAGCGAGGCAGAGATCGCCCTGCGGGTCCGAGATGGGAGCGAATGGGCCGCATGCTGGGCTTCTTTGAGTCCTTTCCTTTCTTCTGGATTGGAAGGAGGCCGTGGGCCTTTGTGGGCTCAGTCGTCTAACATGTTTGCATTTTTTAGGGTGATCTTAGTACCCTGATTAGGGTATCCCTAATCGTGGTACCTAACAGTTTCAATAGAGCAGATTAGCGCTTTTACATGCAAGGACCTATAGCTTGCATTCAATTTCTGTGAATCTAGTAGCTGTACTAGACAAAGCTCGTTTTTTGCCTTTGTTCCCGTACTCCAATTGTTCACCGTACTCCATCAACTGTTCAATCACAAGAGCCAAATAATCCAACTTCATTGTATCTATTGATTTCTTTCAATTTACTAGTGTGCCTTATGCTATGTTTGAACTTGGGTTCCTTTATTACTTGTTCAAAATCCACAGAGGCAAAAAGAGAAATTTTTGTTCTGCATGGCAACAAGTTGCATACTCTTGCTAGATTCAAGTTCCTGTGATAAACATTGATATTACATTTGTTCTCTTAATTTCAGAAAAAAAACTGGAGAATTAGAAGAGAATAAAGCCTTGGAACAGAATTAGAACAGAAGAAACTTGAGAATTTCTCTGTTCCTTTTTGTTCTGCACGGCAACAAGTTGCTAGGTAAAGCTATTGCTGCATGAAAACTTTTACGTGATCTGTTAGAAAGACTTTGCATTTGATGTAATACTAGCTGAAAAGTTATTGTATTTGATATGATGCCAGTACTGTTTAATTTTTGGAAATGAGATCTATGGGCTGGAATTGTAACTTTGTATTTGATGTAATACTAGATGAAAAGTTATTGTATTTGATGTGACGCTAGTACTGTTGAATTTTCGGAAATGAGATCCATGGTCAGGAATTGTAATCTTGAAATGGGCTGAAAAAAATATTGAAATTGGCGGGCAAGAATTTTTTATGGGCTGTACATCTTGTGGGCTGAAAATGTGGTGACATCATCGTCCACGTGGACAGCCATGTTGTCGTCCACGGAAGCAGACATGTTACCATACACGTAGGTAGCCACGGTCACATCATGGTCTATGTAGGCGGCCATGTTATTATCCACGTGATGGCTATCTACCATGTTTATTTTCGTCATAAAAAATAGACTTGGGCTAGGTTGGGGGGCTCGGGGATATTTTATGATAGTTTCAAAACATCATAGATTATCTAATTTGTGATGATTCTGTTAAAAACGTTAAGACGGACGAAATTCACATTATCAATTTTCACCGATTTTCGTTATAAAAAATAGACTTGGACTGACTCCAACAAGGAGAGCCATTTTCCATATGCAAATCCACGTTTGCCTCGCATATATAGTGCTTTGCACTTCCTTCTCATGGCGATGTCTCCAATAGCAACCGCATTTCCCCGTCCCAGCTGACCCGCCCCACACCGCGCCGCCACCGCTGCTCCGCCCCCGACGCCGGGCCCTTCCGCGCACTTGCCGCCCACCTCGGCAGCACCCCGCGCCGCGCCGTCGAGCTGGCGGATCCCGCTCGGCCCACGCGCTGCCACTGCTCGCCCTGCACGCCGACGGAGTTGGCGGAGCTCGAGCTCCAGACGCGTGAGGGCGGAGCGGGCCCGCGGCTCCGCTCGCCACGCCCGTGCCTCCGCTTCGCCGGTGAGCTCGATGCCGGCGGAGAGAGGGGGGGATGCGCCGCCGCGGCTCCGGCCCGCCGCCACCCGTTCCCTCCCCTCCATTTGCCGCCGGCGCCGCCCCCTCCCCTTCTCCCGCCAGTGGCCACGGCCGCGCGGCCGACGCGGAGGCGCCGGCGCTGCCTCCTCCCCTCCCCGCCCGCTCGAGCTTCGGCACCGCCGGCCACCTCCTCCACGGATCCACGCGCCGACGTAGAGGCGCCGTCCGCGGCTCCCTCCCTCCGCCGATCCACGCGCCGCCGCGGGCGGGGCGAGCTCCGTGCCATCGCGGGCGGGCGGGCGGCTTTCGCGCCACCACGAGCGGCCGGCGGTCCATGGCACCGGCGGCAGCCGAATCCCGGCGGTCCTCCTCCCTCCCCTTCCCCACCGTGCGGACCCTCCTCCTTCCAGCTCCGGCGCTCGCTGCCGCCTCCATGCTCCGCCGCTTGGCTCCACCTCCGCCCAGCCACGCGCCGCTGCAGCTCCTCTGCGTTGCCGCGAGGGCTGCCGCACGGATTTGCCTGTGAGGAGAGAGGGAATCCATTTTTACCTCACCTCTCTCCTCGCGATGGAAAATGCCTGCTGGTTTGCCTCATCCGTTGGAAACGGATTTCGCCCTGCACAGTGCAAATGGAGGTGCAAATATAGGTTTGCCTCTCATTGTTGGAGTCAGTCTTAGGCTGGGCTGCGGGGGGTCGGGGATATTTTATGATAGTTTCAAAACATCATGGATTATCTAATCTGTGATGATTTCGCTAAAAACATTAAGAAGTGTAATCTGTGACGCTCAATATATAATAAAATTTGAGATCGTCATGGAAACTATTTTATAACTTTTTTATCTATGACAAAATTGATCTGTTATGGACTAACAAATTTTTTGTAATGCTAATTTGTATTTGGATCTGCCCATTTACAAATATATACCAGTTGCAGACCTAAACTTTTAAAAATAAGGTGTATATAACCTTAAAAACATTATTTTACTTAATCATACTCCAAATAAAAATAATTATAGTCAATTTAATATATATATAATATTACAAGTTAAAAATTATTATTTAAATATACATTTCATTTCTATTGCTTCAGGCAATAGGTTCTCAAGATCAACTAACAAAGATTTCACATGTATATAGATACTAATTATTTAATCTTCTATTTTTAATATTTAATCTTATTTATTACTAGTAGACAAAATAGATACTAATTATTTTCTTGTATATAGCAATTGATAATTGAATTGAGAATATAAAAAGTAAGGAATTACATCTTTATAAGATTAGATTGACTTATTCACCAATATATTTAAAAATATTATTCTATTGAACCACCCTAACATGAAATCCTAGATTCGCCACTGTTCTCTAGTACTTTTATTTATAGCTTGTGTTATTTGTTACATAGATAACACATAATATATATATATATATATATATATCAATGTGATACTTTGCTCCACTGTAAGATTTAAATTGTTGCTGGCCATGTTTCTAAGACTTAGGTAGAATAAGATTTTTTTAGTTGGAATAATCATATCAAAATGTCCATACGTTGCTACCGGTGATACTGTGAAATATTTATTAAATTTCACGTGACAATATTATTGGGTATTTAGGGATAGCGAATGCATCCGCAAGCGCATTGATACCGTTATAGCTTTCACCTCAGAGTATTCCAAGGGTTATCGAATTCAAGGGAACGTGAGTGCACTAACTTCTGTTCTAGTCAATCCAAGGTCACACCAAGGTCGGTGGCAAGAGTAGAAAGGATTCCTAAGATAGTACTATAGGTGAGTTAGAGGTCGATCTCTTGGGCACAATATTCACTTCAGGCACCAGCTTACACCTAGTCTGCTAGGCGACTCCGGCCAACAGCTCTACGCTATATCCGAACGTGAAGAATTACAAAGGACCAATAATAGGGCTATCACCATCTACGGCCTACATCTAACAAACCGTGAGATATAAGGAAAACAAAGGGTAACCCCTATCCTAGACATCACATCTACGCTATTCATTACTACTGCACTCTAACTATGTATGAGCTCTCATAGCAAACTAAAGAACTCTGTATAAATAAGGAGCGACAAATCCGCGAGTAAGAAAACTGATCTCACTCAACTACAAGTACTCCTAGCACATACTATACCAAGTAAAATACTAGAGATAGGAACCACGAATACTTACTTAAACCCGAAGAATGTAGCAGCATCCGTAGAGGTACAAGTTAGGAGAAGAGTGCCGACAGCCAGCACTTGTCCCGAACTACCTCTCACTCTCGTAGAGGTACAAATTGGAGAAGAGCGCCAACAAACCGGCGCCCCTCCTGAGTACCTCTACCACTAACCTTTGCAAGACAACTCTAAACTCAAGAGAAGGCTTATGTGAGCACTTTGGTGTGAAGCTCACACTTTGGTGGTGTTTTCTCATTTGGAGCCCCCCTACTATTTATAGAAGGGTACCATGGCCTCTTTGGCTGCCACATGGAGCCCAGGCCTCTCCGAACTGACATTGGCATCAAATGAGTGAGCTCCACGTGGAAGATGGAGGTTGGTGGCACTGACTTTAGGTTGGGCGACTTGGTTGGTCGGCCGACCTGAAAATGGTGGCCAACCGACCTCCCCTTTGGTTTGGAGGCTGCCTGGTGGGACCCCATGTCAGTTATGGGTGTACGGCTTGTCTTGAGTTGGATTAGTTGCTCTTTGTGGCCCATGAATCCTTGTGAACGCACCAGATTCATCGAGAAGGTGTTGCCTCGGATCGATGACGTGTCACCTTGCTTATGGGTTGTGCTTCCTTCTCATTCCCAAGCGTAAGCAACCTGCATACAAATATTGACCAACACTTGTAGAAATGGTTAGTAATAAACCCCTACCACCATGTTGACGTTCATCTTTTATGTATTTATGCAGGAATTGACGGCCAAAAATTAGTACTTAAGCGCCGTCAACAAACATCTTCGTTCAAAATACTTTCAATGAAGTCTTGACTTCTTGCACTTCTTAACACTTTCATACATGACACCCATCCCTCTTCTCCAAAAAATCTCCCGGTCATCCTTCACGATGCTGGCTACCGCGATCTTGACTTTACCAACGATGAGAATGCCCACCATATTAGCATATGTGCTCATCCTGATACTTGGTCTGATGTCTTGCTGACTTACACCTGAGAAGAATTCACGGTTCTAATCCCTAAATAGGGTTACTATATGTCGGAGTTTTTACCACTGGCTAGTGATTCTCGTGCTCTGCACATTTGGCCCGGATGGTGTGCAAGAAGACACAGTTTATATTGGTTCGGGCATAATGTCTCTATGTCCAGTTCGTGACTGCTCGCGTATCTCGCACTCAGTTTGTAGGAGGGGGATACAAACGGTCCAGAGAGGGATGGGTCCCAAGGCTCTGGTGGTTGAGTGTTTGTGTGCATGTTCTTGCTCTCGGACCTCTATCAGACGGGAGGGACGAGCGCTCTCTGCGTGCGTGTCTGTGTGTTGTGGAATTCGGGTCTCCCTAGATCTACTGTCACTTTTTCCCCTTTATATGTTTAGGGGGAAAGCTGTGTACATGAGAGAGAGAAGTGGAGGAAGCCTTCCGTGTCCTCGCCGTACTCCCTGGAGGTGGGGGCCCACCCGTCGTGGCCCTTGCCATGGTCATTGTCCTCTCCGGGCCTGCTGGCCCTGCCGTCATCATCATTTATTGTCGCGTCCGGTCCATCCCCATCGCGTGGTTTGCGAACCGGGAGACCCGGCGACCTCCCGTACAGCGGGCGCACGCCCCTCGTACCTATCATGTCTTTTTAGGCCCTATAGGACGTGCGCTCCGCTGTGCATGGTGTTAGCGGACACCCGCTTCCTTGTCATCCGCCCGGCCGGTTAGCGGATGACGTGGGGCGCGGGCTCCTCCCAAGGGTCGGGCACATGGCCGCCCATACCCTTAGGCGTTCTCCAAGGCAAGTGTAATGCTGCACTGTCAGCTTGATGGAATACACATTCACCATCAGATCGAACAATTCTTTTGCTTCTTTTACCATCCCTCTGTGGTTACAAGCGGATAGAACCCCAACAAATGTGATATTGTCAGGCATCACTTGAGCTTCACTCCTCATCTTGCTAAATAGTTCAAGTGCTTCATCAGCATGTCCATGCATCCCATATCCACAGATCATGGAATTCCAGGAAATAAGATCTCTGTGCACAAGTTGCTCAAAAACAACACGTGCCACCCTGACCAAACCGCTCTTGGCATACATGTCCAGAAGGGAGGTCTTCAGCTTGTCCTGTAACCCGAACCCTCTCCTCCAACCATACCCATGCAGCTCCCTCCCTCTGGGCAGGGCTGCCGCATCAGCTGCAGCAGATATCGCGCTGACAAGAGTAGCAATCGTTGGCCCAACGCCTTCTGCCGCCATATCACGGCAAATAGCAAGTGCCTCCGCCGGTTGACCATTCTGCCCACATGCCGCGATCATCGAGTTCCACAGCACGGCGTCCCTCACTGTGGTCACGTCGAACACCACACGAGCCTCGTCCACGCACCCACACTTAGCGTACATGTCAACGAGCCCTGCACGCACGAACACATCCGTGACCCACCGCGTGCATGCCACTCGCTCGTGCACCTCCCGCCCGGTGCCCAGGTCCAGGAGCGCGGCACATGCCTTGAGCACCGGCGGGTATGTGAAGTTGTCCGGATCTACACCGCCGTAGGCCAGCATTGCGCGGTACATCTCGATGGCCGCCTCGCGGGGCCCGTCCCGCGCGTAGGCGCGGATGAGGACGTTCCACAGGAAGACGTTCCGCTGCTGAGGCATTCCGTCGAACAGGCGCCGCGCGTGGGACACATGGCCGCAGGAGGCGTAGAGGTCGACAAGCCTGATGACAAGGGCGGGGTCGAGGCCGAGGCCGGAGACCAGAAGCCTGGCGTGGAGCTGCCGGCCGGGCCGGACGGCTCTGGAGAGGACGCAGGATCGGAGGGTGGTGGCGTAGTGGTTGTGCGAAGGAGATGGATACGGGGAAAGGAAGGAGGGGCTTTGGGCTGGAGGTGGGAGTGGAAGTGGAGAGGGTGCGCCAATGGGTGCCAGGTGGAGAGGGGTGGTCGTGTGGAAGGAAGAGGCGGGGAGGAGGAGGTGGAGGCGGGCGAGAGACGGCGAGGCTGTTGATTTTGAGAGGACGAAGGCCAGCATCGTCCGACGGCCGCGCTGACGGCGGGGGATGGTTGCTCGACAAGTCACAAGAGTACCCTGCTGTCCCTGACTCCCTGTAGTCCTCGTACAAGCTCCCTCTTTAATAACCACTGGGACTGCTAATGGATTATGACGCCAATGCTTAGTTCACAATCCAACTTAATTTTTTTAAATATTTTTAATTTAAATTTATATAAAATAAAAGTACGATACTTTAAATTACCTATCCTAAATTTAATTTTTTTTACCACCATATCAACAACAACCGCTCACTGATTTGAATGTTCCAAGAAAACTCATTGATTTGAATTTGGCCTACATTTGATTAAACTGCAAATAAGTTTATCTGTGTTCTTTTTAGAAACAAACATCCCTTTCTGATTGGAAGGAATTGGTAAAGCTGAAATATAGCTTTGGAGGGCGACTCTGTTCGGCGTTGTTTGGCACAACTTTATGCGGCTCTTTCTCAAATTAGGAAGAAAATTGTGCCAAATGATTTTGCAAGAGAGCATTCAAGCATCTCCAAGAGCTCTTGTATCTTGGGTGAGTTAGCTAAAAAAACAAAAAAACTCCTATCCAACAGAAAACTCTATCTACCTCGTCTTCTATCCTCGTTTTCTATCCAGAGGGTGCCGCTGGGCATCTTTGCCTAGCGCTGAGCGTTAACTATCCCTTTTTGGATTTTGGAGAAGTTGTTGGATTTCATCCCTTTTTCGCTAGCTATTTTGTTTTACATAATACCTATATCAGAATTTTAGCTATCCATAAATACAAGAGCTCTTAGAGATGTCCTTAGTAAAGGGTTCTAGAATATTTAGAAAAGTCTACATTACTCCTCTCTAGTGTGGCCACAGTCCCAATAACCCATAAGATATTTTTAATTTAATTTACCCACTCATCTCTATCAGTAGTTCCGCTTACACCTTAATAAAAAATTATCATGTTTGTTTGTCCACGAACAAATGGAATTTTACCTGCAAAATTTGAAGGTGATAGCAAACATCATGCCATATGTTAGAAGACAATTTTTGAACTTTTTGTTTTTCTTTTGATTGTCTAGGACTTGCATATTCTCTATTTTGCTCGTGTGGCATCCTATTAAAGGAGAAACAAATTTTCATTAGGGCAGCTCCGGTGCTCAATCCGACCGATGAATCCACGCTAGATGAACCAAACTTTGGTTCAATAGCTGCAGCGTGTGCATCCATTCGTGGGACCCGAGTATTTATCTGCCCGCCAATTCCATTGCCAGCCGCTTGCTCTCCTATACGTGCCTTTGCAGGGTTGATGTGCTTCCTGAATTTTTTTAATCGGATCAGTTCGACTCTTGTTTGAAGGTCTATTTTCTTTCTGACATCCAAAGTCGGCCGTCACAGTGTGTTCTGTTCGATATTTTTCAGCCACGGTTCGCTTTCTTCACCGTGCTCTTAGGTGTGGACTGAATTATTCAGCGTGAACAATTCATACAATTAAACAAAACGTGCAGTGCAAAAATTAAAAACACACGCTGCATTGTATCCATTTGATTGAGTGGAGAAAAATAAATGTGCGCTTGCAGCATGTAATAATGTATTATGTAATAACCCAACCTAGGAAAATGGCTCATGCCCAATCTACACGCTGAGTGGATCAGACCAATACTACACAACCTGCTTATGCTTTTGTCCCACTTCACGTAAAAGGGTTAACCCAAGGTTGCAATGTTTTCTAGAATTGGCTATTTAAGCTAGCTCATCCCACTCTCAACTCCCCATTTGAGACTATTCTTGAGTTACCATGCCTCATGCATGATACACCAACTATGGCCCAACTGGCCTATGGGTTGGATGTTAGATACCAGTTGTTGCAGTTTTAGACTTCCAGGGATACAGTGTGGTGGACCAATGGCTGGCAACCCTGGCCCTCGGGCCACAGGCTCCTCGATGCTTAATCATGAGTGGTCGTCATTCATACAAAATTCGAGATCTAATCCACAGTCTTGCCTGTGCTACTAAGGGTCTATTTGGCAAGGCTCAAGTTCCCCCTTTTTCAACTCCACTCTAAACTCCAGCTGGAGTGTGCTTCAAGTGGAGTTGGAGCTGCCTGAATGTGGTGTTCACCGAGGGATACCCCTGAGGTTATAGGTTGTAGCCTGTAGGTGATGTAGCACTGGCCCAATCTCCCGAAAGGTATGAAAGATTCGATTGGTGGAGAACTCGAGGTTGGTGATCCAGACTTCTAATCAGGCACGATTCGAACCCCTACAACCGTTACACTGCTTCTCCATTTGTTATCAACCAAGCACAACGCAATTAACCATGCCAAGAAGGCTCTTCCTGCAAACAAATCGAAGAACACAAGAAAAAAAGGGCAAACATGCAATCTGAAATTGCATATGTGTATGAAATGGATCTGAGTAAAAGGTTCGAGCTCTCAATTTGAAAGGACTAATTGGCATAGTCGAGGAGTACAAGAACAGGGGCCCTGGATCACCGTAAAAGGACTTGTCGCCACAGTTAGAATGAATCAATCTTAGTTTCTCAAAGGAAAACTAGAACTTATCAAAACCCAAACCCTATTGTAGCGACGGCTACTAAATATATACTCCAAGGGTCGACCTAGAACCCCCTGGACATGCCCCTATTGGGCTCTGACACGATATGGGCCAACGATCCAAAAAATGGTGGCACAACACCATGGCAGATTCTAGATGTCTATCTGAGCCCGTTGACTCAGATAGAATTTTGGTGTGGGGCTGGTGCCAATGGAAGCTCTATAAAATTTTCTTTCCATCCATCTAAAGAATGTCAAAACACTACAATTTGTGTTTTTAGCACCGGCTAGTAATTCTCGTGCCTCGTGCTTTGCACGTTTGGATCGGATGGTGTGCAAGAAGTCACAAGGATTAGGGGTGCCAATTGGTAACCATTAGGTGCCCCTACAACCCTCTTTAGTTCAAAATTTTGTTCTAATTCTTCAAAACCATATCTCAATTTGGAAAACTAGTACAAAATTTTGAACTAATGAGGGTTGGAGATGCACCTAAGGGTCACCCATTTGCACCCCTAACAAGGATTATACTGTTTGGGCGTGGTGTCCCTACATCTAGTTCGCGATAGCTCGTGTATCATGCACTAGTTTGCAGTAGGGGTGTACAAACGGTCAAGAGAGGGACAAGGTCCCAGATCTCAGGTGTGGAGTGTTCGTGCATGTGTTCTTGCTTTCCAACCCCTGCTGCTGTCGAGGGCCGAGAGCTCTATGCGTGTGTGTCTATCTATTGTGGGTTGGACTTTCCCCCTGTTCTACCATCGGCTTCCTCCTTTTATGTTCCAAGGAGAGAGAGAGAGAGAGAGAGAGAGAGAGAGAGAGAGTTGACGCTCATTACAGACCATTTATGAGTGTCAGTATAATCAACATAAATGGATGAACTTGCATTTCTTACACTCATGATGATAATAATCACCAAATTCCACATATCCCTCTAGAACTTTAAGAGTTCAGGTTTTCAGCTAAAAATGAAGGGCAATCATACCCTTTGATCCAAGGAGCAAGACAAAGTCCAATCACACGTCGCCATGCGAGCATCACATGGATTGGAGGGCCCACCAGTGACACAAATAGACACACATTGAGCCATGTCATCAACTAGGGGAATAAGGGCCCACATGTCGGTGCCTCGGCCAAAGGAGAGGGCAAATGGGGCCAGGCCATGGTCGGCCGATGGACCATGGGCCCCACTGCCTTAGAGCTTCGATGTGGCAGTCTCCCATTGGTCCCCAATGATGGTTCTAGGTGCAAGAGCTATAGAAATCAGTCGAGGAGAGGGTGGCTCCCTCCTATAAATATGAGTGGAGGGGCTCCTAATCATGAACACAAGTTGAACACAAGAAAGGAACACAAGAGTTGCAAGAGAAGCAAGTGTCAAGATGTAGCTGAAATCTTCTCTTGTAGAGGTCTTAGGACTAGTAGAATTCAGGTGTGGAGTCATAGTTCAAGGTCTTAGGGTCATCATGAAGATTTCGGTATGTCTTGTATCTTCTCTTTATGCAGTGTCTAGCTTGTACTAGAGTTTACTTATTTATCTAGCATGTTTGGTTCATATGCTTTGGCAATGTGTGTGATCCCCTTCATGATTTATAATTGAGTGGATTGATTCATATGCTAGTTGATTTACCGAATCATGGCTTTCTCTCATCTCCCTTAATCGGGCGCTCTAGAACTAAGGCTCCTGATAGAGATGGATGTCCTTGTGCAAGACTAGAGTGGTACTCGTTAATGCAGACATGGTGTCTGGATAAATGACTACATTTGAATGCGATGCTATCCCACGGTTTTTAGAGGTAGCCTGCAAGTGGTGACAACCCTGTTAGAGCCTAGTAATCCTCCATGTTTGGATAAAGTGGTAGGAGGTCCATAAAGAGCCGTATGGTTTGGTCATATTCATTCTGCCAAGCTATTTGGCGGTCTCCCTTATCCATGGTTCTAAGCTCAATCTTTGTGTATGAATGTGTCTACCCAAGTATAACTCATGCATGCTAAATAATAAATTTAACTCTTTGTACTCTTGTTCACACTCCAACTTTCTACTAACCTGAGATGAATATAGTTGAGTTTGTTCCTCTTGTGCCGCACTAGCCCCTTTTATCGTAAATCATTTCCTCCTGCTCAGATTTTGAATACTAATTCATAACATTTTCCATAACTCAATAAACTATTTACACCACTGCCTTCCTTGCGGAAATATAAATGACACCTCAGAATACTGCCGAGTAAAATGCTACAGAGGTACTCCGTGCACTTGCAGAATTATTCATGGTATGCAAAGTACCCATCACTTGTCGTTCACAGGCATTGTCGCCCAGGATCACCCAATCCTAGTGGTGACATTGGTGAGTGCCAACAGAGAGAGAGGGGAGAGATAGGGAGGGAGAGAGAGAGAGAGAGAGAGAGAGAGAGAGAGAGAGAGAGAGATGAGGTGGAGAAAATCTTCCGCGTCCCCGCTGTACTCCCTTGGATATGGGGGGGGCATCCGTTGAGGTCTTCGTCCTTTGTGAGTGTTGGTATTTCATAACATCAACTTCGGATACAAGGTTATTCAACCCGATCCTGGTAACAGTACCACAAATGCCTTGACATTTCATAGAGAAATTACTGGAAACAAAGCTATCATGAACCATGAATCATTCCGCAAGCGGACGGAATTCCCGTTGTAGTATTTTACCTAGAGAGTATTCCGAGGTGTCATTTATATTTTCACAGGGAAGGCGGCGACTAAGTTGTGTAGGTAGGCAAATGAACTTATCTAAATGGAATATTCAATTGCATAAACAAGGGTAAGACAAATATTGGATAAAAGGTAGTGTGACACACAAGTGAACTCAGCTCAGGTAAGATAACAGAGGCAGTGAGCTAGGCAGAAGGTAGCATAACTTGTCTCTAATGTACTTACATTAATTATACAGTTTTACTAAGCTTTTTATGCTTTGCACATGGTTAACCTAGCTTTAGTTATTCTAGTGCACAGGGAGAACTGTGCAAATGGCAGACATATATGACTGTCTGGCCATCATAGCATTTTATGAACCTCCTACCCCCTAGCCGAATGTGGAGGGTTACGACGGCGCAAAACAGGGCTGTCACCACCTGCAAGCTACCTCTACAAACTGTGGGAAAGTGCAACATCCAGTAACAATTATTTAACCCAGACACCATGTCTACATTAATAAGCGATACTATAGTATCCCGCGCGGAGCCCCCATGCTTCGATGGATAGACATCATAATAGAGCAAACATACGGACACTGGAGCAGGTTTAGGTAAACTAAGGTTGTCTGTCTAACCATGCAAAGAATATAATAACAAAGAAAACTAATTATAAATTTATATCTGACACCACAGGACATAGATCATGCAAATATAAATAACTAAAAGATAAGTCTATTACAAATGACTGAGTAGTACAAAAGAGATATAGTATTGAGCTCATACCTATTCTCCAAAGTAAACCCGGGGACCCGAAGACTACTTCTCCTAAACTCCACAAGCCTAGAACTACACAAGAGAGGAATGAGCTTGAGAATGGACTTGGATGTGTGTGTCTTTTCTTAACCCCCCTCTCATATTTATAAAGGGTGCAAGGAGGGTGTCTTCAGCCGAGTTGCAGCAGCCCAGGCACCCCAAACCACCTTATGGAAGGAGGGAGGAAGCTTCTGGCCAAAGGGGTAAGGTGGTGGAGCCCTGGGTCGGTCAGCCAACCAGGGTGGTCGGCCGATTGCCTAGTGGTCCCCACCGGGCTCCGGTTCCTCTAGTAAGTCACCACGTGTCCTCTTATCCTTAATCCATGTGCCTAAGTGTTGGTGTATCTTATGCTCAATGTAGATTGGTATTTCGCAAGTGCACAGAATCACCGGTTTAGCACTTCACCACGGAGTATTCCAGGGTATCGTGAAATTCTCAGGGAAGCACTATGGTAAAGTGTATCGTAAATTGTAATGACAACCTTTACTGATTATATCGACTGAGTAAATCATCAGGTGTAAGCCAGATAAATCAATAGGATAAATGGCCAGGCAATGACCGTTTGACACAGGAGACTCTATACCTTAGTGAAGGCATCTAGGCCCCTAGTGGGTTTTGGAGCATTGATTGACAACACGATTAAAGGATTAACTTGTTTGCATGAGATTATGAGCAGGAATTTAATTAAGGAATTGGTATTAAACAAGATGGCTCATGTGTTGCAAGCAAGTGTGTTTACCCCATTGGCATAATATATATGTGACAAGCAAAACAAGGAAGGAAAAATAGAGCAAGGTACTCATGGTTGATATAAAGGCTCTAATATTTTTAAAGGCTTGTTCAATCTATGATGGAATTCAAATTGACAAGTAAAGATTTTGTGAATGAGATGTGATATGCTTATGCATAGTTTCAAATATGGAAGAACTTGTCATTTGTGATAAATAGTGATTAACAAAAGAAGCAAGCAAGGCAAAAGTGAATGAGACATGAGTTTATTCATATATGATGTCTCAAATTGGAAAGCTTGCATAAGAGATTGAATTGAGAATTCAAATTGATAAAGAAGATTTTATGCATGACATAAATTAACATGAGTTCAAGATGGACGGCTAGGATAAAGGTAGAGGACCGAGAGGCGTGTTTCAAGAGGCTATGCAAGTGACGGCTTGGGGGGAGCAAAGAAACCGATATGGGTTAAAGGCCGGAGATCCTAGAGTCATGGAGAGCTCTATGTTGAAGAGTGTCATTATTCAAGTGAAGAAGGTGACTTGTGAATCAAAGTTGGATTTCATTCCTATGCAAATCGAAGATTCAAAGTCACTAGCTCAAAGCGGACATGCTCAAAGAATGAAGATGTTGATGCCCTCACGGTATTGATCGAAGAAAGGACGGCATGATCATAATGCGAAGCTCAAGTGGTGACTGTGATAATTTGTATATTTCATTTATGCACTTGAGTATAGGTGTTGGCGCTCCTTAAGTATCCATTTTATCCACTGTTTAACTTTGATAATGTCATGAATTTAATATCAGAATCACTAACCATCCTAACCTCGGCCCAATTATTGGTCGTTTTCGCGTTTGCACATATATTTTGGAGGTACTTCGTTTTTGCAGGTTTTTGACCAATTTTGGAGCATGAAATGGCGAGGCCCACGATCACGCGATGACACGAAGAAAGACGAAGGCCAAAGCCCGAACAAAGGATCGAAGGCATGATGATTAGAGGCCCGTTCATGCACATCCACCCTCCAATGAAGCCCAAAGGACAAAGCCCACAAGATAAGATCAAGATACTTCGGGGCTAAGCAAAGCAAAGAGATATTTAAGGAAGGATTTTCCATCCTATCCTTTTCCTCGAAGAAATCTCGAAGATAACGACGTCTAATGGGGTGCAATCGTGAAAGACATAAACTCTAGAAGATTCCAGGAGACTTGGGGAGAAAGATGAACATGAGACGACGAAGGAAAGAACCAGGCCGGCCGGCCTAGGCCCATTGGGCCAGCCGGCCTAGCCCTCTTTTAGGTCGGTTCGACCTCCCCTTTGACCTAGGGTTCCCTGAGGCTATTTAAAGACCCCTCCCCAAGGTTCACGCAGAGATCAATTCGGGAGACGACGCCAAGGAGCAGAGAAGATAGAGGGACACCTCTCGGAGAGCCGAGGGTCGTGCTAGTTGTCTAGGATTCGCCCTAGCCGACGTGGGAACCTTGCAAGGAAGACCACGTCGGAGTTCTGGATCTACGATCATCAAGATCAAGGTAGGGCCCCGGTTGTGATCTTGTGATGTATAATCATTCATGGTGAAGTTATTTGTGATTCCGAATGTTTAGCGACCATGTTCTCTCTTTTGATTTCGTTCTTTTCTTTGGGTTTGCTTCATCCTAGATCTATTATCGAGATAGATCGCTTAGCATGATCTGGTAGTCATGGTGGCTAGAGGTTCATGGCGGAACTACCAAAGGGGCTTCGACTTGCTTCAGGGTATTTCGTTCAAAAGGGGGGCATCGTGACAGGCCGTCTCCATAGAGTAGGTGGAGTATCGAGGGATCGGATTGGAGATTTTGGGTTTAAAGAGGCTTTTCATTGAGATTCACATCTATCTTACTTCACTTCATCTAGCTGGAATTACAACATATGCATGATCTAGGTGATCTAGATTGGTTATCTCTAACTTTCTCTTGCTACCTTCGGTGTTTGTCGTTTTTAGTAGATTAGATTCGTTTTCACCATCTCAACACAAAGGAATCTCTATGCTAGTAGATTGTTTCTTGTCTCTTTGGTTCTGTGGATTGATAATCCTTGGGGGAATACTCTGAGGGAAAAGCTACACGAAACCATGCGCTTGCGGTATATAAATCGGGGGCGCTAAGGAGCGTCAACAAGCTTTTCTGGCGCCGTTGCCGGGGAACCATCGATTTAAGATCCATTCTTACTTGCATTCGTAAAAATTTCTTGATTTTTCTTTTTGACTTTTTAGATCTCTTATTTTTCTAAGCTAACTAACTAAAAAAACGGATCTATTCCACGAAAATCAATCTAATCTAGAGTTTGCTTTATTTTTCTTTTATGTTCATCTTTTAGATCTCGTATATATTTTTCTTTTTCACTAACCCCTAACAGGAGATGGACGGGAGCCTCTCCAACAAACCCGAAAATTTTGTGGATGATCCAGAAAAAATTTACAGGCAAAGGAGACGAGAAGCACGATCAAGGAAGCCGAAACTAGTAGATCCAAAAGTTGAAGCCGGCGATTCATCGTCTTCAC
This sequence comes from Panicum virgatum, assembly GCF_016808335.1. Taxonomy (NCBI): domain Eukaryota; kingdom Viridiplantae; phylum Streptophyta; class Magnoliopsida; order Poales; family Poaceae; genus Panicum; species Panicum virgatum. Next base: position 30,502,839 of record NC_053148.1, on the reverse strand, counting down.
CTCAAGCAACTCCACCAACAAGTTCAAAGGAGGCGCCACTTCACCAAGGGATGGCGCTACCGGAGCCGGAGCGTACGATCGAAGAGCTATGCACTCCGGACGTTCGGGACTTGCCGATCCAAAATCTCGACAACATTGGAGTTCCGTCCGAGATCAAGACTTCAATCATGAGGATGGTGCAAAGCTCGCCCTTCACTGGAAAAGAAGACACTAATCTACATCTTCAAGCGTTCCTCCAACTATGCCGCACCTTCGACATGCAAGGGATGACTCAAGATCAAATAAGAGCGAGGTTCTTTCCGTTCTCTCTACTTGGGAGAGTGCTGCAATGGTTTCATTCTCTACCTCCGCGCACGGTGCAAAATTGAGAGTCCTTGATGAAAGAATTCATGACGGAGTTCTACTCGCCGGGCAAGACCCAGATTCTGCGCAACAAGATTGCAACATTCGCGCAAGCCCCGACGGAGACTATAGCGGAAGCCTATGAGCGCTTCAACGACTACATCCGCGCCGTACCTCATCACAAGTTCTCAAGGGAGGATGTGGTCCAGAAGTTCTATCAAGGCCTCACTACTGCATCAAGGGTGATCATTGACGCATCGGCTGGAGGTTCTATCATTGAGCTCACGCCTAGTCAAGTTTTCAAGCTATTCAAGAAGGTGGCAGACAATGACACATGGGCATCATCGGGGCGCCTACAACCACTCCAAGCCATGGGTGCCGCGAAGAAGTGCTAGAAGAGAAGATCGACTCGCTCATGAGAAGGTTGGAGAAGATGGAAGTGGAAAAGAGAGAAGCCCAAGCTATCGATTTGAAGGCGGTCGAAGCAAGGTCTACATGTGAAGAATGTGGAGAGTACGGCCATGTCCAAAAGAATTGCCCGGAGGAAGCCAAGATGCTCGACTACATGAAGAAGGGAGAATGGATTCCGCCAACCAACTTCCGCTACGGGCAAGGTAGACCCCAATTTAATGCAAGCTCTTCCATTCAAAACTCGGTGCCTCTTCGTATACAATTGAAGGAGTTCATGGAGGAGCAAGGCAAGATCAACAAGGACACCGTCACCAAGTTCAAGGCTATGGACAAGATCTTGGAGAACATTGATGGCTAGGTGACGGAAGTCGGGAGCTCTAACCTTCAAGTACTCAACATGATGAAGATGCTAGAAACACAAGTAGCCCAGCTTGCCGGACGCCTATCTAGCAACGAAGGAAAATTGCCCGGGCAACCTCAAAGTCCGGAGACGGCTAAGGCAATTCAAACTCGCTCGGGAAATGAGACCGAAGAACCCGAACATGCGGCGGGAGCAAGGTAGCCTAAGCCAAGAGTTGCAGTGGAGACCATCATCAAGGAGAAGGCACCTACTCCTATGCCAGAGATAGTCACCGAAGAGCCGGAGTTTGAGCTAGATGATATAGACACCAAGATTCTACCGCCAAGGCCACGATACCGCAAATGTAAACATGAAGATGAGCAATTCAACAAATTTGTTGACATGGTACGCAGGTTGAGCATCAATATGCCGCTCTTGGACGCTCTACAAGTTCCGACGTATTCTCGCTGCTTCAAAGACATCATGGGAAACAAGCGCGAGATACCGCCAAGCACTGTCAAGCTAACCAAGGAATGTAGCATGGCAATCACTAATGAAGCTCCTGAAAAGAAGAGGGACCCCAGATGTCCTACCATCCCGTGTTCCATTGGATCTCTTATGTTCGAAAGAGCACTTTGTGATCTCGGTGCAAGTGTGAGCGTCATGCCAAAGAATGTGTTCGAGAAGCTACGCTTACCGGAGTCGGAGCCCACCGCCATGTGCCTAGAGTTAGCGGACAATTCCATTCGCTATCCTTTGGGAATCGCTGAAGACGTGCCCATGAAGATTGGAGAACACTTAGTCCCCGTTGACTTTGTGATTCTCGATATGGGAGAAGGGAGCAAGGCGCCTCTCATACTTGGGAGGCCTTTCCTCAAGACCGCAAGGGCGAACATCGACGTTGGCAAGGGGGAGATAAAGTTCGACATCAATGGCACCACAAGTGAATTCAAGTTTCGTCCACTCCTCGAGGTATGCATCATGATCAATGACAAATATGTTCCGTCTCACCGCCGTATCACAGAGGAGAAGCCAAAGATAGAGGAGGAGCCGAACAAGAAGGAAGCAAAGAAGGAGATAGAAGTCATCGCGTCCATCGCGACAAAGAAGATCGCTGCACCCGTCAAGAAGAAAGCTAAAAGCCCGTCTGTGAAGACCAAAAAGACGGCTAACCTAGAAGACAAACCCGCACCACGGATTGTGCGGAAGTGGGTACCCAAGACTGCAGCGCCATCACCGAGCGTTGGTCCGAAGTGAAGAAGAAGAAAGTCTAGCTATAGACTATAAACGAAGCGCTTTGCGGGAGTTCAACCCGTTCGTCGAGTCAAGAATAAGCTGCCGGGAGGACAACCCGCGAAAAGTTTAGGTAAGTGAGTCAAGAATTTTGCTACGCAAGGACACGATATACTTTTGAACAATTGGTCGTTCGGTCGAACAATTCGATTTGGATTTTATTCGCTCGGTCATTTCGATGATGTTTCTTATTTTAAACCAATGACATGAGCCATCCTATGATTTATTTGCCTCTTCTCGAGAAAGCCACATCCAAAATTCCATACCTATTTTTGACGACCGTCCTCTCCATGACGGCCGGACCAAGTTGAGATAAAACACACGAGTAGAGCCGCGCTATGTTTATATTACTTAAATTCTTGATGCGTAGGTTCGCACAAACATAGAGAGAATTTTCAGTTTCATTACCATAGGACTAGAATTTTCCTAACCTTAATTATTCTCTTTTTCAAAATTCTCTCTCTCATTTTGGCAAAAATTAGAACCTAAACCCAAGACCCACAGTTGAATTCGAGATTGTTCGCTATCAATTCATGAAAGTGAACGGTTCCGGTGCAACCAAAATTAATGTAGTCGGGAAATATTTTTCGACTTACAAATGTAAAGATGTTTCAATTCCCCTATAATTATTCATTTAAACTCATTGCATGCTTTGAGTCAATTCTGAAATTTCGAAGTTAGAGGAGGATTAAACATCTAAGCATGATTTGGAAAGGGTTTATGTAATTGATTAACATCCATTGATCAAAGTGAGCTCACGGGAAAGAGTTGTGCTCTCTATCTACCACCACATGCAAATAATTCAAAGGACGGAGCACCCATGCATGGGAAGGACATGTGATTTTCAACAAAGATGGCACCATGTGATGAATGATGAAGCATGTGACAAGGTGAATGACACAAAGTGAAGAAATAATGTTGCAAGTGGACATCAAAGGCAAAAAAGGAGTGGTTCACGGGATCTGGACGGTGCAAAGCACCAAAGATGTACTGGACAGAAGCAAATAATTGCACCAGGAAGCCACCAGAGAAAATTGAAGTGGAGGAGAGCCAAGAAACCCCTAGGCCGGCCTGGCCCCTTTTTAAGAGCTCTGGTGCTCCCCTTTGACAGGTGCACTCCTCATTCAATTCCTTGCTTATGTTCTTCAAGTTCTTTGCCCAGAAACATCAGTTAGAGCCCTAAAAAATTCGTCCACCAAAATCTACTCCAAAAATCTCAGAAAATTCACCACAATTCCTAGTTTGTTCCACTCTTCGATATATTGTTCTCCCGCCGGCAAGAAACCCCTGGTGTGTTTGTTTTTGAGTGTGTGTAGGAAGGAGTCACCATGAGTGGCCTCATGAAGTTCATCGCCGGGAGGAGAAGGACGCGTTCATCAACATCCGACGCATCGGCAAGTTCTTCGCGGAGGCACTCGGTCTCCGAGTCTCCGCGGATCATGGAGGAAGACAACCCCGCACCGAGGAGCAACATGCTGCTCCTTGGTGGGATGAGAGACCCGAGAAGCTCCTCCATGCGGTTCACTGAAGGGATACTACCCCCTCCACGGCGTTCGACAAGGTCATCCGCACCACCGCCATACAAGCCCAAGAATTCAGAATATGGGTTTATTATCTTGTCGAAGGAAGAAGAAGAAAGGCTCAAGTTCATGAAGGGAAGACTGCGAGCAAATTATGATTTTGATGATGAAGCATTGGTGAAGCTGGGATTTCATCATGACATCTATGAGCTCTTGGAGAACATCGGTTGGAAGTTATTTTCCGACGGTGTCACGGTTGATATGCAAGAAGAAGTAGCTCTTAAGATGTTCATGACATTAGAAAAATCAACGGAAGTGGTGGATGATGAAGAAGTTCCATGACTGAAATTTCGGCTCAAGAATGAAGAGAAAGTAATCACCTATGGAGAAATAGGAAGCTTGCTCGGATTCAAAAGTAATGCATATGAAATGGTTGTTGATGCTCCTTAGCGCCCCGATTTGTACACCGCAAGCGCACGGTTCGCGTAGCTTTTCCCTTAGAGTATTCCCCCAAGGTTTATCAATCCGTGGATCGACAAAGAACTACCTAAGGTTTTCCATCTAATCTAACGGATCTATCCTAACATGAAGCATTGATTGCATATAAAGGGTAAACCTTTGGCAGATATGAGTGATGTGTAAAGGTTGATCTCATCCATGAACATAGGCTTAATCATAGCAAAACCAAAGACATGACTAGGCCTATCGTCATCTAGTTGTAGTTCAAGCTAACGAGCAAATAAATCATGCATCTCAATCAAAAGCATCTTTAAACTCAAAATCTCCAATCCGATCCCTCGATACTCCGCCTACTCTGTGGAGACGGCCTGTCACGACGCCCCCCTTTTGAATGAAATACCCTGAAGCAAGTCGAACCCCCTTTGGTAGTTCCGCCATGAACCTCTAGCCACGATGACTACAAGATCACGCTAAGATATCTATCTCGATAATAGATCTAAGATGAAGCAAACCCAAAGAAAAGAACGAAATCGAAAGAGAGAACATGATCGCTAATAGATTCGGAAGACATGATTATCATTACTCACATAATAGATTCGTTTGGATCGTCACCACCGAGTACATACCATTGACGACTCCAACTAGCTCATGAACTCCACCATGGCACAACCTCGCAGGGAGGCCATGGCGGCTAGGGGCGGCCTAAGCCATCTCCTAGACAACTTCGAAGACTTGCGGCGGCCGTCGTCTCCCTTCGGTCTTGGCCCTAGGTTTTCGTCGAGTTCTGGGTGGATGGATGCTTCGAGTTGAATAAGGTGCGAGCTATTTATAAGCCGAGGAAGCCACCGGTCGAAGGGGAGGCCGAACCACCTCAAAAACGGGCTAGGCCGGCCGGCCTACCCCCTTTCGGGCTCGCCTCGGTCTCATCTTTCGCGTGTAGACTCCTCGCATCTTCTAGAGTTTCTGTCCTTCACGATTGCACCCCTTTTGACGTCTTTATCTTGGATATATCTTCGAGGAAAGGATAGGATAGGGAATCCTTCCTTAAATCTTCATTTGCTTTGCTTAATCCCGAAGTATCTTGATCTCATCTTCGTGGGCTTGGTCCTTTGGGCTTTCTTGGAGGATGGATGTGCATGAATGGGCTTCTAATCAACATGGGCTTTGGTCCTTCCTTTGGGCTTTGGCCTTCGTCTTTCTCCGTGTTAGCGCTCGATCACGAGCCTCGTCATTTCATGCTCCAAAATAGGCCAAAAACCTGCAAAAATGAAGTTCCTCCAAAATATATGTGCAAGTGTGAAAATGACCAATAATTAGGCCGGGGTTAGGACGGTTAGTGATTTTGATATTAAATTCATGCCATTATCAAGGATAAACAAGGGATAAAGTGGGTACTTAAGGAGTGCCAACATTCCCCCCATGCTTAAACCTTGCTCGTCCTCGAGTAAGTCCAGGAGCTTTGCTTATAAAGAAATTAGCGTTGCCCCTCAATGTCCTCTCTGCACTTAGTCATACATAACAAGACATATTGCTCTCTCAAGTATTTAGCATTTAAGTTCATATTGTGACCGGCTACTTTTTCATTATGGAAGATAGACTAGCAATTAAAGAACAAGCCACAATAATAAATAAATGCAATGCTCTTAAACTTAAGCGAACTTCAAACCTTTACCTTGTTTCATCGTGAAGAATTTTCAAAAGAATGCATATCAAACATTAGTGAGGTTCTCTTGCAAAAGATCATGGAAATACTCATCTCATCAAGTCGCTCAAGCCTACGTTAGATTGTCTTCAACCTATTCTACTCATATATAAAAGTGGGAGGCTTATGTGGAGCTTGGTAGGTAAAAACAATCCTAGAAAAACATTATATCTGAAATATTGTCAAACTAAGAAAGAGATCTATTGGATTTACTGAGACTAGTCAAAAAGGCTATTGGAAAATAATGTTGGAGAGGGAGAAAGATGAAACACACACATTTAGATAGGTGGACATGTGCAAGTGGCAAATGGATGATCCCGAGACACAAATGAAGTTCTCGTTATCGGATTGCACATGGTTGGAAGATTTGAGTATGGAATAATTCTTCAAAGTAACTTGGAAAATTAATGAAGCCAAAAAGAGCTAAGGAGCATTTTATTCTTCTCTTTTTTTCTTTCATTTTTCTTTTCTTTTATCCTTTTTTTTTCATTTTTCTATTTTTCTGCTCCTTAGAACTTTTGATAGCATAGAATACTTACCCAGCCATCCCCCCATGCTTGAACGAATGCTCGTCCTCGAGTATGAATAGTAGGAGAACCAACTAGCTAGGGTAAGTATCTCAAATTCACCTTCTTCATAGAACCTATTGAATCTCCGGAGAGCCTTGTCTCCCAAAACTTTTCTTTATATGGTGCCCTTGATTCTTTTGATTCCGTCGAAATGATAATCCATACTCAAATTGGGTTGTGGTCAAGGAGGTAATCACAAAAAGATATTTTTGGTTTAGGGTGGATATCCAGTGAGGTTTGCAAAATTCCCAAAGTAGAAACTCACAATGCATGGATAAATAGGCTAGCAAAAAGAAGGTTACACAAAAAAAAACAGAATGACCAGCTTCTTAGTCTCATACCAAAGAAATCAATCTTAATCCAACTCATCAAAATATAAGTTTGCAATCTAAAGGTTTCATCATGAAAGAATATGTATGTATAGGCTTTGGTAGGTAGAACTTTGCAAGAGATTCACAAATGTAGATAGCATAGGAATTAAGTTTTCAAATTAAACAATCACAAGGTGTAAAGTCATCGGTAGACTTAAATCAAAGAGCAACATAGAATATGTGGGTTTATAATTTAGTCATTTAACCTCCACAAATAAAAGAGCCGATATTTAATCATTTTAATTCCATTTAATTGAGAGCAAATGGTCAAGTCATATACAACATAGCGTAAGTAAAACAAAGCAGCAACTTTCATCATTCTTCCATAAGCATAAGGCATTGCCAAAATGTATCAATGTGGTGAGCACAAAGTGATGGTGATCCTACACTTATTGAAAAAATAAAACAAAACTAGGTTGTCCTAGAAGCCATGAGATAGGTTGAGAGGTATATACAAAGGTTGCATCTATGGTTGAAGGCATATATGTGCAAGCATTTAGAAAAAGAGAGAGTTGATGAAGAATTACCGTCCTTCTCGATGCTCGTAATGAAGTGTAGCGTGGCCTCCCCCATACTTAAGCATTGTTCTAAGCATGGAAGAAGAATCATGAGCATCTTGCGGCAACCGTGATTATCTTACTCCATGAGATCTTTTTTCCTTGTCCACGAAATCCTCCCCCATGCTTAGCATGATGCTAGGCGTAGAAGGAGAAGATGGACCATCTTGAAATTCTTGAAGTCCTTCCCTCATGTGTATGAATATCATCTTCAATGTTTCCTCACCTTTGTTGCCTCAATTTCCTTCAACTTCTTCTTGTACTAAGTCGTGGTCCCAATCATTGCTTCACATCGTCGTCGCCTGCTTCAATTCATCGTTGTCCCATTGCTGCCTCATCTTCATGAATTTTTTCTTTCAATTTCCAGAACATAACATATACTGAAACATTGCTCTATTGCGAAGTGCACGAATTTTCCTTTCCAACGAGTCCTCATTCGCTCAAAACTGATTCCAAACAAGAGAGTTATGTCCATTTCATCCCAGCGCTGCAATCTGTCTCGACGAATTTCAGAACGCGCAATGTCCAATGTTCTTGCCATATCTCATTGTACGGGTCTTCAAATTCATTGATCTTGGATGCGTTGGAATGGGAATTTCATGGAGCTTCTGAATATTAACTTTTTCTATCTTGTACATCTCTGTCCATGTGCAAAATTTGATGAAAACAGTGGGGCTTGCTTTCGAACTTTAGAGATGTTGACGAATTTGATTTCTTCTTTGATCACGAATTCATGGGAACGCTTTGTCATGCCTGCAAAACAATTCAAGTACACAATCTACCCCCAAGGTGATGGTCGGGAGTAGAAACAAATGCCAACAAACCCACCATTCCTAAGATCTCAATTTGTGGCAAAGCTAGCTTAGCGAAACTAGTGAGTGTACGTGTGTGCTAGTGTAAATGCAAATGAGAGGAATGTATATACACAAAGACAATGTTTACACCTAGTTCTAAACACCATGTTTACAACTAGGTTGCCAAACTTCTCCATAGCCAAAAGGACTTATTTAACCAAGGTCAAAACACCATGTCTATCCCAAGATCAATAGGCCTTCATAGCATAAGAAAAAATAAAGAACATTGCAAAGCTTATAAACCAACCAAATGCAACCTCATAGCTTGGTAACTAAATGATGATGGTCTTCAATCATGTCTAAACACCATGTTTACACAAGATTGCAAAAGGTAAATGCTATCATGATTAGCATTACATAGATAGGAAAGCATACATCAATAAGATTGAGACCAAGCTAGCAAAAATGAGGGCATGAACAATGGAATGGATGCAAAATGCAAATGCAAAGTTAGCAAAAACAAGTGTTAGCAAGGTTGAAAGGACCTTTCGATGTTGTTCTGCAACTAGCTTATTCAAAAACAATTGCTAAGAGTGACAAAAAGCCTTCGCGACACTTCATAAGAAGTGAGGCTTTTGTCAATGAAAAGGTTATTTATCAAAAAAGGATCAAGCAACTGAGCTAACAAGGTTTTAGAAGTAAGTTTATGGGTTTCCTATATTTTTGGCTTAAAACAAAAATTTTGAAGAGAGTGTTGGGTATAGAAATTCTATCTAAGGTGGTTTCAAAAAAACTAGAGATAAACAAAAGTTAGATTTTTTTTGAATGAAAAACATACCCTATGGTTTTGGGATTGCTCTATGAGTGGTTTTCCTAAGGGTTTTAGGATCTCAAAAGCGAGGCTAGTCAATGTTTTTTTAGAAAAAGTTTTTCTTTTTTTATGCAACATGCAATGAAATGCAAGGGTGAGATGAACAACAAGTTATGCAATTCAACACGGGGTGGGTGAACAAAATGATATGGCATGATGAGGTGGTCTAAAAAAACAAAAAGTTAGCCTAAGTTAACTAGCCACAAGTTTAGAATCAAAGGGTGGTGCAATGCTTCATAAATCTCTCTAAAAAGACACAAAGAAAAAGACTCAAAACGCTAATAGGCACACAAAAAGGTCTACAAGTTTCCCAAGATCAAATAACAAAGTGCTCCCTCAATAACATTTAGAATGAACAACATGAAGTTGTGGTTTTTGTTAGAGCAACGGTACAATGTTACTTGATATTCCGATTAAAGAGTGCAATGTAGACGGTCATATTAATATATATAAAATAAAAGATCGGGTTGCCTCCCACAAAGCGCTTCATTTAGAGTCATAGAGCTCGACTTTTTTACATACCTTCTCATTGATGCGAAGCCATGGTCCTTCATGCAAGAGGTGAAGGTGTTCCATGCAGCTCTTATTCCACTTCCCATATTGGACATGATCAATCACGCTTAATGGAAAATTTGTCCAATCATCTCTCACATCATCATCACCTCCTTCTTTGTTGTCCTTCGTCGCTACCTTTCTTTTCACGGATTTTCCTCTCTGTCTAGATTGGGAATTGCGCCAAACAATTGATCCAATGCAAGGTGCACGAAATCTTCTTTCCAACAAGTCTTCATTTGCCCAAAACGCATTCCAATTGAGGGAGTTATGCCCCCTTTTTTTGTCACTGCAATCTGCCCCGTGCTGATTTCAGCACGTGCATCTCCGATGTTTGAGACATAGCTCCTCCCGTGGGTCTTCAATTGTATCGATCATGGATGCGTTGAACCGAGGACTTGATGGAGATCCTGAATATTCAACTTTCTTGCATTGTAAATCTCTGGACTTGTGCACAAAATTGATGAGGTTTAGCGACGTCCGTTCTTGAAACTTGAAGATGTTGATGATGGTGTTCAAAAGTTTGGGCACAGTTTCCCTCCTCATCATTTGAGTTTCATGTCCTACATGTATAGTGAAATTCGGTGCTTCTCCCGACATGTGCTCTTTTAGGGTCATGAGCTTGACCAAGCGCAAAGCAAGATCGAAATTTGCAATTATTTGTAAACATATGCAACATAATCACATCCTCAATTAAATTTCATTAACAAGGCATGGTGTAATTAAATGCTGCATGTGTTTCTTGCATAGCGCGGAGCTCATTATTAGGCAGAGGTTCTTTAAGCATGAAATCAATCTTCTCAAGAAACTCTAGCCTATCATCATGAAAAGAACAAGGCATAGAATTTAAACTTTCATTCGACTATTGGTTCGAGCATGAGATTTTTAATGATTAACAACAAAACCAATAGAAGCTTGAGAATTCACTGTATACCTTAGCCTCGGAGCTTTTTCATACTCATTGGAGTCGTGGTGCTTTGTACGAGATGTCATCTTGATGCACTCCTCGTGGTCCGTCGTGATTTGCTTCTCACGTCTCCATGTGTTGAATGTTGCGCTCTTGTAATCCGTCGTGGTTTGTTTGCAACATCTTCGTTTGTCGAAGGTCGACCGCTTGTGCCTTCATTTGCCAATGTCATTGGGATTCTTCCTCTGCTCCAAGCCTATGAATTTTATCATGTACGCTTGATGAAAACATCGTCCAAACTCCTCTTCATTGTTGTCATCGTCATCTTTTCTATCTTGTTCTCATCGCGTTGCTCCTGCCTCTTCTTCATGGAATCTGTCCTGTATACTCAACAGAACATATACAAAAATATAGCTCTATTGAAAATTTTATGAAATTACCTTTCCAACGAGTGGTCATTCGCTTTAAACAGAGTCCAAACGAGGGAGTTATGCCCGTTTCACTTTTAGCGCTACGTGCTGTCCAGAAATTTTCAGAGTGCACGACCTTCGATGTTTTGTCCATAACTTCTTGTAGGAAACTTCGATTGGCTTCATTCTTGATTCATTGGAACTGGAACTTCATGGGGCTTTTGAATATCCAGAAATATGCCGCTATTTTCTTCTGAGGTCGAGCTGTACATTGATGAGAATAATATCTTCTTGTGAATTCATCCGAAGATGTCAATGATCTCGATCATCACTACAAGAAATATGGTGATCTATGACGAAAATTCTATGACATTTTAATGGAGCGTCACAGTTGCACACAATCTATGACGAATTTGAAGGTATAGACCCTAGGCCCAGAACTTTATGACGTTTTATTGAATTCGTCATAATTGAGCCCACAAAGTATGACGTTTTATTGAATTCGTCATAATTTAGCCCACAAAACATGACGCTTTAACATTAATGTCATAAAAATCGTCATAGCTATTTTAACTATATGTTTTGACATTTTCATTTTTAATTCAAGTTTTTTCTTCTATTATTTGATGCTTACGTGGCAGCCTAGTCAGCGCACACGTGGTCTGCTGAGTGGGGCCCACTTGCGAGCCCACGAATGAAAATAGAAATCGTCATGGATTTAATATCACGCTCAAACCACAATGATGATAAAAAAATGCGATATAGTTAACATGAGCCCACGAATCACCATAAGATACCGACTTCACATATGCATCCAATTTGCAACATAATATTTTGTATAAGCTTAAATCTAGGTTTTTTATTTTTAAAATTAAAATTTCTGTGGCATAAGAAAATCGCTCGTTATTTTTATCCTGAAAAAAATCATTCTAGCCCATCTCAACATTTTCTTGGGCTGTAGTAAAAAATTTGGAAAAAAAACCAACGGCCTAGCTCTTTTTCACGTGTCTGGGCCGAGCTCGTTTTTGCGCTTCGGGCCTCCTCTCTCTCCACCTTGTTTTTGGCGCAGCAGAAGGACCAGCAGAGGTGAAGAAAAATGGCCGCAGCAGGAGGACCAGCGGAGGGGGAAAAAATGGCCGCAGGAACAGCAGATGGGAATCGAACCTGGGTCATGATATTCAGAATCGAGGGCCCTGCACCTACGACACAGCAACAGCTTAGTTGAAGCTTGAGAAAAAACGGCACAGCCACAATGATGGTTGGCAACTACACGCAGCGGCAGGGAAAAAACGGATGGCTGAGAAAAAAGAAAAAATGGGGGCAAAATTAACGGACGAAGGGAATCGAACCCAGGTCTCCAAAATTAAACGAGACCACCTTACCACTACACTGCGTCTTCTTTCATGAAAATATCTGATTATATACTTTATATACAAAGTGTCTGGTGTTTTAATTCGGACAAAAAAGAGGCATGGGTGTAGCGAGATTCGAACTCAGGTCACGGTGATAAGACTGTGGAGCAATACCACTATGTTGGGCCATCGCTTGCGATGCTTCAGTGTATTAAGTCTCTTATATTCTATACTATAACGGGGCCCTGTATTGAAGACCAGCCGTGTGAATCATATTTTTCTTTTTAATCCGGAATTAAACTTTATAATTGGTATTTCTCCCTCGTATGAACTCCAAATTTGATGGTTCTTTTTTTGAATTTTTCTAAAATCAGGATCTTTTATTTAGTGACTTATGTTTGTATGTTAATTGTTATATCTTGATTGTTTTCATACGAAATGTTTTATTCCAACTAAATAGAGAATTAAAAGCATGTTTTTGCATAAGAATTACTAATGTAACTTCATATTTTTTCAATGTTATGATCAACATAAGGCAGTATCCAAAATTGAAGTGTATCAGAGGAAGCAAATGAACTATGATGTGCAAACTTCAAAGTTTAAGTTGAAGTGTATGAAACATTGTGTACACGCGTCCTTTTTGTGAATAATGTGTGCTCAAAAAATTATGAAATTGTGTGAAACTTTTTTGTTAAGCTTTTATATCCATAAATTAGTTCCATGCCAAAATTTAGAATTTTCCGAGCAAATTTAAATATTACTACAATTATTGGATAGTGTTTTGGGGATATAAGTTTGAGTTGTCATTAGAAGAAAGTTAAAATTTTTAATATCTATAAAGGAAATGGGCTACAATACATGAATACAGTTAAATATGAATTTTATACAATTTTGTGAATCATTCTGGTGTCACATGTATTTCAAATTGGAATTTCGTTCCATAAGCACACAGAAATTAAATTAAGTGGTGGAAAATAGCAATGTGTTCCAAAAAAAGTTGAGAATTTTTCAGAACAACTTACATATTGTTTTGTACAAGCGAAAAATATATTTACACCCATAACATTAACATATTTTTAAGATGCTTCACAAGGATGATCTAATTAGTTATTTAACAAAACATCAAATAATATTGGACTGAGAAAACATCTTAATCAGCCCATCTAGAAATGCATGCACGGCCCAAGCTTTTCTGTCCATTCATCCTTAATCCAACGGTATGAGTCGCTTTCTCATTGTCTATAAAACATTCGAAACCCTAGCAGTCGGCCTTCTTCTTTGTCCCCGCCGGCCGCCACCCCTCCTCGGATCCACTCCCCTCCCTCTCCACAGACGCCGCCCCCTCAGGTCCTCAGCAGGAGGCGAGCGAGCTGTAGCCCCATTGGCATCGGCGGCGAGAGGAAGCGGCCGGCCTAGTCCCCTGCTCCCTCTCCTTCTACGGAGCGGCGACTAGAGGGAGCGGTGGTGGTGCATGGCGCGGGTCGCGGAGAGGTCAAGGTGCTCGTCCTTAGATCCACCTGCTCCTCATGCCGCCTCCTCCCCTGTGATGGGGCCTGAAGAACGCGGCCAAGGGAGTGCGGCCCGGGGTGCAGCGGCTCCCTAACCAGCCGCCATCCTACACCTCCTCACCTCCCTCTCCCCGTCCTCGTCTTCTCCGTCCCGACGCCACTACGGCGGTCGGCGCCCGGCTTGCGCAAGATCCGGCCGTGATGTGACTCTGTCTGGCCGTCACGGTCCCAGATCCGTGGTTGCCATACCACGGGCGCCGCAGCATCACCTCCAAGGCTGCCAGCAGTGACATCATCGACCTCGGCACCTCCCGCCGCTAGCTCGTCCGCCACGACTACACCTTCGAGGATGCCAGCGGCAAGTCCCTCTCCCATTCCCCTTTCACATGCCATCGTTTCACCCGCCCACGCTCCTTCCTTCACTCCTGCAGATCTCGACCCCAGGCGGCACTGAGATGTGCTACCACCACTCCAGGTGGGGCCATCGAGCGGCATGCTTATGGGGCTGCAGTGGCTGAGATTCTTGCTCTCCTCTTCGCCCAGTGATGACGGGATCCACACGAGCCGGCGTCCTCCTCCACCGCCGGAGCCACTGCTCGTCCGCGGCCTCTCTCTCCCCGGGGCGCGTGGAGGAGCACGGCGAGGCAAGTTTGTTGGCCATGTTTGGTTACTTCATTTGGTTATTCATCTCGGTGACGTTTGCTACTATGTTGTGTTGTGTTATTCATCTCGGCAATAGAAATTATTTCATGTCCTGTTAGCTTTACTAGTACCTTGCTGTTAACTTTGCTAATTTGGTTGATAGCAGAGGTGAACTAATGGCCTGCTAGCAAGAGGTAGGATGAACTAGTACACGTGGACTTTTTTTTTTTGAAATCAATACCTGTGCTGCTAGCTTTATTACACATAGATAGGACTCATGCTAGCGTTGCAGTTTCTTTTGACAACCAAATAGCGTTTCAGTTTCTTTTGACTCTCCTAGTATCATGGTTATCATCAGTAGAAAATTTCCCATATTTACAATATGGAAACAGAGTTTATCCTGCAACATAGAATCAATTGTTTAAATATTTTGGTTGAATACATAGTCTATCCTATCCTCTTAACTTAGCACAGTTATGTTGTGTGTTTTCCTTAATCCAGAGTTTGAACTAAATGGCCTGTCTGGATTTCTTAGAGAGCTGACCATAGATTATAATTATGTGCTTGAGACCATGTGCAGATGGAGTAAAGGTTGTGCAGGAGCAAGTGATGAGAATGGCTGGTCATCACACAGGGAAGAAAGATAATTTGATTTCTAATTGATCGTTGTTTATGTGAAGTGAGGCTAGTACTCGCACTGCAATATTGTTTTCATGAGCTTTTTTGTTTATTTATTTTATCCTAATGTGGTCTAGTATATCCTAATTGGCAATAAGCAAATATTTCTTTGCACAGTAATCTGCCCCTGGAACTTGCCCTATAGTTTTTGTTAAAAAGTTCCACAATTTTTTATTGCATTAGCATGCAGCAATTTTGATTTGGTAAATAAAGTCAACTGGTGCTCGATGATTGTCCTGATAAGCTGTAGCTATCCTGTGCAGTGTATTGTTTGTGACCTACAAGCTGATAAGAGCCTTTGAGCCTGTCATACATCAAGATAAGTTTCTGATCCCTTATAATAACAGTCATACCATGTTTGTAATAAGAAATCATTAATTGTAGCTATCTATCCTTAAACTTTGCTATACCAATTTTTTAGAACTTCGGATTAGAGGTGTTCTCAACTGCTATTTTGCTAGACTGAAAGTACTAGTGCTAGGTGGACCAGTTAGATATCTATCTGAAAATAGAGTTCTTGCTAGATGGATGCACTGCCTGATGAGGTATTATATACATGTGCTGTACTGCAGATTTTGTACTCTACTAATCTGTAGAGAACATGGATAGATATAGAAATGTAAGATCTGAATATGCAAGACCTTAGTATCCTCATAATACCATATGAAATTTACCATGTACATGTGCATCTGAACTTTATAATATATATGTGCAGGTACAACATGGTTGTGGATGTGAATGAGATGGGCGTCAAGCATACATGCAGATTTCTGCTAGGTCAGAGATGAAGAAGCAAGCTGTGTTGGAGGCGCAACTTGAACATTTGCTGTGTCAAAATGGACCGAGCAAAGCGTCATGGTGGTATGTTAGCTTTTGGTGGAACTAAGTTTTTGCAGGAACCAAACTTGTGTTTGTAATTTTGCTGAAACCTATCTTTTTTTTTGTTTCTGATGCTACAATGGACGGCAAGTGATACTAGATGAAAAAAAATGTATGTGATCTGTTGATTTAATGCGATGCTGAATGGAAACGTGATTCATGTGATGCTATTATTTTTGTGCTGGGATTTTTGTTTCGATAAATGGGTGGAAAAAATAGGATGAATTGGTGGGCTGAATTTTTATTTGGGCTGTATATAGTGCTGATTTTGGTTAGCTGGAAATTAATGGTGGGCTGAGAAATATTTGGCCCAAGTCTGTGGACCAAGCTGAATTGGGCCCATTCACAAATGGGCCGTGGTGTTGATGTCACCCGCCACGTCAGCAACCATGTCATCGGCCACGTTAATTTACACGTCATCATTGCTATCCACATCATCACCATGTCAGCAGCCACGTCATCCTCCATATCATCAATGTGTGACATGGCAATAGAATCTTTTACGAAAATTATACTGTTCGTGACGTTAATTTTCGTCATAGAAAACGGGCTTGGGTTGGGCTTCAGGGGCCCGGAGACATTCCATGACGGTTTTAAAACATCATGGATCAAGCAATCTATGACGAAAATTTAAGGAACATCACGAGGTGTGATCTGTGACGCTCAATACATGATGTTATTTGAGATCGTCATAAATACTGTTTTATGACGGTTTTTTAGTGATCTGTGACGAAATTCAATTGTCATAGATCACCAGATTTTTTGTAGTGCATGTGGTCTTTGGAGCATAGTGTCGTGCGTCCTTGGCTTCAAAGTCATCACCATTGATTCACCAGCGAGTATCATGGCTCCAATGGTCTGTCTCCATAGTTCTTGCTTTGCCTAAGGTGTCGGGATCGAAAGAGGCTCCCGTGCTTTGTGTCGATGATCAGAGCGGTCTCTTTCTTTGATTGCACTCGACTAGAAGCTTCTTGAGCATCCCATGGAGAAGATGGGTGGCATCATGGTTCCTCTAATCTTGTTTCCTCTAGCATTTGTCAACTTCAAATCATCAACTTTTGTGCACAAGGTTCTCCAAACATCTTGCGACATCGTCATCGCTTTCTCCATTGTTTGTTGCTGCCTCTTCTTCGTTGAATTCCTTGATCATCCTGCACAGAACATGTACCAAAATTCCATTCCATGGAAAGCCTTATGAAATTACCTTTTCAACGAGTGGTCATTGATCCCAAACGGACTCCGGATGAAGAAGTTATGGTTGTTTTACTCCGGCACTACGCTCTGTCCCAAGACATTTCAGAACGCGCAGCGTTGAAAGATTTTACCATAACTCTTCACACCGATCTCCAAAATTCATGATTCTTGATGCGTTGGAAAGTAGACTTGATGGAGCTTCAAAATAATCTATTATTTGCTCATGGTACTTCTCTGATCTTGGACAAAAAACTCATTACAACAGTAACACTTTGGAGATGATGATGATCCGATCGCACGATTTTCTTCGCGGGCATGCTTCATACCTATTGCTTGAACAAACAATTTTTCCCAAAAACATTAGTCTTTAAAATCAATTGACACGGCAGCGTACCTTATTTATCATCTTTTGCTTTGGAGAGTGGGGACTCGATAGCGGATGCTGGGCCACTAACAAAAGTTAGCACCTACCACTAAAGAGCGGGTCTTCACGTAGCCATGAACTTGTTTGAGTGAGATTGGACTTGTCAAAGTACGGACGTTGAGAACTTCTCAATCGCTTTGTGTCTAGGGTTTTACCTGCGTTCATGGACACAAACAAGAAACACAGGATATATGCAATAATAAAATTAGGGTTAGTCCGAAAACTTGATAGATCGCCCTAGGGTTCGTGTTGCCGATCCCCGGCAACGGCGCCAGAAAAGCTTGTTGACGCTTCTTAGCACCCCGATTTGTATACCGCAAGCGCACGGTTTGCATAGCTTTTCCCTTAGAGTATTCCCCCAAGGTTTATCAATCCGTGGATCGACAAAGAACTACCTAAGGTTTTCCATCTAATCTAATGGATCTATCCTAACATGAAGCATTGATTGCATATAAAGGGTAAACCTTGGACATATATGAGTGATGTGTAAAAGTTGATCTCATCCATGAACATAGGCTTAATCATAGCAAAACCAAAGACATGACTAGGCCTATCGTCATCTAGTTGTAGTTCAAGCTAACGAGCAAATAAATCATGTATCTCAATCAAAAGCATCTTTAAACTCAAAATCTCCAATCCGATCCCTCGATACTCCGCCTACTCTGTGGAGACGGCCTGTCACGACGTCCCCCTTTTGAACGAAATACCCTGAAGCAAGTCGAACCCCCTTTGGTAGTTCCGCCATGAACCTCTAGCCACCATGACTACAAGATCACGCTAAGAGATCTATCTCGATAATAGATCTAAGATGAAGCAAACCCAAAGAAAAGAACGAAATCGAAAGAGAGAACATGATCGCTAATAGATTCGGAAGACATGATTATCATTACTCACATAATAGATTCGTTTGGATCGTCACCATCGAGTACATACCATTGACGACTCCAACTAGTTCATGAACTCCACCATGGCACAACCTCGCAGGGAGGCCATGGCGGCTAGGGGCGGCCTAAGCCATCTCCTAGACAACTTCGAAGACTTGCGGCGGCCGTCGTCTCCCTCCGGTCTTGGCCCTAGGTTTTCGTCGAGTTCTGGGTGGATGGATGCTTCGAGTTGAATAAGGTGCGAGCTATTTATAAGCCGAGGAAGCCACCGGTCGAAGGGGAGGCCGAACCGCCTCAAAAACGGGCTAGGCCGGCTGGCCCATGGGCCTAGGCCGGTGTAACACCCTAATTTAAATTTCAGCTTTTAATAATAAATTTAATTGGCTTTATTTGATTTTTCTAGTATTTAATTTGCTTAGTTTGCATTTAATCCAATTTTGTTCCTCAAGTAATTAAAATTTTATCATAGGTTAAACTTTGTTGTTGCATTCATGCTGGTGCATGGTTTAATTTTGTTTGGTTGAATAGGAGTTTGAATTCAAAATTCATTTGAATTCAAATGGCTTTAGTTTGAGTGGTGTTTGAAATAGGAAATAGAATAGAAAAAGAGGAAGAAACTAGAAAGACCAAAACCAGCCCAAGAACCCAGCAGCCCAGTTCTTTCCTTCTCACTCGGCCCAACCCGCTCCCTCTTCTTTCTTTCCCTGCTCGGCCCAGCTCCCTCCGCGCTGGCCCAGCCCGCACACGCACTCGCCCAATCCCGCAGTCCAGCGCTCAGCCGCGAGTGCGTTGCCCGCGGCCCAGCTTTCTCGCCACGCGCTCAGCTCGCCCGTTCGGCCGCTCCCCGCGCGCACTCCCCTCGCTGACGCCCCGGCCCCACCGGTCAGTTTCTTCCCCTCCGCGACACGCATGCAGAACGGCCAAGCCGCGACGTCCGCTGTTGACGCTCCTTAGCGCCTCGATTTGTATACCGCAAGCGCACGGTTCGTGTAGCTTTTCCCTTAGAGTATCCCCCCCAATGTTTATCAATCCGTGGATCGACAAAGAACTACCTATGGTTTTCCATCTAATCTAATGGATCTATCCTAACATGAAGCATTGATTGCATATAAAGGGTAAACCTTTAATAGATATGAGTGATGTGTAAAGGTTGATCTCATCCATGAATATAGGCTTAATCATAGCAAAACCAAAGATATGACTAGGCCTATCGTCATCTAGTTGTAGTTCAAGATAACGAGCGGATAAATCATGCATCTCAATCAAAAGCATCTTTAAACTCAAAATCTCCAATCCGATCCCTCGATACCCCACCTACTAAGTGGCAACGGCCTGTCACGACGCCACCCCTTTCAACAAGATACCCTGAAGTAAGTCGAACCCCCTTTGGTAGTTCCGCCACGAACCTCTAGCCACCATGACTATGAGATCATGCTAAGCGATCTATCTCGATAATAGATCTAAGATGAAGCAAACCCAAAGAGAAGAACGAAATCGAAAGAGGAGAACATGGTCGCTAATAGATTCGGAAGACATGATTATCATTACTCACATAATAGATTCGTTTGGATCATCACCACCATGTGCACACCATCAATGAATCCAACTATCTCTTGAACTCCACCATGGCACAACCACGCAGGGAGGCCACGGCAGCTAGGGTCGGCTTAAGCCATCTCCTAGACAACTTCAAAGACTTGACGCGGCTGTCGTCTCCCTCCGGTTTTGACCCTAGGTTTTTGTCGAGTTCTGGGTGGATGGATGCTTCGAGATGAATAAGGTGCGAGCTATTTATAAGCCGAGGAAGCCACCGGTCGAAGGGGAGGTCGAACCGACCTAAAAAAAGGGCTGAGCCGGCTGGCCCAATGGGCCTAGGCCAACCGGCCTGGCTCATTCCTTCGCCGTCTCGTGTCCTCCTTTCGCGTGCAGACTCCTCGCATCTTCTAGAGTTTATGTCCTTCACGATTGCACCCCTTTTGATGTCGTTATCTTGGAGATATCTTCGAGGAATGGATAGGATAGGGAATCCTTCCTTAAATCTTTATTTGCTTTGCTTAATCCCGAAGTATCTTAATCTCATCTTCGTAGGCTTGGTCCTTTGGGCTCACTTGGAGGATGGATGTGCATGAATGGGCTTCGAATCAACATGGGCTTTGGCCTTCGTCTTTCTCCGTGTTAGCGCTCGATCACGGGCCTCGTCATTTCATGCTCCAAAATAGGCCAAAAACCTACAAAACGAAGTTCCTCCAAAATATATGTGCAAGTGTGAAAATGACCAATAATTAGGCCGGGGTTAGGACGGTTAGTGATTTTGATATTAAATTCATGCCATTATGAAGGATAAACAAGGGATAAAAGGGGTACTTAAGAAGCGCCAACATCTGCCGTGATCCCCGCAGCCTTCCTTCCCGAGCCCGTACCCCGAGATCTCCGGCCCGCCTCCTTTAAACCGCCCGCGATCCCCTGCGCCCCTCCCATCCACCAGCGCGCCCCCAAACCCTAGCCGCCGGCCGCACTCCCGCAGCTGGAGCAGAGCACGCCGCGCCGCCGTGGAACCACCACCACGCTACACCTCTACCCCTACAAGACCCTGCAGCAGCTCCGCCGTGAGGCAAGGAGCATCTCTGGCCACTTGTCCGGCCTCTGCACCACGCTACACCGGGAATTTCACCCAAGACCGCCGCCGGTAAGTTGCGCCACTTGCGCGATTTCTCGCCGCCAGTGGACCACAGCCCGCCCTGACCCCTGTAGCACATCCGCAGCATCTCCAGGAGTCGAACAAAGGGGATCTGAAGACCGGAGTTCCACTGCAGCACCCTCCTCCGCGAGCGCCACCGGTTCTCTGCGCTGCGCAATCCGGCCGCCCCGACCCCCGGTGAGCCACAACCCCACCTCCCCTCTCTGCTACGCTGGTTGTTTTAGCCTGTAGTACACCCTAGCCACCCGAGCTCGTGCACTCCGGCAAGAGCCGCCGCCGCGGAGCCTCCCAGCCGCTCGCACGCCCTGCTACGACCGTCGTAGGCCCGCGCCGATGCACTAGGTGCTTTACCCGTTCCGCGCGCAGTCTCTAGAGCCAAGCCGCGCTCGATTTCATGCCCGGACGGCCAAGTTTGGCCAAGTCCGGTGAGCCCAGCCGTGGGCCGCCGTGGAAAAGCTCGCCGGTGACTTCCGCCGCCGCCATTGCTCACGTTCGTCCAGGGCCGTTCGATCCGAAATCAACGCGCTAGATTAGATCCAGAGCCCAACAGATCTGAACCGCCGGATCGAGATTCAGCGGGTCAGATCTAAACATACCCCTTCACACTGCTATTTTTGCTAAAGAGCCCCTGCCTTTCTTGGTAATCAACCCGCAGTCCATAATAGTGTAAAACTATTTACACTGAGGCCCAGTTTTTAGCACTTAGGCCCCTGGGCTTTCCAGTATTCGAACCCACCGTCCAGCCCCTGTCCTTTTGCATGTTAGACCCCAGATTTAATGTTTAATTACGTTTAGGCCCTCGGTTTTTGCCCAGAACCCCCTGTAGCTCAGTTTTTCTCGCAGTTAGGTCCCTGGATCTTGTTTTTAGCCTAAATTTTGCGTTTTGGCTCTGTTTTAGGCGTTCTTTATATCCACGGGATCGTTGTAACATGTAGAATAGTTTTAGACTAGTTTAGTGTGCTATTTTTATGTATTGATGTACCATTTCTTAGCTTTTGTTAGTGTTTGCTTGTATGCTTATTGTGTGCCTTGCTTTTGGCCATGTGTTCGTGAGTAGACGTTGAGCTACCGGAGGAGACCCAGTACCAGTACCTGGAGCAGCCATCTTCAGATCAGTTTGAGCAGCAGGAATAGTTTGAGGAAGGCAAGTATAACATGAACACCACTTATCACTTTTAATTACATTTTCATACTGCATTTTAAGACTGTATGCCTATAAGGACTTTCCTAGCCACTTTATATCCTTGATATATATCCTTTGGGTTGCATTTTGGTTAGTTGTGCTAGGTGCCGCGCTATAACACACTTGGTCCTTTTTAATTAATTTGATTAATGGTATATGCAACTTAATTCTGGGAGTGGCCCGTTTGAGTGGCTCACGTCTCGTTAAAATTGGTTTTTCTAGAAACTTGGTTTAGGGGGCTCGCACTGTGTTATGTACGAGCTACTCTCCATAAGGACCGTACATCATTAGAGCGACAACCTGGGACAACCACGCAACCACAAGACTGGAATGGGACGATCTTGGCTTACTGATTAGGTCATTTTGATTCAGGGGGTAACTTACCGACGGGGCAAGAGGGGTGGTGAGCTTCAATGGTCCCTGCGCTACGAGGCTTGGTCTGCGTACCCCTCGAGGTGGGCCCCATCGTTGCAGAGCTTGATTCCTTAGCGGTTACACCTTACCAACGTGTCCTTTGTAACGGCCTCGTAGTGAGTTTGCTAGTCATCTCACCTAAGGAAGTGTGATGAACAACTAGCGTAGCTCACGACTTGTGGGTAAAGATGTGCAACCTCTGCAGAGTGTAAAACTGGTATACTAGCCGTGCTCATGGTCATGAGCGGCCCAGATCCTCCTTTTGATTAGTGGGGTTACCTTGGTGGTTACGGTTTGGTTCTCAGTAGTAACATGTTTAATTTTGATTAATTACTATGTAACTGGGTTTGTGGTAATTCATCAACTTCTAGTAAATAGCTTTAATAAATTTTTGCCAAAACTTAAAAGCTAATGCAGTCAGTCAGCCAACCTAGAGCCTCATAGTTTGTGTTATACTTGTTGAGTACAAGTTGTGTACTCACTCTTGCCTACTCTACTCTTTTTCCTCTTGGGGACACTCTACTGCTGCTCAGTTCCTGCCGACGCGAGGGAGTTCGCTCAGCGCTACCAGGACTACGAGGACTTCTAGGCGTTCATCTCCCAGTCGACGTCCCTGTGGTGCCCAGCTTCCGAGAGGCTTCGTTTATGTATTATGCTTCCGCATACTCTATATCAGACATTTTGTCATTAATGTAATAAATAACATTCGTATTCACTTTATTATATCTTTTTACGTGATATGTGCTGTGATATACTGTTCATTCTGTTGTATATATGTGTGACTTGATCCTGGCACGTATATGATTGCTCGGTTTATGTCCTTTTATAAACCGGGTGTTACAGATGCACAAAATGACAATGAGTGGACTGTCTACTGGATGACAGAGGGACACTGCTACCAGTGTTCCTACACTTCTTTTTGTCAGTACTTGAGACTTGATGCTCAGGACGTGGATCGTCCTAAGATTCACTTTGACCTACCCTTGACAGCTAATCAGGTGACATTCATGTATCCGAGGGATAGGGTTGGTAATGCAGGCAAGGTTATGGGGTTGTACACTTACTACTCAGTCCTGAACATGCTGTTCAGGATAACACTTACAGCCCGGGATGGGAATCCTAGTGATATTTCAGCGCATGCCAAGAATTTGATGAGCACGATGCAGCCAGATCCTAGAGGCGGTGACATCAGTGTCAGTGACTTCATTTGGGAGGAGATCAAGCATATTTCTGAGACTCCCTTGAAGACTTGTTGTTATGCACCGTATATGATGAGAGTGATACTGAAGGTCACCAGGAGGAACTTGGGGATGGATGTGAAGTATGAGCCGCTTAGGATTAAACATCCTAAGCATGTGAGAGTTCCCTCAGCTGGCAGATATGATGAGGTTTAGGAGGAGGATAAGGAGGATCAGGGTCCACAGGATGACCAGGGTGCAGATGCACAGCAGCACACTGAGGATGTGCCTCAGCAGCAGGACCCAGCTGGAGGCTATGTGCCTCTTGAGGGGAGAGATGCTTCCCCTCCTCGCAGATCTTCTTCTTCCTTCAGACGTATGTTTCGGACCTTTGCTGGCATGTTCAAGAACCAGAGAGACATTCTGGTTAATCAGGAGCGAGAGAGGAAGAACAACAAGAAGCTGAGAGATAATCAGAAGAGGATGCACACTGCTTTGCAGCTCCAGCCACTGCTCTCGCCTATCTCTCCAGAGCCTGAGGCAGCTATGATACCCTCAGTTGAGCAGATGATTGAGAGCTTCCAGGGTATGGATTTTGGACAGTACGACTACCTGGGCGAGATGATGTTCTTTGAGCAGGAGAGTCAGCCAGATGGTTCTTCTTCAGCTGACCAGTTCCCTCACGGACCTCCGCCACACTTTGCACCATAGTTCTATCTAGGTCCCCAGCTATTTACTTCAGGCCCACAGATGTTCGCAGGATAGTTTGTGGGTTCTCAGTTTGCTGGACCATACTCAGGGCCCCTGCCATTCACTTCCAGCTTTGTGGGGGCAGATTCCACCGTTCAGTGCAGGAGCTCAGTTTGGGACTCACGTCAGTTCGTCGACAGTTCCAGGATCGTCAGTGACATTTCCTATAGTTTATGCACCACCTCCACTTCACTTTGGGCTTGGAGGGACTTTGTCTTCACTAGATACGGGATATGCAGGGACAACACCTTCACCTTCTCCAGCTCCTGACTCTGTTGAGGCGACAGTGGCCAGCTGGAGTGACTCGTTCTTTGCTTATCCGAGTAGTTCTGGTGGCTTCTCTTTGGGTGGACTGTGACTTCAGACGGCAGCACACTCTTCTCCTCTTGTATGCTTTTTGTTGATGGATGACAAAGGGGGAGAAGATGAGATTAAAGCTTAGAGACATTATGTGTGTGTGCTATGTTGAGAGTAGATGTGATGTGTTGAGTGATCGATTCTTGTATCATCTAGATCTTATCATGTATGGTTATCACTGGATGTATGGATATCATGGTATGGATGGTTTGAGAGAGAAGAAAAGATGTGTATGGATATGTTTGGATATTCTTGTCTTATATTGTAATCATATCCATCTCTATCGTATTAAGGACTTGTGGAGGACTTGAGAATATTTGTATTGAGTGCTACTGGGTGTATTTATTCTGTTTTAAATGCATAAGAAATGTTTATGATAGTGTTGGCAAAATTTTATTAAAGCTATTTACTACGAGTTGATGAATTACCATTAACCCAGTTACATAGTAATTAATCAAATTTAAACATGTTACTACTGAGAACCAAACCGAAACCACCAAAGTAACCCCGAGAGGCACTTCCCTCGTCGGAAGGAGATAACCCCACTAATCAAAAGGAGGATCTGGGCCGCTCATGACCATGAGCACGGCTAGTATACCAGTTTTACACTCTGCAGAGGTTGCACATCTTTACCCACAAGTCGTGAGCTACGCTAGTTGTTCATCACACTTCCTTAGGTGAGATGACTAGCAAACTCACTACGAGGCCGTTACAAAGGACACGTTGGTAAGGTGTAACCGCTAAGGATTCAGTCAATGCAACGATGGTGTCCACCTCGAGGGGGTACAAGACACACAGACCAGCCTCGTAGCCTGACCACCATTGAAGCTCGACTCCCCTCTTGCCCCGTCGGTAAGTTACTCCTGAACCAAAATGACCTAATTAGTAAGCCAAGACCGTCCCATTCCAGTCTTGTGGTAGCGCTGTTGTCCCAGGTTGTCGCTCTATGAACCGGTCCTTATGGAGAGTGGCCAACCAGGCAGTAAGCACCGTGCCGGCCCCCTAAACCATGTTTCTAACAAAACCAATTTTAACGAGAAGTGAGCCACTCAAGCCACACAGAGGGCCACTCTCAGAATTAAGTTCAAGTAAACCATTAATCAAATTAATTAAAAAGGACCAGAGTGTGTTATAGCACAGCTGTAACACCCGGTTTATAAAAGAACATAAACCGAGCAATCATATACGTGCCAGGATCAAGTCACACGTATATACAACAGAATGAACAATATATCACAGCACATATCACGAATAAGACATAATAAAGCGTATACGAATGTTATTTATTACATTAATGACAAAATGTCTGATACAGCGGAAGCGAAGTACAAAATACGATAAAGACTCTCCGAAGCTGAAGCAGGGTGCCACAGGGACGTCGATTGGGAGACGAACGCCTAGAAGTCCTCGTAGTCCTGGTAGCGCTGGACGAACTCCCTCGTGTTGGCAGGAACTGAGCAGCAGTAGCGTAGCCTAGAGGAAAAAGTAGAGAAGAGGCAAGGGTGAGTACACAACTTGTACTCAACAAGTATAACACAAACTATGAGGCTCTAAGGTCGGCTGACTCAACTGCATTAGCTTTTTAAGTGTTGGCAAAGTTTTATTAAAGCTATTTATTACGAGTTGATGAATTACCATTAACCCAGTTACATAGTAATTAATCAAGATTAAACATATTACTACTGAGATCCAAACCAAAACCACCAAGGTAACCCCGAGAAGCACCTCCCTCGTCGGAAGGAGATAACTTCACTAATCAAAAGGAGGATCTGGGCCGCTCATAACCGTGAGCACGGCTAGTATACCAGTTTTACACTCTGCAGAGGTTGCACATCTTTACCCACAAGTCGTGAGCTACGCTAGAGGTTCATCGCACTTCCTTAGGTGAGATGACTAGAGGCTCACTACGAGGCCATTACAAAGAATCTCGTTGGTAAGGCGTAACCACGAAGAGTTAGATCGGCGACGATGGGGCCCACCTCCGGGGGTACAAGCACAGGAGCGCAATCCAAGCGCAGACCAAGCCGGAGGAGCAGGGACCATTGAAGCTTACTACTCTTGCCCCGCAGGTAAGTTACTCCAAACCAAAAAGACCTAATTAGTAAGCCAAGTCTATCCCATTCTAGCCTTGTGGTAGCGCTGTTGTCCCAGGTTGTCGCTCTATGAACCGGTCCTTATGGAGAGTGGCCAACCAAGCACTAAGCACCGTGCTGGCCCCCCTAAACCATGTTTCTACAAAAACCATCTTTTAACGAGACGTGAGCCACTCATCCACTCAGAGGGCCACCCTCAAAATTATGTTCAAGTAAACCATTAATCAATTTAATTAAAAAGGACAAGAGTGTGTTATAGCGCGGCACCTAGCACAACTAACCAAAATGCAACCCAAGGATATATATAAAGGATATAAAGTGGCTAGGAAAGTCCTTAAAGGCATACAATATTAAAATGCAGTATGAA
The DNA here is from genome assembly GCF_016808335.1 of Panicum virgatum. Classification (NCBI taxonomy): domain Eukaryota; kingdom Viridiplantae; phylum Streptophyta; class Magnoliopsida; order Poales; family Poaceae; genus Panicum; species Panicum virgatum. Next base: position 30,475,140 of record NC_053148.1, on the reverse strand, counting down.
ATTGTATTTAAAAGTGATGGGTTGTTCATGTTATACTTGCCTTCCTCGTACTGCTCTGGCTGCTGCTCAAACTGCTCGGAAGACGGCTGCTCCTGGTACTGGGGCTCCTCAGATGGATCAACGTCTACTCACGAATACATGGCCCAAAACAATACACAATAATAAGCATACAAGCAACACTAACAAAAACTAAGAAACAATACATCAATACATAAAAACAGCACATTAAACTAGCCTAAAACTATTCTACGCGTTACAACGATCGCGTGGATATAAAGAACGCTAAAAACGGAGCTAAAACGCATAATCTAGGCTAAAAACAAGTTCTAGGGGCTTATTTGTAATAAAAACAGGGTTCCAGGGACTTTTCTGCTAAAACCGAGGGCTAAATCATAATTAAAGTATAGTTCTAGGGGTTAACATGCAAAAACACGAGGACAGGGGTGGCGGGCACTAATAGGGAAAAGCTCAGAGTCCTATTCGTTAAAAACCGGACCCAACTGGGAATATTTTTTTAACTATGCTGGACGGCGGGTTAAATACCCAGAAACCCAGGGGCTCTTACGCAAACATGCCAGTGCGAAGGGGTAAGTTTGGATCCAGGTCGTTGGATTTAGATCTGATGGCTCAGCGGGGTTGGGATTTTGGATCTAATCTGATCCGTCTACTACGGATCGGACGGCCATGGTCAAACGGAGTGTGCGGGACGGCGGCGCTGGTCGACGGCGACCAATCTCCACGGCGGCGCACAGGGGAAACCCGCCGGAGTCAGGCAATCTCGATCCTCCGGGGGTCAAAACGAGCAGGGCTTTGGCCTGGGAGGGTCAGCGCCTCATGCGTGATTCACCTGGGCCAAGAGCGAGGCATGGCGAGGCTCTGAGCGGCGGTTGCTGTGCGGGCGGCGGCCCTACGCGGCGGGGCTCGCCAGTGCTCGAGGAATTTGGTGATCCAGAGCTCAGTTCTGGACGAGATTTTGCCTGGGAAAGAGCTAGTGGCACGCGTGAACCACCGGAGCCAAGCGCGAGGCACTGGGGTGTTCGGAGCTGCGCTCGCAACGGCAGCGGCGGCCGTGGGAATCGGGAATCCACCGGCGTTCGATGCCCAGCCCCTAGAGTGACCCACTGGCCATGACATCGGGTGTAAAAGGAAGAGCAGGTCGAGGTGGGGTTCACCTTGGCCCGAATCGAGCAAAGACGGCGTGCCGGGGGCACGACGGCGACGTCCGGCGGCGAGGGCGGCGGTGTGCTCGCGGACGGGTCGAGGCAGGGCGTCTCCGGTCCTGCTGAGCAGTCGAGGAAGTCCGAGCGGGGTCTCTGGAGGTGTACACGAGTCAGGGCGGCCTGTGGTTCGTCGGCGGCGAGGAATCGAGCGGGCGGGCGACTTACAGGCGACGGTTTCGGGCCGAAATTCCGGCCGTGGCATGGGCGGATTCGGGGCAAGCGGGCTCGGGGGGCCTCCTGGCGGCACGGCGGAGCTCCTACGGGGTTGAGGTGGTCCGGGGTGTGGCGGGGTGGCGTGGCCGCGGCGGTGCAGGGAACTCGGCGCTGCGGAGCAAGTAGAGCGGTGGCGGCTAGGGTTTGTTGATGGCTGTGGATGGGAGGATGAGGGAGGCGCAGGGTTGCGGGGCCAATTAAAGGGGACCCCGGGCATCTTGGGGGTGCGTGCCGTGGAGGGCGCGGCGCGATCCTCGGCGAGAAGGTCGGGGTCCGTTGGCGCAGTGGAGGTGAAAGGGGAAGGTGACGAGGCTGCTGGGTGGGGCAGGCTTGTCAGCGGGGCGCGGGTGAGCGCGGGGCGCTGAGCGGGTGAGCGCGATGCTGGGCCAGCGAGCGGGAGGGAAAAAGAACTGCGGGCTGGGCCAGGGTTGAAAAGGCTGGGCCGGGCTGGTGGACCGTGGGGAGAATGAGAGAGAGGGGGCCGTGATTCCCGGGCTGGGTAGGGAAAGAGGGCCCACGCGGGGAGGGGGAAAAGAAAACTGGGCCGCGGCCACTGGTTTGGGCTGGAGGGAAAGAGAGTGTAACACCCGGTTTATAAAAGAACATAAACCGAGCAATCATATACGTGCCAGGATCAAGTCACACGTATATACAACAGAATGAACAGTATATCATAGCACATATCACGTAAAAAGATATAATAAAGCGAATACGAATGTTATTTATTACAATAATGACAAAATGTCTGATACAGCGGAAGCGAAGCACAAAATACGAATAAAGCTCTCCGAAGCTGAAGCAGGGCGCCACAGGGACGTCGACTGGGAGACGAAGCACCTAGAAGTCCTCGTAGTCCTGGTAGCGCTGGACGAACTCTCTCGAGTCGGCAGGAACTGAGCAGCAGTAGCGTAGCCAAGAGGAAAAAGTAGAGAAGAGGCAAGAGTGAGTACACAACTTGTACTCAACAAGTATAACACAAACTATGAGGCTCTAGGCTGGCTGACTCAACTGCATTAGCTTTTAAATGTTGGCAAGATTTTATTTAAGCTATTTACTACGAGTTGATGAATTACCATTGACCCAGTTACATAGTAATTAATCAGAATTAATTATACTACTACTGAGAACCATACCAAAACCAAGCCACCAAGGTAACCCCGAGAAGCACCTCCCCCGTCGGAAGGAGATAACTTCACTAATCAAAAGGAGGATCTGGGCCGCTCATAACCGTGAGCACGGCTAGTATACCAGTTTTACACTCTGCAGAGGTTGCACATCTTTACCCACAAGTCGTGAGCTACGCCAGAGGTTCATCACACTTCCTTAGGTGAGATGACTAGCGACTCACTACGAGGCCTTTACAAAGAATCTCGTTGGTAAGGCGTAACCGCGAGAGTTAGGTCGGCGACGATGGGGCCCACCTCCAGGGGTACAAGCACGTAGCACAGACCAAGCCGGAGGAGCAGGGACCATTGAAGCTTGCTACTCTTGCCCCGCAGGTAAGTTACTCCAAACCAAAAAGATCTAATTATTACGCCAAGTCTATCCCATTCTAGCCTTGTGGTAGCGCTGTTGTCCCAGGTTGTCGCTCTATGAACCGGTCCTTATGGAGAGTGGCCAACCAAGCACTAAGCACCGTGCTGGCCCCCTAAACCATGTTTCTACAAAAACCATCTTTTAACGAGACGTGAGCCACTCATCCACACAGAGGGCCACCCTCAGAATTAAGTTCAAGTAAACCATTAATCAAATTAATTAAAAAGGACCAGAGTGTGTTGTAGCGCAGCAACCTAGCACAACTAACCAAGATGCAACCCAAAGGATATATATAAAGGATATAAAGTGGCTAGGAAAGTCCTTATAGGCATACAGTATTAAATGCAGTATGAAGAAGTATTTAAAAGTGATGGGTTGTTCATGTTATACTTGCCTTCCTCGTACTGCTCTGGCTGCTACTCAAACTTCTCCGAAGATGGCTGCTCCGGGTACTGGTACTGGGGCTCCTCAGATGGATCAACGTCTACTCACGAACACATGGCCAAAACAATGCACGAAAATAAGCATACGAGCAAACACTAACAAAAGCTAAGAAACAGTACATCAATACAATAAAACAGCAAGAAAAACTAAGTCTAAACTGTTCTACTCATTACAACGATCGCGTGGATATAAAGAACGCTAAAAACGGAGCTAAAACACATTTTCTAGGCTAAAAACAAGTTCTAGGGGCTTATTTGTAAGAAAACTGAAGTTCCAGGGGGTTTTCTGCTAAAACCGAGGGCTGAAACATAATTATCCATTAGTTCTAGGGGCTAACGCGTAAAACTGCCAAGGGTGGACGGCGGGTTTGATTTCTGGAAAACTCAGGGGGGTCCGTGAATAAAACAGGGCCAAACTGCAATTAGTTTTCAATGGAGGTGGACTGCGGGTTAAATACTCAGAACCCGGGGGGGCTCTTTAGCAAAAAGCACCGGCCGAACCGGTATCCAGGGATCCAGGCCGTTGGATCGGGATTTGGCGACTCAGATCTGATGGGTTCGGGTTTTAATCACGGACGTTGATTCAGATCGGGCGGCTGACGGTGTTCGTGGACGCCGGTGGCGAAGGGGCCCGCCGGGAATCGATTTCCCGCGGCGGCGCAGTGCCAAAGCTCACCGGAGCTCGCCTATCGGGCGTTCCCGGGGCTACGATCCGCCTAAACTAGCGCCAAAGCGACAAAAAGGGGGTTGGGGATGCTTACCGAGGGTCAGAACGGCTGGTGCGGCCGTGCAGGGCGGTCGGCGACAACGTCGAGCGGCGGGTCGCGGTGGCGCTCGCGGACGTGGGTGATGCAGAGCTCCTCCGGGCTTCGGTTCTCTACAGGAAGATGCGCTATCGAGCTGTGAAGGTGGTATAGAGGTCAGGAGGGTCCGGGGGTAAACGGCGGTGACCAATCGGAGTGGCGGGCCGAGTTACCTGCGAAAAAATTCCGGCGCAAATCCGGCTACTGCAGAGGCTGCTGGCGAGGAGGGACGGCTCAGGGGCGATGTTGGACGTACGGTGAAGCTCTTGCGGTGGATTGCAGGGGCTAGCGACCAGTAGGGCGGCTTGTCCGCGGCGGCACAGAGGCGCGGCGTGGCGGAGCACAGCGAGATGGCGGAGCGGTGCGGATGTGCGAGCTAGGGTTAAGATGGCGGCTGCGAGGGAAGGTGGGATGCAGGAGAGGGCCAGGACGCGTTTAAAGGGGCAGGCCGGGCCTCGGCGTGTGGGTCAGGAAGGAAGGACCGCGGGGAATACGGCCGGGGATCGCGGCCGGTTGCGCGAGTCTGGGGGAGGCGGAGGAGGGAGACGGGACTGACGGGGTTGGCCAGCGTTGGCAGTGACTGAGGCGTGGCGCGGGCGAAAACGAGGGGCGCGATGCGGGCCGAGCAGCTGGGCTGAGCGCGGAGGGAGACGCGACGCTGGGCCGGGGGAAAGAGAGGGGCACGCGCTGGGAAGTGAAGGATGAGGGGGTGTCAGCTGGGCTGCCGGGGTGAGATGGGCCACGGTCTGGGTTGGGCCAGAGTGAGGTTAGATGGGCCAGGAGAGGAGGAGTGGCGCGCTCGCGGGCTGAAGGGGAGCCTGGGCCGGGCTGCGTTTGGGCTGGGTTAAGGGTTTGGGTTTCCTTTGGGTTTTTACTTTTCTATTTCTATTTACTCTCTCTTTTCAAATTTAATTCAAACAAAGGTTGAATTCAAATACCAATTTGAATTCAAACCACACTCAAATAAAAGCATGCACCAGCATGAATGCAACAACAAAGTTTTAACCTTAGACAAAATTTTAATAATTTAATGGAACAAAATTAGATTAAAATGCCAACTAAACACAATAAACCTTAGAAATTTAAATAAAGCCAATTAAATTTATTATTAAATCGGAAAATTAAATTAGGGTGTTACAAATCCTACCCCCTTACAGGAATCTCGTCCCGAGATTCTAGGCTGGCTAGCAAAGAGACTAGGATATGTCTTCATCAACTCCTCTTCCTTCTTTCGACAAGTCGTCCGCAAAGACATCCGGAAATTCAGACACCACGCGAATATCATCCGTGGGTCTAGCCTCCATCTGATGAAGAAAACCAGAAGGCTCTATAGCACTGGCTGTCACTTCTTGGCCATCAGATGCTGACAAGTGAACTGTCCGCTGAGCACAATCAATACGGACTCCCCATCTGGTCAGGGTCTCCATGCCCAAAATCACATCTATCCCCGAGGAATCAATGACGATCAAACCAGTGCGGAATTCTGCCCCCCTTATGACAATACTAACTCTGGAGCATATAGAGCATGTGTGTATCTGGCCCCCAGGTGAGGTAACTATCATAGCTGTCCTCATACAAGAAACTGGTATACGATGCTGCTCGGCAAATGACTTGGAAATGAAAGAATGAGTAGCACCGGTATCGAAAAGCACCATAGCTGGATAAGAGTTGACCATGAATGTACCAATAACCACGTTAGAAGCCTCGGCTGCTGACTCGGCCGTCACGTGGTTCACCTTCCCCTGTCGTGGCGCCCTGGGTTGGGCTGGGCGCCCCTGCTGTCCTGCCTGCCGTGGAGCCTGAGGTGCTGGACAACTTTTAGCATAATGACCTTTCTGCCCGCATTTGTAGCACATGCGGTGGCGGTGAATGGCGCTACTTCGTTGACCTCCCTGTGAACTTATCTTCACATCTTGCATTATTTCTGCTGCTTGCTCTTTGGACTCCTTGCGACCGCGTGGCTGGATCACATTCATAGTGATAGTCAACCCATCAACATAATCATAGAGTGCTTGGTTCCTGACCTGTGTATCTCTAGAGCACTCAGGATCATTTCTCTTCTGGATCATCTGTAGCTCATCGACCGATGGATAGTCAAGGAAAAGGGAATCTTCTGCTAGCTGCTCTTGATGAGACCTCTTTCTCTTTGTACTGGAGAACAATCTCTGGTTCCCCCTAGTTGTGGCTTCATCTTCAGTCGCACGAATTTGACGACAAGGAACGCCATAGAATTGGCAACACGGGCAAGCTTTCTCACCATTCTTCGGGTGGTATGTTGTTTGCGAGGGCTGATCTGGTATCGTTGTCGGCTGCTTCACGGAAACCGTTGCATGAACACCATCACCCATTGCACTAACTCCAAGCCTGTTTTGTTCAGCTGACATCTGAGCTGGGACAAAAGAAAGCACGAGTAAGGTCAAGGAAGAGAGAAAAACCAAACTATTTAAAGTTCAATCTTACGTAGACAAAACTGCCCATGCATCACTGCTGCTAACTCCGGATAGATGATACATAAACCCGAGAAAAAGAACTATAGCATAACTCTTCTGCCTCGTCTGAGAGATTCTCAAATCCTTCTGTACTATCTGTAGGCCGGGGTGTCACATCCCTACCCCCTTACAGAAACCGACGTCCCCGTCGGTGACGTCCTTGCCAGTGAATCCCTGGATATCATACCCTCTTCGTATTATCCTTCTTCTCAACAAACAAGACCGGGGAAACTCAAGGCATGATAAGGTAGAGAGGTTAGAGTGGATTGTTTTACCCCCCAACGATCTAACTCATTTTATTAATTAGTTACTTTAACATAAGAGTGATTTTCTTTAAACAACTTTAAACTACTAAGCTATGCAATCATTCAAAAATCCAGAACAAGCATGAAGCATAATAACAAGCAGACAATTTTCACAACTTAGCCGAGTTTAGCAAAAGACTCGACTAACACAACGCGTCGCAGAACGTGCTATCGTATTATCATAAAAGGGTCACCTAGTTTATACTCATGGTGGTCAGATGATTGATTCAGGCCAAAATCTACGAACACTATTCTTCAGAGAGAGAAATCAAGGCAAGACGGATAAAAAGTCATAGAAGTCAAGGGGTATATTAGTAAAATAGTTGCAGCAGGCAAGGATTAGAGAGAAGAAGTCCTAAAACTCGACCAGTTCTATCTAGGCTTCGTCCTACAGTCGATACGGCTCTGATACCACTCTGTAACACCCGGTTTATAAAAGAACATAAACCGAGCAATCATATACGTGCCAGGATCAAGTCACACGTATATACAACAGAATGAACAGTATATCATAGCACATATCACGTAAAAAGATATAATAAAGCGAATACGAATGTTATTTATTACAATAATGACAAAATGTCTGATACAGCGGAAGCGAAGCACAAAATACGAATAAAGCTCTCCGAAGCTGAAGCAGGGCGCCACAGGGACGTCGACTGGGAGACGAAGCACCTAGAAGTCCTCGTAGTCCTGGTAGCGCTGGACGAACTCTCTCGAGTCGGCAGGAACTGAGCAGCAGTAGCGTAGCCAAGAGGAAAAAGTAGAGAAGAGGCAAGAGTGAGTACACAACTTGTACTCAACAAGTATAACACAAACTATGAGGCTCTAGGCTGGCTGACTCAACTGCATTAGCTTTTAAATGTTGGTAAGATTTTATTTAAGCTATTTACTACGAGTTGATGAATTACCATTGACCCAATTACATAGTAATTAATCAGAATTAATTATACTACTACTGAGAACCATACCAAAACCAAGCCACCAAGGTAACCCCGAGAAGCACCTCCCCCGTCGGAAGGAGATAACTTCACTAATCAAAAGGAGGATCTGGGCCGCTCATAACCGTGAGCACGGCTAGTATACCAGTTTTACACTCTGCAGAGGTTGCACATCTTTACCCACAAGTCGTGAGCTACGCCAGAGGTTCACCACACTTCCTTAGGTGAGATGACTAGCGACTCACTACGAGGCCTTTACAAAGAATCTCGTTGGTAAGGCGTAACCGCGAGAGTTAGGTCGGCGACGATGGGGCCCACCTCCAGGGGTACAAGCACGTAGCACAGACCAAGCCGGAGGAGCAGGGACCATTGAAGCTTGCTACTCTTGCCCCGCAGGTAAGTTACTCCAAACCAAAAAGATCAAATTATTACGCCAAGTCTATCCCATTCTAGCCTTGTGGTAGCGCTGTTGTCCCAGGTTGTCGCTCTATGAACCGGTCCTTATGGAGAGTGGCCAACCAAGCACTAAGCACCGTGCTGGCCCCCTAAACCATGTTTCTACAAAAACCATCTTTTAACGAGACGTGAGCCACTCATCCACACAGAGGGCCACCCTCAGAATTAAGTTCAAGTAAACCATTAATCAAATTAATTAAAAAGGACTAGAGTGTGTTGTAGCGCAGCAACCTAGCACAACTAACCAAGATGCAACCCAAAGGATATATATAAAGGATATAAAGTGGCTAGGAAAGTCCTTATAGGCATACAGTATTAAATGCAGTATGAAGAAGTATTTAAAAGTGATGGGTTGTTCATGTTATACTTGCCTTCCTCGTACTGCTCTGGCTGCTGCTCAAACTGCTCCGAAGACGGCTGCTCCGGGTACTGGTACTGGGGCTCCTCAGATGGATCAACGTCTACTCACGAACACATGGCCAAAACAATGCACGAAAATAAGCATACGAGCAAACACTAACAAAAGCTAATAAACAGTACATCAATACAATAAAACAGCAAGAAAAACTAAGTCTAAACTGTTCTACTTGTTACAACGATCGCGTGGATATAAAGAACGCTAAAAACGGAGCTAAAACACATTTTCTAGGCTAAAAACAAGTTCTAGGGGCTTATTTGTAAGAAAACTAAAGTTCCAGGGGGTTTTCTGCTAAAACCGAGGGCTAAAACATAATTATCCATTAGTTCTAGGGGCTAACGCGTAAAACTGCCAAGGGTGGACGGCGGGTTTGATTTCTGGAAAACTCAGGGGGGTCCGTGAATAAAACAGGGCCAAACTGCAATTAGTTTTCAATGGAGGTGGACTGCGGGTTAAATACTCAGAACCCGGGGGGGCTCTTTAGCAAAAAGCACCGGCCGAACCGGTATCCAGGGATCCAGGCCGTTGGATCGGGATTTGGCGACTCAGATCTGATGGGTTCGGGTTTTAATCACGGACGTTGATTCAGATCGGGCGGCTGACGGTGTTCGTGGACTGCCGGTGGCGAAGGGGCCCGCCGGGAATCGATTTCCCGCGGCGGCGCAGTGCCAAAGCTCACCGGAGCTCGCCTATCGGGCGTTCCCTGGGGCTACGATCCGCCTAAACTAGCGCCAAAGCGACAAAAAGGGGGTTGGGGATGCTTACCGAGGGTCAGAACGGCTGGTGCGGCCGTGCAGGGCGGTCGGCGACAACGTCGAGCGGCGGGTCGCGGTGGCGCTCGCGGACGTGGGTGATGCAGAGCTCCTCCGGGCTTCGGTTCTCTACAGGAAGATGCGCTATCGAGCTGTGAAGGTGGTATAGAGGTCAGGAGGGTCCGGGGGTAAACGGCGGTGACCAATCGGAGTGGCGGGCCGAGTTACCTGCGAAAAAATTCCGGCGCAAATCCGGCTACTGCAGAGGCTGCTGGCGAGGAGGGACGGCTCGGGGGCGATGTTGGACGTACGGTGAAGCTCTTGCGGTGGATTGCAGGGGCTAGCGACCAGTAGGGCGGCTTGTCCGCGGCGGCACAGAGGCGCGGCGTGGCGGAGCACAGCGAGATGGCGGAGCGGTGCGGATGTGCGAGCTAGGGTTAAGATGGCGGCTGCGAGGGAAGGTGGGATGCGGGAGAGGGCCAGGACGCGTTTAAAGGGGCAGGCCGGGCCTCGGCGTGTGGGTCAGGAAGGAAGGACCGCGGGGAATACGGCCGGGGATCGCGGCCGGTTGCGCGAGTCCGGGGGAGGCGGAGGAGGGAGACGGGACTGACGGGGTGGGCCAGCGTTGGCAGTGACTGAGGCGTGGCGCGGGCGAAAATGAGGGGCGCGATGCGGGCCGAGCAGCTGGGCTGAGCGCGGAGGGAGACGCGATGCTGGGCCGGGGGAAAGAGAGGGGCACGCGCTGGGAAGTGAAGGACGAGGGGGTGTCAGCTGGGCTGCCGGGGTGAGATGGGCCACGGTCTGGGTTGGGCCAGAGTGAGGTTAGATGGGCCAGGAGAGGAGGAGTGGCGCGCTCGCGGGCTGAAGGGGAGCCTGGGCCGGGCTGCGTTTGGGCTGGGTTAAGGGTTTGGGTTTCCTTTGGGTTTTTACTTTTCTATTTCTATTTACTCTCTCTTTTCAAATCTAATTCAAACAAAGGTTGAATTCAAATACCAATTTGAATTCAAACCACACTCAAATAAAAGCATGCACCAGCATGAATGCAACAACAAAGTTTTAACCTTAGACAAAATTTTAATAATTTAATGGAACAAAATTAGATTAAAATGCCAACTAAACACAATAAACCTTAGAAATTTAAATAAAGCCAATTAAATTTATTATTAAATCGGAAAATTAAATTAGGGTGTTATAGAGAGGGAGGGACTGGGCTGACTTTGGTTGAGGATTTTGGGCCGGAGGAAGCGGGCTGAGTTGGGTTTGGCCAGATGAAAGAGCAGGCCGGGCTGGGTTGAGTTGAGCGTGGGTTTAGGGGTTTGAGTTCTCTTCTATTTCTCCTTTTCTATATCTAATTCAAACTAACACACAACTAGGTGAATTCAAATTCAAATTTGAATTCACAACTAGCGCTCAAACAAATAAAAGAGATGCTCCAGCATGAATGCAACAAACATTTTAACCCTATGATAAATTTTAATTACTTGAGGATCAAAATTAGATTAAATGCAAGTCTACACACAATAAACCTTAGAAAAATAAATAAAGCCAATTAAATTTATTATTAACTAGGAAAATTAAGTTAGGGTGTTACAACAGCAACCTAGCACAACTAAACAAAATGCAACCCCAAGGGATATATAAAGGATATAAAGTGGCTATGACAGTCCTTATAGGCATACAGTATTAAGATGCAGTATAAAAATGTATTTAAAAGTGATAGGTGGTGTTCATGTTATACTTGCCTTCCTCGTACTGCTCCTGTTGCTCAAACTGCTCAGAAGATGGCTGCTCCGGGTACTGGCACTGGGGCTCCTCCGGTAGCTCAACGTCTACTCACGAACACATGGCCAAAACAAAGCACAACTATAAGCATACAAGCAAACACTAACATAAGCTACAAAACAGCACATCAATACACAAAAATATCACACTAAACTAGTCTAAAACTATTCTACGCGTCACAACGATCACGTGGACAAAAAGAACGCTTAAAACGGAGTTAAAACGCATAATCTAGGCCTAAAACAAGTACTAGGGGTTTATCTGCGAGAAAAACTAAGTTCCAGGGGGTTTTCTGCAAAAACTGAGGGCCTAAACGTAATTAACCGTTAAATCTAAGGGCTAACAAGCAAAACCAAAGTCCTTGGACTGCGGGCGCTAAAACTAGGAAAGTCAGGGGGGTTTTGGTAAAAACCGGGGCCTAACAGCAATTAGTTTTGCACACAGATGGATGGCGGGTTGATAACTATAAACGACAAGGGCTCTTATGCAAAACAGCCGCAGCGAACCGGTACGCGTGGACATGAGCCGTCGGATCAGGATCTAATGGCTCTAGATGAAGGGGTATGGCGATCTAATCTTGGCCGTGGATCCGAGATCGAGCGGCTCAGGGTGAAAGGGGCGCGGGCGGCGGCGCTGGCAGCGCCGGCGGCAAGCCTAGCGGCGGCGGCTTGCCGGAGTTCGTCAAAATCGACGCTCCGGGGGTCAAATCGAGTAGGGATTTGGCCTGGGATGGTCAGTGCGATACGCGTAAACCACCTGAGCCCAGAGCGAGGCACGGGGGTGCGCGGAGCTGAGCTGGCAACGGCGGCGGCGGCACTGGGCGGAGCTCGCGGAGGCGGGTGCTGGAGGGGTGCGCCGGGCTCCGGAACTCCTTGGATCGACTCGGTAGAGGCCTGCGGGGAAGATACTGGGGTCAGGGCGATCCAAGGTGCTCCAACGGCGTCGAATCGCCATGGCGAAGCATCTCAACGGCGGCGGTCGTTGGTGGAAATCCGGCGCAGACGCGGCTCGGTCTGGGGCAAAGGAGCTCGAAGAAGATCCAGGTGCTCAGGCGATCGTTTTGCGGGGTTCGTTGGCGTCCGTGGTGAGGTGGGACTAGGGGTGGTAATGGGCCATGGCCCTAATGGCCTCTTCACAGCCCAATAAAGCCCTTAAAATTTTTAGTTCAAAAATACATATGTTTAGAGCCCGGCCCTTTTAGGGCCCGATCCTTAGATTTTCTAGTTCAAAATGTTGGGCCCTTTACCACCCCTAGGTGGGACGGCGTGCGCACGGCGGTGCAGAGGAGCGGTGGCACGGCGGAGCAAGGTGCGCGGCGTGCTAGGGTTCTGGAGGTGGCGCTGGTGGATAGGAGAGGGTAAGGGGTGCGGCGCGGGTGGTTAAAAGGGGCAGGGCCGAGGGTCTCGGGATCGGGGCTAGGGAAGGGAGGCTGCGGGGATCACGGCGAGGTCAGCAGCTTCTGTTGCGTTAGCGCATCGCGGGAAAGATGGAGCTGACCAGCGGGGTCACTCTGTCAGCGGGACGCAGCGGCGGTAAGGCTCGGGCGCGGGCGACGCGCGCGGTTGCTGGGCTCGGGCGCGTGAGCCGGGCTGAACACGACGCGGGGCGTGCGAGTGTGGGCCGGCGCGCGCTGAGGGGGAGGCGGGAGGCTGGGCCGTGAGGGAGGGAGTGGCGCGAAGCGGGCCTGGGCGCTGGGTCGTGCGAGGCAAGCGCGGGGTGAGGGAGGACCGGGCCCAGGAGAGAGGGTGTGGGCCGGATGGAGAGGGAGGCCGCGGGCTGGGCTTCAAGGGGTTGGGTTTCTGGGTTGAGTTTGGGCTGGGTCTGGGTTCTCTCTTTTATATCTCCTTTTCTATTCTATCTCTAAAACAAACAAACAAAGTTTGAATTCAAATACAAATTTGAATTCAAACCACACTCAAATAATTAAAACTATGCACCAGCATGAATGCAACACCAAAATTTAAACCTATGATAAAATTTTAATTACTTATAGAACAAAAATTGAAATTAAATGCAAGTCTAACACAAGAAACCTTAGAAAATTAAATAAAGCCACTTAAATTTATTAATAAATGCTGGAAATTAAATTAGGGTGTTACAGACCCTACCCCCTTAAAGAAATCTCGTCCTCGAGATTTAGCTGGGCTGGCTAGCAAAGAGATCTGGATATGTCTTCTTTAGCTCATCTTCTCGCTCCCAACTAGCCTCAGCTTCAGTGTGATGACTCCACTGAACTCTGCACATCTTGATGCGCTTGTTCCGCGTAACCCTCTCTGATGTCTCCAGAATCTTCACCGGATGCTCAGTATAAGTCAGATCTTCCTGCACATCTACTCCATCCAGTGGTGCCTGCTCCTCGGGTACTCGCAGACACCTCTTCAGCTGAGATATATGGAAGACATCGTGAACTCCTGAGAGGCTGGTGGGCAACTCCAGGCGATAAGCAACTTTGCCTTTCCTTTAAGGCACCTTGAATGGACCAACATACCGAGGTGCTAACTTCCCCTTGACATTAAACCTGCGGATTCCTCTCATCGGAGACACCTTTAGGTATACATGATCACCAACATTGAAAGTCAGGTCTCTCCGTTTGCCATCTGCATAACTCTTTTGCCTGCTCTGTGCAATCCTCAGATTTTCTCGCACAGCCTGAACCATCTGCTCTGCATCATCTATGATCTCAGGGCCAAAGAGCTGCTTCTCACCAATCTGGTCCCAATAGAGAGGAGTCCTGCACTTTCTGCCATACAATGCCTCGAAGGGGGACTTCTTCAGACTGGCCTGATAGCTGTTGTTATATGAGAACTCAGCATAAGACAGGCACTTGTCCCAACTAGTACCGTACTGAATGGCACAAGCTCTCAGCATATCCTCCAACACTTGGTTGGTTCTCTCTGTCTGCCCATCTGTCTGAGGGTGATAAGCCGTACTGAAACGCAGCTTCGTATCCAGCGAATCATGGAGCTGCTCCCAGAATCGAGAAGTGAACTGAGACCCTCTGTCAGATATGATCTTCTTGGGCACACCATGCAAGCAGACAATCCGAGAGATGTACAACTCTGCAAGTCTAGCACCGAAGTAAGTAGTGTTCATTGGAATGAAGTGAGCAACTTTCGTCAGACAATCCACTACTACCCATATGGAGTTGTACCCTTTCTGAGTACGAGGCAATCCAACTATGAAATCCATCGTGATTTCCTCCCATTTCCACTCTGGAATCTTCAAAGGCTGTAACAGACCTGCTGGCCTTTGATGCTCAGCCTTGACACGCTGACAGGTGTCACAAATAGCCACATACTCTGCCACTAAACGCTTCATCCCATACCACCAGAAACGTTCCTTCAGATCATAGTACATCTTCGTGCTGCCCGGATGAATAGAGTAAGCTATATCATGGGCCTCACTCAGAATCAATTTCCGGAGATCCTTCACATCTGGCACACAGATCCGGTTCTTGTACCACAAGGTACCCTGATCATCCTCTCTGAAGTGTGGAGCCTTGCCCTTCTTGAGCTACTCACGGATCTCCTGCAGTTTCTCATCTTCCTTCTGATGCTGCCTGATCTCTGACTCTAGAGTGGGTACTGCCTCGAATGTTGCACTCGAAGTATGATGCAAGAAACCCAGACTCAACTGCTCAAACTCCTCACATAACTCCTGAGGCATCTGGAAAACCACGGCCATGTTGACATAGCTTCTTCTGCTCAGAGCATCTGCCACAACATTGGCCTTACCCGGATGACAGTGAATCTCCAGGTCATAATCCTTGACTAGCTCTAACCATCTCCTCTGCCGCATATTCAGCTCATTCTGCGTGAAAATATACTTGAGGCTCTTGTGATCAGTGTAGATATCACACCACTATCCATACAAGTAATGCCTCCAAATCTTCAGAGCATGCACAACTGCGGCTAACTCAAGATCATGAGTAGGATAGTTCAGCTCATGCCGGCGTAGCTGCCGTGAAGCATAAGCTATCACTCTGCCTTCCTGCATCAAAACACACCCAAGACCATCCTTCGAAGCATCACAATATACTGTGAACCTCTTGGTCTGGTCTGGCAGAGTCAGGATTGGCGCCGTAGTCAACCGTTTCTTCAGCTCATCGAAGGCCATCTGACGCTCATCAGTCCATACCAAAGCCACATTCTTCTCCAGCAAAGAAGTCAAAGGCTTCGTGATCTTGGAGAAATTCTCGATGTACCTCCGATAATATCCTGCTAAGCCCAAGAATGACCTGACTTCCTTTACTGTCTGCGGTGTCTCCCACTCGAGCACATCCTTCACCTTGCTCGGATCAACAGCAATGCCCCCCTGAGAGATAACATGACCGAGGAATGGAACCTCGTCAATCCAGAACTCGCACTTGCTGAACTTGGCATACAGCTGATGCTCTCTCAGCCTCTGCAATACGAGTCTCAGATGCTCCTCATGCTCTTCCTCTGTCTTGGAGAAGATCAGAATATCATCAATGAAAATCACCACAAAGACATCCAGATAATCCATGAAGACCATGTTCATCAGATGCATGAAGAAAGGCGGGGCATTAGTCAAGCCGAAGGACATGACTGTATACTCATATAGCCCGTACTTGCAGGTGAATGCCATCTTTGGAATATCCTCAGGACGGATCCTCAGCTGAAAATAGCCCGAGCGAAGATCAATCTTCGAGAATATACGAGCACCTCGAAGTAGATCGAAGAGATCCTCAATACGGGGTAGTGGATGCTTGTTCTTGATGGTAACTGCATTCAGCTCCCGATAATCCACACACATTCTCTTCGAGCCATCCTTCTTATCTACCAGCAATAACAGAAAAGCCCAAGAGAGAAGCTGCGACGGATATAGCCCTTGGCTAGCAACTCATCAATAGTTTTCTTGACTTCTTCATGCTCTATAGGTGCCATGCGGTAGGGCCGCTTTGCAATAGGAGCTGTGCCAGGCAAGAGATCAATACAAAACACAATGGAGCGTTTAGGCGGCATACCTGGCAAATCATCCGGAAAGACATCCGGGAATTCAAACACCACGCGAATACCATCCGTGGGTCTAGCCTCCATCTGATGAAGAAATCCAGAAGGCTCTGAAGCACTGACTGACACCTCTTGGCCATCAGATGCTGTCAGGTGAACCGCCCGATGAGCACAATCAATTCTGACTCCCCACTTGGCAAGAGTATCCATTCCCAGAATCACATCGATACCCTTGGTGTCTAGCACCCTCAGATCAGCACTGAACGTTGCCCCCCTTATGACTACACTGACTCGGGGGCAAACAATATGGGATCTCAACTCCCCTCCCGGTGAAGAGACTAGCAGACACTTCCTTAATGCAGTGGTAAAGAAACTATGCTCTTCAACATATGTCTTGGTGATGAATGAATGAGTAGCACCAGTATCGAAAAGCACTGTAGCTGGATGGGAGTTGACCATGAACGTACCAATAACCACGTTAGGAGCCTCGGCCGCTGACTCGGCCGTCACGTGGTTCACTCTGCCCTGAAGTGGCGCCCTGGGCTGAGCTGGGCGCCTCTGCTGTCCCGCCTGCGCCTTCCGAGGGCAAGTGTTGGCGTAGTGCCCCGGCTGGCCGCAGTGATAGCACACGCGAGGAGGTGCTGGAGCGTGCTGTCCGGCAGGAGGAGCTGCCTGTCGTGGAGCCTGCGGTGCTGGCGGAGCTGGTGGAGCACGTGCCGGAGGTGCCGGTAACCTCTGGCCCTGACCTGCCTGCTACTTCTGTCGAGGCAGGTACTGCTGCGGCCTCAGCTGGTACGGCTGGGGAGGACGGTACTGCTGCTGGTACTGCTGGGGCGGCTGGAGGCGAGGACGAGTGTTGCTGCCAGAAGCAACAGGGACAATCTTCCTCTTCTTGTCCTCCATCTCCAAGTGCTTGTGCTCAGTGTTGAGTGCACTGTCTACTAGATGGTTGAAGTCGTCAAAGCAGAGGTTGAGCAACGCGTACTGGAGGTAGTCCTCAAGACCCTCCATGAAGTGCTCCTACTTCTTGCGGTCATCCGCAACATCGGCAGGGGCGTAACGAGCAAGCTGCAGAAAGTGATCACGATACTCCGTGACCGACATAGTCCCCTGAGGTGACAAAAATAGATAGATATCGAAAGATTAACTCAAGATTCATAAGGATAGAACAAGGGGCATTAGCTCAAAAGAAACCGCTGAATGATTATATCTAAGATTACCTGCTTCAGTGCAAGGAACTCCTTCTGCTTCATCTTCATAACGCCCGCGGGGACGTTGTGGCTGCGGAAACGCTCCCTGAACTGGAGCCAAGTGAGAGACTCGCGGTCCTGAACTGGGTGGGACTCCCACCAGTCCAAAGCTGCCCCTCGCAGCTGTCCTACTGCGTACAGAACTCTCTCCCGATCATCGCACTGGGCGATGTCCAGCTGACGCTCCACTGCACGGAGCCAATCGTCAGCCTGAAGAGGGTCGGACGTGTGAGAGAACATTGGCGGGTGACCCCTCAGGAACTCAGCACGCCTGTCGCGAGGCTGCGGCGGTGGAGGAGGTGGAGGCTGAGTGTGAGCCTGCTGAAGTGCCTGAACTGTGTTGTTCAGGGTAGCCATCATCTGCATCTGGAGCTGGAAGTACTGCTTTGGGGTCAGAGGCGGAGGCATCGGGATCCCGGTCCCCTGGGTGTTCTGCCCCTGGTTGTTCTTCCCCTGCTGGTCAGAACCACGCCTGGTGTTCACCATCTGATTTGAACAAAAGATGTATGAGCAAAGATATTGCAGGAATAATTTAGACGGATAGGATAACGCTTTTGCGGAAAAGACTCAGACATGATAAAGTAGACATGATAGAGTGGACTGTTTTACCCCCCCCCCCCCAACGATCTAACTCATTTTATTAATTAATTAACTTTAACATCAGAGTGATTTTCTTTAAACAAATTTAAACTACTAAGCTATACAATCATTCAAAAATCCAAATCAAGCATGCAGCATAATAACAAGCAGACAATTTTCACAACTTAGCCGAGTTTAACACACGACTCGACTAACACACCGCGTTGCGGAACGTACTATCGTATTATTATAAAAGGGGCACCTAGCTGATGCTTATGGTGGTCAGATGACTGATTCAGGCCAAAGCCTACAAAAACTATTCTTTGGAGAGAGAAATCAAGGCAAGACAAATAAAAGTCATAGAATTCAAGGGGAATAATAGTAAAATAGTTTCAGTAGGCAAGGATTGGAGAAAAGAAGTCCTACAACTCAACCAGTTCTATCTAGGCTTCGTCCTACAGTTGATACGGCTCTGATACCACTCTGTAACACCCGGTTTATAAAAGGACATAAACCGAGCAATCATATACGTGCCAGGATCAAGTCACACGTATATACAACATAATGAACAGTATATCACAGCACATATCACGAATAAGACATAATAAAGTGAATACGAATGTTATTTATTACATTAATGACAAAATGTCTGATACAGCGGAAGCGTAGTACAAATACGATAAAAGCTCTCCGAAGCTGAGCAGGGCGCCACAGGGACGTCGACTGGGAGACGAACGCCTAGAAGTCCTCGTAGTCCTGGTAGCGCTGAGCGAACTCCCTAGCGTCGGCAGGAACTGAGCAGCAGTAGAGTATCCAAGAGGAAAAAGTAGAGAAGAGGCAAGAGTGAGTACACAACTTGCACTCAACAAGTATAACACAAACTATGAGTCTCTAAGGTTGGCTGACTCAACTGCATTAGCTTTTAAGTGTTGGCAAAATTTTATTAAAGCTATTTACTACGAGTTGATGAATTACCATTAACCCAGTTACATAGTAATTAATCAAATTTAAACATGTTACTACTGAGAACCAAACCGAAACCACCAAAGTAACCCCGAGAGGCACCTCCCTCGTCGGAAGGAGATAACCCCACTAATCAAAAGGAGGATCTGGGCCACTCATGACCGTGAGCACGGCTAGTATACCAGTTTTACACTCTGCAGAGGTTGCACATCTTTACCCACAAGTCGTGAGCTACGCTAGTTGTTCATCACACTTCCTTAGGTGAGATGACTAGCAAACTCACTACGAGGCCGTTACAAAGGACACGTTGGTAAGGTGTAACCACTAAGGATTCAGTCAATGCAACGATGGTGTCCACCTCGAGGGGGTACAAGACACACAGACCAGCCTCGTAGCCTGACCACCATTGAAGCTCGACTCCCCTCTTGCCCCGTCGGTAAGTTACTCCTGAACCAAAATGACCTAATTAGTAAGCCAAGACCGTCCCATTCCAGTCTTGTGGTAGCGCTGTTGTCCCAGGTTGTCGCTCTATGAACCGGTCCTTATGGAGAGTGGCCAACCAGGCAGTAAGCACCGTGCCGGCCCCCTAAACCATGTTTCTAACAAAACCAATTTTAACGAGAAGTGAGCCACTCAAGCCACACAGAGGGCCACTCTCAGAATTAAGTTCAAGTAAACCATTAATCAAATTAATTAAAAAGGACCAGAGTGTGTTATAGCATAGCAACCTAGCACAACTAAACAAAATGCAACCCCAAGGGATATATAAAGGATATAAAGTGGCTAGGACAGTCCTTATAGGCATACAGTATTAAGATGCAGTATGAAAATGTATTTAAAAGTGATAGGTGGTGTTCATGTTATACTTGCCTTCCTCGTACTGCTCCTGCTGCTCAAACTGCTCAGAAGATGGCTGCTCCGGGTACTGGTACTAGGGCTCCTCCGGTAGCTCAACGTCTACTCATGAACACATGGCAAAAAAAACCACAACTATAAGCATACAAGCAAACACTAACATAAGCTACAAAATAGCACATCAATACACAAAAATATCACACTAAACTAGTCTAAAACTATTCTACGCGTCACAACAATCGCGTGGACAAAAAGAACGCTTAAAACGGAGTTAAAACGCATAATCTAGGCCTAAAACAAGTTCTAGGGGTTTATCTGCGAGAAAAACTAAGTTCCAGTGGGTTTTCTGCAAAAACCGAGGGCCTAAACGTAATTAACCATTAAATCTAAGGGCTAACAAGCAAAACCGAAGTCCCTGGACTGCGGGCGCTAAAACTAGGAAAGTCAGGGGGGTTTTGGTAAAAACCGGGGCCTAACAGCAATTAGTTTTGCACACAGATGGATGGCGGGTTGATAACTATAAACTACAGGGGCTCTTATGCAAAACAGCCGCAGCGAACCGGTACGCGTGGACGTGAGCCATCGGATCGGGATCTAATGGCTCTAGATGAAGAGGTATGGTGATTTAATCTTGGCCGTGGATCCGAGATCGAGCGGCTCAGGGTGAAAGGGGCGCGGGCGGCGGCGCTGGCAGCGCCGGGGGCGAGCCTAGCGGCGGCGGCTTGCCGGAGTTCGTCGAAATCGACGCTCCGGGGATCAAATCGAGTAGGGATTTGGCCTGGGACGGTCAGTGCAATACGCGTAAACCACCTGAGCCCAGAGCGAGCCACGGGTGTGCGCGGAGCTGAGCTGGCAACGGCGGCGGCGGCACTGGGCGGAGCTCGCGGAGGCGGGTGCTGGAGGGGTGTGCCGGGCTCCAGAACTCCTTGGATCGACTCGGTAGAGGCCTGCGGGGAAGATACTGGGGTCAGGGCGATCCAAGGTGCTCCAACGGCGTCGAATCGCCATGGCGAAGCATCTCACCGGCGGCGGTCGTGGGTGGAAATCCGGCGCAGATGCGGCTTGGTCCGGGGCAAAGGAGCTCGAAGAAGATCCAGGTGCTCAGGCGATCGTTTTGCGGGGGTCGTTGGCGTCCGTGGTGAGGTGGGGCGGCGTGCGCACGGCGGTGCAGAGGAGCGGCGGCACGGCGGAGCAAGGCGCGCGGCGTGCTAGGGTTCTGGAGGTGGCGCTGGTGGATAGGAGAGGGCAAGGGGTGTGGCGCGGGTGGTTAAAAGGGGCAGGGCCGAGGATCTCGGGATCGGGGCTCGGGAAGGGAGGCTGCGGGGATCACGGCGAGGTCAGCGGCTTCTGTTGCGCGAGCGCATCGCGGGGAAGTTGGAGCTGACCAGTGGGGTCACTCTGTCAGCGGGACGCAGCGGCGGTAAGGCTCGGGCGTGGGCGACGCGCGCGGTTGCTGGGCTCGGGCGCGTGAGCCGGGCCGAACACGACGCGGGGCGTGCGAGTGTGGGCCGGCGTGCTCTAAGGGGGAGACGGAAGGCTGGGCCGTGAGGGAGGGAGTGGCGCGAAGCGGGCCTGGGCGCTGGGTCGTGCAGGGCAAGCGCGGGGTGAGGGAGGACCGGGCCCAGGAGAGAGGGTGTGGGCCGGATGGAGAGGGAGGCTGCGGGCTGGGCTTCAAGGGGTTGGGTTTCTGGGTTGAGTTTGGACTGGGTCTGGGTTCTCTCTTTTATATCTCCTTTTCTATTCTATCTCTAAAACAAACAAACAAAGTTTGAATTCAAATACAAATTTGAATTCAAACCACACTCAAATAATTAAAACTATGCACCAGCATGAATGCAACACCAAAATTTAAACCTATGATAAAATTTTAATTACTTATAGAACAAAAATTGAAATTAAATGCAAGTCTAACACAATAAACCTTAGAAAATTAAATAAAGCCAATTAAATTTATTAATAAATACTGGAAATTAAATTAGGGTGTTACATAGTGTGCGATTTTTTATGTGATATGAAGCTTTTGTTTCATCCTTGGGCTGTTCTGGCTGTCCCTGACCGGTCTGACCGGTCAGAGGGACCGGTCTGACCGGTCCAAGCCTTGTGCCGTGCTGGCTGGTGTGGACCGGTCTGACCGGTCTGTGGCAGCAGCACTGTCTAGTTGCTAAATTGTTTGGATTACATGTCGTATTGCATCCCAGGTTTATTTATGATGTTCACATACACTTGTTGCACCCCACGGATGCTAAGATTTAGGTGGAGTTTCATTTGTGCTCAATATGTGTATTTTGGCATGTGAGGCCAACTTGTGATGAATTCCATTCATGTGCACATATTGAGGGGGAGTTCTAGCTAAATCTGAGAATTCAAAAGTTTTATTGAATATCTTTTTGTAAGCTTTAATCGGGTTGTCATCAATCACCAAAAAGGGAGAGATTGAAAGCATCTAGGCCTCTAGTGGGTTTTGGAGCATTGATTGACAACACGATTAAAGGACTAACTTGTTTGCATGAGATTAGGAGTATGAATTTAATTAAGGAATTGGTATTAAACCAGATGGCTCATGTGTTGCAAGCAAGTGTGTTTACCCCAGTGGCATAATATATATGTGATAAGCAAAACAAGGAAGGAAAAATAGAGCACGATATTCATGGTTGATATAAAGACTCTAATATTTGCAAAGGCTTGTTCGATCTATGATGGGATTCAAATTGACAAGTAAAGATTTTGTGAATGAAATGTGATATGCTTATGCATAGTCTCAAATATGGAAGAACTTGTCATTTTTGATAACTAGTGATTAACAAAAGAAGCAAGCAAGGCAAAAGTGAATGAGACATGAGTTTATGCATATATGATGTCTCAAATTGGAAAGCTTGCATAAGAGATTGAATTGAGAATTCATGCATGACATAAATCAACATGAGTTCAAGATGGACGGCTAGGATAAAGGTAAAGGACCAAGAGGCATGTTTCAAGAGGCTACGCAAGCGACAGCTTGGGGGGAGCAAAGAAACCGATATGGGTCAAAGGCCGGAGATCCTAGAGTCATGGAGAGCTCTATGTTGAAGAGTGTCATTATTCAAGTGAAAAAGGTGACTTGTGAATCAAAGTTGGATTTTATTCCTATGCAAATCAAAGATTCAAAGTCACTTGCTCAAAGCGGGCATGCTTAAAGAATGAAGATGTTGATGCCCTCACGGTATTGATCAAAGAAAGGACGTCATGATCATAATGCGAAGCTCAAATGGTGACTGTGATAATTTGCATATTTCATTTATGCACTTGAGTATAGGTATGCCAGACTATCAAGAGGGATGTAACATCAGTGGGTTTAGACAACACCAAAAGTGCTCAAACTAGTCCCTAGAGAGTATATCCGAAAAAGTGAGAGCTAACTGCAGAAAACAGAGAGGGACCGGTCTGACCGGTCCAGGGGACCGGTCTGACCGGTCCAGGGGACCGGTCTGGGCATAGAATGCCTCCAACGGCTAGTTTTCAAAACTGACCGATCTGATCGGTCTGGGGGACCGGTCTGACCAGTCTAACACTGACAGGGGCAATGGCTAGTTTTTGAGAGAGGGGTATTTATACCCCATGACTTCACTCATCCGTGGGTGCTGATGCCATAACTTCCAGAACACATTTGAGAGCCTTGGGAGCACTTGGAGAGACCTCCCCAACCTCTCTTTGTGAGAGTTGCTTGATTAAAGTTGAATCTTTGAGTTGGGTTGAGTGAATCAAATCTTTGAGAGTCATTTGAGCAAGAGAGATTGAGCCCTAGCTATTTAGCACTTGTGGTTACGTCAGACAACTCGATTGAAGCATTTGTTACTTTTGGAGCATCGGCTCCTAGACGACTGAATTAGGTGCCAATCCCTGGTTTCGTGGCATTGTGAGCATGTCACGTTGCTCCTGTAACAAGGATGTACCCATGCAAGTTGAGGTGTCAGGCCGACCGGCACAGTCGAGGCCGACCCCCCTGGGTTTCTCCATTTCTGTCCATTTTTGGGCTGTGATCTCCTGCAAGCACAACTCATCCAAAACTTATGGAACATATTAGAATTAAATAAAAATATGCATGGAACATAGTGCAAAAGCTCATTTTTATTCCTGAGAAGTTGACGGTCAGAACGGGAAATAATGGACATCAACACCCCTAAGCTTAAACCTTTGCTCATCCTCGAGCAAAGCTTAAGACTGAGGCTCATTGGATCAGGAGTTGCACCAATGTCTACCCCTTGCAGATACCCTACACACAACATATTATTCTACCCGTATGTACGTTGAGTAAGTTGGCTCATACCTATATGCTCTGGTTGATGGGGGTTTATTCGCATTTCATCCCTCATCTTGGGCAGTTGGAGGACTGAACAACCTTCACCAGAATATTTTCCTGTTTCCCTGTTCAGGTTCATTCTCAGAATATTTACACAAGTATGGTTAAGGTTCCCCAAAGGTACTCTCCATCTCTCAAGGTGTATGATCCTCACCATGGTCGAAATTTGACCAACTTCTTCCTATTCTATGGCTAATTTGTGGAGTTTTGGGTAGGAAGATTGTGGCATACCTTTATTACTTGTATTGCCGAGCCAAAGAATGGTTCGTGAGAGGTTGGTACTTAGTCAAATTCTGATCTTGAGGAATTTTAAATGTCCAGGAGAGAGGGAGAAAATGGACTCACACATTGCAAATCTTTTTGGGTCATTTTATTTGAACTTCTCATTTGAACACTTCTGCTAAGGATCATGGGTACTTCTCCTTCTTTTTCTTTTTTCTTCTTCTCTCTCTTTTTTAGAGAATATTACCCATTGCCCTTCTTGGTAGAAATCTTTCAAATAGAGCTTTTGGAGATTTTTGACCATTTTTGAGATGAATAGGCATACAATGGAGATTTTGGGCTGAAGTTGTGGTAGGATCGTCTGGCAAAGGTGGATGGCAATACCTGGAGTAGATAATTGTCACACCAGACAATTTTGAGGCTAGCAATGAAATGGGTACGCAAAGGAGAAAGACTGGCAGATGACAAGTACCTTTCCTCAGGCGAACTCACCATTCAACAAAGCTCAAAGTAAATCAAGATAGCCTATGGTTTGCTTATGTAATGAAACATTATGGCTCTGGGTAGGACATGTAAACCATCAGGGAACTCACCATGATTCAAAATTTTAATTGATTTTGAGGAGTTCCCTTACTAAGGTATACAATTTTGAGTCCAATGTAGGCTATCTCGAATCCTGCAACAACTTAGACTTAGAAATCAAGCTCATGCTCCCACGCAATCAAATATCCAACGATGTCTATTATGTGCCAACTAGCTCTAGTACTAGGCTTAAACAGAGCAACTATTCATCATTTACATGGTAAGAGCTTGCACGGATTTCCACACATATGAAATGCTTTATTCTAAGCATGGTAAATATTCTTTATTTATGTATTTATTTATTTAGTACTACTACTCATTGCAAGGCTTCTTGAACGAATGAGTGGGTATGATGACTTACCTGGGCACTCATGATCCCCCCCAAGCTTCGATGACGCAGAGTTCTGCCGGTCTGGGTTTGGATATGGCTGCTAGGGGTAGTAATAACCATGGGACAGATCATAGTGAATGAAGGAGAGCATTCCCCAGTTCTGCTACGTGAGGCTAGTGTTGTGATAGAGATTCTGACCAATTTCTTGCTAGCGTAGCTCCATGGCATTGAACCAACTAGTGAGGTCTAACAATTGTTGTGTGAGCGGATTGTCAAACTCGAAGTGAGCAGACGATGACGGTGTTGGAAATATACCCTAGAGGCAATCATATTTCCTTGTATTCATGATTAATAAAGTATTCCTTGAAAATCCATGGATGACAACTTGTATTGATCAATGCTTATGTGAAGTATTTATGAAACTCTTTACTTGTATGGATATTCTAAAATGTTCCTAGTCGGAGTTCATGTGAGGACACACATGAATATTCGACTAGCACATGTATTAGTTGATTGACTATGTTTCACAAGTCATGGACATGGGGATGTCAAACTAAGGGCCTATTTGGCAAGGCTTCAGCTCCAGTTTCTTCGGCGACTGCTGCTGGAGCCCTACCAAACACTTAAAATGTGGAGCGGCTTAATAATGTAGCAGGTGAGGAGGTGGAGCTGCACTTTGCTTGCGAAGAGGTGGAGCCGCTGGAGCCATGTTGATGCTCGCTAACGACTCATTTCAAGTGTTACCTGGAGCCTAAAATCATGAGAATAAAGTCTCATTCCTGCCTATGTTATCCAGAAAGAGGCAATTCCACGTTTCCTCTTAGAAACATTGCTATATTGGATTTCGGGGGGAAATGCAGGTAAAATAGGCTTCAAGCGTCAAGATACAAACCCGACCATCAGAGCAAGCTATCAGCTCCTGCATGAGCGTATGAAAGACGAGCATCAACATTAGTGGTAATAGTTATTGCTAACAAATTCCACAAAGTGTTGGTGTACATTTGTGTGCAGGTTGCTTATGCTTGGAAATAAGAGGAGAATGCAGCCCATAAGCTAGGTGACACATCATCGATCCAATGCAAAATCTTCTTGACGAATTAGACGCGTTCACGAGGATCTATGGGCCCACCAGAGCTACCAAACTGACTCAAGACAGGCCCTTACTAATGTACATGACATGTGGGGCCACCTAACAGCCTTTCGACCAAAGACTGGGCCGAACGGGCCCAGCCCATGGTCGACTGACCATCATGGTCATCCGACCATGGGGTGACAGCCCACGGTCCCCACCAACTCTTAGATGACATGTGGCGTCTTGTGGTTGGTGCCCCATGGCGGTTTGGCTCAATCCCTGTAACACCCTAATTTAAATTCCAGCATTTAATAAATTTAATTGGCTTTATTCAATTTTCTAAGGTTTATTGTGTTTAGAATGGCATTTAATCTAATTTTTGTTCCTCAAGTATTTAAAATTTTATCTAGGTTTAAATCTTGTTGTTGCATTCATGCTGATGCATAGCTTCTAATTGAGTGAGTGTGGTTTGAATTCAACTTGTTTGTTTGTTTTAGAGATAGAAATAGAAAAGGAAAAAAGGGAAACCCAAACCAAGGTAGCAGCCCAACCGGCCCATGGCCACCCTTTTCTTTTTCTGGTTTCAGCCCAACCCGCGGCCTACTTCTTTTCCCGAGCTCAGCCCGCGGTCACCCGTTTCCTCTCGTGCGCCAGCAGCCCAACCCGCCTTCTCCCCGTTCGACCCGCTCAGGCCCGCTTGGCGCCCCGCAGCCTTTCCCCGCTCGTGCGCGGCCCAGTTTCCCCGCCCGCTCCAACGCCCGCGCAACGCGCAACCCGCTGACGGTCCGGGCCCAGCTGCCAGCTTCGTCTCCCCCCCCCCCCCGCGCCGCGCGCTTGCAACGAATCCCGCGATCTCCGCCGAGACGCTCGCCGGCCTACCAAACTCGGGCGCGGACGCCAAGATCCCCACAGGCCTTTAATTGGCCCCCCACGGCTCCCCCTGCACCCCATCAACCCACGCGCCGCCTCGCACAACCCTAGCCGCCGCAACCGTGCAGCCCTGCCGTGCCGCACCTCTGCGTCGCCGCGGCCACGCCGCCCCGCCGCACCCCAGACCACCTTTAGCCGCGCCGCAGCTTCGCCAAGGCCCCTTGACCCTCCTTGGGACCTCAGCTCCGAGGATTGCGCCACGCCGCGCCGGGATTTCACCCGAACCCCAACTGCAGGTAACCCGCCCGCTGCTCTGATTCCTCGCCGCCGGTGACCCCGGAGCCCCCTGACCCCCGTATCCTTTCTGCAGGACCGCCTTGGGTCGAGCCGTGCCATCCAGGAGCCCGGAGCGCCCCTGCGTCGACCTCGTCACCGTGCTCCGTTCCTGCACCGCCGCCCGCCGTCGACGTTGGCGCCCCTGCACACCCGCGCAGCTCGATTCGAGCCTCGGTGAGCACGCCTTTACTCCTCCACTCCTTTTTGCGCTAGGTCTTGGGTCCCTTGACGCAGGGTATCATGTCCGCCGGCGAGCACAATCCCGCAGCGCCGCCGTCGTCGCCGGACAGAACCGCCGCGCTGCCGAACCCGCATCCCTGAGCCTTGCCAAGCCCAGCTCAGTGCCCAGATGGCTTAGCCACGTTGCGTAGGTCCATCCCGACCCAAAACCCATTCGATTCAGCCCCAGGAACACCGTTTTGGTGAAGTCCGGCTCAACTCCACCGCCTCTGCTCGCCGCCGGCGGTTTTCCGCTGCCACCCGCACCCCCAACTACCCTAAGCCGCCCAATTAGAAACCAACGGGTGAGATTAGATCCAGATCCAATCTGTTCTTAACCGTCCGATCCAGATCCAAGCGCCTAGATCCAATCTTACCGGTTCGCCCTGGCTTTTTGTTAAAGAGTCCCTGGACTCTCTGCTATTTAACCCGCCGTCCAGTATAGTTCAAAAATATTTCCAGTTAGGTCCGGTTTTTAACGAATAGGACCCTGAGCTTTTCCCTATTAGAACCCGCCGTCCAGGCCTGCCATTTTTGCACGTTAGACCCTGGAACTAAGGTTTAATCATGTTTTAGCCCTCGGTTTTTGCAGAAAACCCCCTGGAACTTAGTTTTTCTCGCAGATAAGCCCCTAGAACTTGTTTTTGGCCTAGATGATGCGTTTTAGCTCCGTTTTAGGTGTTCTTTATGTCCACGCGATCATTGTAATGCGTAGAATAGCTTTAGACTAGTTTAGTGTGCTGTTTATATGTATTGATGTACTGTTTCTTAGTTTTTATTAGTGTTTGCTTGTATGCTTATTATTGTGCATTGTTTTGGCCATGTGTTCGTGAGTAGACGTTGATCCATCTGAGGAGCCCCAGTACCAGTACCAGGAGCAGCCGTCTTCCGAGCACTTTGAGCAGCAACAGGAGCAGTATGAGGAAGGCAAGTGTAACATGAACAACCTATCACTTTTAAATACAATTTCATACTGCATTTTAATACTGTATGCCTATAAGGATTTCCTAGCCACTTTATATCCTTTATATATCCCTTGGGGTTGCATTTTGTTTAGTTGTGCTAGGTTGCTGCGCTATAACACATTCTGGTCCTTTTTAATTAAAATGATTAATGGTTTACTTGAACTTAATTCTGAGAGTGGCCCTCTGTGTGGATGAGTGGCTCACGTCTCGTTAAAAGATGGTTTTTGTAGAAACATGGTTTAGGGGGCCAGCACGATGCTTAGTGCTTGGTTGGCCACTCTCCATAAGGACCGGTTCATAGAGCGACAACCTGTGACAACAGCGCTACCACAAGGCTAGAATGGGATAGACTTGGCTTACTAATTAGGTCTTTTTGGTTTGGAGTAACTTACCTGCAGGGCAAGAGTAGTAAGCTTCAATGGTCCCTGCTCCTCCGGCTGGTCTATGCTTGGTTTGCGTACCTATGCTTGTACCCCCGTGAGGTGGGCCCCATCGTCGCTGACCTAACTCTCGCGGTTACGCCTTACCAACGAGATTCTTTGTAACGGCCTCGTAGTGAGTCGCTAGTCATCTCACCTAAGGAAGTGTGATGAACAACTGGCATAGCTCACGACTTGTGGGTAAAGATGTGCAACCTCTGCAGAGTGTAAAACTGGTATACTAGCCGTGCTCACGGTCATGAGC
Source organism: Panicum virgatum (assembly GCF_016808335.1). Taxonomy (NCBI): domain Eukaryota; kingdom Viridiplantae; phylum Streptophyta; class Magnoliopsida; order Poales; family Poaceae; genus Panicum; species Panicum virgatum. The sequence goes on along the minus strand of NC_053148.1, from coordinate 30,445,545 downwards.
GGCCCAGATCCTCCTTTTGATTAGTGGGGTTGTCTCCTTCCGACGAGGGAGGTGCCTCTCGGGGTCTCCTTGGTGGTTTTGGTTTGGTTCTCAGTAGATATATGATTAATTTTGATTAATTACTATGTAACTGGGTTTATGGTAATTCATCCACTTGTAGTAAATAGCTTTAATAAAATTTTGCCAAGACTTAAAAGCTAATGCAGTCAGTCAGCCAACCTTAGAGCCTCATAGTTTGTGTTATACTTGTTGAGTACAAGTTGTGTACTCACTCTTGCCTCTTCTCTATTTTTTCCTCTTGGCTACACTACTGCTGCTCAGTTCCTGCCGACACGAGGGAGTTCGTTCAGTGCTACCAGGACTACGAGGACTTCTAGGCATTCATCTCCCAGTCGACGTCCCTGTGGCGCCCTGCTCAGCTTCGGAGAGTTTTATTCGTATTTGTACTTCGCTTCCGCTGTATCAGACATTCTTGTCATTAATGTAATAAATAACATTCGTATTTCAATTTATTATGTCTTATTCGTGATATGTGCTGTGATATACTGTTCATTCTGTTGTACATACGTGTGACTTGATCCTGGCACGTATATGATTGCTCGGTTTATGTTCTTTTATAAACCGGGTGTTACAGAGTGGTATCAGAGCCTGTATCGACTGTAGGACGAAGCCTAGATAGAACTGGTCAAGTTTTAGGACTTCTTCTCTCCAATCCTTATCTGCTGAAATTATTTTACTATTATACCCCTTGACTTCTATGACTTTTACCCTTCTTGCCTTGATTTCTCTCTCTGAAGAATAGTTTTCGTAGATTTTGGCCTGAATCAGTCATCTGACCACCATGAGTATTAGCTAGGTGACCCTTTTATAATAATACGATAGCACGTTCTGCGACGCGTTGTGTTAGTCGAGTCGGATGTTAAACTCGGCTAAGTCGTGAAAATTGTCTGCTTGTTATTATGCTACATGTTTGATTTGGATTTTTGAATGATTGCATAGCTTAGTAGTTTAAATTTGTTTAGAGAAAATTACCCTCATGTTAAAGATAACTAATTAATAAAATGAGTTAGATCGTTGGGGGTAAAACAGTCCACTCTATCCTGTCTACTTTATCATGGCTGAGTCTTTTTCCGCAAAGAGTTATCATATCCATCTGAATTTATTCCTTTTATATCCTTACTCGTGAAATCTTTTGTCCAAAATCAGATGGTGAACACCAGGCGTGGTTCTGACTAGCAGGGGCAGAACAACTAGGGTCAGAACACCCAGGGGACCGGGATCCCGATGCCTCCGCCTTTGACTCCGGAGCAGTACTTCCAGCTCCAGATGCAGATGATGGCCACCCTGAACAACACGGTTCAGGCTCTTCAGCAGGCTCACACTCAGCCAACGCCTCCTCCACCTCCGCAGCCTCGCGACAGGCGTGCTGAGTTCCTGAGGGGTCACCCGCCGACGTTTTCTCACACGTCCGACCCTCTTCAGGCTGACGACTGGCTCCGTGCAGTGGAGCGCCAGCTGGACATCGCCCAGTGTGATGATCGTGAGCGAGTCTTGTACGCAGCAGGACAGCTGCGAGGGGCAGCTTTGGACTGGTGGGAGTCTCACCCAGTTCAGGACCGCGAGGCTCTCACTTGGCTCCAGTTCCGGGAGCGGTTCCGCAGCCACAACGTCCCCGCGGGCGTTATGAAGATGAAGCAGAAGGAGTTCCTTGCACTGAAGCAGGTAATCTTAGATATAATCATTCAGCGGTTTCTTTTGAGCTAATGCCCCTTGTTCTATCCATATGAATCTTGAGTTAATCTTCCGATATCTATCTGTCTTTGTCACTTCAGGGGACTATGTCGGTCACGGAGTATCGTGATCGCTTCCTGCAGCTCGCTCGCTACGCCCCTGCCGATGTTGCGGATGACCGCAAGAAGCAGGAGCACTTCATGGAGGGCCTTGAGGACTGCCTCCAGTACGCGCTGCTCAACCTCTGCTTCGACGACTTCAACCATCTGGTTGACAGCGCGCTCAACACTGAGCGCAAGCACTTGGAGATGGAGGACAAGAAGAGGAAGATTGTCCCCGTTGCTTCCGGCAGCAACACTCGTCCTCGCCTCCAGCCGCCTCAGCAGTACCAGCAGCAGTACCGGCCTCCCCAGCAGTACCAGCCGAGGCCGCAGCAGTACCCGCCTCGACAGCAGCAGCAGGCAGGTCAGGGCCCGAGGTTACCGGCACCTCCGGCTCGTGCTGCTCCACCAGCTCCGCCAGCACCTCAGGCTCCACGGCAGGCAGCTCCTCCTGCCGGACAGCAGGCTCAGGGACCCCCTTGCACCTGCTTTCACTGCGGCCAGCCGGGGCACTACGCCAATGCTTGCCCCCGGAAGGCGCAGGCGGGACAGCAGGGGCGCCCAGCTCAGCCCAGGGCGCCACTTCAGGGCAGAGTGAACCACGTGACGGCCGAGTCAGCGGCCGAGGCTCCCAATGTGGTTATTGGTACGTTCATGGTTAATTCATATCCAGCTATAGTGCTTTTTGATACTGGTGCTACGCATTGCTTCATTACTCAGTCTTTTGTCGTGCATCATGATATTCATACTAGCACATTAAAGAGGTGCATGTTAGTATCTTCACCGGGAGGACAGTTGAGGTCTCACACTTACTGCCCGAGAGTCAGGGTTTCCTTGAGGAGAGTAGAGTTCTGTACTGATCTGATGGTGCTAGACACCAAGGGCATTGATGTCATTCTGGGAATGGAGACTCTGGCCAAGTGGGGAGTCCGAATAGATTGTGCTCAGAGGACAGTCTTGCTATTAGCTTCCAGTGGCCAAGAGGTTGTTATCAGTGCAGTGGAGCCTTCTGGATTTCTTCATCAGATGAAGGCTAGACCCACTGGACGGTATTCACGTGGTGTCTGAATTCCCGGATGTCTTTCCGGATGATCTGCCAGGTATGCCGCCTGAACGCGCCATTGAGTTTTGTATTGATCTCTTGCCTAGCACAGCTCCTATTGCAAAGCGGCCCTACCGTATGGCACCTATAGAGCATGAAGAAGTCAAGAAGACTATTGATGAGTTGCTAGCCAAGGGCTATATCCGTCGCAGCTTCTCTCCTTGGGCTTTTCCATTATTGCTGGTAGATAAGAAGGATGGCTCGAAGAGAATGTGTGTCGATTATCGGGAGCTGAATGCAGTCACTATTAAGAATAAGCATCCACTGCCCCGTATTGAGGATCTCTTCGATCTGCTTCGAGGTGCTCGTATATTCTCGAAGATTGATCTTTGTTCGTGTTATTTCCAGCTGAGGATTCGTCCTGGGGATATTCCGAAGATGGCATTCACCTGCAAGTACGGGCTATATGAGTACACGGTCATGTCCTTCGGCTTGACTAATGCCCCGGCTTTCTTCATGCATCTGATGAACATGGTTTTCATGGACTATCTGGATGTCTTTGTGGTGATTTTCATTGATGATATTCTGATCTTCTCCAAGACAGAGGAAGAGCATGAGGAGCATCTGAGACTCGTGTTGCAGAGATTGAGAGAGCATTAGTTGTATGCCAAGTTCAGCAAGTGTGAGTTCTGGATTGACGAGGTTCCATTCCTCGGTCATGTTATCTCTCAGGGAGGCATTGCTGTTGATCCAAGCAAGGTGAAGGATGTGCCAGAGTGGGAGACACCGCAGACAGTGAAGGAAGTCCGGTCATTCTTGGGCTTAGCTGGATATTATCGGAGGTTCATTGAGAATTTCTCCAATATCGCGAAGCCTTTGACTTCTTTGCTGGAGAAAAATGTGGCCTTCGTTTGGACTGATGAGCGTCAGAGGGCCTTTGATGAGCTGAAGAAAAGGTTGACTACGGCGCCAGTCCTGACTCTGCCAGACCAGACGGAGAGGTTCACGGTGTACTGTGATGCTTCGAAGGATGGTCTTGGGTGTGTCCTGATGCAGGAGGGCAGAGTGATTGCTTATGCTTCACAGCAGTTACGTCGGCATGAGCTGAACTATCCCACTCATGATCTTGAGTTAGCCGCAGTTGTGCATGCTCTGAAGATTTGGAGGCATTACTTGTATGAGCAGCGGTGTGATATCTACACTGATCACAAGAGCCTCAAGTACATTTTCACGCAGAATGAGCTGAACATGCGGCAGAGAAGATGGCTAGAGTTGGTCAAGGATTATGACCTGGAGATTCACTATCATCCGGGCAAGGCCAATGTTGTAGCAGATGCTTTGAGCAGGAGAAGCTATGTCAACATGGCCGTGGCTTTCCAGATGCCTCCAGAGTTATGTGAGGAGTTCGAGCAGTTGAGTCTGGGCTTCTTGCATCATACCTCCAGTGCAGCGTTTGAGGCAGTACCGACTATAGAGGCAGAGATCCGGCAGCATCAGAAGGAAGATGAGAAGCTGCAGGAGATTCGTGAGTTGCTCAAGAAGGGCAAGGCTCCTCATTTCAAAGAGGATGATCTGGGTACTCTGTGGTACAAGAACCGGATCTATGTTCCAGATGTGAAGGATCTCCGGAAGTTGATTCTGAGTGAGGCCCATGATACAGCTTACTCTATTCATCCGGGCAGCACGAAGATGTATTATGATCTGAAGGAACATTTCTGGTGGTATGGGATGAAGCGTTCAGTGGCAGAGTACGTGGCCATTTGTGACACCTGTCAGCGTGTCAAGGCTGAGCATCAGAGGCCAGCAGGTCTGTTACAGCCTTTGAAGATTCCAGAGTGGAAATGGGAGGAAATCACTATGGACTTCATTGTGGGATTGCCTCGTACTCAGAAGGGGTACAACTCTATATGGGTAGTAGTGGATCGTCTGATGAAGGTTGCTCACTTCATTCCAGTGAACACTACTTACTCCGGTGCTAGACTTGCAGAGTTGTACATCTCTCGGATTGTCTGCTTGCATGGTGTGCCCAAGAAGATCATATCTGACAGAGAGTCTCAGTTCACTTCTCGATTCTGGGAGCAGCTCCATGATTCGCTGGATACGAAGCTGCGTTTCAGTACGGCTTATCACCCTCAGACAGATGGGCAGACAGAGAGAACCAAGTGTTGGAGGATATGCTGAGAGCTTGTGCCATTCAGTACGGTACTAGTTGGGATAAGTGCCTGTCTTATACTGAGTTCTCATATAACAACAGCTATCAGGCCAGTCTGAAGAAGTCCCCATTCGAGGCATTGTATGGCAGAAAGTGCATGACTCCTCTCTTTTGGGATCAGATTGGTGAGAAGCAGCTCTTTGGCCCTGAGATCATAGATGATGCAGAGCAGATGGTTCAGGCTGTGCGAGAAAATCTGAGCATTGCCCAGAGCAGGCAAAAGAGCTATGCAGATGGCAAACGGAGAGACCTGACTTTCAGTGTCGGTGATTATGTGTACCTGAAGGTGTCTCCGATGAGAGGAATCCGCAGGTTTAATGTCAAGGGGAAGTTAGCACCTCGGTATGTTGGTCCATTCAAGGTGCTAGAGCGGAAAGGCGAAGTTGCTTATCGCCTGGAGTTACCTCTCAGCCTCTCAGGAGTTCATGATGTCTTCCATATATCTCAGCTGAAGAGGTGTCTGCGAGTACCTGAGGAGCAGGCACTGGATGGAGTGGATGTGCAGGAAGATCTGACTTATACCGAGCATCCGGTGAAAATTCTAGAGACATCAGAAAGGGTTACTCGGAACAAGCGCATCAAGATGTGCAGGGTTCAGTGGAGTCACCACAGTGAAGCTGAGGCTACATGGGAGCGAGAAGATGAGCTAAGGAAGACCTATCCAGATCTCTTTGCTAGCCAGCCCAGCTAAATCTCGGGGACGAGATTTCTTTAAGGGGGTAGGGTCTGTAACACCCTAATTTAAATTCCAGCATTTAATAAATTTAATTGGCTTTATTCAATTTTCTAAGGTTTATTGTGTTTAGAATGGCATTTAATCTAATTTTTGTTCCTCAAGTATTTAAAATTTTATCTAGGTTTAAATCTTGTTGTTGCATTCATGCTGATGCATAGCTTTTAATTGAGTGAGTGTGGTTTGAATTCAACTTGTTTGTTTGTTTTAGAGATAGAAATAGAAAAGTAAAAAAGGGAAACCCAAACCAAGGTAGCAGCCCAACCGGCCCATGGCCACCCTTTTCTTTTTATGGTTCCAGCCCAACCCGCGGCCTACTTCTTTTCCCGAGCTCAGCCCGCGGTCACCCGTTTCCTCTCGTGCGCCAGCAGCCCAACCCGCCTTCTCCCCGTTCGACCCGCTCCGGCCCGCTTGGCGCCCCGCAGGCTTTCCCCGCTCGCGCGCGGCCCAGTTTCCCCGCCCGCTCCAACGCCCGCGCGACGCGCAACCCGCTGACGGTCCGGGCCCAGCTGCCAGCTTCGTCTCGCCCTCCCCCCCCCCCCCCCCCCCCGCGCCGCGCGCTTGCAACGGACCACCTTTAGCCGCGCCGCAGCTTCGCCAAGGCCCCGTGACCCTCCTTGGGACCTCAGCTCCGAGGATTGCGCCACGCCGCGCCGGGATTTCACCCGAACCCCCACTGCAGGTAACCCGCCCGCCGCCCTGATTCCTCACCGCCGGTGACCCCGGAGCCCCCCTGACCCCCGTATCCTTTCCGCAGGACCGCCTTGGGTCGAGCCGTGCCATCCAGGAGCCCGGAGCGCCCCTGCGTCGACCTCGTCACCGTGCTCCGTTCCTGTGCCGCCGCCCGCCGTCGACGTTGGCGCCCCTGCACACCCGCGCAGCTCGATTCGAGCCTCGGTGAGCACGCCTTTACTCCTCCGCTCCTTTTTGCGCTAGGTCTTAGGTCCCTTGACGCAGGGTATCATGTCCGCTGGCGAGCACAATCCCGCAGCGCCGCCGTCGCCGCCGGACAGAACCGCCGCGCTGCCGAACCCGCATCCCTGAGCCTTGCCAAGCCCAGCTCAGTGCCCAGATGGCTTAGCCACGTTGCGTAGGTCCATCCCGACCCAAAACCCATTCGATTCAGCCCCGGGAACACCGTTTTGGAGAAGTCCGGCTCAACTCCGCCGCCTCTGCTCGCCGCCGGCGGCCTTCCGCTGCCACCCGCACCCCCAACTACCCTGAGCCGCCCAATTAGAAACCAACGGGTGAGATTAGATCCAGATCCAATCTGTTCTTAACCGTCCGATCCAGATCCAAGCACCTAGATCCAATCTTACCGGTTCGCCCTGGCTTTTTGTTAAAGAGTCCCTGGACTCTCTGCTATTTAACCCGCCGTCCAGTATAGTTCAAAAATATTTCCAGTTAGGTCCGGTTTTTAACGAATAGGACCCTGAGCTTTTCCCTATTAGAACCCGCCATCCAGGCCTGCCATTTTTGCACGTTAGACCCTGGAACTAAGGTTTAATTATGTTTTAGCCCTCGGTTTTTGCAGAAAACCCCCTGGAACTTAGTTTTTCTCGCAGATAAGCCCCTAGAACTTGTTTTTGGCCTAGATGATGCATTTTAGCTCCGTTTTAGGCGTTCTTTACGTCCACGCGATCGTTGTAATGCGTAGAATAGCTTTAGACTAGTGTAGTGTGCTGTTTATATGTATTGATGTACTGTTTCTTAGTTTTTATTAGTGTTTGCTTGTATGCTTATTATTGTGCATTGTTTTGGCCATGTGTTCGTGAGTAGACGTTGATCCATCTGAGGAGCCCCAGTACCAGTACCAGGAGCAGCCGTCTTCTGAGCACTTTGAGCAGCAGCAGGAGCAGTACAAGGAAGGCAAGTGTAACATGAACAACCTATCACTTTTAAATACAATTTCATACTGCATTTTAATACTGTATGCCTATAAGGATTTCCAAGCTACTTTATATCCTTTATATATCCCTTGGGGTTGCATTTTGTTTAGTTGTGCTAGGTTGCTATGCTATAACACATTCTGGTCCTTTTTAATTAAAATGATTAATGGTTTACTTGAACTTAATTCTGAGAGTGGCCCTCTGTGTGGATGAGTGGCTCACGTCTCGTTAAAAGATGGTTTTTGTAGAAACATGGTTTAGGGGGCCAGCACGGTGCTTAGTGCTTGGTTGGCCACTCTCCATAAGGACCGGTTCATAGAGCGACAACCTGGGACAACAGCGCTACCACAAGGCTAGAATGGGATAGACTTGGCTTACTAATTAGGTCTTTTTGGTTTGGAGTAACTTACCTGCGGGGCAAGAGTAGTAAGCTTCAATGGTCCCTGCTCCTCCGGCTGGTCTGTGCTTGGTTTGCGTACCTGTGCTTGTACCCCCGTGAGGTGGGCCCCATCGTCGCTGACCTAACTCTCGCGGTTACGCCTTACCAACGAGATTCTTTGTAACGGCCTCGTAGTGAGTCGCTAGTCATCTCACCTAAGGAAGTGTGATGAACAACTGGCGTAGCTCACGACTTGTGGGTAAAGATGTGCAACCTCTGCAGAGTGTAAAACTGGTATACTAGCCGTGCTCACGGTCATGAGCAGCCCAGATCCTCCTTTTGATTAGTGGGGTTGTCTCCTTCCGACGAGGGAGGTGCCTCTCGGGGTCTCCTTGGTGGTTTTGGTTTGGTTCTCAGTAGATATATGATTAATTTTGATTAATTACTATGTAACTGGGTTTATGGTAATTCATCCACTTGTACTAAATAGCTTTAATAAAATTTTGCCAAGACTTAAAAGCTAATGCAGTCAGTCAGCCAACCTTAGAGCCTCATAGTTTGTGTTATACTTGTTGAGTACAAGTTGTGTACTCACTCTTGCCTCTTCTCTATTTTTTCCTCTTGGCTACACTATTGCTGCTCAGTTCCTGCCGACACGAGGGAGTTCGTTCAGCGCTACCAGGACTACGAGGACTTCTAGGCGTTCGTCTCCCAGTCGACGTCCCTGTGGCGCCCTGCTCAGCTTCGGAGAGTTTTATTCGTATTTGTACTTCGCTTCCGCTGTATCAGACATTCTTGTCATTAATGTAATAAATAACATTCGTATTTCGATTTATTATGTCTTATTCGTGATATGTGCTGTGATATACTGTTCATTCTGATGTATGTACGTGTGACTTGAACCTGGCACGTATATGATTGCTCGGTTTATGTTCTTTTATAAACCGGGTGTTACAATCCCCGTGCGAACGGCAGGTGGTTCCCTCCTATAAATACAAGGGGAGAGGGCTCAAATGAGGACAACACACCACACCATCAACAATTCACTCTTCTCTTGAGATCTCACTTGAGTGAGAGTTGTCTTAGGGAGTTTAGGGGTAGAGGTACTCAGGAGGGTCTCCGGTAATGGCACTCTTCTCCAATTTGTACCTCTAAAAGAGAGTGAGGGAGAGTCGGGGGAAGTGCTGGGCTTGTTGGCGCTCTTCTCCACTTGTACCTCGACGGATGCTTATTTGGTTGTAAGTGTTCGAGACTTTCTTATTTAGAATTAGGGTTTAGTTGCAAGTTATTTTTTTCTGCCTTATATAAGTTGAGTGTATGCTTAGAGTAGCATTTAATCCTAGCTTAAGACTCGGGATAGAAAAGGATAGTCTTGATCGGGGTTAGGATTAGTAGGGAATAGCGTAGACGTGGTATCTAGGCTTGACTATACCACTCAGTTATCTGATAGTCTGGTTTGTAGAGGTAGCCGGCAGGTGGTGACAGTCTTGTTCGAGCCCTAGTAACCCTCCACGTTCGGATATTGGATAGAGCCTTATTATCGGAGCTATCGGCTTGTTTAAGCCGGTCGAAACCGGTAGCACAAAGTATAGCGGCGAAGTATTTCTTCCTCTAAACATAGATTCTTAATCTTAGGAAGTCCTCTCTGTCCTATCCCTCCACACCAGTGAGTGTGGGCTTGGATGAGCCTAAACCTGTAGATAGTATACTCACGTTCCTCAGTGGATATGATACCTCGGAATACTCCTGGGTGAAAGCTACAGCGGTATCGCGCACTTGCGGATTTTATTTGTGACGTTACAGAGTATCAACAAGCTTTCTAGCACCGTTGCCGGGGAAAAGTAGCTACATTATCCTCGGACTCAGTTCGTCCTCGTATCTTTTTCATTTTCCTTGATTCTACCTTTACCCCCGCTACCCATGGAGCAGCCATCCTTTCCACAGCTCTCCACCCTAAAAGGCGAGTTCTCTGAGCCATTATCATCTTCCTCATCTAGACATGAACTGGAGCCTGGCTTTATAGCCATGGTTCGGCAGCGACCCTTCTCTGGAGCGATCAATGATGATCCACTTGACAATTTGCAAGAATTTGAGGAACTGTGTTCAAGTTTGGTAATGCCAGGCATGACACAGGAAATCTTGAACTGAAAATTGTTTCCATTCTCTCTCATTAGGAGCGCAGAATAATGGTACACCCGCACGATAGGGAGTATGAGTGGTGATTGGGAAGAGCTTCGAGCTGATTTTTGTCACTTGTTCTCTCTCACTAAACGCATAAACTCCCTACCGACTGACATCCTCGACTTCGAGCAATTAGAGAAGGAGTCCATAGGTGCAGCTTGGGCTAGATTCTTATGCCTTTTGGCATCTAGCTCAGACATATCTATACCTGATGATGTGTCCTTAAACATTTTCTGCTCGGGTTTAGACATTAAGTCTGCCCTAAACCTCGATAGCGCCACCGGAGGATCGTTTGCACAAACAACTCCAACGGAAGGGAGAAAAATCTTGGATAGTTTCTTAGAAAACTCTTCCTTTCCTAGCGACCAAGGAGAACCCCGTCGTGTGGGATCCATGTCGAGCCATGAGAGTCTCTCAACACCAAAATCTAAGCTTTCATCTTTCACATCCCAATATTCGTCTGTTGAGCCCTCTCCCGAACCACGAACATCAAAGGAAGAAGAAATTCATCCTTCGGAGTTCTCTTGATTCGAGGATGATCCTTTAGGAAACATCCGAAACACCTCGAATCATCTTAGGCACGAGAAGCCTACGAAATCAATGTGTCTTTATGAGACCCTTGATGAAATTTCCCGCCATACACCCGCAATGGATTGGTCAAAGGAGGCAAGGTGTGCTTCCGAAGCAATTCGAATTAGCCCAACCTCCGCAACCATCACTTATTTTATGGAAGGAAATATCGTAGAAGCTCTTCATGACCCTACTGCTGAGGTTTGCATCATACCCGAGTGCCTCTTAGAAACTCTTGTGGGTAACAAGCCTCTAACCCCAACCGACAAATACTTTAAAAGTCCATCGGGACTGTACTTTGAATGTTGGCGGATTGCAAGGGATGTGCCTATCACCATAGACAAAATTGAGGTGCATTTAGATTTTCACATCTACGATATCCTCGATTTTGATCTCTTTCTAGGCAACCCGCTCGAAAAACTTTTAGCATCTCATGGGAGCCTAGATGAAATGCTAAGGGAAAATGCTTCTGCCACTGCTACCTCTTATTTGGAAAATCCCATGGCAAAGCATTTCCCTAAGCAAAACACGCTCGAGAAGATGATGCATACATCTCCGTTCATATCATCCGAACCCGTCCTATTGGAAGTTGTAGAATCTTCTGAAGAGTACGACTCGGAAGATAGCTTTCACTATTGTGAAGACGAACATTCATCATCCCCCTCGACCAAGTTTGAGCCTGTTCCCGATGGCCTAGAATTTGTTGTTCCCGACCTTGATCAGGATACAACTATGATCTTTCACAATGAATCTCTTGAGATGGATAATCAATGGGCCATGGAATTATGTGAGGCGCCGACTCTGGAGTCCAAAGAAAAGGATTCCTCAAATGTGCACGGGAGTTTCACTCTTGAGATGCCACAAAAACCGTGCTCATTCAATGCAACTCCAGAGTCAGACACACGTAGTGCTCCGTGCACACACGAGGACTACAACCACCTTATGGTCCTCTTCTGCAAAATCTTCAGAAGGTTGGTTGTAGATGTGTTTGTTTATCATAAACATTACAGATTTCGTGGGTGCACCGTGGCACTAACCTTATAGCTAACAATAACAATTGGTGGTGAAACAATAACCCACCACCAATGATGGCTACAAGAGTTCTCATGGTCGAGCTTATGACCATAAAAACAAAGCACTACCGGGAGATAGCCTGGGCTATCATTTATTTACTTATTTATTTCCCTTTCAATAAAAATCAAGAGCATGTTCTAGGATATAGTATTCCTTCGGGTATTTTTGGCCACTAACCATTCCAGGGGAGGATCAAAGAGAATGGTGGACAGACAACGCCTACGAATATGTGAGCTACACTAACTACAACACCTCGACATGTCTTGGTGGAGGAACAACTACAGAAGGAGACTTGAACTCCACACACTTGAGTTTTGTTGCCTAGCAATGCAAACTACCAGTGTGAGGGAGGTATGTGAGTATCCCAAGTAAGTTCTTCTCATGCCAATTCATTATCTTGGTTTGGAAATGGTGTTGGTTCCTGCTTCTTCCTCAAAAAAATGAGAGGAATTGCCATGGTGACTACGTTAAGTCTTCATCAACAAGACACCATGGTAAGTACTCTCAATGTCCTGCTTTTGACATTAAACAAGGCCCTGCCGGGAGGTCGCCCGAGGATCACCAGGTTTGTGCTCATGCCTATCTCTCTTTGAATAAAGCTCAATCATGCTTCCTTGCTCCCTTTATCTATCCTCGCATGCTCTAGTTTGAATGTGTTGATGCATCACACATTCATAGGCATTTTAAATTAAGCATGGTGCTTAGGTTGAAATGTCTTCTTTAGTCAAACTGACGTGGTGTCAAGTTTGATTGATGAACCTCAGAGTTAATGCTTGTATAGATATTGGTTGCATATGTGGACTAACCCCTGCAGGAAAATCAAATCCAATTGGGTGAGTCATTGAGCTGAATTCAAATGGAAAGGTAAGCCAAGATTTTGGATTAATGTTGCACAATATACCCATGTTGATGCAATCTTAATTCAGCCTTGCTTGAGTAAGTACTTTGGTGACATTAAATTTTAGTCGAATAAATTTAGAAGCTCCCTGGTTCATAAAACCAGTAGAGCCATTAGTTTGGTTCCGTATTTTTATTTTTGAATAAGCACCAGGTACAAGAACAAGTGTGGGGGAGATCTCTCGAATCTTTCAAGCATATACAATCGAGATCTCCCACAACACGTGCACAACACCGAATGAACCAGCATGCAAAAGGCAAAGACGAACTAGTACTAGCAAGGTTTGGCCAACTGATACTACCACCATTCATTCTTCATCGCGACGGTTTGTGCACTCTACCCCTCATACTCTCCCTAACCTATGAGTTTAAATGAAATCTTGCTTAATCATTAAAAGTGAACTCAAGGTATCCTTTGGTTCTGTGCTTCTCTATGATTGGCTTGCATACCTTTTATTCATTGCTATGCTTGAGCTTGTGAATCATATCTTAGGGAACCCATAATTGTTAAGTTGTTGACTAGTGAGATATGGTTTGATGGAAGAATCATTACTTTATCTGCTTATGTGTCTAGGAAATTTTTATCAAAAAGAAAACCTCCATAGCTTTACAACATCACGCGTTTGTCCTACCAAAGCCATATGTTGAGCTTCTTGACACAAAATTTTACACATATGTGCCTTGTTGTTTGCATTGAGCTTCATCAATCTTTGTGACCCAAGTGAGATGTCTTTCATACTTGTTTGATCAAGATCACGTGCACCCCGCCAGCTAAACTTCCACATTGGAAGATAGATAGCCTATTCCATCCATCCACAAAATAAAACACCATGTTTAATGATCTTTCTCTATCTCTCAAATGAGGCATGGGCTATCTAAAAAAAGTGAGAAGATGGCATGCCCAAGAAGCATGACCCAAAAAAAATGGACACATCAATGCCCATGAAAAAAAAGAGAGAAAAGAAAATAAAAAATATATACAATAATATATCCATGTCATCATGTTATCCAAATGAAGGAGAGAGAGATTCATAAAAGGAGTATTTAATTTCCACCATCCACCTTCCACATATGTGCACAATCTTGATCAACTTGTGTGATTTGTCATCCTCATGGATCCATTGTTTGATGTTGCAATATATGTGACGCAAGTGCAAGCTTCCTTTTCTCCTACCCTGAGCTCCACATAAGCTATCTTTAGAAGTAGGATGAAAACAAACATTTGCTATGGAGAAGTAAAGCTGTGGTTGGTCTTTGCACAAATATTTTCAAATCCCCCAGTCATATGGCAAGAAAGTGGAGGAAACTGAAGTCAATACCATTCTGCTCTTCAACTTCCTAAAACTTTATGGTAGACACATCAAAATTCACAAGCAAAGTTAAGGCCTAGAATAATCTGTATGCAGGTGTCATATCATATGAAGTTGGGTCTGCCTTAGTTCTAGCCTTTACTCGAGGACGAGCAAAGAACAAAGTGTGGGGCATCTTGTTGATGCTCGCTAACGACTCATTTCAAGTGTCACCTGGAGCCTGAAATCATGAGAATAAAGTCTCATTCCTGCCTATGTTATCCAGAAAGAGCCAATTCCACGTTTCCACTTAGAAATATTGCTATATTAGAATTCACGCAGATATGCAGGTTAAACAGGCTTCAAGCGTCAAGATACAAACCCGACCATCAGAGCAAGCTATCAGCTCCTGCATGAGTGTATGAAAGACGAGCATCAACATTAGTGGTAGGAGTTATTGCTAACAAATTCCACAAAGTGTTGGTGTACATTTGTGTGCAGGTTGCTTATGCTTGGAAATAAGAGGAGAATGCAGCCCATAAGCTAGGTGACACGTCATCGATCCGATGCAAAATCCTCTCGAGGAATCAGACGCGTTCACGAGGATCTACGGGCCCACTAGAGCTACCAAAACGAATCAAGATAGGCCCTTACCCATGTACATGACATGGGGGGCCACCTAACAGCCTTCCGACCAAAGACTGGGCCGAACGAGCCCAGCCCACGGTCGGCCGACCATCATGGAGCTATTGGATAGAGCATTATTATCGGAGCTATCGGCTTGTTTAAGCCGGTCGAAACCGGTAGCTCAAAGTATAACGGCGATGTATCTCTTCCTCTAAATATAGATTCTAAATCTTAGGAAGTCCTTTTTGTCCTATCCCTCCTACACCAGTGTGTGTGTCCTTGGATGAGCCTAAACCCATAGATAGTGTACTCACGTTCCTCAGTGGATACGATACCCCGGTATACTCCTGGGTGAAAGCTACAGTGGTATCCTAATAATGCGGGCTCATGTGAGACATGAGACAGAACTGACCCAACACGAGATCATTACTTCTCATTACATAATATGTATGTTGTGTCCTAAGACCTGAGATTGTCGTATGTACTCAAGATGTGAACCGACTTACTTAGGAGCCATCAAACACTACACCGTAACTGGGTAGTCATAAAGGTGGCTTTCGGGTCTATCAAGAAGCGTGATGTGAGACATAGTCGATCAAGATGGGATTTGCCCCCTCTCTGCAAGAGAGAGATATCTCTGGGCCCCTCGAGTGATTCGGACCAGGAAATGCATGGCCATGCTGGGGTTAACAGTTAACCAAGGATTCTGAATCACAGGATCGAGAAAGAGTGGTAGGCTTCAAGCTAGACCAAATATCGTGAGGCAAAGGGAACAACATGTATAAGATTGTGACGGCTCGACAGATATGATTCTTGAGCGCACAGGAGTTGACACGTCTTGCGAGAGACTGCTATCAACTATTGGCGAGTAGGAGTATTCGGCCATGTCTATTCATGCATGAGCCCATAGGGTCACACACTTAAGGGCCATAAAACTAATGAGGATGAGATTCAAATTTGACTGGGCTAAAATGCACTAATGGGCCTCATCAGGCCCATAGGGTTGGACCCCAGGTGGGGCTCAGGGCAGCCCACCTAAGGGGGCGCCCAAGGTGGGGCCCACTAGGGCCCACCAAAGGGGGCGCCCCAGGCCAACATGAGCAGGAGGGCGCCATCCCTTGCACCCTAGCTTCCTGCTGGCCGCCCCCTTTGCCCCTTGCTGGTCGCCGCTCCTACTGGCGCCTTCCTTCTGTGCATCAAGCTCCAGTTGTTCTCGCAGATCTAGCAATCCGGAGTGCAACGCTTCTTCCTGTACATGTGGCCTTCGTGGAGGTGCTGCGCTTGTTGCACAAGGATGAGCCGTTCCTAAGATGGTTCATGCAACTGCACTGTCGGCTTCCATCTGCACTACACCAACCCGCTACAGAAGTTCTACAACCGCGCGTCTAGTGGTAATCCCGTGATCTATAACTGCAGTAATCCTGGTTTATGTGGTAGAAATTTTTTATTTTTGCTACCCCATATTCCTGCAGCGGTTTCAAGAGCCAGTACTGTGTCATTACAGATTTAGATATGTGCATATGGAGATATGCTGTAACACCCGGTTTATAAAAGAACATAAACCGAGCAATCATATACGTGCCAGGATCAAGTCACACGTATATACAACAGAATGAACAGTATATCACAGCACATATCACGAATAAGACATAATAAAATGAAATACGAATGATATTTATTACAATAATGACAAAAATGTCTGATACAGCGGAAGCGAAGTACAAGTACGATAAAAACTCTCCGAAGCTGAGCAGGGCGCCACAGGGACGTCGACTGGGAGACGAACGCCTAGATGTCCTTGTAGTCCTGGTAGCGCTGGACGAACTCCCTCGTGTCGGCAGGAACTGAGCAGCAGTAGCGTAACCAAGAGGAAAAAGTAGAGAAGAGGCAAGGGTGAGTACACAACTTGTACTCAACAAGTATAACACAAACTATGAGGCTCTAAGGTTGGCTGACTGACTGCACTAGCTTTTAAGTCTTGGCAAAATTTTATTAAAGCTATTTACTACGAGTTGATGAATTACCATTAACCCAGTTACATAGTAATTAATCAAGTTTAATCAGGAAACTACTGAGAACCATACCAAGGTAACCCCGAGAAGCACCTCCCTCGTCGGAAGGAGATAACTCCACTAATCAAAAGGAGGATCTGGGCCGCTCATAACCGTGAGCACGGCTAGTATACCAGTTTTACACTCTGCAGAGGTTGCACATCTTTACCCACAAGTCGTGAGCTACGCTGGAGATTCATCACACTTCCTTAGGTGAGATGACTAGCGACTCACTACGAGGCCGTTACAAAGAATCTCGTTGGTAAGGCGTAACCACGAGAGTTAGGTCAGCGATGATGGGGCCCACCTCCAGGGGTACAAGCACCAGAGCGCAATCCTAGCACAGACCAAGCCGGAGGAGCAGGGACCATTGAAGCTTACTACTCTTGCCCTGCAGGTAAGTTACTCCAAACCAAAAAGACCTAATTAGTAAGCCAAGTCTATCCCATTCTAGCCTTGTGGTAGCGCTGTTGTCCCAGGTTGTCGCTCTATGAACCGGTCCTTATGGAGAGTGGCCAACCAAGCACTAAGCACTGTGCTGGCCCCCTAAACCATGTTTCTACAAAAACCATCTTTTAACGAGACGTGAGCCACTCATCACAACACAGAGGGCCACTCTCAGAATTAAGTTCAAGTAAACCATTAATCAAATTAATTAAAAAGGATCATTATGTGTTGTAGCGCGGCACCTAGCACAACTAACCAAAATGCAACCCAAAGGTATATATAAAGGATATAAAGTGGCTAGGAAAGTCCTTATAGGCATACATTATTAAAATGCAGTATGAAATTGTATTTAAAAGTGATAGGTTGTTCATGTTATACTTGCCTTCCTCAAAAGTTCTCCTGCTGCTCAAACTGCTCTGAAGATGGCTCTTAGCACTGGTACTGATGCTTCTCTGGTAGCTCAACGTCTACTCACGATCGCAACGCCAAAACAAGTCCACAATCATATACATACATGCAAACAAGAGAAAACACTAAGAAACAGTACAACATTACATAAGAACAGCAAACAAAACTAAGCTAGAACTATTCTACGTGTTACAACGATCGCGTGGACATAAAGAACGCTAAAAACGGAGCTAAAGCGCATAATCTAGGCTAAAAACAAGGTCTAGGGACCTATTTGCGAGAAAAACTAAGTTCCAGGGGGTTTTCTGCAAAAACTGAGGGCTAAAACATAATTAAACCTTAGTTCTAAGGTCTAACTCGCAAAATTACCAAGCTAGGACGGCGGGTTCTATTTTTAAGAAGGTCAGGGGGTTATTTGCTAAAAATTGGGCTAAACTGTAAATATTTTTGAACTAACCGGGACGGCGGGTTGATTCAAGGAAAACCCGGGGGTTCTTTTGCAAGAAGTATAGGCTGAACTGGTATCTTTAGATCGGGATCGTCAGATCTCAATCCGATGGCTCAGTGCGGGTTCGTTGTGGGCCGTAGGATTGCGATCCGATGGCTACGGGCGAAGGGGCGAGCGGGCGGCGGCACTGACCGCCGGAAACAGAGTTCCCGCGGCGGCGCACGACCGGAGATGGCCATTCTCGTCCTTCCCGCAGCGGATTCGAGCGGGGCTGGGGTCTAGGAGCATCCAGGTGTCATGCGTAAACCACTGGGGTACCTAGGGAGGCGGTGCGGGGCTGAGAGCGGGGTCCTCGACGGCGACGGCGGTTCGGCGGCAAAGGAGCTCGCCGGGGTTGGCGGGGTCCAGCTCCTACGGTGCGCCATGGGCGAAAACATCTAGCGTAAAAGGGATGGCGAGGCTTGGGGTGCTTACCAGGGTTTGGTCCGGGCGGGGGCATGACGCAGGTGGCGCCGGCGGCGTGATCCGGCAGCGGTCGCGGGCGGAGCTTCGCGGATGGGCTGCTGCGGTGGTCCTCCGGGCCTTGGATCCCCTTGAATCAAAGCGCCGAGGTTCTGTAGAAGGGGAACGCGGTCAGGAAGGGCAGGAATGCCAACGGCGGCGATGAAGATGGCTCAGGGCGAACTCACCCACGGAGGAGTCAAGACCCGATTCCGGTGATGCAAGGGTCTAGGCTGGGGAAGGAGGGCTCGGGGAGGTTCACTGGGCCGCGGCGAATCCACTGCGGGGCACGGGGTGGCTGGTGCGGCAGCAGGGCGGCGGGGCCGCGGTGGCGCAACGCACGGGCACGGCGGAACGGAATATGGCAACGGCGCTGAGGTTCTGGGTGGCGGCCGTGGTGGCGTGGTGCGATCGGGAGGGTCACGGGGCGCGTTTAAAGGAGATGCCCGGGGATTTTGGGCGTGCGTGCGCGCTAGAAGCGGCTGCGGCAATTGCGGCCGTGATCCGTGCCGAGGGTGGATCGCACAACGGCCGCGCGTGATCTCCTGGCTTGGGTGGGGAAGCTTCTGGAAGGGGAGACGCTCGGGGAGGCTGGCCGGTAGGCCCTGCGTAGCTGAGGTGGTCCACGGGGCAGCGAGTGGCGGCGTGGCGCTACAGAGCGGAGCAGCGGCGCGGGCTTCACGGCGGGGAAGAAGAAGGAAGGTAGAAGAGGGGCGCTGACGGGGTGGGCCTTGCGTGTCAGCGAGCGAGCGGAGCGGTTGGCGCGGGGGCTTCCGTGACTGGCAGGTGGGCCGCGCTGTCGGGGAGACACATGCGGCAGGGCGCTGGCGGGAGGGCCGGACGGGTCAGCGAGGGGAAGGCGGGGTCGGGCGACGCACGTGAGTGGCTGGAGACCGCGCGGGAGAGTGCTGGGCCGGTCTGTCAGGCGGAGTGGAAGGCGACGCGCGGGAGAAGCGAGTGGGGCGCTGGGTCGTCTGCGAGACGGGTGTGGGGACCGGAGCGAGTTTGGGCCGGTGGCGCGCGATGAGGGGGAGCGGGGGCGAAGCGGGCCGCGCTGGGTGACTGGGCCACGTGGCGCGGGGCAGGCCGGGGAGTCTGGGCCGAGTGAGAGAAGGAAGGAGTAGACTGGGCCTTGCGGGAAGGGAGAGCGGGCTGGGCTCAGGGGAAAGAAACGGGCCAAGCAAAGGGGGAGAACTGGGCCGGGGTTTTGGGGAAAGGGCTGGAAAGCTGGGTATTGCTATGGGTTCCCCTTTTCTATTTTGATTCTAAAACAAACACACAAGTTGGAATTCAAATGCGAATTTGAATTCAAACCACAATCGCTCAATTGAAAACCATGCATCAGCATGAATGCACAAACAACTTAGTCCTAAAATGAATTTTAATTACTTGTGAACCAAAAACTCGATTAAATGCGAGTCTAAACACAAAAATCCTTAGAAAATCGAATAAACCAATTAAATTTATTATTAAATACTGAAATTTGAATTAGGGTGTTACATATGCGTAGTTGTAGATCGATCTATGACCTAGTTTTGTAAACTTGCTGCGAAGGTTGTGCAACGACATACTTCTACCTGTCGGTTTTTCGCTATCGGAGTTAAGTGATGCACATAAACCCGATCGCTGCTATTGGAGGTCAATGTGATTGGTCGAATTGAAACTTAGGCCATAAGCCAGATGCATGAGATGCATAGGGCAGTAGAATGGTTCTACTGCAAATTCCGTTTTGTTGCAAAAGCATATTTTACTGTAAAACAGTCATAATGTTTGCGTACGAACTCGGATTGAGGCGAATTTTATATCGATTTGTATCTACATAAACAGTTAGACTTGGTTTTTAACAGCCTTGCTGTTTTTGCGAAATTTAGGTTTGTGAAATTCGGCCTGAAAAATAGGGTTTTCGGCGATTTAAATTCGGACGTCGGAACCGCGTAACTCTGTTTTGCAGGTTTTGTGATCGGTATGGCCCCTATGTATATGTCATGCATGTGTGTAATTGTTTCATGACCTACGTGTCGTAATTATGATAATTCTGTTGGAGCCATATGAATTATTACATTTGATGTAATGGCCTACGTGCCAACCTATGATGATCCAAGTCATGAATGTAATTTTATTTACTAGCTATTTGGTGTAATAGCGAGTTCTAGTTCTTGGAGTTTTCATCACATGAAGGATGGTCCACATGTACATGAAGATGGAGATCAACATGGTGAACAAGTTCCAAGAAGATGGAGATCAACATGGCGAACAAGTTCTATGGAGATGGAGATCACCATGAGAACAAGGGCCATACTGATTCACAATTATGTGCTTGCCGTTCTTGACGTTTTACTACTACGTGCGTCATAGTAGAAGTAGAATGATCCCTCATTAATTTCGATCAATCGCGCCCTACCAACTAAACCTTGCACTGTCCCATGTCTTGTACGATTGGTGCTGGGTCTATGAAATTAGGGCACCACTAGTTTTCCCTGACTAGACAAGCTGTATCAGATACATGCACGCATAAAGATTGGTTAGATTGACATGGTCATCTTAACGGTTAAGGATCTTGGGGCATAAAGGTTGGGAGCGAGACATGGAGATGTCACCCAACAACAAGAGTCATATGAGATATGATTAGCAAGAGTTGTTTACCGATCTACCTCGTCTTCTAGCGGTGATGCAAAAGCTCACTAGTGGACGTGTTAGTTGTGGGTCTTGAATCACTAAGAATCAAAAGAGAGATATTGATTTTAGTGGGAGTAAATTTTGTTTCGTTTACTCCATCATGAATACATTTGTCTTAGTATTTTGCATTTATTTCATTGTAGATCAATGGCTCAAAACCAACCATTTACTTTACATTCCATACTTGAGAGCAACAAATTGAATGAGACAAACTACGCGGATTGGATCCGCAACCTGAGAATTGTTCTCAGGGCTGCCAACAAGGAAGACGTTCTAGACAACCTACTCCCAGAAGAACCTACTACAAATGCCACTGCTACTGAGAGGAATGCTTACAGGAGAGCGCTTGATAATGACCATGAAGTGAGCTGTCTCATGCTAGCTTGCATGGAACCCAAGCTGCAAATGCAGTTTGAGAATAACCAAGTGACGCACGATATGATCATGGTGCTTCGAGACATGTTCCAGACTCAGGCCAGGTGCAGACAAGGAGTGCTTTCATTGTCACCAGCCACGACACTGGAAGAGGAACTGCAAGTTGTACCTAGCCATGTTGAAGAATCGTTCTTCCACTTCAGGTACGCTTGTTGTTCATATTACAGAAATATTTCTCACTGACTCTTATGTTAATTCTTGGGTATTTGATACCGGATCGGTTACTCATATATGCAATTTGATGCATAGAATGACAAAGAGTAGAAGCATTGAAAGAGGAGAAGTTGACTTCCTAGTCGGCAATAATGCAAGAGTTGCTACCTTGGCCGTCGGGACGATGCAGCTACACCTACCATCAGGATTTGTCTTGGAGCTTAATAATTGTTATTTTGTTCCTAGTTTGAGTCGAAACATTGTGTCTCCTTCATGTTTGATGAAGGATGGTTATTCTTTTGCTAGTGAAAACAATGGTTGTGTGATCTCTAAGAATAATATGTTCGTGGCTTTGGCGTCCAATAAGAATGGGCTATTTATTTTAAATCTTGATGATTCTCCTGTCTGTAATATAAGTGCTAAAAGGCCTCGGCTAAATGATTTGAATCCTACCTACATGTGGCATTGTCGTCTCTGTCATATAAGCAAGAAACACATGAAGAAGCTCCATGAAGATGGACTTCTAAGTTTGTTTGATTTTTGAATCATACGCGACATGCGAATCTTGTTTGCTGGGCAAGATGACCAAGACGCCTTTCATAGGTTTTCTAGAAAGAGCGTCGGACTTGCTGGAACTCATACATAAGGATGTGTATGCACCAATGAGCTCGACTGCTAGAGGAGGATTCCAATACTTCATAACTTTTACTGATGATTTGAGTAGATATGGTTATGTCTATTTGATGAAGCATAAGTCTAAAACCTTTGAAAAGTTCAAGGAATTTCATAATGAAGTTGAAAATCAGCATGGCAAGAAGATTAAAGCCTTGCGATCTGATGGTGGGGGCGAATATCTGAGTCACAAATTTAGCTATCATTTGATGAGTTGCGGAATTGTTCCACAACTTACGCCGCCTGGAACACCTCAAAGGAATGGGGATTCCGAGCGACGTAATTGAACTCTGTTGGACATGGTTCGATCAATGATGAGCCAGTTGGACCTACCATTGTCATTTTGGGGTTACGCTCTAGAAACAGCAGCTTTCACACTGAACAGGGTACCATCAAAGTCCGTAGACAAGACACCATATTTGATATGGACGGGCAAGACTCCCAGTTTGTCATTTCTAAAAATTTGGGGTTATGAAGCATTTGTCAAACGACTCCAGTCTGACAAGCTTGCACACAAATCGGATAAGTGCATATTCGTGGGATACCCGAAGGAGACCTTAGGGTATTACTTCTACAATCGATTTGAGGGCAAAGTGTTTGTCGCTCGAAATAGAGTTTTCCTAGAGAAAGAGTTTCTCAAAGGAGAGAAAAGTAGAAGAATGGTGCAACTCGAAGAAGTTCGAGGTGAGCCAATAGGACAAGACTCTACAAGTGACACTAATGTAGCTAAACTAGTTCAGATACCTATGGCAATAGAAGTACCTCTACAACCACGAAGGTCAGCAAGGCTCCACGCAGTGCGGGAATTATTATTGTTAGACAATGATGAGCCTACGACATATGCATAGGTGATGGTAGACCCTGACTCCGAGAGATGGCAAGATGCCATGAAATCCGAAATAGAATCCATTAAGGAAAATCAAGTTTGGAACTTGATAGACGCTCCTGATGGTGTGAGAACCATAGAGTGCAAATGGATCTATAAGAATAAGAAAGATATGGACGGAAATGTTCACATCTATAAAGCTCGACTTGTCGCAAAAGATTTTCGACAAGTTCAAGGAGTTGACTATGATGAGACCTTCTCGCCCGTAGCGATGCTTAAATCTATTCGGATTATTCTAGCTATTGTAGCATATTTCGATTATGAAATATGGCAGATGGATGTCAAAACAGCTTTCCTTAATGGAAATCTGACCGAGGACGTGTATATGATGCAGCCTGAGGGTTTTGTTGATCCGATCAATGCTAGAAAGATATGCAAGCTTCAAAAATCCATTTATAGATTAAAGCAAGCATCTCAGAGTTGGAATATTCATTTTGATGATGTAGTCAAAGGGTTTGGCTTCATTAAGAACGAAGAAGAAGCTTGGTTTTACAAGAAGGAAAGTGGGAGCTCTGTTGCATTTCTAATCCTGTATGTAGATGACATACTGCTGATTGGAAATGATATTCCTATGCTTGAGTCCGTAAACACTTCACTGAAAAATAGTTTTTTATTGAAGGATTTAGGAGAAGCAGCATACATACTGGGCATCAAGATCTATAGAGATAGATCAAAGAGGCTTATAGGATTAAGTCAAGATACTTATATTGACAAAGTGTAGCGAAAATGGCCTCTCATGCCATATTTCAATATAATGTTTTGGTGATTGATATAGACAACACGACACTTGGACTAATATGATTGTTAAGATGACCATTCTTAGGCTTTTAGGTTCAAGTGATGACAAAGAGAAGATAGGCGTAGCTAGGCCCGAAGGGCCGCCCCTATGGTGGTTCCAAGGGACAAGAATTGAAGAGATCGTGAAGAAATCCAAGTCGAAAAGATCAAGACGAAGCAAATCTGCTATCACCGGTTAAACCGATGATGAGCAAATTTGTACTGATCGGTGCAATGAACTTGGCACCGGATTAACCGACGTTGGGTGTTTTACACTCACCGATGTAATGGACTTGGAGGCAGAAGAAACAACAGAAGTTTTACAGGCGCCGGTTAAACCGACGATCAAGGCAAAGTGAGCGTCGGTGCAGTTGTCCAGATACTCCATTTTTCGAGGGGTTTCTGAGATTACATACACTGGTTAAACCGACAATAGTTTTGAGAGCATCGGTTGATTGATCAAGTAGCCGTTGGAGCAGTAACGGCTAGTTGCTGGGAAAATACACTCACCGGTTAAACCGGTGATGACAAAAACTGGAGCGTCGGTTTAACCGGCGTTAAGGGATTTCGTCAGCCTTTTTCCCAACGGCTAGTTTGGAGGGTTGGGCTATATATATGCCACCCCACGGCTCATTTGAGGTTGCTGGAGACTAAGGAAGCATACAAGAGTTCAAGATCATCTCCAACCACCATAGAGCTTCATTGTACATCATATAGGCTTAAGCACACTTGTGAGAGTGCTTAGTGCTTGTTTAGGCTTAGTTCTTGAGAGAACTAGCTTGAGTGAAAGCCTTACTGCGGCAAGCATCTTGTGATCCATCGTGTGACCCTCCGACTTGGTGTGGAGAGGCAACGACACTTTGTGCGGGAGAAGAGGAGACCCCCTCCTTGGTGGAGAAGCTCCGTAGTGTATTTCGGCTGGGTGACCGAGGGAGACGGTGGCGGTGCACGAGACTCGGTGTCTTGTGGGCACTTGCCTTTGCTTGCCAGCATCGCCTTGGTGGCGTAGTGCAAGACGGTGATCGGAGGAGCCTCGGTGTCCCGTGGACGTAGGCGTTTGTGCCGAACCACGTTACATGACCGTGTCTACTCGGGTGTTTGCATCCCTCTTGCACTTACCTCTTTACTTACCATATTACGTTTTCGCATTTACTTTATCTTGCGTGCCTTTACTTTCCTAGTTAGTTTGTTTAGGATTGTCTATAGGTTGCAAGTATTTTGGGGTAAGTAGAGAGTAGCAAAGATAAACCTTAGTCATAACTAGCATGTATAGGACGTGTTAGGTTTATCTTTTTTAAGTAGTTTGAGCCTTAGGTTAAAAAGAGATTAGCGACCCTATTCAACCCCTCCCCCTCTAGGGTCGGACAACCCGGCAATCCTTACACAAAGTGTTGAAGCAGTTCAACATGGAAGAGGCAAAGAAAGGGTTCTTGCCTATGTCACATGGCATACATCTTAGCAAGACTCAGTGTCCTACGACGACTGATGAGCGAGAGCGCATGAGCAAAGCTCCATATGACTCAGCAATTGCATCTATCATGTATGCAATGATAAGTACACGCCCAGATGTTTCTTATGCTCTAAGTGTTACGAGCAGATAATAGTCAAATCCAGGTGAGAGTCACTGGACAGCTGTGAAAAACATCCTCAAGTACTTGAGAAGAACTAAGGATGTGTTCCTAGTCTATGGAGGTGAGGAGGATCTCGTTGTAACCGGTTACACTGATGCTAGCTTCCAATCCGATAAAGACGATTCAAAGTCTCAGTCCGGTTTCGTGTTCAAAGTAAATGGTGGTGCAGTTAGCTGGAAGAGTTCCAAGCAGGAGACGGTGGCCGATCCTACAACAGAAGCCGAGTACATCGCAGCTTCGAAAGCTGCGAAGGAAGGTGTTTGGATAAGGAAGTTCCTTATTGAGCTTGGTGTGTTCCCTAATGCCTCTAGCCTGCTGGATCTCTACTGTGACAACAGTGGAGCTATTGCGCAAGCCAAGGATCCAAGGAATCACCAGAAGAGAAAACACGTCATGTGACAATTTCATCTCATTCGAGAGTTCATTGATCTGGGTGAGATCAAGATATGCAAAATACACACGGACCTGAACATTTCAGATCCGTTAACAAAATCCCTTCCACAGCCCAAGCATGAGAGGTACACAAGAGCAATGGGTATTAGATACATTCTAGATTGACTCTAGTGCAAGTGGGAGACTGTTGGAAATATGCCCTAGAGGTAATCATATTTCCTTGTATTCATGATTAATAAAGTGTTCCTTGAATATCCATGGATGACAAATTGTATTGATTAATGCTTATGTGAAGTATTTGTGAAACTCTTTACTTGTATGGATATTCTAAAATGTTCCTAGTCAG
The DNA here is from genome assembly GCF_016808335.1 of Panicum virgatum. Taxonomy (NCBI): domain Eukaryota; kingdom Viridiplantae; phylum Streptophyta; class Magnoliopsida; order Poales; family Poaceae; genus Panicum; species Panicum virgatum. The sequence goes on along the minus strand of NC_053148.1, from coordinate 30,418,996 downwards.
AGTTCATGTGAGGACACACATGAATATTAGAGTAGCACATGTATTAGTTGATTGACTACGTTTCACAAGTCATGGACATGGGGATATCAAACTAATAATGTGGGCTCATGTGAGACATGAGACTAAACTGACCAAACACGAGATGATGACTTCTCATTACACAATATGTACGCTGTGTCCTAAGACCTGAGATCGTCTATGTACTCAAGATGTGAACCGACTTACTTAGGAGCCATCAAATGCTACACTGTAACTGGGTAGCCATAAAGGTGGATTTCGGGTCTGTCAAGAAGTGTGATGTGAGACATAATCGGTCAAGATGGGATTTGCCCCTCTCTGCAAGAGAGAGATATCTCTAGGCCCCTCGAGTGATTCGGATCAGGAAATGCATGGCCATGCTGGGGTTAAGAGTTAACCAAGGATTCTGAATCACAGGATCGAGAAAAAGTGGTAGGCTTCAAGCTAGACCAAATATCGTGAGGTAAAAGGAACAACATGTATAAGATTGTGACGGCTCGACAGATATGATTCGCACGCACATAGGAGTTGACACGTCTGACTAGAGACCGCTATCAACTATTGGCGAGTAGGAGTACTCGGCCATGTCTATTCATGCATGAGCCCATAGGGTCAGACACTTAAGGGCTAGAAGCCTAATGAGGATGAGATCCAAATTAGACTAGGCTTAGATGCACTAATGGGCCTCATTAGGCCCATAGGGTTGGACCCCAGGAGGGCCTTAGGGTAGCCCACCTATGGGGGCGCCCAAGGTGGGGCCTACTAGGGCCCACCAAAGGGGATCCACAGGCCTATATAAGCAGGGGGCGCCATCCCTCGAACCCTAGCTTCCTGCTGGCCACCCCCTTGCCCCTTGCTAGTCGCCGCCTCTGCTGGCGCTTTCCTTCTGTGCATCAAGCTCTAGTTGTTCTCGCGATTCTAGCAATCCGGAGTGCGACGCTTCTTCCCGTACGTGTGGACTTCGTGGAGGTGCTGCGCTTGCTGCACAAGGACGAGCCGTTCATGAGGTGGTTCACGCAACTGCACTACCAGCTTCCATCTGCACTACACCGACGTGCTACAGAAGTTCCGCAACCGCACGTCTAGTGGTAATACTGTGATTTATAACTACAGTAATCCTAGTTTATGTGGTAGAAAATTTTTGTTTTTGCTACCCCATATTCCTACAGACGGGCCGACCTGTGGACCATGGGAAGTTTGCATACCTGGGGGCTAGTAGAATCCCAGATCGTGGCTATATCCCATGCTGCCATCAGCCTGGTACGAACTTTGGCCACCCTGGGTGTAATACCCGTAGGCCTCCACTAAATTCATATGTGTTGTGGCTAGGTTTTGTTGAGCAGAGATGTCTGGTGAAGGTACTGGCCATGATGGTCCGGCTTCCTGAGAAGCTCAGACCTGCCGTGAAGTTTCGGCTTGGTGGGAGGTCCCAGCCTGTTGTGACGTGCCTATCTCGGCCAACTGTGTGTCACGCCGAGTCTTGCCTCGTGTCATGGGACCAGCAGTGCTATGACGTGCAAGTTCTTTCTTTTCCATATGCAAGGTTAGGCGTTTCACGGAGTAGAGAGAGAGCTTCGGGCTTGGGAGCTCAAACTCTTTGTCATACCCTGGATAGCACATAAAGATAGAGTTCCTGGGACCCTCATGCTTCATGTGAGCGTGGATGAAGTGGTCCAGACCGACAATGGTTTGGTATTCCTCCGTTGAGGGCAGATAGGTGACATGAGCATTCTCCAAAACACTGACATGCCTTGCAATGCGTGAAACCAAGGAGGTTATGTCGATGGGAGAATTACTCGTCATCATTTTCTGCCAGTGCGACACCATGCCCATGACGGGGGAATAATGAATTTTCCTTGTCATAACATAAAGGCACATGAGCTCCGAGGAGCTACAGAGCCTAAGGTCTGCTCGGGAATAAACTACCATTGCCCAACTTTGCAAGAATTTTCAGAGTTGGATTATGAATGAAAACAAATCTGTTCTTACTGCTAATAGGTTCATTTGAGATTGCACTAACAGGTTCATTTGAGATTGCACTCTACCAACTACTATGGTCATAATCATGATCACTAGATAGCACAGTGGGGTCTAGGATGCATTTCTTGTTAAAGCCCAACTCTATGCTTAATTCCTTGGGTTTCATTTCAAAGAACTCATTGAACAACCAGAAGTGGATTTTAGTTTCAGTACTGCTTGTTTCAACATGTAAAGTTGCAAGGAATTCCATGGTTAAGAGATGCAAACCTGTCTCGGTGATGTCGGTGAAGTTTTCCCAGCCCGCTTCGGTGAATGCACGGTTCATGTCCTGCTTTCAGGCCTGTCTTGATGAGGAAGAGGGGCTCAAACCTCTTGGTGTGGCTGAACGACTACTTCTTCAGCAGCTCGAGGGCATCCCGCTCATAATCGGTCCGGACTACGATCTACTCGACCATAGTCAAGACTCGGATTTTGAGACAGTTCCTCGGGATTGCGGGAGATGCAGGAGTCTCCTCCTCCTGGGATACCGACTGTCGGCGAACCTAGTCCACAGACAAGTCATCCCGGGATGCTGACGATCCTCATGAACTCCTAGAACGGAACGATGAGCTGAATTTCTTCACCATGTTCATCACATTGCCCCACAGAGACATGGTTCCCGCAAAACATTAGTGCCACAAATACCCAAAGGAAATATGCAACAAGAATCATCGGGTTAGTCATTTTTGTGGGGAACGAACCACCACAAATGTTCATAGTTCCGATGTGCCGCTATTCAAAGAAAATATTTTTGTGGTTTTTGGTTTAAACGGGAATGGTTACTACTAATGGAAACATTTTTATTGTGACTATGATTAGTACTAAACTAATTTTAGCACTAACACTAACACTAATATTTTTGTTTTGGGGGTGAGGTAGCACTTGAGTGTCTTACTTAATTAGCTCAAAGAGCTTAATTAAGCTAAGAAACTGTTGGCACTCCTTAAGTACCCATTTTATCCCTTGTTTATCCTTGATAATGGCATGAATTTAATATCAAAATCACTAACCGTCCTAACCCCGGCCTAATTATTGGTCATTTTCACACTTGCACATATATTTTGGAGGAACTTCGTTTTTGCAGGTTTTTGGCCTATTTTGAAGCATGAAATGACGAGGCCCGTGATCGAGCGCTAACACGGAGAAAGACGAAGGCCAAATCCCAAAGGTAGTACCAAAGCCCATGTTGATTCGAAGCACATTCATGCACATTCATCCTCCAAGAGAGCCCAAAGGACCGAGCCCACGAAGATGAGATCAAGATACTTCGGGATTAAGCAACGCAAATGAAGATTTAAGGAAGGATTCCCTATCCTATCCTTTCCTCGAAGATATCTCCAAGATAACAACGTCCAAAGGGGTGCAATCGTGAAGGACAAAAACTCTAGAAGATGCGAGGAGTCTACACGCCAAAGATGAGACCGAGGCGAGCCCGAAAAGGGGTAGGCCGGCCGGCCCAGCCCTTTTCTGAGGCGGTTTGCCTTCCCCTTCGACCGGTGGCTTCCTCGGCTTATAAATAGCTCGCACCTTATTCAACTCGAGGCATCCATCCAACCAGAACTCGACGAAAACCTAGGGCCAAGACCGGAGGGAGACGACGGCCGCCGCAAGTCTTCGAAGTTGTTTAGGAGATGGCTTAGGCCATCCCTAGCCGCCATGGCCTCCCTGCGTGGTTGTGTCATGGTGGAGTTCATGAGCTAGTTGGAGTCGTCAATGGTGTATACGCGGTGGTGGCGATCCAAACGAATCTATTATGTGAGTAATGTCTTCATGCCATCCGATCTATTTAGCGATCATGTCTGTAACACCCTAATTCAAATTTCAATAATTAATAATAAATTTAATTGGCTTTATTTAAATTTCTAAGGATTATTGTGTTAGTCTTGCATTTAATCTAATTTTTGTTCCTTAATTAATTAAAATTTTCCCTAGATTAAAACTTTGTTGCTGCATTCATGCTGGAGCATTTATTTTATTTGCTTGAGTGCATTGGGTGGTTGAATTCAAATTTTGTTTGAATTCAAATAGATTTGTTTGAGCTAGAGTAGAGAAAGAAAACCCAAAACCCAAAACCCTAGCCCAACAGCCCCAAACCCACGCGGCTCACATCCACCCCGGCGGCCCAGCCCGTTTCCACTCTTTCCCTTTCCCTCCCGCAGCAGTCCAGCCCACTCTCCCCGCACGGCCCACACCTCAGGCCCAGCTCACGCCGGCCTGTTTCCGCAGCCCCCGCTTCACCTCACCGCACGCTCGGCCCGCGCCGCGGCCCAGCTCACCGCGTCCCCGCCTCAGTCCCGCACGAGCCGCTGACGCCGTGACCCCACCCGCCAGGTCCGTCTCCCCCGCGGCGCAACGCCCGCGCCCGAATCTCGCCGAGATCGCCGGGATTTTCCGCTACCCCGCGTCGTGATCTCCGGCCCTCCAATTTAAATGCCCGGCCTTCCCTGCACCTCGCTTTCCCATCCTGTAGCCACACCAAATCGTACCCGCCGCCTCCGCGCCGCTCTGCCCCAACTCGCCGAGCTCCGCCACCGCAGGTGAGCCCGCCTCCGAGCAATAGCTCGCCTCCGGTGATGCTCTGGCCTTCCTGACCCTGTTCGACCGCCGCAGCACCCTGGTGCGTCGATTGGAGGGGATCCGAGGCTTGGGAGACCACTGCAGCGACCCGGGCCGCGAACTCCGTCCGTGCGCCTCCGCTCGAGCTCACCGCCGGCTCGTCTGCGTCATGCCATCGTCCAATCCTGAGCTCGGTGAGCTACACCCCGGCCCCCTCTTTCTTTTGCATGAGTTATCGTAGCCCATGACCCACCCCAGTGCCCAGGCACCGCACGCCAATGCCTCGCCGCCGTAGCTCCGCCATGGCGGGTGCCCTGCAGCGCCGCCTAGCCCTCACCATGCCTTGCCTTGGCCTCCACTGGCTCTGCGCATGCACGCAGAACCCACAGACCCGGATCCCAGTCCTAGAGTCACCCAGTGAGAGCGCGCCGGCGATGCACCGCCGCGCAGGGCCGCCGCCGACGCAGCGCGCCCCACAACCAGCCTCCCCGAGGCCTGCAAAAGCCCCAGGAGGACTACCCGTGTCGCGTAGTCCCCTCCCGACCCAGATCTCGTCCTTTTTTACCCCGGGAAGGCCGAGAATGGACATCTCTGGCGCAGCGCCGCCGCGGAGCTCGACTCCGGCGACCAGCTCCGCCGCCCCCGCATCCCCTTCGACCCAATCCGTCCAATCTTAGATCAACGGCCGAGATTAGAACCCCAGCTGTTTAGATCTGAGCCTTTAGATCGAGATCCAAGCGCCCAGATTCAAAGATACCGGTTCGCTGTGGCGGTTTTACATAAGAGCCCCTCGGTTTTCTTAGAATCAACCCGCCGTCCAGTCACGTTCAAAAATATTTCCAGATAGGTCCGGTTTTTAACGAATAGGACCCTGAGCTTTTCCCTATTAGAACCCGCCGTCCAGCCCTGGTTCTTTTATGAGTTAGACCCTGGAGTTAACGTTTAATTACGTTTTAGCCCTCGGTTTTTGCAGAAAACCCCCCTGGAACTTAGTTTTTCTTGCAGAAAAGCCCCTAGAACTTGTTTTAGCTCTAGATTATGCGTTTTAGCTCCGATTTAGGCGTTCTTTATGTCCACGCGATCGTTGTAACGCGTAGAATAGTTTTAGATTAGTTTAGTGTGCTGTTTTTATGTATTGATGTATTGTTTCTTAGTTTTTGTTAGTGTTTGCTTGTATGCTTATTATTGTGCATTGTTTTGGCCATGTATTCGTGAGTAGACGTTGATCCATCTGAGGAGCCCCAGTACCAGTACCCGGAGCAGCCATCTTCGGAGCAGTTTGAGCAGCAGCCAGAGCAGTACGAGGAAGGCAAGTATAACATGAACAACCTATCACCTTTAATTACAATTTCATACTGCATTTTAATACTGTATGCCTATAAGGATTTTCCTAGCCACTTTATATCCTTTATATTTACCTTGGGGTTGCATTTTGGTTAGTTGTGCTAGGTGCCGCGCTATAACACACTCTGGTCCTTTCTAATTAATTTGATTAATGGTTTACTTGAACTTAATTCTGAGAGTGGCCCTCTGTGTGGATGAGTGGCTCACGTCTCGTTAAAAGATGGTTTTTATAGAAACATGGTTTAGGGGGCCAGCACGGTGCTTACTGCCTGGTTGGCCACTCTCCATAAGGACCGGTTCATAGAGCGACAACCTGGGACAAGAGCGCTACCACAAGGCTAGAATGGGATAGACTTGGCTTACTAATTAGGTCTTTTTGGTTTGGAGTAACTTACCTGCGGGGCAAGAGTAGTAAGCTTCAATGGTCCCTGCTCCTCCGGCTTGGTCTGTGCTAGGATTGCGCTCCGGTGCTGATACCCCTGGAGGTGGGCCCCATCGTCGCTGACCTAACTCTCGCGGTTACGCCTTACCAACGAGATTCTTTGTAACGGCCTCGTAGTGAGTCGCTAGTCATCTCACCTAAGGAAGTGTGATGAACCTCTAGCGTAGCTCACGACTTGTGGGTGAAGATGTGCAACCTCTGCAGAGTGTAAAACTGGTATACTAGCCGTGCTCACGGTTATGAGCGGCCCAGATCCTCCTTTTGATTAGTGGGGTTATCTCCTTCCGACGAGGGAGGTGCCTCTCGGGGTTACCTTGGTGGTTTTGGTTTGGTTCTCAGTAGTAACATGTTTAAACTTGATTAATTACTATGTAACTGGGTTAATGGTAATTCATCAACTTGTAGTAAATAGTTTTAATAAAATTTTGCCAAGATTAAAAGCTAATGCAGTTGAGTCAGCCAACCTTAGAGCCTCATAGTTTGTGTTATACTTGTTGAGTACAAGTTGTGTACTCACCCTTGCCTCTTCTCTACTTTTTCCTCTTGGATACGCTACTGCTGCTCAGTTCCTGCCGACGCGAGGGAGTTCGCTCAGCGCTACCAGGACTATGAGGACTTCTAGGCGTTCGTCTCCCAGTCGACGTCCCTGTGGCGCCCTGCTTCAGCTTCGGAGAGTCTTTATCGTATTTTGTACTTCGCTTCCGATGTATCAGACATTTTGTCATTAATGTAATAAATAACATTCGTATTCGCTTTATTATATCTTTTTACGTGATATGTGCTGTGATATACTATTCATTCTGTTGTATATACGTGTGACTTGATCCTGGCACGTATATGATTGCTCGGTTTATGTCCTTTTATAAACCGGGTGTTACAATGTCTCTCCTCTTTCGATTTCGTTCTTGCTTTGGGTGCGCTTATTCCTAGATCTATTCTCGAGATAGATTGCATGGGGTGTTCTTGTAGCTATGGTGGCTAGGAGTTCATACCGGATCTACCCAAAGGGGGTTCGACTTGCTTCAGGGTATCCCGTTGAAAAGGGGGGCGTCGTGACAGGCCGTCTCCACAGAGTAGGTTGGGTATCGAGGGATCGGATTGGAGGTTTTGATTTAAAGAGGCTTTGGATGAGATGCATGTTGAGCTTACTCGTTTAGCTAGAACTACAACTAGAATGCGTGTGATAGGTTTAGTCATGCCTTCGGTCATGCTTTATCCTTACCGATGTTCATGGATGAGATCAACCTTCGTACATCACTCATATCTATCAAAGGTTCACCTTTTATATGCAATTAATGCTTCATGTTAGGATAGATCCGTTAGATTAGATGGAAAACCCTAGTAAGTTCATTGTCGATCCACGGATTGATAAACCTTGGGGGAATACTCTAAGGGAAAAGCTACCACGAACCGTGCGCTTGCGGTATACAAATCGGGGGCGTTAGTGAACATCAACAGAAACTTAGAAAGAGGAAGAAGGAAACTCAAGTTCGGGGTGATTCTTTGAACCTATGCTGAAGGTGTGATGAATGACGACAGGGGCTCTGGATTTTATAGTGGCGCGCAGGGGCCAGGCCAGCCAGCCTGGGGTGTGCCGGGCAGCACCTCAGGTGGCCAATTCTCCTCCACGTCGAAGTCTAGGTGCTAGACTTACTATGCATCATGCTCTAGTGGGTGGCGATGCGACAACAATGGTGGAGAGGCGCTGGGCAGCCATGATGAGGCCGGGCGGCCTGCCCCCTTTGCACAGTGATGTCGGCCACTTGATCAATGACTCCCTGCACGAGTTAGTGCCAGATTACGTGCGGTTCCTGTCCAAAACAAGTGAAAGTGGGGCCAGTCGGCCTAGGTGGGGTAGGCCAGCCTAACATTTGGCCAAAAAATTACCCCTCTTTTTCATGCAGTTTAAGTGATGCAAATATTTCGTAAGTCGAAAGGTTATGGGTTCAAAAATTAAATATGCCATGATGCAGAAACAAAACGATGCATAAAAACAAAATTATCCTGTATGCAAATGCAACAATGGATACATACCATGTACCTTATGGCGAGAGCTCAAGTTTTGAGTCCGGACTAGGACTCTCCATACCTATGGTTTTATTGTCGTCGCCGGATTGAGTTCCTGACGATGACACTTTCTTCCGCCACACTTTCTTAGTAGCAGGTTTTGTTTTGACCTCTTTCTTTTCCGATTCCCAAAATTTCTTACGCTAATTCTTCGTTATGCGTTCCTGTGGTTGTGCACCTTGATCTCCTTGTGAAGTCATAGTTCTACGAATTTGACAAGGGCTTCGAGTGATGGGGTTGATGGCTCCTCTGGCTCTTTCTCGGATTTTCTCCGGTTGAACATCTTGACCTGGGAACATTGTTCAACCTCCGGTCAGAAGGCGAACTTTTCCGTCTGCCCATTGATGTTGAGCTGGAATTCTTCGGCTCCCACATCAATGTGAGCATTTGACATACTCAAGAACGGCCTCCCTAGAATGAGAGGGGTCTTGGTGTTGACTTCCATGTAGAGAACGACGAAATCAATGGGGATGAAGAAATTTTGTATTTTAATGGGAATGTTCTCCGCAATCCCCGCGGGATAGCGAACCAACTTATCTGCTAGCTGCAAGCACATGGCAGTAGGAGCAAGTGTATGATGGTTAAGTTTATCGTAAACTACCTTGGGCATGATGCTGATGCTTGCTCCCAGATCGCAGAGAGCGTGTGTGAAGTGTTGGCTCCCAATTGAGCATATGATTGTGGGGCATCCTGGATCCTTCTTCTCCAGGAGAGGATCAAGTATAGCTGCGCTACACTCTTCTGTGAGCTACACGACCTCGGTGGTGGGCAAGGTCCTCTTGTTCCCAGGGATATCCTTGATATACTTGGCGTACGTTGGAACCTGGATAGCATCTAGAAGCGGTATATCGATATAAAGCTTCTTAATTACCATGACAAATTTGCCGAATTGTTCGTCGGCCACTGGCTTCCTTATCCATTTCGAAAATGGTAAGGCAGTTGTATCGTGATACTCCCGTGAAGTTCTAGAGGGTTCCACGGTTGCTTCCTGGGTAGCAGGGGTGTTGGACTCCTCGGCCTCCTTCTGTTCTTCATCTTCAGCAGAGGTATTGCTGGCGGTTACGGTCTTCTGCTGGGATCCTGCATCTTTAGGATATGGTGGCTCCTACGTGGACTTTCCAGCCCGCATAGTTACCGCACTAACATTTTCCTTCGGGGGGGCTTCTAGTTGTCTGGGCAGTTTTCCCGAGATATTGTTAGGACATGATGAGGCTAACTGAGTTACTTGTGTCTCTATCATCTTGTTGAACCTCAGTTGATTTTTAATAACAGAGTTAAGCCCCTCTAGTTGCGCGGCCATAGATTCTAAAATCTTGACATTAGCTAGAAATTTAATGTTATCATTGATTTGCTTTTGGCCGTACACTAGGTCTTTTAAGGTAGCCTGAAAATTGTTATTAAAATTCATACCTTGTTGTTGGCCAAAGGGGAGGTTGGGCTTGGAGTTCCAACCTTGTAGAGGAGGAAATCCCCAAATTGTTGGAATTGTTCGTTCCAACAAAGTTTGCGTCCTCCTTAGTGAGGGGCAAGAGTTGCCCGTATGTCCAGTCTCTCCACAAGTCTCACATGTTATGCAAGAGTCCATAATTTGGTTAGCCTCCTAGTGCAAAGACTCCAGCATTTTCATGAGAAGGTCCATCTTGGCGGCGAGCATATCGACACTGTCGATCTGGTGAATTCCCTTTCGGGGCTGCTGCCTATCTCCCTTTCAACTCTGGTTGGAAGCAATCTTCTCTACCAGTGCCTTCACTCCAGTGACGTCGAGCGAGAGAAAAGACTCTAGATCCGCCTTCTCAGTGTTACTTAATTTCTACCTCCATCTAGTCTTCTATCCTGCGGTGCCAGACGTGGTGTGAGGAGTGGGAGTTCTCGCACCGACTTGGTGGGGTTGTTGGAAGGAGTGTGCGCAACCGGCAGTCCAAGGAGCCGGAACGACCCGCATTTAGGAGTTCGGTTGACTTATTTGTTTACACTCTTGCTGCTGCTTGCATAGGAAACCCCGGCCTTTATTCCTTTGACAATTATTTGAACCGACGCATCCACTTAAAGCTTGCATACGGATGGTGACGTGAACCTATCCCACCCTTGGGGATAGATTATTAGATGCAGGATCCAAGCTGCAGAAGGACAATGACGACAAGGAAAGGGAGTTAAGGACTGCCTGAGCTATGCTCAGTGATGCCTGTGGTGACAAGGGGTCAAAATGAAGGAGCCCAGAAGTTAGCTAACCACCGTTGTGTTCTGATTGTTCCCGTGGTACCCCAAGGGGCTTGAACCAAAATTTTGTATTACAATCCACTGGATTATGTAATAATTACCCCCATGTAATGACTCTATCACGTTGTATGGCTGTGATATGTAATTGGAATGAGTTTTGTATGTGATAGCTACTGATCCAGAGACTATCACGACGATACAGAGAGCCGGGTTCGCCGTTCAGGAACCCGGTTCGTTTCAAAAACAGTGAACCATGATGGAGAAGCGCTGCATGGATGGAACGCACTCACAAATGAGATCAAAAGAGAGTCTACTGTGTGCAGTGGGTTACTCGGCCAGACTTCTTTCTATGCTGAGCGCTTCATGATGTTTGTGTTTAACGAGGAAAGAAATGCTTCTCCATGAACATGCTTCTACATGAAAGGAATAATCCTCCATGAACAAAACCACAATGATGCATCCGATCCCTATCTATCTTACAAAGACACATCTTTGTAATACAATATTCTTCTTTAGATCAAGCCAAGTTTTATGACTCTCCTAATGTTATGTTAATAGAAAAATGAGTGTCCTAATGCAAGTCTAAAAAGTGTCAAAGTTTCATCTATTAACACTACTAGAAAACGGGCCAAAGGTCCTAGCCAAAGGTACCAGCTGCTTTTCCAACCGGTACTGATGCGTGGCATCAGTACTAGTTGCAAAAGCCGCTGGTACCTTTGGCCAGCCACGATCAAAGATAAGGGGTTTGGTACCGGGTTAAAGCTTTACCCGGTACCAAAACCCGAGTATAGGCACCAGTTAGTGCCACCAACTGGTACCAAAAGAACAAGGAGGAATAGGTACCAGTTGGTGGAACCAACCGGTGCCTAAAGGGCGGACAATGGCACCGGGTTTTGCCATGACCCGGTGCCGCCACGTGCCCACAACAAAGGCGCCGGTTGGTAACATCAACCGGTGCCTATGCCTATTGTTTGGCACCGGTTGCTGACACCAACCGGTGCCTTTGAGCCACGCCTATAAATACCCCAACCCCTCCCCCCTCCAAGCTGCCGTGAACTCACTGTTCATGTTAGCTGAGTGAGGGGAGGGGAGGCGAATTTTTGTTTTTTTTCAAAAAAAGTTAGTTATTTTTCTCCATAACTCAACAATTGGTTTTTAGAAACAGTTATCATTTAATTTAGTTTATATATGTGATAATTCTTTTTAGTTGTAGCATTTTATTGTAGTTATATGCGTTATCCATTTATTTGATATGTGAATACTATCAAATTATTGTATTTATACGTTTTATCCATTTATTTGATAAGTGAATAGTATCTATTTATTATAGTTATATTCATTATCAATTATATATTTGAATTCAAATTTTGTATGGAAATATTATCGATTACATATGCATGGGTGCTTTACAAGATTCCACATTCGAGATACATGTTGCTCCAATTCGAGACCCGCAGCTCAGCTAGGCCAGAAGGCCACATGCGTTGTTTCTTGTGCAAAAATATAAAGTTCCATATAGAGAAACAAAGTTTTTACACAGTCATGCAGTCAGAAGGCCATATGCATCGTTATAATTTTGTAGTTCAGTTTTATTAATAGCGTATTCAATATTAGTTATAAATTTGTAGTATGAATGAACTATTTGTACACTACAATGATGTATATAAATGTAGTGTGGACCCAGATGAGTCGGCAATGGATGTACATGGCCGACCGGCGTTCAAAGGAGTTCATTGATTGCATGCATGAATTCATAGAAGCGACCGAGAAACAGAAGTATGGCGGTTTCGTTCGTTGTCCATGCAAATTCTGTAAGAATGAGAAGGATTACTCATCATCAAGAACCATCCACAGTCACTTGTTCAATAGTAGTTTCATCCCGAACTACTATGTTTGGACCAAGCATGGCGAAAGAGGAATTATGCTGGATAATAATGTAGAAGAAGAGGACAGGATTCCTGACTTGCAGCCAATTATAATGTCTTTTTCAATGACACTGCAATGGGTGAGTCTGAAGAAGATACTGAAGGATACATTGTAGAAGTTGATCTTGGTCAGATGCTGCGCGAAGCTGAGGAAAGTTGCGAAACAGAAAAGGAATCGAGAGATCTGAAGCATATGTTGGAGGACTACAGAACATTGTTGTACCCTGATTGCAAACAAGACCAAAAGAAGTTGGGTACGACATTGGAATTGTTTCAATGGAAGGCATCAAATGGTTTGTCTGACAAGGGATTCGAGGAGTTGCTGAAACTTATAAAAAACTTACTCCCTGAGGGTAACACCTTGCCGGCGACAACATACGAGGCAAAAAAAGTTGTTTGTCCTTTAGGATTAGAGGCACAGAAGATACATTCTTGTCCTAATGACTGCATCCTATATCGAGGTGAGTATGAAAATTTGGATTCATGCCCTGTATGCAACGCATGTCGGTATAAGATCCCTCGAGATGATCCAGGCGACGTTGAGGGGATGTGTGTCAAGAAGAGGGTGCCTGCCAAGGTGATGTGGTATTTCCCTCTAATACCACGTCTGAAATGTTTGTTCATGAACAAAACGAATGCTAAATTGATGCGATGGTACAAAGAAGAACGTAAGCAAGACAATATGTTGAGACACCCCGCCGATGGGTCGCAGTGGAGAAAAGTGGACAAAACATTCCCAACATTTGCAAATGATGCGAGGAATATAAGGTTCGGCTTAAGTACGGATGACATGAATCCTTTCGGTGAGCAGAGCAGTGGCCATAGTACCTGGCCTGTGACACTCTATATATACAACCTTCCTCACTGGTTGTGTATGAAGCGGAAATTCATTATGATGCCGGTGCTTATCCCCGGCCCGAAGCAACCCGGTAACGATATAGATGTGTATCTGAAACCACTGATTGAGGATCTTCTATTGTTGTGGAAAGAGGAGGGTGTTCGTATGTGGGATGCACACGCAAAGGATCATTTTAACCTTCATGCATTACTTTTCGTAACCACCAACGATTGGCCAGCACTAAGTAACCTCTCCGGACAATCCAATAAGGGTTATAAGGCATGCACCCATTGTTTAGAAGAAACCGACAGCACGTACCTCAGGCACTGTAGGAAGATCGTGTATATGGGTCATCGTCGATTTCTTCCGATCAAGCACCCATTAAGGAGGAGGCATGCTCACTACGATGGAAAGGCAGATCATCGTACCAAGCCTAGACACCGTTGTGGGAAAATAGTGTTTGAAATGGTCAAACATATAAAAGTAGTATTCGGAAAAGGACCCGGCAGCAGATCAGTGCAGAGTGATGACGGGCGTGCACCTATGTGGAAGAAGAAGAATATTTTTTAGGAGTTACCTTATTGGGAAGTCTTAGACGTCCGCCACGCAATTGATGTGATGCACCTAACAAAAAATCTTTGTGTGAACCTTCTAGGCTTCCTTGATGTCTATGGTAAGCCAAAGGATACATTGGAAGCGCGGCAAGATCTTCAACATATGAAACAATGGGCCGCTCTACATCCAGAAAAAAGGGTTAAAGGACGTCATTATCTAGGTCAAGCGTGCTACACTCTTAGTAAGGAAGAGAAGCAAAGTATGTTCGACTGTTTGAACAGTATCAAGGTCCCATCAGGCTACTCTTCGAATATAAAGAGGCTACTAAACTTGAAAGAGAAGAAATTCGCACACTGTAAAGTCCCATGACTGTCACGTGTTGATGACGCAATTGATTCCAGTTGCACTTAGAGGTATTCTACCAGCTAATGTTCGAGCAACAATTATAAAGCTATGCGCCTTTCTCAACACAATTTCTTAGAAGGCAATCGATCCATCGAGTTTAAGCAGGCTACAAGAGGATGTTGTCCAAAGTTCAGTTAGTCTTGAAATGATATTTCCTCCATCATTCTTCAATATTATGACGCATCTTCTAGTTCACCTGGTCAAAGAGATTGGTATTCTCGGTCCTGTTTTCCTTCATAATATGTTCCCTTTTGAATGATACTTTGCAGTCCTAAAGAAATACATTCATAATCGGGCTCGTCCAGAAGGAAGCATTGCGAAGGGTTACCTCACAGAGGAGGTCATTGAGTTTTGTGTTGACTATGTGGAAGAACTCTGCCCAATTGGGATTCCAGTATCATGTCATGAGGGGCGGCTGATTGGAAAGGGCACACTTGGAAGAAAATCAGTAAATGCCACAGATCATGCCACGTTGAGCAAAGCACATCTCACAGTTCTGCAACAATCAGTCTTGGTGGCTCCTTACATGGAGGAGCACATGCAAATTGTGTGAAGCATATACTCTTTGAAGTCTGAGACATGGATTACAAAACATCATAACGATACATTCACCACCTGGTTGCAGAAGGAAATCATAGCCAATGATCAAATTCATGAGCAGCTAGCTTGGCTGGCCAGGGGTGCGACAAATTCAATCCTGATGTACCAAGGATATGAAATTAATGGTTACACATTTTATACAAGAGCCCAAGATAACAAGAGCAGCAATCAAAATAGTGGTGTCCGTATAGATGCCACCGACTCTAGTGGCCAAACAAACTCATATTTTGGTTACATTGAAGAGATCTGGGAACTCGACTATGGGCCGTTGAAGATACCTCTATTTCGTTGTCAATGGGTTAAACTCACAGGAAAAGGTGTCGATATCGACGAGTACGGAATGACAACGGTAGACCTCAAAGAGCTTGGCTATCGAGACGAACCATTCATCCTAGCTAAAGATGTCACTCAAGTTTTCTATGTGCAGGACATGTCTAGCAAACCGAGAAAGGACAAGTCCAGGAATAAATCAAGTTTTGTAGGTGCCGGAGATGAGCCAAAGCGTCATATTGTTCTGGTAGGAAAAAGAAAAATTGTGGGAGTCGACGATGTCACAGATGAAGAAGAATACAATAAGGTTAAAGATATGACTCCGTTCGCAGTGGAGGTTGACACTAGTATTCTTTTAGCCGAAGAGGAGGCTCCGTACGCACGTCAAGATCATAATGAAGGGACGATTGTAAAGCGAACCATCGTTAATACTCCCTTAGTTGAATGATTATGTCTTGTAATATTTTCTGTGAACATTATCAGATTTCTTATGCAATGAATTGATTTATTGGGCAATTAAATGATTTATTATGCAATTATTTGATTTATTATGATTTATTATGCAATTAAAATGCTTAGTTATGCACCTAAATGATTTATCATGTAGTAATTAGAATTATTGTGCATTTAAATGATTTATTATGCAATTATAATAATTAGTTATGCACCTAAATGATTTATTATGTAGTAATTAAAATTATTGTGCATTAAAAAGATTTATTATTCAATTAACTAATTTATTAGACGATTAAATGATTTATTAGGCTATTAAATGATTTATTAGGCTATTAATGTAATTATTTGCTTTGAACATTGTCATATTTATTGGGCAATTAACTGATTTACTAGGTATTTATCAGATTTATTATTTAATTAACTAATTTATTAGACGATTAAATGATTTATTAGGCTATTAATGTAATTATTAGCAATTAACTTATTTACTAGGCATTATATTATTTATTAGGTACAATAATTTTTTCGAATATCATGAAGCAATATTTGATTTATTGGGCAATTAACAGATTTATTAGGCAACTAATAGATTTATTAGATAAACAAAAAAGTGAAAAGAAAAGAAACAGAAAAGCCTTAGGTACCGGTTCGAAATATGAACCGGTACCTAAGGCTGCCTAGTCCCAAAAGAAAGGGGGTTGAGAAGTTTCGAACCATGGCCGCGGCGAACAAAATTCCTAGAGTTACCATTGCGCTATCGAGTAATTTTAGTTAGATCGTCGCCAACAAGCGGGAAAAGCAAATGTCGTGGAAGCCTTAGGCACCGATTTTCGTTCCCCACCAGGTGTTAGAGGGGAATTTCAGTTCCCGCCCATTGGGCACCTAAGGCACCGGGTGGGAGGTCACCTGGTACCTAAGGCATTTCTTAGGCACCGGTTGGATACCCAACTAGTACCTAAGGCTGCCTTAGGTACCGGGTGACTTTATCACCCGGTGCCAAAGGCTTCCACCATATAAGCACCGGTCCTCTCCATCTTCCTCCACTCGCTGCCGCCCTCCGCAGCCTCGACCTCCGCCGCCGCCGCACTGCTGCCCCACTTCGACGCTCCTCTCTCTGCAGCTCTGCGCCACCGAGCACCGCTCTCGTGCGCCGCCGCCGTCGAAGCTCCTCGTTCTGCAGCTCTGCGCCGCCGCCACCGAGCACCGCTCCCGTGCGCCGCCGCCGTCGATCTGCCGCCCCGCCGTGCCTTTTCGCCGCCAGTTTGTCACCGGAGCTAGGTGAGGTGGTGAGGAAGCCCCATACACCCTTTCCCCTCTCTCTCTCTCTGTCGCTCTATCTCGCTGGTGATTCCTCGCCAAAGCCACGACTCCGGCCCCTCGCCGCCGAGCGGCCACCTCCGGCCACCGCCGCACCTCCTGGACCCCCTAGCCGCGTTCCCCGTCGCCCCCTCTACCTCCCCAGCCTAACCCCGCCACGAATGGAGCCCCGGAGCACCGTTTTCGGTGTACTCTGGCAGTCCGCCGCCGCCTCTGCTTGCTGCCAAGCCGCGCCCTCGCCAGAGCCGCTAGCCAAGCCGTCGTCCGCCTGAGCCGTCGCCCGAGCAGAGCCGAGCCGTAGCTGAGCCAGCAGCCGCGCCGTAGCTGAGCCAGCAGCCGCGCCTCAAGCCGCCCCCACCCTTTTTCAGCCATTAGATCGAGATCCAACGGATCGGATCTGTTAGATTCGAGCCGAACTAGAGTCGCCCCGGCGCTTTTGCTAAAGAGACTCTGAGTTTCTTCCAAATTAACCCGCAGTCCTTCCTAGTTCAAAAGAAATTCCAGAGATGCCCTTTCTAGATTTTTTCTTGCAAATAAGCCCCTAGAATCTTGTTTTAGCCATATCATTCACATTTTGACTCTGATTTTAGCGATTCTTGCGCTCACGCGATCCTTGCATCATGCTCTACATCTTTTTTTCAACTTTTCCAGTACTGTTTTTGTACTGTTTCTTATTTGTATTGTTTTTTCCTCTTGTGTGATCGTGTAGACGACGTGCCGTTCGAGTGTGATCGTGTTATAGAATTTTGTTATTAGAGAGACTTTATTTAATCATGTATTTAAATAGAGAGTGAATAATGCTTGTATTTTTATATTTATCATGTATTTCTGTAACTCATGTATTTATCATGTAACTCGTGTATTTCTGTAACTCATGCATGTATTTATGTATTATGAATTCTTCATTCTTAATTATGAAATCAAACACGACGCTCTCTCCTTCTTAACGACTTCTTAACGGCGATCGGTCTCTCGCTAACTCTCGCTGTCTCCTTGTCCCCGATGCTCTCTCGCTGTCTCCCCACCGACGCTCTCTCGCTGTCTCCTCATCGATGCTCGGTCTCTCGCTCACACACACACACACACACACTCACTCACACTCACACACTCACTCACACACACTCACACTGACTCACACACACTAACTCTCTCTCTTTCTCTGTCCCACTAACACACAAACACACACACACATACTGACTCACACACACACTCACTAACTCTCTCTCTCTCTCTCTTTCTCTGTCCCACTAACACACAAACACACACACTCTCTCTCTCACTCTAACATACATACAATCTCTCTCACACACACACACTCTCTCTCTCTCTTTCAAACACGCATATTCGTTCAAAGAATTGAATTCTCCTGCTTCATTTAAGGATGGACATATACTCTAACACATTTTTATGGTTTCAGTTAAGGATGGACCCCTTCGGTGATGGCGAGGTCGCCAAGCAATACATGTTGGACGCAATAAATGAAGATACGAGGGCCAACACCACCCAGCCAATCGTTGAAGAAGATGCTCGGACAGCTGATTCGTTCCTGAATATGTCTGGAGATGCCGATGAAGAAGATGATGACTTTGCGCCGCTGCCCAATTAACAGCAGCATGTTCTAGTACGAATCTTAAAACTATATGCATGGTGACTTTAGTAGATTAGTTTTGCGATTAACATATCTTTTCTGTAATTTAGTCGACCTCCGCATCGACTTCGTTGAGCCAGTCAAAAGGGAGACGCCGGCCAACCAAGAAAATGGAGGGAAGACAGGTCGTCAAAGAAGTGGCCGCAGAGGGCTGTCCAAGTGCCCCAGAGGCTGCTAGCACAAAATTTGTCAACCAATGTGGGGTTATTGTTCGGGCAAGAATTCCGATCACCACAAGACTATGGAAAATGAGCAAACCCGAAGAACAGCAACATGTCGTGCCTGCACATCAGAAGGAAAATGCTATGGGCAGAACTCAAGGATATATTCACTCTTCCTGAAGGAGTTGACCAAGAACTTGTGAAGAAATGTGTCTTGAAAAAGATGGCCCTTGTCTTTGCAACTTTCAAGAAGAAGTTGTACATCAATTACATCAAGAAGGATACGGAGCCAAACTGGGACGATATTCCTCAGGTTAAACTATACTGGGAGGAGTTCAAACAATACAAACCATCAGAGGAAGCCCAAGAAAAATCCGAACAAGCCAAGGTGAATGCAGCAAATAAGAAGTATAGCCACCACCTTGGGGCTGCCGGGTACAAGAAGTCAGTAAAAAAAATGGCAGAAGATGGAGCAGGACCTTATGGATAGAGGCATCAGGCCGACAACTTGGGATTGGCCGGATAGATCTAAGTGGTGGTTATTTGCTAATGGCGTGACACTAAACCAGTTGGATGGAAGTTTGGTCGTGCCCGAGCATATGCAAGAAGTGTCCCGCGATCTAGTCGCTGCAATAGATGAGACCCAACAAGGAACATTCCAGCCTCAAAGGGAGAATGAAGAGCTGACAAGGGCATTAAAGAATCCGGAACACCCTGGACGAGCCCGCAGCATCGACGTGGTCCCATGGAAAGTTGCTTGGGCCGGAGATTCCTCTTACAAGACTCACCGAAAGAGCAAAGCCGAACAGGAAGAGAAACTTCGTGCCATGCAAGAAGAGATGACCAGGAAGGTTGCGTCCTTGGAATCTCAAATGGACGCCAGGGTCAATAAGGCAGTGCAGCTAGCTCTGAGCCAAAGGGGCACTGCTGGGTCGCACTCGGATGTTGTGATAAGCCCGGTCTCTCAGCGACGCAGCAGCTGTGCATCCACAGCGGCGCCCGACGTACAAGCGGAACAACAACCCCAGATTGAGCCAACGGCGGTAGAGGACCAGAGGTATCCAGTGGACGATGTCACCATGTCGACACCGTGCGAGCTTCATGTGCGACCAAGAAATATATCCATTCATGTCGCATACGGGTCAGCCCTACCCCTGAATCCTTCTACTACAATTCATGGAAGGCCGATACCCCCTGGCTACACCTCCGTCACAATCGAGCAGATACTTGGAAACAATGAGGATCTTGAGTTCGACTTCGTTGGAGGGGATGGAGAGAAGACATTGGGAGACGCACTGCACAGGGTCATTCTATGGTGCAAGGCTGACATCAAACTTACTGCAAGCACAACAGCTCCCGTGCAGACCGATCGCCCGTCTCCGCGGTCTCCCTCACCGCCGTCCCCACAACCACCCCCTTCACCACCGTCTCCGCCGACGCAAAGGGCCACGAGTACTCCAACTCCTCCTGACCCAGAAAAAGGAAAGAAAAAGACAGCATCCCTCCTAGCAGCTGGACCCTCAAAGAAGAAGCAGAAAACGGTCGAAACAAAATTAACCTACGAGAAAACCGCTGAGGAGTTGGAAGAGGAGACTGCTCAATATATAAAAGAACAATTGAAGCCTAAAGTCCCCCCCCCCCCCCCGCGGAGGGAAAGGTACCTCTAGAACTAGGGAAAAAGCTTCTCACAAACCTAGACAACCCACCAAAACCGAAAAGCTTACCCTCGGACTATGACAAAAGCACACAAGGTGAGAAATCTGAAGAAAAAATGTGGCAAGACCATTCCTCAGCTTGGCACACAACAAAAAGGACTCGAGCCCCTCTGGGTGCCAGGGTTGCCACTCCTACACCCGACGGACGTAAAACTCCAGGCGGACCTACAGGCCGTGATATTTCTTTCTGAAACTAGATTAACGCTAGAAGAGGCAACGGGGCAAGTGGAGGCGGAAATCCCTGTCGCTCCTGTTCTTACTCCATTCCAGCATGGAAAACCTTTTGTCACTGAGGAAGAGGAGAAAAGTCTAGGCACGCAGATGTTCAATTTGCATAGATGGTACCTGCGAATGTCGAATGACGAAGGGAAAATGTTTGGAGTCAAGTATCGTGACCATGATTTCTTCCGCGGGGAGGACGACTTCTGAGTGTACTTCGAAAATTTATATCACATTTACCATCGACAAGCCCTCGACGCCTATATCATCACCATTTGGGTTTTGTAAGTATCACTTACCTCTATATTAATACTTTTTGTTAACATGAACATAATTATATGTGTGCATTATAAAATTTCTATTGTATCATTTAGACAGAAGACCCAAAGAAGCCGAAAAATGGATGGCACCATCAGATCGGCATCATGTCTCCTTTGCTAGTCAACAAGAAAGTGCTCAACGAAAATTACAAGGAAACATGCCAAAACATGTACGATTCGTTGACTAGGCAAAATTACAAATCCTATATATTCATACCATACAACTTTGGGTAAGCCTTGGGCGACTCAATCCTCTGTTGTATTACTAAATAAATACATGTATGCATGTATGTATATATTCTATCTATATCTGCAGTTATCATTGGATTTTACTCATACTTTCCGTAGAGACCAGCAATCTTATAGTCTTTGACTCAATGAGAAATCCAAAGTCCGCAATCCAACATATCCTAGACCCCTTGAACAGGTAAGTTCAATTTGCACAATCAAATCTTTTTTCTGTTAATAACAATTCCTGAATATCAAACTTAACTTTGAGCACAGGGTTTGGAAAAAATTTGTGAAAATAACAAAGGACGTGGTCAATGGTGGCCCGAACTGAACGTTAACATGGATTATCTGGTATGTTGATTCATAAAGATTTGTCTAGTTAAGTATATAATCCCAAACTGTTCTAAATAGAGTAATTTATTTGTTTCCCCTTAAGTGTGCGAGACAACAACAAGAAACTGATTGGTGCGGGTACTACGTATGCGACTACTTGCACATCATGACTCCATGTGGGAAGGCTACTGATGAAGACACGAGAGTACGTCCAAACCGTTCACTAGTACATTTTCATAATTGTACTAACGCACATGATGTTAATCCTTTTTTCCTAAATAATAGATGTCTCAAATGGGGGATGAATGTTACTCTACTGATCGGATCAATGTCGTTGTAAGGATCACCGGGGTGTCCGACCCTAGAGGGGGAGGGGGTGAATAGGGTCGCTAATCGCTTTTTAACCTAGGGCTCAAACTACTTGCATAAGATAAACCTAACACGTCCTATACATGCTAGTTATGACTAAGATTTATCTTTGCTACTCTCTACTTACCCCAAAATACTTGCAACATATAGCCAATCCTAAACAAACTAACTAGGAAAGTAAAGACACGCAAGATAAAGTAAATGCGGAAATGTAATATGGTAAGTAAAGAGGTAAGTGCAAGAGGCATGCAAACTCCCAAGTAGACACGGTCATGTAACGTGGTTCGGCACAAATGCCTACATCCATGGGACACCGAGGCTCTTCCTATCACCGTCTTGCACTACGCCACCAAGGCGATGCCGGCAAGCAAAGGCAAGTACCCACAAGACACCGAGTCTCGTGCACCGCCACCGTCTCTCTCGGTCACCCAGCCGAAATCCACTACGGAGCTTCTCCACCAAGGAGGGGGTCTCCTCTTCCCCCGCACAAAGTGTCGTTGCCACTCCACACTAAGTCGGAGGGTCACACGACGGATCACAAGGATTACTTGCCGCAGCAAGACTTCTCTCAAGGGAGCTCTCGCAAGAACTAACCCCCTTTACAAGAACTAAGCACTCTCACAAGTGTGCTTAAGCCTATATGATGTACAATGAAGCTCTAAGGTGGTTGGAGATGATCTTTGGATCTTGTATACTTCCTTGGTCTCCAGCACTCTCAAATGAGCCGTGGGGTGGCATATATAGCTCACATACCCCAAACTAGCCGTTGGAAAAAGGCTGACAAAAAGCGCTATCACCGGTTAAACCGATGCTCCCGTTTTTGTCATCACCGGTTTAACCGGTGAGTGCATTTTCCAACTAGCCGTTATGCTTCAACGGCTACCTCAATCGACCGACATAATCAACCAATGCAGCGTCGGTTTAACCGGTGAGTGTAGTTGCTGAAAAACTAACTCTCTGGACAACTGCACCGACGTTCACCAATATCTAGCGTCGGTTCATCCGGTGTATAAATTTTGCCTCAGCTGCTAAGTTCATTGCACCGACGTATTCAACTTTCCTGGCGTCGGTTCAACCGGTGTTACCAAAACTCCCAGACGTGCTCCAAGTCAATGCACCGACGTATGCAATTTTCTTAGCGTCGGTTCAACCAGTGATACTAAAATATCTCTGTCTTGATTGTTTTGGCTTGGTTTCGTCACGGTCTCTTCAATCTTCGAATCCTTTGGACCGAAGAGGTTTCAGGGCCTAACTACGCCTATCTTCTCTTTGTCATCACTTGAACCTAAAAGCCTGAGAAGGGTCATCTTAACAATCATATTAGTCCAAGTGTTGTGTGTGTCATCAATCACCAAAACATTATATTGAAATATGGCATGAGAGGCCATTTTCGCTACAATATCCCCCTTTTTGGTGATTGATGACAACACAACCAAAGCAAGCAAGATAAATTGCAAGAATATGAAATTGATACCAATTTGAAAAGTTAGAGACTACTTAGCTTGCTCGGATGACATTTCAATGCTCATTTAAAGAAGCCACCGGTATTTGAAATTGATACCAATTGTAGAACAATGGCTTGTGTGTGGTTTGAACCATATGAGCAATGAAAATTTTGTACTTTAGTCCATGGGATCATCAAATTGCACTTCTCCCCCCACATTGACTAAGTACCTCCCCTTATCACCATGCATCCTTTTGCATTGCATTTTCTTATTCCTCCCCCTTGCTAATGGCATCATTTGCTTGCTTTTAGGGTACACTTCTCACCCTTTGTCATCAAACACCTAAAAGCTTCATGACCACTAGAAACAAGGAGCATTAGTAGTAAAAAGAAATTCACTAGTGATAGAGTGTTATACCAACTAAATTCGGCATATCTCCCTTTGTTTGAACAAGCTCCCCCTTTTTCAAAGCTTGTGGCACCTCCTATCTTGACATCAATTTTGATGCCAATTGTAACTTGTAGGGGTAGTGTTTAAAAAGAAAATTGAACTCATGGAGATAGCTCTAGGTGACTAGCCATGCCTCCCTATATCATTTATCTCTTTAACCTTTAGGAGTTATGGCTTGGTCTTCTTCCCTTGTCCAATCTTTCTTGATCAATTGATACTAATTGTAAGATTAATTGCAATGTGCATCATCTTGATATCGAAGGATTGAGTTCATTACCATATGGACTAAGGGAGTGTGACTACAACAAATATCACTTTGAAAGCATGTTAGTCATAAAAACACAAGCTATAGAGTTAGCTCCCCTTAAATGTGTGCATTAGTGTTTGAATCACTTTAAACAAATGTATGCACTTGTAATTCACATAATGGGGATCAAACTCTACAACTTGAAAACATGACACCAAATGAATACCAAAAATAGGATTGATACCAATTGTAGACTTTGGTATTTTTCTTTCGAAAATATGTGTCATGGAGAAGCAACGGTTTTTGCCCATGTAGGTTGCACTAGATAAGAAGTTAGTACTAAAACAACCTACCATAAGATAGTCTAGGAAGGCATGTCAAAACAAATATGCCAATAGTAAAGATAAGATCATGCAATCCTAGAGAGGCATTGAGCTACAATGATGCATGAAGGATATCAAATGAATTGAGATCATCCTTTTACCTTGCTCATTACCTCATATGTAGGGGAGGGGAATTTGGGTCACTAATTTTTAATCCACAACTTGGCTTTACTTCATCTTTGCATGATGCATCCCTACACATGCATCCCAAACCTTGTCAAGCCTCCAAATTCCCCGATGCACTTGTTTGGTGCCTAAGTCTTAGGGACCCAAACCTTTTGAGAGCCATCCATGGTATGAATAATATCCTTGGGCACCCAAATAGGCCGGTTCCATCCATATGTTCTCCACCTCATGACATGAGCTACCACCTTGCCATTCTTCTTCTTTTCAAGTAAGTAGTGGTTGCTCTTTTGCTTGTTCTTGTGGGTGGGCTTGGTGTACATGTATGAAGCCTTCAAGTATGGAGATGTGTTTTTCTTGATCTCCTTAGCCTTCTTGTGTCCCTTCTTGTTCTTGTTAAAGTTCTTGGGCTTGCCATTTTCTTTGCCCTTTACCTTGCCCTCTTTCTCCTTGCATTGGTAGGACTTGTGGCCTTCTTTGCAACACTTGAAGCAAGTCACGGTTTCTCCCTTCTCAAGCTTCTTCACGCCCGCGGAGGTGTTATCTTGAGTAGGTTGGATTTTCTCTTGAGTGTACTTTCCTTTGAGCCGCCTCAAGTCTGCCATTAGCCTTTCTACCTCTTGTTTAAGCTCATCATTTTCCTTAGCAATGAGATCGTCACAAGTTTCTACAATCACATCCTCATTGCAAGGGGTTAGATCACAAGAGGTAGATGCGTCTACCTTGACAATGGGAATAGCACAAGGAATATTGCAAGGAAAAGATTTATCCAATGATGATTCACTTTTAGATTCAAGACTCTCATATTTCATTTTAAGTTCTTTATGCTTATTGTCTAACAAATTGAATTTGTTTAGCAAGTTCTCATATCTTGAGACAAATGAAGCATGAAGTTTTTCTTTAGCCTTGAGAGTTTTGATTTCTTCATTTTGTTTAGTGAGATATTCTTGTTGATTATGAAGGAGTGTCATCATCTCACTAATTTCATCGGTTTCAACATCGGATTCATCATTTGAGGAGGAGTCATCACTTACATCGTTATTACCTAGTGCCATAAGACACATGGGTGGTGGTGATAATCTCCGAGGGCGATGGGTGGTGGAGCTCTTGGAATTTTTCTTGTGACTTGAGCTTTCACCATTTTTCTTGGGCTTTTAGATGGCGGAGAGAGCTTGGGGTCTTGACTTGTTCTTTTTCTTCGCCATCTTCTCCATCCTAACCGCACTCCCTCTAATGAGTGTTTTGTACCCAAGCTCATAGAGCTCATGTACATGCTCGGCAATCTTGCGGTGGTGGTATAGCACGGCCCTTGGATATTCTTCATCACTTGAACTTGATTCATCATCACTATCTTCCTCATCCTCTTCTTTCTGTTCACTTTCACTTGAGCTTGATAAGTCTTGTCGCCTTGGTTGGTGCTTGCATGAGTGCTTGGCGGCGAGACTCTTTTTCCTTGAAGAAGAGGTGGACTCTTGCTCTTTCTTCTTTGTCATTCCCATACTATATTCATGGGCAATGATTTGATTGATGACTTGGTTGAGTGTAAGCTTGACCAAGTCTTCCTTTTGCAAGAGTGTGTTGATGATGTCATAATCGGGCTTGCTAAGGCTTCGGAGAATCTTGCGGTTGATTTCTTCATCTTTAACTTGATTGAGACCTAAGGCATTAATTTCATTGACAAGAGTATTTAATCGTGAGTACATGTCATGAGCATTTTCATTTGGAAGTTGCTTAAAGCTACAAAGCTCCTCGCCGAGAATATGATATTTTTGATTGGCAACATCCTTTGTGCCCTCATGATTCTCGACAATTTGCTTCCATAGCTTATGAGCATTTCCATTTGCAAATACACGATTAAACACACTATCACATAGAGAAGACAATAGAATTGATTTTGCAATGGCATCATATTGTCTCTCGGCCTTATTCTCATTTTTTGATGCCTACTTCGGTGACACGCCAAACATCAAGCCCACGGGCTTGGAGATGTGCTTGCATAATCACTTTCAATTGTGGAAAACCCGTGCCATCGAAAAACGGAGCCCTATCATTACTCATCCCTTCCCCGGGCATAATACTCACTCGACGGTGAAGTCGACGGGTCTCCTACGAGCTTTCTCACAAATTTACCAATAGAATTGGCTAATCCTCGTAAGAGGTGTGAGACCAAGCTCTGATACCAATTGTAAGGATCACTGGGGTGTCCGGCCCTAGAGGGGGAGGGGGTGAATAGGGTCGCTAATCGCTTTTTAACCTAGGGCTCAAACTACTTGCATAAGATAAACCTAACACGTCCTATACATGCTAGTTATGACTAAGGTTTATCTTTGCTACTCTCTACTTACCCCAAAATACTTGCAACCTATAGCCAATCCTAAACAAACTAACTAGGAAAATAAAGACACGCAAGATAAAGTAAATGCGGAAACGTAATATGGTAAGTAAAGAGGTAAGTGCAAGAGGGATGCAAACTCCCGAGTAGACACGGCCATGTAACGTGGTTCGGCACAAACGCCTACGTCAACGGGACACCGAGGCTCTTCCGATCACCGTCTTGCACTACACCAGCAAGGCGATGCCGGCAAGCAAAGGCAAGTGCCCACAAGACACCGAGTCTCGTGCACCGCCACCGTCTCTCTCGGTCACCCAGCCGAAATCCACTACGGATCTTCTCCACCAAGGAGGGGGTCTCCTCTTCCCCCGCACAAAGTGTCGTTGCCACTCCACACCAAGTCGGAGGGTCACACGACGGATCACAAGGATTACCTGCCGCAGCAAGACTTCTCTCAAGGGAGCTCTCGCAAGAACTAATCCCTATTACAAGCACTAAGCACTCTCACAAGTGTGCTTAAGCCTATATGATGTACAATGAAGCTCTAAGGTGGTTGGAGATGATCTTTGGCTCTTGTATACTTCCTTGGCCTCCAGCATTCTCAAATGAGCCATGGGGTGGCATATATATAGCTCACACACCCCAAACTAGCCGTTGGAAAAAGGCTGACAAAAAGCGCTATCACCGGTTAAACCGATGCTCCCGTTTTTGTCATCACCGGTTTAACCGGTGAGTGCATTTTCCAACTAGCCGTTATGCTTCAACGGCTACCTCAATCGACCGACGTAATCAACCGATGCAGCGTCGGTTTAACCGGTGAGTGTAGTTGCTGAAAAACTAACTCTCTGGACAACTGCACCGACGTTCACCAATATCTAGCGTCGGTTCATCCGGTGTATAGATTTTGCCTCAGCTGCTGAGTTCATTGCACCGACGTATTCAACTTTCCTGGCGTCGGTTCAACCGGTGTTACCAAAACTCCCAGACGTGCTCCAAGTCAATGCACCGACGTATGTAATTTTCTTAGCGTCGGTTCAACCGGTGATACTAAAATATCTCTGTCTTGATTGTTTTGACTTGGTTTCTTCACAGTCTCTTCAATCTTCGAATCCTTTGGACCGAAGAGGTTTCAGGGCGCTGCCCTGAGACCCGCGAGGGGCGGCTACCCCTCGACCCCCGTCCGCTAACCGGGTAGCGGAACCCTCGTAGGGGCGGCCCTTCGGGCCTAGCTATGCTTATCTTCTCTTTGTCATCACTTGAACCTAAAAGCCTGAGAATGGTCATCTTAACAATCATATTAGTCCAAGTGTTGTGTGTGTCATCAATCGCCAAAACATTATATTGAAATATGGCATGAGAGGCTATTTTCGCTACAGTCGTGTGCGAGCAGCTCGCCGGATTCATTTTGAATGAGATCTTGGATCCTAGAGGCGAGTTCTACCACGACGGTCACATCCATAGAGGACTTCCATCGACCTCCTGAGGGGACCAGTAGTTGGACTGAAAACATGACTTGTACATTTGTAAATATTTTTAACATTATGCCTTGATGTTTGTAAATTTGTAAATATATTAGTTCATCTAATTAGCTTAATTATATGCTCGTATTTCACTTTTAGTTAGTTTCAAATATTCTCTGAAAACGAACACGAACGACCAATGAACGTATAGTATTGTAGAGCTTGAGTGCGTTTAGCAATTATAAAAGAATAAACAGTAATAAATATAACAAACAAAACTAGATTTGGAAAAAAAGGAAAAATGTCATTGGTACCGGTTGGAAATACCAACCGGTACCAAAGGGGCTGCCACCTTGCGTCAGCGTGGCAGCCTCTTTGGTACCGGTTGGTCTTTCCAACCGGTACCAATGGAAGCATAAGGCACCGGTTGAAAAACCCGGTGTCTTAAGGCGAGGCCATTGGTCTCGGTTTGCGGGAACTGGTTGGAAAACCGGTGCCTAAGGCCTTTTCCAACCGGTTCCCATAGCCTGTTTTTCAGTAATGTAATTATCCTCTATAACATAAACATTAGTTCTATTTTACTGTTTTATTGCTCCAATATTTTACTTCTGTGGTAGTAATTTTGCACCACACATGACTCTAATTAACGAACATGGGGCACAGAGGTCAGGGTATAGTCTACATTGGATGGGCTTCGATGCCTTGTCATGGGCCGAACTTAGCTATCCATCCAATTCGATCGTTGGGTAGAAGTTAAGCTATTTTAAATTTTTTGTTCTGAACTCAAGTCGCTTTCTTGAAGAAACACAATATATATAATTCTTGTTGTAGTATCCTGATATTAAGTCATCTCCAGGAATGCGGAGAAACTGCTGCTCATATCCTTTTGTCGAATAGGAGAAAGGCCTAGGACATGAATGACCCTCGGTTCTATTGTCGTCGTTTTCCAACAAGTGCCTGGTTGAACCATTATAGATATTTGATTATTTTCTAGATCTTGTAAACAAGGGTGGCTACTTCCACGGGTTCTGAACATCACAGGGGTGGTCACTTACATTGGTGTTAATGCCAAAGCTCTTGTTCACTCACATCTAGTTTCCTTACTAGTTTATAAGTTCAATTCATGTGCTAATAAATAGGACTCCAACACATAATTGTCTTACTTACACTACGGTTGGTTGAAAATCAAATTAAATTTACTATTTCTCTAGTATAGGGAAACTATACCTCAATATATTAATTACACCATTACTAGGAACAAAAATCACGCATTACAAGTCTTGGAAAAAATGTTTCTTTTACCTCAGTCTTAGATGGAGGTAAGATGTAGGTAAAAAGTCTAAAGGAAAGGAGTTGGTGATAATAATCTTCCTACTATCACCACCATTCTATTATATGTGTTACATAATTTACTGATCCCTGCCAGTGAACATAAACAAGTCTCAGTCTGTTTTGTGGTGCCGCTGCAATGCACAAGCAATTTGTCTATTGTAAGAAATGAGTGAATGCACTGCACATTTCTAAAATTAGCTCCGAATTATTAGTTCTGCTAGAGGATTAATTGACAATTGAGATAGAACCAAACAATGCTAGCCCATGATTCCATTGGTTGCAAGTCTAATACAACATTATTGGTACATCAACAGAACCAAGGGTGCCAATTTGCCTATCCAATCTAAAAGGATGGAGACTGCACTATGCTGCCGATCATGTAAAGTGCAGTACAAGGCTTGTCCATAGGAACCTAAAGAAAACATGGGACAAGAGTTTCAGATTTAGTTTTAGATATCATTTTTTCACGTGGATAAAGAGATGTTTGTCCAGCTCCTAGTATCCAGTAGAAATGCAGGTTCTTTTATGATCATTCGAAGCCATCTAATAGGTACAAAGTGTGGCAGTATTGCAGAGGCGGCTTCCTCAGCATGATCGAGAAGTTACATACCCTATCCCACCTAAAATGCGAGAGAGATGGGAATTACGAGTCTGAAACATGCAAATACCATAAATGGCAAGATGAAGCCTTAATTAAGCCTCTTCTCCCATGCATGCTTCTGCACTGAATGTTGAGCAGATCACGTCATACTTCAAAAAGGAAAAAGTTAAGTAGTTAGCAGTGTTAGTGTATGCTATAGTATAGTTGAACAAATCGAATTTTTCATTTGTCTATAAACCTTAGTATTATCTATGAAAATATACAAGTAAAAACCTTGAGTAGTGGTGAGATATCTTTTCTCTATAACTATCAATTGTACACCATCATGTTCACTCCATACACCATTAGCTCTGTAACCTGCAATTGGCATCAATCGACTCTGAGAGTTTCATCTGCATTATAAAACTTATAATTCACCAAAGTAAATAGAGTCAATAATTTGTTTCCTTTCCTCAATGATAGCAAGCTTCATGAAGTCGTTGGCCAGATCATCAAAGATCTGCACAAACACTTCTTGCTGCCAGCTACATAGAGTTGATCAGAGGATAATATCGACACGAGACAAAGATATTCATCATTGTGTTGTGTGTTTAGGTTCTAAGATGGTGTCATGTAAAAGGAGTGACACTCGCATGAAACCCAAAGAATGATCTTGAACTTTTGCTTTAGGAACCTGTTTATAGAGTCGTTGACCATGTTGGAACCATTCTGAGCCAGCTGGCTATGACCTGGTGACAACAATAGTCGTGCAACTGAGTCTAATGACACCGAGCTCATGGTGATGCCAAGCTTGAAGTTCTCCATTTTCTACCAAAAAGTCACTAAGGGAGGCTTTATTAGTTTGTGCCAAGCCACCATGTTCACTTCTGTAGTTATGCATTTTAGTAATATGAATGAACATGGTGCTAACAATTGGTGGTTACTGTTAACACTTACGATGCTTCCACTCCTGGAGTCGATGAAATCAAGCAAATCAACCCACATGTTATAAGCTGCCACAAACTGTCCAGACGCCATCTCTGGTTGTGATGGTGAACCAGCATATGCTGGCCGAACAGTTTGTGGTAGCTTATAACACATGGGTTGATTTGCTCGATTTGATTGACTCTAGGATTGGCAATGACGTAATTGATATCAGTAACCACTAATTCTTAGCAACACATTCATATTACTAAGTTACAGAACCATAAAAATGTACAAGATGGCTTGGTACACACTAAGAAATCCTCCCTTAATGACTTTCTATGGAAAATGGAGAATTTCAAGCTTGGAACCACCGTGAGCTCAGTGACATCGGACTCAAGCACATGACCATTGTTGTGACCAGGCCTTGGCCAGGTGGCTAAGAATGGTTCCAACTCAGTTAGCAACACTGTAAATGGTTTCTCAAGCGAAAGTTGAAGATCATTTCAAAGGATTTCATGCGAGTGGCTCTCCTTTTACATACCACAATCTTAAAACCTAAACAGCGTGCACATTGATGAATGTCTTTGTCTCCTGTCGATATCGTCCTCTGATCAACTCTATGCAGCTAGCAAGAAGTGTCTCTGTGGGTCTTTGACGCTCTGACCAACGACTTCATGAGGCCAGTTATCAATGAGGCAAGGAAATAAATTATTGACTCTACTTAATTTGGTGAATCATAAGTTCCATAATACAGATGAAACTCTTGGAGTCGATTGATACCTACTACAGGTTGATGAGCTGATGGCATATGGAGTGAAAGTGGTGGCGTACAATGGACTTGTACGAAGTAGAGATATCTCACCACTCCTCATGATTTTTACTTGTATATTTTATTAGAGAATGTTAAGGTTTATAGACACGTGGCAAACTCCATGTCTTCAACTATCATATAGCACATACTCACACTGCTAGCTACATACATTTTTTATTTTGAAGCAATGTGATTTGCATAACATTCGGTGATGAAGCATGGGTGAAGAGGCCAAGTAAGACTTCATCTTGCCATTGATGCTACTTGCATATTTCAAACTTATAATACTGACATCACTAGCATTTTAGGTGGGATGGGCTATGTAGCTTCTTGAGCCTACTGAGGAAGCCTCTACATTACTGTCACCAATCCTACCTATCAGATCAGATGGCTTCGTACGATCATACAAGAACCTGCATTTCTACTTGATCCTAGGAGCTAGACACACGTTATATCTCCATATCCACATGAAAAAAATGATATCTGAAAGAAAATGTGATGCTCTTGTCCCATTTTTTCTTTAGGTTCCTATGGACAATCTTATACTGCACTTCACATGATCGGCAGCCTTTTAGATTGGTTAGGCATATTGGCATCCATTGTGTTGTTGATGTACCGATAACCTTCTATTAGACTAGCAACCAATGGACTCATGGACTAGCATTGTTTGATTCTATCTCAATTGACAATTAATCCGCTAGCTGAAGTAATAAATTTTAGCTTATTTTAAAAATGTACCGTGCATTTCTCTCATTTCTTGTCATAGACAAATTGCCTGTTCATTGCAACCGCACCATAAATTAGATTCAGACTTCTTTATTTTCAGTAGTGGTAGGGATGGGTAAATTATGGAACCAATGTTGGAATGGTGGTGATGGTAGGTGATCACGACCACTAAGGGCGTGTTTGCTTGCTTGTATGCGGCCTGACCAAGTTCGGCGCATGCACCCGATGAGTGATTGGTTGGCTGCAACACCGTGAGCCAGGCTCGACACATGCAACTGATGGGAGATTGGTTGCTTGCATCTCCATCTGACTCGTGCCTTCCCGTGCAGAAATCGGCGCTCAGCCTGGCTCCCGGGAAACGAACCTGGACCTCGTTTCTCCGAAGCATGGCTCGCTCACTGCTGGCCCGTGAGAGCCTGCCTCCCAAGAGCCGAGCCAGGCGGTACCCAGAAGGGAACCAAACACGCCCTAAGTGGGTGTTTGGGAACACTCCACTCCATATTTTTAGCTCCAGCCCACAAAAGAATATTCAAATAGATCTAGTTGCTCCACTCCACTCCACCTTTTTTGTGGAGCTCCTCAAGAGGTGCGTCACCAAAGTCTGGAGTTGGGGGAGTTGGGTAAAATTACCCACCATGCCACTTGTTACACATCTCATGTACCCCTTCGCGAAGGAAAAAAGAAAAAGTTGTTGCTGTTTCTTCCTCCCGCGGGTTGTCCTCTACACCGATGGCCTCTCATCGCAGCCACACTTCCACGCTGGTCCGCCGGTCGCACCTTCGCCGCCGGCCACTGCACCGCCGTAGGCTGAACCTCCGTCACCAGTCTCGACCCTAGTCACAAGCTCCCCCGTGCCGAGCAGGACCCCCCGCTGTCGAGCTCCTTCTTTGCCGCCGCCGCAGATCTTCATCGCCTGCTCGCCGGGGTCCTGCCGCCTTCTCGAGGTCGCACCCCTGCCCGTTGTGGATTCTGCAACCACCTGCCACTGATTCCTCCCTTCCGCCCCTCTCCTCCATGCGAGTTAGCGGCGGCGGCTCCCTCCGCGCGCAGTGCCGCCCCTCTCCTCCGTGCTATTCATCACATCTGCCCGGCCGCTGTCGCCTGCTAGTCCTCCGCCGTGCCATGCCATCGGGCCGACCAGCCCTCCGTCTCT
Organism: Panicum virgatum; assembly: GCF_016808335.1. NCBI lineage: Eukaryota > Viridiplantae > Streptophyta > Magnoliopsida > Poales > Poaceae > Panicum > Panicum virgatum. The sequence continues at coordinate 30,385,002 of NC_053148.1, read as the reverse complement.
CGTCGAGGTCGCAGCAGGAAGGAGAGGAAGCACAACAGGAGCAGGGGTCTGGGCACTAGCATGTGGGTCTGCCTAACAGAGTTGTTCTTTGATGGAGCAGAGCTCTCCCAAACAAAATGCATATGACTTGGTGGAGTGGAGCCATATTATGGAGTGGAGTTTGAGGAGTGGAGCTGTTGTTTTTGGAGGGAGTGCTCCCAAACAGACCCTAACTCCTTTTATTTAGCCTTTTTACCTGTATCTTGCCATCATCTAAGAGTGAGGTTAGAGAAACATTTGTTTCGAAGATACGTGATTTTTCCCCAATAATATACAATTAATATTATTGAGTTATAGCTTTCATACATTAGAGAGTTAGTAATTTCTAATTTTATTTTCAACTTTCCTTAGTGTATGCAAGACATTGTGTGTTGGATTCCTATTTATTAGAGAATGAATTTAACTTATAAATTGGTTTGGAAACAAGACCTGAGTGAACAAGAACTTTGGCGTTAACACCAATAGAAGTAACCACCCTGTTATTTTCAAGACCCATGGAAGTAACCACCCATGTTAATAAGAACTAGCTAATTATCAAACACACGTACTGATTCAATCAGGAACCAGTAAGTCAATGGCGACAACAAAACAGAGCGTCTTGTTAGTCCAAGGCCTTTCTCCTACTCTAGAAAAGGATATTTGTTTCACTTTCTCTACATTCTTAGAGAAGACTTAATATTAGACAACTACAACAAGAATTACATATATTATTGTTGTCGCGAAAGTGACATGAGCTCAGAAGAAGAAAATGAAAATAGCTTTACTTCTACCCTTATGAACTAATTGGATGGATGCCTAAGTTTGACCCATGGCGAGGCATTGAAGCCCGTCTAGTGTGGACTCTACCCTGACCTTTGTTCTCCATGTTTGTGAATTAGAGCGATGTGTGGTGCACCAATACTACCATTGAAGTAAAATTCGGGAGCAATAAAACTGTAAAATTGAACTAATCTTTATGTTCTAGAGGATATTTAATAAATAAAACTTTATGACACAATTTAGACCAGACTTTAGGACACTCATTTTTCTAAACAAAATATTAGGGCAGTCATAAAACCTGGCTTTATTTAAAGAAGACTATAGTATTACAAAGATGTGTCTTTGTAAGATATATGGGGATCCGATGCATCACTGTGGTATTCTGCCTCAGCGTCCTCACCCATGTTGATTGCGGAGCAACCGCAAACATCATGAAACGCTCGGCATAGATAGAAGTCCAACTGAGGAACCCACTGCACACAGTAGAGTCTCTTTTGATCTCATTTGTAAGTGCATTCCATCCATGCTAACTCGCTTCTCCACTATGGTTCATCGTTTTGCAAAAGCCCGCGCAATGTCTGGTTGCACGTCCGGAGCCCACTGTGCATTTCATTGCCCATGAGACAATGGCCAACTATTCTTTAGATTCAAAACAGGCTAGTACGTACTTATGTATTCAACATCTTCTATCACTACAAAGCCTGAAATTCGGCCAACCTTATCTTATCTGGGACAAAAATTTTAATAGCATCGTTTGTGTGTTCTTCTTAAACAGGGACAGTTAGGCATAAGGCATAAGGCATAAGGTATGGAAAATTCCGCAGTGCATGTCATTGCTAAATGGATTTGCTTAGTTGGATATTAGAAGTTGCTTAAGTCTGAGTTACCCGCTAGCCGCGTCGAGGCACCTAGGGACCCACAGCCCTGGACTAGTGGCGCTGACAGGCGAGTAGTGGCTAGTCGGTCATGCAGGGGCGGGCGGGCTTGGGCGCAATTATAGCTGTCCAAACGTGCCGGCACGGCACTACACGGCACGGCCCGTGCCAGGCACGGCACTAAGTGGCACGGCAATCTAGTCGTGCCGTGCCCAGTAGTGCCACCGTGCCGGTGTCAAGGCACTAGCACGACACGGCTAACACTTTGCCGTGCCGTGCCGTGCCAAGGGGCACAGTAGTGACAATGCCGGCACTAGCACTATAGTGCCAAAACACATCATTCAACTCTAAATTTCAAACACTTTCAAGTTTTAAACATATAGAAGCAAATGACAGATAAGAAATTGAACTAAATCAAACTCAGACACAAACCAAACTCAAACAGTTAACAAAAAATCAATTTTATTAGGAGCTTGTGCAATGGCTGCCTCATTAAAAACCTCTCTAGGTAAAACTCACCCTTGTGAGAAACCCTAGAGAGAGAAAAAGAGTACAGCCAAGCTCCAATTAAGTAGTTCATTACATCACAGTTCAAACTTAAAGTTCTAGAGTCCAAGTCCTAAATATTACAGACCATTACATAAATGATCATGAATCAAGATAAAGTTCTTCAAAAGCTTCCTCAAGCTCCTTGTCCCCCACATTCTGTTGCAGTCTTGCTTCTGCAGCCTCCCAGTCTTTGATGCAGGTCAGCATCTCCACCATTTCAGGCTTCAAACTCCTTCGCCGCTCCTCGATAATCCTGCCAGTCATACTAAAAGTGGATTCTGAAGATATGGTAGACACAGGAACAGTTAAGATATCTTTAACCATAATTGACAGTACTGGATATGTAAGTTTGTGTTGATGCCACCAGTCCAAGATGTTAAAGTCATCAGTTAGGTGGTTTACAGTGTCACAGTCCAAGTAGGACACAAGTTCAGAAGCATTAGAAGCTGATGACCTTACTGCATTCAGTAGAGAAGTTGCAGATGTATCTCTAGACATGTTAGGATTACCAGGCAAGATACCACCACCCAAAACAGGTCCATCATCATCATATATTTCATCACAAGCAGATCTTGACTTACCATACAGGACAGGAGGGTCAGTCCTCCTCAACCTAACAGCACCATATTTCTCATCATATTTATTGTAAACATCAGCAAGTCTAGCTCTAGTGCCAACGAAATAAGCAGAATAATCAGTACTGGTGAGATTACCTAGCCTTCTTAGCACCCTAGTAAAACCTTTCATTTTAGCTCTGGGGTCCAAGATGAATGCAAAAGAGTAAAGCAAAGGTATGTCCCTCCAATACTTATTATATTTGTCTATCATAGGTTGCACCACAGATCTGATGTGCACATCATTAGCATAGTTTTTTAGGTGCAGAGAAATCTTAACAAGATAATGAATCATAAGTGGAGATGTAGGATAGTACACACCAGACAATGTGACAGTAGCATCATAAAACAACTCAAGAAAGGATAGCACTTTTTGTGCCATCATCCAATGATCCTCAGTTAACAGCAAAGGCTCACCTTCATCCCTAGGATACTGAGCTTGGATGAAAGTAGTGAAAGGGGACTTATGAGGAAACAAATGTTTAAGCATTAGGTAGGTAGAATTCCACCTAACCTCCATGTCCAGTTGAAACTTTCTAGGCCTAACACCAGTTGCAATGCAGTAGCTTTTATATGCAGCAATCCTCTGATTAGATGAATTTAAAAATGATATTGCAGTTCTAAATGTTTCTATCAAAGGCTTAAGAGCAGTTAGTGCCTCCTTGACAATCAGATTCAGAATATGACATGCACAACGCTGATGCAAGAATATAGAATTGACTGCATTGTTTAAACTAGATGATGCATACTCTGATTCATCAATTACTTCAAGACCAAGGTATTTAGACAGAATAGGTTTCAGTTTATGCATGGCTGATGCATTAGACGATGCATTGTCCAAAGTAATAGCAAACACCTTTTCAGACAAACCATAATCAGCAAGAACAGATGATACACGGTCAGCAATATTTTGTCCATTGTGGGACACATCAATAAGAACCAGACCAAGCACCCTCTTCTCTAGTTGCCAGTCAGAGTTTATGTAGTGAGCAACAACACTAATGTAATCCTCTTTGGCATTACCAGACCAAATGTCGGAGGTTAGACACACACAGTTAACAGAAGTAGTAAAAGTCTCAACAAGTTTAGCCTTGCAATCAATGAAGTACTTCAGTATGTCTCTAGAGGTGGTTTGCCTAGACACTTTAGTATATTTAGGATTGTGAGCATTTTTAATGTACTCGACAAAAGCCTCAGATTCACCAAGAGAGATAGGAACATCAAGTCTAGCAATCAATCGAACAAGTTCAGTACGAGCGCGCATAGGACAGTAGTCCCAAGTACGCATACTACCATCAGAAGTAAAAGAGATTTGAGACTGAGACATGCGATCATTTTCACGCTTCTTAACGCAAACTAAAATGTGCCGGGATAAGTGACCAGAGCCACCACTAGAGAAAGCAGAGTAGACCTTAGAGCAGTGAAGGCATCAAGCTCCATACCTGACCGTCTTACCATTGATTTCCTTGAATAGTTTCTCATAGTCAGCCCAGACAGGAGAGGTAGAGGGGCGTGGGCGCTTGGCGGTGTTACCGTCAGGTACAGGTGGTTCCTCAACGTGTTCGCCGTCGCCGTCGATGAGAATAGCGTCATCAGCGGTTGTGCCGAATAGGGCCGCACGGTCCTCGTCCATGTTGTCCTCGTCATCATCTCCGGCCAAGCCGCACAACCGCCGCTCCTCGTTCATGCCCACCTCCACCGTCTCTTCGTCAGATCCGGCCATGCTCAAGCGCCAGCGACCTGGTTCCTCAACAGCTACAATGCAACACAGAAAAGAACAGGGGTTAGGGTTAAATCTTGGAGAAGAAACGGTACTGGATGACTGGATCTAGGATTAGGGTTAGGGTTTGGGACTTACCTTTGTAGCAGGAGCACCAGGTGCACCGGCGACGTGGATGAAGCACGGATCCAGCCCTCTGCTTCCGGCCCTGGTTCCTCAACGGATCCCTTCTACATCTACAGAAGAACTGAAGAAGTGAGTGAGAGTCTGAGACTGAGAAAGAGTGAACGAGAGGGAGAGGATTCGTTTCACTTATGCTAGATCCGGATCCGGAGCACCAGAGTCCGGCGGCGGCGATGGCGACGGAGATGACGAGGAGGACGACAAGGAGATGAGGACGCTACATGGTCTGTGCGAGATCGAGATGATGGGTCTCCAAGGCCGTGCCGTCTGCTAGTGCCGGCACCAGGCCCCGGCCTCTCACCGGAGCTCAGGAAGACGAGGGGAGAGGCCGAGAGGCGAGAGGGTGAGAGATCAGAGACGAGAAGAGAGGCGAGGCGAGCGGCTGCCGGGGGGAGGAAATGAATCAGGGTTAGGGTTGGGAGGGAGGGCGGCCGGCGCCGGGGCTTATATAGCCCAGCCACCAACGGGCGGATCGCCTCCCCAACGGGACGATCCAACGGTCAACGGGGGCGCGGGGGGAGGCTGCGGCGTGCCCATCGGGCCGCCTCCGTGCCTCACGGGCCGAGGCCGTGCCTCCCCGTGCCACCGCTTCTGTCGGGCCGGGCCCGTGCTAGTGCCGCGGGCCTTGATCGCGGCCCTGTTATCGCCATAAATTAACAGGGTTAATTTATGGGCCGAAAGCAAGATGGGCTTAAAGCAGAAGACTAAAGAAGGCTTGTAAATCGGCTCCTGCGTGAGCATATGGGCCACATTGGCCGTGTATCCTTAGATTTAGTTTAAGGTTAGAGATAGAGTCCAATCGGGACAAGATTAGTTTAGATTGTTTCCCAAGTCTCCAGACTATAAATATGTACCCTTTGTTATTCATGAAAGAGAGCGTCATCACGTCTCACAACAACAACTCTCGGCGCATCGCCACCCCTAATCCTAGGGTTTCATCCAAGTAAGTGCCATGCTGCCCTGATCGCTTCCTGCGATCAGGGCAGCGTAGTTCTTGCTCTTACCTTGGTATTACTCGTACTGAAGCGTTTTTTATGGCGAGTAATACTAGTTATCCTGATGTTCGTAGCATGGCTTTTGGTAGATCTATTACGCTTCATTGCTTATCATCTACGAATATCATGTTGTTTCTGTGCTGTCACGTTTCAATCTTATGCTAGTTCTTGTTGCATAGAATTAGTCGCACAGAAGCAACACTCTGCTTCTTTTATGTTTAGTAGATCTAATCTGTTATGGTTTGCTCTTATCTTAGGAGTTGGCGTAATATCTGCTAGGTTAGGCCTTGCAAACGGATTGGACGATCCGGTGGCGTAGTAGATGCTTTATCTTGACCTTGATAGGGATTGTTCCGGGAATCGGCTCTTGCTAGTTCTTAGGCCTCTGTTTTGGGTTATGGTCTAGTTGTCTGTTACGTTCATTAGGCCTAGTTATGTGTAGGATGTTCCGATCTAGCAGTGAAGCTTTTACCATCGTGGATTAGATTAGCTAGATTTAATTGAAGCAGCTTTACAATTATTCGCTTTATTCGTCGACACCTGGATGGTTACAGATCCAATCTGACACCGGGACTCGATCGGCTCTTTAAAACCAATGCAAGAGTCGTCCCGGGGAGCCGACCACGGCTCGGACTTACGTTTACACGTGTCTTTATATGCAGGAAACTGTTCGGAGCACGTCTACACCCTCCTGATCGGGTATAGGTCAGGTGGCACGCCCGGTTTTCAACAAAACCTCCGGGCGCGTGACGGAATTGCGGGCCGTCGACGAGGGAGCAGTGCCTGCCAGCGCCCCAGCAACCTCCCGGCTCTTCGTGTTGCCCGTCGCTGCTCGCCGGTGGGTTTCGACTGACAACAGGCCCAGGCACGGCCCGGCGCCTGGCACGGGCCCGGCACTAGCCCGCATGCTCCCGGGCCGGACCGGGTTGGTGCCGTGCTTTCTTGGGCCGGGCCCGTGCCGGCCCAACGGGCTCGGCCCAGTTGGCCAGCTATAGGCGCAATGCCGCAGCCAAGGGCGGGCGGCGCCAGCATAGCCGCATGCTTGGTCCGCCGGCCGCACGTAGAAGGGGATGGGTAGCTTTGGCTCGCTGAGCACAACAGGTCGCGCTGATGCACGTGAGGACGCATGGCAACTTGGCAGCCATGTCACTATTGTAGCCGTAGCGAGGACCTGTTAGTCGCGCTGGACCAGTGGAACCAGGCTATGCTGCCGGAGCCAGGATGTGCAGTGTCAGCGTGGCTACACACTCGGCCTGCCGGTCGTGCCGAGGCATGGGAGGACGCGCGACACCTTGGCAACCACGTTCAGGGACATGCGGTACTATTGTGGCCGCAGCGGGGACGGGATGGATTGCATCAGAGTGGCTGCGGCCAGGACGCCCCTCCATGCCATGAGTGCCCGACGCAGGGACAAGGAACCTGGCCAGGATGTGGACGGTGCCTAGGCGGTTGTGGTGAGGGATGACAAGTGCTGGCGTGAGCAGCAGCATGCTCATCCTGCTCAGCACGCCGAGGCGCATGGGGACCCACGGGCCACGGCCATAGGTGGGATAGGAGGGTGCTGACTGGCCTAGCGGCTTCATGTCAGCATGGGGACCCACGGAGCTTGGGCGCTTGGCTGCAGGCAGGAAAAGTTGCTAAGAGTTGGTGGCCACTGACACATCCACTATATAGGAGTCGATCCAATCAAGCAAATCAACCCACGTGTTGCATCTGTTGCTTCTCCATCACCGCCATCATAAGGTATACCAGTTTCAGTTATGATCATTCAGTAGATCGACTAGGCTTCCCGCTAAATCTTACGTGATGGGCCTTGTCCACGGTGTTGCCGTCAAGGCTAGAAATGCCCTCCAGGAACCAAGGATATGACAGATACACACATTGAGAAACTGATTTGGTTAGAACTATCAAACTTGATATGATGGTTCAAAAGTTTCTCAAGACTTATTTCCTCACCACATAATCATCCGATGATATCCAACAATCACCAAGCCCATTCCTATGGGAAATGTTCGGTCCGGAATGAAAACAAATTAATTCATATCAATTGAATTGCATTCAGCTGCTTCCTTACTCATAATGGCCTTATGAGCAATGAGTACAGGTAATCTGTGTTTAATTACCTCCTAGCGTGAGCTTGAGAACGCCAATACAGATGGCCCTTGCGGACCCCAATCATAGCGGAAATCCTACCTCTATATGACTTACCAACTAGGAACATAGGGCTGATATGTAGGGTTGTTAACTCCTGCACGGCAAGCTCCTCAGTCATGCCCTTTGCCGCCTGTAAGTCCATCTTAGCTAGGGCGTTCAGGCCATCAAAGTAGCTGCATTCTATGCCTGAAGGGTTGTCCTACCCCATCATGATCACAAATGTATCAGCTCCGGAATAGCCAATTTTAGGAGGAAGAAATGGAAAAAATGGAAATTGACGTCACCTTGACATACTATAAAAATAAGGCAGCCTTCTGCCACCACATCAAGTTACTTAGGGTTGAGGTATACGTCAAGAGGCACAATGTCGAGGAAGTTGTCATGCCTTATGCACAACTGTCTTGATATTAAAAAATTTCTCCCAATGAGGATAGGGTTGGCTGAATTTCAAGCTTTCCAATGACGGGTGACATTGAATACACAAGTACATACCGGCCCACTTTGAAGGCAAATGATGGTTGGCCATGGTTTCATAGGCAATGACATACACTACGGGCTCCGAATGTGCCACCGGAATATGCGGGCATCTATAAAACGATGAACATAATGGAGAAGTGAGTTACCATGGATGAAATTTACTTACAAATGAGATCAAAAGAGAGTCTATTCTGTGCAGTACGTTACTTGGCCAGACTTCTATCTATGACGAGCTCTTCATGATGTTTGTTGTTAACAAGGAAAGGAATGCCCCTCCATGAACATGGATGAGGCCGAAAACCATAGTTTTACGTCAGATCTCCATCTATCTTACAAAGGCACATCATTGTAATAAAATATTCTTCTTTAGATCAAGCCAGGTTTTATGATGGTCCTAATATTAAAGGACGTACCCTGTGTTATGTTAAGAAAAATGAGTGTCCTAAAAGAGTCATAAAGTTTTATTTATTTAATACCCTCTATACAATAAAGAATAATTCTATTATTATTGTAGTTTTGTTGCTCCAAAATTTTACTTTAGTGGTAATATTTGTGCACCACGCATCACTCTAATTCACGAACATGATCAGGGTAGAGTCCACACTAGACCAGGTTCATAGCCTCACCATGGGCCGAACTTAGCTTATCCATCCTATTCAATCACTGGATAGAAGCTATTTTTGTAATTTCTTATTCTAAGCTCAAATCTCTTTCTTGAAGACAGCTTGAGCTCAGAACAAGAAATTGAAAATTGCTTAACGTCTGCCGCCCAATGATCGAATTAGATGGATAGTTAAGTTCGCACCATGGGGAGGCATTGAAGCCTGTCCAATGTGGACTCTACACCAATCATGTTCATGAATTAGAGTGATGCGTGGTGCACCATTACTACCACTGAAGTAAAATTTGGGAGCAATAAAACTGTAAAATAGAACTATTCTTTATATATGTTCTAGAGGATATTTAATAAATGAAACTTTATGAAACTTTTTAGATCAGATTTTAGGACACTTTTTTTCTCTTAACAGAACATTAGGGCAGTCATAAAACTTGGCATTATCTAAAGAAGAATATAGTATGACACAGATGTTTGTTTGTAAGATATATGGGGATCCGATGTATCACTGTGGTTTTCTGCCTCAACAACCTCACCCATGTTCGTGGCGGAGCATTAATTTTCTCCTTAACCACAAACATCATGAAACGCTCCGCATAGATAGAAGTCCAGCTGAGGAACCCACTGCACACAACAGACTCTCTTTTGATCTTATTTGTAAGTACATTCCATCCATGCTAACTCGCTTCTCCATTAGGCTTCACCATTTTATTGAAGCATGCAATGTCTGGTGGCAGATTTGGAGCCGCTATGTGTGTCATTGCCCATGAAACCATGGCCAACCATCATTTGGCTTCAAGATGGTCCAGTATGTACTTATTTATTCAACATCTTTTATCACTGAAAAGCTTGAAATTCGGAAAACCCTATCTTCTCGTGGACAAATTTTTTAATAGCACGTTTGTGTGTTCTTAATCTCGAATAGTTGGGCATAGGGCACGGAAAATTCCTAGAGATTGGGCCTCTTGACATCAACCTCAACCCACATAACTTAACAAGGTGGGAGAAGGCAAACATTATTTTTGTTGTACGTTGACCTCTGTTTCCAGTTTTGAATTTCCTCCTTCTCCTATGATGGCTATTCCGGAGCTGATGTATTTGTGACTACGATGGGGGCCGGACAACCTTGTGGGCATCGAATTCAGCAACATAGACTATCTGAATACCCTAGAGAAGACAGTCTTGCACGCGGCCAAGAACATGGCCGAGGAGCTTGCCTTTGTATGACATACCGACCGACAGAAGCCATCCGTTCCTAGTCAGTGAGTCCTATGGAGGCAAGCTTGCTGCTATGGGGATGTTTGCGGCAATATTAATCTGTGCTGGCACTCTCAAGCTCATCCGTGGAGGTAATTAAACAGTGATTCCCTATGCTCATTGCTCAACTTGGACATTATTAATAATGAAGCAGCAGGATGCAATTCGATAGATCTGAATTAACTTATTTCCAATCCCGACAAGCCATTTCCCACAAGCGTTGTGCTTGCCGATAGCTGGATATCACCGGATTGTTATGCAGCGAGGAAATCAGTTCTTGAAAAACTTTTTTATCCATCATATGAAGTTTCACACTTCTAACCAAATCAATTTCTCAATCCATGTAACTGTCGAATCCTTGGCTGCTTGAGGGCATTAGTAGGCTGGACGATAACGTTGTGGGCAAGGCCATATTGTAAGCTTTAGTTGGAAGCCTAGTTAATCTATTGAATGATCCTAACTGAAACTGGCAAACTCAGGATGGCGGTGATATGATGGTGAAGCAGCGAATGACGATTGGACAGTTTGTGGCATCTTAAACATGTGGGTTAATTTGGTGGACTCCAAGAGTGGCATGTGCGTGTGTCGAAATGAATCAAGGAAAAAGGCTCTCTGAGAGTGAAGGCCCACCTCTGCCTTATACTCTCGGTGGGTTGGGCTACAATGCGTGTGAAAAGAGGCTTCCTCCCCCAGACTCGTCGTCCTTGGAAGGAGGTCGGTGCTGCTATATGTCTCCTATCCGGGGTCCTTGGTCGATCATGCTCTACTGCATCCTGTCACCGAGTTTTGTGCACCCACTCCACGGCGCTGCCTCTTGTGGCTCTTGTGTCGCCCGCCTCCCCTTTGGAGGTTGGGCGCTTAGTTCCCTCCTGCCACTTAGTATAGGGTGGGGCCCGCTAGCTCCATGCACCCTCGCGGCTACGCCTGACAGTGGAGGGTGACCTGATAAGGGCTATCCCGTCAACCCTGTGGAGGGGCGCGGCTGGCATGAGCGCCGGTCGCGGCGTTATAATGGCCCGGCTGATCGGGGACATTGCTCGGTTCTGTAGGCAGCTTCCCTACCCTGGCAGGTGGGCAGGATTATTACTAAACCCTTTGGATTAATTAACTCCAGAAAGCTTAATTAGCAAAGATTGCTTGTAAAGGGGAGGAAGAAGCTTCAGGAGGAGCGCAGCGGTGTCGGCATTTATAGCGGCTTGGAGGAGACACGGCTTGCCGCCGGCCCTGGAAATGGGAGCTGCCACACCATAGCGGTGATCTAGGCCTAGGCTTGCAGGTGCTTCTCCTCTACTTGGTAATGGCGGGACGCAAGCGGCGAGGAGGCTGGCTGGCTGGCTTGCATGGGGCCGAACGGCTTGGACACTGCACGTTCACGAGGGCACTTGATCTTACATGTTTTAGTAGTGTGCATCATCGTCATACCATGTATCTTGCATGTTCTGAATGTTCGCGTGACTATTAAACAAGCAATTGATCGATCTTGTGTTGATTTTGAATGTTTGCTTTTTGCCCGTGTTAGAATAGAGTACAGATGGCAAAATGGGCGGCAATTAGCATGATATATCGGGCCGTGCCTGGGCTGCCATCATGGCCTGAGTGCCGGCCCAAGCATGACATTTGTTGGCCATAGGCACGACTAGGCCCATTAACAGCCCATTACAACTCCACATTTCTATAGATTAAAGGGCTGGCATACCGCGCAGCCTCAAGGTGTCCACCTCGGCATTTTTTCTCAAGAGTCCAATTCGCCATCGAATGGTCCGTACAGCGCGTGCTTTGCTCCACTGCGCTTCCGGCGGCCCTCCCCATTGTCAACACGCTGGGTCTTCATTTCCCACTGCGTCCCTGTTGTCCCAGCGTTCACACGCTGCTGCACGAGCCACCCTGCTTTTTGGCGGCCTCCTCCTTCTTCGCTGCTGCACCCGTGAAGCTTCTTGCCCTGGCCATGGCCCGACGGACAATGATGACCACGTCGTGCACCCCGGCAAACTTCCTGCCGTGTCTGCCGCTGTAGTCTCCCTTTTACACTGCGTTTTCAGATGTGTCAGTTCCACACCACTGCAGCGCTTGTGAAGCTCTCGTTCTCCTCTCCCTCTTTCTTAATTCCTTTCCGGCGTGCGGAGGGAGCAGGGGCCGCGGCCGCGCGCAGTGCTCGACCACCCGCTCGCCCTCTGCCGGCGCGCGCCGCTCAACTGCTGCGGGGCACAAGATCCGGCCACCGCGGGCAGAGCGGCGCCGCCAGGCACCGCGGCTGCTGCAGCTCGGCTGGGCGCCGCCCGAGCCGCGTCGTTCCTCGCCCTGGATCCAGCGGCCGTGCGCAAGGGAGAGGAGGGGGGAGGGCTGGCGGCGCTCGGGTCCGATGAGGGTGGCGCGAATCTGCGGCGCGGCTAGCAGGCGGAGAGCACCTGTCTCCGCGAGATCCGGCGGCCCGGCGGCATCCGGCCTGCTCCTTGCCCCTGGATCCGGCGACCCCTCTCCTCCCTTGCCGACCCTCTGTTCTCCTCCCTCGCCGGCGATCGAGGCCGCGCAACCGCGCCGCGACCGACGCCGGGCCAGGCAGCCGTGCTGCCACCGAGGCTGCGCAGCCGCGCCGCGAGGCGGAGGCACGGCGCCCGGCGGCCCTGGCGAGACGGCGTTGGTCCATGGCGCTCGCAGCCGCATCCCTGCGGACCTCCGACCTCGTCGAGCAAGTCCATGGCGGCGGCCGGATGCCGGCGGCCCTCCTCCCTCACCGCGCTGTCATCCCCGCGCAAGTCTTCGGTTGCTCTGTTTTCTGTATGCATCCCTGTCGCCGGTGTCATCGGCATCGCCTTCGCCGTCATGCAGTGGGTGCTCGTGTCGCGGGTGAACCTCTCCCCGGCCGCGGCCGCCATGGGCGGCAGCAAAAACGGCTACGGCGACTACCTCATCGAGGAGGATGAGGACCTCAACGACCACAACATCGTCGTCAAGTGCGCCGAGATCCAGAACGCCATCTCCGAAGGTGACGGAGCATGGCCTCCTCCCTCCCCCTTCCTTGGCCGGTGCGACCATCTGCGGCGGGCCTCCCTCTCCCTCCCTGGCCGGTGCGCAGAGCTGCTGCGGCAAGCTGGGTTTGGCCGGCCACGGGGAGGCCGGAGCCACAGGAATGGCCTGCCGGACAGCGACTACCTCAGGTGGCGGTGGCAGCCGCACGGCTGGACATTCTCAGGCAGGCCCGGCCCTGAGGGGGTCGAGCATTGCACCCGCCCCGGGCCTCGGAATCCAAGGGGCCCCTCCCCACCATGTACATGTATACTCCGTAGAGTACACATCATGAGTAATACATGGCCATGTTACTCAACGCATGCAAGCATGTTCACGTGTCTAATCCGCAGTTACTAAGATCAAGCCATCGACGATCAGGTACGACCGAATAGGTAGCTAGCTAGGTATATCCTACCTGCACGTAACAATTACCAAGATCTATGATATCAATTTTTTTAGAACAATGCACGCACACTCATACCCCTATGAACACACGAAAACTCTACCCCTATGAGCATCTTTAAAGACTGAGACGTCGTCTACCACTGAATATTCGCTCCCATGGGGCGTTGGACCCAGAACCTCAGGTGCTACTGAGGCTCTTGCAACTATTAGGCTACAGACCCTTTCGCTATGATATCATTGATGACCACATATCATTATATATATTACATGTTCGTTGCAGCTGGCCACTGATAATCTCAATTCACTATACATTGGTCAGGAATAGAATCTATACATTGAGGTGCGAGTTTTTAAAGACAGTCAGCAAAAATTTCTTCTTGCGTTCATCTAGTACCCTTTGATTTTGTGCTAGTTTCTGATTACTAATTTCTTTTACAGATTTAGCACCATTATGTTGTCTAGAAAATATGCATCTAATACTTAGTATTAAAAAGTGTTTGACATGAATATATTTGTATTAAGGGCCTCAAATTGAGTTTCGCCCTGGGCCACTAAAATCTCAGGACCGGGCCTGTTCCCAGGTAGAGTATGCATGTGACATTTCTGAACAGACGTTCATGCGATCTCTGATGCCTCATTCATGCTCTTCGCCCCCTCACGCTTGCCGCTCCAGCGCTTACCGCCTCACCGTCTTGGCCTCGTTCCGGGCTCCCCGATGGCCTCCACGCTCGCCATCCTTAGGCCCTCCGCGCCGGCACCGCTCGCAAGGTCACAGGGCCGGGTTGCCGCGCCGGCTACCGCGAGGGTGGCGCTGTCGTCCAGATCTAGGTACTTATCGGCTAGGGTGTCACTCGGGTCGGAGGTGGCGGTGGGCGACGCGCTCTTCGCCGACTACAAGCCCACCACCGCTTTTCTCTTCCCCGGTCAGGTACAATGAGACAGAGCGAGCTCTTTTGGCATGTTTCAACTTTGAAAGTAAAACAGATAATATCATCTAGCTGAATGGAAAGTTAAAGGAATCAGAAGCAATTTGGCATTGGTAACTACTTCAGACTCGGACTTTGCACGCTTCAGTTTCCGTAGATCGTATTTTGTCCGCAAAGATTAAAGTTTGAGCACTACTAAAATGCCTTAAATCACCGGTTGCAGGTGCCCTTTGGTACCGGTTTTTTTGAACCGGTACCCCGAAAGTTGTATCAAAGGCTCGAGCCTTTTGTACCGGGTAAATTAATCGGTACCTAAGGCCTCTAAAATTCACAAAAAATATTCTCTTTGGCTGGGATTTGAACTCACGACCTCTAGCCTTGCGCGTTGCTCCTTTACCATCTCAGCTACATAGTTCTTCTAATTGAGAACTAGATGCTTCCCTTTTGAAGTAACCCATGGATGAGCCTAAAGTACCGGTTGGTAACACCAACCGGTACCTAAAGCTCGTCTAAAGATACCGATTGGTGGTACCACCCGATACTAATATAAAAGTTATCAACCGGTACCTAAGGCTCATTCAAAGATTTCATCCACCCTAAAAGTACCGGTATGGAGATGTACCTATGCTACCGGTACTTTTGGGTGGACCTAAGGCTTGTTTTCTAGTAGTGGAATGTGATGATTATATTATGTTAGAGCAACTCCAGCAGGACTTCTATTTCGGCGAATAAACTCATATTTTAGTCATTTTACTCAAATTTCCATCTTTAGCAGGGCCCCTACTTGGGTGACTAAAATGAGGGGGTGACTAAATTTCTCTCTCAGAGCAACTACAGCAGGGTAACTAAATGGACTTCCATCTCCATATTTGCTCGGTGAGTGCAAAAATTTCATCTCCAGCAGGGAGAGCAAATGAGCTGCCATTTTGGTAGGCCTTCCAAATTTCTCCCCCACCCCACTCCCCCCCCCAATTTGGTGGCCCTCTATCTGGGCTGCCAACTGTGGGCCCCACTAATTTCTTTTTTTTCCATTTTCACAAACTTGTTCCGGATCCGTCGCACGCCAGGGCAACTGGGCGAGCGCCCCGCACGCTGCCGCCGCCCCAGCCCCGCCCCCGCCGCCGCCCCGCCGCCGTCCGCTCTAGCCGCGGCCACCGTCGCCCCTCCCATGCAGACGCCACGCCGCCAGCCACCCTAGCTGCCGCCGTCGGACAGCCCGCCTCAGGTCCTCCTCCTACCCAGATCCGCCGCGGAGCCGCCGGCGCCTGCTTCTTGCTGCGGCGGTGTCCTGCTCCGACTGCCGCTTCAAGCAGCGCGCCCTCGCGCCGGCGTCGCTCGGGGCTGTCATCCACTCGCTGTTCGTCTCCCTCACGCGCCGCTCCACCCCGCACTCGTCGCCGTCCGCGACGTCGGCCTCGGGAGGGGCCGGCGATGCGGGGGACAGCAAGCAGTGGTGCCTCGCCGCGGCCGACCTCTCCCGGAGGCTCGCCGTAGTCACGCGCACGCGGGACGAGGCGCTAGAGGAGATCACGCGCCTGAAGCACTCAGTTGCCGAGCTGGAGCTCAAGCTCGCGCCCACAGCTGCCGCCTACCCTGTCGACGCCTTCCTCCGCGCCGTCTCCACCGCGCGCGCCGCCGTGCGCAACCTAGCGCGCGTGCTGTCCACGCACCTGCGCAGCCCCGTCAGCCCCGGGCCGAACCTCGAGAGCTTCCTCAACTGCGCCTTCCACGCCGACTTCGAGCTGGACACCGACGCCGACGTCCACACCCCGGACCCCGCGGGCCGGTGCGAGGCCAACCTTGTCGGCGGCGGCGCGGGCACGGAAGCCCAGACACGGCGGTGCAGGGCACGCTAGGTGCGGAGTCACCGTGGAGAATGACAGGTGGGGCTCGGTTGTCCATTGGAAAAATGGAACCTCAATATATTCAGCCTGCTGGAGTGGAGGTCTATATTTGAGTGACTAAAATTTAGAAGTGGGCTTTTAAATAGGCATTTGCTCACCCAAATTAGAAGCCCCACTGGAGTTGCTCTCATCCCCTCAATTTGGTCACCCTCTATTTAGGCTACCAAAAGTAAGGCCCACTATTTTTTAATCTATTTAGTCGGTGTTGCTGGAGTAGAGATTATATTTTGGGTGACTGAACTTGAAAAGTGGTGACTAAAATGAGTTTTAGTCACTCAAATTTAGTCACTCCACTGGAGTTGCTCTTAGGAGGTCCTGTTAATTTATAATTTGATCCTAAAGGGCTGCTTTAATTTGCATCTACAGCATGCGTGATTCTGAGCTAAGAAAAAAAACAAGTCGCTACTCTTTTCCAAGATAAATGCCTTCGAGGCATGTCTATTCCATTATTTCTGAATTCCTTCAATTTCAGGGTGCCCAGACTGTAGGAATGGGTGCAGAGGCTCAGAGTGTTCAGCCGCCGCCAAACTGTTTAGCCAGGCAAATGACATACTCGGGTATCTTCAAGTCTCTCATGGTATCTATGTAGCTCTTTTTGGGGTGTTCTCTCTTGCATTTGATGTACTACTTCAAATTGTATGGGTGCTCGCCTTCGAAGAAAATGAAATATGAGCACGCATGCTAATGTTTTTCTATCTATATGTTGATACAGATATGATTTGTTGGACCTGCTTTGCACCAATGGACCAAAAGAAAAGCTTGCCTCAACAGTGACCAGTCAGGTATGTTGATTGCATAGTCCAAAGTCGCTTGAACCATTATAAAGTAAATACATTTTATTTTTCATGCAGCCCTTCACTACTGCTACTATGGCTTTGCATCCACTATATGGCTGGCTTGGAAATCCCGGGTTTGACCACACAAATTTTCAGCAGTAGGCTGCTCTTATTTAGCTGCAATATTTTCGTTAAAGCTTGCAGTAGGCTGGATATTCCAAAGAATTAATTTGGCAAATTTTTTTTTTGCATCAGCTATATCGCATATATGTATGACTCAAGATTTACCTACGATTATGCATTTGCAGTATAGTATTTTTGCAGTCTTGTCAGTGAAGTGTTGTGTTCTGCTTGCTGGATAAGTTCATTTTGCATATGTTGCCAGCCTTGCAGCAGTAGAGGTACTACGTGCACGCGATGGAGGCAAAGATGTGATCGACTCTGTTGATGTTACATGTGGTCTCAGCTTGGGAGAATACACTGCACTTGCATTTGCTGGTGCTTTTAGGCCCTGTTTAGATTTTTATCCGTAAATCCCGTAAACACACAAAAAACATCACATCGAATGTTTTGACACATGCATGGAGTACTAAATAAATTCTATTTACAAAACTTTTTGCATGGATGGGCTGTAAATCGCGAGCCGAATCTAATGAGACTACTTAATCCATGATTTGCAACAGTGATGCTACAGTAACCATCCGTTAATTATGGATTAATTAGCATCATTAGATTCGTCTCGCGATTTACAACCCATCTATGTAAAAAGTTTTGTAAATAGACTTCATTTAGTACTTCAAATTAGCAAGATTCCATCGCAAAAAAATTTTGCGTTCTATCTAAACACGGCCTTAGGTATTCTTTTTGTTCATTTAGAAGCACTCATTTGTCAGGTCAAATCATGTCCTACATGGAGTGAACATCTATACATAATAGGCTTATTTTGTTGACTATAGGTTGGATACTGTAGTGTGCCAAATATGCATACTTACACATCGTATATCAACATGCAGCTTTGAGGACGGACTGAAGCTTGTCAAGCTAAGAGGAGAAGCACGCAGGTTAGTCTACATAAACACTAAGAGATCGTTTGATTGATTTTGTGCATTGAATTCTAATGTCCCTTGTCTGTGTTGGATGCTTCAGATGCTGCCAATAGTGCGATGGTTAGTGTGATTGGTCTAGATTCAGAAAAGGTGCAAGACCTATATATGTGATGCTGCTAATGAGGAAGTAGATGAAAAGGAAAGAGTTCAGATGGCAAACTTTCTCTGTCCAGCGTCTATTTGATTGATTGATACGAAACAAAGTAAAATTACATTGCACGGGAATTATGCAGTTTCTGGTGGTGTAAAAGGTATCAAAGTGGTTGAAACCAAAGAAAAATCCTTCAAGGCTAGAATGACGGTCGCGACACAGGTTCACGTATGATTCTCACTACAACTCTCTTTGCGCTTAGGCGAGCTCCAACGGCTCACCCTAAGCCGCCCCCCACCCTACGTAGGGGGGGGCTTTGGGGGGAGCGAGTGCTCCAACGGCTCCCCCCACAGCTCCCCCTATGCAGAGGGAGAGATGAATCTCCCCCCACGTATGGGGGGAGTTTCAACTCTCCCTATATATCTAATCACACCATTTCTTCGCGATATTAATCACGTTTGAGCCCCGTAACACGATGATAATGTGTATTATGGCAGTACAAATACTGTATGATTTTTTTTAAATTCAAAAACATTAATTAAATAGTTAGTTAATGAGTGATAGTATATAGGGGGAATAGATATGGAGGGAATGGTTGGAGAGGAGTTATAGGGGGAGGAATATTTTGGAGGGAGGTAGTAAAATATAGTAAATAGTACGTTTGGGGGGAGTTGGATGAGGGGAATGGTTGGAAAAAGCCTTAGCATGTCTGCTGCCATGGTCACCTCCTCAATCTGTTAACTACGCTTGTAAAAACAGTGTTGATGCCTAGATTGTTCCACAAAGTGATGACATTTGCCAGGATTGGCACGTACGGTACGATTGGCTAGCTATGCCTAGCCGTGCCGTGCCTTCATTGTGCTTGGCCGCCCATCCAGACAATATGCATTGTGGGAGATGTGCCGACCCGAGCGTTTGAGAGTGGCCGGATCACCTCGGTAAGCTATAGGAGTAGTGCAATTTGTTTAGCTGTTGCAGACTCATGGTGACAGCTAAGCATCAACAGCGACGGTGTGGAATAATATAGCACATGTGCAAATTAAACGCCGAGTCTCTACAGAAACCGGATCACTGCGGTAAACAAGAAGATTCCTGAACTAGACCAAACAAGTACGCATTATATTTACTATAATCTAAACAAGCAGTCACTCACAGGTGGTGCGGTGGTTGGAGCTAGCAATCCCAGTCCCAGCAGAGCAGGATGCGAGACAAACAGAAGTGGATCGTGGAGCAGTGGTGATCGATCGGTGGGCACTCAGCGGTGTTGGAGGGAATAGGCAGAGGGAGCATATGCAGCAGTGCAGTGGACTGTGGAGCCAAACTGAGGTTGTGTGTTACCACCACCTGCAAGACTACATCCCCCTCTACGCCTGGGCCTCGGCGATCTACTCGGCCCAAGATTCCCAGTGTGCATGTGTCGGGCCCAGAGTGGCAACGGCCCGTGTAAGTGGCGTGCGTGAGTTGCGTGTGTGATTCCGTGGCCGGCGGCTACAAGAGGCAAGACGAGAACAGAACTCGCCATGAAAAATGTAATCAGAACTCCGAATGGAATCTGTCCTCCGAGCTCCTATCTGGCTCTAGCTTCGTTCTTCCTTCCCCTCCAGTTCCCTTTGATTGCTAACATTCTGGTATCAGATTCGCCCGTTCCTCGGCATCCCGCTGTTCTGCTCGCCCGATTCTCCCGCGCCGCCGTGCATCACTCCGATCTCGGCGTCCAAGCCTCGCCTCCCGACTCCCAGTCGGCGACGACCCTGCATATCGCCGGTTAGCGCTTCCTGCGTCGGCGACCACCCAAATTCGCAACGCTTAGGATAGTAGGTCGGGTTTGAGCACTGGATTCCCTACCGGCCCACGAGCACTTCACTCGCTTTCAGCGTCGCCACGGCGCCATGGATCCCGCCGTCAAGATCGTCCTCGACGAGATGCAGCAGCGGTTCTCCGACGAGCTCCGCAAGGGCTTCTCCGAGCACGACGAGAAGTGGGACCGCCGATTCCTCGACATCGAGCAATCTCAGGGCGCCCGGCTTGACCGCTTGGAGGAGGCGGCTCAGGTGTTCGACGAATGGCGTCCCCGCATCGAGGCCACCGTCGACGACGTGAAGCTCTAGC
Organism: Panicum virgatum; assembly: GCF_016808335.1. Taxonomy (NCBI): domain Eukaryota; kingdom Viridiplantae; phylum Streptophyta; class Magnoliopsida; order Poales; family Poaceae; genus Panicum; species Panicum virgatum. Next base: position 30,364,441 of record NC_053148.1, on the reverse strand, counting down.
TCGGCAAAGTCACCCGCTTCTGGGACCGTTCCCTCCGCGAGCGCGTGGTCCAGGAGCCTCCCATCTTCCCATCCCCGCAGTCGGCGACGGAGCGCTCACCTGCTCCTACCGACGCCGATGGCCCCGCTGGGCACCGCGCTGAACATCACTACCAGGATGAGGGGTTCGGATCCGTGCTGATCCACACCCACGTCCCGGTCAAGGGTACGTTATCTCATCCCCTTCCCCCTCCCATCTCCTCCACGAAACACGGTTCCTCTGGTTTTTCCCGTGACAACCCCATGCTTGGCAAGTTACCCAAATTATATTTCCATCGATTCGATGGTGAAAATCCCAAACTCTGGATCTCTAGGTGTGAGGATTATTTCGAGATGTACTCTGTTGATTCTAGTTACTGGGTTCGTCTAGCCTTGAATCAGTTAGATGGTCCAGCCGCACGATGGTCCCAATCAGTGGCCAAGCGTTTGAAACAATCATCGTGGTCTGAGTTTTCCTCTCTTTTACTCGAGCGATTTGGTAGAGACCAGCAGGAATCCTTGATTAGGCAGCTTTACCACATTCGCCAGACTAGTACTGTCGCTGATTATGTAGAACGGTTTTCTGAATTGGTGGATCAGCTTATTGCTTACGAGCATTCCACGGATCCTATGTACTACACTATTCGTTTTATGGATGGATTATGTGATAATATACGTTCCATTGTGCTTGTTCAGCGCCCTTCTTCTCTAGATACTGCCTACTCCCTTGCCTTGTTGCAGGAAGAAGTGGTTGGGACAGTGTTCAAGCGAGATTCCCGTCGCCCTGAAGCTGGTTTTCAGTGGAAGCCTCCGCCCCCGCGGGCACCTTTACCTTTACCGGCGCCTCCTGCTGCCGATCGGCCGCACCCTCCGACTGACGCCAAACCTGCAGCTCCAGATCCTGGGAAGCCAACAGCCGACAAGTTCGCTGCACTGAAGGCTTACCGCCATGCTCGCGGTCTCTGCGACAGATGCGCCGAGCGATGGCATCCTGGCCATAAGTGTGCCCCGACGGTGCAACTTCATGTCGTGCAAGAGCTGATGGACTTGATCGCGCACGCCGACGGTAACACTGACTCTTTTGGTTATGAGCTATCTTCTCAACAGGGTGGATCAGTCAAGGATGCGCAGCTGTTTCTTGCTCTGTCTCCGGAGGCCTTTGGTGGCACTGAAGGTCCCCGAACAATGCATTTTCAGGGCACTATTCAAACTCATCACCTGCTCATTTTAGTGGACTCGGGGAGCTCACATTCATTCCTCAGTTCTCATGTTGCTGACAAGTTGCTTGGGGTTCAGTTTCTACCCAGCGCCATCAGAGTCCGGGTTGCCAATGGGGGTATTATGCAGTGTGATGCTCACTTACCTGGGGCTTCTTGGTCAATTCAGGGCTTCAATTTCTCTTCTGATCTCCGGGTTCTTCCCCTTCAACATTTTGACCTGATTTTGGGTATGGATTGGCTTGAGTCTTTCAGCCCCATGAAGGTTCATTGGAAGATGAAGTGGATGTCAATTCCGTATGGTAATTCCACTGTATTACTACAAGGTCTCTTGCCTCAGGTGCCTGTTGATACAATTGTTCGGCTCTGCAGTATTTCAGTACCTGATCAGCTAGAGGAGATAGCTTCTTCAGTACACCCCTCGGTTTCGACCTTGCTCACTGAATTCTCCTCAGTTTTTGCTCCAGTCAGTGGGTTACCTCCTGCTCGGGATTGTGATCACTCAATTCCCTTAGTGGCGGGCGCCAAACCAGTCTATATCCGCCCCTACCGATACCCTCCGGCTCGCAAGGACGAAATTGAAAAGCAGATACAAGATATGATGGACAAGGGCCTAATCCAACCAAGCAGCAGCCCCTTTTCTTCACCACTGCTGTTGGTTAAGAAAAAGGACGGGACATGGCGTCCTTGTGTGGATTACCGCTACCTCAACGCGCTAACTGTCCGGGGCAAGTTCCCTATACCCATTTTCGATGAGCTAGTCGATGAATTGGCAGGGGCTTCTTGGTTTTCTACCCTTGACCTCAACTCGGGTTTTCATCAAATCAGAATGAAGGCCGGCGAAGAGTACAAAACAGCCTTCCAAACCCATTTTGGCCACTTCGAGTTTAAGGTTATGTCTTTTGGCCTTTGTGGAGCCCCAGCTTCTTTCCAAGGTGCTATGAATTCCACTCTCCAGCCATTATTGAGGACATGTGTTCTGGTTTTCTTCGATGACATATTGGTGTACAGTCATTCTTTTGAAGAGCATCTTTCCCACCTTCGTGCCGTTTTTCAGTTGCTCGCACGAGACCAGTGGCAAGTCAAACTGTCCAAATGTACTTTCGCACAGCGGCAGATCTCTTACCTCGGACATATCATCAGCGCCGAAGGTATCTCAACTGACTCCAGAAAGGTGGAAGCCATGGTCTCGTGGCCTACCCCTACCAACACCAAAGAGCTGCGGAGTTTCCTCGGTTTGGCGGGCTATTATCGGAAGTTTGTCAGACATTTTGCAATCATTGCTCGTCCCCTCACTGATCTTCTGAAGAAGCACTCCATCTTTGTTTGGACACCTGATCATCAAGCCGCTTTCGATACTCTCAAGTCTGCTCTTAGCTCGGCACCTGTTCTGGCCACTCCTGACTTCAGCAGGCCATTTTGCTTGGAGACTGACGCCTGTGCCAATGGTGTTGGCGCTGTTCTCATACAGTGTGGTCACCCTCTTGCATACATCAGCAAGCCGCTAGGTCCCAAGACAGCAGGCCTTTCTACATACGAGGAGTATCTAGCCATTCTCCTTGCAGTTGAGCAATGGCGCCCCTACCTGCAACATGCAGAATTCACTATCTTCACTGATCAACGCAGCTTGACTCACCTCACTGATCAGCGCCTCAACACTCCTTGGCAACAGCGGGTGTTCACTAAATTATTGGGGCTGCAATACAAGTTAGTTTACAAACAAGGCTCCGACAATCGTGTGGCCGATGCTCTATCCCGGCGGCCGCATGATTCTGAACCAGTCCTACACGCCATGTCCTCTTGTGCCCCGTCTTGGACTTCGGCCATCATTCAAGGTTACAATCAGGACGAAGATGCTCAATTGTTGTTGTCCAAGTTGACCATAGATCCTTCAGCTGTCCCTCATTTTTCTATTCAAGATGGAATTCTTCGTTACAAGAACAGGATCTGGCTCGGCAACAACAGCAACCTGCAAGCTCAAATAGTGTCAGCATTACATGATTCCCCTTCAGGCGGTCACTCAGGTTTCCCAGTAACCTACCGCCGGGTCAAGCAGTTGTTTGCCTGGAAGGCCATGAAATCTGATATTAAAGCATTTGTGGCCAGTTGCTCCACTTGCCAACAAGCTAAACCAGACCGTTCCAAGTACCCCGGCCTCCTTCAGCCACTTCCAGTCCCTTCATCGGCGTGGCAAATTATTTCCATGGACTTTATCGAAGGATTACCTAAGTCCAAGGGTAAAAGTTGTATCCTGGTAGTAGTGGATAAATTCACCAAATACAGTCACTTCCTGGGCTTATCACACCCTTTCACAGCTGCTGATATTGCCCAAGTCTTCTTTGATAACATTTACAAGCTGCATGGGCTTCCGGACTCCATTGTCTCCGACCGTGACAGGATCTTCACAAGCACATTTTGGCAAGAACTCTTCAAACTGGTCAGGGTCTCTCTTCGTATGAGCACAAGTTACCACCCTCAAATAGATGGCCAAACCAAGCGCGTCAACCAGTGCCTCGAGACATACCTTCGCTGTTTCGTTCATGCTTGCCCATCAAAATGGGTGGATTGGTTGAGCTCGGCTGAGTATTGGTATAATACTTCAGCTCATTCTGCTATCGGGTATTCCCCGTTTGAAGCCTTGTACGGGTATTCTCCTCGCAGCCTGGGTTTGCCTTCAGTTCAGGGCGTGGGAGCAAACATTTCGGAGTGGATCCGTGAGAAGAAGCTGATGAACACACTTCTCCAACAGCACCTGCATCGCGCTACACACCGTATGAAAATGCAAGCTGACAAGGGCAGGTCTGATCGTTCTTTTCAGGTGGGCGATTCAGTGTATCTCAAGCTCCAAACATATGTGCAATCATCGCTGGCGCCACGTGCTAACCAGAAATTAGCCTTCAAGTACTTCGGCCCGTATAAAGTCATCGGTAAAGTCGGTCCGGTCGCTTACAAGCTCCAGCTTCCATCGTCGGCATCCATCCATGACGTTTTCCACGTCTCCCAGCTGAAGCAAGCCATCTCCAAGACTGATCAGGTTTCTTCTCTGATTCCTGACCTCGATGCTCCTTGTCAGTTTCCAGAGCAGGTACTGGCCAAGAAGATGGTGACCAAGGGCGTTCGCTCCATTCAACAAGTTTTGGTGAAGTGGTCCGGCTGGCCAGCTTCTCTCGCCACTTGGGAAGACGTGGAGGCTCTCCGTCAACGCTTCCCAGCTGCACCCGCTTGGGGACAAGCGGGTTCTTTACAGGGGGGAGATGTTACCACCACCTACAAGACTACATCCCCCTCTACGCCTGGGCCTCGGCGATCTACTCGGCCCAAGATTCCCAGTGTGCATGTGTCGGGCCCAGAGTGGCAACGGCCCGTGTAAGTGGCGTGCGTGAGTTGCGTGTGTGATTCCGTGGCCGGCGGCTACAAGAGGCAAGACGAGAACAGAACTCGCCATGAAAAATGTAATCAGAACTCCAAATGGAATCTGTCCTCCGAGCTCCTATCTTGCTCTAGCTTCGTTCTTCCTTCCCCTCCAGTTCCCTTCGATTGCTAACATTGTGGCTCACGAGCAAGACAGATGGAGCATACGCCGCAGTGCAGGAGAGGAAAGCGAGGGTGTGGTCTTTTAAGTTTTAATTAGCCGGTGTCTCTGTCCTTCAACCGCACCTTTTCTTTTCTTTTTCATGGGTAACCTCATCTTCCTTTGTTGTCGCCACACCCGTCTCATCACCTTTGACATGGTTATTATTCCCTCCTACTGCCCCCCGCCGGCCCGCCCCCACCCACCCACCCACCCACACACGGTATCCTCCTGTCTCTATTATCCAAGTTATTAGGTAGATCAAAACGCACACACACGATTTCCTGTCTCTATTATTTAAGGTAGATCAAAACCCATATTATAAGGGCGTAAGGGCCACAATCTTTTTTTGCATACTTCGTTTAGACTTCGAGACAAGTTGAGAGATTAAATTAAATTCACTAATTTCAATTAACAACTCTCCGTGGCAAAAAATTTTGCCTCTATTTTGGAGGATGAAAAACCGGAATGAGCTGGTCGCGCTGGACAAGCTGTTTTATTAGGATCAAGTCGGCGTCCGACCATTTGGCAAAATCAGAACCGCGGAGAAATGAGGACTAAAACCAATAATAATAATTATGCCAAAATGAAATGAGGGTTACAGACATGTTATATCTTGCCTGCTTGGAATTTTTCCAGGCTGATCGAAACAAGTAATCGATCTAGTATGCTTTTTGATGTTTGCCTTTTGTTCGTGTTAGAATAGAGGGGGACAGGTGTGAGTGGGATTCACGCACCCGGGAAAAATCACCTCGGTAGTAGCGGTGTAATAATTCACCTGCCTGTCATGTACAACTGACACATGAACGCTGTCTAGCTTTTGTATCGGCCGTGGCGGACGGGCGGCCGTGGCCACAGCGAACGGCGGAGTGGCCATGGCGGTAAGATGGCAAGCAGCTTAAGAGGTCATGGGGAGGGTGCAGAAAAGTGGTCGACGATTTGTCCTTACAGACTTCGTACTAAAGGGCGAGCTACTAGTAGCTGCTGGTTGCCGATCAGAGAAGAAACAGGAAGGCTTGTGCTGATGGTTGTGGTTTGCTGCAGGGATCGAAGTAGAGCTGGCTGATCAGGGGGCAGAGCAGGGAGAAGAGAGAGATCGATGGGAGCAGCCTGTTGGCTCTGGTTGCTTCTGGTAGAAGAACGAGAGCAGAGAGACGGCTGCTGCTGTTGGCAGCGAAAGAGCGAGCTGCTAGTTGCTAGAACAGAGAGGACTCAAGCTGCTAGCGATGGAAGAACAAGTGACAAGAGCAAGGAGGGTGCTCGGAGAAATAGCTGAAAGGGCTTGGCACGCGCCACGCCACGACCTCCAGGCTTCGGGAAGCCCTGGACGCCCGTGACGGCGAAACAGCGGAGAGGCAAAGCTATGCTGGCCTTGCTGGGCGAGCTCGGTTTCGTCCAAGGGAAGGCCAGTGCTTGGCCTCTCGGCCGATTGGCTTGGTGACGCGCTCACGCAAGGGCACGTGGTTTCCTGGTGCCACAGGCAGGTCTGTGGCGGCGGTGTGGCGACGGCAGTTTACAGATAGACGGCTCCACGTCAGGCTCCTGCACAAGACCGGCACAAGGCCAAAGGAATGTGTGTCCTAGTGTTGCTACGGACGGTTCATCGGCGACGACGCGAAGCCCTCGCCGGCAGCAGGGGGTCGGGCAAGGAGCAAAGCGGCGGCGCTCACCAGTTGGGCTCGGGGTCGTGCAGGCGAAGCGGGGAGACGGCGCGGCTGTGACGGCTCGTTGCAGCGCTGGCTCGGGGCGGCTCCTTCTCCTCGGCTTGGCGGCTTCCTCTGCTCCCGCGCCTCCAATTCCTTCTCTCCTCTGCAGGGATCGATGGAGAGCTGGCTGATCACGGAGCTGAGGCCGGGAGAAGGGAGAGATCGATGGGAGCACCTGTTGGCTCAGGTTGCTTCTGGTGGAAGAACGAGACAAGAGCTTGTTGCTGCTGGTGGCATGAGAAAGAGAGAGCTGCTGGTTGCAGCGCGGGCAAGGTGTATGGCGTGCATGCTTCGCTCTATAGGTTTTCCGATAGTACAGAGATCATGTCACTGCTACACAACCCCTCATCGTTTTTTAACATTTGTCGTGGCCATTGTTTGGCTCGGAACAAGCGATGGCATTAGTTGCAGATTCAACAGCCGGGGCACTGAAGGTGGGGGGTGGAGGGTAGGGAGGCGAGGGACTATTAGATCAAAATCATGCACAGTGTTTGGAGAATTATATTTTGTTAGATTTAGTCTCATATCCAAAATTGATGGTGAGGGAGCACAATATATAAGGTGGGGCAGCCCTCACCCATTAGGCATTTTTGGTTAGACATACACTACACCACAGGCCTAATACACCGACTGATGGTGGTAAAAGCCATTGTACCGATGAATCATACCATATAGTACCAATCTTTTGAAACAATACATATCAAACACACTTGACTGAAGATATATAGCTCATGGTTTTCATTTGAAGCCAACAGATATCAAACATAGAATTAGCTAAAATAGAGCTCAAAGTTTTCATATGAATCTAACAGACATGAAACAATATATAATTGGCTAAACAGCAAAGTTTTCATTATAGACATCTTTTGTGATGTCATAGTGCTCAAGTCAAGCTAGCTAGATCATATGTTCGGTTTGTCACAAGACACCGTACAAGCAGCAGCCACATTTACAAAATAAAGGGAGCTAGCCTAGATATTCCAAATAAGCGCGGCCCAAAATAAAAGTGTCCATGAGCACTGCCCCAAATAATAGTGTCCATGAGCACTGGTCCTCTTTTTGCTTACATGCACTACTACCAAAACGATTTGTAGCAACGCCCCGGTTTTTTTAGGGGCGGGCCTAACACTACTACAGAATAGGCCTTTGTTCCAGGTCATTTATCCCGGTTACCTTTGGGCCCGGGACAAAAGGTGGCTTTTGTCCCGGGTTCAAAGGCTAGCCGGGCCAGCGGGGGGGACAGGGGCCTTTTGTCCCCGGTGGAGCCACCAACCCGGACAAAAGGCCCCCCCTTTTGTCCCGGTTGGTGGCTCCACCCGGGACAAAAGGTCCAACCCCTTTTATCCCGGTTGGTAACACCAACCCGGACAAAAGGGTGACCCTTTTATCCCGGTTGGTGGTACCAACCGGGACAAAAGGACCCTTTTGTCCCGGTTGGTGTTACCAACCCGGACAAAAGGCCCCTCCACGTGATAGTTCAAAAGGGAGTTATTCTTTACTGAGTCACATGTACTACTTAGTTAAGTTGGCAAGGAAGCCATGCGCTAGGCAATAGGTCTTGGGTTCCAATCCCGCAGCGCGCAAATATTTTTTAGCGCGAGGGACATTTTGTCCCGGTTCTACCACCCGGGACAAAAGCCTCCAGCGCTTTTGTCCCGGCGGCCTTGTCCCGGTTCCAAAACTGGGACAAATAGCCCTTTGGAACCGGGACAAATGGCCCGATCTGTAGTAGTGTAAAGTTGGCTGATGCCCGCCCCTAGAAACAACATTTGTAGGGGTGGCTCACCCTCCCATCCGCCCTTACAAATGACGCCAATTTGTAGGGGCGGATGGTGGGGTGAGCCGCCCCTGCAAATGGTGTTTCTTGGGGCGGCTGACGCCACCACCCGCACCTAAAAAAGGTGCAATTTGTAGGGGCGGATGGGGGGTGAGCCGCCCCTAGAAATGGATTTTTAGGGGCGGTGGAGCTCCCGACCCGCCCCTAAAAATATGTGTATAAATTATGCCTTCTTCCTCCTCCCAACCCCCCATTGTTAGCTCGGGAGAGGAGCTCCCCCAACATCCGAAAAAAAGAAAAAAGGGGGGGAGGTTTTCAACCTGATTTGCATCGAGCTGAGGGCTCTAAGAGGTAAGTTACCACTTATTCCTTGTCATTTCAAACGTTTTTGTGTGTTTTTTTGGCTCAAATTGTGCTCTCTTAGGCTCTCACTAGATCTAGATCTCCATGGTTAAGATTAGCCATTTTTTAGACTATTTGCACCAAACTTTTGGATGAAGTTGTGCTATTTTAGTAGGAGAACAATATTATGTAAGCATTTAGCCTACATCTATATGTTTTACCCTCATTTCTAAGGATAGTATTTACTAGATCTATGGAGGAGGGAGAAGATTAGGTTTTTTCCTTTTTTTATACATAAGCATGAATTTCTTTTAAGATGTAGTGGTACGTGATAATATGTTTTAATTTATGCATGATCTTTGGCTTTAATTTTTCTCATTTAGTACGATATATGTAATTTAGTACCATCATTTATGCTTGAATTATGTATTGTCATTTATAGTTTTCCCTGAAGGCATGAATTTATGAATGTGTTTTAATCCATTTTTATTTATTTTTAAATTTTTATAGATGAATAGGTCTTGGATGTACAATGCAAACACGATGGATGCGTATTTCTGTGGAGAGCTAGATAAATTCATTAAAGTCGCTGAGAACCACGCAAGAAATAAGAACACAGTGTTGATACATTGCCCGTGCAGGGTTTGTGGAAATTTGAAAGTATTTAGCGAGCCAACTACAATCAGATCTCATGTGATAGTGAGTAGTTTTGTTAAAGACTGCACGATTTGGAAGAAACATGGTGAGATGGATGTTCCCCCTCTGACGAATAACCCATTGGATGAAATCATACAAGCCGATGATTTCGGCAGATTTTTTGATGCTTATTATGATCTTGGCAGAGATGACGATGGTGTCAGCGTTGATGATGGAGTAGGTGTATTCCATAGTGATGATGTCGATGACAGGCCCATTGATAGTGATAGTAGTGAAGATGAACTTGACGACGGAGATTTTCTGAGGCAGTTGTTGCGCCACACCAAAGTAGAGGTATTGGCTGCTAGTGCCAGGGGGTTACCAAACTTAAAGAATGTGAGAAAATGAGCAGAGGAAAATATATATGAGCGATCCAAGGGATGCCCGAAACACTGGACCATGCTTCATTTCATATTGGAGCTGTTGACTCTGAAGGCTAAGCATAGTTGGTCAGATGGTAGTTTCAACGATCTGCTACGTATCTTGGCTTGGTTGCTTCCAAAGCCAAATAAAGTGCCTGCCAACACATACTGAGCCAAGAAGCTTGTTAGTCCGTTCACGATAGGTGTTGAAAGAATCCATGCATGTCCAAATCATTGTATTTTGTATCGTGGGGATACTTTCAAAGACCTGAAAAAATGCCTTGTGTGTTCTGCAAGTCGGTACAAAACCAATGCGGGTTACAGTGGTGACGACAATCAAGTTTCATCCGTTGAGGCAGATGACGCTACTTTAGGCATGTCTGGGAAGCAGAGCAAAATTCCTGCCATGGTTATGTGGTACCTCCTAGTTTCCGATCGCCGTAGGCGTTTCTTTTCAAACCCAAAGGATGCTGAGCTGATGCGATGGTTGAATTCAGATTAGCGCAAGAAGGGTGACGGAAAGCTGCGACATCCATCTGATGCTCGGTAGTGGAAGGAATTCGATGACAAGTATTATCATGAATTTGGGAATGATCCAAGAAATGTTAGGTTTGCGTTGAGTACGGATGGAATGAATCCATTCGGTGAACGAAGTAGCACCCACAACACATGCCCAGTGATACTGACGATGTACAATCTGCCTACATGGTTGTGCCAGAAGAGAAAGTATCTTTTGCTATCTGTGCTTATGCAGGGCCCTAAGCATCCTGACATCGATATAGATGTTTTCCTTGAGCCTCTGATGCAAGAAATGAAAAATCTATGGAAGGAGGGTATCGATATATTTGATGGTTTTGCACGGCAGCCCTTTAATCTTAGAGCTATTATATTTGTCACCATCCATGATTACCAGGCATTGTTTGTCCTGTCAGGTCAGATCAAAGGTAGGACAGGATGCACGGTGTGCGTGGATGACATTGTATCATCTTTTCTTGAAGGTTCTAGAAAGGTAGTTTACCTTGGATACAGACGCTTCTTAGTGGAAGGACATAGGTACAGAAGTAAAAAGTTCTATAATCATTTTGACAGCATGCCTGAATTACATTCTGCACCAGTGCAACGAGACGGGCACTATGTTTTCAAAATGGTTCAGACCATCCAGGTCATTTATGTGAAGAAGAAGGAGGATGGGAAGAAGAGAAAGAGAGATAAGGCACCTATCGATGGTGTACCATTCAATAAACAATCCATCTTCTACAAATACTTGCCGTATTGGGCGGATCTCGAGGTTCGCCATGCAATCGATGGTATGCACCCGAAGAAGAATGTTTTTGGGAACACAATAGGGCTCCTCCTGGAGAAATCAACCAAAACAAAGGATACCTTGAAGTCGCGTCAAGATTTGGTAGCCATGAAGATTAGACAAGATCTTCACCCTGTGGACAAAGGGAATGGCAGATATGAACTCCCCCCAGCTAGCTACAACTTTACACGTGATGAGAAGAAGGCAATGTGCGAGAGCTTAAGAGGGATCCGAGTTCCGAGTCGTTTCACGTCGAACATAAGAAAACTAGTCTCGATGAAAGATTTGTCACTATGCGGCTACAACTGTCATGATTGTCATGTGCTGCTGACGGTGTTCCCCCCGATTGCAATCAGAGCGATCAAGCCAGTATATGTAAAGATGGTAATTACTCGATTGTGTTACTTCTTTAATAGGATTTCACAAAAGGTGATCGACGAAGATGAGTTGCAGGATCTTAAAGAATTCATTGCGGAGACTATGGCACATCTAGAGATGTGTTTCTCTCCTGGTTATTTTGATATAACCAAACACCTAATGATTCACATTGTCGACCAAATACAAGCACTTGGTCCACTTTACCTACACAAAATGTGGACGTATGAGCGTTTCATGTCTATCCTCAACAGGTATGTATTGAATCATGCTCATCCTGAGGGGTCAATGATAGAGGGATACAATACTGAGGAAGTCATCGAGTCTTGCCTAGGTTACCTAAAGGATACTGTGTCCCTTGGTTTGTCAATTCCATGTTTTTTTGGGAGGTTGGAAGGTGTGGGCACAATCGGCAAGAAAATCTTCATCGACAAAGATTTCAAAGGTGTGCAACAAGCACGTTATTGCATCATGCAGCATCTCACGGTAATGACACCTTTAGTCGAAGAATACTTGAGCATACTTCAGGCACAATGTAATGGCCGCTCGGATGATTGGGTCATGAGAGAGCACAAACGTCGACGTACTACATGGTTGAAGGATCTAGATCTACCAGATGGGGTGACTGTTGAGGAGCAAACGATTAAAAGATTGGCAGCCGGCTCATCTAGCCAGGTCATATCTTGGCAAGGGTACGACATAAATGGATATCTATTCTACTCCATCCGGCTGGAGCTGGGAAAACAAAGGAAGTTGCAAGGGCCCGAGTGCATCCGGTTGGGAGTTTATTTGAGGGAAACCCCACCCCGGCCCTATATGCGTGCATAGAAGTGGAGGAACTCTTGAAATCAATCTACAATGATACCGAGATAGACATCCCCACTGCAGATGGGAAGAATTGTCTTGGAAAATGTGTCGGCAGCACGATTCTGTGGCATAAACGAGATATCATACTGGTTAGTCAGATAACTATGACTGCTATGGAACATATCTCTCCACAAATACGAGAGGAATCACCTGTGGCTCCCCGATCACCTGTGGCTCCGCCATCACCAGAGGAACGAGACCCGACACCTGCAGCTCCAGAGCAACGGGAGCCGTCAAATGCGGCTCCACCATCACCTCCGGCTCGAGAGGAACAAGAGCCGACACCTGCGGCTCCAGAGCAACAAGAGCCATCAAATGCAGCTCTGCCATCACCTGTGGCTCCAGAGCAACGAGAGCCAAGCTAAGAAGGCTAAGAAGGATAAGTCATAGGATAAACCACCAACTTCTAGTGGCAGTAGAAAGTCGGGCTTTTCTATGCCCCGCACGGACACATTGTTCAACAGGGTGCTTGCGGTTGATGGCCTTCCAGACTTAGAAGATGCTCCTCTAGAGTTTGCATAGGGAAAGGACTTGCTACCGAGCTGGATACTATGTGATTGTCCAACTTACATGAAGAGGATCCATAATTGGTACAAGAGGGCATGTAGACTTGGGCTGAGAAGCCTAGGTGCTCCACACCATAAGGATGTATTCGGACTTAAGGGGCCACAAATCAATGATATCATGTTCAATTTTGAAGACATCCAGCAAATGTTTCGCCTCTCACAACTTGGTAGCGAAATGGTTCGACTATGGTGCATGTGTAAAAAAGTGCCTCATCGACTTTGTATTAAATTCTATAGTATTGTATAAGCATAAATATTTAATGCCATACATTAAATTTACAGGATGCAAACAATGGATGCTATTATTTGTAATTTTAAGGTCTGGTACCTTGATCCCATAGCGATTTGCAAGTCTTTGCACGCTGGGCCAAAATGGATGAAGGACGATGATGACTGTCTAAAGTCTTTTGAAACAAAGAAGGACAAAGATGCGGCACGCAACAAATTTCACGAAGAAACCATGAAGAGGGTTGAGGCCTATATAGCGCTTATGATGGAAATGTGGGTAGACATGGATTGCATATTTGCGTCATACCACGTCCAGTAAGTCTAATACCAATTATTTGATTAACCATTACTCCGATATCGATGCCTACAAATCATACATTAACTTTTTTTTTGTTTTACAGAGGTAACTGGATTGCATTCCAAATAATGCCAAAGCGTGGAAGAGTTGTCGTACATGACTCCTTGGACTGGCGAACCGATGTTTACCAAAAATTCATAGACCTTATTCAATTGTGAGTGAATTTCTTATCTTCCATATGGACATCTGCCTCTTGTGTCTCTAGAGAAATATGCCTACATAAATTAACTTTCTATATATTCAATTTAAAACAGGGCATACAAGTTCAAAGCAAAAAAAAGGGCTTCCTTACCCCGCTGACAGAAAGCAAATGACTTTTCGCATAAACTTTTGTAGCCACAAGCAACCGGCAGGTTTCGTGTACTGTGGGTACTACCTGTGCGAGAATATGAGGCTGAAAGGGAGATACACTACGATCCCGAATGCGTAAGGGCCTACTCTTTATTACAGATAGATGTTTGCACAATGTTTATTACTGTACCTACAAATTGATAATTTTATTATGTATTCAATAATTGCAGCTTGACCCGGTGAGACACGGAGGCCAGCTCCACGAGAGACAACTTCTAAATGTAGTCGATGATTTGTGCCGTTTCGTTCTACACGAAGTGGTCAACGTGGAAGACAAATTTTTTGACGAAACTTCAGACTTAGCAACGAACGATAAATACCTTTCACTTCGTGAGTGGCACAAATTCAAGCACGGTTAAGCGCCCTAGGGGAATGATGGAAAAACACGTATAAGCCCTAGGGGAATGATGGAAAAACACGTATAAGAGCTGAATTGTGATGATGTACTATATTGATATTTGTTTTTCATCTATTGTGAATATTATATAAGTATCTTATGTCTAACATATTCGACGGTCCGATCGCAAACGAGCTTGAAGTTAGGACGTTATCATTAATAGACGTATAATAGTGCAGATGTGACATATATTAGACGTATATATCAAATCCCGTAAAAAATGCGAATTCAAAAATTTTGGGAGGGCGGGAAAACTATTTCTAGGGGCGGGTCTGGGGCTCACCCGCACCTGAAAATCTTTTTGTAGGGGCGGGTGAGACCCCAACCCGCCCCTGGAAAAGCATTTACAGGGGCGGGTCTGGGGATCACCCGCCACTACAGAACGATTTTCAGGGGTGGGCGACCCCCCCCCACCCGCCCCTACAAAACTATTTTCAGGGGTGGCTCACGTGCCCGCCCCTGCAAATCGCCATTTTAAGCTGCGAAAAGCAGGAGCGGTTGCGTCGTCCGCCCCTAAAAATGTCATTTCGCCCACCCCTACAAACCCTTTCTGCAGTAGTGATGATCAACCATCATGCCACCTCTAAGACCTCCCACTTGAACAAAGTTAAAATTGTAAGTTGGTAAAAAAATGTATGTTGAAAGTTAACTATGTAAACAAAAGGAACAGTGAAAATTAATCTACAAAACTGATGGCTGTTGTACAACTAACTTGCCTACTCATTGGAGGAATCCTAATGTTTGGGAAATTGGCTAATTATGTGCAATTCATACAACTAAGTGTACTTTCTGCATGGACTACTACAAATCCTAACATTCCCAAAGCTGGAACTAAAATTTGGAGATCAAATAGTACTAGTGGAAGAGTGAGCTGTTAAATACTTGATGTACCTTGGGAAGATCGTGATCCCTTTTGTAACCTTCAACTGTTAGAAATATAAACAATTAGTGGTTGCGGTCACTCTCATCACACATGAAAAAATGTAGAAAATATAAGAATATTACTCTCTTATATGACCATGCAATTGACATCTTATGTGCATCAGCCATGGTCTCCACATAACCATAAGAACGAGGTAGAATTGTATCCCTTTTCAGCACTTCACAACTTCAAAATACTGCTTTCCAAGAGCCACACCTCCTAGCATGTTGTTTGGATCAGTTGAAATAAGTGTTCCCTTAGCCACTGCTAGATTAGATCTCAGAAAGGCATATAATATCACATCCTTTCCAACCTGAAGGAAATGATGCATTTATGAGATTCAATGTATAGAGACACAAATAAATCTTAAAAAAATTATAGCATGGATAAGAAAATTACAAGTTCATCATGTGAAGATGGAGAGGCATGATTCCGTGCTGGGGTTGGTTTAACAAGGATGCACCGATGCGGCTGCACTGCTAGGGTTGCACCTCTAGGGCTCCTTTGATCGTGTTGACCTGTTGCTGGGGCTACGACACGCCTTCTCACAGTCAAGTAATTATCCTCATCAGAGTGGTCTGAAGCTCCATCTTCTTGATATTGAGCATTATGATGGGCCTCATGAATATGCTCTTCAGACCCTGGGCTCCATCAAGATGGAGTAAATAAGAGATAGTGCAAATCGGAGCTATGAGCTTGTAAAAACTATTATTTTCTATCGATATGAGCTTACATATGCCTATGAGATTATGCATCAAGTAATTATATTTTACTATTTACTATGATTCTAAATAACTCAAGGTTATTGAAGTAATTTACCACATGATGCATTGAATTAGAACCATTTTGTGACATTATTACCATATCTTCCTCCATTTCTGCAATGAGTTGTTCTAGAGGTGCTTTCTCACGTTCAGCCTTTTTACGGGCAAGAGCTTCCATTTGAAGCCTTGTGGGTTTGTAATACTTCAACCCCAGGGTTCCAACATCTTGAGGGGGGGGGCGGGGGGTTGGTCCAAGGCCCAAAACACGAACACATCCACTTGGCTCCTTTTTTCCACAAGCAGCAGCATATGCATCACCTTGTTGAATTGTTTTCTGCTTCATTTCTGGATGAGCTCAAACAATGGTTATAAGTTTATTCTGCACAAATGGAATATGTATGGTTACACACAAAAAATATTTCTACAATCTGCAAGTCATTTTCATAACCACACTTACAATAATTGGTCATGCGTTCCTTGGTGCCACTCCATTTTTTCTTGTAAGGGTCTTTATATACAATTTATCTCTTCGTGGAGGATGCCCTAGAACACCAGCCTACAGATATTTTTTACTTTAAAGATGAATATTACGCACATATATACATTATGCCGTATGTCAGATGCATAACCATTAGTAAACTTCATCCCTTTTAGAACTTGACAAAATAATTTCATCTCATCAGAACTCATTATGTATGGTCCAGGTGGTAAATAAAGTTGGTCTTCCGCTTCAATTGGATGAAAGTCAGTTCTAATACCTAGAGCTTGAATGTCTAATCAAGAATTCAAATTAACTTTGGATTTGCTAGCGATACCCATGAAAGTATTGACAAAGTTTTCACTCACATTTTTTCTTGTGTGCATGAAGTGAAAATTGTGTCGTAGCATTAAATCTTTCCAATATGGAAGTACAAACCAAATAGATCTCATTTTAAAAATGACTAATGGCTCCCCTTCATTGTGTCTCTTGCTTGTTGATTTCTTTCCAGATGGATATTTACCAAAAAAAAACTGTATTAAGTTCTTAGTGCAGTTCAATATTTCATCTCCAGAAAGTGGAGTAGGTGCTGGTCTAAACTTAGTACTACCAAACTTATCTGCATCAAACCTAAATGGGTGGTCTTCATGGAAGAATCTACGATGACCCATATAATATGTCTTGCTACCATTAAAAGTTGAATTGAACTAGGAGTGGCAATTAGGACGTTGTTTCACCAGCTGTAATAGATTCGAACACATAGCCTAAACCAGGGAAATCAGAAGTAGTCCACAATATTGTTGCCCTCAACTATAAGAACTCACCCTTCAAAGCATCATAAGTTCTAACTCCATTCTTAAACATATCCAACAAATCATAAACAAGTGGCTCAAAACAAACATCCATATCACTACCAGGACTATGTCTACCAGGAATCAACAAATTAAGTATGAAGTTGGATTGCTTCATGCACATTGAAGGTGGAAAATTATAGGGAATACAAATACCAAACCAAACACTACAGCTGACATTCATGGTTCTGAATGGATTAAAATCATGAGTGGCGAATGCTATATGGAGGTTCCGGCTATCCATAGTGTAACACCTTAAATTCCACCTTAGAAGTGTCTAGCTTATTTTCATAATTTTCAAGTTTCAAAAAGACTAGTTTTGGAATATTTAAAACTCACCTTAGGCTCTAATTTGATTTGTTCCATTCATGCTTGTCGGTATATTTTAGCATCGGCTAGTGATTCTCGTGGATGCGCGTTTAGTGATGGATGGAAATGCAGGAAGACACAAGGATTTATACTGATTCGGGCCGCCGGGAGTCGTGATACCCTATGTCCAGTTCATGCTGCTCATACATCTTGCACTGGTTTGTAGTTGGTGGTTACAAATGGTCGAGAGAGGGATGAGTGCCTTAAATCTCTGAGATTTGTGGAAGGGAAACGTGTTCGTGGCTCTCGTCTGGTTAGGGTAGCTGCCGGTGAGAACTGCCCGGAGTTCCACCTGCCTCTTTCCCATTGGCGAGAGTGTGCTCATGTGCTCTGCACTACTACATAAATCATTTCTAAGGAAGTTTTAGCAACCGCCTCAAACTAAAGGCCCCAGTAAATGGAACCTTTTTAGAGGTGGTTGTGTGCCCACATTAGTTAATCAAATAAAAATATAATAAAAAACCCGCCCGTGCCACCGTCGCCGGCGATCCACCCTGCCCACCCGCTGCTGCCGCCGGCCACGCCAGAAGCGAGCCGCGTCCCGCTGCCGGGTGCCGCGCCGCATCCCGCCGCCGATGCCACGCTAGGGTTCCGCCCCGCCCGCCGCTGCCTCCTCGACCGCACCCACGCCGCGCGCTGGTGAAGCTGTGCCCGCCGAGTCGCATCCTCGGCCGCGCCCGAGCCGTGTGCCGCCACACCGCGGGCCACTCAGAGCCAGATCCACCACCACCGCCTGCGTATGTGGAGGAAGGGTGCTGCCGCGTGGAGAGAAGGGAGTGAGGGGGAGAGAGACATAGATATATATATATAGAGAGAGAGAGAGAGTATGTGGAGTGGTTGGAGTGGGTTCGGGTTCCACTTATTGGGCTGGGCTTGGCCTATTAACTGAGGCAGACCTTTATAAAGTGTCCGCCTCTAAAAATAGGAGTATTAACAGAGGAGGTCATCATAACATCGACCGCCTCTTTTAATCGATTTTGCAAGGCGGTTTTTTGAACCCCCTCAGTTAATAGGAAATGTCTGCCTCTGTTAGTGATGGGCATTAACAGAGGCGGTTATTTTTTGTGCTCGCCTAAGAGGTCCAAAAAAAGGTCATTGTTAATCAGTTTTTGTAGTAGTGCTGGTAGTGTGACCAGCCGTGTGTCTGGTGGTCCAGAGCTCTCCTCCTTCCCTCTATTCCTCTTCCCCTTATATCACAGGGAAGAGAACGATGTACATCAAGAGAGATACAGAGAGAGGGAGAGAGAGAGAGTTCCCGTGGAGCCTCCTCCGTGATGCTTGGTCATCATGGGTCCTTCTGACCCTGCTATCCCCGCCCTCTGCCTTCGCGGCCGGGTCCGTCTGACTCCATGGTCTGTGAAGCGGGATATGTGGCGGCGTCTTGGTCTTGGTGTAGCATGCCCGGCCCCTACCCTATGTCCTACAATGCCGTAGGACGTGACGGGAAGGGGCGCTCCACTGTGCGCTGTGTCAGCATAGGCCGGGGCAGAGCATGCCCGGTCGCCTATCAGCCTACTCCGCTGTCAGACCCACACAATGTGGGTCGTGGTGGGCCCTTGCTACATGTTGGGTGCGGCCCCCTCGTCCGTCTGGTCGTCTGATGAAGTGGGGATTGTTCGATAGTTCGGGCGAGGCAAGGATCCCTTCCTTAGGTCGGGCGGAAGGAATCCTCCTCCTTTGCTCAGACGAGGCGGAGCCCTTCCATGTTGGCCGGGCTGGCTGACGCCGCTATCAGCTTGCCTGACAGAGCAGCTTAGACATCTAATTCTCTATCTTTGGGTATCCGGGACATTTATACCCGATAGTAGCCCCCGAGCCCTTGTTGGGATCCTTTCGCTAGATCTCTCAAGGGATCTCATTGCCAGGCAGAAAACACACTTAGCCGAAAGTGCCATAGCATTGGGTGGCGAGCGCAGTGGGTGTAGCCCCCGATCCTCTAGATGAATCACTGTTGGCGCTTCCTAACGTCACTACTAATTTAACCAGCAACAACACCAGGAAGCTGCTTTGGTACTGAACCTCATGAAAGAATTCGCAAGCGTATGGATACCGATGTAGCTTTCACCTCAGAGTATTCCAAGGGTTATCGAATCCAATGGAATGTGAGTATGATATCTACGGTTCAGGCACATCCAAAGACACAACACCGGTAGGATCAAGGGGTGGAGAGGACTATTCAGATTCAAGGTAAGATCAGACTAAGAATCAACTATTTATGTTGGGCACCAGCTTCACCTGGTCGGACCAGAAGTTCTGGCATAGGCTACTGTTGTGCAACCGAACGTGGAGGATTACGATGGCACAAAACAGGGTTGTCACCACCTGCATGCTACCTCTAGAAACCGTGAGAGGCACAACAATCAACTAGTAGAATCTAATCTAGACACAATGCCTACACTGGGCTAAGTATACCCTTAGTCGGGTAGGCCTTGCTGAGTAATAGTATACTCAATCTTGCTTGTGGCTATACTTTGTTTCAGGTGAAAATTTTGAGGACATGGTTGCTAGAGTTTGACTTGGCCGTGTACTCTCCTCCTGGTTGGTCGGTTGAGTGGGACAAGACTCTGGCCAATGATGATAATAATGAGGGATGTCATGTATGGGCTTTATCATGATATCCTGTACCATCGATTATAACTATCGTTTATTTTTCCACTGCATTTGAACTCTAATGTACTTTCTGAACTCTAGAACTTGGAGAACTAATTTTATGCATTTCGAACTTGGTCTGTAATAATTAAGCTTGAGACTTTGTGATGTAAGAATTGTTGTAATGTTGTAATATCTGGACTCGCCTTCATGTGAGTTATGTTGCTTTGTTCGATCCAGGTTTTAAGTGGTTTTATCGGGATTTTACCCGACGGACTACCGAGGTTTTCCGTCTGATGTGCAAGTTAAACCTAATTGCCATTGTGATGATGGTTAATGCACTTAAGCCAGATTATTTCAGGTAGTTCTGCCACATCTTTAACCACCTCGGTTAACAAGAAATGACCACCTCAGTTAATGCCTGCCATTAACTGAGGTGGTTTGAATTTCCGCCCACCCCGAAGGTGTTGAAAAAAGCTAGCGGTAAATCATTTTTCGTAGTACTGCCAAGTTTGTGGCATGTTATTTGGGTTTTTCTTGGCATGTTCTATCCACCAAATGGAAGAAAAATCACTAAACTCACTAGTAGCAGCTCTACCACGTGCATTTTTAGGAAAATCATGATAAGCAAACTTTTGATTGACAACCATCTCCTAAGTATGATAAGCATCAGAGTTATATTTACCATCAAAAGAGGGTATCTTAAATTGTATCTTACCGAAAGCATTGTCATTGTTGTGTACCTCATGTGGTGGTGTCACCCATACCCTGACGGTTATGGCATAATGGTGATCTTGATCCTCAACTTCAGTGTCCGCAAAATAATCAGCACCTGAATTTTCTGCGATGTGCTCACCCTCTTGGACACCTCCTCTATGCTGATTATTAGTCCTAGCATGGAGGTCATCAAAGCACCTCAAAAGAGCAGCAAGACTCTTGTCAACATGACCGATCGAGGTCTCCATCCCTACAAGCTTGCTGTTTGTGGAAATGGGTCCACCCTCTAGTACACCAACCTTCTCATTCACCACCTGCAAGTCAGTATCAATTTCTTTCGTGTACTCCCTAACTTGTTTTTTAAAGTGTTGTATAATACCCTTGGTACGAGGTGTAAGTGGGCCTCCACCATCCTCGTCTTCATCCCCTGACCCTGCCATGGTACAAGCACAAGAACAAATAGGAAACAAGTGAAGTAGAGCAAATCCCTACAACTACTAGATGTAAATGCTATGTGGTGCTCTCTCACTCTCAACATGTGGTATAAAGCTCTTACCAATTCTTACCCTACTCGTAGGAGGTGTAGGAGGTGTCGACAACAACAAGTTGTGGACCAGGAAGAAAGTGTATCGGTACTGCAGCAACAACTCCTGTGAAGCTGAAATCAAGTATGTGGAGTTGTAGGTGGGCTAAAAATGGACACAAGGAAATAGTACTATCATGTTAGTCACAAAAAGCAAGTTGAGTAATCTCTCGTTGGTGGTACTATGCTGGTCCTAGCCTAGACCATGGTAGATAAGCAAGTCTGGACACAAGGGAAACCACAATACACCAATAGAAATAGCAGGAACAACAAAGGGAGGATCAACCTCTTCTTTGCTTTTTGTTTGTTTTGTTGTTGTTGTTGTTGTTGTTGTTGTTGTTGTTTCTTTTTTTTTCAAGGAAAACTCACAAACCGATTATATGAACAAAAGATTACAAAAGGAGTAATTCACCACGTACACACACACACAATCTCTCTCTCTCTCTCCCTCTCTCTCTTGTGTAAGGCCAACTCAACAAATGCAGGAGATTGACTGCAAGTATGAGTTGCTTCTTCCTTTTAGGATCACCTGAAAATCTTTATCACAAATCGGACTTCACCACGGATGATCAAACTGCCAGTAGGCGAACAGAGGTTGTACATGTGATGTGCGACTATGACAAGAACTCGAAACTTTAAAGGAACTAAAACTAAGACTAGCAACTCGACACAACCGATGAAACCAAAGACTCAACAAGCATGAACTGAGTAGTACTAGTAGAGGCTCAAAGTGTTTGTAGGATTGCAGGTAGACTAATCTACAATTTTTTTTGGCTTTTTTGGACTATAGGAAAAGCAAAACAGCAAAAGATTGGAAGTCTCTCACTGATAAACCTTGCTCTGATTACCAATTGGGAAGATGTGGCCGACTGCATTTTTGTGCCATACAACGTCAGGTACGTCTAATTTCAATCATTTGGTTACAATACATACTTGCTCCGATCCATAGCTAGAAATTGTATATAATATTTTTCGCAGAAATCACTGGATTGTTTTTGTACTACAACCGAAGATTGGAAGAGTCCTCGTATTGGACTCCTTAGATTGGCTAACGATGAGCAGTTACGAGGATTTCTTAATCGTCCTCAAAATCTTAGTGATCGAACTTATTATCATCCATACGTACATTATGCAAACTTTTCCATAAAAAGTATGCATTTATAAACTAACTTCCGGTTTCTTTATTTTTTCAAATAGGGCTTACCAGCAGTACATTAAATTAGACAGTGCTCATCCCCCGTGAAGAAAAGAAAAATGACTCTATGAACAGACTTCCTGTGCGACAAGCAACCTGCTTGTTCCGTGTACTGCAGGTATTACTTGAGCGAGCGTCTCAGGGTGCAAAGAAGATACACAACTAATCCTAAATGTGTATGGGACTACTCTTTATTAGGGATAGATGTACATGTGTTACATTATGTTAGCGTATATCTAACACTCGCTTACTTTCTGATTCTAATTAATTGCAGGATCATCCACCAAGCAATAAAGAGCAAGTCCATGAGATACAACTTCTAGAAGTAGTTGTCGATTTATGCTATTTTATTATGCACGAAGTGATCAACCTAAGGGGCATAATTTTTAAACACCATTCCTTCTCTGGTAGGTAAATAGGAGAAAAACATGCATTCAACTTTGTAATGGCATATATGAAACATATTTGTATGAACTATATTAATTATGCTTTGTAATGATATATAGGTGTGTTTTATTTCCACATGATTTAATTGTGCATGCATAATTATTTATATTTATGAAATATATTTGAACAGTTTAAATTTAAATTGGTGAATTTTTTTGCAGCTGGAAAATCATTTCTAAGGCAGGTCACCCCTCAAACCGCCCCTGCAAGGGGCGACCCTCCCTGAAACTCAGTTTCCGGGGGCAGATAAGGGGTGAGCCGCCCCTGGAAATGCATTTTCAAGGGACGGGTAACGCGCTCGTATCTGCAAACACTCTTTTTAAATGCGAAAAGCAAGAGCGGGTGCGGCATCCGTCCCTAGAAAATGTTAATGTTTATGTGTCTCGTGACAAAAACTAAGGCACGAAGAAATTGTCTACTAATTGGTGGATCCTCCTCTGATTCCAACGCATTGTAAGGACGTGAAAAAGGTGCTGTTGGTCATGCGTGCTTGGTTCCCATCAATCACCAAAAGTTACAGTGACCTTTCAAAGAAAAAATGAAGAGCAGCAAAGCATGGTGAATATAGTGGAATATTTTGAAGTTGGGGAAAAAGAGCCTTCCGAAGCAAACTAGTTTGAGCAACGACCATTAATTCTCCTAGATGCAACTAGCACTGCACTCCGTTATATTCTACAGGGCCATTTCGGCGACATTGCGCCACCAATAGAAATGTCACACTACAGTGCTGAGCTCGACTGCACTCCAAGCTGCATCAACCTTTTGCATTACTAGCGAGCAAGCTCCATCAAAAGCGTGCACATCGAATCAATCACCTCCCCTCCACGCTACACTGCTGTCTATCTTCATCTGCTGGGGGCACTAGACTTCGATCCATGCTATTGCTACCATTCCAACCACTGCTCCATTGCTAAGTGCCGGCTTGTTTGTATTCCCGTGATTAGTGCCATCTTGTTTCGACAGGACATTTAATTTCTATGGCGCTTTTTTCGATTGGTGCACCTTCACTCAAATGTCTGACTAGACTAGGATATATCACAGTAGGAGCTTCTTCATGTGATTGATATGTTCTGAGCACTAGGATAACCTTACTGAACGCTAGGAGGTTCATGGGTAGGTAATGAAAATAAGTTTGGTAAATGCATAAACTTACTAAAAGCTGGAGAAACATACTTACGATAAGTTCATGCCTACATCGGCAGGAGCCACTACTGCAGTGGCGGTAGAGAGCTTGGACTGTATTTACAGAAATGCTATTCCCATTCCCCATGTTTTAGGTGCCTTGTAGTTGAAAGTTCTTTCCTCCCATGTTATATTCTTCCTTTCTTTCTTACCAGCGATTTGGATCCATCTAATGATTTAATAGTGAAGCAGACAAATTAAATCCATGTGTTTCCAAGGTCTCTAACACATTTTTTCATTTTGTTTCTAATTTCATGATTAATTTTCTTTTGAGTTAAACTTGATCTATAGTAATTTTAAATTTAATAAAATAATAAACCTTTGGTGAAATCAAGAGAGTTGTGTGTTGAAGTGCTACTTATTAGGCAGATGAATATAACTAATAAACTACTAGTAAGGAAAGAAGATATGAACGGAAATTCGAGTTTGTGAAGTTCAAATCCAGGAATAAGAATTGGGTGTTCGAGGGCAACATAGGCAATCTTAAGGTCCTCGAGAATAGGGTATTTATGGTAAAGCAAATCAAGTAAAGCAGATCTGGAGGGAAACTTGAGCAGTCATTTCTATATCAAGTGAATTAGAATTAATTTGAGTGTTAATTAACGCCCTTGGAGAAACCTCAAGGGGAGTAATTTTTTTAGATACACAATATAACTCAGACACTTACAATGCACGTACACTCTGAGCCGGCTAATACTCAAGATTGATGAAGTCCACAGGCATCCCGCTATCGACGACAACGTTGCCTACTACTGAAAGCACAAACACCATTAAATTCTAGAAAATTCGCTCGCATATGGAGTCGAACCTAGGACCAAAGGTGCTACTGAGTGTCTTTAACAACTAGGTTACACCATAAAAAACCAAATAGGGGAAGACGAAAATGAAACTTATAAGTTGCCAACGTAAACCAACTTTGGTGCACATGATTTTTTCCCCCATTCTATACTACACAAGTTCCTTTTTAAATTGAACGCTGTGGCATGTGCTGCTTATTTATATGCTAATTTTTCTGTGGTACTCGTGCAAACAAATCTACTAAGAGCAAACCTCCATCAAGAGTACTTGCACCAAGGCTGCCCACACTGGCGTCTGGTATGCGACCCTCGAGTTCTGGATAGAGGAAAATTTGCTGCAGCGGCATACTCTATCACGTCCGCTACCGAAGCGGAAGGGGGCAGCTTCCGCCAAATCGAGAGGAATAGCGTTCCTCCGCCATCGTCACACGTGGTCTGGGCCCCGCGCAACATCGGCCTCCGCGCGCCATCCGAGCTCCGCCCGCCCGCCCGCGACGCTCCGCCCTCACACCCTCGCCCGCTGCCGGCGCGCGGAGGGAGCAGGGGCCATGGCCGGCGCGAGGGAAGGCCAAGAGCGGAGCGAGCGGTCGGCGCGCCGACGCAGCTCGTCCGCCACCGGACGTAGGAAGAAGCAGAGGAGAGGGAGAGAGCAGACAGGAGAGAAGGAATGGAGGAGAGAGAGGGTGGAGCTCGAGCGGCAGCTCGCGGCCGTCACCGCATGCCGGCGTGGCCCGTCTACCTCGTGCGCTCTCGGCTCGCCAACCGCCGCGCGTACGCCGCCGTCCCGCGCTCCGGCCGCTCGCGTGCACGCCGCCGCCGCCGTTCCGCCTCGCGTGCGCGCCGCCACTGCCGGGCCGCCTCGCCGTGGCCGGCCTCACGAGCGTGCCGCCGCCGCTACGCCGCGCCGCGCCGCACCGCCCGCGCGCGCCGATCGCCGCGCAGAGCAGCTCGCCGCGCATGAGCCCCGCTGGCGGGCACCGCTGTAGCGCCTGTTCTGGAGGCGGCGGCAGAGCTCAAGGGGCCGCGCCGCGCGCACCGCTCTACCCGCCCACCGCGAATCTCCGTCGCTCGCGGCCGGGGGGCTCGAGGGGTGGCGCTAGAGTGGTGGTCCGGCTGAGGACGGAGGAGCGAGGGGGGAAGAGGAGGTGGCGCCGCCAGATCCGGCCGATGGAGCGAGGGGGAAAGGGAGGAGGAGGGGCGGCCGCCGGAGGAGATGGCCGGGCTCGCCGCTGGAGGTGGCGCGGGTGCTCGAGGCTGGAGCGAGCCGCGGCCGGAGCAGGAGGCGCGCCGGAGGAGGCGCGGCTGGAGGGAGGAGGGCCATGCGCCATGGCCGGATGGAGCCTAGGAGGGGGGAGAGGGAGGGAGGCCGAAGAGAGAGAGAACGGGGAGGGCGTGTGCAGGGTAAAAAAAGAAAGGATCTGTCTATATCATGCTCGAGTATTTGTGGACTTCCTACACTCGAGTGATTACGAGCAACAAATCACACGAATATGATAGAACTGGAAATTCGAGTGAAACATAGACAAGTCTCACTCGGATGATACTAGGCATCAAATCACACAAATAAACAAATCCAACACAACCCAAGTCATTCACACTACTAATCTCACACAAAATAGGCTTAAACAGACTTAAAAAAGAAAATTCAGATTTTCAAAAAGCATTCTATAGATTCAGAATTTTCAAAAAGCATTCTATCAGATTAGTAGGTGTAGATGACAACAAATAGAATTGTAATTAAGAAAATTGAACATGAGTGATTCAAATGCAGAAAAAAAAAAGTGAAAACACAAATTTTAATATAAACAAATGTTTTCAAAATATTTCTATGGAATACAGACAACAAAAATTTGAGGGTGCCTTTAAACCCCACAAAAAATGCCAAATGGCAAATACAAAAAAAAAGCTAAAAAAAGAAAAAGAAATTACAACAAGAACTCAAATAAATGACAGTTCAAGGTACACTGGCGATTTAACATGTTTGCACTGTAACTCGAACTATTTGTTGACCTAAACCCTGCAGATGCAAATAGCAAATATTAGAAAATGTAAATATGAAAATATCTACTATATAGTATTTACACCTTGATTACACAAAAATGATAGTACAATTAGTACTAAAACTTTATAATGAACAGACTGTATTGTATATAGAATGCAACATAATTTTCAATCAGAAAACAAAGGCACCAATTCAATATGAAGCCATTGTAGAAAGGATACTCAATATGAAGCTGCATCTAGAATACAACCCTTCCTTAAAGTCAATATAAGAACTAGCACTGTTGCCCACAGGCACCAGTTCAATGCTCAGAACTGTGCCAGAGATGACACGGTCTTCTCCACCTACATGGACCTACAAAGCAATTTGGCCGGAAGCATAAGGGCATAGTACAAAGACACCACTTCTGCTATGATCAATAGCAATTCCGTAGAACTCCCAAAGTTCTAGTAAAATATAAATTAGTATAAATCACACGTACATATGAGAACTCATGATATTACATATGCATGATACATAATTTACAGTGACATTTCCACTGTAATTATGGTTATGCTACACTGTAAGTGTAGTAAACATATCATGTAAGTGTAGTAAATAACAGTGTTTTACAATAAAAAATGAGGCTAATCTAGTGATCTATCGTTAAAGTAAACTTAAAGCACGAGAAAGATGAAGAATTGAAAGGACTGTAAATAGTAAAAGGAAGAAAGACAAAAGGAGAGAACGCCCACCAGGACAAACCTCCTCTTCTCTACCACTTAGAAATGGCACAAATTACATATAGGATGCAAATTTCATAGGCAGTGGCAGTGGATAAAATAAAAGTGGAAGGTAGAAGGAGGACAAAGAATTGAAAAGTGTAATAAGCAAGTCATATTTCAAATTTATATAACACATTGCACATCACATTAGAGCTATTGATCCTATTAGAAGTAGTATAGGACCTTGTCACCTAACGTAGGCTGAATGTAACAAAGAGCAAAATAGCAACAAATTTACTACAATGTAACACTAAGCAACATGTAAATTGTATATATATTAATATTTCCAATGTATCCAACCGGGGGGAAATGGGAAAACAGATCAAGGAAGCAACATTTTAAAAAGCTGACACTAGTAGAAGTATAGTAATCATAAAACCATATGCAGGAATAGTCTGTAGTACTACTACAACTAAAAAACAGAACTAAACAACCTCAATACCTTCATCTTATCTATTCTATTCTAGTTATAATATCCAATCAGTCAGAAATGTCTTCCAAGAAACAAAGTCTAAAATAAGCAGGAAACAATATAGAATAAGTTTATATGGACACAATTCATATGGTTCTGTTTTAGTCAATATTCACAACTGATTACTATCTCTGATGAACGGAGATTTTATCTTAGGGAGGGGTGGGTTTAATAAAAACTCTTGTGTCCATCTTTCAAAAAAGAAGATTAAACTCCAGCCGGCAACCACTAGAAAATGCATGTTAGGGGGACTGTTGCTCACTGATGAGGAGAACACAACTTATTAGCCAAAAAGAACAGACTTTGTTGTGAAACTAAAGAAAAATCGATCTTAACCAGACAGATCAAGCAGATCTATAATAAAAAAAATCAGTTAGCTAGCTACTCTTTCGAAAACCTGAGAACAACATTCCCAACAAACTCCCAGAATCCTCTAGCATAGAGTTTTACACCCTACTATGCAGATAGCCAGTTACAAATCCAGCCACCTATAAGTTAAAATGCTTCTGTTGAGATTATTGCTATCTAATTCACTACCTCTGTTACAAATTATTTTTGGCATTAATTCGAGAGAAATCTAGACTACTAAACCCAATCGCAAAGCAGAGACACAAAAAATGAGCAGGTACAAGCTACAATACTGAATCCAACCAAACAACATATCAAACTAGACTAATCTCGTGAATTAATCGGTTAAAAGCTATGCAACCAAAGCGAATGCCACAACAGAGACAACTAGACCAATCTAATCAACAAAAAGCCTAGGTTAATACCACAGGAATTGAATAAAATACAGAACAGATCACAGGGTAATCGATCGAAATCAACCAAACGGAAATGCAAAAACATGAAATCCACAGGGGAATAAGAACAACAACGGAGGAAATCTTCAAATCGCCATACCTGCGCTCCTGGCTGAGAGCCGGGATGCCCCTGGTGGAGAACGTCCTCCTGAGTCCTGACGGAGAACGAGAGAAGAGAAAAGGGAATGGTCAAAGGGTCAAAGCAACGGGACATTAAAAGGTTCGGCTCCCAAAATGAAACAGCAGACACAAACACGTGGGGCCCACCACGTGCACAGCTCCAAACCAGACAAACCCACCGAACGGATCAAACGAACAAAAACAAGCCAACGCAAGTATCGGAGAAATCGAGTGCTGGACGCCGGAGAATCACTCAAGTAACGTTTAGCTTTCCCCAAAAGAAAAACTAATACTGACAAGTGGGTCTATTCCAGGTAGTTGGGACAGAGAGATATAGAGGATGGACGAGTAAAAAAAATTAGTTATAGAGTAAAAAATTTTGATGACCAAATAAAAATATTTTATATAAAAAATAAATTTAGAGGACCACGAGGACGAGCAGCCTAGGAACCTCCATCAACAGTATTGAGCGCTACAACGGCGCTACCCTGCAGCCCCGTACATGGGAGATCGACCGCGTGCCACCATCTCTCTTCATTAATTATTAATGAAGGTTCACGTCGACGGGGGTGCTTGGATGGAGGGCTACAATTCAATCCTATCACGTCCGTTTGAATGCTAATTAGAAATATTAAACGTAGCCTAATAATCAAACTAATTGCATAAGGCTAGGGCTAGTTCGCTAGATAAATATATTAAGTTAAATTAATCTATAATTAGCCTTATTTACCATAACATCACTTGGACTAATTAGAATTAATAGATTCATCTTGCGAATTAGTCTAAGAGTTATGTAATTTATTTTGTTATTAGTATATTTTAATATTTTTAATTAGCATTGAAACATCCTGAGGACCAAACTTTAGCGGTACGAAACTGCATTGCTGGCGGTATATAGCTGGGCAGTTCATATGTCTGTTGTAACATGACGGGCAGGTGAATTACCGAGGTGATCTTCCCGGGTGGGCAAATGCCACGCCTGTCGGCCTCGCCCCCCACCCCACCCCATTGTAACACGAACAAAAGCCGAACATGAAAAAGCATACGATCGATTACTTGGCCTGGAAAGATTCCAAGCACACAGTGGCAGGCAGGGAGCCATGTGCGCACACTGCAGCACAGTGCGCCGCGCACCACGCCACGGACACGGAGCTAAAGCTAGTGCCCTAGCTAGCCCGAGCGACCAGCTCGTTTATGGCCGGTCTCGCCTGCCTGCCTGATTGCTCGATGCCTAGCCTGCACAAGGATGCCCACCATCAGCCCATGAGGCCGAGAGGTGTGGCAGGAGCAGCGTGCGGCGCAGTGATCAGTGACTTCTCTTCCTGTGTTTAGTTCTTTCAAATTTTCTATCACATTAAAATCACATCGAAATATTAAATATAACAAATGACGCACGTATGTGAATAAACAAAACAACTTATTGCACAGTTTGGATGTACGTTGCGAGATAAATTTTTTGAGTCTAGTTAGCCCATAATAAAATAATATTTAACACATACAAATAAAAAGCGATACAATACTTTTTGAGCTTCACTTTTTGCAAAATTTTCACATCGAAACACTCTTGTACGCACGTCGTGCTAGTGCTGCTGTGGCGTGTAGCTGCAGCCGCTGCCTGACACTTGCCGTCGTCCTTGTCGTTGTCCACCGAATCCTGAAAGGCCCAAGTGCTTCAATTTCAATCACTCCCCGCCAGACCTTCCAGCCACACGGGAGTCCTCCATGGCAAGACACAAGAGTTCTTCAAAAAAGGCATATATATTCTATATGACCATCGTTAGCACCCTCTCCCCTACGCATACGATTTTGAATGGTGTCGGGACCTTAGGATCGCCGCTGCTTGGAACAAAAAGAATGAAAAACATGGAGTGAGTGATCACATTGCAGCAAAAAGAAATAGAAATAAATATACGAAAAACTTACATATCACGGGTGCTTGCCGACGCGGAGGCCGTTGGCCGCGCCATCGACCTCCAAGACGTGCTCCCTGTGCTGGGCTGCCATGGCCAACGCGGAGGCCGGTGCCCGCATCCATGGAGTCCAGCGGCGCCGCATCCAAAGAGTCCGCCGGCGACGCATCCATGGAGTCCGCCATCATCTCCTCCGAGGCGAGCGGGTGCGGCGCTGATGGGAATCGAGATGAGCGGGAGTGGTGCGGAGTAACTGCGCGGTGCGGCCGGCGATCTAAGGCGATCTAAGGCATTCTCCAACGGCACCCCGTATCCCTCCCCCCACCCTACGTAGGGGGGGCTTTGGGGGAGCGAGCCCTCCAACGGCTCCCTCCACAGCTCCCCCTATATACAGGGGGAGTTGAAACTCCCCCTATATATAGGGTGAGTTTCAACTCCCCCTATATCTCTAATCACACCGTTTCTTCGCGATATTAATCTCGTTTGAGCCCCGTAACACGATGATAATGTGTATTATGACAGTACAAATATTGTATGATTTTTTTTAAATTCAAAAACGTTAAATAAATAGTTAGTTAATGAGTGATAGTATATAGGGGGAATAGATATGAGGGGAATGGTTGGAGAGAAGGAGTTATAGGGGGAGGAATCTTTTGGAGGGAGATAGTAAAATATAGTAAATAGTACGTTTGGGGGGAGTTGGATGGGGAGAATGGTTGGAGAAAGCCTAAGAGCCAAGGGCAATCGCGGCCACATTCCAGGCTTGTGCTCCACAAAGACGTTTTCAACGCAAACCACAGGAGGGGCTAGAACGAAGTTTATTTACTATACGGAGCTAGTTTGAAAGAAAAAAAAAGATTGTGGCCCTTACACAATTATAATCTGGGTTTTGACCTACATCAAATAATATGGACAGGAAATCGCGCGGGCGTGAGGGGTGGGGGTAACAGTGGGAAGAGGAAATAATCGAAGGCGATGAGATGGGTGCGGTGACAACTGACAACAAGATGAGGTTACCCGCAAAAGAAAAAAAAGAAGTAAGATGAGCTTGGAGAGGGGATGACACCGGCCAATAAAAAGGCCACAGTGCCACACCCTCTCCCTGCACTGCTGTGTCTCCATCTCCTTACTCGTGACTCGTGAGCCACAACCTCAACTTGCCTCCACTGCACTGCTGCATATGTTCCCTCTGCCTTATTCCCTCCAACACTGCTGAGTGCCCAACTCTGTTAGTCTGACGTTCTGATCTGCTGGGACTGGATTGCTCCAACCACCGCACCACCTGTGAGTGACTGCTTGTTTAGATTCTGGTAATATAATGCCTACTTGTTTGGATTGGACGACATCTAGTTTATTTATAATGGACTTGATGAACATTCACTGCATCCACTCAAATGTGTGCCTGAAAGATATAATAACAGGACACTTTTCCATGAGACATCATATCTCAGCGTGAATGTTGTTGAACTAGCTAGCATAGATCGAGTTCTAGTTTCTGCGGCAAATTTTAACTCAAGGCATCGTGTGTTGTAGCTAAAGTATTTGCATGCTAACGTAGAAGTCCTTATCATTAGCACAACCTTACTAAACGCTTCAGGATCATTAATTGATGGGATTATGAAGAAACAGCCTGCCCATGGTTTAGTCCTGCCGATATGAATACATGTTTATGATGAGTTCATGTCTACATCACTAGGAGCTACTAGCCTACTGCTAGTGCTTGATGATACCGTCATGGTATAGTGGAGTACTTGTACCTACGGTAGTGAAATACCAGCATATCTACCCCGTCTTTTAGGTATATTGTACTTACAAATTCATTCCTCTGTTATTTCTCGTTTCCTTTGCATTTTTCTACCAGTGTATTTCTTGCATGCATCTAAGATTGAGGCAAACAGAAGTTTCCTTTTTTCCCCAAGGTCTCTACACATGATTTGTTTTCAAAATTGCATATTTAATTTTTAAGATATATTTTCTTTCTATTAGAGAATAATAGTAATTTTTAGTGTGATGTCAACAAGCTTGGTGTAAGCAATGCAAGACAATATAATTGTGTACGTCGGAGGAAAAAGTTTGAGCTCTAAATTACAATTGCAGTAAACAAGATATAGACGGAAACAAATAGAACTTTGTCCGGACACAATTACATGGCCACTAACTACAAAATTAACGAACACCTGGACTTGTTCAATCAGTTACCTCTGGTAGAAGAAAGCTTGAATTTTGGCAACTATGTTAGGACAACCAAGGAAAAAAAGGAACACAGGGGCATCTCATAGGTTTTTATCCTACTCAAAGGAGTTACTGCAAGTTAGGTGCCGTTGGTCGCGTGGGTCTCATCCCATCACCAAAGCTAGAGTGACCTTTGAGCGAAAAAAATCAAGAAACCCCAAAAGCATGTAGTCTTATACACAAATTAATATAGTAGTACATTTTGAAGTTAGGGGAAAAAGAGTACTGCAGTCTTAAGCATACTGGTTTTAGTAGTGCACCCACACGTTGCCACTCAACTCCCTTAACCATTAGCTTTATTTTGGTCTAGTTCTGGAATAGTCTTCATCTTCACCCCACTGATCTGGTTTTTGTTGAGATTAGCATTTAATTTGCGCATGTGCTATATTACTCCACCATGCTGTTGATGCTTACCTGTCACCATGACTCTGCAACAGCTAAACAAATTGCACTACTACTATAGGTACCGAGGTCCGGCCACTGAAACGCTCGGGTGTGCACATGTCCCACAATGCATATTGTCTGCCTCTATTGATCTATTCTAACACGGACAAAAAGCAAACACATTCAAAATCAACCCTAGATCAATTGCTTGTTTTATAGGCATGTGCTGATTCAAAACATGTAAGATACATGGTATGGCGATGATTCGCGCTACCAAATACAACGAAATTCAAAACATGTAAGTGTTGGGCTTCCACTGTTGGCCACTGTAACATTTAGCTTCGAATTTTGACAATATACACATCAGTCACTTTTGTTCAATGGCATTTTGGCATATTTATTCCGATTCATGCTCTAGCAAATTACCTACGTCCTTTCCTATGCAAATAATCAGCCACCCGCCCATCCCCAAATGATAACATAATAAACTACTTTCCTTCCCTTCCCTTATTTCCTAACATAAATGATAAGACCTCATGAGGAAATCATAAATGATCAAAGTTAAAAGCACAAGTAGTGAAAAATATAAATAACCAGACCTCAGACAAGATAAACACAACACCCAATAGATAGATTGTGATTTTAACTAGACATCACTACCAGATGCGCCACATTTGCCGTGTACCAAAGGCACATGGCAAAGGCCGTATTACACACGGCAAACCCCACACGGCATAGATCGGCCGGCAAAGACAAGTTTGCCGTGGGTCAATGTTCGGGCACTCGGCAAAGAGTGTTTGCCGTGTGTCAACTAACACTCGGCAAATAATTTTAGGAATAAATAAAAAAACCAGCCACCACCACGTCCGCCGCCACCTCCGCCCTGCAGCAGCCCCAGCCGCACCCCCGTTGCGCCGCCTGCAGGCCGTCAAGGGAAGGCTGGAGCCGCACCGTTGCCGTTGCTGTCGGGAAGAGGCGGTGCCGCGCCGCCGCAGGCCAAGGAGGGGCGGGGACACCACCTCAGGTCGGGGCCAGGGGGGCGCACTACAAGGAGGGCGAGACGGTGGCGGCGCACATGGCCATCCACGTGCGGGAGCGGCGGCGGCCATCCACATCGCAGATCTGGGGAGGGAGCGATGGCGGCGGCCATCCACGTCGTAGATCTGGGGAGGGGAGGGGCCGCGCCATCGCCAATGAGGGAAAGGCGGGGCTGGGCAGCTACCGGATGAGGATGGCGCATCGGGGCTGGTGCTCGAGGCTGCGCCTCCGGCGGCGCCGTCCGTCCGCTCCCCGCTAGGGCCGGTCGCCGCTCGAGGCCCCACCGGGTGGCCTCCGCCGTCCGGCGCTCGAAGATGCACCACCGCCAGCGCCGGCCATTCACGGCCGGCGGCGGTGGAGTGCAGGGCGGATGGCGCGCGACAGAGCGCAGAGATGCGGCGGGGCCCCCGAGCCCGACCCCGATGCCCGCTCCGAAGGGCGGGGACGGCGGCTGAACCCCTGGGCGGCGGCGGCCACTGCGCTGGTGCGGGTGCGCCCACCAGGCCCGTGCTCTACGCCTGCGCCACCACCACGGTCGGAGAGAGAGACAGAGAGAGAGGCAAAGGCAGGGAGAGTGGGGGAGTGAGGGGGCTTATCTGATGGGGGGAGAGAGGATCCGGGGTGCGTATCGATGATGTGGCAACTGTTGTTTGCCGAGTGCCAAGAAGAAAGCACTCCGCAAATCTGAGTGCCAGACAGATAGCACTCGGCAAACTATTTTTTTATTTTTTTGTTCTCTTCTTCTTTTTCTGTTCTTCTAAATATATTACGATGCACTTTGAAAATACTATGTCAAATTTACTCAACAATATGTATTTAATTTGCTACTTTTATTATTTTATTATTTATGCAGTTATAGCTTAAATTAAATTATTCTATAATTGCATTTTAAACATTAAAATTATGAAAACAGTATAAAAAATTACCAAAATTTCACATGAAATAACCTATATTCTCTATTGTCTATACAAAAGGTTTTATAGTCAAACCACAATTTAACCATCACGGTTGTCTCAAAATCTAATTGAATCATTCTTAACGCTACTGGTCTTTCTTTGAGATGCTTCGATTTGTAAACATCGTATGTGACAAAATGTGCGAAACTTTCTCAATTTTTTACCATAGCTTCCACGTATGATATCATGAGATTTTTTCAGATTTTATAATTTTCAGACTTTATTTGTTTTTTCTAGAATTTTAAAATCACTAGAGCACACACTCGTGGTCATGTTTTCTGAATAAGATGTTCAAAATTTCATTTCATTTCATGAATAAGGCCTAAAAATAGGTTAAATAACATGAATATTATTTTTCTACTCATTTTATTCTATTACTTGAATCACTTGCAGTTCAAATTTGACTTAATTGAAAAAATTGCTTGAAATAAAATTAATTAGTTAATTATAGAAAATAAAAACAAAAATATACTAAATTTTTACATAAAGTACCATATGTCATATGTGAAGAGTAAAAAAAGTTTTGAGGTGATTGGAGGAATTTTTTTATTATTTTGCCGTGTGCAAAAAAAAACACACGACAATTTTAATACTTTGCCGTGTGCTAAAAAAAAGTACACAGCAAACACATGGCTTTGCCGTGTGCCAAAGTAAAGCAGCTTTGCCATGTGCCACTAGTTTGCCGTGTGTTTATTTGTTGACACTCGGCAAAGTTGTTTTTTGCCGTGTGCCCGAGAAATTGCACACGGCAAACTCGTTGGCACACGGCAAATGTAGAGTTTCCCGTAGTGCATTTTAAAGAAGTTTCAGCATAGGGTGTAAATTGAGAGCACATATATATATTTATTTGGATAAGTCCTCCAGAAGAGATAGGAAGATTTTTGTCTCTCAAAGTCTAGCAAAAGTACGGAAAATAAAAGAGCCAGGCCATTACACCATTGTAAAGTTGTTTTTGATCCACGTAACCGACGGGCCTGTTTGGATACAGTCATTTTCCATGTGATGGATTGAATGGGAAGTGGAGAATTAAGGGGAAAAGTAGTTCGTTCCCTTTCAATCCCCTCTAATGCACAAGGAAAATGGTTTATTCAAATTAGACCTAAATGAAGATGGCAAACCGGGGGCGAGGTGAGGGATCGAGAGCAAACCTCCATCAAGAGTATTCAGCGCTGCTATTTCAATATGATTTGCAACAAGGCTTATTACATCATGTTAGATATAGTATTTGAGCATCTTGAAATTCTAGTTGTGACGCAAATGGACTACAACAAGCGTCTGATTCGTGCCAGGATAGGGGTTGGCAAAAAAATAAACCCGAGTCCAGTCTCCTATATCAATTTTGGGACAAAACAAAAAACTCATCTACAAAGCGCTATTTTTTTTTAAAACTAACCCTAACCCTGTCCTCCACTATTTATTTATCATCTTACCCTTTCTCTATCAAGTATGTGCTTCTTTCCATAGCAGACCACTCTTCATTCCACCATAAAAACCAGCAGTAGCAGGACGCATCTCCTTCCTCACACCAATGCCATCGCCAGCACCAGCACCAGCACCAGCACCAGCACCACTGCACCGGTTCTCCAATCCGATCAGCCCCAGCTCCAGTGTTTCCCCACATGCCAACTCCTAATCCCTGTGCAGCTCTGCTGCATCTCCTCCCGCTGCTCTTATCTCCACCAAACAATTAGCAGTAGCTGGCCTGGACCATCCCCACACTTAGACCTTCATGCACCGGAAGCAAACAAGTAGCACATCCCTTCTCTCCTGCCCACGCCAAGCACCAGAACATCCATCCAATCCAGCTCATCTTCCTCTTTTGATTCGGTCCAAGTGAAGCAGAAAAGCCTGCTCCTCCTCACAAATTGGCAAACTGCAGATGCAACACCACACCACGCCATAAATCAGCTCCATCTACATCTCACTCCGATTCCCTCTCCAATCACTCGCTTGCTTTCCTTGCTGCGAAAGTAGATGCTCTATGAAATGTAGATACCTTTATACGTATGAGATAACAAGTAGTGCAACAGTAAAGCTGCTTCCATGCAAATGATTGATTGCCGCTCTATATATGCTACTCTTCAAGTCTCTTTTTATTTGTATGCTTTGACATGGACAACTGGTATATGTATATATATATATTCTGAATTTGTTTTGGGTTGAGCAGATAAATCTCTAGTGATATAGAGTATTGCTTAATTAAGAGCAAACTGATTTTTTTTGACACAGTGTCTCTGCGAAATGAAGTCCCATGCCATAGTTGCTCTTGCCAGCCTCCTTTGCATCTCCAAACTTTACGGGGACGCTGCCAATATCAGTGATGGAACAGATGATGGCACGGAGCGATGGGGATACGTAGAAGTCCGGCAAAGTAATCATTTATTCACAAATCACCACCTCTTACATTATAACTCACTACTTTTCTATCATTTCTACATACTCACTACTTTCATTTGTGCTTGCTATTTTGAAGAGGCGTACCTATTTTGGTATTACTATAAAAGCCCTCATCAGGTGTCATCGCCAGAGAAGCCATGGCCGACCATCCTTTGGCTGCAGGGTGGTCCGGTACAAATAATCTTTCCTTCTCTCCCTCTCACACTGCACATATTAAATTTAGCTAAGTTTCATGTTTTGGTTTTCACTTACTGGTTGAGGATAAACTACATGTCTAATTGTCATCTTGTTCTTCTGGACCTATCAGGGAGGTTCAGGTGTTGGAGGTGGTAACTTCCTAGAGATAGGGCCTCTTGACGTCAACCTTCAGACACGCAACTTGACATGGCTACAGAAGGCTGACCTCATCTTCGTGGTCTGTCAGGGAGACTTATTTTTTAATCTTCTAGTTCCTTCTTCCTTCATGAGCACAGCTGATGTGTTATCATGGTGGTGGCAGGACAACCCAGTTGGCGTTGGGTACAGCTATGTTGAGGACCCAAGCGCGCTGACCAAGACAGATCTGCAGGTGGCCACTGACCTCACGAAACTTCTCAAGGCACTCTCTAAGGAGATACCGACCCTGCAGAGTAGCCCATTGTTCCTTGTCGGCGAGTCCTAACTCCTACGGGGGCAAGTTCGCTGCTCTAACTGGCGTCCTTGTGGCAAGGGCTATCCGCGCCAGCACCCTCAAACTCACTCTCGGAGGTAACTAATCCCTATTACCCACTACTCAAGTGATCTCAAGTTCTGAACCAGTCTCAAAATTGAATTAAAAGTAGTAGCTGCATTGCAAGTTGCAACTCGACTAATGCTTAATAACTTTTGGTTCCTGGCCACCGTACAGGTATTGTGCTCGGCAATAGCTGGATTTCGCCTGATGATTTTGCGGTAAGAAATTCATTTATTGAAAAATCTTTGATGGACCACTTGCAATTCAATGTTTTTTTTTTCCAACGGGTTGTTTGGTCATCGATGCATGCAGCTCTCATACCCGTGGCTTCTTCAGGCCATGTCCAGGCTAGACGACAATGCAGTCCCCAAGACTATCATGTAAGCTAGCGCTGGTAGTCTGCTTCATAAACAAGTGAACTTTACATTCAATTTTAATCTGGCGTTGTCACAGGATGGCAGTGGAATTAAAGAAGCAAGTAGCAGCGGGGCAATTTGCAGCTGCGCTAAAGACCTTGACTGATCAGCTTGATTTGATTAACAACAGTAGTGGCAGAGTGGTAAGTATTTAACACTGAATTCTCAGCAGTGGTTAATTACTTCTAGGACATGCATTTCAGTAATAATATAACATGTATTGTAGGTTGAATTTCATTGGATTATTAACTCGGAACATTTTTATATCTTCCATTTGTTTATTTTCCCTCCTATCATTGTCAGCAAGTTGAACTCAGTAGATGCAAACTGCACCAGAATGTTTGTGAATTGCACAAGGGGCTTGGGGTGAGCTTGGGTTCACACGGGCGCAGGGGAGAGATTTTGTGTTTTAGACTTCAGCATGGTGTTGATTAATGTGTCAGCTTATATTTAAGTTGATTATTAGAATATCTTATTAGATACTTATTTTTTTTCAAAGCATCCACATGAATTCTCAAGAAACGGTTGAAAAAGACAGAATTTGATATAGAAAACCAAACATACCACAATTGATTTGTCGACTCAATTGATGTTCTAAAGCTTATACTCTAACATGTTTAAACAAAATTAATCATCACTTCCACATGAAAAACAACGTAAAGTAACCTCCTAAATTTGAACCTCTGTTTATACCTCCACCATTATGAAAATAGTTTAAGTAAACCCCTAAATTTGCATATAGATTACAAAAGGGGGGTCCTTTTGTCCCGGGTCTGTCAACCGGGACAAAAGGTAGTGTCCCGGTTGGTAACACCAACCGGGACAAAAGGGCGCTGGCAGCACCTTTTGTCCCGGTTGGTGTTACCAACCGGGACAAATGGTCCTTTTTTTTCCTGTTTTTCTTTTCTCAATTCTTTTTCTATTTCAATTATACTTTTACATTTCAATTAAACTTATGTATTGGAATTCAGTATGTATGATCTCCACTAATATATATATATAGTTACTTATATAATATTTGTCCTAGATAGTTTTCATATATAATTTAATTCACTTATATATATACACACACATATCTATACATGTGAATTCCTTTACATATGAAAATGTCTAGGACCAATATTATATATATATATACACACATATATATATTATTGGAGTGCTTATATATATAATACATACATACTCAAAATAGAAATTTAATACATACACACACATATATATTTATATAGGTATATTCATTCTTAATTACATATATACGCGTATATTATCATATTTGCTGCGATTGTCAATATTAGATAGTCCATCATAGTAGAATTCGCCTTTTGGATCGAGGACTTGCTCAACAATAAATCCGGACAATTGTTCTTGAATCACCATAATCTATTCCTCCGGTATGAGTTTATCGCGCATCTCCTCGACCTATGAAAAAAGGGGATAATTAATTTTGACTAATTAAAATACAAGTTCAAATATTAACAAGTTTTTTACTTACTTCCTCCCAATCTGTCCAGGCCCTTGGAGGACCTACCAGACCATGGATGTTCTCGCATACATAGTATGCGCATAAATTAGTGCCTTGTTTCTGCCTCATACACTTTAAGAGAGAAGAAATTACAAGATATTTACATGAATATATAATAAAACTAATGAATCGTGCAACGAATCATCCAAGTGCGTACCGCAAAATCTGTCTTGATCTTCAATTCCTTGTCAAATTTGCCTGAATGATTTTTAGCGAATTGTTTCCAAATCCTGTGCATGATTAGAACAATTATAGTCAAGTAACAAAGTGATTCAAATTATCGGTCATCGACGGAGTAGTGGTAGAATTACTTTTTCATCATGTTAAGAAGATTTTCGTATTGTTCTAGATTTCTCCTCAATGAGTCCATAACCACGAGTAGGCTCTTCTCGGGAATTATGACAATTAGGACCCAGTGTTCACTGCAAGATTATACGGAGGAAGTTCTTGGTAGTTAAGGTTTAAACAATTCAATTACAGAATAGAAAGAGTTAGACGGAAAGAATCACTCACGCAAAGTTGTAAGGAAACAATATCATTTGCTTGTTGTGATGAACGCTTATGTACTTGAACAGGTTTTGGAATAGCTCATCGGAAGTGTCGCATAGAATCCTCCAATTATAAGTAATTGGGTCGATGAAGCCGAGGTGAGAGTATCCCTTTCTCCTGCAAGTTTGTATCTCCATTCTACATGATACCGAATAAATCAAGGGATCCGTACGTTGAGATCATGCAAAACAATACGTAAGGAGAGTAAAATACTTACAGAACACACAAGCCGACCATAGAGATGTCGAGGTCCTCCTGATGGAATAGTTAGTAAATTTCTTCCCAGATTATCCATATAATGGTCTCCCCCCGTAAGAAATCGTCATCTTTAATCTTTGCGCGCTACATGAAGATGCAATCGGCCATCGCACGCATGTAGTGCTGGTGCAGCTTATACATTTGCGTTGGAAGCACGGACACTACTTCGGGGGGGGGGGGGGGTACAAGAGATTCGCCCAGCTCATACGTCCATTTGACGACCACATCGGCCTTTGGAATATCTTCTGCCCCTGCAATCTGAGCCGCCGTCAGGTTTGATTCTTTCAAAAATGTAACAAAGTCTTGTTGTTGCGTCGTCTGTCCCACTACGAGAGGCTCTATTGATTGTTTCTTTTGGGCTCCGAGCTGTGGAACGTCGGACGATGACGACTTTGATTGTCTCTTCTTTTTCTCAGTAGTTTTGATAATTGGGCGTTCGTAGTCTGAAGGGGGATCTCTCGGAATGAATTTTCTCTTATTTACTTCGCACATTCCTTTAAAAAAATTCAAATCTACCGGATTTATCACTTTCTTAGGTTCCGGCTTCGGCTTGAAGTGCTCTTTAACTCTTTCTTGAGTTATCTGATCGCATTCTTCAAGGCTCATGTCCCAAGGTTTATAGGAGCCTCCTTGATTTTCTTCTCCTTTTCTTTCTTCTTTGGAGGCTCATTAGCTGGTGTAGCAACCTTCTTTGCCGGCGGCTGTTTCTGCTTCTTTGCCGGCGGCAGAAGGGGTGACCATGTAGGCGACGGTGACGCTTGAGTGTTCATCGGCGCATGAGTTGATGGTGATGGAGAATGTGCCGGTGAACCTTGCCGAGACAGTGCTGCTCTTGGGGAGTTTTGTGGAGATGCCGGCCTTGGAGAGGCATGCTGAGATGCTGGTCTTGGTGTTCGATCATCTGACTTTAGGACAATGTAGCGCTTATCCCATAGGATGTAGCCATGAATGACTTCTGCTAGTGTCCTCTCCCCATCGTCTCCAGGAATATCAAGCTCGAGCGTCTCCCAACCATGGCACACCCGCTCCACGCCAACTCTTGTGTATCCTGGCAGAATTTGCTGCCCGTGGTCCACGTCACCTGGTTGGGTTGGCATGGCGGTACCGTACGCAACAGTGAACATTAAGTTCTTAATGGCAGTCTGCAGGTCATAAGGTGTCCACTGGGTGATCTCATCCACTGGAAATCGCTGCAGGGCCATCGCTTCAACTGCGGCCTGGATCCCCGTTGGCTCGACGACGGTGACGTCTGTGGAAGCACAACTGCTTTTCCACTGAGACAGATGATCGGCTGCGACATTAGGCTCTGGAGGCACCGTTTGCGCTTGCTGTTGCTGGCTCATTGCTATGGCCACTTGGCGTGGAACCTCTTCCTCTAGTCTTTGATCGTGTGACATGAGCCGTTCCTCTAGCATTCACAAGTGCTCCCACTCAACATTCTTTCTTCTTTGCCGGCTTCTATATGATTCAATGTAATCCCTGAACCCATACTTCCACGGAACCACGCCTTTGCCTCTTGTGTGGCCCGGATGCTCTGGATTCCCAAGGGCGTAAGTCAGCTCGTCCCTCTCTCTATCCGGCTGGAATGTTCCCTCGGCCGCTGCTTGTATGGCCTCCTGTAGTCTCTGGGCTGCTCGCTGGATGTTTGGCCCATAGATGCAGTCCCCAGTCAATGGGTCCAAGCTTCCCCTGTGACCATAAAACTAGGTCCTTGACCTTTCAGGCCAGTTCATGGTCATAGGTTGGATGCCTCTGTCAAGCAGATCCTGCTCCATCTTCTCCCATTTGGGTATTGCAAACTTGTAGCCTCCTTGGCCTAGAGTGTGATGGTACACTTTCTTCGAGGCGTTGTCTTTGGCCTTCTGCACCTTCTGAAGCCCAAGCTCTCCTTTTGAAGCCCAAGCTCTGAAGACTTGTATTCCACAAATGCATCCTAGTGACCCCTGAGCTTTTCGAGCTCGCCGGTAAATACGGGTGTGGTCCCGGTCTTGATATATTTCTTCGTCAAAATTTTGTTGAATGATTGCAGCTGTTCGGCCATCTTACTCAGGGTCCAGCGCTTGCATATCTCTTCGGATTCAGCTAGAACCATAAAGTTTTTCTTAAGCTCCCGCCAGCACCATTCTTTTTCTCTTTTGGGTACCGCATCCCGTTCCTCGCTTGGATTGGAAGCTTTCCAGAGCCTGAAGCTGATCGGGATGTGGTCCCTGACAATACATCCGGATTATC
Source organism: Panicum virgatum (assembly GCF_016808335.1). Lineage (NCBI taxonomy): Eukaryota > Viridiplantae > Streptophyta > Magnoliopsida > Poales > Poaceae > Panicum > Panicum virgatum. The sequence goes on along the minus strand of NC_053148.1, from coordinate 30,320,647 downwards.
TTATGAATTTTTTGGCGGCAGCTTCTGGAGCGATCGGTTCGCCATTTGGACCAACTTCCGTTATAATGAACCGCCCTTCCAGTTTTTTTGTTGGGCCTCGCTTCGTCTTTTTCTGCTACGACGATGATCTAGACGGCTGTAAAAAAACATTCATAGTATTCATATAGATTCAGATGAAAATGTGATTGTCACTACAAATAAGTATAGTTGTGATATGTACATTAGCACTTTGTTCAGCAGCAGCGTCATCCTGAATAGATGGTGGCTCAATTCCATCACCGGATATATTCAAATATATGTCGGTATTACTGCCATCATCAGCTTGTTCAGGGACATCTCCTTGACCTTTGGCAATCATATTCAACAGGAACTGTTCATCTTCAGCGTCTGTGTGTCGCAGGTCCATCGTAACTAAAATATGAATACAAATAAAACCCTTAAAAAATTCTCTAAGTAATTCACATCAATATTGACTAAGTAATTCTCCAAGTATGTCACTAAGTAATTCAATGAAATATTCACTTATTAATTCACACAGTATTTCACTAAGTAATTCACTAAGTCATTCTCCAAGTAATTTACTAAGTCATTCTCCAAGTAATTCACTAAGTCATTCTCTAAGTATTTCACAAAGTCAAAATGCAATTTTCTACAATATTTTGTAGTTGCTAAGTAATATACATGAAATATTCAAGAAATATTATAAACTTTTGACATATTTGCGCAGTATGAAATTGTATTTAAAGGTGATAGGAATGTTCATGTTATACTTGCCTTCCTGAAACTGCTCCTGCTGCTCGAAGTGCCCCGCAGAAGGTGGCTCCAGGTACTCCTCTGAAGGATCAACGTCTACTCACGATCGCAATGCCAAAACAAGGTCCAGCACATACACATACATGCAAACAAAGACAAATGCTAAGAAACAATACAAAAATACATAAAAATAGCAAACAAAACTGAGCTAGAACTATTCTGCGTGTTACAACGATTGCGTGGACATAAAGAACACCTAAAACGGAGCTAGAACGCGAAATCTAGGGCTAAAACAAGGTCCAGGGACTAAACTGCGAGAAAACTAGAACTACAGGGGTTTCTGCGCAAAAACCAGGGTCTAAAACATAATTAAAGGTTAGATCTAGGGTCTAACGTGCAAAAAGACAGGGACTGGATGGCGGGTTCAAAAACTGGAAAGCTCAGGGGCCTAAACGCTAAAAACAGGGCTGATCTGGAATTATTTTTGAACTGCAGTGGATCGCGGGTTAATTCCCGAAAAGTCCAGGGGCTCTTTAACAAAAAGGGCAGGCTGAAGCGGTATCTAAGGATGAGGGCCGTCGGATCTGGATCTAGGGGTTCGGGTTTGATCCGATCTCGATCTAATCTGGTGCATTGGTTGCGGATCGGGCGGCCGGGACCTAACTGGCGTGGGACGCGGCGGTGCTGCGTTCCCGGAACTCAAGTTCCGTGGCGGCGCTCGGCTCAGGCTCGCCAGAGCTCAACGTTCTCGGTGCTCCGGGGGTCGATTCAACCTACGCTTGGGTTGGTGCTCACCGAGGATTCGGGTCGGCCGGAGATGCAGCGCAGCGGCGTGCAGTAGGGTCGACGGCGATGGCGAGCGGCGGCGAACGGGCGAAGCTCGTGGAGGAGGCGCTGCAGGGGTCCTCCGGGCTCCTAGATCCCGTGATTCAGCTCGTGAGAGACCTACGAAGGTGCAGCGGGCCGGGGGTCAGGGCGGCATGGAGTCCACCGGCGGCGAGGAATCGTGGCGGCGGACGGAAATACCTGCGGTGGCGTTCGGCACAAACTCCGGCCACTGCAGGGGCTGTGGTCGAGGTTGGGCGGCTCCGCGAGGTTTCGGGGCTCACGGCGGAGGAGAAGCAGTGGATCGGAGATGGCGGATGCGGCGGCGGAGAAGCAGGTAGCGGATCGGAGATGACGGAGAAGTGTTGGGAGAAGAGGAACAAGGCGCACACATATATAGGATGGGGGCCTTTTGTCCCGGGTGAAGCCACCACCCGGGACAAAATGGCCTTTTGTCCCGGGTCGTGGCTCCACCCGGGACAAATGGTGTCTTTTGGCGGGCCAGGAAAATTCCTAGCCCGCAGCTCACCTTTAGTCCCGGGTGGATCTACCACCCGGGACAAAAGGGGCCCGTTTTCCCTCGTTCCCTCCAAATCTTATGTTTGTTTTTGTTTCTTATACTTCTCTTTTTAAAATAGGCTTTCATTTGTTAATTCAGTTAATAAATTTTGATTCCAAAAATTATGAAACAAAATTTATTATCTCTATATAAACTTGATACACGCAACAAAAATAATTAATTTTCATTCAAGTGATTGGGTCAACGAAATATCTAACTTTTTTGAAATCATATTTGTTATTTTGACCATGCAAAAATATATTAGGTGAACAAATTTTTTCAAACTGTTGCTTTTCGATAGAAAGTGGATTCTATCACGATATTAACATTTAAAAAGTGAATTTTACATAAAATTAAGCAATTTCATGATATTAATGAGTAGTGTGTGAGTTTGAGAGATAGTGTGTGTGTTATAGTGAGATTGTGTGTGTTAGTGAGAGGGTATAGTGTGTTAATGTGAATGTAATTTCATGAAATAAATAAAATTAGTTGAGTAATCCATTATTGAATAAAAATTATAATTGAATCTGGTAATTATGTGAAAAATATAAAAAAATGATATATATAACACATAAAGTATAATTGTACAGTACATATATAATAAAAGTATTCGAATTGCGATTACATTTTTATACAATAATATAAAATGATTCAAGTACATGAAGGATTAGCAGTAACAGACTTTCTCTTCACAAATGTCCCTTGATTATGATCACGGCGCAAGTATGGAGCATCATTATTGGCTAGCAGGATGCATGGATCAGCATTTACTTCGAAAGGTGGAATGTCAACAAAATTATTATATTCTTCTGACAAGTCTGTCTTGTTCTCCACTCCAACGATGTTTCTCTTTCCTGATAGAACTATGTGTCGCTTAGGCTCATCCTTTTGCTTGTTTATCCCCTTCTTTGGCTTGCTGGACATGTCCTTAATATAGAAAACCTGAGCGACATCCTGGGCTAGGACAAATGGCTCGTCTCAGTACCCAAGATTGTTGAGATCAACTATTGTCATCCCATACTCATCTTTTGTTACCCCTCCTCCAGATAGCTTAACCCATTGGCAACGAAATAGAGACACCTTGAAATTGGGACCGTAATCCAGTTCCCATATCTCTTCAATGTAGCTGTAATATGTGTCATTTTTTCCATTATTGTCCGTGGCATCCATACGAACACCGCTGTTTTGGTTGGTACTCTTTTTATCTTGGGCTATCGTATAAAATGTGTTTCCATTTATCTCGTACCCTTGGTATGTTAAGATATTCCAAGATGGTCCCATAGCCAATAAGGACAGTTGTTTACTTATATCCATGTTATGCTATAGATGCTTCCGCAACCAGCTACAGAAAGTGTTCATGTGCTCACGTGTAATCCATGCCTCAGACTTTTCTGGGAAATTGGAGAGCAGAATTTTCTTATGTTCCTCGATATATGGGTCAACCAAGGATGATTGTTGAAGAACCGTATAATGTGCTTTCTTGAATGAGAAATCATCTGTGCAGACATAAGATTTCTTTCCTAATGTACCCTTTACAGTTAGTCTCCCCTCATATCGCGATTCAGGGACTCCAATCGGTTTAAGGTCATCAATAAAGTCAACACAAAAGTCAATGACCTCCTCAGTTCCGTAGGCACTAGCGATGCTTCCTTCTGGACGAGCTCGATTACGAACACATTTCTTGAGTACCCCCATGAACCTTTCGAATGGGAACATGTTGTGCAGAAATACTGGTCCGAGGATATCAATCTCTTTCACAAGGTACACTAGAAGATGTGTCATGATGTTAAAGAAAGATGGTGGAAATATCAGCTCAAAGCCAACAAGACATTGCACCACATCATTTTGCAGCTTTATCAAATTCTCCGAGTCAATTATCTTCTGAGATACTGCGTTGAGGAAGGCACATAGCTTCACGATGGTTAACCGGACATTATCAGGCAGAATCCCCCCGTAGCACAACCGGAAGAAGTTCGGTCATAAGCACATGGCAGTCATGGGACATGAGATTTGTAAATTTCTTCTCTGCCAACTTTAAGATTCCTTTTATATTGGATGAGTATCCAGATGGAACCTTTATACTGCTCAAGCAGTCAAACATGGTTTCTTTCTCTTCCTTGCTAAGAGTATAGCTGGCAGGACTTAAGTATTGTCGTCCATTATCTCGCTGTTGTGGATGTAAGGCATCTCGTTCTTCCATACGTTGCAATTCTTGACGTGCTTCTACTGTATTTTTTGTCTTTCCATACACTCCCAAGTGCTATCAGGTTGACGCAAAAATTCTTTGTGAGGTGCATCACATCAATTGCATGACGAACATCTAAGACTTCCCAATATGGTAGCTCCCAAAATATAGATTTCTTCTTCCACATGGGCGCCATTCCGTTTTCGTTCGGAACAGGTTGGCTACCAGATCCCTTTCCAAAAATAACTTCTAGATCTTTTACCATGTTGAAGACGTCTTTACCACTACGGTGCATCGGTTTTGTTCGGTGGTCCGCTTGGCCTTTGAAATGCTTGCCCTTCTTTCGTACCGCATGCCTGATGGGAAGAAACCGACGATGACCCATGTATACAACCTTCTTACAGTGAGTCAACCATATATTATCGGTATCATCTAAACAGTGTGTGCATGCTTTGTATCCCTTGTTCGAATGTCCTGACAAGTTATTAAGAGCAGGCCAGTCATTGATCGTTATGAACAGCAATGCTCGTAGGTTGAAGTTTTCATGTTTGTATTCATCCCACATCCGTACACCTTCATCGCCCCAGAGCAATAAGAGTTCTTCGACCAATGGTCTTAGGTACACATCAATGTCATTTCCAGGCTGCTTTCGACCCGGAATAAGCACTGGCATCATGTTGAACTTTCGTTTCATGTAGAACCATGGTGGAAGATTGTACATACAAAGAGTCACAGGCCAAGTGCTATGATCACTGCTCATCTCACCAAAAGGATTCATGCCATCCGTATTCAAACCGAACCTTATGTTTCTCGCATCCAAATCAAATTCAGGGTACGTTCTATCTATTTTTCTCCACTGCGACGCATCAGCGGGGTGTCTCAACATCGAGTCTTTCTTGCGTTCCTCTTTGTGCCATCGCATCAACTTAGCATTATCTTTATTTATAAACAGATGCTTCAAACATGGTATTATAGGCGAATACCACATGACCTTCACAGGAACTCTCTTCCGGGGAGGCTCCCCCTCGACATCTCCAGGATCATCTTTTCTAATCTTGTAACGCAATGCACTGCATACGGGACATGCATCCAAATTCTCGTACTCGCCTCGATAGAGGATGCAGTCGTTGGGGCATGCATGTATCTTTTGCACTTCCAATCCTAAAGGGCAAATAAGTTGTTTGGCTTCATACGTTGTGGTAGGCAATTCGTTGTCCTTAGGAAGCATTTTTTAACAATTGAGTAATTCACCAAATCCCTTGTCGGATACACCATTTGTCGCCTTCCATTGCAGCAACTCCAAGGTGGTGTCAAGTTTCTTCAATCCATTTTGACAATCTGGGTACCACAACTTACAGTGGTCCTCTAACAACTTCTGGAACTTCAACCTCTCCGTTTCACTCTCACAGTCTGCCTGCACATTGTGCAATGCCTGCCCCTGATCATCGCTGGGATCATTTTCTGCTACATCTACTTCGGGCTCTTCCATGGGAATATCGTCATCGAATGCACCTATTCCAGCATTCCCGGGAAAGTGGTCGTCAAAATCTTTTTCTTCATTGTTTTCCAAGGTAACCCCTGTTCTCCGTGCTTCGTCCAACAAACATACTTCTCGATGAAACCATTTGCGAAAATGTGGCTGTGTAGGATTTTTGAAGATGAGTAATCCTTGTTATTGTTGCAATGAACACACGGGCAACACATAAAACCATTCTACTTGTTTGCCTCAGCCACAGACAAAAAATAATGTAGGCCATCAATGAATTCTTTCGAACGTCGGTCAGCATTGTACATCAATTGCCGGTCCATCTGCATTTTAAATAAATCGATTTGAATTCTTTACACGTATCGAATAAATAAAATATATCAAACCTAAATTAAAATAAATATAACATAACATGAATAATTAAAAGATCTGCAATATCCATCATACATCTTGATTACATAAAAGGAGTACTTAATCCATTACAGAACTTAACAAAGGAGTACTATACATGAAACTTAAAAATTCGGACAACTACACATAGGTTTTCAACCGTCCTTGCGTTGGAACGCACAATGCTCTAACGGATTTCTTGCTGGCGCAGAAGAAGATGACGGAGCTGAAACCTCCGAGTTTGGTGGTGACGAACCGTAACACCGCAATAAATCCTCAAGATCAAACGGAGATTCCTCGCCCCTTGCCATGCATTCTCTATATTCTTTTTCCAAATAATGGAGTGCTGCCCTATGAAAAGCACTAGGTTTTTTGGACCGACGACTTACTCGAGTTGTGCCCTTCTCTCCAGAAGGACAACAATCACCCCCACCGGCGCCACTCCCTCCAGCTGCTGAAGCCATATTTTACTGAAAAATACCTTTATTTTCCACAAAATTATAAATTCTTACCATTACAATGCAAAAATTATTTACTATTACAATTACAATGATCAGATTAATAACTCTTGCAAATAACAATGAAATCATATAAAAAGACGAAATGTATCATTAATTGAAAGAAATCTCTAATTAATTGAAAGAAATCTCTATAACTTATAATTACTTTGACACTCTTCAGTTCCAGGAGTACACTCTTTTCAATATCCAGAAACCCACTAGAAGAAAAAAATCTTTATTTCTGAAAATGTATATGTCAGTAACCTCAACCCTGCGGTGATGACACTGCCTTTCGGGGGGACACGGTGCGGTACAAGGATGTCACCAATCGGCCAGTCGCAGCACCAACGTTTATGATTAATAGGCACAGCACTTGGCACAGGCAGCGTGCTCGTTGATATGCTCTCAGTACAACAACGGCCATGCTGACTGCGTCAAATGCTGTCTTCTTATCAATCGGAAGTGATGGTGATGCGACCAGCCGATTCGCGACGTCCTTATAGCGCATCGTGTATCCCCGAAAAGTAGTGCCATCACCATTGGACGGAGATTAACGATGTATACTTGTTTCAAAATAAAGATTTTTTTAGCTTCTAGATGGTTTCAATGTGAGCCTGAATAAATACATCACTAGAGTGTCAAAATAATCCATTCATAATACAAAAAATTCTAATATACTCATTTCATTAATTCATTCATGAATACAAAAATCAACTATCCACAATATGGTCATATATACAAGTACATCACATGAAGTGTCTACACTCATTCTAAAAATTTCTACTATCCACATACTCATCTAAATCTAAAAGAAAATCACACCTACATATGCAATTTAAATGTCCAAGAATTGAGCTAGCTACACATTTTCTCTATTTCTAAAGAATGAAATGAGCTATACAAGCCAAGGAAGAAGAGAAAAACAAGCCCCAAACCTTTAGCGCCGATGGATGGACGGGGAATCAAAGATCTTCACAAATGTGGTGAAGAAAAGAAATAAGCAAGAACTCCTCTCTCCCGAGCCAAGAACAGCAAGAACAAGTGAGTTGAATGGCTCGGGCGGGGGGGGGGGGGGGGCGGTGGGGGAGGGAAGGGGATAAGGGGCCAAGGAGTTTTGTCCCGGTTGGAGACACCAACCGGGACAAAAGAGGGGGCCTTTTATCCCGGTTGGTGGCTCCAACCGGGACAAAAGGCTGCGCTGGCCTTTTGTCCCGGTTGGAGCCACCAACCAGGGATAAAAGGCCACTTTTTGTCCCGGTTGGTGCCTCCAACCGGGACAAAAAGCCCCTGTCCCCCCGCTGGCCCGGCTAGCCATTGGACCCGGGACAAAAGCCACCTATTGTCCCGGGCCCAAAGTCTGCCGGGACAAATGGCCTGGAACAAAGGCCTGTTCTGTAGTAGTGCTCCTTTCACAGATCTAGATTTGTTATCTTTTTTAAAATAAAATTGAACGTCTTTATATCTTTATATTGGGGGGGGGTGCTTTCCTCCATTTATTAGTTAGAAATTCTACCAATTATATTATATTATTACTTCACTAGTCACCAATTATGTTTCACTACTGAATTATATCAGAAAATTATATGTAGCACTTGTTCATTATGTGCATGTGCGTGCTTGCGTGGGGGTGTACATGTGTATGAGAGAGAGAGAGGGAGGGAGAGAGAGAGATTTTGGAGAACTAATTAGCTTGATTTAAGCTTGCTTGAGTTCGTTTCATTCCCCTAGTAAAGGTATACAATTTTTTTTATACCTTAGTACCTTGTGTATGAGCATTGTTTACTCCAACGTTTTGCCACCATTCGGCACAACCTACACTATTCATGCTTTCATTTTTCATAGCCTTGTTTAGTTCCCCGTGAAAAACATTACACTTCAATTACTTCAATATTTGGACACATGCATGTATTTAATATAGATGAAAAAAAATCTGTTTTCACAAATTGCCTATAAATTGCGAGACGAATCTTTTGATCCCAATTAGTCCGTGATTAGATAATAAATTGCTACAATAAATATGTTCCAATGATAGATTAATTAATTTTAATAAATTTATCTCGTAGTTTATAAAAAATTATTAGATAATCTCTATAGTGCACTAATAATAGTACAATGTATATATAGTTAGATAATCTCTATAGTGCACTAATAATAGTACAAAGGACATTAAAAGAGCTCTAATTACCTGACTCTGAGAGACATACTCACGCACCTTAATTAATGATTGAGTTTATGCAGAATATTAAAAACATCATGATTGACAACACAATGAGCTCGGTACTATTAGACTTACAAGAGAGACACTCAGTGGCGAGCAGGAGCCAGGCAACAAGTTCTAGCCCAAACACAATCAGCGGCATCATGAACGGTATCATCAAGCAAAAGCTCAAGATTGTCCCCAAGGATGTCATGTGAGCATATTCTACTTTTACGTGCAAATCACAAAATCTAAAGCCTACTGAATATTGGTTAATTGGACTATCTCTTTTTTTTTAACTCATAACATACTCTCTGATACTGCGTGCGCAGCTGGCAGGAAGCATCACTGCAGGTTTTCGATGCACTGTCCAACGATTTCATGAAGCCAGCTATCAACGAGGCATGTGAACATATATATAGCTCCACTTGGTTTGATGAATCTTAAAGATCTTCTGCTGTGATGGAATTTACATTGTTGACAAAATCAGCGCAATTCTTCTGCAGGTTGATGAGCTGCTGGCATATGGTGTGAATGTGACAGTGTACAATGGACAGGTAAGTAGTAGCGAATATATACATGTTTGAGAATTTTAACATTGCTGAAATTAGATAATATTATAGTTATAGCAAATGCATAAACGATCATTTCATCTAACAAATTAAGACAGAAAGAGAGAGAGAGTTTTTTTGAGGGAGAGAGAGCGAGAGAGTATGGAAAGCTAACATATTGTCATCTTATCTCCTCTAAAGTTCGACATCCTTTGCTCGACACTTGGTGCCGAAGCATGGGTGAGGAGGCTCAAGTAAGGTTTTTTCATCTTCTTATTTTACAACTTCTTGCATTATCCAAACACGTTTCTCACATGATATATCTTGCGTTTCAGATGGGATGGGCTGCATAAATTCTTGAGCTTGCCAAGGAAGACCATGCACTACTGTCATCCTTACTCCCTCACCAATGCATTCGTCAGGTCATACAAGAATTTGAACTTCTATTGGGTCCTCGCAGCAGGACACACGGTAAGTAATCTCCTTATGCGCATGCCAATGGTTATTTTGTACCGCCTCTCTGAAGATTAGTATTTGCCTGTGTTTGTTCTCTGCAGGTCCCTGTTGATCAGCCATGCACAGCGGTTCACATGATCAGTAGCATAGTGCAGTCTCCTGCTAATTAAGATCGATCAGTAGCACAGTGCAGTCTCCAGCTAATTAAGTAAACCAGTTTCCTTTAGAACTTGTAATAAGAGTAGCCCTTTAACTTTGTGGCCATCTACCAACGTTGTGTGAACTTTGGTAGCTATGTGTTTCACTACTACCGAAACAGTTTTTATGGGAGAGTAAAAACACATTTGTAGGGGCGGTGCCGCCGTACCCGCCAATTCTTGCAACTACAAATACTATTTGCAGCCAATTCTTGCAGCTACAAATACTATTTGCATAGACAGGTAACGTCGTGCCCACCCCTGAAAATCCATTTTCAGGGCGAGTGAGGGGTGACCCACCCCTGGAAATGAGTTGTCGAGCCTGCCATAAAATCCATTGATGTCATAGTGATCAAGATATTTTTAGAAAAAGGATTCCCATTCCGGCCTCTATGACAAGGGGCATACACAGCCATTATTACAATGTTTGTAAAAACAGAAAAGGGAACACCAGTCTCTAGAAAGACAAAGAACTACTGCAAGCGATAGGCATGCTTCCATCCTCCTTTAACTAAATCAAGAGCTACTGTCTCAATTAGTCTGCTCAAGTTGGAGAGTGTGTTCTTGGCGTGCTCCTCACGCTGCAACTGCGCCCAGAAACATAACCAGTACGTTCCCCTGAAGATGACCTGCAAAATCGAGTTAACTTTAATTTTGTTAAAAATAATATCATTGCGACATCTCCAAATTGCCCAGCATACTGCAGCAACCCCCACCCAGATGAAATTCCTAATCTTTTTAGATTGATTAGATAGCCAAGAATTAAACATATGACTAATTGATCTAGGCGGCGTTAAACCTGTAGCGTAAAAGATAATCCTCCAAACCATTCTCGCATAAGGACAGTCCAGGAAAAGATGTTTTATAGTCTCATTACTATTACATCCGCAATATTTTTGGATTCCTGTCCAGTTCTTCTTAGCAAGATTATCTTTAGTTAAAAGTGTCCCCCTTTGAAGAAACCAAAGAAAAATCTTAATTTTTAGAGGAATCTTTAATTTCTAGATCATCTTATGTCTGAAAGGCGGTTGTCTATCTAATAAGTGAAGATACAGAGATCGAACGGTAAAGGACCCTGAATTGGTCAAATTCCATCTAAACATGTCCGACCCATCCTCCAGTTGAACATTAGCGATCTGAGCTACAAGGTTGTGCCATTCAACCAGTTTGATATCCACCAAAGTCCTCCTAAAATATAAATTGATTGGCCTTGTGGCCACAGTCACATGAGGATTATGCACAACCTTATAAAGTGATGGATATTTGTCTTTGAATGGCATTTGACCTTCCCATACATTGTCCCAGAACCTAGTCTTGCTCCCATCTTTAATAATAAAGGAGCCATTAGCAAAATCCTCATCTTTGATCTTCATAAGAGCTCTCCAGAAATGAGAGTCATAAGGTTTAGCCTTCACCTGCGTGAGAGACTTGGATCCTAGATATTTGTTTGTTAGTAGACTTTGCCACATACCATTGGTATTAAGCAGATTGACTAACTATTTTGCCAATAAGCATTTATTCTGCAATTGCAGATCTAAAATTTTAAAGCTGACGTTGAGGACGCAAATAGGTCTATATTGTTGAATTCTAGTTGCCTCCTGAACTTTTGGAATTAGTAAATAGGTCTATATTGTTGAATTCTAGTTGCCTCCTGAACTTTTGGAATTAGTATAATAATTCCAAAGTTCAGACTGAAGAGGTTTAAATCCTCTTTGTGGAAGTCCATGAAGAGAGTCATAATGTCGTCCTTAATTACTTCCCAGAAAACTTGATAGAATTCAGCCGAGAAGCCATCAGTACCTGAGCCTTGTTGTGTTCCATCTATGGAATATGTTTCATAAATGTATATAATTATACATACAAAACTAAATCATATAGAAACTATACATATATTTTGGAAATGGATTCTTCACGTGTAGCTACTCCCCTCTATCCCCACGTCCAGCTAGAGCTAATGGGTTCAGAATCTGACCTGTGGACAACGGAGACAAACGTAGGTGCATACGTGTCGATGGATCGAAAACACCTATATCGATCTGTATACGCGGAAAAGAGAGGGAACATATCAATATACTGCGCGCAAATTGGATCGGCCGGTTCATTCTATCATGCAGTGTTGCTTGCGTCTATATCTAGACTCCCGTAGGACGGCACACTACTACAAAAAACTATTTGTAGCAATGTCCTGATTTTTTCAGGAGGCCAAAATGAACCGGCCCTGAAAATCCATTTATAGCCCGGGTCATCTCTCCACCCGCCCCTACAAATGGGCGTCATTTTCAGGGGTAGTTGGGTGGTGAACCGCCCTTGGAAATGCAATCTGTAGGGTAGTTCACTCTCCACGCGCTCCTAAAAATAACCCATTTGTAGTAGCAGGTGTGGAGGTGACCAGCCCTTGCAAATTAATTTCTAGGGGAGGTTCACCCTCCTCCCCTAAAAATGGCCATCAAAAGCTACACTCCCTTCTTCCTCCACCCAACAAGCCATTTTTTGCTCGGGGGAGGAGCTCCCTGAATGTATGAAAAAAAGAAGAAAAATGGGAGGTTTTAAACTTTATTTCCTTCGAGTCGTGGCTTCACCCGGGACAAAATGTATTTTTTTGGCGGGCCGAGAAATTCCCAGCCCACAGCCCACCTTTAGTCTCGGGTGGATCTACCACCCGGGACAAAAGGGGCCCGTTTTCCCTTCTTTCCGCTAAATCTTTCTTTTTTTTCATTTGTTTCTTTTTACTCCTCTTTTAAAATAGGCTTTCATTTGTTAATTGAGTAAAAAAATTATGGAACAAAATTTCTTATTGTATATAGACTTGATATACAAAACAAAAATGTTTAATTTTTATTCAAGTGATTGGGTCAACCAAATATATAACTTTATCCATATTATATTTTTCATTTTGACCATGCAAAAATGTATTAGGTGAATAATTTTTTTGAAACTATTGCTTTTCGACAGAAAATGGATTCTATCACGATATTAATATTTAAAAAGTGAGTTTTACACAAAATTAAGCCATTTCATGGGAGTAATAAGTAGTTTGTGAGTTTGTGAGATAGTGTGTGTGTTAGTGAGAGAGTATAGTGTGTTAATATGAATGTAATTTCATGAAATAAATATAATTAGTTGAGTAATCGATATCATTGTATGAAAATTATATGAGTTTGATAATTAAGTGAAAAATATAAAAATATATATATACACACATATATATATATACATATATATAACACATAAAGGATAATGGTATAGTACATATATAATAAAAGTATTCGAATTGCCATTACTTTTTTATAGAATAATATAAAATGATTCAAGTACATCAAGGATCAGCAGCTACTGTATGGTAACAAACTTTCTCTTCAAAAATGTCCCTTGATTATGATCACGGCACAAGTATGGAGCATCATTGTTGGCTAGCAGGATGCATGGATCAACATTTACTTCGAAAGGTGGAATGGGAACAAAGTTATTATATTCTTCTGACAAGTTTCTCTTGTCCTCCACTCCAATAATGTTTCTCTTCCCTGATAGAACTATGTGTCGTTTAGACTCATCCTTTTACTTGCTTATCCCCTTTCTTTGGCTTACTGGACATGTCCTTAATGTAGAAAACCTGATGGACATACTGGGTTAGGACAAACGACTCGTCTCTATACCCAAGATTGTTGAGACCAACTATTGTCATCCCATACTCATCTTTTGTTACCCCTCCTCCAGATAGCTTAACCCATTACAACGAAATAGAGGCACCTTGAAATTGGGACTGTAATCCAACTCCTATATCTCTTCAATGTAGCCGTAATATGTGTCCTTTTTTCCATTATTGTCTGTAGCATCCATACGGACACTGCTATTTTGGTTGGTACACTTTTTATCTTCGGCTATCGTATAAAATATGTTTCCATTTATCTTATACCCTTGGTGTGTTAAGATATTCCAAGATGGTCCCCTAGCCAATAAGAATAGTTGTTCACTTATATCCAAGTTATGTATTAGATGCTTTCGCAACCAGCTGCCGAAAGTATTCATGTGCTGACGAGTAATCCATGCCTCAGACTTTTTTGGGAATTCAGAGAGCAAAATCTTCTTGTGTTCCTCGATATACGGGTCCACCAAGGATGATTGTTGAAGAACCGCATAATGTGCTTTCTTGAATGAGAAATCATCTATGCAGACATATGATTTCTTTCCTAATGTACCCTTTCCATTTAGCCTCCCCTCATATCGCGATTCAGGAACCCCAATCGGTTTAAGGTCATCAATAAAGTCAACACAAAAGTCAATGACCTCCTCAGTTCCGTAGGCACTAGCAATGCTTCCTTCTGGACGAGCTCGATTACGAACACATTTCTTTAGTACCCCCATGAAACTTTCGAAAGGGAACATGTTGTGTAGGAATACTGCTCCGAGGATGTCAATCTCTTTCACAAGGTGCACTAGAAGATGTGTCATGATGTTGAAGAAAGAGGGTGGAAATATCAGCTCAATGCCAACAAGGCACTGCACCACATCGTTTTGCAGCTATATCAGTTTGTCAGGGTCAATTACCTTCTGAGAAACTGTGTTGAGGAAGGCACATAGCTTCACGATGGTTAACCGGACGTTGTCAGGCAGAATCTCCCGCAGCACAACCAGAAGAAGTTCGGTCATAAGCACGCGGCAGTCATGTGACTTTAGATTTGTTAATTTCTTCCCTGCCAAATTTAGGATTTCTTTTACATCGGATGAGTATACAGATGGAACCTTGATACTGCTCAAGCAGTCAAACATGCTTTCTTTCTCTTCTTTGCGGCCCCCGACTTGAGGGCCTTGGTTGGCACCAGCGGGGGAGCAGCCGGGATAGCCCTCCGGCTGAACCAAGCGGGGAAAGAATCAGGATCAGCAAGGACCGGGGAATCAAAAAACAAATACAAAGAGCGAAACAAAGAATTACTCATCCCGAGAGAGCTCTCAGCTTGCGCTTCTGCGAGCTGCTCCTTGGGGCTCGCAGCACCCTGCCACCCCCTGCCGATTGGCTGGGGGCGGCGCCCCCGGACCGACTTGTACCCTCGGCAGCGTCGTCTGCCCGAGGGTCGCCACGCCCGTCGCTGGCACGGGCGTCCTCTCGCCTGCCGCCATTGCGGACAAGAGCGTCTTCTCGCCCACTGCCGTCGCGGGTGTGGGCACCCTTCTGCCTGCCATCGCAGGCACCCTTCTACCCACTGTCGGTGTGGGCGACCTTCTGGCCAACGTTGGTGTGGGCGACCTCCTGCCCGCTGTCGGCACGCGCGTCTTCTCGATCATCACCGGCGGCGGGCCTCCGGCCACCCCGGTGTCGGGATCCTCGAACATCGTGGGGTCCACCCCGTCAGACAAAAATATCGTCGTCTTGTTCCGGGGTGGACTCGGGCGTAGTCTGCGGCGAGAGGCCCTCCCTCTCCCGCCTCCTATTCTCCTTCTCGTGCTCCTCCTTCCTCTTCCTCTTAGTGTCGTGGGTCTCCTTCTCCTTGTCCTTCTGCCTCTTCTCCGCCTCCGCGCGCAGGCAGTTCGCGGCGCGGGTCTCGGGGAGCGAGGGCTCAGAAATGTACCCACTCCGGGTCAGCCCCTGCGAGCGTGACTAAGATCAGGGGGGAAGGGGGAGGGAAGGAGAACAACACAAAACCATCGATAATCAAAACAATACTTACTAGCTGGAAGTACTCCGCCTCGGGGCGCATCTTGATTGCCTAGAGGACTGCGGTATTGGATGGGAACTGTGACACCGTGCGCTTCACCCTCGGAGCGGTGACATCGTGGGTGAGCAGCTCCGCCGCCATCCGCAAACCCTCGGACGCGGCCTGGGGCATCAGTTGGTAGATCGCCAGCCTCCTCTCCATGAGGGGGAGAACTCTCTGCCGATGGAAGTTTGCGACGATGGCCGCCACAGTTAGCCCCTTACGTGTGAGGCGTTGCAGCACCTGGGTGAACACCTCGAGCTTGGCCTGGAGCTCGGGGGGGGGGGGGGTGACACCCCGTATCCCCACGAATCCGGCTTATCCGTCAGGATCTTGCTGGTGTACGCCGGGAGCCGCCCGTCGTCGTTGCGCATGTAGAACTATGCCTTGTCCCAGTCACGGTTGTTCGATGTCATCATGCTAGGGATGTATAAATCCCTCCTATTCTCCCACACGTGGAGCGTGAGGCCACCGGCGCGAACGGCCCTCCTCAACCCTCGCTGGATGGAATCTATGTAGAGTCCCCCCGGAACAAGTGTTTCCACAGGTCCCAGTGCTCCTCCACCCCCAAGTAGCCCTCGCAGACGACGACAAAGACTGCCACCTGCGAGATGGCGTTGGGGGAGAAGTTGTGCAGCTCCACCTTGTAGTGGTGGCAGAGCGTGCGGACGAACCGGCCGGCGGGGACGCTGAACCCCCGCTCATGTAGCCGCACCAGGCTGACGACGTAGCCGCTCGGGGGCTTTGGCTCCATCTCCGCTAATGTCGGGGCAATCCACACCGGGCGCGCCGGATCAGAGTTCGGCGGTAGGACCCCGTCGGCGACCAGCGACTCCAAGAAAGCCTTGTCGGTGGTGGACTTGCCCCACGGCACAGGATCGGCCAGCTGCGCCATCGTTTCAACAAAGGGAGGATGGGGGAAGGCTCGAACAAGGGAACGGTGCGCCCGCTTCTTCTTTCTCCTCTCGCTTTTTCGCTCTGAGCTCCGATGCAGGGCGGCGGCAATGGAGGCAGAGGAGGCAAAGGCAAGAGGCAGGTAAGCTGAATAGACACCCCTCACGCCTTTCTTTATAATCTCTGCGCCGTGCGGATTCTCCGCGGCGGCCCGTTGTTGGCGCCTACCAACGTCACCAGCGATGACACCCACAGACGCCGATTTGGGGTGACAGTATTTCATGAACCACGAATAAATCCGCAAGCGCACGGAATACCGCTGTAGCATTTTACCCAGGAGTATACCGGGGTGTCATTTATATTTCTGCAGGGAAAGCGATGAGTGAGAAGATATATATATTAGTTGGTGAACTCTATCTAGATTGGATATTCTCATGCATAAACAGGGGTAAGATAATAACATGGTAGGAGGTAGTGTGACACACACACAAACTACCCTCTTGGATAAATAAAAGATAAAAGATGCTTTAGGCCGGGAGCAAGGTAGAAGTCAGAGCTCAAGTCAGCTGTGCTAGGCTAGCTACATCTACACTTTCTCATTGGTCAGCTCATCAGAGATTAAACTACACAACAGGGAGATCGCTATCGAAGTAATGGGAGGAGCCCGTACACCCCGGCGACTTTATGTACCTCCTACCCCCCATACCGAACGTGGAGGATTACTAAAAGGCTCGAACAGGGCTGTCACCACCTGCCGGCTACGTCTACAAACCGTGGGTATAGTTAGACATCCAGCAACTCTTAGCTAATCTAGACACCATGTCTACACTAGTAAGGGATACTCTAGTTTTCGCGCGGAGCCCCCACCCTCCGGATGGACAGACATCACACTAGAGTAATCATACGAAAACTGGAGAAGTTGATAGAGTTCTAAGAACAAAAGACGAACCATCTCCAGCACAGGGCGATCATGCAATGCAAGCATTGAATAATAACGCAACCATGACAAGAAGCATATATACTCGATAACTCAGAATATACTTCAAGCAGATATCGGTAACCATAGTCTAATTCTATTACAAACGACCGAATATTACAAAAGAGAGCTAGAGATGAACCCATACCAGACTCTCGAGCAACTCCGGCGACTCGATGACTCCTAGACTTCTTCTAAACTCCACTAAGCCTAAAGACTATGCAAGGAATGCAAGAGAGGAGATGAGAGGTGTGTGGTGTGTGTGTGTGTCCCATTCTCCACCCCCTTGTATTTATACTAGGGAGCCACGGGGTGAAGCCTTCACAACCGACGCAGGGGACCAATGGGGAGACGCCACATGCCCTGGTTGAGGCGGTGGGGCCCACGGGCCAGGTCGGCCGACCAGGTAGGTCGGTCGGCCTGCCCGGGCCACCAACCGCCCCCAACTTCTTCTGGCAGGCTGTCTTGGGCCTCTTTATCGGATCCACATTGGGGTTGGCCTGTCTTGACTTGTTTGAATTGAGTTCTTGCATCACTTTTGGTCGATCTGAGCCTGAATCGATGCTCTGATAATTTCTGTGATTTTATGTCAGGCCAAAGTGTGCTTGTAACCTGCATATTAGCTTGAAAACACAACTTGCATATTCTAAAAGGTAAAGTGTGGTTTAGGGACTTTATTGGATAAGGATGCGTTTAAAAAAAATGCAAACTCTCATGATTTTTTGATCAAGTTGACGCCTGGAAATGGTCGTTAGTGAGCATCAACAAAATCCCCCAAGCTGTCCTTTGCTGGTCCCGAGCAAAGTAGGACAAATCAGGTTGTTGATCAGAAAATCGCTTTGACTCGTACCTCACCTATCATGTCATAGTCTGAAGCAAAGAGATTCATCTATAAGCTTAAATAAGTTGGTTAGCATACCTTTGCTTAATTACCTTACTCCCTCAAGAGGCTTTTTAGTTGTCTCCTTGTTGGGCTGTTGAGAGATAGAACAGTGCATAAAGTAGTACTTGTTCATAGATCCGCAATCCATCTGGAGACGCTTTTTTGAAAGATTTTTGAAAACATGGCAAAGCTCCCAGGATAACTCTCTCGAGGCACTCATCTTGTATTTCCTTACCTGGGCAGTGTTTGCCTTTGATCTTCCCTACTACTACAAGCCTTTGTGGAGCTCAAGGTAGGATAAGAACAGGGCACACTTGTATTCTATTTATTGTAAAGTCAAAGAGAGGATCCATGGAGAAACAAGTCATGCAATCTTGATCAAAAGGTGCAAGTGTATGAGTGGATGGATGGATGAATATGGCTTACTCCTTGAGGTAATAGCTTTTCTCTCTCGAATCATCCCTGTCTCTCTCTCTCTTTTTTGAGACATGGTTACCCCTTTTTCTCTCTCCCTCCTTTTTTTCTCTTTTTTCTGGGTCATGCTTCTTTGGCATGCCATCTTTTCTCTTCTTTTTGGGGCAATCATAATCTGACTTTATTTTATTTCCGGGATGTTCTACGAGAGAGATCACCGAGACATGGAGCATTTATTGATGTGGAATGGATGGTGGTGCTAATTCCCAGTGTAGGGATGTAGCAAATGGATGGGACGTGTACGTGCTTATGATCGAGAAAGCATGAAGAGTATTTCACTAGGGTCACCCAATTTAACAAAACTCAACAGAACATCAAGCAGCATATGTATAATGTTTTTTCATGGAATATGACATATGGCTCTGATAGGACATTGCATATCGTTGGGGAACTTGCATTTTAATTTTTTTTCGAAAACAACTCTAGATTTCAAGCATCACTAGAACAAGCTTGCATAACCTTATTTACCATATCTGAACTCACAACAACTTAGACTCGGATCAAGCATATGCAACCTACGAAACTTTCAGGTTTACTGGCAAAATATTTGTATAACCAACGAATATAAACTCAAGAGAACTCTTATTTTCAAACTAGGCACAACAGACATGATAGAGCAAAGCAAAACTCATCCTTTCAACTTATCAAAAGGGAGTTAAAACATTCTTACCACGCATCATGGAAAAGGGAAATAAAGCAGTAAATTTTTATTTTGTTTTTGAAAGTTTTTATCAAATTTTTTTGAAAGCAAATAAAGGGATACAATTGACTTAGGGGAGGGAACCTCCCCCAAGCTAGCTCTTAGTTTAGGGTCTGAAAAGTAGGACCTTTTTCCATACCTGATTAGGTTGAGGTCATTTCGTCCGTTCCTGGAGAAGTAGTAGCGGTCGATGACGTCTTGTTCTTCTTGCGCCACACCTTCTTGGTCTTCTTTGGTGGTGTAGGCTGCGCAGGAACAAGATCCTCGGATGCTGGATAGATGATTTCCAGATCTTCCCATATTGTATTGGCGATGAAGTCAGGGATCTTCTGATCATCTTCCACTGGCTCAGTTGGTGGAGTATGAATTTTCCAATCCTCCCAAGCTGGCTTGAAAGAGGGGTGATAGTCTTGATCATCCTAACCGGGCTATGCCCATAGCCCTTGTTTCTCACTATCCTCATGAATCAGGAATACCTCTCTCTTGTTTTGGAACTTAAATTTCATGGTCTTTCCCATGATACAGAGGCTGATTCTTCCTCTCTCCACATCAATTCTGGCATTTTTATCCTTGAGGAATGGTCGCCCAAGTATGAGCGGAATTCCAAGATCTCCTTCCATGTCAAGGACTACGAAGTTCACCAATATGTAGGTATTCTTGAATTTTACCATTAACCTTTTCACAACTCTTTCTGGATATCTTATCATGGAATCTGCCAACTGAACACACATAGTGGTAGGGGAAATTGATGGATAGCCTAGCTTCTCGAAAGTTACCTTGGGCATGATGTTGACGCTGGCTCCAAAGTCACAAAGGGCATGATCAAATTCATAATCAGAGATTGAGCAGCTGATCACTGGGGTTCCGAGATCTTCTCTTATTGTGGCTGCTAACTCGCCCCACGCACCTCTTCTTGGGCGTGTGAGCTTCTCTGCTTAGCTGAGAGGTGTCCTGCTAAGGGGCTCTTTCCACATAGCATTGATGACATTCACACTTTCTAGAGTAGACTCGGGTTGCCTCGGAATCTTCCCTAGTTCAGCAACAGGTGTAGCAGTAGCTAGTTGAGCCAATTGAGTTTCTAGCGCCTTATTGAAACTCAGCTGGTTCTTCATAGCCATGGAGAATCCGTCCATCTTGGCATGGATGGTTTCCATAGATTTGTCTATAGCTGCCAACTTCTTCTGAAGGGACTCATTGATCTTTGATTGACCGTAGATAAGATCTCTTAAGGTAGACTGGTTAGGACCGTGTTGTCAGTCGAAACCCACCGGCGAGTAGCGATAGGCAACACGAAGAGCCGGGAGGTCGCCGGGGCGCTGGCAGGCACTGCTCCCTCGCCAACGGCCCGCAATTCCAGCACACGGCGCGGCTTATGAAGACGCAGGGCGTGCCACCTGACTTATACCCGATCAGGAAGGTGTGAACGTAATTGCAACAATTTGCCTGCATACACAAACACGTGGAAACGTAAGTCCGAGCCGTGGTCGGCTCCCCGGGATGACTCTTGCATCGGCTTTAAAGAGCCGATAGAGTCCCGGTGTCAGATTGGATCTGTTTGCATCCGGATATTAATAAATAAAGCAAATAACTGTAAAGCTGCTTCAATTAAATCTAACTAATCTAATCCACGACGGTAAAAGCTTCACCGCTAGATCGGAACATCCTACACATGATTGGGCCTAATGAACGTAATAAATAACTGAACCTTAACCAGAATAGAGGCCTAAGAACAAGCTAGAGCTGATTCCCGGATCAATTCCCTGTTAAGACTAAGGCAAAGCATCTAATACATCACCGAATCATCCAACCCGTTTGCAAGGCCTAACCTAGCAGATATTACGCCAACTCTTATGTACAAGAGGAAACCGTAACAGATTGGATCTACTAAATAAAAAAGAAGCAGGGTGTTGTCTCCTGGCAACTAATACTATGCAACAAGAACTAGCATGAGATTGAAATGTGAATGCACAGAGACAACATGATATTCGTAGATGATAAGCAACAAAAGCATAATGAATCTACTAAAAGCCATGCTACGAACATCGAGATAACTAGTACTACTCGCCATCAAAAATGCTTCAGTACGAGTAATACCAAGGTAAAAGCAAGAACCACACTGCCCTGATCGCAAGAAGCGATCAGGGCAGCATGTCGCTTACTTGGATGAAACCCTAAGATTAGGGGTGGCAGTGCCCCGAGAGTTGTTGTTTGCGAGACATGATGACGTTCTCTTTCATGAATAACATAGGGTACATATTTATAGTCCGGAGACTTAGGAAACAATCTGAACTAATGTGTCCATATCGGACTCTATCTCTAACTCAATCTAAACCTAATGGTGCACGGCCCATAAGGCCCAAATGCTCACGCAGGAGCCGATTCGTAAGCCTTCTTCAATCTCTTCATTAAGCCCAACTCACTCACGGCCCATTAATTAACCCTGTTAATTTATGGTGATAACACATGCCCCCCTGGTTTTGGCAATGATAATTCCAAAACCACTCCGTCGCTTCATCTTCCCGTTAATGCTCATTAAAAACTGCTGCAACCAACAAAGAAGGCGCAACGTCTCTGCAACTGGATCCTCGTAGAATGTGAAACTACCGATCCGTCTTCCATCCTTTCACTATTTAATCTCATCCCGAATCGGCTCTCTTCACAGCAAACTCATCTTCCTCCCAAGCCAAGTAGCACAGAAAACCCCAATCCTCCAGTAACCAGTAGCCATGGCGATCTCTTCCTCCTCCGGCTCCAACTCCTTCGGAGATTCTTCCTCCTCCTCTTCTCCTTCTTCTTCTTCCCTCTCTGCTTCTTCCATCGACTCTATCCCAAAGAGTCGGGAGCTGACGCCGGAGTGGGACCCGACAGCAGCATATGAAGCGCTGGCTCCTCTGCATTGGGATGCAGAGGAGTTCGACTTCGGGGTCGTCTCCGAGGAGGACGAGCCCGAGACCAAGGGGGAAGACCTCCAGTTCCTGTTCCAGGACGAACTGGAGAGCATCAGCGACGACGCTTTCTCCTGGGACGGAGTCGACTCCTCCTCAGAAGAGGAGATCGACTCCTCCTCCTCTGACGACGAGCCGATGGGCGGAAAGCCCTTCCTGTTCCTCGGGTCCTCCGAGGAGGACAGCGAGGAAGAGAGCAGCGGCAGCGGCGGCGGCGGTCGGAGCAGCGACTTCGGGTCTGAAGGCGGCAGCAGCGCCTTCGACAGCGACGACGACGACGACGACAGTGACGACGGTGGAGATGCGCCGGCCCGGAGCCCCAAACGCCATAGGTACTAGGTACCTACGAGCAGTAGAAGTAGTACTGTAGGAGTAGGATTGTAAAACCGAAGGATTATTCCTTTGTCAAATCGGCTTTTTCCTTGTAAAAACCTTTCCTTTTAATGAAGTCAATTTCCTTCAATTCTACGTGTTTGATTTGTTTTCCAAAAAGCCGATGGCAATGCATCAGGCTTCTATAAATATCTAAGAGCCGACGAAATTCAAACTAGAAGCAACCCGCACAAGAGTAGAGTATCACTTCCACCTTGAACTGAACTCGAAACAGACTCTCAAATCCGAGCGTAATTCGAAAACCCAGCTCTACAAATTCGAGCAAGAACTTCTCCAAGCATCCGGAATTCGAATCAGAGCCCACAGCAACCAAACCCTAAGTCAACAGATCTGAACCATGGCAGACTCTGCAGCTCAGACAACAAATTCTGCAATCGATGATGCAGCAATCTGCAGCTTGAAGTTAACATCCAGCACAATCCTTTTAACTTTCTTCAGCTTATTAAACCTCTGAACAAATTAAATTATGAAACATGACACCATATGTAAATTTCTGAATCTCTGAACTTCAGGTGTCAGACATCCTTCTGCCGCATCCTTCCAATCCAAAATCTTTCTATCTTGGCCCACGAGCTTATGAAAATCCCACAGATTTAATCTCTCGTGAAGCAAATAGGATTCCTTTCGTGAGTCAAAACATTGATTTGAACCTCTGGGCCGATTGCTTAAGAGCCTGGCCTAACCCCCCTGAGAGCTGGACTACATGGTACAGCAGAGTAGCAAAAGCCTATAGGCCCTTGTGGCAGGAATTGAACATAGCCGATGCACTTAGCTTATCATTATCACCTCTTGACAAAGATGAAAATCTTCTGAAAACCATCGGCTATTTTTGGTCTGATGCCCTGAACTGTTTCTTCTTTGGCCACAGTCCCATGACCCCTACTCTGCTAGATGTCACCATGATCACTGTCCTAGACATTGGATCTCCTAATCCAGCTGCCCACAAAATGGCAAAATTCCCCTTTAAACTTTCATCCAAAGTAAATTTCACAAACTTGGGCACTTACATGAACCAGCACATGAAAACAAAAGGTCCAGTGACAGAAAAGGAACACACAACCTTTTTAAATCTTTGGTTAGAACATTTCATCTTCTGTGGTCCTTCTTTAGCTCCAACTAAGAATTACCTCCCTTTGGCCTATCACCTGGCCCATGGCAATCGCACCGGCCTAGGCAAACTTTTTCTTGGAGAAACATACAGATGTCTCCACTTGATGACAACCAATTTACTCAACCAAAGGAAAATTAGAACTGGAGGCCCTTGGTGGTTTATTCAGTTATGGGCACAACTTTACTTTCAGCACCAGATCCCAAACTTCCAAAGCCTGACCAAGAATTCCTTTCCTGATGAGAGTGGCAAACCAATTAGATGTACTAATTATGGCCAAGCTTTATTTAGTCTTCCTGGCAGTAAATTGAACCCGACAGATGCAGCAAAATGGTTCAGATTCTTCTACAAAGGTCTAGAGAATCCCCTTTATTTCCCATTCACTGAATCTGAATCCTTTGAGAACCCAACTGCCTTTAGACTAGATAGTTTTGCCGATGACGACAGCACTCGGCATCTATATTCCCTGATGATTCGACCAGGTTTCCTCCCTGTTGGCATGAGCACTTCCAATAGAATTATCAAACCAGGCTATGAAACCTATCAATCAGTCATAGCAGCTCGGCAATTTGGCTTAGGACAAGTCCCTCCCCACTTCCATATTAACCACTTGGTGGAGAGTTGAGCCGATCTGCCTGATGGTCTCACCAGCTCAAGATGCTATAGCATGTTTGACAACCTCCACATTCCAATACCAGCCGATCTGTCCTTCACTTCCTCTTCAATCGGCTTTTACACTTGGTGGGAAATGTGGAAAACTCACATTTTCAGAAAAGCTTTAGGCCATCTACTGCAGCAAATTGATCTTGAATATGCAATCCCTGAGGAAGAGGTACTGAATTTGTGCACTTTATCCCTTCTGAGTCCTCTATCCTTTTACTTGTCTAATCCTTGCTCACCTCTCTTATAGCAACAAGATGGTCCAGCACCTGTGACTAGTAACGGGGAACCATTCCACTTTCTTCCAACTGCTCCCGATGTCCTCTTTTGCAAGGGATCACCATCAATGAAGAAAGTAATAATGGTTGTTCAGCCAGACTTACTCCAGTCGGCTTCTAAATGAAGACAAACTTCTGCAAGTGCTGCCCCCCGAGTGCCAACTAAGAAAAGGAAGATGATCACAAGGCGAGTCATCAAGAAATCAGCACAAGCTTCCCTGAGTCTATCAGAGTCTAACACCAACCAGGTAACTCATTTTGCCCGAAACCTCTTTTTTATTGCGTACACATGTACTCTGGTTGACTGTAATTTTATTTCCAGGACGCAACTGAAGACATCCTTGAAACTAGTAGCCCAGTACAACACGAAGTCATCGTTCATGAAGCTGACACTGGAGGAACTGAAACTTCAAATGCTCTGACAGACGTACATGACGAACAGGCTGACATAGTCGAAGCCCCTGTTGTCACCTCCAATCCAACTGGATCGGCTACACCTGAACCGATCATCACTTCTTGTTCAGAACAGGTAGCTTCATGTGCCAATTTTAAATCAGCTGATCACTCTATTAATGCACTTCGCTCAAATAATCTTTATCATATCGGCAGGCCTTCAATATTTCAGACCTGCTCTCCTTTGACCCAGCATCAATGGGTCTGAATGCTCCGAATGCAAAAGTGCAGCCACAACAACAACCGATTACAATTACAAATCAGCTTCAGAATATCAAGGACCTACTCTCTGCTCCAATTACTGCTCTAGTTGGTGATTCCAGTGAAATAAAGAACATCTTCGAGCAAATAGAATCCCAACTCCCGGAGCCATTGCAAATCAAGCTTTGGCCAGCCAGCAATCTTTCATTCTTCTGGATAGAAGTGAATAGAGCACAACAAAGAATAGAAGCACGTCGTTCTCAAATTTCTCTGAAAGCCGACATTGCTCAAAAGTGCAAGGCCCTCAATCAGAAGAAGGCAACTCTAGATATCAAAGCTGACATGTCTGCTAACATGAACTGACTCGACCTCCTGAAGAAAGAATTGGCAGAACTCGAAGAAAAGGTTCGTGCCACCAAGAAACTCATCCAGACCGAGGAAGCTTCTATTGCAAACTCCAAGCAAGAAACCCAGGAAATAGCCAAGCAGATACAAGTAGAGTTTGTAGAGATAAGCACCTTGAGTCGGCAGATAGTAATAGGCGATGACAAGGATGACGAAGTAATCATAGCACGAGCAGACGCTGTCCGCACAGAAGCCATCCATGCCATAGAAGAATTCATGAATCAATAGATAGGCTCAAGAAACTTTTAGTATTGCCTGTTAACCTGAAACTTGTAACTGTTTTAAAACATCTTAAGTCAATGGTCGCACGTCGGCTGTCTCACTTCTCATATATTATCTCTTTTTTCTTACTGGCCAACTCAACGTGTTGGCCTCTCATGATTTTTTTTACTGGCCAACTCAATGTGTTGGCCTTTTATGATATTTTTTTATTGGCCAACTCAACGTGTTGGCCTCTCATGATTTTTCTTACTGGCCAACTCAATGTGTTGGCCTCTCGTGATTTTTTTTCTTTTTTTTTGCTGGCCAACTCAACGTGTTGGCCTATTATACTGCAGCCAGATGGACTTCATCGGCTTTTGTCATTCACCCTCCCACATGCTCGGGAAATATTTCTTGAGGTGCTGGCCATTGACAGCCACAGGAAACTTGACACCATCCAACTCTTCAAGCATGTAGGCATTTCCAGGCAAAACCTGATCAACCTTGTACGGCCCGTGCCAAGTTGGAGACCACTTGCCATTTTTTCTATCTTTAGTTCCCAATGGTAAAACTGCCTCCCAAACTAGGTCTCCAACCTGGAACTCTTTCGGCCTGACCTTTTTGTTATATGCACGAGCAACTTTAGCCTTATTTTTCTTAATCTTTTCCAGCGACCAAAGTCTTAGCTCTGTAAGATCCTCCACATTATCGGTCATCAAGGCTGCATGCTGTTCAGCCGATAGATCATTATAAAACTCAACACGTCTCGATCCGGCCATAATCTCCCATGGTAACACAGCATCTTGGCCGTAGACCAAATGGTATGGTGATGTCTTGATGGATCCGTGACACGAAATACGATATGCCCACAAAGCCTCTGACAACACCTCATGCCAGCGCCTAGTATATTCGTCGATCTTTCTTTTGATCAGCTTGATCAGGCTCTGGTTCGATGCTTCAGCTTGTCCATTAGCCTGGGCATAATATGGAGATGATCTGATAAGCTTGAATCCCGTGTCATTAGCGAATTTCCTAAATTCTTCCGAAATAAAGACCGACCCTCCATCGGTCGTGATGGTCTGAGGTATCCCAAACCTATGAATGATGTGCTCTTTAACAAAATTGATCACATCTTTTGATGCCACCGACCTCATGGGTACTGCCTCCACCCATTTTGTGAAATAATCTGTAACAGCTAGCACCCATTGGTGACCTTTGCTAGATGGTTTGTTAATCTGGCCAATCATATCCATGGCCCAATCTCTGAACAGCCATGGCTTAATAATAGGATTCATTACTGAAGCCGGTACCATCTGAATCTTGCCGAATTTCTGACATGCCTGACATCCCTTGTAATATTTAAAACAATCCTCAAGCATGGTAGGCCAATAATACCCTGATCGCCTAATCAGCCACTTCATCTTATGAGCCGATTGATGAGTACCGCAAGCTCCTTCATGAACCTCATGAAGAGCCGATTTGACTCCGAAGGCCCCAAACATTTAAGCAGCAATCCTTCCAAAGTCCTGTAGAACATGTTGTCCCCTATCAAAACATACTTCATAGCTTTGAGCCTTATCTTTTTGGGTGCCCCCCAAGCCGAATCCTTCAAATAATTGAAGATATCAGCTCTCCAGTCTCCAGGTTCTAGAAACTGAACCTCTACATCGACCCCGTCGGCCGTTTCCTTGTATCCAGAAGCCATCTGTGCCAAATCATTGGCTTCATTGTTCAAAGTCCTCCGTATCCAGTGGAAATTAATGTATCTGAATTGTGACATCAACTCACGACATTGCATCCATATCGGAAAAAGAGCCTCGCTCTCACATCTATATTCTTCCGTGAGCTGAGAAATCACAAGCTTTGAATCCCCAAATATTTCCACTGCTTCCGCACCAGCTTCCAAGATTAATTCCATTCCCTTGCGAATGGCTTCATACTCTACTAAATTATTGGTGCATGGTGTAGCCATTCTGATGGAAAAAGAATATGTTGCCCCACGAGGCGATACCAACAGAATTCCCATGCCGCACCCATCATCACAAGCCGATCCATCAAAGAACATGGCCCAGGCACGTACAAAAATTGCAGATACATCAGTGTTGCCTCTGTTTGCAATGAGATCCGCTAGTGCCTGCCCCTTGACCGCCTTTGCAGGTTGATATCGGATATTGAATTCTGACAATGCAAACATCCATTTTCCCAGTCGGCCTTTCAGAATAGGAGCCGACAACATAAGCTTGATGACATCCGATTTACATATGACAATTGTTTCCGCCGAGAGCAAAATGTGTCGAAGCTTTGTACATGTAAAGAATAAACAAAGACAAAGCTTTTCGATCTCAGGATACCTGGTCTCGGCATCCAACATGCGCCTGCTGTGGTAGAAGACAACCCTCTTTTGGTCGTCATGCTTCTGTATCAGAACCGAGGCGATGGAAGTGTCACCCACGGACAAGTACACGTAGAAAGGCCTGTCTTGCCGTGGAGGAACCAAAACTGGAGGCTTCGACAAATATTCCTTGGTTTCGTTGAAAGCTTGCTGCTGCTCTGCCCCCTAGTGAAATTCATCATCGAACTTGATCTTCACCAGACCCATGAACGGCTCGATACGCCCAGACAGATTGGATATAAATCGTCTGACAAAGTTGATTTTGCCGATGAGTTTCTGCAGTTCCTTCTTCGTACTAGGCGATTTCATTGTTTTTACCGCTTCTTGACTCTTCAAGCCGATCTCAATTCCCCGCTCATGCACCAGGAATCCTAAGAACTGACCGGCTGACACGCCAAAGGCACATTTCTTTGGGTTCATTTTGAGCCCAAACTTCCGAGTTCGCTCCAAAATTTTACGCAGATCTTCCAGATGCCCCCCAGCTGACATAGACTTGACCACGACATCATCAATGTAGATTTCTACTAGCTTGCCGATGAGATCATGAAAGATGTAATTCATGGCGTGTTGATACGTTGCACCGACATTTTTCAACCCAAAGGTCATAACCAAGTACTCGAACAAGCCGACCGCACCTGGTACTCTGAATGCAGTCTTGCTTATGTCTTCTAGGGCCATGAAGATCTGGTTGTAGCCAGCGTTACCATCCATAAAGCTGAGCATTTTGTGACCAGCAGCGGCATTGATCAATGTTTCTGCCACGGGCATCGGATATTCGTCCTTTGGCGTTGCTCTGTTGAGGTCTCTGAAATCCACGCAGACTCTCCACCGGCCATCCTTCTTCTGTACAGGGACCACACTAGAGATCCATTCTGCGTACCTGCATGGCCTGATGAACCCTGCGTCTAACATTTTTAGCACCTCTTTCTTGACCACCTCTAGGACTTCAGCCTTCATCTGCCTTGCTCGTTGTTGAAACGGCCGAAATCCTTTCTTAAGCGGGAGCTGATGTTCAACGATGCTTCTATCCAGACCGGGCATCTCAGTATAATCCCATGCGAAACAATCCCGGTATTCCCTCAAGAGTGCAATCATCGGCTCACGCAGACTTGGGTCTAGCTTCTTGCTGATAAATGTTGGTCGCGGCTTATCCCCGGGACCAATATCGACTTCCTCCAAATCATCAGCTGATGTAAACTCGTAACCCAACTTGCCATCACCTGTTAAATCGACTGTGGATGCAGGCGACTCGTCATCATCTACTACGTCGACAGCAAACACGGGGAGATGACAAAAGAAAATTTTCGGCCGACCGCACGGGCCGGCCATCTCTGTATTACTCTTTGGAACTGAATGCACATTAACTGGCCAGCTAACGGAACATGCCATTGTTTGTACATGATGTAATAATTTTAACTCCAAACATATATTACTCATCATTTTTTGGGGCCGGTTGCTGGGACCGGCCTCTCTAATCTTGCTGGATTTCGTAGCTTGCCAGGATGTGTCTACTCTGTGAGGCCGGTGGATAAGACCAGCCTCAGCCCGTTTTTTGTCGCTTCGATCCGATCACAATATTCCAGCGCGATCCCTGAGATCGGCTCTTGCCTTTCCGCATCCCAGGCGTTCATGTCCGCAAGCGAAACCTCACTGGAATCATCTGCACGGACCACCTCCACTTCATCGCCATCCCACTGGACCAAACACTGGTGCATCGTGGAAGGAACACAACAGTTTCCATGAATCCAGTCCCTCCCAAGCAGCACTGTGTATGTACTCTTGCTGTTGACGATGAAGAACGAGGTTGGGACGGTCTTGCGGCCAACTGTCAACTCCACATTGAGGACACCCTGCGCCTCTGACGGTTGACCGATGAAATCATTGAGCATGACATTGGTCTTGATGAGATCAGCAGTAGAACGACTCAATCGGCGCAGCACTGAGTACGACATCAGGTTGACTTCGGCGCCAGTGTCGACCAACATCCTGTTCATAGGCTTGCCATCGATGAAGCCCTTGAGATACAATCCCTTCAGGTGCTTGTAACTTTTCTCCTTGGGCTTCTCGAAGATGATCGGCTGTGGGCCGAGATCCAGCTGTGCGATGGCCAATTCCTCCGGTTGGGGTGCCCGAAACTCCGACGGGAGCATGAACACCATGTTCACATCAGCCGATGGCTTCTCATCGGCTCTTGGCTGCTTGGGACGCCACTCCCTCCTTGGAGGATGCCTCTCCTCCCTTCGCGGTCGCCTGATTTGCTCTGCGAGATCCGGACGTGCTTTCCTTAGCACGTCAAGGTACTTTGCTTCCGCTTCCTCGAGATTGCGCAAGCGCTGCACTCTGCGCTTCTGTGACCGGCTGAGCCCGTCAGGACACCATCGTGGATGATGATACTTATCTTCTTCTTCTGGCTCGAGATCGTCCCTGGATGGCCGCCTCGCACGGTCATCATGACGTGTCCTGGGCCCTAAGCGCTGGAACACCGATGCTTCATCTTGCCGGTGCCCCCGAGACCTACACTCCAAGCAATCATCTATAGTAGGCAATCAGCTCATGCCGGAGTTCCAACAGTACCTGAAGAATAGGCAATGCCAGTGGTCGCGTATAGCCTGGCGTCTCCCCAGCGTCCTCCCTGTGCGGTGCTCATACTCATCTTCTTCCGATTCGTATCGGCGGCGCAACTTGTACTGATACTGGTATTTTTCCAGAAGCCGATTAGAAGCTGGGAGCTGATTGCGGATGTGACACACTTGCTCTTCAGTCACATGCTGCTGCTCCAGCTCGTGTTTATCCTGCGGCCGTTTGCCAGAAATGGCCTCTTTCCTCTGCTCGACACGGCGCCAGATGGGTCCTGCCATGTTGATCTAAAATGCCAAATTCTGGCCCTCAGGTCCAAGATCCGACAGCTCTACCACATTAGCTTGTGGGAATGGTTGACTGTCCACTTTCATCATGTGTTGGGCCAGAATTAATCGGCCTTGCTCGATAGCCGATTGGATCTGCCGACGCAGCTCCTTGCAGTCATTCGTGGCATGGGTGAACGAGTGGTGCCACTTGCAGTACAGCCTCCCCTGCAGCTCTTGTCCTGTTGGCAGCTTGTGATTTTCTGGGAGCTTCAACTACTTTTCCTTGAGCAGTAGATCAAATATCTGCTCTGCCTTGGCCACATCGAAGTCAAAACCCTTCACAAGCCCCTTCTGTTTGACCCATTTGCACGGGACGGGGTTTGCCCCCCGGGTCCATTCTACTACAGCCACTTCTTGTTCCTCGCCGGAATCATCGGAATCACCAGCTTGGGCCATATTAACATGGCGCTTGAACTTTTCTTGGTACAAATCAGGGTGGTAGTGTTCATATGCTGTAAGCTTCTACACCATGTGTGACAGAGAGGTGAATTCCAACTGAAAAGCCAGATCCTTGATCAGCTTAGCGAGTCCCAGAACTGCCAAATCAACAGCTTCCTTTTCTGTTATGCGCGACATGTAGCATCGGTTCTTGACCTCTCGGAAGCACTGCACGTACTCTGAGACACTTTCCCCTCGCTTCTGCTTTACTTGGGCGAGGTCAGCAATCCCAGCTTCAGCAGCTTCTGAATGATACTGGGTGTGAAACTGATCTTCCAGCTGCCTCCAAGTCCGAATCGAACCTGGAGGCAGTGATGTGTACCATCCAAAAGCTGAACCTGTGAGAGACTGGGAGAAGAAACAGACCCTCAGAGGATCCGATACTGAGATCATCCCAAGCTGCGTCAGGTATCGGCTTACATGCTCAATGGAGCTGGCTCCTTCTGATCCGCTGAACTTGGTGAACTCTGGAAGCCGATACTTGGGTGGCAACGGGATCAAATCATAGTCACTTGGATACGGCTTGGAATAGCTGATCACCTTTATCTTGGGCAGGATGCCAAATTGGTTCCTTAATATTGCACTGGCCTGCTCCACACTAAGAACTCCTGGGGCCGAGGGTTCAGCACTTGCCCCGGTAGCGTACTTTGCCAGCCACGCCTGCTTCTCTGCGTCTGCTCCTGAGGCTCCTGTACCCACCAGCTGTCCCGTGCGTGTTGGGTTGATATTGTCAGGTATGTACACGCACGTGTAGCCGTGCGGGATCTCTTTGGGCGGCTCGCTCAGGAACTGTCCTTCTCCAAGGTCACCGCCGATCTTGTAGACGACATAGAACGGCAAGCTTTGCTATCCTGCTGCTGCGAGTGAATATGGCAATGGCGGCCAAGACTGGAGCGAGGCCTCTCCCCTGTGACTCCCCAAGATTGGTCCCGATGGGGAGTACTGGTTCTTGATCACCTCCTGGACAACGCGATGTGCCACGCGCTCAAGCTCGTTCACCAGGCTCTCTGAGTGCCGATGAAGCACATGAGCCATCATGTAGTTCATCTCCTGGCGTAGGGCCCTGGTGCGCTCCTCTGAAGGCACGAACAGATCAACATTGTCGAGAGCGCCCTCTGGTGAGAACCCCTTCCACCTGATGCCGTGGTTGCGGGTCCTCTCAAAAGAGCCAATGTGATCGGCTTCGAACTGAGCTTTGACCTCATTGTATTTTTGCTTGTGCTCTCTAGTCAGCTCTTCATATGTGACAGGTTTGGTGACCGGCGGAACCGGTACTTGGTCCTGTGCTCCTGTCATCTCTGCGGTGGGCGTTGTTGTTGATGAATGTCCCACCGGGCGTGCCAGAATGTGTTGTCGGTCGAAACCCACCGGCGAGTAGCGACAGGCAACACGACGAGCCGGGAGGTCGCTGGGGCGCTGGCAGGCACTGCTCCCTCGTCAACGGCCCGCAATTCCAGCACACACCGCGGCTTATGAAGACGCAGGGCGTCCCACCTGACCTATACCTGATCAGGAAGGTGTGAACGTGCTTGCAACAATTTGCCTGCATACACAAACACGTGGAAACGTAAGTCCGAGCCGTGGTCGGCTCCCCGGGACGACTCTTGCATCGGCTTTAAAGAGCCGATCGAGTCCCGGTGTCAGATTGGATCTGTTTGCATCCGGATATTGATAAATAAAGCAAATAACTGTAAAGCTGCTTCAATTAAATCTAACTAATCTAATCCACGATGGTAAAAGCTTCACCGCTAGATCGGAACATCCTACACGTGATTGGGCCTAATGAACGTAATAAATAACTGAACCTTAACCAGAATAGAGGCCTAAGAACAAGCTAGAGCTGATTCTCGGATCAATTCCCTGTTAAGACTAAGGCAAAGCATCTAATACATCACCGGATCATCCAACCCATTTGCAAGGCCTAACCTAGCAGATATTACGCCAACTCTTATGTACAAGAGCAAACCGTAACAGATTGGATCTACTAAATAAAAAAGAAGCAGGGTGTTGTCTCCGTGCAACTAATTCTCTGCAACAAGAACTAGCATGAGATTGAAACGTGAATGCACAGAGACAACATGATATTCGTAGATGATAAGCAACAAAAGCATAATGAATCTACTAAAAGCCATGCTATGAACATCGAGATAACTAGTACTACTCGCCATAAAAAATGCTTCAGTACGAGTAATACCAAGGTAAAAGCAAGAACAACGCTGCCTTGATCGCAAGAAGCGATCAGGGCAGCATGGCGCTTACTTGGATGAAACCCTAAGATTAGGGGTGGCGGTGCGTCGAGAGTTGTTGTTTGCGAGACGTGATGACGTTCTCTCTTTCATGAATAACATAGGGTACATATTTATAGTTTGGAGACTTAGGAAACAATCTAAACCAATGTGTCCATATCGGACTCTATCTCTAACTCAATCTAAACCAAATGATACACGGCCCATAAGGCCCAAATGCTCACGTAGGAGCCGATTCGTAAGCCTTCTTCAATCTCTTCATTAAGCCCAACTCACTCGCGGCCCATTAATTAACCCTGTTAATTTATGGCGATAACAGACCGAAAGAATTCGAATTCCCATTACCTTCTTGGTAATATGGGCGTGGTTAATTCCACCCCTGACCTCCTTGTGGATGAAACCCATTGCTGCCATTGAGGAATAGAGCTTCTTCTTGGGTTTCTGGGCAATTGTCGCCTGAATGTCCAACATTCCCGCAGACCTCGTATGTCATGCGAGTTTTCAAGGCTTGAAGTGTTTGCATTTGAGCCTTATCGTGGGAATAATCCTCAACTTTCTTAAGGAGGAGATCAATCTTCATAGCGAGCATGTCGGCCTCCTTGACAGAGTGCATACTTCGCTGGCGCGGTTGGAGGTGATCATCGCTCCAACTTTGGTTGGAAACCATCTTCTCGATCAATGATGTAGCTCTTTCAATGGTCAGCGAGAAGAAAGCTCCACCCGTAGCGGCATCCACATGATCATGGGATGACTGTGTCAACTCGTTGTAGAAGTTCTGTAGAATGAGCCAATTATCCATTCCATGGTGCGGACATACCAGAATGTACTTCTGAAGCCTCTCCCAAGCTTTCGGAATTGACTCATTTGATGCCTGCTGGAAGTTCGAAATCCGACCACGAAGAGCATTAGTTTTGCCCGTCGGGAAGAACTTCGAGAGGAACACCTTGGCACATTTGTCCCAAGTATCCACATCAGCCTTGTTAGCATAAAACCATTGCTTCGCTCTCCCCAAGGGAGTGAACAGAAATAGACGGAGCCGGATTACATCTTGCGATACACCCTTGATAACAAAAGTACTGCAGAGCTCCAGAAACTGCTGGAGATGAGCGCTAGCATCCTCATTGGACTTGCCACAGAATGGGTTGGCCTGCACCATCATAATGAGACCCGTCTTGATCTCGAAATTTTCTCCTCCGGTGTTAACCTCTGGCCCGATGGGGAACTGGTTAGCAGACGGAGCAGAGTAATCACGGAGTGTCTTCTAGGCCATAGCTCTAGGAGCTGACGATGATGCAATGACTGGATCAACTGCCGAGAGTGATCTTCGAGGTGATACGAGACGAGCTCGCGTCCTCCTCAAAAGTGACTCTGGATCGGAATGAAAGTTTTGCGGCAAGTCGAAACCGATCATACACTACCCTGTTTTCATATCAACAAACACAAGAAAACAAAGCCAAGTTAGTCTGTTTAGCAAGCGAATACCAATTTCGATTTTGTACACAACTTTGTCTATATATTTCACTCTGTGCCTTCCCCGTCAATGGTACCAAAAATGCTTGTTGGCGCCTACCAACGTCACCAGCGATGACTCCCGCAGATGCAAATTTGGGGTGGCAGTATTTCAAGAACCACGAATAAATCCGCAAGCGCACGGAATACCGCTGTAGCATTTTACCCGGGAGTATACCGGTGTGTCATTTATATTTCCGCAGGTAAGGCGATGAGTAAGAAGATATATAGATTAGTTGGTGAACTCTATCTATATTGGATATTCTTATGCGTAAAACAGGGGTAAGATAATAACCTGGTAGGAGGTAGTGTGACACACACACAAACTACCCTCTTGGATAAATAAAAGATAAAAGAAAGATAAAACATGATTTAGGCCGGGAGCAAGGTAGAAGTCAGAGCTCAAGTCAGCTATGCTAAGCTAGCTATATCTACACTTTCTCATTGGTTAGCTCGTCAGAGATTAAACTACACAACAGAGAGATCGCTATTGAAGTAACGGGAGGAGCCCGTACACCCGGCGACTTTATGTACCTCCTACCCCCCAAATCGAACGTGGAGGATTACTAAAAGGCTCGAACAGGGCTGTCACCACCTGCCGGCTACCTCTACAAACCGTGGGTATAGTTGACATCCAGCAACTATTAGCTAATCTAGACACCATGTCTACACTAGTAAGGGATAATATAGTGTCCCGCGCGGAGCTCCCACCCTCCGGATGGAAAGACATCACACTAAAGCAATCATACGAATACTGGAGCAGTTGATAGAGTTCTAAGAACAAAAGACTAACCGTCTCCAGCACAGGGCGATCATGTAATGCAAGCATTGAATAATAACGCAACCATGATAAGAAGCATATACTCGATAACTCAGAATATACTTCAAGCAGATATCAGTAACCATAGTCTAATTTTATTACAAACAACCTAATATTACAAGAGAGCTAGAGATGAACCCATACCAGACTCTCGAGCAACTCTGGTGACTCGATGACTCCTAGACTTCTCCTAAACTCCACTAAGCCTAAAGACTATGCAAGAAATGCAAGAGAGGAGATGAGAGGTGTGTGGTGTGTGTGTCCTATTCTCCACCCCCCTTGTATTTATAGCAGGGAGCCATGGGGTGAAGCCTTCACAACTGACGTAGGGGACCAATGGGGAGACGCCACGTGCTCTGGTTGAGGCGGTGGGGCTCACGGGTTAGGTCGGCCAACCAGGTAGGTCGGTCGGCCTGCCCGGGCCACCAACCGCCCCAACTTCTTCTGGCAGGCTGCCTTGGGCCTCCTTATCTGATCCACATTGGGGTTGGCCTGTCTTGACTTGTTTGAATTGGGTTCTTGCATCACTTTTTGTCCATCTGAGTCTGAATCGGTGCTCTTATAATATCTATGATTTTATGTCGGGCCAAAGTGTGCTTGTAACCTGCATATTAGCTTGAAAACACAACTTGCATATTCTAAAAGGTAAAGTGTTGTTTAGGGACTTTATTGCATAAGGATGCGTGTAAAAAATGCAAACTCTCATGATTTTTTGATCAAGTTGACGCCTGGAAATGGTCGTTAGTGAGCGTCAACACCCGTATCAATTGCATTAAATGCGGTAGATTTCACAGTCGCTAACAGCCGGGTCCCACACCCGCAAAAACCCCGCGCACACGCGTAATAATTACCATGGTGCGGTAATCGAAGTGGTAATTGGCACTATAGCACCATCCCATCAACCGGTCGCCGCCCACGCCGCTCTGATTCCCCAAGGCTGCCGCCTGAAAAGGCGCGCCTGCACCGCACGCGCCGGGCCACGACACCCACGACTGGCGAACGACCCGTGCACGACCCACGACTCTGTGCCGTATGTGGACTGTGATGGAATATTCCCTTCGTGGGTTCCTTACTATCGAAGGAACGTTATTTCGGGTCCTTACAGATCAGGGGTTCGAAGGCTGGCCCGCTGAGGGTTTGTCAGTCGCCCCAGATCATGAGAGTCAGGGACAGCATGGATGTGGTCATACAAACCTAGCCTGGAACATGGAGTTCAAGACGTCCTACGCTGTGTTCGAGGCTAGGCGACGGTGCCTAGTAAGAGGGATCCCATCGAGGAAGAGCATCGAGCCCTCGGACCCTATCTAATGAGTCCGAGCCCTGCCTAGTGAACCTTTGCGAGCACTTTATGTGATGTGTCTCCGAACCGCGACCCGATCCTTATCGAACGGGGCACGGACGTCCACTTGAACTACCCGCTAATAGCTCACCGAAGCATCCATGGCTCGCGGCCCGGGCAAGGATAGCGTGGCTTGCTTCACCCCTCCTCCCTGCGGAAGGGCGACGAGGGTCATAACACTAAGTCGAGGGTTCCACTCAACACCTTCACATGGGCTAGGGCTCGGGGGCTCCTCGCACACCGCGGCTCAGGCCATACCCTCGAATAAATCGGCTGCCGCTGATTGTGAAATCCCACGTGTCAAATAAACCCCATCACATGATCAATGAGCCATTTGGGCAGGTCCAAAGAGGGCAAGGGCCACCTTATCAGCTGAAAGGAATGCCGAAACTGGCTGAAAGGAATGCTGAGTGGCGGTGTCACCCGATCGACCACACAAACGTGACGTTCATAGCCCTTGGACGAGTGCATGCACTCCTCCAAGGCCTCGGGGGCTACACCCGCGGGTGCACTGACGCGACCCCGCGGAGGATATTTCACATATTTGAGGAACTAAACCCCAAAAGTTAGCATCCGAGTCACTTCCTCGAGGGATGAAGCCTCTGCAGGACTGATACCCACTCCCACAAAGGCTCGGGAGCTACTGTAGGGTACCACAATCAGGGGCACCCTAACCCTAGGTCTACAATGCCCTCAAAAGCGCAAAACACAATTAAGCAACAGGGGAAGAAGGACTACTCGACGGCGATCCTAGAGAGGAAGAAGTTGCTGAAGCCACCAATGATGACAACTCTGTCGTCACTCTGCATCCAGACACCATGGAGCTCCTCCAGCTCTTCCACAGCGCCCAGATCCTCTCCAGGTTCCAAAGAGGTCCAATACGCGCTCAGCCCATGGCCCAACTCTGCGGTACGGCCCATCTGAGGCCCCCTCGAACCCGTGGAGCAATCTCCACCTCACTCGAGGTCTCCTCGCCGAGGCCTCTGACAGCGCGCTTCACCTCTGCCTCGCTTGAGGGTAGAAGACCTACCCTCGAAAAGCAAATCAAATTCGCCTCATTCGAAACCCCATTGGCCAAGCCCTCCACGGGGTCTCAGCTCGGGGGGGCGGGGGGACTTTGCCTCGCTCGAGGCTACCCCTCGACAGACGAAACAGCAACCCATCTGCTCACCCACCCGACTGACCGGCGCATTTAATGCCAACCACTCCACCGCAGAGTGCGGGAGTCAGACGGCGTCAGGCCTCCATGCTGCACAGCGGGTGTGACCGGAGTCCCGTCCGCCAACTCCGACCACTGTGCCGCTATTCCCGATGCTATTCCGGCCCTGTGCGAACCTGCGACATCCTGTGCGGACATGCCTGACACTGCTCCCGCCGCTGTGTTGCCAACTCCTCGTACTTCCACTACTGCAGGACCCTCGGCGAGCATGGGTACAACCCTCGGACGTGGTACAAACCTTGACCAGAGCAAGACCACCATCAGCGGAACCCTCGGCATTCCACCCAGGATGCACGTGGAGGATAGTACGTTCTACAGAAGATGCCACTCCGTCCACTGATGCCAAAGGACACCGTCGCGATCTCCGCAGGGCTAAAGGGCTTCCCAGGACGATTGTCATGCCCGATGCCATGCTCCACTGTGTACTCCCTACAACAACCATTCACTGCTCCCCCCCCGATTCGGGGAGAAGACGACAACTTCAAATATCATACCGTACATGTAACCGCCCCTCCTTGAGCCTATAAAAGGAAGAGGCGGGCTCCTTCCCAACTCATCCGCAGACGCTCAATAGCCTAACACTTGCAACCCACATAACATACACCCTCTCTCCAGAGCTCGATATTGGCACTTGCCTCAATCACTCTAGCAGAGACATGGGAGCTTCTCTCCCTCTCTCGCCTCGCTTGTATCCCCCTTCTACATGAACTCCGGTGCAAGATAATATAGTGCACTCGCACACCCTGCTGGACGTACGGCCCCGTGGCCGGAACAAAGATAAACCCTTGCATTACTTCATTACCTCTTGCATCAACCATCTAGGATTAGGGACACGCGGCATCATTACTAGTTAGTGCTAGGCTGCGAGGTCTGGAGACCGACACCATGCCTCTCTGCTTACCCGCCCGCAGTACCCACCTCATCGGTCACGCCACCCTTCTCCTTCCCCACCGCACGCCTGCTCCCAATCCCCTCCCCTCCGTAGACCCCATCCATTATGGAGCGTCGTCGTGTTGTCCAGCCATCCCCGTCTCGCCGCGCTACCGTCTTGTGGTCCGCCGTCGCTAGAGTTCCCGTCCGCACTCGCGAGGAGGTGCGGGTCAACGGTGGCCCCTCGGCACTCGCCTACTTCGCCGCAAGCGGCAACCCCTCCTCCTCCGCAACGCTGGGGCGCGAGCTGCGAGAGCCTCTCCCATCGCCGTGTGCCGTGGCCTCTCAGCACCCCCGCCGCCGCTGCAACCCCTCAGCACCCCCTCCTCCGCCGCTAGCTGTGGCCCCCGTCTTCCACCGTGCGATATTGGTTTGTAATCATACAGTTCATTCATTAGTAAGAAATAGAGCGATGTGCTAAGGGATTTGGCCTTATTGTAGAATCCTCAAGAATAAATGGTAGTATAACATTTATTACAAGGTTCAACTTTGTGTGGTTACCTGCTTTGCTGAGATGCCATGATTCAGATTATGTTATGCAAGCAAATTGCCTGAATCCTAATATAGTTATCTCCTATGTAAATAAAGTTGCTTGAATCCTGGTACATCCACTTTCACTACTACAGAAAACTTATTGGAGGCGGGCAAAATGGCTTAACTGAGGCAGGCAGGCGAACCACCTCGGACGCATGGTCACAATTAATCGAGTCATTTACCGTTGCAGTCCTCCAACCGCCTTGGTTAATCCTTTAACCGAGGCGGTCGACCTAACTTGCCCACCTCCGTTAACATGGTTTAACCGACGCGGTCACTTGTTATGTGATCGCCTCAGTTAAGATTTTGCAGAACTAAAAAAAAGCTTACTTGTCAGGACACAACTTATGTGGATGGCTACTTGCAATATTTTTTAATCACAGGTGCATTAGTATTAGATGTAATTGTAATATTTCAAGTGTGTATCAATATAATATATACAGTCTTTGCTTTGCTAGATACAAATACAAATACGCAAATGACTACAAATATGAATAAAAATCAATTAATACTAAAAATGAAAATTAAAGAAACATAGGGAATTAAAAACAAAAAAAACTTAATAATAAACTGCCGCACCAGGAGGCCCCACGTGGCAAGCCATTTAATAGTACCGGTTGCCATTTAGTGCCAGTCATTTTCACCGAGTGCACGTGCACATAGTACGAACCAAGCAATAACGGGCAGGGGCCGTTACTAACCAAGGCTCCCCCCAGTACTAATGAGCATATCTCTAGCATTGTGTAATCCTAATATGTATAATTCTTAATCTCCAACCTGGTAATAATATATGATTCCTGATTTTGTAGTTTTCAATCCAATTTATTTTGAACGTCATAATAGTGCCTTATTGTTAGATAACAGCTGAGTGAGTTCCATGGGAATATGGTTGCATGTATATGTATCCGAATCATAAATTTCAGAAAATACGGTGGTAGCATGAACATTTGGATGGATCGTTATTTAGGCAGGAAATGAATGTAATTAAAACCTAGATTAATTCGTTCTTATTTATGACAGGTTTTGAGTACATAATTCAGAAGGAATCAATGCATTTAATCAATATATTCCAATAGCACTGGCATACATGGCCGGCACTGGCCTATAAAATGGAGCCATGCATCGTTTGTGTCCTATCCCATCCGGTCAAGCTCGATCATATATATACATCTGCTTGTTACGATTCCAATCAGCACTCATGGCCAAGCAACAAATTCTCCTCCTCATCCTTGTGGCTTCCATTCACCATATTGCTTATGCCGCAGCCGCTACGACTTCAGCAAATTTGACGGCAGATGCAACTACGACAGCCTAAGACATTCTAGAGAAGAACAACTTCCCGCGTGGCCTCCTCCCCAAGGGTGTGCGGTCGTACGTCCTCAACCCAGATGGCAAATTGGAGGTGACCCTCTCACGCGAGTGCAGGTTCTCTGTTAACCTCGGTGGCCAGAGATTCAACCTACAGTTCGCCAACACCTTCGGTGGAGTCATCCATGCTGGGTCCATCACCGAAGTGTACGGCGTCGATGTGCAGGTCAAGTACGCTTGGCTCGGGTTCAGCCAAGTCGACCGTGCCGGTGACCAGCTCACATTCCATGTTAAACAGTTCACGCAGTCCTTCCCCATAAGCGGGTTTGTTGTTAGCCCCTCCTGCACCTAAGGCAATACTATAGGAATGTACGGCCACGGCCACATGTTATGCATGGCATGGCATTTGTGTTGTTTTTTTTTCACTTTAATTTCTGCATGAGTTAATAATGTAAAGAACACAGCTGCTGTATTCAGGGTGAATAATTGATGGATTTAATGAAAAAACAGAACATCTGACGTTCCATGGAAATTTGTATTCTGACAGTCAAGCCACCAGCAGTCTGGGTGTGTGAATGTTTTAGTTAATTTCGATGGAGGTATATATTTATTAGAAAATAGACAAGCCATTGATTGATCAAATGGTGCGTTACTAGGCATAAAAAAATACTGTTAAATATGACTGAAGCCATACATGGCCGGCTGTACGTGCGGGATGCTTGCATGTGTGCTGGTGTTTATTCCATGTTATCTGATAATCTAAAGAACACGTCTGCTTATTCACGGAAGATAATTTGAATAAAATTGGAGTCAGGGTGTATTACATGAGTTTCATAGAAATGTGACCCCATGGTCAGAAACTATAGATGCTCTATAGAAACTTTAGTACAGCGCAGTCATCAGTCACGAACAGTCGTCATTGAATTGAAAATTAGATTATAATAATTGTGTCCAGGCAAAAAATATGCTACTGTTAGAATTTTTAATCTATTAATTGGCCTGCTTATATTCAAATAAAGCTTTACACTCGATGTATATATGGATTGTCTATAACCTAAATACATTACATATATTTTTGAAAAAGTAAACATTCTGTTAAGATCTCATAAGTTTTTAAAACTCAAAAGGAACCAGATATGTTGTGCTATTTAAACTTTGATTTCTTCACAACAAACTGGTACAATTTTTTTAAACACTCTTACATTATTTCATTATTTTAAAAGAGCATTTGAAGCCACATAGTATTTGCAAACTGTATGCTCTTCTATTCTTTAAACTAGTTAATGAATTAGGATAATTCTACAAATATAAACAGTTAGGTTACATATAGATTATACAGAAATTCAATCCCTTTAATATATATATAAGTAAGGTCTAATCGGCATGAGAAAAATGGTGTAAATTTACATTGGTTTCAAGTACTCTTTAATATTAGTGGGGGGTTGTTTTAATGGATAACCATTTTGAATTCATCAATTGGCCTAGTTGCAGAACAAGTATGTTAAAACGAAAATGACCCTTAAAATATGAGGGAAATGGATGGTTTTAATTGTCCATGGTTGAAATCAGAATATTGGCTTAATTTTTAAATTAAAAACTAGATACATAGAAATGTAATTAATCTAAAACCATGTGAAATCTGATTGTCCAAATTGTTCTTTGTTATGGAACAGTGAACATCAGAAAACATGTATCACGAATGTTAGGTTGGTAATAATGTTACAAATAGAGTAAAGTACACTGGGGTCCTCAAAGTTAACAGAGTGTGTAGTCCTGGACCAGGAATCAAGATCAACTTGTCAGGGAGTGTCATCCGGGTTCCTAAACATAAAAAACATCCATGCAATAATTACAATTTGTTTCGAACCATGTTTTTAGTTCAAAAACAAATCCAACAAATCAATACCATAAAGAACGAATAGAAATAAATTAGCATGTACCTAGGGAAAGCACTGTGTACCCCTCACGGCAACTCTATTTGTGAGAACGTGGCCCATCAGTTTCGAGGTGCAGACCCAACAAGAAAGAGCTTTTCAAACTGTTTCCGCCAATTCCCTTAATCTTTTGTAGATCTACTAGAAAGCGTTACCTTTTGTTTGTGCTAGATCTACTGTGTATCTGCTCACGAAACTTTTTCTTGGAGTTAGACTTGCTAAATGCTATCTTATGTGCAAGTTTGGTAATTTTTCAATCTAGGCATCTTTATCTGTGATTTAATCTATGTTTAGTGGTACTTAATTGTGATAAGTAGTTTCTGTTCCTAGAAAAACCTAATACATTTTATAGTACTTCATTTGGTCATGTGAACATGTCTGCAAAGTTTGAAATCCAGAAGATGAGTAGAATAGGAGCTATATTTTGTTCATGCTTTCACATGCTTAGATTTGTCATTTTTGCCATGAACAGAATACACCATTGCTTCTCATGATTTTTATACTAGAACCTAGGTTCTACACCATGAGGCTGTACAAAAAGTTTGATATGTTTTACTTCACAGGAAGTAGCCCAAATGATTTATTCTTGTGCTCATGTTAGGAAATGCTATGCTAAAGTTATTGGTGGAAATAAATGCTGATATTTTTACGGAATCAAATTTAAGTGTAGGTTTAACCCTGGAAAAAATTTGGTAGACAGAAACCCTAAGGAACTCTCTGTAGAATTTATTTTTGATATACATATGCTTGTTTTGTTAATTTTGTTACTGCTGTTATATGTTCAATTAAATCCTGGAAAAATTACAGTAAGAAGACTACCATTTTAAGTAGTTTCTGTAGAAATTTTATCCCCATAAAAATTAGAAATGATTTTGTA
The DNA here is from genome assembly GCF_016808335.1 of Panicum virgatum. NCBI lineage: Eukaryota > Viridiplantae > Streptophyta > Magnoliopsida > Poales > Poaceae > Panicum > Panicum virgatum. Next base: position 30,275,835 of record NC_053148.1, on the reverse strand, counting down.
TAAATTGTGGTTTATATCAACATACTAGGTTTTAACCATTTTCCATGCTTGCTATATTTACTGTTTTTAGCTGAAAATTTCACCATGAATTCATAAATGTAGGTTCTGCATTGTGTAATTTTGGTAGCACCAGATTATATTCCTAGACTGTGTTTTAGATTTCTGAACATCTCCTTAAGTTTAATTATTAAGAAAATGAGAACCCACCACACTCATACATGAAGTAAAGTAAATATAAGAACTACTCTATAAATGACTTCCCAAGAAAATAAGTTAAATACTGTTTTCACCAAAAAGACTTTATATTTTGGACTGCAACTTTATCATGAAGGAAATTTATGCAAATTAAATCCTATTGTAACAAAGATCACTTTGCATTCATATAGAAGAGGTCAATTTATGTGATGGCATTTATGAACTAACTCCCGCCGGTGAAATGTTTGTGGCCGGTTGTTATGTGAATTTAATTGAGTTGAATCAAGCCCCTGACAAAAGTTTGGAAGAGCCCAAGGCTGCTTTTGATAGTGCCCAAGAAGGCAAGCCCCGGTGCATAATCCTATTATTTTCGCGTGTCTTTACATTCACGTATTATATATATCTGTTGTAATAATTTTATATGCGCATTTACGTTCTTAGGAGTTGATCGAAACCATAGTTGCATGTCCCTAGGTACCTATGTTCTGTTACCCGGTCCTTTTTCTCGACTAGTTGCCCCGCTAACTAGGTACCGTAGAAGTCGAGTGGTTTACTTCCTCTCGCGAGATTATAAGAGTTGACTGATTTTACTTACTGTTGAAATATAAAGACAACGGGCGGGGTTGTGTAGTTGTGATACCCCATCGGAATAGTTGAAATTGGCTAAGGTCGCGGTGTGTGGCACATTTCATTAAGCTTTTGAAAGTACTAGCCACATGCCGAGAAATATGGTAATCGGTAAGCTTAAGTACCTTATTGGACCAGCGAGTACAACGACCCTGCACTCTCTTTTTGACTGGGTCCAGGATGAGAACAACATGCGGCTGCAGAGTAGGCATACTCAGTAGTCGAGGGGAGTGTCGCGGATCCATGGACGTGAAAGAAAGGGGAAAAGTCGCATGGGCGAAGCACGACGACGATCCCCATGCGTGTGTGTTTGGTTCGCCTAGCCAGGTTAAGAAACTCGATTGGAATCGTCCGCCTCTCACGGTTTGAGACTGCTTAACAATTTCTGTCACATAGAGTAACAAGTGGAATCGAAGAAAAGAATCGTGGTTGTATGTTGAAATGTTTGACAACCATGCATGCTTAGAGTTAGATGCAAACTTGGAACGGTTAATCAACTAGAATATGAAAGCTAAAATTTGAAATTAAGGACCTACCCTTTGTTGCTTTCCAGCAAAATAAACCTAGCCATACAAAGCCTTGCAAGTCTAGATAACGGACTAAGCTATATCCGATGACAGGTAAGCCTTGCTGAGTATTAGTATACTCAGCCTTGCTTCTGGCACTACTTTTAGGTACTAACTTTGAAAATATGATTGCGAGTTTGACTTGGCCGTACATTTTGGCTCCGGGCTAGTCTGTCGAGAGGGATGGTCCTTCATCGGATGCTGACACCCATCCCACTGAGTGATGTCTCGTACGGGCTTTATCGAGGCGTCCTTTGTTTTGCTAGATGTCGTTTTACCTCTTCCACTGCAATAATGATACTTGAATAATTTGTGTAGTATAAGACTCTGTAGTACTTCGCTACTTTCAGAACATGTTTTGTAATAATTAAATTTCCGTTGCAACTCTGAGATGTATGAGATAATCTGTGTTGTAATCTCTGGGCTTACCTTCTTGTGAGTGTTGTCTGTGCGATCCTGTAAGCATGGCTTTAATCGAGGCTTCAGTCGAGGAACTGCCGGTGAGTGCCATTTTGGGTCAGCGTTGCCTAGCAACAATGATCTGAGCACCCGGGCCCAGTTATTTTGGGTGGTTCCGCCACACGCCAATACCACAATCGCCGAATGTCAGGATGTGCCTTTTCTGTGGGCAATTGGTGCTGCGACGCGTGCAGAGCAAATCGCCACAAGCTGTCACCACCATGGGAAGGTCCATCCATCGTGGCAGAGGTGCTCCGGCCCGGGACAAACAAGCTGTAGACCGCCGACGGTGAAGTCTTCACCAATGCATGGAACATTGAGCAGCTACATCGTTTCTATCCTTAGAATCTCCAGTTGTACAAATCCTTTCATGGCAATAATGCAAACTCGCTTCACAAAATCTCTTTCCTTTCCAAAGGCCTAGCCTATTTGTCCTCTAAATGATTTTCGACCCCCACCGTGATGTGGGTCAAAATTCACTCGGAGGCTAGGGGTACTCCCCCCAGGTTAGAACCTTCCAAGAAAAACCAAAAACTGTGCGGCAACTCGCATTAAGTTGGGCTAGCCGAATTGTAAACTAGAGAAAACCTGATGACCGGGGGTCGGATTGCGCAACCAATGCCTCCAAGGCTACGGTACTCACTCACTCGTGGTCACAGGGCGTTGTTCGACACCACCAGGAAATGCACGTTGCGTGACACCCCAAAATCGTTGCAATAAGCCCATTTTCGTTGCAATATCAAGGAAAAACAACAAATTTGGGGTCGTTGGGAAAAGAATCTGGGCATCGCATATACTCGGGTGGCAATAGACTATCTCATCACACTGTTGTTAGTTGGGATAATGCAGGTTTGTTGCAACGACGGTCGGCGTGGCAATATGTTGTTGTAGCAACGATCTTGGCCGTCGCACTAACCAGTTGAGGGTTGCTATAGTTGATTTTGCAACCACGTAGGTTAGATGCAATCACACACTAGTGCAATGGAAGATTTCGGTTGCAATAGCATATATTGCAACGATAACCAGGTGTGGCAATAACTCATATGGTGTTGCAATATCCTTGTAAGATATAGCAACGATTTGTTACCCGTGGCTATATCCTAAGAGGATGTCACAACGCCTCTTGTAGTCGTTGCTATACATTTGAAGGATATACCAACGCCAGGACTTGTCGTCGCTATATCCTTAGAAGATATCACAACACCAGGAAGAGTCGTTGGTATATCCATAGAGGATATCACAATGCCGGTTATTGGCGTCGCTATACCCTTAGACGATATCACAACACCAGGTTGTGTCGTCGCTACATCCGTAGAGGATATCACAATGCCAGAACGTGTCATCGCTACATCCGTAGAGGTTATCACAATGCCATATATTGGGGTCGCTATACCCATAGAGGATGTCACAACGCCAGGACGTGTCGTCGCTACATCCGTAGAGGATATCACAACGCCAGTTGCAGCTGTCGCTATACCATTAGAGGATATCACAACGCCAGTTGCAGCTGTTGCTATATCCTTGTAGGTTACCACAACGCCAGTTGCAGCTATTGCTATATCCTTGGAGGATATCACAACGTCACATGAAGTCATCACTATATACTTATAGGACGTCCCAACGATAGTACGAGGCGTCGCTATGTCGTTATAAGATATCCCAACGGCAGTTCGAGTCGTCGTATTTTATTTGGTGTCTATCCCGTCAACGATACGATTCGTTGCTATATTCTGTGTAGGAAATCCCAACGCCCATATGAATCATGCCAATATCAAAACAAATCCAAATATAATAGAAATTGATGCAAAACACAATTCCAATCATCAAAGCATCAAATAAGAATCCAGGGATTACAAACAAGCAGGGCTCAAACCCGTAATGTATTCAAATGCAAACTTCTTTGTAGACATAAAACTAATAATGTCTACGACATCAAGCAACATCTAGTCTCAAGTGCACATATTAAAATAACATAGTTAAGAATAGATGTCCATTGATCATAACCATTGTCCCGGCGATTGCAAATCGCAAAGCTGATGCACACATGAAAAGATGTCAGAAGCGTGCAATGATTAGTCTTAGTTTGCAGCCGAACCTTGATTCTCCTGCAGCTTAAGAGAAACATGGTTCATAGTGAGATGACAAAGTTATGGACTGTACATGTTTGCAAAAGCGAAACAGCAGTTCCTTAGCTACTGTTGTCTTTTTCTACTTGATCTCCTTTTAGCTAGCAGCTGCCGTGGAGTAATGTACTCCCTCCGTATCGGTAAAAGAAGTCGTTTTGGATATGGTTTGGGTCAAACATTAGGAATATAAATCATCAATAACTTTTAAATTGTTGAGTTTGCAAATGTGAAAATTATATGAATAGATTTGTCTTGAAAAATACTTTCATAAAAGTATAGATATCTCACTTTTCTATAAATATTTTTATAATGACAAGGGGTCAAAGTTATGTTTTGAAGACAGTGTCGTTGTCCTAAACGACTTCTTTTACCAGCACAGAGGGAGTATGTCTTATTACTAGCTGCTCAGCTTCCGCACTCTTATCATTGTTGAACAGACTCTTAGAAATGTTAGATGTTTCCTTTAAACTACGAGGTGGGACATTTTCTTTCTCTGTTGTAGTTTGACTTTGTTGCCCAATCTGCATTGTAATGGTGCAATAATTAATTTTGCCTCTATCTGAATGCACAAAACATGGTGATACGAATTGTTCTAATTCATCACTACCTGGTTCAGATGGCGCTCTGGAGGCTGTGCTGGTGTTTCAACATTACTAGTGTTTTCCTCAGCGTTCCTACCTCCATTCTCAGTTAGTGCAGCAGGAATGTTTACCTCAGTGCTCCTATGTTCATCTACTGTCGTATTGTTCGATGTAGGGATAGCCTACATGTGTGCAATAATTAGGCAAGTAAGAGATTGGCCGCAGTCGTGTAGCAGTAAACCTCAACCATAAGCAATTATAGTTGCTCAGAATCATTATGCTAGTTAATTCAGGACATTATAAAGAAAATTGTACAATCTGATTTCATTCATTACCTCTTCTGTAGGCAGCATATTATTATTTTGTGCCATCATTGTTTTGACCTCCTGTTTAAGTTTTGCTGCAAGCTCTTGCTTCTCTGCTTCCTTCTCAGCATCTTTCTGTGCCATCAATTGTTGAAGTCGATGAATCTCTTTAGCCTGATCTTCAAGTCTGTCCTGAAGGATTCGTTTGTTACTACGAGTCGACATGTAACCATGGCCACGTGACTTGGAAGATTTGGCTCCTGTTGCTTCTAGATACGTTTCCTGGAAAGCTTGGTCTTCTTCAACGAGGTCAGCTGCGGCACTTGTTAATTCTTCCTGTTCATTGGATTCCAACGTTGACAGTCTCCATGATGTCTGAGACTGAGGGAAAGAGACAATGGAAGGTGCAGTTTATGTAATGCTCTAACAGAAATAATAAAATATAGTGTGGAAGCATGATTACGATCGAACAATTACTCACATAAATTTTTTCTACTAGGTGTCCAGACCATATTCCTTGTCGTGTGTGCGTAACCTTAAAGAGTTGCAAAGTACTTGGCTCTGCACCAGTTTCTCTATCTCTCTATGAGTGCAACATGAAATGACTTTAATACCATATTATTTGTTTTATGTATTGGAAGTGAAAAACAATGTAAGAAGTATTTACATTTTCCCAACTGCACTGTGAGTATGGTTTGGAACCCATCAGATGATTTATTCTCAAATTCTGTCGATTTGAAGAGTTATGGCTGTTAACTAACTGCACCCAGCAAACAAGTAATGTTTATCAATGTAAAATTGAACTGATGATTTTGTAATTAGGTTTGAAAAGTAGTGTTGTACCTTAAACTTCTTACATCTAAAGTACTTGATCAAATAATGCCACTCCACAATGTCTAAGTCTTCAGGCCTGTTTTTCATCCTCTCATCATAAGTGTTGAATGCCTTGTAGGTAGCACTAAAAGTGGCTCGCCATCCTTTGTAGTGTTGTTGTGCGATCTTCCAAATCTTTTGCTTCATTTCATCAGTGTCTTCAATATCCCAACATGACTGTACGAAAGAAAATGGATATTTTTAATGCAACCTTTTGTAGGTAGCCGATGAAGTGTCTACCACTATATATGCATGAGATAAATGAATAAATATGCATGTGTCATTTACATACCATAACTGCTTGTGCGATACTAGTCTTTACATTTTCTCTCACATCTTTCCACCATCTAACTCCAATTAGTGGAGCCCTTTTCCTTGTAAACATAACCACTTCGTCCACAAATGTATGCCTGTTTTCTCCACATGGACCACCCCGCTTTGCGGAAAATTCAATTTTTAGTTTTTGATGCATCCCTCTCTTGGCCACTGCAGCAATCCCTTTCAAGGTATCAGTCCAGTTTTCTTGCCACCATCTAATAATATAGACATTAGAGCTTATATTAACTACTGAAGAATAAAGACTGTAGCTAGTTTGCAATCATGTACCATTCAGTTTCTTTATTTTCCTAGCATGACGTGGCCATTCTGTCGGAGGTGGGTCACTACTACCATTTGCATCATTAGGTTCTGCGCGGCGCTTCTCGAATGCTTTATAACACACTGCCAAAAAATTAGATAACAGATGAACTAAGTACATTCACAAATTTCATTAGAGATTGGAAGTGCAACAAAACAAATAAGTACTGATGTCTTTTAGATGGCCTTGGTGTCTTAACCATTCTGTGAATGTTTTTATAGTTTCTTCTCTGAAATCATCTCGTAGATCTACAAGTAACGAATGATAAAAAGTTAGTAAACCTCACTATTCTTTAGTGAACCAAAGACAATATATATGTATTACCTGTTTCAGAGCCTTCGGCCATGAGCCAATCTTTGTATGCATCAAGTTCAAAATCATCCCCCTCCTCCTCCTCCTCCTCCTCGTCCATACCATCCTCATCGCCATCACTCTCATTAACTCTCGATCGTTTCAGGGGTGTAATTGGCACACTTCGTTTTTATAGTTCGTCGGATGTCAACTGTATCCTAATTTTCTTTTCGTGCTCCATGTTTTCAATTACGTCGTCTAAATTTTTCAGGATATCTAATTCCTCATAAGTTGCTCTATCATTACCACATCTATTCTTATAGTACAAGTAGTCTCGGGTACCATAGCAAAGCCCAGCTTTTATAGTAAGCAGGTTAGCAAATGATATGTCTACCCTGTCCATAGTGCCAATGACTAGTTTCTCTTCCGGCTGTCTTTCTGTAGGCAAGCAGTGGAATTCAACATTCCACTTTTCACCTGTCAAATGTTCTCTGTACAAAAAAAATATGGAAACATATCGACAATATATATTATGAATTAGGGAACTAAAATATGTGACCTAAGTGCTACATAAATGTGGTGCGGCTTAGGCGGCTAATGGGTTATAACCCAGACTAAATCCACACTGAACTATTTTCCTTACAAACATCAAATCAAACCAGCCCAAACCACACCACTGCATGTTGCAACAAGACCAAACCAAGCTTCATACAATTTCAAACAAAAACATCAAAATTTTCTCAAAAAGATCAACTAATGGCGACCAACGGTGCCAAGCACACATGTGCGTATGTGCACGAGGGTTTTCCAGAGCAAAACGCCTACAAATGCTTCCATAATCGCAATGTCTCAACTCGGTTTCTGATTGATTTCAACAGAGCAACAACCAAACCAAACCAAACTATTTTCCTTATAAATCAAACCAAATCAAAAAAATAGTTAAAGCAACCATTTCCCACCAAACTAAATGGGGACCGAAGCAAAATCCAAACTGCTCAACTCGGTTCAACTCTTGGCCAGATCCGCGAGTGGTAGAATGAGAAAACATAGTCGTAGAGGAGGGACGGAGTGGACTGGATCTAGGATGGAAGAAGACATTAGGCCCCCTTCAACTCTTGGCTAGATTCGCGAGTGTGTTCTTATGGATCTACAAAACACAAGAAACTGGCATGCATGGAGGGAGAATGCAAACGAATCTGGGTACGCTAACAAGCCGTTGGTGCATGGTATAATGTTTCATACCTGGCCACGTTCCGATCGTCGAAATCAGCTTTATCGATCGGGAGTGTACGTAGATGTCGTATGTAAGCTGCGACCTCGTCATCGCCGGTGCTGGTGCGTGATGCAGGTGCCATGGTTGTAGGAGTATTGGTTCTTCGCTGCGCCACCACCGCCGCGGCCACCACCGCCGCCGCTAGCTAGGCAGATGAAGGGTTGGCAGTCTAGGACTTTTACGAAATAAGCACAAAGGGTTATGGGGGAAAGTGGTGGGGTCGCACGACCGGGATAAAGGGGGTGCGCAGTTAGCCAAAAAAACAGGCGGGAATTTTGAACTCCAAGTACTCGAGCTGAGACAATAAAGGAGAAAAGAAAACTGGCGGGAATTGAAACAAAATAATTCGGGTGGTGAAACTTTGTTGGAGGGGAAATATATTGGCAGAACTAATAAGCGAGTTGATTGAACATAATATTGCGATTTTCAACCAAAATTGAACATAATGTTCAAATTTTAGACATTGCAAAGTACGACTAAAAAATTTATATGTGCAAACTTCATAGAGTACATACAACATAGCTATGTGTATACGTATTTGGTATTTATTCATGTCGCCTCTATAATATTGTTATGTAGCATACCATGTTTTCTTTACACAAGACTCTCATATCATCTCTATAATATAGTTGGAATCTTTTTATATGAAGAGATCCAAGTGAGGGTATTTTGAAAGTTTGTATAAAATGAAAGTAGCTATATATCCAAGTTTCTCTTACGATGCATACACCATTTGTTCATCCAAGGTCTCTCATCCTATGATGTATGTGTTATGAGGTTTTGTTACAATGCAGATCACATGACATTATATTTCATTTAATGCATTCTAAGATATGTAGCATATATATGACAATGCATTTTATATTCACTTGAGCATTAATGTGGGTTGGATGATTACTTAGTATCTTATCACTGATGATATACATATGGTCCTTGAAGTGATATTAAGATAATGCATTCCAAAAAATGTATATGGTCCTTGATTAGTATCTCATTAATGTCACATTGGAAAAATATCAATTCATGAGTTCAAAATATCCAACACTTGCATTTAAATCATGAGTTCAAAATATCCAAGCTTCATGAACTGCGAAAATAAGACCCAGTTCATCTCCTGACTCTGACATGTGGATCAGATAAGTAAGAAGGGGATCATCTTGCTTCTCCGACAAGTGGGACCTAGATAAGTCAGTTTGAGGAACAAAAACAAGGCCTCGCAAACGATCTCACTGCAGCTGCTGCGTCACATATCTAGGGGCATTGCTACGAGCGCGCAAGGCACTGCAAGCGGCACGACCCAGGGACCAGACGTAGTAGGCACGAGACGTTGCACCACATGCCATATGAGCTGACAGAGGCGTATGTAAGTGAGTTTGATGCGGAGCCAGTGACCAAGTATTTAACTAGGTATTTCTCTTTGTACGAAGCCACGGTGGGACTAAAACGCTTGTTGTTCCTCGGCTGTCGCGCGCCTACCTTACTGGGCCAAATCTCCAAAACAGCCCACTACGAAGCAGACGCCCGGTGTACATGAGGAGGCATATTCCTCACGTGCGCTTTCTTCTGTGCTTCTGACATGAAGGTCCCACATGTCGGCGCATGGATTTTTGGTCAGTTGTTCATCGATTGTTCACTCGTCTTCATATTTTTTATTTTGATTTGTAATGAAGCCCTTGTTTAGTTGGATCCAAAATTCCAAAACTTTACAAGATTCCCTATCACATCGAATCTTTGAACATATGCATGAAGTATTAAATGTAGCTAAACAAAATAACTAATTACACAGTTTGTCTGTAATTTGCGAGACGAATCTTTTGAGCCTAGTTAACCCATGATCGGATAATAATTACCAAATACAAATGAAAGTGCTACAGTACCAAAATTCAAAAGTTTTTGCAACTAATCAAGGGCGAAATCTAGTAACATGTATATCTTTATCATTTCTTTCCAAAATCAGGTGGTTCTTTTTTGTACATTCTTGGAAAAAATTTAAATATCTCATGGAGATCATTGCATAGTGTTCTCATGGAGTCTATAACGAAACATAATATAACATGATAAAAGGGCCTACGGATAACATAACTTGCAGGAGTACATAAACATCCTAAGGATGAGGGCGGAAGATGCGGAACATGGACTCGCACAACCTACTAATCCTGCATTCCTTGCTATAGTAGTTCGGCCACTCGTTCCATCCGACATGCCCGAAGGGCTTGCCGCACCAGCCCACATCGACCCATCCGACCTGCACCGGGTACGGGGACGCGCAATGGTGAACCGCGCGTGGCACTGGGCCAGGCACGGGCAAGGCCTGGTGCCAATTAGGCCACACATACCTCCACAGCATGTCCAAGACATGCTCGTGTAGAAGATCAACCCCGCGGTCGTTCAAGATGGCGAGCGCCGGGTTGTTGTCCGCTGCCTCCCCCAGGAGCTCCTTGGCCCGGAGGTCGTGCTCGGCGGCATGATTTGCTCGCCACAGGAGCATAGCGAGTAGTAACGCCGCCGGCTTGTGGCCCCGCAGGGCAGCCCGATCGAGATCGTCGAGCGATGCATCAAGAGCCCCGCCGTGCTATCAGAAGATGACCCTCATGCCCATGACGAAGAGCGCCTATAGGTTGCCCACGCCATGGGTGTTCACAATCAGTCACTCGCTGATCGCCGCATCAAGCCGACTGCTGCAGCACCAGCCTCAGGTTGAGGCTGCGGCGCACCTTGTCTCTCTTGAGAGAGCAAGCGCCCCGGAGGTGACGAAGATCGTCCATGGGGTTCTCGGACGAGGCCGCGACGCGGGCGGCGACTTTGATGAGCATCTCCTTTGGAAGGTCGGCGAGGGATCTCGCAGGCGCCATAGGCCGCCCAGCGACGAGAGGAGGGCAAAGAGGTTCTGGTCGGCAAAGGGATGAGGCAAAGTGGGAAGAAAGGCGAAGGGACGTATTGAGGGAAGTGCGAAGAAAGGCGAAGGGACGTGGAGGCTGTTCGGCTTCGTAAAGAAACTGGCAACACAGTAGTTGTTCCCAACCAAAGCCACTGACATATGAGCCTGACAAGATAGGGCCCACAAACAAGTGGGACGAAGCATTGAAGCCACGACAATGGAACGCGACGCGCCCACCAGGAAGCGTGCCCATTCCCTCGCGTGCGGTTTCGCTTCTAGGATTCTCATATGGGTCCCATCTTTGCTACTTGTTCATCAGTTGTTCAAATAATAGAATGAATTGAGTGAACAATGATATAGAATAAAAATAAATTTCGAACATATTATCTAGGAAACACGACCACGACCGTGTGTCTGAATGGCTTTTAAATTTCAAAAAAAAAGCAAACATAGTATGAAAATCATGAGATTTGTCGTGATATCGAGATATCATACGTGGAGATTGTGGTAAAAAATGAGTACGATTCACAAAAGTTGACACGTATGTTGCTTACAAATCGAAGCATCTCCGAATAAGTTCTAGGAATGTTGACACGTATGTTGCATTATTCTATGAATGTTAGAGGGATGATGAGTATCTCATCATATGTGCATATGATCATTGTAGTGGAAATTGAAGGAGAAGATGAACACTCCAAAGTGTTGGTTCTTTTTAAAGGTGCATCATAAATGCAACTTCCAGGGAGGTGTAAGTTATGCTTAAAAAAGAAAGCACATTGCCAAAATACAAAGTCTTTAGGATAATCTATTTATAACAAACTAGTAAATGAAACTTTTTTTGATTAAACTAGTAAATGAAACTAGTGTAATACGATGCTATGGCCTCGAAGAGATAGATGATCTTCTCCTAAGAATTTAGGGAAAAAAAAACACCTGATTTGGAGTACAGATGACAAATCTTTACATGTTTGTAGTTTTCATTATGAATCCAAAAAAAATATGAACGTGAGTGAACAATTGAGTGCACAACTCATGGACAAGGTGGGACCCGCTTAACAATCCCACAGCCGCATCCGCACGTGCAGAAGGCGCCTCTCCTGGTCGGCGAATCGAGTGCCATGCGGTGTGACGTCACTTGCTTGTGGGCCTTGGCTACTGGGGCCAATATGTCAGTGGCTTTGGGGGTGGGCACAACTGCTGGGAATTCAGTGGGGACACCGCTGATGTCTCCCTCCAAAAGCTGAAGCCCTTTTGCCTACGACATGTGGGACCCAGTGGCATCACCGCGTGGGTCGCAGTGCACACTGACCAGCGGTTCGGCTAATCGTTGTTGTACTTTGATTCATAATGAAAACTTTAAACTTGTATAGATTTCTCAATTCTTGTCCAAATCAGTTGTTTTTTTGCGTATTTCTTGGAAAATATTCACATAGCAAATGGATTCAACTTCGTCGAGTGTATCCAGTTCGATTTTGTACCTTAATAGAAATATGTCTTAGCATTGCGTACGCCAAGTTACAACACGGCAATGAAGGTGAAGTTGCCAACGACATTTGGTGTCTAGGCAATCCTAACCTATATGCAGTCTTTTGATACTATGAAGTGCATTATTCTATGAATGTTAGAAGGATGGTGAGTATCTCATCGTATATGCATATGATCATTGTAGTAGAAATTGAAGGAGAAGATGAACACTCCAAAGTGTTGGTTCTTTTTAAATGTGCATCGTAAATGCTACTTATAGGGAGGTCTTTTTGCACTGCGGCTGCAGATCGTCCTCATCCCCACTCTAATAATTTTATATAGTTTTTTGTATGCCACGTCAATTGGTCAAGTTGCATCTATCAGTCACAAAGAGTGCTAACTAGGGGGATGGGACGATGACCTGTCGCGCAGACCATGATGGGACAACGATCCGTCGCGTTGACCAAAAGGTGCCTTCCTTGCGCGCGTTCTATTTTGGAGTAGTACTATGAGGCTGACATGCTAGTTCATGTATGGTTCTGTTATGGAAATGAATGATTCCCTTAAAGTTTGAATATAAGACTAAAATTAGATTGAACTGAGTTCCAAATTTCTTGCCCGCACTTTCGCATGCCCAAATTTTGGTAACCAAAATATATATAATTAAAGTTTGATAATGCCAGATAGATATATGACACAATCACCACAATATCAAAGACACATAATATACAAAACGACAGAGCAAACCAGTTTCAAACAAGAGAAAACAAAACTAATTAAAGCAAACGATAATTGTGCTTCCACCCTCCTTGCACTAGTTCCAGAGGTACCATCTCCATGCGGCTCACATCCTGCTGACGGCGTACTCCACCGGGTTGTTCATGTGCCGCGTCCAGAGGTCGTACTCATGACGGATGCGATAACCCGTGCTGCAGTATTGGATGATGAAGGTCCCATCTCCATAGCGCCTGCATTCCGCCCATGTGCAGACGTTGGTATCGTCGACGAGCAGCCCCGGTGTGTCGACATCGCGGTCCGAAAGCCAGAGCCTGTGTGCAATGACCTAGAGGTCCCGCAGGACCGAGTAGCGCAGCGGCGGCAGGCCGCGGTTCTCCCATCGGCTATCAACCTGCGACGGGCCGCCGCTGATTCCGTGCAGCACCACCAGCGATTCATTGTCCGCGGGGTTCCGACGGTACCATAGCATCGCCAAGAAGTATGCCACGCAGGAGTCCCCAGCAACAGTGGCTTGGTTGACGAGCGCCTGCCCGCTAGCGAGATCCAGCCGCTCCATCATCATCTGCATCCCAGTGATGCAGATGGCCTCGCGATTACCGGTGAGGCGCAAGCGATCCTCGAAGCGCGAGCAACTCACGCCGGGCCGCCGCCTCACATACTGACGAATTGTGACACCTCAGGTGTCTGTACATTTAAATACAGATCACGTACCCACATAAAACTTAAAGGAAGAATTTGGGGAAATTAATTCAAAAGGAAAGGTCAAATAAAAGTCAAACTACACAAAAGAAATTAAAAGGAGAAAGAAAAAGGGGTGAAAAACTACTCAAAATCCAATTCAAAAATGTACACAAAAATAAGTTTGGCTTATAAGAGGTACTTTAAATGACATGTGCTCAATTGAACTTTCAGCCAAAACCATCCAAAAGCTGAATAAAAATCAAAGCCCTTTTGTGCAAATTAGGAAATTCAAAATAGTTCAAAATGTGGGTTTCAAATGAAAATTTGCATAAAACAAAAGTTGTAGATCTTGAAATGTTATGCAAATTTTGTATTCAACACTTTTTCATTTGAGCCCCGGAAAGTATAGAAAATTTTAGTTTACCAAGAGATCCCTGAACTTTTAGAAATCACAAATGAGCCCCTACCTTCATTTCCGCTCCTCTGTTTCTCTGCCGCGGCGCACGACCCGCCGCCGGCGTATGGCGGACGCCGTCCACGGCCATCTGGGCCCAAGGTGGACCTCAAACCCGCCGCCTGGCCTGCTAGCTGGGTCTCCCTTCACTTGACACGCACCCCTGGCCATCTGTCAAGGCGCCACGCCGCCCCGCCATGCGCCGCGCTACTGCTCCCTCCGCCACCTCGCCGTCGAGCTGTCCCGGACCAGACCGACCTCCCCCAGGCACTATTCGTTTTGCCCTAGAGCCCTCCAACCTATAAATAGGACTAGAGACCCCGCCGTCCCGCGACCCCTCTCTCCTTTCCTTTCCTCCTCCACCCGCCATTACCGGCGAGCTCGAGCTCGCGCGGGCAGGCCACCCCAGACCCGCATTGCCTCACCCAACCACCCCAGGAGCCTCGCAACACTCCAGTGAAGCTCACACACACGCGAAATCCCACCAAAACCCACCCCATTCACCGTTCCCCTTCCGCGCCGCCACCTGCGAGCTCGGGGCTTGCCGCGGACCGGCCCAATCTGAGGGAGTCCGAGCACGACAGCTACCCCAGGAGCTTCCTCACGCTCTCGTGGTGCTCGTGTGTGCGATGTTCGTCTACCCTGAGCCCTCCTTCACCTACACCACCGACGACCTGAACGCCGCCGCCGCCGTCGACGCCGACGAGCTCGTTTCCGGCCACCATCCACCCGAACGTCCACCTGGGTAGGTAGTTCTCGAACTCCTCTCTCCCACGCGCCTCCACATTGCAGTCCCGATAAGCCCTGCCTAGCAGAACACAACTGGCAAGATGGAACGGCGGAGAAGGCCGGCAAAGGACCCAGTTGTAATTTCTTTTTTGGTTAAGGGTGTGTTTGCAAGTTTTTTAGGGTTTGGCAGTGAATTTCAAAAATACATAACAAATCACAGAAAAATCGAAAAAATGCAAACTCAACTGATCTAGAATCCTGGTAATAAGATCTACAAGTTTTGTAACAAACAAATCTGCAGAAACTCTACCAAATTTAATCTATGAAAAAGAATAATAAAATCAACTAATGCATGTTCAGGGAGTTCTACTCAATAAATGACCATGATTTTTTGATATGTTGTTTATGATGGAATGTTAGGCTCATGGTAAAAAGATGGCACCCAACTAAAATTGTTATCTTATTAGAACAATCAAGATTCTCAAATCTGTTGATGAACTTCATGATTTAATACTGGAAAACATGTACATGATCTTGCTCTGAAATTTTTCCTACATGCATGTGTAACTGAAACCATGCTAATCCATAAATTTCAGGACAGTTAGAGATAGTTTGCTATATACCATGACTAATGCTCAGAAAAATCTATATTTATTTCTGAAGTCTCATTTTGTTCTGCAATCATGCTTGTAAAGTTTGAGCTATAGTTACTGAATATTGCTTTAGTTAAAAATCATGCTTAGTATGTCATGGCTAAGTTTGTTATTTTTGTTCTGGGTAAACTAGACCATATCTGATCATGATTTTTGGACATGTTCTTAGTTAGAGTATATTCTTACTAAGGTAAAAGTTTAACAGGCAGAACGGGTCATCTTGAACCTTAAATTAATAGGCTAGCCCATGTAGCGTTAAATGCATAATTAATTTTTCTGATAAAGATAATGCTTGTAAATTTTTCGGGAACATGTCTACGTCATGACTAGGTTCTGGTAAAATTTTGGGAACCATACCTCTAGTATAACTCTCTGAAGAATTAATCTTATTTAATAGCTTTCTATTTTTGTTCATTTTATAACCTCTGATGCTTAACGAAATAAAACCTACAAATTTTACAGTACTGAGTAGATGATACATAAACGCTTCTGTAAAATTTGTAGCACCAGAACCCATGTCAATCTTTCTGTGCAAAATTGAGAAGTAATTAAAGAAATCTAATTACATGAATTTTCATGATTAAATGCTCTATGGTTATATGCTGAAATTTACTCAGTAGATGCAAGATTACCTGCTCTGTTCTACATTAATTTTGCATCAATAGCTTAGGAGTAGAATTGCTGTTATGAAATTGTGAAATCATGCTAGGTTTTAATGCTGGAAATAAAAACCAACCAACACACTCATTCATGAAGAAACATAGTAATAAGCACTACTCCATAAATGACTGCCTAGTAATTAATCTCACAAAGATCATCTCTAAGTTATTCATTGGACTACAACTTTATCGTGAAGGAAAGAAATCTTTTATCATGTTGTAACTCATCATCTTGCATTGCATATAGAAACGGTTAATCTTGCTGACGGTGACTATGAGCTGGTTTTCGTGGATTCTCTTGCTCAGGAGGTTAATTTGAACTGCACTAACTTAGCTCAAGACCTGGGCCAAGCCCCAGAAGCTTCTCTGCCTGACAGTGCCCAAGAAGGCAAGCTCCGGTGCATAATCCCATAATTTTCAGAGTTATTATTCATCTAACTATTCATAATGTGTTGTAATAATTTTATTTCTTGCATTTAAGTTTTCTAGGCATTGATCGAAAACCTTAGATGCATGATCCCTAGATACCTATGTTTGATATCCGAATCTTTTTATCGACTAGTTGCCCCGCTAATTAGGAACGGTAGAAGTCGAGGGGTTTCCTACCTCTCGCGAGCATATAGGAATTTACTGACTTTAAATTCCTGCTGAAATATAAGGACAACGGGCGGGATTGTGTAGTTGTGATACTCCGCTGGTGTAGTCAAAATTGGCTAAGGTCGCGGTGTGTGGCTCATTTCATTAAGTGTTTGAAAGTACTAGCCACATACCGAGAAATATGGTAATCGGTAAGCTTAAGTACCTGATTGGACCAGTGAGTGGAACGATCTCGCACCCCCTTAGTAGCGGTAGGTTTATTTTTGTCCGGACGTACGGGTGCAGAGTGGTCAGAATCTGTAGTCGGGGGGGGGGGTGTTCCGGATCCACAGGCTGGAAAGAAAAGGGAAAAGTAGCATGGGCGGGAGCGAAGTCGATCCCAATGCATGTGGTCTAGGTTCCCCTGGCCAGGTTGAAATTCGATTGAGAATCGTCCGCCTCTCACGGCATGAGATTGCTTAATGTTTTCAGTCACACAGAGTAACAAGTGGAACATGATTATGATAATACTGCTGTATGATTAAATGGTTGCTCTACCATGTTTCAGTAGAGATAGTTGCAAACTTAGAATGGTTAATCCAACTAGAATATGGCTAAGTAAAACCTGAAAGTAAGGATCAACACTTAGTGGCATTTTCTTTGGCAAACAAACCCCATAAACCAAAAAGCCTTGCATGTCTAGTTATCGGACTAAGTTATATCCGGTGACGGGTAAGTCTTGCTGAGTATTAGTATACTCAACCTTGCTTGTGCCACTGTTTTCAGGTACTAACTTCGAGAATATGATTGCGAGTCTTACTTGGCCTTGTACTTTACCTCCGGGCTGGTCTGTTGAGTGGGATGGTCCTTCAGCCGGTGCTGACCACCCTCTCGCTGAGTGACGCTTTCATACGGGCTTTATCGATGCATCACGTTATTTCGTTAGTTATCTTTTACTGCTTCTGCTGAACAATGAGACTTGAATAATTTGAGTAGTTGAAACTCTGTAGTACTTTACTATTCTGAACCCGGTTTGTAATAAATTTATCTTCCGCTGCAATCACTCTGAGATGTATGCGATGTTCTGTGTTGTAATCTCTGGACTCACCTTCATGTGAGTGTTGTCTGTGTGATCCTGGAATAGCGTGGCTTTTATCGAGGCTTCACTCGAGGAACTACCGGTGTGTGCCGATTTGGTTCTACCACAGCTGGCATCAGAGCTCGCCGACAGCCTACTAGACATGGCAACCCTTGTTTTCAAAACAACAAACTTAAAATTTGACTTCAAAACTACTAAGGTTTTGAAAAAGGTTTAGGATCTCCAAGGACAAGTCTAGAACGTAAAGCCCTAGGGGATCTTATGGGTATATTCAGGTGGCTTATATTGTATGGCTAACTTCCAGCACTTATAATTCAGTATTTAAATTCTACAACTACAATTGTCGCCGCGGAGGTATGCTTGCTCAGTCAGCTGAGGGAGTCTGACCTTCCCGTCGGTGAAGCAAGCCGAACGTTGGAGCTCAAGCAGTGGCCTACTTGAGCTGCTACTCATATACCAACTTCGGTTGAATATATGGGGAGTAATGGTTCGAAATTGGAATTCAATTCCCCGTCAAAGACGGTACTGAGTAAATACATTATTTCGGTAACGTATGCATAACGTTGTCCATACGGCGGGAATTGTATAGATGTTGGTTCTATAGTGATCGGTAATGTATCAGGACGCTTTCGTGAGTACTGGCACGAAAGGTTCATGTTGTATACTATCAATTTTCTGCAGGTACGCTAACTCGAAAATGGATCTTAGGCTATTTAGCTATATCGAGTAGTTATATAGCGAGAGACGTAATATGTATGCCACCAAAGTCAATTGGGTAAGACCAAGACTACTTGGCAATTCTTTTCCCTGGTGAGGACGGATAGGTTCTGCATTCATCCTCAAATCATCAGCAAAGAAATCCTTGTAAGAAATTGTAATAAAAAAGGCTAAAACCCTATCCTAAGGATCATCTAGATAGTCTGCAAATTTAGGGAAATTGGTTTCCTCGAATTTTAAACCTCTAATAAATTGCTAAAATCAACTTGGGGTAGTAAGATTAAATGAGACTCCCTAAGTCACCAAACTCCTGTAAAAATTTGAGAATTTTTTAAGCCTCCTAGCTTTGTGTTTTTGAATTTAGATCAACCCTTTGTAAAACTGTCAACTCTGAGCTGTCTGTACCAACTGAATTTTTCGACCTACTTAAGTTGTTCAAATGAAAAATCATTCAAACGAAAGTTGTAGATAACTTAATGATAAACTTACCATAAAAATTTGAATTATCTTGGTCAACTGGTTTGGTAGTTATGGTCAAATTACACCCTCTCTGGACACACAGATTTCCTGGTTGACATCACTCTGAAAACCTGAGCATATCACCCTCTTGGAGTCCTAATTGATCTTAGTGATGACTAGATGAAATGTTCCTTATTATCATAGGGACCTCCTATAAATTTTAGAGAATTTTCCGAGCTGGTTATCTATCGTTTCGATTAATTTCTTTCACTATCCAGAATCAGCGATTCCTTGTTTACCATCAGCTGATCCATAGGTCTTTTGTTGGGACAGATGGACGAGCTGGTGCTTGTTGACGAGCAGGGGCACATGCACTCCGCTTGCTTGCACTGGGACGGACTTCCTCGCCGTCTCTGGGAGCTTTTGAGTGCAGCTGGTTACCTCCAGCCACCGATCTATGTTGGCCACGACTTTGTGGAGGACGGAGTTCGTCGCTGCAGTGTGATGATGGTGATCCCGCAACACCTGCTCAATGGGTGGGGCCCGATCGAGACTCAGATGGTCGGTAACCATGTACTAGACACTTGGGAGCTTACCGCCATGAGGGCGATGACCACGTTCTACTCCTTGCACCCTTTGGAGGTGGTTTTGACTGCGTACGGGTTGTTCCCTGCACACGATCCGGCCGACCCGCTTTGGCTAGACCGGATGGCACACGTGGATGCAGTCGCTACCTCGACCAGGTCGGGGCACTCTGGACGACAGCGATGTGCTTAGACGGTCTCTACAGACTCCACACTTTCCAAAGCTACGCCATCGCTCAGCTGGTTGACCAGGCGCAGGCCTTGCACCTGACCGTCCAGTTGAGGGATGAGCAGCTTCATGAGGCTAGTGCCGAGCTCGAGAGCAGGGCTGCTCTTATCACCCAGCTCCATGGCCAGTTCCACGAGCTTTAGGACACGATGATGGATCGTGACGCTACGATCAACTTCCTGGAGGACCAGTTTCACGACCTTCAGCTTGACCTGGACGACGCTCAGGCTCAGCTCCACCAGATGCAGGTCGATCAGCCCGCACCACCCGGGCCAATGCAGGTGGATGGTGAGGAGCCTCAGGAGATCCAGGGTGTTTCAGAGATGGACTTTGAGGACCAGGTGCCGCAGCCCGCTCCGGTTGAGGCTCACACTCCTGTTGCGAGCGAGGCATCGGTCAACATATAGACCGAGGCGCTGTTTTCTTAGCTTTTGTAGACTCCTCTTGGTGTAGCCTACTTTTGGATCATGGCTACTAGGCTAACTTAGAGTTGAGTAATCCTAGTACTAATGTTAGGAAGAACCAACTAGAGAAGAGAAGGTGATGTATGTAATGAACCACTAAGGTTACTCATGTGAAATATCGGTAACCTGGGAAAAAATTGAATGCAGCAGCTAGTTCAATTTTTATCCTCACTTCCTTTCCGAATTAGCTCATGAGTTGAATACCAAAGTTGTTCCAAATTTCATCATTGAAATGCTCACAAAATTTCAGCCCAAATGGACTTGTATAGCAGGAGATAAACGCAAATTACAGAAGCTCTGTTTTCTGTAAAAGCAGAAAATCAGAGGAGGAGTAAATGAATTTTTCGACTAACCTACTCTGGGCATCTGACTTTACGATGACTACCAAAGTTGTAGCTCATGAAATTATCTATCTCCTGTAAAAATTTCAAGTTTATATCATGTACAGAACTCCAGTTATGCGCTTTTTCGTATCACTGGTTTTTCTGCACAACATGATTTTAGCAATTCTTATCATTTCCATTATATCTTGAGTTGTATGTTCCATTTGAAATTATGAAAATGTTGAGCCTAATGTAAATTACTCATATTTCAGATGGTTGGATCAACTAGAGGCACCCCTAGTGGTTTTGGAGCCGGAGGGAATGGTGATCCACCTCCACCTCCTCCACCAGTGGGTATCGCCGAGGTTATTGCCGCCCAGAATGAAATTTTGCGGCAGTTGGTTCAAGCTCAGTAGCAACCGTGGGGTGGGCATCATGCTCATCAAGCGCATGAAGCAACCTACCAAGATTTCCTCAGTACTCAGCCTCCACTGTTCACTAAAGCGGATGGGCCTCTTATCGCGGACGCTTGGATTCGCACAATCGAGTTCAAGTTTTCTCTATTGACTGCTCCTTGTTCTGAAGCGAACAAGACTCGCTATGCCGCGCAGCAGCTTCGCGGATCAGCTCGTATGTGGTGGAATCATTACCACAGAATGCTACCGGCTGATCATGTGGTGAATTGGAATGAGTTTAGGAATGCTTTTGAAGCTCATCATATTCCAGCTGGACTTCTTGACCGTAAGCTCAACGAGTTCTTGGCCTTAACTCAGGGCACTCATACTGTATTGCAGTATGCACAGGATTTCAATCATTTGTGCCAATATGCTGGACATCATGCGGATACCGACGCTAAGAAGCGTGAACGCTTCCGTCGAGGCCTTAGTACCAAGTTACAGGAAAGGTTGAATGTTGTCCGTTCGGACTCTTCCAATGATTTGGTGAATTTGGCTATCATCCAGGAGGATCTTATCTCTGCACACCGCGCTGAAAAGAAGCGCAAGGCACCTGCTGGACCCTCGAGTGCCTCTGCACCGCGGTATCGCATTGTGCAGAATACTCTAGCTACACCCTCTCAGAAGGCCCCTCAGCCAGGGCGATGGGTTATTCGACCTCCTCAGCAGCAACAGCAAACTCGCTATGCTCCACCACAACTACAGCAGCAAACCGGCCCTAGGCCGAATTTTCAGCAAGCCGCTCGCCCCGACAACAACAACCGTTGTTTCAAGTGTGGGAGTCCAAATCACTTTGCCAAAATGTTCCCACAAGCTGGACAAAATCCGGGGCTAGCTTCTCGCATAAATGATCAGAATAAGGGCAAGAAGCAAACTATTCAAGTCAGGCAGGGCCGACTTAACTTCACCAATCTTACTGAACTTCCGGAAGGGGCACAGATTATGTCAGATACATTCTCTATAAACCATCACCCCGCAGTTATCTTATTCGATTCTGGTGCATCCCATAGCTTCATTAGTTCTAAATTTGGAGCAAGGGTTGGGTTAGATTTTTGTCACACTAAAGGGTCATTCATGATATCTATTCCGGGTAGTAAAGTCGCATCAAACCAAATCGTTCATAATGCACCACTTAAGATGGGTAGTAAAACTATTCCTACCACTTTAATCCTATTGCCACTTGAGGGGATGGATATTTTACTAGGAATGGATTGGATGAATAGACATGGGGTACTGTTAGATATCTCTTCCCGAGCAGTTGAAATTAATTCACCCACCCATGGCCACTCAGTTCTATATCTTCCTCATTCGAAACATGTCAATTCATGTGCATATGCCATGAAAGATGTTCGTATCGAAGATATTCCCGTAGTCCGTGAATATGCAGATGTTTTTCCGGATGATTTACCTGGTATGCCACTAGACCGGGATATCGAATTTGTCATTGAACTATAGCCCAGTACAGTACCTATCTCGAAAAGGCCGTACCGAATGCCACCTAAAGAGTTGGCAGAGCTGAAAATCCAATTGCAAGAACTACTGGACAAAGGTTTTATCCTCCCAAGTGCTTCACCTTGGGGCTGTCTCGCATTGTTCGTAAAGAAGAAAGATGACAGTCCAAGGTTGTGTGTTGATTACCGGCCTCTCAATGCGATAACCATCAAAAATAAATATCCACTTCCCCGCATAGATGTACTATTCGATCAGTTAGTTGGAGCAAAGATCTTCTCTAAGATCGATCTTCGTTCGGGATATCATCAAATCAAAATCAGACCTTGTGATATACCTAAGACAGCCTTCTCAGCCAAATATGGTCTTTATGAGTATTTGGTTATGTCCTTCGGTCTCACAAATGCTCCCGCTTACTTCATGTACCTTATGAACTCGGTATTCATGCCAGAACTTGATAAGTTCGTCGTGATTTTCATCGATGACATCCTAATCTATTCCAAAAATGAGGAGGAGCATGATGAACACTTGCGCATTGTTCTAAAATGCCTCCGCGATCATCAGCTATATGCAAAATTCTCTAAATGTGAATTTTGGCTGAACACAGTCAAATTTTTGGGTCACACCATATCCAGTGAAGGTATTTCAGTTGACCCCAGCAAAGTTCAAGAGGTGATGGACTAGAAGCCTCCTACTTCTGTTCATCAGATTCGCAGTTTCCTCGGATTGGCAGGATATTACCGCAGGTTTATTCCGGACTTCTCCAGAATAGCAAAACCAATGACGGAACTGCTGAAGAAGGATGTTAAATTTAAGTGGGATGCGAAGTGTGATGAAGCATTTCATACACTGAGAGCACATCTTACCACAGCACCAGTCTTGGCTCAACCAAACAATAGCAAGTCCTACGATGTTTATTGTGATGCATCGGGTACTGGTCTTGGTTGTGTTCTAATGCAAGATAATCGAGTTATTGCATATGCTTCCCGAGCTCTTCGACCGCACGAACTCAATTATCCCACTCATGATCTTGAGCTTGCAACAGTCATTCATGCTCTCAAGATTTGGAGACATTATCTTATCGGCACTCATTGCAACATCTTCACTGACCATAAGAGTCTCAAATATATCTTCACTCAAAGTGAACTGAATATGAGGCAACGAAGATGGCTGGAATTAATCAAAGATTATGACTTGGAGGTTCACTATCATCCAGGCAAGGCAAATGTCGTCGTCGATGCGCTTAGTCACAAGGTTCACTGCAACTGCCTTTTAGCAGAGACGTACAACCAATCGTTGTGTGCTGAAATGCAATTGCTGAATTTGGAAATCATTCCTCAAGGTTCACTGACTCACATTTCTGTGGAACCGACACTTCATGACCAATTCATCATGGCACAATTGCATGATAAGAGTGTTTTAATTATCAAACAGAAAGTGCTAGAGGGCGAAAATAAATACAAGTGTTTCCGTGTGGACCATAAAGGAATTTTGTGGTTCGAGGATCGCCTAGTCGTTCCTAAAAATCATGAGCTGCGGAAACAAATTTTGGATGAAGCACATCTCTCTAAGTTTTCCATTCATCCGGGTAGCACCAAAATGTACCAAGATCTCAGGCAAAATTTTTGGTGGACTCGAATGAAGAGAGAAATTGCTAAATATGTTGCAGAGTGTGACACATGTCAGAGAGTGAAAGCTAGTCATTTGAAGGTTGCTGGAACTCTCCAACCTCTGCAAATTCCATCCTGGAAGTGGGAAGACATCGGCATGGATTTCATTGTGGGCTTACCCAACACCTCTCAACACCATGATTCCATCTGGGTTATTGTTGACAGGCTCACAAAGACCGCTCATTTTATTCCAGTGCATACGGAATATCGAGCCAAGAAGTATGCTAAAATTTATTTCGATCGAATTGCCTGCCTACACGGTGTACCGAAAACCATTATCTCGGATCGTGGTACTCAGTTTGTGGCAAGGTTTTGGGAGCAACTACAAGAGGCTCTCGGAACTAAATTAATTCGAAGCTCAGCTTATCATCCACAAACTGATGGGCAAACCGAAAGGGTGAATCAAATTCTAGAAGACATGCTTCGAGCGTGTGTCATTCATTATGACAAAAATTAGGACAAATGCTTGGCTTTAGCTGAGTTTTCTTATAACAACAACTATCAGGCCAGTCTGAAAATGGCACCATTTGAAGCCTTATATGGTCGATGGTGTCGAACTCCTTTGAGTTGGTCCCAGACCGGAGAACGTAAATTATTCGGACCCGAATTAGTGGTCGAGGCCGAGGAGAAAGTAAAAATCATACAAGCAAATCTCCGAGCCACCCAATCTCGGCAAAAGAGTTACTTTGACAAGCGGAGGAAACCTTGGAAATTCAATGTTGGCGATCACGTTAATCTACGAGTTTCACCAACTCGAGGCGTTCAATGCTTCGGAGTCAAAGGCAAACTAGCACCTCGCTATGTCGGGCCATATGAAATCATTGAAGAATGTGGACCCGTGGCTTATCGACTGCGACTTCCTTCACGACTTGCAGCCATCCATGATGTTTTCCACATATCTAAACTCAAAAAGTGTATTTGAGTTCCTACTGAGATCATCGATCAACAAGAATTATTAGTGGAACCTGACCTCTCTTATAAGTAATATCCAATCAAAATTTTGGATCAAAAAGAGAGAGGCACCCGTCGAAAAGCGGTAAAAATGTATAAAATTCAGTGGTCACACCACACTGAAGAAGAGGCCACTTGGGAGACGGAAGATTATCTCAATCAACATTATCCGGGTTTTTTTAGCTTCACCTCAAGTATCTTATTCCCTACCTCAATTCAATCATCCAATCTCGGGTCGAGATTCTCTTTAAGGGGGGTAGGCTGTGACACCTCAGGTGTCTGTACATTTAAATACAGATCATTGTACCCACATAAAACTTACACTACTACAGATTATCTCATCGCAAATGCCCCATCACCGCCGGTTTATTTCGAACCGGAGGTGATGCTAACATATCACCGCCGGTTTGTAATACGACCCGGCGGTGATGCTCTCGAGAGCATCACCGCCGGGTCGTATTACGAACCGGCGGTGATATGTTAGCATCACCGCCGGGTTGTAATATGACCCGACGGTGATGTGTTCTCCGTCTATTTTAATTTTTCTCTTCCTCTCTTTCACTCATCTCCCTTATATTTTTTTCATCTCTCTCGGACCTTCTCCCGCTGAGCTCCTCCTTTCCCCCAAGGCTCCGTCTCTTGTTCACACCTCTCCCCTTCCTTCTCGTCGAGCGACACGAGCGCTCGTCTCGTCGCACCCGAAATCCGGCGCCGCTTCCAGGTGCGGCTGGTGGCGACCTGCTCCGCGGCCCCCGGCGTCTTCCAGGTGCGCCGCAGGTTCCCCGCCGGGGGAGGCGCCGCCGTGCTCCGTGCCCACGATGGGCGCCAGCACGGCCGCCTCCTCGCGGCTGCCAACCTCCCGCTCGGCAGCCTCAGCCTCCCCACCGACACCGGGTACATGCGAGCACCGGACGACCGCTCCTCCTACTCAGCGGCGCTCGCTAGCTAGTGTATTTTTCATGGATTTCTCCGCGGTTGGTGGGTGATTCGGTGGCTGTGGGGATTGATGGGTCGCCCGGGGCGTCGCGCGCAGGCTCTACTTCACGGAGATCAAGCTCGGGATGCCGCCCGAGCGTTACTACGTGCAGGTCCATGTGCGGGAGCTCGACCACGGCCGGCGCAAGCTCGGCATAGGAGCTCGACCGCGGGTGGCCCAGATCCACGCGCTGCTGACCGGCCACCATGGGAGCTCCGCGGGTGGCCCAGATCCACCATGCTGACCGGCGCCCAGATCCACGCGCGCGTGGCCGCGGGCCGGCATGGAGCTCGGTACGAGGGTGCTCGGTGCGCGGGTTGGTGCGGCCGCGGCCACGGCCACAGCGGACGGCGCACGGGCCTTCCCCGCCGCACCCTCTCCTCCCTTCTTCCTCAGCATGGGAGCAAGCGGCGGTGGGCGTGGAGCAAGCGGCGCAGCGGCGTGGGGATGCAGAGCAGTGGCGTGGGGCAGATGCAGAGGAGCAGCGGCGTGGACAATTTTTTTTGTTTCGTGACGGGGTCAACACTGCCGGTTGTTGAACCGGCGGTGAAGTTTTGGAACATCACCTCAACCCGATGGTGATGGCCCCTTTCATTACCAACGATTTAAATCCAACGCAACCCAAAACTGGCAGTGATGACCTTTTTGAACCGGTGGTGATGAGGGGCGCTGGAGTAGTGTTAAAGGAAGAATTTGGGGAAATTAATTCAAAAGGAAAGGTCAAATAAAATTCAAACTACACAAAAGAAATTAAAAGGAGAAAGAAAAAGGGGAGAAAAACTACTCAAAATCCAATTCAAAAATGTACACAAAAATAAGTTTGGCACATAAGAGGTACTTTAAATGACATGTGCTCAATAGAACTTTCAGCCAAAACCATCTAAAAGCGGAATAAAAATCAAAACCCTTTTGTGCAAATTAGGAAATTCAAAATAGTTCAAAATGTGGGTTTCAAATGAAAATTTGCATAAAACAAAAGTTGTAGATCTTGAAAAGTTATGCAAATTTGGTATTCAACACTTTTTCATTTGAGCCTCAAAAAGTATAGAAAATTTTAGTTTACCGAGAGGTCCCTAAACTTTTAGAAATCACAAATGAGCCCCTACCTTCATCTCCCCTCCTCTGTTTCTCTGCCGCGGCGCACGACCCGCCGCCAGCGTACGGTGGACGCCGTCCACGGCTATCTGGGCCCCCGGTGGACCTCAAACCCGCCGCCTGGCTTGCTAGCTGGCTCTCCCTTCACTTGACACGCACCCCTGGCCATCTGTCAAGGCGCCACGCCGCCCCGCCATGCGCCGCGCTACTGCTCCCTCCGCCACATCACCGTCGAGCTATCTCGGACCAGACCGACCTCCCCCAGGTGCCATTCGCTTCGCCCTGGAGCCCTCTAGCCTATAAATAGGACCAGAGACCCTGCCGTCGCGCGACCCCTTTCTCCTTTCCCTTCCTCCTCCACCCGCCATTACCGGCGAGCTCGAGCTCACGCGGGCAGGCCACCCCAGACCCGCATTGCCTCACCCAACCACCCCAGGAGCCTCGCAACACTCCAATGAAGCTCACACGCTCGTGAAATCAAACCAAAACCCTCCCCAGTCGCCGTTCCCCTTCCGCGCCGCCGCCGGCCAGCTCGGGGCTCGCCGTGGACCGGCCAAATCTGAGGGAGTCCGAGCACGACAGCTAACCTAGGAGCTTCCTCACGCTCTCGCGGTACTCGTGCACGCGACGTTCGTCTACCCCGAGCCCTCCTTCGCCTACACCGCCAACGACCCGAACTCCACCGCCGCCATCGATGCCGACGAGCTCGTTTCCGGCCACCATCCATCCGAACGTCGACCTGGGTAGGTAGTTCTCGAACTCCTCTCTCCCACGCACCTCCACGTTGCAGCCCCGATAAGCCCTGCCTAGCAGAACACCACCGGCAAGATGCAACGGCGGAGAAGGCCGGCGAAAGACCCGGTTGTAATTTCTTTTTTTTGGTTAAGTGTGTGTTTGCAAGTTTTTCAGGGTTTGGCAGTGAAATTCAAATATGCATAACAAATCACAAAAAAATCATAAAAATACAAACTAAACTGATCTGGAATCCTGGTAACAAGATCTACAAGTTTTGTAACAACCAAATCTGCAAAAACTCTACCAAATTTAATCTATGAAAAAGAATACGAAAATCAACTAATGCATGTTCAGGGAGTTCTACTCAATAAATGACCATGATTTTTGGATATGTTGTTTCTGATGGAATGTTAGGCTCATGGTAAAAAGATGGCACCCAACTAAAACTGTTATCTTGTTAGAACAATCAAGATTCTCAAATCTATTGATGAACTTCATGATTTAATGCTGGAAAACATGTACATGATCTTGCTATGAAATTTTTCCTACATGCATGTGTAACTGAAACCATGCTAATCCATAAATTTCAGGACAATTAGAGTTAGTTTGCTATGTACCATGATTAATGCTTGTTTAATCAACTTAATTTATCTTATATAGTTGTTAGGCTCAGAAAAATCTATATTTATTTCTGAAGTCTCATTTTGGTTCTGTAATCATGCCTGTAAAGTTTGAGCTATAGTTACTTAATATTGCGTCAGTTAAAAATCATGTTTTGTATGTCATTGCTAAGTTTATTATTTTTGTTCTGGGTAAACTGAACCATATCTGATCATGATGTTTGGACATGTTCTTAGTTAGAGTATATTCTTACAAAGGTATAAGTTTTACAGGCAGAACGGATCATCTTGAACCTTAAATTAATAGGCTAGGCCATGTAGAGTTAAATGCATAATTAATTTTTCTTATAAAGATAATGCTTGTAAATTTTTCTAGAACATGTTTAGGTCATGACTAGGTTCTAGTAAAATTTTCAAAACCATACCTCTGGTATAACTCTCTGAAGAATTAATCTTAGTTAATAGCTTGCTATTTTTGTTCATTTTATAACTTCAGATGCTTAAGGAAATAAAACCTGCAAACTTTACAGTATTGAGTCGATGCTACATAAATGCTTCTGTAAAATTTGTAGCACCAGAACCCATGTCAATCTATCTGTGCAAAATTGAGAATTAATTATAGAAATCTGATTACATGAATTTTAATGATTAAATGCTCCATAGTTATATGCTGAAATTTACTATGTAGATGCAAGATTACCTGCTCTGTTCTACATTAATTTTGCATCAATAGGTTATGAGTAGAATTGTTGTTATGAAATTGTGAAATCGTGCTAGGTTTTAATGCTGGAAATAAAAACCAACCAACACACTCATTCATGAAGAAACATAGTAATAAGCACTACTACATAAATGACTGCCCAGTAATTAATCTCACAAAGATCATCTCTAAGTTATCATGTTGTAACTCATCATCTTGCATTACATATAGAAACGGTTAATCTTGCTGACGGTGACTACGAGCTGGTTTCCGCAGATTCTCTTGCTCAGGAGGTTAATTTGAACTACACTAACTTAGCTTAAGACCTGGGCCAAGCCCCAGAAGCTTCTCTGCCTGACAGTGCCGAAGAAGGCAAGCTCCGGTGCATAATCCCATTATTTTCAGAGTTATTATTCATCTAACTATTCATAATGTGTTGTAATAATTTTATTTCCCGCATTTAAGTTTTCTATGCGTTGATCGAAAACCTTAGATGCATAATCCCTAGATACCTATGTTTGATATTCGGATCTTTTTATCGACTAGTTGCCCCGCTAATTAGGAACGGTAGAAGTCGAGGGGTTTCCTGCCTCTCGCGAGCATATAGGAATTTACTGACTTTAAATTCCTGCTGAAATATAAGGACAACGGGCGGGGTTGTGTAGTTGTGTTACCCCACTGGTGTAGTCAAAATTGGCTAAGGTCACGGTGTGTGACTTATTTCGTTAAGTGTTTGAAAGTACTAGCCACATACCGAGAAATATGGTAATCGGTAAGCTTAAGTACCTGATTGGACCAGTGAGTGGAACGATCTCGCACCCCCTTGGTAGTAGTAGGTTTATTTTTGTCCGGACGTACAGGTGCAGAGTGGTTGGACTCTGTAGTTGGGGGGGGTGTTCCAGATCCGCTGGCTGGAAAGAAAAGGGAAAAGTAGCGTGGGCGGAAGCGAAGTCGATCCCCATGCGTGTGGTCTAGGTTTCCCTGGCCAGGTTGAAATTCGATTCAGAATCGTCCACCTCTCATGGCATGAGATTGCTTAATTTTTTCGGTCACACAGAGTAACAAGTGAAACATGATCATGATAATACTGCTGTATCACTACTACATAACATAGATACTGTAACACACTCTTGTAACATATTCACCGTTGTGTTACAGAGAAGTTTAATAGTTACACAAAACTATGTGTTACAGATGAGTGTTGTAACACATAGCACATGTTCTATAAAATTGTGTTAGAGAAAATATTTATAGTAACACAAAACTAATATTGCACCTAAAATGTTACAATGATAGTAGCATCTAGTAACACATACATAATAATGTTACAATTTAAGTGTTACAAAGAAGACCTTCACTGCAACAAATATGATTTTTTGTGACGTATACCTCGTGACAATAGAGCTATTCGTCGCTATGACAGTTTGATTTGTGACGTTTTGTATTAGGCACTATAGTTTAGTGACGAAAATGTGGTGCTTGTCGCTAACACGAACTGCAAATCGTTACAAACAGATCTAATGTCCATATCTTGACGAATTTTATTGTGTTATAAAGGATAACAACAAATGTCACAAATCTATGACAAATTTGCATTACCAATTCGTCATAAAAATATTTAAAAACAAATAAGAAGAGAATGAGCTGTTACAGCGTTCTTGAGTTTTTTCATAACAGGTCCCATCATAAAGTCATAATAGTGTTGGTAGGTTATAATTCATTTCTTTTTAATGTAGAATTTATGTTACATAGAAAACTTTTTCCTGATAAACAAATTTTGTTTTCCGATGGGGAACATTTTCTGGGTAGACAAAATCAGAAGAAGAAATAGAAGGAAAAAAAATGGGAAGAAGAAATAGAAGAAAAATAAAAACCATGTGGAGGAAAGCCCTACAGCATTACCGCTGGGATAGCAATGCATTAGTGGTGTTGTGGCGCATAATGTATTTTAGTAAAGATAATTTCGTGGGAAGGAAAATGGAAATAAATGCACACAAGGGGGCTCGAACTCAAGAGCACAGGGACCAAAATGATAGGGACTTGCAACTGGGGTACTAATGTCTTTGTGCCAAGCTAGCGCTTTCGCTGATACATATTGGTTATCATTTTTTTCAGTCCTCACCTCTCCCTCGCGCCCTCCCTTCTCTATCGCGTCCTCACCTCTCCCTTCTCGCATCTCGCACGTCTCCCATCCCCTCTGCGCCGCCAGACCCTCTCTCTCGCCCAGATCCCGCCCCAACCCCGCGCCTCCGCTCCCTGCATCGACCATCGCCGCCATCGCTGCTCCCTTCGTCACCGGCCCCCACCTTGCCTCCGCCGTGGCCGGGATCCACGGGTCCACCTCGTCTTCGACCGCGGCAGGGATGGCGTCGGTGCCGAGATGGCATCACGCAAGGAAGATCCGCCCACCCGGGCTTCCCGGTAAGATCCGCCCCGATTTTCAACCCTCCCCTCCCCCATCTTCTCTTTCGGTTCCAGCAGTCTAATCGAACCCCCCGTCTCCGAATCTCCCTCCCTCAACCGGTTCAGATGGTAGTGGACGGATTGGTTGTCGGTGCTGATTAACCTAACCCCTCGCCATCCGCCCATGCATGCTCCGATTAGGGTGCCACCGCCGCCGGTGTGGTGCTTACATGTCTGCAGGTCCTCGAACTGATGTTTCCCCCTTTGTGTTTGTTCTTGCTTCCTGCAGGTAACCGAGTTCAGCTCATGTGACGAGTAGCGGCATCGTTCGCCCGCGCAGCTTCCGCTCTGCTGGTAAGCTCCCACCAACTATGCTCATGCTCCTGTCGGTGGAGAATGCTACTCATTTATTGCACACTCATGTATCGGTTATCGATTGCTTGTGTTGCCTTGCCGCCTTCTAATGCCCATTAGTAAACTGTTCTTTCCATTATGTTGTTTTTAGTACACTATAAGGCTTCTCGACATGTCCAATTATGTTAGTCACAGCTCATGTTTCTGCCCTGATAATGATCCATCTAATTTTTTTTTGTTGATTAGCATAGTCTATGCCTGTTGGGTTGCTTAATTGCCGGTTATTAATTTAAATGTCTCATACGCCTGAACCTTGTTTTGCAATTCAGAGTGTATTCTACTTGAATTGCCATGGAGATGTTAGACTTTTCTTTCCTTGTGGTTAATGTTTTCTTTACCATTTTATATATGTGCTTTCATGTTTTGCCCTCCAAATTGGCAATAGGTCCACTGATTGCTTAACTTATTTGCCCAGTGCTGATTCCAGTTAATTGAACAAACCATTTTACGGTTTCTTTTGCCAAGCGGATCGACGAGCCAGCAACCCACAGACCATGTTAGGTAAAGTATGTTTTCCTTTTGTATATCTTCATAGCAATATACAAATATTGGCACTGCCTGATATGAAACAAGTTTTAGTCACTGGAGCTGCTCAATTTTCTTGTTGTGTTTGTGGCATGATTGCAAGCAGTACATATTTACTAGTTGGTAAAGTGACAGGATTCAGTTGATAGCAATTCTTGTGTGAAACAAAACTAAGTACTGTTGAAAAACTAGCGAACCTAACAGGATAATAATAATTTACTTGAGATATTGAACCTTGTCCCCTAGCAAAGTTTACTTGTTTACTTTTTAATATATTGTAATGCCTACATGCGTCAATTTCTGAGTGTTTCAGATTATCATAGAGTTTATATTCAATATTTTTAATATTTGTGTATGTTACAGCTAGCTTTCTGAATTCTCGCTGTAGCATATACGAAGATCAAAATATATAATGTTACAATTTGCTTTATATATGCAGCGGCCTGGTGCAAGTGGTAGTGCTTGCCGCCTGTGAACCGAGAGGTCACAGGTTCGAGCGGTGGCCTCTACACATTGCACGGTGTGTGGGAAAGACCTCCCGCTAATAACCTCTCCCAGACCCCGCACAGTGTGGGAGCCTACGGCACTGGGTACGTCCTTTTTTTATGCAGATTCAAATGATAAATGGCCAAATTCTTACTTCGATGCATACAAGAGCGGATAAAGAAGCAATGACGTTTATGGATACTAGATATTTATCTTTACATATTAATTTTTCTAGTAGTATGGACTTGTACTCTTCACTACTAAATGTAAATTTTCTCTTTAGTAGAATTGTATATTTATGTGTATGTTCCATCATATGATGTGAACAAATACTATGTTTGTAACCTTAGCTATGATTAATGAAATTTATGTTCAGAGCGACTCTGCAATGTGTCAAGTGCATTTATAAAATTTCATGTCAACATCATATGCCATGTGCAGGTGTAAAATAAATATTTATTTAAATCTTTGAATATGTTACTATAGGTAAAACGTGTGCTACAAGCTATGTGTTCCAAATAATTTTCATGTGCTCTACTGCAAAGTGGAAGTGTTACTAGAACTACAAAAATGTGTTACATAAGAGAACCATTGTAACACTTCATAAATGTTCCATTAAGTAAAACATTGTGTTACAGAGTAGTAACACATTTTTAGATGTAAAGAAACACATGACTTGTGTTCCTATAGGTCAGACTGTAGTAATATTGAAAATTGTAACACAAAAAAGATGTGTTACTAGTGGAGCTAGCAACACCTTTTTCAGCCTATAGTAACACAAGTTGGTGTTACTATATGCGTGTTCTGTAGTAGTGTATGATTAAATGGTTGCTCTACCATGTTTGAGTAGAGATAGTTGCAAACTTAGAATGATTAATCCAACTAGAATATGGCTAAGTAAAACCTGAAAGTAAGGATCAACACTTAGTGGCAATTTCTTTGGCAAACAAACCCCACAAACCAAAAAGCCTTGCATGTCTAGTTATCGGACTAAGTTATATCCGGTGACGGGTAAGTCTTGCTGAGTATTAGTATACTCAGTCTTGCTTGTGGCACTGTTTTCATGTACTAACTTCTAGGATATGATTGCGAGTCCTACTTGGTCTTGTACTTTACCTCCGGGCTGGTCTGTTGAGTGGGATGGTCCTTCAGCCGGTGTTGACCACCCTCCCGCTGAGTGACGCTTTCGTACGGGCTTTTATCGATGCATCACGTTATTTCGTTAGTTATCTTTTACTGCTTCCGCTGAACAATGAGACTTGAATAACTTGAGTAGTTGAAACTCTGTAGTACTTTACTATTCTGAACCCGGTTTGTAATAAATTTATCTTCCGCTGCAATCACTCTGAGATGTATGAGATGTTCTGTGTTGTAGTCTCTGGGCTCACCTTCATTTGAGTGTTGTCTGCGTGATTCTGGAATAGCGTGGCTTTTATCGAGGCTTCAATCGAGGAACTACCGGTGCGTGCCGATTTGGGTCAGAGTTGCCTAGCAATGAAGATCAGTGCACCCGGGCCCAGTTAGTTTGGGTGGTTCCACCACATGAATGCCCCGGAGCTGCAGGCGGTGGAGCACCTCGGGGGAGTCGCCGATCCGACGGAACATGGCGCAGACGCGACGAAGCCCCGCGTACTGGGTCGAGGCCGCCATCCCATGCGGTGCCTCAAGGTGGAGAAGGAGGATTCGGATGAGGAGATCCTCTGGCAACAACATCAATGGCGGTGAACTCCTTCTCCTTGACGACGACTCCATGGTCGCCGCTGCCCTCTTGCCCTCGATTTAGATTGTTACAGGGATGCCGAGAAAGACGCGATGTGGCGGCGTCTGGCGAGAGGAAGAAGGTGAAAAACCTCCATTTGTGAGGGGATGTATTAGGGGAAGGGGGAAGAGAGGCGAAAGGACGGGACGACGAGGCCGTTTGGCTTCTAAAAGAAATTGGCAACACAGCAGTTATTCCCATCCAAAGCCACTGACATGTGGGCCTGGCAAGCCAGGGCCCACAAGCGTCCGAGAGGACGCATATAAATTATTGTAGACATATTTTTAGAGTTCAGTTTTTTATATCAATATAAGAAACTAGACTAGAGTACCTCTGGTTCTCTTCACCCAAGGTGCAGTGATTACATTTTATAGGGGTACATATGTAATTTATAGCTACCATTTTGGGTGTGTTTAGATCCCAAATTTTTATACCCAAAAACATCATATCGAATATTTGGACATTTGCATGGAGTACTAAATGAAGTCTATTTATAGAAGTTTTTGCACTGATGGGTTGTAAATTGCGAGATGAATCTAATGAGCCTACTTAATCCATGATTTGCAACAGTGATGCTACAGTAACTATCCCCTAATTATGCTTTAATCATGGATTAAGTAGGCTCATTAGATTCGTCTCGCGATTTACAACCCATCCGTGAAAAAATTTTGTAAATAGATTTAATTTAGTACTTCAAAATGGCAACATTCCATTCCCAAAAATTTTTGGGTGAGGACCTATCAAGATCTTATGGAAAGATCTTCCACCAGGCAGTGTGGCTCCTCCACTGCACCGCTGCAGAGCCTAGTACATTGCTTCGGCTATTGGGCAAAAGGGTGCCGCTCAGAGGTCAGCACTGATCAGACAGGGTGCAGAGACAGTTCCTTCCCAAGACGCCGCCTGACCTTCCTGTCGACAACGAGACAGTGCATGGTAGATGGTAATAGTTGTTTAGATCATTTGGCCACAAATTCTTGCTAATTTGGAGTAATAATTAAAATTTATTTACAAAAATTTTTACACGGATGAGTTGAAAATCTCGAGACGAATCTAATGAGGCTAATTAGTCCATGATAAATCCATAATTAGTAGATGGTTATTGTAGCATCTCTGTTGCAGATCTTGGATTAAGTAGGCTCATTAGATTCATCTCGCGATTTACAATCCATCTGTGCAAAATGTTTTATAAATAGATCTTATTTAATACTCCATGCATGTGTTCAAACATTCGATGTGACATTTTTTGGTGTAAAATTTTGGGATGAAAACTGTAGTGGCTTTTGTGTCATGGTGCATTTATTATAGCACCAGCTATGGTGGTAGTGCTAGGATCTGGGTGCTCCAGAGAATACCTTTCCTACCACAAGCTGTCTCTAAAAAATATTATTCTATTTAGAGCACCGGGTGCAAAAGCAAGCACCATGGTTATTTGGATCACCCAGCTCTCAAGTAGTACTTGTCAATGAATGCATATATTTTTTGTGTATGGTTGAAAATGCTAATTATCCTTCAAACTCAAGAGTTGTCGTGGGCCATAGGTTCCCTTTTCGTACAAGTTGTAATAATACGTGGCATAAATTTTGGACATTATTTAACATTATTATGTAACAAAGCTTTATGTTTGAAAATTACACAAAAGGACTTGACTGTAGCATCAAACGTGCTTGGTCATTTGTTCATTACACAAAAGCCATGATTTCTACTTGGACATTACACAAAAGCTAAAACATGGCTCCTATCCTACAGCTTCAACTTGAATCCTATCCTATGGGAAGAAATAAACCCAACGCTTGATCGCCACGCAAAGGTCCTCCACCATAGCCTCGATCTGACATGTTAGAAGTATGCATTATCAGAGATAAGTACAACAATATTGGCATATGGGACTATTGGAACAGAGGGAATGAAGCAATTACCTCGGCGTTAGGAGGGGCCCTACGCGTACGGGGCCAGCAGTGCTCTTCATCACTGTCTTCAGAGCATTCCGCGAAAATCCTCATTCGCGGAAAGTTGAGCTGATATGTCACCTTCGGCCCCAATCCCTAAATTAAGAAATCGAGACATGAATTAATATAAAATTATGTAATCACCCCCTGCACATTGTCGCCATGGTATATTAGCCAATAAATCCAGAAATTGAAGTCATAAAATTTATTATAACTCAGAAAAAATTTCGCACACATAGCAAGAATCACTTAAATACACTGAATAATCAGGAGACTTGTAGAATAAATACACTTAAATTATTAATAATCACTTAAATAATGAGTTCTCCAATTGTAAAGGGGGCGATTTGGTAGGGGGAACAATACTTACCGGACGTTCCTAGTCAAAATTCGGGCATTTGCGCGGGTACTCCTCCTCCTCGTCCGACGAAGACTCCCGGGTGAAGTCTTGTTGGCGGAACATCGGGGATGGCCTCACGTGACGCCCACCCCAAAGCCGTCGGACCCGAAACCTCCGTCGCTACCGTCTCTGCCTGCCTGAATGCTGTCGTTGCTGCCAATGTGGGCTTCGGCGCCCGACTCCTTGCACGAAGGCGCGCCGGAGCTCTAGACTCCGCCGTCGACGACGACGAGTCCATCTTCGCTCTACAGGCCTCCGCTAGGTGGGATTGCAATGGGGGCTCGACTGTGGGGTGGTTTGCGAACTGATCGAACTTTGCAATGTAGAGCGGCGAATGGGAGATGAAGGGTGATCCATGTAAAGCAAGTTTCATTTTTATTACGCAACTATGCCTGATGTTATTTTATACAAATACTAGATGTAAAATGATGAATTTTTGATATTTTTATTGAATTTTTATGTTTTTCCCTGCTCTCTAAAATTAGTGGAACATTCAGTTTGGACTGTTTTTCTTTTTGAGTTGTTGTCAAACCATAGCAGATCCAAGGGTGATCCATGTCTTAGATTGTTACCTCTACTTTAATCTTTCCACCAACATTTTTTGTTGAATTTTTGAACTCCAGTAGTTTAGGCATTTGAAGGCACCGAGTTTAATTTGAAAATAATTTAAAGTTTTTATTATGAATCAAAGTATAACAACGATTAGCCGAATCGCCTGTGTCAGTGTGCGCCGCGACCCACGCGGTGATGCCGCTGGGTCCCACATGAAGTAGGCAAAAGGGCTTTAGCTTTTGGAGGGAAACATCAGCGGTGACCTCATCGATTTCCCAGCAGTTGTGCCCACCCCCAAAGCCAAAATACAAAATCTGAACTTACATGTGGGCCTTTTGCCTCGCAGGGACCCACCTATCTGCCACTTGAGTCCCTCTGCCGTGTCCCCATTGCTTTGGAGTGGGTGGGGACAGTACTCCAGAATTTAATCCCCTTATGTCCCTGACGCATGGACCCAACCACGTCCTGGCTCACACATGGCCCACATATCAGTGACAAAGATAATCTGCTGTCCAGTATACATACGTCGGGCAATGCTCAAGCCTTGCCAGGTGTGGGCACGCGATTGGACCAGTTCTATGGGATGCAGATAGAGATGGTATTTATCCTTTTAATCTAGAATTAAAATTTGTAACTGGTATTTCTCCGTCATACTTAATCCAAATTTGATGGTTATTTTTCCTGAATTTTTCTAAAATCACTCTCCTTTCGTCAATGATGTTTTTAATTACACATTCTATTTCGTAGATCCAATTTATATGCCTTATCTTGTTTCCTCTAAATGTCGTATAGAAAAAGCCTTTGTTTTGCACAACCATTACTTTATACAATATTGTATTTTGTAATATTAAGTTGAGAACAAGGTTATGTTCAACTTTGGCATGCATATAAGTTCGAACATGTTGATAAGCATGGAAAACTTCAATGTTCAAGTAACATTGTATGGAACTATGTGAGAGATGTAGGCATTTGTACACAATGTAAATTCTTCCTTTATCGTAACCATTTGAAATTTTTATGTAATGTTTAGGGACCCAAATTAGGTCACCACATCAGTTTATAGATTGTTTAGACCATATTAAGATGTTATTTAAATTACTATATCATAAATTTGAGATATAAGTTTGAATTATCCCTATCAAACTTGCACTTTTTTGAAGTATCTCCAAGATATGAGTTTGAATGGAACATTTGACCATCATAAGCATCATTTGGGCATAATTAGTGGAACATTCATTTAAGTGTATGCATATTTATTTATATAACATTCATCATCATGTAAAGCAAGTTTCATTTTTATTACGCAACTATGCCTGATGTTATTTTATACAAATACTAGATGTAAAATGATGAATTTGTGATATTTTTATTGAATTTTCACGTTTTTTCCTGCTCTCTAAAATTGGTGGAACATTCAGTTTGGGCTGTTTTTCTTTTTGAGTTGTGATCAAACCATAGCAGATCCAATGGTGATCCATGTCTTAGATTGTTACCTCTACTTTAATCTTTCCACCAATATTTTTTGTTGGGTTTTCGAACTCCAGTAGCTTATGCATTTGAAGGCACCGAGTTTAATTTGAAAATAATTTAAAGTTTTCATTATGAATCAAAGTACAACAACGATTAGCCGAACCGCCTGTGTCAGTGTGCCCCGCGACCCATGCGGTGATGCCACTGGGTCCCACATGAAAGTAGGCAAAAGGGCTTCAGCTTTTGGAGGGAAACATCAGCGGTGACCCCACTTACATGTGGGCCTTTTGCCCGCAGGGACCCACCTATCTGCCACTTGAGTCCCTCTGTCGTGTCCCCGTTGCTTTATTAGAAGCCCAACCGTCTCGCCCCCAGTTGCCTTTTTGCCATCTTCCAAGTTCACGTCCCATAAATCTCGCGGGTTTCCTTCCTCACTGGGGTTTCCTTCCTCCGTCGTCGCCGCCTACCTTCCACTTCCACGGTTCCACCCCTCCCATCGACACCCACCGCCTCCCCACCCAGCTGCATTGCGAGGATGGCCCGTCGCAGGCGCACTTCCTGCACGCAATCGTGCGAAGCTAGTGTTCCCTCCTCCCGAGGTCCGGTGGCTCCGTCGAGGCAGCGCCGCCCCTCATCCACCCCTCAAAGTCCGGTGGCTTCGCCGAGGTAGCGCCACCCCTCATCCACCCCTCGATGTCTGGTGGCTCCGTCGAGGCAGCGCCGCCCCTCATCCACCCCTCAAAGTTCGGTGGCTCCGTCGAGGCAGCGCCGCCCCTCATCCACTCCTCGAAGTCCGGTGGCTCCGTCGAGGCAGCGCCGCCCCTCATCAACCCCTCGAAGGAGCAGCCGCCATGCCGTGGAGGCACAGGTCTTCGTCGACTTGGACCATGCCGTCAATCTCGTAGTCCCCGTCGTGCCACAGGGCTTTCGAGCAAGCTACGAGCGGGCTGCCCCCAGGAAGGAAGGAATATTAGTAACCGCTGAAGCCTCGTCGTCGTGCAGCAAGAACAAGGTGAGCCATACCCTTTCAACCATCTTTGTAGTCTTAAATTGGATGTTTGACAGTCTCACTACAATGCATCTATAAGATCAAGATTCACAATTGGAAGATTCATTTTTTCTAGATTCACATTTGCTAGATGCATCTATTTTACATTACTGTTGCAATCTGATACTAAAAATAGATGATATTCAGTGCATGATAAATTAAACAAGTACGTAATTGCTTTGTACGTATATTTAAGATAACAACATTTAATATTGATTCATGGTAAGTGAGTTTATACATGATCGATTAAACAATGACACAATTCAGCAATTTTATTAGCAATTGATTTGTTTCTGTAGTTGCCCTTGTAGTTCATCTAGTAATTAGTTTATGATATATGAATTGCTCCAACATTGGTTGCCCTGTCTGTTATGGAACACTTGTAAAAATTGGTTTGTTCTAAAAATAGACTCGCCACTTGTACACCGGATTCGTACCAAAGACAGACGATGACGCGGTGATGGGCGTGGACACCCCTGGCCTACCAGGAACCTTGATTGAGGTGAGGGCAACATTACTAGTTGAGTTAAAATGTTTAATTTGCTTTCTAACTGTGCGCTTGATTCCTTGTAATTCAGACCAAAGGAAATAAGTATGAGTTGTGTTTCCCAAAGATTAAATTCAAGATGATGCTTAATTATGGTAGTGATGAAGACGAATACGTTGGACCAACTAAGTCGGTTCGTCAGGTAATGTTTCTACCCTATCAGTAAAACATGCTATGAGATTTGTAATTGTTTTAGCAAATATAGGTTCATCTAGGCAATAAATGTGACCAATTTTGTTAAATTATCAGAAATCTTATTTTTTGCAATTGGCATGTATGCAGTTGATGACCTACTCTAAATGCTTATTACTGCGACCCCCTTTTCCAATGGCAGATTTATCAAATGGCAGAGGCTCTTCGCATTGCAGTCAAGCGCAAGCATGAGAGGGGTGAGCTGTACACTCTGGAATCTGATGACGAGTGAA
The DNA here is from genome assembly GCF_016808335.1 of Panicum virgatum. Classification (NCBI taxonomy): domain Eukaryota; kingdom Viridiplantae; phylum Streptophyta; class Magnoliopsida; order Poales; family Poaceae; genus Panicum; species Panicum virgatum. Next base: position 30,234,569 of record NC_053148.1, on the reverse strand, counting down.
GCGGAGGAGGAAGCGACCAGAACTGAAGGAGATACAATTTCTACTTGTGCAATCTTTGGTCTGTTTGTTTAGTGTTGGAAAACTAGGAAATCTGGGATGTTGCCAGTACTATATATGGTACCTTAAGAACAATTCTGCTTTCGCAAATCTAGGATGTTTGGCCATACTATATATGGTACTAGCAAATGTTTTTGTATTTTCCTTTCGCAAGAACTGGATGTTGATCCTTCCTTATACCCAATTCTTGCAGATCCTTCCTTTCGCACAAGTCGGACCCACCTTTTAGCCATACAGCCTATAGTCACAGAAAGGTCAAAGGCACTGGTCAACACTGCATGCAGTTTGCCCCTCCTCTTCCGGTAACATACATACCCAACAGGGTCAGTTTTCAGATGCCTCTCTGATGCGTGGGTCCAATGGTGCTGGGCCCCACGAGTTAGTGACTGATCACTAAACGCGTCCCTTTATATGCATAAATGAAGCGGCGTGGCAGATTCGACCCCAACCAACGTCTCGCCCCTTCTCGGCCCCTTCCCTCACCAATCTGGCCCATCAACTCCTAATCGGCGCCGCCTCGCTCTCACCGCCTCACTCTCGACGAATTGCTTCACCATCACCGTCATGGTCCGCACATCTAGCACTGATGCAGAGGACCGCCGCAGCCATGGTGGAGCCCCCGTGCCATCCTCGCCTCCTGTGGCCGCCATTAATGTCATTGCACCGCCGATAGTGGAGGACCACTCCGCCCACTAGAGGCGTGCCGGGAAAGGAAGATTCGTCACAGCTGATGGGACCAGCAACGCGTGCCGGAGGAGGAGGATGACGATGATGAACCAGAGGCGCACCCAGGCGGAAGTCGAACCGGTGCTGCCTCTCGTCATCCCCAAACCGGAGAGGACAAGGACGACGAGGTCGGGCTTCTGGGTGTATCTCCTGGCTTCGCGCCACGCGACGGCCACGCGCAGCCTCCCGTCGTGCAGGTTTGGATTTGGAGTTTTTTTGAACTGCGACTTGGTACATGTACTGTAGCTCTAGATTTTGGGGTTTTTTTTGGCTGAATGAGATTACTACAAGTAGTTTAGATCTATATTGTGCTACTGTATGTTGCAATTTTAGCGAATGTAATGTCGATTTAACATGGCAGATTGGAATTTTTCATTTTACGTGGTCATGTTTGGGCTAATCTCGAATATAGTTCAGACCACTGTTTGGGATTAATTATGCAATTGCAATCAATAATGTTTAATTATTTCAATACTTAGTATATGTAGCCCAATTTGGATTCTAAATCTGTTTTGCACTGTTTGGGATTAATTATACAATTGCAATCAATAATGTTCAATTATTTCAATACTTAGTATATGTAGCCCAATTTGGATTCTAAATCTGTTTTGCACTGTTTGGGATTAATTATGCAATTGCAATCAATAATGTTCAATTATTTCAATACTTAGTATATGTAGCCCAATTTGGATTCTAAATCTGTTTTGCACTGTTTGGGATTAATTATGCACTTGCAATCAATGATGTTCAATTATTTCAATACTTAGTATATGTAGCCGAATTTGGATTGTAAATCTGTTTTGCACTGCTTGGGATTAATTATGCACTAGCAATTAATAATGTTCAATTATTTCAATACTTAGTATATGTGGCATAATATGGATTCTACATAAGTTTTGCATTGTTTGGGATTAATTATGCACTTGCAATCAGTCATGTTTGAGATTCTAATGCTGACTCTTATTTTCTTATTGAAGATTCCTAATCACAACTATGAGTTCAGGATCAATGCCAAGATTACAGTGCATTGCACATTCTCCAGTGACAGCGATGAGGAGACTGCAGAGTTCCGATTCCACTGAAGAAGGAGGTGAGATATGGTGCCCCTACCTTAAGATTCCTAAATTGCAATTATATATATGCTAACTTGCCCCTTTGTGAAATGACAGCTCAAGAAAATGGCCGAGAATCTTCGCGTCCTCCTCAAGCGGAGGTATTTCAAGCCGCTGGTTCCCTCCTCCTTCTCAAGCGCAAGCGTAGATGATTCTTCCTCAAGCGAAGAATATTGAAGAAGATGGTCCGTAGCTAGGATTTATGGTTTTACCTATGTAGTTGTAGAAATGTGTGTTGGCGTAAGAAATTATGTACTCAGTTAAGTATTGTTTTTGTGTGAAAGCTTTGTGCTTGAGATTGCTAGAGAACTAATGTTGTGTTTAGTGAAGTTGCATGGCAATGTTGTGGTACCCTTGGTAAGATATATTCCTTTTATAGTTCTAATATCTATCTTTTATATATTTATCTCTGTGTCGGTGTTTCTTATGCCTGATAGAATAGATATTCTACAAGCGCACAGAATCACCGCTGTAGCACTTCACCTTGGAGTATTTTAGGGTATCATATTTTTTCCTCAGGGAAGCACTATGGTAAATAATATCGTAAATCGAATGATAACCATACTAACTTGATCGGCCGACTGACTAGATGGGGGTAAGCCAGATAGGTGAGTGAGATAAATGGCCAGACAATGACCGAGTGACACACGGAGATTCTACTCCTTAGAGAGGTAGCAGCTGGGAGGACAAGCGAGGTAAGACACCTGATACACTTCTGAACTATTGAGCTAGCCTCTCTAGATCAGACTAAACACCTAACTAGTTCTCGGGAAAGCAGAGCTTACTTCGGCGGCTGGAAGAGGAAGGAATTCAGAAAGGGATGAGAGGGGAGTCCAACGGCAACTTGCACTACTGCTATGAAAACACTCGAACGTGGTGGACTACAAAGGACGAATAGGGCTGTCACCACCTACCGACTACCACAATGGTTCCGTGGGGTGGAACACACTTTCTAGCTAACACTAATGTCAGACACCACGTCTGCACTCGGTGTTAGGATTGCTCTTGAGGCCTTCGAGAGAAATCCCCCTCATCCTAGAGCACTAACTTGAGATACTCTTGTCCGTGCGAGAAAACCCATAAGATAAGATCCCGATCACTAAGAGAGATAATTTAGTCTAAGCTAAAGGATAACTTTCATGCTTAAGCTGAACACTCAAACTTGAGTAAATAAAAGACAGAGGAAAGAAAAGCTGACTCGGAAAAGTAAAGAAGATAACTTATATTGATAATGTCAAAAGAAAGATACAAGAGCTATACTAGACTTCCGACGACTCCGGAATCCCGAGCAAGCTCAACTCGACTCTAACTCCCAAGCTACTAACCTACTCTAGAAAGTACAAGTGGAGAGTGAAGAGCTCCAATGGTGTGTCTTGAAGTGATGGATGGTGCCTTCTATTTATAGCCTTCCAAGGTCGGTTCACGGCCGGTACTGCAGTTGGCGTCGGTTGTAAGCAGGTAAGACAGTTGAGCTTAACTTCCACGCTAGGACCCAGCCTGAGGGGCCTCCCCTAGGCCGGCCGGCCTGGGGGTCCCGCCACGTGGCCACCGACTTTTGGACAGCGGCTCTAATCTTCTCCTGGAGGCGGTTGACAGTTGCTTTGGACACTACAAAAAAATTGTTGATCCATGACGATTAAATTTCGTCACAGATCACTAAAATATCATCATAAAGCAGTATTTATGATGATCTCAACTAGCGTCATGTATTGAGCATCATAGATTACACCTCGTGACGTTTCTTAAATTTTCGTCATGGATTGATTGATCCATGACGTTTCGAAACCGTCATAGAATGTCCTTGGGCCCCCAAAGTCCAAACCAAGCCTATTTTTATGACAAAAATAAACATCACAAACAGTACAATATTCATCATGGATTTAACTGCCATGTCAATGACGTGGCTGATGACATGGTAATTGACGTCGATGACGTGATTGCTGACATGGCAATGATGTGGAAGTACTGGTGACGTGGCAGGTGAAGTCTGCCTCAGCCCATTTTTGAATGGACCCAATTCAAAGTGGGCCTGATTTCAGCCCAACATCTATTATTAGCTAACCAAATTCAGCTTTATACACAACCCATTTACCAAAACAAAAGTTTCAGCCCAAAGCACAATAAGCAATTACAGCCCAAATATAACCTCATACGAATAAGGTTCCGGTGACGAGACTCCATTCAGACAGCGAACAATCACCAAACCATAGTCGAAAACACCAGCCTAGCAGGAATTTTTAGCAAAAAGACATCATTCTATAGACTACTCATGGAACATAGTCTAAAGCTCAAGCCACGGTGAAGGCCTTCCCGCCGCTGCCACCGGTGGATCCAGCTGGGATGACTTTCACAACATTGAACCTCACGGTTTTGGACAGGGGCCTGTTCACAGTTCAGAAACAACACTTCAGCAATGAACAATATTACCTTAGCAATTGAGTGGACTGGAAAACTAGACATTGCAATGGTGTTGTATTTCATCAGTAAATGTTGGAACCCTAAAATAGAGCTCACTTAATAAAGGTCAAACAAACCAAGCAAGATGGCCATCAAAGGTGATCTACCAAGTTCTGAGATCACATAAGTATTACCTGCACTGGCCAATGATGACATGATCACCTTCCTTGACATGGAAGCATGGGGAGATGAGAGAGGGAATGTTGGAGTGCCTCTTCTCGTACCTGCAAGGTGTATAGTTATATCATTTCTTAAAAACATCAAATTTCACTTGGAAGAGAACAGAGTCTAGGCACCACAAACAGTTCACTTACCTCTGATATTTGTTAACGAAGTGGAGGTAGTTCCTGCGAACAATGATGGTTCTGTTCATCTTGGCACTATGGCATGTTCCAGCAATAATCCTGCCTCTGATGGAAACAGTTCCAGTGAATGGGCACTTCTTGTCAATGTAGGTCCTTGTACGAGAATAGAAATTAAACATCTGTTAACACTTGCAAGAAATAAATTGCAAACCCATCAAGTGATTAATCAACCTATAAAGCCCTTGATCTTGGAAAACTAAGATGGAATAGTTCCATTGTTATCAACTAGCTAGAGCAGCTAAAAATGTAATTCAGGGGGACATAATCAGTCCAAATCACACTACAAGAGATTAAACATGAATATACAAACGAGTATACAATAAAAAGCTAATACTCTAGAGAAGGTATACTGATGTCCTTTGTATTTGTAGAACTAATTATCAATAAACCTACCATGTATATTTGAGCACATGCACTAAAAAAGGGTGGCCTAAAAGGAAAACAAGAACGGGACACTATCTTGGGACTGGCAAAAGCTAGATGTCTTGGTAACTAATGCATACAATGCCGTGTTTTACTTACTTTCACTCTACCCAGATTTTACTCAAGAGAACTTCAAATACTAATAATGCCTACATATTATTCCTATTTAACGAGGCACATGAAACAAATATTTGGGGGCAATAATATGGTTTCAATTACCTGACCTCAAATTCCCATCCTGGCGGACCTAGTACCGGACCTAGTACCGCGCATCATGTAGCCAAGAGATCACCAAAGCAGCTTCTCTGCAACCCACAACCTACTAAACCGCACCAAAGGCATAGAGCTTATTAGTGTTACAGCAATATAGGGTACTATGCATGAATCAATTAGTGCAAGCTAGTTCGAATGCAAACATACACGAGCACTCCACGACTTCACGGGGGACCTCGCACGAGTTGGCATAAACACAAAAACATTGCGGGCAGATTGGGTCTGGGAGAAAGGAGGGGGACGGAGTGGACCTCACTCCGAATCTGGGAGGCGAGGGGCAGGCGCTGCCAGCCGAGGAGGGCGGTGCCCGTGCTGGACGAGGCCGTCAGGAGCCTCTGCGCCTGGGCTAAGCCGCCTGCCCTCGCTGCCAGCAGAGGAGGGCGAATCTGGGAGGCGAGGGGCAGGCGCTGCCAGCTGAGGAGGGCGGCACCCGCGCTGGACGACGTCGTCAGGAGCCTCAGCCGAGGGGCAGGTGCAGTAGAGGCCGCACCCGGGGCGAGCTGCAGCCGCGCCGCCCGTGAGGTGGTGGCGGCACCCAGCCACACAGCAGCCGTGCCTCAGCCGGGAAGAGCAGGAACTGCCCTCTCGGGACGGCAGGCGACGGATCCGGCGGGGGGAGCCCGGGATCCGGGCCTACTACGGTGGATCTACTGGCGGCGTGAGGAGGAGAGGGAGAGGGGAAGCACGGCTGCAGGGAGGCGGACTGGCGGAGGGAGAAGGGTGGCAGTGGGTTCGGCTAGGGTTAGGGGTTGAGCTAGCAGATTATATAGCATGTGAATGCATCTAGAGCCATCGGATCGACCGTGGATGGTGAGAAATAATTGGGCCGTTAGCAAATTATATAGCATGTGAATGCATCTAGAGCCATCGGATCGACTGTGGATGGTGAGAAATAATTGAGCCGTTTGAGCTGCAATGGGCTTTGTTTCATTCTTGTATGTTTAATATTTTTCTTTTTCCTTTTTATTTTATTGCACAATTGTGAAGTAACACATAGAAATAATTATCTTATATGCACCAACAAATTATATATATATAATAATACATATAAATGGTGCTGCAGAAGTTTCACTAATTTTCTAACTCATTTACTATTTTTAAATTTTTATATGAATTTCTGAAAGTTTATTAAAAGTAATTACAATTTGATCTACATGTATCTCAAATAATAATTAAAAATTTCATAAAAAGTACTTTTAAGTGTCTCTGTTCTACTATAGCTCATATCCAGAAAATGAAAGAAAAATTTAAATATTTGTTAGGAATAATTTAAACATCTACTTGCAACTTTATTATAAAATAATGATACTAATACCAAAAATTTCTCTGAAAATTCTGGAAATTTCTATAGAATCATTTTATGGATGTTTAAACTTGAAATAAAAGTTTCACTGGATTTTGCAAAAATTAGGATATATCTTGTTCACAAAATGGATGGATCTCTCACCTTGTTTCATATAAGTCAAGTCAAACTTGAGGATATTAATACCTCATAACGATTTCAAACTCTATGCACCCCAAATCTGGTGAGGGATGAACTAGATATCTTGAAATACTAATAAACAATCACACATTGGACATGACAGGAATTATATTTTATGTTTGTAATGATTTGGAAATTGAATTTGAACTTTATGCATTTAAATATTGAATCAAAATTGAATTTGACGTGACATTGCACTTTATGCATTTTTATGGACACTAAACATTATTAGGAGTGCGACAAAATTGTAATCACTATTTTTTGAGTTACACAAAAATTCAGACAAAATAGACAATTCTCAGTATTTTAGTAAATAAAAGAAAATGGTCAAAACCGCTTCATATATTACATGGGCCGAAATAATCCCACACCTGCACAGCATCAGGCAGCAAGGGGCAATAATCGCACGGCTCACTAAGGCCCAGATTGCCTTCCCTTTTTTTTATTGAAAGCATGTATTCAGCGTCGTTAAATATATATATCAAGGCAAGGGAGAGCACAAAAGATGGGGGCGGCGCAGTGGTAGCTGCTGTGTCTGTTGAGCGGAAAGTGGCTGGTTCGAGTCCTCCTACAATTTTTCACTTTTTACCATTTTAACTCTACTGTTCATTACTTTTTACCATTTTAACTCTACTGTTCATTGTATAAAAAACTGCAATGCCAAACATATTCACAAACAAGTGAATAATGTAGTGGTGGGTAAAGAACTTTTGTAGTGCGGGATCGTGAGTTCGATCCCCTGCAGCTGCAGCTCCGAAGCTGCCTTTTTTTTATATTAACGCTGTTGCGGTGGGTAAAACAGGTTGCTGACTTTTCTTTTTATATTAACGCGGTTGCGGTGGGTAATATAGGCTGATGACTGGGGTCGTAGTGCGGGATCGTGAGTTCGATCCCCTGCAGCTGCAGCTCCGAAGCTGCCTTTTTTTTATATTAACGCTGTTGCGGTGGGTAAAACAGGTTGCTGACTTTTCTTTTTATATTAACGCGGTTGCGGTGGGTAATATAGGCTGATGACTGGGGTCGTGATCTGGCTTTGCATTGAATCAAGAAAAAGCTTGTATAAATATGGTTAGTACCAATAGATATTTGTAAGATGACAAGAGGCTTAATGGGAATTGCACAATATTCTTGTCTTGGTGGTTGCTAGTTCAATTCTTGCCATCTTCCTATTTTTTATTTTTTAGTATATAAAATTTTGTTCCATAGTTTATAAATATATGCCAAAAGGGACTATGACAATTTCTGTGACATATATGCTGAAACGTCATTGTTTTGTGGGCCGGATTGTGACGAAATCAATAAAATGTCACTAAGTTTTGGGCCTAGGGCTCATACCTTCAAATTCATGATGAAAATGTGAAAATTGTCATGGATTGTATGCAATTGTGACGCTATTTAAAATTTCATAAAATTTTCGTCATAGATCTCCACATTTCTTGTAGTGGGATTCACGCGTGCATGTGCTAGGCCGGCCGGCCTAGGGGAGGCCGGCCGGCCTCCCTCTGGCTCGTCTCGTCCCTCCATTGCACCGACCTTGCACTTGTACGCTTGTGATCGTCCCTGGGTGCTAGATTGCTGACTTGGACACGAGTTTGCACTGAATGGTGAGTCCTTTGATCCTTGTGCAAGCCTTTCGGTCCATTCGATTAAACCAAGACCCTATCCTCGACTCAGGGCATCATGGTTGTGCCACATTGCCATTGGATTGAAGCCGGGGCCGTCTCTTTAGTGGTGCCAGGCCGGCCGGCCTAGGAGAGGCCGGTCAGCTTGGGATTTTGCCCAAATTTGCTCATTTTTGGTACACCTTCTCCTGAAATCAAAACTCATCCAAAACTTATGGAACTCATTAGAAATAAATAAAATATGAATGGAACATAGTGTAAAGCTCATGTTATTCCCGAGAAGTTGACGGCTATAATGTGAATTTATGGCCGCCAACACTCTGCTGAATGGTTGTGCTCTTGTGTGTCAAATTTCTTGCATAATTTCTGTCAACAGTTTTTTAGTGCAAATGGAATTATACCAGAGTGGTCGAGTGTCTTTCTATTTTTGTGTATTTCAGATGTGTGACTTACTGATGGGTCCCAATGCTGATCATAAAAATTCAATCCTTCCTGGGAAAATATGCTGGGTCAGCGCGCGCTTCGCGCCAAGAAGGCGTCGCGCTTGTGGATTATGCTGGGTCCCACTTTAGGCCCACGAGTCAGTCGGTGATCTCTAAACAGGTCGAGTCACATGCATAAATGAAGCGGCGCTGGCGGATTCCACTCCCACGTCTCGCGCCACTTCACTGCGCCTTTCTCATCCCCAATCTGTCCCATCAACTCCCCATCACCGCCTCGCGCTCGCCGCCGCATTCCACCCCGACATCGCGCTTCCTCCAACAGTGACATGGTCCACGCAACCTGCTCCTGCTGCTATACTGATGAGGACATCACTGCATCGGATACACTTCCTGTCACGAATTCTACACCAAATTCATTAGAAGGACCAATGACAAGATCTCGTGCACATCGTCTGAATTTTGAGGTGCGTTCGTTCCTTATGTTATAGCCTAATATTCATGAGGATGGGATGCTACTAAATTCTTGTGATGTCTTATTGCTTAGGAACATGGGATCAACCAATACACCAACTTCAAGCTCTGCACAAAAGCGTCAACAACTACATGCACAAGACTGAGTCTACATGACAAGTACCTCTACTTCACGTGGAATTCTGTACCAACATGTGTCGTCTCAGGTTCCACATCATACATGGTTGGAAAGCTTATCAAGTCTACTTTCCAACCCAACAAACGGAGCACCATTTGAACTTCCCAATAAAGAGTTATGGTTGATTTACTGAAGGCTGTACAGAAGCTGAGAAGACGCGCGAGAACTTCAAGGGAATCCATGAATGCTAAGCCTTTGGCCTTCCACCTCCCCAAGAAGTGGCCTGCGACTATAGCCTTCTAGGAGAGTTGTTTCCTTCTATAAAATCACCTATGTACTACTCCAAAACTTGGGTTTTTCTTAGATTGATTCTGCACACTTTGTTTGTGAGATTTCGCCTCTGTACCGGACCGACTAGGCTGCTACTTTGGTTTGTGAAACCCCAACTTGCAATTTCAGATTGCCTTTACCAGTTCTTGCTTGTGTTCTCGAATCGCTTGCAGGGATTAGCCTTCTTGGCGAGGTCAGCCGGGTTTTGTGCTCAGTGGATAACCATTTGAGCAGTGGTGTTGTGATTGCAAGGGAGATGATCTGCTCGGTCGGAGCCCTTGGATCATCTACGTCGTGATCTTTACAATTCGACTTATCATCTACCTACCGGAAGATCGGGCCTCAATACCCATTATATGCCGCCGCCTCCGCCTCCCATCCTGCGCGCGCCGTTGCCGCTGCGCGGCCGGAAGTGGAGCACCACTCCGCCCACCAGAGGCGCGACCAGAATGGAAGGTTCGTAGTGGACGATGGGACCACCAACGCGCGCCCGAGGAGGAGGACGACGACGAGGAACCGGAGGCGCATGGTGCCGGTCGTTCCCAATGTGCAGGTTAGTATCGATTTAGGGTTTGGGCCATCTACTGTAGCTATCGATTTGGGGTTTATTACTGGGACGATGGATATGCGAGATATAATCAGTAACCTTGATTAATTTAGCACTTGCAGTCATTCATGTTAAGTTATTTGAATATGTCTATATGTAACATAAAATCAATTCTAGAGCCCAACGTTGGATTATTGGAAGTTCCACCGGGTTTCCAAGCAAGCGACTTCGGCTGCTACAGGAACCCGGGGATGAATGTGGGGCGCGCCTCAACCAACAATAGGAAGCCGGGGATCCAAGTTGGGGGCGCCTCAGCAACTCCCAGGATTGAGGTGAGCAATTGAGGGGGCGCCAAAAATAGATGGCGCAGTCACAAATTCACAATAGCACCATTTTTAATCACATAGTCGTATGAACAGAGGACCCGTGTAGTGCCGCTGACGGCCACCGCAAGGGCCATGGCGAAGGAAAAGGGAGTGACATCGCCGCGTCGATTTGAGGTGAGTCAGATGATGAACACATCTCCATATTCAAGATATTGACTCTGACATATATGTCTTGTGCATATGTGTAAAACTGAAGGAAGGAATGAGGCATGTGTAAAAAGTGGGAAAATGACACTCACGATGCAATTCTTAGAGGACAGCGACGATGAGGACCATGTCTAGGTTCTGCGCACCAAGGAGGTATTTGTCGTACCCATTGCAATACATCCCTCATCAGTCCAATTGCCTATGTAATTTTCTTCAAAATCATTAGATCCATGCTAAGGCTGAGGAGCTTCGGCTCGCTATCAAACGCAAGATGAAGGAGATCCGCAGCACTAGCAGCAAGGCCAGTGCGCCAGCCAAGAGGCAGGGGCACAGCGCAGGCGGCGAGGCCTCGAGGCCCAAAATTCCCCAAAACAAGCTCGTCATCGAAATCCTCGACTGAGTTGGCAGACGGGGCAAATAACTAGACAGAGTTGCCTTGGCGACATCTTTTGTTTGGTGATGTAAGGAACAAGTATATGGATGAAACTGGCTGATATTGCGGTCATGTTATATAATCACTAGCTAGATGACTATTGTTCGCTGATCCTGAAAAAATCGGTTGCTTACTACATATCTGAGTTGTATCTGAATGTATAGTGATTACCTGATAAAATCAATCGGTAACTATATAATGTCTATTGGTTATGACTAATATGTTTAGGCGACAACAATTACTGTATATGCCTAAGTGAAAAAAAAAACATAACCATATGACTCAAACTTGTTCATCACACAATTGGTTAACTAGTCCGGTACACAATAGATGAACTTCACACAAAAAAAATCATCTTCGCCTCCACCATGGGAACTGTCCACTGGTGGTGCGATGACTCCATCTTTGACGTAGGTATCATCATCCTCGTCGTCGTCTTCTACTATGTCAGCAAAACTCGGTTCAGAGGTCAGTGCCTAACGAGCCTCTTAAATTACTTTTGCATCAACTGTTGCATCTTCGACATCATTCCTACTCCAATTCGTCAAATCGTGAATTTGATTTGAAATATTCATATGCTCCACTCCTGTGATTTCTCCGGTATCATCAACAGTATTTGGTGTGTTCTCCATTTCAGGCATGGCAAATAGGTTCCTAGGTTTCATTCTGAGGACACTAGACTAGTTACTTTTCCTTGCAGATTTCACATAACAAACTTGCTCTGTTTGATTCACCATGATGTATGGCTCATCCTCATAGCGCAACTTGGTGGTGTCAATATCAATAATCCCATACTCATCTCTACTGTACCCTCTGCTTTTGCTCTTAATCTTACTAGGAGCTGGAGGAACATCAAACCAGTCGCACTGAAACAACATGACTTCCTTTTCGTTTGCAAAATCGAGGGCGATGATTTTCTTAATGACAACGTACCATTCCATGCCATCGCCCTGGACGACAACACCACTATTCTGTGTGGTTAGATGCTTCTCTATGTCTCTTGTCCGGAAGAAAAAACCATTAATGGAGCACCTGTTGCTCACACGAATACGATGATCCGGACCCCGAGCTAGAGCATATAGCATATCATTAACTTTTCCCTGTGCATGTAGTTCGCTGATCTGCGCTCACAATTATTTGAAAATAGGTGAAAAAATATATAGTGCTGTTATCCATAAATAATTTATACACAAATTATGAATAATAAAATTATACAATAAAATGACTCACCTTACGCTCGAACCATGATACAAATAGTTCCCTATGCCTTTTATCAACATGCGCTGGATTTCTCCCTCTCAATTCTTTCTTATGCTCTCTGCGAGAAAAATGAACATATGCCTTGTCAATTACATATGCAGTCAACAAAATGAAATACGATTTCACTAGAAGCTTACTCTATCCATGGAATGGCCTCATCACAATTGGATAATATGTAGTGTCTCATCATCCGGAGGTCATCAGAAGATGCAGACTCGACCTGACCACTTCTCTTCTTATTGAAGACCATGCTGCTAAATACACTCAAACCAGATGATGGTTCACTAACAGCGCTCCTTTCTTGACGGTCTAGCCGATTAAGCTTTGTACTAACATCTTCAAAGAACCGAGAACAAAATGTAAGACTCACCTCTGAGATGTATCCCTCTGCTATCGAACCTTCTGGGCAAGCTTTGTTCCTCACATAACCTTTGAGGGTACGTAGGTATCTCTCCACTGGATACATCCATCTATAGGAAACAGGGCCTCCTAATCTGGCCTCCCAAGCAATATGAGCTGGCAAGTGCATCATAATATCAAAAAATGCTGGAGGGAATATCATCTCAAGCTGACAAAGAGTCTCTCCAATAGAATTGGAGAGTTTCTCAAGTTCAGATACCTCAAGCTCCTTTGAACATATTTTGTTAAAAAAATTGCTGAGCTGGATCAATGGGATCACTACATCTGTATGCAATATGTCACAAACTACCAAGGGTAAAAACTTTTGAAATATAATATGGTAGTCATGACTTTTAAGTCCAGCTACCTTGCAACCTTTGACATCAATAGATATCCTGATATTTGGACTTTTAAGTCTAGCTTAACATCATGAAGAAAGTTGCACATAATTTGCTTCATCCCTGGACTTAACTTGTACAACCCTGCTGGCAACTTGTATTTACCTTTTTCGAGCACAGGATGTTGATCCTTCTATTGACACTCAAATTTGGCAAGACCTGAAGTAGGCAAGATAAATGCCAAAATAGCCAATTCAATATTAACTCTTATTATTTTGCAAGTTTGGCATATATGACCATTGTGCAGGATATAGAGATCGTTTTGGGATATTCTAGATATGATTTCATTAATGAGACAAAGATGGGCACAAAAAGGCATCAAGATGAGGTCAAATCATGGGTTTTAATGCACCAAGACGAAGCCCTCGTCGAGACGATAGAAACGGACATATGGATCGCCTAATTCGGAGTCCGGGTGTAGGAGTTATGGCGCCAGGAAGTTCGCCTATCTGGGCAAAACCGGTCTGACCGGATTTGGGGACTGGTCTGACCGGTTTTGGCTGCTGTGCAGCATGAGGAGTCCGTTTTGACCAGATTTGGTGACTGGTCTGACCGGTTTTTAGCAGATTAGTTCGAATTAGAGTTGTAATTTGATTCTAGGTCGGTTTGTAACATATTTTTGACCTCCCACGGGTACATACCTTCCCACCCTATAAATATAAAGGGCTATGGCCGATTGAGACACACCCAATCGAACAAAACATTATGCATCTACTTTTTACCTCTAAACCCTAGTCTTTTCCAATCTCTCTTGCTATCCATCAAGATCTCCACGGCCATTGATGGCGTCCTAAGCTCGCTGGTCGACCTAGGGCACGTCCGGCGATGTTCACGCCCTGACGGGGTCCCTCCCGGGCGAGAGCTTCGACGGCCTTTGCTAGTTTGCTCGTAAACTAGGTGTTCTTCGTCACGTAAGCGTGTTGGTTATCCTTTGCTGGTTTGCTCATAAGCCTTGCTGCTCTTCACCACGTAAGTGTGATACTTATCCCTCGAGACAACCGATTCCAGCGAAACCTTAGAAACCGGTCTGACCGGTTTGCTCAACCGGTCTAACCGGTCCGTGTGGCCTTGCCGCTCTTCGGTCCGTTTGCGACTCGCACGTTCGAGTGCTCTCGTGTGTTGACCGAGATTTGTGTCAACACCTTCCTTATGCCCATATCCTGCAGATCAAGTCGAGCCTTCTCAGTGTCCTTAGTTTTACCTGCTATCTTGAGCAAAGTCCCTAGGAAGGCCTCACATATATTCTTCTCAATATGCATCACATCAAGATTATGGCGTATAATCAATGAAGACCAGTACGGAAGATTTAAAAAAATACACTTCTTCCTCCAGTTGTGCCATCTATTATCTTCCTCACGTTGCTTCCTCTTCTTGCAAGTAGTCCTTCCAAAAGTTACTTGCACAAAACTCTCGTACTGCTGCAAGACTTGTTCACCACTCAGCGGCACTGGAGCCTCCCTGTGTTCAACTTTGTTATTGAAGCTGACCTTGTTCCTTCGCCACCTGTGCTCTGATGGCAAAAAACAGCGATGCCCCATGTAGCAATGCTTCGATCCAAATTTTAACCACAAGTAATCAGTATCCTTATGGCAATAAGGGTAAGTAAACTTCCCTTTTGTGCTCCATCTAGATAACATCGCGTAAGCAAGAAAATCGTTTACTGTCCAGAGAAGAACTGCACGCAGTGTAAAATTCTTCTTCACCTTTGCATCCCATGTTTCTACTCCTTTCTCCCAGAGCTCTTTGAGCTCATCGATCATAGGCTGCAAATACACATCAATGTTATTTCCTGGAGATTTAGGCCAAGGAATCAGCATTGACATCATCCAATACGATTGTTTCATGCACAACCAAGGGGGCAGGTTATAAGGAATTAGGATAACCAGCCATGTTGTATAAGTCACGTTCAATATCCAAAATGGATTGAAGCCATCTGATGCAAGTCCAAGCCTTGCATTACGTGGGTCAAATGCAAAGTGCGGATACGTGTCATCTACGTGCTTCCAAGCCAAAGAATTGGTTGGGTGCCGCACTTTACCATCTTTAACCAATTCTTCTGCGTGCCAACGCATATATGCCGATGTCGTGTTGTTCATATATAATCTTTGCAGCCGGGGAATAAGTGGAAAATACCTAAGAATTTTACGAGGAACCTTCTTTCTAACTCCACCATCTTCCACATCATCAGTCCCCTCAGAGTTTGTATGTTCCCACCTACTCTCCTCACATATTGGACATTTGTCGAACTTCTCGTACTCCCCAGGAAATAACACGCAGTCATTGAAACAAGCATGAATCTTTTCGTAGCTGAGGCCAAGGTCTCGAACTACCTTTCGAATTTTATCCATAGTATTTGGGACACAATGTCCTTCGGGAAGCACAAGGCAGATCAAGTGAAGTATTTGCTCCATTGCACTGTTGTTTATACCGCACATGCACTTAATATAAAATAGCCTGACAATGAAGGATACTTGGCTAGCCTCCTTGCATCTGGGGTACAATTCCTTCCTGTCTTCTTCCATTAACTTGAAAATTTTCTTTGCCGCAACATTTGGCTCATCTTCATTTATTTCTCCATGACAAGTACCACTAATCAGTGAGCTAAGAAGATTCCTGACAGAACCTTCATCACCACCTTCATTGATATTGCAAGCATCGTCATCCATAGGTTCAGCAGCACGAACATCAGTTTTTCTTTTTATGAAATCATTATCCATCCCTCTATGAAACACGTGTTCTTCAACATCTTCTCTAGACATGTATGCCATGCCTCGACACATGCAACATGGGCATGCTGCTGTCTCTCCTTCATATGTTCCTTCAAAGGTATGTTTAATGAATTTCTCAAACCCAACATGCCTAGCAGGATGTGTGTTAGGCAAAAGCATCCAACTATAATCTTCTTGTGACATATTGCAATATCCAGGCAAGCAAGTAACCTTTGCAAATAAAAGTGTGCTATAGTAAGTATTAATCAAAACAATAAAATACATGAATATACATGAATAAGTACGAAAGATTATGCGCATTTCATGATGGATATATACCTTAAACTGAGGGATCCAGATGAGATCGATCGATTCTTCAAGCAGGGAGCACTAGAGATTCGTCGGCACATCGATCAATTTCCTCGCCGGCCCTAGGCACGCTAGCATTGCCTTCGGGGATTGTACAGGGGTCTCGATTCTTCAAGCAGGGAGCACTGGAGATTCGTCGGCTCGTCGGGGATCGTAGAATACCAGGGGTCTCGCCGCCACACGTGTTGCATAGTCTCATCACGGTTTTGTGTGGGCCTCAGGGTTTTCTATGGGCCAATTCTTTTTGGTCCTTGCTATAGTCTAGCCTTGTTGCAACGCTTCCTTATTTTGTTAATATATCAAATCCATGCTGCAATGACCCTTAGGTTCGTTGCCATATCTCTTAGCCTCGCTGCAACGACCATTAAATCGTTGCAATACAATAACCACATTGTAACGCCTCTGGTTTGCGTCGCAATATCCAAGCTTCCATTCTCAACAACCTGGTATGCGTCGCAACATCTATGCTTCCATTTGCAATGACTGAATTTTGCGTTGCCATAACAAGCATCTATTGCAACAGTAGAGAATAGTAATAGCAACGCTTCATTTTGGTTGTGACATCATCAAGAATAGCAACCAATCCAAGATAGGTTGCATTAGCCTCACCCTACATGCAATGCATTTTTTTCATTGGGAATACCCCAACCTTGTTGCAACGATCAAAAACATGTGTTGTGATATCTCCTACTTATAGCAACCAACAAAATTTTAATCGCGACACTAAAATTTTGGTTGCAAAAAGTCACCCTAACACAACCAAAATCGCCTGTCATTGTGCTAAACATACTTATCACAACAAAATTATGGGTGTCGCAATAAAAACCGGCCTGCTCACAACTGGAACTCATCAGCTTAGCGGCTTCGAGAGGCCACGCCAAATTTATCTCCAAAAACTGGCAATGACCTTAAAAGTTATTACAAAACCAAATGTATGGACTGAAGTTTCACACCCGACCCAAGCTAGATTACCACTAATCTATAGCGCTCTCGCTTTTCATCTTATCTGGGAGGGTCCGGGCGAATGGCTCCATGTCGGATTGTTATTCCGGCTAGTCCACCAGGGGTGTACCCGGCAGTAGAGTTTCAGGATGGGGATCTCAGGACCAAGAGCTCGATGGTAACACGAAGACACAGGGACTTAGACAGGTTCGGGCCGCGATGAGCGTAATACCCTACGTCCTGTGTTCGGGGTTGTATTAGGGTTTGCAGGATGCTGCGAAAAGTGGAGAGAGTCTATGGGTACAAGGAATGATATACTCGGGTTATTTTACAAGGAAGGAGGTCGGTTAAGATCCCTAAATGTCCGGGTCTCTAGTTAGAGCCTCTCATCCTGATCCTCTGAGAATCCTTTCCGCGCACGGCCGAGTCCCGCACGCCGAGTAGTTGTAGCCGAGTCACCGAGCAGGGTAGTCTCCCGGGTTCGGGGACCCCACTCGGCAGGGAGGTACATAGATCTACCTCCGTCAAGCCCCCAAGCGCCGGAGGATTGAGTCGAACTTTGTGGCACTTGAACGAAGTATTTCGGTGCTCATGACGATTACCCACCATGTCTTGCTGGTACAAAACGGGATGCGCCCCTGGGCGCACCCGTTGGGTGTAGCCCCCGAGCCTCGGAAGGTTTCGGAGAAGCTTTTCGAGGGTCAAAGAAATGATCTTTAACTCATCTGGTGGATGCCTAGATATCCAATCAATGTCTTTGCCATATTGTCCCTCTGAGGTTATCCGGCCACCCTGAGGCTGCCGCAATGATCGAACCTGACTTGATAATCCTAACTCCGAGGCCATAGATTATGTCTCTGAGACATCCCAAGTTAGCCAAACATACAGGCCCTGAAGCCTTAGCTGCATCATGGGGATGCACTAAGTCGTTAGCGGCACCCAGCCCCCAAGCAGAGTCGCTGGTGGAGTCACGGAGACGCGCCGAGTTGTCACGGCGTCCGGGCCTTGAGGCCCTGGCTGGGTCACAGAGACACGCCTGGTCATTTGCGGTGCCCAGCCCCCGAGCAGGGTCACTGTCGGAGTCACAGAGACACGCCGACTCGTCACGGCGTCCGGGTTCCGAGGCC
This sequence comes from Panicum virgatum, assembly GCF_016808335.1. NCBI lineage: Eukaryota > Viridiplantae > Streptophyta > Magnoliopsida > Poales > Poaceae > Panicum > Panicum virgatum. Next base: position 30,215,973 of record NC_053148.1, on the reverse strand, counting down.
CTGGCGGAGTCACGGAGACATGCCGAGTCGTCACGGTGTCCGGGCCCTGAGGCCCTGGCTGGGTCACGTAGACACGCCGAGTTGTCACGGCGTCCAGGCCCTGAGGCCCTGGCTGGGTCACGGCGTCCGGGCCCTGAGGCCCTGGCTGGGTCACGGAGACATGCCGGGACATTTGCTGGAATATTCGAAGCATATTCGCGCCGAAGTTAAAATCCAACCGTTATTCACCGAGCGGATCTGTCGCGACTGACAGAGGTGCGGGGTTGTCAGAGGCAACGGTAAAAAGGGAAGTTACCACTTATCCCGCCTCCTCCACCGCGAGATCGCCGGCCCAACGAAATCCGGCCGTTAATTTCGGATCTACCCACTGTAAGGCCCTTGGTATTTTAACGGGGGAGACGGTGCGGAGTAGCCACCCTGTTCCCGAGCTCTCTAGAGCTTTCCGCCGCCTTAGCCAACTCGACAAGTCTCCAGAGCTCTCAGCCTTCTTCTTCCTTGCGATTTCCTCTTCTCGTTTGCGTTCCACCACCATTGCCAAGGCTGCCTCGCCTGCTGCATCCGGATCTTCGACTTTGGGGAGCTCCGGAGAGGCCCCGCCACCATCATCGTCATGGCAGAAGTGCTCGCTCCAGGAGAGCAATATCTAGGACCTCATCGACCGCAGCCTCCTCCCTGAGAAGCAGGTCTCCGGGTGGCGGTGCTGCTACGGGGAGGAATTCACGTCGAAGGACATGGACCAGGCGGTTGTGTTCAAGTCCTTCTACGAGAAGGGCTTTGCGCTGCCCGCAGGGGCGTTTTTCCGCAGGCTTCTCCATATCTATGGCCTTGAGGTAACTCATCTCAAGCCGATTGCTCAAATTACGATCTTCATCCACCTCTGTGAGGGGTACTTGGGGATCGCTCCCCACTTCAATCTGTGGCGGGCTCTGTACCGCCTCAAGGGGCACCTATCCAACGCTCACAGGAATGTTGTGGGTGGGGCCGCCTTCTCGCTGCTCTAGGGGAGCGTCTACCTCAACTTCGAGCTCCACAACACCAACAAAAGGGTGGGTGCGGGAATGGTTCGTGGTGGCGAACCCGGCGCCCTGCCTCCCGACACGCTCTGGCTGCGCGCCAGAGTACAACGCATGCTGGGAGGAGCTACCGACGACCGAGGAGATGGCGTAGGTGGAGCGCCTCCTTGAAGAGATCGCCGGCCTATTGGAATAGGGCCTGACGGGGCTGCGGTGGCCATCTCCTTCTGTAGGCGGCTCACGCAGCCGATCCAGGAGAGGGTCCACCCAACCTTCGAGTACTGGGGTCATCGGGACCCTACCCGGGGACATGAACGCAAGGTTCCCCGAGACGAGATCGCAAACCGGGTCTCCCGCATCATGGTGGGGGAGATCCGGGACAAGGGCTGCCCCAAAGCCCACTTCCTGAAGCGGCCAACCAACGCCGTAAGTCTTCTTGAACCTTGCCGAGTTGTTTTTATTCGTTCCGGGTTGTTTCCTCTATTTTTGCTCTGTTTTTCTGAGTGCATCCGTTGGGATGTATAACAACTCGGATCTCTTGCAGGCCAAAGTCTTGGAGTACTGGTCCCCCGCTCCTCTGCCTGAGGGGGGCCCTGGGAAGGAAGCTGCCGCCCTCGCCGAGCTGCGCCAGCCGGCGGAGGAGGAGGCTGAGTTCTCCTCCGACTCCTCCGTGGGGAGCGAGCCGGAGGTGGAGATCACTAGAGCTTCAGGGCCGCCGCCATCGGCTGCCTCGGGAAGAAGACACGCCGCACCGTCAGGAAGATCGAGCTATCGAAAGCTGGGTTGGCGGCGGCGCAAGCGCTGAAGAGCTCGACCCGCAAGGGGGCGAGCAAAGTCCGGGGGGCATCGGTGCCCCCGGCCACCACTGAGGTAGGGTCGGCGCTGACCGGCCCCCGAGTCGAGGTGGAGGCAGCCCAGTCGCTGGACCAGCTGCACGAGGAAGTTGCATCCCCGCGCGCTGGCTCTGGGACTCCACCGGCTGCGCCGTTGAGGCTGAGGTTCCCGCTGCGTCGTAGCGGCGGGTAAGTTCTGTTGCCTTCATTCCATTCTATCTTTATTTTTGTTTCCAGGAGTCGATCTCAATGCCCTTGTTGTTGCTGCAGGAGGGCGACGCTCAGCGGCACCAAGAGGAAGGCGGAGGAGTCGTCCAATGAGGGCGGCTCCAGTGATGCCACAAAATTGACCTCACCGCGGGCGAGCCCGATGAAGAGCCGAGCTCGCCTCGAGGAGGAGGAGAGGAAGGAGGAGGAGGAGGAGGAGGAGGAGGACAGCAACAGGGTCTCCCCCCTCCCCGTGATGTGGAGATGCAGGATCCGTCCCGCGACGAAGGGGCAGTGAATGTTGCGGTTGGGGCCTTAGATCTCCCGGCCATCGAGGAGGTCAGGACCATCGCGGTCCCGGCCATCGAGGCGGAGAGGGCACGAGCCGATCCCACCGAGGAGGTCAGGCCCCCGCGGGCAAAGGAGGAGGCCGAGGAGGACGAGTCACTCGGCAGCCACATGGTCGAGTGCGCCAGGCTGACCCACGAATGGGTCCAGGTAAGTCCCTTTGCTGCTCTCCTTTTGTGAAGCCGACTTGTTCTTGGAGGTGTTGTCTTGTAACGCATGTGTCTTCGTCAGGCTCTTGTGGATATGTCGGAGCAGGCCGCCCAGGAGCTGGCCAGGGGGAGCGCGGCCCTTAGTCGGGTGGCGGAGCTCGAGTACAGGGTGGCCGAGCTGGAGGTGAGGAGCCGAGATCTGGAGGCCGACAAGGTCAAGGCCGAGGATGCTCTACACAAGGAGAAGCATTGTAGGTAGTCAGAGTCATGTCCGCCGAATTCTTTGTGCGCTGTTTAGTCTCTGACTTGCTTTTGTTTAGAGCTAGAGGCCTACACCAAGGCCAACGAGGAGCTGCAGAAGTTCCAAGATGTGGCCGAAGCGCGGGAGGCCACCACCGAGGAGAAGCTTCGCCTGGAGTAGGAGGCTCGGCAAGGTATGACCCGGAGACCATATGCTGTGTTCTTTTTGTCATGTTCTTTGGCTTGGGCTGACCCAGCCGGGTGCTTTTTTGCAGAAGTGGAGGATCAGGTGGCGCAAGGCCGGGCGACACTAGATCGCCTGAGCAGGCCGCTGGAGGCGCTGCTCGGGGCTTTTAAGCCCGAGGGCGTTGCGGCTGCCGAGAGCCTAGCTGAGAGGCTAGAGGCGTCCCGCGGCCGACTGGAGGCCTGCATCCGGGGAGCTGCCAAGGATGCTGTGCAGCACACCCTGGGTCTTGTGAAGACCCATCTCCCTGAAGCAGGCCTGGACCCAGTGGGAGACGGCTTCCCCGAAGACTGCTTGGACGCCAAGTGGGAGGCCAACCATGCTGCCATCCAGGACATCGCCGAGCGCGTCATGGCCGAGCTGTAGGCTGTCGGTCTCCAGGAGTTTGTTTTATTCCTTTTGCTGCAAAGAAAGTTGGTCAGAGTGGACCAGCTAAGAACAATATTTGTGTAAATAATGTTTTTAGTTTAATGTTAGTGTTATGCCCACGGTCCGAGTTCTTTTCTGAATTTTTCGAGTAGGTGGAAAGCGAACTCTGAGCCCTTTGAATGGTGCTTGAGAGCGGATCATCAATGTGCGCATTTGGTCAGGGTGACACAGAGTAGTTCCTGGACGTACTCGGCTGTATTCAGGAAAGACGAAGCGGGTTGTTCTTGTCCGACTGGTCGAACTCCGAGTGGGGGCTGGCTAGATGGCAGAGACACTGCCCTCGAGCGTGTTGAAAATGACTCGGTAAAGAATGAAGAGCAAGTGGTATGCAATATTTGAAATATAACAAACTTTTTTGAATGAGTAGATGGGTACATAGCTTTGCATTTCCTACGCTTCTACAGATAGAAGAGACGCAGGTGTTCGATATTCCATAGGTTTCACACATCTATACCGTCTGGCCTCTGTAGGTGGTAGGTTCCAGGAACCACTATCCCACTAACTACAAAGGGGCCTTCCCATGGGGAAGACAGCTTGTGAGCACCGATGGTCGACTGGATTCGTCGTAGAACCAGGTCGCTGACATTGAAGTCGCGCTCATGAACGTTGCGATCATGATAGCGCTGGAGCTGCTGCTCATATCTCGCGTGCTGGATGGAGGCCATCAGGCGATGCTCCTCTGCCGAGTCGATGTCCGTGCATCGAGTCGCTTCGGCTTTGTTCTCGTCGTAGTTCTGGATGCGCGGAGCACCAAAAGCTATGTCCGATGGCAAGACTGCTTCAGAACCGTACACCATGAAGAATGGTGTGTAGCCGGTAGCCCGGCTTCTTTGTGTGCGGAGTCCCCAAACTACTCTGGGTAGTTCCTGGAGCCATTTTGCACCATATTTTTCGATCGGGTCGAAAGTTCTGGCTTTGAGCCCCTGAAGGATCAAGCCGTTGGCCCTTTCAACTTGGCCATTGCACCTGGGGTGCACCACGGAGGCATAGTAGATGTCGATGCAGCTCTCTTGGCAGTAGTCCTAGAACTCGGATCCGGCGAATGAAGTACCTAGATCTGTGATGATCCGGTTAGGCACCCCGAATCGGTGTGATATCTCCTCAATGAACTCGGCTGCCTTGGCTGCTGCAGTGGCTGTCACTGGCTTGACTTCAATCCATTTCATGAATTTGTCGATAGCCACAAATATATGACTATATCCACCGACAGCCGTCTTTAAGGGTCCCACCGAGTCGAGTCCCTAGCAGGCGAAGGCCCAAGAAGGCGGTATGGTCCGTAAGGCCTGGGCCGAGACGTGTTGCTGCTTGGAGAAGAACTAGCACCCGGGACATCGCCTGACGATGTTCCGGGCATCGGCCAGAGCCATGGGCCAGTAGAAGCCTGATCGGAAGGCTTTTCCCACGAGGGTGGAGGCGCCCGCGTGGTTGCCGCAGATACCCGAGTGGATATCGCTAAGGAGTCGGACTCCTTCATCCTGTGCAACGCATTTGCACAGGGTTCCTAAGGAAGCCGAGTGCCTGAACAGCTCGGTTCCTTTGACGACGTAGTTGCTTGACCGGTGGGCAAGCTTCTTGTGTTCCTTTGCTTTTGGATAGCTTTTATTGTTCTTGATGAAGTTGATAATTGGGAGCGCCAGTCGGTGTCGAGGGTCAGGACCTCCTGTCATATGGCCGGGGCCAAGTCGGGCTTTGTGGGAGGCTCCTCTTCCATCTTGACCGTGGGGCTCCTGAGTGCTTGAACGAACATGCCGGGTGGTACGATAGACCGCTTGGATATGAGTTTGGAAAGAACATCGGCCGCCATGTTGTTGTCCCTAGGGACGTGGTGGATCTCCAGGCCGTAAAACTTGGTTTCTAGCTTCCTGATCTCCCTACAGTAGGCGTCCATCTTTTCCTTGGTGCACTCCCAATCCTTGTTGACTTGCTGTATGACGACTTTGGAGTCGTCGTATGCCAACAGGCGCTTGATGCCGAGCATGACAGTGATCCGGAGATCGTGTATAAGAGCTTCATACTCGGCAGCGTTGTTGGTAGCCTTGAAGAGTAGCTGGAGGACATACTTGAGTTGTTCGCCTTTCGGGGAGATGAAGAGGACTCCAGCGCCGGCTCCATCGCGGTTTAGGGCTCCGTCAAAGTACATGATCCAGTGCTCGGATCTGGTATCGGGTGGAGGGTATTGTATCTCGGTCCACTCGGCAACAACGTCGACGAGCGCCTGGGACTTGATGGTGGAGCATGGCGTGAATTCGATCGAGAATGCGCCAAGCTCTACTGACCATTTGACGACTCATCCGTTGGCGTCCTTGTTGTGGAGGATGTCGCCGAGTGGATATGATGAGGCCACCTTGATCTTGTGAGCCTGGAAGTAATGCCGGAGCTTCCTTGACGTGATGAGGATGGTGTACAACAGCTTCTGCACTTGAGGGTAGCGTGCCTTTGATTCGCCGAGTACTTCATTGATGAAGTAGACGGGTCATTGCACTTTGTAGATGTGGCCCGGCTCATCGCGCTCGACGACCAGGATGGTACTCACCACGCTGGTAGTGGCTGCGATGTACAGGAGGAGGACCTCCCCGTCTTCAGGTACCGTTAGGACGGGTGGCGTGGTGAGGAAATCCTTGAGCTCTTGGAATGCTTTGGAAGCATCGTCATTCCACTCGAACTTGTCAGACTTCCAGAGAAGTTTGAAGAAGGGTAGGCCTCTGTCGCCAAGTCGGCTTATGAACCGGCTCAAGGCAGTCATGCACCCTATAAGCTTCATCAGGTCCTTTTTGCTACTGGGAGGCTTCATGAACCTAATGGCGTTGACCTTGGTGGGATTGGCTTCGATACCCCGGCTACTGACTATGAAGCCGAGTAGTTTTTTGGACGGGACACCGAACACACACTTGGTTGGGTTGAGCTTCCATTTGAATTTTTTGAGATTTTCAAATGTCTTGGAGAGGTCTGTAATGAACTAGTCATTACATTTTGTCTTGACGACGACGTCACCGACATAAGCCTCGGTGTTGCGCCCGATCTACTCCTAGAGGCATCTCTAGATGGCCTTCTAGTAGGTTGTGCCGGCATTCTTGAGGCCGAACATCATGGTGTTGCAGCAGTAGGGCCCGAAGGGAGTGATGAAGGAGGTCTTTTCTTGATCCGACTCCTTGAGGGCTTTCTGGTGGTACCCTGAGTAACAGTCAAGAAAAGAAAGGAGAATGCACCCGGCCGTCGAGTCAACGACCTGGTCGATGTGTGGTAAAGGAAAGGGGTCCTTAGGGCAGTGTTTGTTGAGGTCTGTATAGTCAACACACATTCTCCATTCACCATTTTTCTTTTTTACAAGGACTGGGTTTGCCAGCCAATCTGGGTGTGCGACTTCTCTGATGAAACCAGTGGCTAGGAGCCGGATTACTTCTATCCTAATAGCCTCCTTTTGATCTTGCGCGAAGCAACGAAGCCGTTGCTTGACGGGCTTCGCCGTCTTGTCCAGATCTAAGGAGTGCTCAGCCTCCTCCCTTGGGACTCCGGGCATGTCAGATGACTTCCATGCGAAGATGACCCAATTCTTCCGGAGGAAGGAGGTGAGCGTGCCTTCCAATGCCGAGTCGAGGCTGGCCCCGAGCATGGCTGTCTTGTGCAGTTCGTCGTCCCGGAAGATGATGGTCTTGGTCGCCACGGCCGAAGTGAGTTGCGACTCAGAAGTCGACTCCTTGGCGGGATGATTTGCTGGTCCGCCAGGAGGTTCTTTGCTGCCTGGGCAACAAGAACGGAGTTCCTGGATCGTTCCAGGGTGTCGGAGAGCTCGATGTTTTTGGCCTCGCATGCGTAGGAGATCTGCAAGTCCCCATGGACTGAGATGACCCCCTTTGGAGCTGGCATCTTCAGGAGAAGATACGTGTGGTTGGGTATCGCCATGAACTTGGCGAGGGAGGGTCTTCCCAGGATGGCGTGGTAGGAGGTCTCGAACTCAGCGACCTCAAAGTTGACGTACTCGGTGCGGTAGTTGTCGCGGGTGCCGAAGGTGACCTGCAGGGTGGCCTGGCCGACCGGGGTCGACCCGGCTCCGGGGATGATGCTGTAGAAAGTCTGGTCAGATGGGACTAGGGATGCCATGTCGTAGCCCATGCGCTGCCACTGTCGACGAGTACTTTGGCCAGGCGGACTTGGCTTACCACCAGGCTGACCACGAGGAGGTAGGCACCTGGCATGGGCAGGTGGACCCAGTAGTCACGGCGGTCAAAGGTTATCGGCGTCTCCGACCACCGGAGGGGTTCAACTGGGTATTTGAACACTAGGTTGATTTCTCTGTCGTCCAGCTTGAGCTTGCACCGGCATGCTGGCTTTCTAGGGCCGCCGTATATGAAGTTGACGGCCCGGTCTTCTTCCTGGAAGTTCCCTGGGGAATCTTCCCTCTGCTCGCGTCATCTCGCCTAGGCGAGTTGCGCCTTCGTGGGCGCGCCCGGGTGGTCCTGGAACCACCCGGCCTGTCGCAGTCGTCGCGGCGGGTCGCTTGGGGTCGTTGTTCTTGATAACGCCGTTGGAGAGTGCTCAGCATTCCCAGGCAGTGTGGTTTGCATCCTTGTGCCAAGGACACTTGCCATCCAGGAGTCGATCCAGGTCTGCTTGGTTGAGAGTGGAGCGGAACTGGGGTCTTTCGGCGACGGCAATAGTGTTCTCGTGGCCACGCTTGCGGTCCAGGTTCTTGGAGGACTCGGCACGGTCGTGTTTAATCCTGTGGCGAGGTGGGCGGTCGTCGCGATGGCGTTCTGAGTGGTTTTCCCGCTGAGGGGGATGCTCGGAGTAGTCGTTCTTGTGCCGGCGGCGAGCCCGCTCAGCTTCCTCCATATCGATGTGCTTGTTGACGACCGTCATCATGTCACCCACGGTCTTGGGGTAGGTCTAGAACATCTTCCTCCACAATTCGATATTGTTGAGGCCTTCGTTGAAGTAGTGGATGACGTCCCTGTCATCAGCTTCCGTAATGGTATTACGGTTAGCAAAGTACCTCTTGATGTAGTCGCGGAGGGACTCGTCCGGTTGCTGCACGACACTGGCTAGATCCCATCTGGTCTTGGGACCCGGGCAAGATGCCTGGTAGTACTGGACGAAGGCGCTGCAGAGATCCTGCCAACTATTGATGGAGCCAGCGGGAAGTAATTCGAGCCAGTTGAGAGCTTGGGGACCCATCATGACCGGGAAGTAGGCGGCCATGATGTTGTTGTCGCCACGGGCAGCTCGGACGGCGATGGAGTAGGTGCGTAGCCACGTCTTGGGATCCGACTCACCGTCGTACTTCTCAATCCCGGTAGGCTTGAAGGTGGCGGGCCACTGGATGGCCCCGAGCCGGCTAGAGAAGGCGAAGAAGCCGTCGAGGTCGTTGCCGGGGTCGTTGTCGCGGCGAGGACGTCGTGGGCGGTTGTCACCCAGATGACCGCGGTTCTGGTAGTCGATGTCGGAGTCGCCGTGTTCCTCATCGTACTGGCAGCGTCGCTCTTGCTCGGCTGTATCGCGTTGGCGGTGACGGTTGTTGACGCGCTGACGCAGGTCTAGTTGGTTTAGTTGGAGGCGAAGATCGCCTTGGTTGACCTCGTTGCGGCGGAGTCATTGTGCCTTCTCCTCATCAGTCTCGTTTTCACGAGTGTCAGAGTCGTCGGAGATGATGAAGATTCGGCGATGCTCTGCCGCAGAACAGCTGTTGGGGGGGAGGGTGAACGAGGCGTGCTGGAAGCCAAGTTCCTCTCCCGAAGTTGGGTCAGATCGGATCTGACCGAGGGTTGCCGGGTCGGGTAGTCGCACTCGGATCTGATCCGAGTATGTCGCAGCTGCATTGCGGAGCCCGAAGGGGATCCAATCCAAGTCGTCGTGGTGATGGAGTGCATCCTCGCCGAGCCTGATGCACCCGGCAATGGATCTGCTGACTAGATCTATCTGAGAGATAAGATCGTCAGCTGATCTGGCTGGACGACATGTCATCCTGGATGAAGTGATCGTAGCGGAGTCCGCCTCAGATTTGGGAACCCTGAGCGAGGCAGATCTCGGAGTGACCAGATCGGATCTGGTCCTGGTGGGAGCGTTGCCAAGTTCACGGAGAACACGGTCGGGGCCGTCCAGATGGCGAAGCGCGAATTCGCCGAGTCGAATGCACTCGGCGATGGATCTACTGACGCGATCTATCTGGAAGATCAGGTCGTCAGCAGATTTGTCAGGGCGACAGGTCACCCTGGTTGGCGTGGCCGCCACATTGTAGCTCTCGGATTTGGGAATCCGAGAGGCGGAAGGCGCTTGGGGAGTTAGATCAGATCTAACCCCGGCAATGACGTTGCCTCCGGCGGCAGGAGAGCCGGAAGCGGGGTTCCTGGGAACCGTAACCTCCGGGAAGCTTCCGAAGGTGAAGGAGAAGCCGACCGTCGCCTCCATCTGGGAGGTGACGCTGGCGGAGAAGATGACACCGGTGTTGGCTGCCATTGAACTCGACATGTGAGCCCTGAGTCCCCTACCTGGTGCGCCAACTGTCGGATTGTTATTCCGGCTAGTCCACCAGGGGTGTACCCGGCGGTAGAGTTTCATGATGGGGATCTCAGGACCAAGAGCTCAATGGTAACATGATGACGCAGGGACTTAGACAGGTTCGGGCCGCGATGAGCGTAATACCCTACGTCCTGTGTTCATGGTTCTATTAGGGTTTGCAGGATGCTGCGAAAAGTGGAGAGAGTCTATGGGTCGGCCTACGTCTCCTTTATATAGACCAGGAGGCGTAGGGGTACAAGGAATGATATACTCAGGTTGTTTTACAAGGAAGGAGGTCGGTTAAGATTCCTAAATATCCGGATCTCTAGTTAGAGCCTCTCGTCCTGATCCTCTGAGAATCCTTTCCGCGCACGGCCGAGTCCCGCACGCCGAGTAGTTGTAGCCGAGTCACCGAGCAGGGTAGTCTCCCGGGTTTGGGGACCCCACTCGGCAGGGAGGTACATAGATCTACCTCCGTCAAGCCCCCGAGCGCCGGAGGATTGAGTCGAACTTTGTGGTACTTGACCGAAGTCTTTCGGTGCTCATGACGATTACCCACCGTGTCTTGCTGGTACAAAACGGGATGCGCCCCTGGGAACACCCGTTGTGTCTTGCCCCCGAGCCTCGGAAGGTTTCAGAGAAGCTTTTCGAGGGTGAAAGAAATGATCTTTAACTCATCTGGTGGATGCCTGGATATCCAATCAATGTCTTTGCCATATTGTCCCTCTGAGGTTATCCGGCCACCCTGAGGCTGCCGCAATGATCGAACCTGACTTGATAATCCTGACTCCAAGGCCATAGATTATGTCTCTGAGACTTCCCAAGTTAACCAAACATACAGGTCCTGATGCCTTGGCTGCATCACAGGGACGTACTAAGTCGTTAGCGGCACCCAGCCCCCAAGCAGGGTCGCTGGCAGAGTCGCGGAGACATGCCGAGTTGTCACGGCGTCCGGGCCTTGAGGCCCTGGCTGGGTCACGGAGACACGCCGGGTCGTTTGCGGCGCCCAGCCCCCAAGCAGGGTCACTATCGGAGTCACGGAGACACACCGAGTCATCACGGCGTCCGGGTTCTGAGGCCCTGGCAGAGTCACGGAGACGTGCCGAGTCGTCACGGCGTTCGGGCCCTGAGGCCCTGGCTGGGTCAGGGAGACACGCCGAGTTGTCACGGCGTCCGGGCCCTGAGGTCCTGGCTGGGTCACGGAGACACGCCGGGTCATTTGCGGGAATATTCGACTGGTGCGAAATGCCACTCGTCCCCCCACTTTTGCCTTATAGAGGGAGACTGAGAAGAAGTACAAGAAGAGGTTGAAGACAGGGTGAACGCCGAGGAAACCTTCACAAAGGGCGATGAAGGCAACGATGTGCTAGACCCCATTCGGGTTCAGGTGCTGTAGCTCCAGCTTGTAATGCTGCAGCAGTCACTAGAAGAACTGATGGGAGGGCGACGCAATGCCTCGCTCGTGGAAGTGGACGAACGAAACCACGTACCCCGGCGGCGGGCACGGCTCCCACTCGTCTTGGGGAAGCATCCACTCCTCCGTGTCCGTGAGGGGGCACAAGAGCCCCTTGGCCACCAAGCCCTTCAGACGGGCCTTAGTCGCGTTGGAGGGGACCCAGAACAACATGGCGGAGAAGCTCGAGAACGACAAAGGCTTGAAAGCTCGCCAGCGGTGGGTGCAAAGGGGTGCGGTGCTCTCTCTCTTTTCTCTCTACCTTTCTTTCTATCTTTCGTAGATGAAGCGTAGGGAGAGCCCGCCGCCGTAACTTCGTGCTATAAAAGAGGGAGATAAGGCGAACCGTCCCCTCAATTCCCACGGAGGACATCATGACGATGCCTGACACGATGCGCCATGCCCGACAGGGCTGGGACCCATGACCCCAATAGTCGGGGCCCATCGAGAGTTGTGCCGAATGGTAAAGAGACCGTTTTGCCCTAGGTAAGAGGGGTTCCGAGCTGAATGCGGGCCCGGATGGTCTAACAAAGCCTTAGGGTTCGAAAGCCGGCCCAACTCTGGGCTTGAGGCTGCCCGGGGCACCACTGAGCGTGGGGTAATGACGGATGAGTCCCAGCGGCCAGCACCCGAACACCACAGCATGTTTTGGACATCCTAATTTACATCTAAGTCTTGATTAATTCTTGACCCGTGTTTTCCCCGAAGGAAGGCGGCGAGCCATTGGGGTCGGACGAACGACCCCAGAAACTATGACGGTCGGGATATCAAGAGATCTGGGGTCAGTTGCCAACCGACTCATCCCCCCCCGGCGTGTGGGTGATGGGGCCCATACGGACTTGCCCGTTACCGGCTCCATGAGCGCCATACTTCGACCCACGATGGAAATTAAAGTATGGTTCGGCTCGGCCCTCCCGCTTCGAGCGAAAGAAGCGCGTGGTAGGGTGAATCGAAGTAAAGTCGAAACGACTCCCGGCCAGCGCCCTGGGAACGAGCGGGTGCCTAGGGTCGGAATCGCAAAGGAGATCCAAAACAGGGTTGCAACAAAGGCAGGAGTCAGCTCCCTGACCCTTGCCACCCAACCTTTAGGTGTCGGGCGCAAGGATCTACGTAAGTGAATGTAGCAACAAAGATCCGGACCCTTATTATAAAGAGAAAGACTTAATTATAATTCAAATTAAACTGCGTGAATATACTACAGAGGCAAGTTCCAAAAGACCGCACAGGGTCAGAAAGGAAACATTACTAAGTGCACTGCACACGACACCGATTCTAAAGACAAAATGGCTGCGCCGGCCTAATGGTCGGTGAGACGTGGGGTTTGGGCTCACTGATGGATGTCTGGAGCTGATTTGTGAAGGTACCAAACACCCCTCATGGCCCCTCTTCTGCCGGGACGTTGGGTCTGCCCGACTAGTCGCTGCCGCTCCGCCCAACACCGCCAGCTTATCGCAGGAGCTCCGCGTTGTCCGTCTCGATGACAATGTGAGTGGCGGTGGCACCAAAGTCGCGAGCGAGCGCCTCCTGTTTCGCCGTGATCGTCATCGGAGGAATCCTAGGCCTCAGGAGGTGGAGGTCCTGGCCGGACCGAAGATGCGCCGTAGTGAGCGCCAGGGCCACGCCGCGATGAGCGCTTAGGCTCATCGCCCGCCACATGTGAGATGGGAGATCATGGAAGCGGTAGACCATCTCTCCCCTAGGCACTTGCACCAGGTTCACGATGCGGAGTGCGGCGCGGTTGAGGGCATTGAAGTGGCCCTCGAGGTCGTCGAAGCGGGCAGCCAGCACCGCGACCTCGCGGCACGAGGAGGCACGATCCCCCTCCAAGTCCTCGACCTGGACCCGGGCCTCGGCGGCCTCGCCCTACGCCACGGCCGTCGCCTCGGTGGACGTGGCGAGGGCGGCCTCCAGGTCGGCGACGTACGAGCGGAGCATGTGGATCTCCGTCGCGGCGGACTAGCGTTCCTGGGCCTCCGCGAGGTACCGCACCAGGTCGCGAACGTCCCAGGGAGGTCCCACGTCGGAGTCCGCCGAGGACGGCGAGGTCGGCGATCTGGCCCTCGCGTGGGCGGATGGCCCCGCACCCGCGTCGGGGAGGGCGAGCCCCCGAGACACATTAGACACACTCGTGGTGGCCCCAGCCCGAAAAGGAGGGTCGCGGCCGCGGCCGCTCGAGCTCCTAATGCAAAGGCACTTGTTATCGGCCATGACGATGAAGGAAGTGAAAGAAGGAAGGATTCTTGCTACGAAAGAGAATGCACTGAAGAGCGAGGGAGGGAGCGAGGATTTAGAGCCCAAGCGCGACACTACGCGTACGGTGTGGGGCCCAGGGCGCAGTGCTCCTCTTAATGCCCCTACGCACGTCCCCAGAATGTCGCGGAGGCGCCTAGGGAACGCGCTGGTTTAACTCCTAAACCCCTAAACTCACAGCCTCTACGGGCCCACGTGGGGCCCTCAGGGCACGCCTCGGTTCCTGGCCCGTCATCATGACGAATCATGGCCCACCGGGAATTGCGAAACGCAGTTACAATAACTCAAACCCGAACGGAAGGGACACGGGCGCAATAAAACACAAAATTTTATTCATAATGGGAAAATCATGCGAAGTACACGCGGCCCATGGCCGTTGCAAGTGGAAAAATGTTGTCACCCGTGGAGGGTGACAATTTTGCCTGTCTCGGGGAGATGGTGTAAAGACAAAAACAGGTTCGTAGGAATGTCCTCCTCACAAGCATTCTTCTAACATCTCTCCATCCACCGTCGGGTCACCGTGACATCAACAGCGTGCCCTGCAGCTGGGGTTAACGAAGACATTGGGTGTTCTCAACACCTTGGATGCCCCAAAGACGTACCCTGGGTGCCGGACGGGCGGATGGCCCACTCCACCAATCACCTGCCACTTGCAAGCATTCTCCTAACACCACGACGCGAGAGGTCCATGGACCCCCTCTAGAGGACGAACAAGAGTAGAAGAACTAGCCATTCTATAAGGAAGAGATGTGGAAGGCGAGACGAGTTCGATGGGGAAGAAGGCCGACAAGGGCCCCTATTTATAGCAAAAGTTGGAGCCAGAGCTCCACTCTGAAGGGGCACGCCGGCGCCTCACGAAACAGCCACCTCCAAGCGGCGCACCGCGAGATGACCGCTCGGGGCAGGCCCCGAGAGACAAGCCCTGGTCAGGGCAGGCCACTGACTGTGGCCTGACCGGATAGACCTACCCGTAGACCTACAGATACATCTGTAGAACCATTGGTCCGAGCGGATGATCGTTTGCTTTAGCCTCTGACCGAGTCTCTGACTCGCTCAGAGGCTCGGAGGCTACACCCACTGGGTGCGCTCGCGCACACCCATTGGAGGACAGGGGCGGCAATATCACTTCCCATCAACGCTGAATGGTGCCACCATTTATTATGGTCTCTGAACCCTCTGAGCGAATCTCTGATTCACTCAGAGGCTCGGAGGCTACACCCAGTCGGTGCGCTCACTGTTGGCATTTCTTAGCGTCACCACTAGGAGGGGTTAGTTCCTAGCAACGCTGCCAGAAATGCTGGTGTTGGTATGTCTTAACATTTACAGAAAGATCCACAAGCGCATGGATATACTATTGTAGTATTTCACCCAGAAGTATTCAGGGTATCGTTATTTATATTTTACCAAAGGATGGCTAGGTTGTGTAAAGTTTATTTACTAGTTTTATAACCATGACACGTATGAAGTAAGATGAAGACCAATGACTATACAGGGGTAAGTGATAAATAATGGATAGGGGTAATGTGACACACACAGAACAGCCAACTCTCATGAATAAAGAATAAACAAGCAATCCTAAGGTTAGTGGGAGCATAGGCAAAGATTCCTAGTATACTATTCATGTCAGCAGATAAGTTATGTTAGCCACATATCCAGTCCCGTTTCATCTTTGCATGAACTCCTACATGATACCCGAACATCGGGGAGTACGCTAACTGAGAAGCAGCTTCTCGGCGGACCGACAGGGCTGTCACCACCTGCGGTCTACCCCAGTCACACCGTGGAGCACCGTCATATCTGAAGGATCCAGCATACCCGGGCACCATGCCCACATATGAAGTCACTACCCTAGCACCCCCGGGTCCCCCACCCTTTGGATGGATAGGTAAGATGCTAAGGCAAGCCCAAAAGCACAACGAACCGATATCCTTACCCAGATCATCTGGTCTAAGCAAGCAACTACTATAACTTGATAAAACACTGATCAAGGCTAAGCAAGCTATGAACATAGCAAGATAACCAAGAACGAACTCAATATGAATAGCATAAAAAAAGTCGGAATACAAAGCCATACCAGAGGCCGAGGATTGCTCGCCGACCCCGAGGACGACTGGATTCACTAAGGAAGATGAAGTACTAGCCTAGCTCCACTACCCTAAGGAGTACAAGTCACAAATGAGAGTGAGAGAGAGGCCTTCAAGTGGTGTGTGTGGTGAGAGTGGTGGGAGGCCCCCTTTTATAGCTTGAGAGGTCGGTTCCCGTCATCTCCTTGTATGGAAACATGCCAAACCGCCATTGGGAGGATAAGATCAGGCTTCCCGCCAAAAATCAGCGGGAAATCCTGACATGTGGGATCGGCCGACCCCCTCTTGCCGCCTTTGGCCACTGTCCTTCTCTGGTACACTGCCTGGTGGGTCCTGATGTCAGATGGTCGGTGCCGGGGCTTGGTTGATCGGTTTGGTCTGGTTTGTGGGCCTCCTTTGTATGTGTTACGCAGGACGCGATCGTCTGTGACTTCTGTATGCGTATTCTTTGTGTTTTCTTCTTATTCCGGACTTGTGCTCCTGAAATCATAAATCTTCGAAAACAACTGTGGAGCTAGATTAATGATACAAATATTGATGGTCATATTTCGCAATTAACGACCGTCAACACTAGCGCGCACTCACCAGAAGATCGCGATCAGCGATGGGGCGATCCTTCGTGCCAAACAATGAAACCCCCCAATGCGCCCTCACTGTGGGCACGATGGAGGCCGGGGTGAAAGTAACGGGTACACCCTAAATGACCACTAATGATGGAATGCCGAGAGGGTTAAAGTAAATACGGCCCAACAAATGCGGCCCAAGGTGAGCCGAGACAGCCCACCCATGGTTGCCTCCACTTTGTCCGACCCCAAAGGGAGCGCCGCCCTCAGGATGACCTCCTTGGGGAGGCTTCCGTCTCATCCGACCCCTGTGGAAAGACTTCGCCTCGTCCGACCCTCGCAATGGGGACACACCTCACCTGAACCTCGCGGGATGGGGAGCGTACACGACCACATGGTGGCCTGCCTGCTCCGTGGTATGGAGATTATCATCTATCAAAGACGAGCTCATGTGGGCAGACGTGACCGATCGCCCATGCCTCAACACGAGCCCGGGCAGTCGCGATAGGACCCGGGTGTGACAACACCTCACCGATGGGACAGAGCACAACCAATCCCCCGAAACTCAGCTCTCAGGACTGGAAGATTGTCCTGAAAGACGTGCGGGCTGGCCGGCCATCCCCCATTGATGTCAGCACCACCAACGGGTTGTCCGCTGACACCAGCAATGTCGATAGGACAGTAGCTACAGCACGCCAGGCCATTTCCCGTCCACCATTACCGCTACCGGCGGGAAATAGGGAAGGATGAGTGCCAACGATCTCAGCAAGGACCAAGGGCCCCGCCATCGATTGACGGATAAGGAAGGGCGCCGAATTACATTCGAACCCCACAGTTTCTACCTTTTTACTTTTCATCCCTTTTTGTATCCGACCCCTCGGTCTTCCCTGGGACTATAAAGGGACGGGGGTACCCCCTGCATAGGGACCAAACTCTCACATACCCGTAGACACACATGCACATGTTCACGCAACCAGAGATGTGGAGCCCTTTCCTTCTCTCGACCGTTTGTAACCCATGCTGCAAACTTAAGTGCAAGAGCACAAGTCCTCGAACTGGACGTAGGGACATTCAGTCCGAACCAGTATAAACCCTCGTGTCAAATCCTAGAATTACCATCCGAAGTAGTGATGCACACACAAATTTACTAGTCGGTGATACGGAACACCGACAAGTACACTGTGTCTCTTATGCTCAATCTAAATAGGTATTCTGCAAGCACATAGAATTCACCGGTGTAGCACTTCACCTTGGAGTATTCCAGGGTATCGTGAAATCCTCAGGGAAGCACTATGGTAAAGTGTATCATAAATTGTAGTGACAACCTTTACTGAAATTATCGACCGACTAATTCAGCAGGGGTAAGCCAAATAACTGATGAGGTAAATGGCCAAACTATGAGCGCATGACACACAAGAGATTCTATACCTTAGAGATGTAGCAGCTGGGAGGACAACGAGCGAGAAAGGACTCCTGAAACACTTCTAAACTACTGAGCTAGCCTCACTAGAACTAATCTAAGCTTCTATCTCGATGTCGGAACTAGGAGCTTACTTCGGTGGCCTAAGCGAAGGGCGTAGACAGGGGTGAGAAGGGGCCCAACATACTTTTGGCAATCCTACTGCTATGAAAATACCCGGACGTGGTGGCCTACGAGGGACGGACAAGGCTGTCACCACTTGTCGCCTACCACTGCAGTACCATGGGGTGGAACACACTTTCTAGCTAGCACTGAGTCAAACACCACGTCTGCTCTCGGTACTAGGATTTCTCTTGTGGCCTTCAAGAGAAATCCCCCTCAACCTAGTGAACTAACTTGAGTTACACTAGTACGGGCGAGAAAACCCGTAAGACTAACTCTGACAAGCAAGAAAGGGAACTTAAACTGAACTAGAGGTAAAAACTTACTCCCGCAGACAAGTACTAGTACTTGGAAAGATAAATACATGCAAAAAGTAAAGCCGACTCAAGTAAATAAAGAAGATAACTTATATTTAAAATAGTCAAAGGAAAAGATACAAGAGCTTCTGATCACTCCAGGAGGTCGGTAAGTCGGGTGGTTTCATCGGATACCAGAATCTTAGGCTGGGCAGCCTGGGTTGGGTCGGGCGGCCTGCCTTTGGCACTCCTCGGCCCTCCGTTTCACTGACAATGCACATCAACGCTCCACATTGCCTCTGGAGTGGGTGCTTTCATCATTTGACGTTCTTGGCACTGGCATGTGGGTCTTTGGTTTGAACCTTGTGCCTTTCGGGTCCACCGATAGGATATGAAATGTTCGCCTTGTTCTGGAACCTTATGAACATGTCACATTACTCTAGTGAAAGTATCGGACCCATGTATGTGGAGGTGTCAGGCCGGTCGGCACGGAATGTGCCGGGCGGCCGGGTTTTTCTCTGATTTGGACCATCTTTTGACAGTGAATGCCTGCAAGCACAACTCATCCAAAACTTGTAGAACTTATTAAATCAAATAAAATATGCATGGAACATGGTGCGAAACTCAATTTATTCCCGAGAAGTTGATGGTCAAAACATGGGATAATGGCCGTCAACACCCCCCCAAGCATAAACTTTTGCTCGTCCTCGAGCAATGCTTAATACTGAGGCTCTGTGGATCAGGAGTTGCGTCGATGTTTGCCCTATGTAGGTAAACTGTGCACAGCATATTACTCTATCCATGTGTACTTCGAGTAAGTTGGCTCATACCTATATGTTATGGATGATGGAGCTTTTTTCACATTTCATCCCATGTCTTGAGCGGTTGGAGGACTAAATAACCTTCACCGAAATATTTTCCTGTCTTCCCTATTCAGGTTCATTCTCGGAATATTTCTTAAGTATGCATATGATTAAGGTTCCCTGAAGGTACTCTCAATCGCTCAAGGTGTATGATCCTCACCAAGGTCAAAACTTGACCAACTTCTTCCTAATCTAAAGCTGATATATGGAGTTATGGGTAGGAAGAGTATGACAAACCTTGATTATCTGTGCTGCCGAGCCGAAGAGTGGTTCGCAAGAGGTAGGTACTTGATCAAATTCTGATCTTAAGGAATCACAAATATTCAAGGGAGAGGGAGAAATGGACTCACACTTTTGGAAACATTTTCGGGTCATTTTATTGAATCTCCTCTTTTGAACCATTTTTGCTAAGGATCATGTCCTTCCCGAATTTAATATTTTTAGAGGGAGTTTTTTGAAGAATTTTGACCCTTTTCGAAATGGTTAGGCACACAGTGGAGATTTTGGGTGGGGCTGTCTGGGTGAAAGTGGATGACAATACCCGGAGTAGGTGATTGTCTTACCAGACATTTTGAGGCTAGCAAAGAAATGGGTACGCAAAGGAGAAAGACTGGCAGATGAAAAGTACCTCTTCTCCAGCGAACTCACCATTCGACAAAGCTCAAAGTGAATCAAGATAGCCTATGGTAGCTCATGCATGAAATATCATTATGGCTCTGGATAGGACATGTAAACCAATAGGGAATCCTTTATTATTACTCCGAGAATTCCCCTTACTGAGGTAAACAGTTTTGATTCCAATGTAGGCCATCTTGAATCCCACAACAACTTAGACATAGAAATCATGTTAATGCTCCCACACAAACAGATTTAAATTGTGTCTATTATGTGCCAACTAGCTCTGGTACTGGATGAGTAAAAAGCTGTAAACGGGGCACATGCAAAGCTCAAACAGAGCAACTATTCATTATTTCCAAGAAAAGAGTTTGCACGGATTTCCACACATTTATTCTAAGCATGGAAATTTTCTCTCTTTTTTTAAAGAACTGAACGAGCTGGTATGACGACTTATCTGAATACTGATGATCTCCCCCCTCCCCCCAAGCTTCAACGAAGCTCAGGCCTACTGGTCTGGATGTGGCGGGGGGTAGTACGCACCATGGTACCAATCATAGGACAAGGAGGATAACATCCCCCAACTCTCCTGTGTGAGACTGGTGTTGTGATCGAGGTTGTGCCCCAACTCCTCCTGACGTAACTCTAAGGTGCCCATTCGGGCAGCGAGGCATGACAGCTCCCGTGTGAGCGGGTTGTCGTACTCAAAGCGTGTTGACGCAGATGGGCCAACTTGTGGGCCATGGGAGGTCCCCATACCCGAGGGATAGTAAAACCCCTGGTCGTGCCCATACCTTGTGCTACCCTCAGGCTGGTACGAGGTCTGGCCACCCTGGTTGTAAAACCCGTATGCCTCCTCGAAGCTCATATGAGTGGTGTCTGGGTGAGGCTGAGCTGAGGCATCTGGTGAGGGTGCAGCATGTGATGGTCCTGCTTCCTGATAAGCACGGGCCTGCCATGAAGCTCCTGGCTGGCGAGAAGTTCCTGCCTGGCGGGATGTGCCTGCCTGACGGGAAACTCCTACCTGCCGTGATGTGCCACCCTCGGCCAACTGTGCGTCGCGCCGATTTCTACCACGTGTCATAGGACCAGCCGTGTTGTGGCGTGCTGGCTCCTTCTTTTCCATTTGGAGGGTCAAATGTTTCACGGAGTAGAGTGAGAGTTTCGGGCATGATAGCTCGAACTCCTTCTCGTACCCTGGATAACACATGAAAACTGAGTTCCCGGGACCTTCACACATCATGTGTGCATGAACAAAGTGGTCCAGACCAATGAAGGTCCGGTACTCATCCATCGCGGTCAAATATGTGACTTGTGCATTCTCTAAAACACCGACATACCGCGCAATGCGGGTGACCAGTGAGGTTATGTCATTGGGAGATTTGCACTTGATCATTTTCTGCCAATGTGCGACCATGCCCATGACAAGTGAGTAGCGAATCTTCTTTGCCATAGCATATAGGCACATGAGCTCTGAGGAGCTACACAACATGAGATCTGATCGGGAAAAGACTACTATAGCTAGATACTTGGCTAGAACTCTCAGAGTTGGATTATGGATGGAGAATATGATGTTTTTACTACTTACTGGTTCATCGGAGGTTTCGTTCCACCAAGCACTACGGTCATATTCATGATCATCTGTTAATGCATTAGCTTCTAATAGGCATTTCTTATAGAAGCCTAGTGCATTAGTAAAGTCTCTAGGCACATTTCAAAGAACTCGTTGAAAAAACGGAAGTGGATTTTAGTTTCTTTTCCAATGGTTTCGAAATGAAGTGTAGACAAGAATTCCATGGTGAGAAGGTGCGAACCTGGTTCGGTGATGTCGGCGAAGCGAGACCATCCCATAGCTATGAACGTCCGGTTCATGTCCTGACGGAGTCCCATCATCATGAGGAATTCTGTATCGAACCGCTTGGCGTGGCCGTACGACTGCTTCTTCAACAGC
Source organism: Panicum virgatum (assembly GCF_016808335.1). Classification (NCBI taxonomy): domain Eukaryota; kingdom Viridiplantae; phylum Streptophyta; class Magnoliopsida; order Poales; family Poaceae; genus Panicum; species Panicum virgatum. Next base: position 30,194,361 of record NC_053148.1, on the reverse strand, counting down.
TCGAGGGCATCCCGCTCATAATCAGTCCGGACGACGATCTGATCGACCGACGTCAGAACTCTAATTTTGAGACGGGGCCTCGAGACTGCTAGAGAGGCGGGGGCTTCCTCCTCTTCTTCCTGGGATCATGACAGTCGGTGGACAGAGTCCACCGACATGTCATCCCGGGAGCCAGATGACGCCCGCGAACTCCGGGATCGGGATGACGAGCCCAGCTTCTTCACCTTGCCTTTGATATTCCCCCATAGCGACATGACTCCTGCAAAAGATTAGTACAGAGAATATGCAGGGAAAAATAATCAGAGGGGGTCAGTGGTTAGTCGTTCTTGTGGGGATCAGTCCACCACAAACGTTCTTCGTTCAGAGCTTGATTATTCCACGAAACATATTTTTGTGGTTTTCATTTTTAGGGGAAAGTTACTGCTAATTTTATTGGATTAGTGCCGAGCTAATCTAAGCACTACTACTATTTTTGCGGGGCTAGCACCTGAGTTACTTGACTTAATTAACTCCTAAGAGCTTCATTAAGCAAGAAATCTCAGAGAGAGGAAGAGAGAAAGTGTGCTCGGGAGAGTGACCTGCGTACTCAGAGCGGTGGTGCGATGAACGACGACGGCGTGGTGGAATTTTATAGAGGGGCACAGGGGCCAGGTCGGCCGGCCTGCATGGCACCAGGCAGCACCTCCCGCGGCCCTCCTTGCTCCACGTTGACGTCTAGCTCGTAGACTTGCAGGTATGAGTGCTCCGGTTGGCGACGACGGGACACGAGCGGAGGAGAGGCGCCGGGTGGCCATGATGAGGCCGGCCGGCCTGTCCCCCCCTGTGAAAGGTGTGGGCCTCCTCCCTTTGCTTTTGAAGCACTCAAACTCCATGGTTCTAGCTGTCCCCTGGCAAAATGAGAGAGAGTAGGGCCGGCTGGCCTAGGTGGGGCTGGCCGGCCTACACTTTGGCTGTTTTTTTATATGCAATGTAATAATAAGTGATGCAAAAAAAATTTAAACTTTAGTTTAGAATTGTAAACATGCCATGACTTTGAAAAGAAAGACTATGCATGAAATTTAAACTATCCTATATGCAAATGCAAGAATGGATACGTACCATGATTCTCATGGCGATAGCTCGGGTTTTGAGTCCGGAGCGGGACTCTCCATACTCGGCATTTTCCACGTGGTTCCTAGGCTGGCCGGCCTCACCTTGGCCGGTCGGCCTAGCTCTGGCGCATCTCGTCCCTCCGTTGCCGTGTCACGTTGATCTAGGGCATGTTCCTCAAGTCAGTTGGGTGTTGGTAAAGTAGTTCGTCACTGAATTGTGGATCTGAATAGACTTGGTTCAGGCCTTTCGATCTTGATTGATTGCAATCGTATTGAACACTTGATCTATGCTTGATATCTTGCTCAGGACCATCTCCGAGAAGTCACACGACAAAACGGTGCAGGGGTAGGCCGGCCGGCCTGGCCTAGGCCGGCCGGCCGGCCTGGGTTTTCTCCCATTTCGGCTCAAATTTGAACAATGTGTTCCTGAAATCAAATAATCACCAAAACTCGTGGAACTCATTAATGTTAGTGAAATTCGATTTGTTGTGGTCCTGAGAGCCTGAAATCCGAAGGAATGTTGGCGGTAGAAATCACTGAAAACAACCGCCAACACACCCCCACACCTAGACTTTGCTCGTCCCGAGCAAAAATAGTCGAAATAGATCCTGAGGATCAAGCAAAGTCTCGGGTTCATGAGATAGGATATGCATAAGCGCTATTTCAAAACTTTCCCTTCATACCTTAGATTCCGGGTGGCTAGCGCTGTCGTCTTGACCCATTGATCTCTGGAACGAGTTGATGAGAGTTGTTGCTGGTTCCTGCTTCGCAGTACTTGGAAGGTTTTTCTGGATTTTATAAAACCAAGGCAGACTCTCTTGCTCAGACCACTCATTCGCTCATCTTACTCAAACCTCTCTTTGTTTGCTCGAATCCTCACTAGGAGTATGTGGAGCTCAGGTAAAGGTAACGCATGTCTTACACATTCATTTTTCCGGTGCAACCGTGATGTCTCATGGTAGTTAGAAAATCCATCACTCGGGTCTTGTGCAAGTGTAACGGGAATGTAAGTCCTCAGTGGTATTCAAGCATCTTCCATTTCTCCCCTTTCTTTTTCTTTTTCTTTTTTTTTACTCGAACTGGCATGAATGTCGTTCATATGTTTCTTTTCTCTCTTTTTTTTAGGGGGACGGAGAGCTTATGCTATCACATAGAGGACATTGGAGTGATGATTGTGTACGTGTACGACCCATAGTGATGAACAATCAAACTAGTCAGAGGCATGGCGTTTGCACGAGCTTAGAATGAGAGGACAGCTATAAGTTTGAGTGTATATGTTGTAAGGGCTCTAGAATAGGTATAAGGCAAGCTGAGCACAAGAGTTGCCTTGTTTTTGTGTTTTTAGAAATAAAAACTTCCAAGACTTTGAATTAGGAACTCGCACAACCTCATGTCATCATATCACAAGGATCAATAAACAAGACGGTGAGCGATCCTAAATATGCGTTCCAAGGTAGACAAGTACTTGTATATGAAATAACACTTAGCATCAACCTTTTTCATGAAACGATTTCACTCTTCCTATGTAATTCGTTCACGATTTTATTTGAATTTAAGCATGATGAATTTGAACGAGAACATGAAGGAAAGGGTAATTCAGGGGTTGAACCATCATCACGCGAAGACTCTTGGGGAAAGGCCAACAAGTGGGGCCGGCCGGCCTAGGCTAGGCCGGCTGGCCTGCACCTATGGTCAGTCTCCGTGGCCCTTTTCCAGATGTGCAGGCTCGATGTAATCTATACCTGGCGAATTGATCTGGCGATTTTGATGAAAAACGTAGGCCGAACGGCCTGGTATATGCTGCTCGCCTTGACCTTCCGCCAGATTTTGTTCAAATTCCTCTGGAACGTTGGTTCAGTTCACTTGATTTGAAAACTCTGCACACTCGACGGAAGATCAGAATAGGGGTGTGGTTGGCACACATATGTGCACCAACCACAAGAGCACAAAGATAAATACTCTTTTTATTTTATTCAAAGCAAGATGGGGTGCTGCATACATTTGAATGAAACAAAGGAAATGAACTAAAGGAAATTAAAGGGCAGCACCAAGACCTAAACCTAAAGACTCTCCCTAGACCTACACCTACTTCGGGTCTGGGGATCGATACAGATCCTCATTCCCGGTCGCCTTCGCAAGGCGTTTGATCTTGGAACAAACTGCCTTACGAAGGGTGTCTACCCGATCACCCAACTCCATCCGGTCGATCTCCGTCTCGGCTACGCGCTCATCCATGTTGTTGAGGCATAGCCGGAGTGATGCGAGCTGCGCGCGAAGAGCGGCGATGTCGGTAGGCTCCTCGTCCTCGTCCTTATCCTCCGTGTCCGTGTACACGTGGATCTCAGGAGGACCACGGATCGGCGGTAGTTTGATGTGACACCTCACCATATCGGGTGGGGAAACAACGCCGTTGTGATCCAGTGGCGGAGTGAGCACCTTCCCGCGCCCGACCTTGGCCCCGATCACGCGGTAGTGTGGAGGGCTAGGACTGGCAGGGGACTACTGCGGGGAGTACGTCGGCGAGTCGACTTGCACTATGGAGAGTGCAGCGACCTGCGCGACACGTCCCGCCGAGGACATTCCCGCAAGCTTGGTAACGACCTTGCGAGGGGAAAGGACCTCCGTTGTTGGTCACACCGGGCTGAGTGCACGGGAGCGCACGATGGCTCCTGCTCTTGGCGCCTGGTTGGTGCTCTCCGCCGAACCGGGGGAGCCTCGGCCTCTGGGTGAGGCCGGCCGGCCTCCCCTAGGCCGGCCGGCCTGGGACTGGCGCCCCTGGCCGGCAGGCGGCGACGAAGAGAGGGCAGCGATCTCCTAGGATCCGAGGATCCTGACGCTGTTGGAAGTTGCACACGAATGGCCTGACTTGGATGGCAATTTTGAGTTGGAGAGCTCCATGGGCGCAGTTTTGGGAGTTTTGGGCGAGGACTGCGCGTCCATGGGTGAGATCTCAGTGGTGGAGTAGAGGCACGAAAAGAATTCTGGTGGAAAGGGTTTGAATGAAAGAGAGGAGGGATGCCTCTCAGCTTAAATCAACTTAGATCGATTCGAACGCCCCGGAGATGAACGTTTGCAGAATTTTGAATGTTGAATGAAAGGATGAGGGCGAACGGGCTCTGGGCCAGGCCGGCCAGCTCCCTTAGGCCAGCCAGCCCCACCTTGTCAGGTGTGGCTCTGGGCTTCTGGAGTCTTCCTCCTCGGACTTTCTATTTTTGGGCAATTGGGTGCTTTGGTCCAGAAAGGGAAAGAATGCAGGGGGGAGAGAAAGACAGACACTAAACCTAGGATACGGCCCGTTTAAGGTACAGCAACAACCTTAGATGCGTGCTCTAACTTGGATAACTCGTAGACATCTACTTCTTCGAGTTCCGGTATTTCGGGCTTAAGGAATATTTTCAATATTTGGCCATTGGCCTTGAAAATGTTCCCGTCATCGTCCTGGAGGGTTATAGCGCCGTGGTCAGCGGCGTTAAGCACTAAGAATGGGCCTTCCCACTTGCTTCTAAGCTTACCATGACCAAACAAATGAACATGGGAGTTAAAGAGTAGTACCTTGTCTCCCTCCTTGAAATGCTTGATCTTGATTTGCTTATCATGCCATCTTTTCGTCTGCTCCTTGTAGAGCTTGGAGCTATGGTAGGCCTTCTCCCTCCATTCATCCAGTTCTGCCAGTTGGATTTGTCGTTTTATCCCGGCTGACTGGAGGTCCATGTTCCACCTCTTGATTGCCCAATGAGACTTATACTCGAGTTCAACTGGAAGGTGGCAAGTCTTGCAATAAACTAGTTGATACGGTGTCATCCCTATCAAAGTTTTGTAAGCTGTCCGATAGGCCCATAGTGCCTCGGGTAGTTTGCTTCGCCATACTTTCCCCATAGCATTGACCGTCTTCTGTAAGATATTCTTGATTTGCTTGTTGGACGTCTCTGCCTGACCACTTATTTGGGGATGGTATGGTGTAGCAACCTGGTGGTCCACTCCTAATTCGCTGAGGCACTTCCTGAAGGTTTTGTTGATGAAGCGTGAACCTCCATCACTGATCACGACTCTAGGAACCCCGAAGTGAGGAAATATAATTTCTTGGAACATTTTCTTCGAGCTCTTTGAGTCGGCCGCAACACAAGGGAGTGCTTCAACCCATTTGGACACGTAGTCCACTGCCACAAGAATGTACTCACACTGCTCTGACATTGGGAAGGGACCCATGAAGTCAACCCCCCATATGTCGAATATCTCCACTTGAAGATTGCTCTTTAGTGGCATGGCGCCTCGGGAATTGATATTCCCATGCTTCTGACATCTTGGGCAACGCCGCACAAATTCTTTTGCGTCTCCATACATGTTTGGCCAGAAAAATCCGCTCTGCCAAACTTTTGCATGGGTACGGAAGGCTCCGTAGTGTCCTCCATATGGCGAGGAGTGACAACGCTCCAGAATTTTGCGAGTCTCACACATTGGGATACAGCGTCGGAGTAGACTAGCAGCACAGACTTTGAATAGATATGGGTCGTCCCATAGGTGAAACCGGCTGAGGTGTATCAATTTCTTCTTATCTTCTCCTGGAGGTATGTACCCAGTCACTATGAAATTCACCAGGTTTGCATACCATGGACTGGTTGTGGTAACCTTCAGGAGAGTATCATCTTTTAGATAATCGTTGATCGGAAGGTCCGATCCGTGTATTTGCATTCTGGAGAGATGATCTACCACACAGTTCTCTGCTCCTTTCTTATCTCTTATCTCCAAGTCGAACTCTTGGAGGAGCAGAATCCAATGGATGAGTTGTGGCTTTGCATCCTTCTTGGTCAGGAGGTACTTTAGTGCTGCATGATCCATGTATACAATCACTTTAGCACCATCCAAGTGGGATCTGAACTTGTCCATGGCGAATACAACCGCCAAAAGTTCCTTCTCCATTGTGGCGTAGTTCAACTGAGGTCCGGTCAGTGTCTTACTGGCATATGATATGGCATAATGCTGTTTATCTCTGCATTGACCCAGCACTGCCCCCACTGCGTAGTCACTTGTATCGCACATGATCTCGAATGGAAGTTTCCAATCGGGTGGCTGGATGATGGGCGCTGATATGAGTGCCTTCTTGGGGGTGTAGAAGGCTACGAGGCAATCCTCGTCAAAGTTCAACGGGGCATCTTTTGCCAATAAGTTTGTAAAGGGCCTGGCTATACGGGAGAAGTCCTTGATAAATATCCTGTAAAAGCCGGCTTGGCCCAAGAAACTCCTGACTCCCTTGACATTTGTCGGGGGTGGCAATTGCTCGATAACATCGATTTTAGCCCGATCCACTTCTATCCCTCTTTCAGATACTCTGTGTTCGAGGACTATCCCTTCTCTGACCATGAAGTGACACTTTTCCCAGTTAAGGACCAAATGTGTCTCTTGGCATCTCTTGAGAACTTTGTCCAAGTTCTCAAGGCATTGATCGAAATCCTTGCCGTAGACTGAGAAATCATCCATGAACACTTCCATGATGTTCTCGATCAGGTCAGAGAAGATTGCCATCATGCACCTTTGAAAGGAAGCTGGTGCATTGCAAAGACCAAATGACATTCGTCGATAAGCGAATGTTCCATAGGGGTAGGTGAAGTTAGTCTTACTCTGGTCATCGGGATGGATTGGAATTTGATGATAACTAGAGTACCCATCGAGGTAGCAAAAGTATGAGTGCTTTGCCAACTGTTCAAGCATCTCATCGATGAAGGGTAGAGGGAAGTGATCTTTCCGGGTGGCCTTGTTGAGCATCCGGTAATTGATACACATTCTCCATCCTGTGACTGTCCGCTGAGGTATGAGCTCATTTCTCTCATTCTGGACAACTGTCATGCCCCCCTTCTTTGGGACCACTTGAACTGGGTTGACCCACTCACTGTCTTGCACGGGGTATATGATACCCGCGTGTAGTAGTTTCAATACCACTTTCTTGACTACTTCCCTCATCACATCGTTGAGCCGTCATTGATGTTCTCTTGACGGCTTATTTTCTGGTTCCATAGGGATGCGATGGGTGCATAAATTGGGGCTGATCCCCTTCAAGTCCTGGAGAGAGTACCCGATGATGGACCGATACTTCTCCAGAACTGCAACGAGCCGCTGAGTCTCACTCTCTGTCAGTTTATCACTGATGACGACTGGCGTGGCCCTGTTGTTGTGGAGGAAGGCGTACTTCAAACCAGGAGGCAGCGGTTTCAGCTCTGGAAGGGGAGGTTGCGGTGTCTCCTCCTCACTGAGCTTACTCTTGCCAGCCGGATCTATCTCCTGAGTGAAGTGTGACACATCTTCTTCGGGAATGGGCTGAGTTTGCTCTTCCTGACTGATGTTCACTGCTTCCTCCACTGGGTCTTGCTCCGGTCTAGCCTCTGCAATGGTGTTGCATGACAAACTAGACTGACCAGGATCTTTTCTTTGCCAACCTTAATCTCGAGCGTTGCTCGGTCTCCATTTGGGTTGACAAGTGGTTCTATTGGCTGTCCGATCAAGACAAACTCTTCACCTTCCGGGATATCAAAGACGTGAAAATCCAAGAAGACCTTGTTGGTGCTCATTTTCACGGGCACCACTCGCAGAATTCCTTGACTTTCCACTATCTGGCCATCGATTCACTTCAGGTGCTTATGAGAGAGGGTCAGGGGTGCTTCAGATGCAATGTGATTTGCCAAGGTTTTGGACATCACATTCACCCCGACTCTCGGATCGTAAAAGGTGTCTTGTGGCACGGCGTCCCCAATAGAAGAGAGGAGTATCCTTGGTCGGCGGTAGAACTGGATGATACTACTACTGGCCTCAGCTTCCTCTGTCCATTCCTTACTGATAATCGCTGAAAGACCCTTTATCTGTGATGATGCTTCTGGAATGAACGCCTCAGATCTTGAGCATACACACTTATGCTCCTTCGGCATGCTTGATACATTGCCGAGCTCCAAGTATTCCTCTTCTGTATATCTTCATGGAGAGGCTCTTGATCTGAGGGATTTGGTGGTTCGGTGATTTCCTCTATATGTGGTGGAGGTGGAGAGGATGTAGTTGTTATGAACTGAAGTTGCTGCGTCTTGTAGGGCTGCTCTACTGTCTCTAGTGGGTCGTCATATATGCCGGTGTATTCGGTACTGTTTAGGACCTTCTTTAAGAGAGTCCTGACTTCGGCCACTGTTTTGTACTAGACTGACCCCTCAGAGGACACATTCAGGAAATGTGCAATCTCCGGCTTGAGACCATAGATGAAGTGTTGCATCAGTATTTCCTCCGGGATTTGATGTGGAGGCCCGGAGTCTACCAAATGCATGAATCTATGTAACACCCTAATTTAAATTTCCGCATTTAATAATAAATTTAATTGGCTTTATTTAATTTTCTAAGGTATTATATGCTTAGACTTGCATTTAAATTAATTTTCTCTCACAAGTAATTAAAATTTGTCTAAGTTTAAATTTTGTTGTTGCATTCATGCTAGTGCATGTTTTATTTTGATTGATTTCATAGGGGTTTGAATTCAAATTTCATTTGAATTAAAATAGTTTGAGTTTGGTCTGACTTAGAAAAGGAAATAGGAAAACAGTAACCAGGCCGAAACCCAGGAAGCCGGTCCAACTCTGTGCAGCCCAGTCCAGCGCCGTGGCCCAGTTTTTTACTCACCGCGGCCTGTTTCCTTTTCTGTCCCTTGGCCCGCTCCCTTCCTTCCCTGGCGGCCCAATCCGCTCGCCCCGCGCCGGACCAGCAGCGCCAGCAGCCCAGCCCACGCGCGTCTTCTCTCTGGCGAGCCGAGCCCACGCGCCAGCGACTCAACCCGCTCGCTCACCCGCTCGCGCCCGTCCCCCGCTCTGCGTTTGACCAAAAGGCCCCACCTGTCATCGTCCTCCTTCCTCCTTTCCTTCTCCAGCGAGCCAGCAGAGCCCGACCTCCCCGCCGGAGATCTCGCCTGCGCCCAACGGCACGGACGCCCAGGATCAGCGGCCACCTCCTTAAATCGCACCGCCCACGGCCCCCTGCACCTCATCTCCTACTCCAGCGCCGCCCCAAACCCTAGCTCCACCGCGCCCACCTAGCTTCGCCGCGCAGGGTCCTCTGCGCCGCCGCAAACCAGCCGCACCACCGCCTCCTAGCCACCGCCGAACACCGCAGCAGCTCCATCTCGACGCCTGGAGTCTACCCAGGCCGACCTTGCTCGACCTCAACGCCTGCACGTGCCTGAATTCCACCGGCGAGCATTTCAGGTGATCCCTGTCCGCCGCTTGATTCCTCACCGTCGTTGACTCTCCGGCCATCTTGACCCCTAGTCCACCTCCGCAGCAACACCCCGCGTTGACTCGAAGGCAATCTGAGGCCCGGAGTACCCCTGTAGCGCCCTGCCCACGAGCTCCGTTCCTGCGCCACCGCTCGCCATCGACGCCGGCCTCCCTGCACTGCCCGATCCGACCCTCGGTGAGCAACCCCTCAGCCTCCTCTACCTTCTGCGCTGGCTATTAGGGTTGGTAGAGCACCCCAGGCACCAGAACACTGGCATGCCGGCGCAGCGCTGCACCGCACCGTGAACTCGGCATGGCGAGCCCTCTGCAACCCCGCACAGCCCACACGAGTCACGTACGGTCTTGCCCGTGCTACACAAATGCCTTAGGCATATTTTTGCACCCCTGAGTGAGCCCGGCGCAGTGCGAACGCGCGCACGCCAGCGACCTCCTCCACGCAGAGCCGCCATCGCCCTTGTGCACGCGGCCTAGAGCCCCGTCGTGCCTAGCTAACACCTCAGGTGGACTACGCGTGTCGCGTAGTCCCTTCCCGACCCAAACCCCAGCTCGATTCACCCCAGAAACACCGAGTTCGAAGAACTCCAGCCGTGCTCCGCTGCGGAGCAAGGTCGCCGGCGAGCCCCGCCGCTGCCCCGCGCGCCCAGTCGATCCCAGCCGCCCGATCCTCAGCCCACGGACGAGATTAGATCACATCCGGATCTAATCTGAGCCGCGGGATCGTGATCCAATGGATCAGATCCGCGCATACTCCTTCGGCCTGGACATTTTGTTAAAGAGCCCCTCATCTTTCCTGGAATCAACGCGCGGTCTGCTGCACTTCAAAAGTAATTGCATTCCAGTCCTATTTTTAGCGTTTAAGCCCCTGAATTTCCCAGTTTTAGAACTCGCCGTCCACCTCTGGCTTTTTCACGCGTTAGCCCCTGGATCTTTTCGGTATTTGCACAAAAGTCCCTGGTTTCTTTCGCAGAAGCCCCTAGAACTTAGTTTTTCTTACAGTTAAGCCCCTAGATCTTGTTTTAGGCCTAGTTTTTGCGTTCTAGCTCCGTTTTAGGCGTTCTTTATATCCATGCGATCATTGTAACGCATAGAATAGTTCTAGCTTAGTTTTGTTTGCTGTTTTTATGTATTGTTGTACTGTTTCTTAGTGTTTGCACTTGTTTGCTTGTATGTTTATGTTGTGTATTGTTTTTGGCCATGTGTTCGAGAGTAGACGCTGATCCATCTGAGGAGCCCCAGTACCAGTACCCGGAGCAGCCATCTTCAGATCAGTTTGAGCAGCAGCAGGAGCAGTTTGAGGAAGGCAAGTATAACATGAACACCACCTATCACCTTTAAATATATTTTCATACTGCATTTTAATACTATATGCCTATAAGGACTTTCCTAGCCACTTTATATCCTTTATATATATCCTTTGGGCTGCATTTTGGTTAGTTGTGCTAGGTGTCGCGCTATAACACACTTGGTCATTTTTAATTAATTTGATTAATGGTATATGCAACTTAATTCTGGGAGTGGCCCGTTTGAGTGGCTCACGTCTCGTTAAAATATTTTTTGTTAGAAACATGGTTTAGGGGGCCAGCATGGTGCTTAGTGCTTGGTTGGCCACCCTCCATAAGGACCGGTTCATAGAGCAACAACCTGGGACAACAGTGCTACCATAAGACTGGAATGGGACGGTCTTGGCGTAATAATTAGGCCTTTTTGGTTTGGAGTAACTTACCTGCGGGGCCGGGGAGGTAAGCTTCTATGGCCCTCGTACTGAGTGGCCTCGTCTGTGCTTGGTATGTGCACCTGTGTCTTGATGCCCACTAGACCTGCTCCATAGTCGCCGATCCACCCTCGCGGTTACTCCTTACCAACGAGATTCTTTGTAAAGGCCTCGTAGTGTGCTTGCTAGTCATCTCACCTACGGAAGTGTGATGAACAACTAGCGTAGCTCACGACTTGTGGGTAAAGATGTGCAACCTCTGCAGAGTGTAAAACTGGTATACTAGCCGTGCTCACGGTCATGAGTGGCCCATATCCTCCTTTTGATTAGTGGGGTTATCTTCCTTTGGTTAGGAGGGTTTCCCCGAGTGGTTGGTTGGTTTGGTTTGGTTCTCAGTAGTATCATATTTTAATCCTGATTAATTACTATGTAACTGGGTTTGTGGTAAATCATCAACTTGTAGTAATTAGCTTTAATAAAATTTTGCCAAGATTAAAAGCTAATGCAGTTAAGTCAGCCAACCTTAGAGCCTCATAGTTTGTGTTATACTTGTTGAGTATGAGTTGTGTACTCACCCTTGCCTCCTCTACACCTTTTTCCTCTTGTTCTTTTGGGGATACTCTACTGCTACTCAGTTCCTGCCGACGTGAGGGAGTTCACCTGGAGCTACCAGGAGTACAAGGACTTCTAGGCATTCATCTCCCAGTCGACGTCCCTGTGGCACCCAGCTTCGTCGAGAGTTTACGTATATGTTTTACGCTTCCGCATACTCTGTATCAGACATTTTGTCATTATTGTAATAAATAACATTCGTACTCGCTTTATTATATCTTTTTACGTGATATGTGCTGTGATATATTGTTCATTCTGTTGTATATACGTGTGACTTGATCCTGGCACGTATATGATTGCTTGGTTTATGTCCTTTTGTAAACCGGGTGTTACAATCTAGCCCACGCTACTCCAAGTGATTCATCTCCTTGCTCGAATGTCATTAGTTGGTTTCGATGAGCAATCACTTTGGAGATAGGATAGAAGAACAAGCAGAACTCGTCCTTTAGTTGAATCCAATCTCCTCCAACTCCTCTTGTAGTCTGATTGTACCAAATTCTTGCTCCTCCCGTCACAGAGAACAGGAATAGCTTCCACCATAGGGTGTGTTGAGTCATATCGGGTATAAGCAGAAGAGAACAATTCTCTTCGAAGACCTGCACGTGAGCATAGCAACATTCGTCCTTTCTACCAGAGAAGGACTGAGCGCGAACCATGGCTACGAGACTGGGACGGATCTCATAACCATCAGATAGTATGGGATGGCAGGATTGTGGTGGTTCCAAAAACTCGCTAGATGGAACTACCAGATAAATAGGAGAAAACTCCATGGGATAAGATGGAAAGTCGTACGGCTGACTAACTCTAAATCTAGTGTTGCTACCGTTCCCCGGCAAAGGCGCCAGAAAGCTTCTTGACACTCTTTAGCCTAAACGAATTACTCCGCAAGCATATAGAGACTGATGTAGCCTTCACCAGGGAGTATACCTAGGATATCGAATCCAAGGAATGGTAAAGCTTCGACCAAATCTAGAACTACTCAACCGGACACACCAAAAGAGAAAAAGGTAAGAGGGTAGAGGGCCTAACTCCAGATAACTTACTATTCTACCTAGCGACAAGCTAACTACTAACTCGATCTGCTTCGGTGGCCTCAGGGAAGGACTCAGACTGGGGTGAGAAGGGAGTCCAACGACAGTCGGCACTACTGCTATGAAAACACCCGAACGTGGTGGACTACGAGGGACGGACAGGGCTGTCACCACCTGCCGCCTACCACAACGGTACCGTGGGGTGGAACACAACCTGAGATAGCTAACCAAGTCTGGGCACCGTGCCCACAACTATCGAGCTACTTGCTCCTACCGTGTACTTAGATAGAAAGCAATCTCAGATAAGTAGAACTTGCTACTTACGCAGACTCAGGATCCCGCAGATCAAAGAAAGTAATTAAACAAGTAACTAATGCAGAAAGTAAAGCTAGCGAGATATTAAAGTTGAGACGAGGAACTTACTCAAGATATATTCCTCCAAGGTGGATACAAAAGATGGAGTAAGACCCGAGAGAACTCGAGCCCGCTCCTTTAAGCCCGGTTTGCACCAAAGCTTCTCACCTCGCTCTCTCCCTATTCTAATACAAAGAGAGCTTAAAGAGTGAACACTTCTCTCAAATGATGGTGTGTGTTACAAGTGGGAGAGTGAGCTCCATTTATAGTGCTCTGAGGTCGGTTCAGCATGTGGCGTCAGTTGTAAGCCGGTAAGGCGGTTATGCTTAACTTCAACGCCAAGGGGGACCTCCGAAGGCTGCCATGTGGGGCCGGCCAGCCTCCCCTAGGCTGGCTGGCCTGGGGATCGTGCCATCTGGCACCAACCTTCCTCTGGATGGCTTGGATTCTCTCCTGGAGTTGGTTGTGAGCTACTCGGCATTTTCCACGTGGTTCCTAGGCCGGCCGGCCTCACCTTGGCCGGTCGGCCTGGCTCTGGCGCATCTCGGCCCTCCGTTGCCGTGTCACGTTGATCCAGGGCATGTTCCTCAAGTCGGTTGGGTGTTGGTAAAGTAGTTCGTCACTGAATTGTGGATCCGAATAGACTTGGTTCATGCCTTTCGATCTTGATTGATTGCAATCATATTGAATACTTGATCTTTGCTTGATATCTTGCTCAGGACCATCTCCGAGAAGTCACACAACAAAACGGTGCAGGGGTAGGCCGGCCGGCCTGGCATTTCTCCCATTTCGGCTCAAATTTGTACAATGTGTTCCTGAAATCAAATAATCACCAAAACTTGTGGAACTCATTAATGTTAGTGAAATTCGATGTGTTGTGGTCCTGAGAGCCTGAAATCCAAAGGAATGTTGGCATTAGAAATCACTGAAAACAACCGCCAACACTCCTCCTGGTCTTCGTCTACAGCAGAGGAAACCTCAGTAAGTTGTTGTGGGATTCGAGATGGCCTACATCAGAATTAACACTGTCTACCTCAGTAAGGGAAAATTCTTGGAGTAATAATAAAATATGATAAAAGGTTTCCCTGCTGGTTTACATGTCCCATCCAGAGCCATAATGATATTTCATGCATGAACTACCATAGGCTATCTTGATTTACTTTGAGCTTTGTCGAATGGTGAGTTTGCTTGAGAAAGGAACTTGTCATCTACCGGTCTTTCTCCTTTACGTACCCATTTCATTGCTAGCTTCAAAATGTCTGGTGTTGGTGGAGAGTGTCTCCGGAACGGACGAAAACGACAACAGTAAAGGACAACACGGAAATCAAGTGATACAGTGCTCTTTTTCTATTTTTTCCAAAATCCCCCATCAATGAACATTACACAGGGTATTTATAGGTGCCGTTACACCTTCAATGTACAATTACCCTTCTGCACCCCAACAACGATCATATTCTTGGAATATTCCTAGGCGCAAGCGTAAATTGCCCGTTACAGTTTGAGTGCGCCACATCTCATCAGCGGGACCCGCGCTGACCCAAGTCGCTTCGGCGCATACGACGAAGCTCCAGGACACGCCGCTAAGTACTCCCCGGGACTTACGTCGTTGTGTCTTCGCACCTCTTCGTCTTCTAGTCCAAGGAACGGCGAAGACGGAATACCTCCGCGGTCACTCCAGGCGTCGGCTCCAAAGTTCCAGTTGCCCCATCTTCGCTTTCTGATCCGAAGACGAGCGAAGATGCTTCAGCCTGCCCTTGCAGTTGGCGTCAGCTTGTCCGTGGCTCCACGCCTTCACGTACCATCAAGGAGGCGTCCTGACTGAAGGTGGTGGCCCCAACAGTAGCCCCTCGGAGCCTCGGCCCGATCTTCATTAGGGGCGTGGCTTCGAACCTGTGGGCGCCGTCGGCGTCCCGAAGCGCCACCCTTCGGTCTGGGCGCCGCGATGGTGGTCGTCGAAGCGTAGCCCGTGTTCACCTGTAAAAAGTTGTGCTCCCACCGAAGAAGCAAAAATTTTCATCTTCATGACTATTATTTGGCGCGCAAATTGCTGGGTTTAAAATTTGGCGGGAGAGGTTGCGTTGGCGCGAAGAATAGAAAGGACAATAATACCCTCGGTGTTCCGTAATCTTGAAAACGCTGCGCGGGGCTTTGGCGTCTTTTCATCTTGCGCATAGTGAATTTATGCGCTCGCCACTTGCCTATATATAGTGGCCCTGTTACTCTTCATTTTACTTTTCACCGCCCCTGCTTCCTTGCCTCTTCGCTTCTTGCTTCGTGAAGGTCATCTCAGAGCTCAAAAGTGGCGCTCTCAGAACCCTCGGCATCTTCGGGAATGGCGCCGAAGAGAAATCAACCGGGAGATCCGACAACCACAGTCCTCGGTCTGTCCAAGATGACTTCCTCCCTCCTCAATGACCTGGCACGTCGGGGTTTCGTCTCTACTGACGATGTCCGTGGTCCACTGACGGGTGAGACTTCTGCACGTCCCCGCGCCAATGAGGTGGTGGTCTTCCGCGATTTGTTTACCGCTAGCCTTCGGATGCCCTTGGACCCTGTGGTAGTGGATATTTTTCGTTTGTTCAGAGTGTATTTGCATCAGATGACACCTACTTCGGTCGTTTGCCTAAATCTGTATATGTGGCTGGCGAAGACCTGCCGCCTAGCTCCGAGCGCAGAAGGCTTCGCTCGTGCCTTCCGAGTGCGTTACCAGCCGAAGAAGATTTATGTGGAATTGACCGGAGGTGCGGAGATATCAGCTGTTCCTCAGTACGGGTGTTATACCTTCGCATTTCACAAAAATCTTCCCAGCCCGGTCCCGGCGAGCAAGAACAAATGGGCCAACGACTGGTCCTCGTACTGGTTCTACCATAATGTTACTTTGGACTCCGTCACGAGGACCCATCCTCTCGTTGTCGACCATATCTCTGATCTTGGCGATGTTCCGAAGGCCTCCTCCAACGTCCGCACCGAAGATGAAGCTCTTCTCGCCCTTCTTCGGAAACTGTCGAAGACCTTTAGCACCCGCGACCTCGTCGAAGAATTCGTCGCATGTGGCCGTTTTCCCGTCAGGGCCGGCTGGAGCATCTCCTCCTGGTTAGCCGAAGACCGCTGGATCGAGGGTATTCCGGTACCTACCTTCGCGACCGTTTTCAACCTTCGGAGCGACCGTGAGTTTTCGAACATGATCTCATTAAGGAGGTGCAATGCTTCGTGTTTTTGCTTACAGTTCTTGCTACCTCGGCGATGCAGGGGTGGACCTTGCTGTCATCGAGACTTGGGCCGATGAGTTGATCGGGTCAGTGTCGAAGGACGAGTACAAAGCCCTCGCCGGCCATCTTGGTGGGGCCCGACGGAACCGGGTGTTCCACGCGTTGGGCCTCTCGGCTCCTCCTCGATCGGCAGAGTTGAAGGTTGGCGAGGGTCATGGCGGCCTGCAGAAGGCAAAGGCTCTTGAGAAAGCAAAGCGAAAAAAAACTTCTTCGTCCGCGGATCCGAGAAAGAGAAACCGGCTGCTCGATACCATTCTGCAACAATCTCCTCTGCGGAGCAAGGGGGCATCCGAAGATGGCGGAAGCGCGGACAGCAATCGTCCTCCTCCGGAGGCGACGCCTCTTGACATCCCTCAGGTGGCGGTACCCCTGAGGGCGGTCCGTCCCGCCTGGATCTCGAGTTCAGCACTGCCCAGCAGAGCGACAATGAGGGGCACGTTGAGGAGGTCAACATCGTGGCTGACTCCCCCCGCCGCTTGTCCCCCCCCTTGCGTAGCACCTACCACCGGCGAAGAAGCCGAAGTGTCTTCTGGAAAAAGAGGGGAAGCTGCATCCTCATCCCGGAATACCGCTTCCCCCTCCGAGGCGAAGAAAAGCAGCAGCGAAGGTTCATCCAGCTCGTTGGACGGCAGTAGTTTCTTCGTCAGTGATGCTGATCCCGAAGCTACTTCTGTGGAGCTCGGTGCGAAACCCACCGCTGTGCTTCTTGGTGGGAAAATTGTGAAATCTCTTTGTTTTGAGAGCCGGGACTGCGAACGTGAGCTTCTGGCCGCGGCAGGCGACTCCTTCTGCTTTCCCCTCATGGAAAAGGACTTGATGGGGAGCGGGCTAAACAACATCCTGGAGAGTGCCCAAGATTTATCGCTGAAGGCCTTCGTGGCTACGCAGTGTGCTGCTCGGCAATTGGCGGCCGAAAACAGTTCAAAAACTGCTGTTGCCTACCTGGAGGCGAAGGTGGCGTCTCTGGAGAAAGAGAAAGCAGAGCTGGAGACGCGCCTCGCCAGATCTGCCGAGGAGAAAGCAACCCTCACCACAGAGCTCCTCGCGTCCGCTGATCGAGCGGTGAGAGCCGAGGACGCCGCCAAGGCCGCGAAGTTGCTTGCGGAAGATGCCGCGAAGCGCCGAGATACAATGCAACAGCGGCTTCGCACCTTCAAGGAGGCAATAAAGACTGGGTCAGAAAAGCTGCAGGAAGAACTGCCTGACCTCCTCGCCCGTTATGGGCTTGTGGCTCTGGATATGTTCCCGGAGGGTGCCGACTCCATTGGCCTGGGCTCCTTCTTCTAGTGGCTTCGAGCATGCGTCGCCATGCTGGATGCTGGGGCTCACTTTCACGAAGCCATCAGCGCCATGGTCGCCTTCCGTACGCTCAGCGCCGCCGTGTACAACCTCTTCCCCTCTGAAGCTGGTCAGGCTAGCGTTGTGACGAAGGCTCAACTTCGTTCCCTTCACGACCCCTCATTCCGCTGGCCAGGCGAGGATACTGTCAACCCGGACGCACTCCATGCTTTGGCGAAGAACATCGCTGTCAGCTTCATGGAGCGGTTTTTCAAAGGTGAAGGTCGTGCCCTTGTTCAGCGCGAGGTCGAGCGGATGAAGAACCAGGTGACTTCTGAACTGGAATCTAATATTGTGTTGATTCCTTGACGGAGAACTTGCTGACTTCTGAACTAGAATCTTTCAGCTCCAGTCTAAGGCTGATGCTATTGCGGAGCCCATTCTCCAAGAGGCTGTGCCCGCGGAAGAGAGACCTGGCGGCGAGGATACGAACGGCGACAACGGGCGCAGCGGTGCTGATGCAACCCCAGGGCTCCAAGACCAGACGAGGGCGTCCTCTTCCCGTCCTCCGGTTGGTGAGGTGCGAGGGTCGCAGTAGGCTGTTGTATAGGGTCTCAGTTGTAATGATTATTTTTGTACTCTGACACCTTCGGTGCCTGCGCAGGCGGCCGAAGATGTTGTTCCTCACCGGCTGAATCGAGGGAACTTTTATGTTGCTGGTGCGTCTTGGATGAAGTTCCATATTCGTTATCCTACGGTTTTGTTTGAAGCATTTTGGGCAAATAGGGCGCGTGTGTATGATCAACGGAACAAACAAACGAAGCATTTTTTTGCCGATTTTCAGCGTGATCCGGCGAAACATGTGAGGACCCTTGCTAACCGCAGGCTTCGTCGTGAAATAAAACGGATTCTTGACACCGATAGGCCGTATAGTTCTCCAGCTGGTCTGCGCGAGCCGAAGCTGGAGCCAGAGCCAGTGGACGAAGAGCCCCTGGCGCCTCACGAATTTATGTGTCGACGCAAAGGCATCTTCGCCGATAGCTCTAGTTGATGTGCGTTGCCCTCGGTTTCAGGGGACGACTTTGAAAAGTTTCTTCGGCGGACGACCGAAGAGATAATAGATGTGGCGGTCCGAGACGTAATATCCGAGGTGGACCGCCTAGTCTTCGAAGAAGAGGCCTCGGATGTGAACATGTGATTTGTTTCTTCGTGCCTTCACACGAAGTGTAACTTCGCTTTGTACCAATATGTACTTTGTAATTTATTTCGTGTCTTCGGGCGACGTGTATCTTCGCGGTGTAACAACATGTACCTTGTAGTCTATTTCATGTCTTCGGGCGAAGTGTAACTTCGCGGCGTAACATGTACTTTGTAATTTTTCATATTGTCCTGTGTTTTAACCTTCGATTGTGCACAAGTGTGGTTTGCGTAGTGCCACCCCCCCTTTTGCACGGGAGAGGTTACACGTTTTTTTTTGGCTGTTCATCTTCACTGGCGTCGTGCGTCTTGTTTTGCGAAGCGCCACCCCCCCCTTCGCTCGACTGGCGGGGATGATGACCTCCGGCCTCTTATTAAATGTTGCATGCCTGCGGGGACTAGTTGCGTCGCTTCGGCGACAAGGCTTTCCACCCGTTGCTCCGGCGGCGGGATTTTTGTTAAGGGACCTTCAGCTCTTTAGCCGGAGAGGTTCGCGCCTAGCCTTCGGCTTTCGCGCAACAGGACTTTCCACCCATCGCTCCGGCGATGGGATTTTTGTTAGGGGACCTTCAGCTCTTTAGCCGGAGAGGTTCGCGCCTAGCCTTCGGCTTTCGCGCGACAGTACTTTCCACCCGTCGCTCCGGCGACGGGATTTTTGTTAGTTTTCTAGGAAGTGGAGCTAAGGGGAGCGAAGACCTCAATTGGGTTTGCTCCTCGTGCTCACTTATTTTAAGCGTTAATGGCTTGTTTTCCGCGCCAATGACTCCCCTCTTCGCGTTGAGGAAGAGGGATAGATGCTTTGGCACCTTTGTAATGCGCTCGTTTATTGGGGACTTTTTCTTTTTCTTTTTTCGGGGGCCTTGTTTATATTTCACAAGGGGTTACATAGGGTTCCGCCTCATTAAAAACCTCACACCTTCGGTGCCCGAGTGGACACTCGAAAGTTTCCCCTGTGAGGAAAAGAGTACGGGCCCTTTGGTACATTGTGCTGATTTACAGGAAAAAAGGAGAAAATTTATTCTACGAGCCCCTTCAGTTATTTCCCTCAGGTGGCTTTTACACACTTCCCTACACGTAGTATCTTTGTAGCATGTCCTTGTTCCATGAGTATGGGTCTTCGGTGCCTCCTAGCGTTCGGAGCCTGCAGGTCTCTGGTCTTGCCATCGATGCGACGATAAACGGGCCTTCCCACTTGCTGTACATCTTCCCTTTCTGCTTGGCCTTCGGTATTCTTCGAAGCACCAAGTCACCCTCTCTGATATTCCTGGGCTTCACCTTCTTATTCCTCCATCTTCGCGTTTCGTCTTGGTATTTGCCCAAGTTGATTGCTGCTTTTATCTTAACAGCTTCGATTGTGTCAATTTAGGGCTTGATGTCTTCTTCGATGTTTTCTGCCCCTTCGGCTGTTCTCCAGGATTTGAGCTTTATTTCCTCAGGTGTTACGGCATCTTCGCCGTATAGGAGCTTGAACGGTGTGAACTTTGTGGTCCTAGACTCTGTCGTGTTATGAGACCACACGACCCTCGGCAGTTCGTCCACCCATTTTCCCTTCGGCAGCTCAGTGGTGTTTTTCTTGATGCCTGCGAAGATGATGACGTTGGCCCTTTCCACCACGCCGTTGGACTGCGGGTGGTAGACCGATGCGAAGCATAAGTTTGTGCCAAGTTGTGTGGCGAATTGTCTGAAAGTTGCGCAGTCGAACTATTTGCCGTTGTCCACTGTGACCTCCTTCGGGACCCCGAAGCGACAGACGATGTTCTGCCAGAAGAATTTTTGCAGGGCTCCTGCTGTGATGTCCCTGAGTGCTTTGGCTTCGACCCATTTGGAGAAGTATTCCACTGCTACAGTGCATACTTGTAGTTTCCTGGAGCCGTGGGCAATGGTCCGACTATGTCAATTCCCCATCGCGCGAGGGGCCACACCGGAGGCAGTAACTGCACCTCATCGGGTGGGAATTTGCTGTAGGGGGCATGCTTTTGACAATTCGGGCACGTGCAAACCACCTCATGAGCATCTACCACGGCCGATGGCCAATAGAAACCTTCACGGAAAGCTTTGTCGACCAGGGCCCTCGTCGTGATGTGCGAGGAACACATCCCTGCATGTATCTCTTCAAGCAGCTGTTTTCCCTCTTCGCGTGAGATGCACCTTAAGAGTGGTGCGCAGACTCCCCCTCGATATAACTCTTCGCCTATGATTCTGTAGTTTCTCGCCCGAAAGTGCCATTCTTTTTTCTTCTTTCTCATCCTCCGGGACAAAGTGTCCGCGAAGATAGGCCATTATGGCGGCCCTCCAGTCTTCGCTGGTTATGGCATTGATGAATTTAGCTGGTTCTTCGGCACAATTTACGGAGGCCTGCTTTAATGTTTCGAAGAAAACATCTGGCGGTGGTAATGGATCAAACTGTGCTGCTGCCTTCGCCAGTTGATCAGCTTGCTTATTTTTTGTTCTGGAGAAACTACGGATGCTGAACCCGAGGAAGTGTTTCTCCATGCTTCGCACCGCTGCCAAGTACTTTGCCAGCTCTGGCTTGAGAGCCCTGTTGGATTTGTTTATTTGACCTGTGATCAACTCTGAATCAGACCTGATAGTCAGTCTTCATGCGCCCAGTGCCCTTGCTTTGCAAAGACCCAGGAGAAGGCCTTCGTATTCTGCTACATTTTTTGTGCACCCAGTGAAGTCAAGACTGACTGCGTACTTCAGTTGTGTACCCGAGGGTGCTGTAAGAACTGCCGAAGCCCCTGCTCCGTCTCTCTGGTAAGCCCCATCACACTCAAGTTGCCATATTGCATCTATCTTCGGCTGCTCTTGCGAAGGTGCGACTGGTGTCCAGTCTGCGATGAAATCTACCAAGACCTGTGACTTGATTGCTGATCTGGAGACGAAGTCAATGGTGTGCTCGGCTAGTTGCGTAGCCCATTTGCCTATCCTGCCGGAGGCTTCTCTGTTCTCAAACATATCCCGAAGTGGGAAGAGGTTGGAACCTTGATTTTGTGGCTCTGAGAAGTAGTAACGCAGCTTGCGTGATGCCATGACCACCGCATATGCCATCTTCTCCATTTCCGAGTATAGCAACTTTGACCCATTTAGGGCTTCGGAGACGAAGTATATGGGCGACTGGGTTAATGCCCCTTTGACCATACGCTCTTCGACAAGGGTGGCACTGACGGCTGCGCCTGATGTGGAGATGTATAATAACAACTCCGCCTTCTCCGAAGGGCTTCTCGATATACTGTTTGAGGTCTTCGAAGGCCTTCGCCTGTTCTTCGCCCCATTCGAGTTGCCTGATCCTTTCAGCGCCTTGAAAAATGGTAGGCACTTCTCAGCTGATTTTGATATGAATCGATTAAGCGAAGCCAACCTGCCCGTCAACTTTTGTACCACCTTTCTGGTGGTCGGTGGCTTCATCCGCCTGATCGCTTCTATCTTCTATGGATTTGCCTCTATTCCCCTTTCCCATTGTCATGCATCCCAATAATTTTTCCTCTTCGGACTCCGAAGACGCACTTCTTCCGAGTTCAGCTTCAAACCATGGGCGGCGAAGGTTCGCGAATGTTTCACAAAGATCTTGGATATGGTCCTCCCTCCTCTTGCTTCGGACAACGACATCATCAAACATACGCGGAGATATTCCTTCCCAGTTGATCTCCCAGTACCTTCTTGATCATTCTATTGAAAGTGCATCCTGCGTTGCGGAGGCCCTCCGGCATTCTCACGTAGCAATATGTCCTGAAAGGGGTGGTGAAGCTGGTCGTTTCTTCGTCCGTCTTGTTCATGAATATCTGGTGATAACCTGAGAAACAGTCCAACATACTGAGCATCTCCGAACAAGATGCTGCATCGACCAATGTGTCAATTCGCGACAGTGGGAATTCGTCGTTCGGGCACGCCTTGTTCAGGATTGTGAAGTCAATGCACATTCGCCACTTCCAGTTCTTCTTTGGTACCATTACAACGTTTGCTAGCCATTCTAGGTACTAGACTTCGCGGATGACGCCCGCGTCCAGCAACTTTTGTACCTCGGCCTGCGCTGCTTTCTGCCTTTCTTCGGACATTGATCTTTGGCCCTGCTTCACGGGTTTCGCCTTCGGATTCACCCTGAGCTCATGCTCGATGACTTCTCGACTGACCCCTCGCAGATCCAAAGAGGACCAAGCAAACACATCTTGATTGTAGCGGAGAAACTGTATAAGCCTAGCCTCTTTGGCCTCTTCAAGCCCTTTTCCGATGATCACCATTCGGTCAGGCACATCTTCGAACAAGGGCACCTTCTTCGTATGTTCCGTTTGGGATACACCCCCTAGCTTCTCAGGCTCTTCGCAATTTTCACCATCATTGACCTCATTTGGTGCTTCAATGATATGGACGTTCTTGTCTGAGGTTGATGCGTTGTCCTCGCACCTTCTTGCTTCTTCTTGGTTTCCAAAGACTGTGATAATTCCTCCAGCCGTGGGTAGCTTCATGCACAGGTACGACTGATGAATTACTACTGCGAATTTGACCAAGGTGTTGCGACCGAAGATGGGCGTTGTAGGGATAGTTAATGTCAACCACATTCGAATGTGATTGCTTCAGATTCTCTGTCCTTGCACCTTCGCCATAACGTTACGTTGAGCTCTATCTTTCCAAGAGCTTCGATTCTCTTGCCTCCGAACCCAATAGTGGATACTGTGACTTCTTCAGCGCTGCTGCTTCAGTGAACCCCATTTTGACGAAGCACTGCCAGACGAGGATATCTGTAGAACTCCCGTGTCCACCAAGATCTCCCTACATCATTCCCCGCGAAGTGCACTGAATTCTTGCCAATGTTCGCCCTTATGACGAGGGGGTCATTATGTGGGTAGTAGTGCTGCAGCCGAAGGTCTGCCTGGGTGAAAGTTATTGGGACATGCGACCAAGTTGTCCGGAAGCATCTTGCCCTCGCTGACGTGGGAGACCGTTCTGAAATATTCTTTCCACTGCTTCTTCGTCTCATGAACTGGTTCGTTGGATCCTCCGGAGATGGCATTGATGATGTTGAAACCTGCTGACCGAAGGTGTGTCGATTGCTCGCTCAGGGATCTGCCCACGGCTCTAGTTTTGGAGGTGGAGGTAAATTTGTTGTGTCGCAAGAGAGCGGTGTTGAGCTTCTGGACCATGTCTGATTGTACTGTGGAGGTGGGTAGCATTGGAATTGATTGTTGCGGAGGTGGTGCATATGACAGTGGGTTATAATTGAAGACCGGGTACGACACCGGCCAATTTGGTGTAGGAGCCCAAGTATTTGCCGTTGTCGAAGACTAAGGCGGCATCTGCGAGGTATGATTGACTGGTTTTGCTGGCTGGGAATTCTGCTGATCAAACTCCTCTTTCCTTTCAATGGCGAAAGGGCACTCATTTGTCCAGTGGCCTTTGTCCTTGCCGTGGAAGAAACAGAATGGAATTTTCTCCCTTCGACCACCGCTTGTCCCTTCGGCCTTTGTTTTGTCGATCTTCGCGATGGTGACGATCATCGCGGATGGATCTTTCTTCGTGTCGGTCCCTTTCGCCTTTGCCCTTGTGACGGTGTCTATCCTCTCGGGGTCCCTCTTCGGATATGTTGTTCACTGTTCTTTTCTGCCTCGGCTCATCGACGTGCCATGGTTTCGAATGGGACCTCTCGCTGCTTCGCGATTTCTTCTGCTCGTTCTTCTCCTCGAGCCTTCTCCTCTTCGCCCGGTCGGATATGCAATATTCTTGCATTATCTCGAACAGCTTCGTGACTGTCTTTGGCTTACGCCGGGATATGTATTCCCCGCATGGTCCCAGATTGATCCCCTTCAACACCGAATCGATGATGCTCTGGTCGGCAACATTGGGTGCTCTTGTGCGAAGCTTCATGACACTCTGGAGATATTCTTGCAAGGTCATGTTTCCTTGCCTTAGATCGTGGAAGTCGCGAGATGTGACCTCGTAGGGCCTTACGGCGCGGAAGCTTGAACATAACTCAATGTGAAGCTGCTTCCAAGACAGAATGGTTCCCGGGGGGATGTTTGCATACCAGCGCTGCGCCAAGCCCTTCAATGCGAGGATGAGCGCCTTCGCCTTACATGCGGTGCCTCCTCCTGATGCTTTCGATGGTGGCTTCGTACTTGAGGAGGAACTTTTCGGGGTCTGACTCTCCATCGAACTGAGGCAATATTGCTAGGTTAAGACTGTGAGGCCACTGTACCTCCTCCAGCTCTTCGGACAATGGTGATATCCTGTGATGGCTTCTTCGGTAACACTCTTCGCCGTCTGACTCAGAATGGTCAGAGATCTCTTCGACCGGCATGAACTTCTGGCGGGACCTCGGTGGTTCTTGCTGTCGCGGGTTGGCCACGACTGCCTCCCTCTGGGGTGGTTTTGGTGGAGCCTGCAATTGCTCCAGCTGTAGCCTATGGGCGCGGAGCTTCTCCTGCATCGCCTTGCAACGAAGCTCCTCCTCCCTCAACTTGTTGTACTGCTCTTGACGCTCTACTTCGGTGAGCATGGTCTGCTTCCCCTTTGCCCTTGTCATCACTTGGGGCTCCGATGGTCCTGATTCCAATGCCTGCTGAACCCTTCGTGTCTCTTCGATGCGAGCGTCGATGCGACGCATCGCAGCGATGCCTTCGGTTGTGACACCAATGTCCAGAAGGTTGACTTCAAGCTGGCCATCTGCGAGGGCCTCGACGGAGACACCGTCACTGCTGGCCCCGTTCACCTGTGTTGCTGCCGCTTCGCCCTGCGAGGGCATTGTCGTCGTCGTCATCGTCGTCGTCGTGTCCTCCGAAGTGGCTCCGGTGGTCCCTTCTTCTTCGTTGCCGCCATGTAGTGTATCGAACTGACGGGTGGGCGCCAAACTGTTGGTGGAGAGTGTCTCCGGAACGGACGAACGACAACAGTAAAGGACAGCCCCATCCATTATGTCGTCGCCGTGTTGTCCACCATCCCCGTCTCGCCGCGATACCATCTTGTTGTCCGCCGTCGCTAGAGTTCCCGTCCGCACCTCGTGAGGAGGCGCGGGTCCACGGTGGCCCCTCGGCACTCGCCTACTCCGCCGCAGCGGCAACCCCTCCTCCTTAGAAATGCTGGGGCGCGAGGTGCGGGAAGCCTCTCCCATGCATCACCGCGCCGTGGCCTCCAGCACCCCGCCCGCTGCACCCCTCTGAACCCCCCCCCTCCCTCCATCGCTAGCTGTGGCCCCCCCTCTTCCACCATGCGATATTGGTTTGTAATCATGCAGTTCATTCATTAGTAAGAAATAGAGCGATGTGCTGGGGGATTTAGCCTTATTGTAGAATTTTCAAGAATAAATGGTAGTATAACATTTCTTACACGGTTCAATTTTGTGGGGTTACCTACTTTGCTGAAATGGCAGGATTCAGATTTAAGTTCTGCGAAAATTGCCTGAATCCTGATATAGTTAGCTCCTATGTAAATAAGTTGCTTGGATCCTGGTACATCCACTGTCACTACTACGGAAAATTATTGGAGGCGGGCAAAATGCATGGCATAACCGAGGCGGGCAGGCAAACTGCCTCGGACGCAAGGTCACAGTTAATCGAGGCATTTACCGATGCGGTCCTCCAACCGCCTTGGTTAATCATTTAACCGAGGCGGCTGACCTAACTTGCCCACCTTCGTTAACGTTGTTTAACCGACACGTCACTTGCTATGTGACAGCCTCAGTTAAGGTTTTGCAGAATGAAAAATAAAGCTTACTTGTCTGGAAACAACTTATGTGGATGGGTATCGCAATATTTTTTAATCACAAGTGCATTAGTATTAGAAGTAATTGTAATAGTTAAAGTGTGTATAAATATAACATATACAGTCGTTGCTTTGCTAGATACAAATACAATACGCAAATGACTACGAATATGAATAAGAATCAACTAAACTAAAAAGGAAAAGAAAAAGAAACATAGGGAATTAAAAATATAAAAAACAACTTAGTACTAAACTGCCGCACCAGAGGCCCTACGTGGCAAGCCATTTAGTACCGGACGCCATTTAGTGCAAGGCATTTTCACCCGAGTGCACGTGCACGTAGTATGGACCAGGCAGTACTGGGCAGGGCCGTTACTAACTAGGGTCCCCCAGTACTAATGACCATATCTCTAGCATTGTACATTCCTAATATGTATAATTCTTAATCTCCAACCTGGAAATAATATGATTCCTCATTTTGTAGTCTTCAATACAATTTATTTCGAACGTCATAATAGTGCCATGCATGTATATGTATCCCGAATCATAAAATTTCAGAAAATACGGTGGGAGCATGAACATTTGGATGGAACGTTTTTTAATTAGGCAGGAAATTAATGTAATTAAAACCTAGATTAATTCGCACATATTTATGACAAAGGTTTGAACATAATTCAGCAGAATCAATGCGCATTTAAACAATATATTCCAATAGCACTGCCATACACGGCCGGCACTGGCCTATAAATGGAGCCATGCATCGTTTGTGTCCTATCCCATCCGATCAAGCTCGATCATTTGATATATATATACTCCTGCTTGTTACCGATTCCAATCAGCACTCATGGCCAAGCACACAAATTCTCCTCCTCATCCTTCGTGGCTTCCATTCACCATATTGCTTATCGCCGCAGCAGCCGCTACAACTTCAGCAAATTTGACTGGCAGACTGCAACTACGATCAGCCTACGACATTCTAGAGAAGGAACAACTTCACGCGTGTTGGACCTCCTCCCCAAGGGTGTTGACGGTCGTACTATCCTCACCCAGATGGCCAATTGGAGGGACCTCTCACGCGCTGTGCAGGTTCCCTGTTAACCTCGGTGGCAAGAGATTCAACCTTGCAGTTCGCCAGCACCTTCGGCCGGAGTTCATCCATGCTGGGTCCATCACCGAAGTTGTACGGCTCGATCTGATGTGCAGGTCCAAGTACTGCTTGGCTCGGGTTCAGCCAAGTCGACGTGGCCGGTTGACCAGCTCACGTTTCCATGTTCAACGTTCACGCAGTCCTTCCCGTAAGCGGGTTTGCTGAGAGCCCCTCCTGCACCTAGGCACCACTATAGAACGTAGGGCCACGGCCACATGTTATGCATGGCATGGCATTTGTGTTGGTTTTTGTTTCACTTTAATTTCTGCATGAGTTAATAATGTAAAGAACACACCTGCTGTATTCAGGGTGAATAATTGACAGAATTAATGACAAGACAGAACATCTGACGTTCCATGGAAATTTGCATTCAATCAGTCAAGCCGCTGAGTGTGTGAATGTTTTGGTTAATTTTGATGGAGGTATATATTGTTTAGAAAATAGACAAGCCATTCATTGATCAAATGGTGCTTCATTAGGCTTAAAAAAATACTGTTAAATATGACCGCAGCCAAACATGGCTGGCCGTACGGCCGCGATGCTTCCATGTGTGCTTGTGTTTATTTCATGTTATCTGATAATCTAAAGAACACTTCTGCTTATTCGTGGAGAATAATTTGGATCAAATTGGAGTCAGGGTGTATTACATTCGTTTGATAGAAATGTGACCCCATGGTCAAAAACCATAGATGCTCGATAGAAACTTTAGTACAGCGCGCAGTCAGCAGTCACGAACAGTCGTCATTGAATTGAAAATTAAATTATAATAAATGTGTCAAGGCTAAAATATGCTACTGCTAGAATTTTTAATCTATTAAATTGGCCAGCTTACCTTCAAAAAAAACTTTTAATCTCGCTGTATATATGGATTGTCTATAACCTAAATACAATACATATATTTTTTGAAAAAGTATACACTCTGTTAACATCTCGTGAGTTTTTTAAACTCAAAAGGAACCAGATATGTTGTGCTATTTAAACTTTGATTTCTTCACAACAAACTGGTACAATTTTTTAAATACTCTTACATTATTTCATAATTTTAAAAGTGCATTTGAAGCCACATATTATTTGCAAAGTGTATGCTCTTCTATTCTTTAAATAGTTAACGAATTTGGACAATCTAAAAATATAAACAGTTAGGTTACACATAGATTATCCAGAAACTCAATCCCTTTGATATACAGAACTAAGGTCTAATCGGCAAGAGAAAAATGGTGTAAATTTACATTGGTTTCAAGTACTCTTTAATATTAGTGGGGGGGTTGTTTTAATGGATAACCATTTTGAATTCATCAATTGGCGAAGTTGCAAAACAAGTATGTTAAAAGCGAAAATGACCCTTAAAATATGAGGGAAATGGATGGTTTTAATTGTCCGTGGTTGAAATCAGAATATTGGCTTAAATTTTTAATTAAAAACTAGATACATAGAAATGAAATTAATTTATAACCATTGAAATCTAATTGTCCAAATTGTTCTTTGTTATGGAACCGTGAACATCAGCAAACATGTATCACGAATGTTAGATTGCTAATAACGTTACAAATGGGGTAAAGTACACTGTGGGTCCTCAAAGTTAACGGAGTGTGCAGTCCCAGACCAGGAATCAAGATCCTCGAACTTGTCAGGGAGTGTCATCCGGGTCCCTAAACATAAAAAACATCCATGCAATAATTTCAAATGGTTCTGAACCATGTTTTTAGTTCAAAAACAAATCCAACAAATCAATACCATAAAGAACGAATAGAAAACAAATTAGCATGTACTAGGGAAAGCACCGTGTAGCCCCATGGCAACCCTAATTGTGAGAACGTGGCCGATCAGTTTCGAGGTGCAGACCCATCAAAAATGACCTTTCTAAAATGTTTCCGCCAATTCCCTTAATCTTTTTTTCACCATGCCTCTCGCTTAACCGCCAGCAGGTACCCACCTCATCAGTCACGCCTCCCTTCTCCTTCCCTACCGCAACGCCTGCTCCCAATCCCCTCCCCTCCGTAGACCCCATCCATTATGGAGCGTCGCCGTGTTGTCCAGCCATCCCCGACTCGTCGCGCGATACCGTCTTGTTGTCCGCCGTCGCTAGAGTTCCCGTCCACACTCGTGAGGAGGCACGGGTCCACACGGTGGCCCCTCGGCACTCGCCTACTCCGCCGCAAGCGGCAACCCCTCCTCCTTAGAATGCTGGGGCGCGAGGTGCGGGAGCCTCTCCCATGCATCACCGCGTGCCGTGGCCTCTCAGCACCCCCGCCGCCGCTGCAACCCCTCTGAACCCCCTCCTCCATCGCTAGCTGTGGCCCCCCCCTCTTCCACCATGCGATATTGGTTTGTAATCATGCAGTTCATTCATTAGTAAGAAATAGAGCGATGTGCTGGGGGATTTGGCCTTATTGTAGAATTTTCAAGAATAAATGGTAGTATAACATTTCTTACACGGTTCAATTTTGTGTGGTTACCTGCTTTGCTGAAATGGCAGGATTCAGATTAAGTTCTGCAAGAAAATTGCCTGAATCCTGATATAGTTAGCTCCTATGTAAATAAAGTTGCTTGGATCCTGGTACATCCACTGTCACTACTACGGAAAACTTATTGGAGGCGGGCAAAATGCATGGCATAACCGAGGCGGGCAGGCAAACTGCCTCGGACGCAAGGTCACAGTTAATCGAGGCATTTACCGATGCGGTCCTCCAACCGCCTTGGTTAATCATTTAACCGAGGCGGCTGACCTAACTTGCCCACCTTCGTTAACGTTGTTTAACCGACACGGTCACTTGCTATGTGACAGCCTCAGTTAAGGTTTTGCAGAATGAAAAAATAAAGCTTACTTGTCTGGAAACAACTTATGTGGATGGGTACTCGCAATATTTTTTAATCACAAGTGCATTAGTATTAGAAGTAAGTTGTAATAGTTCAAGTGTGTATAAATATAACATATACAGTCGTTGCTTTGCTAGATACAAATACAAATACGCAAATGACTACGAATATGAATAAGAATCAACTAAAACTAAAAAGGAAAAGAAAAGAAACATAGGGAATTAAAAACCAAAAAAACAACTTAGTACTAAACTGCCGCACCAGGAGGCCCTACGTGGCAAGCCATTTAGTACCGGACGCCATTTAGTGCAAGGCATTTTCACCGAGTGCACGTGCACATAGTATGGACCAGGCAGTACTCGGGCAGGGGCCGTTACTAACTAGGGTCCCCCAGTACTAATGACCATATCTCTTAGCATTGTACATTCCTAATATGTATAATTCTTAATCTCCGAACCTGGAAATAATATATGATTCCTCATTTTGTAGTCTTCAATACAATTTATTTTGAACGTCATAATAGTGCCTTGCATGTATATGTATCCGAATCATAAAATTTCAGAAAATACGGTGGGAGCATGAACATTTGGATGGAACGTTTTTTAATTAGGCAGGAAATTAATGTAATTAAAACCTAGATTAATTCGTACATATTTATGACAAAGGTTTTGAGAACATAATTCAGCAGAATCAATGCGCATTTAAACAATATATTCCAATAGCACTGCCATACACGGCCGGCACTGGCCTATAAAATGGAGCCATGCATCGTTTGTGTCCTATCCCATCCGATCAAGCTCGATCATTTGATATATATATACTCCTGCTTGTTACCGATTCCAATCAGCACTCATGGCCAAGCAACAAATTCTCCTCCTCATCCTTGTGGCTTCCATTCACCATATTGCTTATGCCGCAGCCGCTACAACTTCAGCAAATTTGACGGCAGATGCAACTACGACAGCCTACGACATTCTAGAGAAGAACAACTTCCCGCGTGGCCTCCTCCCCAAGGGTGTGCGGTCGTACATCCTCAACCCAGATGGCAAATTGGAGGTGACCCTCTCACGCGAGTGCAGGTTCCCTGTTAACCTCGGTGGCCAGAGATTCAACCTGCAGTTCGCCAGCACCTTCGGCGGAGTCATCCATGCTGGGTCCATCACCGAAGTGTACGGCGTCGATGTGCAGGTCAAGTACGCTTGGCTCGGGTTCAGCCAAGTCGACCGTGCCGGTGACCAGCTCACGTTCCATGTTCAACAGTTCACGCAGTCCTTCCCCGTAAGCGGGTTTGCTGAGAGCCCCTCCTGCACCTAAGGCACCACTATAGGAACGTAGGGCCACGGCCACATGTTATGCATGGCATGGCATTTGTGTTGGTTTTTGTTTCACTTTAATTTCTGCATGAGTTAATAATGTAAAGAACACACCTGCTGTATTCAGGGTGAATAATTGACAGAATTAATGACAAGACAGAACATCTGACGTTCCATGGAAATTTGCATTCAATCAGTCAAGCCGCTGAGTGTGTGAATGTTTTGGTTAATTTTGATGGAGGTATATATTGTTTAGAAAATAGACAAGCCATTCATTGATCAAATGGTGCTTCATTAGGCTTAAAAAAATACTGTTAAATATGACCGCAGCCAAACATGGCTGGCCGTACGGCCGCGATGCTTCCATGTGTGCTTGTGTTTATTTCATGTTATCTGATAATCTAAAGAACACTTCTGCTTATTCGTGGAGAATAATTTGGATCAAATTGGAGTCAGGGTGTATTACATTCGTTTGATAGAAATGTGACCCCATGGTCAAAAACCATAGATGCTCGATAGAAACTTTAGTACAGCGCGCAGTCAGCAGTCACGAACAGTCGTCATTGAATTGAAAATTAAATTATAATAAATGTGTCAAGGCTAAAATATGCTACTGCTAGAATTTTTAATCTATTAAATTGGCCAGCTTACCTTCAAAAAAACTTTTAATCTCGCTGTATATATGGATTGTCTATAACCTAAATACAATACATATATTTTTTGAAAAAGTATACACTCTGTTAACATCTCGTGAGTTTTTTAAACTCAAAAGGAACCAGATATGTTGTGCTATTTAAACTTTGATTTCTTCACAACAAACTGGTACAATTTTTTTAAATACTCTTACATTATTTCATAATTTTAAAAGTGCATTTGAAGCCACATATTATTTGCAAAGTGTATGCTCTTCTATTCTTTGAAACTAGTTAACGAATTTGGACAATCTAAAAATATAAACAGTTAGGTTACACATAGATTATCCAGAAACTCAATCCCTTTGATATACAGAACTAAGGTCTAATCGGCAAGAGAAAAATGGTGTAAATTTACATTGGTTTCAAGTACTCTTTAATATTATTGGGGGGTTGTTTTAATGGATAACCATTTTGAATTCATCAATTGGCGAAGTTGCAAAACAAGTATGTTAAAGCGAAAATGACCCTTAAAATATGAGGGAAATGGATGGTTTTAATTGTCCGTGGTTGAAATCAGAATATTGGCTTAAATTTTTAACTAAAAACTAGATACATAGAAATGAAATTAATTTATAACCATTTGAAATCTAGTTGTCCAAATTGTTCTTTGTTATGGAACCGTGAACATCAGCAAACATGTATCACGAATGTTAGATTGCTAATAACGTTACAAATGGGGTAAAGTACACTGTGGGTCCTCAAAGTTAACGGAGTGTGCAGTCCCAGACCAGGAATCAAGATCCTCGAACTTGTCAGGGAGTGTCATCTGGGTCCCTAAACGTAAAAAACATCCATGCAATAATTTCAAATGGTTCTGAACCATGTTTTTATTTCAAAAACAAATCCAACAAATCAATACCATAAAGAACGAATAGAAACAAATTAGCATGTACCTAGGGAAAGCACCGTGTAGCCCACATGGCAACCCTAATTGTGAGAACGTGGCCGATCAGTTTCGAGGTGCAGACCCATCAAAAATGACCTTTCTAAAATGTTTCCGCCAATTCCCTTAATCTTTTTTCACCATGCCTCTCCGCTTAACCGCCCGCAGTACCCACCTCATCAGTCACGCCTCCCTTCTCCTTCCCTACCGCACGCCTGCTCCCAATCCCCTCCCCTCCGTAGACCCCATCCATTATGGAGCGTCGCCGTGTTGTCCAGCCATCCCCGACTCGTCGCGATACCGTCTTGTTGTCCGCCGTCGCTAGAGTTCCCGTCCACACTCGTGAGGAGGCACGGGTCCACGGTGGCCCCTCGGCACTCGCCTACTCCGCCGCAAGCGGCAACCCCTCCTCCTTAGAAATGCTGGGGCGCGAGGTGCGGGAGCCTCTCCCATGCATCACCGCTCGCCGTGGCCTCTCAGCACCCCCGCCGCCGCTGCAACCCCTCTGAACCCCCTCCTCCATCGCTAGCTGTGGCCCCCCCTCTTCCACCATGCGATATTGGTTTGTAATCATGCAGTTCATTCATTAGTAAGAAATAGAGCGATGTGCTGGGGGATTTGGCCTTATTGTAGAATTTTCAAGAATAAATGGTAGTATAACATTTCTTACACGGTTCAATTTTGTGTGGTTACCTGCTTTGCTGAAATGGCAGGATTCAGATTAAGTTCTGCAAGAAAATTGCCTGAATCCTGATATAGTTAGCTCCTATGTAAATAAAGTTGCTTGGATCCTGGTACATCCACTGTCACTACTACGGAAAACTTATTGGAGGCGGGCAAAATGCATGGCATAACCGAGGCGGGCAGGCAAACTGCCTCGGACGCAAGGTCACAGTTAATCGAGGCATTTACCGATGCGGTCCTCCAACCGCCTTGGTTAATCATTTAACCGAGGCGGCTGACCTAACTTGCCCACCTTCGTTAACGTTGTTTAACCTGACACGGTCACTTGCTATGTGACAGCCTCAGTTAAGGTTTTGCAGAATGAAAAAATAAAGCTTACTTGTCTGGAAACAACTTATGTGGATGGGTACTTGCAATATTTTTTAATCACAAGTGCATTAGTATTAGAAGTAGTTGTAATAGTTCAAGTGTGTATAAATATAACATATACAGTCGTTGCTTTGCTAGATACAAATACAAATACGCAAATGACTACGAATATGAATAAGAATCAACTAAAACTAAAAAGGAAAAGAAAAGAAACATAGGGAATTAAAAACCAAAAAAACAACTTAGTACTAAACTGCCGCACCAGGAGGCCCTACGTGGCAAGCCATTTAGTACCGGACGCCATTTAGTGCAAGGCATTTTCACCGAGTGCACGTGCACATAGTATGGACCAGGCAGTATCGGGCAGGGGCCGTTACTAACTAGGGTCCCCCAGTACTAATGACCATATCTCTTGCATTGTACATTCCTAATATGTATAATTCTTAATCTCGAACCTGGAAATAATATATGATTCCTCATTTTGTAGTCTTCAATACAATTTATTTTGAATGTCATAATAGTGCCTTGCATGTATATGTATCCGAATCATAAAATTTCAGAAAATACGGTGGGAGCATGAACATTTGGATGGAACGTTTTTTAATTAGGCAGGAAATTAATGTAATTAAAACCTAGATTAATTCGTACATATTTATGACAAAGGTTTTGAGAACATAATTCAGCAGAATCAATGCGCATTTAAACAATACATTCCAATAGCACTGCCATACACGGCCGGCACTGGCCTATAAAATGGAGCCATGCATCGTTTGTGTCCTATCCCATCCGATCAAGCTCGATCATTTGATATATATATACTCCTGCTTGTTACCGATTCCAATCAGCATTCATGGCCAAGCAACAAATTCTCCTCCTCATCCTTGTGGCTTCCATTCACCATATTGCTTATGCCGCAGCCGCTACAACTTCAGCAAATTTGACGGCAGATGCAACTACGACAGCCTACGACATTCTAGAGAAGAACAACTTCCCGCGTGGCCTCCTCCCCAAGGGTGTGCGGTCGTATATCCTCAACCCAGATGGCAAATTGGAGGTGACCCTCTCACGCGAGTGCAGGTTCCCTGTTAACCTCGGTGGCCAGAGATTCAACCTGCAGTTCGCCAGCACCTTCGGCGGAGTCATCCATGCTGGGTCCATCACCGAAGTGTACGGCGTCGATGTGCAGGTCAAGTACGCTTGGCTCGGGTTCAGCCAAGTCGACCGTGCCGGTGACCAGCTCACGTTCCATGTTCAACAGTTCACGCAGTCCTTCCCCGTAAGCGGGTTTGCTGAGAGCCCCTCCTGCACCTAAGGCACCACTATAGGAACGTAGGACCACGGCCACATGTTATGCATGGCATGGCATTTGTGTTGGTTTTTGTTTCACTTTAATTTCTGCATGAGTTAATAATGTAAAGAACACACCTGCTGTATTCAGGGTGAATAATTGACAGAATTAATGACAAGACAGAACATCTGACGTTCCATGGAAATTTGCATTCAATCAGTCAAGCCGCTGAGTGTGTGAATGTTTTGGTTAATTTTGATGGAGGTATATATTGTTTAGAAAATAGACAAGCCATTCATTGATCAAATGGTGCTTCATTAGGCTTAAAAAAATACTGTTAAATATGACCGCAGCCAAACATGGCTGGCCGTACGGCCGCGATGCTTCCATGTGTGCTTGTGTTTATTTCATGTTATCTGATAATCTAAAGAACACTTCTGCTTATTCGTGGAGAATAATTTGGATCAAATTGGAGTCAGGGTGTATTACATTCGTTTGATAGAAATGTGACCCCATGGTCAAAAACCATAGATGCTCGATAGAAACTTTAGTACAGCGCGCAGTCAGCAGTCACGAACAGTCGTCATTGAATTGAAAATTAAATTATAATAAATGTGTCAAGGCTAAAATATGCTACTGCTAGAATTTTTAATCTATTAAATTGGCCAGCTTACCTTCAAAAAAACTTTTAATCTCGCTGTATATATGGATTGTCTATAACCTAAATACAATACATATATTTTTTGAAAAAGTATACACTCTGTTAACATCTCGTGAGTTTTTTAAACTCAAAAGGAACCAGATATGTTGTGCTATTTAAACTTTGATTTCTTCACAACAAACTGGTACAATTTTTTTAAATACTCTTACATTATTTCATAATTTTAAAAGTGCATTTGAAGCCACATATTATTTGCAAAGTGTATGCTCTTCTATTCTTTGAAATAGTTAACGAATTTGGACAATCTAAAAATATAAACAGTTAGGTTACACATAGATTATCCAGAAACTCAATCCCTTTGATATACAGAACTAAGGTCTAATCGGCAAGAGAAAAATGGTGTAAATTTACATTGGTTTCAAGTACTCTTTAATATTATTGGGGGGTTGTTTTAATGGATAACCATTTTGAATTCATCAATTGGCGAAGTTGCAAAACAAGTATGTTAAAGCGAAAATGACCCTTAAAATATGAGGGAAATGGATGGTTTTAATTGTCCGTGGTTGAAATCAGAATATTGGCTTAAATTTTTAATTAAAAACTAGATACATAGAAATGAAATTAATTTATAACCATTTGAAATCTAGTTGTCCAAATTGTTCTTTGTTATGGAACCGTGAACATCAGCAAACATGTATCACGAATGTTAGATTGCTAATAACGTTACAAATGGGGTAAAGTACACTGTGGGTCCTCAAAGTTAACGGAGTGTGCAGTCCCAGACCAGGAATCAAGATCCTCGAACTTGTCAGGGAGTGTCATCCGGGTCCCTAAACATAAAAAACATCCATGCAATAATTTCAAATGGTTCTGAACCATGTTTTTATTTCAAAAACAAATCCAACAAATCAATACCATAAAGAACGAATAGAAACAAATTAGCATGTACCTAGGGAAAGCACCGTGTAGCCCTCATGGCAACCCTAATTGTGAGAACGTGGCCGATCAGTTTCGAGGTGCAGACCCATCAAAAATGACCTTTCTAAAATGTTTCCGCCAATTCCCTTAATCTTTTTTCACCATGCCTCTCCGCTTAACCGCCCGCAGTACCCACCTCATCAGTCACGCCTCCCTTCTCCTTCCCTACCGCACGCCTGCTCCCAATCCCCTCCCCTCCGTAGACCCCATCCATTATGGAGCGTCGCCGTGTTGTCCAGCCATCCCCGTACTCGTCGCGATACCGTCTTGTTGTCCGCCGTCGCTAGAGTTCCCGTCCACACTCGTGAGGAGGCACGGGTCCACGGTGGCCCCTCGGCACTCGCCTACTCCGCCGCAAGCGGCAACCCCTCCTCCTTAGAAATGCTGGGGCGCGAGGTGCGGGAGCCTCTCCCATGCATCACCGCTCGCCGTGGCCTCTCAGCACCCCCGCCGCCGCTGCAACCCCTCTGAACCCCCTCCTCCATCGCTAGCTGTGGCCCCCCCTCTTCCACCATGCGATATTGGTTTGTAATCATGCAGTTCATTCATTAGTAAGAAATAGAGCGATGTGCTGGGGGATTTGGCCTTATTGTAGAATTTTCAAGAATAAATGGTAGTATAACATTTCTTACACGGTTCAATTTTGTGTGGTTACCTACTTTGCTGAAATGGCAGGATTCAGATTAAGTTCTGCAAGAAAATTGCCTGAATCCTGATATAGTTAGCTCCTATGTAAATAAAGTTGCTTGGATCCTGGTACATCCACTGTCACTACTACGGAAAACTTATTGGAGGCGGGCAAAATGCATGGCATAACCGAGGCGGGCAGGCAAACTGCCTCGGACGCAAGGTCACAGTTAATCGAGGCATTTACCGATGCGGTCCTCCAACCGCCTTGGTTAATCATTTAACCGAGGCGGCTGACCTAACTTGCCCACCTTCGTTAACGTTGTTTAACCGACACGGTCACTTGCTATGTGACAGCCTCAGTTAAGGTTTTGCAGAATGAAAAAATAAAGCTTACTTGTCTGGAAACAACTTATGTGGATGGGTACTTGCAATATTTTTTAATCACAAGTGCATTAGTATTAGAAGTAGTTGTAATAGTTCAAGTGTGTATAAATATAACATATACAGTCGTTGCTTTGCTAGATACAAATACAAATACGCAAATGACTACGAATATGAATAAGAATCAACTAAAACTAAAAAGGAAAAGAAAAGAAACATAGGGAATTAAAAACCAAAAAAACAACTTAGTACTAAACTGCCGCACCAGGAGGCCCTACGTGGCAAGCCATTTAGTACCGGACGCCATTTAGTGCAAGGCATTTTCACCGAGTGCACGTGCACATAGTATGGACCAGGCAGTATCGGGCAGGGGCCGTTACTAACTAGGGTCCCCCAGTACTAATGACCATATCTCTAGCATTGTACATTCCTAATATGTATAATTCTTAATCTCCGAACCTGGAAATAATATATGATTCCTCATTTTGTAGTCTTCAATACAATTTATTTTGAACTGTCATAATAGTGCCTTGCATGTATATGTATCCGAATCATAAAATTTCAGAAAATACGGTGGGAGCATGAACATTTGGATGGAACGTTTTTTAATTAGGCAGGAAATTAATGTAATTAAAACCTAGATTAATTCGTACATATTTATGACAAAGGTTTTGAGAACATAATTCAGCAGAATCAATGCGCATTTAAACAATATATTCCAATAGCACTGCCATACACGGCCGGCACTGGCCTATAAAATGGAGCCATGCATCGTTTGTGTCCTATCCCATCCGATCAAGCTCGATCATTTGATATATATATACTCCTGCTTGTTACCGATTCCAATCAGCACTCATGGCCAAGCAACAAATTCTCCTCCTCATCCTTGTGGCTTCCATTCACCATATTGCTTATGCCGCAGCCGCTACAACTTCAGCAAATTTGACGGCAGATGCAACTACGACAGCCTACGACATTCTAGAGAAGAACAACTTCCCGCGTGGCCTCCTCCCCAAGGGTGTGCGGTCGTATATCCTCAACCCAGATGGCAAATTGGAGGTGACCCTCTCACGCGAGTGCAGGTTCCCTGTTAACCTCGGTGGCCAGAGATTCAACCTGCAGTTCGCCAGCACCTTCGGCGGAGTCATCCATGCTGGGTCCATCACCGAAGTGTACGGCGTCGATGTGCAGGTCAAGTACGCTTGGCTCGGGTTCAGCCAAGTCGACCGTGCCGGTGACCAGCTCACGTTCCATGTTCAACAGTTCACGCAGTCCTTCCCCGTAAGCGGGTTTGCTGAGAGCCCCTCCTGCACCTAAGGCACCACTATAGGAACGTAGGGACCACGGCCACATGTTATGCATGGCATGGCATTTGTGTTGGTTTTTGTTTCACTTTAATTTCTGCATGAGTTAATAATGTAAAGAACACACCTGCTGTATTCAGGGTGAATAATTGACAGAATTAATGACAAGACAGAACATCTGACGTTCCATGGAAATTTGCATTCAATCAGTCAAGCCGCTGAGTGTGTGAATGTTTTGGTTAATTTTGATGGAGGTATATATTGTTTAGAAAATAGACAAGCCATTCATTGATCAAATGGTGCTTCATTAGGCTTAAAAAAATACTGTTAAATATGACCGCAGCCAAACATGGCTGGCCGTACGGCCGCGATGCTTCCATGTGTGCTTGTGTTTATTTCATGTTATCTGATAATCTAAAGAACACTTCTGCTTATTCGTGGAGAATAATTTGGATCAAATTGGAGTCAGGGTGTATTACATTCGTTTGATAGAAATGTGACCCCATGGTCAAAAACCATAGATGCTCGATAGAAACTTTAGTACAGCGCGCAGTCAGCAGTCACGAACAGTCGTCATTGAATTGAAAATTAAATTATAATAAATGTGTCAAGGCTAAAATATGCTACTGCTAGAATTTTTAATCTATTAAATTGGCCAGCTTACCTTCAAAAAAACTTTTAATCTCGCTGTATATATGGATTGTCTATAACCTAAATACAATACATATATTTTTTGAAAAAGTATACACTCTAGTTAACATCTCGTGAGTTTTTTAAACTCAAAAGGAACCAGATATGTTGTGCTATTTAAACTTTGATTTCTTCACAACAAACTGGTACAATTTTTTTAAATACTCTTACATTATTTCATAATTTTAAAAGTGCATTTGAAGCCACATATTATTTGCAAAGTGTATGCTCTTCTATTCTTTGAAATAGTTAACGAATTTGGACAATCTAAAAATATAAACAGTTAGGTTACACATAGATTATCCAGAAACTCAATCCCTTTGATATACAGAACTAAGGTCTAATCGGCAAGAGAAAAATGGTGTAAATTTACATTGGTTTCAAGTACTCTTTAATATTATTGGGGGGTTGTTTTAATGGATAACCATTTTGAATTCATCAATTGGCGAAGTTGCAAAACAAGTATGTTAAAGCGAAAATGACCCTTAAAATATGAGGGAAATGGATGGTTTTAATTGTCCGTGGTTGAAATCAGAATATTGGCTTAAATTTTTAATTAAAAACTAGATACATAGAAATGAAATTAATTTATAACCATTTGAAATCTAATTGTCCAAATTGTTCTTTGTTATGGAACCGTGAACATCAGCAAACATGTATCACGAATGTTAGATTGCTAATAACGTTACAAATGGGGTAAAGTACACTGTGGGTCCTCAAAGTTAACGGAGTGTGCAGTCCCAGACCAGGAATTAAGATCCTCGAACTTGTCAGGGAGTGTCATCCGGGTCCCTAAACATAAAAAACATCCATGCAATAATTTCAAATGGTTCTGAACCATGTTTTTAGTTCAAAAACAAATCCAACAAATCAATACCATAAAGAACGAATAGAAACAAATTAGCATGTACCTAGGGAAAGCACCGTGTAGCCCTCATGGCAACCCTAATTGTGAGAACGTGGCCGATCAGTTTCGAGGTGCAGACCCATCAAAAATGACCTTTCTAAAATGTTTCCGCCAATTCCCTTAATCTTTTTTCACCATGCCTCTCCGCTTACCCACCTGTAGGTACCCACCTCATCAGTCACGCCTCCCTTCTCCTTCCCAACCGCACGCCTGCTCCCAATCCCCTCCCCTCCGTAGACCCCATCCATTATGGAGCGTCGCCGTGTTGTCCAGCCATCCCCGTCTCGCCGCGATACCGTCTTGTTGTCCGCCGTCGCTAGAGTTCCCGTCCGCACTCGTGAGGAGGCACTGGTCCACGGTGGCCACTCGGCACTCGCCTACTCCGCCGCAAGCGGCAACCCCTCATCCTTAGAAATGCTGGGGCGCGAGGTGCGGGAGCCTCTCCCATGCATCACCGCAGTGCCAGTGGCCTCTCAGCACCCCCTGCCGCCGCTGCAACCCCTCTGAACCCCCTCCTCCATCGCTAGCTGTGGCCCCCCCTCTTCCACCATGCGATATTGGTTTGTAATCATGCAGTTCATTCATTAGTAAGAAATAGAGCGATGTGCTGGGGGATTTGGCCTTATTGTAGAATTTTCAAGAATAAATGGTAGTATAACATTTCTTACACGGTTCAATTTTGTGTGGTTACCTACTTTGCTGAAATGGCAGGATTCAGATTAAGTTCTGCAAGAAAATTGCCTGAATCCTGATATAGTTAGCTCCTATGTAAATAAAGTTGCTTGGATCCTGGTACATCCACTGTCACTACTACGGAAAACTTATTGGAGGCGGGCAAAATGCATGGCATAACCGAGGCGGGCAGGCAAACCTGCCTCGGACGCAAGGTCACAGTTAATCGAGGCATTTACCGATGCGGTCCTCCAACCGCCTTGGTTAATCATTTAACCGAGGCGGTTGACCTAACTTGCCCACCTTCGTTAACGTTGTTTAACCGAACGCGGTCACTTGCTATGTGACAGCCTCAGTTAAGGTTTTGCAGAATGAAAAAATAAAGCTTACTTGTCTGGAAACAACTTATGTGGATGGGTACTCGCAATATTTTTTAATCACAAGTGCATTAGTATTAGAAGTAATTGTAATAGTTCAAGTGTGTATAAATATAACATATACAGTCGTTGCTTTGCTAGATACAAATACAAATACGCAAATGACTACGAATATGAATAAGAATCAACTAAAACTAAAAGGAAAAGAAAAGAAACATAGGGAATTAAAAATAAAAAAAAACAACTTAGTACTAAACTGCCGCACCAGGAGGCCCTACGTGGCAAGCCATTTAGTACCGGACGCCATTTAGTACAAGGCATTTTCACCGAGTGCACGTGCACATAGTATGGACCAGGCAGTACCGGGCAGGGGCCGTTACTAACTAGGGTCCCCCAGTACTAATGACCATATCTCTAGCATTGTACATTCCTAATATGTATAATTCTTAATCTCCAACCTGGAAATAATATATGATTCCTCATTTTGTAGTCTTCAATACAATTTATTTTGAACGTCATAATAGTGCCTTGCATGTATATGTATCCGAATCATAAAATTTCAGAAAATACGGTGGGAGCATGAACATTTGGATGGAACGTTTTTTAATTAGGCAGGAAATTAATGTAATTAAAACCTAGATTAATTCGTACATATTTATGACAAAGGTTTTGAGAACATAATTCAGCAGAATCAATGCGCATTTAAACAATATATTCCAATAGCACTGCCATACACGGCCGGCACTGGCCTATAAAATGGAGCCATGCATCGTTTGTGTCCTATCCCATCCGATCAAGCTCGATCATTTGATATATATATACTCCTGCTTGTTACCGATTCCAATCAGCACTCATGGCCAAGCAACAAATTCTCCTCCTCATCCTTGTGGCTTCCATTCACCATATTGCTTATGCCGCAGCCGCTACAACTTCAGCAAATTTGACGGCAGATGCAACTACGACAGCCTACGACATTCTAGAGAAGAACAACTTCCCGCGTGGCCTCCTCCCCAAGGGTGTGCGGTCGTACATCCTCAACCCAGATGGCAAATTGGAGGTGACCCTCTCACGCGAGTGCAGGTTCCCTGTTAACCTTGGTGGCCAGAGATTCAACCTGCAGTTCGCCAGCACCTTCGGCGGAGTCATCCATGCTGGGTCCATCACCGAAGTGTACGGCGTCGATGTGCAGGTCAAGTACGCTTGGCTCGGGTTCAGCCAAGTCGAACCGTGCCGGTGACCAGCTCACGTTCCATGTTCAACAGTTCACGCAGTCCTTCCCCGTAAGCGGGTTTGCTGAGAGCCCCTCCTGCACCTAAGGCACCACTATAGGAACGTAGGGCCACGGCCACATGTTATGCATGGCATGGCATTTGTGTTGGTTTTTGTTTCACTTTAATTTCTGCATGAGTTAATAATGTAAAGAACACACCTGCTGTATTCAGGGTGAATAATTGACAGAATTAATGACAAGACAGAACATCTGACGTTCCATGGAAATTTGCATTCAATCAGTCAAGCCGCTGAGTGTGTGAATGTTTTGGTTAATTTTGATGGAGGTATATATTGTTTAGAAAATAGACAAGCCATTCATTGATCAAATGGTGCTTCATTAGGCTTAAAAAATACTGTTAAATATGACCGCAGCCAAACATGGCTGGCCGTACGGCCGCGATGCTTCCATGTGTGCTTGTGTTTATTTCATGTTATCTGATAATCTAAAGAACACTTCTGCTTATTCGTGGAGAATAATTTGGATCGAATTGGAGTCAGGGTGTATTACATTCGTTTGATAGAAATGTGACCCCATGGTCAAAAACCATAGATGCTCGATAGAAACTTTAGTACAGCGTGCAGTCAGCAGTCACGAACAGTCGTCATTGAATTGAAAATTAAATTATAATAAATGTGTCAAGGCTAAAATATGCTACTGCTAGAATTTTTAATCTATTAAATTGGCCTAGCTTACCTTCAAAAAAACTTTTAATCTCGCTGTATATATGGATTGTCTATAACCTAAATACAATACATATATTTTTTGAAAAAGTATACACTCTGTTAACATCTCGTGAGTTTTTTAAACTCAAAAGGAACCAGATATGTTGTGCTATTTAAACTTTGATTTCTTCACAACAAACTGGTACAATTTTTTTAAATACTCTTACATTATTTCATAATTTTAAAAGTGCATTTGAAGCCACATATTATTTGCAAAGTGTATGCTCTTCTATTCTTTAAACTAGTTAACGAATTTGGACAATCTAAAAATATAAACAGTTAGGTTACACATAGATTAT
Organism: Panicum virgatum; assembly: GCF_016808335.1. Classification (NCBI taxonomy): domain Eukaryota; kingdom Viridiplantae; phylum Streptophyta; class Magnoliopsida; order Poales; family Poaceae; genus Panicum; species Panicum virgatum. Next base: position 30,149,778 of record NC_053148.1, on the reverse strand, counting down.
CCAGAAACTCAATCCCTTTGATATACAGAACTAAGGTCTAATCGGCAAGAGAAAAATGGTGTAAATTTACATTGGTTTCAAGTACTCTTTAATATTAGTGGGGGGGTTGTTTTAATGGATAACCATTTTGAATTCATCAATTGGCGAAGTTGCAAAACAAGTATGTTAAAGCGAAAATGACCCTTAAAATATGAGGGAAATGGATGGTTTTAATTGTCCGTGGTTGAAATCAGAATATTGGCTTAAATTTTTAATTAAAAACTAGATACATAGAAATGAAATTAATTTATAACCATTTGAAATCTAATTGTCCAAATTGTTCTTTGTTATGGAACCGTGACCATCAGCAAACATGTATCACGAATGTTAGATTGCTAATAACGTTACAAATGGAGTAAAGTACACTGTGGGTCCTCAAAGTTAACGGAGTGTGCAGTCCCAGACCAGGAATCAAGATCCTCGAACTTGTCAGGGAGTGTCATCCGGGTCCCTAAACATAAAAAACATCCATGCAATAATTTCAAATGGTTCTGAACCATGTTTTTAGTTCAAAAACAAATCCAACAAATCAATACCATAAAGAACAAATAGAAACAAATTAGCATGTACCTAGGGAAAGCACCGTGTAGCCCTCATGGCAACCCTAATTGTGGGAACGTGGCCGATCAGTTTCGAGGTGCAGACCCATCAAAAATGACCTTTCTAAAATGTTTCCGCCAATTCCCTTAATCTTTTTTCACCATGCCTCTCCGCTTACCCGCCCGCGGTACCCACCTCATCAGTCACGCCTCCCTTCTCCTTCCCTACCGCACGCCTACTCCCAATCCCCTCCCCTCCGTAGACCCCATCCATTATGGTGCGTCGCCGTGTTGTCCAGCCATTATTTGTGTGGTTACCTACTTTGCTGAAATGGCAGGATTCAGATTAAGTTCTGCAAGAAAATTGCCTGAATCCTGATATAGTTAGCTCCTATGTAAATAAAGTTGCTTGGATCCTGGTACATCCACTGTCACTACTACGGAAAATTATTGGAGGCGGGCAAAATGCATGGCATAACCGAGCGGGCAGGCAAACTGCCTCGGACGCAAGGTCACAGTTAATCGAGGCATTTACCGAGGCGGCTGACCTAACTTGCCCACCTTCGTTAACGTTGTTTAACCGACACGGTCACTTGCTATGTGACAGCCTCAGTTAAGGTTTTGCAGAATGAAAAAATAAAGCTTACTTGTCTGGAAACAACTTATGTGGATGGGTACTCGCAATATTTTTTAATCACAAGTGCATTAGTATTAGAAGTAATTGTAATAGTTCAAGTGTGTATAAATATAACATATACAGTCGTTGCTTTGCTAGATACAAATACAAATACGCAAATGACCACGAAAATGAATAAGAATCAACTAAAACTAAAAAGGAAAAGAAAAGAAACATAGGGAATTAAAAACCAAAAAAACAACTTAGTACTAAACTGCCGCACCAGGAGGCCCTACGTGGCAAGCCATTTAGTACCGGACGCCATTTAGTGCAAGGCATTTTCACCGAGTGCACGTGCACGTAGTATGGAAAAGGCAGTACCGGGCAGGGGCCGTTACTAACTAGGGTCCCCCAGTACTAATGACCATATCTTTAGCATTGTACATTCCTAATATGTATAATTCTTAATCTCCAACCTGGAAATAATATATGATTCCTCATTTTGTAGTCTTCAATACAATTTATTTTGAACGTCATAATAGTGCCTTGCATGTATATGTATCCGAATCATAAAATTTCAGAAAATACGGTGGGAGCATGAACATTTGGATGGAATGTTTTTTAATTAGGCAGGAAATTAATGTAATTAAAACCTAGATTAATTCGTACATATTTATGACAAAGGTTTTGAGAACATAATTCAGCAGAATCAATGCGCATTTAAACAATATATTCCAATAGCACTGCCATACACGGCCGGCACTGGCCTATAAAATGGAGCCATGCATCGTTTGTGTCCTATCCCATCCGATCAAGCTCGATCATTTGATATATATATACTCCTGCTTGTTACCGATTCCAATCAGCACTCATGGCCAAGCAACAAATTCTCCTCCTCATCCTTGTGGCTTCCATTCACCATATTGCTTATGCCGCAGCCGCTACAACTTCAGCAAATTTGACGGCAGATGCAACTACGACAGCCTACGACATTCTAGAGAAGAACAACTTCCCGCGTGGCCTCCTCCCCAAGGGTGTGCGGTCGTACATCCTCAACCCAGATGGCAAATTGGAGGTGACCCTCTCACGCGAGTGTAGGTTCCCTGTTAACCTCGGTGGCCAGAGATTCAACCTGCAGTTCGCCAGCACCTTCGGCGGAGTCATCCATGCTGGGTCCATCACCGAAGTGTACGGCGTCGATGTGCAGGTCAAGTACGCTTGGCTCGGGTTCAGCCAAGTCGACCGTGCCGGTGACCAGCTCACGTTCCATGTTCAACAGTTCACGCAGTCCTTCCCCGTAAGCGGGTTTGCTGAGAGCCCCTCCTGCACCTAAGGCACCACTATAGGAACGTAGGGCCACGGCCACATGTTATGCATGGCATGGCATTTGTGTTGGTTTTTGTTTCACTTTAATTTCTGCATGAGTTAATAATGTAAAGAACACACCTGCTGTATTCAGGGTGAATAATTGACAGAATTAATGAAAAGACAGAACATCTGACGTTCCATGGAAATTTGCATTCAATCAGTCAAGCCGCTGAGGGTATATATTGTTCAGAAAATAGGCAAGCCATTCATTGATCAAATGGTGCTTCAATAGGCTTAAAAAATACTATTAAATATGACCGCAGCCAAACATGGCTGGCCGTACGGCCGCGATGCTTCCATGTGTGCTTGTGTTTATTTCATGTTATCTGATAATCTAAAGAACACTTCTGCTTATTCGTGGAGAATAATTTGGATCAAATTGGAGTCAGGGTGTATTACATTCGTTTGATAGAAATGTGACCCCATGGTCAAAAACCATAGATCCTCGATAGAAACTTTAGTACAGCGCGCAGTCAGCAGTCACGAACAGTCGTCATTGAATTGAAAATTAAATTATAATAAATGTGTCAAGGATAAAATATGCTACTGCTAGAATTTTTAATCTATTAAATTGGCCAGCTTACCTTCAAAAAAACTTTTAATCTCGCTGTATATATGGATTGTCTATAACCTAAATACAATACATATATTTTTTGAAAAAGTATACACTCTGTTAACATCTCGTGAGTTTTTTAAACTCAAAAGGAACCAGATATGTTGTGCTATTTAAACTTTGATTTCTTCACAACAAACTGGTACAATTTTTTTAAATACTCTTACATTATTTCATAATTTTAAAAGTGCATTTGAAGCCACATATTATTTGCAAAGTGTATGCTCTTCTATTCTTTAAACTAGTTAACGAATTTGGACAATCTAAAAATATAAACAGTTAGGTTACACATAGATTATCCAGAAACTCAATCCCTTTGATATACAGAACTATACAGAACTAAGGTCTAATCGGCAAGAGAAAAATGGTGTAAATTTACATTGGTTTCAAGTACTATTTAATATTAGTGGGGGGGTTGTTTTAATGGATAACAATTTTGAATTCATCAATTGGCGAAGTTGCAAAACAAGTATGTCAAAGCGAAAATGACCGTTAAAATATGAGGGAAATGGATGGTTTTAATTGTCCGTGGTTGAAATCAGAATATTGGCTTAAATTTTTAATTAAAAACTAGATACATAGAAATGAAATTAATTTATAACCTTTTGAAATCTAATTGTCCAAATTGTTCTTTGTTATGGAACCGTGACCATCAGCAAACATGTATCACGAATGTTAGATTGCTAATAACGTTACAAATGGGGTAAAGTACACTGTGGGTCCTCAAAGTTAACGGAGTGTGCAGTCCCAGACCAGGAATCAAGATCCTCGAACTTGTCAGGGAGTGTCATCCGGGTCCCTAAACATAAAAAACATCCATGCAATAATTTCAAATGGTTCTGAACCATGTTTTTAGTTCAAAAACAAATCCAACAAATCAATACCATAAAGAACAAATAGAAACAAATTAGCATGTACCTAGGGAAAGCACCGTGTAGCCCTCATGGCAACCCTAATTGTGGGAACGTGGCCGATCAGTTTCGAGGTGCAGACCCATCAAAAATGACCTTTCTAAAATGTTTCCGCCAATTCCCTTAATCTTTTTTCACCATGCCTCTCCGCTTACCCGCCCGCGGTACCCACCTCATCAGTCACGCCTCCCTTCTCCTTCCCGACCGCACGCCTACTCCCAATCCCCTCCCCTCCGTAGACCCCATCCATTATGGTGCGTCGCCGTGTTGTCCAGCCATCCCCGTCTCGCCGCGATACCATCTTGTTGTCCGCCGTCGCTAGAGTTCCCGTCCGCACTCGTGAGGAGGCGCGGGTCCACGGTGGCCCCTCGGCACTCGCCTACTCCGCCGCAAGCGGCAACCCCTCCTCCTTAGAAATGCTGGGGCGCGAGCTGCGGGAGCCTCTCCCATGCATCACCGCGTGCCGTGGCCACTCAGCACCCCGCCACCGCTGCAACCCCTCTGAACCCCCTCCTCCATCGCTAGCTGTGGCCCCCCCTCTTCCACCATGCGATATTGGTTTGTAATCATGCAGTTCATTCATTAGTAAGAAATAGAGCGATGTGCTGGGGGATTTAGCCTTATTGTAGAATTTTCAAGAATAAATGGTAGTATAACATTTCTTACACGGTTCAATTTTGTGGGGTTACCTACTTTGCTGAAATGGCAGGATTCAGATTAAGTTCTGCAGGAAAATTGCCTGAATCCTGATATAGTTAGCTCCTATGTAAATAAAGTTGCTTGGATCCTGGTACATCCACTGTCACTACTACGGAAAATTATTGGAGGCGGGCAAAATGCATGGCATAACCGAGGCGGGCAGGCAAACTGCCTCGGACGCAAGGTCACAGTTAATCGAGGCATTTACCGATGCGGTCCTCCAACCGCCTTGGTTAATCATTTAACCGAGGCGGCTGACCTAACTTGCCCACCTTCGTTAACGTTGTTTAACCGACACAGGTCACTTGCTATGTGACAGCCTCAGTTAAGGTTTTGCAGAATGAAAAAATAAAGCTTACTTGTCTGGAAACAACTTATGTGGATGGGTACTCGCAATATTTTTTAATCACAAGTGCATTAGTATTAGAAGTAATTGTAATAGTTAAAGTGTGTATAAATATAACATATACAGTCGTTGCTTTGCTAGATACAAATACAAATACGCAAATGACTACGAATATGAATAAGAATCAACTAAAACTAAAAAGGAAAAGAAAAGAAACATAGGGAATTAAAAATATAAAAAACAACTTAGTACTAAACTGCCGCACCAGGAGGCCCTACGTGGCAAGCCATTTAGTACCGGACGCCATTTAGTGCAAGGCATTTTCACCGAGTGCACGTGCACGTAGTATGGACCAGGCAGTACTGGGCAGGGGCCGTTACTAACTAGGGTCCCCCAGTACTAATGACCATATCTCTAGCATTGTACATTCCTAATATGTATAATTCTTAATCTCCAACCTGGAAATAATATATGATTCCTCATTTTGTAGTCTTCAATACAATTTATTTCGAACGTCATAATAGTGCCATGCATGTATATGTATCCGAATCATAAAATTTCAGAAAATACGGTGGGAGCATGAACATTTGGATGGAACGTTTTTTAATTAGGCAGGAAATTAATGTAATTAAAACCTAGATTAATTCGCACATATTTATGACAAAGGTTTTGAGAACATAATTCAGCAGAATCAATGCGCATTTAAACAATATATTCCAATAGCACTGCCATACACGGCCGGCACTGGCCTATAAAATGGAGCCATGCATCGTTTGTGTCCTATCCCATCCGATCAAGCTCGATCATTTGATATATATATACTCCTGCTTGTTACCGATTCCAATCAGCACTCATGGCCAAGCAACAAATTCTCCTCCTCATCCTTGTGGCTTCCATTCACCATATTGCTTATGCCGCAGCCGCTACAACTTCAGCAAATTTGATGGCAGATGCAACTACGACAGCCTACGACATTCTAGAGAAGAACAACTTCCCGCGTGGCCTCCTCCCCAAGGGTGTGCGGTCGTACATCCTCAACCCAGATGGCAAATTGGAGGTGACCCTCTCACGCGAGTGCAGGTTCCCTGTTAACCTCGGTGGCCAGAGATTCAACCTGCAGTTCGCCAGCACCTTCGGCGGAGTCATCCATGCTGGGTCCATCACCGAAGTGTACGGCGTCGATGTGCAGGTCAAATATGCTTGGCTCGGGTTCAGCCAAGTCGACCGTGCCGGTGACCAGCTCACGTTCCATGTTCAACAGTTCACGCAGTCCTTCCCCGTAAGCGGGTTTGCTGAGAGCCCCTCCTGCACCTAAGGCACCACTATAGGAACGTAGGGCCACGGCCACATGTTATGCATGGCATGGCATTTGTGTTGGTTTTTGTTTCACTTTAATTTCTGCATGAGTTAATAATGTAAAGAACACACCTGCTGTATTCAGGGTGAATAATTGACAGAATTAATGAAAAGACAGAACATCTGACGTTCCATGGAAATTTGCATTCAATCAGTCAAGCCGCTGAGTGTGTGAATGTTTTCGTTAATTTTGATGGAGGTATATATTGTTTAGAAAATAGACAAGCCATTCATAGATCAAATGGTGCTTCATTAGGCTTAAAAAAATACTGTTAAATATGACCGCAGCCAAACATGGCTGGCCGTACGGCTACGATGCTTCCATGTGTGCTTGTGTTTATTTCATGTTATCTGATAATCTAAAGAACACTTCTGCTTATTCGTGGAGAATAATTTGGATCAAATTGGAGTCAGGGTGTATTACATTCGTTTGATAGAAATGTGACCCCATGGTCAAAAACCATAGATGCTCGATAGAAACTTTAGTACAGCGCGCAGTCAGCAGTCACGAACAGTCGTCATTGAATTGAAAATTAAATTATAATAAATGTGTCAAGGCTAAAATATGCTACTGCTAGAATTTTTAATCTATTAAATTGGCCAGCTTACCTTCAAAAAAACTTTTAATCTCGCTGTATATATGGATTGTCTATAACCTAAATACAATACATATATTTTTTGAAAAAAGTATACACTCTGTTAACATCTCGTGAGTTTTTTAAACTCAAAAGGAACCAGATATGTTGTGCTATTTAAACTTTGATTTCTTCACAACAAACTGGTACAATTTTTTTAAATACTCTTACATTATTTCATAATTTTAAAAGTGCATTTGAAGCCACATATTATTTGCAAAGTGTATGCTCTTCTATTCTTTAAACTAGTTAACGAATTTGGACAATCTAAAAATATAAACAGTTAGGTTACACATAGATTATCCAGAAACTCAATCCCTTTGATATACAGAACTAAGGTCTAATCGGCAAGAGAAAAATGGTGTAAATTTACATTGGTTTCAAGTACTCTTTAATATTAGTGGGGGGGTTGTTTTAATGGATAACCATTTTGAATTCATGAATTGGCGAAGTTGCAAAACAAGTATGTTAAAGCGAAAATGACCCTTAAAATATGAGGGAAATGGATGGTTTTAATTGTCCGTTGTTGAAATCAGAATATTGGCTTAAATTTTTAATTAAAAACTAGATACATAGAAATGAAATTAATTTATAACCATTTGAAATCTAATTGTCCAAATTGTTCTTTGTTATGGAACCGTGAACATCAGCAAACATGTATCACGAATGTTAGATTGCTAATAACGTTACAAATGGGGTAAAGTACACTGTGGGTCCTCAAAGTTAACGGAGTGTGCAGTCCCAGACCAGGAATCAAGATCCTCGAACTTGTCAGGGAGTGTCATCCGGGTCCCTAAACATAAAAAACATCCATGCAATAATTTCAAATGGTTCAGAACCATGTTTTTAGTTCAAAAACAAATCCAACAAATCAATACCATAAAGAACGAATAGAAACAAATTAGCATGTACCTAGGGAAAGCACCGTGTAGCCCTCATGGCAACCCTAATTGTGAGAACGTGGCCGATCAGTTTCGAGGTGCAGACCCATCAAAAATGACCTTTCTAAAATGTTTCCGCCAATTCCCTTAATCTTTTTTCACCATGCCTCTCTGCTTACCCGCCCGCGGTACCCACCTCATCAGTCACGCCTCCCTTTTCCTTCCCCACCGCACGCCTGCTCCCAATCCCCTCCCCTCCGTAGACCCCATCCATTATGGAGCGTCGCCGTGTTGTCCAGCCATCCCCGTCTCGCCGCGATACCGTCTTGTTGTCCACCATCGCTAGAGTTCCCGTCCGCACTCGTGAGGAGGCACGGGTCCACGGTGGCCCCTCGGCACTCGCCTACTCCGCCGCAAGCGGCAACCCCTCCTCGTTAGAAATGCTGGGGCGCGAGGTGCGGGAACCTCTCCCATGCATCACCGCGTGCCGTGGCCTCTCAGCACCCCCGCCGCCGCTGCAACCCCTCGGAACCCCCTCCTCCATCGCTAGCTGTGCCCCCCCCCCCTCTTCCACCATGCGATATTGGTTTGTAATCATGCAGTTCAATCATTAGTAAGAAATAGAGCGATGTGCTGGGGGATTTGGCCTTATTGTAGAATTTTCAAGAATAAATGGTAGTATAACATTTCTTACACGGTTCAATTTTGTGTGGTTACCTGCTTTGCTGAAATGGCATGATTCAGATTAAGTTCTGCAAGAAAATTGCCTGAATCCTGATATAGTTAGCTCCTATGTAAATAAAGTTGCTTGGATCCCGGTACATCCACTGTCACTACAACGGAAAACTTATTGGAGGCGGGCAAAATGCATGGCATAACCGAGGCGGGCAGGCAAACCGCCTCGGACGCAAGGTCACAGTTAATCGAGGCATTTACCGATGCGGTCCTCCAACCGCCTTGGTTAATCATTTAACCGAGGCGGTTGACCTAACTTGCCCACCTTCGTTAACGTGGTTTAACCAACGCGGTCACTTGCTATGTGACAGCCTCAGTTAAGGTTTTGCAGAATGAAAAAATAAAGCTTACTTGTCTGGAAACAACTTATGTGGATGGGTACTCGCAATATTTTTTAATCACAAGTGCATTAGTATTAGAAGTAATTGTAATAGTTAAAGTGTGTATAAATATAACATATACAGTCGTTGCTTTACTAGATACAAATACAAATACGCAAATGACTACGAATATGAATAAGAATCAACTAAAACTAAAAAGGAAAAGAAAAGAAACATAGGGAATTAAAAATATAAAAAACAACTTAGTACTAAACTGCCGCACCAGGAGGCCCTACGTGGCAAGCCATTTAGTACCGGACGCCATTTAGTGCAAGGCATTTTCACCGAGTGCACGTGCACGTAGTATGGACCAGGCAGTACTGGGCAGGGGCCGTTACTAACTAGGGTCCCCCAGTACTAATGACCATATCTCTAGCATTGTACATTCCTAATATGTATAATTCTTAATCTCCAACCTGGAAATAATATATGATTCCTCATTTTGTAGTCTTCAATACAATTTATTTCGAACGTCATAATAGTGCCATGCATGTATATGTATCCGAATCATAAAATTTCAGAAAATACGGTGGGAGCATGAACATTTGGATGGAACGTTTTTTAATTAGGCAGGAAATTAATGTAATTAAAACCTAGATTAATTCGCACATATTTATGACAAAGGTTTTGAGAACATAATTCAGCAGAATCAATGCGCATTTAAACAATATATTCCAATAGCACTGCCATACACGGCCGGCACTGGCCTATAAAATGGAGCCATGCATCGTTTGTGTCCTATCCCATCCGATCAAGCTCGATCATTTGATATATATATACTCCTGCTTGTTACCGATTCCAATCAGCACTCATGGCCAAGCAACAAATTCTCCTCCTCATCCTTGTGGCTTCCATTCACCATATTGCTTATGCCGCAGCCGCTACAACTTCAGCAAATTTGATGGCAGATGCAACTACGACAGCCTACGACATTCTAGAGAAGAACAACTTCCCGCGTGGCCTCCTCCCCAAGGGTGTGCGGTCGTACATCCTCAACCCAGATGGCAAATTGGAGGTGACCCTCTCACGCGAGTGCAGGTTCCCTGTTAACCTCGGTGGCCAGAGATTCAACCTGCAGTTCGCCAGCACCTTCGGCGGAGTCATCCATGCTGGGTCCATCACCGAAGTGTACGGCGTCGATGTGCAGGTCAAGTATGCTTGGCTCGGGTTCAGCCAAGTCGACCGTGCCGGTGACCAGCTCACGTTCCATGTTCAACAGTTCACGCAGTCCTTCCCCGTAAGCGGGTTTGCTGAGAGCCCCTCCTGCACCTAAGGCACCACTATAGGAACGTAGGGCCACGGCCACATGTTATGCATGGCATGGCATTTGTGTTGGTTTTTGTTTCACTTTAATTTCTGCATGAGTTAATAATGTAAAGAACACACCTGCTGTATTCAGGGTGAATAATTGACAGAATTAATGAAAAGACAGAACATCTGACGTTCCATGGAAATTTGCATTCAATCAGTCAAGCCGCTGAGTGTGTGAATGTTTTCGTTAATTTTGATGGAGGTATATATTGTTTAGAAAATAGACAAGCCATTCATAGATCAAATGGTGCTTCATTAGGCTTAAAAAAATACTGTTAAATATGACCGCAGCCAAACATGGCTGGCCGTACGGCTGCGATGCTTCCATGTGTGCTTGTGTTTATTTCATGTTATCTGATAATCTAAAGAACACTTCTGCTTATTCGTGGAGAATAATTTGGATCAAATTGGAGTCAGGGTGTATTACATTCGTTTGATAGAAATGTGACCCCATGGTCAAAAACCATAGATGCTCGATAGAAACTTTAGTACAGCGCGCAGTCAGCAGTCACGAACAGTCGTCATTGAATTGAAAATTAAATTATAATAAATGTGTCAAGGCTAAAATATGCTACTGCTAGAATTTTTAATCTATTAAATTGGCCAGCTTACCTTCAAAAAAACTTTTAATCTCGCTGTATATATGGATTGTCTATAACCTAAATACAATACATATATTTTTTGAAAAAAGTATACACTCTGTTAACATCTCGTGAGTTTTTTAAACTCAAAAGGAACCAGATATGTTGTGCTATTTAAACTTTGATTTCTTCACAACAAACTGGTACAATTTTTTTAAATACTCTTACATTATTTCATAATTTTAAAAGTGCATTTGAAGCCACATATTATTTGCAAAGTGTATGCTCTTCTATTCTTTAAACTAGTTAACGAATTTGGACAATCTAAAAATATAAACAGTTAGGTTACACATAGATTATCCAGAAACTCAATCCCTTTGATATACAGAACTAAGGTCTAATCGGCAAGAGAAAAATGGTGTAAATTTACATTGGTTTCAAGTACTCTTTAATATTAGTGGGGGGGCTGTTTTAATGGATAACCATTTTGAATTCATCAATTGGCGAAGTTGCAAAACAAGTATGTTAAAGCGAAAATGACCCTTAAAATATGAGGGAAATGGATGGTTTTAATTGTCCGTTGTTGAAATCAGAATATTGGCTTAAATTTTTAATTAAAAACTAGATACATAGAAATGAAATTAATTTATAACTATTTGAAATCTAATTGTCCAAATTGTTCTTTGTTATGGAACCGTGAACATCAGCAAACATGTATCACGAATGTTAGATTGCTAATAACGTTACAAATGGGGTAAAGTACACTGTGGGTCCTCAAAGTTAACGGAGTGTGCAGTCCCAGACCAGGAATCAAGATCCTCGAACTTGTCAGGGAGTGTCATCCGGGTCCCTAAACATAAAAAACATCCATGCAATAATTTCAAATGGTTCAGAACCATGTTTTTAGTTCAAAAACAAATCCAACAAATCAATACCATAAAGAACGAATAGAAACAAATTAGCATGTACCTAGGGAAAGCACCGTGTAGCCCTCATGGCAACCCTAATTGTGAGAACGTGGCCGATCAGTTTCGAGGTGCAGACCCATCAAAAATGACCTTTCTAAAATGTTTCCGCCAATTCCCTTAATCTTTTTTCACCATGCCTCTCTGCTTACCCGCCCGCGGTACCCACCTCATCAGTCACGCCTCCCTTCTCCTTCCCCACCGCACGCCTGCTCCCAATCCCCTCCCCTCCGTAGACCCCATCCATTATGGAGCGTCGCCGTGTTGTCCAGCCATCCCCGTCTCGCCGCGATACCGTCTTGTTGTCCACCGTCGCTAGAGTTCCCGTCCGCACTCGTGAGGAGGCACGGGTCCACGGTGGCCCCTCGGCACTCGCCTACTCCGCCGCAAGCGGCAACCCCTCCTCGTTAGAAATGCTGGGGCGCGAGGTGCGGGAACCTCTCCCATGCATCACCGCGTGCCGTGGCCTCTCAGCACCCCCGCCGCCGCTGCAACCCCTCGGAACCCCCTCCTCCATCGCTAGCTGTGCCCCCCCCCCCTCTTCCACCATGCGATATTGGTTTGTAATCATGCAGTTCAATCATTAGTAAGAAATAGAGCGATGTGCTGGGGGATTTGGCCTTATTGTAGAATTTTCAAGAATAAATGGTAGTATAACATTTCTTACACGGTTCAATTTTGTGTGGTTACCTGCTTTGCTGAAATGGCATGATTCAGATTAAGTTCTGCAAGAAAATTGCCTGAATCCTGATATAGTTAGCTCCTATGTAAATAAAGTTGCTTGGATCCCGGTACATCCACTGTCACTACAACGGAAAACTTATTGGAGGCGGGCAAAATGCATGGCATAACCGAGGCGGGCATGCAAACCGCCTCGGACGCAAGGTCACAGTTAATCGAGGCATTTACCGATGCGGTCCTCCAACCGCCTTGGTTAATCATTTAACCGAGGCGGTTGACCTAACTTGCCCACCTTCGTTAACGTGGTTTAACCAACGCGGTCACTTGCTATGTGACAGCCTCAGTTAAGGTTTTGCAGAATGAAAAAATAAAGCTTACTTGTCTGGAAACAACTTATGTGGATGGGTACTCGCAATATTTTTTAATCACAAGTGCATTAGTATTAGAAGTAATTGTAATAGTTAAAGTGTGTATAAATATAACATATACAGTCGTTGCTTTGCTAGATACAAATACAAATACGCAAATGACTACGAATATGAATAAGAATCAACTAAAACTAAAAAGGAAAAGAAAAGAAACATAGGGAATTAAAAATATAAAAAACAACTTAGTACTAAACTGCCGCACCAGGAGGCCCTACGTGGCAAGCCATTTAGTACCGGACGCCATTTAGTGCAAGGCATTTTCACCGAGTGCACATGCACGTAGTATGGACCAGGCAGTACTGGGCAGGGGCCGTTACTAACTAGGGTCCCCCAGTACTAATGACCATATCTCTAGCATTGTACATTCCTAATATGTATAATTCTTAATCTCCAACCTGGAAATAATATATGATTCCTCATTTTGTAGTCTTCAATACAATTTATTTCGAACGTCATAATAGTGTCATGCATGTATATGTATCCGAATCATAAAATTTCAGAAAATACGGTGGGAGCATGAACATTTGGATGGAACGTTTTTTAATTAGGCAGGAAATTAATGTAATTAAAACCTAGATTAATTCGCACATATTTATGACAAAGGTTTTGAGAACATAATTCAGCAGAATCAATGCGCATTTAAACAATATATTCCAATAGCACTGCCATACACGGCCGGCACTGGCCTATAAAATGGAGCCATGCATCGTTTGTGTCCTATCCCATCCGATCAAGCTCGATCATTTGATATATATATACTCCTGCTTGTTACCGATTCCAATCAGCACTCATGGCCAAGCAACAAATTCTCCTCCTCATCCTTGTGGCTTCCATTCACCATATTGCTTATGCCGCAGCCGCTACAACTTCAGCAAATTTGATGGCAGATGCAACTACGACAGCCTACGACATTCTAGAGAAGAACAACTTCCCGCGTGGCCTCCTCCCCAAGGGTGTGCGGTCGTACATCCTCAACCCAGATGGCAAATTGGAGGTGACCCTCTCACGCGAGTGCAGGTTCCCTGTTAACCTCGGTGGCCAGAGATTCAACCTGCAGTTCGCCAGCACCTTCGGCGGAGTCATCCATGCTGGGTCCATCACCGAAGTGTACGGCGTCGATGTGCAGGTCAAGTATGCTTGGCTCGGGTTCAGCCAAGTCGACCGTGCCGGTGACCAGCTCACGTTCCATGTTCAACAGTTCACGCAGTCCTTCCCCGTAAGCGGGTTTGCTGAGAGCCCCTCCTGCACCTAAGGCACCACTATAGGAACGTAGGGCCACGGCCACATGTTATGCATGGCATGGCATTTGTGTTGGTTTTTGTTTCACTTTAATTTCTGCATGAGTTAATAATGTAAAGAACACACCTGCTGTATTCAGGGTGAATAATTGACAGAATTAATGAAAAGACAGAACATCTGACGTTCCATGGAAATTTGCATTCAATCAGTCAAGCCGCTGAGTGTGTGAATGTTTTCGTTAATTTTGATGGAGGTATATATTGTTTAGAAAATAGACAAGCCATTCATAGATCAAATGGTGCTTCATTAGGCTTAAAAAAATACTGTTAAATATGACCGCAGCCAAACATGGCTGGCCGTACGGCTGCGATGCTTCCATGTGTGCTTGTGTTTATTTCATGTTATCTGATAATCTAAAGAACACTTCTGCTTATTCGTGGAGAATAATTTGGATCAAATTGGAGTCAGGGTGTATTACATTCGTTTGATAGAAATGTGACCCCATGGTCAAAAACCATAGATGCTCGATAGAAACTTTAGTACAGCGCGCAGTCAGCAGTCACGAACAGTCGTCATTGAATTGAAAATTAAATTATAATAAATGTGTCAAGGCTAAAATATGCTACTGCTAGAATTTTTAATCTATTAAATTGGCCAGCTTACCTTCAAAAAAACTTTTAATCTCGCTGTATATATGGATTGTCTATAACCTAAATACAATACATATATTTTTTGAAAAAAGTATACACTCTGTTAACATCTCGTGAGTTTTTTAAACTCAAAAGGAACCAGATATGTTGTGCTATTTAAACTTTGATTTCTTCACAACAAACTGGTACAATTTTTTTAAATACTCTTACATTATTTCATAATTTTAAAAGTGCATTTGAAGCCACATATTATTTGCAAAGTGTATGCTCTTCTATTCTTTAAACTAGTTAACGAATTTGGACAATCTAAAAATATAAACAGTTAGGTTACACATAGATTATCCAGAAACTCAATCCCTTTGATATACAGAACTAAGGTCTAATCGGCAAGAGAAAAATGGTGTAAATTTACATTGGTTTCAAGTACTCTTTAATATTAGTGGGGGGTTGTTTTAATGGATAACCATTTTGAATTCATCAATTGGCGAAGTTGCAAAACAAGTATGTTAAAGCGAAAATGACCCTTAAAATATGAGGGAAATGGATGGTTTTAATTGTCCGTTGTTGAAATCAGAATATTGGCTTAAATTTTTAATTAAAAACTAGATACATAGAAATGAAATTAATTTATAACCATTTGAAATCTAATTGTCCAAATTGTTCTTTGTTATGGAACCGTGAACATCAGCAAACATGTATCACGAATGTTAGATTGCTAATAACGTTACAAATGGGGTAAAGTACACTGTGGGTCCTCAAAGTTAACGGAGTGTGCAGTCCCAGACCAGGAATCAAGATCCTCGAACTTGTCAGGGAGTGTCATCCGGGTCCCTAAACATAAAAAACATCCATGCAATAATTTCAAATGGTTCAGAACCATGTTTTTAGTTCAAAAACAAATCCAACAAATCAATACCATAAAGAACGAATAGAAACAAATTAGCATGTACCTAGGGAAAGCACCGTGTAGCCCTCATGGCAACCCTAATTGTGAGAACGTGGCCGATCAGTTTCGAGGTGCAGACCCATCAAAAATGACCTTTCTAAAATGTTTCCGCCAATTCCCTTAATCTTTTTTCACCATGCCTCTCTGCTTACCCGCCCGCGGTACCCACCTCATCAGTCACGCCTCCCTTCTCCTTCCCCACCGCACGCCTGCTCCCAATCCCCTCCCCTCCGTAGACCCCATCCATTATGGAGCGTCGCCGTGTTGTCCAGCCATCCCCGTCTCGCCGCGATACCGTCTTGTTGTCCACCGTCGCTAGAGTTCCCGTCCGCACTCGTGAGGAGGCACGGGTCCACGGTGGCCCCTCGGCACTCGCCTACTCCGCCGCAAGCGGCAACCCCTCCTCGTTAGAAATGCTGGGGCGCGAGGTGCGGGAACCTCTCCCATGCATCACCGCGTGCCGTGGCCTCTCAGCACCCCCGCCGCCGCTGCAACCCCTCGGAACCCCCTCCTCCATCGCTAGCTGTGCCCCCCCCCCCTCTTCCACCATGCGATATTGGTTTGTAATCATGCAGTTCAATCATTAGTAAGAAATAGAGTGATGTGCTGGGGGATTTGGCCTTATTGTAGAATTTTCAAGAATAAATGGTAGTATAACATTTCTTACACGGTTCAATTTTGTGTGGTTACCTGCTTTGCTGAAATGGCATGATTCAGATTAAGTTCTGCAAGAAAATTGCCTGAATCCTGATATAGTTAGCTCCTATGTAAATAAAGTTGCTTGGATCCCGGTACATCCACTGTCACTACAACGGAAAACTTATTGGAGGCGGGCAAAATGCATGGCATAACCGAGGCGGGCAGGCAAACCGCCTCGGACGCAAGGTCACAGTTAATCGAGGCATTTACCGATGCGGTCCTCCAACCGCCTTGGTTAATCATTTAACCGAGGCGGTTGACCTAACTTGCCCACCTTCGTTAACGTGGTTTAACCAACGCGGTCACTTGCTATGTGACAGCCTCAGTTAAGGTTTTGCAGAATGAAAAAATAAAGCTTACTTGTCTGGAAACAACTTATGTGGATGGGTACTCGCAATATTTTTTAATCACAAGTGCATTAGTATTAGAAGTAATTGTAATAGTTAAAGTGTGTATAAATATAACATATACAGTCGTTGCTTTGCTAGATACAAATACAAATACGCAAATGACTATGGATATGAATATGAATCAATTAAAACTAAAAAGGAAAAGAAAAGAAACATAGGGAATTAAAAAACAAAAAAACAACTTAGTACTAAACTGCCGCACCAGGAGGCCCTACGTGGCAAGCCAATTAGTACCGGACGCCATTTAGTGCAAGGCATTTTCACCGAGTGCACGTGCACATAGTACGGACAGGCAGTACCGGGCAGGGGCCGTTACTAACCAGGGGTCCCCCAGTACTAATGACCATATCTCTAGCATTGTATATTCCTAATATGTATAATTCTTAATCTCCAACCTGGAAATAATATATGATTCCTCATTTTGTAGTCTTCAATACAATTTATTTTGAACATCATAATAGTGCCTTGCATGTATATGTATCTGAATCATAAATTTCAGAAAATACGGTGGGAGCATGAACATTTGGATGGAATGTTTTTCAATTAGGCCGGAAATTAGTGTAATTAAAACCTAGACTAATTCGTACATATTTATGACAAAGGTTTTGAGAACATAATTCAGCAGGAATCAATGTGCATTTAAACAATATATTCCAATAGCACTGGCATACACGACCGGCACTGGCCTATAAAATGGAGCCATGCACTTCTGCTTGTTACCGATTCCAATCAGCACTCATGGCCAAGCAACGATTCTCCTCCTCATCCTTGTGGCTTCCATTCACCATATTGCTTATGCCGCAGCTTCTACGACTTCAGCAAATTTGACGTCAGATGCAACTACGACAGCCTACGACATTCTAGAGAAGAACAACTTCCCGCGTGGCCTCCTCCCCAAGGGCGTGCAGTCGTACGTCCTCAACCCAGATGGCAAATTGGAGGTGACCCACTCACGCGAGTGCAGGTTCCCTGTTACATCGGTGGCCAGAGATTCAACATGCAGTTCGCCAGCACCTTCGGCGGAGTCATCCATGCTGGGTCCATCACCGAAGTATACGGCGTCGATGTGCAGGTCAAGTACACTTGGCTCGGGTTCAGCCAAGTCGACCGTGCCGGTGACAAGCTCACATTCCATGTTCAACAGTTCACGCAGTCCTTCCCCGTAAGCGGGTTTGCTGAGAGCCCCTCCTGCACCTAAAGCACCACTATAGGAATGTAGGGCCACGGCCACATGTTATGCATGGCATGGCATTTGTGTTGGTTTTTGTTTCACTTTAATTTCTGCATGAGTTAATAATGTAAAGAACACACCTGCTGTATTCAGGGTGAATAATTGACAGAATTAATGAAAAGACAGAACATCTGACGTTCCATGGAAATTTGCATTCAATCAGTCAAGCCGCTGAGTGTGTGAATGTTTTGGTTAATTTTGATGGAGGTATATATTGTTTAGAAAATAGACAAGCCATTCATTGATCAAATGGTGCTTCATTAGGCTTAAAAAATACTGTTAAATATGACCGCAGCCAAACATGGCTGGCCGTACGGCCGCGATGCTTCCTTGTGTGCTCGTGTTTATTTCATGTTAGCTGATAATCTAAAGAACACTTCTGCTTATTCGTGGAGAATAATTTGGATCAAATTGGAGTCAGGGTGTATTACATTCGTTTGATAGAAATGTGACCCCATGGTCAAAAACCATAGATGCTCGATAGAAACTTTAGTACAGCGCGCAGTCAGCAGTCACGAACAGTCATCATTGAATTGAAAATTAAATTATAATAAATGTGTCAAGGCTAAAATATGCTACTGCTAGAATTTTTAGGTTGCTAATAGGTACCGGTTGAGTACGTCCGGGCTCGTCCGATCGGCAATGGACGCGCCAGATTAGACCCAGCGTAACGCTTCGCCGGTCTTTTTGCTAAATAGCCCTTGGGTTTTTCCCGAATTAACCCGCGGTCCACACTGCCGTTCAAAAATTCCAAAGAGGCCCTTTTTCTTCTGTTTAGGACCCTAAGCTTTCTAGGTTTTGAACCCGCCGTCTAGCCCTCTTTTTTTTCAATCTAGTCATCAAATCTAAGGTTTAATTATGATCTAGCCCCTGGTTTCTTGCAAATAAGCCCTTAGAACCTTGTTTTAGCCATATCTTTAACATTTTGACTCATGTATTTAGTTATTAGAGAGACTTTATTAGAGAGACTTGTATTTAGCCATATTGTAGAATTTTCAACCGGTACCAATTAATTTATACCCTTGGCCAAGGGTACCGGGTCAAAAACTCAACCGGTACCTATGTAGGCTAAATAGAGCGATGTGCTGGGGGATTTGGCCTTATTGTAGAATTTTCAAGAATAAATGGTAGTATAACATTTCTTACACGGTTCAATTTTGTGTGGTTACACTACTAGAAAACGGGCCTTGGGCACCGGTTTGGTACCGGTTGGTATTTCCAACCGGTACCAATGACATTTTCTCTTTTTTTCCCAAATCTAGTTTTGTTTGTTATATTTATTTCTGTTTATTCTTTTATAATTGCTAAACGCACTCAAGCTCCACAGTACTATACGTTCATTGGTCGTTCGTGTTCATTTTCAGAGAATATTTGAAACTAACTAAAAGTGAAATGCGAGCATATAATTAAGCTAATTAGATGAACTAATATATTTACAAATTTACAAACATCAAGGCATAATGTTTAAAAATATTTACAAATGTACAAGTCATGTTAGCAGTCCAACTACTAGTCCCCTCAGGAGGTCGATGGAAGTCCTCTATAGATGTGACCGTCGTGGTAGAACTAGCCTCTAGGATCCAAGATCTCGTTCAAAATGAATCCGGCGAGCTGCTCGCACACGGCATTGATCTGATCAGTAGAGTAACATTCATCCCCCATTTGAGACATCTATCATTTAGGAAAAAAGGATTAACATCATGTGCGTTAGTACAATTATGAAAATATACTAGTGAACGGTTTGGACGTACTCTCGTTTTTTTCATTAGTAGCCTTCCTGCATGGAGTCATGATGTGCAAGTAGTCGCATACGTAGTACCCGCACCAATCAGTTCCTTGTTGTTGTCTCGCACACTTAAGGAGAAACGAATAAATTACTCAATTTAGAACAATTTGGGATTATATACTTAACTAGACAAATCTTTATGAATGAACATACCGGATAATCCATGTTAACGTTCAGTTCGGGCCTCCATTGACCACGTCCTTTGTTATTTTTCACAAATTTTTTCCAAACCCTGTGCTCAAAGTTAAGTTTGATATTCAGGAATTGTTATTAACAGAAAAAGGATTTGATTGTGCAAACTGAACTTACCTGTTCAAGGGGTCTATGATATGTTGGATTGCGGACTTTGGATTTCTCATTGACTCAAAGACTATAAGATTGCCGGTCTCTACGGAAAGTATGAGTAAAATCCAATGATAACTGCAGATATAGATAGGATATATACATAAATATATTAGACAACTTAGTATTTATTTAGTAATGTAACAGAGGATTGAGTCGACCAAGGCTTATCCAAAGTTGTATGGTATGAATATATAGGATTTGTAATTTTGCCTAGTCAATGAATCTTACATGTTTTGGCACGTTTCCTTGTAACTTTCGTTGATCAATTTCTGGATCACTAGCAAAGGAGACATGAAGCCGATCTGATGGTGCCATCCATGTTTTCAGCTTCTTTGGGTCTCCTGTCTAAACGATGCAATAGAAATTTTATAATGCACACATATAATTATGTTCTTGTTAACAAAAAGTATTAATGTAGAGGTAAGTGATACTTACAAAACCCAAATGGTGATGATGGAGGCGTCGAGGGCTTGTCGATGGTAAATGTGATATAAATTTTGGAAGTACACCCAGAAGTCGTCCTCCCCGCGGAGGAAATCATGGTCACGATACTTGCCTCCAAACATTTTCCCTTCGTCATTCGCCATTCGCAAGTACCATCTATGCAAATTGAACATCTGCGTGCCTAAACTTTTCTCCTCTTTCTCAGTGACAAAAGGTTTTCTATGCTGGAATGGAGTAATAGCGCGAGCGACAGGGATTTTTGCCTCCACATGCCTCGTTGCCTCCTCTAGCATTAATCCAGTTTCAGAAAGAAATATTGCAGCCTGTAGGTCCACCTGGAGTTGTACGTCCGTCGGGTGTAGGAGTGGCAACCCTGGCACCCGGAGGGGCTCGAGTTCTTTTTGTTGTGTGCCAAGCTGAGGAATGGTCTTGCCACATTTTTTCTTCAGATTTCTCACCTTGTGTGCCTTTGTCAGAGTACGATCATAGTCCGAGGGTAAGCTTTTCGGTTTTGGTAGGTTATCTAGGTTTGCGAGAAGCTTTTTCCCTAGTTCTAGAGGTACCTTTTCCCTCGGCGGGGGGACTTTAGGCTTCAATTGTTCTTTTATATATCGAGCAGTCTCCTCTTCCAACTCCTCAGCGGTTTTCTCGTAGGTTAATTGTCTTTCGACCGTTTTCTGCTTCTTCTTTGAGGGTCTAGCCGCTGGGAGGGATGCTGTCTTTTTCTTTCCCTTTTCTGGTGCAGGAGGAGTTGGAGTACTCGTGGCCCTTTGCGCCGGCAGAGACGGTGGTGAAGGATGTGGTAGTGGGGACGGCGGTGAGGTAGGCCGCGGAGATGGGCGATCGGTCTGCACTTCTGCTTGTTACCGATTCCAATCAGCACTGATGGCCAAGCAACAAATCTCCTCCTCATCCTTGTGGCTTCCATTCACCATATTGCTTATGCCGCAGCCGCTACAACTTCAGCAAATTTGACGGCAGATGCAACTACGACAGCCTACGACATTCTAGAGAAGAACAACTTCCCGCGTGGCCTCCTCCCCAAGGGTGTGCAGTCGTACATCCTCAACCCAGATGGCAAATTGGAGGTGACCCTCTCACGCGAGTGCAGGTTCCCTGATAACCTCGGTGGCCAGAGATTCAACCTGCAGTTCGCCAGCACCTTCGGCGGAGTCATCCATGCTGGGTCCATCACCGAAGTGTACGGCGTCGATGTGCAGGTCAAGTACGCTTGGCTCGGGTTCAGCCAAGTCGACCGTGCCGGTGACCAGCTCACGTTCCATGTTCAACAGTTCACGCAGTCCTTCCCCGTAAGCGGGTTTGCTGAGAGCCCCTCCTGCACCTAAGGCACCACTATAGGAACGTAGGGCCACGGCCACATGTTATGCATGGCATGGCATTTGTGTTGGTTTTTGTTTCACTTTAATTTCTGCATGAGTTAATAATGTAAAGAACACACCTGCTGTATTCAGGGTGAATAATTGACAGAATTAATGAAAAGACAGAACATCTGACGTTCCATGGAAATTTGCATTCAATCAGTCAAGCCGCTGAGTGTGTGAATGTTTTGGTTAATTTTGATGGAGGTATATATTGTTCAGAAAATAGGCAAGCCATTCATTGATCAAATGGTGCTTCATTAGGCTTAAAAAATACTGTTAAATATGACCGCAGCCAAACATGGCTGGCCGTACGGCCGCGATGCTTCCATGTGTGCTTGTGTTTATTTCATGTTATCTGATAATCTAAAGAACACTTCTGCTTATTCGTGGAGAATAATTTGGATCAAATTGGAGTCAGGGTGTATTACATTCGTTTGATAGAAATGTGACCCCATGGTCAAAAACCATAGATCCTCGATAGAAACTTTAGTACAGCGCGCAGTCAGCAGTCACGAAAAGTCGTCTTTGAATTGAAAATTAAATTATAATAAATGTGTCAAGGCTAAAATATGCTACTGCTAGAATTTTTAATCTATTAAATTGGCCAGCTTACCTTCAAAAAAACTTTTAATCTCGCTGTATATATGGATTGTCTATAACCTAAATACAATACATATATTTTTTGAAAAAGTATACACTCTGTTAACATCTCGTGAGTTTTTTAAACTCAAAAGGAACCAGATATGTTGTGCTATTTAAACTTTGATTTCTTCACAACAAACTGGTACAATTTTTTTAAATACTCTTACATTATTTCATAATTTTAAAAGTGCATTTGAAGCCACATATTATTTGCAAAGTGTATGCTCTTTTATTCTTTAAACTAGTTAACGAATTTGGACAATCTAAAAATATAAACAGTTAGGTTACACATAGATTATCCAGAAACTCAATCCCTTTGATATACAGAACTAAGGTCTAATCGGCAAGAGAAAAATGGCGTAAATTTACATTGGTTTCAAGTACTATTTAATATTAGTGGGGGGGTTGTTTTAATGGATAACAATTTTGAATTCATCAGTTGGCAAAGTTGCAAAACAAGTATGTTAAAGCGAAAATGACCCTTAAAATATGAGGGAAATGGATGGTTTTAATTGTCCGTGGTTGAAATCAGAATATTGGCTTAAATTTTTAATTAAAAACTAGATACATAGAAATGAAATTAATTTATAACCATTTGAAATCTAATTGTCCAAATTGTTCTTTGTTATGGAACCGTGACCATCAGCAAACATGTATCACGAATGTTAGATTGCTAATAACGTTACAAATGGAGTAAAGTACACTGTGGGTCCTCAAAGTTAACGGAGTGTGCAGTCCCAGACCAGGAATCAAGATCCTCGAACTTGTCAGGGAGTGTCATCCGGGTCCCTAAACATAAAAAACATCCATGCAATAATTTCAAATGGTTCTGAACCATGTTTTTAGTTCAAAAACAAATCCAACAAATCAATACCATAAAGAACAAATAGAAACAAATTAGCATGTACCTAGGGAAAGCACCGTGTAGCCCTCATGGCAACCCTAATTGTGGGAACGTGGCCGATCAGTTTCGAGGTGCAGACCCATCAAAAATGACCTTTCTAAAATGTTTCCGCCAATTCCCTTAATCTTTTTTCACCATGCCTCTCCACTTACCCGCCCGCGGTACCCACCTCATCAGTCACGCCTCCTTCTCCTTCCCGACCGCACGCCTACTCCCAATCCCCTCCCCTCCGTAGACCCCATCCATTATGGTGCGTCGCCGTGTTGTCCAGCCATCCCCGTCTCGCCGCGATACCATCTTGTTGTCCGCCGTCGCTAGAGTTCCCGTCCGCACTCGTGAGGAGGCGCGGGTCCACGGTGGCCCCTCGGCACTCGCCTACTCCGCCGCAAGCGGCAACCCCTCCTCCTTAGAAATGCTGGGGCGCGAGCTGCGGGAGCCTCTCCCATGCATCACCGCGTGCCGTGGCCTCTCAGCACCCCGCCACCGCTGCAACCCCTCTGAACCCCCTCCTCCATCGCTAGCTGTGGCCCCCCCTCTTCCACCATGCGATATTGGTTTGTAATCATGCAGTTCATTCATTAGTAAGAAATAGAGCGATGTGCTGGGGGATTTAGCCTTATTGTAGAATTTTCAAGAATAAATGGTAGTATAACATTTCTTACACGGTTCAATTTTGTGGGGTTACCTACTTTGCTGAAATGGCAGGATTCAGATTAAGTTCTGCAGGAAAATTGCCTGAATCCTGATATAGTTAGCTCCTATGTAAATAAAGTTGCTTGGATCCTGGTACATCCACTGTCACTACTACGGAAAATTATTGGAGGCGGGCAAAATGCATGGCATAACCGAGGCGGGCAGGCAAACTGCCTCGGACGCAAGGTCACAGTTAATCGAGGCATTTACCGATGCGGTCCTCCAACCGCCTTGGTTAATCATTTAACCGAGGCGGCTGACCTAACTTGCCCACCTTCGTTAACGTTGTTTAACCGACACAGGTCACTTGCTATGTGACAGCCTCAGTTAAGGTTTTGCAGAATGAAAAAATAAAGCTTACTTGTCTGGAAACAACTTATGTGGATGGGTACTCGCAATATTTTTTAATCACAAGTGCATTAGTATTAGAAGTAATTGTAATAGTTAAAGTGTGTATAAATATAACATATACAGTCGTTGCTTTGCTAGATACAAATACAAATACGCAAATGACTACGAATATGAATAAGAATCAACTAAAACTAAAAAGGAAAAGAAAAGAAACATAGGGAATTAAAAATATAAAAAACAACTTAGTACTAAACTGCCGCACCAGGAGGCCCTACGTGGCAAGCCATTTAGTACCGGACGCCATTTAGTGCAAGGCATTTTCACCGAGTGCACGTGCACGTAGTATGGACCAGGCAGTACTGGGCAGGGGCCGTTACTAACTAGGGTCCCCCAGTACTAATGACCATATCTCTAGCATTGTACATTCCTAATATGTATAATTCTTAATCTCCAACCTGGAAATAATATATGATTCCTCATTTTGTAGTCTTCAATACAATTTATTTCGAACGTCATAATAGTGCCATGCATGTATATGTATCCGAATCATAAAATTTCAGAAAATACGGTGGGAGCATGAACATTTGGATGGAACATTTTTTAATTAGGCAGGAAATTAATGTAATTAAAACCTAGATTAATTCGCACATATTTATGACAAAGGTTTTGAGAACATAATTCAGCAGAATCAATGCGCATTTAAACAATATATTCCAATAGCACTGCCATACACGGCCGGCACTGGCCTATAAAATGGAGCCATGCATCGTTTGTGTCCTATCCCATCCGATCAAGCTCGATCATTTGATATATATATACTCCTGCTTGTTACCGATTCCAATCAGCACTCATGGCCAAGCAACAAATTCTCCTCCTCATCCTTGTGGCTTCCATTCACCATATTGCTTATGCCGCAGCCGCTACAACTTCAGCAAATTTGATGGCAGATGCAACTACGACAGCCTACGACATTCTAGAGAAGAACAACTTCCCGCGTGGCCTCCTCCCCAAGGGTGTGCGGTCGTACATCCTCAACCCAGATGGCAAATTGGAGGTGACCCTCTCACGCGAGTGCAGGTTCCCTGTTAACCTCGGTGGCCAGAGATTCAACCTGCAGTTCGCCAGCACCTTCGGCGGAGTCATCCATGCTGGGTCCATCACCGAAGTGTACGGCGTCGATGTGCAGGTCAAGTATGCTTGGCTCGGGTTCAGCCAAGTCGACCGTGCCGGTGACCAGCTCACGTTCCATGTTCAACAGTTCACGCAGTCCTTCCCCGTAAGCGGGTTTGCTGAGAGCCCCTCCTGCACCTAAGGCACCACTATAGGAACGTAGGGCCACGGCCACATGTTATGCATGGCATGGCATTTGTGTTGGTTTTTGTTTCACTTTAATTTCTGCATGAGTTAATAATGTAAAGAACACACCTGCTGTATTCAGGGTGAATAATTGACAGAATTAATGAAAAGACAGAACATCTGACGTTCCATGGAAATTTGCATTCAATCAGTCAAGCCGCTGAGTGTGTGAATGTTTTCGTTAATTTTGATGGAGGTATATATTGTTTAGAAAATAGACAAGCCATTCATAGATCAAATGGTGCTTCATTAGGCTTAAAAAAATACTGTTAAATATGACCGCAGCCAAACATGGCTGGCCGTACGGCTACGATGCTTCCATGTGTGCTTGTGTTTATTTCATGTTATCTGATAATCTAAAGAACACTTCTGCTTATTCGTGGAGAATAATTTGGATCAAATTGGAGTCAGGGTGTATTACATTCGTTTGATAGAAATGTGACCCCATGGTCAAAAACCATAGATGCTCGATAGAAACTTTAGTACAGCGCGCAGTCAGCAGTCACGAACAGTCGTCATTGAATTGAAAATTAAATTATAATAAATGTGTCAAGGCTAAAATATGCTACTGCTAGAATTTTTAATCTATTAAATTGGCCAGCTTACCTTCAAAAAAACTTTTAATCTCGCTGTATATATGGATTGTCTATAACCTAAATACAATACATATATTTTTTGAAAAAAGTATACACTCTGTTAACATCTCGTGAGTTTTTTAAACTCAAAAGGAACCAGATATGTTGTGCTATTTAAACTTTGATTTCTTCACAACAAACTGGTACAATTTTTTTAAATACTCTTACATTATTTCATAATTTTAAAAGTGCATTTGAAGCCACATATTATTTGCAAAGTGTATGCTCTTCTATTCTTTAAACTAGTTAACGAATTTGGACAATCTAAAAATATAAACAGTTAGGTTACACATAGATTATCCAGAAACTCAATCCCTTTGATATACAGAACTAAGGTCTAATCGGCAAGAGAAAAATGGTGTAAATTTACATTGGTTTCAAGTACTCTTTAATATTAGTGGGGGGGTTGTTTTAATGGATAACCATTTTGAATTCATGAATTGGCGAAGTTGCAAAACAAGTATGTTAAAGCGAAAATGACCCTTAAAATATGAGGGAAATGGATGGTTTTAATTGTCCGTTGTTGAAATCAGAATATTGGCTTAAATTTTTAATTAAAAACTAGATACATAGAAATGAAATTAATTTATAACCATTTGAAATCTAATTGTCCAAATTGTTCTTTGTTATGGAACCGTGAACATCAGCAAACATGTATCACGAATGTTAGATTGCTAATAACGTTACAAATGGGGTAAAGTACACTGTGGGTCCTCAAAGTTAACGGAGTGTGCAGTCCCAGACCAGGAATCAAGATCCTCGAACTTGTCAGGGAGTGTCATCCGGGTCCCTAAACATAAAAAACATCCATGCAATAATTTCAAATGGTTCAGAACCATGTTTTTAGTTCAAAAACAAATCCAACAAATCAATACCATAAAGAACGAATAGAAACAAATTAGCATGTACCTAGGGAAAGCACCGTGTAGCCCTCATGGCAACCCTAATTGTGAGAACGTGGCCGATCAGTTTCGAGGTGCAGACCCATCAAAAATGACCTTTCTAAAATGTTTCCGCCAATTCCCTTAATCTTTTTTCACCATGCCTCTCTGCTTACCCGCCCGCGGTACCCACCTCATCAGTCACGCCTCCCTTTTCCTTCCCCACCGCACGCCTGCTCCCAATCCCCTCCCCTCCGTAGACCCCATCCATTATGGAGCGTCGCCGTGTTGTCCAGCCATCCCCGTCTCGCCGCGATACCGTCTTGTTGTCCACCATCGCTAGAGTTCCCGTCCGCACTCGTGAGGAGGCACGGGTCCACGGTGGCCCCTCGGCACTCGCCTACTCCGCCGCAAGCGGCAACCCCTCCTCGTTAGAAATGCTGGGGCGCGAGGTGCGGGAACCTCTCCCATGCATCACCGCGTGCCGTGGCCTCTCAGCACCCCCGCCGCCACTGCAACCCCTCGGAACCCCCTCCTCCATCGCTAGCTGTGCCCCCCCCCCTCTTCCACCATGCGATATTGGTTTGTAATCATGCAGTTCAATCATTAGTAAGAAATAGAGCGATGTGCTGGGGGATTTGGCCTTATTGTAGAATTTTCAAGAATAAATGGTAGTATAACATTTCTTACACGGTTCAATTTTGTGTGGTTACCTGCTTTGCTGAAATGGCATGATTCAGATTAAGTTCTGCAAGAAAATTGCCTGAATCCTGATATAGTTAGCTCCTATGTAAATAAAGTTGCTTGGATCCCGGTACATCCACTGTCACTACAACGGAAAACTTATTGGAGGCGGGCAAAATGCATGGCATAACCGAGGCGGGCAGGCAAACCGCCTCGGACGCAAGGTCACAGTTAATCGAGGCATTTACCGATGCGGTCCTCCAACCGCCTTGGTTAATCATTTAACCGAGGCGGTTGACCTAACTTGCCCACCTTCGTTAACGTGGTTTAACCAACGCGGTCACTTGCTATGTGACAGCCTCAGTTAAGGTTTTGCAGAATGAAAAAATAAAGCTTACTTGTCTGGAAACAACTTATGTGGATGGGTACTCGCAATATTTTTTAATCACAAGTGCATTAGTATTAGAAGTAATTGTAATAGTTAAAGTGTGTATAAATATAACATATACAGTCGTTGCTTTACTAGATACAAATACAAATACGCAAATGACTACGAATATGAATAAGAATCAACTAAAACTAAAAAGGAAAAGAAAAGAAACATAGGGAATTAAAAATATAAAAAACAACTTAGTACTAAACTGCCGCACCAGGAGGCCCTACGTGGCAAGCCATTTAGTACCGGACGCCATTTAGTGCAAGGCATTTTCACCGAGTGCACGTGCACGTAGTATGGACCAGGCAGTACTGGGCAGGGGCCGTTACTAACTAGGGTCCCCCAGTACTAATGACCATATCTCTAGCATTGTACATTCCTAATATGTATAATTCTTAATCTCCAACCTGGAAATAATATATGATTCCTCATTTTGTAGTCTTCAATACAATTTATTTCGAACGTCATAATAGTGCCATGCATGTATATGTATCCGAATCATAAAATTTCAGAAAATACGGTGGGAGCATGAACATTTGGATGGAACGTTTTTTAATTAGGCAGGAAATTAATGTAATTAAAACCTAGATTAATTCGCACATATTTATGACAAAGGTTTTGAGAACATAATTCAGCAGAATCAATGCGCATTTAAACAATATATTCCAATAGCACTGCCATACACGGCCGGCACTGGCCTATAAAATGGAGCCATGCATCGTTTGTGTCCTATCCCATCCGATCAAGCTCGATCATTTGATATATATATACTCCTGCTTGTTACCGATTCCAATCAGCACTCATGGCCAAGCAACAAATTCTCCTCCTCATCCTTGTGGCTTCCATTCACCATATTGCTTATGCCGCAGCCGCTACAACTTCAGCAAATTTGATGGCAGATGCAACTACGACAGCCTACGACATTCTAGAGAAGAACAACTTCCCGCGTGGCCTCCTCCCCAAGGGTGTGCGGTCGTACATCCTCAACCCAGATGGCAAATTGGAGGTGACCCTCTCACGCGAGTGCAGGTTCCCTGTTAACCTCGGTGGCCAGAGATTCAACCTGCAGTTCGCCAGCACCTTCGGCGGAGTCATCCATGCTGGGTCCATCACCGAAGTGTACGGCGTCGATGTGCAGGTCAAGTATGCTTGGCTCGGGTTCAGCCAAGTCGACCGTGCCGGTGACCAGCTCACGTTCCATGTTCAACAGTTCACGCAGTCCTTCCCCGTAAGCGGGTTTGCTGAGAGCCCCTCCTGCACCTAAGGCACCACTATAGGAACGTAGGGCCACGGCCACATGTTATGCATGGCATGGCATTTGTGTTGGTTTTTGTTTCACTTTAATTTCTGCATGAGTTAATAATGTAAAGAACACACCTGCTGTATTCAGGGTGAATAATTGACAGAATTAATGAAAAGACAGAACATCTGACGTTCCATGGAAATTTGCATTCAATCAGTCAAGCCGCTGAGTGTGTGAATGTTTTCGTTAATTTTGATGGAGGTATATATTGTTTAGAAAATAGACAAGCCATTCATAGATCAAATGGTGCTTCATTAGGCTTAAAAAAATACTGTTAAATATGACCGCAGCCAAACATGGCTGGCCGTACGGCTGCGATGCTTCCATGTGTGCTTGTGTTTATTTCATGTTATCTGATAATCTAAAGAACACTTCTGCTTATTCGTGGAGAATAATTTGGATCAAATTGGAGTCAGGGTGTATTACATTCGTTTGATAGAAATGTGACCCCATGGTCAAAAACCATAGATGCTCGATAGAAACTTTAGTACAGCGCGCAGTCAGCAGTCACGAACAGTCGTCATTGAATTGAAAATTAAATTATAATAAATGTGTCAAGGCTAAAATATGCTACTGCTAGAATTTTTAATCTATTAAATTGGCCAGCTTACCTTCAAAAAAACTTTTAATCTCGCTGTATATATGGATTGTCTATAACCTAAATACAATACATATATTTTTTGAAAAAAGTATACACTCTGTTAACATCTCGTGAGTTTTTTAAACTCAAAAGGAACCAGATATGTTGTGCTATTTAAACTTTGATTTCTTCACAACAAACTGGTACAATTTTTTTAAATACTCTTACATTATTTCATAATTTTAAAAGTGCATTTGAAGCCACATATTATTTGCAAAGTGTATGCTCTTCTATTCTTTAAACTAGTTAACGAATTTGGACAATCTAAAAATATAAACAGTTAGGTTACACATAGATTATCCAGAAACTCAATCCCTTTGATATACAGAACTAAGGTCTAATCGGCAAGAGAAAAATGGTGTAAATTTACATTGGTTTCAAGTACTCTTTAATATTAGTGGGGGGGCTGTTTTAATGGATAACCATTTTGAATTCATCAATTGGCGAAGTTGCAAAACAAGTATGTTAAAGCGAAAATGACCCTTAAAATATGAGGGAAATGGATGGTTTTAATTGTCCGTTGTTGAAATCAGAATATTGGCTTAAATTTTTAATTAAAAACTAGATACATAGAAATGAAATTAATTTATAACCTATTTGAAATCTAATTGTCCAAATTGTTCTTTGTTATGGAACCGTGAACATCAGCAAACATGTATCACGAATGTTAGATTGCTAATAACGTTACAAATGGGGTAAAGTACACTGTGGGTCCTCAAAGTTAACGGAGTGTGCAGTCCCAGACCAGGAATCAAGATCCTCGAACTTGTCAGGGAGTGTCATCCGGGTCCCTAAACATAAAAAACATCCATGCAATAATTTCAAATGGTTCAGAACCATGTTTTTAGTTCAAAAACAAATCCAACAAATCAATACCATAAAGAACGAATAGAAACAAATTAGCATGTACCTAGGGAAAGCACCGTGTAGCCCTCATGGCAACCCTAATTGTGAGAACGTGGCCGATCAGTTTCGAGGTGCAGACCCATCAAAAATGACCTTTCTAAAATGTTTCCGCCAATTCCCTTAATCTTTTTTCACCATGCCTCTCTGCTTACCCGCCCGCGGTACCCACCTCATCAGTCACGCCTCCCTTCTCCTTCCCCACCGCACGCCTGCTCCCAATCCCCTCCCCTCCGTAGACCCCATCCATTATGGAGCGTCGCCGTGTTGTCCAGCCATCCCCGTCTCGCCGCGATACCGTCTTGTTGTCCACCGTCGCTAGAGTTCCCGTCCGCACTCGTGAGGAGGCACGGGTCCACGGTGGCCCCTCGGCACTCGCCTACTCCGCCGCAAGCGGCAACCCCTCCTCGTTAGAAATGCTGGGGCGCGAGGTGCGGGAACCTCTCCCATGCATCACCGCGTGCCGTGGCCTCTCAGCACCCCCGCCGCCGCTGCAACCCCTCGGAACCCCCTCCTCCATCGCTAGCTGTGCCCCCCCCCCCCTCTTCCACCATGCGATATTGGTTTGTAATCATGCAGTTCAATCATTAGTAAGAAATAGAGCGATGTGCTGGGGGATTTGGCCTTATTGTAGAATTTTCAAGAATAAATGGTAGTATAACATTTCTTACACGGTTCAATTTTGTGTGGTTACCTGCTTTGCTGAAATGGCATGATTCAGATTAAGTTCTGCAAGAAAATTGCCTGAATCCTGATATAGTTAGCTCCTATGTAAATAAAGTTGCTTGGATCCCGGTACATCCACTGTCACTACAACGGAAAACTTATTGGAGGCGGGCAAAATGCATGGCATAACCGAGGCGGGCATGCAAACCGCCTCGGACGCAAGGTCACAGTTAATCGAGGCATTTACCGATGCGGTCCTCCAACCGCCTTGGTTAATCATTTAACCGAGGCGGTTGACCTAACTTGCCCACCTTCGTTAACGTGGTTTAACCAACGCGGTCACTTGCTATGTGACAGCCTCAGTTAAGGTTTTGCAGAATGAAAAAATAAAGCTTACTTGTCTGGAAACAACTTATGTGGATGGGTACTCGCAATATTTTTTAATCACAAGTGCATTAGTATTAGAAGTAATTGTAATAGTTAAAGTGTGTATAAATATAACATATACAGTCGTTGCTTTGCTAGATACAAATACAAATACGCAAATGACTACGAATATGAATAAGAATCAACTAAAACTAAAAAGGAAAAGAAAAGAAACATAGGGAATTAAAAATATAAAAAACAACTTAGTACTAAACTGCCGCACCAGGAGGCCCTACGTGGCAAGCCATTTAGTACCGGACGCCATTTAGTGCAAGGCATTTTCACCGAGTGCACATGCACGTAGTATGGACCAGGCAGTACTGGGCAGGGGCCGTTACTAACTAGGGTCCCCCAGTACTAATGACCATATCTCTAGCATTGTACATTCCTAATATGTATAATTCTTAATCTCCAACCTGGAAATAATATATGATTCCTCATTTTGTAGTCTTCAATACAATTTATTTCGAACGTCATAATAGTGGCATGCATGTATATGTATCCGAATCATAAAATTTCAGAAAATACGGTGGGAGCATGAACATTTGGATGGAACGTTTTTTAATTAGGCAGGAAATTAATGTAATTAAAACCTAGATTAATTCGCACATATTTATGACAAAGGTTTTGAGAACATAATTCAGCAGAATCAATGCGCATTTAAACAATATATTCCAATAGCACTGCCATACACGGCCGGCACTGGCCTATAAAATGGAGCCATGCATCGTTTGTGTCCTATCCCATCCGATCAAGCTCGATCATTTGATATATATATACTCCTGCTTGTTACCGATTCCAATCAGCACTCATGGCCAAGCAACAAATTCTCCTCCTCATCCTTGTGGCTTCCATTCACCATATTGCTTATGCCGCAGCCGCTACAACTTCAGCAAATTTGATGGCAGATGCAACTACGACAGCCTACGACATTCTAGAGAAGAACAACTTCCCGCGTGGCCTCCTCCCCAAGGGTGTGCGGTCGTACATCCTCAACCCAGATGGCAAATTGGAGGTGACCCTCTCACGCGAGTGCAGGTTCCCTGTTAACCTCGGTGGCCAGAGATTCAACCTGCAGTTCGCCAGCACCTTCGGCGGAGTCATCCATGCTGGGTCCATCACCGAAGTGTACGGCGTCGATGTGCAGGTCAAGTATGCTTGGCTCGGGTTCAGCCAAGTCGACCGTGCCGGTGACCAGCTCACGTTCCATGTTCAACAGTTCACGCAGTCCTTCCCCGTAAGCGGGTTTGCTGAGAGCCCCTCCTGCACCTAAGGCACCACTATAGGAACGTAGGGCCACGGCCACATGTTATGCATGGCATGGCATTTGTGTTGGTTTTTGTTTCACTTTAATTTCTGCATGAGTTAATAATGTAAAGAACACACCTGCTGTATTCAGGGTGAATAATTGACAGAATTAATGAAAAGACAGAACATCTGACGTTCCATGGAAATTTGCATTCAATCAGTCAAGCCGCTGAGTGTGTGAATGTTTTCGTTAATTTTGATGGAGGTATATATTGTTTAGAAAATAGACAAGCCATTCATAGATCAAATGGTGCTTCATTAGGCTTAAAAAAATACTGTTAAATATGACCGCAGCCAAACATGGCTGGCCGTACGGCTGCGATGCTTCCATGTGTGCTTGTGTTTATTTCATGTTATCTGATAATCTAAAGAACACTTCTGCTTATTCGTGGAGAATAATTTGGATCAAATTGGAGTCAGGGTGTATTACATTCGTTTGATAGAAATGTGACCCCATGGTCAAAAACCATAGATGCTCGATAGAAACTTTAGTACAGCGCGCAGTCAGCAGTCACGAACAGTCGTCATTGAATTGAAAATTAAATTATAATAAATGTGTCAAGGCTAAAATATGCTACTGCTAGAATTTTTAATCTATTAAATTGGCCAGCTTACCTTCAAAAAAACTTTTAATCTCGCTGTATATATGGATTGTCTATAACCTAAATACAATACATATATTTTTTGAAAAAAGTATACACTCTGTTAACATCTCGTGAGTTTTTTAAACTCAAAAGGAACCAGATATGTTGTGCTATTTAAACTTTGATTTCTTCACAACAAACTGGTACAATTTTTTTAAATACTCTTACATTATTTCATAATTTTAAAAGTGCATTTGAAGCCACATATTATTTGCAAAGTGTATGCTCTTCTATTCTTTAAACTAGTTAACGAATTTGGACAATCTAAAAATATAAACAGTTAGGTTACACATAGATTATCCAGAAACTCAATCCCTTTGATATACAGAACTAAGGTCTAATCGGCAAGAGAAAAATGGTGTAAATTTACATTGGTTTCAAGTACTCTTTAATATTAGTGGGGGGTTGTTTTAATGGATAACCATTTTGAATTCATCAATTGGCGAAGTTGCAAAACAAGTATGTTAAAGCGAAAATGACCCTTAAAATATGAGGGAAATGGATGGTTTTAATTGTCCGTTGTTGAAATCAGAATATTGGCTTAAATTTTTAATTAAAAACTAGATACATAGAAATGAAATTAATTTATAACCATTTGAAATCTAATTGTCCAAATTGTTCTTTGTTATGGAACCGTGAACATCAGCAAACATGTATCACGAATGTTAGATTGCTAATAACGTTACAAATGGGGTAAAGTACACTGTGGGTCCTCAAAGTTAACGGAGTGTGCAGTCCCAGACCAGGAATCAAGATCCTCGAACTTGTCAGGGAGTGTCATCCGGGTCCCTAAACATAAAAAACATCCATGCAATAATTTCAAATGGTTCAGAACCATGTTTTTAGTTCAAAAACAAATCCAACAAATCAATACCATAAAGAACGAATAGAAACAAATTAGCATGTACCTAGGGAAAGCACCGTGTAGCCCTCATGGCAACCCTAATTGTGAGAACGTGGCCGATCAGTTTCGAGGTGCAGACCCATCAAAAATGACCTTTCTAAAATGTTTCCGCCAATTCCCTTAATCTTTTTTCACCATGCCTCTCTGCTTACCCGCCCGCGGTACCCACCTCATCAGTCACGCCTCCCTTCTCCTTCCCCACCGCACGCCTGCTCCCAATCCCCTCCCCTCCGTAGACCCCATCCATTATGGAGCGTCGCCGTGTTGTCCAGCCATCCCCGTCTCGCCTGCGATACCGTCTTGTTGTCCACCGTCGCTAGAGTTCCCGTCCGCACTCGTGAGGAGGCACGGGTCCACGGTGGCCCCTCGGCACTCGCCTACTCCGCCGCAAGCGGCAACCCCTCCTCGTTAGAAATGCTGGGGCGCGAGGTGCGGGAACCTCTCCCATGCATCACCGCGTGCCGTGGCCTCTCAGCACCCCCGCCGCCGCTGCAACCCCTCGGAACCCCCTCCTCCATCGCTAGCTGTGCCCCCCCCCCCTCTTCCACCATGCGATATTGGTTTGTAATCATGCAGTTCAATCATTAGTAAGAAATAGAGTGATGTGCTGGGGGATTTGGCCTTATTGTAGAATTTTCAAGAATAAATGGTAGTATAACATTTCTTACACGGTTCAATTTTGTGTGGTTACCTGCTTTGCTGAAATGGCATGATTCAGATTAAGTTCTGCAAGAAAATTGCCTGAATCCTGATATAGTTAGCTCCTATGTAAATAAAGTTGCTTGGATCCCGGTACATCCACTGTCACTACAACGGAAAACTTATTGGAGGCGGGCAAAATGCATGGCATAACCGAGGCGGGCAGGCAAACCGCCTCGGACGCAAGGTCATAGTTAATCGAGGCATTTACCGATGCGGTCCTCCAACCGCCTTGGTTAATCATTTAACCGAGGCGGTTGACCTAACTTGCCCACCTTCGTTAACGTGGTTTAACCAACGCGGTCACTTGCTATGTGACAGCCTCAGTTAAGGTTTTGCAGAATGAAAAAATAAAGCTTACTTGTCTGGAAACAACTTATGTGGATGGGTACTCGCAATATTTTTTAATCACAAGTGCATTAGTATTAGAAGTAATTGTAATAGTTAAAGTGTGTATAAATATAACATATACAGTCGTTGCTTTGCTAGATACAAATACAAATACGCAAATGACTATGGATATGAATATGAATCAATTAAAACTAAAAAGGAAAAGAAAAGAAACATAGGGAATTAAAAAACAAAAAAACAACTTAGTACTAAACTGCCGCACCAGGAGGCCCTACGTGGCAAGCCAATTAGTACCGGACGCCATTTAGTGCAAGGCATTTTCACCGAGTGCACGTGCACATAGTACGGACAGGCAGTACCGGGCAGGGGCCGTTACTAACCAGGGGTCCCCCAGTACTAATGACCATATCTCTAGCATTGTATATTCCTAATATGTATAATTCTTAATCTCCAACCTGGAAATAATATATGATTCCTCATTTTGTAGTCTTCAATACAATTTATTTTGAACATCATAATAGTGCCTTGCATGTATATGTATCTGAATCATAAATTTCAGAAAATACGGTGGGAGCATGAACATTTGGATGGAATGTTTTTCAATTAGGCCGGAATCAATGTGCATTTAAACAATATATTCCAATAGCACTGGCATACACGACCGGCACTGGCCTATAAAATGGAGCCATGCACTTCTGCTTGTTACCGATTCCAATCAGCACTCATGGCCAAGCAACGATTCTCCTCCTCATCCTTGTGGCTTCCATTCACCATATTGCTTATGCCGCAGCTTCTACGACTTCAGCAAATTTGACGTCAGATGCAACTACGACAGCCTACGACATTCTAGAGAAGAACAACTTCCCGCGTGGCCTCCTCCCCAAGGGCGTGCAGTCGTACGTCCTCAACCCAGATGGCAAATTGGAGGTGACCCACTCACGCGAGTGCAGGTTCCCTGTTACATCGGTGGCCAGAGATTCAACATGCAGTTCGCCAGCACCTTCGGCGGAGTCATCCATGCTGGGTCCATCACCGAAGTATACGGCGTCGATGTGCAGGTCAAGTACACTTGGCTCGGGTTCAGCCAAGTCGACCGTGCCGGTGACAAGCTCACATTCCATGTTCAACAGTTCACGCAGTCCTTCCCCGTAAGCGGGTTTGCTGAGAGCCCCTCCTGCACCTAAAGCACCACTATAGGAATGTAGGGCCACGGCCACATGTTATGCATGGCATGGCATTTGTGTTGGTTTTTGTTTCACTTTAATTTCTGCATGAGTTAATAATGTAAAGAACACACCTGCTGTATTCAGGGTGAATAATTGACAGAATTAATGAAAAGACAGAACATCTGACGTTCCATGGAAATTTGCATTCAATCAGTCAAGCCGCTGAGTGTGTGAATGTTTTGGTTAATTTTGATGGAGGTATATATTGTTTAGAAAATAGACAAGCCATTCATTGATCAAATGGTGCTTCATTAGGCTTAAAAAATACTGTTAAATATGACCGCAGCCAAACATGGCTGGCCGTACGGCCGCGATGCTTCCTTGTGTGCTCGTGTTTATTTCATGTTAGCTGATAATCTAAAGAACACTTCTGCTTATTCGTGGAGAATAATTTGGATCAAATTGGAGTCAGGGTGTATTACATTCGTTTGATAGAAATGTGACCCCATGGTCAAAAACCATAGATGCTCGATAGAAACTTTAGTACAGCGCGCAGTCAGCAGTCACGAACAGTCGTCATTGAATTGAAAATTAAATTATAATAAATGTGTCAAGGCTAAAATATGCTACTGCTAGAATTTTTAGGTTGCTAATAGGTACCGGTTGAGTACGTCCGGGCTCGTCCGATCGGCAATGGACGCGCCAGATTAGACCCAGCGTAACGCTTCGCCGGTCTTTTTGCTAAATAGCCCTTGGGTTTTTCCCGAATTAACCCGCGGTCCACACTGCCGTTCAAAAATTCCAAAGAGGCCCTTTTTCTTCTGTTTAGGACCCTAAGCTTTCTAGGTTTTGAACCCGCCGTCTAGCCCTCTTTTTTTTCAATCTAGTCATCAAATCTAAGGTTTAATTATGATCTAGCCCCTGGTTTCTTGCAAATAAGCCCTTAGAACCTTGTTTTAGCCATATCTTTAACATTTTGACTCATGTATTTAGTTATTAGAGAGACTTTATTAGAGAGACTTGTATTTAGCCATATTGTAGAATTTTCAACCGGTACCAATTAATTTATACCCTTGGCCAAGGGTACCGGGTCAAAAACTCAACCGGTACCTATGTAGGCTAAATAGAGCGATGTGCTGGGGGATTTGGCCTTATTGTAGAATTTTCAAGAATAAATGGTAGTATAACATTTCTTACACGGTTCAATTTTGTGTGGTTACACTACTAGAAAACGGGCCTTGGGCACCGGTTTGGTACCGGTTGGTATTTCCAACCGGTACCAATGACATTTTCCCTTTTTTTCCCAAATCTAGTTTTGTTTGTTATATTTATTTCTATTTATTCTTTTATAATTGCTAAATGCACTCAAGCTCCACAGTACTATACGTTCATTGGTCGTTCGTGTTCATTTTCAGAGAATATTTGAAACTAACTAAAAGTGAAATGCGAGCATATAATTAAGCTAATTAGATGAACTAATATATTTACAAATTTACAAACATCAAGGCATAATGTTTAAAAATATTTACAAATGTACAAGTCATGTTAGCAGTCCAACTACTAGTCCCCTCAGGAGGTCGATGGAAGTCCTCTATAGATGTGACCGTCGTGGTAGAACTAGCCTCTAGGATCCAAGATCTCGTTCAAAATGAATCCGGCGAGCTGCTCGCACACGGCATTGATCTGATCAGTAGAGTAACATTCATCCCCCATTTGAGACATCTATCATTTAGGAAAAAAGGATTAACATCATGTGCGTTAGTACAATTATGAAAATATACTAGTGAACGGTTTGGACGTACTCTCGTTTTTTTCATTAGTAGCCTTCCTGCATGGAGTCATGATGTGCAAGTAGTCGCATACGTAGTACCCGCACCAATCAGTTCCTTGTTGTTGTCTCGCACACTTAAGGAGAAACGAATAAATTACTCAATTTAGAACAATTTGGGATTATATACTTAACTAGACAAATCTTTATGAATGAACATACCGGATAATCCATGTTAACGTTCAGTTCGGGCCTCCATTGACCACGTCCTTTGTTATTTTTCACAAATTTTTTCCAAACCCTGTGCTCAAAGTTAAGTTTGATATTCAGGAATTGTTATTAACAGAAAAAGGATTTGATTGTGCAAACTGAACTTACCTGTTCAAGGGGTCTATGATATGTTCGATTGCGGACTTTGGATTTCTCATTGACTCAAAGACTATAAGATTGCCGGTCTCTACGGAAAGTATGAGTAAAATCCAATGATAACTGCAGATATAGATAGGATATATACATAAATATATTAGACAACTTAGTATTTATTTAGTAATGTAACAGAGGATTGAGTCGACCAAGGCTTATCCAAAGTTGTATGGTATGAATATATAGGATTTGTAATTTTGCCTAGTCAATGAATCTTACATGTTTTGGCACGTTTCCTTGTAACTTTCGTTGATCAATTTCTGGATCACTAGCAAAGGAGACATGAAGCCGATCTGATGGTGCCATCCATGTTTTCAGCTTCTTTGGGTCTCCTGTCTAAACGATGCAATAGAAATTTTATAATGCACACATATAATTATGTTCTTGTTAACAAAAAGTATTAATGTAGAGGTAAGTGATACTTACAAAACCCAAATGGTGATGATGGAGGCGTCGAGGGCTTGTCGATGGTAAATGTGATATAAATTTTGGAAGTACACCCAGAAGTCGTCCTCCCCGCGGAGGAAATCATGGTCACGATACTTGCCTCCAAACATTTTCCCTTCGTCATTCGCCATTCGCAAGTACCATCTATGCAAATTGAACATCTGCGTGCCTAAACTTTTCTCCTCTTTCTCAGTGACAAAAGGTTTTCTATGCTGGAATGGAGTAATAGCGCGAGCGACAGGGATTTTTGCCTCCACATGCCTCGTTGCCTCCTCTAGCATTAATCCAGTTTCAGAAAGAAATATTGCAGCCTGTAGGTCCACCTGGAGTTGTACGTCCGTCGGGTGTAGGAGTGGCAACCCTGGCACCCGGAGGGGCTCGAGTTCTTTTTGTTGTGTGCCAAGCTGAGGAATGGTCTTGCCACATTTTTTCTTCAGATTTCTCACCTTGTGTGCCTTTGTCAGAGTACGATCATAGTCCGAGGGTAAGCTTTTCGGTTTTGGTAGGTTATCTAGGTTTGCGAGAAGCTTTTTCCCTAGTTCTAGAGGTACCTTTTCCCTCGGCGGGGGGACTTTAGGCTTCAATTGTTCTTTTATATATCGAGCAGTCTCCTCTTCCAACTCCTCAGCGGTTTTCTCGTAGGTTAATTGTCTTTCGACCGTTTTCTGCTTCTTCTTTGAGGGTCTAGCCGCTGGGAGGGATGCTGTCTTTTTCTTTCCCTTTTCTGGTGCAGGAGGAGTTGGAGTACTCGTGGCCCTTTGCGCCGGCAGAGACGGTGGTGAAGGATGTGGTAGTGGGGACGGCGGTGAGGTAGGCCGCGGAGATGGGCGATCGGTCTGCACGGGAGCCGTTGTGCTTGCAGTAATTTTGATGTCGGCCTTGCGCCATAGAACGACCCCATGCAGTGCTTCTCCCAATGTCTTCTCTCCATCCCCTCCAACGAAGTCGAGCTCAAGATCCTCATTGTTTCCAAATATCTGCTCGACTGTGACAGAGGTGTAGCCTGGGGGTATCGGCCTTCCATGAATTGTAGTAGAAGGATTCAAGGGTAGGGCTGACCCGTATGCGACATGAATGGATATATTTCTTGCTCGCACATGAAGCTCGCACGATGTCGGCTTGGTGACATCATCCACTGGATACCTCTAGTCATCTACTGCCGTTGGCTCAATCTGGGGTTGTTGTTCGGCTTGTACGTCGGGCGCCGCCGTGGATGCACAGCTGCTGCGTCGCTGAGACGCCAGGCTTATCACAATATCCGGGTGCGACCCAGCAGTGCCCCTTTGGCTTAGAGCTAGCTGCACTGCCTCATTGACCCTGGCGTCCATCTGAGATTCCAAGGACGCAACCTTCTTGTTCATCTTAGCTTCTATGGCACGAAGTTTCTCTTCCTGTTCGGCTTTGCTCTTTCGGTGAGTCTTGTAAGAGGGATCTCTGGCCCAAGCAACTTTCCATGGGACCACGCCGATGCCGCGGGCTCGTCCAGAGTGTTCCAGATTCTTTAATGCCCTTGTCAGCTCATCATTCTCCCTTTGAGGATGGAATGTTCCTTGTTGAGTCTCATCTATTGCAGCGACTAGATCGCGGGACACTTCTTGCATATGCTTGGGCACGACCAAACTTCCATCCAACTGGTTTAGTGTCACGCCATTAGCAAATAACCACCACTTGGATCTATCCGGCCAATCCCAAGTCGTCGGCCTGATGCCTCTATCCATAAGGTTCCGCTCCATCTTCTGCCATTTTTTAACTGACTTCTTGTAACCGGCAGCCCCAAGGTGGTGGTTGTACTTCTTATTTGCTGCATTCACCTTGGCTTGTTCGGATTTTTTTTGGGCTTCCTCTGATAGTTTGTATTGTTTGAACTCCTCCCAGTATGGTTTAACCTGAGGAAGATCGTCCCAGTTCGGCTCCTTATCCTTCTTGATGTAATTGGTGTACAACTTCTTCTTGAAAGTTGCAAAGGCAAGGGCCATCTTTCTCAAGGCACATTTCTTCACAAGTTCTTGGTCAACTCCTTCAGAAAGAGTGAACATATCCTTGAGTTCTGCCCATAGCATTTCCTTCTGATGTGCAGGCACGGCGTGTTGCTGTTCTTCGGGTTTGGTCATTTTCCATAGTCTTGTGGTGATCGGAATTCTTGCCCAAACAATAACCCCACATTGGTTGACAAATTTTGTGCTAGCATCCTCTGGAGCACTTGGACAGCCCTCTGCGTCCACTTCTGTGACGACCTGTCTTCCCTCCATTTTCTTGGTTGGCCGGCGTCTCCCTTTTGACTGGCTCAACAAAGTCAATGCGGAGGTCGACTAAATTACAAAAAAGATATGTTAATCGCAAAACTAATCTTCCGAAGTCACCATGCATATAGTTTTAAGATTCGTACTGGAACATGCTGTTGTTGATTGGGCAGCGGCGCAAAGTCATCATCTTCTTCATCGGCATCTCCAGACATATTCAGGAACGAATCAGTTGTCCAAGCATCTTCTTCAGCGATTGGCTGGGTGGTGTTGGCCCTCGTATCTTCGTTTATTGCGTCCAACATGTATTGCCCGGCGGCCTGCTCATCACTGAAGGGGTCCATCCTTAACTGAAACCATAAAAATGTGTTAGAGTATGTGTCCATCCTTAAATGAAGCAGGAGAATTCAATTCTTTGAATGAATATGCGTGTTTGAGAGAGTGTGTGTGTGTGTATGTTAGAGGGACAGAGAAAGAGAGAGAGTTAGTGAGTGTGTGTGTGAGTCTCTCTGTGTGTGTGTGTGTGTGTCTGTGTGTGTATGTGTGTGTGTCTGTGTGTGTGTGTTAGTGTGAGTGTGTGTGTGTCTCGAGGGTCAATACTTTATACAATTGTGTTAGAGTGTGTTAGAGAGAGAGAGTATGTGTGTGTGTTAGAGTGTATTAGACAGTGTGTGTGTGTGTGTGTGTGTCGTGGAACGGGGTCGAGGAACCGGGTCGAGGAACGGGGTTGAGGGTTCAGGGTCGAGGTCTAGAGTTGAGGGTCGAGGTCGAGAGTCGAGGGACGGGGTTGAGAGTCGGGGTCGAGGGTCGAGGGATAGCGAATGCGTGAGTTAGAGAGCGAATACGAAAATACTCATCGTCGTTACTCGTCGTCGTTACTCGAGTTACATGATAAAAACATGAGTTACAGAAATACATGATAAATACATAAATACAAGCATTATTCACTCTCTATTTAAATACATGATTAAATAAAGTCTCTCTAATAACTAAATTCTATAACTAAATTATACACTATATATAATGAAAACATTGTACACTATTTGCAAGATGAAACATGGGTTAAAATGTTAAAGATATGGCCAAATACAAGTCTCTCTAAAAAAGTCTCTCTAATAACTAAATACATGAGTCAAAATGTTAAAGATATGGCTAAAACAAGGTTCTAAGGGCTTATTTGCAAGAAACCAGGGGCTAGATCATAATTAAACCTTAGATTTGAGGACTAGATTGAAAAAAAAGAGGGCTGGACGGCGGGTTCAAAACCTAGAAAGCTTAGGGTCCTAAACAAAAGAAAAAGGGCCTCTCTGGAATTTTTGAACGGCAGTGTGGACCACGGGTTAATTCGGGAAAAACCCGAGGGCTCTTTAGCAAAAA
Source organism: Panicum virgatum (assembly GCF_016808335.1). Taxonomy (NCBI): domain Eukaryota; kingdom Viridiplantae; phylum Streptophyta; class Magnoliopsida; order Poales; family Poaceae; genus Panicum; species Panicum virgatum. The sequence continues at coordinate 30,105,715 of NC_053148.1, read as the reverse complement.
GACCGGCGAAACGTTACGCTGGGTCTAATCTGGCGCGTCCGTTGCCGATCGGACGGCCCGTACGTACTCCACGAGCGGGAGCGGCGGCGCTCGCCCGTCGGCGGCTCTGTCCGTGGCGGCGCGGAGTGGGGCTCACCGAAGATGGCCGAACTCGGCCCTCTGGGGGTCTAGATGAGCGGGGCTTGGCCTGGGAGTGAGTTCGTGCGACGACGAACTTGTCTGGGCAAACGGGGCTGCGGATTAGGGTTTGGCCGAGGCTTGCCACGGCGAGGGGCGGCTCTGCTTGACGGGGCTCGCCAGCGCACACAGGTTCCGGCGGTTCTGGGCAAGAGCGTGGGTTCAAACGCGTACGAGAGCGCACACGGTGCTAAGGCAGACTGGAGCAGGGTGCGAGCGTGGCCGTGCGGTGCTGCTGGGCGTCTGCCATGGCGAAGCTTTGGCGGCGGAATGCCGGCGAAGGTGTTCCGTCCTAGGTGAGGGTTCCCGTGCCAAGATAACTAGCGCAGGGGGTAGAGAGGGTTGCGTGAATGCTCACTGAGACTTGGATTCAAGCGGGGAGGCTGTGCAGGGTCGACGGCGTCGAGGTCCGGCGGCGGCGTGCGCGGCGGAGCTCGCGGAGGTGGCGTTGCGGGGGAGAAGCGGGCGGACGACGCAACGGGCCGAGCGCAGAGGAGAAGCGGTGGTGCGCGCGGACTATGCGACGGTGCGCACGCGGAGATGGAGGGCGGCGGCGGTCGACCGGAGGAGTGCGCTGGTGAGCAGTGGAGAATGGAGGAAGAAGGTAACGGATTTATACCCTTGGCCAAGGGTACCGGGTCAAAAACTCAACCGGTACCGGGTGCACATAATAAATCATTTAGGTGCATAACTAATTATTTTAATTTCATAATAAATCAAATAATTGCATAATAAATTATTTAAATGCAAAATAATTCTAAATACTACATGATAAATCATTTAGGTGCATAACTAATCATTTTAATTGCATAATAAATCAAATAATTGCATAATAATTCATTTAATTGTCCAATAAATCAATTCATTGCATAAGAAATCTAATAATGTTCACAGAAAATATTACAAGACATAATCATTCAACTAAAAGAATATTGATGATGGTTCGCTTTACAATCGTCCCTTCATTATGATCATGATGTGCGTACGGAGCCTCCTCTTCGGCTAAAAGAATACTTGTGTCAACCTCCACTGCTAACGGAGTCATATCTTTAACCTTATTGTATTCTTCTTCATCTGTGACATCGTCGACTCCCACAATTTTTCTTTTTCCTGCCAGAACAATATGGCACTTTGCCTCATCTCCGGCACCTACAAAACTTGATTTATTCCTGGACTTGTCCTTTCTCGGTTTGCTAGACATGTCCTGCACATAGAAAACTTGAGTGACATCTTTAGCTAGGACGAATGGTTCGTCTCGATAGCCAAGCTCTTTGAGGTCTACCGTTGTCATTCCGTACTCGTCGATATCGACACCTTTTCCTGTGAGTTTAACCCATTGACAACGAAATAGAGGTATCTTCAACGGCCCATAGTCGAGTTCCCAGATCTCTTCAATGTAACCAAAATATGAGTTCGTTTGGCCACTAGAGTCGGTGGCATCTATGCGGACACCACTATTTTGATTGGTGCTCTTGTTATCTTGGGCTCTTGTATAAAATATGTAACCATTAATTTCATATCCTTGGTACATCAGGATTGAATTTGCCGGACCCCTGGCCAGCCAAGCTAGCTGCTCATGAATTTGATCGTTGGCCATGACTTCCTTCTGCAACCAGGTGGCGAATGTATCGTTATGATGTTTTGTAATCCATGTCTCAGACTTCAAAGGGTATATACTTCGCACAATTTGCATGTGCTCCTCCATGTATGGAGCCACCAAGGCTGATTGTTGCAGAACTATGAGATGTGCTTTACTCAATGTGGCATGATCTGTGGCATTTACTAATTTTCTTCCAAGTGTGCCCTTTCCAATCAGCTACCCCTCATGACGTGATACTAGAATCCCAATTGGGCAGAGTTCTTCCACATAGTCAACACAAAATTCAATGACCTCCTCTGTGACGTAACCCTTCGCAATGCTTCCTTCTGGACGAGCCCGATTACGAACGTATTTCTTTAGGACTGCAAAGTATCGTTCAAAAGGGAACATATTATGAAGGAAAACAGGACCGAGAATACCAATCTCTTTGACTAGGTAAACTAGAAGATGCACCATAATATTGAAGAATGATGGAGGAAATATCATTTCAAGACTGACTAAACTTTGGACAACATCCTCTTGTAGCCTGCTTAAACTCGATGGATCGATTGACTTCAGAGAAATTGTGTTGAGAAATGCGCATAGTTTTATGATTGTTGCTCGAACATTAGCTGGTAGAATACCTCTAAGTGCAACTGGAATCAATTGCAGCATCAACACGTGACAGTCATGGGACTTTACATGTGTGAATTTCTTCTCTTTCAAGTTCAGTTGCCTCTTTATATTCGAAGAGTAGCCTGATGGGACCTTGATACTGTTCAAAGAGTCGAACATACTTTGCTTCTCTTCCTCACTAAGAGTGTAGCACGCAGGACCTAGATAATGACGTCCTTTATCCCTTTTTTCTGGATGTAGGGTGGCCCGTTGTTTCATACGTTGAAGATCTTGCCGCGCTTCCAATGTACCTTTGGCTTACCGTAGACACCAAGGAAGCCTAGAAGGTTCACACAAAGATTTTTTGTTAGGTGCATCACATCAATTGCGTGGCGGACATCTAAGACTTCCCAATAGGGTAACTCCCAAAAAATACTCTTCTTCTTCCACATAGGTGCACGTCCGTCATCACTCTGCACTGATCTGCTGTTGGGTCCTTTTCCGAATACTACTTTTATATCTTTGACCATTTCAAACACCATTTTCCCACAACGGTACCTAGGCTTGGTATGATGATCTGCCTTTCCATCGTAGTGAGCATGCCTCCTCCTTAATGGGTGCTTGATCGGAAGAAATCGACGATGACCCATATACACGATCTTCCTACAATGCTTGAGGTACATGCTGTCGGTTTCTTCTAAACAATGGGTGCATGCCCTATAACCCTTATTGTATTGTCCGGAGAGGTTACTTAGTGCTGGCCAATCGCTGGTGGTTACAAAAAGCAATGCACGTAGGTTAAAATGATCCTCTGCGTGCGCATCCCACATACGAACACCCTCATCTTTCCATAACAATAGAAGATCCTCAATCAGTGGTTTCAGATACACATCTATATCGTTACCGGGTTGCTTCAGGCCGGGGATAAGCACCGGCATCATAATGAATTTCCGCTTCATACACAACCAGGGAGGAAGGTTGTATATACAGAGTGTCACAGGCCAGGTACTATAGCCACTGCTCTGCTCACCGAAAGGATTCATGCCATCCGTACTTAAGCCGAACCTTATATTCCTCGCATCATTTGCAAATGTTGGGAATGTTTTGTCCACTTCTCTCCACTGCGACCCATCAGCGGGGTGTCTCAACATATTGTCTTGCTTACGTTCTTCTTTGAGCCATCGCATCAATTTAGCATTCGTTTTGTTCATGAACAAACATTTCAGATGTGGTATTAGAGGAAAATACCACATCACCTTGGCAGGCACCCTCTTCTTGACACGCATCCCCTCAACGTCGCCAAGATCATCTCGAGGGATCTTATACCGCATGCGTTGCATGCAGGGCATGAATCCAAATTTTCATACTCACCTCGATATAGGATGCAGTCATTTGGACAAGCATGTATCTTCTGTGCCTCTAATCCTAAAGGACAAACAACTTTTTTGCCTCGTATGTTGTCTCCGGCAAGGTGTTACCCTCAGGGAGTAAGTTTTTTATAAGTTTCAGCAACTCCTCGAATCCCTTGTCAGACAAATCATTTGATGCCTTTCATTGCAATAATTCCAATGTGGTACCCAACTTCTTTTGGTCTTGTTTGCAATCAGGGTACAACAATATTTTGTAGTCCTCCAACATACGCTTCAGATCTCTCGATTCCTTTTCTATTTCGTAACCTTCCTCAACTTCGCGCAGCATCTAACCAAGATCATCTTCTACAACGTATCCTTTAGTATCTTCTTCAGGCTCACCCATTGCAGTGTCATTGAAAAAGGAATTATAATTGGCTGCAAAGTCAGGAATCCTGTCCTCTTCTTCTACATTATTATCCAGCACAATTCCTCTTTCGCCATGCTTGGTCCAAACATAGTAGTTCGGCATGAAACCACTATTAAACAAGTGACTATGGATGGTTCTTGATGATGAGTAATCCTTCTCATTCTTACAAAATTTGCATGGACAACGAACGAAACCGCCATACTTGTGTTTCTCGGCCGCTTCTATGAATTCATGCACGCCATCCATGAACTCCTTTGAACGCCGGTCGGCCATGTACATCCATTGCCGACTCATCTGGGTCCACAATACATTTATATACATCATTGTACTATACAAATAGTTCATTCATACTACCAATTTATAACAATATATTTATATAATTGATAATGCATATAACTATAATAAATAGATACTATTCACTTATCAAATAAATTGATAACGTATATAACTACAATAAGATGCTACAAATAAAAATAATTATCACATATATAAACTAAATCAAGTAATAATTGTTTCTAAAAATTAATTGCTAAGTTATAAAGAAAAATAACTAACCTTTTTTTCAAAAAAAAACAAAAATTCGCCTCCCCTCACCCCACTCATCTGCCATGAATAGTGAGTTCACGGCAGCTTGAGAGGTGGAGGGGGTGGGGTATTTATAGGCTCGGGCCAAAGGCACCGGTTGATTTCAATGTCCCGGTGCTAAAATTAATTCAATAGCACCGGGTCAAGGCACCAACCGGTGCCTTAGGCCCGAGCTCCTGGCAACTGCCATGTTTCATTGCCATAGGAACCGGTTATTCCTATAAACTGGTGACTTTAGCGCCGCCTTCATTTGGTACCGGGTGGTGGTTCAGACCGGTTCCTATGGTGACGCATTGGAACCGGTTGGAACCACCACCCGTGCCAATTGCCCTCCACTAGGTCAGTCGATGGCCAAAGGTACAAGCTGCTGTTGCAGCCGGTACCAGCAGCTGGTACCTTTGGCTGGGACCGATGGCCCGTTTTCTAGTAGTGTTACCTGCTTTGCTGAAATAGCAGGATTCAGATTAAGTTCTGCAAGAAAATTGCCTGAATCCCGATATAGTTAGCTCCTATGTAAATAAAGTTGCTTGGATCCTGGTACATCCACTGTCACTACTACGGAAAACTTATTGGAGGCGGGCAAAATGCATGGCATAACCGAGGCGGGCAGGCAAACCGCCTCGGGCGCAAGGTCGCAGTTAATCGAGGCATTTACCGATGCGGTCCTCCAACCGCCTTGGTTAATCATTTAACCGAGGCGGTTGACCTAACTTGCCCACCTTCCTTAACGTGGTTTAACCGACGCGGACACTTGCTATGTGACAGCCTCAGTTAAGGTTTTGCAGAATGAAAAAAATAAAGCTTACTTGTCTGGAAACAACTTATGTGGATGGGTACTCGCAATATTTTTTAATCACAAGTGCATTAGTATTAGAAGTAATTGTAATAGTTCAAGTGTGTATAAATATAACATATACAGTCGTTGCTTTGCTAGATACAAATACAAATACACAAATGACTACGAATATGAATAAGAATCAACTAAAACTAAAAAGGAAAAGAAAAGAAACATAGGGAATTAAAAACCAAAAAAAGAACTTAGTACTAAACTGCCGCACCAGGAGGCCCTACGTGGCAAGCCATTTAGTAGCGGACGCCATTTAGTGCAAGGCATTTTCACCGAGTGCACGTGCACATAGTATGGACCAGGCAGTACCGGGCAGGGCCGTTACTAACCAGGGGTCTCCCAGTACTAATGACCATATCTCTAGCATTGTATATTCCTAATATGTATAATTCTTAATCTCCAACCTGGAAATAATATATGATTCCTCATTTTGTAGTCTTCAATACAATTTATTTTGAACATCATAATAGTGCCTTGCATGTATATGTATCTGAATCATAAATTTCAGAAAATACGGTGGGAGCATGAACATTTGGATGGAACGTTTTTAAATTAGGCAGGAAATTAGTGTAATTAAAACCTAGACTAATTCGTACATATTTATGACAAAGGTTTTGAGAACATAATTCAGCAGGAATCAATGTGCATTTAAACAATATATATATATATATGTATGTATATATACATGTGTGTGTGTGTCTCTCTCTCTCTCTCTCTCTATATATATATATATATATATATATATATATATATATATATATATATATATATATATATACACACACACACACACTTCTGCTTGTTACCGATTCCAATCAGCACTCATGGCCAAGCAACATTCTCCTCCTCATCCTTGTGGCTTCCATTCACCATATTGCTTATGCCGCAGCCTCTACGACTTCAACAAATTTGCTTCTGCTTGTTACCGATTCCAATCAGCACTCATGGCCAAGCAACGATTCTCCTCCTCATCCTTGTGGCTTCCATTCACCATATTGCTTATGCCGCAGCCTCTACGACTTCAGCAAATTTGACGTCAGATGCAACTACAACAGCCTACGACATTCTAGAGAAGAACAAGTTCCCGCGTGGCCTCCTCCCCAAGGGTGTGCGGTCGTACGTCCTCAACCCACATGGCAAACTGGAGGTGACCCTCTCACGCGAGTGCAGGTTCCCTGTTAACCTCGGTGGCCAGAGATTCAACCTGCAGTTCGCCAGCACCTTCGGCGGAGTCATCCATGCTGGGTCCATCACCGAAGTGTATGGTGTCGATGTGCAGGTCAAGTACGCTTGGCTCGGGTTCAGCCAAGTCGACCGTGCCGGTGACCAGCTCACGTTCCATGTTAAACAGCTCATGCAGTCCTTCCCCATAAGCGGATTTGCTGAAAGCCCCTCCTGCACCTAAGTCACCACTATAGGAATGTACGGCCACGGCCACATGTTATGCATGGCATGGCATTTGTGTTGGTTTTTGTTTCACTTTAATTTCTGCATGAGTTAATAATGTAAAGAACACACCGTCTGTATTCAGGGTGAATAATTGACGGAATTAGTGAAAAGACATAACATCTGACGTTCCATGAAAATTTGCATTCAGGCAGTCAAGCCACCAGCATTCTGAGTGTGTGAATGTTTTAGTTAATTTCGATGGAGGTATATATTTGTTAGAAAATAGACAAGCCATTCATTGATCAAATGGTGCTTTATTAGGCATAAAAAAATACTGTTAAATATGACCGCAGCCAAACATGGCTGGCCGTACGGCCGCGATGCTTCCATGTGTGCTTGTGTTTATTTCATGTTATCTGATAATCTAAAGAACACTTCTGCTTATTCGCGGAGAATAATTTGGATAAAATTGGAGTCAGGGTGTATTACATGCGTTTGATAGAAATGTGACCCCATGGTCAAAAACCGTAGGAGCTCGATAGAAACTTTAGTACAGCGCACAGTCATCAGTCACGAACAGTCGTCATTGAATTGAAAATTAAATTATAATAAATGTGTCAAGGCTAAAATATGCTACAGCTAGAATTTGTAATTTATTAAATTGGCCAGCTTACCTTCAAAAAAACTTTTAATCTCGTTGTATATATGGATTGTCTATAACCTAAATACAATACATATATTTTTGAAAAAGTATACACTCTGTTAACATCTCGTGAGTTTTTTAAACTCAAAAGGAACCAGATATGTTGTGCTATTTAAATTTTGATTTCTTCACAACAAACTGGTACAATTATTTTAAACACTCTTACATTATTTCATAATTTTAAAATTGCATTTGAAGCCACATAGTATTTGCAATGTGTATGCTCTTTTATTCTTTAAACTAGTTAATGAATTTGGACAATCTACAAATATAAACAGTTAGGTTACACATAGATTATCCAGAAACTCAATCCCTTTGATATATAGAACTAAGGTCTAATCGGCATGCGAAAAATGGTGTAAATTTACATTGGTTTCAAGTACTCTTTAATATTAGTGGGGGGTTGTTTTAATGGATAACCATTTTGAATTCATCAAATGGCCAAGTTGTAAAACAAGTATGTTAAATCGAAAATGATCCTTAAATATGAGGGAAATGGATGGTTTTAATTGTCCGTGGTTGAAATCAGAATATTGGTTTAAATTTTAAATTAAAAACTAGATACATAGAAATGTAATTAATTTATAACCATGTGAAATCTAATTGTCCAAATTGTTCTTTGTTATGGAACCGTGAACATCAGAAAACATGTATCACGAATGTTAGGTTGCTAATAACGTTACAAATAGAGTAAAGTACAATGTGGGTCCGCAAAGTTAACGGAGTGTGCAGTCCGAGGCCAGGAATCAAGATCCTTGAACTTGTCAGGGAGTGTCATCCGGGTCCCCAAACCTAAAAAACATCCATGCAATAATTTCAAATGGTTCTGAACCATGTTTTTAGTTCAAAAACAAATCCAACAAATCAATACCATAAAGAACGAATAGAAATAAATTAGCATGTACCTAGGGAAAGCACCGTGTAGCCCTCATGGCAACCCTATTTGTGAGAACATGGCCGATCAGTTTCGAGGTGCAGACCCATCAAAAATGACCTTTACAAAATGTTTCCACCAATTCCCTTAATCTTTTTTCACCATGCCTCTCCGCTTACCCGCCCGCGGTACCCACCTCATCAGTCACGCCTCCCTTCTCCTTCCCCACCTCACGCCTGCTCCCAATCCCCTCCCCTCCGTAGACCCCATCCATTATGGAGCATCGTCGTGTTGTCCAGCCATCCCCGTCTCGCCGCGCTACCGTCTTGTTGTCCGCCGTCGCTAGAGTTCCCGTCCACACTCGTGAGGAGGCGCGGGTCCACGGTGGCCCCTCGGCACTCGCCTACTCTGCCGCAAGCAGCAACACATCCTCCTCAGCAATGCTGGTGCGCTAGCTGCGGGAGCCTCTCCCATGCATCGCCGCGTGCCGTGGCCTCTCAGCATGCCCGCCGCCGCTGCAACCCCTCGGAACCCCCTCCTCCATCGCTAGCTGTGGCCTCTCTCTTCCGTCGTGCAATATCGGTTTGTGATCATGCAGTTCGTTAATTAGTAAGAAACTGGAGCGATGTGCTGGGGGATTTGGCCTTATTGTTGAATCATCAAGAATAACATATCGGCCATGAGATAACCGATGCTCGAAACAATTGGTTGTCAGGATAGATATGCACCTTTGCTATCCTTTTTTCTTTACATCTTTTATGCTTAAAGCGATACATAGTATCGGCCATAATTTTCAACCTAGTGACTAATTCAGGATGACTTCTCCGAACCGATTTCTTGGATCGTCTCCAACTTGAAATCAGCCATCTTCAGGATTTCAGCTTCCCAGGCTTCTCCCGATATGCACTTTAGCCCAAGACCATGCCAAACTTTAGGATCGGCTATCGCAATGCCGAATGGGAATCTGCATGTACAACTTCTACAGAATCCCCAATCCACTGAATTATGCACTAATACATGGTAGATGGTATGCAACAGTTGGCATGAATCCAATTTCTGCCCAAGAGTGTACTGTACGAGCCTTTACTGTTGATGACGAAGAATGTGGTAGGCAATGTCTTGCTTCCAGTCATCAAATCAACGCAGATTGCCCCTCGAGCTGGTGAGACTGCACCTTCGAAATCTTTGAGCATCATATCAGTATGTATCAGATTTTCTTCACCCAGTCCAAGCTTTCGGTTGGTAGCAGGATATTAATGGCAGTTTCTCCATATACCAGCATCTTGGATATCGACTTGCCATTACTGTACCCTTTGAGAAACAAAGGCCTCAACAGCTTGCGTTCTTTGTCACCTAGTTTGTCAAATGTTGCTTGCATTGGATCAGAGACAACTGAGCCACGTCCTTCTCCACATCTTCATCAATTGGAGCCTTGAACTCTATGGGCAAAATGAAAACCATGTTGACTGATGCAGCCTCTACCTCATCAGTCTTCTCCTTGGTGCGCCACACTTGTGACTTTGGGTGCCTGTCCACACGAGCACGCTCTTCCTGCTACTACTCCCGATGACGCAAGATCCATACTCTCCAATTATGAGATTGATTCAACCCTTCGGGACACCACTGGGAAGTATCTTCAGTATCATAACGGTACTCGTTGTCACGAACCAACGGCTGCTCATTAGAAACATGATTGTTGGCTTCTTCTTCTTCAAGTTGTTCTTGTGGGTCAACTCTTTTCCCCAGCCGATCATGGACAGAAGTGTGCCTTCTGTCGAGCCTGTCCCTACGAATCGGATGTTGGCCACGACCATCATCATACTGCCTCTTGTATGGGAATTAGCTTCCACGTGGTCCATTGCACTCAGGGTAGTCGTCGACCGATGGAAAATGCACACCTTTGTTCCAGCAGTGCATGAAGAAAGGGCGCTGCCAATGGTTCTCTTCTCGCTAGACTCGCTCTTGCTGTCAACATTCTTCTCTGATCTTCCACCGACGCTTGTACTTGTGTTGATCAGCATTTGTGATGTCATGCGTCGATAAGGTCTTCTGGAGCCTTCTTCTTGATCGTATCGGCCCTGCCTCCCGAGCTGGTTGGCCGATACTTGGGTCTTGGGATCAACAGCCCCCGAACGCTTGGACCACTTAAAAGCCAACACCTTCATTCCTTCTTCAGCACCTTTCTCCTCCCCCTCTACCATGTTGGCGGGGAAGGGATGCTCGTCGATCTCCATCGGCTTTTCATGCACATCAAACTTGATTCGCTCGTGCTCGATAGCCGATTGGATCTCCTTGCAGAACACCATGCATTCACAAGTACTATGGGAAATAGCGTTATGCCACTTATAGTACTTGTGCTTCTTTAATTCTGCAGCCGATGCAATCGTGTGATTGGTGGAAAACTTGATATGTCCCTCCTACAGTAACAGATCGAAGATCCTATTGGCCTTTGTGACGTCGAACCCGCACCTCTCCTTCTCCTTCTTGGCGAACGGGCATGAAATCTACTCTTTTTCTTGGTCCATTCAGCCAAGCCAATTTCGGCTTCGTCCTCCGAGTCAAAAGAGTCTCCAGCGAAGTTGACCCTCTTCTGGTATGTGTTCTTCATAGATATCGGAGATCTAACGTCAACACATGCTAACCTCTGGGCAAGATGGCTCAAACTCTCAAATTCTTGAGAAGCGAACTTCTCCTTGTTGTGAGGCAGCATTCCTTTGAAAGCCAACTCTGCCAGTTGGCTATCACTGAGAGACAAGCTAAAGCATCTGCTTCTGATATCCCTAAACCTCTAAATGTAATCGGTCACATGCTCATCGTTCCTCTATTTGACCACAGTCAAATCCGTGAGCCTCATCTCCTGTACTCCTGCGAAGAAGTACTTGTGGAATTGCTTCTCCAGATCGGCCCATGTAAGTATGGAGTTTGGCGGCAAGGAGGAGAACCACACAAAGGCAGATCCAGACACCGATAGTGGGAACCAAAAAATCTTCAAAGCATCAACCTAGCAGCTTCTCCGCACTAGATCAGGAATCGGCTTACGTGCTCAATGGTAGACATGGCATCTTGCCCGGATAACTTGGTGAAGTCTGGCACTATGTAGTGGTATTATAGAGCGATCTGATCATAAGCCTCAGGTAAGGCTTACGATACATGAATGCCGGCTCCTTTGTCTTCAAGCCTAATTGATTTATCATCACATCGGCTATTTGCGCTAACCAGTCAACAACCTGAGATGCAACAACTTGTTGCTCGATGAGTAGCTACTGTACCTCGGCCTGCACGTACTGCATAGATTGTGGAGCTGGAGATGCAGGAGGTTGAACTAGTGGCTCCAGTGGTGGCGCTGGCACTTGCTGCTGCTGCTCGAGGGTGAACTATTGTGTTTGTGCTGCCCCCCATGCCTGTAGGTTCATCATCTGCGCCATGGTGTTCATCATCAACCAGACAATCGATGGATCATACTGCGGGGGTGATTTTATTAGCTGCAGAGCCGACGGCGATGCCTAAGGACTGCCCGCTTGTTGCTGAGGAAGCGGTTGGTGAGCCACTAGCACAGCAATCTCTGAGCCGAAGGTGGAGCGCCCTGAGTGTCCATACAATGTTGATTATGTGCGGTGGCATCCTCAGTGATGTAGGTATGTAACCGGGTGGAGTGCTGAACAGATTCTTGGCGCCGATGCAGTCATCGGCGATGCGGCAGTGTGCGTCGGAGCCGACAGCATCGGAGTTCAATTGACTGGAACGCCAGTGGCTGGAAGAAGGGTGGCGGCATAGAGTGGATCCTGCGCCTGCCTGTACCGCACTGGGTGACATCAGCTGGGAGCCGATGCTTGCTGCAGCAAATGCTGCTTCCATGCTGGCTGCGACAGCCGATGACTTCGGTTGGGAGTAACATGACCCTGTGTATCTAGGTTCACATCTGCCATTCATAATCGGATGGATGGCGTTCTGGACTGAGTTCTTCATGATGTCCGACTAGTTGGTCAGAGCATGATGCATAGCTTGACTGAACACTCCTGGAACTTCATGGGATTTTCGGTGACGGTGATGTGGCGCGGCGTAGGGATCTCTATTTTCTGGATCACCTTACCCACTCTGTCGACCATGTTGAACACCTGAAGGCAAGCATCCTTGAATCCGTCGATGGCTTGCTCCAGCTGCTGCTTTTGGGCTTCATCGAGTTGGTCCTCCGTGACTTTGAGGACGTTGTTGGCATTGACCTCAGCATAAGCACAGTCGTTGACCAATTTTGCATCGACCATGTTGATTTAGGTGTACATGATTGTCACGTGGATGTTGATCACAGGTCCCACCGAGCGTGCAAAGAAGCGTGTTGATGCAAAAATCCCACAGGACGGATCTTCACACTCCAAATACGCTAGGGCCAGGGAAATCTGCTTCGCTCCGAGTACCGAACCCGATCGGCGCGTGTGTGGTGCGCTTGGCATGCCAGTCAATTTGACCTGCAATTGATAAGGTGGATAAATGTTAAATTCCAGGGGCTATCGGCTAGCCAGCCGATATCGATGATGCCAACAATCGGCTATCGAAAAGCTGATTCAGGGGAACAAGCTGCGTTTAAAGCAATGTAGCTCCAGAAAAACACCTAGATCTAGTTCTAATCGGCTATGGTGATGTGGTCACAGGAAGCCGATAGCGAGCATATTTAAGTTGGATAAATTATGACAAAAACTTAAAACAAACTAGACTAAACTAGATTAACCTAGCAAGATCTAAGCAGATGTCGATAACTTGTGGTAAGAACTTAAAACAAACCAGATTAAACAGTTAACCTAGTAAGATCTAAGCAATTATCGATAACTTGTGATAAAAGCAACAAAAAAGCTAAACTAAGCAGATTAATCTAACAGATTGATAACTTTTATCGATAAATTGATGAACAAGTTAAACCCCGCTAGACAGATTTAACGTGATCGATAACTTCGAGCTCTATAGACATAGGAAGAAGCGATGTGTTGTCAACCTGGGCCTATCTACACAACTCGACTCAGAACTTACCAGCAAACGATGAACGTGCCTGCTGAAAAGAACTCGTAAAGAGAAAATCTACTACAACTAAGGTGAAGTCTCCAACTTGAAAAGTAGATGCGATGAAAGGTAAATTATATTTTGGATGTGGTCGATCAACAAGAAACGGAGGTTTGCTATTTATAGGCTAAACCTAGACCCCGTTGCCGATACGAAGAGATACGACTTGAGTTACAAGAAACAAACTTTCCTAAACAAACAACAACTCAACCCTATAAGATAACTTTGTTGACATCATCTTGCCAGCTCTTTCTCAGCTTCATTGTTGTGACGCTCCTTCGGGCCCATAGGCCCAAATGCGCTCCTCATTCTCCATCGTCGGCCAATTCTTTATCGGCTGCCTGCTCATCATATTGACATGTGCCAAAAAAATGGTATCAACAACAAGGTGGTAACTATGTTTAAAAAATTAATTGCTAAGTCATGGAGAGTTTTTTTTGGGGGGGTTATCTATAGGCTCGGGCCAAAGGCACCGGTTGGTGCGCAATAACCCAGTTAATTCTCGTTCATGAGCAGCGGTTCGAGGCTTGTTGACGCTTGCTAACAACCAATTTCAAGCGTCAATTTGATCGGAAAATTTTTAGAGTTTAAATATTTTTTATACATTTTTATCTAAAATAAAGTAGAAATCCACTATGCTCTAAAAATTATGCAAAGATAAAAAATGGGACTAAAGTGCAGGTTAGGAGGGCCTTATTGATCCATGGGAAAAAATGTCGACCAATCAGAGCGCAGAATTTAGGCTCACATGGATCAAAGGACCCACATGCAGCACCTAACCGACATACCAGAAACTTGGAGACGTGGGAAAGGAGAAAGGAGACACGTGGGGGGCCACCAGAGCAGAGAGGGGCTGGTGTGGCCCACCTACCAGTCGGCCGACCACCATGGTCCGGCCCCCACCGACCTCCAGCCTCTGCAGGAAGCTTCCTACTAGTTTCCTTAAGTCGGTTTTGACTGCCACACGTCGCCCAAGCAAGTGCACACAGGCCATTGAGCTCCCCCTATAAATATGAGAGGGGGTAGAAATGAGGTAGAGAAGGCAAGACAAGCAAGAGCACCCCTCTCATTTTAACTCTTGAGTAGTTGTAAGGCTAGTAGAGTTTAGGTTAAGTAGTTGTCGGGTCGCCGGACATTCGTTAGGGAATAGGTATGGGTTCGCTACTAGATTTCTTTTGTAATGTTGGGTCGTGTATACTTGGTTTATCTTATAGTTATTTATATTTGCATGATATATGCCATGTGGTTACGGACATAGATTTCATGATCAGTTTACTTTGATATTATATGCTTTGCCTAGTTAGAGATTTAGTTCTTGTTAACTTCTACATGCTCCAGTATTCGTATGTTTGCTCTAGTATGATGTCTGTCCATCCAGAGGGGAGGGGCTCCGCGCGGTATACTAGAGTATCGCTTACTAGTGTAGACATGGTGCCTGGGTTAGTTAAGTGTTGCTGAATATTGCACTTTCCCACAGTTTGTAGAGGTAGCATGCATGTGGTGACAGCCCTGTTTAGTGCCATCGTAATCCTCCACGTTCGGTTAGGGGTGTTGGAGGCTATAAATGTCTGTGATAGCTTGACAGTCATATCTGTCAGCCATTTGCACAGTGCTCCAGTGTTTTAAGCATAACTTGATAGTTCCTAACCAACCTGTGCAAAGTATGTAATGCTAGTAAATGGTATAGATAATTAAAAGACATTAGATAGACCTTGACTAACTAACTTGGGCCTAACTCCCTGCCTTCTTTTACCCTTTTGTTAGAATTAAGAGTTGCTTGTCTTCTCTCACACTACCTCTATCCATAATTTCTCTTACCCGTGTTTATGCCTCTAAATATTCAATTGAGATAAGTTCATGTTGCCTACCTACACAACTTAGTAGCCTCCTTCCCTGCAGAATTATAAATAACACTCCGGTATACTCACTGGGTAAAATGCTGCACTGTTTATTCCGTCCGCTTGCGGAATGATTCATGGTTCATTAGTTTGGTTATCAGTAATTGCTATATGAAATGTCGAGGCATTGTTGGCACTGATGTCAGGCATTTCTGAAACCTTTACCGAAGCCAGGCTGAACGACCATGTTTCTGAACTAGACGTTACGAAATACCAACAAGGCTCCAACCGGTGCCTATGTAAACAGTCAACACTGGCACCGAGTCGTGGCATGACTCAGTGCTAATGGCGGCACCATGAGTACCGGTTCGTGCCACAATCCGAGGCCTTTGCCGCATGGGGCATTTGGTACCAGGTCATGACATGAACTGATGCCTTTGCAGGAGCATTGGCACCTGTTTGTATCGCAACACGATACCAAATGCCTATGCTGAACTCAGCATAGTCCAAAGAGTACCGATTGTTATTGTAGCCAGCAGCAGACATCAGTATTAGTTGCAATAGCAGCTAGTACTTTTAGCCTTTACCGATAGCTCGTTTTCAGGAGTGCGTCTACGAGCTTCGTGCACCCGGCGCTCCAGTCCACGCTCTTTTTCCCACCTTCGGCCGCTTTCTTTTCAGCTCCGGGTACGGTCATGGCCGTCACCGAATTATTCTTACCGCGATCCGATCAGCTTCTGCGGCTTTTGCATTAACGAGCTGAAATTTTTTATCTGGGATTTGGGTCTTGCTCGCACCTCGCAGGCTGTACGAGAAGCTGAGGTACATGAGCAAGCTCGACTACATGTGGGCGCACATGGAAGGGGCAGAGGTCCCGGACTGCGTGCGCGACACGATGAGGAGCTGGAGCGCCGCCCGCTCGTGGAGGGCCGAGAGAGATGGGGAGGAGAGATAAGAGAGTGGCAGCTGCGAGGATCAAATTAGGAAGTAATGAAAGTAGAAGTGGTGGCCATATAGAGAATGTAAATTTAATTTTTAGAGGGCCAGTGAATTTGGTGGCGTCAATTAAGGAATTATCTCCTTACTTTTAGCAAATAGTGCCCTAGTTTTGAAATATCCAACTTGCTCTCACTTTTGGAATGACAGGCCGGTGATTCTATAATCTGCACAACTGACACCAACCGAATACGGCAGTTTCCGCATGGAGCCCCAGTGGCCATTGCAGTACCATCACTGCATGGGGAAAAAAAAAGAAAAGAAAGAAAGATCCTTCTCACATTCCATTAATTCCACCATGCAAAGTGGAAGGGGGCAGCTAGCTAGGCGCTTTTAGCCGCGCGCGTCCCCATCAAGCATCAAACCATGCAGTGCACAATTGTATATATATATATATATATATATATATATATATATATATATATATATATATATATATATATATATATATATATATATATACACGGCAGCGCTATTCTACACCCTAGGTGTAGAATGAGATTCTACACCCAACGACCCAATAGACAACCATCTGTTCCGGCCCGACCCACCCGTCAACCCAATTAGACCTCGCGAGCGCGAGCCGCGAGACACGGCCTCATGGCGCGTTAGCTTCTATGGCGGAGCGAGCGCGAGCCGCGAGACATGCCGAGGCGAGCGGCGAGGTGGGAGCAGCAAGCAGCGCGGCGAGCGGGGGGGTCGTGAGGGGTACCCACGTAGCTTCTGTGCGCGGAGCGAGCGGCGGCGGCCCGGTGGTCCAGAGAGCAAGCGCGGTGCCTGCCACGCGGAAAGCATAGGCGGCGGCGGCGCGGCGAGCAGCAGGCGGCGCGGGGGAGGCCAGGTCTGCTGGGATTGGTGGAGTGAGATCGGTAATTGAGCTCTCTTCTCAACCATAATCTCTCTGCGCTAGTAATTTGTTGACATTTTGGTCGATTCGTGGAGGATTTTTGGTGGATTGCAAGTTTCTGAAAACCTTACATTGGGATCTGGAAAATTACTGAAGACCGTGAAATCTTCTATTTGTGCCTAGCACATTGTTCAGTATTTGGCCTATTACTGAATTTATTTAGTGTCCTCAGTATTTGATCCGCCTAATATTTTTATCCATTGGGTAGCATTTCGGGATTCAGTGATTTTGGTCTATTTTACACATTATTCACTGCTCAGCACTATGCATGTTCAGTATTCAGTGCCTAGTATTACATCCTTGTGTTTTCAATATTCAGTGCCTAGTATTTGAAAACCAGATGTTCAGTATTTCAAATTTGTAGGATGTTCAGTATTCAGTGCCTAATATTACATCCTTGTGTTTTGCATTTGTAAGATGTTCCGAAGTAGTATGGTGTTCAGTAGTAATGTAGTGATGAAATGTAGTGATGTGTCATTATTTTTTCTTTTACTTTGTAGCAGTGCTACGGATATGGAGGGTGATGATATTTCAATGAATCGCTCGAGCCCAGCAATCAGCCTTGCTAGTAGGCGTGTGATGGCATCTCAAGTATTTGTGCCTCCATCGGGGACAGCTCCGCATCCTTCCCTAGATTCAGTCCCTGAGGGGGGTGCTGCAAATGGCAATTTGTTGAGGACACCAGTGGTGATGAATGCCCAACCATTGAGATGTAGCCCTCCCTGGCTAAGACATGATATGATGTATCCAGCTGTTTTGACGCCACCGCCGTGTGCTGCGCCTTCAGAGATGATTACACCTGACGTCAACCAAACTTACACACATGTGAGTGTTTTGTAAAAAAAGAAGTGTAAATTCCCTGCTGCATTTATTTGGTGTCTTTGAAAAAGAATGCTCATATTACTGAATTACTGGATGTGTTTCTGTTGGTAATTTGTTGACATATTCTCATGGCAGGGCGAGGATTTGGATCCTGAAGTTGTTCCAAATTTTGAGATGAGCTTTGAGTCTTTTGAAGATGCATTTTTGTTCTACAAAAAGTATGCTGGGCGTGTTGGCTTTCCAATAAAGAAGAACAGGAAAAGGGGGACAACTGGAAAGGATTTCTGTGGCTCGTTGGAAGGGAAGCATAACACAAAGGTTCAGGATGGCGACCGTAAGACGTCAAAGACTTCAAAACGTGATGGCTGCAAGGCAATGGTGTGCGCAAGAGAGGCGCGAGGTGGAGGGCGTGTCTTTTTTACACGCATTGTTTTCGAACATAACCATAAGCTGAATCCAACACCAAGCATGACGAAGCGTATGAGGGCGCACAAGGTTGAAGATCCGTATGTGATGAACCTGGTTGACACAATGCATGCTAGTCAAGTCCCTCACCCCAACGTTATGCGTGTCCTACGTAGTGTTGCGGGTGGGGTTGAGAATCTACATTTGACTGAGAGAGACGTTCAGAATAGGTGACATTCCTGTGGCTATCCTTTTCTTTGGCATGTTACATACTGTAGAAAAATATTTTGACACTAAATAAATGATGATGTTGTACACAACCCAATCCTCGCAGGAGAGCTGCGCATGTTCGGGAAGAACGGATGGATGATATACCGAAGCTCCTGGCCTTCTTTAGAGAGTGCAAAGCAAATAATCCACAATTCTTTTATGAGTTCCAACTTGATGATAAGAACATCGTCAAGAATGTCTTTTGGAGCCACGCCAGTCAACAGGGTGACTATGCAGGTACTGAAATTACTGATCAAGTTTTACTGGGATACTCAGTTTGGGGGCTGGGCAAAAAAAAACTACACACGTACTGGATTACTGACTTTGGGGGGTTTTTTTGCCGTGTGTATGCAGACTACTCTAGCGTGGTGACATTTGACACGACGTACTGCACCAATCAATATAGCATGTCTTTAGCAATGTTTGTTGGATTCAACAACAAGTTGCAAAATGTTGTTTTTGGTCAGGCATTGTTGAGGGACGAAAGAGCAGATACCTTTGAGTGGTTGTTCAAGCAATTTAGAGCTTGTATGGGGGGCAAGGATCCTATTGTTATCTTCACAGGTATGTATGCTATGACTTGTGCCTTGTAGGTAATCATTACTGAATTTAACATGATTGTTGGCTTATTGCTTGCTTGAGTTTTGCTCAGATTACTAAAAAAATAAGGATTACTGAATGGATTGTTGCTTTATTTTGAAATCCACCAATATTGCGTAAATGGATTTGCTTTGATTACTTCAGAGGATAAAAAAAGATTACTGGGATACTCAAAAAAATATTACTGAAGTGTATCATTTACTGAATTTGTTTGTAGAATGACTGCTATGAAATTTAAATTACCGAATTATTGAAGTGTATCGTTTACTGAATTTGTTCGTAGAATTACTGCTATGAAATTTGAATTACCAAATTACTGATACAAATGCTAATGTTGATTGTTTGACGCAGATCAAGATTCTTCATAGCATTTGTGGATTTAGTATTTCAATGGTCAAATGAGGGCGTTGCATCAAAGGCCGGATATGATTTATCGAGCGAATGTGGTGACTTGTCAAACATCGGTGGGTGAGGTGAAGGTGCTGTCAGACTGGGTGCATCACGTTCCTCATGGACCGGCTCACCAATCTGGAAACAAAAAAATTTCATGGAAAAAAAGGAAAATTACAAAGTAATAAATGGTGGTTTGAAAAATGAAAACAATATAAATGCACTAGTATAAAAACAGTGATAAAAAAATACTGCATTACTGGATAAAATAAAAAACTAGATCACATATAAAGCTAAAAAAATGACAAATGCAAAAAAAAGGGATACTGAAGTACTGGGTTACTGGATCAAATAAAATACTAGATCACATATAAAGCAAAAAAAAAGATAAAATGCAAAAAAAGGGATACTGAAGTACTGGATTACTGAATTACTGGATAAAATAATGAACATAATTTACTAAAATACTGGACATAACTTGCAAAGAATCAAGAATAGAATACTGGACACGGTATGAATTTAAAAAAACTGCTGAACATCAGTGTTCTAAAAAAACGTTTTTAAACGTCATTTAATCTTGATTAAACGCTGAATGGTGGCCAAGCGTTGCGTTTAATCACAGTGTCATTTAATCACAACACACGTTTAATCATGTTCAATCTACGTTTAATCACAAAAAACTCTAAACCATAGGCAAGCGTTCACCTAGCGTCTAGCGTTTTTTAGAACCTTGCTAAACATGGAGTGAAAAAAGTCCATACAGCAGGGTGTGGTGGTGGTGGTGGTGGAGGAACTGATGTCCTAGAGCTGGATCCATGTCCCTTGCACGCACCAAGTTTCATCGTTCTGCCTTCACTATTTGTTGGAAGCGGGGTTTCACTGATTTCATGGAGCAAACTTGCCTTGTCATTCCATGTCTCCCGATCAAACAAGTGTTCAACTACACCAGCAGAACCATGTGTGGATTGAGTGTTTTGCTGCTCAAATGAGGGCGTTGCATCAAAGGCAAGTTTCATCGTTCTGCCTTCATCATTTGTTGGAAGCGGGGTTTCACTGAATTTCACGGAGCAAACTTGCCTTGTCATTCCATGTCTCCCGATCAAACAAGTGCTCAACTACACCAGCAGAACCATATGTGGATTGAGTGTTTTGCTGCTCAAATGAGGGCGTTGCATCAAAGGCCGGCACCAATTTATCAATCTGATAAAAAATTATTAGATGGGAGGAATTATAAAACAATAATAATTGGCTAGATTACTGGATTGGTCAAAACAGTGAAAAAAATGCTGAATGCTTGGGGTATTATAATTTACTAAAATACTGGAGATGTCTTGGAAATATAAAAAAATACTTAACATATTTGAAAGGTAAGTAATGCTGATCTGGAACTGACTGAATTACAAAGGTCCTAAACATCAAAGTGAAGTCCCTACAGTAGGCAGCGGTGGTGGCGGTGTCCCAGAGCTTGATCCATGTTCCTTTTCCACGTCAACCTGACCACTTCCGCTATCATCCACGGGCATCCTCATGTCCCCCTACCCCCCACCCATGCAGAAAGAAAAAAAGTTAAAAAATGTAGCATGAAAAAATATACAATTACTGAACTGTCTCGAACTTACTGACGAATCAGACCACTCAGAAAAAAAATAATTAAAAGAAAAGCTTGTGTGTGAGTGCACACCGGAGGTGGGGGTGGTGGTGGTGGTGGTGCAGCTGGTTGCGCCATAGAACTAGGCACAGCACCCTTTTGCATTACATCAGCTTCATGACCAAACATTCCCTAATCATATGGAAAAAAATGTAAGCCTATAGTTATTAGAAACAACTTTCATAAAAAATTCTGAACAAAAAAAGGGGGCTGCTGAAAAAAAGTCAACAATCAAATTACTACTGAAAAGATTGGAATTACTGAAAAAGAATAATTACTGAAGAGATAGACTTACTGAAAGAATTACAGTTACTGAACTGTCTCAAATTACTAACGAATCAGACCACTCAAAAAAAATACTAAAAGAAAAGAAAAACTTATGTGTGAGTGCACACCTGAGGGGGAGGGGGTGGTGGTGGTGGTGGTGCTGCTGCTGGTTGTGCCGTAGAACTAGACGCAGCACCCTTTTGCATTACATCAGCGCCGCGACCAAACATTCCCTAATAATAAGAAAAAAAAGGTAACCCTATAGTTACTAGAAACAACTTTCAGAAAAAATTCTAAACAAAAAAGGGCAGGGGGGACTGCTGACAAAAAGTTAAATAGTTAGGAAACTAACCGCTCCAACGCCTCCAAAGATCCTCTTGATTTATCAACAGCATGCTTGTGTGCTTCGTTGATTTCAAGTTTCCCTTCGGCTACAAGTCTGCTGCCCTGCTCAAATTTCTCCATCCCCGCATAAATTCTTCTATCACAATCGTGCAGAGCTTTCAAGGCATCATTTTGCTGCTTGACATTGCCAATCTGAGAGATGAAGTCAGCTAAATGGGGCAAGAGACGCATCGAGGTAGCTGTGACATCACACGTGCCCCCAGGCGCATTTCCAGTTGGGTGTGCAGTGCGCGTGGATGGCGCAACTAATCGTATGCGCTTGCTTACTCTAGGGGCGCTGGGTGCGATGGGGGGCAGCAGCTTCCTTTGTCTTTGCACGACTGCGCTTTGGTGGAGGGGCCACAACCTCCTCGGGACTGGGAGCATCATCGCCACGCACATCTTCATAGCACATTCCTACTTTGCTGCAAAACTAAAAAAAAGTAGTGAAAGTAGAAAAACTGATTAGAAAAAGGTTAAAGAATAAAGACATTCAAGTGGAGAAAAAAAAGATTATCGCTTACTGGGAGATTGCCATATGTGACGGTCCCGTCATCCTGGGATTGTTTCCTGTCAGCCTTTGCAAACTTGTCGACAATTGTCATGTTGAACAATACAGCACGTGGAGTTTCTTTTGCGTCTATGAGCATGTGCGAAGGACAAAAAAGGTTGTCCAAGTAATATATCTAATAAAAGAAAAAGCAACATGTTAAAGAAAAAAAGGGAAAAATGCTGCATTTCATATTACTGAAAAACTTCAATGAGTACTGAAAATTACTGCTGAAAACTGCTAAAAATGCTGGAAATTACTGCTGAAAAATGCTGAACGGCTTGCTTAAAAAAAATTACTGAAACTGCTGAAAAAATGCTAAAACTACTGTAACTACTAAACTACTGACTACCAAACCCAAAATTGCATGCTTAAGGAGTTACTGGACAAAAGAGGACTACTTAATTTCTTTTGTGAACATGCTTAGCTAAGTATCAAATCCAAAAATAACTGAAACAAAGTTACTGAAACTTTACAAGCTTACTACTGAACACTACAAGAGGGGTGGTACTGCTATAGCTCAAACTACTAAAGCATAATATTTACTCTTGCTTGGAACAACTAAATTGTATTGGTTCAGAAATTATTTCAGAATTATATAACATGGATTACTAAATAAAGATTAATTACATAAGACATTGGATCGACTACTGAGAATCTGCTGGATTACTAAACATAATTACTGAGAAAGACATTGTACTAAATGTGCAAATATCAGTAGTTAAAAGAGCTGAACCCCAGATTGAATACTTTGGAGGTATTGAAAAATGAGGATTACTGAACTATAGTCAATTTCAGAAAGAAAGAAGATGGGCTGTTGAAGTATGATAAAGAATTACTGAACTACTGAAGACATTTGTGTGCTAATGTGCACAAGAATTCTGCAAAGAACAAATTGATTTCACATGCATGTTCATATGAACTGGATGCACTTCAAGACATTGGATGGTGCATATGAATTCTAAAAATAGCACATGCAGGAGTTGTCAATGTCTCCAATAAGATTAATAGGAAAAGGAACAAATGGCAGGGATATTGTTGCTTGTTCAAAGAAATGCATAAGCTAAAAAAATATACTACTGAAATCACAGAAGTGTCGTCCAAAAAAAATACTAATGAACATTTAAAATTACTGAGATTCATGTGGATTACATGATTACCGGATCAATGAATTATTTTGATACAGGATTACTGAAATACTGAAATTCGGTAGAATTACTGAACTACTTAAACAGAAAAAATAATACTAAAAGGGCAAGAAAAGGAGCGGTCATACCAATAAAAGTGCGACACAGCCCTGAACTAAAGGTGAATTGGATGATGACGATTTCTTCCATTTGGGTACCTTGTTTGCCAGATCATCGACAACAGCCGAGCAAAGATCAAACTTGCAAACATCATTTATATTCTTGCAGTAAAAATAGGTGTCACCAGTTATCGACAAGCTAGTTGTCGGGAACAACAATCCATCAAACAATGCCATGAAGAAGCAGGTGATGCTCCAATCGTCACCATCTCCATGTTTTGCAAAATATTCTATAACCCACCTTGGGACCTCGTTTGGCTTCAGATCACTGTAACCCCTGGTGTTAGGTTTCTGTAATTGCCTATCATCGTGCAATTCCTCCATTCCTTTTTCATCGCATATACGCCTAAGCTCAATCTGGTGATTCTTCCTTTCTATGCCAGATACAACCGGGAGAGTGTTGGGGCCATTTGGAATGCCAAGCATGGATTTCACCACGTGCGGGGTGATTGGCAACTCCCTCCCTTCAACAGCAATACGAAGAGGGTCAACCTTGAGGTGGTCCATGATGAATATGACCAACGACCTGTCTTCGATTGCATTTAATGAGAACCCAAGAAAATCCTCAAAACCCAAATCCTTCAACTTATCCTTCATAGCATTGTCCATGCCATTCAATATATCAAAAATGGAACCGGGAGCACAACGTATGGTGGCATAGTTTCCCTTCTGTTCATGTCATTACAAAAAAAAGGGAACCAATGAAAAAAATACTGGAAAAATACATGTGCTGCTAGCTAAAAAAATACTGGAATTAATGGGATTACTGGAGTACACGAACAAAAAATACATGTGATGCTAGCTAAAAAAATACTGGAAAATGCACGTAACCAAATGGTAGTACTGAATTTAATTTATGACAGATTCCGGATAACAAAAAAACTGAATAGTTTTTGCCTAGACAATGAACTAAATACATGAAATTAAGTAACTGAAAGGGCACACAAAAAAACTAAAAAACAAATGCTGAGACAAAAATCAATATCATGAGAAGAAAATGTGGGGGAGAAGGGGGGCGAACCTCGGCAGCAACAGTGGGTACAGGCTTGGTAGCGGTCCTAGCAACAGGCTTGGTAGCAGCCCTAGCAACAGGCTTGGTACTTTTGATAGCAGCTGCCTTTCGAGTCTTTGAACAAGCATCAACAAAATCAGAATCAGTGCTTCTATTTGTTTCTTGGGAGGCATTCCTCGAAGGGGCCTTCCGCAGAGTGCACCTACGTCTGGTGGACGATTGTGCACCCTCCGCATCTTCCAGTGGGTCATCCATTAATACACCTGGTCAAAAAAATGAGTTCAAGATATTTGTGTGATCACTAATGTGGTTACTAAAATTGGTAAAAAAAATACTAGTCTATTTATACAAACCTAAAAGTTACTGAAATCAAGATATACATAGGTAATGAATATCAGATCTCCAGAATACTGAATTCAAAGACGTACATAGAAAATTGCTGGATGTACTACTGAATTACTGGGTTACTGCTTTACTGAATTACTCAGTTCAGATTATCGAAGCTTGGTAATAAGAAAAAATGTGAAAATCAACTAGATGCATGCAAAAAAAATATTGAAATACCAGATCTCTGTATTGCTGAATCTAAAATATACATATGTATACATAGGTACTACTTGGTGTATTACTAAATCTACATATGCATAGGTATTACTGGATAACTGAAAACTCTGAATTACTAAATCAAGCATCAAATATTTAGTAATGATTCAAAAATTATACTACTGCTGACATTGATTAACATAGTGTTGAACCTAAACTAATAAACAACAAAAAAGAATAATTGTGCTGGAAATATCAAATTACCGAACTACTAGACTAACTACTTGATTTAGATTATCAATGTTCAGTAAATGAAAAAAATACTAAAAGCCAACAAACTACATATGGATCATAAAAAAAATGAAAAATACTAAATGCATGTGCTGCTAGCTACTACTGGACTAATGACCTAGTCTAAGTAAGAAAAATCTTTATGCAGGAACTAACAAAATTATTGAGACTTAAAACATAGCAAGTGGACTAACTACTACTCAGTTCATGATCCGTAATGACCAAAATAAAAAAGTGATGCTGGCAATATTACTGACCCTAAGAAAAATAAGAGATACTGAACTACTGACCTAACAAAAATAATAGACTAGGTCATAAATTTAGAGCGAACAACGTTCGGTAAAAATTACCAAGACTTAAATGCTAGCCTACTAGACTAACCACTCGGTTTAAATCATCATCACTCAGTAATCTCGAAAAAAAATACTAAATCTAGTAAAGTCTAACAAATTACTTATTGGTGCTGAAAATCCTAACAAAAACATTCAGTAAAGTCTAACTACTGATTACTACTGGATTACTGGATTGCTTGTTCAAACACTAGCAAGACACTGCACGATATGCGCCCAAAAAATCGAATTAGAATAAAAAAATTGCATGGAAAATTCCGGAATCGGGGGATTGCACAGCGGAAAAACGCACGCTCATCGTGGAATGTGCAGAAAATGGGGGCTAGGCGCGTTGGGCGAGTGGCGCTCACACCAAGCCGCGCTCCCCCACCCCCTAGCAGGGGCGACTCCTCTCACACCTCCGGGGGCGCACCAGGCCGCGAGGGTCCAGGCCGCGAGGGTCCAGGCCGGCCGAGCTTCGGCTCGCTGTGAGGTCGAGGGCGCTAGGGGGGATACCTCGGTTCCGGACGCCGCCGTTCGAGGGCGCGGGAGTGGATCCCGACGCCGGGCTGCGGCCGCGCTGCCGCCGCACGCCTGGGATCCCGTCACCGGGCTGCGGCGCGCTTCCGTCGCCGAGACGCGATTGGATTAGGTTTTGCGTGGGGTGGGTGGGGGTCGGGCCTTCGGGGTGCTTCAGGAGGGGCAGCCAGGCCCGCCGGGGGGTGAGCGCGAATGGGGGTGGCGTGGGCCTGCGGGGTGGGAGCTGTTGGGTCGGGCCGGAGGTGGTGGGCTGGTTCGGTTCGGTTGTGGCTGAGTGGGCTGATTTGATGTGGCTGGGTGTAGAATGCTAATCTACACGGGTGTAGATTAGCGCGCGCGCGCACACACACACACACATATATATATATATATATATATATATATATATATATATATATATATATATATATATATATATATATATATATATATATATATATATATATATATATATATATATATATATATATATATATATATATATATATATATATATATATATATATATATCTCAGCGCACCATAAAGTTGGGGAAAAAACCTCTAAATGTTAAATGAGGGTTTCTTCTATTTTTTTAGGGGCTTCTAAATTTGTTTCAACTCCAACAATAGTCCTCATTTCCAATATATAATAGAGGGCTCCCTAGAGACCCCCTAGGAATGGAGGGTGGAGAAGGGATTTTGGAGGCCTCTCCAAAATTGAGGGTGAAGTAGAGGGTCTGCTGGAGTGCAATTTTTTGGTTTAGCCCTCTAAACTTGAAATAGGGGGCTATTTAGAAGGTCTGCTGGAGTTGCTCTGAGATCTAGCAAGCACGCACCAACTTTATTTGTCCTCCTTTTTCTGTCCGAGCCATTTCCCCACAACTTTTGCTTCGGTATAAACACCTCCTGCTTGTCGCCTTCTGTACTCCCTCTGTCTAACAATAATGTGATTTTAGTTTTTTCCTCTAAGTCAAACCGCTATAAGTTAGATCAATATTGCGGAGTAAAACATAAACATTTATGATATGAAATAGTTACTATAAAAAATATTTCGAGGGGAACATATAAATCATACCTATTTTGTATAATAAATATCGATTTTTTATTTGTATATTCAAACTTTAAATTAATCAATCAGATGGTTCGACTTGAAACAAAAACTGGAATGACCTTCCTTTTTAGGACGAAAGGGACCAAACCGAGAGAGTAAAAAAGAGACGTACCCCATGGCTGTTTGGAGGGCTGAAATTTTATCGAGAATAATTTATAGGATAAGTATCATACTCTACCTGTCTACTTCCGCTGTCTAGAAACGCAAGAACAAATTTTTGTTATGTTCATCGACAATGAGCAAATTTAAGCATGTTCAGTGTATAAAATAAAGGTAAGCACCTAGTACATCCATATTTCAATATTGCTCCGGAACTATATCGCCACAGCATAGTTACTTTCCGGGGCAAAAAGGCAGGAAAAGCATGTCAAAATTTTAGGTTTAGGGCCTATTTGGATGTGCTAAAGTTGAATGTTAACCTTTAGCACCTATATATTATTACTAAAATTTTTAAATCTTGGGTAAAGATTAAAGTTTAGCCTACCCCGTTAGTACTTCTGTTTGGATATGATAGTGCTAATTTTTTAGTACTTTAGGGTATTATCACTTGGATACAAACACCCACTTTGAATCGAGGGAAAAAGTCATATATAATTGAACCGACGGAATAATATCGTCTGTCCTCGTAAGCTCATTTTGCTATTATGTTGGGTACCACAATTAGGGACACCTTAATTGGGCACTAAGACCGCTTTTAAAAACACAAGCACCTGACAAGACGGCTAAGCCCACGAAGGCCCACGGCCTACTTCTCATTTAGAGGAAAGGGAAGGACTCAAAGAAGCCCAGCATGCGGCCCATTCGCATCCCCCTCGAATCCGCGGAACGATCTCCGCCTTGCTCGAGGGTCCCTCAGGCCCAGTGGGCAATCTCCGCCTCGCTCGAGGGTAGCGGATCTACCCTCGAGCAGGTGGGCAATCTCCACCTCGCTCGAGGGTAGCGGATCTACCCTCGAGCAGGTGACTCATATCCGCCTCGCTCGAGGCCACCTCTCGGCACAAGGGACAAACGGCCCCGCCGCCCAACCGCTTGATATACGAAGGCATTAAAAGCCAGCCACTCCACCACGGCTCAAAGGACGGGCGATGTCAGGCCGCCACTCCCACAGTAGATGTGACCGGGGTCCCATTCCCTGACTCTGGTCACCTTTCCACCATCCCGGATGCTGTAGCAGTGCCTCGGGACCTGCGACGCGGACAAGGCAGGCTCGGTACTGCTCCCGCCGACCATCCGGACCCGTCTCCCACTGGGGATAGGGTCCGGTGACGTCACGTGCCCGACCAGGAGGGGCACTTAGATCACACGGACGGAGTCCCGGACCTCCCCCCTTTAGGGGTCCGGGTCCTCCACGTGTCCTCTGGACCTTCTGGCGTACACACCCGCACTCCGACCAGGGGGTCCGGGGCCGTCGCGCGCTACCACTACCACGGGAACCTGCAGGGACCTGATCCGTAGGGCCCACCAAATGCCACCGCGCCAAATACCATGCACCGGCAATAACTACGCCGCCTGCAGAGGCCGGCAGGACGACCGCCGCAATCTCCACAGGACCAAGGACGATATCTAGGATGACTGCGACGCGCGCCGCCTTCCCACAGTGTACTTCCTACAGTATCCGACCACTGTACCCCCGCGATTCAAGGGAAAACGACGACTTCCATGCCCCCACTCGTGTACACCGCCCCTCCTTATAACTATAAAAGGAGGAGGTGGGCTTCCTTTAGCGGGGGCTGGCTGATCTCTCTGATCTAGGACCGGTCACTCGCTCTCTGGCTTCTCTCCTCCAAGAGGACGTTTAGGGATTACTGAGCACTCACCCCAATCGACTCCACTTCTAGCAGAGACTTGGGAGCTTTCCTCCCTCTCTCACCTGGCTTGTAACCCCTACTACAAGCCCTCCGGGTGCAAGATAATATAGTGCCCTCGCACACCCCCTTTGCTGGACATACGGCCCCGCGGCCGGAACCAGGATAAACCGTGTGTTACTGTGTTGCCTCTTGCATCATCATCTGGGACGAGAAAACACGCAGCATTTACTAGTCGGGATCCGGACCCCCCGGGTCGGGACACCGACAGTTGGCGCGCCAGGTAGGGGCCGCTGCGTGACATTTTCTCTTTTTTCCATTTGATCTCCAGGATGGCGGGCAGATCCAACCCATACCCCATGGGTGTTTCGGATCCATTTCCAGCAGGACGCGTGATCTCGTTCGGGAGTCTCGAGTTCAGGGCAACCGGCAACGGTTACCTCTTGCAGCTCCTCTCGCCCGGACGCAACCCCGTCAACCCGACTTCACCAGCCCGGCGCAACGGGCGCTCGGGCCAACGTTCGCGACAAGCACGGGCGGAGCGGCGTCGCGCGGCATGCCTCAACTCCCCCACGTGGGTCGAGGCTAGCATGTCGCAACTCAACATCGAGGCGAACGGGGCCACCGCTTCGTCATCACGTGCCTCGACGTCATCTACGCCGGCATCGTCACCTGCTGCGGCACTAGTGCCTCCCAGGGGGGTTCGACTTCGGTGTCGCCTTTCCCCTTCGGGATGCGCAACGCTGCCGCCCATGCCTCGTCAACTGGCGCTAACTTCATCGAGTGTGAGGAACTGCCGGGTCATCATCTTCCGCCAATCCGCAGCCTCATTGCGTCGTCTCCTGACGAATCCTACCCCGAGATAGCGAGCTCGATCGCCAACGATGTCAACTTCTTCATGAACAACTTCACGGCCGAGGAGGCCGAGGACTACTCCGGGGTCTACGACCTCGACGCTCTTCGCTCGTTCCAGCTGGCAACGACTTACTGCCTCACCTGCTCCGAAGACTCCAGCGAGGGGGATTTCGATCCCTCCCGGGAGTGCTTCATGGCGGACCTTGCGGACGAGCGGAACGACGGCGCCCCAAGCAATGATGGGGATGGCGGGGCGGATGCACAGGCAAAGCAACCGGTGGTCCTACCCGCAGCCCCCTCCTCATCAAGCTCGGCGGCGCGACAAGCTCAGCTGGCGCAGCCCAACGAGCTTCAAGCCAAGCTCGACGAGCAGCGTCAACAAACCCAGGAGCTGCGCGCTGCACTCGAGCAGCAGCGTACCGCGCGTGGTGACAACGTCGACAAATCCCCGGAACTGCAGACGGCCGGCGAAAAACTTGTCGCTGCGGCCTATCTACTTCAAGCTATGCCCGAGCCATCGACGCCTTCGGGCCACAACCTACGCCGCGAGGCACAGGAGCTCATCGAGCAAGCTGCCGTTCAGCAGGCCGAGAGTTCTGCGTCTCGTATGCGCTCGAGGGCCCCGGAGTAGCCTGGAGGGACTGCGCACCAGGACCACGAGGTTTCTGTGCACACACCACCAGCAGGGAAGGGCAATGCAGCCGTAGTGCCCGGTGCGAGGGCACCCTCGGTGCACGAGCGCATCGGAAGAGTTCCCGTAAGGTAGCGAATCCGTGACACTCTGTAACGAACATGGCACCATTTATGCCATTTCGAGTGATTTTGGTGATCGAATGACAACACAACACTTGGACTAATATGATTGTTAAGATGATCATTCTCAGGCTTTTAGGTTCAAGTAATGACAAAGAGGAAGAGAAGATAAGCGTAGCAAGGCCCAAAGGGCCGCCCCTACGGGGGTTCCGGTGCATCCGACGCTTGTCGGAAGAACCGACGCTACGATGTTTGGTGCAGGATGGAATCGAAGCCAAGTCAGCCTTTAGGCACCGGTTGAACCGACGGTCCAAAAAAGGGCATCGGTGCATTGGCCGTCCTTTGTACCAGAGACGATGTCAAGTGCTCAAAAGAAGTTTCTTCAGCACCGGTTCAACCGACGGTGCATCGGTGCATACCACCGGTGTAATGACGTCAGCGTCCAGGAGAAGATTCCTTCAGCACCGGTTGAACTGGTGAAGCATCGGTTCAACCGGTGGTCTCTGCGTCAGCTGTCAGGACTTCAACGGCTACTTCGGTTTATGAGTGACCGGATGAACCGACGCTACCCCGCCAAGAGGCATCGGTTCTTCCGGTGGTACGCAGATTTTCAGCTGACCATTGGAGCAACGGCTACAAGACTTGGTGGCCTATATATACGCCTCACCCCGGCCATTTGAAGTTTGCTGGAGTCCCAAGACACCTCATACACATCCAAGAACATCTCCAAGCCATACAAGAGCTCATAGATCATATCCTTAGCTTATAGCACTAGAGTTGTAAAGTGTGAGTGCTAAATTAGCTCTTAGTGAGTGTGATTGCAAGGCCTTGAGCCTTTGTGCTGTGGTTCTTTAGCGAACCAAAACAAGAGCTTGGTACGCCGGCACCTTGGAGCATGAAGCTCGCAACGTCATCGACCCTCCGACTTGGTGTGGAGCGGCGACGACACCTTTGTGTGGGGGACGTGGAGACCCCCATCCTTTGTGGAGAAGCTCCTTAGTGGAACCCGGGGCCAAGGTGACCGTGATTGTGTTCACGGAAGAGACTTGGTGGCCGAGTAGCAATACTCTTAGTGAGTGCTACAACAACGTGGATGTAGGTGTGCCTTTGTGGCTAACCGAACCACGGGATAAACACCCGCGTCAAGAGTTTGCTATCTCCTATAACGCTCTTTAAGCTTCCGCATTTCATTCTAGTAATTTGCATGCCTTTACTTTCATAGAATAGTTTCTTGATAGGAAAGGCTATAGGTTGCTAAACTCTTTTGGGATAGGGGTTTTACACTAGAACAACCTAGTTGCACATATTGATAGCATGTTTTAGTTTAAGTTTTGTGCAAACTAGTTGGAGCCATAGGTCTAAGTTTTTATTAGTGCCTAATTCACCCCCTCCCCCTCTTAGGCTAGAGCACCCGATCACTTTCACACTCGCTGGCACGCTGGCGACGGCGACGCCCGCAACGTCATCGACGGCAGGAGGTACACCCCTCGACGAGATGGACGCTTCGACCCCGAGCACGACAGGGGTGAGTCGCCGGAGCCTCCGTGCACCCGGGTGTTCAGCCGGGAGATTCGAACCGCGCCTTTTCCCCCGCGCTTCCGACAACCCAACACCCTCGTCAAATGCTCGGGCTAGACTGATCCTGCAGTCTGGCTCAACGACTACCGCCTAGCATGCCAGCTAGGCGGCGCGACGGAGGACGCGGCCATCATCCGCAACCTTCCTCTCCATCTTGCTGACACCACACGAACGTGGCTCGAGCACCTGCCTGCGGGCCAGATCCATGACTGGGCCGACTTGGTCCACGTCTTCGTGGGCAATTTCCAGGGCACATACGTGCGCCCTGGGAACTCCTGGGACCTCAAAGGGTGTCGTCAGAAGCCCCGCGAGTCCCTGCGTGACTACGTGCGATGCTTCTCCAAGCAGTGCACCGAGCTCCCCAGAGTCACCCACGTCGAGGTCATTAACGCTTTCCTCGAGGGTACGACGTGCAGGAATCTGGTGCATGAGCTCGCGAGAAGCCGACCCGTTAACACCAACGAGTTGTTCGATGCTGCCACCAACTTCGCCGCCGACGAGGAGGCTGTTGGTGCCATCTTCGACGACAAATCGAGCAAGCGCAAGGACGGTGCGCCCGCGGAGGGCAGCAACGTCAGGCCCAATGCCCCCGCCAAGAAACAGAAGCGGGGGAGGAAGGGAAAGAAGCCGGTCCCACCGAACCAGCGCGGGTCGGGGCAGGCAGAGGACTCCGAGGAGGCCTTCGCAGCCGCCCCAGACCGCAAGGGACCTCGAGTCCCCCCTCGAGGCGGTGGTGGCCAGTTCGATGACATGCTTAAGAAGTCGTGCCCTTATCACAAGGGTCCGGTCAATCATACCCTCAAGCAGTGCGAGATGCTCAAGAAGTACTACAACCGCGTTGCGCACCGCGACGAAGACAAGAAGAAGGACGCTGGCGACAAAGGTGGAGATGACGAGTTTCCCCCAGTGGAGAACGCCTTCTTCATCTTTAGAGGAGCAACGACAAATATGACTTCTCGGCAGCGTAAGCGTGAGCGCCGTGAAGTCTTTTCCATCACCAAAGCCACGCCATCCTACCTCGACTGGTCGAAGGATACCATCGCCTTTGGCCACGAGGACCACCCCGACTACGTCCCACATCCGGGACGGTATCCGCTCGTTGTCGACCCCATCATCGGCAACACCCGCTTCTCCAAGGTGCTCATGGACGGAGGCAGCAGGCTCAACATCATGTACGGCCCCACCTTGGAGCTCATGGGAATGGGACTGGACAAGCTTCGCCCTAGCAAGTCGCCATTCCATGGCGTTGCGCCGGGGAAGCGAGTTCAACCCCTCGGCCAGATCGATCTGCTTGTCTGCTTCGGCACGGCTGCTAACTTCCGCAAGGAGGTACTCACTTTCGAGGTGGTGGGGTTTCGAGGGTCCTACCATGCCATCCTTGGTCGGCCTTGCTACGCCAAGTTCATGGCCGTCCCCAACTACACCTACCTCAAGCTCAAGATGCCGGGACCGAAAGGCGTCATCACCATCGGCTCTTCGTTCGAGCACGCCTACGAGTGCGACGTCGAGTGCGTTGAGCGCGCGGAAGCTCAAGCGGAGGACGAGGCCCTCGCAGCCACCCTCAACAAAATGGCGAGCGAGGCCTTGGACTCCACGCACTGACACGTCGGGAGCTTTGAACCCGCTGAGGGTATCAAGAAAGTACCCCTCGACCCAAGCCACTCTGACGACAAGGCGTTGCAGATCAGCGCCACCCTCGACGACAAATAGGAAGTGGTGCTCGTCGATTTCCTCCGCGCCAACGCAGATATCTTTGCGTGGAGCCCCTCGGACATGCCTGGCATACCGAGGGAGGTCGCCGAGCACTCTTTTGATGTCCGTCCCAACTCCAAGCCGGTGAAGCAGCGCCTACGACGCTTCGACGAGCTCAAGCGCCGGGCGATCGGCGAGGAGTTGCAGAAGCTTCTGGCGGCCGGATTCATCAAAGAGGTATTCCATCCCGAGTGGCTAGCTATTCCAGTATTAGTAAAGAAAAAGAGTGGAAACTGGAGGATGTGTGTAGATTACACTAGCTTAAATAAGACATGTCCGAAGGTTCCCTTTCCTTTGCCACGAATCGATCAGATTGTAGACACTACCGCGGGATGCGAACTCTTATCCTTTCTTGATGCTTATTCCGGTTATCACCAAATCAAAATGAAAGAGTCCGACCAGCTCGCGACCTCTTTTATCACACCCTTCGGCATGTACTGCTACATTACGATGCCCTTTGGCCTCAGAAACGCCGGAGCCACATAACAGCGATGTATGCTCCACGTTTTCGGAGACCATCTCGGGCGCAGCGTAGAGGCATACGTCGATGACATCATTGTGAAATCCAGGAAGACGGACGACCTGGTTGCTGATCTCAGGATCGCATTCGATTGCCTACGAGCCAAAGGGGTAGAACTTAACCCCGAGAAGTGCGTGTTCGGGGTGCCTCGAGGCATGCTCTTGGGCTTCATTGTCTCCCAGCGGGGCATCGAACCCAACCCTGACAAAGTCTCGGCCATCACTCGGATGGGACCGATCCGAGACCTGAAGGGGGTACAGAGGGTCATGGGATGCTTGGCGTCCCTTAGCCGTTTTATCTCGCATCTCGGCGAGAAAGGCTTACCCCTGTATCGACTCTTGAGGAAAACCGAGCGCTTCACATGGACCCCCGAAGCTCAAGAAGCCCTCGAAAGGCTGAAGGCATCACTCACCCGTGCTCCCATTATTACACCACCTACGGACGGCGAGCCCCTCTATCTGTACGTAGCTGCAACAACCCAAGTGGTCAGCGCGGTGATCGTGGTCAAAAGACAAGAGGAGGGTCAGGCTCTGCCCGTCCAGCGGCCGGTGTACTATATCAGCGAGGTGTTGTCTGAAACCAAGACACGCTATCCGCAGATTCAGAAGCTGCTCTATGCAGTAGTGCTGGCTTGCCGCAAGCTGCGCCACTACTTCGAGGCCCACCCCATCACCGTGGTTTCGTCTTTCCCTTTGGGGGAGATAGCCTGCAACCAGGAAGCCGAAGGCAGGATTGCCAAATGGTCTGTGGAGCTGATGGGAGAAACTCTCGCCTACGCCCCCCGCAAGGCGATCAAGTCCCAAATCTTGGCTGACTTCGTGGCTGAGTGGACGGACACTCAGCTACCCCCATCACAAATCCAGGGCGAATGCTGGACTATGTACTTTGACGGGTCGGTGATGAAAACCGGCGCCGGCGCCGGCCTCCTCTTCATCTCACCCCTCGGAGAACACATGCGGTACGTGATCCGTTTGCATTTCCCTCCTTCGAACAACATGGCGGAGTATGAGGCCCTCCTCGGCGGCCTCTGCATCGCCATCGAACTCGGCATAAAATGCCACAACGCGCGCAGTGACTCTCAGCTCGTCGTCGACCAAGTAATGAAGGAGTCTAGCTGTCACGACCCGAAGATGGAGGCATACTGCAACGCAGTACGCCGCCTCGAAGACAAATTCGACGGCCTCGAGCTCAATCATGTCCCGCGCAAATACAACGAGGACGCCGACGAACTGGCCAAGATAGCCTCGGGGCGGACCACCGTCCCCCCGAATATCTTCGCCCACGACATCACCAAGCCCTCCGCCGAATTCAAGGACCCGCCGGAACCGGGCCCCCCGTCCACCGGGTTCCCCGACGGGAACCCCACGGCGGACGGGGTCGAGCCCATGGACATTGACTTCGGGACAACCTCCGCGGATGAGGCCGAAGCAATGGAAGTCGACGAGGCCCCCACTTCGCGAGACTGGCGCGTCCAGTACCTTGACTGGATCATTCGAGGGGTCCTACCCTCGAACCGTGCTCAGGCGCGGCGCCTCGCTAGGAGGGCCAAGAACTTCATTCTAATCGATGACGCACTATATAAGCGTAGTCCCTCGGGCATCATGCAGCGATGCATCCCCATCCCCGAGGGCAAGGAGCTGATCCGCGACATCCATGCTGGCGTCTGCGGCCATCACGCTGCGCCACGCACCCTCGTGGGTAACGCGTTCCGGCAAGGCTTTTACTGGCCCACCGCGGTCGCCGACGCCACCGACGTTGTGCGGACCTGCGAGGGTTGCCAGTTCTATGCTCGAAAAACACACCTCCCGGCCCATGCTTTGCAGACCATCCCCATCACGTGGCCGTTTGCCATGTGGGGACTAGACCACGTCGATCCGCTAAAGAAGGCGCCCGGGGGCTACACCCACTTGCTGGTGGCAGTCGACAAATTCTCCAAGTGGATCGAGGCTCGACCCATCGGCAAGATCAAATCCGAGCAAGCAGTTCTATTCTTCACCGACATCATCTTCAGGTTTGGGGTCCCGAACTCGATCATCACCGACAACGGCACCCAGTTCACAGGCAAGAAATTCTTGGCGTTCTGCGACAGTTTCCACATACGTGTGGACTGGTCGGCTGTGGCACACCCACAGACGAATGGGCAAGTGGAGCGTGCCAATGGCATGATCCTCCAAGGACTAAAACCGAGGATCTTCAACAAGCTGAACAAATTCGGCCGGAGGTGGCTCACAGAACTGCCCTCGGTCATCTGGAGCCTGAGGACGACCCCAAGTAGAGCCACGGGCTTTTCTCCGTTCTTCCTCGTCTACGGTGCCGAGGCTATCCTCCCCACTGACTTGGAGTACGGATCGCCGAGGCTTAAGGCATATCAAGAGCAACGAAACCAGCGAGCTCGCGAAGACTCGCTGGACCAAGTGGACGAGGCTCGAGACATGGCGCTCCTCCACTCTGCGCGCTACCAGCAGTCCTTACGAAGGTATCAGGCACAGAGGGTCCGGCGCCGAGACCTCAACGAAGGCGACTTGATGCTAAGGCTTCGACAGGACAACAGGGGCCGCCACAAGCTCTCACCTCCATGGGAAGGACCGTACATAATCGCCGAGGTGCTCAAACCCGGCACATACAAGCTGGCCAATGAAAAAGGCGAAGTCCTCACCAACGCTTGGAATATACAACAGCTACGTCGTTTCTATCCCTAGAATTTCAAGTTTTTTGTGCATTTGTTCGCACTCGCATTTTCAGTTTCCCGAAATCATAAAGAAGTACGCTTTACTTGTTTATTTTTGGGAACCATCCAGACCCTCGAAGGCTAGGATGCGCGCTAACACTGAGGTACGCCTGGCTTTGCCCTCGGTAAAGCCAAGCCACCCTCGGGGGCTACTGCGGGGGGAACCCCCGAACGTCCCCAAAAAGTCGCCAGTGTTTTTCAAAATATTTCCGTCTCGACCCTAAGCTTCTCTGTATCCTTGGAAAAAATGGACGCGAGGCGTAAGCAACTACGGTACGGGGCTGGCCGAGTCGTGGGGCCGCCTACGCCTCCGGGATACGGCACCCCCCTCACCACCCTACGCCTATGTTGCTTATGAACGCGAACTTTCTTGCAGATGTTTATCTAAGTCGCATACAAAGAACACGGAAATAAAGTAAAGAAACACAGGCTCGAACGCACAAGGCCTCGATAGGCCACACATTCAAATTACGAAACAAAATCTTTTATGTTCATAGGATGCGATTACAAAGCATGACTATGATATAAACACTAATCTATTTACATGGGCTTCGAGGCCCAACTGTCCTACAGGCTACCATCCCCCCCCTTGCGGGCCCTCAGGGGCGTCGAACTCGGCGATGGGAGGGATGTCCGCTTCGAGCTTCTCGGCGAGGACGGTGGCGAACTCCTCCGCGGCTGCATCAGCTTCATCCATGATGGCCGATGCGGCGTCCGCGTCAGCATCATCAGGAATGACGTACCCCGACGACACCCTCTGGAGATCCATGAGGTAATGCGTCGAGGCTACGGCGAGAGCCCGCAAGACACCGAGGCGGAAGGTGCTCTTGGCGTGTTCGGCAATCCGACCGCCTAGCGCGCAGGTGGCTGATCACCGAACTGCCTGAGACGGCACCCTCCCCCTCGAGCTCTTGACACACGCTCACGGCGGTCTGCTCTAGCTTGGCAAACTCCATCTGTGCCGCCGTGAGCACGGTGTGGACCGATTCCTTCGCCGCGGTCTCGTCCGCCACCTTCTGCCTCAGCTCTGAGCACAAAGGAAATCAACATCAGCTACGAAAAGAAGCAAATCAACGAAAAATCGAAGGTACTCACCCGCCATGCTCTTCTCCGCTTCCTCCCTCTGGGCTCGAGCGGCCTCTTCGAGCGAGGACAAGGAGGCTTCTTTTTCCTTAAGGCTAGCCCCCATGTTCTGGAGGGCCACCTCCTTCTCTTCGAGGGCCTCGCCCTGTTCCTGGAGGGTCCCGGTGAGCGCAACCACGGCCACCTCTTTGTGGAGGAGCTCGGCCTTCTGCTGCTCGAGCGTGGCACTGAAGCGTTGCAGCTCGGCGCTCTGCGCCTCCGCATCCCGAGCTCTCTCCTCGAGCGCCGTCCGAAGGCGCTGCAGCTCGGCAGCTTGCGCCTCATCCTCCCGGGCCTTCTGCTCCGCTGCCGCCCTCTGGACGTTCCGCTCGTCGGTGACCCGCGCTAGTTCCTCCTCCAGCGCCTGCTGATGTGCTCCCAGATCCGCCATTTTCGTATTGGCGTCGATGTTCTTGAGCACCAGCTCGGCGTTGTGTCGTTCGAGTTGGCTCATCTGGGAGTACAGCCGGGTCATCTCGGCGCTCTTTTCGCGCGAGATTTCCCTCAGCTGCTGCGAGGGGGAGGGCGTGGGTCAAGACACGTTCAAACTAAACCGAATCCGAGCAAGTTTCGGGGGGGGGAAGACTTACCTGGCTGACCTGGTAATCTGCGTTCTGGTGGAGCTGGAAGGCTCGGTCGAGGGCTTGCAGGATCTCGCGACCGACGCCCATCTGCTTGTTCCAGGCTTCCTCCTCCTCTTGCTCCTTGCGGAGGAACTCCGAGGGGACCCCGGACAGAATGATAGCCCCGAAATGGCCCCCCTCGGATGTCCCCGCCTTGAGCGTGCCCGCGCTGGCCGACGCAAACTCGGCGATGTGCGCGGCGGCGCTTGCCGCAGCAGCTTGGTCGATATCCATCGAGTCCCTATACTCCTCGCTGCTGTTCGGCAGCTCCACCATCGTCGTTGCGCCCTCCTGCGCCATTGGCACGGGCACTACCGCAACGGTACCCTCGTCCCGGGCCTCGGCGGGCTCCGAGATGGGGGCTCCTTCCACTCCTGGCGCCTCTTGGGCCATGTCCTCCGTGAGGCCCTCGCCTTCGGCCCTCGAGGGCTCGAAGACGAGGGTCTCCTCCTCTGCTTGGCCGGCAGGGTGCCCCTGCGCATCCCCGCCAGCTTCTCCTTCCGTATCCGGTCGGGCGGCGCTGGCCGCGTCGCCCTGACCGGCATCAACTTCAACGGCCGCCTGGGCGGCGTCACCGGCCCCGCCCTGGCCGGTCTCCTCGGCATCGTCAGCCTGAGCGGCCGCTTCGGCACCGCTCTGGCCAGTGCCGCCCTCCTATGCTCGAGCCTGCTGTGCTGCCCGGGCCCCTCGAGCCAGGGCCTCCCGTAGTCTCGCGGCCGCCGCCTCGAGATCCACAGCAGGCTGGGGCTACGGTGTCGTGTGCGGCGTGCTACGTGCCCCAGTCTTGAGAGCCTTGGCCGGGGCAAGCTGCACCACATCCTTGGGAATGGCCCCGGGGCTGAAAACCAAGAGACGCGAGTTGAGGACCACAGGATTGAGAAATTCACCCAACACGTAACAAAATCAAAATCCAAAGTACTTACCCAGACCGAGCACTCATGCTCCGCTTCCTCATGGCGCTTCTTCGAGCCCGGGGCATTGTCCCATCCGTCGGAGACTGCCCCGAGGTCGCCCCCCTTGTGTCGGCCCGGTGGCTCGAGGCTGCCAGCACGGATGACCCCTCTCCCACCGCAGCCTCGTCGCCACAGGTCGACACCTGGGGCGCGGGCGTCTCCTCGCCGGCCGCCGGCGGGGATGACTCCCGCTCCGCACCCTCGAGGGAGGGATTCGCCGATGACCCCGCCACGGCCCTCGGCTCCTCGGGCGCCACGGTCGCTCCTTCTTCTTCGTCGTCCCACATGTAGAACGGTGGGGGCTCATGCCCTCCCCATCGCTCCTCAGAATGTGGTCCTCGGCGTCCGAGGCCTCCTCCTCGTCCTCCTCCGAGGACTCGGGTGTGGCGGGCTGCGGTTTCCCCTCCGCCCGAGCGAGCTGGCGCGCTTTGTCGTGCGCCGCCTTCCTTTTCCTCTTCCTCTCGACCTTTGCCTCCGCCGCGTCCTTCCGCCTCTTCATCTTCTCCGCATGGAGGCGATTGATCAGGCGCTGTTCTGGGGCCGGGGGCCTCGAGATGCCGCACCTCAACCCCTGTGCAACATACACGAAATAGGGTCAGGGAAAGGAAACTACACGACGCACGACGAGTTTGAAGCCAAAACTCACCAGGGAAATATACCCCGGCTAGGCGCGCATCTTGATCCTCCAAAGATCCGCGGGATCTTGGGGAAACTCTGCCACCGCATACTTTGCCCTCCGGGCGGCGTTGGTGTGGGAGAGAAGCTTGCTTGACGTCCTCGAGCCTTCAATCTTGCTCCCGGGAGTGAGCTCGAAGATCGGCAGGGCCCTTTCCACAAGAGGGATGACCCTCTGCCGGTGGAAGTTCGCAATAACGGCCGCTGCCATCAGCCCCTTCCTCGCCAAGCGTGCCAGCGCGTCGGTGAGGCCCTCGAGCCTGGCTTGTTGAGCTGGGGGCGACACCCCCCAGTCCCACTTCGGCGGTCGCTCCCGGAGAACTTTGTTAGTAAACGCCGGGAGCCTGCCCTTGTAGTTCCGAAGGTAGAACCACCCTCGGTTCCACCCGGAGTTGTTTGTCGTCATCTTGCTTGTGATGTAAAAATTCCTCCGGGTCGGGCGGACGTGGAGCGTCAGGCCACCGCCGCGCGCGTACCGCCTCGGCTGGTTCCGCGCGTTCTCGATGAAGAGTTCGCCGCGGAACAGATGGATCCAGAGGTCCCAGTGGGCCTCGATGCCGAGGTACCCCTCGCAAACGGCGACGAAGACCGCCGCCTGCGAGATGGAGTTGGGGCTGAAATTGTGCAGCTCCACCCCGTAGTACTCGCATAAGGCCCTCATGAACCTGCTGACAGGGACGCCGAAGCCTCGCTCGTGGAGGCGAACGAAGCTGACAACGTAGCCTTGTGGGGGCTTCAGCTCGGTCTTGTCTGGGTGTAGGGAAATCCACGCCGGCGCCCCTGAGTCGGGATTCCGCGGCAGCAGCCGGTCTCTGACCAGCTGCTCCAGGACCGCCACGGTGGCGGAGGACTTTCCCCATGGCAAAGGCTCCTGGATGTCCGACATCTCCGTGAGTCGAGGGGGGATGGGAAAAAGAAGCCTCCGAAACAGCTAAGTCTCTCTCTCTCTCTCTTTCTCTTTCTCCTCCTTCCTCCTTCTCGCTCTTGGCTACGGGTTCAGGAAGCGATGGAGGCGGAGAAGGCGAAGCAGGATGGAGGCAAATGGCCAGGTGAAACCAAAGCATCCCCTTTTCTCTTCATATTTATTCACCATGACGGGCGCATCCGCAGCCACGGCCCAAATCAACCGCATTGAATGCGGTAGATTTTGCTACCGCTGACGGATGGGCCCCACGACCACGGAGCCTCCCACGCGCGCACGCAGCAATAAATGCGGCACGGTAACCGGCGGGCGCGGCGCTACTATTGCACCATCCCATCCGTCAGCCGCCGCCCACGCCGCTTCGTCTGCCCTAGGCGGTCGCCTGAAAAGGCGCGCCCACACCGTGCCGCGCAAATCGGGCCACGTCGCCCGCTACCAGCGGAAGACCCGCGCACGCGTGGCTCGCAGCTTTGCGACGTTTTCAGATCACGATGGAATATTCCTTCAAGGGGTCCCTTTACCCCTCGAAGGAACCACATTTCGAGGCCTTACTTATCGGGGGTTCGAAGCCTGGCCCTTCAGGGGGTTCGACAGGCGCCCCAGATCACCAGAGTCAGGGACTGCAGGGATGCGCCGTACAAGCTACCCTCGAACGCGGAGTTCGAGACATCCTACGCAGTGTTCAAGGCCAGTCGAGGGTGCCTAGAAGGGGGATCCCATCGAGGGAGAGCATCGAGCCCTCGAACCCTACCGAATGGGTTCGAGCCCCGCCTAGCAAACCCTCGCGAGCGCTTTATGAGACGTGTCTATGGACCATGAGCCGACCCCTATCGAACGGGGCACGGACGTCTGCTTGAACAACACGCTAATAGCTCACTGAAGCAGCCATAGCTCGCGGCCCGGGCATGGGTAGCATGGTGCGCTTCACCCCTCCTCCCTGCGGAAGGGCGACGAGGGTCGCAATCAAAGTTGGGGGTTCCCCTGAACGCCTTCACACGGGCCTGGGCTTGGGGGCTCTCCGCACACCACGGTTCAAACCACACCCTCGAATAAGTCGACAATTATCCATTGTGAAGCTCCGCGTGTCTAATCGGACCCTCCGTTGTTGATGTGTGCTCTCCTGAAGGTTAAGCTGAGTACCGGGCCACTTTACCAGCACTGAGTGCCGAGGCTGGCTGAAAGAATGTCGATGCCGGCTGAAAAAGTTGCTGGACGGCCGCCCCAGTAAAGCTACCCAGTGGGACGACGTTCATAGCCC
Organism: Panicum virgatum; assembly: GCF_016808335.1. NCBI lineage: Eukaryota > Viridiplantae > Streptophyta > Magnoliopsida > Poales > Poaceae > Panicum > Panicum virgatum. Next base: position 30,062,384 of record NC_053148.1, on the reverse strand, counting down.
TTGGACGAACACAAACTCTCCTCCAAGGCCTCGGGGGCTACACCCGCGGGTGCGCTGACGCACCCCCGCGAAGGTGACTTCACACATATTCGAGGGTCGTAACCCTAGGTACACCCCTGTACCCTCGGTAATCCTCCCCGTAGAGGAGAAAGGGGACTTTATTACTCAAATAAGAATAAAGATTACAAAGGGTCACCGGCGCGAAGCCATCGAAAGATACAAACACATTGCCACCTACATGGCAATTTTCCCTGTCTTGGGGAGAAGCACGCGACGAAGAAAGGCACTGAGCCCCCAGCTGACGCAACAGCGAGGCTGCTAGGGATGCGAGGACTAGCCCCCAGACCACGCGGGTCCAGCGGGATGCTTTCCTCGCAGGCCTTCTTCTAGCATCTCCTTCACCGAAGACCATGCGGGGGGTCGAGCTGGCGGACAGCGCCCTCCGCACCGTCTCCCCGAGAGTAACCTTGTCGCCGGGGGGGACGATGCGAAAAACGGCCGCCGGACCTGGCACCAGTGCCACGGACAGGCGTCTCCATCCCCCTTCAGGCTAGGGGACATCACAGGAGCAAGACCCCGCGGGCCCAATGCTCTTCTGCTGATCCCACCTGACCTGAGGGATGGAGCGCACGCCCACTCCGGTCTTCCCCTACCGCTCGCAAGCATTCTTCTAGCGCCAAAAGCCTAAAAAAGCCAGGCCACCCCATCTGGGGGCCGGTCACGAAAAGGCAAAGGAAACATTACAAGAGTCGGGCAATGCTGGAAGAAAGAGCTGGGAGGTTGGAGAGGAAAGGGAATCCCACGACCCCTATTTATAGCGACGCCGGACACAAAGCTTCAAGCTTGTCGGAAAGCGGAGGCTTGTGTCGCCCGTGACGACGCGGCGCTCCACGAGCAAAGGGTGTCCTTGGTCACCGCGCCGAGACACGACCGAACGAAATAAAGCGGAGCTGAGCCCCTGGACGCTAAGCGGTGCAGCATCGGCTCTGGCCGGTTGCCCTCGAACGGCGCGCCGCAAAGCAACCAGGGACGCTGGGGCCAAGGCCCTACGTACGGGACAGCGCGATGAAAGCACCAGCTGCCAAGCAGCAGGCGCCACCGTCGCCCTGGCCCCCCTCAGCGCACGGACACGTCTTATCCTACAAACAAACAAACAAAGAGGCGCGCGCCACGAAGTACTCCCCCACGGGCGTACTGCCCCGACCGACGTATTGTCACATCCGCCGGGCTGGCGCTCAGGCGTGTCAGGGGGGTGTACGACATCAACTAAATCCCATCAAAACGGAGAAATCGCCGAAATCACTCTTTGGCCGAATCCCATGACTCGACCAAAGCCTCGGGGGCTACTGTCGGGTACCACAATTAGGGACACTCTAATTGGGCACTAAGACCGCTTTTAAAAACACAAGCACCTGACAAGATGGCTAAGCCCACGAAGGCCCACGGCCTACTTCTTATTTAGAGGAAAGGGAAGGACTCAAAGAAGCCCAGCATGCGGCCCATTCGCATCCCCCTCGAACCCGCGGAACGACCTCCGCCTCGCTCGAGGGTCCCTCAGGCCCGCTGGGCAATCTCCGCTTCGCTCGAGGGTAGCGGATCTACCCTCGAGCAGGTGGGCAATCTCCGCCTCGCTCGAGGGTAGCGGATCTACCCTCGAGCAGGTGGGCAATCTCCGCCTCGCTCGAGGGTAGCGGATCTACCCTCGAGCAGGTGGGCAATCTCCACCTCGCTCGTGGGTAGCGGATCTACCCTCGAGCAGGTGACTCATATCCACCTCGCTCGAGGCCACCTCTCGGCACAAGGGACAAACGGCCCCGCCGCCCAACCGCTTGCCGTACGAAGGCATTAAAAGCCAGCCACTCCACCAAGGCTCAAAGGACGGGCGATTGCAGGCCTCCACTCCCACAGTAGATGTGACCGGGGTCCCATTCCCTGACTCTGGTCACCTTTCCGCCATCCCGGACGCTGTAGGAGCGCCTCGGGACCTGCGACGCGGACAAGGCAGGCTCGGTACTGCTCCCGCCGACCATCCGGACCCGTCTCCCACTAGGGGAAGGGTCCGGCGACGTCACGTGCCCGACCAGGAGGGGCACTTAGATCACACGGACGGAGTCCCGGACCTCCCCCCTTTAGGGGTCCGGGTCCTCCACGTGTCCTCCGGACCTTCTGGCGTACACACCCGCACTCCGACCAGGGGGTTCGGGGCCGTCGCGCGCTACCACTACCACGGGCACCTACAGGGACCTGATCCGTAGGGCCCACCAAATGCCACCGCGCCAAATACCATGCACCGGCAATAACTACGCCGCCTGCAGAGGCCGGCAAGACGACCGCCGCAATCTCCACAGGACCAAGGACGATATCTAGGATGACTGCGACGCGCGCCGCCTTCCCACAGTGTACTTCCTACAGTATCCGACCACTGTACCCCCGCGATTCAAGGGAAAACGACGACTTCCATGCCCCACTCGTGTACACCGCCCCTTCTTATAACTATAAAAGGAGGAGGTGGGCTTCCTTTAGCGGGGCTGGCTGATCTCTCTGATCTAGGACCGTTCACTCGCTCTCTGGCTTCTCTCCTCCAAGAGGACGTTCAGGGATTACTGAGCACTCACCCCAATCGACTCCACTTCTAGCAGAGACTTGGGAGCTTTCATCCCTCTCTCACCTGGCTTGTAACCCCTACTACAAGCCCTCCGGGTGCAAGATAATATAGTGCCCTCGCACACCCCCTTTGCTGGGCGTACGGCCCCGCGGCCGGAACCAGGATAAACCGTGCGTTACTGTGTTGGCTCTTGCATCATCATCTGGGACGAGACAACACGCAGCATTTACTAGTCGGGATCCGGACCCCCCGGGTCGGGACACCGACATATTAGAAGCCAATTAAAAAAAAAGAAGAACAGTTATGTTTACACCCTTGAATTATCGCAAAAGTCTGATTTTCAATCTTAAACTACAAAATCGGATAAAATAGGCCATTAAACTTTTGAAACCGGACAAATTTGGCCCATAAGGTGGTTTTGTATTTTTAAGAAAAATTAGAAAATTCTAAGGAGATCTATAAAATCAAAACTAATTTATTTTAAAATAGAAAATATGAAACTAGTTTCAAATTTTTTTAAAAAATGTAATCTACATATTATTGCTCTATTTGAATCTTATTTATTCAAAAATAATAAGCATAACTACAAGCAACCAAGTACTATGAACATAAAAAAATGGGTTCGAGTAAATAACAAGTACGTTGCCAATAGATAGGTTACAATTTTAAAAAAATGATACCCATTTTTTTATTTAAAATATGTTAATTATGATTTTTTAGTTTAAAATTTGAATAATTTTAATTCTTATAAAATGAAAAATTACCTTCAAAACCACCAAAAGAGCCAAATTTGTCCGATTTCGGTAGTTGGATGATCTATTTTATCCTATTTGCATTTTAAAGTTGAAAATCAGACTTTTACGATAATTCTAATGTATAAACTGAACTTCTCCTTAAAAAAATACAATCGCTCGTGCCCATGCCAATGATCCTATTCAACCAAACAACCGGGAGCCGCTAGCTGATTGCGCGCGCAGACTCTCATCGTCACTCCATCTCCGCGAGCGCATAAAAAGAGCCGTCCCTACGCTATCCCGCCGGATCTCGGTGCGCGGCTCCACACCCTAGTAGGGTGACCCTACCCCTGGACGCAAAAGACGAACGAGCCGCCGCCTCGTCCCGGCTGGCTGGACGGCGACCCGTGCTCCGCAAGCAACCGGCCGGGCTGCGTCGCGTCCGGAACGGAGAACACGCGCACATCACGGATGGACGCCGGTGCGCGAGGCATTGATGGCCTGTTTGGAGGGCGTGCCATGGGCTTCAATTCGTGCGGCTGTGATGCAATCGGACGATGGATTCTTCAGATCGGTACAGAATGTGTCATCTGTTTAGGCATGGTTTATTTTGGCTTCAGATCGGTGCAGTATGCGTCTATCAGTACATGAAGCTTTTTATAAGCCCGTGATAAAATGAACTAGAAATCCGGTGAAGTCAGTTTTTTCACTTAACCGGCTTTAGCTTTACCAGTGAAGCTGTTTTAGGTGAAGCTGTGCCAAACGACTCCCAAACTCTTTTCTTTGGGTCGATCTGAATGAGGCATGGATTCGATTGGTAGTTCAGATACGAAAATTCATGCTATTGATGACTGATGAGGCGTGAATTAGTTTCCGCAACAGAGGTATGCAGCTGGCAGGTAGGCAACCCTGATGACAGCCACAAGCTAGGTTCGAATGGAATAGGAGACATGTGTCGGTAGAGGTGGTAAAGGGTCATGAAATTTGGCTTACATAATCTAAGAGCTGGATTCTAAAAAAGTCGGATTCTATCTTATATAATTTTAAATTAAGAAAGTTAAGAATTAATTTAGATTGTCAAGTGATTACAAGGGTTAGGATACCTTACCACCTCTTCTGTATGTAGGGTACGCAGCAGGCGGTAGGAGTGACAGGGCACATGGGCAGGAAAGGGAGATGGCCATGGCCCATGGATGTGTCAGTCGGCTCCTCCTTTCTGCCGTGTTTTTTATTTTTATATTTTTTGAAAATATTTTTTACAGAAATATATTTTCAATATCATAATTTACAGCTTTGTACCCCTACCGCCCGGCAGGGGGGCGGCAGGGGGCCTGCCGCCCAGCAACGGGGCGGCAGGGACTTATATATAAATTAAAAAAAATTATTTGCGCGGAAGCCCTTGGCGGGAGCCTGCCGCCCCCCTGTCGGGCGGCAGGCCCCCTGCCGCCAATCCACTGGGTGGCAGGGGGCCTGCCGCCCGGCAGGGGGGCGGCAGGCTCCCTACTGTGGACAAATTGCTGTGGCCATTAGATGTGTGGCTATTAGATGTGTTTTAGATATGGATACAAATAAAAACCATTAGTAAAGAACATGAATATGAAAAGTATAAGCTAGCAATTCACACACATACGCAAATGAGAACGAAATAGGTGATGTATGAGAATGAAATAAGTATAACATGATGACATGTCCATAACAAAAATACAGAAACAGCTAGAAGCACATCCTAACCACCCCGGCCACCCCGGCCATGTCGACCTCTTTTACGCTGAGCGTGGACGTGGTCTGTAGAGTAGGTGTGTCGCTCTGGAGGCCCTATGTCTCTACCTGGACATCCGGTGGGCACAGGTGTCTGGAAGGTAGTATCGGCCTGCGGGTTAGGTGTAGAAAATAACCGACTCCAATCTTCGAAGTTCGCCTCAAAGGTATCCTGTGTGGGCCCTATACAGTAGCAATTAAGATATCTTAATCATCGTCTTATAAGTCATATATTTTGGTATATATTCATCATACGTACCTGGTGGTGGTGGATACGAGGAATGACCCATATCAGGAAGCTGGTGGTGCGATCCTGTAAACCGTTCAAATTATTTAAAATATTCATAGAGATAAGAAGCACATGATAAATTCGGGCTACAGATTAGATATTTACCTTGCGTTCCTTCTGCTGTCGCCGTAGGGTAATACGAAGAAGGTCCAGCATCATATAACTGTTGTGATCCTATATGTAAATACAAAAGGAATTAGACTTCATACCACAATTAATTGAAATTAAGATATTGACTATATGTCTACTGAAAGGTCGTGGTGGTGCCTGTGTTGGTTGAAATGACATCCCTGCAGCTGGTGCCATGGTACTAAACTGAGTCCCTCCGTGAGGTTGGTAAGGTGGGTGTGCATCACCTGTATGGACTGATAATTAATTATTGGCTTCAAAGTAGGAAGTTAGTAAGTATCCTCACGTACTTGGATAATGTTGCTGAGACCAATAAGGTGCTTGGGAAGACTGCTGCTGTGTGGGACCACAAGGAAACGAGATCGAGGCTTGAGACGAACCGTATGAGTCATCGTACGATGTCCGGCTACCAAAGGCTTCAAGCATGGAATGGGCTCTTTGTGAAACTCGGGTCCAGGCCGACTCTTGCTCATTCCTATCCATCATAGATCCCCCTCGAATCCTCATCAAATTTGCCCTGGCATCTAAGTCCATCAACCTGCACATTTCAAACTGCAAGCAAGAAAAAAAGACATTAACACTATAATCCAAAGTATTTGAAAAGCGATGATAACTTTGACTCACCGTCCCAGCTAATGCTTCATCCCTATGTCGTGCGTACCCATCCTGTGCTGTCACAACATACGGCTGTGGTTGCATGTCAGCATATATCAAGCGGCAACGAGTCTGAGGCTGGTACCAGCTCAGGTATGCCCTGTACGAAGCCTCCGTATGTGCAGGGGTCGCAAGCGCCACGTTCTCCTCTGCCTGGTCCCAGCCATCGACCCAAGGCTGCACCCTTGTCACCCACATGTTGGAGAAGTGCTGCCCAGTCCTCGATAAACTAAATATTGAAACCAATTTAGTCAAATATGATTAGTTAACTATACAATGCATAGTCACTGAAATAGTATATGAATTGTTACCTGTGGTCATGGCGTTCGACCCGATCCAATGCTGACGGCACAGGATACAACTGCCTTTGACCGAACTGTCTCCTGACTCTGTCCGGGCAGTGAGCCTCAATGTAAACGTCGTACACCAACGCTGTAGTTGTCATCCATAAGGCCTGGTCCTGAAAGCAAACCGAAGATATCCCGATCGGTGCACGAGTGTTTATAGCCAAGTCGGAGTAGGGCTCCCACACGACGTCTTCAGGTGTCAACCGATCAAACTAAGCCACAAAATCAGGATAGGCCCGACGAGACTGTACGTGGGCCCACCTCTTCTGCACAAAATTAATAATAATATGTACAAATAAGAAATACAAAGAGGGTAAAACAAAGCAACAGAATTGCCAACAGAATAGTACGAGTAGCAGTTATTTCCGTACCTGACGAGCGTACCAGAGAGTCCCCATGGTGGGCCTATCGTCCTCGGTGTCACCGTACATATCCAGCTCATACAGTGAGTGGTCAACAAACGGGCGACCAATTGCTATCCTCTCGTACGACCAAAGATGTAGCAGAATTGGACATCCTGTAAGAATTGCATTGTGCTTATTTTGCACCGATGCCTTGCAGAGGCCACGGTACGTGGCTGCAAGTACCGCTGCACCCCAACTGTATTGAGGCATTTCCTCCATAGCTGTCTCTGCGATCTCCAGTGCGTAAGTCACAAGCACCCTATCCACATAGGCCTCGTGTGAGTTGTTGAACATTATGTATCCAAACAACCACAACAGGTATGCCTCAAGGGATCGAGTGACGCTATCATCATCAGCATCATGAGCCAAATTGTCGGGCTGCACAGAAAAGATGAACATTTATGAGTACGAGATCAATTATAAAATAAAACCATAACTGCACTAGTCAAAAGCATAACTCTAACATTAATCGTAACAAAACAAGGTATGTATCTGGAACTGGAGGATCCATGCCTTGGCAGGACCTGTTGCTTTTGGGTGCTCTTCTACATCAATCGCGATGTCAATATTTGCAAAACGCTCTTCTAGAACGTCCAACCACGTAGGCGGGACGACACGAGGCCCTACGGCATCCCCACTGATAGGAAGACCCAGCAGCATCGCAACGTCCTGTAGGGTCGGTGTCATCTCCCCACAAGGGAGGTGGAAGGTGTTTGTCTCAGGCCTCCATCTATCAACTAGAGCCGTCAGTAGGGACCTGTCCAGCTGTACTAAACCACTCTCAGCAAGACGACCTATAGTAAGAAGACCAGCCTCACTCAACCTGAAAAATAGAACGATCAAATGTAAGTACATTATGTACGAAACGTATACGAAACAAACATATTTTTAAAAACATAATCCGACGACATATCACCTGGGCACCCATCGTGGCTCAACATGAATAAACTCCGCTGGTGGACGTGGACGCAGCACGTTAAGTTTCACGCGCTGAACCACAGCAAGAAAGGACCGGTACGACGAGTCTATGACTCCGTCAAGTAGAGCTGGCGTATCTTCGGCCATACCTAACACAAAAAAATATAAATTTTCTGCATTTTTTACAATTTTTCTGCATTTTTCTACAATTTATCTTAAATTTTCATAAACTTTTCTAACATTTTCGTGCATTTCCTACAATTTTTTACAATATATTTTTATAAATATATTTTTCTAACATTTTCTAAATTTTTCTGCATTTTCTACAATTTATCTGAATGTTTCATGTACTTTTCTAATATTTTCTACAATTTCTGACTATTTCTCGAAATTTTTTCTCGTATTAAACAACTAATCAATACCACAAAATTTGTTGGTAAATGTAATTGGTTTTTCTAAAAACTAATCTTAATTCTACCTAAATTATATTAAAAACATTACCTAAATCACTAAAATATCATTACTGCTGCATATACTAATTATAGAATTAAACATACAATAAATTTAGATCGAGAAAGTTGAGAAATATTTATTACCTACAGTTAGGATCCAAAATCCGGCAGGGCTTCGCCGTTACAACTCCCTCCCTCATCCCTCCTCTCTCCCTCCCGCTCTCTGGATGTCGTGGGAAGCAAATGAGAGGGGAGGGGGAGGGAAACCCTTTTATACAAGATGGGGGAGCCTGCCGCCCCCCTGCCGCCTGCCGCCCAGTGGATTGGCGGCAGGGGGGCGGCAGGCTCCCGCCAAGGGCTTCCGTGCAAATAATTTTTTTTTAATTTACATATAAGTCCCTGCCGCCCCGCTGCCGGACGGTAGGGGTACAAAATTGTAAATTGTGATATTGAAAAAATATTTCTGTAAAAAATGTTTTCGAAAAATATAAAAATAAAAAAGGCGCCTCCTTTCTGCCTTCGTGGTGGACCGTGGACGCATGGATTGGGATTGGTCATTGGTCACTCATCCGGAGGCATCGCCGTCGGAGGAAGTTGCACTTGGAAGTTGGAACGAGCAGCCGACCGGGCCCGCCGTCACGTGCGCTCCGTCCGGGAAATGGTTGGGTCGTTGCGGATTGGCACCGCCCGGCTGTCGTCGATAGGAGCCAAACACTGACACAATGTCTTTTTTTTTCTCCAGCTAAGGGTGTATTTAGTTGGTGAAAAGGTTTGGTTTTGGTCATGTATCACATTTCATTGTTACTTAATAAATAATGTTTAATTATAGACTAATTAGGCTTAAAAATTCAGCTCGTACTAATCAGTTAGACTGTGTAGTAATTAGTTATTTTTTTCAACTGCCTTTAATGTTTCATGCATACATCCGAAGATTCGATGTGATGAATACTGTGCAAAAATTTTTAGGAACTAAACAGAGCCAATGCTCCGGCCGGTGGCAAACACCTCAGCTTTTCCTTCTTCAATTCAAGGAACCCTTCCAGATCGTATAACTGTTCAATCTTATCACAAGCGTAAGACGGTAAGAGGTAGGATATCGGCATGGTCTATAATTCAAAACTTTGGTTTTCGTCAATCGTAAGAATGACATTAATTTTCACGAACAACTTAAAAACATCGATCATTCTTAGTTTGGCTGTACAAGCTATCTAGTTCTTTATATACAATTGATGACTAGAGTTGGAAAAGTTTGACACAGAACGAATATTGGTCAAAGACGCATACACTGATGAGTACGATCCCGCACGGAAGCAAACGCACAGAATAGAAGACAAGTAAAAATACTTTCAAACTACTTTCTTTGTTTCAAAAAGACTTTCTTTGCTTCAAAATACTTTCTTTGTTTCAAGCCGGGTACGGATTACAGGAAAATAACGAACACTGGAACAGAATCCCTGAGTTTTTTTTTGCAAAAAATGACAGCGGCCTGAATTGTCCCGAGAGAATGCACGCACGGATCGGAGCACCCAATTTTGGACTCTCAGACTTGCGCAGGATCATCAACACTTTGACGGAGCACAGAATCCTCACGAAGTTGGTTTTACAGTCGACCGCGAGCATCGGTCGCAGCGGTCAAAGCGCCTTGGGAGCGCACGTGCATAGCATCGGTCGCAGGCCGTGTTTGGTTTGAAAACTGCAATATTTTTCGCGATGGAATCTTACATGCATAGCATATTAAACGAATTTTTTTTGCAAAATATTTTCGCAAATAGGTGTAAATTTGCGCGTCGAATCTAATAAGCTTAATTAATCCATGATCAGGAACAATAATACTACAGTAACCATGTTCTAATCATTCTCTAATCATACGGTCAAAGACCTCATTAGGTACAGTAACTGCTACAGTACCACGGTTCTGGAGATGATTTTGTGATTAGACTTTATTTAGTGGTTAAAGCTTAGAAAAAGTTTCACGAAATTTTTTACACCACCAAACAAAACACAGATAGATCCACAGCCATGCTAACGTGAGTGAAAGCGTGTGCAGCACGGGGGGCACCGGGCACGGGGGCCGGCGCGGTGCCGGTCGTGGAGGCGGCGTTGAGCGCCGTCTCCGACCAGGGAGCGGGGGGAGCTCTGCGCGCTTCGTCTCCCAGGGAACGGCTACGGGTGCGGCAAGCATTACCCCCGGCCCCCGGGAAGCGCAGCGGCCACTTGCGAGCACTTCCAGACTGAACCGGCACAACTTGAGAGCACGGGAGAAGCGGGCTCCAATGAGCTTCGGGCGCCTGTGGGCTCCGGCGAGCTCGTTCAGATCGAGCTCAGTGCTGCCATTTTTTTTTCTTATGCTTATTTCCGTTATGGCTGTATGTAGCTCTATATTTTTTCTAGAACTTCTTTTCTCCATTTTTTTCATCCAGAAGTTTTGCTCAACCGATTTTTCTAAATTTTACTCATTTTTTCTTCCAGAATTTTGTTTCCTAAGTTTCCCCCTTTCCATTTTTTCTCTTAATTTTATTCCAGAAATTTTTTATTCTGATTTTTTGCTTGCAAAGTTTTTTCTTCTTAACTTTTTTTTGCATTGAGTTTATGTTTTGAACATTTTTTTGTTTCATTTTCATCAAAAAAATTATGTTCTAGAATTTTTGCTAAATATTTTATGCAAACATTTTTTATCCTATATATTTTGTACATAAATTTTTGTTTCTGTAATTCTGTAAAAAATGTGAAACAAAACTTTAGTTCATTTTTTCTTCTAGGATTTTGTTTCCACCCCTTTCCCAATTTGTTTCTCTTAATTTTGTTCCAGAAATTTTTATTTTGATTTTTTACATGCAATTTTTTTTTCTTCTTAACTTTTTCTTCAAAGTTTTATTTGCTTTCAGTTTATGTTTTGTTTCATTTTCGTCAAAAAAAAGTTTATGTTCTAGAATTTTTTTGCTAAATATTTTATGCGAACAGTTTTTATCCTATAGATTTTGTGCATAAATTTTTTGTGTCTGTAATTGTGTCTAAAATGTGAGGACGTAGAGAGCAGTAAGTTTGGGTGAGCTAACTATACCAGCAGTTAGGTGGGATCAAAGCTGGTGCCGGAATGAAGCCGAATAAAAAGAGAGAATGAGGCGCAGCCGCGCGGACGTGGTCGGAAATCGAGTCTAAGCTACGACCGCCGGCGGCGACGACGGGGACGCGCGTGGCCGCCGCTTGCTCGGTTGTTGGCTTGGCCTGGCCGTCGCGGACTAGTCAGAGCACGCATGTCGGCGTAGCGACTGAGACTGCTGTGACAGTAACCCCGGCCGGGGAAGAAGGGTACGTCGCCGTCGCGGTTGAAAAAGCGCAGCGGCTGCTGGGAGCCTGTGAGACCGTAAGTAGGAGCACGCACGTCCCCCCATATCATCCAGCTTTCCCAGATACTCTATAGATGGTGACAATTCTCTTGTGGCCTAAGATTTTGGTCACATGTATACTGTGGATGCAATAATTTGACCTTCTCTTCTTATCCTCGGGACTGGAATGGCGTCGGAGGAAATTCACTGGAATCGAGGTTACAGTCACCGACCTACTATTGCAATGCAAAGCTTTCTTACACGAAGTGGGGGCAGATCAAAGGCCACAACTGACTTAATCTGCAGTTGCCAATGGAGAAGAATTGCCAATGGAATTTAACACGTATCAGCAATGGCCACAACTTCAAAAAAAAAAGGAAAAGGAAAGCAGAACAGTTATAACGACAGTATATTGCAGCACACCAAATTCATCTGGGGATGTTATACTCACGGTTCCAATTTAACTGAGTGAAAAACTCCCAAGTCTCCACAGTTACCGGCTACAAAGCTAGAAGAAGAGCCAGATCGAGGGCCTGGTTAAGAATAATAGACTACAGCAGACAGAGGGCTTTAGCTGCCATCTCATTCGATCTCACCGCTATTTACAAAAGAAAAGAGCTGCTAGATGATAATATAAAAGCAGATGCAAAAAGCAAAAGCGAAGCAAGATTGACGACGAGCCTAATTGGACAGCACGAGGAAACCAGATCTACTAGTCTACTGATGAGAGTATAGTCCACCCGGGCCGGCCGATGGATCATCATCCTTCCAACCTTTCTTTGCAGGGCTGTAACAAGGCCACTCCCTTGTAAAAAAAACCACAAGAAGCCTCGCTCCTCTCCGTGACGACTCCATCCATGGCCGACCGATCGATCCACACAGGCAGCAAGCAAGCAAAGCAAGCAACGAGAACAAGAAGCTGAGGAGATCCGGGATCTCATCAGGCTAGGTAACCAGGGCCGTCTCCTGGCACTCGAGGATGCTCTCGAGGCGCGGGCGCCAGCCTTCGCCACCCGGGTGCTGCTTGTCGGCGGCGGCCTTGGCGGCGTGCATGTGGTGGAGCACGTCCTGGAGGCGGCGGTCGCCGCTCTTGAGCTGCGCCATGAGCCACTCGAGCTCGGCGCGCGTGAGCACGACCTTCACCTTGAGCCCCTCCGCCGCTGGGGCAGCCTCCTCCTCGTCGGCCTCCTCCGGGTACTCCGCCTCGTAGGCGTCGTCGTCCTCCTCCTCCTCCCGCAGCAGCTGGCTTGTCCTCCGCATCTCGGACAGGCTCTCTTCCTCCTCCGGCAGCAGCCCGCCGCGCCTCTGCTTGGAGGCCGCGTTGAGGCAGTTGCCCATGACTGGCTGGGCTGGTCGGCCGACGAGGAAGGAGCGAGGGCAGGAGCAGATCGATCAGCCGCGCGGCACGGCCGGCGCCTTTGGCGAGCTAGCAAGCAAGAGGTGGGAGGCCCGGCGGCGCGGGGCGCTTTATAACCCGGAGGCCGGGAGGAACCGGTTGGTGGCGTCGCGCGCGGGCGCGGGCGCGTGCTGGTGTGCTGTAGCGGAGCCGACTAGGTAGCAGCAGCCAGCGCCGTGCGGTGCGTCGCGTGGGGTCCGCGGCGAAAGCGGGAGCGGGGGCAGAGCATGCAGCGTGGTGCGTCGTGCACATGGAGGGGTCGGGGGCTGGCTGGATGGGTGCCTGCTGTGCTGGGTTGGGTGCGTGCGTGCGGGGCTGGCCGGCGGGCGGCACGGCACGGCACGGCACGGCACGCAGGGCGGCCGGGCACCACACGCTCGCTTTTCCCATCGTCGGCTGGCCGGTCGGCCGTTTGGCGAGGCGGAGGCGGGTTGTTTGTTGTGGGTCCCGTTAGCGTGTGGGTCACCCGTCACCGCCGGCTGCCAACGTCTCCGGGCATGCGAGCTTTTCTAAAAGGATCCTGTCGTGACCCAGCGGCTTTTGTTCTTCACCGATGGTTGGCACGCGGTGCGCGGGGCCGACCCAAGCCGCCCGCAACGCATCCGCATGGTGCCATGGTTCACTGTCGCGTGCCCGACACACCCTCGAGACTACTACTACAGTGCGCTGCTGTGCTACGCGGACAAGGAGAGCAGAGCACAGAGCTGCGTGCATTATTGCCACTCGCGCCAGGCAGGCTCTACTAGCTAGGAGGCCTGCGAATGAATGATGGCGTCGCGTGAGTGGGGGCGGACGCAGGCTAGGCATGCATGCTTCCGCTGCACTCACGGGCCCGCAATGATCCGTCCGGCCGTCGCATGATCGTCGTGTGGGCCCGCTCCGTCCACTTCCCGTCCTGCGCCCGTTGTCCGCCTTGTATAATTTGTACTGGGCGATAACTGGAGCGGACACATGTGACTCAAATTAAGCAGGTCGATCGATTGTGTTATCTCATTATAGTTTTGATTTTTTGAAAGGGGAAAAAAAGAAGGATCAAGCTATATGCTACCGGTGTCGCAGTGCGTACGAGGAGTCTATTTCTCGCGCACGCGGGTGGACGCCGACGCGGCGCACAAGCCCCACCTCCATCTCCCACGCTGCCTCCGCTGCTGCCTCCATCTTTGTCGGCCTCCTCCGCCGCCGAAATCACCTCCGCCGGGACGCCTCCGCCGTGTCCGCCGCCTCCACATCCGCCGGAGCTCGCCGGAGCTCCTCCACTGCCGGATCTTCTGCCACGCGCGTATGATAAATAGACTCCCCCGTGTGTACGTGCTGCGCGCGGCAGGTAGGAGTGGATTGGACGGGTCGATGGATCCATCTGCACGTGAACACAGACGACACGGCGCCCAGGTGGCCAGGTCCGTGCCTGCATCCCGATCGACACACTTTGTCAAGACCCGCGCGTGCATATGGACGGGCCGTAACACAAATAAACGCTAGCAATAATCCCTTGGAGCTCCGCTCCTAGGCACCGTATGCAGTGCAGGTGGCTAGCTAGTAGGCCAACCGATGGGCACGAACTGTCGATCGCGATACAGAAATTACAGATTCCATGTCGGAAAATGCCACGGACGACATGGTTGATTGGTTGTCAGAGATGGAAGAAGACTACTGACAGGGTGTGGAGGTAGGTATACATCCATCTGCTGTGCCTCTGCCATGGCAGACTATTGTTTTTCTTCTTTTTAAAATTTATCCGGGCAAGTATTATATTTTTGAAATGAAGCAAGTACTAAATTACATTAAAAAGAGAAGCACGAGTTTTACAACGCATGCGACCTCAAACCCAAGGTCTCTGCTGTTCACTTTTGTTTTGTCTCTCCCTAATTTAACTCTTGTTTCCTGAGGAGTCAAATAATTTCAAATTTGACTAAAATTATACAAAAAAAATTACTAACATTTGTGTTTCCGAATACATCTAGTATAGAAATATATTACATGATTAGTCTAATAGTACTTATTTTATAATATAATTATTAATATTATTTTATATAAATTCAGTCAAACTTGAAATTATTTGACTTCTCGAAGCGAGAGTTGCATTTCTTTTAGGGATCAAGGATGATGAATCGTTATGCCAGGGCACGGCTGGAGACGTGTGCTAAACCCCAACAACTAACTATTTAGTTAATCTGGCTTGTCCAGGAACAGCTACCAGGCTATCGACAACTGTTTCATCGATCAGGCTCGCTGGACGGATGCAGCAGTTTGCGTCCGTCAACAGCGGGTCAGTGGAGAAATGATCGAGCAGCCTCTTCATTTGGCGTCATGCATATTATAATTCAGTTCTTGCGACAGGTCCTCCGTCGTTTTAGGTAACCACTCATTTCTAAATCACGTAGTACTACGCTAAGACTGGTTAGCTCTAGCAGGTCCAAAGAGCTAGTAAACTCCCCAACCTCTCGGCTCAGCCGGCCTCGTGTCGAATCCTGCCACTTCAATTCCATCCGTTGATTGGGCTGGATCACCGCAAGTTGATCAGGCCTGCTGCAAGTACAACACGTCTCTTTCGCTGCCCCAGACTCCCTAACGTTTTGTTATGTTCCATTCCATGGTTGTGATTTTGTATGGCCTCAAGGGATCAACATTATTGCCTGGACTCAGAACTTGTCGTCACCATTTCTCGTCTTAGGGGAAGTGGCGAATTTCAAGGGGTGTTTGAATCCAAATACTAATATCCAAAAGTGCTGCATCCAAACAAGAATGTTGATGAGTTAAACTTCAGATAAGATTCGAAAACTTTAGCAAAGATATGAGTGCTAAACTGCTCATATATGCTTAAAGTTCAGTATGTAACTTTAGCCTATCAAACAGGACCTTAGCCTCAAGTTGACCCTTCAAATTCATGGAACACATCGCACTCTTCCAAACACAGCCACAGTGTATCCTCCATTGTATAGGCTGAATTTCAAGAGGTTGAGATGCACTGCAACTTGGCACGCTGGCGAGAAGCACAAGTGAGACATCATGGGTCTCCTCCCTCCTGCTCCAAAATCATTACGTCAGAAAACAAAATTCTGCACGTATAGTGCGCGCGGGGTTCGAAGATCATTGCCGCTGTCCCGCCAGACAAAACAGAGTTTCGTTTTTTCTTTAGAGTGACAAAGCAGAGTTCAGGTACCGACACACCCATCAGCCAGCATCTGCAGATTGCAGGTACAGCATCTTTACAGTAAAGTTTGACATGGTTATGCCCCTGTTTAGTTGCCAAAATTTTCCCTACAGTACCTGTCACATCGAATCTTCGGACACATGTATGGAGCATTAAATACAACAACAACAACAACATAGTCTTTTTTCCCAAGCAAGTTGGGGTAGGACTAGAGATGAAACCCGAAAGAAATAAGTTCAAGGTTCAGCCACATTGATAGCTAGTCTCCAAGCGCTCCTATCCAAAACTATCTCTTTAGAGATATTCCGATCCTTAAGGTCTCTCTTAACCGACTCATCCCACATCAGTTTAGGTCTACCTCTACCCCTCTTTACATTATCGACCCGCTCAAGAACCCCACTACGCACCGGCGCCTCAGGAGGCCTTCGTTGGACATGTCCAAACCATATCAGCCGATGCTGGGTAAGTTTCTCCTCAATTGGTGCCACCCCGACCCTATCCCGAATAACTTCGTTCCGGACTCTATCCCTTCTTGTGTGCCCGCAAAACCACCGCAACATCCGCATCTCTGCTACATTCAGTTGTTGGACATGTCGCTTTTTTTAGGCCAACATTCAGCACCGTATAACATCGCCGGACGAATTGATGTCCTATAGAACTTGCCTTTTAGCTTTTGTGGCACCCTCTTGTCACAAAGGATGCCAGAAGCTTGCCGCCATTTCAACTAGCCAGCTGAAATTCTATGCCTAACATCTTCATCAATATCGCCATCATTTTGTAGCACCGATCCTAAATACCAAAAAATATCCTTCTGGACCACCACTTGCCCATCTAGACTAACGTCTCCCCCCTCATGCTTAGTGGAGCATTAAATGTAGTTGAAAAAAATAATTAATTACACAGTTCAACTGTAAATGACGAGATGAATTTTTTAAGCTTAATTAGCTTATGATTGGACATTAATTGCCAAATAACAACGAAAGTGATACAGTTACCCAAACCCAAAAATTTTCACCAACTAAACACAGCCTATGTCGTTCTGTGCAACGGAGTCTTGCTATGTGAACAATTATTGGTGTTACTGTAAGCTTTGCCTACAAACATGCAACCCATTCATCAGAACCAATATAAAGTTTAAGCCAGTGAATTGGAAAAAGAGGTTGTTTCATATGCAACTTAACGCTGATATGCTTTCATAAAAATTTAACTTAATGTATAGGTACTTTCTGTGACCTTAGAACTCTGTTCTTGTCTATTACTCGGTTTACTTTTCAGATAATTGGTGCTAGTATCAGTCAGGAACGCCTGCGATAGAGTGCATACGGATTTGGAAACAGAGAAACAGCATGATGTTGGAGTTCATAAAAAAAATACCGAACGAGTTTATATATATTGACTTGTTTATGAAACACACTATAAGATATCCGATTTTTTCCGATGTTACAGTATAGAGCATTTGCTATATAGCTTTCTTTTTTTTGGCGAGGATATATAGCTTTCTATATTAGAATTCAGTGTGATAACTATTTGCCAGTAATGTTGTGTCTTTGATTTTGTTTCACCGTTGGGGATGTCCAAAATTATGTTGAGAATAGCCTCAGCTATTCGAGAAAAATCTAAACAGATACTTACCGCCTGTTGAGACTAGGAAAATTCAGATGCCCTGTCCTGACAGGATCGGAATCAATTTCCTTTGAATTTTGCAACTACAATCCTATGTTCAGTATAGTGCTGATCAGGAGAATTTCTATGTATTAAAACCCTCTAAAATATCAATAAGCAATACTCCTAGAATCCAAAGAACCGTGCTTGAATTTATCGTGGTACTAACTGAGTAATCCACACCAATACGCCTGATCTAGCATGCAGCGCATATATGCGATTAGCGAACTATTGGCAACAGACAGAGAAGAACATGAAAAGGATCCTTTCGAGAAAAATAAAATAAAATGCATCAGATAGCAAATGGGAACGAAATGAAACTAGAGTGTGAAGGCAGGCCAGATTGTGATGGGTCGTCGTTCACGTTGGAACATCTATCCAAATCAATTCATGCATTGTGACATTAGTCCCGATTGATAACATCAACTTGGACAACCGGGACTAAAGGGTTCTCCGTGAGGTAGTTTAAATCAAAATTATCACATCCATAGTCACATATTTTATATAGATAGGATGGTAAAGAAACTACATGTGAGACAAAATGTTTTGGATTTGAGTCATGCGTAACTTAGTGGTGCTCACCAATTATTTTTTTTAAAACCGAGCAAGTCTTTTAGTCCCGGCCCGGGACTAAAGGGGCTTTCCAACCGAGATTCTACTTTGTTCCTTACGTGAAAACCCCAATTTGGCCTAAATTAGTGAGATGTGGATTATTAGATTGTGACAATCTAGGATTGGATTATGAAATCTAAGAAAAAAATATGCATGTTTTTAGCTTTTTAGATAATGTAAAAGACACACCATCTATAATTCGAAGTATTAATAAACAGGGCCTAATACATGAGACATGTTTGTTGTTTTTGCTAACCTCTTGTTTCCTAGCACCTTCGGTTCACTGGACTATCTAAGAAAAGGTCCAAAAGCTTCCAACAACTGTATCATGTCGACCAGCCTGAAACGTCCATTGAATGGGCCAGATGGCTGCAAATGATCACGACTCAGACCTGATAAAAGTACAAGGCATCTATCATCGTCGTTACACAGATGGTAATGAACTGATTAGGTTATTGTGGACTACTCCCTCCGTCCTACGAAAAATGTAATTCTACGTTTGAAAAAGATTCCACAAAAAATGCAATTCTAGAGATTGGATCTCAACCATCTTTCTTTTTTCTAATAAGTTCAAGTCAATGCATGAATAGAAAGCTAATCTACCATCGCCATTATCGTGCAAAAAAAATAAAACTGATAGTTTTCGCTGTATAGATAGCTATACAGCTAAAAACTAAATTGATATTTTAGTTGTATAGATAAATTGATTATTAGCGTACAGGAATTTCGTTGACGGGTCCAGAAAAGAAAAGCAGCCGCTACTGTTGGAGAGGGACTTGTGATAGTGATATATACAGACTGCATATATAGGATATATAGTAAGTTTCATTGTGGCATCAATCATTACTATTCCCTTATCTTAATGAGTCCTCTTTTAGTGGGCGTGCTCTGATCTTCCATGGAATTGAACCAAAGTGTTTCAGTATAATTTCTGCAAAATTTCTAGGTCGTGAACTCTCTTCCTCCTAATAAAAACGTGCTCCGGCACAGTCGGTAGGAAAAATCTAGGGCATAGTGACCCTAAATTTGGGGGTGTTTCTTGGAACAAACAGAAGCGAACAGTCACGGGCAGCATTGCAAGAACGTGTTTCCTGCTGCTCCCAGCACTCGTACAATTCATGCACACATGCGGCGCCGGCATTGCTTGCCGCCGCTGCACGAGACAAAACTGAGGACAGAGCATCTGCAGGCACAGGCTGATGGGCATTTCTGCTCTTGTCGATTCGTTTCCCTACACGCAGTCCGCAAACACCACAGCCATCGATTTTTTCTTTCAGACAAGATGCAACGATGATCAAAACAGTTGGCATTTTATTTTCCTGCATAAACAACCCAAGTACCAACTCTGTACTTGTCTAGCATCATGATTAGTGGTAATGGCATTCGCTGTGCTATGGGTTGTCTGGAGCATGGGCATGCTGGCCCCTTTCTTCAGGCCGTCCCATTACAAATTAAAAATTGCTGGCAGATTTCTGGAATTGTTGAAGTAGGTTCAAGTGTTGCCAGGTATTTCAAAATTGATGGCACTACCTACCCAAGGTTCAAAAATCAGACACGGCCGCACGAGGACAGTCACGGCCTCACGGGCCACATGGAGTGTGCGAGTGTGAATGCAGCAACCAAGTGCGGGCTACAGGCCTACAGCTGCGCATGGAGAAAAAGCACCGGGGAAAACGAAACGATGGAGACATGCCGCGAGGATTGGGATGCATAATTCGCATTGGAGCGGCGCATCCAAATCCAATCGTGCATGCTCCATCAATCCATCATACCTTACCTGCACTGCTGCAACATGATACCAGCTGCAATCACACGAACAGGATAACGAGAGGACAACGACGGTCACGTGACTCTGATCTTATAGCTTACTAGGCGTCGATAGAGCACCATCATGGCAGAGCTCTCTTGGTATGGATAAGATGGTTCTACCACGGACCAGCAAAACTCAATGTGTTGCAATGCTACAGGACAAGCATCATACTCAGCAGAACTAGTCCCTAGTGCAAATTGCATCTGCAGGGGACTGGTAACACAATGTAACTTACCATCTAACAGTGTCCAGATTAAGGAGCAAACAGGTTCGCCAGCTGGGCCATCCAAATCTAGCGACCCACTTTGGTACATTACTGCAGGAATTCCACATTACTGGTAAGTTCAGTAGCACCTAGGATGACATTACTCTGAATGTCTAAAGGTACCCAAGTTGCAGTACACTACCCAGCAGCAGAGCCCTTGACTCGGCGGGACCTGAAGCTACACAAACTCTCTAAGATAACCTCTGTTTCTTCTTCTTAGCCAGATTCTCGAAAACGGAGCGAATATCTTCTGATGTGACTGGTTTTGACGAGTCAAAAGATTCCTGTTCAAGCATCAAAGGAAACACATCAATGAGGTGCGTGTACAAAATCAGATGCAACAAAATATTAATGCAACCTAGAAAGATAAGGGCAAAGTTCATCATTCTGCTGCCACGAAAGATCATTTTGGAACTAGATTGCATCGACAAAATGGAACAGCATTCCTCTTTTCTGAGTTAAACAAATAACAGGACTATGTAATGAGATTTAAAATTTTTATTTAAATACATGAGTATAAAGCTATAAGACAACATAATCTAGCTTAATGCAGCCTTCAAGACCACAAATAAGTTCTGCAGAAATGTCAAATGGTGTTGAACATTCCTGCAATGTGTTAGGAGTCTAATTTTCCTGCGCAAGATGATATAATTTAACTGACAAGGCAGTGAACATGCTTCGTATCCAGTCCAATGCTTTTGGCATATGCACATTTTCCCAGTAGATACAGCAGGAAAGCCAACCTTTATAATCACTAACTCGGATGAATATGCAGAGTTGCAGACTAGCCCTGTCTTCGTGCAATGTGTGCATGACACGTTGATTCTCAATTCTCAGAAAGAGTGCTAACATTGCTTATTGCGAAGTGCTTGTAAAAGAACCTCTTTGAGTAGTGTTTTAAAACATGTAGGCGTTCACTTCTTTGAGTAGTTTGCATATGTTATAGCAAAGAGAGTCGTGTAACCAAATTCAAAGTCTCGCAAAAATTTGGATGGTTGATTCAATCCTTCATTTTTTTAGTGCTAAAATATTCACCTAACCAATCCAATGTTATCCTAAACGCTAAACGGTAAACAATCGGTCACCTACTGTTTAGCCCATTATTCGGGCAAAACGGGTGTTTAAACGGGAAAAACGGCCGTTTAAACGGTGAAAACAACCGATTAAACGGAAATGGTGTGCCACTGTGTAGTGTTTAAACGGTGTTTAAACGGGCTAAACGACTGTTTAGGCGAACAATGAACCAATCAAATAAGAGGAGATTGTTACCAGAAAGGACTGAAACTCATTCTTCATGTCATTAATGCCACTCAAGATCTCTATCTTCTGAACATGGTTAAGCGAATTTAGAAAGTTTGTCTCAGCTCCTTCCTGCTGTTCCAACTTCTTCTCCCTCTTCTGCTTGGCAATCTTCTCATACTCCTCAATAGAGTCCTCCTTGTCAACAAGATATGCAATACCTCGTTGAGTATAGAAGTTAGTGCATGTTTCGCACCTACATAGTGTGTTCCTCCAGCCTTTAGACATGAAAAAGGGCATATTTTTGTCTGTGTCAGCTGGCATTGCATTTACATCTGTTCCTAGCTTGCAGTTGTTTCCAGAACTGTTCCCCAAATTGGCCTTCTCAGGAACAGCAATATCTTTTATAGAACCATTTTCCATGGAGGTCTTCTCACCACCCATATGATCAACAAGAGCACCATTTTCATGTTTCTCAATGTTAGCATGATCCGAAGGTCCTCCTTCCATCACAGTTGAATCATTTCTGTCAGTTTGTGATGCCAAATCCTGCTTACCAGAAGCCCAAATTGTTTCAGGATACAACTTCAAGAAATAACAAACTGGTGAGCATTTATGGCATATGAAATCTTCATAGAGTGGTTCCCCTTCTTCATCTCGCGGTATCTGCAAAACAGGAAAGACATTAAAACACACATTATATTTTGCAAGTACCTAGGAACTAACAGAAGATGCTAGACTTTTATCCTCTGGATACTGTACCTGGGAACTAATAGAATATGCTAAATTTTATCCTATGGATATCTTATAATTTTCTACTGGCGAAACAAAATGAGGTACTCCCTCCGTTCCAAATTATAGGTCATTTGACTTTTTTTACACCAAGTTTGACCACTCATCTTATTCAAAAAATTTGTGCAAACATAGTCAAATTTAAGTCATTCTTGAACTCGTATTGATAAAGCAACCCACAACAAAATAAGTGATATTTTGCACAAATTTTTGAATAAGACGAGTGGTCAAACTTGGGTAAAAAAAAGTCAAACGACCTAGAACTTGGAGTAGCAAATATGCATTCAATTTGCACCACTTGATAAAGCATAGATGTGAAACTTTGCTAAATTAATGTGTAAGCTTAGTTGCTTAGTGCGAGCGGGTGCCTAGCCGGAATAGTTAGGTGGCCTCAGTAGCACTCAGGTCCTGGGTTCAACTCCCGGTGGGAGAGAATTTCAAGCTGAGGTTAAAAAAAGTCCCCTCGCCTGCCTACACGCCAAAGCACATGGAAATAGGTCCTGGCCCACCCTGACCCGCTCTCACATGGGTTACGGCACCCCTGTGTAAGGGTGGGGCAGGGGTTCGAGGGTTTTCTTGGCCTGCGTGAGGTCTTCTTCTTACATTAATGCTCGGGGGGCATCTTGCCCCTCGTAGGTCGAGTTTTAAGCTTAGATGCTTGGCATCTCAATAAGAGTTCTTAAGTCCCAAATAGAATAACTATTGCATAAGCAGTTGTACTTTGGGAAAGGGAAGGTGATCGCCAACAACCGAAAACTCCAGTCAAGAATGCATTCGTTTCTAGCTTCACCCAAAATGCAGCAAAGTATAACAAACTAGAAAATAGTGCATTGCAAAATTCCCTAGGTCTAAGAACAGAATATCTACAAGTAGAAATGGCATGACCACAAGAAAAATTCTCTAAGCAACACTAGTATACAATGGCACTAGTGCATATAAAATGCAACCATGCAAGTACAAAAGAAACAGAACACAGAAAGATGTTAGCAAATACAATGCCATTAAAGAAGATAATGTAAGTAGATCACCTCTTCAATAGAGTTAAGACCAATATGATCCTCATGAAACCAGTCCTCACAAATACAGCATTGTATCATTTCAACTTGCTCCTTAGCTTCTGGATCTGGATAAGGCCTTCCACATGTGCAATAGGAACCTTTAAAGTTATGGTTATAACAATTTTCTAAATTCTCAGAATCTTTCTCAGGGCAGAGCTTGCAGAGGTGGCCACCAAACTTTGAGTTGCCACAGTCACAACGAAACCTTCTCTTTGTCCAAAGTTCAACAATCTTGGAAAAAAGAAAAGAAAAAAGAAATGAAGCATCAGCGAGTTCAAGTACCAAAAAAAAAAAAGATACGAGTACTGATGATAATGCATTAAATTCTTCTGATGCAAGTGAGGCAGCCAATCTGACCATAAGTAAATGTGAATATTGAATTAAAGAAATAGTGGCAACAAATAATCCCATGAATTACATCCACCAAGAAATTATCTCTTCTTTGCTACAGATTTCAAAGCATAACAACAAACACCTCAGATACCACACATAAATTCAGCAACTTCAGATATATCACACTATCTGCAACATACTCCAGATGTAATCAAGGATATAATGTCTTTGCAATCATGCTTCAAAGTCATGGTGTATAAAGCTATAGGACAAATTTTCTAAAGCCTGCATAAAGATGGACACACAATTTACTCAAATGAATGAATTTCCCAGATATGTAAAACAATATTATTAGAGGGTAAACATATGAGTTGCTATCCCAAGGATGTCTATAACCCAAGAGATGGGACCAAAGCACATCAAAAAGTTATTGTTGGCATTTCTTTAGTGCAGAAACTAGTGTTGCTTGGACACACTGGCATCAGTCTCGGAATCAAACGAATCCAACCAAGATTTGGCTACCAATTTCAGTCAAAATAAGTATGAGAGAATTACTCTGACATGGACATGGTGTTGGAATCTAACTCAGATACTTGAGGCCAATCCAGGCAAAAGGTTTTGGACATGGGTGTGCAATTAAAACCCAAGGAAAAAATTGCAACATATTCTAGAAATATAATCTAAAGCAATTCACTGAAGTGGAAGAATTGCATTTGTTCTATCAATCCTTTGAAAAAATGCTCCAGCAGATGGCAGTCACAGAGTCATAAAATAGTTGATCAACTACATCTACATACCTCAAAAGGAAAGAATTATTTCTCATTTTCTAGATGCACTTCATTTTACTAAATATATACCCAAGAGAAGCTTAGCTTTCTTTTTGATTGCTGAAGTGCCATGGTTTTTAAAGCATTAAGGCGAGGCGAGGCAAGCCACCACCACCTTATCGTCTAGGTGATGCCTAGGCGGGCCAAGGTGGGATAAGGTGGACTAAGGGTACACCTTAGGGGAGGCGAGCCACCACCACCTTGTCGCCTAGGCGACGCCTTAAAAACACTGTTAAAGAATTAAGGAAAAATATAAAAGAGGGATTTATGTTCAACAGTTCAAGTATTGAAAGTCTTGACCTAACAATTCATCATTCTCATATACGATACGAAAACACAAGGAAAATAGCAGGTGCAACCCTTTCCCTACAACAACATTACAACCATGTTTTTAAACCCCTTTATTCAATAGACAGTTTGTGGTAAGATCCTGTGATGTACCAAATTGGACGTAAATGGCTGCACATGCAGTGCTGATTGTACTTCTTCTATTTTGTACCCCCTCTAAGAGTCACAAGCAATCCCTAAGCAACTCACAGTTAAAAAATTGACAGCAAAGATGTACCTAGGCTACCGGCTCCTGGCGATTAATATACCCAGAAAATAAAATTTGTTGACTCATGAAGTCAAAGCTTTAGGGGACTAATTTATAAGGTTGCTGGCTTACCACTGTAAAGTGTTTTCCATGGTTTTTAAGTCGGTAAGGTGAGGCATGACGACCCATCCCCTTCCAGACGCCTAGGCGAATAAGGCATGTGGTGAGGTAATGTCTTACACATACCCTCACCCAGAATGGAGCAGCACAAACATACACAGATACATATCATTTTTGCTTCCAATTCTGGAGCACAGGTACTAGTGATCCTCTTTCTATTTGCCCATGTTGGCTTGTTCCATGTAGCATGCAGATTAACAGCAGAGAACCAAGCACAAGCAGATGCACTAGCACTCCAGCAAAAGCATAAGCAACTGAGCAGCGCAAAGGAACAGGAGAGGATGATGTACTTGTGTCTGTGTGATGCAGCTGTGGGAAGGGGTGCCGACAGGGAGGCAGAGGTAAGCACGTCGGATAAGAACCGGATTAGTTGTTGAAGAGGAAGTAGGTGCAGATGGATTGGAGGGGCCGGAGCACACGGCTGGATCAGAGCAGTGCGCCACCATGGATTCCAGATGCCGGCGGCCTGCCACCTTCTGTCTTTCCCTCCATCTCTCGTTCTGAATCCACACCCCTCCTCAGATGGGTCGAGCTGGGAGGTTATAGGTGTGCGGATCCCCCAAGCACGTGCCGTTACTGCTGTTTCCCGCGCCCCTCCCGCGCGGCTGCACTGCCCCCCTTTTCCCCACGTGTGCCTGCCAAATCACCAATGCAGGGTCTGCCTAGCGGAAAAATGATGTCATATCTGCCTAGGCGATGATTTTGGACGCCATACGCATAAGGTTCCTGACGCCAGGATTTAATTTTCGCCTGGAGGCCAAGGTGACGCTTAGGGAACGATTTAAAAACCATGGTGTTTGCTACATGTACCCACAAATGCGCATGAACGCATTAGAGGAAAGTCCACATATTAAATCAAATACATATGTGCTAAAAACATAAAATAACAAATAACTATATTAATGGCTGCAAATAATTCCAGTTTCCATGAAACTGCTTGTAAATCAGTTTGAATTTACAAGAGTTTACCTTGTGCTTAACATAAAACAATCAAAATCCCATAGAAGAAATCTATTACACATCATACACGTTGAGTCTGCCTGTGCCTTAGTCCTTTGCAGCATCATGCAGCCAGATTCTATTCCATAACACTATTCACTGGCATGTTTATATTCCTGTTATAAGCAATTCTGGCTTTAAGTCCTAAATAAATGGAGCCTAACATCTTGTAGGTATTTTACAAAAGGCCATATTAACTACATTCAAGTTCTTAGTTAAGAGTAATCAACTGCTTGGATTTAACAATGGCTAAAGAATGCTACTGATTGTTCTTGGGATGGTATCTAGTACTTCCAGACATTAAAGTATTTAATAACAATACAAGAAGTAAGAAATACCATGAAACAAATAACTTAACTCAAAAAACAGAGGAAAATAAGTTATACTCTACTAGCTACCTAATCAAAGTGAGATACTAACAATGCCCTTTTCTAGAATGAAGCAGCTCATTCAGTATAATTCCATAAAAAAGATCTTGTGGACAGTTGCACAAAATGAGAAGAGAAAATCGAGTGTGTCAAGCCAAGATCCCAGTTTAATAAGCCCAAAATTCTACTTCTAAAGTTAATGCATGCCTGTCACCAGCTCAATACTGATGAAATAATATATACAAACAATTATACCTTCAGCAGATCAGTATCCTAAAAGCCCCAGGCCACACCGAAAATTGCTCTAGATGAGTGTTGAAGCTTTTGTTTTTCATAAAAAAAAGGGCGTACCCAGTGGCGTAGGCTTCCCGCACTGTGCGGGGTCTGGGGAAGGGTTGTTTTTAAGCCCTAAACCTTACCCACACAAATGTGCAGAGGCTGGGGCTCGAACCCGGGACCTTCCGGTTACAGACGGTAGGCTCTACCGCTGCACCAGGCCCGCCCTTCTAAGCTTTTGTTTTTCATAAGTAGAACAAAACACATTGATGACTTGATTGGCATGATTCAAGTCTATCCGTAAAAGATCATATTAATCACAACCTATTTTTCAGTTTTTCTAAATTAAGATTAATCCTATGATCCAGAAGACCAGCATGGGTAAATTTGCTCTTGCTTATACAAGACATACAATTTTATGAAGCCCCCAACAAACAAGCATGCATTTCATGAACAGCACAGAAGAACATTAAGTTGTGGTGAAATGCAATCGCTTGAGATTTGTTAAAGAAGAACAGCAATCTGTAAATACATAAGATCCTAATTTCTAACATGTGTTTGACACTGAGGTAATGTGTGAGGTGATAAGGCACAACTCTGATCCATGGCATAAAAGGCTAAAGGAGCTCTGGTACGGCTCTAGCACGGCCGAAGCCGATACGTGCGTGCGTGTTTCACGCTATTAGTTGAGTTTCAGTGTTCTCCAAAAAAATTGAGTTTCAGTGAGATTGGGTCGTTTTTTTTTCCTTTTACTTTGGTTTACTTTGCCCATATCGGCTTTGTAAACGGACCGGCATTTCTTACGCTTTCTCTAATACGATGACATGCAGCTGTCTTGTGTGTTCAATTAAAAAACATGTCTTTGAAGAAACTAGCGGGCACATTATGCTGCTGGAATAAACATTCAGGTGATACTAGTGGGCAGAACAGTTGATAATCCTCATTTACTTGCCTTGTTCCTTCTCGCAGCAATGGAGAGCTAATGCTGTTTCGGAAGGAAAATGCATGGGAAGAGTGAGCAGACTCACCTCATGTCCGTCGTGGCAGGCGAGGCTGCAGGCGGTGCACACCCCGGCGACTCCATCCGGCACGCAGGTGAGGCAGGAGAACACGGCCTGGCGCTTGAGGTACCCGCCGGCGTAGGTGCACTCCTTGCCGTCGTCGCCGCCCAGCACCAAATCCGCCTCCTACATAGGGGTTTTCACGCACCGCAGAGAGAGCACATGAGCAAAGCTGAGCACGAGCACGGAACCAAATCGGCCCCCACTCGAACGGACCGAATCCATCTATCCAGGGGGCGAGGGAGGGAGACGCCGCACGCGGGGTACCGTACCAGCTCCTCGGCCTCGATGCCCTCGATGTACTCGCCGATGGTGACCGTGGGCTCCGCCTCGTCCGCGAAGGCGTCCCCGCCGTCGCGCGCCGTGTCGGCCATGCCCTCCCGCAGCCGCGGCCCGCGACCCTGGATCGGTTCGGGTTAGGGTTAGGGTTTGGCGTGGGGGTGAGGGGTCCGGGCTTGCGTGCGAGCTCGCGCGATTGGAGAGATTGGAGAGAGATGGGGGATGCTTCGCAGGCAGGGGAGCTGAGATTGAGCAGGGGAGAAGTGGAGAGGAATACCCCGAGAGAGTGAAAGGATTAATGGGGAGAGAGAAAGGAAGCTGAGGAGAGGGAGAGGGTTTCCGTGACTGAGAAGTGAGGTCGTGCAGGGAAGTCGGGACGTGGGGCCCGACCGTCGGCGGGGATAAGGGTGCGCTCAGCGATGGCTGGGTGTTTTCAGGGAGGCGGGAGGTGACACTTTTGGTTTCCCGCCACTGCGATGCGACTCGCGCGCGCGTGAAGCTGATTCTACAGTCAAATGTGAGTTTCTAAACTCACGGTCGACTCCATCGACTCGCCTAGCACCCACATGGTGGGCCCCGACACCCACGTGATATCATTCCCCAGCTGAACAAATATCCTTCCCGTCCGCCTCTCTCTCTTCCATTCGCCTCTCCCTCTCTCTTCTCTTTCTCTTTCTCTGGATCCTACTCCGGCTGGTGGGGGAGCTCCGCGTGGTTTGCTGGGGCGACGGCATCTCAGCTGGGCAAACTCCGCGAGCTCCACGCCGCGCCCTCAGGGGAGCTCGCGCGGAGGCGAGGCGGTGGCAGGGGAGCTCCCCCCGGGATCTCGCCCAAGGCAGCGGCGGCGAGCTGCGCCCCTCAGGGAGCGCGCGCGGAGGCGTGGCGGGCTTCTCGGGAGGCGCGACGGTGGCAGCAGGGAGCTCCCCCGGATCTCGCCCAAGGAGGCGGCGGCAAGCTCCCCCGCAGCGGGTCCGGCGGCGCGAGCGGCGGCGGGGCACGGCGGGAGGCGCGGTGCGCCGGCAGGGGCGGCGGCGCTCGCCACCAGCGCCGCCCCCTGCCCAGATCCGGTTTTTTTGTTCTTTGCATACAAATTTTTTTAAAAAAAATAATAGCCAGAGTTTTTTTTGGATGTACATTTTTTGTTTCTTCCATTTGATAAAATTTCTCTCTGTCAAAATTTTTCTCGTAAAATTTTTTTATCTCACCAATTTGTTTCTTGAAATTTTTCCTACCCACCAATTTTTCACTTTGAAAAATTATTTGACTCATAAAAAAATGTCTGAATTTATTTTTCTCAGAAAACGACAAAAACATTTCTAAAAACGGAAAAAAATACTGTCGGAAAATCGACTGTAAGCCTCCCGTACGGTTGACCGTAAATTAGCGGTACCCTCGCGCGCGCCGGGGTTCGCCGTCTCCGCGGGGCGCTGGGGGTTGGCCGTCTATTTCTAGTGCGCGAAGTCGCGCCGAGGCGTTGTAGTAGGATTTCCGGCAACCAGCGTGCCTCCGTCCGGCCATCCTCCTCCTCGGCTCTCGCAGCCGCGTCGCTGCCCATTATGCACCGCCATCTTTAACCTCCTCCTTAATCTTCTCGCTCACCACCGTTGTTCATCGGATGTCTGGCTCCTCCTTTAATATCGGTGGCTATTAATTTTGAAAACTCGAAACCCTAACCTCCGCCGCCTCGACCACCACACCGGCTGTCAGGCCGGCTCATGGTTTTCAAGGGCCCTAGGGCGAGCCAGAAACTAACCCTTTAGACCAACTATTTTTCATTTGTGATGGTAACTAAAAGAAAGATAGAAATTTTAATAATGTATGTAATTGGCCTGCAAGTGCGTGAGCGTGTCGGACTCCGGTCTTCGGTGTCGATGTCTAGTTGTCTGGAGAAGGAGAACACCCGACACCGGGCCCGGACTAAAGCAAATGAAAATGAAACACCAAATCCCGAGTCGCGATCGCAGCGCGGAAGTATTAGGATGTCTACACTCGTCATACTCTAAATTCATCCTCTAAAAGGAATATTCTCTCCTGGTCATCAAAATTCTCTCCTCTATATCCAGTTTCTCCGCACTCATTCATCCTCTATATCCTACTCTATACCAACTACCGGACCCACTTGTCAGTTTTTTTTATTTTAACCTCACCCGACTGACATCCCTCCCAACACTCCTCTCTCTCCGCCCTTCTCCCCTGCTCCACCCTGCCGGCGCGGCAGCCCTTGGCCCTCTCCTCCGTCCTCCTCCTCCTCCTCCCTGGCTCGCGCCGCCGCTCGGCTCCTCCCTCCATCGTGCCGGCCGGCCTCGAGCTGCGCCACCGCGGGGCGGCCGAGCCGCGGGGCGGCAGCAGGGCGGAGGCACGCGGCGGCAGCAGGATTGGCTTGCGCGGCGGCGATGGGACTCGATGGCTGCAGCTGCGGCGTGGCATACGACCCACGCGGGACAAGCAGCGCCCCCCCTCGAGCTCGGCCACAGCCCCCTCGTCGACTGCGCCACTCCCTCCCTCCAGCGGCCTCGAGCTCCTCTCTCTCTCTCTCCCCAGCACAGTGGCCGGATCCGGGGCCCGGGCGCGGGGCGGTGGCATGCGCGACGCGCGTGGCGGAGGCATGGGCGGCACGCGCGCAGCGGCAGCCTGCGCTCGCCCTGTACATGGTCCGGTTTGACCGATTTTTGGTTATAAACCAATCCAGATCCTTTGGGAGCTAAATTGATGGTTTAGAAACCATGGGTTGGACGGTTACCAGTTTAAACAGCGCCCAGCTCTTCCGCCGCCTCCTCCATGAATCAGACCGGCACCGGGGGCACAGCGAGCAGCCGAGTGCATAGCGTGGAGCAGCAAGTGGAGTGCACAGCATGGAGGGAGGGGATGCAGGTGGGGTGAGGCCGCGAGGGGCCATCCGGCGGCGGCTAGGGTTCCGCTTGTGGTTCCTGGCCGGCCATCGGGGCATCGAGCGGAGGTGCGGAGCAGATGGACCAAGGATGGGATGTGGGCGTCGGCCACCAGGGGCTCTTCATTCAGCATGTCAGTGGGTCAAAAACTAAACTAAATGGGTCGTCTTAACTAGCCACCAGCCCAAAAGGAAAGGCCACGCCTTCTTCTTCCTCCGGCGGATAGACAGATCGCCGCCGTCACCTAGAACGCCATGGGATGGGCCAAGCCAAAGGGAGGGGTCGAGTTCGGCTCCACCTTCCATCAACGACGCTGTTGCCTTGGTATCTTCCCAAGCACTCTGAGTCGAGTACCTCGCGCGCATCGTCCCCTCCGTCGGCGGCTGCTTCACGCGGCTGTTGGCGTTTCTTATGTCCGATAGACTAGATATTCTGCAAGCGCACAAAATCACCGCTGTAGCACTTCACCTTGGAGTATTCCAGGTATCGTATTTTTCCTCAGGGAAGCACTATGGTAAAGAGTATCGTAAATCGAATGATAACCATATTAGCTTGATCGACGGCTGACTAGACGGGGGTAAGCCAGATAGGTAAGTGGGATAAATGGCCAGACGATGACCGAATGACACACGGAGATTCTAATCCTTAGAGAGGTAGCAGCTGGGAGGACAACGAGCAAAATAAGACTCCTGATATACTTCTGAACTATCGAGCTAGTCTCTCTAGATCAGACTAAACACCTAGCTAGTTCTCGAGAAAGCAGAGCTTATTTTGGCGACTGGAAGAGGAAGGACTTCAGAAAGGGATGAGAGGGGAGTCCAACGGCAACCTGCACTACTGCTATGAAAACACTTGAACGTGGTGGACTACAAAGAACGGATAGGGCTATCACCACCTACCGACTACCACAATAGTTCCGTGGGGTGGAACACACTTTCTAGCTAACACTAAGGTCAGACACTACGTCTGCACTCGGTATTAGGATTTCTCTCGAGGCCTTCGAGAGAAATCCCCCTCAACCTAGAGCACTAACTTGAGATACTCTAGTTCGGGCGAGAAAACCCGTAAGATAAGTTCCCGAGCAATAAGAATGATAAATTAGCCTAAGCTAAAGGAAAACTTCTGTGGTCAAGCTGAACACTCAGACTTGAGTATATAAAAGACTACGAAAAGTAAAACTGACTCAGAAAAGTAAAGAAGATAACTTATATTGATAATGTCAAAAGAAAGATACAAGAGCTATACCAGACGTCCGACGACTCCGGAATCCCAAGCAAGCTCAACTCGACTCTAACTCCCAAGCTACTAACCTACTCTAGAAAGTACAAGTGAAGAGAGAAGAGCTCCAATGGTGTGTCTTGAAGTGATGGATGATGCCTTCTATTTATAGCCTTCCAAGGTCGGTTCACGACCAGTATTGCAGGTAGCGTTGGTTGAAAGCAGGCAAGACGGTTGAGCATAGCTTCCACTCCAAGACCTAGCCCGAGAGGCTTCCAAGTGGGGCCTGCCGGCCTCCCCTAGGCCGGCCGGCCTGGAGATCCCGCCACGTGGCCACCGACTTTCGGACAATGGCTCTGATCTTCTCCTAGAGACGATTGACGGTTGCTTCAGCTCCATGGTTGCAGGTGCTAGGCCGGCCGGCCTCCCTCTGACCCATCTCGGCCTCTTCTTTTGCCGAGGCTTCACTCCTTATTTGTGCATTGTCCAGGGAAGTGGGTCACTGAATTCTTCTTATCTTGGGCTGCTTTGTGGGTTTTTGAACCAATGTTAATGCCTTTCGGTGCATCCAATTGAATCGAGGCCTAACTCTCGACTCAGAGCCTCATGAGTGTGTCTCATTGCCACTGGATTGAAGTCGGGGCCATGTTCTTGAAGGTGCCAAGCCAGCCGGCCTAGGAGAGGCCACCCGGCCTAGGATTTTGCCCATTTCTGCTCATTTTTGGTACACCTGCTCCTGCAATCAGAACTCATCCAAAAATTGTGGAACTCGTTAGAAATAAACAAAATATGAATGGAACATAGTGTAAAGCTCATGTTATTCCCAGGAAGTTGACGGCTAGAATGTGAATTTATGGCCATCAACACCCCCCAAGCTTAAACTTTTGCTCGTCCTCGAGCAAAGCTTAAACTGAGGCTCGGTGGATCAGGAGTTGCGTCAATGTTTACCCCCTTGCAAGTACCTTGTGCACAGCATATTACTCTTCCCGTCTGTACTTATGAAAAGTTGGCTCATGCCTTCCCGAGGCGCCATTAGCTTCGCCTCGATGCCTTCTCGCCTATAAATAGGACCCAAACCCCCGCCGTCGCGCGACCCCTTCATTTTCCCCCTTCCTCCGCCACTTGCCATCGCCGGCGAGCGCGAGCTCGCGTGGAGCCACCTCCATCGATCCACATTGCCTCACCCGACCTCTCCAGTAGCCTCACCCAACCCCAGTGAAGCTCTCACGCGCGCTAAATCCCACCAAAATCCACTCAATCGCTGCCGCCCAATCGCGCCGCCACCGGTGAGCTCAAGGCTCGCCGTGGACCGGCTGATTCCGGCGAAGACCGAGCACGACAACCACTCCAGAAGCTTCCTCATGCTCTCGTGGTGCTCGTGCACTCGACGATCAACCACGCCGAGCTCTTCTTCCTCCACACCGCCGGCTACCCGAGTTCCGCCGCTGCCATCAACGCCGGCAACCTCGATTCCGGCCACCACAGACCTGAAAACCGACCTGGGTAGGTAGCTCTCGAACTTCTCTGCCCAACGTGCCTCCCCGTTGCAGCCCCGGTAAGCCCTGCCTAGCAGAACACCACCGGCAAGATGCAATGGCGGAGAAGGCCGGAGAAGGACCCGGTTGTAATTTCTCTTTTTCGGTTAAGGGCCTGGCTGCAAGTTTTTCAGAGTTTGGCAGTGAACTTCAAAAATGCATAACAAATCATAGAAAAATTGTAAAAATGCAAACTCGACTGATCTGTAATCATTATAACCAAATCTACAATTTTGTTACACCCAAATCTGCAGAAACTCTACCCATTTTAATCTATGAAAAAGAATAGGAAAAACACCTAATGTTTGTTCTGGAAGTTCTGCTCACTGAATGACCTTGATATTTGAATATGTTGATTCTGGTAGAATGTTAGGCTTATGCTAGAAATATGATACCTAGTTGAATCTGTTAACTTGCTTAAACAACCAAGATTCTCAAATCTGTTAATCTACTTCATGATTTAATGCTGGAAAACAGAAATCTGATCTAGCTTTAGAAATTTTCTTGGATGCATGTGTAACTGAAACCTTGCTGATCCTCAAGTTTCAGAAATGTTAGAGTTAGTTTGCTATATACCATGATTAATGCTTGTTTAACCAACTTAATTCATCATATATAGTTATTATGCCTAGAAAAATCTAGATTTATTTCTGGAGTCTTATTTTAGCTCTGTAATCATGCCTGCAAAGTTTGAGCTATAGTCACTGAGTCTTGTTTCAGTTAAAAATCATGCTTAGAATATCATGGCTAGGTTTGATATTTTTGTTCTGATTAAATTAGACGAGATTTGATCATGAGTTTTGGACATGTTCTTAATCCAAGTAGACTCTTGCTATAATAAAAAGTTCACATGCAGCACTGATCATTCTGAACTCTGTATTAATATGTTAGCTCATGTAATGTTAAATGCATAATTAATTTATCTGGTAGAGATAATGCTTGTTAATTTTTGTGGAACATGTTTAGATCATATCTAGGTTCTGGTAAAATTTTGAGATTCATATCCCTGGTATAACTCTCTGTGGAATTAATCTTAGTCAATAGCTTGATGATTTCGTTAATTTTATTACCTCTGATGCTTAAGGAAATAAAACCTGCAAGTTTTACAGTACTAAATAAATGCTATATAGATGCTTCTGTAAATTTTGTAGCACCAGAACCCATGTCAATCATTCTATACAAATTTGTGAAGTATTTATAGTAATCTGTTTGCATGAATTTTCATGATTAAATGCTCTATGGTTAGACGCTGAAATTTACACAGTGGAAGCTAGATTATCTGAACTGTTCTATGTTAAATTTTCATCACTAGCTTATGAGTAGAATTGCTGTTATGAAATTGTGAAAACCTGCTATGCTTTAATGCTAAAAATGAAAACCAACACACCCACTCATTCATGAAGAAACATAATGGCAAATACTACTCCATAAATGACTGCCCAGTAAATGAACTCACAAAGATCATCTTTAAGTTATTTTGTTGGACTACAACTTTATCATGAAGGAAAGAAATCATTTATCATGTTGTAACTCATAATCTTGCATTGCATATAGAAGCGGTTAATCTTGCTGACGGAGAGTACGAGTTGGTTCCCGCAGACTCTTGTGTTGCTCAGGAGGTTAATCTGAATTGCACTAACCTAGATCAAGACCTGGGCCAAGCCCCAGAGGTTTCTCTACCTGACAGTGCCCAAGAAGGCAAGCCCCGGTGCATAATCCCATTATTTTCAGAGTTATTATTCGTCTAACTATTCATAATGTGTTGTAATAATTTTATTTCTGCATTTATGTTTTCTAGGCGTTGTTCAAAAACTTTAGATGCATGATTCCTAGGTACCTATGTTTGATACCCGGATCTTTTTATCGACTAGTTGCCCTGCTAACTAGGAACGGTAGAAGTCGAGTGGTTTCCTGCCTCTCGCGAGCATATAGGAATTGACTGACTTTAAATTCCTGCTGAAATATAAGGACAACGGGCGGGGTTGTGTAGTTGTGATACCCCGCTGGTGTAGTCAAAAATAGTTAAGGTCGCGGTGTGTGGTTCATCTCGTTAAGCGTTTGAAAGTACTAGCCACATACCGAGAAATATGGTAATCGGTAAGCTTAAGTACCTGATTGGACCAGCGAGTGGAACGATCTCGCACCCCCTTGGTAGAAGTAGGTTTATATTTTGTCCGGACGTACGGGTGCAAAGTGGTCGGACTCTGTAGTCGGGGGGGGGGGGGGGTGTCCCGGATCCACGATCTGCAAAGAAAGGGGAAAAGTAGCGTGGGCGGGAGCGAAGTCGATCCCATGCGTGTGGTCTAGGTTCCCCTGGCCAGGTTGAAATTCAATTCAGAATCGTCCGCCTCTCACGGCATGAGACTGCTTAATATTTTCGGTCACATAGAGTAACAAGTGGAACAAATATTGATAATATTGCTGTATGATTAAATGTTTGCTCTACCATATTTGAGTAGAGATAGTTGCAAGCATAGAATGGTTAAATGCAACTAGAAATTGGCTAAATAAAATTTGAAAATAAGGATCAACTCTTAGTGGCATTTTTGGTAAAACAAACCCCACAAACCAAAAAGCCTTGCATGTCCAGTTATCGGACTATGTTATATCCGGTGACGGGTAAGTCTTGCTGAGTATTAGTATACTCAGCCTTGCTTGTGGCACTGTTTTCAGGTACTAACTTCGAAGATTTGATTGCGAGTCTTACTTGGCCTTGTACTCTGCCTCCGGGCTGGTCTGTTGAGTGGGATGGTCCTTCAGCAGGTGCTGACCACCCTCCCGCTGAGTGACGCTTTCGTACGGGCTTTATCGATGCGTCACATCCGTTCGTTAGTTATCTTTTACTGCTTCCGCTGAACAATGAGACTTGAATAATTTGAGTAGTTGAACTCTGTAGTACTTTACTACTCTGAACTTAGTTTGTAATAAATTTATCTTCCGCTGTAATCACTCTGAGATGTATGAGATGTTATGTGTTGTAATCTCTGGGCTCACCTTCGTGTGAGTGTTGTCTGCGCGATCCTGGAATAACGTGGCTTTTATCGAGGCTTCACTCGAGGAACTACTGGTGCGTGCCAAATTGGGTCCGAGTTTCCTAGCAACAGAGATCAGTGCACCCAGGCCCAGTCTTTTGGGTGTTCTGCCACAGCTGGCATCAGAGCTCGCCGACAGCCTACCAGAGATGGCAACTTCTGTTTTCTAAACAACAAACTAAAACTTGACTTCAAAACTACTAAAGTTTTTGAAAAGTCTAGGATCTCCAAGGACAAGTCTAGAACATAAAGCCCTAGGGGATCTTATGGGTATAATCAGGTGGTTTATATTGTATGGCTAACTTCCAGCACATTACATTTCAGTATTTAAATTTTGCAATTTAAATTCTGCAACTACATTATCGCCGCGGAGGTATGCTTGCTCAGTCAACTGAGGGAGTCTGACCTTCCCGTCGGTGATGCGAGCCGAACGCTGGAGCTCAAGCAGTGGCCTACTTGAGCTGCTGCCCATATACCAACTTCAGTTGATTATATGGGGAGTAATAATTCGAAATTGGAATTCAATTCCCCGTCAAAGACGGTACTCAATCAATATGTTGTTTTGATGACGTATGCTTAACGTTGTCCATTCGGCGGAAATTGTATGGATGCCGGTTCTATAGTGATTGGTAATGTATGGGAACACTTTCGTGAGTGCTGGCATGAAAGGTTCATTTTATATACTGTCAATTTTCTGCAGGTACGCTAACTCGAAAATGAATCTTAGGCTATGTAGCTGTATCGAGTAGTTATATAGCGAGTGACGTATTATGTAAGCCACCAAAGCTAACTACGTAAGACCAAGGCTACTTGGCAATTATTTCTTTCGTGAGGACGATTAGGTTCTGCATTCATCCTAAAATCATCAGCAAAGAAACCTTTGAAAAAAAAATCGCCATCAAAAAGTTTAAAACACTATCTTAAGGATCATCTAGACAGTCTGCAAATTCTGGAAATTTGGCTTTCTCGAATTTTTAAGATATGAATATTTGCTTAAATCAAGTTGGATCTGTGAGATCAAATGAAACTATCTAAATCATCAAACTCCTGTAAAATTTTGAGAATTTTTGAAGCCTCTTAGCTTGGTGTTTTTGAATTTAGATCAACCTTCTGTAAATCTGTCAACATTGAGCAGTCTGCACAAACTGAATTTTTCAACCTACTTAAGTTGCTCAAATGAAAAATTATACAATACTAAAGTTGTAGATAACTTAATGAAGAAAATTCCATAAAAAAATGAATTATCTTTGTCAAATGGTTTGGTAGATATGGTTAAATTATACCCTCTCTAGACAAACAGATTTCTGGTTGACATCACTTTGAAACTCTGAGCACATCACCACCATAAGTTCTGAAATGGTCTTAGTGATGACTAGATGAAATGTTCCTTATTATCATAGGAATCATCTGTGAATTTTTGAGAATTTTCTGAGCTTATTATCTATCATTTCGATCAATTTCTTTAACTGTCCAGAATCAACCATTCCTTGTTTAACCATAAGCTGATTCATCGGTCTTTGGTTGGGACAGATGGACGAGTTGGCAGTGATCGAGGAGCTGGGGCACGTGCACTCAGCTTGCTTGCACTGGGATGGGCTTCCTCGCCATCTCTGGGAGCTTTTGAGAGCAGCCGGTTACCCCCAGCCACCGCTCTACGATGGCCACGACTTTGTGGAGAGCAGGGTTCGTCGCTGCAGTGTGACGATGGTGATTCCGTAGCACCCGCTCAACGGGTGGGAGCCGATTGTGACTCAGGTGATCGGCCACCATCTGCTGGACACTTGGGAGCTCACCGCTATGAGGGCGATGACCACTTTCTGCTCCTTGCACCCTCTGGAGTTTGTTCTGTCCACGTTCGGGTTGTTCCCGGCACATGACCCGGCCGGCCCACTTTGGCTTGACCGGATGGCTCACGTGGATGCAGTTGCGACCCTCAACCCGGTCGGGGCACTCTGGACAACAGCATTGTGTGTAGACGGTCTTTACCGACTCCAGACTTTCCAGAGCTACGCCATCGCTCAGCTGGTTGACCAGGCTCAGGCCTTGCACTTGACCGTCCAGCTGAGGGACGAGCAGCTTCAGGAGGCCAGTGACGAGCTTGAGAGCAGGGGTGTTTAGATCACCCAGCTCCAGGGTCAGGTTCACGAGCTTCGGGACATGGTGATGGACCGTGACGCCACTATCCACTTCCTGGAGCAGTTTCACGACCTTCAGCTTGACCTCGACGACGCCCAGGGTCAGCTCAACCAGATGCAGATTGCTCAGCATGCACCACCCGGCCCGATCTAGGTGGATGATGAGGAGGAGCCTCAGGAGATCTAGTGTGTTTCAGAGATGGACTTTGAGGAGCAGGCGCCGCAGCCCACGCCGGTTGAGGTTCACACTCCCGCAGCGAGCGAGGCGTCGGTCAACATGTAGACCGAGGCGCTGTTTTCCTAGCTTTTGTAGACTCCTCTTAGTGTGGCCTACTTTTGAATCATGGACTAATAGGCTAACTTAGAGTTGAGTAACACTTAGTACTGATGTTAGAATCCCTTAAGTAGAAATGTTGGCAGACGGTGAAAAGCTGAACGCAGCAGCTAGTTCGAATTTTTATCCTTACTTCCTTTCCGAATTAGCTCGTGTGTTGAATACCAAAGTTTTTCCAAATTTTGACATCTAAATTGGCACAAAAGTTCAGCTCAAACGGACGTGTGTAACAGGAGATAATCACAAATTACTGAGGCTCTGTTTTCTGTGAAATCAGAAAACCAGAGGAGGAGTAATTGAATTTTTCGACTAAATTAATCTGAGAATCTGAATTTGCGTTGAATACCAAAGTTGTAGCTCATGAAATTATATATCTCCTGTAAAAATTTTAAGTTCATACCATGCACATAACTCCAGTTATGCGCTTTTTTGTGTCACCGGTTTTCTGTGTAACATGATTCAAGCAATTCATATTTTTCCATATGTGTCTTGAGTTGTATGTTTCCATTTGAAATGTTGAAAATGTTGAGCCTAATGCAAATTACTCACGTTTCAGATGGTTGGATCAACTCGAGGCAGCCCCAGTGGTTTTGTAGCTGGAGGGAATGGCAATCCACCTCCACCTCCACCACCCGCGGGCA
The DNA here is from genome assembly GCF_016808335.1 of Panicum virgatum. NCBI lineage: Eukaryota > Viridiplantae > Streptophyta > Magnoliopsida > Poales > Poaceae > Panicum > Panicum virgatum. Next base: position 30,022,142 of record NC_053148.1, on the reverse strand, counting down.
TTGCAGAAGTTCTTGCCGCCCAAACCGAAATTTTGCGGCAGTTGGTACAAGCTTAGCAGCAACCGCAAGATGGGCATCATGCTCATCAAGCGCAAGAAGTGAGCTACCAGGACTTCCTCATTACGCAGCCCCCACTGTTCACTAAAGCGGATGAGCCACTTGACGCGGATGCTTGGATTCGCACAATCGAGTCCAAGTTTTCTCTATTGACTGTTCCTTGTTCCGAGGCGAACAAGACTCGCTATGCTGCGCAGCAACTTCGCGGATAAGCTCGTATGTGGTGGGACCATTACCACGGAATGCTACCGGCTGATCATGTGGTGAATTGGGATGAGTTCAAGAATGCTTTTTGAGCTCATCATATTCCAGCTGGACTTCTTGATCGTAAGCTCAATGAGTTCTTGGCATTGACTCAGGGCAATCTGACTGTGCTGTAGTATGCACAGGCTTTCAATCACTTGTGTCAATATGCTGGTCATCATGCGGATACCGATGCTAAGAAGCGTGAACGCTTCCGTCGAGGCCTTAGTACCAAGTTGCAGGAGAGGCTAAATCTTGTCCGTGCTAATTCTTTTAATGATTTGGTAAATCTGGCCATCACCCAGGAGGATCTCATTTCTGCACGCCGCGCTGAAAAGAAGTGCAAGGCACCTGCTGGACCCTCGAGTGCCTCCGCACCGAGGTATCACATTGTGCAGAATGCCCCCACTACACCCTCTCAGATGGCCCCTCAGCCAGGGTGATGGGTTATTCGGCCTCCTCAGCAGCAGCAGCAAACTCGCTATGCTCCACCACAGCAGCAGCATACCGGCCCTAGGCCAAATTTTCAGCAAGCCGCTCGCCCTGACAACAACAACCATTGTTTTAAATGTGGGAGCCCAAATCACTTTGCAAAAATGTGCCCGCAAGCAGGACAGAATCAAGGACAGGCTTCTCGCAGAAATGATCAAAATAAGGGCAAGAAGCAAACTGTTCAAGTCAGGCAAGGCCGACTCAACTTCACCAATTTAGCTGATCTTCCCGAGGGAGCACCAATTATGTCAGGTACCTTCTCTATAAACCATCACCCCGCAATTATTCTATTCGATTCTGGTGCATCTCATAGCTTCATTAGTTCTAAATTTGGAGCAAGAGTTGGGTTAGCTTTTTGTCACACAAAAGGGTCATACATGATCTCTACTCCGGGTGGTAAAGTCGCATCAAATCAAATCGTTAAGAATGCACCACTTAAACTGGGTAGTAAAACCATTCCTACCACTTTAATCCTATTACCACTCGAAGGGATGGATGTTATTCTAGGTATGGATTGGATGAGTAGACACAGAGTATTGTTAGATATCTCTTCCCGAGCCGTCGAAGTTAATTCACCTACCTATGGCCACTTGATTCTATATCTGCCTCATTCGGAACATGTCAATTCGTGTGCATATACCATGAAAGAGGTTTGTATCGGAGATATTCCCATAGTCCGTGAATATGCAGATGTTTTTCCGGACGATTTACCTAGTATGCCACTAGATCGGGATATCGAATTTGTCATTGAACTATAGCCCGGTATAGCACCTATTTCAAAAAGGCCGTACCGAATGCCACCCAAAGAGCTGGCAGAGCTGAAAAACCAACTACAAGAATTGCTGGACAAGGGTTTTATCCGCCCAAGTACTTCACCTTGGGGTTGTCCCGCATTATTCGTAAAGAAGAAGGATGACAGTCTAAGGTTATGTGTTGATTACCGGCCTCTCAATGCGGTAACATCAAAAATAAATACCCACTTCCCCGCATTGACGTACTGTTCGATCAGTTGGCTGGAGCAAAGATTTTCTCTAAGATCAATCTTCGTTCGGGGTATCATCAAATAAAAATCAGACCTTGTGATATTCCCAAGACCACTTTCTCAACCAGATATGGTCTCTATGAATATTTAGTTATGTCTTTCGGTCTCACAAATGCTCCCACTTATTTCATGTATCTTATGAATTCGGTGTTTATGCCGGAACTGGACAAGTTCATCGTGATTTTCATCGATGACATTCTGATTTATTCCAAAAATGAGGAGGAACATAAGAAACATTTGCGCATCGTTCTTCAACGCCTCCGCGATCATCAGCTGTATCCGAAATTCTCTAAGTGTGAATTCTGGCTGAACACATTCAAATTTTTGGGTCACACCATATCCAGTGAAGGTATCTCAGTTGACCCCAGCAAAGTCCAAGAGGTGATGGACTGGAAGCCTCCTACTTCTGTTCATCAGATTCGCAGTTTCCTCGGATTGGCGGGATATTACCGCAGGTTTATTCCGGACTTCTCCAGAATAGCAAAGCCAATAATAGAACTGCTAAAGAAGGACGTCAAATTTAAATTGGATGCAAAGTGCGATGAAGCATTTCATACACTGAGAGCACATCTCACCACAGCCCCAGTTTTAGCTCAACCGGACAACAGCAAGTCCTACGATGTTTACTGTGATGCATTGGGCACTAGTCTTGGTTGTGTTCTAATGCAAGACAATCGAGTTATTGCATATGCTTCTCGAGCCCTTCGACTATACGAACTCAATTATCCCACTCATGATCTTGAGCTAGCAGCGGTCATTCATGCTCTCAAGATTTGGAGACATTATCTTATGGACACTCATTGCAATATTTTTACTGACCATAAGAGTCTCAAATATATCTTCACTCAAAGTAGCTGAATATGAGGCAACGAAGATAGCTGGAATTAATCAAAGATTATGACCTGGAAGTTCACTATCATCCAGGCAAATCCAATGTCGTAGCGGATGGGCTTAGTCGCTAGGTTCACTGCAACTGCCTTTCAGCAGAATCGTACAACAACTCGTTGTGTGCTGAAATGCAAAAGCTGAATTTGGAAATCATTCCCCAAGGTTCGCTGACTCACATTTCTGTGGAACCGACACTTCATGACCAAGTCATCATGGCACAATTGCATGATAAGAGTGTCGGGATTAACAGAAAGTGCTAGAGTGCGAAAATAAGTACAAGTGTTTTCGTGTGGGCCATAAAGGAATTTTGTGGTTCAAGGATCGCCTAGTCATTTCCAAAAACCATGAGTTACGGAAACAAATCTTGGATGAAGCACATCTCTCTAAATTTTCCATTCACCCGGGCAGCACCAAAATGTACCAAGATCTCAGGCAAAATTTTTGGTGGACTCGAATGAAGAGAGAAATTGCTAAATATGTTGCAGAGTGTGACACTTGTTAGAGAGTGAAGGCTAGTCATTTGAAAGTTGCTGGAACTCTCCAACCTCTGCCGATTCCGTCCTGGAAATGGGAAGATATCAGTATGGATTTCATTGTGGGCTTACCCAATACCTCTCAACACCATGATTCCATCTGGGTTATTGTCGACAGACTCACACAGATAGCTCATTTTATTCCAATGCATACGGAATACCGAGCCAAGAAATATGCTGAAATCTATATCAATCGAATTGTTTACCTGCACGGTGTACCAAAAACCATTATCTCGGATTGGGGTACTCAGTTTGTGGCACGATTCTGGGAGCAACTCCAAGAGGCTCTCGGAACTAAATTAATTCGAAGTTCAGCTTATCACCCACAAACTGACGGGCAAACCGAAAGGGTGAATCAAATTCTCGAAGACATGCTTCGAGCGTGTGTCATCCATTATGACAAAAATTGGGACAAATGCTTGGCTTTGGCTGAATTCTACTATAACGACAGCTATCAGGCCAGTCTGAAAATGGCACCCTTTGAAGCCTTATATGGTCGACGGTGTCGAACTCCTTTGAGTTGGTCACAGACTGGAGAGCGCAAATTATTCGGACCTGAATTAGTGGTCGAGGCTGAGGAGAAAGTGAAAATCATACAGGCAAATCTCCGAGCAGCCCAATCCCGACAAAAGAGTTATTTTAACAAGCGGAGGAAACCTTTGAAATTCAGTGTTGGTGATCACGTTTATTTATGAGTCACACCAACTCGAGGCGTCCAACGCTTCGGAGTCAAAGGCAAGTTAGCACCTCGCTATGTCGGGCCATATGAAATCATTGAAGAATGTGGACTCGTGGCTTATCGACTGCGACTTCCTTCTCGACTCGCAGCCATCCATGATGTTTTCCACATATCTCAACTCAAGAAATGCATCCGAGTTCCTACCGAGGTCATCGGGCAACAGGAAATATTGGTGGAACCCGATCTCTCTTATACTGAATATGCACTCAAAATTTTGGACCAAAAAGAGAGAGGTACTCGTCGAATGGTGGTAAAAATGTATAAAATTCAGTGGTCTCATCACACTGAAGAGGAAGCCACCTGGGAGACGGAAGAGTATCTCAATCAACATTATCCGGGTTTTCTTAGCTTCACCCCAGGTATCCTATTACTGACCTCAATTCAATCATCCAATCTCGGGTCGAGATTCTTTTTAAGGGGGTAGACTGTGACACCCCTGGTGTCTGTGCACTAAAATACAGATCACCTCACTCAAATAAAATTTAGAGGAAGTGTTGGGAATTAAATTAAAAAAGGAAAGGTCAAATAAAAGTCAAACTATACAATTAGAATTAAAATGGGAGAGAAAAAGGAGTTAAAAACCTACTCAAAATCCTATTAAAAAATTTGCACAAAAATAAGTTTGGGTTATAAATGGTACCTTAAATGACATGTGCTCATTTGAACTTTCAGCCAAAACCATCAAAAAATCAAATAAAAATCAAAGCCCTTTAATGCAAGTTTGAAAATTTAAAATAGTTCAAAATGTGGGCTTCAAATGAAAAATTGTATAAAACAAAAGTTATAGATCTTGAAAAGTTATGCATGTTTGATGTTCAAAACTTTTTCATTTGAGCCCCGAAAAATAGAGAAAATTTTAGATTACCGAGAGGACCTTGAGATTTTAGAAATTGCAACAAGGTCCCTACCTCCATCTCCCTCTCTGTTTCCGCCGCCGCTCGCCTGTGCGCCGCTGGTGGACCTCGTCCACGGCGCGCTGAAAGGATCGACACTAGGCCTAGAGGGGGGGGGGGTGAATAGGCCTGTTTAAAAATTCTCTGAAAAACTTGGCAGAAAACTGCAGGTCCGGATGATCCGGCTATGGGTCGGATGATCTAATAGCAGGAGAGAATCTAACACGAGATTTGAAATTTACTTAGCTTTTGATGATTCTCTTTGAATGCAAAGTTGACAAATGAAGTAACTAGCCCTGTGAAACAGTTTAGCAGAAGCGAAAAGCAACTAACAAGTAGATCAAGACAAGATTAGCTCAAGAACAATAAATACAACAAAAGTGATATTGATACAAGATTTATCCCGAAGTTCACTCCAGAAAGGAGCTATGTCTCCGTTGAGGTGCTCATAAAGAGCAGGGTTGCCCTTTAACCCTTTCCCTCACTCAATCGACAACTTAGGAGGATTGAGGTGCTCACTAGCAAGAGTCCACAAAGGACGGGTAATACAAACTTCCAGCGGCTCAACCACAAAGGAATGGAAGCTCACCGGCACCTCTAACCATCTAGGTGCAAAGCTCCAAGAGTAACAAACGCAAATCGACGAATCAAGGTTGCTTCAAATGCTTCTTGAGATAAACATGTGCTAGCTCACGGAGTGCTCTTGAATGACACCTCGAATCTCACTTCCACTCAATCCCTAGGTGTTTCCTTGCAAGAATCAAGCTCTAGGATGGAGAGAAGTGGAGGATTTAGTGTTTTTGAGTTGAGGTTGGTCGGGGAGAGAGAGAGAAATGAAGGAAGGGGGGTGAAGGGGTATATATACTCCCACCCCCCGAAAGTGATCGTTGTGTGTTTTCTGGAGGAGCTCGGATCATCCGGGGTAGCCTCGGATCATCCGGGGTGTTGACAGAATGAACTAAACACACACTGAAATTCCCAGGTCCGGATCATCCGGTACAGGGCCGGATCATCCGACCTGGGCTGCTCTGGACGCTCACAAGTCACCAGGTCCGGGTCATTCGGACTTGCTCCGAAAGTTCAGACATTGTGCGGCCGGATCATCCGGCCTAGGGCCGGATCATCCGACCCAGTGCAGGAACTTGTGCTGTGGCTGATTTTTGTGGGTGTTTTCTCTCAAGGGTTGCATCTCATGTGAAGCATTTTAACAACCAAAAATTCATGCGAATGCGTCCCCCTTGATAGTACAGTGAATCCTATACTCAAATTCAAACCAAAAATTAAAATTAAATCCCGATCGAATCCACCATACTCATTTTGAAATTGGGGACCTTCCTTTCATCTTCTTCTTGAATTTCTCATTTTAATCCTGCACACACTTTCTTCAAAGTATAATATCCCAAATTGTGATCGTCAAAAATCACCAAAATCAATTTGGGGCCTAGATGCACTTTCAATCTCCCCCTTTTTGGTGATTGATGACAATACCAATTTGGGCTCAAAGAAGGATAATAAAATTCAAGAATTCTAAACAAGAGATAGGAGAGCTCCCCCTAACTATGTGCATAAATATTTCAAAGTGGCCTCAAATGCCAATGCACATATTTAAGTGAACTCTCCCTACATCATTGCATTCAAGTGCTTTTGTGTGATATAAAATCCGTAATGCATATGACAAGATTATCACAACAATAAAGTGAGAAATAACATTACATCATCCATAAGCATCACATCATAGATAAATAAGAGGTTCAACATCACACTAGCAAATTAAGTCTTACAAATAAAAATTGTTCACGTGGCACACACCACATATAACACCATCACAAATAAGTTCTTACATGTCCAATACATAAATAAGATAGATGAAATGATGAAATGATAAAGCGAAAGTGAATGAGGGGCCTCCAAGCGCCAAATTCACTCCTCCTTTGGCATCAAGTGCTAAAAAGGAAGCTACTCGTCATCGTCATCATCATCGCCATCGCCATCGCCATCGCCATCTCCATCGCCGTCGGACTCGGTCTCCTCATCATCTCCGGCCTCTTCCTCCTCATCATCAGCTGTGCCAGGCATTTTCTGACCCCCCATAGTCAAGCTCAACATCATCATCTGGATTCTCTTGTGGCACATAGTCATGCCATGGGTTGTAGACTCTAGGAGGCGTGGGAAAGTCCCTAGACTCCCGAACTGGAGAATATGGAAGATCAACCTTGGCCATGATCTCTTTCTGCCTCCTCTCAAATTTCAGAAGCTCCTCATCCATATACCTCCTATGCTCACGGATCTCCCGAGAGTTCTGGCGACACATATTGAAGCAAGCAAATATACCTTGAGCAATGAAGTCCAACTTGCCTTTCTAGCTCTTGGGAGCACGTCGCCCACGTGAGGTGGAAGGTTCAGGCGAAGCAGGTGCTGCTCAAGAAGATGAAGGAACTCTAGAAGGTGGAGGAGCCGCTCCAGAAGATGATCCACCAGGAGCAAATGTGGATGAATAAGCGCCAGGAAAAGGTCCAATAGGATCAATACCAGTGCTATGATTGCCAATGTGAAGAGACTGCTCAATCTTGCCCTTGCTTGAACAATATGACACATGTGAGATGTTGGGCACAATGTTGAGATGAGTCACATTCTTGATCATGTGGAATATGTAGGGAGCATAATGACAGGCACTAGATGAATCTGATGCACAAGTGATGATCTCATTCCAAATGAACTCCATAACAGCAAACTAACGCTTCCCAAGAGCCATCTGTACTAGCAAGTTCTTGGCCCTATGTGATATGTTATCCGAGTCACCCCCTCTAGGAGTGAGAGTGAAGCAGAACAATGTGATAAGCAATCTATAAAACAGTGTGAGGCCCTTGACTTGCCCAAGCACTATATCACCATAAGCTCTATCATACATAAAGTGCATTCTAGAGGCATCAAGTTCATTACCTTCATGTAAATCCACCTTTGAAGCATCACGATTCACAATTTAGCCTTCACCATACTCAACTTGATCTCCACTGTGACCAAACAAGAAGTTGAACTGAGCAATGGTGTATGTGAACCTCTTTCCTCCAATCAGAAACTGAAAGATTCTTCCACACTCACTAATATGAAGTGGGGCATAGAATTGGGCCACCACTTCCTCATTCCAATCACAAGTGAAGCTCATGATCTCAGTCAAGTCCATCTGCTGACAGCGGTCGAACACAGCATCCACAACTTCTTTAAGCGGTGAAGCTAACCTCTTCAGATAATTCTAGTCAAATCCATTTCATTTCTGGTGATATGCTTCATCGTAATAATGACTGACTCATAGCAGTCGCTTGGTGAGGAAACCAGAAGCGAGAATCACCACAGAAGATACGCTCAACCTCAGCTGGATCCTCACTATATCTCAAGTGCTCAACAGAACTTTCACCTTTCTTGTAGTTCGCCATAGGAGGATCGAGAAAGTGACGAGTTGGGCGTTGAACAGTAGCCATAACTCTCTCAGATGTGAAATATCAATATCTGGTGGAATATGTAGGGAGCATAATGACAGGCACTAGATGAATCTGATGCAAAGTGATGATCTCATTCCAAATGAATCCATAACAGCAAACTAACGCTTCCAAGAGCCATCTGTACTAGCAAGTTCTTGGCCCTATGTGATATGTTATCCGAGTCACCCCCTCTAGGAGTGAGAGTGAAGCAGAACAATGTGATAAGCAATCTATAAAACAGTGTGAGGCCCTTGACTTGCCCAAGCACTATATCACCATAAGCTCTATCATACATAAAGTGCATTCTAGAGGCATCAAGTTCATTACCTTCATGTAAATCCACCTTTGAAGCATCACGATTCACAATTTAGCCTTCACCATACTCAACTTGATCTCCACTGTGACCAAACAAGAAGTTGAACTGAGCAATGGTGTATGTGAACCTCTTTCCTCCAATCAGAAACTGAAAGATTCTTCCACACTCACTAATATGAAGTGTGGCATAGAATTGGGCCACCACTTCCTCATTCCAATCACAAGTGAAGCTCATGATCTCAGTCAAGTCCATCTGCTGACAGCGGTCGAACACAGCATCCACAACTTCTTTAAGCGGTGAAGCTAACCTCTTCAGATAATTCTAGTCAATCCATTTCATTTCTGTGGTGATATGCTTCATCGTAATAATGACTGACTCATAGCAGTCGGCTTGGTGAGGAAACCAGAAGCGAGAATCACCACAGAAGATACGCTCAACCTCAGCTGGATCCTCACTATATCTCAAGTGCTCAACAGAACTTTCACCTTTCTTGTAGTTCGCCATAGGAGGATCGAGAAAGTGACGAGTTGGGCGTTGAACAGTAGCCATAACTCTCTCAAGATGTGAAATATCAATATCTGGCAAAGGATCAACAAGTGCAGAGCTAGATTGCCCTCTAGAAGTACCTCTGCCTCGCCTTGGAGGATTTCCTGAGCCACGACCTCTGACATTCCTCTTGGATGCGCCCTTCTTGGTGCTTTGTGGCCTGGCTTGAACATCCTCATCAGAACTCCCCCTATAAGAACCATCACTGTCGGAGTCGGTGGGGGAACGGCCCTTCTTCTTGCTTACTTTAGTTTTCACCATCTAGAACACAAGAATAGTAGCCAAGAATAAGGATATGATGAAAAGGAATTGAAAGATTCAAGGAAGTAATAGGTCATCCCTGAGCATAGCCGGATCATCCGGGCTGCGCTCGGGATGAACATCACTTCCATGAATCCAAGGATTTGACCAACGAAAAGCTATGAAACTCTAGGGATGACCTCTAGATAGATATATGAGATGATTCACCAGAGGAAATACCCTAGAACATCCTACATTAAGAGATCGGGGCGAGACGATTTTTGAGTGAAAATACCTTTGAAGTTCCCGCGCGAATCGAAGAGTTCTGAAGGGGTCTGGATCTTCCGAGACATAGAGAATCAAAGACACAAGAGAGATCGATGAATCCTTGGTCGAAATCCCAAATTGCCATGTGGAGTTAAGGAGAAAAGAGGGCGGCGGCGGGTAGAAAAGAATAGAGGTTAGGGTTGTCCCGGCCGCCAGCCCTTTGTATAGTCTCAGTGTCATGGCCGGATGATCCGAGCAGGGGCCGGATCATCTGGAGATGACCAGAAGGTTTTGGGAAGCTGGGGTACCATGGGAGCCGGATGATTCGGGGCTAGGCCGGATCATTCGGACTTGCGCAGAAGGTTTGGGCCGGATGATCCAGCATAGGTCCGGATCATCCGGGTCTTCCCAGAAAGTTTTGCCCAAAAAGATAGATTTGATGATTGAACTTTGATCCGATGATTTAGAGCCTTAACTCAAAATGATCAGGCACAATCAACAATACATAACAATGACCGTTTGAGTCAAGGAGTGATCCAACGATCACAACATCAAAAGTTTTAGAAAAACTCACACAAATAACAAGTTTTTCTCTAGTCTAGGCATCAATACAAGATATGTGCAATATGCCAAGCCAAGTTACGAGAATCCAAGATATTTAGCTCACTCCTAAGAAAACAAAACCTTTGCTCATCGAGGGGCTTTGTGAAGATATCGGCTAGTTGTGTATCAATACTCACATGACTCAAAGCGATATCTCCTTTGGTTTCGTGGTCTTAGAAAGTGATGTCTTATGTCAATGTGCTTGGTTCTTGAGTGTTGGATGGGGTTGTTGGCTAGTTTGATGGCACTCTCATTGTCACACAAGAGAGGTATCTTTTTGTACTCACAACCAAAGTCACTCAAGGTTTGCCTCATCCAAAATAGTTGAGCACAACAAGCACCGGCTGCAACATACTCGGCCTCGGCGGTGGATAGCGCAACAGAATTTTGTTTCTTAGAGCTCCAAGACACCAAGGACCGACCAAGAAATTGGCAAGTCCCCGTTGTACTCTTTTGATCAATTTTGCAACCCGCATAATCCGAATCGGAATAGCCAAGTAAATCGAAAGTGGATCCCTTGGGATACCACAAGCCAAGGTTTGGAGTTAATACTAAATATCTCAAGATTCTTTTAACAGCTACCAAATGGCATTCCTTAGAATTAGCTTGAAATCTTACACACATGCACACACTAAGCATAATATCCGGCCTAGATGCACAAAGATAAAGCAAAGAACCAATCATGGAGTGATATACCTTTTGATCCACGGATTTTCCATCTTCATTTAGATCAAGATGTCCATTCACGGCCGTAGGAGTCTTGATTGGTTTAGCATCGGCCATGTCAAACTTCTTGAGCATGTCATGTGTATACTTAGTTTGACATATGAAAGTCCCTTCCTTCATTTGCTTGATTTGAAAACCAAGGAAGAACTTCAATTCACCCATCATTGACATCTCGAATCTCTTGGTCTTGATCCTACTAAACTCCTCACAAAAGTTTTCATTAGTAGACCCAAAGATAATGTCATCAACATAAATTTGACAAATAAAAAGATCTTTATCTACTTTTTGAGTAAAGAGAGTAGAATCGGCTTTACCCATTACAAAGCCGTTCTTGAGAAGAAATTCCCTAAGACATTCATACCATGCTCTAGGATCTTGCTTAAGCCCATAGAGTGCCTTATGGAGCTTGAACACTTAGTCGGGATGCTTGGGGTCTTCAAAGCCCGGGGGTTGCTCTACATAGACTAGCTCGGAGAGTGGTCCATTCAAGAAGGCACTCTTAACATCCATTTGATACAACTTGAAGTCATGATGAGCGGCATAGGCTAGTAAAATCCGAATTGATTCAAGCCTAGCCACCGGAGCATATGTTTCACCAAAATCTAAGCCTTCAATTTGAGTGAAACCTTGAGCAACCAATCTAGCTTTGTTTCTTGTCACAATCCCGTGTTCATCTTGCTTGTTTCGGAAAACCCACTTGGTTCCAATGACATTTTGCTTGGGTCTTGGCACTAATTTCCAAACTTCATTTCTTGTGAAGTTGTTCAACTCTTCTTGCATAGCCATTACCCAATCTGGATCTCCAAGTACATCATCTACCTTAAGAGGTTCCAAAGAGGAAACAAACGAGTAATGTTCACAAAAACTTGCTAAACGAGAACGAGTAGTTACCCCTCTTCGGATACTCCCAAGGATGTTATCAACGGGATGAACCCATTGTACACTTTGGTTCACTCTTGGATGAGACACTTGGCGTTGTGGTTGAATAGGTTCACCATCATCATCATTTTCAACTTGAGGTGCTTCTCCTTGAGTTTCTTCACCTTGTGCTCCCCCTTGATCCATGCCATGATCATGATCGTCACCATGATCATGACCTTGATCTTGAGGGACTTGAGAGCTTGATGGCTCAACACTAGTGGATGATGATGGGTCATCATTTCTTGCTTCAACCGTAGCATTTCTCCTTTCTTCTCGTGGCTTTACTTCACCAAATCCCATTCTCATGATTGCTAGATTTGGAGGTTCTTCATCATCTACTAGGTTCATATCAACTTGCTCTACTTGAGAGCTGTTGGATTCATCAAACTTCACATCTACAGTGGTCTCAACAAAACCAGTGGTTTTGTTGAAAACACGATAGGCATGTTCATTAGTACCATAACCAAGTAGAAAATCTTCATCAATCTTTGGTGCAAACTTTGAGCTTTTGGCCTTCTTGTTAAGAATGTAACATTTGCAACCAAAAACTCTAAAGTAGTGCACCTTAGACTTGTTACCAGTGATTATTTCATAGGGTGTCTTGCCCAAATACTTGTGGATGTAGAGACGATTGATGGCATGACACGCCGTGTTGATTGCTTCGGCCCAAAAGATATCCGGAGTCTTGTACTCATCAAGCATGGTTCTTGCGGCTTCAATCAATGTCCTATTCTTCCTCTCCACAATGCCATTTTGTTTAGGTGTATATGGAGCGGAGAATTCATGCTTGATTCCTTCTTCATCAAGATATTCCTCAACATTGGTGTTTCGGAATTCCGAGCCATTGTCACTTCTAACATTCTTGATCTTCAATTCAAATTCATTTTGAGCTCTTCTAATGAATTTCTTGACAATTCCTTGTACTTCACTTTTGTCATGAAAAAAGAATACCCAAGTGAAATGAGAAAAATCATCAACAATAACAAGACCATATTTGTTACCGCCAATGCAAATGTAGGTGATTGGCCCGAAGAGATCCATGTGTAGAAGCTTCAATGGTCTTGATGATGTCAAGATGTTCTTGGGAGGATGTGGAGCACCAACTTGTTTTCCGGCTTGACAAGCACTACACAACCTATTTTTCTCAAAAACAACATTGGTTATTTCTAGGATGTGCCTGCCCTTTTGAAGTTTGGCCAAGTTTCTCATGCCAACATAGGCTAGGCGGCGATGCCAAAGCCAACCCAAGTCGGATTTTGCCACTAAACAAGTCTTGGGCTCAATTTTCTCCTTAGAGAAATCAACAAGATAAACTTTGCCCTTTAAAAGACCCGTAAAAGCAATAGAGGAATCCTCCCTTCTAGTGACGGTCACACCCTCGTTAGTAAAGAGACAATTATAGCCCATCAAACAAAATTGTGAGACAGACAATAAATTGTACCCTAACTTTTCAACCCAATAAACATCATTAATTGAATTATTATGAGCAAGAGCGATTTTTCCCAAATCGATAACTTCTCCTTTACTATTGTCTCCAAAGACAATAGTTTCTTTGGGTATAGCATCAGTTTCCAAAGAAGTGAATAAGTCCTTCTCCCCGGTCATATGATTTGAACACCTACTATCAATCAATCATGCACTTCTACCGAAGGAGTATGCCTATAAAACAAATTAAGGCTCAAGATTTAGGTACCCAAACTTGTTTGGGTCCTTAAAGGTTAGTATAAGCCATCTTGGGCACCCACACACTCCTCAACCTCCTTGTGTGAGCCCCAATGTACTTGACCACCATCTTCCCATTTTGAATCACCACAATGTAGTCAATGGAGTAGTTGCGTGATATGGGAGATGGCACATTTTTGTTGCTTGTGTTGACCTTTGTTGTGTTCTCAACCTTGTTCTTACCTTGGTCAACACCCATTTTTGTGCCACGGTGAGCCATGTTCATCAAGTCACCAAGATTTGCTCCTTTTTTCCAAAAAGGGATAGACTTGCCATTCACAATCCTAGAACCATTTGCATTGTTTTCTCTTGTGTAGCCAAGTCCATCATGAATGCTTGGAAACCTTTGAGCCATGCTATACGCCGGGTGTGACTCGAAATCACTCTTTGGCTTAAGGTTTCCCTTTCCAACTAGCATGTTCAACTTGTGGATTTGAGCATCTTTGGCCTTGATTGCTTCTTTTAGCTTTGCAAGGTTAGTAACACAAGCATTTATATCATGATTATGACATTTAGAGCACTCTTTGCTAGTGGAGGCATTAGAGTCAAGAGTAGCTTTGGAATTAGACTTGGTTTTCTCCCAAAGAGTGCTATAGTTCACTTCAAGATTTTTGTATATATCTTCAAGGCGTGAATGCCTCTTTTGAAGTTCACTATGAGCATTCTTTAGGCTAGCTAGTGAATCATTTGCCAAAGCATGATCCTGACATCCTCAAATTTGAGTCCTTGGCAAGAGACAAGTCCATTGCCAATTTCTCAACCTTATCTTTTTTCTTGGCTAAAGATTCTTCTAGTGCAAGGTTTCTCTCCTTCTCAAGGATGAGCAATTCTTCTTGTTCTCTAAGAATCTCTTTCTTTTTCTCTAATTTCTCCATAAGTTTCTTAATTTGTTTATAACCCAGTTTGCCAAACTTCTTTATCATGTTTTCTTTAAGTTGGGCCTTCTCTTCATCTAAATCATTTTCTACTTCACTAGATGTGGAGGTAGGAGAAGATGGAGGATTGGCATAGTTCGTTACCTTGGTGCCTTTGGCCATAAGGTACATAGGACCTTCATCTTCATCATCGGAGAGATTGTTGAAGAGCTTTGGTGTTGATGGTGGAGAGAGCAAGGCAAGAGATGCCGTGCCCTCATTGTTGGAGTCGTCGCTAGACTCCCATTCTTGACCAACATGAACCTTGCCATACTTCTTCTTGTACTCTTGGCTCTTCTCTTTGTACCTCTTCTCCTTGTCATAACTCTTGTCCTTGCTCTTGCCCTTGTGCTTCTTGTCTTCACTTTCATCATTGTCATTTTGAGGACAATCCGCTATGAAGTGATCCTTTGCACCACACTTGTAGCATGTTCTTTGTTTTTGTCCCTCTCTTGAAATTTCTTTTTTTTTCATAAATTTTTTGAAGTTTCTCATCATCATTGCCGTTTCTTCATCGGTGCTATCTCCATCACTTGACTCAACTTTCTTCTTTTGCTTTGACGGTTTCTCACTTGTTTCAACCGTCTTACTAGGTTCGGCCTTGAGAGCAATAGTCTTGACTTCATCTTGACCAATTGACTTGGCCACATCTTGTTCATTCATCTCATGAAATTGCAACTCATTCAACAAGTTGATTGGCTTCATCTTTCTATATGATTCTTTGCCTCTAATGATGGTTGCGAACATTGGATTCTTGGGTGCATAAGCTCTAAGCATATTCTTAGTGACCTTGAAATCATCCCAATCTTTACTACCAAGAGTTCTAATCTCGGTAACTAGGAGAGTGAGCCTATCATCCATTTGTTGAAGGGTTTCATCCTTCTTCATGACAAATGATTCCAACTCCCCTTGAAGAAGATCCATCTTTCCTTCTTTGACTTCATCATTGCCTTCATGTGACATTTGGAGAGTTTCCCAAATCTCTTTAGCACTTATCATTCCTCTAACCTTATTGTATTCCATTGTACAAAGAGAACTCTGGATTACTCTCACGGCTTGAGCATTGCAAAATAGATCATGCTCATGTTCTGGAGTGACCTCTTCGCCTTCTCTTAGTTGAGGCACACCAACACACATGATGGTCCAAAGATGTGGGTTAAGTCCATACAAATGCACTTTGCATGTCATCACTCCAACGTGCATAATATGTTCCATCAAAGTGAGGAGGTTTGCCCATTGGAATGGTAGAGAATGAGAGGTTGTTGGATTGGAAATTTGAGCTATCATATGTATGAGATGTGGTGTGAAAACCTTGTTGATCTTTCTTTTCACTTTCCAACCTCATCTTCTCATTGAAAAGAGCTAGAGCCTTCTTTTCAACTCTTTCACTCATCTTCCTCTTGATCTTTTCTTTCCGCTTGATTAACCTTTCTTGCTCAGTCATTTCACCTTCAACATCGCTGACTTCGAAGTCACTATCATTGACCTCGTATGCGGATGAAGCACCACCACCACTTGCACACATCTCGGCGGCCATAGTGTTTTTCCCTTAGCGGTTAAGCGTTAATCAAGAGATTAGGCTCTGATACCAATTGAAAGGATCGGCACTAGGCCTAGAGGGGGGGGGTGAATAGGCCTGTATAAAATTTCTCTGAAAAATATGGCAGAAAACTATCAGGTTCGGATGATCCGGCTATGGGTCTGACGATCCGATAGCAGGAGAGAATCTAACACGAGATTTGAAATTTACTTAGCTTTTGACAATTCTCTTTGAATGCAAAGTTGACAAATGAAGTAACTAGCCCTGTGAAACAGTTTAGCACAAGCGGAAAGCAACTAACAAGTAGATCAAGACAAGATTAGCTCAAGAACAATAAATACAACAAAAATGATATTGGCACAAGATTTATCCCGAAGTTCACTCCACAAAGGAGCTACATCTCCGTTGAGGTGCTCACAAAGAGCAGGGTTGCCCTTTAACCCTTTCTCTCACTCAATCAACCACTTAGGAGGATTGAGGTGCTCACTAGCAAGAGTCCACAAAGGACGGGTAATACAAACTTCCGGCGGCTCAACCACAAAGGAATGGAAGCTCACCGGCACCTCTAACCGTCTAGGAGCAAAGCTCCAAGAGTAACAAACGCAAATCGATGAATCAAAGTTGCTTCAAATGCTTCTTGTGATGAACAAGTGCTAGCTCACGGAGTGCTCTCGAATCACAACTCGAATCTCACTTCCTCTCAATTCCTAGGTGTTTCCTTGCAAGAATCAAGCTCTAGGATGGAGAGAAGTGGAGGATTTAGTGTTTTTGAGTTGAGGTTGGTCGGGGAGAGAGAGAGAAATGAAGGAAGGGGGTGAAGGGGTATATATACTCCTACCCCCAAAAGTGACCATTGTGTGTTTTCTGGAGGAGCTCGAATCATCCGGGGTAGCCTCGGATCATCCGGGGTGTTGACAGAATGAACGTAACACACTAAAATTCCCAGGTCCCGATCATCCGGTACAGGGCCGGATCATCCGACCTGGGCTGCTCTGGACGCTCACAATCACCAGGTCCGGATCATCCGGACTTACTCCGAAAGTTCAGACACTGTGCGACCGGATCATCCGACCCAGTGTAGGAACTTGTGCTGTGGCTGATTTTTGTGGGTGTTTTCTCTCAAGGATTGCATCTCATGTGAAGCATTTTAACAACCAAAAATTCTTGCGAATACATCCCCCTTGATAGTATGGTGAATCCTATACTCAAATTCAAACCGAAAATTAAAATTAAATCACGGATGCTGCTTGCAAAAGATAGAAATAGCTTGTAAAGCGGCAGCATCAATCGTATCAGCGAAGCGGTACCCAAATGCCTCAACTTCTATGGGCTGCCAGTGAGCTCGAAAAGGGTGCTGTGGTATGGTCATCTTCACAGTACAACGGGTAACTCCTTCCACTGTTTATGTGAAGCATTCATACTGTGGCGGCTCTGTGTAACAAAAGAGCTGGAGAGATTCGCACAGAAGACGAGGAAAACACTCCCAGTGGAGTCCGTTGGTGTGGGTGTGTCCCGTACCATCCAGAGAAGTGCCCGTAACATCAGCCATCTGAAACAAAAATTCAAATGGTAAGATGTCACAAAAAAAGGGACACAAAAAGCTGTAAGGTATGATTCATTGAAACATAAGTTTCAAAAGAATCAAGAATGATCAACTATAAACAAGGCTAGTTGATCACTTGAACATTCCTTGAACAAAAGATCAAGGGTGCAAAACTCGATCTAAGCTCAAGTAGTTTACCCTTCCTAAGGTTAGTTAAATCTAGGGTTTTGGAACAAGGCACTCACCAAAATCTCACTAACCAATCAATCACAAGAAGCACTCTAGGACTCCTTAAAAAAATGTTCAAGCATTACTAACTTGAACAAGAAGCAAAGCATTCAAGTTTAAATAATGCATGCACGTTCTATCATCCTCACAACAAAAAATAACTGCCAAATATATTTGGTCTTACGTGGTTAGTTTCGGTGGTATAAATACGTCTCTCCCTATACTATCTAGCCGACAGATCCTAACCGCTCTTAACCTGTCGAACTATAGTTAATATACCTGCAGAAACATATAACATATATATAACTGATAGCCACCCTATAATACCCATAAGATCATCACCCTAGGGCTTTACGATCTAAACACGATCCTTAACGAGTCCAACACAATTTTATAAACACTTTGTTGAGCACATCTTTTATTCAAAACCTTTCTAAGATTTGTTGTACCATCCGGTGTATACTTGCCTGCTCTGATACCAGCTGTGGCAGAACCACTTTGAATTACACCAGCTAGAGTATGCTAAACATCTAAGCGCACCTTAACCGGTATAATTATTGGTCTGTCGGGTAACATCCCGATGTAACCACTGAATATCCGATCGTAACACAAGTATACGTCCCGCTTGAAGGCGAGTTAGAGATACAACATTCCTCAATATTTTACATCACATAGATAAGATGTGTGATTTACATCAGAGTTTTAAATCTAGTACACTAAAAGTCTAGCTTTTACAATTTATTTAAAAGAAAAAACATAAAAGTAAGCTATGCTTACTTTAGAAGTTCTATAGCAGAATTTAAAACACACCCATACACCAATGTTGTAGGGTAGATGCCATGGTAAGCCCGAGCATGACATCATTCATCCGAGTCATTGCTGGTCGAAGCTGGTTCCCATTCCATAGACCAGCTAGAAAGCAAAATACTAGGCCAAGTCAGACTAGTGTTTGGATCTTCTAAAGTTATTCCTGAAAATAGGGTCACCAACAAGACTGAGTATACTAATACTCAGCAAGACTGATCCGATTAAGGGTATATAGTAGGCCCATATTTAGACATGATAGGCTTGGAAAGGTTCTGGTTTACTTTTGCTGAAAAGCCATAAAGAGTAGGTCCTTAAATTAAATTTTAGCTTTCAAATTCTATTTGTATTAATCATTCTAGGTATGCACCTATCTATACAAACATGGTAGAGGAATTAATTTCATCCAACCATATTTAGTATCATCGTTGTTCCACTTCTTACTCTATGTAGCAAAGGGATCAAGCAGTCTCAAATTCTGCGAGAAACAGACGATCTGAATCGAATTTCCAACCTTGCAAGGATAAACCTAGCACACAAGCTTGGAGTACTGTCGAGTTACTCCCAAGCAATCGTTTGCTTCTCATTCCGGTTCATGGATCAGGGCCACTCTCCCTGACTACAGAGAACCACCACATCTTTGTAGTCGCGGTGTTGCAATATAATATAACTTCCTATCTCTAAGAGAGAGTGTAAGGTATGTCCATTTGCCGGGCCGATTAGTTACTAGGCTTACCGCGTACCATATTTACGGCATGTGGCTAATACTTTCAAACGCTTAACCACCGCTACTACACACTGTGGCCTTAGTAATTTATCAACACAGACGGATTTCCATTATGAAGCTTGTAACCAAATCCATCCATGGTCCTTATAGTGATTGCAAGAATGTAAACAATCAACTCCTATAAATCTCGCGAGTTACAGGTAATCACTCGACTTTTACCGATCCTATTAGCATAGCATCTAAGCGAACTCAGTTCTAGTGTTCAATCAATAGGTACCTAGAATTATGCATCCAATGTTTTCATTTAACTCCAATAACTTAAATACACAATAAATAGTAATAGATTGCATAATTTAAAAATAATAATAGGATTATGCATCGGGGCTTGCCTGTAGTGGTGTCTATGAGGTCAGTAGGCTTTGATTCTTCCGAATAGGAGTTCGGGACTTCAGTTAATTCAACAACGTTGGCCTGGGCTTCAGAAATATCCCCGTCTGGTTCCTGAATAAGTTCATAGGTTCCGTCTGCTAACGGGGTGATTTCTATATGAAATGCAATAATTGGAAAATAGTGAGGTGCCTGAGTATAGCTTTCCTTTACTATAAAGTTGAAATTCAACAAATAAAACAATCAAGGTTGACCATGTCAAGTATTCAAACTGCATGAAATAACATGGAGAATGGTTTTTATTTCAATAAAACAATCCACAGGAAGGATTTAAATAAATATTTAAGGACATAAGCAATATATAGTAAAGAAAATTTTAAAAGCACAAGCTAGAGTCCACTAATGGGTATATAAAAATTACATAAAGCTAGACATACTCTATAGAACACATGGCTCAAGGCTCACAAGAAAAGCAATTCTAGAGCATAGGATATAAATAAAAAGAACTGGAAGATAGCCCTATTTTTAGAACTAGCTACACAAGGATTCAAATCAAACTCATAACATCATCTAGTAGAGCTAATCACAAGGAACACAACAAAATTGGTTTGATATTTTTCTGATATTTCTAGAATTTCCTAGGAATTTTCAAAGTTCACTAGAAAAAAATTGAAAAGGGATTGTTTCTTTTGCAGAAAGGACCCTAGAAGCTTTTAAACCATTGCAATTAGGTCCTTGGCTCAAGGAAAAAGAAAACAGGGGAGGGGGAGCGGCCGGATTCCAGCGAAGGAGGTCGCCGGCGGCGAGGGGTAAGTGGCTGGGAGCATGGGTGGGCCATGGCGCACTTGTTGGTGTGCTTAAAGGGGGCGCGGGATAGCCGGAGGGGGCTCGTCGGCGATGAGGCAGTGCGCGGCGGCGGGGGTGCCCGACGGCGGCAAGGGAATGGCAGCGAGGAGTGGCGGGTTAGCTTCACGGGGTCAAGGTGAAGCGGACCAGGGGGTTGTGGTGGTCGGGGTGGGTCTGTGGCGGCGGGCCCATGGCTGGCAGAGCTCGCCGGAGTGGGAGAAGGAATGTGGCGGTGAAGGTATGCCGGCGATAGGGCTCAGCTGGGTTATTTTATAGGCCACGGGTGAGGAGGATAAGTAGGAGTGGGAGAGGATGAGCTCGCCGGAGGCAGTGGGCGGCATCCAGCGGTGGCAGTGGCTGTTCCATGGGCGGCCGGCGAGGTGGCGCGTAGAGGAGCTTGCGGGGCGGTGTGGCGCGAGGCTATTAGGCCAGCAAAGGCGGTAATAGAGGCGGCGGGACTTCACGCGCGACGCGGGGAGACGGCGAGGTGGTTCAGAAGCCAGCTGCGGTGGTCTGGCTCGCCGGAATTGAAAATAGGGGCGGCGGCGCTGCGGCGCGGCATGGAGGGAGGGAGAGGCGCCAGAAAGGAGGGGCGGTGGGACCAGGAGAAGCTAGAGAGGCTTGGCGGCACTTCAATCGGCTGCGGGGGCGGCCAGTGGGCAGGAAAAACCGGCGGCGGCGACGCTGCCGAGGCTCCGGTGATGCTGGAGGTAGGGGATGAGTTGAGGGACTGGTCTGCAATTTGTGAAATGTCCAAGGGCTTAAGTGTAAAATAAAATTTTCCACTGAACTAGGGCTCAAATGAAAAAGTGCCCAAAATGAAAGTTGTTCAGTTTTTCAAGATCTACAACTTTCATGTTGTGCAAATTTTCACTACATCAAAGGATTTGAAGATATTTTCAAAAATTCAAATGAACTTTAATTAATCAAGGAAAAATACTTTTTGATAGCAAAATCACAATAATTTTGGACTAAAATGCAATAAAGCTACCAAAGTAATGATTACTAGCACATTTGCAATAAATCCCTTCACAAGGTTGAAATTACTCCCTAAGTCAAAACTTTTTGCAAAAAGAGACTTGAAATTTTTCATAATTACCAAAATACCCCTGACTTTGCACTAAAAATTTTTAACAACCAAACAAGAATAAACTCAATATTCACACATTAAAGTTCGATTTACTAGCTAGACACCTGAAGTGTCACAGCTTAGAGCACCACAAACGTTCGACGTTCAGCGTGCCATGAATTTATTTAGAAGGGAAATATTTTTGTATTTTCTAGTTTATGAACTTCACTAATTACTACGCAAATTTTATTTTGGGGCGAGCTAGCACTTGAGTCCTTTACTTAATCAACTCAAAAGAGCTCAATTAAGCAAAGAAACTCAAGGAAGGGAGAAGAGATTAGGGAGCTCGGGCCGGGGCATGTGTACCTGAGCTTCTCGTGCACCGAGGGACGTCGGGCTCGCTGGCTTTTATAGCCGGGCGCCAGGGCCAGGCCGGCCGGCCTGGGGCAGGCCGGTCGGCTCCTGCGCGGTGACCGTCAAGCCACGTCGTTGGTCTAGTGCTTAGGCTTGCAGGTGTTGATGCCGGCGTCGGTGGTGACGGGAAGTGAGCGGAGGGCAGAGGCCGCGCGGCCTACATGAGGCCGCGCGGCCTGCCCCCAGCATGTTGAGTGCTCATCCCTTTGTCCCTTTGCTTCATGCTTAATCAAAGTTCCCACTCCCTGCTGCTTCCTGCCAGAGAAGAGAAAGGTGGGGCCGGCCGGCCTAGGTGGGACCGGCCGGCCTGGTACTTGGCCAAAAATTTTCGAAAATTTTTGTGAAGTTCTATGGGTGCAAAACTTTCAAATTGTAAACATGCATTGGTTAAAATTCAAACATGATTATGCAAGATGAGAAGAAAATTTATGCAAGGAAAAATGAAACTATCCTATATGCAATGCAATCATGGATACGTGCCACGTACCTCATGGCGAGGGCTCGGGTTTTGAGTCTGGAGCCGAACTCCCCGTTCCTTTGGTTTGATTATCGTCGCCGGATGGAGTCTTGGGCGATGACACTTTCTTCCGCCACACTTTCTTAGGTGTGGGTTGTGTTTCGACCTTTGCTTCCTGTGATTCCAGAAATTTCTTACGCTGGATGGCATTCCTTTGATTGTGAAGCTTGATTTGCTTTGCTTCATCTTGAATTCATAACTCCTCCTGAATCCGTAGACTTTCCACGAACACAATGAGGGCTTCAATGTTCGGAAGCGACGGTTTCTTCATCTCTTTTTCGGGTTTCTTCTTCCGATCGACCTCTTTGACTTGTGAGCATTGTTTGACCTTCGGTTTGAAGGTGAACTTCTCCTGCTGGCCATTAATGTTGAGCTGAATTTCTCCAGCTCCAACATCAATATGGGCATTTGCTGTGCTCAAGAATGGCCTGCCCAGGATGAGCAGCGTCTTGGCATCGACTTCCATGTCGAGTACGACAAAATCGACGGGAATGAAGAAATTCCGAATTTTCATCGAGATATTCTCTGCTATTACCGTGGGATAGCGGACTGTTTGGTCCGCTAGCTGCAAACACACGGCAGTAGGGCAAGTGCATGATGGTTAAGTTTGTTATAAACTACCTTTGGCATGACACTGACGCTTGCTCCCAAGTCGCAGAGGGCGTTCGAAAAGTGTTGAGCCCCGATCGAGCAGGTGATGGTGGGGCATCCTGGGTCTTTCTTCTTCACCAGGAGAGGGTCGAGTATAGCTGCGCTACACTCTTCGGTTAACTGTACGACCTCAGTGGTGGGCAACGTCCGCTTGTTTCCAAGAATATCCTTGATATACGTGGCATACGTGGGTACCTGTATAGCGTCAAAAAGCGGTATATTCACATATAGCTTCTTGATTACCTCGACAAATTTGCCGAATTGTTCGTCGGCCACTGGCGTCCTTATCCGCTCCGGAAACGGTAAGGCAGTTGTGTCGTCATAGTCCCGTGAAGTTCTCGGGGGTTCCACGAAGTCTTCCTTGGTAGCAGAAGTGTTGGATTCGACAGCCTCCTCCTACGCTTCGTCTTCAACTTTGGTATGGCTAGTGGTTACGATCTTCCGGTGCTTTTCTGCATCCTTTGGAAAAGGTGGCTCTTGCGTGGTCTTACCACCACGCGTGGTCACCGCACTAACATTTTCCTTCGATAGTACTTCCGGTTGCCCGGGCAGTTTCCCCGCATTAACGTTAGGACAAGAAGATGCAAGCTGAGCTACTTGGGTTTCTATCATTTTATTAAAGCTCAGTTGGTTCTTAATAACAGAATTGAATCCCTCTAGTTGTGCAGCCATAGATTCTAGGATCTTGTCATTAGCAAGAAATTTCCTACTAATGTTATCATTGATTTGCTTTTGGCCGTAACTAGGTCTTTTAATGTGGGCTGAAAACTGTTATTAAAATTCGTACCTTGTTGTTGACCGAAGGGGAGGTTGGGCTTGGAGTTCCAACCCTGCTGAGGACGAAATCCTGAGTTGGGATTATTGTTGCTCCCAAAGAAGTTTGCGTCATCTTGAGTTAATGGGCACGAAGTGTCCGAGTGCCCAGTCTCGCCACAAGTTTCACATGTCATACGGGGCTCCGAAACCTGATTAACCTCCTGATGCGGAGATTCCAGTTTCTTCATCAAAAGTTCCAACTTGGCAGCTAATATGTCGACCGTGTCGATCTGATGCACGCCCCTGGGATGGGCTGGCTGCCTTTCTCCTTTCCAACTTTGGTTGGAAGCTATCTTGTCAATCAGCGCCTTTGCTCCCGCAACATCGAGAGAAAGGAAGGAACCACCTGCTGCTGCATCAATGTGGTCCTGGGTTTGCTGATTCAGGCCATGGAAGAAGTTCTGAATGATCAGCCACTCTTCTATGCCGTGGTGTGGGCATGCTTGAATGTATTCCTGGAGATGTTCCCAGACTTCCGGGATGGTCTCATCTGGTAATTGCTGAATTCCGATGATCCTGTTCCGGAGGGCGTTGGTCTTGCCCACTAGAAAATACTTTGCTAGGAATGCATTTGAACATGCTTCCCATGTAGTGAAAGCTTCCTTGTTGGAATAGAACCACGTCTTGGCCTTCCCGAGCAGTGAGAACGGGAACAGGCAAAGACGGACGTCATCTAGAGTAGTTCCTCTAGGGTTGATAGTGTTACTCACCTCCAGGAAGTTATGGAGATGGGCATTGGCATCCTCGGATGCCTTTCTGCAGAACAGACTTGCTTGGACCATGTTCACGAGTCTAGTCTTAAGCTCAAAGCCGTCATTGCCGGCTTGGTTGACGTTCAATCCAGTAGGAATGTGGCTACTGGATGGGGCAGAAAACTGGCAGAAAGTCTTCTGAGCCATGGATGAGGATGCTGAAGTGGAGAGTGAACTGACAGGCCAAGTGAGTCTCTTCTGAGGTGGGATGACGTGGCGTCTCACAATTCTCCCAATTCTTTCTGGATTTGGGTGAAGTTATTTGGTAGGTCGAAACCGGTCATGCACTGCTCTGCATCAATCGAAAGATAGAGAGAGCAATAGTAAGCCCGCTAGAGTTAGCGGCGACAAACTAGTAGAGTTTATCAAACTATCTACGATATCTTTAGCCAACCGACAATGGCGCCAGAGATGCTTGTTGGCGTTTCTTATGCCCGATAGACTAGATATTCTGCAAGCGCATAGAATCACCGCTGTAGCACTTCACCTTGGAGTATTTCAGGGTATCGTATTTTTCCTCAGGAAACACTATGGTAAAGAGTATCATAAATTGAATGATAACCGTACAAGCTTGATCGACTGGCTGACTAGACGGGGGTAAGCCAGATAGGTAAGTGGGATAAATGGCTAGATGATGACCGAATGACACACGGAGATTCTAATCCTTAGAGAGATAGCAGCTGGGAGGACAACGAGCGAGATAAGACTCCTGATACACTTCTGAGCTATCGAGCTAGCCTCTCTAGATCAGACTAAACACCTAGCTAGTTCTCAGGAAAGCAGAGCTTACTTTGGCGGCTGGAAGAGGAAGGACTTCAGAAAGGGATGAGAGGGGAGTCCAACGGCAACCTGCACTACTACTATGAAAACACCCGAACGTGGTGGACTACAAAGGACGGATAGGGCTGTCACCACCTACCAACTACCACAACGGTTCCGTGGGGTGGAACACACTTTCTAGCTAACACTAAGGTCAGACACCACGTCTGCGCTCGGTGTTAGGATTTCTCTCGAGGCCTTCGAGAGAAATCCCCCTCAACCTAGAGCACTAACTTGAGATACTCTAGTCTGGGCGAGAAAACCCATAAGAGAAGTTCCCAAGCACTAAGAAAGATAAATTAGCCTAAGCTAAAGAAAAACTTCTGTGCTCAAGCTGAACACTCAGACTTGAGTATATAAAAGACTACGGAAAGTAAAGCTGACTTAGAAAAGTAAAGAAGATAACTTATATTGATAATGTCAAAAGAAAGATACAAGAGCTATACCAGACTTCTGACGACTCCGGAATCCCGAGCAAGCTCGACTCGACTCTAACTCCCAAGCTACTAACCTACTCTAGAAAGTACAAGTGAAGAGAGAAGAGCTCCAATGGTGTGTCTTGAAGTGATGGATGGTGCCTTCTATTTATAGCCTTCCAAGGTCGGTTCACGGCTGGTACTGCAGGTAGCGTCGGTTGAAAGCAGGTAAGACGGTTGAGCGTAACTTCCACGCCAAGACCCAGCCCGAGAGGCTTCCAAGTGGGGCCGGCCGGCCTCCCCTAGGCCGGCTGGCCTGGGGATCCCGCCATGTGGCCACCGACTTTCGGACAATGGCTCTGATCTTCTCCTGGAGATGGTTGACGGTTGCACGGTTGCAGGTGCTAGGCCGGCCGGCCTCCCTCTGGCCCATCTCGGCCTCTTGTTTTGCCGAGGCTTCACTCCTTATTTGTGCATTGTCCAGGGAAGTGGGTCACTGAATTCTTCTTGATCTTGGGCTGCTTTGTGGGTTTTTTAACCAATGTTAATGACTTTCGGTGCATCCAATTGAACCGAGGCCCAACCCTCGACTCAGAGCCTCATGAGTGTGTCTCATTGACACTAGATTGAAGCCGGGGCCATGTTCTTGAAGGTGCCAGGCCGGCTGGCCTAGGAGAGGCCGCCTAGCCTGGGATTTTGCCCATTTCTACTCATTTTTGGTACACCTGCTCTTGCAATCAGAACTCATCCAAAACTTGTGGAACTCTTTAGAAATAAACAAAATATGAATGGAACATAGTGTAAAGCTCATGTTATTCCCGAGAAGTTGAGGGCTAGAATGTGAATTTATGGCCGTCAACACCGGCCATGGAGCTAGCTCGAGCTCGCATCGTTCTCGTTGTTTCCTGCTCATGTCCAGCATCGCTCTTCATCACATGCTCTTCTGGAAGCTTAAATAGAACAAGCATCATCGCCATGGCCGGATGGTGGCCCGTCTTGGAAAGATGCTCTTGAAGGCTCTCGTCTCCGTACACCGATGTCCTTGCTTGGTTATGTACCTGCTGCCACTCATGTCCTCCACGGGCTGCTATCGAGACATCGTACGAGAGGATGACTAGGGAATGGATTCTTCACTGAACAGGTGCATCATGCATGGATGGGCGCGAATGCAAGTCGTGGACAAGGTACGGGTTCCGCGGTTCAATTCGGACTCGAACCAATCCGTACATGGTCTCCAGGAGCGGTTTAATATGGGCTGGTTACACGAGTTGCTCGGTTTGAAACCGGACCATGTACAGGGCGGGCCTACGCGGCTTGCATGGCGCGGCCTGCACAGCGTGGCCGGTGAGCCCGCGGCGGATGCGCGGAGGCACGACAGCGTGCTGGAGGAGTAGTGGCGGCCCGCCTCGGTTTCTTCGCCTCACCGGCTGGCGGCTCCTCTCCCACGGCGGCCCAGCCTGGAGGCATAGTGGCGGTGGTGGCGTCGGGCTCACGGCAAGGAGGAGCAGGGCGCAAAGTTGGAGCGGCAGCAGTGCCTGCGTCTGCTCCTCCGCCACATCCATGGTCTGGGCGGCCGGCGCAGGTGTCAGACCCCGGGCAGCGGGACTGCTTATAGGCATAGAATGTTCTATAGTAAGAGATAGCATATGGATGTACCTTACCTCTCTTGTAAACTATCCGAATAGGCGTAGAACTAGCTGCAGTACAAAAGAAACTACCCGACCGTGTTGTAGAAGGACTCCAACTGTACTGGACTAGGACTTTCCATGTAACCCTGTCCCCTCGGATATATAAGGGCGGGCAGGGACCCCCTCAAAAAGACATCAACAACTAAGGTAATACAAGCAACCACACAAGACGTAGGGCATTACGCACCTTGCAGCCCGAACCTGTCTAAATCCTTGTGTTCCTTGCACCATCGAGTTCCAGAGCAGTCGATCCCTACCTACAACCCTACTGCTAAGGGTATCCCTGAGTAGGCTTGGCGGTAAACACCGACAGCTGGCACGCCAGGTAGGGGATTCGGTGAGTTCATCGGCGAATTCGATGGCCACTTTCGCTTTCAGCACAATGGCGCTTCCTCAAGGCGCCACCATCGTCTTCGGCTCATGGGTTTGCGTCGCCAATGGCTCGGGCGGCTTTGACAACCACCTAGCCAACCCCACCCTGCTGGAGGCAACCTCATCAGAAAGTTGCAACAACCTTGCCGGATCAGAAGATCACGACGACATGTTGCTTCCCGACCTCGCCAAAGAGATCGAGCAGAAACTCAAAGACAACTCGGGTTCCACTTGGACTCAGATTGATCTCAAACCGAATTCTTCTCGGATTGAGACTCTTCTTGCTCGACCCACCTTTGGGTTGCGCAACGCATCATCTACCTATCAACAGATGATCAAATCCATCTATGAAGATAGCTTGGATCAAACCCTATGCGTCGAGAACCTTTCAGCCACCGCTAGCCGGGGGGCTCCTCTTTTCGATGTATACCCAGATCCAAACGAGTCATACTATGACAGCCTGGATTTTATCACCAATGCATTGGCAAAGTTTCAACTTAAGTCCTGCCAGGATTACTCACTCGCAGAACTACTCGACAACCTTCAAGAAGTTGCCAGCATTGATGATCTACCATTCCAACATGGTACTCCTCTTACACCCATATGGGAAACCGGTTCCGGGGGAACCGAACTAGTCGATTACGGGTCAGACCTGGAAAGCTAAACTCTAGAACGCCTAGTCTCCGTGATCAACAAGCAAAATGGGGGTGCTCCCAGCCAGCACGACCCCAACGAAACTGCGGATCAGATTTCAGATGATGATCGAACCCAAGACGCCCCTCAAGACGAAGATGAAGCTACTCGAACAGCTGTTGGCGTTCCTTATGCTCGATTAGAATAGATATTCTGCAAGCGCTCAGAATCACCATTGTAGTACTTCACCTTGGAGTATGCTAGGGTATCATATTTTTTCTCAGGGAAGCACAATGGTAAAGAGTATCGTAAATCGAATGATAACCGTACTAGCTTGATCGACCGACTGACTAGACGGGGGTAAGCCAGATAGATAAGTGAGATAAATGGACAGGCAATGACCGAGTGACACACGGAGATCCTAATCCTTAGAGTGGTAGAGCTGGGAGGACAACGAACGAGATAAGACACCTGATACACTTCTAAACTATAAAGCTAGCCTCTCTAGACCAAACTAAACACCTAACTAGTTCTCGGGAAAGCAGAGTTTACTTCGACGACTGGAAGAGGAAGGACTTCAGAAAGGGATGAGAGGGGAGTCCAATGGCAACCTGCACTACTGCTATGAAAACACAAGAACGTGGTGGACTACAAAGGACGGATAGGGCTGTCACCACCTACCGACTACCACAATAGTTCCGTGGGGTGGAACACACTTTCTAGCTGACACTAAGGTCAGACACCACGTCTGCACTCGGTGTTAGGATTTCTCTCGAGGCCTTCGAGAGAAATCCCCCTCAACCTAGAGCACTAACTTGAGATACTCTAGTCCGGGCGAGAAAACCCGTAAGATAAGTTCCCGATCACTAAGAGAGATAACTTAGCCTAAGCTAAAGGACAACTTCCGTGCTCAAGCTGAACCTCAGACTTGAGTAAATAGAAGACTACGGAAAGTAAAGCTGACTCAAATAAGTAAAGAAGATAACTTATATTAATAATGTCAAAAGAAAGATACAAGAGCTATACCAGACTTCCGACGACTCCAGAATCCCGAGCAGGCTCGACTCGACTCTAACTCCCAAGCTACTAACCTACTCTAGAAAGTACAAGTGAAAGAGAAGAGCTCCAATGGTGTGTGTCTTGAAGTGTCGGATGGTGCTTCTATTTATAGCCCCCCCAAGGTCGGTTCTGGCGGTTACTGCAGGTAGCGTCGGTTGAAAGCAGGTAATACAGTTATGCATAGCTTCCACGCCAAGCCCCAGCCTGACAGGCTTCCAAGTGGGCCCGGCCGGGCTCCCCTAGGCCGGGCGGCCCGGGGATGCCGCCACGTGTCCACCGCCTTTCGGACAATGGCTTTGATCCTCTCCTGGAGTCGGTTGGCAGTTGGTTTTGCTTCGCGGGTGTAAGTGCTAGGCCGGCCGGCCTAGGGGAGGCCGGCCGGCCTCCCTCTGGCCCATTTCGGCCTCCTGTTTTGCCGACGTCTCGCTCCTCAGTTGTGCATTGTCCAGGGATGTGGGTTGCTGAAATACTTCTGATCTTGGGCTGCTTTGTGGGTCTTTGGATAGATGTTAAAGCCTTTCGGCGCATCCAATTGAACTGAGGCCCAACCCTCGACTCAGAGCCTCACGAATGTGTCTCATTGCCACTAGATCGAAGCCGGGGTCGTGTTCTTGGAGGTGCCAGGCCGGCCGGCCTAGGAGAGGCCGCCCGGCCTGGGTTTTTGCCCATTTCTGCTCATTTTTTGTACACCTACTCCTGCAATCAAAACTCATCCAAAACTTGTGGAACTCGTTAGAAATAAACAAAATATGAATGGAACATAGTGTAAAGCTCATGTTATTTCCGAGAAGCTGACAGCTTAGAATGTGAAATTATGGCCGTCAACAACAGACCACAGAGCAAGAAACCAACGCAGAGGAGAACGCAGGGCCCGAGCTGCCGAGCGCGCTTGCATCCACCCGCGTAATCTTAACCAGGAATTCAACAACGCTGCAAACCCAATATTCACCACTCCCATTGCCGTGGTGACAGAAGCTACCTTGCGCCTAATGCAGATGCCACAAAATCCACAAACGGAGCGCATCATACAGCTTACTCGCCACGCTGTGGAACAACTCAAGAGGCAAAATCCCTTTACCTCACTTCATGGCACCCGATCCAGAGCTACCGCAACAGTAATACCTCAAGCAAGCCGTACCCCGGGGTGGCCATCGTCGTCAACTACAGCAGCAAAACAAAAGAAATCAAGAGGAGCAGGAAGTTGCAAGTAGCCATCGCCCCAGAGATGGACAACCACCAGCAATCCAAGCTCCAAGGCCTCAACCGAACCACAACAACCGCGGCCGCAACCTTGAAGAAGTAGCCGATTCCAGGATGGATGCATGGGACATCATCAATGCAAGACGCCAAGCGCATCTTGTGGACATCTCCGACCCCTTCCCAGCCCTCAGCAGCGTCTTCGACAACATCAAGTACCCAAAGGACTTCAAAGCCACAAACATTCAGAAGTATGACGGTAAGCAAGACCCAGATCAATGGTTATGTTTATACTCGACCGCTATCAATGTTACAAGAGGTGACACCTACACCAAGGTCCTTTACTTCCCGATGGCCCTGGAGCCCGCACCTCTCACTTGGTTGGAGAGCTTGACGCGTGAGTCCATACACTCATGGGAAGATCTCAAGAAGGTCTTCATCGACAACTTCCAAGGGTCTCTACATCGAGTAGCTACTCGACATGCTCTTGCAATGTGCAAGCAGGAGCAAGGCGAAACCATTAGGTCCTACGTCGAGCACTTCTTCGACACAAGAGCCACCATCGCCAATGTTGCCAACGACGATGTCATCGACTACTTCCATGATGGCATCACTGTCCAATCACTCTATCGTGATTTCGGGCATAACCACCCAAAAATGGTGGTGGATCTACACGACATGATGCAGCGCTGGCCAGATGAAGAAGAACAAGAACGCAACTGCTTCCCATGACGCAACAACGACAACAATGGGAAGCAAAATAGTGACCGAGGAGGGCCCAGCAACCAGCGGGATTCCACGCGCAAGCGCAAGCCAGACGATACTATCGGCACCATGGATCGCACCCCGCGTTGTAAGAAGATCGAAAAGCCTATGGATCAGTTCGACAAGATTCTCCACAACAAGAGGTGCCCAATCCACTCTAAGAGCAACCATTCGATGTTCGAGTGCACAATTATACGCAAGTCCTTCCAGTCTGCGCTGCCAGATGCACCCAAGAAGAAGCAGAGCAAGGACAATGACGATGACAAGAAAGACCCGGACGGTTTCCAACAACAACAAAACATGGTCGACATCATATTCGGAGGAGATCCAAGCTTCTCCAAGCGCGCCAAGAAGCTACTACTCAGAGAAATCCTCTCAGTTGAACCTACAATTTAGAGACCCTTAAAGTATGATGAGGTCTCTATCACCTTCTCTAGGGAAGATTAGTGGACCAGATTCTCTGAACCAGGAAAGTTCCCGCTAGTTCTCGACCCAGTCGTCTAAGGATCCAAGCTCACTCGAGTACTTATTGACGGAGGAAGTGGGCTCAACTTGAACTTTGCAAGCACACTAATAAAGATGGACCATAACTACATGAGCTTGCTCACACCGAGCAAAGCCCCTTTCTACGGTATCGTTCCCGGAAACTCTTCTACACCAATTGGCTCGGTTACCCTCCCAGTCACATTTGGTACAGAACAAAACTTTCAGGCAGAGTACATCAAGTTCGAAGTAGCTGACTTCGAATCTTCCTACCATGCCATACTAGAAAGACCAGCACTGGCCAAGTTCATGGCAGTGCCACAATACGTCTACCTACTCCTCAAGATGTCGGGCAACACAGGAGTCCTTTCTCTACGCGGGGACCTCCTCAAGTCCTTCGAGTGCGACAAGAAGGCAATAGATCATGCCTCTACTATCCGAGTTCCTAGTTCTGTCAGCGAAATACTTGCTGCAGCCAAGGACCCGATGCCTTCCAAGAAGCCAAGCCAGTCATCGGTAAAAACAACCGGGGACGTGGGCACCAAGACCATCCAGCTAAAAGAGGGAGATGACTCCAAAACTGCCATCATCGGAGCTGGCTTGGGCGACAAATAGGAACTCGAGCTCATCAACTTCCTTAGGGCCAACCGAGACGTATTCGCGTGGAAGCCAGCAAATATGCCAGGAGTGCCCAAGGAGTTGATCGAGCATGCACTAAAAGCTGACCCTAAAGCCACACCAAAGAAGCAACGACTACGGCATTTCTCCCCGGACAAGCGAGAGGCCATCAAGAAGGAGCTGGCAAAACTACTCGCAGCAGGGTTCATCAAAGAGGTCTACCATCCCGAGTGGCTGGCCAACCCTATCCTCATCCAAAAGAAGAACAACAACGAGTGGAGGATGTGCGTCGACTACACTGATCTGAACAAGCATTGCCCAAAGGATCCTTTCGGGCTACCTCGCATTGATCAAGTAATCGACTCAATAGCAGGATGCGTCCTACTATCCTTCCTCGACTGCTATTCAGGCTATCACCAGATTGCCCTGAAAGAAGAAGATCAAATCAAGACAGCATTCATCACCCCATACGGGGCATATGCCTACAAGACCATGTCTTTTGGGTTGAAGAACGCTGGTGCCACTTACCAGCGTGCAATACAGCTATGTTTTACTGATCAGCTACACCGAAACATTGAAGCTTATGTTGACGATGTCGTTGTCAAGACTAAGATCCAGGATTAATTCATCGCAGACTTGGAAGAAACCTTCAACAGCCTCCGAAAGTTTTGTTGGAAACTCAACCCAACAAAATGTGTCTTTGGCGTACCTTCTGGGAAACTACTCGGATTCATCGTTAGTCATTGAGGAATCGAAGCAAACCCAGAGAAGATTAATGCCATCATGGCTATGGATGCCCCAGCTACCATTAAGGATGTCCAGAAGCTCACAGGTTGCATGGCAGCCTTGAACCGTTTCTTGTCTAGGCTTGGTGAACGGGGGTTACCCTTCTTTAAGCTCCTCAAACAACAAGACAAGTTCGAGTGGACTACAGAAGCCGTGGAAGCACTCGAGAACCTTAAGCATTATCTCTAGTCATCGCCAATTCTTACAGCTCCACTACGAGGAGAGGAACTACTCCTCTACATCGCTGCGACTACTCACATAGTCAGCACGGCAATAGTAGTCGAACGCCGAGAGGAAGGCCACGCCTATGGTGTCCAGAGACCAGTTTACTTCATAAGTGAAGTACTCTCTGAATCAAAGGTTAGATACCCGTCAATCCAGAAAATTCTTTACGGAATTCTAATCACCTCCAGGAAGTTTCGACACTACTTCGACGAGTACAAGATCTCAGTTGTCATTGATTTCCCATTGGCATATATACTCCACAATCGGGATGCCACTGGAAGAATTTCAAAGTGGGCAGTCGAACTGATGGCTTTGGAAATCAAGTTCAAGCCAAGAACAACAATCAAGTCGCAAGCACTAGTCGACTTCTTAACTGAATGGCGTGAAAATCAAATCCCAGCACCTCACAACATTCTAGAGCATTGGGTAATGTACTTTGATGGCTCACTCAAGATCGATGGAGGTGGCGCGGGAGTTCTATTTATCTCCCCCAAAGGAGAACAACTCAAGTACGTGTTCCAGATCTTGTTCAAAGTCTCCAACAATGAAGCTGAGTATGAGGCGTTGCTACATGGGCTTCGTCTGGCAGTTTCTATTGGCATCAAGTGACTACTGGTCTACGGCAATTCACTACTCGTTGTTCAGCAAGTCAACAAAGAGTGGGACATCAACAAGGGCACAATGGACACGTACGTAGAAGAAATTAGAAAGCTCGAGAACAAGTTTTCAAGATTGAAAATTCACCACGTAGGTTGCGACAACAACGTGGGAGTCATTCCACCCGGAGCTTTTGTCCATGAATTACATCATCCATCAGTCAAGGTTCAAAGTCAACAAACCACTGACGCGAAGGCCCCCGGCTATAGTCAGGGAGGTATTAATGATTGAAGAAGACTGGCAGATTCAATTCATCAACTTCATCAGGGAGTTCAAGCTTCCACCACATGTCGATACCAAAAGCGCTGAAGCAGCGCGTATCATCAGGCAAAGCAAAGGTTTTGTCCTCGTCGGCGACAACCTCTACAAATGCTCCGCCTCAGGCGTCCTCATGAAGTGTGTTACCCTCGAGGAAGGCAAGGATATCCTCAGGGAAATATATTTAGGAGTCTTTGGCAATCATGCTGCATCAAGGACACTAGTCGGCAAGGCTTAAAGATCAGGTTTTTTCTGGCCAACTGTTGTATCGGACGCAGAAGACCTCGTAAAAAGATGTCCTAGCTGCCAATTCTTTGGCAAGAAGACTCATGTCCCAGCACACAACTTGATTACAATCCCTCCATCATGGCCCGCCTGCTGGAATCTGGATATGATCGGACCCCTCACCATAGCTCCAGGAGGATTCAATCATGTGCTGGTAGCAGTCGACAAGTTTACCAAGTGGATCAAGTACAAGCCCATTGTCAAGAACACAACATGGTTTCCAGTGATTCCTTTCTTCTTCAACATTGCAAGAGCATTGCAGAGGCATGTTACTTGACCGCCAGCAGGCCCAGTACTCGACCAATTTGCTTGGATTTGGGGGGCACCAGAAGTTCTCTCAAGAAGAGGAGATTCAAAGTTCTCGACATGAAACCAGAAACTTTTCCATTCGACTCCATTACCAGATGGTTGATAAGATAAGTACTCGTCTTGGTTCTTAGGACGGAGTACTAACTCACATCCACCAACGACGGCAGGTTTGCTAGCATTTGGAATATGTACAAGGATGAAAAAATGTTGTAAAAGATGGAAATGTGGAAGAATGCCAAGGAATACTTCACAGAAATGGGTGAATATCGAAAGATGTAAGATGGATTGTGGGGTCAAATGATGCAATTGGATCCCCCAGAATTGAAGAAGAGCATGGAAGCATTCCGAGACAGGCACTGCAAGACCACATTCTACGAAATCGCGGAATATGACAGTTTCAAAACTACCTTCGAATGGGTACTCCTCTCCTTCAGCGGCATGCCACTGGATCACAGCTTGACTTTGGAGCAGTTTCACATCCTCCGCTCTTGCACAACCTCTTTGGACATCTTGCTTTTTCGCCAGCCCGTGGAAAGATCAGCCACCTCCTCGACATCAAGTTTGGACTTGTTCTTCTTGGGAGCCATCTCAGTGTCACGAGCAGTAAATTTGGCAGGGGGCTACGAGAGGGGCTTGTGGAAGGTGAACAAAGAAGGTGAAAGACTTGGGGAGTATGGATCTAAAAAATAGCAGCGGTCAGGAATCAAAGGGGTAAAAACCCTAAAAGTTATCGCAAAGTTTAATAAGGTCACAAATGGCAATTCTACGAATGTTTGGAAGATCAACGGTCGTTGACTATTTTGACCGGTTTCTAAAATTGAGATGTCATCGTTTGTCATGAGTTTTGGATCCTTAAATCTAAATTTAAAGATTTAAAATTCAAGGCTCGGGAGCTGTGCGATGTGTATCAGAGATTTATTTTTCAAATTCTTTAGAAATAAAGAAAGAAAAAGACTGAAGTGACCCTCAGCCTGATTCTACGATTCAACATAAGGCTCGGGGCTACTCCATATGGAGCGCGACTACTTCGCGCACCATATAGGATCAAGATTTCGGGGCTTGTGCACCTCATAGTCTCAGAGCAACCGGAAATACTTGGAGGACTACACGACGTGTCTAAAGGAAGGCCCAGAAGCGACCAGAAGGATGTTCTGACTACTTGAAGTACTCGAAGACGCCACGTCAAGTACTCGACGCCTGCATGACTCGGCTACGAAGAGCTCGGGGGCTTGTCAGACCCGAGGCTGTGAGACTGCTTATAGGCATAGAATGTTCTAGAGTTAGAGATAGCACATGGATGTACCTTACTGTGGCAGTACCGCCCTAATTAATCCGGCTCAAGTGCGCTAACCATCATCTTAAAGACAATCCCGGCTAACACGCACTTCAAACGGAGTAATTCGGCAGTGCTGTCGGGTAAAGTCCCGAAGAATCCACCTGAGCGTCGATCGAACCCAAAGCTTACATGTAACCCACACGAAGGTGAGTCCAGAGAGTACAACATTTCACAAATATATTACATTACAGAGTCTTAACTTAATTATTACAAACCAAGTTCGAAATCTTTGAAAGGTACTTGAAATTCGAAATGAAAGTAGTTCAGAGTTCACTGCAGCGGAAATAAAACGAGTTCTAAACGACGATACATGATGTCATGATGAAGCCCGTACATGACATCACTCGGCATTGCCAACGTTGGCCGGAGTCGTATCCCACTCCACCGACCAACCAGGGGGTAAGGTACACGGCCAAGTCAAGCTAGCAATCATCTCCTCAAAAGTATTACCTGAAATAAAATTAAGCCACAAGCAAGGCTGAGTATACTAATACTCCGCAAGGCTTACCCGACTAGGATATAACTAACCTTCTAACTAGACATGCAAGGCTTTTGGCTTGAGGGGTTTGTCTTTGCCGAAAAGCAGTAAGTCCTTATTTTCCGATTTTAGCTTTCAAGTTCTATTATGCTTAACCATTCTACATTAGCATCTATCCTAAAGCATACATGGTGGAAAGCAATTATTTTTCATCATTCAACCATATTTCTCATCATCATTGTTCCACTTCTTACTCTATGTGGCAAAAGGGTTAAGCAGTCTCAATATCCGTGAGGGACGGACGATTCGAATCGAATTTGTTAACCTGGCCAGGCAGACCTAAACACACGCATGGGGAATGCAATCACCCACGCGACTTTTCCCCTTTTTCCCCGGGCATGAAACAGGCCCACCGTCCTAGGGTGCCCTGCACCCGTGCGTGACCATAGACCAGACAGTGGGGAGTATGTTCCACGGCCGGTTCCATCAGGTACTTAAGCTTACCGATTACCATATTCTCGGCATGTGGTTAGTACGTTCAAACGCTTAACCACCACTACCACACACCGCGACCTTATCCATTTTGACTAAACAGACGGGGTATCACAAGTACAACAACCCCGCCCGTAAACCTTATGTTGCAGTGTGTAGTAAGCATTCAACTCCTATGAGCTCGCGAGTGACAGGAAATCACTCGACTTCTACCGAACCATTAGCATAGCCAACTAGCGACCTACACATACTAGTGTTCAAGCATAGGTACCTAGGATCATGCAACTAAGGTTCCAAACAATTCCTGCAACTTAAATGCGCAATAAACCGGAATACAAATAGTTGCATAAATTAAAAATAGGTAGGACATGCTCCGGGGCTTGCCTTCCTGAGCGTAACTAGCTGTGGGCTCTTCCGAAACTGGGTTCGGGTCTTCGGTAGCTTCAGTCAGATTTACTTGAGCTTCACGCTGCTCACTCTCGGACTCCGGCACCAACTCGTACGTACCGTCAGGGAGAGTAGTCGAATCTATATGAAATGCATATGCGTGAGTCATTTTAGTGATACGATTAAATCCATTCTTCATTAAAGAATTGTAATCCAACACAAACTCAAGATGATTTGCACCAGATTTTGTTACATCATTTTGGCAATCCTTTATAGAGTAATAATCACTATAACGGACTTCACGAAGTAACTAGGGTGGGTTTTACCTTTTATCCCTATGCAGCAAAAGAAAAGATTTTTCTTATTTATTACTAGGTTAAGCATGTCCTTATCATAAAGAATGTTAAACATAGATTCTGGATTTGAAATGTTTATGCAAGATACACCTCTGAGTAACTTGCCTACTGTGAAATTTTTAGCCCATTTCATGCAGCCTATTAATCATGAAAAATAAAATAAACAGCTACTGCTAGAAACAAAAATGAATTTTGCAGGTCAAATTATACAAGTACTGGTAATGAAATTTTAACTGAGTGTTGTCTACCTAAATATGAGCCTTCCATAAATTTTTCACAATTAAACAAGCATTGTACAGGGCATGAAAAATAGTACAATGTATTGCTGCATGGATCAAAATTAAATTCCATAGACTGTTATAGCAAGTTCCAGAGCCTCATATTTTACCAGAATGGTTATAAACTCAATTTCATCCCCTAGAAAAATTATCAGATTTTTCTATGCAAATAAACTATTTTTCTTGATTTAGTGTAATTATCTATACTATTAATTAGTTGGACTGGTTCCACCTATCTAAAATTTCTAAAAATTTTTGTACAGTAACTAAACATCAAGTTAAAGGCACTGTAAAAGTTTGAGCTCATTAAACCAAGTTGAACAGTATGTATAAACAAACTAATTTAAACAAGGCATAAAGCAAGATTTAAATAAACCGATAGCTAGGTATATCAAAAGTCTATGAAACTTTTACACAAGGTTATACATCTAACATGTACCATACTGGCCAAAAATGGCTAACAACTCATGCTTGTAACTTGAGATCTAATATAAAGTACATTTTCTTTGTATTTTAAATGAAGTAAATACTATTGATCAAATGAAAAAGTATATGTAACAAAAGTTGTAGATCTCTTTGCAAAGATTCCAGAACAGTTGAGCTTGAAATTTTTTGATTTTTCTACGATTTTTAAACGAATTTACAAGTTTGCTGTTTTTCAAAACAAAAGAAAAAGGAACTGGAAACTTGCATTTAGGTCCTTGGAAGGAATTGGGGGCTCTCAGATAAGCCCCTGGCCGGTGCTGGAACAGGGGAGGCGACGGCGGCGGCGTTTCGCGGCGAGGGAGCTCGCCGGCGGCGAGGAGAGGTGGGGTAAGGGCAAGAGGAAGGCGAGAGCTACTTGTAGGTGTGCTTGCCGAGGTCGGGGGCGGCCGGGAGTAGGGCGGGCGGCGGAGCAGTGGCTCGCCGGCGGCGTCGAGCTGTGGCGGCACCGCTCCGGCGTGGTAGGGAGGGCGACGACCGGCCGGGGAGATGCACTGGGCCACTAGTAAGCTGTGGTGGGGGTCGATTTGGGTCGGGGCGGGGCGGAGCAGGGGGTTCACCGGGGAGGCATGGGGCGGCGACGGGGCGGGCTTGCTCCGGCGAGCTTCGGTGGCCGGAGCGGACAGAGGAGGGGGCCGGTGAGCACCAATGGGAGGTGGGGATCCCGTTCCCGGGCTCCGTTGGGGCGGAGGGAGGCCGGAGATGGGGGCTCCACGGTGATGTGGTGCTCGGCGGCGGCAATGGCGGGGGCGGGCGGCGTTCCTGGGCAAGGGCGAGGAGGAGCGGCTCTAGGAGAGGGAGGGGAGTGGAGCGGGGATGCTAGAACGGCTCCTGGGCAAGGCAATAAGAGAGGGGGAAGCTCGGCAGGGGAGGAGCGCGGGGTGAAGGCACGGCGCCGTCCGGGCTCGCTTGTCGCGATGGCGGCGTCGCGGAGCGCCAGCGCTCGAGTGTGGCACAGCGGAGCAGGCGAGCACTCGAATGCGGCGCGGGGTCAACGGTCGGGGAGGGGCGCGTGTTGGCGTGGCCGGGCGGCGAGCAGTAATGGCGCCGCGGCGCGCAGAGGCGATGATGGCGGCGAGCCATGGCGAGCGGGCGCAGCGAGCTCCGTCCGTGCGCGTGCACACTTGAGGGGGGGTGGTGATGGCGCAGCGAGGCAGCAGCAGGGCGGCAGCCGGGCAGCGAGCACGGGCGTGCAGCGGCGCGGCGAGCGGGTGGCAGCGGCGCGTGCTCTGCCGCGCACGCAGGGAGGGGAGAGTCAGCGAGGGAGAGAGAGAGAGAGAGGAGAGAGAAATAAAAGTCAGCGGTTTGACTAGGTTTAAACTCAAGATTTTCAATTGAAACTCGAAAAATTTTGAACACAAAAGTTGTTCAAAATTAAATTTCCTACAACTTTCCTTTCAGGCAAAACTTCATTTAGGCGATGGTTTGAAAGTTTAAAATTTGAATTCAAGTTTAATGACCCCGCTTGTTTTTCGGGGTTAATTCAAATTTTCATGTTAGAACTTGAAAAACTTTGAACATGAAAGTTGTTTGTTTTGTCAAACTCTACAACTTTTGTTTTGGGCAAAAGTTCATTTGAGCAAAAGTGCGAGAGTTGACTTTTTGGCGCGTTTAACTGAATTTCGACTTTGCAGTAATTGAGAAATTGGGGAAGGGTTTAACATGTCATTGCATGTTAATTGCTTGTTTAATATAGTGCTAAACACCGGAGGTGTTACAGCCTACCCCCCTTAAAAGAATCTCGTCCCGAGATTCAGATAAGCAAGCTAAGTGCAGGAAAGAGGCGTACCTCCAGTGGAATTCAGAAAACCGGGGAAATTTTGATTTAGGTAGCTTTCAGTTTCCCAGGTAGCTTCCTCTTCGGTATGGTGACTCCATTGAATCTTGTACATTCTAACTGCTTTTCTTCGAGTGACCCTTTCCTTTTGATCAAGAACCTTGATAGGATACTCGACATAAGAGAGATCAGGTTCCACCAATATCTCTGTTTGCTCAATGATCTCGGTTGGAACCCGAACACATTTCTTGAGTTGAGAAACATGGAAAACATCATGTACTGCTGCCAGTCGAGGAGAAAGTCGCAGTCTATAGGCCACGGGTCCACAAACCTCAGTGATTTCATAAGGGCCAACATATCGTGGAGCTAATTTGCCCTTCACACCGAATCTCTGCACACCTTTGGTCGGCGAGACTCGAAGATAGACATGATTACCCACTTCGAATTGCAAAGGGTCTCTCCTTTTATCAAAATAACTCTTTTGCCTAGACTGGGCAGCCTTTAGATTCTCTTGTATTACTCTTACTTTCTCTTCTGCCTCTGTTACGAGATCGGGTCCGAATACCATTCGTTCTCCGACTTGCGACCAGCTCAAAGGGGTACGACACCGTCGACCATATAAGGCCTCAAATGGCGCCATTTTCAAACTCTCTTGATAACTATTGTTATATGAGAACTCCGCTAGAGCTAGACATTTGCCCCAACTCTTGTCATAATGAACGACGCAAGCTCTCAACATGTCTTCCAGGATTTGGTTCACCCTCTCAGTTTGT
Organism: Panicum virgatum; assembly: GCF_016808335.1. Taxonomy (NCBI): domain Eukaryota; kingdom Viridiplantae; phylum Streptophyta; class Magnoliopsida; order Poales; family Poaceae; genus Panicum; species Panicum virgatum. Next base: position 29,980,300 of record NC_053148.1, on the reverse strand, counting down.
CCATCAGTTTGTGGGTGATAAGCTGAGCTTCGAATTAATTTTGTCCCAAGAGATGCTTGCAACTGTTCCCAAAAGCGTGCAACGAACTGTGTCCCACGATCAGAAATGATTGTCTTGGGTACCCCATGCAAGCAAACAATACGATCGAGATAGATCTCAGCATACTTCTTGGCAGTGTAAGTAGTATGTACCGGAATGAAATGTGCCGTCTTGGTGAGTCTATCCACGATAACCCAAATGGAATCATGCCTCTGGGATGTGTTGGGTAATCCAACAATGAAGTCCATACTTATGTCTTCCCATTTCCATGACGGGATAGGTAGAGGTTGAAGCAAACCGGCTACTCTCAAGTGGCTGGCTTTTACTCTCTGGCAGGTGTCACATTCCGAGACATATTTAGCAATTTCCCTTTTCATCCTAGTCCACCAGAAATTCTGCCTAAGATCTTGATACATCTTGGTACTGCCCGGGTGAATAGAAAATTTGGAAAGATGTGCCTCGTCGAGAATTTGCTTTCGAAGATCGTGATTTTTCGGAACAACTAAACGACTTTCAAACCATAGGACTCCCTTATGGTCCTGACGAAAACACTTATACTTCCTTTCTCCTTGAGAGAGTTTTTGTTTAATGATCCCCACACCTTTATCATGTGACTGGGCCATAATAATTTGATCATGAAGAGTTGGTTCAATTGCGAGGTGATTTAATGTGCCTTGGGGAATCATTTCCAACTGGAGCTTCCTCATCTCATGCAGAGGGTTTCAGAATAGGATTCCATGGATAGGCAATGGCAATGAGCTTTGCGACTTAATGCATCTGCTACAACATTAGCCTTGCCTGGGTGATAGTGCACCTCAAGATCATAATCCTTGATTAATTCTAGCCACCGTCTTTGTCTCATATTTAGGTCAGCTTGAGTGAAGATATATTTGAGACTTTTGTGATCGGTGTAGATATTGCAATGAGTACCCATAAGATAATGCCTCCATATCTTTAGAGCATGAATGACCGCTGCTAATTCAAGGTCGTGAGTAGGATAATTCTGCTCATGGGGTCGAAGAGCTCGTGACGCATAAGCAATAACTCTATTGTCTTGCATGAGCACACAACCAAGACCCGTACCCGACGCGTCACAATACACGTCAAAGGACTTGGTGTTATCAGGTTGAGCTAAGACAGGTGCGGTAGTCAACTGCTCCCTTAGGGTGTGGAAAGCCTTTTCACATTTTTCATCCCACACAAACTTTACTCCTTTCTTCAATAATTCAGTCATTGGCTTAGCAATTCTGGAGAAATCTGGAATGAATCGGCGATAATATCCGGCTAAACCAAGAAAACTGCGAATCTGATGGACAGAGCTAGGAGGTTTCCAGTCCATCACCTCCTGTACTTTGCTAGGATCCACGGCTATGCCTTCGCTGGAAATAGTGTGGCCCAAGAATTTCACACTATCTAGCCAGAATTCACATTTGGAGAATTTAGCATAGAGCTGATGGTCCCGAAGACGTTGAAGAACAATGCGCAGGTGCTTAGCATGGTCTTCCTCATTCTTGGAATAAATAAGGATGTCATCAATGAAAACTACGACGAACTTGTCGAGCTCAGGCATGAATACCGAGTTCATGAGATACATGAAGTAGGCAGGTGCATTTGTGAGACCAAAAGACATGACTAAATACTCATAGAGTCCATACCGTGTGGAGAATGCGGTTTTAGGAATATCACATGGACGAATTTTAATCTGATGATAGCCGGAGCGAAGATCAATCTTTGAGAAAATCCTAGCTCCAGCCAGTTGATCGAAGAGAACATCAATGCGGGGAAGGGGATATTTGTTTTTGATTGTCACCGCATTGAGAGGTCGGTAGTCCACACACAACCTCAAACTATCATCCTTTTTCTTTACAAAGAGGGCTGGACAACCCCAAGGTGATGCACTGGGGCGAATGAAGCCTTTGTCCAGAAGTTCTTGAAGTTGGATTTTTAACTCGGCCAACTCTTTAGGTGGCATTCTATATGGCCTCTTTGAGATAGGGGCAGTACCTGGTTGTAGTTCAATAATAAACTCAATCTCTCTATCTGGTGGCATTCCTGGCAAGTCATCCGGGAACACATCGGTGTACTCGCATACCACAGGAATTTCTTCTAGGTTGGATGTGCTCAGGGCAAATGCACAAGAATTGACACACTCTCGGAAGGGTAAATAGAGAGTAGTGGCTCCATATTTTGGCGAATTTAATTCCACCGTCCTGGCGGGAATATCTATTATAACCCCATGCTGAGTCATCCAATTCATCCCCAAGATGATATCTATACCCTCAAGTGGTAGGAGTATAAGGTCGGTGTTGACGATTAAGCTACCCAACTTGATTGGCACAAGTCGTGTTATTTGGTTTGAAGCAATTTTACCTCCTGGGGTTGATATCATGTATGACCCTTTCGTGTGAATAAAATCCAAACCCACTTTTGCACCAAATTTTGCACCAATGAAACTATGCGAAGCACCAGAATCAAATAATATAACTACAGGCTTGTTGTGGATAGAAAATGTACCCGTCATCACTGGTGCGCCCTCAGGAAGTTCTGCAAGAGTGGTGAAATTGATACGCCCTTGCTTGACCTGAACTGTTTGCCTTCTGCCTTTGTTCTTGTTGTTCTGATTAAAGCCTTGGCCCTGATTTTGTCGCCTGGGTTGCGGGCACTCACGGGCGAAATGAGTTGAGCTCCCACAATTGAAACAACGATTTCCCTCACTTGGACGGGCTGGCGGTGGAGCAGTTGGCCTTGGGCCAGTTAACTGAGGAGTAGGGAAACGTGCAACGCTTTGCTGCAGTGGAGGCCTGATAACCCAACGCCCTGGCTGAGGGGCTTTCTGAGGAATCTGGGGTGCAACATTCTGTACTATGCGATACCTCTGTGGCTGCGCACTAGAGGGTCCAGCTGGCGCTTTCCTCTTTTTCTCAGCACGGTGAGTCATGATACAGTCTTCTTGAGTGAGTGCGAGATTAACCAGCTCATTGTATGTATCGACCCTAATGGGGTTTAGTCTTTCCTTGAGCTTGGTGTTTAAGCCTCTACGGAAACGATCACGCTTCTTAACATCGGTGTCAGTATGATAGCCCGCGTACTGACAGAGATTGTTGAAAGCTTGGGCATATTGGAGAACTGTACGTGTCCCTTGAGTAAGAGCCAGGAACTCATTCAGCTTTCTATCCATGAGTCCTTCTGGAATATGATGACCCTTGAATGCAGCCTTGAATTCCTCCCAAGTGGCAACGTGATCAGCTGGGAGCATGCCAAGGTAATTATCCCACCAAAGACGTGCCGAACCGCGAAGCTGTTGCGCGGCAAAGCGAGCCTTGTTTTGCTCTGAGCATGGTGCCAGAAGTAGTGAAAACTTGGACTCAATTGTGCGAATCCAGGCATCCGCATCCAGTGGTTCTTCTGTCTTGTTGAACAGAGGGGGCTGAGTTGCCAAGAAATCTGGATAACCAGCAGCTTGAGGTTGATGAACATTGGGTCCACCCCGTTGCTGCTGTTGCTGTTGTTGTCCCTGGACGAGTTGACGGAGTAACTCGGTTTGGGCAGCCAGATATTCCGCGAAGTTGGGTGGCGGTGGTGGCGGTCGCTGCGAACTGCTACCATTTGCGTCCCCGAAACCCTCAGGGTTGCCACGTGTCGCTCCCACCATCTGGAATGGCAAATTCACTCATTAGTAGGATGACATATGACAAACCCCAAGAACAGAAGGGTAAGCGCGGAAAAGTAGAACTGAAAGGAGCACGTAACAATAGGGACAGCAACGCTGTTTGTTACAAGAAAATTCATAACTTGCACTCTGTTCATCGAAATGCGCCCAAAGTTTTACAGCAGATAGATAATTTATCATACTACAACTTTGGTATTCAACTCCAAAGCTGAATCGACAGTTAAGGTGGGCGAAAAATTCAATTTCTACTGCTCTGTCCAGTCTGTTTTTCAGCAGGCCGAGGTGTAATATTCAGGCCATAAATTTTGACACACAGGTCTAAAAATGCTGAAATTTGGTGAGCACTTAGATCATGAAATTCCCAACCACTTTGGTATTCAACACACAGCCCAGAAATGCAAGGAAACATGGATAAAAATTTCAAACAAGTTTCTGCAGCGATAGACTCCACTGCAAAACAACCATTACCACCATCCATCGAGTTCTTAGCCAAGGCCTAAGCGATTAAGGTACTTTTACATATAAGTGGCACTCCTTTACAAAAGCGAGGTACTCCACTCTTAGTTAGCCTATTACATCACCATCCAAAGTTAGGCTACCCTATAGAGGAGTATGCGCGAAAGACTACTTAAGACATCATCTAAAAGTCGTCCAGGTTGTTGACGGAAGACTCGCTCCTCACTGGAGAGTGAGCTCCCGGAAGTGGTGGCAGGGGCACTCCAGACATAGTGTCAAGTCCTGAGATACCCTGAACCTCCTGGGGCTCCTCCTCCATGGCCTCGGGCTGGGCCTGCTGAGCCTCCAACATCTCAATGTGATCAAAGGCAGCATTCCACTGAACCTGCTGGGCGGTGAACTGCTGCTCCAGAAGTGCAAAGTCAGCATCCCTGTTGTCCAAGAGAACATCACGCTCCTCAATCAGACCCTCCAGTTGGCCAACATGGGCATCCAAATCCCTGATCTGCTCATTCTTAGCAATCACTATCTCGTGGCTAGTCCGTGCAGAAGCAATGATCTGGGTCATGGCCTTGGCCTGTAAAGTCTGCAAGCGGTAGAGTGCATTCATGCACTTCACTGTCATAGAGATAGTCTCTGCAGCTCTGTTCTGCTGAAGGTACCCAGTGTGTCCGACCCGACTAAGCCAGTTAGGGTCATTGGGCTGCTCTGCTGGGAAGAGGCCAATAGGAGCTAGTGTGACAGCTGCATAATTCTTTTCACAAAACTTGTTGAGTGCTGTCATGGCTGCAACTTCCCAAGTGTCAACCAGACGGTGTCCAACTACCTCCAGCTCCAAGGAAGCCCAGTGATCTGGAAAAGGGTGGGGAGCATGAGTCATGCGCACGCGACAGCGCGCAACTCCCATCTCATGGAACTCCTCGCCCACATAGCGCGGGGGACTGGGATATCCGGCATCACGCATCACTTCCCAAAGAATGGAGGGAAAACCCTGCCAGTGTGTGCACTCGGAGTGTGCACGCCCATCCTCATCAAACACCAGGAGAGCAGGGGCAGCCATCTGTACAAATAGATATGCACAAGTGAGTGATGGCTGAAACAGAATTTGGGTAGTGCACGAAAACGAGTATAACTGAAAACACGGAGCTCTAAAAATTCTCAAAATTTCCAGGAACATTCCTTAGGTTCTTAGGAACAACTTTGCTAGTCAACTCAAGAGCTAGATCAGAGCCTAAGGAGGTCTTATCCTTATAGTTTTGCTTTGCTGTCAGCCCGAAATTTTTAGGGACCAGAGAGCCAGTAAACTGAGTGCTGAGGACAAATTACTAAGCCTAAAATTACCAAATTTTTACAGAAGCTTGGTAAGCAAATTTGGCACAAGTTTTGTGTTGAACACTTCTGCAGAAATTATCTCTAGGAAGGCCTAAAAATTCGTGCAACCCAAGTGCTCAAAGCTGACAGAAAACTGGGTGTCAAAGTTTCTAATGTGCCCCAATATATACAAGTCGAAAATTTCCCAAATTTAAACAGCAACTAGTAGACAAGTTTTGGAGCAAAATTATCCACTAGCGCCTCTACAAATAAAGTCTTCTACTATGCCAAATAATTCATCTCCCACGATATAGCAGAAATGACAGATTTCTAGATAGACCTTAATTGAGAGAAGAGGAACCGTGCTCACGTGCAAACCTTAACCTTCCCGACTAACCCACATCTATTTTCATTGACTTTCAATTTTATGAGCATGATGCATGCACGACCTAATCGTCCTCCCAAGAAAAACAATTGCCAAATAGTTTTGGGCTTACGGGGTTAGCACTGGTGGCATGGCACAATTTACGTCTCTCCCTATATATATTTCTAGCCGAGTTCTAACCGTGCTTAACTTACGTAATCGCGGTTAGTGTACCTGCAGAAAATTGACAGATATATTCATTGAACCTTTCATGCCAGCACACATGAAAGCATCCCCATACATTACCGCTCACTATAGAAGCGGCATCCATGCGTCCAACACTGCATGGACAGTGCTCATACGCTACCGAGGCGACGTATTTACGGTTTCATTTACTCCCAATATAATCGACCGATGGTCGGTATATTGGCAGCAGCTCAAATAGGCCACTGCTTGAGCGCAGCGTTCGGTTCGCATCACCGACGGGAAGGTCAGACTCTCTCAGCTGACTGAGTATACTTTACTCCCAATATAGCCAACTAATAGTTGGTATATTGACAGCACCTCAAGTAAGCCACTGCTTGAGGGCAGCGTTCGGCTCGCATCACCGACGGGAAGGTCAGACTCTCTCAGCTGACTGAGTATACTTTACTCCCAATATAACCAACTAATAGTTGGTATATTGACAGCACCTCAAGTAAGCCACTGCTTGAGGGCAGCGTTCGGCTCGCATCACCGACGGGAAGGTCAAACTCTCTCAGTTGACTGAGGATTCTTACCGTATTACCGTAGCGTAGGTGCGTCGTTACATAATGTAAAGTACTGAATTTAAAGTACAGAAGAAATGTGCTGGAAGTCAGTTATAAATAAACCATAAGTTAGATAGCCACCTAAAAACTCCCATAATATCCCTAGGGCTTTACGTACTATACTCAATCCTTAACGAACCAACGTATTTACCAAACGCGATTATGTGGCTAAGTGTTAAGTAAGACTTTTAAAATCTAGTCGCACTCTCGGGTGTGCGCTTTGTTCGGCTCTGATACCAGCTGTGGCAGTACCGCCCTAATTAATCCGGCTCAAGTGCGCTAACCATCATCTTAAAGACAATCCCGGCTAACACGCACTTCAAACGGAGTAATTCGGCAGTGCTGTCGGGTAAAGTCCCGAAGAATCCACCTGAGCGTCGATCGAACCCAAAGCTTACATGTAACCCACACGAAGGTGAGTCCAGAGAGTACAACATTTCACAAATATATTACATTACAGAGTCTTAACTTAATTATTACAAACCAAGTTCGAAATCTTTGAAAGGTACTTGAAATTCGAAATGAAAGTAGTTCAGAGTTCACTGCAGCGGAAATAAAACGAGTTCTAAACGACGATACATGATGTCATGATGAAGCCCGTACATGACATCACTCGGCATTGCCAACGTTGGCCGGAGTCGTATCCCACTCCACCGACCAACCAGGGGGTAAGGTACACGGCCAAGTCAAGCTAGCAATCATCTCCTCAAAAGTATTACCTGAAATAAAATTAAGCCACAAGCAAGGCTGAGTATACTAATACTCCGCAAGGCTTACCCGACTAGGATATAACTAACCTTCTAACTAGACATGCAAGGCTTTTGGCTTGAGGGGTTTGTCTTTGCCGAAAAGCAGTAAGTCCTTATTTTCCGATTTTAGCTTTCAAGTTCTATTATGCTTAACCATTCTACATTAGCATCTATCCTAAAGCATACATGGTGGAAAGCAATTATTTTTCATCATTCAACCATATTTCTCATCATCATTGTTCCACTTCTTACTCTATGTGGCAAAAGGGTTAAGCAGTCTCAATATCCGTGAGGGACGGACGATTCGAATCGAATTTGTTAACCTGGCCAGGCAGACCTAAACACACGCATGGGGAATGCAATCACCCACGCGACTTTTCCCCTTTTTCCCCGGGCATGAAACAGGCCCACCGTCCTAGGGTGCCCTGCACCCGTGCGTGACCATAGACCAGACAGTGGGGAGTATGTTCCACGGCCGGTTCCATCAGGTACTTAAGCTTACCGATTACCATATTCTCGGCATGTGGTTAGTACGTTCAAACGCTTAACCACCACTACCACACACCGCGACCTTATCCATTTTGACTAAACAGACGGGGTATCACAAGTACAACAACCCCGCCCGTAAACCTTATATTGCAGTGTGTAGTAAGCATTCAACTCCTATGAGCTCGCGAGTGACAGGAAATCACTCGACTTCTACCGAACCATTAGCATAGCCAACTAGCGACCTACACATACTAGTGTTCAAGCATAGGTACCTAGGATCATGCAACTAAGGTTCCAAACAATTCCTGCAACTTAAATGCGCAATAAACCGGAATACAAATAGTTGCATAAATTAAAAATAGGTAGGACATGCTCCGGGGCTTGCCTTCCTGAGCGTAACTAGCTGTGGGCTCTTCCGAAACTGGGTTCGGGTCTTCGGTAGCTTCAGTCAGATTTACTTGAGCTTCACGCTGCTCACTCTCGGACTCCGGCACCAACTCGTACGTACCGTCAGGGAGAGTAGTCGAATCTATATGAAATGCATATGCGTGAGTCATTTTAGTGATACGATTAAATCCATTCTTCATTAAAGAATTGTAATCCAACACAAACTCAAGATGATTTGCACCAGATTTTGTTACATCATTTTGGCAATCCTTTATAGAGTAATAATCACTACAACGGACTTCACGAAGTAACTAGGGTGGGTTTTACCTTTTATCCCTATGCAGCAAAAGAAAAGATTTTTCTTATTTATTACTAGGTTAAGCATGTCCTTATCATAAAGAATGTTAAACATAGATTCTGGGTTTGAAATTTTTATACAAGATACACCTCTGAGTAACTTTCCTACTGTGAAATTTTTAGCCCATTTCATGCAGCCTATTAATCATGAAAAATAAAATAAACAGCTACTGCTAGAAACAAAAATGAATTTTTCAGGTCAAATTATACAAGTAATGGTAATGAAATTTTAACTGAGTGTTGTCTACCTAAATATGAGCCTTCCATAAATTTTTCACAATTAAAAAATCATTGTACAGGGCATGAAAAATAGCAAAATGTATTGCTGCATGGATCAAAATTAAATTCCATAGACTGTTATAGCAAGTTCCAGAGCCTCATATTTTACCAGCATGGTTATAAACTCAATTTCATCGCCTAGAAAAATTATCAGATTTTTCTATGCAAATAAACTATTTTTCTTGATTTAGTGTAATTATCTATACTATTAATTAGTTGGACTGGTTCCACCTATCTAAAATTTCTAACAAATTTTGTACAGTAACTAAACATCAAGTTAAAGGCACTGTAAAAGTTTGAGCTCATTAAACCAAGTTAAACAGTATGTATAAACAAACTAATTTAAACAAGGCATAAAGCAAGATTTAAATAAACCGATAGCTAGATATATCAAAAGTCTATGAAACTTTTACACAAGGTTATACATCTAATATGTACCATACTGGCGAAAAATGGCTAACAACTCATGCTTGTAACTTGAGATCTAATATAAAGTACATTTTCTTTGTATTTTAAATGAAGTAAATACTATTGATCAAATGAAAAAGTGTATGTAACAAAAGTTGTAGATCTCTTTGCAAAGATTCCAGAACAGTTGAGCTTGCAATTTTTTGATTTTTCTACGATTTTTAAACGAATTTACAAGTTTGCTGTTTTTCAAAACAAAAGAAAAAGGAACTGGAAACTTGCATTTAGGTCCTTGGAAGGAATTGGGGGCTCTCAGATAAGCCCCTGGCCGGTGCTGGAACAGGGGAGGCGACGGCGTCGGCGTTTCCCGGCGAGGGAGCTCGCCGGCGGCGAGGAGAGGTGGGGTAAGGGCAAGAGGAAGGCGAGAGCTACTTGTAGGTGTGCTTGCCGAGGTCGGGGGCGGCCGGGAGTAGGGCGGGCGGCGGAGCAGTGGCTCGCCGGCGGCGTCGAGCTGTGGCGGCACCGCTCCGGCGTGGTAGGGAGGGCGACGACCGGCCGGGGAGATGCACTGGGCCACTAGTAAGCTGTGGTGGGGGTCGATTTGGGTCGGGGCGGGGCGGAGCAGGGGGTTCACCGGGGAGGCATGGGGCGGCGACGGAGCGGGCTTGCTCCGGCGAGCTTCGGTGGCCGGAGCGGATAGAGGAGGGGGCCGGTGAGCACCAATGGGAGGTGGGGATCCCGTTCCCGGGCTCCGTTGGGGCGGAGGGAGGCCGGAGATGGGGGCTCCACGGTGATGTGGTGCTCGGCGGCGGCAATGGCGGGGGCGGGCGGCGTTCCTGGGCAAGGGCGAGGAGGAGCGGCTCTAGGAGAGGGAGGGGAGTGGAGCGGGGATGCTAGAACGGCTCCTGGGCAAGGCAATAAGAGAGGGGGAAGCTCGGCAGGGGAGGAGCGCGGGGTGAAGGCACGGCGCCGTCCGGGCTCGCTTGTCGCGATGGCGGCGTCGCGGAGCGCCAGCGCTCGAGTGTGGCACAGCGGAGCAGGCGAGCACTCGAATGCGGCGCGGGGTCAACGGTCGGGGAGGGGCGTGTGTTGGCGTGGCCGGGCGGCGAGCAGTAATGGCGCCGCGGCGCGCAGAGGCGATGATGGCGGCGAGCCATGGCGAGCGGGCGCAGCGAGCTCCGTCCGTGCGCGTGCACACTTGAGGGGGGGTGGTGATGGCGCAGCGAGGCAGCAGCAGGGCGGCAGCCGGGCAGCGAGCACGGGCGTGCAGCGGCGCAGCGAGCGGGTGGCAGCGGCGCGTGCTCTGCCGCGCACGCAGGGAGGGGAGAGTCAGCGAGGGAGAGAGAGAGGAGAGAGAAAAAGGGAGTGGAGAGAGAAATAAAAGTCAGCGGTTTGACTAGGTTTAAACTCAAGATTTTCAATTGAAACTCGAAAAATTTTGAACACAAAAGTTGTTCAAAATTAAATTTCCTACAACTTTCCTTTCAGGCAAAACTTCATTTAGGCGATGGTTTGAAAGTTTAAAATTTGAATTCAAGTTTAATGACCCCGCTTGTTTTTCGGGGTTAATTCAAATTTTCATGTTAGAACTTGAAAAACTTTGAACATGAAAGTTGTTTATTTTGTCAAACTCTACAACTTTTGTTTTGGGCAAAAGTTCATTTGAGCAAAAGTGCGAGAGTTGACTTTTTGGCGCGTTTAACTGAATTTCGACTTTGCAGTAATTGAGAAATTGGGGAAGGGTTTAACATGTCATTGCATGTTAATTGCTTGTTTAATATAGTGCTAAACACCGGAGGTGTTACACTTACCTCTCTTGTAAACACCCAAATAGGCGTAGAACTAGCTGTAGTACAAAAAAGACTACCCGACCGTGTTGTAGTAGGACTCCAACTGTACTGGGTTAGGACTTTCCATATAACCCTATCCCCCCAGATATGTAAGGGCGGGCAAGGACCCTCTCAAAAGACATCAACACCTAAGGTAATACAAGAAACCACACAGGACGTTGGGTATTACGCATCTCGCGGTCCGAACCTATCTAAATCCTTGTGTTCCTTGAACCATCGAGTTCCAAAGCAGTCGATCCCCACCTACAACTCTACTGCTAAGGGTATCCCTGAGCAGACTTAGTGATAAACACTGACAGCAGGCGAGGAGCGGTGTGCAGGGGCGGCTCGGCTTGCTCCTCCTCCTTCGCCGCGTCCATGTCCGGCAGCGGCGCAGGCAGATCTGGGCGAAGGCGCGGAGTAGGGGCGCGGCGGCGACAGCATCTCCGGCGCGGCGTGGGGAGCAACGGCCGAGGCGGGCAAGGTGGGACTGGCGCGAGGTACCGTTCCTCCTCTATCCCACTAGGAATAGCGGACCCGGGAGGCAATGCTAAGATAGCGTGTGCTTTACAGTCTCCCTGTGCAGCGGCAAAAATGGCAAACCGCACGGCATGCAGCCATCGTGGCGCATAGTGTGCGGGATGCCGACCCGCAGTGCGGGCAGCCTTAGGTTGGCCCAATATATCATTTTGTGGTAAATATAAAAAATATAATATTTTTTAACATAGAATAATTTTTTATTGCTGGAACAACAAATTGTTCCATCATGTGTGATAGTTTAACTGTCAGTCATACATGTGACTCCTAATATTTGCCGGAAGATCTGCGTGCCTAGCTACATGCCTGGCTGCTTGCTTGTATACTCCGAGTTGAGCCAAGTACTACTACCTACAAACCCCTCCATGGAAGAAAATGGGGTGCGCCCTGGGCTCACCCTCGCTCGCGTGCGACCCCATCCGCGATGTCCTTACGCTGTGATCTGACGGTGACGCGCACCCCATCTCAGGTGTCCTCATCTCGGCTCGACCTCCCTGCTCTACTTCTTTGTCCCCTTCCACTCTAGTCGAGACCTTCCGCTCAAATCCTCGGCGACGGCGGCAGCGGACGAGAAGCCCGCCCACTCGCACGACTCCATCCCCGCTCGCGACTTCTTCTCTCCACTCCGTGCCTCCCTCCACTGACCATCCGCGCGCGCAGGGGCGACGTCGTCGTCGTCGATGTCCACAACCATGGCGACAAGAACATCACCATCCACTAGTACTTGCAGGCACAAGCAAGCTAGCATTCGATAATCCTTCTTCATGGCGTCCTCTATGCTCGTGCACGGACCTGATGCTGCTCCTCGTGCAGCCACGGCAAGGACCAGCAGCGGAACCCGTGGTCCGATGGGCCGGAGTACATCATGCACAGCCTCATCCAGCCCGGCGCCGCCTTCGCCTACTGCGTCATCCTCTTCCAGGAAGAGGGCATGCTCTGGTGGCACGCCCACACCGGCTTGGTCGGCGACCGTCCACAGCGCCATCGTCGTCCTCCCCGATTGGAGAGGAAGCTAAGGGGACAAAAAAGCGGAGCAGGGGCTTGCGCTGAATCGACGTCAGAGGAAGCCAAGTCGAGAACGCCAAGATGTGGTGTGCGCGGAAGCCGATCTAAGAGAGCTGAGCTGTCGTACATCACCGTTAGATCGCAGCGGAACGGCATCGCAGATGGGGTCGCACACGAGCGAGGGTGAGCCTGGGGCGCACCCCATTTTCTTCCTCCTCCAAGGGCCTTGGGCCATCGCCCTGGCTGCCCTCTCCCTTGAGTAGCTCACATAATGCGTACTGTCTCAATTGCTAGTTACATGTATTTAGACAAACTACTAGTCAAGCCAGTTTGTCTAAAAACGTGCTGGTTTGACTCGTAATTTGTCTAAAATTGCTGGTGAGGGTGTTGTTTTATCAAGATATATAGGCTTAAAATGCTTTATTCACAAACTAAAATGCTTCTTTCTAGGATGAAATGTCAAAGTGCAGGCGGGGCGGGTTGTGGCCCACCGCAAACCCACAAAGCTCGCCGCAAAAATTTTTTTGCGGATTTGAGGCTGGCCGCAAATTTAATCGGTCGGCCAACAATCGCTTGGTGGGTTTTGGGGGGTAAATTGCTAATCCTGCATGTCCCACAAAGATTTGGTCATTCGCAAGTTGCCGCACGGCTCAGTAGCACGGATACGTGAAGGAGGTGCCGTATCGCATATTCGCATATCAGATACGTATCCGATACAGATACGCATTTGATACGGCTTCGATACGTACCCGTCGAGTATCCGATTTTTATTTAGTTTTGGGAATATTCGATATGTGACCTGATACGTATCGGACACGTGGGATACGGCCCAGCACAACAAGAAGCCAACTCTGCCCTGCCTCGATGTCCCGATGCGGCGACGCCTCGCAGGGCTGCACACGCACGCCTGCCCCGCACCGTGTCGGCCCCGCTCCGCCGCGTCCCCGCGCCGCCATGGCCTCGCTCCGCTATTGCCACCGCATCTCTGTGCCGCCACAGCTCCGCTCCGCCGCCGGATCCGCCCGCGCCGGGGCTGGATCCAGCCTCCCGAGCACCTGCCGAGCTCGAGCTCAAGGGAGAGGAGCCGCCGATGCCATCGCTCGAGGGAGAGGGCGAGGGGCCGCTCGCTGCCGTATCCGCCCGAGCTCGAGGGAGAGGAGAGGGAGGAGCCGCCGCCGTCGCTCGAGGGAGAGGATCCGTGCCGCCGCCGGATCCGGAGTGGACTGGCCCCACGCGGCGGCCGGAGCAGGAGGGGAGGGGCGGGTGCTGGAGGGGAAGGAGGGCCGGAGCAGGAGGGAGGGCGGGGGGCGGCGGTGGGAGTGGGAGCAGGAGGAGGAGGGAAGGGGCGGAGGACGGTGTGGAGAAAGAGAGAGGAGAGTTTTCTTTTTATATAGTGTTGACGGCCATTATCTCACGTTTTGACCATCAACTTCTGATACATATTTTATTTGATTCTAATAAGTTCCACAAGTTTTGGATGAGTTGTGCTTGCAGGAACCTACTGTCCAAAGATGGTCGAAATCAGAGAAAATCTCGGCCGCCCGGCACATTTCGTGCCGACCGGCCTGACACCTCCATATACATGGGTCCAATACTTTCACTGGAGCAATGTGACATGTTCATGAGGTTCCAGAACAAGGCGAACATTTCATATCCTATCGGTGGACCCGGAAGGCACAAGGTTCAACTTAAAAGCCCACATATCAGTGCCAAGATCGTCAAATGGGGAAACCACCCATTCCAGAAGCAAAGTGGAGTGTTGTTGTGCAACGTCGGCGAAGCGGAGGGCCGAGGGGCTCCGGAGGCAGGCCGCCCGGCCCAAGATGGAAGCATCCGAGGAAACCACCCAGAGAACCGACGTCCAGAAGAGATCGGGAGCCGTCCACGGGAGGTTGGTGGCCAGATGGCACACCCATAGGCCGGCCGGCCTAGGGAGGGCCGCTCGGCCCTACCTTGCAGAGACTCGGCTCCCGGCTTCGTGTGGAAGTTAAGCACCGCCTCTACAGTTGCGTGCATCTGACGCTAACAGAATTACCGGCCTTCTACCGACCTTGGAAGCCTATAAATAGCACTCTCCCCCTTCACTTGTAAACACACACTCAAAGGAGCAATTCTCTCTTCTCAAGTCTAGAGTAGGTTAATAGTTGGGAGTTAGAGTCAAGTCAAGTTTGTCTCAGGGATCCGGAGTCGTCATCGGAGCTCAGTAAAGCTCTTGTATCTTTTCCTTTGACTAATTTTAATATAAGCTATCTTCTTTATTTACTTGAGTCAGCTTTACTTTTCGCAAATATTTATCTTCCCAAGTACTAGTACTTGTCTGCGGGAGTAAGTTTTTACCTCTAGTTCAGTTTAAGTTTCCTTTCTTGTTTGTCGGAGTTAGTCTTACTGGTTTTCTCGCCCGTACCAGTGTAACTCAAGTTAGTTCACTAGGTTGAGGGGGATTTCTCTTGAAGGCCTCAAGAGAAATCCTAGTACCGAAAGCAGACATGGTGTCTGACTAAGTGCTAGCTAGAAAGTGTGTTCCACCCCACGGTACCGCAGTGGTAGGCGGCAAGTGGTAACAGCCTTGTCCGTCCCTCGTAGTCCACCATGTTCGGGTGTTTTCATAGCAGTAGGATTGCCAAAAGTATGTTGGGCACCTTCTCACCCCTGTCTGCGCCCTTCGCTTAGGCCGCCGAAGTAAGCTCCTGGTTCCGACATTAAGTTAGAAACTTAAACTAGTTCTAGTGAGGCTAGCTCAGTAGTTTAGAAGTGTTTCAGGAGTCTTTTCTCGCTCGTTGTCCTCCCAGCTGCTACCACTCTAAGGTATAGAATCTCCTGTGTGTCATGCGGTCATAGTTTGGCCATTTATCTCATCAGTTATCTGGCTTACCCCTGCTGAATTAGTCGGTCGATAACTTCAGTAAGGGTTGTCACTACAATTTATGATATATTTTACCATAGTGCTTCCCTGAGGATTTCACGATACCCTGGAATACTCCAAGGTGAAGTGCTATACCGGTGAATTTTGTGCGCTTACAGAATACCTATTCAGATTGAGCATAAGAGACACCAACATATAGTTGTTTCGAGCAGGGCTCATATGGATTTATTTGGGCTTGGTCTATTAACTAAGACAATCTCCTATTTCTATTTTAGATCGATTTTGCTTTTGGCCTTTGCTTTGGCTAGTAATTGCTATTACAAGGTAATTTACTACTTTCACAAATTTAATATGTACCATTATTTATTTATTTAAAGAAAATACTAAAATGTATCTGCGTATCGGGTTTTTTTAGAAAATTGGCGTATCCGTGTATCCATATCCTTCCGATACCGATATGTGTATCCGTATCCGCGCTGCATAGCCGCACAGCATCCGCACACTGAATAATATATTCACATGACATGCTCTGAATACTATATTAAATAAAAATTAAAAAAATAACATTGAGAATGGATGTGACATTAGTTCATCACGGATAACACAAAAACTGCTGGTTTTTTCAAAATGTTACATCATTAATTTATCATCTAGGATGAACAAGGTGCGATGGACAGCACTTATAGCACTGAAAGGTCGCCTAGAGGGGGTGGATAGGCGTTTCTAAAACTTCTGCAAATTACAGCACTTAGAACAAATGCCAGTACATTGACTGGTTGGTCAAACTGGTCTAAGATTTAGTGGCTGAATACAACAGGCAACGGGTCAGATCAATTGGAATGACTGGTCAGACCGGTCCTGTGCAGAACCTACTCACAATCAGAGTTTCTCCCCTCCTCAATCTCTAGCACAAATAAAACTTGGTGTAATGCCTCTGCATGTGATATCAAGTATATTTATAGTCCCTTCACACACAAAAACAACACAACCAAGTAGATCTAGCGGAAGCACAAAGTAAAGCTAGAGTAACAAGTAGTGAGGCAAATCAAGATGGAGACACAAGGATTTGTTTGCCGAAGTTTAGATTTACCAATGTGAATCATACGTCTTTGTTGAGGAACTCGTAGGGTGTGAGTCTCTTTCAACTCAATCCCTTGAGTTGGGTCTTTTTCAAACACTGCTCCTTTCCACTAACTTGATCATTTCCACCAAGGGGACAAGATCACGCCCACACAGATTTACCGCGGCTCACCACACCGTCGGGAGTTAGCCGGTGACGCCTAGCCATGTAGGAGGCACACCTCCAAGAGTAACAAATGCAAATTGAAATTCTTTGATGGAACCAAGAGTGATCAACCAATGGTTGCTCATTGCAGCTCGAAATAGAGTTCTCACAATGCTCACTTTTGCTCTCACACACACACTCAATCTCTCAACCCAACCAAAGGATATGCAATATAGTTGAATCAACTCACAAAGAGTGTTGGGGAGAGCTAACTGGTCAAGATAAGGCTTTAAAAAGCTTAGAAATGCCAGGGAACCAGTAGCCCACACAAGGGAGGGCCAAGGGGTATAAATACCCAACTTCCAAAAACTAGCCGTTAGAACTGTTAAAGCAGACCGATCAGACTGGTCCCCTAGACCGGTCAAACCGTCTATTCAAAAAACTAGCCATAACATCCTAGACCGGTCAGACCGGTCCCCCAGACCAGTCAAATCGGTCTAGGTCAGAGAACAACAAACCCCAGTTAAAAGGCTTCATTTGGTCCACCAGGCCAAGAATTAATCATCCAAGTATCTTAGAGTTAGTTTTACAAGGTTTTCCCTCAGGGTTCTCACTTGGGTAACCTATGAGCACTTTTGACCAAGTCAAAGAACCAATATTGCATCCCTCTTGATTGTACGGTATACCTATACTCAAGATAAAATATAAATCAATAATCCAACACTTGAGCTCTGAAACATTTTCAGTTTTGCCATACTTTTGACTTTGTCAATCTTGGGATTTCACCATTGCAACTTCTTTTCTTGAGCAATTCCATACTTGAGCCAATGACTTAGCATTTCCATCTCTTTTGTAAATTTGTCTTTGGAACCTTAAGTCACTTCATAAATATTTGATGCATTGCATTGCTCCTCCCAATAAGGCTTAGACATGGTACTTCAAAATCCCACAGACACTAGCCACTTCACCCTAGCAATTCGCACATGGTAAGCCGTCGCTCTACCAAAGCTTGCTTAGTCCCTCGTACTAGCCATCTCGGTTGGTTTCTTCACCACTTGCCTTTGCCTCATTGAATTAAGCTTTGCACATCAACAATGAATTCCACTATTCATTCTCATGTCTTCATGTCTTTGTCTTTGTGTTGTAATCATGTACCTTTGATTCTTAAGACAAATAACTTTTCACTTTGTCAAGCCATAATTAAAAACCATCATTGATCATTGCATGAACCCTTGTTTCTATTTTCCTTCACACTATGCTTGACTTTCAACAATATTTGCCTTTTGTTTGATTCATTATCACATGAACCTACGACAATAATTAATTTATAAATTAATCCTTGCTCATGACAACTTCAACTAAGTCATTAATCCTTTAATCATGTTGTCATTCAACTCACCAAAATCCATTAGGGCCTAGATGCACATTCAATTTTACCCTTTTTAGTGATTGATGACAATTCTGATTAAATCTTACGATTGAATCAAATAAAAGCATCAAAATCTCAGATATATCATGAACTCCCACTATGTGCTTTAAATTGAATTCAACAACCAAGGCCTCAAATGCCATTTGCACTATGCTAGCCATTTTGGACTGGAGGATCCAAGGGATTTATCGAGGTCATGGAACTCTTAAGAGAACTAATGCCTCCAAGCAGTCTAGAAATATTTGTGATACAAGGATATAACAGTTCAATCGTTCCAGAATGGCTAGCGGGTATCTCCATTTATCTTCCTAATCTTCAGAGTGTTAAGCTGAAGGGCCTATCCCAGTGCAGTAGCCTACCACCGCTCGGTCAGTTACCAAATCTAAAAGAACTTGTTCTGGAAGCTATGCCAAGCATTACAAAGATGGACACAGGCTCTTGGGGTGCCAGCATGAAAGCTTATTCTCTGTTGAATCAGCTGGTCATATCCGATATGGTAAACTTGGAAGAGTTGAGCACGACATGCTCCTGTGGTGAAGGTATTGCAGATGAGTTCATGTTCCCCAGCCTCAAGGACCTAACAATAAAGGAATGCCACAAGTTGAGGGTGGTTCGGACACCTCGAGCTCTTGCCCCTCTCAAGAGCCTAAATTTGGATAGGTTTCAAGAATGTCTGTCATCGTTGGGAGATCTTACCTCTCTCCAATCATTACGTTTGGCTAGTTTTCAAAGCATTTTCAAGCCCTACCAGAACATTTGGGTAGTCTTGTGTCTCACAAGAAACTAGCCAAGGCATCACTCTTTTTCTGGAAAGCATAAGACAACTCACCAACAATATAAAAAGAATACAGGTTTGGCGCTGCCTAGGGTTAAGCGAATCACTACTACAAAAAAGTTGATTTATCTCGGTTGGGAAAACCCTGTTGTCCCGGTTTCCCAACCGGGAACGCCAGTCCGGGACAAAAGGGGTGCCCTTTTGTCCCGGGTCTGGCAACCGGGACAAAGGAGGACCTTTTGTCCCGGTTGGTAACACCAACCGGGACAAAAGGTGCTGCCAGCGCCCACGTGGCTGGCGCACCCTTTTGTCCCGGTTGGTGTTACCAACCGGGACAAAAGGCCCCTTTTTTTCATGTTTTCCTTTTCTCAATTCTTTTTCTATTTCAATTATACTTTTGTATTTCAATTAAACTTATGTATTGTGTATTGGAATTCAGTGTGTATGATCTCCACTAATATATATATATATATATAGTTACTTATATAATATTTGTCCTATATAGTTTTCATATATAAATTAATTCACTTATATATATATATATATGTATACACATATCTATACATGTGAATTCCTTTACATATGAAAATGTCTAGGACCAATATTATATATATATATATAGACACACACATATATATTTACATAGGTATATTTCTTCTTAATTACATATATACGCGTATATTATCATATTTGCTATCATTGTCAATAGTATATATTCCATCATAGTAGAATTCTCCTTTTGGATCGAGGACTTGCTCAACAATAAATTCGGATAATTGTTCTTGAATCGCCATAATCTTTTCCTCCGGTATGAGTTTATCGCGCATCTCCTCGACCTATGGAAAAAGGGGATAATTAATTTCAACTAATTAAAATACGAGTTCAAATATTAACAAGTTTTTTACTTAATTCCTCCTCCCAATATGTCCAGCCCTTTGGAGGACCTACCAGACCATGGATGTTCTCGCATACATAGTATGCGCATAAATTAGTGCCTTGTTTCTGCCTCATACACTTTAAGAGAGAAGAAATTATCAGGTATTTACATGAATATATAATAAAACTAATGAATCGTGCAACGAATCATCCAAGTGTGTACCGCAAAATCTGTCTTAATCTTCAATTTCTTGTCAAATTTGCCTGGATGATTTTTAGCGAATTGTTTCCAAATCCTGTGCATGATTAGAACAATTATAGTCAAGTGACAAAGTGATTCAAATTATCGGTCATCGATGGAGTAGTGGTAGAATTACTTTTTCATCATGTTAAGAAGATTTTCATATTGTTCTAGAGGTCTCCTCAATGAGTCCATAACCACGAGTAGGCTCTTCTCGGGAATTATGACAATTACGACCCAGTGTTTACTGCAAGATTATACGGAGGCAGTTCTTGGTAGTTAAGGTTTAAACAATTCGATTACAGAATAGAAAGAGTTAGACGGAAGGAATCACTAACGCAAAGTTGTAAGGAAACAATATCATTTGCTTGTTGTGATGAACGCTTATGTACTTGAACAAGTTTGGGTATAGCTCATCGGCAGTGTCGCATAGAATCCTCGAATTACAAGTAATTGGGTCAATGAAGCCGAGGTGAGAGTATCCCTTTCTCCTGCAAGTTTGTATCTCCATTCTACATGATACCGAATAAATCAAGAGATCAGTATGTTGAGATCATGCAAAACAATACGTAAGGAGAGTAAAATACTTACAGAACCCACAAGCCGACCATAGAGATGTCGAGGGCCTCCTGATGGTATAGTTGGTAAATTTCTTCCCAGTTTATCCATATAATGGCCACCCCTCGTAAGAAATCGTCATCTTTAATCTTTGCGCCCTGCACGAAGATGCAATCGGCCATCGCACCCATGTAGTGCTGGTGCAGCTTATACATTTGCGTTGGAAGCACGGACACTACTTCGGGGGGTACAAGAGATTTGCCGATCTCATACGTCCATTTGACGACCACATCGGCCTTTGGAATATCTTCTCCCCCTGCAATCTGAGCTGCCGCCAGGTTTGATTCTTTCAAAATGTAACAAAGTCTTGTTCTTGCATCGTCTGTCTCACTACGAGAGTCTATATTGATTGTTTCTTTTGGGCTCCGAGCTGTGGAACGTCGGACGACGACGACTTTGATTGTCTCTTGATAATTGTGCATTCGTAGTCTGAAGGGGGGTCTCTCGGAATGAATTTTCTCTTATTTGCTTCGCACATTCCCTTAAAAAATTTCAAATTTATCGGATTTATTACTTTCTCGGGCTCCGGCTTCGGCTTCGGCTTGAAGTGCTCTTTAACTCTTTCTTGAGTTATCCGATCGCATTCTTCAAGGCTCATGTCCCAGGGTTTAATAGGAGCATCCTTGGTTTTCTTCTCCTTTTCCTTCTTCTTTGGAGGCTCCTTAGCCGGTGCAGCTACCTTCTTTGCCGGCGGCCGTTTCTGCTTCTTTGCCGGCGGTGGAAGGGGTGACCATGGAGGCGACGGTGATGCTTGAGTGTTCATCGGCGCATGAGATGATGGTGATGGAGAATGTGCCGGTGAACCTTGCCGAGACAGTGCTGCCCTTGGGGAGTTTTGCGGAGATGCCGGCCTTGGAGAGGCATGCTGAGATGCCGGTCTTGGTGTTTGATCATCCGACTTTAGGACAATGTAGCGCTTATCCCATAGGATGTAGCCATGAATGGCTTCTGCTAGTGTCCTCTCCCCATCGCCTCCAGGAATATCAAGCTCGAGCGTCTCCCAACCCTAGCACACCTGCTCCACGCCAACTCTTGTGTATCCTGGCGGAATTTGCTGCCCGTGGTACACGTCACCTGGTTGGGTTGGCATGGCGGTACCGTACGCAACAGCGAACATTAAGTTCTTAACGGCAGTCTGCAGGTCACAAGGTGTCCGCTGGGTGATCTCATCCACTGGAAATCGCTGCGGGGCCGTCGCTTCAACTGCGGCCTGGATCCTCGTTGGCTCGGTGACGGCGACGTCTGTGGAAGCGCAGCTGCTTTTCCGCTGAGACAGATGATCGGCTGCGACATTAGGCTCTGGAGGCACCGTTTGCGCTTGCTGTTGCTGGCTCATTGCTATGGCCACTTGGCGTTGAACCTCTTCCTCTAGTCTTTGATCGTGTGACATGAGCCGTTCCTCTAGACTTCGCAAGTGTTCCCGATCATCATTCTTTCTTCTTTGCCGGCTTCTATATGATTCAGTGTAATCCCTGAACCCATACTTCCATGGAACCACGCCTTTGCCTCTTTGTGCGGCCCGGATGCTCTAGATTCCCAAAGACGTAAGTCAGCTCGTCCCTCTCTCTATCCGTCTAGAATGTTCCCTCGGCCGCTGCTTGTATGGCCTCCTGTAGTCTCTGGGCTGCTCGCTGGATGTTTGGCCCATAGATGCAGTCACCAGTCAATAGGTCCAAGCTTCTCCCGTGACCATAAAACCAGGTCCTTGACCTTTCAGGCCAGTTCATGATCGCAGGTTGGATGCCTCTGTCAAGCAGATCCTGCTCCATCTTCTCCCATTTGGGTATTGCAAGCTTGTAGCCTCCTTGGCCTAGAGTGTGATGGTACACTTTCTTCGAGGCGTTGTCTTTGGCCTTGTGCACCTTCTGAAGCCCAAGCTCTGAAGACTTGTATTCCACAAATGCATCCCAGTGACCCCTGAGCTTTTCGAGCTCGCTGGTAAATACGGGTGTGGTCCCGGTCTTGATATATTTCTTCGTCAAAATTTTGTTGAATGATTGCAGCTGTTCGGCCATCTTACTCAAGGTCCAGCGCTTGCATATCTCTTCGGATTCAGCTGGAACCATGAAGTTTTTCTTAAGCTCCCGCCAGCACCATTCTTTTTCTCTTTCGGGTACCGCATCCCGTTCCTCGCTTGGATTGGAAGCTTTCCAGAGCCTGAAGCTGATCGGGATGTGGTCCCTGACAATACATCCGGATTGTCTTATGAATTTTTTGGCGGCAGCTTCTGGAGCGATCGGTTCGCCATCTGGACCAACTTCTGTTATAATGAACCGCCCTTCCAATTTTTTTGTTGGGCCTCGCTTCGTCTTTTTCTGCTGCGACGATGATCCAGACGGCTATAAAAAACATTCATAGTATTCATATAGATTCAGATGAAAATATGATTGTCACTACAAATAAGTATAGTTGTGATATGTACATTAGCACTTTGTTCAGCAATAGCGTCATCCTGAATAGATGGTGGCTCAATTCCATCACCGGACATATTCAAATATATGTCGGTATTGCTGCCATCATCAGCTTGTTCAGCGACATCTCCTTGACCTCCGCCAATCATATTCAACAGGAACTGTTCGTCTTCCGCGTCTGTGTGTCGCGGGTCCATCGTAACTAAAATATGAATACAAATAAAACCTTTAAAAAAATTCTCTCAATAATCCACATATTTAGATCGGTAACGATCGGAAACTATCGGAAACGATTCGGTTGGTATCAGTAACGATCAGAAACTATCGGAAATGATTCGGTCGGTATCGGTAACGATCGGAAACTATCGGAAACGATTCGGTTGGGATCGGTAACGATTGGAAACTATGGGAAACGATTCGGTCGGGATCGGTAACGATCGGAAACTATCGGAAACGATTCGGTCAGGATCGGTAACGATCGAAAACTATCAAAAACTATCGGAAATATTTGTGTGTTAGCGCGAGTTTGCGAGCTCGAGAAGTAATATAAATGACATAATTAAATAATAAATACATGATACATTAAAATATTTGAATGACATAATTAAAGAATAAATACATGATAAATTGAACTCTTTGAATGACATAAAAAAATAATAAATACATGATAAATTAAAGTCTTTGAATGACATAATTAAATAATGAATACATCATAATAGAAATTCTCTCTAATTCTATATTTCCTTCTCTATTTCTCTCTAAATTCTCTCTAATAATATATCCATAATTTGTCGCTAATAATATATCCAAAATTGAATTCTAATAATATATCCAAATTTGAATTCTAATAATATATCCAAAATTGAATTCTAATAATATTTCCATAATTAAATTATAATAATATATCCAAAATTGAATTCTAATAATATTTCCATATTTCAATTCTACTAATATATCTATAATTGAATTCTAATAATATATCCAAAATTGAATTCTAATAATATTTGCACAAAATTTGCACCTAATTCTAATAATTGAATTCTACTTAATATATAATAAATAAAATTAACACCTAATTCACTAAAATTTGCACAAAATTTAGGGTTTGGGGGCCGGGGCGGCAATCGCCCACGGTCGGTGCCGTTTCACCTAATGCAGCTCGGGGCGAGGTCGGGACGGTGAGCTCGGGGCGGCGCACGGGCGAGGCGGAGGTCGAGGATGACGATGGCGCAAGCGGCGCGGCGGTGGACGACAGGCGCGAGCGGGGAGGAGGGACGACGTCGGCGCTCGGGGTGGGGGAGGCGGAGATCGGGGACGACGGCGCGGTGGGGCGGTGGAGCTCTGGGAGGCGCTCGGGGACAGCGGAGCTCAGGGCGGCGCTCGGGGATGGCGGACCTCGGGACTGGCGGGGCAGTACGGTGGCGGAGCTCGGTCGGCGCGTCCTCTGGTGGCGGGGGACGGCGGCGCTCCGGGACAACGACGGCAACGAGCAGGAGGCTATGGGCGTAGGGGACGGCGGCAGCACGAGCGAGGCGGAGATCAAGAACTGACCAAGTGCTGGAGGAAGGCAGAGGAATGGGAGATATATAGGGTGGGGGCCTTTTGTCCCGGGTGAAGCCACCACCCGGGACAAAAGGGCCTTTTGTCCCGGGTGGTGGCTTCACCCGGGACTAAAGATGATTTTGGGCGGGCCGGGAAAATTCCCAGCCCGCAGCCCACCTTTAGTCCCGGGTGGATCTACCACCCGGGACAAAAGGGGCCCGTTTTCCCTCGTTCCCGCCAAATCTTATGTTCTTTTTTGTTTCTTTTTACTTCTCTTTTAAAATTGTCTTTCATTTGTTAATTCAGTTAATAAAATTATGATTCCAAAAATTATGGAACAAATTTTTTATCTCTATATAAACTTGATACACGCAACAAAAATAATTAATTTTCATTCAAGTGATTGGGTCAACGAAATATCTAATTTTTTTGAAATCATATTTGTTATTTTGACCATGCAAAAATATATTAGGTGAACAAATTTTTTCGAACTGTTGCTTTTCGACAGAAAGTGGATTCTATCACGATATTAACATTTAAAAAGTGAATTTTAGATAAAATTAAGCAATTTCATGATATTAATGAGTAGTGTGTGAGTTTGAGAGATAGTGTGTGTTAGTGAGATTGTGTGTTAGTGAGAGAGTATAGTGTGTTAATGTGAATGTAATTTCATGAAATAAATAAAATTAGTTGAGTAATCCATTATTGAATGAAAATTATAATTGAGTCTGGTAATTAAGTGAAAATATAAAAAATAATATATATAACACATAAAGTATAATTGTACAGTACATATATAATAAAAGTATTCGAATTGCGATTACGTTTTTATACAATAATATAAAATGGTTCAAGTACATGAAGGATTAGCGGTAACAGACTTTCTCTTCACAAATGTCCATTGATTATGATCACGGCGCAAGTATGGAGCATCATCATTGGCTAGCAGCATGCATGGATCAGCATTTACTTCGAAAGGTGGAATGACAACAAAATTATTATATTCTTCTGACAAGTCTGTCTTGTCCTCCACTCCAACGATGTTTCTCTTTCCTGATAGAACTATGTGTCGCTTAGGCTCATCCTTTTGCTTGTTTATCCCCTTCTTTGGCTTGCTGGACATGTCCTTAATGTAGAAAACCTGTGCGACATCCTGGGCTAGGACAAATGGCTCGTCTCTATACCCAAGATTATTGAGATCAACTATTGTTATCTCATACTCATCTTTTGTTACCCCTCCACCAGATAGCTTAACCCATTGGCAACGAAATAGAGGCACCTTGAAATTGGGACCGTAATCCAGCCCCCATATCTCTTCAATGTAGCCGTAATATGTGTCCTTTTTTCCATTATTGTCCGTGGCATCCATACGAACACCGCTGTTTTGGTTGGTACTCTTTTTATCTTGGGCTATCGTATAAAATGTGTTTCCATTTATCTCGTACCCTTGGTATGTTAAAATATTCCAAGATGGTCCCCTAGCCAATAAGAACAGTTGTTCACTTATATCCATGTTATGCATTAGATGCTTCCACAACCAGCTGCAGAAAGGGTTCATGTGCTCACGTGTAATCCATGCCTCAGACTTTTCCGGGAAATTGGAGAGCAGAATTTTCTTATGTTCCTCGATATATGTGTCAACCAAGGATGATTGTTGAAGAACCGTATAATGTGCTTTCTTGAATGAGAAATCATCTGTGCAGACATAAGATTTCTTTCCTAATGTACCCTTTCCAGTTAGTCTCCCCTCATATCGCGATTCAAGGACTCCAATCGGTTTAAGGTCATCAATAAAGTCAACACAAAAGTCAATGACCTCCTCAGTTCCGTAGGCACTGGCGATGCTTCCTTCTGGACGAGCTCGATTACGAACACATTTCTTGAGTACCCCCATGAACCTTTCGAATGGGAACATGTTGACAAGGTGCACTAGAAGATGTGTCATGATGTTGAAGAAAGATGGTAGAAATATCAGCTCAAAGCCAACAAGACATTGCACCACATTGTTTTGCAGCTTTATCAAATTCTCTGGGTCAATTATCTTCTGAGAAACTGCGTTGAGGAAGGCACATATCTTCACGATGGTTAACCGGACATTATCAGGAAGAATCCCCCGCAGCACAACCGGAAGAAGTTTGGTCATAAGCACATGGCAGTCATGGGACTTGAGATTTGTAAATTTCTTCTCTGCCAAATTTAAGATTCCTTTTATATTGTATGAGTATCCAGATGGAACCTTTATACTGCTCAAGCAGTCAAACATGGTTTCTTTCTCTTCCTTGCTAAGAGTATAGCTGGCAGGACTTAAGTATTGTCGTCCATTATCTCGTTGTTGTGGATGTAAGACATCTCGTTCTTCCATACGTTGCAATTCTTGACGTGCTTCTACTGTATCTTTTGTCTTTCCGTACACTCCCAAGAATGCTATCAGGTTGACGCAAAAATTCTTCATGAGGTGCATCACATCAATTGCATGACGAACATCTAAGACTTCCCAATATGGTAGATCCCAAAATATAGATTTCTTCTTCCACATGGGCGCCATTCCGTTTTCGTTCGGAGCAGGTTGGCTACCAGATCCCTTTCCAAAAATAACTTCTAGATCTTTTACCATGTTGAAGACGTCTTTACCACTACGGTGCATCGGTTTTGTTCGATGGTCCGCTTGGCCTTTGAAATGCTTGCCCTTCTTTCGTACCGCATGCCTGATGGGAAGAAACCGACGATGACCCATGTATACAACCTTCTTACAGTGAGTCAACCATATATTATCGGTATCATCTAAATAGTCTGTGCATGCTTTGTATCCCTTGTTCGAATGTCCTGACAAGTTACTAAGAGCAGGCCAGTCATTGATCGTTACGAACAGCAATGCTCGTAGGTTGAAGTTTTCCTGTTTGTATTCATCCCACATCCGTACACCTTCATCGCCCCAGAGCAATAAAAGTTCTTCGACCAATGGTCTTAGGTACACATCAATGTCATTTCCGAGATGCTTTGGACCCAGGATAAGCACTGGCATCATGATGAACTTTCGTTTCATGCAGAGCCATGGTGGAAGATTGTACATACAAAGAGTCACAGGCCAAGTGCTATGACCACTGCTCATCTCACCAAAAGGATTCATGCCATCCGTACTCAAACCGAACCTTATGTTTCTCGCATCCAAATCAAATTCAGGGTACATTCTATCTATTTTTCTCCACTGCGACCCATCAGCGGGGTGTCTCAACATCGAGTCTTTCTTGCGTTCCTCTTTGTGCCATCGCATCAACTTAGCATTATCTTTATTTCTAAACAGACGCTTCAAACGTGGTATTATAGGCGAATACCACATGACCTTCGCAGGAACTCTCTTCCGGGGAGGCTCCCCCTCGACATCTCCAGGATCATCTTTTCTAATCTTGTAACGCAATGCACTGCATACGGGACATGCATCCAAATTCTTGTACTCGCCTCGGTAGAGGATGCAGTCATTGGGGCATGCATGTATCTTTTGCACTTCCAATCCTAAAGGGCAAACAAGTTATTTGGCTTCATACGTTGTGGCAGGCAATTCGTTGTCCTTAGGAAGCATTTTTTTAACAAGTTTGAGTAATTCACCAAATCCCTTGTCGGATACACCATTTGTCTTCTTCCATTGCAGCAAATCCAAGGTGGTGCCAAGTTTCTTCAATCCATTTTGATAATCTGGGTACAACAACTTCTGGAACTTCAACCTCTCCGTTTCATTCTCACAGTCTGCCTGCACATTGTGCAATGCCTGCCCCAGATCATTGCTGGGATCATTTTCTGCTACATCTACTTCGGGCTCTTCCATGGGAATATCGTCATCGAATGCACCGATACCAGCATTCCCGGGAAAGTGGTCGTCAAAATCTTCTTCTTCATTGTCTTCCATGGTAACCCCCTGTTCTCCGTGCTTCGTCCAACAAACATACGTCTCCATGAAACCATTTGCGAAAATGTGGCTGTGTAGGATTGTTGAAGATGAGTAATCCTTGTTATTGTTGCAATGAACACACAGGCAGCACATAAAACCATTCTGCTTGTTTGCCTCAGCCACAGACAAAAAATAATGCCGGTCATCAATGAATTCTTTCGAACGTCGGTCAGCATTGTACATCCATTGCCGGTCCATCTATATTTTAAATAAATCGATTTGAATTCTTTACACGTATCGAATAAATAAAATATATCAAACCTAAATTAAACTAAATGTAACATAACATGAATAATTAAAAGATATGCAATATCCATCATACATCTTGATTAATTAAAAGGAGTACTTAATCCATTACAGAACTTAACAAAGGAGTATTATACATGAAACTTAAAAATTCGGACAACAACACATAGGTTTTCAACTGTCCTTGCGTTGGAACGCAGAATGCTCTAACGGATTTCTTGCTGGCGCAGAAGAAGATGGCGGAGCTGAAACCTCCTAGTTTGGTGGTGACGAACCGTAACGCCGCAATAAATCCTCAAGATCAAACGGAGGTTCCTCGCCCCTTGCCATGCACTCTCTATATTTTTTTTCCAAATAACGGAGCGCTGCCCTATGAAAAGCACTAGGTTTTTTGGACCGACGACCTATTCGAGTTGTGCCCTTCTCTCCAGAAGGACAACGATCACCCCCACCGGCGCCACTCCCTCCAGCTGCTGAAGCCATATTTTACTGAAAAATACCTTTATTTTCCACAAAATTATAAATTCTTACCATTACAATGCAAAAATTATTTACTATTACAATTACAATGATCAGATTAATAGCTCTTGCAAATAACAATGAAATCATATAAAAAGACGAAATGTATCATTAATCCTCAAGAAATCTCTAATTAATTAAAAGAAATCTCTATAACTTCTAATTACTTTGACACCCTTCAGTTCCAGGAGTACACTCTTTTCAATTTCCAGAAACCCTCTAGAAGAAAAATAAACATTTATTTCTGAAAATGTATATGTCAGTAACCTCAACCCTGCGGTGATGACACTGCCTTTCGGGGGGACACGGTGCGGTACAAGGATGTCACCAAACGGCCAGTCGCAGCACCAACATTTACGATTAATAGGCACAACACTTGGCACAGGCAGCGTGCTCGTTGATATGCTCTCAGTACAACAACGGTCATGCTGACTGCGTCAAATGCTGTCTTCTTATCAATCGGAAGTGCTGGTGATGCGACCAACCGATTCGCGACGTCCTTATAGCGCATCATGTATCCCCGAAAGGTAGTGCTATCACCGTTGGATGGAGATTAACGACGTATACTTGTTTCGAAATAAAGATTTTTTTAGCTTCTAGATGATTTCAATGTGACCCTAAATAAATACATCACTAGAGTGTCAAAATAATCCATTCATAATACAAAAAATTCTAATATACTCTTTTCATTAATTCATTCATGAATACAAAAATCAACTATCCACAATATGGTCATATATACAAGTACATCACATGAAGTGTCTACACTCATTCTAAAAAATTCTACTATCCACATACTCATCTAAATCTAAAAGGAAATCACACCTACATATGCAATCTAGCTAAATGTCCAAGAAATGAGGTAGCTACACATTTTCTCTATTTCTAAAGCATGAAATGAGCTATACAAGCCAAGGAAGAAGAGAAAAACAAGCCCCAAACCTTTAGCGCCGATGGATGGACGGGGAATCAAAGATCTTCACAAATGTGGTGAAGAAATGAGCAAGAACTCCTCTCTCCCGAGCCAAGAACAGTAAGAAACAAGTGAGCTGAATGGTTCGGGCGGGGGAGATGGAAGGGGATAAGGGGGCTAAGGCCTTTTGTCTCCAACCGGGACAAAAGGCCCCTGTCCCCCCGCTGGCCCGGCTAGCCGTTGGACCCGGGACAAAAGCCACCTATTGTCCCAGACCCAAAGGCTGCCGGGACAAATGACCTGCAATAAAGGACTATTCTGTAGTAGTGAATGGTGTGACCTGGAGGAGAACAAGACAAGGATTGATCACATCAAAAAGGTGCATGCTTTACTACACTACTATTGACCCTTGTCTGCTCTTATTTGCACTGACTAGCTAGTTCATTTTTCATCTTTAGTGGATTCAATTAATTTCTGTTAATGTCGGTGTGCGTCCACGCATTGCTCACCAGTATACGTACACCATTTGCCAATGAATTAGATACAATATGAAGTATTCTTGATATGAACGGAAAATTATGCCAATTGTCATAGATAAAATTCCTTTGTATACAGAAATGTGGTCATTCATATGAGCTACAGCTTTTTGCTCTCGTAGAAG
Source organism: Panicum virgatum (assembly GCF_016808335.1). Taxonomy (NCBI): domain Eukaryota; kingdom Viridiplantae; phylum Streptophyta; class Magnoliopsida; order Poales; family Poaceae; genus Panicum; species Panicum virgatum. Next base: position 29,949,349 of record NC_053148.1, on the reverse strand, counting down.
TTTTCTCTCTTATGAGAAAAAAGCAGCTAATAGAAGTGTTGTCTTTGTTTGTTTTACAGAAGTACGACATAATTGTATCCGACGAACCGGACAGCATGACGCTTTGCTATCGTCGTCGTTTTTTTCTTTGAAACGGACTATCGTCGTCGTTGAATATGCACACGGAGATAGCTAGTTTGATCTTGCCTTGCAGAAGAATGCAAAAGTGAAGGCTGAGTGCATTTTTTAGGTTGTCACACACTTGAGGTTCTTTTGTTAATTAGGATGGCATTGAAATTTTATTTTGCAATGGGTGTTGGTACATTGTGTCCTAGGTGCTCGTTTTTCTCCGCGTTAAGTGCTTTGCTGAAGGCTGACTCGATCAGTTATTAGCTGTTTCTCGTTACGGTAGAGAAGAAGCTGCTGATGTTTCTTTTTGGGAACATCCTCTGTTTCGTCACTGGTTTTATCGTGGCTGTGCTTGTCTACGCGTCGTTTCCCGTTACGCCACCATCAGCTAGCACGAGCAAGACCGTGGCCAGAAACCGAGCCCGCCATCCGCTGCGCGCCAGTCTCATCGACCATGAGCGCTGGGCTGGGCCGCTGGCAAGATGCACAGGACCACTGGTCAAGGCGTTAGCGCGGATTTGCTGTTGAGATCGAGATCACCTGCAGGTGCACGACGACGATGGCGGCGGATCGGAGACGGCCGCCTGCACGAAGAAAACAGCGCCAACTTAATTTTTATCAAGATCTTGCAGAGCAGAGCAGAGCAATTTGCAGGTGCAGACACGACGACTGGAATGGAACGTCGTGAGACGTTCAGTCATCAGTTACGACGAAGGAGATGGCCGCCTGCACGAGGGATTGTGAGCGGTAAGTAACGGATTGTGAGGGAACAGCATTGCTATTTCGTTCCCCGAATTGGGTCCTTTGAGCGGTCTCTCTGGCCTGGGCCAATCTTCTGAGACGGCCTTTTTGTTTGAGAATGGGTTGACGACGTCGGCGAACATGAGTCTTGCGTGGCCCACGCACTTTGGCGCCCGCCGCGCCGGCTGCTCCTGCACCGCCAGCGGCAGCATCTTGACAACCGCGGGACCGACGGCGGTTCCGCGTCCTTCATGAAGGCTGATGAGTAGGATGTATTTTCCGACTGTATTCGAATTCGATCGGTCTGGAAAAGTTTTTATCCGTCCGTATCCGATTTCGAATATTCAATATCTGTGATTTGTATCCGAATACTCAAAAATTATATTTTTATGATGTCGGCATCTATTACAATTTTATCCAGTAAAAACTAGCATTATCCGTATAAGAACAAAAATATGAAAACAATACGATATCAGTAATATCGTCCGTATCCAATCCGTTTATATCCATACTGATAACCAAATCTCATTTTTTTTCATTACATACTTTTAAGCTCTACGCTAGCTGTTTCTTCGATGAAAGCGGTATCAATTTGTTAAATAATATGTGCTCTCCTACATTTGACTTAGTATACCCTAATAGTCAGGTTCTCACCTAATACAGCCGTATGTTATTGGCTAGAGACATACATACTTCATTCCTTTGCGATCAGTCATCAGTGTTTGATTACAAAGTTCCAACCGTACGTGTCTTATTAGCTGGAGGTATGCAGTATATATTTCGAATATATATATATGCTACGCGTGTGAACAGCTGGCATGCAGCAGCATTATTTTGTGCGACTTGGACCATCGATTGCTTGGTCTTTAATCTCATCCTTACTGAAAGACCGCAAACTGATCATAGATCAGTTGGTTAGGTCTCTTGTGGTGGAACATATCCACCCGGGTTCAAGTTCTCGACTTGACACGGGTGATCGCACTTTCTTGAATTTATTCTAGGATTTTCCGGTGTTATGCGTTAAGTGGTCAGCGATGTTCCCGTCGACAACGAGGCGCCAATAGTGACTTCGAGAATCTCCAGATCTGCCGGTCCAGTCATTCGAAAGTACTCATAGAGTAGGGTTTGCATACGTGTATTCATAGAGGTGAGTGTGCGTGCGTGCTGTGAGCATTTGCGTTGTACTGTACTAAAAAAAAACTAAAAGACCGCATTGTTTTTGGTCAAGCTAGCAATTGCTTAGAAGGAAAGTAATACCATGTTGCTTGTCTCGGTTGGTGGAACTTTAGGTACGTGTACAAGACAAAGAGAGAAGCATATTCTCTTGCGTTTGTCAGTACACACCTATACGCTACAGGTTAGATGAAGGCAAACATGGTCATTTCACACGCCCATATTAGTTCTTTTCTTTTTGAATGACCATGTTCATTGTTTCTTGCTCTCACACTGTAAAACGACCTCTTATTTTTTTAAAAAAAATAGATCTAGTAGAACAAGCGTAAAACTTGAAAGAGAAGACAAACTTTCACAACAAATCCTTTTCTTTTTTGAAGATCATGCGTTGCACGATTCGTATTAAGACAGAAGTAGAAGTTGCAACCAGTACAAAAAAAAAAAACTTTGACCTGCGGGGTAAAGACCGCCCGCACGGCATTGTATTAAGAAGACGTTCTCACATAGGTCAAGAAAACCCTCGAACCCATGCCCCCACCCACACATTGCTTTGGACAAAGGGACAGACGATGAGATTTTTTACCCCTACACTAATACCGAAAAGTCCGCCCCCTGCACTACCCACCGGAAAGTCCGCCCCCGAAGGGGATCGAACCCGACCGGCAGGTAGGGGGTGCTACTGAGCCGGCTAGCCAGTCGGGCTTAGCAGCCGTTCGCGAAGTTGCAACCGATAAGCCACCAAAAGAAAGAAAGAGAAGAAAAGAGGAAGGTAAGGAGGAGGGAGGGAATATACACATCTCAAGAAGAAGGAATTCTTTTCAGCAGAATCTAGAAAATTTGGTCGACTCCAAAGGTCAGCAGCTTCCCAGATCGTGAATATACGGTAGAATGAGCGGCAGAAGCTTGGCCTTTGAAAACACGACGATTCCGTTCAAGCCATAAACACCAAGTGACCAGAATGAACAAAGTATCAAAGGCGCGTCTCCGGGCTTTGCAGTGAAGGAGCGAGGTGCTGCCAGCCACATCTTCGAAGGACCTTGAACCACACTTCGCGACAATAAACGCAGGAGATTAACAATAATGCAATGTGTAAAGATAATCAATACCACCGCGGTTTGCATCACGGGGCCCACGAGCAAATGGTTCTGGTCAAAAGTAGGGAGGAGATAGAGCAAAACTGGCGAACGAATTCCCAGGCTGCAGTGATCAGCGACGATGATGCTCGGAAAGAGCCGAAGAGGAGTGTTCCTTGCATATATGCGTCAGGCCCTTGTATTTTACTCTCTTAATAATAATTAATCTGTGTTGTTGGCTTGTTGCAATGACAAGATTAACCTAAAGTGTCCACAAACATAAGCGTTTGTTGCCTTTCAAAAATCATGTTTAAACATTCATCTTATTTAAAATATTTCTGAAACATAAAACAAATTACATATGGTTAAGGTATATGATAAAATAAATTATAACAAAACAAATATTATTTTTACAACTTTTTAATAAAATGAATGAACAAATGTTATGTGTCAAAGGAGGGCTGGTGAGATGACGATGCAAAAAGGGAAAACTGAAAGGGCGGGCGGGCGTCATCGGCTGAAATTTTGTACTAATAATATTGGCCAACTACCGCAATAGCCGAACCGAGACAAAACGGCGGCGGCTAACCTCCAGCAAGCATCGCAAATTCACAATAAATTGCTTCTAACCATGGCCCATATAGGCCATAAGCATTCACACTCTCATCAACAATCACCTTGAAGGCGTGGAGCGCGACCTCGCCCAGCACCCATGGCGGAAATCGTTGGCATGCTTGCCAGCGCGGCCCTCGAACTGGCGGTTGGAGAGGTGGTCAAAGCTGCCGGAGATCGGTTCATGTTGCAGTGGAGGTTCAAAGATGACCTGGATGGCATGAGGGAGACGATGGAATCCATCGGGGCGGTGCTGGAGGACGCGGAGAGGCAGTCGCTGACGGACAAGACATGTACTGTTTGATGAGTTCCAAGTCAGTGCTACGAATTCACGAAAGGTAAGTAAACGCATCATCTTCCTGTTTTTAAGAGCTTTACAATATGCTGAACCGCCACGGTCCTCTTTTTTAAGAGCTTTATAATTATAATATCTTACTTATACCACCAGAAATTATTGGTAGTATTTGATTTGGACTATGTAATCTGAAAAATTAACCGTCTTCTTTTTCTCACCTTCTCAGCCGCCTTCCTCTTTTTCTCTCCATGGGAAGTCCAACCAAGTCCACTGTAATTTCAGTTTTTGAAGAAACTAAGTTTTTTGTTTTTTTGAGAGGGGATTCAGCACCCCAGAAACTAAATGTTTACATAAGAGTTACATATGCCATCAGGCGGAACACAAAACCAGACATGCCGGCCGGTAGAGCTGAGGAGCGTGCATCTTGCCAGAGTGTGGGCGTCAGAATTTGCCTCCCTCCGTTCATGGACGATCTCCATCATCTGAAAGTCCGCAGCACCATCCTTGATTTTCTTGACAATCTGGCCATACACACCGGATGTGCTGCCCGCCATACTCCGAACTGCATTAGCACAGTCGCTTGCCATCCGCACCCGACTAAGTGATAGGTCATTTGCTAGTGCCAGCCCTTCCCTGAGCTCCAGCACCTCCATGGTTTCCGGATCAGAGGTGCCTAGCATAACCACTGCTGATGCCCCAAGGAAAACTCCGCCCCCATCTCTGGCGACGGCCGCTACAGAGGCCATCCTTGAATTCTTGGAGAGAGCCGCATCAACAATAAGCTTTGACATCCCGCTTGGAGGACGAATCCACCTTGGTATCCTAGTTTATGTTGTTTGCCTCGCTGCTTGTTGAGGCTGTGAGAGATCCAGATCGGCAATATATCTTTCCACAAAACTATGTGTCGACAAAGGGCTCTGGAACGTGTTTTCATATACCGCCTTCCTTCTAGCATGCCACAACACTCAGAGTGTCACCATTGTTCTCCTTGACTCCTCACACGGCAGAGAGGAGATGACTGCTGCCAGCCACGCCTTGGGATTCTGCTCTTGGATGTTGCATATATGTGGCCTCGTTTGGTTCGTGCTAGGATTTTAGCGTGCTATGAATAGTGATATTTTGACCGCTAATTACGGTGTCAAACAAAGGCAGTTTACAAAACAAACTCCAGAACCCCCGCGCTAGTGACCTTGAAGAATCTAATAAGGCCTTTGAAAGCGCAATTAGAGGATGGTTACTGTAGTATTACTGTAGCCAATCATCGATTAATTTCCGTCATTAGATTCGTAGCGAAAAATTACACTCATTCCTAAAAAGGTTTTACAAATAGACTTCATTTAGTACTTCATACATGCAAGATTCTCTTTTCGGGAAACGTGCACGCTATTTTTGTAGAATGCCAAACATCTGGCCATATTGCACTCCAACAGAGAGTGTTTCCAAGAGTCTGGTTCACCACATATCAAACAGCTTGCCTGCTCTGCCATATGTCGCCGATGGAGTACATCTGTTGTTGGGATCGCGTGCCTTGCCAATCTCCACAAAACACCTTGATTTTGGAGGGAACTCTCAGTTTCCTGATGGCTGACCACTCCCGCTCATCGGCCTCAACGTCTGAGCAGCCCGGCTTATTCTGCAACCATACTGTAACATTCTCTTGCCTCTGAACTAGCATACAATACGCTGACCGTACCGAGAACACACCAGACTTCTCATAATGCCAAGCCCATAAATGACCATACCTTCTCGTCGGTAGGGGAATAGAGCTAGCTGCCTCTGCATCCATCGGTGTGAGGAACTGTTGCAGCTTAGCATGATCCCATCCTGGAGTAAGTGGTTCAATCAGCTCCTTGACCAGCTGCGGGGCGTCTGGCCGAGGACAACAAACCGGCCGGAGTTGGTCGTCACGGGGCAACCAGTTTGTTCTCCAAATGTTTGTTGTTTCTCCCTATCTGATTCTCCTGATAATGCCCTGTGCCAAAACCTCCTTGCCTTCGCTAATAGCTCGCCAAACTCATGATGGCGATGCACCTAACTCGGCCTCCAGGAAATCCCCATTGGAATAATAAACAACTTTAAGAACCCATGCACTAAGAGAGCTGGGCTCCTTCAAGATGCGTCATGCCAGTCTTGCCAGTAGAGCAAGATTGAACATCTCAATATCTCTGAAACCGAGTCCTCCCCCCTTTTGGGATTGATCATGTCATTCCAAGCGACCCAACAAGGTTTCCTCTTGCCATCTTTGCTCCTCGACCAGAAGCTCCTCACGATCCCATTGATGTGTTCACACAGGCCTCTGCACCCAAGCTAGCACCTTGTCTGGCATGGTTGCCGGGATGGCTGTGGATCCATCAAACTCCTCGAGCATCAAGGCACACCCACAAAAAATCCATGGTCCCTCCTCCATAATGCGCTTCAAGTCCCCCAGGCAGTGCGCCTGTATGACGAACAAATTCTTCTCTAATGGCCGGAACGAGACTTCTCGTGCCGTATTCCATGCGGCCCTCATCGTGGAGATTAGCGACTGCTCGCTAAACTACTTCACCGTCAAAACCTTTGCCGCCGCCATCCACTTCACCTCTGGTAACTTAGCACGATCCACCTCCGCTAACATAACTCCTTCCTATTCCACATTTCCCAAGCGCAGTTTCTTCAGCAGATCCTGCACATCCACAGCGCCTTGCATCTTCTTCGCTTCCATCTGTTCGCCGGTGACGAACTAGATCGCCCCTCCATCCCCCAAAAACCCTAGACTGTGCTCCGCCAAGGCCGGGCAGCTGAACAAAGTCAGCCCTTTGGTTAGCCCGAACAGAGAAACCAGCCAGGGGAGATGGAAGACGGTCACAGCACCTCCGTCGGCATCAGTCACCATCGGAGTCGCCAAACCCTAGAAACCTAGGTCACTACCAGCATCCCTCACGTATAGATGACCAAATAAGCGGCCTAGCCCAACACGACGGGCACTCGGTCGTGCCGTGCGACGGCACAATCGGCCCGAGCGAATCATGCCGCCCCATACCCATCACCCGCCGCCACGCGTTGTGCTGCTGGTCGCCGTCCGCGTGTCGCCGCTGCCAGATGCCATCCGTGCGTCGCCGTCACCAGCCCTAGCCCACGGCCGTGCGCCGATCACTGGCCGGCCGCAGCCCGCGGCCACGCGCACGCCGGGCGCCGGCCCTCCCTTGCCCGCCGTCCGCCGCCGCTCGCCGGCCTTCCCATGCAGACGTGCGTGAGGGGGGGGGAGAGAGAGAGAGAGAGAGAGAGAGAGAGAGGTGGTTGTGGCGGCTGGATGAGGGAAGAAGAGAAAGGGATTGGGGATTTAGGGTTGAGTGTGGAAGTATGGGCTATTAATGGGCCAAATTGTTCCAGACCCCAAATTAGTCGTGCCTGATCGGGTTAGGCCCGTTAGTCGTGTTGTGTCCGGGTCAGTACTATGTGTCGGAGTCCAGGCCCAGACACTACCCTATGCATCGTGTCGGGTCGACCCTGACCATATAGGTCTTGGGTTGGGCTGGGTTAGAGTAGGGTTTTTTTAGTGTCGTGCCTAGTGCGGCCCATCGTGGCGTGAACCTTAGACTTCATAGTCGTCCTAGGTCTTCAGAGTCTTCTCGTTGTCCGGAACGTCCTCCTAGGTCCTCTGGGCGTCCGGGGCGTCGATCAGCTCCTCCTCGCTAAGGGCCTATTCGTAATTAGGAGTTACTAAGGGGGCCAAAGTGCAAAAGTGCACAAAAGTATCCAAATAAGATCTAAATCACACCAAAACCTACTCTAACGGGTAGATCGTGATTTTAGAAAAATTATGAAACGGGTTTCATAATTTTCGGAGCTCCGGTTGATTTATTATCAATTTTTGAAGCCTAAATTTATTTCTGAAATTAACAAATGATTTTCGGAAAAAGAAAACACACAGGGCCGACACGTGGCAGGACGGGAGAATGCCACGTGTCCTGCTGACGTCACAATGACGTCAGCGCAGTTTCGGTTCCTGCTGACGTCAGCGGGGTCAAAGCTGACGTCAGCGTTGACTGGTCAACGTTGACTAGTCAACAGTCAATGTCCAGGTCAGCGGGGTCCACGTGTCAGTGGTCCCACCTGTCAGCCTCACCCTGAGGCTGACGTGTGGGACCCGCGTGTCAGCTGGGTAAAAAGGAAAAAGGGAGAAAGAAAAGGGTTTCTGGGCTCAAAGGACGATCAGGGCGGCTTGGCGGCCCACTAACTCGGCTTGGCCCACGGCTCAAAAGAATGGCCGGCTCGGTTCACGGCTAAGAAGGCCGGCTTCGGAACTCGGCTTAGCAGGCTGGAACGAAGACGGGCCGGCTCGGCTTGGCAGGCTCAGCTCGGGGTATGGCTCGCGGACTGGGCTGGCGAATTGGACCAAAATCGGCCCATCTCCTTTCTTCACTTCTTTCTTTTCTTCTCCCCCCTTCACCGGCTGACAGTCCGGTCCCACTCGTCAGCACCTTCTTCCACTCTCTTACAGCTGGGCTGCACATGTCAGCCTCCGCGGGATCTTCTGCGTCGGCTCGAGTGATCCAGAGTGGCCTTGTGCCTGTGTGGTCGTTCGTGTGCGTGCGGGCGTGCTCGAGCCCGTGCGGCGGCGTCGGCCCGACGGTGAGGTCCGGCGGCGAAGCGGGGTGGTGACGGGTTCCAACTCTGGTGAGGACAGGGCAGGTGCTCAGCTAGGTCAGGAAGACGGCGGTGGCACAACGTGTCCACGCGGCCAGCGCACAGGGCAGGGCAGCGGGGTCTCCAGGCGACGATGCCCGCGCCAGCAACTGCGTGCGCGTGCGTGGGATTATGCGGCACGGCTCGCCGGCGAAGCAAAGGGGGTCAAGGTGGATGGCGTGCCTAGCGCGGATCTGCGTCGCACACACGTAGGTGCGGGTCGTGCCAGACCACGACGGCGGCGAGGAAGGGCAGGGCAGGGGTGCGCGCGGGCAGTTGTGAAGCCAAGGCCCGGCGCGGTCGTTGCGCGCGCAGCACTCCGTGGCCGGAACTCGGCGGCGCGGGCTAGGCCAGACGGGGTTGGGCACGGTCTGGTGGTTGGCAGGCCGTGAGGTGCGGGGTGCGTCGTGTGCGCGCACGACGCACGCATGCAGAAACCATGTCGAGGCAGCGGCTGTGGCGAACAGCAACGGCGGCCGCTACAGAGCAGCACCGGCGTGGTTCAGGGCGTGGCTCGCCGCGGTGCGCGGAGGCAACACCTGGGCGTGGGTGGCGCTCGCATGCGCGTGGGCCCCTGGCATTCCTGGACCGCGACGTGGCCATGGCGAGCGTGCTCGACACGGCGGCGCAGGGGTAGAGCGGCGGCAGGCTGCGGGCTACGACAACGGCGATGGGTCCCTGCAACGCGCACACAAAAGGAACTGGGGTACTTCTAGGGGCTGGCTACGATGGTCTCTTCAGCGGCCAGAGGCAACGCCGGTAGCAGGAGAGGGCAGCGTGGGTAGGCGGCAGAGCTCACCGTTCAGGTTTGTGGGGGACAGAGGCAGTGCGGTGGCGAGTCGAGGCCGTGACGATTCGACGTTGTGCAGGCAGCGCGGAATCATCGGTGTAGTCGATCGGGTCGCCGGCTCGACGAAGCTCCGGGTGGCGGCGGTCCTCCTCCTCCTCCTCGCAGCTCCTCTTCCCCTTTCCTTCTTCTCTTCTCCTTCTTCTTGCTCCTCTCCCTCTCTGCTCTGTTCGTGGCAACGGCAAAAGGGGGAAAAGCAGGCCTAGGCTCTAGGCTTTGCGGGGCCGATTGGGTGTTTATATAGGAGCTCTGGAGCTAGGGCTTGTGCTCCATGGCGGCACGGACGCCGAGGGCTAGGATGTGATAGCCGCGGCGCGGGGGTACATGGCGCGCATCAAGGAGGTCCGCGATGGGGGCTTGGCGTGCAAGCAAGAGGGGGACAGGGCAGGTGAGGCCGGCTGACGACGCGGGTGAGGCGGTTTCGCTCGGTTGTCGCAGAGAGGGGGCGGCGTCCGCGCGGCGCAGCGGAGAAGGCGAAAGCAGAGCAGGGACGGGCGGCGTGAGGCATCGGGAGGAAGGGGAAAAGTGAATAGGGGCGCCTGACAGGGCGGCCCCAATCGTCGGTGGCACAAAGGAAAGGTGGGGGGTGGAGTGGTGCTGGGCCGATGGCTCATTCGGAGCAGGCCGAAAGGAAAGGGGCCGGTCGGGGTGCGGGGTTGCAGGCCGAAAGGCCAGCCAGTTCGGGTTGTGTGCAGGCCATATTTGGCCTTTGGTTTTTGTTTTGCAGCTGGGCTTTGACTAACTGGGTTTGGATTGCGGTCCGGGTCACGGGTTAGGGCCAGGTTAGGGTTGCAGGCTTCGGTCCGGGTTAGGGCAGGGGTAGGTTAACGGGCTAGGGTTAGAGTTTGGATTTAATTTGAATGGATTAATTCAAATTAAATCCCACACAGATGTTAGCTCTTGAAATTAAATTGAAGGGCACACCTCAATTTAATTTCCACACAACTTCACACAATAAAACAAATCCAAATCGAATTCGAATTAAACATGGTAGAGCCAAATAAAATCCAATAACTCCAAATATTCTCACACTAGCAATACATTATCCTTAATTATATTAGAAATTTTTAATTACTAGGATTTTTGAGGAGGTAGAAATCCTACTTAAGTTGATATTTACAGCATTGCTACGAAAATTTTTGAAATTCGCATTTTTCGACTTTATAACATTCCAGAAAAAATCCGGGATGTTACAGTCTCCCCCCCTCACGAGAATCTCGTCCCCGAGATTAAAAGCTTCCTAGGGTTTCGTAAGGGCAAAAGGTCACTGTTACTATCGGTTCCACAGATCTAGCAAGTTGATCATGGATCTCCTTCTTTTGTCCATATTTGTGTCTTGTATTTTCTTCAGAATTCCTGAGTTGAGTACTTGATTCTCCCACGAAACTTGGGGAGCGTACGATACGCTCCAGTTCTTTGTGGAATAGTCTTTCTCGAAGGTTCTCTTGTTGATTTGGGGTTAGGTCCTCACCCAGTGTAATAGTTGAATTTCTTATGTCCGAAGTTTAACTTTTGGCTTGATCATGGTTGGTTGGTTACCTTTCCGAGTGTTCACATACTTCTCGTCCATCCTTCGTGAGTGTACCATTTCTTTATATATGACACCAACTGGAGTCCTCTGCAATCACTTGCGACGATCCATCGTCCTAGGGCTTGGGTCTTGAACGTCGATCTCGTATTGGTCAATCAAGGGCATCTTTATTCTTTCGTCCTTGTCATCCAAAGCTTATGTCTTTTCCGTTTATTCATTCAGTCCAGAAGTTTCCAGGGAATAATCAGATTTCCTTACTCCAATAGTAATTATTTCGTGGAATCCCTTTCGCCATTGGGTTGGTTCCAACACATGGTCACTCCCGAATACCTTTGTTACACCCTGATCTTGTTCGGGTGACCGCTGGGTTTCTTCGATTCCTTACGTCTTCTGAACCAATACTTGGTAGGATGATCTTGCAGTCATGCTTGGTACGTTATTTTTGATCTTGCAGATCTTCATTTGGGTGGCGATTTAGGCAATCTTCCGGAATGCATTCCTTGTTATCCTCAATCTAGGGCACTTCTTTGAGTATTTTTCTGTCCGATTGTCCAATTTGTACCCGGTGTACATCCTTGGACTTCAAAGGTTTTTATTCCGATTCAGTTCGTCTCTCGGGGTACCCCAATGCCTTGTGTTGATCCGAAGGCTTGAGTTGTTGTTGCTTCTATCATGGTTGGCTCTTAAGGTAGTGGTGCTTCTTGTTGACGATCGGTCTTGCCTCTGCACCTTGATAGCAGGGTGTTAGAGTTATCGTTGATCTTCTCATCGACTTCTTCTTTCTCGACTCTTTCTTCTTCAACTTCTTCTTCGTCGGTTCCATATCCAGTCGGCTTCTTCTTTTGCTTCATCTTCTACTTTGCCCATCTGTCTTCTTTGTCTTCTCCTTAAACCACCTGTCCAATTGGATCATGGGGAGCTCCAGCAGTCAGGGTTGCGCCTCTGCCTTGCTCTGTAGGTGGGTTAGATGCCTGAGCATGACCTTGATTCGCAGTGGTAGCTTCCTCTCGAGCGGTTTCCTCGAAACGTGCCATCAAGCGGCTGATTCTTTGATCTGACATCTTCTTCGAAGGATTGACAAAAGGATGTACTATTTAATGTACGTCACTCACTGGAAAGAGTACATATTCTAAAACCTACACTCAGTAGTAAGAACCATAGAAACAGACAAAATCCAATCAAGAATCAGGCACTCAAGCAATCAAACATCCTATGAAGACTATTTTGCACAGCTATTAGTCCACGGACTTCTTTGAAAGGGTAGTCTCTACTTTAAGGAACTCAGGGTCACTTGTTTGTCGACGAGATCATCTCATTCTCATCCTAAGGGCTTCGTGAGAAGTTCAATAAGTGCAGGTAAGAGAATGAGTCAGAAGTGAGGAAAAGAATCAAAAAGATAAGACTTATAGTTCAAGTGGGGTATATAAAGTAGACGGAAGCGTTTAGAGAGTCCTAAATCTAATGGCCATTGCTATGGCTCGTGCTACGGTCAAGTATGGCTCTGATACCATTCTATAACATCCCGCCTCCCCGAGGCCGGGCCCGCTTACATCTGGCTGCTTTCTAGGACATAGACTGTCCTCACAGACCAACACAATTCTTTTCTGCACACTTTGTCCTCACTCGTGCGCACCCGGGAAGAACTTCCCGGTCGGTCACCCATCCCCAAATTTCTCCGGGCCAAGCACGCTTAACCTCGGAGTTATTTGGAGACCGGCTTCCGAAAAAGAAGTTGCAACTTATTGGTATGAGTATCTTATTAATCCTATTAAGCCCTGGGCCGGGGTGTCACATGCCCACCCCCATAAGAGACCGATGTCCTCGTCGATCAATCCCAAGCCAGGAACGTCCTCTCTTGGCCACGTCCCGTACGTCCAGTGCCAGCAGCCCATGTGCCACGTCCGTGCGTCTAGTGCCAACGGTCCTTGTGCCACGTCCGTGTGTCCAGTGCCAACGGCGCATCCCAGATGCCCGCGCACTGACCCGCCACGCGCCCATGCACATGCCGGTGGCATCTGCGCCCCCACGCGTCCGTGCTCATGCCTCCGCACTTACGCCCGTACGTGCCCATGAAACCACGAGAGTCGGCTCTGATACCAACTGAAACGAACCGGGTTGTCGAACGGACAACCCGACTCACTGTATCGTCGTGATAGTCCCTGGATCAGTAGCTATCACATATAGAACTCATTTCAATTACATATCACAGTCATACTTCGCGATAAAACACAACAAAGATTTAATTATTACATAATCCAGCGGATTGTGGTACGAAATCATCTGGTACAAACCCATTGGGCTAAAAGGGAACAACCAGACAACGGAAGCGGTAGCTAGACTTCTGGGGCATCCTTCATCTTGACTTCTTCTTTCATCCACAGGCAAACTTGAGAGAAGCACGAGTCGTCCTTAGTCCTTCCTTCAAAGTCATCGTCGATATTCGAGTCGGATCCTGCATCTACCAAACTATCCCCGAGGACGGGATAGGTTCACGTCACCATCCGTATGCAAGCTTTAAGTGGATGCATTATGGTAAAAGAAATAGTCAACGGATAAGGCTAGGTTTTCCTATGCGTAGCATCAACAAAGTATAGCATCCGCCAAGACACCTGACGCGGGCCATTCCGGCATCCCGGACTCCATTCCGGCATCCCGGTCTCCCGGTCAACTCACACCTCCGAGACTCACCCAAGTCCCTGACAACCAAGTCGGTGCGAGAACTCCCTCTCCTCGCACCTCAGCTGCTATCCAAGCAGGAAAGTTGGCTAGAGGGAGGTAGAAAAGTATCAAGTCACACTAACTAATGGAAGTAACAGAAGAGTAGGAATGTACATGACCGAGTACGCGGCTATACGTATAGTTTTCCCCCTGCAGGGGTTGTACACCTGTACCCACTCACCCCATCGCCAGCCAGCAGACAACTCCGACTGACTCCGAGGCACTGGTCTACTGAGAACAAGAACTAGCAGCCATGGCACCATCCAGCTTTCCCGGGTTTGGGCGCGTTCTCTCGCAAGAGGTCGCCCCGGGACTGTGAAGCCATCTAGAATAGGATTCCCATGAATCCCGCGAATCGGGGAACGTTAGGTCCACACCTGCTCCCCCTGCACTGATACTACATCCGCCTACAGGCTTGGCACACGCTTACTAGCCTCGGACCGGATCCACCCGCATAATGGATAAGTGGTGTGCACGCTCACAAAGTCCCACTAATCATAGTTACACCAACCGGTTCCTTATATGCCGGGGTGAGCATCTCCGTCCTCATGCGTATCCGCCACAGCGGTCCGCGACTGGCACCCATTACAGGTAAGGCCCACAAAACACCTCAAAAGTCCAACCGTGTCCAACGACACCTACATGCACCCACAACAGGTGCTCGCAGGGTGTGCCCAACACACACCCCCAGCAAAATCAACTTGCTCGCCCCCCGCTAAAAGCCCTAGTCACCAACTCCTGGTATGGTGGATCTCCACACACGCCAAGACTATCATATCACGAGGAAATCCCACACATACACATGCAAGCATATCAACCATTCAAACATGGTTTATATTAGGAGCTCAAGGAATAAGGGCACACAATTGGCTATGCAGGTTTATCTCATAACAGTAATAAAGCGATAGCAGTTCTAGCAAGCAATGTCTAATAGGTAATCAAATCATAGATGGGCGTGAACCTGAGAATTCTCGTAGTCGTCCTAGGTCTTCAGAGTCTTCTCTTTGTCCGGGACGTCCTCCTGGGTCCTCTGGGCGTCCGGGGTATCGATCAGCTCCTCCTCGCTAAGGGCCTATTCGTAATTACGAGTTACTAAGGGGGCCAAAGTGCAAAAGTGCACAAAAGTATCCAAATAAGATCTAAATCACACCAAAACCTACTCTAATGGGTAGATCATGATTTTAGAAAAATTATGAAACTGGTTTCATAATTTTCGGAGCTCCGGTTGAATTATTATCAATTTTTGAAGCCTAAATCTATTTCTGAAATTAACAAATTATTTTCGGAAAAAGAAAACACACAGGGCCGACACGTGGCCGGACGGGAGAATGCCACATGTCCTGCTGATGTCACCATGACGTCAGCGCAGTGTCGGTTCCTGCTGACGTCAGCGGGGTCAAAGCTGACGTCAGCGTTGACTGGTCAACGTTGACGAGTCAACGGTCAACGTCCAGGTCAGCAGGGTCCACGTGTCAATGGTCCCACCTGCCAGCCTCAACCGGAGGCTGACGCGTGGGACCCACGTGTCAGCTGGGTAAAAAGGAAAAAGGGAGAAAGAAAAGGGTTTCTGGGCTCAAAGGACGATCAGGCCGGCTTGGCGGCCTACGGCTCAAAAGAATGGCCGGTTCGGTTCACAGCTAAGAAGGCTGGCTTCATAACTCGGCTCAGCAGGCTAGAACGAAGACGGGCCGGCACGGCTTGGCAGGCTCATCTCGGGGTATGGCTCGCGGACTGGGCTGGCGAATTGGGCCAAAATCGGCCCATCTCCTTTCTTCACTTCTTTCTTTTCTTCTCCCCCCTTCACCGGCTGACAGTCCGGTCCCACTCGTTAGCGCCTTCTTCCACTCTCTTGTAGCTGGGCTCCACATGTCAGCCTCCGCGGGATCTTCTGCGTCAGCTCGAGTGATCCAGAGTGGCCTTATGCCCGTGTGGTCATTCGTGTGCGTGCGGGCGTGCTCGAGCCCGTGCGCCGGCGACGGCCCGACGGCGAGGTCCGGCGGTGGAGCGGGGTGGTGACGGGTTCCAACTCCGGTGAGGACAGGGCAGGTACTCGGCTAGGTCTGAACACGGTGGCGGCACGGCGTGTCCACACGGCCAGCGCACAGGGCAGGGCAGCGGGGTCTCCAGGCGACGATGGCGGCGCCAGCAACTGCGGGCGCGTGCGTGGGATTATGCGGCACGGCTCGCCGGCGAAGCCAAGGGGGTCAAGGTGGATGGCGTGCCCGGCGGCGAGGCGGAGCAGGACAGGGCAAGGCTTAGCGGCGGCCTGGCGCGGATTTGCGTCGCACACACGTAGGTGCGGGTCGTGCCAGACCACGACGGCGGTGAGGAAGGGCAGGGCAGGGGTGCGCGCGGGCACTTGGGAAGCCAAGCCAAGCCAACCTCCCCTCTCTCTATCTCCCACGCGCGGCGGCCGGCCGACCTCCCCTTCTCCTCCCCGCCCTCTCTCTACCATGCGCCGGCGGCCGAGCGGATCCAGGGCGGCCCCACTCGTCGGTGGCACAAAGGAAAGGTGGGGGGTGGAGTGGTGCAGGGCCGATGGCTCGTTCGGAGCAGACCGAAAGGAAAGGGGCCGGTCGGGGTGCGGGGTTGCAGGCCGAAAGGCCAGCTGGTTCGGGTTGTGTGCAGGCCATATTTGGCCTTTGGTTTTTGTTTTGCAGCTGGGCTTGGACTAACTGGGTTTGGATTGCGGTCCGGGTCACAGGTTTGGGCCAGGTTAGGGTTGCGGGCTTCGGTCCGGGTTAGGGCAGGGGTAGGTTAACGGGTTAGGGTTAGAGTTTGGATTTAATTTGAATGGCTTAATTCAAATTAAATCCCACACAGATGTTGGCTCTTGAAATTAAATTGAGGGGCACACCTCAATTTAATTTCC
Source organism: Panicum virgatum (assembly GCF_016808335.1). Taxonomy (NCBI): domain Eukaryota; kingdom Viridiplantae; phylum Streptophyta; class Magnoliopsida; order Poales; family Poaceae; genus Panicum; species Panicum virgatum. Next base: position 29,932,714 of record NC_053148.1, on the reverse strand, counting down.
ACACAACTTCACACAATAAAACAAATCCAAATCGAATTCGAATTAAACATGGTAGAGCCAAATAAAATCCAATAACTCCAAATATTCTCACACTAGCAATACATTATCCTTAATTATATTAGAAATTTTTAATTACTAGGATTTTTGAGGAGGTAGAAATCCTACTTAAGTTGATATTTACAGCATTGCCACGAAAATTTTTGAAATTCGCATTTTTCGACTTTATAACATTCCGGAAAAAATCCGGGATGTTATATTATCTTTCGCAGCTCAAAGTTCTGAGCCCCTTACTCACACTTGCTTCGGAGGTTCCCATGGCTAGTAAGATGAGCAAGATCAGGGCGACATTGGAGAATATTGAAAAAGAACGTCAAAATTACAGTTTCAGAACAAGCAGCAGATCCAATGATCAACAAGTTATTAATGACCGTGCAACATCGCCAAAGGTGATAAAAGCAGACATCCTAGGGAGGGATCGAGAGAAACAGAAAATAATAGCTCTTTTAAATATTGTGAGTACCTCATCAGAGTTCATTATCCTTCCAATATGTGGCATTGGAGGCATTGGCAAGACAACGATTGCACAACTGCTTTTAATGACAGCTATTTCAAGGACTATGAAAAAGCATGGGTATACGTCTCCCAAACATTTGACTTGAAAAAAATTGAAGCGACTGTAATATCACAACTTCAGCTAAAGCAGGGCCAGCTAGTCAACACACAGGAGCAGGATGTTGGTCCATCTGCTCGTAAGAGCATTTTGATTGTTTTGGATGATCTATGAGAGGAACATGACTTCAAGTTGGATGACCTGAAGAAGTCCCTGAAAATAGTTGGGAATGGACACAAAGTGCATATAATTGTAACCACACGTGATGCTCAGATTGCTCGGAAAATTCAAACAATTGAAGCACACAAGCTAAATGCACTGTCTGTTGAGGTGTGCTGGACTATGATTAAGCAGATAGTTGAATTTGAAGAAAGATCTGACAAAGAGATGTTGAAGGATGTAGGTAAGGAGATTGCAGGAAAGTGTGGAGGTGTGGCCTTGGCAGCTCGTGCTATTGGGTTCATGTTGAGATTCAGGGATGCCGACGGATGGATTTCAGTTCAAAACAGTGCTATCTGGAATGTTTCTACACCAGGAACATCTTCACCATATGCTAATGTGATTGCATGTTTGAAATTGAGCTACAGCAGTATGCCTTCATATCTGAGGCTATGCTTTGCTTATTGTGCAATCTTTCCAAAAGGCCACAAGATGGCTAAAGATAATCTGATTTACCAATGGGCATCTCTAGGTTTTATTAAGCATTCTGATCAATTCTCCATTTGGCAACTTGGTGAGGTCTGCATTAAGCAACTATTGGATATGTCCTTCTTTCAACACTCAGAGTCACCTTTGGTGAGTTTGTTACTTACTGCATGCTTCTATCATGGCAAAGGTTTTCCTTTATTTGATATAATCATTGAACATGTGGTAGCGCACTAATAAAATGCAGAACCTACACCATTTGTAGCAATAACGTTGTTACTTCAACTGATCGACATATGATCTGTGAAAAGGACAAGTACATCGGTCTAGTTAGAGACCATTTATATATTTCAGAAAGTGCTGATAGTAGTTAAAGTTTCTGAAGTTCGATTGAGAGCTTGTCCAAAATGTCAGTTTTTTTTTCAACTCCAATAAATGCACTGTAGATATTTTTGAGAAATGTGGATAGGTTGTAACTTGTCCTAGTACATACATAAAGTGGGGAACATTGGTAGAGGAATTTCAGTTGCTTTTATGTTGTTTTTTATTTTATTTTCTTGTTATTTTTTGGATTTGGAAGAAATAATTAGGAAAATTTGTCCATAGGACAGTGAAAAATGATGAATTTATCTATTGGACATTTAAAGCAAAAAAAAACTTTATCTATAGGACATGGAAAATGAACTGGAGGCGGTGTCCTACTGACAAATTATTTGTTTAACATCCCACAAACTAAATCACCACCTTTCAGTGTCATGTAGACAAAATGTCCCAAATAATTAATGACATGTGCTTTTTCACTTTCGATGTATATATACCAACTATCACACGCAACGTCTTATTAGTTATTACATGGGACAAATTTTTCAAACGGATCGTTATGAAGCATAAAAGATAAAACCTCCCACAGTTTCAATTTTGAACTTTCAACATATATTGAACCATGAGATTTAACTAATCTCTCTCTTACAATTCATGGCTGAAAACGTGAGAGATGTTGCTATATCCCAGGGTTCTAAATCAGGAGCCAATAAATGCACAATTTTTATTTCATATCTAATAAATCTTTAACTAATTAAAGGGTCAACATAACTTGTGACTTTTGACTTTTCTATTCTATTATTTTTTTTTCTTGTTTGTTGAAATAGTTAATAAAAATTGCAGAACATTCTGTTGATGCAAAATCCGGTCACGCATCAAAAGCATTGGATCATGCGGGTTCCGAATGTGAATCTGGCAAAACCAATGTGGCCAATTTCGTTGTGAAGGATGGTTAGGTTTATGAGAAAACAACAAAGAGATAATCAATACACTTACATAGCAAAGAACAACTAGTTTACGAGAAACTAGCAAAGGTCTTGAAGCTCTCGTTTGGGAGGGACTTTGTTGGGTCATGAACACCATTGGCGTGCCCTAGGTCGACCAGCTTGTCTTAGGATGTCATCTTTGATTGTGGAGATTAGTAGACCAACAACAAGATGGAACTCGAAAAGTATCACGATTAAATACGTTAGGTTTGCTAGCAAACCCAGTAGAGAGATAACTAACGCATTTGGATAGAGCCGAACGACTAGTTTATAAGCAAACTAGCAAAAAGGTGTCGATGCTCTCGCCCAGGAGGGCCTCCGTCAGGGCGTGAATAGGTCATCGCCTCGTCGGTATGCCTTAGGTTGACCATTGAGCCTTAAATGTTATATCTGGTCGTGAAGATAATTTCAAGAAAGGGTTTGAAAAATAAGGGCATAAGATTAAAAAAACATGATTGGTAGATTCAATTTGATTATTTCTAAATTAGCTGTGACCATTTATATATAAAGGGTGGGAAGGTCTTGCCCCATGGGAAGCCCAAACAAGTCATGAACCGACATAAAATCCCTACAATGTAACAAAAGATTGTTTAGAAATGGTAAGAGTTCCTTCACCCATTAATTCTACAATCTAGGTAAGATTTTGATAGCACTTTGCTCAATTTAGAAATTCAGTTTAATGAAAATCAAAATACTATCTTTCAGTGAGTATACATTTTTTCTAGTAAAGTATATGATAAAATAAAATTGATTGATATTTGCAATTACAAAAGTTTAGTATCAAACAAAGCAAATCTGTTCTTCTTTTCTTGGGTAACCTACTAGAATGCCTCCTCGGAATTGTCCTGTAACCCAGCAAATTAGCACCCAAAAGCATATTAGTTGTCGAAGGGTGTCAGCATGTATATAGACAAAAAAGTGGTGTAATCTGCTAAAGGTAATTATGCATAAATGATCCAGAATTCTAGCATGTAAGAAAAGACAAAGGGCTCAGCTGCAGGCATTTGCAAAGGCTCACTGATACCAAGGCAATTCCACTTCACGAAGTTGGTTTCACGGCCGACCGCGAGCAGTGGTTGCCAGCGGTCGATGCGTGATGGGAGCAGGGTTCACCAAACTGGTGGGAATCGGTCCGGTTTGACCGGTTACCGGTCAAATCGGTTCGCCCCGGTTCCAGTTTGGACAGATACCAAACTAGTCCAAATTCAAAATTCAAATTCAAATTCAAAAAATAAAAAATTCTCAAAAAATTCCTAAAAATACTTCAAGGTGCGACGAATCTAATGGTGTCAAATTTTCTCAAAAATTCGTTCATTTAGTATAGTTTGCGGGGATTTAAAGCTAAACAAAAAAATATGCATACAAAAGTATACAAATACAAATGTAAAAGAAGTACAAAAAAATATTGGAGGGTTCATTTAGACTAAAACATGTTATACAAACATTCATTTAGTATATTTTGCGGGTATTTGAATTTAAACCAAAAAAGAAAAAAATTTGAATTTGACCGGTTACTAGTCAAACCGACCGGTATACCGGTCCGAACCGATTGCATGGCGGCTTTTGAATTCAAATTTGAATTTGACCGGTTCTGACCGGTAACCGGCCAAACCAGACCGGTATACCGGAACCGGACTCCTCCGGTTTGGCCGGACCGGTCGGGAAGGTAAACAACCAGAGTCTATGATTGAACCAATGATTGAACCTTTAGAAAGTTATGTAGACGAAGAAAATAATGCCCAACAATATAGAGACTTTATAGACTCTCTAGATGATGAAAGTTTATATAATCTGGATAATGCTATGGATGCATTAGAAATAAATAGTGAAAGAATTAATACCTTAGAGGAGGTTAAAACTGAATTAATGGATCAAGGAAATTGCGATCATGATTGGATACAAGGAAGAGGTGACTATAATATTAAATGTGCTTCATGCATTTATTATCCTAGTCAAGAAAATAGATTTACTTGTAGTATATGCTTAAAGTAAGCATGTGCTTCATGCTTAAAACCTGGAAATCAAAGATGGAGACAGGAAGTAGAATTAGAAGAAGAAGATAAATTATTAACAAGAAGAGTTAGAAATTTAGAAAATAGAATAAATAGTTTAGAAGAGACCTTAAGGATTGGAATATCTCTAAAGAGATAGCTTTGGATAGGAGCGCTTGGAGACTAGCTATCAATGTGCCTTGAACCTTGAACTTATTTCTTTCGGGTTTCATCTCTAGCCTACCCCAACTTGCTTGGGAAAAAAGGCTATGTTATTGTTGTTGTTGTTGTTGTTGTAGTTTAGAAGTGGAACTAGAAGAACTAAAAAGTAAGATATAACTCAGTGAGGTACAAAAGGCTGAAGAAAAGGCTGGTAAGAATATTGAGTTAAAGGATCAGACGATAATAAGCAACAAGGATAATAGTGCAATACAGTCAAACAACAAAGATAATAGTACCATACAGTTCAAGGATGCTATAATAAATTTTGGTAGCAAATATATAGTCAAATTGCCATTTAAAGAAATTGTAGGAATAAGAATACCTGTGAAAGTAAAATTAACACCTACTATCACTTACAAAATATTAGCATTAGTTGATACTGGCTGTACTAAAAATATTATGCATGATAAATATTTTGCGAGATGCCCAGAAATAGTTCGTACAATAGACCAAGAAAAGGCAGATATATCCACTGATATGTCTGGAATAAAGAAGCTTCATAATCAGTTAGCCTACAATATTGAGGTACAAATAAATAATACTAAATATATTATGGATGAGATTACAATAAGAGATCTATCTATGATACATGATGATATGATCTTTGGACTAAGGTTTTTACAATTCTCGTTGCAAACAACGATCATACATGAGCAAGGAATTACATCTATTCCTTATCAAGATAATATCCCATACATAACAGAAGTGCGTAAAACTATAAGTTCCAATACCGGAAAGTCCAATTTAGAACTCCAAGGAGCTGATGATAATGACCTTGATGATAATACAGACGAGGAGTTAGGTGAAAATATAGAAGAGTTTCATATGGCAAACTCATGTATAGAATGTATTAGTTTACAATCCTTTGCACCCAATTGGTATAGAGATATAAAATCTAAAAGAGATATAGATAAAATTGTGCAAAGATTAGAAGATATTCAAATAATTGGAGAAATACCAATGAAATATTGGGATAAGAATGGTATTGTGTGTAAAATCAATATAATAAATCCTAACTACATAATTAAGATAAGTCCTATCGAAGCTACACCTAAAGACATAGAAGAATTCAAGATGCATATTGAAGAGCTACTAAAATTAGGAGCCATAAGAGAAAGTAGAAGTCCTCATAGGTCAGCCGCATTTATAGTAAGAAATCATGCAGAAATAGTTAGAGGAAAATCAAGAATGGTCATTAACTATAAAAGATTAAATGATAACACTATAGATGATGGTTATAACATCCCTAATAAGAAAGAATGGATCAATAGAATACAAGGAAGTAAATATTTCTCAAAGCTTGATTTAAAAGCTGGGTTTTGGCAAGTAAAGATGGCTGAAGAATCAATAGAGTGGACAGCTTTTACGTGTCCTCAAGGCCATTTTGAGTGGTTAGTTATGCCTTTAGGATTAAAGAATGCCCCTGCTTTATTTCAAAGAAAGATGCAGAATATCTTTAATGAAAACCAAGAATTTATATTGGTCTACATTGATGATTTGTTAATCTTTTCAAAATCCTATAAAGAACATATAGCTCATTTAGAAACATTTTTTTTAGAAAGGTAGAGAAGCATGGATTAATATTTTCTAAAAAGAAAATGGAAATATGCAAAGAAAAGATAAATTTTTTAGGTCATGAAATTGGGGAAGGAAAAATTTATTTACAAGATCATATTGCAAAGAAAATTTTACAGTTTCCTGATGTTATGAATGACAAGAAGACATTACAACAGTTTTTAGGAATAGTAAATTATGCTAAATATTATATTGAAAACTTAGCCAAGTTGGCTGGACCATTGCATGCAAAGTTAAGAAAAAATGGGCAGAAGCATTTTAATTCTGAAGATATAAGGTTAGTAAGAATTATAAAAGAAAATGTCAAAGAACTAAAACCTTTAGAATTACCTTTAGATGATTATTATTTTATTATAGAGACAGATGCATCTGAAATAGGATGGGGAGCTATATTAAAACAAAAGCCGAACAAGTACTCTCCAAAAACAGAAGAAAAAATATGTAGGTACGCTTCAGGGAAATGTAAGTTAAAGGCTATAAATAACACTGATAGAGAAATATTAGCTGTAACAAATGCAATAAATGCTTTTAGATTATATTTAGGATTCAAAGAGTTCACAGTAAGGACAGACTGTGAAGCTATATGTAAATATTATAATAAAGTCAATAGTAAGAAAAGTTCAACTAGGAGATGGGTTTTATTTGAAGATATCATTACAGGAAATGGTTATAAAGTAATCTTCGAGCATATAAAAGGTAAAGATAATACCTTGCCTGATATATTTTCACGATCATCTATTTTGCAGGAATGAAAAGAGGAATGAGTCCTACTGGTGGTGAAAGTTTCAGCTTTGGAACTGAAAACAGATTGAGAATCTTTCCACCAAATACTTATAAATTTAAGCCTAAAGACCATATTGTCTTAGATGAAATACAAGAATGTGTTTTAGATAATTTTTGGTTCCAATATAATAATAAGAGAGATGATAGAGGTTATATGCTTGCAATATTAAATAGTTTAGCTGAATATTTTCATATGATCAATGGGAAGATACAGCCAAAAGATCTATCGAGCAATATAGAAAAGAAACTCATATATGTCATATATAGGGGAAAGACACCAGGAATATATGTAACATTTGAAGAAGTTATAGCCCAGCAAATAGAAAGAGAAAAAGATGGAGGAATATCATGGAAAAAATATCTAGATATTGATCAAGCCCTATCATATGCAAGAAATATTTTAGGAATAAATTATTTCCTAGAGCCTGCAGCAAAAGAATATATTCAAAAATACAGAAAGACAAATGAGGTAAAGACAAACTTGCCTGGAATAAATATAAGAGAAGATGGACCTTCAAGAATACCCACATATAAGGATGCTGTAAAAAAAGAAGCATCAAATGAAGAATATGTTGAAAAGAAGATCAAAGAAAGGCTAGATTCAATAATTCCTCAATTGAAGAAAGATATAAAAGAAGAAATATGGAAAGAAGTGAAGCATGAAATAAAGGAAAATTTTGATGCCATAAAGAAGGACTATGAAGAAAATATAAAAAAGGATTATGAATCAAAAATGAATATGCCAATATCTGATGATGATATGCTGGATATTCGTGGTCATGGGCAGCAACAAGAGTATTAAGAATTATATATTATGAAAATTAAATATGTGTTAATATTTAAATACCTGCCAGTGTTGATAAGGAGTTATCAACAAATCCGCTGTGGGATAAACATGCCAGAGTGTTTGTTTGATGTCTGTGACATCAATCATTCGGGCGTGGAAGACTATACACACCAAATATAGTACTCGAATATATCCAGAGAATATCACGTGAAGGAAGTGGACAAGGCAAAAGGAATAAACAGTAATTTCAATAGTGAGTACTACTGTAGGCAGGACAATAATTGAAGCCAGCATTATCGTCCAGCTGTTCAGGCAATAGTAAAGGAGGACAATTGAAGACGCCGGGTGTCCAGCGCTTCCTTAAGCCTGAAGGCTCCTCCCGTCTATAAAAGGAGAAGCCAGACGCATGCATTCGACACCACCAGACGGACGAAGAAGAGGAGAGAAGACACCGAGCCTAATACTCAGAGCGCATCCACCACCACTCCACCTAATTAGTAGCCATCTCACTCCCATTGTAATATAGAAATAAGGGAGAAGCTGTAATCGCCCTTCGCCTGTAAGGTAATCCAAGGTTGTGTAAGTGCTTGGGGTTTCCCGAAAGGGAAAGCCGTATGTAAGTTTGCTCTGTGGAAATGGATTAAGCTTTCCTGTGAATTTCCCTGCTTTCCTTTGAGCTCGTGTATACGGGGTGATGTCTTTACGCTAGGGACCCTAGAGGAGAAACCTCTGCGTTGAGTTGCTCTCGTTTAGCCCATGGAGAGGCGTTTGAGAGAGCCTGTGTCCGCAGAGAAGTGTTCCCTTCGGGTGGAACTGCCTGGGGAGACGGTAGAGCCTGAGTCCTGTGTACGCGTGGCCGGGGTTAGTTCGGGAGAAGACCGGGTAGGCCTGATTCTGAAGCAAGCTAGCGATGCATGCGGTGAGTACCGATAGGATTTACACAAGCATAAGACACCCCACTGGCTGAAATTTTGGTTTCGCCAACCTGCCAAGATCCTGAGAAGCACACATTACCCATACTCTGCATAATCACTAATCACGCGCAAATAATAACGCACTCGTTCACCATCCACAAGAGGTCGCTATCGTTCAATAGTTAGTGCCTGAATATTAGCTGTGAAATATTACTCTGCTAATTACCCGCATAACAATCACGCACTCATATCCACTACCCACGCAAGTCGCTTTCATTCAATAGTTAGTGCCTTGAATAGTAGGAAGTTTGGGTGCCTGAGCCACTCTCTGGTGAGTGCTCGTGCGATATTCATATCCCGAATTTCAATAGTACCTGATATTTTGAATAGTGCCACGAATTTGAATAGTAACTGCTGAATTTGAATAGTGTCATGAATAGTAACTCGTGATTTTGAATTTGAATTTCGAAAATTCGATTCCCTGCTTGTATTCCCTTGTACTGGTATCAGAGCCGAGGTTATTAAAATTTGAATTTAAGGGAATTACAATACTCTGTCAAAATTGAAAAAGCTACATTATTTGAATTTAGAAATCAATACCGGAAAGACTGTTAGTACTAAAGAAAATATAAATATTAGGTGCAGAATAAATAGTTCTGAAGAGCATACTTGGCATACCTCTCACGGTCAGATAAATTTAATAGTTGATTTCATTCATAACTTTTACAACACTTGGGGTAAAAGACAAGACGATTTAGAATTAAAACTTGAAAGATTACAGAAAGAACATAAGCATCTAGAAGAGCAATATTTAGTAGCAAATAAAAAATTAGAATTAGCTTCGCAAGCATTGGAAGAAAGCAAAATATTTCTGGGAAAGATTAGTCAAAATAGTGATTATATTAAAAAGGATATATCTTATTTATTCAATAAACTAAAAAGTACTAATATTGCTGAGCATAGTAAAGAAATTGTGTTGTCATCATCTGGAATACTAGAGGTTACTAGATCATTAAATTCGGATAAATGGAAGTATCTGACAACCTGACTAGAAGAGACCAGATACTAGGCCTTTAAGCCTAATGGATAAATTAAAAGGAGGGTGTGATGAAATTGAAACCTTAGAAGAAATGATAGATGTAGAAAGTGACCTTGAAAGATATCAGAAGGACACTTTAAGGAAAATAATACCTCAACAATTATATCAAATGGGTTGGTTTGATTATAAAAGTGGATTATACAGAATATCTAGAGAAGTTGAATCAAGTGTTTTAACAGAACCTGTTCAGTTAAGAATTGTTAGTAAGCAAATTGAGAAAAAATTGAAATATTCTGGATATAAATACATACATCAAGGAATGTATATTATAGGAATTAAAGGAATGACAAGGAAGAAATTAGGTACAAAAGTTTTAATCACCCTATTAGATAAAAGATGGGAATCAGTACACAAAGCATAATTAGGATTCTTAGAAGGAGACATGAATGAAAATATGCTAATAACATATATAGCTCCAGATTTAATAATGCCAATAAAAGAATTTATAGACAAAATGGTATTTGCTTTTCAGACCAAAGGTTATGAAGACTTTAAAGGTACCAATTTATTAGTAAGCATAGAATTCATTGGAAGATTAACCAATAGAAGTGGAACTCGATATAAAGTAAATGTGAATAATGTAATAGAAAGTATGCAATCCAAAGGAATAAATTTTAGGAGTCCTCTTAAAATCAGCTCTGAAGAAAGAGCAGGAGAAGAATGGAATATTGCTGCTTTAATAGAACCAAATATTTTAAAACAGCCTGAAGATTACATAAGCTATGAAAATAGAAAGGGGCAAACTTGTATTAGGTTTGTAGATTATAAAGAAAAAGCCTGGATGATTTAGAAGCATCTAGTTCTGAATCAAATGTAGAAGAAAATAGAAGACATAGTGTATGTGAATTTATGGAAAAATTAGACATTGATAATGAAATAAAACATTATGAGCAAAAACTAAGTAAGATTCCTGATGAATATAATACTTCTATGCTATGTGAATGGTCAGCTATAAGAGAAAAGGAAATTTACTTTAGACGAGAAATTTATAGGCTTAACAAAATTAAAAAGGAAAGAGAATTAAATAGTAGAATGGCTTATACACCAATAAAACAAAATAAAAATGAGTTGAAACTACAAGATAATTTAGATAATAAAGAATTAAAGTTGCAAAAGAAAAATGAAGTAAAGATAGAGAATATAGAAGAAGATGTTATTAGTGAAGAGGAACAGTGGGAAATTAATAATAAGTATTTACTAGAAAGTTATGAGGAAAATGATGAAGATATAAATGAGTCATATAACAAAGATTTAGACATACATATGTATTTACAAGACAAAGATAATGCTATAGAAGCAATGGACCTTGACTCTAGTTCATCTAAAAGAAGAAGAGGTCCAGAAATAAAAACTGAAGAAGAAAAAGAAAGACCTTCTAGAATGTCAGGAACTTAGCCACCAGAAAAGGAAGAACCTGCATATAGCTATATACCTGGAAAATATAAATATATGGGCTCAAAAGAAAGACAATTTGAAAAGACAGTTCAATTTCAAAACTATAGAAGTGATGGTGCTATATTAAACTTAGTAGCACATGATCCTATAGATTGGCCGAATATAATCAGTGTATGGAAAGGATTGATAGTGCAAAAATACATACAAAATCAGCATAATATTGGAAATAGAGTAGAAGATATGCTTACATATTTAGAAACATTTTTAGGAGAATCAGCTAAGGTTTTATGTGAACAATGGATAGAAGCCTTTCCTAATTACTATGAAGAGTTAAAAAGAGCTGGTAGTAATCCATATAATTTTGCAAATATTATTTCAAGCATTGTTGTAGGAGAAGATCCTGAATTAGGATATACTACCTTGCAGAATGAAAGATTAAAAGAAATATAAAAGTTAATTTTAACAAACTAGAAAGGAATAAAAGAATTCTCTCAGCACTATTTGTATAATGCTACAACTGCTAAGCAAGGATATAATAAAGGAATCGTCGAAAGATACTTATTTAATAAGTTGCCAGACCCTTTAGGGTCCATGATATTCGAAGAATATAAAAAGGAATGCAAAGAATATAACATTTCTCAAGCTATAACATTTGTTTTTAAGCAGCTTAGAAAGATATGCACAAATATACAAGCCCAAAGGTCAATGAAACAATCAGATTATAATTTTTGTAACAAGATAGTTCAAATACCATTGATATATGGAGAAGAGAGATCTAGAAATAAAAGATATCCAAAGAATTACAAGAAGGGAAATGTAAAAACAAAGAAGAGATATTTTCTGAGGAGATCAGATAATAGAGCTCCTTTCCTTCATAAAAGAAATGTACGAAGATATAATCCTAGAAAGAATTATGATAGCACATGTAGGTGTTTTATATGTAACTCACCAGATCATTTAAGTAAAACTTGCCCTAATAAAGATAAGAAAAGGCATTCTAGTAAGCAAGAAGAACAAGAAAAGGTGTTAATAATAGATAGTGTGAATGAGAATATTTTAGTTTGTGATGATGATATAATGGACGATGAGTCAATATATTCTATAATAGAGACAGATGAAGTAGAATATGATGAAGAAAATAAATCAAGTGAGGAAGAATTAGATTTAATTGATGAATTAGCTGGTCTAAAAATAAAAATGATGGATCAAGTAATTTGCAATCATGAATGTGATTATAAAGAAGGTAAGTCTAGCATAAAATGTGTATATTGCATATATTATCAAGACCCAGGAGAAAGAGCAACATGTAGTCTTTGTTTAAGACAAGCCTGTATGGCATGTCTAGAACAGAAAAATAATGAGAAAGTGGAAAATAAATTAGAATTAGTAGAAGAAGTTAGTTTAGAGAAAGATAAGAAGGAAAATAAATATTTAGGCAATACTCCACAAGAGTTTTTAGTTCCTAGAATAAGTTTTAAGACTGAGCAAGTCCTGTCATGTTTCACGCAGGATATTATAGATCTAATATGGAGCAAATATGCTGAAAGACAATACAAAACCTTTCTTGATATACAAAATTATTTTATAAAATTATATCAAGGAAAAGAATGGCAATTAGGAATAATTGCCAAAGCAAATATCTTTCCTTTACTCCATATTGATGATAAATTAATTGTCAAGCCTCGTCATAAATTTATAATATTCAAGGCTGATATAAATTTAAAATACTTCAGAAGTATACAAAGAAATACTGGTAATGATATCTCTTTACAAACTATTATAGACCATGGTTTAGCTCATGATATATATGGAACACTTGGAGAAATATGTCAATCAGATCTTGGAATTGCTATTAAAGAAGCATCTAAAAAATTAGCTTGTGTCAAAAAGGAAGATATAGAATTAGATTCTGCTCTAATCCACCAAAATTTACACAACCTATAAGACCAGCAAGCCATGATATTTATATTACAAAAGGATCATATAAATTTCCTACTACTTGGTCTTCTGATATATGGCAGAATTATGAAGAGTTATTCGCCAATAATGCAAATCATGACAAGTGGAGGATATTTACTGAAGCAAGAGAAATAGAAGGAAATACAAAATTTGATATTGAATATTATATGATGTATCAAAATAAGATAATAAAAATATTCCTACGAGAATATTATGGCAAAAATAGTATCATACAAAGGGAAGTGGGAAGACTGATAAAGCCTAATTATGGTACAGAATGTGAACTAAGAAAAGAATATCGAGAATTGTTGGCATGGTATGAAATATGGCGGCCAGAAGATGCTGATACTGAAGTGGAAGAAATATTACAAGATGAATATCAGCAAGATTAATATTAATGTGTCTAGAATGTTGATAAGGTGTTATCAACAATTTCGCCGTGGGATAAACATGCCAGAGTGTTTGCTTGATGACTGCGACATCAATCATTCGGGCGTGGAAGACTATACACACCGAATATATTCTCGAATATATCTAGAGAATATCACGTGAAGGAAGTGGACAAGGCAAAAGGAATAAACAATAATTTCAATAGTAAGTCCTACTGTAGGCAGGACAATTATTGAAGCCAGCGTTATCGTCCAGCTGTCCAGGCAACAGTAAAGGAGGATAATTGAAGACGCCGGGTGTCCAGCGCTTCTTTAGGCCTGAAGGCTCCTCCCGTCTATAAAAGGAGAAGCCAGACGCATGCATTCGACACCACCAGACGGACGAAGAAGAGGAGAGAAGACACCGAGCCTAATACTCAAAGCGCATCCACCACCACTCCACCTAATTAGTAGCCATCTCACTCCCATTGTAATATAGAAATAAGGGAGAAGCTGTAATCGCCCTTCGCCTGTAAGGTAATCCAAGGTTGTGTAAGTGCTTGGGGTTTCCCGAAAGGGAAAGCCGTATGTAAGTTTGCTCTGTGGAAATGGATTAAACTTTCCTGTGAATTTCCCTGCTTTTCTTTGAGCTCGTGCATACGGGGTGATGTCTCTACGCTAGGGACCTTAGAGGAGAAACCTCTGCGTTGAGTTGCTCTCGTTTAGCCCATGGAGAGGCGTTTGAGAGAGCCTGTGTCCGCAGAGAAGTGTTCCCTTCGGGTGGAACTGCCTGGGGAGACGGTAGAGCCTGAGTCCTGTGTACGCGTGGCCGAGGTTAGTTCCGGAGAAGACCGGGTAGGCCTGGTTCTGAAGCAAGCTAGCGATGCATGCGGTGAGTACCGAGTAGGATTTATACAAACATAAGACACCCCACCGGCTGAAATTTTGGTTTCGCCAACCTGCCAAGATCCTGAGAAGCACGCATTACCCATACTCTACATAATCACTAATCACGCGCAAATAATAACGCACTCGTCCACCATCCACGAAGGTCGCTATCGTTGAATAGTATCGCACACCCATACTGCATCAACTCATCATAATCAAGTACCATATAATTTGCTCCCGCTGCCTGACCGAAAATATAGAAGAGTTTCATTTGGCAAACTCATGTATAGAATGTATTAGTTTACAATCCTTTGCACCCAATTGGTATATAGGGGACCTCCTGTGGATGGTGGACGAGTGCGTGATTATTTGCGTGTGATTAGTGATTATTAATGCGTGCTTCTCAGGATCTTGTGAGGCAAGGAGATGGGTTTTATTTGATTATGAAGCCATATGTAAGAATATAGCTCTAGCTTCATAATCAGTTAGCCTACAATATTGAGGTAATATATAAATAACATGATCATACATGAGCAAGGAATTACATTTATTCCTTATCAAGATATTGGAGAACGCAACTCAAATATTTCTCAAAGTTCTTCAAATTCCTCACGTGATCAATGGGAAGATACAGCCAAAAGATCTATTGAGCAATATAGAAAAGAAACCCATATATGTCATATATAGGGGAAAGACACCAGGAATATATGTAACATTTGAAGAAGTTATAGCCCAGCAAATAGAAAGAGAAAAGGATGGAGGAATATCATGGAAAAAATATCTAGATATTGATCAAGCCCTATCATATGCAAGAAATATTTTAGGAATAAATTATTTCCTAGAGCCTGCAGCAAATATATGGGGGACCAGATCGGTGCCTTCATATAGCTCATCAGGAATTTTACTTAGTTTAAATTCTTACTGCTTAATTTCATTTTCTAAAGCTTCCATTTTAGAAATAAATTATTTCCTAGAGCCTGCAGCAAATATATGGGGGACAGTTCGAATATATATATATATATATATATATATATATATATATATATATATATATATATATATATATATATATATATATATATATATATATATATATATATGAAAGGAAAATTTGCTCTCGTAGAAGTTTTCTCTCTTATTAAAGAATGGGCTAATAGAAGTGTTGTCTATGTTTATTTTACAGAGATATTCCCTCCATACCCAAAAAACCTGATGTTTATGACAAGATTTGAGTCAAACTTTGATAATATAAATCATGAATAATTCTTAAGTTGTTGAGTTTGAAAATGTAAAAATTATATGAATAGATTTGTCTTGAAAAATACTTTTATAAAAGTATACATATATCACTTTTTGATAAATACTTTTAGAGAAATAAGAAGTCAAAGTTGTATTTTGGAGACCGTGTCGCTGTCCTAAACGTCATGTTTTTTGGGTACGGAGGGAGTACAGACTTACACATGTCGGACCGGACAGTATGAACCTTCACTATCTTATTCGTGATTAACTCGATCGGTGATTAGCTGTGTCTCGTTACGGTAGGGAAGAAGCTTCTCCACTATTTTACAGAGAACGAGATCACCTGGAGGTGCACGACGACGATGGCGGCGGGACTCGGTCGTCGGAGTCGGCTGCCTGCACGAAGAAAACCGCACCAGCTTAATTAGTACTGTGCCGCCGTCGAGCATATGAGCCCTGCCGCATATGGTCGAACAAGCAGGCGTTTGAGCGATCCCCATACAGAGCAGAGCAATCTGGAGGTGCAGACACTGGAACGGAATGCCACGGGACGCTCAGTCATCAGTTACGACGACGATGGAGCTGGCCGCCTGCACGAAGGGAGGAAAATAGCGCATAACACAAGCTTTTGAGCGCTCTGTGGCCTGGGCCAATCTTCTGAGATGGACGGCCTTTTGTTTGCAAAGGTTAGCCCAGAAGACTGCTTGTTGGCTCATCATCTGAGCATGGTTAGACCGACATCTTTGGCAAGTACGACCATGCACCTAATTAAATGAAACAGTCTTCCTTTGTTTACAAAAGACTTGAATTTTGCAATGACATCGATCCTCCAGGAACAATTAGAACTCCAGTTTAAACTTGAGGCCTGGTGCCATACGCTTTATTCTCTCCCTGCAACTTATGTTTTGCTATATTATGTTCCATCAACGGGGAATAACAGAGATGAAACGGCCGGCCAGACGAGTGTTAGTGCTCTTGCTTTGCTTCTACAGTAGCGTAGATTGTGTAGGAACAGCACAGAGTTTGTCCATCTTTTCCTCTACCACGTTTGCAGTAAAGTAGGTATATAGGTCGATTGGTGTTTGGGATGAGGGGCCGGCCATAGCACCACTGTGTGTACGTGGCTTCTTGTAGTTGAAGAAAGCAGCAGTAAACACTACTAGCAGTAACTACTAACTCACTGACACTTAACGACCAGCAGACACATGTTTATTCTATCATCGACGGTGCAGAACAGAGACGAGACGTGAGTGCTTAGCTTATCTATTGTAGCTGTAGGTGGTAGCTTTGTGTAGGAACACTGGAACAGTTAATGGACTAGCTACAATGACAAAGGAGTGCAGCTCCCCGTTCGATTCCTCCTAATCAACCGATGAAAAAACAAAAAGAAAAGCAGATGCAAATGAATGCCACAATGTTACTAGGATACACAGTAAATCAACTCGATCGACATATTTATTTAATTAATCGGAGTTCAACACCTTGTCCATGCAGTTAAGCACGCCTAAAAGTCAACCAGACCTTATAGTCTACTGATAATAGCAGCAGCAGTCATTGTAAGACCATCATGAGGTAAAGCGACAAGATTGAAACTAATTAAATTTGCACACTTCCAAGTGCCTACGACAGGCGCTTCTACCATTCTCTCGATTAGCAGCAAATATATCCAAGCAGTGAATGCATTTAGCTTGTACAATTAAGTTTCCTTCATAAATTGGCTCAAACTCTTTCCAAACAGCAGATCTAAGTTTGCGTTTTCTAGTTGATCTAGCTGCATCTACACCAAAAGTATGCAGGTACTAATTAGGACAACATGAAGCTAACATACTCAGAAAAGTAACACATCTGAAATTATAGATCAAGCTAACATATTAACTTGAAACAATGCAGCTGGTAGAGATGGTGAAGTCAAATCTAACCTTGTTTAACAACAATACTCGGTGACATTAGCCGCCTGTTCAGTAATGGGGACCTCACAATCTAATTCCTTCCTGGGGACTTCCGTCTCAACAATGATTGTATTCTTGACATGCTCTTTGCTGCTGCAGTTGAAGGATCCTGTAGTCCTGTTTGCATACCTGCTTGCTGCTCTCTTGCTTGACTAACCCGCTCTCTTGGCACAGCCTCATATTGTAGAGTTGACATCTGATTTCCTACATAACTAGATATAGACAACATTGGGTCAAAATTTATTCATTAAATAAGTACAACTAACCAATCAGCGCTAGAAAATCAAGGGCAAACTGTATGAGGAAACACTCCTATTCATACTAGCATCCTACTCCTATGCATAATGCTCACTTTTGAAGATTAAACCCGCAGAGACCGGTGATGAAACAATCAATCAATTTATTAATCATGGATGGATCGGGAAAGACAACAATTATAGGAAATGACTGCTTACACTGTTGAGTGAGATCGAATTTGGGATCCCTGTCGCTGATCAAATCCTGTGCAGCCCGATCCACCTGCGGTGTCCTCCTCTCCGTCCTCCTCCCCATCCTCCTCCCTATGGGAGGAATGCCAGCCGAACAGATCGCATCCCTCTGCCGCATCCATCAGCTCGCTTTAGCAGCCGCAATCACCTCTGCACAAAGGATACGCTAGAGTAAATCACGTCAACCGGGTTCTTCTATCGAGAATTTACACTTGGTGATGGAATGCGTGAGCTCGGAATTATTAGTACATGGAATCAATCAACTAAGCTTGGTGATTTGATTGATGCAGGCGGAGGATTACTCGGGCGAGGAAGCCATCGGAGCTGAGGAAGCCGAGGCGTTGCGACCGAAGATGGCGAATCGACGAGCGGCCACGACAAATCCCAGTGGAAACCCTATCCTAAGGTTTTGTGGCAGAGCACGACATTGCGGAGGAATTGGAGCCGGTGAAGTAGTGCTTGCGGTGGCCGGGCAGCGCTGGTGGCATGGTGGAGTTGTGCAGCGCGTGGTGGGCGGGGGTCGGTAGGCGGCGGCGCGTGGCGTCGGTAGGCGGCAGAGCACGGGGATTGCGTCGGAAGGAGCAGGAGCTGCTACTGGTATTGCGGGTCTTGCGGCCTTGTGGGCTTTTCCCTCTTGGCCACGGGCTTTGGTTGGCTGTCGAATGTTGGGCCACTAAAATTTGCAGTTGCCGCGTAGATCGCCACATCTGTTTTAGCGGGGCGGGTAAGCGGGTTCGTTTAAAAACTCGTCCCGCCTGCAATCCGAATGAAATGTGAATGCTCAAAGCCTGTGATGCTTATTGTTGGAGGGAGCGCAAACTCCAACCATTTCTATTATAAAACGATCGGATTCGGTTCAAATTTTTAAAACCAGAAGTCCAATTGTCCAAAAGCGAAAAGTAGTAGTAGAAATCGTAATCCTTCTCAAGTTTTTGAGCTCCTACCGAAACAATAGGACGATATCCTAGTTTGAAGTATACATACATGAGAGAACTAAATTTTAAATAATCAACTTCAGTGAGTCCTTGTACATGTGTAGTTGTGTACTCTAGGCTTAGCTCGAAGTACATATATAGAAGTATATTTGTAGGGAGTAATCAACAATTTTAGAGGAAAAAAACAATCCCTCATACGTGTCCTGGTCTTGTGATTGCTTAGGGAGAGAGACAACACAACATTAAGGACGTGTTTCACAACAATTGTGACACCTCCATATCTCCAAGATCTGCTCGGTCTTCTGGAAATATATCATGCACATCAGTTACCAAGTTTTCAGAACTCTAGTCTGAAAAAAAAAGGGGGGGACACCAAACGACAGTCATGAAGTAGATGATGTATCAGGACAGATGCAAACAAGGACTATATTACATCAACAGGTCTTACAAGTTCCAAGTTGGGAAATTATGCACACCAAACAACAGAAACAGAGGGGAACACATTATTCCAGTAGGCATCACAGCAATTCAATTCCCCCATTATTCAATCAGTCATCACTCACAAACCCAGTATATACTTATGCTCCTGGCGCCACGTCACTAACATCTCAGCAACTGGTTTTTCTCTGTAAGAATACAACTATACACGACTCCGGCTTGGATACATCAGAACTCAGAGGTAGATCGAGTATGATTCAAGCCTAGGAAGCTGTAAGAATGGCATTGTTCGGCAAAATCTTTATCTTCTGCGATTTTGAAACTGATTCTTTTGGTTTCTCCTGTCATGAGATGAAAATGGAAGTAAATGAGTATTCAAGTGGTACCAATCATAAAAAAATTGTGCTACTAAGATTGTGGAACATTGCTGTGCAGAATTCGCATATCTGCCCTATCATTGTTGTAGTGATAAGTCAACAATATAATTCATTATGACGCCTGAACATTTCAATTCAAAAAAAAATCAAGGGCTGCCATGTTACTACTCAATCATAACCCAGTAATCACCATGATCATAGATGGAAAGCTTTGTGCAACCACTGAATTAAATCAAGCTATGGTAGACTGGGCTCTCCCTTCTCGTGAAATTCAAATGCACAAAGGAAAGAGAAAGCATTGCAATCAAAAAAGCTTTTCAAGATACGAATTCACTATACACAAAGAGTCAAAGACTAAATGCAAACCATTTAAAAGAGCAGCTCACCTTTTCAGTAGAAGTCTTAGTAGCAGTATATGATTCCAGTTCTCTTCTTACAAATGTTGGCAGAACAAAAGCAGCCCTATGAATCTGTCAAACAAGCAAATTCATTTCATAATATTTCACAGGGAAAAGTGTATCAAAAATCTCACACTGGTTTGATACTAAATATCAAGTGAAAAAAAAGGGAAGTGGAACATTATGATCACAAGAACTTCAACATGGACAGTGCCTTTGTGGCAGAGAAATGATGAATCAATTAAGTCATTTTGGCCCTGAGAGGAAAGGCATGTAACATTTAAAGATACTATGATTGGTAGGTCATTTTACCAGATTCTAAGACATTGAAAAGGAAAGGTAGCCAGCACAACAAAATACGCTGCACAAACCTCTGAATTGTAAAATCTGAGCTCCTTTCCAGCTTTTGTAGCTCCTTGTATTTTCTCAATTGGGTTCACAGGAGCTAAGAAGTTCACTGGTCGACCTTCTTTAGCACATAGCAAAAATCCAATGACACCACTGCAAATCCAAATAGTTCCGCTTAGCTGCTGAAGATAGATACAGAAGATAGATACTGAAGAAGTAGCTGCTAATTGATATTTTGTCTGTCATAACCTGCTCCAGCAAATCTCATAAAGTAGGACATTGCAAACTTGTTTCAATATTTTGGGCCAATTCATTCAAAAGTCTAGAACATTCATCTTATTCAACCACATACTTGCTAATTCGTCCACTCTTAGAACAATTCATGCAAAATTCAAGAATGTTGTGCCTACTCTTAGTATTGTATAACTGGTCAACTGCCTCCCTAACTAGGCAGAAACTCTTATGAAAAAGAAACCTCGGCAGAAACACAGCTGTTGATGAGGAAAACTATTTCCTTTCACAAGTTTATGAGGATGGTATTATCCTAAACATGAATGGTACTTCTATTCTGACCAGTGAGCAGTGCTTCAGCAGTGATCTGACAGAAATGCTATGTTGTGATTTCAATCCCAATATGCCCAAAAGTTATGCACTTTTTAATTACGATTTTAGCCTTTATATGACAAACCCACTAAAGACAAACAAATGAACATGTGCAGAATTCGAAAAATAGCAGTACATAATACCTGGGGTATGTTGGAACGCTTGTCCAGGCATAGTGCACACCACCCTTGAATGTCTGACAACATATAGAGAGCATATCCTGGATTAGATGTGTGTGCAGCCACATGCTCTCAGCAAGATTACAAAGAACACCACCAGGCTTTAAAGCTCTAGCAATTGTCTGAATAAATGGTTTCTCCACAAGTGCCTGAGCTGGCCCTGTAACAATTAATATGAAACGGAATTTAATACCAACAAAGTAAATGTTAGCAAATCATATCAGCTTGTTCTAAAAAAAGTAAAGAAGAAAACAGACACATATATAAATCAGTATTGTATGGATGCTGTGTCTAGAACGAACACAGAAATCAGAAATGTTCCCAAAATTCCTATAAACTTGAACTATGCCGTATGAAATTGTGTGTTTTGAAACACTGAAACAGGCCCGTAGATACTAAACCAGCAAATGGTGATAAGGGACTCAAAAACTGTAAAAGAAATGGACAAGAAGAACTCTATCAAGCATGCATAGACCGGGAAACAATAATAGTTGCAAGAGAGCTGTCTTATATATGATGTAGCACTACCAAGAACTCACCAATTGGATCTGATGAATCAACAATAATAGCATCATATTTCCCTTCAGGAGAATCCCTCAAGAAATCAACAGCTGCAAAACAAAAACAAGACAACTATGACCTATATGAAATCATGACGAGAAGAAATGCAAGGTTTGAGGCTAGAAACAATGGCAGTATATCCTACAGCCTATCATAATCATATAAAATACCACCAGGTACCAGATTTTCAACATACCATCACCGACATGAAGTCGGACACGGGGATCTTTAAACCCCATGGATAAGTTTGGAAAGAATTCTTTGCAAACCTACAAATTAGAGACAAATCAGAAAAATACTATTGACACTAAACATTGAACTTCAAGTCTAGATAAAGTGATCATTCTTACATCAATAACAAGCTGATCAATCTCACATATATCAATAGTCTCCACTGAATCATGTCTGGCTATTTCCCGCAGTACACCACCATCACCACCTCCAACAACCAAAACCTGCACAAATTAGTAAGTCTATATCGTAAGGCTAGCCTTACATGAAGCTACTGATTAAAAGACAACATAAGGTGGGAAGGGCATCCTCCAATTCGATTTAATCACTATATATAGCGAGCTTGCAGTGTTTTCATAGTTTTCAGAAGAAAAAGGTTAAGGTCAAGAAACATACATTTTTCGGTGATGGAATTGAGCACAGTGGAAGGTGAGTAACCATTTCCTGGTATGCGCATTCATCCTTGTCAGTCAACTGAACTATACCATCAAGCACAAGAACGTTTCCATAGGTTGAAGACTGAAAACAGAAATTAACACGTTTCTCAGTACAACGTTCAGCAGCGCAGTTTTTCAAGTACAAATTTAGCAGGAAGAATTACCTCGAAAACTAAAATCTCTTGGTAAGGCGATTTCCCTTGGTACAAAATCTTCTCCACTTTCAGTGAATGAGCCTCTCCTGCATTGAAAAAAAAAAGGTTTGGTTAAAATCCTAACTAACTAGGACATATAAACCCCTAAGAGCCTTGTAGGGTCAAACATTTTTGCAGGTACCACATGCACAGCTAGACCGGTATTTAAAGTCTGCACCAGGTTAGGCAGTTTTATATCTAAAAATGCCAAAGTTATCAGATTGATAAATTAGCCAGGTAAGAGTGAGCAAGTCTATATCATTATATCATAATCAATATTTAACATATTGTTGTAATGAGATTGAGTGTGAACACAAACATGTTTGAAGAAAAAAATCATAGTAAGTCCATTAGTAGGACAGAACAGAGAGAAAATACCAGGCCACATAGGGTTGTTGTAGTACTGCACTTTGCTTGTTTTACCTGCACATACATCAGTTTGGACTATATATCAGAACTTCACAAAGAACATACATTGTTCATATGAATAGTTCCCAAATAGCCACCGATTCTGAATTTTGAGCGTACCAAAGCGTGACCGGGGTTCGGTGAACCAGCCAGAAACCACGGTATCATGGCACTTGGCCTCAGATTCAGGCACGCCTGCCTTGGCCTTGACGCAGCAAGGAGGCAGCGGTTTGCAGGAGGCATCATCCCCACTTCCCTTTATCTGTGCCACTGCTGCAGAACCGTTTCCTGCGTCTCCAGCCTCCATGAGTCCTATTGCTCTTTGAAGGTCCCAGCCTCTGGCTCAATTCAGAAAATAGGACATCAATTATTCAGATAATAACACATGAAGCAAAAAAAAAGGGTAGTAGTATCATGGGCTAGTAAGTGCTCTCGCTTTGCATTCATGTTCAACCGAACAAGTGACGATTCTAGCCACTTATATGATGGACATCTGGAAAGACTCAGATAAAGCAGCACCAATAAGTGCATCAGCGTGTAACAGGTGGCTAAAACTGACAAATAAAATAAAGTAAGCGCAGCACCAAACAGAATCCCGTTTTTAAAGAGAAAGAAACGTGGACGGGAACAAAATATTTTATTTGGACTAGAAAAAAAAATAAAGAACCCTGCACTTCGCGCACCGCTTTTTTTAGATGCCAACAGCATTTTTTTCTCAAAAAAGTACTTAAAAAAAATGAACGAACCACATAAGATAGTACGCGTTTCATTGATATAGCAGAAAAGTACAAGGCTACGGCCCTGGAAGGTCATAGCCAGGAAAAAGAAAAAGAAAACAGAAAACAAAACTCACCCGGTTGGATTGGGACGTCAACTCGGGAAACTCAACAACTCAACTCACCCGGTTGGAATGGGACATCAACACGGGGAACTCAACCACTCAAAGCGGAGGAACACGTGACATAATCAGAAAGAGACCAAGCCATTGCGACCAACCACCTATCTACACATGTTGCCAAGAAGACACCGACCCGCGCCGAAAGGGAGAAGAGGGAAGCAGACGACACCATACCGAGCAGCCACCGCCATGCGGGACCTGTCGCTGTAGCACCGCTGCAACGCCACACCATCCGATAGAGTAGAACCGCCGAATCCAGACCTTACGCCAGCTGCCTCGCGGTCGCCACCACGAAAACACAACGTGCGGGGGCCTCGCCACACCCGCCGTTGGACTCCTCCTCGCTCTCGTCGCCACGTCGAAGACACCGCACGCGGGGGCCTCGCCGCTTCCGCCTCAGTACTCCGTGTCTCGAATTCGTATATAAAATCGCCATTAGGATGATGCATCGTGTTGCCCTGTTTCCAAGATCTTCATCAAACAGCTGAGCCGCGCCCAACAAGCGACATCATCTCGTTGCCCCACTCGCACGAGTAGCCTCCGTCGCCACGCCAACAAGCCAGGTTGTCGCTTGCGCCATCTTCCGACGATGGACCGCACCGGAGTAGCCACAGCGTAGCTGGACCACCCACCACAATCCGCTGCAAGTCAAGTCGTCCCACCTTGTCGATGCTGCAAGCGCCGCCCTCCGACGCTGTCCCACGCCGCACTGACAACTGCAAAGCAGTGCCAGCCGCCGCAGTCCGCTGCAAGCAGCCCACCCGACAAACATGAGGCAACCCCCGGTCGCCAGCACGACGTTGGTCGCCGCCGCATGAGCTCGGCAACCCCCTTCAGCTCGCCACCTGCACCGAGCCGCCCCGCCACGCCAATGGCAGTCCTTCCGCCGCCTGGCCAAGAAGTATCTCCACCAACAACGCCTTCAACAAGGTAGCGACGCCAAAAGCGCCGCCGTTGCTCGTCCAACAAGTGGACAGGGTTTTCACAAGGAGAAACCCGCGCAGAAGAGATGGGCTCCAAGATGACACCCCCAACAGGGAGAACGACGCCCTCAGGCTCCGTTGTCATCACCACCAGCAAAAGCCGGCAAGGCTTTCGCCCGGAGAATCCCGTCCAAACTGCACGTCCACGACTCGGCAAAGCAAGAAGTCCCCCGCGGCCGGCGGCGCAGCCGTGCCTGCCATCCCATCTCGCCGCGCCGGAACGAAGCTCCACGCCGACCCCAGTGCAAGACGTACGCCTCCTCGACGGCTGCGCGCAGTCTCCGCGGAGCCCGCACCTCCATCTCGGTGCCTGCATGCGGCCTCCACCGAGCCCGGCCAACACCGTCGCCGCAACCATGCCAGCGCGACGCTGCCTCCGCCGCCTCAGGTCCGGCCTGGACTCGGCCTGCTCCCTCTCCACAGATGTAGTCCGCGTGCCCTGTGCCGGGCCACGCCCTATAGCCGTCGCCGCACCTCCGCGCGCGGCCGGCCCCAAAGCCCGCCGAGCCGCAGCCAGCCGCCAGCAACGCGACTGAAACGCCGCCTACGGCCGGCCGTCGTCGCAGCCCGAGCGAGCCCGCAAGCGCACGCCATAGCCGCCCCACAGGAGCGCAAGCATGCGTCGGACCCACGTGCCCCGCGCACCGCCTGCACAAGCCACCGCACTCGCACTCGCCGCAGGGAGCGCCATAGACGACCCTGAGCGCCGAGCACCACCCAGCCCGGATCCGCAGGCTCCGTCCCTGCGCCACCGACAGCCCTGGCATCTTGTGGCAGCCTGCTGCCACAGCGCGCCGCCGCCGAGCGCCGACCTCCGGGCAGAGCACTTGAGCGCGCACCGCCAGAAGCTACTGCGCGCCACTGCCGTTCGTCGCTGGGTCTGCGATGCCCCCAGCCACCATGGGCACGCGCACAATCACCAGATCTGGCGAGCAGCATGCCGGATCCGTCGCTTCTCGGGCCCCAACGCCGCGGAGCTCTGCTCCCGCCGGCGAGCCACCTCCGAAGGCCCCGACGGCCGCGCCCGCCTGGATCCGCCGAAGGAAGGGGAAGAGCCCCGCCGCCGCCCTCCTCGCAGGCCGCACGGGCTTCCGGCGGCCTGCTCGGGCGGCGGCGTGGCGGGAGGGCGCTACGGTGAGGGGCGGCGGCGAGAGAGCCGCAGTCGCCCGCGCGGGGGCGACTCGAGCGTGTGTCGCTGTTTACTAATCACCAACTACTAAAAAAGTCACAAGCTCGCATCAACTACCGATCGAGGAAACGCGCGAATGCCGCTAAGTCAATCGGAGTGCGAGGAAGGCAACAAGCACTAGAAAGAAATCGAATAGACAAGTCAGGGCTAGATCCTAGAGGTACCGTCGATCAGCAAGAAACCGCCGATGGATGCAGGAACCAGGCAATCGGGGGTTCTCCCGGAACTCCGCCTCTAACCTCGTGGGGATTCGAACGGGGGAACAGCCCACGATGGCACGAGCAGAGGCGGTTTCTTTTCTTCCCCTACCGCCCGCGGGGAGGAAGACGAAGAGTCAAGAGAGGACACGAAATAGTTTTAGAAAACCCCTTTGCACAACAACAGAACACAAATAGATCCTCCTATCAGTCCAGCCAGGTCTCCAGAACCAGCAGCTCCACCGACGGCGAGCGAAAGAAATTTTAGTTGATATCTGGGTTTTTTTGCAACAAAAAGGGCAGCGGCGAAGCGGCGAGCCGCAGGTGCGACAGCGAGCTCCCGTTTATCAGCCCGCGCAAAACGGAAATCGCAACGACGTCACAGAAAGATTGGCGAAAGGACAACTGAATTTCGAGACAGAGATGCTAGCTAGGCGGGAGCATAAGAAAACAGAAACAATGGCCGTGGTCAGCTGAGACTTCTCGAAGCTACCAGAAGCCCGGGGAAGCTCGCCTCTCACCGGGGCATGACGGCGTGGAGGGCAACGACGACCTGCGCAGTGGATCGGAAAGAGCGGGATGGGAGAGCTCCCAGCAGAGTACGAGTCCTTAAATAGGTGAATGGCAGGAACCTTTGCTCCGTGCTGCTGCTTGGTGTAGTGCTCTCTGCATTGGGGACGGTACCCCATCCGCCATCGCAACCTGCAGTGCCGCTTTACCGTTTTTTCCCCGCAGCGGGGTACGCTGAGAGCTACGGAACAATAGCGTTCGGGCGACCGAGGCTGTGTTTAGATTCCTGGAAAATGGGTAGAAAAAGTCACATCGGACACTGTAGTCTCAAAAGATTCGTCTCGCAACGTACATCAAAACTATGCAATTAGTTTTTTTATTTACCTATATTTAGTACTCCATGCATGGGTTATTTGCTATATTTAATGTTTCGATGTGATTTCGATGTGATGGAAAATTTGAAAAGTTTGGAGTAGTTTGGGATCTAAACACACCCCGAACGGGGAATCCAGAGGAGGTAGCGCAAGCGCGCTATGGGCCACGTCAGACTGCTCCCGCCGCGGCTCCCAACTGCCCCGCCTTCGCGCTCGGCCTCGGAACGGGAGGAGCTGCCGCCGGGAGAGCCCCTGCTCGCCGCAAAGGGGAGGGAGGGGGGCAGGCCACTGCAGTAGCTTGCCGTCGAGGCCGCCGGAGGAGGGAGGCCGTTGAAGGAAGGAGGCGCGAGGAGGAAGAGCTCGTGCGGGGAGAGAGTCGCCAGAGAGGGAGAGGAAGAGGGCCTCGTCGCCGGAGAGGGAGGGGAAGAGGGCCTCGACGCCGC
Source organism: Panicum virgatum (assembly GCF_016808335.1). Classification (NCBI taxonomy): domain Eukaryota; kingdom Viridiplantae; phylum Streptophyta; class Magnoliopsida; order Poales; family Poaceae; genus Panicum; species Panicum virgatum. The sequence continues at coordinate 29,904,792 of NC_053148.1, read as the reverse complement.
GACGCCGCGACGCCGCGCGCGGGCCTCCGGGGGGGGAGCGAGGAGGGATGATCGCCGGTCGCCGCCGAGGCACCCCTGCTCCGGCCGCACCGGCTTCCGCGCCCGAGCTCGGCTGTGGTCGCGCCGCCCGCCCGCGTCGGCCTCCGCGCCCGCGCCGCGCAGGCCACCGGCCAAGGGAGCAGGGGAGGCGCGGCGCCGAGATCCCCGCGGCTTGCCTCGCCGCGCCTCGTCCCCGGTCGCGGCCCGCCTTGCGGCGCCTCGTCCCCCGCCGCCACAGCCCTCGCTTGCCGCCGGCGTTGCACGCGCTCGCCCGCGCCGCCGCGGCCGCTCGCACGCCCAAGCCGTGCGCGCACGCCGCCGCCGCGGTCGCTTGCCGCCCGCGTCGCGCGCGCTCCGCCACCACGTCGGACGCGTCCGACGCACCCGAGCCAGGTATGTGTTTTTTATGAGTATGGGGCCAACTATGCTAATTTATATAAAAATTTAATCAAAATTCAAATGTTCAATGTAAATTTAGGAACCATAGGGGGGCCAGGCCCCTGCCTGCCCCCCCTTCTCCGCCCCTGCCGACGCCGCCCCACGGCTCGGCGCACGCGCCGCTGCTTCCGTTGGCCTACGCATGCGCCCGAGCAGAGAGGCCAGCCGCCGCGCAGTCTCAACGCGCAGGCCTGCCGGGCAGGCTCGCCGCGCTTGGACGCCACGCCGCCACGACCCACCCACGCCGGCGAACGGACGCAGTCGCGCGAGGAGGGGCCGGCCGGGAGGGAAGAGGCGACGTCGAGGAGGGCCGGAGGGGCGCACCGGCGACGAAGGTCTGTGGAGAGCCGGAGGGTCCCGCCGCGGGCCGAGGAGGCGAGGCCGGCGGAGCGGCTGCAGGTCGGGGAGCTCGGCCGCGCCGCGTCGTGGCCCGCCCGCCTGCGGTGGCGTTCGGGATGCAGAGGAGAGAGAGGGAGGAGGCGGAGGGAACGAGGCGATGGAGAGAGAGAGGGCCGGAGGGAGCGCGGGGGTTAAAAAATATTCTGACATGTGGGCTCTACGCTTGGGTAGTTGGAATAGAGAATGGATATAGAGTATGAACGGGTGCGGAAAAACTGAATATAGAGGAGTAAATTTTGATAAACAGGACAAAATATTCTTTTTAGAGGATGGAAATAGAGTATGACGAATGCAGAAAAAGATGGGCACCTCGATTCTCTTCTTTTTGTTGTTTTTCTTTTTTTTCTTTTTGTCCTGCCTCGTATTGGAGGTGCAGCTGAGTACTCTCTATATTTTAGAAATATGATATATATTATATATTTAAATAATTTGATTGGTTTAAGATAGTACTAGTATTCAGAAGAGAGGGTGGGCCCTTATTCTAAGGAAGAAACTCAGCCATTCTAACCTAGCATACTAATGATAATATTTTAAATATAGTCGAGAAGATGTTTAGAGCAACTCCAACGTGTGTTTTCTCGTAGTGCTACGATGAGAGAGTAAGCTGAGGACAGCACCAGTAAAATTATTCACCATACTAGTAGTGCTACGATAAGAGTAAACTGAGAACATCACCAGTAAAATTATTCACCATACTTGGGCACCCAAGCTAAGGACAACATGTGTCAGTACTCAGATTTCAACAGGAATTGGCCGCATGTCCACCTGATCCTCTGCAAGAGAGACGGTGGAGATTATTTTAACTAGTTGTGGGACCTATTGACAGCTAAAATTGGCAATATTTATAGACCGGTCTGGACAGATATGTGATTTAGAATTTTTTTAACCCAATCGAATCAATCAATCTACTATTTTCTTCAAACCCTAACTTTTTCAAACTGGTGCTGTTTTTTGCTCTCCCCTATGGCGTTCAATTGGGCGGCCTGCTGACTCCAAGAAACCCTAGATCTGCAAGCTCCGACGGCATCCCTCCCGAGCTCGCGGGTTTAGGTCTTCGTGAAGCTCTTTGTGCCCGACCGGTCGCCGGAGTTCTTCGCTGGTGAAGTGATCGCTGCGATTCGCGCGTTCTAGCGCTTGTGTGTTGACCAGATTTACGTCAACAGGACCCACTTTAGGCCAAATGAAGGTGCAATGCGCTGGAGAGGTTTTAAAATTTAGCATTTTCTTGTCGTGGCAGTTTGGAGCATCCTCTGAAAATTTATATGCTGAAGCTGCTCTTATATACATGCACTTGCACTCACTCTTATGAATTCAGGTAGGCAATCCTACCCTTATAAGTATATTTAAGAGACTGAGTCGGCATATCTCGAGATTGATGAAACCATTATCAGGATCTCGTTGTCGATAAGCACGTCACCTACTACAAAGAATAGCACCAATTAAATTCTAAAACAAATTTATAAAAATATATAATCATTTGATGCCAAGTCGAGAACTCGATCTAGTAGTTTGAACAGGTTCCACTACAATAAATATTACCAACTGAGCTATGCTTAGTTCATCTAGCAATAATATTCTTATATCAAGCTTTGAGATATGAGAGACAACAAAAGAAAATGGGTAAATTACATTGAAAGTCCTTAGCTGTGTTTCGTTTTAGGCTCTAGTGTGCCAAGCTAAGAATTGACTTCGCCAAGTAATTTTGGCTACTACTTGGTTCGAGGGCAAAGCTTGGCAATGTCAAACTAAAATTTGGCCGGCCAAAGCTGTCTAGTGCAATTAATAGGCAAAGATGCCCACCACCAAATTGATGAGGCTCCTTGGTTTGCATGTGACGTCGAGTCACTGACATGCTGAATCAAAACGTTAACTCAGGCTAATGGCTCTGTTTGCTTGAACTAATCCAAATGCACACATTTGGTTCATACACAATTGTTATGGTAAGAAGAGACGTTTTTTTTTCCAGAGAGAGGCTATCTAAATCCTAAAGTAAAGACTCACGGTTGAAGTATCAACCACCCACTGCCATTAATTTTCACGTTTGATTTGACAAGGTTGAATTAGCCCCCTTCTAAATAGCTACCCCTTAACAAAGGGTAGCGCTAGCTTCTAGGCACTTTTGAGATCTTCGAAAGTCAATTGATCTCAAAATCATGTCATGTCCTTTTCAGCTTCAAACTTTTGGAGGCATTTAAGTTTTCAGACATCCTGAAAGCTAGTAGTCCATAAACTTCCAAGCTCAAACAAATAGGATCTTAGAGTTAAGACTTAAGAGGCTCGTGTCGTCCAAATGTGGCATTATTGATCTTTCACCGGAAGAAGCATTAATTGTTGAGTCTTTTACGTGTATACCACTATAAAAGTTGTTGGTGACTTACATACCACTAAAAAGTTTGGAGACACTTGTATATCATCGATCGAACTTTCTTTTACTTTTTTACCATTTTGAACGGAACAGAGCTTAACGGTGGCTAACGGAGGTCTAAAAAGACCATTTTACCCGTATGCTAAACAGGGAGCAAAACAAGTAGCTCATCCTGTGCGCAGCGCATGCAAGACCTGCGCAAGCTGTCTCAAACTCCGACGAAGGAACCTGGCGGACTCTTCTCTCGTCTCCTTCGCCCCCACCAGGCCAGCCAGCCGAGAGAGAAAAAAGCAGGCGGGGAAGGGGGTGATTGGATTGGGTTAGGCAAGCAATTTCGCACTGCAAATTAGCCCACACTACTACAAAAACGTTGATTTGTTCCGGTTGGGAAACCGCTGTTGTCTCGGTTTCCCAACCGAGAACGCCAGTCCGGGACAAAAGGGGGTGCCCTTTTGTCCCGGGTCTGGCAACCGGGACAGAAGAGGACCTTTTGTCCCGGTTGGTAACACCAACCGGGACAAAAGGTGCAGCCAGCGCCCACGTGGCTGGCGCACCCTTTTGTCCCGGTTGGTGTTACCAACCGGGACAAAAGGTCTCTTTTTTTTCTTCATATTTTTCTTTTCTCAATTCTTTTTCTATTTCAATTATACTTTTGCATTTCAATTAAACTTATGTATTGGAATTCAGTGTGTATGATCTCCACTAATATATACATATATATATAGTTACTTATATAATATTTTTCCTAGATAGTTTTCATATATAAATTAATTCACTTATATATATGTATACACATATCTATATATGTGAATTCCTTTACATATGAAAATGTCTAGGACCAATATTATATAAATATATATATACACATATATATTATTGGAGTGCTTATATATATAATACATACATACTCCATCATATTTGCATAGGTATATTCGTTCTTAATTACATAGTAGAATTCGCCTTTTGGAAATTTAATACATACATACATACTCATAAATAGAAATTTAATACATAGACACACATATATAATTACATAGTTATATTCGTTCTTAATTACATATATACGCGTATATTGTCATATTTGCTGTGATTGTCAATATTAGATATTCCATCGTAGTAGAATTCGGCCTTTTGGATCGAGGACTTGCTCAACAATAAATCCAGGAGAATTGTTCTTGAATCGCCATAATCTTTTCCTCCGGTATGAGTTTATCGCGCATCTCCCCGACCTATGGAAAAAGGGGATAATTAATTTCGACTAATTAAAATACGAGTTCAAATATTAACAAATTTTTTACTTACTTCCTCCTCCCAATCTGTCCAGCCCTTTGGAGGACCTACCAGACCATGGATGTTCTCGCATACATAGTATGCGCACAATACAGTGCCTGGTTTCTGCCTCATACACTTTAAGAGAGAAGAAATTATCAGGTATTTACATGAATATATAATAAAACTAATGAATCGTGCAATGAATCATCCAAGTGCGTACCGGAAAATCTGTCTTGATCTTCAATTCCTTGTCAAATTTGCCTGGATGATTTTTAGCGAATTCTTTCCAAACCCTATGCATGATTAGAACAATTATAGTCAAGTAACAAAGTGATTCAAATTATCGGTCACCGACGGAGTAGTGGTAGAATTACTTTTTCATCATGTTAAGAAGATTTTCGTATTGTTCTAGAGGTCTCCTCAATGAGTCCATAACCACGAGTAGGCTCTTCTCGGGAATTATGACAATTAGGACCCAGTGTTCACTGCAAGATTATACGGAGGCAGTTCTTGGTAGTTAAGGTTTAAACAATTCGATTACAGAATAGAAAGAGTTAGACGGAAGGAATCACTCACGCAAAGTTGTAAGGAAACAATATCATTTGCTTGTTGTGATAAACGCTTATGTACTTGAACAACATTTGGAATATCTCATCGGTATTGTCGCGTAGAAGCCTCCAATTACAAGTAATTGGGTCGATGAAGCCGAGGTGAGAGTATCCCTTTCTTCTGCAAGTATGTATCTCCATTCTATATGATACCGAATAAATCAAGAGATCAGTATGTTGAGATCATGCAAAACAATACGTAAGGAGAGTAAAATACTTACAGAACCCACAAGGCGACCATAGAGATGTCGAGGGCCTCCTGATGGAATAGTTGGTAAATTTCTTCCCAGTTTATCCATAGAATGGCCTCCCCCCGTAAGAAATCGTCATCTTTAATCTTTGCGCCCTGCATGAAGATGCAATCGGCCATCGCACGCATGTAGTGCTGGTGCAGCTTATACATTTGCGTTGGAAGCACAGACACTACTTCGGGGGGTACAAGAGTTTTGCCGATCTCAAACGTCCATTTGACGACCACATCGGCCTTTGGAATATCTTCTCCCCCTGCAATCTGAGCGGCCGTCAGGTTTGATTCTTTCAAAAATGTAACAAAGTCTTGTTCTTGCGTCGTCTGTCCCACTACGAGAGGCTCTATTGATTGTTTCTTTTGGGCTCTGAGCTGTGGAACGTCGGACGACGACGACTTTGATTGTCTCTTCTTTTTCTCAGTAGTTTTGATAATTGTGTGTTCGTAGTCTGAAGGGGGGTCTCTCGGAATGAATTTTCTCTTATTTGCTTCGCACATTCCCTTAAAAAATTTCAAATCTATCGGTAGAGGATGCAGTCGTTGGGGCATGCATGTATCTTTTGCACTTCCAGTACCAAAGGGCAAACAAGTTGTTTGGCTTCATACGTTGTGGCAGGCAATTCATTGTCCTTAGGAAGCATTTTTTTAACAAGTTTGAGTAATTCACCAAATCCCTTGTCGGATACCCCATTTGTCGCCTTCCATTGCAGCAACTCCAAGGTGGTGCCAAGTTTCTTAAATCCATTTTGACAATCTGGGTACAACAACTTATGGTGGTCCTCTAACAACTTCTGGAACTTCAACCTCTCCATTTCACTCTCACAGTCTGCCTGCACATTGTGCAATGCCTGCCCAAGATCGTCGCTGGGATCATTTTCTGCTACATCTACTTCGGGCTCTTCCATGGAAATATCGTCATCGAATGCACCGATTCCAGCATTCCCGGGAAAGTGGTCGTCAAAATCTTCTTCTTCATTGTCTTCCATGTTAACCCCCTGTTCTCCGTGCTTTGTCCAACAAACATACTTCTTCACGAAACCATTTGCGAAAATGTGGCTGTGTAGGATTCTTGAAGATGAGTAATCCTTGTTATTGTTGCAATGAACACACGGGCAGCACATAAAACCATTCTGCTTGTTTGCCTCAGCCACAGACAAAAAATAATGCAGGCCATCAATGAATTCTTTCGAACGTCGGTCAGCATTGTACATCCATTGCCGGTCCATCTGCATTTTAAATAAATCTATTTGAATTCTTTACACGTATCGAATAAATAAAATATATCAAATCTAAATTAAATTAAATGTAACATAACATGAATGATTAAAAGATATGCAATATCCATCATACATCTTGATTAATTAAAAGGAGTACTTAATCCATTACAGAACTTAACAAAGGAGTACTATACATGAAATTTAAAAATTCGGTCAACAACACATAGGTTTTCAACCGTCCTTGCGTTGGAACGCAGAATGCTCTAACGGATTTCTTGCTGGCGCAGAAGAAGATGGCGGAGCTGAAACCTCTGATTTTGGTGGTGACGAACCGTAACGCCGCAATAAATCCTCAAGATCAAACGGAGGTTCCTCGCCCCTTGCCATGCATTCTCTATATTCTTTTTCCAAATAACGGAGCGCTGCCCTATGAAAAGCACTAGGTTTTTTGGACCGACGACCTACTCGAGTTGTGCCCTTCTCTCCAGAAGGATAACGATCACCCCACCGGCGCCACTCTCTCCAGATTAATAACTCTTGCAAATAACAATGAAATCATATAAAAAAGACGAAATGTATCATTAATCCTCAAGAAATCTCTAATTAATTGAAAGAATTCTCCATAACTTCTAATTACTTTGACACCCTTCAGTTCCAGGAGTACACTAGAGTACTGAATAAATACATTCATGAATAATTCATTCATATTACAAAAATTCTAATATACTCATTTCATTAATTCATTCATGAATACAAAAATCAAATATCCACAATATGGTCATGTATACAAGTACATCACATGAAGTGTCTACACTCATTCTAAAATTTTCTACTATCCACATACTCATCTAAATCTAAAAGAAAATCACACCTACATATGCAATCTAGCTAAATGTCCAAGAAATGAGCTAGCTACACATTTTCTCTATTTCTAAAGCATGAAATGAGCTATAAAAGCCAAGGAAGAAGAGAAAAACAAGCCCCAAACCTTTAGCGCCGATGGATGGACGGGGAATCAAAGATCTTCACAAATGTGGTGAAGAAATGAGCAAGAACTCCTCCCTCCCGAGCCGAGAACAGCAAGAAACAAGTGAGCTGAATGGCTCGGGCGGGGGGAGAGGGAAGGGGATAAGGGGGCCAAGACCTTTTGTCCCGGTTGGAGACACCAACCGGGACAAAATGGGGGCATTTTGTCCCGGTTGGTGGATCCAACCGAGACAAAAGGCCTTGCCCCCCCCGCTTACCCGGCTAGCCGTTGGACCCGGGACAAAAGCCACCTATTGTCCCGGGCCCGAAGGCTGCCGGGACAAATGGCCTGGAACAAAGGTCTGTTCTGTAGTAGTGCCAGCAGCCGGTGCTTTCTTGGGCCATGGCGTGCGCGGCGGCGCACATGACGCCTACAACGCCACCCTCTGCGCCTGCGACTCCAGGTACTACCTCCGCGCCAACAGCAGCAGCTGCGTGGGGCGGCGGCAGCGGCAGGTTCAGCAACTGGCAGGTGGGGTCGGTGGGCGCGACGCGGAATCAGAGCTTATACTTCGGCCCCGTTTGTCAAGGCTCCGGGTGGAGCCCCGGAGCCTTGCCAAACGGTGGAAACGGCAGTAGCTTCATGTCCGGAGCCGCAGGTGAAGCCCCTCACGGCTTCCACGCTCGAGGCGGAGCCGGAAAAAGAAGCTCCGCGCAGCTCCTCCATCCGTTAGACAATCTTGTCCTCACGACGGGTCGCAGCAAATGGTGAGAGCAGGGACGACGGGGAGGCGCAGTGGGAGCTTCAGGCGTCCGAGGCTTGGCGGGAGCTCGCGGCGTTGGACCTCGAGGTGGCCGGTGGAGCTCGCAGCTGGAGACAGGATGGCTGGTGCCTGGTGGGAACTCGTGGCACCCACCCGGCCAGTGGGAGCTCGTATCTGGAGCCCCATGCAGCCGGCGGAAGCTTGTGGCCGCTTGGGGATGGACATCGCAGAGCCTGCAGCCGATCTACATGGGGAAGAAGAGGATAAGGAGGAGAGATTAGGAGTGAAGAAAAAATAAAAGGGAAAATAGAAACAATTGAGAAAAAATAGAGACAGTATGGTCATTTTCTTCTTTAGGTTACCAGAAGGAGCTGTTTTGCCAAACATTTTACAAAACGGCTTCAGGTCCACTACAGAAGCCGCTCCACCAAAAGAGCTGGAGTCGGAGCTGTTTTAGAAGAAGCCGGAGCCCTGCCAAACAGACTCTTCCTGACCCCCGTCGCCGCCTCATCCAGTCCCAGGCCGTCTTCCTCTAGGCCGCGCTCGCCGCGCTCCTCTCCTGGTTCGTCTTCTGCGCCGGCGCACCCCCCGACCGCACCCCGACCGCACCCTGGCCAGACGCCGCGCCCCCCGACCGCACCTTGGCGACGTGCCCCCTCGGCCACGCCCTAGACCCGCCTCGGACGCGCCGGCGACTGGAGGTGCTGGCTGGCCCTTCCGCGCGTGGTAGAGGGGCGAGAGAGGGGCAGAGGGAGGGAGTGTGACGGCGGCAGGACCGATGGGGGGAGGAGTTACTGTCGATCTCAGGGGAGTACACGGGGAAGAACAGGGAAGCCAATAGAATCAGGGGTATAGTGTACAATTCCAGAAGTGGGTTCTGCCTGTCAGAGCTGCAAATTTGTTAAGTTGTAACGGATGATGAATGGAATGGTACAGTTGTAAAAGAAAGTTTGAGCGATGGTATACATGTGTCTCTAAATTTTTTAGTGGTATGTAGATCACCAGCAACTTTTATACAGGGCCGGCTCAAGAGGGAGGGCAGCCGGGGCGATGGCCCGGGGCCCACGGAGGAGAGGGGCCCAACATCTAGTATGTCGCAGGTAGTATTGTTTAGTTCAACTCGGAGTATACGAGCAAACAGCTAGGCACGTAGCTAGGCACGCAGATTTTTCGGCAAATATTAGGAGTCACACGTGTGACTGGCAGTCAAACTATCACACATAACAAAATAATTTTTTATGCTGAAACAATTTGTTGTTCCAGTAATATAAAAATCGTTCAATGTTAAAAAAATATTTCAATTTTTTTATATTTATCATGAATTGATATATTAGACCAACTTAACTTCTTATTTTTGGCCCATCTTGCCTAACATCCACTTAGGGTCCGAGTAGCGCCCGGTCTTTCGAACTTCCGCCTTTTTGCATTGTGATCGCAACTCGAAGTTTGCCGTTTTGTTTTCATCTGCTTTTGCCTGGGGCCGGCACCGGGTGTTCTCCTTCTCCACCAGACACTGACACCGGAGACCGAAGCCCGACACACTCATGCACAGGTCGGCAGATGTTGCGGCACCGCGGCCCGCCGAGCATTTGCTGCCTTAGCGCTAGCACTAGCGCTCTAGCAGGTTGCAGGCATTTCTAATTTTATATTGGGAAAAGTCCAATTTTCACCCTCGAACTATTGCAAAAGTCTGATTTTCAACCTTCAACTACGAAACCGGACAACATAGGCCATCCAACAGGCAAAACCGGGCAAATTTGGCCCTTGAGGTGGTTTTGAAGGTGGTTTTCCATTTTCTAAAAAATTAAATAAATCTAGTTAGATTTAAAAAATCAAAACTAATTCACTTTAAATTAGAAAAATATGAAACTAGTACCAATTTTTTTCTAAAAATATAACATATCTATTATTGCTCTATTTGAATCTTAGTTATTAAAAATAATAGCCATAACTGCAAGTAGCCAAATATTATGAACATAAAAAAATTAGATCTGAATAGCTCACAAGTCATGTGACAATAGATAGATTATATTTTTAGAAAACTTTTGATACTCATTTCATAATTTTTTGACTTAAATGAATTACTTATAAATTTTTTATTATAAAATTGAATATTTTTAAGTATCACAAAATGCAGAACCACCTTCAAAACCACCCCAAGGGCTAAATTTGCCCGGTTTTAACAGTTGGATGGCCTATGTTGTCCGATTTCGTAGTTGAAGGTTGAAAATCAGACTTTTGCAATAGTTGGAGGGTGTTAACCGGACTTTTCCCTTTTATATTCTGCCATTTTAGTTTGTAATATTGATATTATTATTTATTATTTATTATTTTATTTTTAATTACCATCACAAATAAAAAATAGTTGGGCTAAGGGGCCTATAGTATCGGTCTCACCTGGGCCCTTGAAAACTATGAGCCCGCCCTGCATTATATAGTATCGGTCTCACCTGCGCCCTTGAAAACTATGAGCCCGCCCTGCTTTTATAATGGACACGTAAAAGACTCTTAATTGTTTTTTTCTCTGGTAATCGAGTTACAAATAGCTATTTCTCTTAAACCGTTATGTAATTTATGCACAGTTATATTCCTTGTAATTAAATTTTCAAATGTTAAGTATACTTACGGGTGGTAAAGGGTTTTAATTTTTTGCTTAGATAACCGAAGGGCCGGGCCTTAAAAGGACTGGACTCTAATCTTATACAATTTTGAGATAGAAACATTTAAGGACAAGTAGAATTATGAAGAGAGCATTAGTGCTATGACCCATTACCACCCCTACTATGAGGCTATAAATGTTTTTGGCATTTATGAGCCCACATGTCATTTTCACAAATAAGTGAACTAGGCATGATTGGCTTGGTAGCAATCCAAGCATGCCCCTTGCTTCTTTCGGTGGGGGCTGCCTATAGATGGATCGGAGACACAAAATTAACAAAAACCTCATGCAGATTGTGACAGTATAGCTAGGGTCATAGAATAAATTAAAAGAGTGGCGTATGATGCTGCGCCTGTCGATTAGGTAACCAACTTTACCTTCCGATTGGACACGTTCGGATCGATGGGCCGTGTCCACACATGGATTAGACGCATCTTTTCACGCGTGCATGATTCTCCATCCAGTAATCATGTATTAGAGAGCAACTCCAAGAGAATCTCTATATCCATCCTAACTATTAGGAATAGAGATTTTGATGGAAAAATAGCCTCCAAGAAATTCTCTAAGAGATAACCATCATCTATTCCGGATTTCTCGCTAGCCAAAAATAAATAGCGAAAATGGTTTTCTAGAATGTAAATAAGATATAGAAAAGCTGTTGTAGAGCGAAGATGTATAAAGAACTATTCTTATGTATATAACTCTCCAAATGATTATTTAGAAAGTGAAATTAAAAAAAATACTCTTGAAGATGCTCTTATATCCTTGAAAATAGACTAGATATGCATCCATGATGGTAGTGCATGCATGGGCACATGCAGCTCCGAGAAATCAAAAGGACCGACTATAGCATGGTGTTCAAGTGGTTTTGATTGATGGCCAAACACCTAAACGGATGGGTTGGGGATCATAAAAGGTAAAGACCCAAGACATAAAAAAAAAGCGAAATCTTTATCTTTGATCAAAGAGTCAAGCTAAGCTCGTCGAATTGGATCTTGTACTTTAAAGCATTCATGTTGACACACTTTAGCTAGTTAAAAATGAATAATCTTGCTACGTTCTTGTACTAATTAAATGCTTACTTGACATATATAGTATTGTTAATTACTTGGGTAGCAGAAAGAGAACGACAGCTGCCTAGCAGAGAGCATGCGAGCATCAAATTAAGTTTCTTAACCTTGGAATGTAGCAAAATGCCTACGCAAAGCTGTGGACTGGATATAAAAAGCCAACATATCTGCATATGTGCATGACACACACCAACGATCACGAGCATCACATTTCCTTATGACCCCACGAGCACTATGTCGGTGTTTACCGCCAAGCCTGCTCAGAGATACACTTACCAGTAAGATTTGTAGGTAGGGATCGACTGCTCTGGAACTCGATGGTGCAAGCAACAAAAACATTTAGACAGGTTCGGGCCGCGAGTTGCGTAATACCCTACGTCATGTGTGGTTGTTTGTATTGCCTTAGGTGTTGATTGTTTTGAGGGGGTCCCTGCCCACTTTTATATATTCGGGGGGACATGGATATATGGAAAGTCCTAACCGAATACAGTTGGAGTCCTACTACAATAAGATCGAGTAGTTTCCTTTGTACTGCAGCTAATTCTACGCCTATTCGGGTAGTTACAAGAGAGGTAAGGTACATCCATGAACTATAAGTTACTCTAGAGCATTCTATGCCTATAAGCAGTCCCGCTGCCCCGGGTCTGACAAGCCCCCGAGCTCTTCATAGCCGAGTCCTGCTGGCATCGAGTACTTGACTGGGCATCTTCGAGTACTTCAAGTAGTCAGAACATCCTTCTGGTTGCTTCTGGGCCTTCCTTCAGATATGTCGAGTAGTCCTCAAGTACTTCCGGTTGCTCCGAGGCTGTGAGGTGCTCAAGCCCCCGAAATCTTGATCATATATGGTGCGCGAAGTACTCGCGCTTCATATGGAGTAGCCCCCGAGCCTTATATTGAATCGCAGAATCAGGCTGAGGGTCACTTCAGTCTTTTTTCTTTATTATTTTCCAAAAAAATTGAAAATAAATCTCTGATGCACATATCCCGCAGCCCCTGAGTCTTGAATTTAAATCTCTCAATTTAGATTTAAGAATCAATAACTCGTGACAAAAATTTTTATGAAACTTTTCCGAGAAGGAAACAATCTGTTGATCTTCCAGGTATTCACAAAATTGCCATCAGAGACCATATAAACCCGTTCGGTAACTCCTAGGGTTTTTACCCTCTTGACTCCTGGCCGCCGTTGTTATCGCCATAAATTAACAGGTTAATTAATGGGCCGCGAGTGAGCTGAGCTTGATGAAGAAATTAAAGGAGGCTTACGAATCGGCTCCTGCGTGAGCGTTTGGGCCATGTGGGCCATGTATCTTTAGATTTGGTTCAGTTTGAGTTAGAGATAGAGTCCGATATGGACACGTTAGTTTAGATTATTGTCCAAGTCTCCGGACTATAAATATGTACTCTATGACATTTGTTAAGGGAGAACGTCATCACGTTTTGCAAACAACAACTCTCGGCGCACCGCCACCCCTAATTCTAGGGTTTCGTCCAAGTAAGCGTCATGCTGCCCTGATCGCTTCTTGCAATCAGGGCAGCATTGTTCTTGCTTTTACCTTGGTATTACTCGTACTGAAGTGTTTTTAATGGCGAGTAGTGCTAGTTATCCTGATTTTCGTAGCATGATTTTTAGTAGATCTATCGTGCTTTTGTTGTTTATCATCTACGAATATCATGTTATCTCTGCGTGATCATGTATTAATCTTACGCTAATTCTCGTTGCATAGGAATTAGTCGCGTAGAGATAACACCTTGCTTCTTTTTTATCTAGTAGATCTAATCTGTTATGGTTTGTTCTTATACTTAAGAATCGGCTTAATATCTGCTAGGTTAGGCCTTACAAACGGGTTGGATGATCCGGCGACGTATTAGATGCTTTGCTTTGATCTTAATAGGGATTGATCCGGGAATCGGCTTTCACTTATTCTTAGGCCTCTTTTCTGGTTAAAGTTTGATTATCTATTACGTTCGTTAGGCCTAATTACGTGTAGGATGTTCCGATATAGCAGTGAAGCTTTTATCGTCATGGATTAGATTAGCAAGGTTTAATTGAAGCAGTTTTTGCAGTTATTTGCTTTATCCATTACCATCTGGATATGCAGATCCAATCTGACACCGGGACTCGATCGGCTCTTTAAAGCCGATGCAAAAGTCGTCCCGGGGAGCCGACCACGGCTCGGACTAATGTTTACATGTGTCTGTGCTTGTAGGCAAATCGTCAAAGGCACGTTCGCACCCTCCTGATCGGGTATAGATCAGGTGGCACGCCCTGCATCTCTGGAAACAAAGGCGTGTGCCAGTTTGCGGGTTGTTGACTGAGGGAGCAGTGCCTGCCAGCGCCCCGGCGACCTCCCAGCTCTTCGTGTTGCCTGTCTCTACTCGCCGGTGGGTTTTGACCGACAACACATTCTGGCACGCCCAGTGGGACACTCATCAGCAACAACGTCCACTGCCAGAATGACTGGACCTCAGAGCCAAGGGCCAATCACCAGCCCTGTCACGTATGAAGAGCTGACCCCCGAGCACAAGCAGAAATACGATGAGGTCAAAGCTCAGTTCGAAGCCATTCTCATTGGCTCTTTCGAGAGGACCCGCAACCACGACATCAGGTGGAAGGGGTTCTCACCTAAAGGCGCTCTCGACAACGTTGACTTGTCCGTACCATTAGAGGAGCGCACCAGAGCCCTGCGTCAGGAGATGAACTACAAGGTGGCTCACTCGCTTCATCAGCTCTCAGAAAGCCTGGTGAACGAGCTCGAGCGTGTGGCACATCGCATCGTCCAGGAGGTGATCAAGAACTAGTACTCCCCATCGGGACCAATCCTGGGGAGTCACAGGGGAGAGGCCCCACTTCAGTCTAGGCCTCCATTGCCATACTCGCTCACAAATCCAGGTCCGCAGGCCTCGCCAATCTACGTCGTCTACAAGATCTGCGGTGATCCCGGGGAGGGCCAGTTCCTGAACGAGCCGCCTAAGGAGATCCCACACGGCTACACGTGCATGTACATACCTGACAGCATCAGTCCAACACGCACGGGACATCTGGTGGGTACAGGAGCTTCAGGGGCAGATGCGGAGAAACAGGCATGGCTAGCGAAGTACGTTACCGGGCCAAGTGCTAAGCCCTCGACCCCAGGAGTCCTTAGTGTGGATCAGATCTGCGCAATATTAAGGGATCAGTTCGGCATTCTGCCCAAGAGAAAGGCGATCGGCTATTCCAAGCCGTACCCAAGCGAATATGACTTGATCCCGTTACCACCCAAGTATCGGTTCCCGGAGTTCACCAAGTTCAGCGGGTCAGAAGGGGCCAGCTCCATCGAGCATGTGAGCCGATACCTAACTCAGCTCGGGATGATTTCGGTATCGGATCCTCTGAGGGTCCGGTTCTTCTGTCAGTCTCTCACGGGCCTAGCCTTTGGATGGTACACATCATTGGCCCCAGATTCGATCCACACTTGGAGGCAGCTGGAAGATCAGTTCCACACCCAGTATCACTCAGAGGCTGCTGAAGCCGGGATTACCGACCTCGCCCAAGTCAAGCAGAAGCGAGGGGAAAGGGTGTCAGAATACGTGCGGCGCTTCAGAGAGGTTAAGAATCGATGCTACTCATCGCTCATCACATAAAAGGAGGCAGTCGATTTGGCAGTTCTGGGGCTCGCTAAGCCGATCAAGGATCTGGCTTTTCAGTTGGAATTCACCTCTCTGGCGCACATGGTACAGAAGCTCACGGCATATGAACACTATCACCCTGTGCTGTACCAGGAAAAATTCAAGCGCCATGTGAATATGGCCCAAGCAGATGATTCTGATGATTCTAGCGGGGAACAAGAAGTGGCTGTGACCGAGTGGACCCTGGGGGCAAACCCCGTCCTGTGCAAGTGGGTCAAACAGAAGGGGCTTGTGAAGGGCTTTGATTTTGACGTGGCCAAGGCAGAGCAGATATTCGACTTACTACTCAAGGAAAAGCAGTTGAAGCTCCCAGAGAATCACAAGCTGCCAACGACGCAAGAGCTGCAGGGGAGGCTGTACTGCAAGTGGCACCACTCGTTCACCCATGCCACGAATGACTGCAACAAGCTGTGTCGGCAGATCTAATCGGCTATCGAGCAAGGCCGATTAATTCTGCCCCAACACACGATGAAGGTGGACAGTCAACCATTCCCACAAGCTAACATGGTGGAGCTGTTGGATTTCAGACCTGAGGGCCAGGACTTGGCGTTCCAGATTAACATGGCGGGACCCATGCGCCGCCGTGACGAGCAGAGGAAAGAGGCCGCTTCTGGCAAACGGCCCCAGGATGAAGACGAGCCGGAGCAGCAGCATGTTACTGAAGAACAAGTGCGTCACATCCGCAATCAACTCCTAGCTTCTAATCGGCTTCTGGAAAAATACCAGTATCAGTACAAGTTGCGCCGCCGATATGAATCGGAAGAGGAGGAGTATGAGCACCGCACAGGGAGGACGCTGGGGAGGCGCCAAGCTATACGCGACCACTGGCATTGCCCGTTCTTCAGGTACTGTTGGAATTCCGGCATGAGCCAATTGCCTACTATCGATGATTGCTTGGAGTGCAGGCCTCGGGGACGCCAGCCAGGCGAGACATCGGTGTTCCAGCACTTGGGGCCCAAAGCACGTCACGACGACCATATTGAGCGGCCATCCAGGGATGATCTTGAGCTAGAAGGGGAAGATAAGTATCATCGTCCACGATTGTGTCCTGACGGGCTCAGCCGCTCACAGAAGCGCAGAGTGCAGCGCTTACGCAATCTCGAGAAGGCAGAAGCAAGGTACCTCGACGTGCTGGGGAAAGCGCGTCCGGATCTCGCGGAGCAAGTCAGGCACCCGCGAAGGGTAGAAAGGCGCCCTCCAAGGAGGGAGTGGCGCACCAAACAGCCAAGAGCCGATGAAAAGCCATCGGCTGATGTGAATATGGTGTTCGTGCTCCCGTCGGAGTTTCGGGCGCCCCGACCGGAGGAATTGGTCGTCGCGCAGCTGGATCTTGGCCCACAGCCAATCATCTTCGAGAAGCCCAAGGAGAAAAGCTACAAGCATCTGAAGGGATTATATCTCAAGGGCCTCATCGACGGCAAGCCTGTGAACAGGATGTTGGTCGACACTGGCGCCACGGTCAATCTAATGCCGTAATCAGTACTGCGCCGATTGGGTCGTTCTGCTGCTGATCTTATCAAGACCAACGTGATGCTCAATGATTTCAACGGCTAGCCGTCGGAGGCACAGGGCGTCCTCAATGTAGAGTTGACAGTTGGCCGCAAGACCGTCCCAACCTCGTTCTTCATCGTCAACAGTAAGAGTACGTACACAGTGCTGCTTGGGAGGGATTGGATTCACACCAATTGTTGTGCTCCTTCCACGATGCACCAGCGTTTGGTCCAATGGGATGGCGATGAAGTGGAGGTGGTCCGTGCAGATGACTCCAGCGAGGTTTCGCTCACAGACATGAACGCCTGGGACGCGGAAGGGCAAGAGCCGATCTCAGGGATCACGCTGGAAGACTGTGATCGGATCGAAGCGACAAAAAATGGATTGAGGCTGGTCTTATCCACCGGCCTCACAGAATAAATACATCCTGGCACGCTACGGAGCCTAGCAGATTTAGAGAGGCCGGTCCCTGCGACCGGCCCCAAAAGATAGACAATTCTTGTTTAGAGTTGAAACTGTTACATTACGGACAGACTTTGGCCTGCTCTGGCATTTGGTTAGTTAATGAGCATTCAGTTTTGAGGGGTAATATAGAGACGGCCGGCCCATGTGGTCGGCCAAAATTTTTCTTTTGTCAGCTCCCTGTGTTTGCTGTCGACATGGCAGATGATGACGAGTCGCCTGCGTCTACAGTCGGTTTTACAGGCGACGACAAGTTGGGGTACGGGTTTACATCAGCTGACGATTTGGAGGAAGTTGATATCGGTCCCGGGGATAAGCCGCGACCAACATTTATCAGCAAGAAGCTAGACCCGAGCCTGCGTGAGCCAATGATAGCACTGTTGAGGGAATACTGGGATTGTTTCGCGTGGGATTATTCTGAAATGCCTGGTCTGGATAGAAGCATCATCGAACATCGGTTCCCGCTTAAGAAAGGATTTCGGCCGTTTCAACAACGAGCAAGGCAGATGAAGGCTGAAGTCCTGGAGGAGGTCAAGAAAGAGGTGCAAAAGATGTTGGACGCAGGGTTCATCAGGCCATGTAGGTATGCAGAATGGATCTCCAGTGTGGTCCCTGTACAGAAGAAGGATGGCCGATGGAGAGTCTGCGTGGATTTCAAAGACCTCAACAGAGCGACGCCAAAGGACGAATATCCGATTCCCGTGGCAGAAACGTTGATCAACGCTGCTGCCAGTCACAAAATGCTGAGCTTTATGGATGATAACGCCGGCTACAACCAGATCTTCATGGCCATAGAGGATATAAGCGAGACCGCGTTCAGAGTACCAAGCGCGGTCGGCTTGTTCGAGTACTTGGTTATGACCTTTGGATTGAAAAATGCCGGTGCAACGTATCAGCGCACCATGAATTACATTTTTCATGATCTCATCGGCAAGCTGGTAGAAATCTACATTGATGATGTCGTGGTCAAGTCCACATCGGCTGGGGGCATTTGGAAGATTTGCGTAAGGTTTTGGAGCGGACTCGGAAGTTTGGGCTCAAAATGGACCCGAAGAAATGTGCCTTTGGCGCATCGACCGGTCAGTTCTTAGGATTCCTGGTACATGAGCGAGGAATCAAGATCGGCTTGAAGAGTCAAGAAGCGGTAAAGGCAATGAAGCCGCCTACTACGAAGAAGGAGTTACAGAATCTCATCGTAAAAATCAACTTTGTCAGACGATTTGTCTCCAATCTGTCTGGGCATATCGAGCCGTTCATGGGTCTGGTGAAGATCAAGTCCGAGGATGAGTTTCACTGGGGGGCAGAACAGCAGCAGGCTCTTGATGAAATTAAGGAATATTTGTCGAAGCCTCCAGTATTGGTTCCGCCTCAACAGGACATGCCTTTCTACGTGTACCTATCCGTGGGTGACACTTCCATCGCCTCGGTTCTGATTCAGAAACATGACGATCAGGAGAGGGTTGTCTTCTACCTCAGCAGGCGCATGTTGGACGCCGAGACCAGGTATCCTGAGATTGAAAAGCTTTGCCTTTGTTTATTCTTTACATGTACAAAGCTTCGACATATTTTGCTCTCGGCGGAAACGATCGTCATATGTAAATCGGATGTCATCAAGCATATGCAGTCGACTCCTATTCTAAAAGGCCGACTAGGAAAATGGATGTTTGCGTTGTCAGAATTCAATATCCGATATCAACCTGCAAAGGCAGTCAAGGGACAGGCACCGGCGGATCTCATTGCTGACAGGGTCAACACTGATGTCTCTGCACTTTTTGTACGTGCCTGGGCCATGTTTTTCGACGGATCAGCTTGTGATGATGGGTGCGGCATAGGAATTCTTTTGGTATCGCCTCGTGGGGCGACTTATTCTGTTTCCATCAGGATGGCTACTCCATGCACCAATAATTTAGTAGAGTATGAGGCCGTTCGCAAGGGGATGGAATTACTCCTGGAAGCTGGTGCAGAAGCAGTGGAAATATTTGGGGATTCAAAACTGGTGATTTCTCAGCTCACGGAAGAATATAAATGTGAGAGCGAGCTTGTTTTTCCTATATGGATGCAGTGCCGTGAGTTGATGTCACAGTTCTGGTAGATTAATTTCCACTGGGTACAAAGGACTTTGAACAGTGAAGCCAATGACTTGGCACAGATGGCTTCCAGATACAAGGAAACAGCCGATGGGGTCGATGTAGAGGTTCGGTTTTTAGAACCTGGAGACTGGAGAGCCGATATCTTCAATTATTTGAAGGATTCGGCTCGGGGGGCACCCAGAAGGATAAGACTCAAAGCTATGAAGTATGTTCTGATAGGGGACGATATGTTCTACAAGACTTTGGAAGGTCTGCTGCTCAAATGTTTGGGGCCTTCGGAGTTGAATCGACTCTTGCATGAGGTTCATGAAGGAGCCGGCGGTACTCATCAATCGGCTCATAAGATGAAATGACTGATTAGACGATCGGGATATTACTGGCCTACCATGCTTGAGGATTGCTTTAAATATTACAAGGGATGTCAGGCATGTCAGAGATTCGGCAAGATTCAGCTGGTGCCGGCATCAGTAATGAATCCTATCATTAAGCCATAGCCGTTCAGGGGTTGGGCCATGGATATGATTGGCTAGATTAACCCTCCATCTAGCAAAGGTCACCAATGGGTGTTAGCTGTCATGGATTCTTTCACAAAATGGGTGGAGGTGGTACCCATGAGGTCGGTGGCATCGAAAGATGTGATCAGTTTCGTTAAAGAGCACATCATTCATAGGTTTGGGATTCCTCAGACCATTACGACCGATGGAGGATCGGTCTTTATATTGGAGGAATTTAGAAAGTTTGCCGATGACACGGGGTTCAAGCTGATAAGATCATCCCCATATTATGCCCAAGCTAATGGACAGGCTGAAGCATCCAACCAGAGCCTTATCAAGCTGATCAAAAGGAAGATCGATGAATATACTAGGCGCTGGCATGAGGTGTTGTCAGAGGCTTTGTGGGCATATCGTATTTCTTATCACGGATCCATCAAGACGTCACCATACCATCTGGTCTACGGTCAAGACGCTTTGTTGCCATGGGAGATCACGGCCGGATCAAGGCGTGTTGAGTTTCAGAATGATCTATCGGCTGAAGAGTATGCAGCCTTGATGAGCGATAATGTGGAGGATCTTACAGAGCTGAGACTTTGGTCACTCGAGAAGATCAAGGAAAACAAGGCTAAAGTTGCTCGTGCATACAACAAAAAGGTCAAGCCGAAAGAATTCCAGGTTGGAGACCTAGTTTGGGAGGCAGTGCTACCACTGGGAACTAAAGACAAGAAGTATGGTAAGTGGTCTCCTACTTGGCATGGACCGTACAAGGTTGATCAGGTCCTGCCTGGAAATGCGTACATGCTTGAAGAATTAGATGGTGTCAAGTTTCCTGTAGCCGTCAATGGCCAACACCTCAAGAAATATTTTCCGAGCATGTGGGAAGGCGACTAACAAGAGCCGATGAGATCCATCTGGCTGCATTATAAAGGCCAACACGTTGAGTTGGCCAGTAAAAAAAATGAGATAAAAAAATGAGATAGGCCAACACGTTGAGTTGGCCAGTAAAAAAAAAGACAAAAAAAAGACAAGCCAACACGTTGAGTTGGCCAGTAAAAAAAAAGAGCAAAAGTGAGAGAGGCCAACACGTTGAGTTGGCCAGCAAGTTAAAATTATATGAGAATCTAGGCAGCCGATGTGTAACCATCGACTTAAGATGTTTTTAATAGATACGAGTTTCAGTTTAACAGCCAACATTAAATGTTTTCTGAATTATTCTACTAGTTCAGGAATCTTTCTATGGCATGGATGGCTTCTGCGCATTTTGCGTCGTCTCTTGCTATGACTGCTTCGTCGTCTTTGTCATCGCCCGTTACTATCTGTTGACTCTAGGTGTTTATTTCTGCAAACTCTGCCCGTATTTGCTCGGTTATTTCTTGGGCTTCTTGCTTGGAGTTTGCAATCGAGGCTTTCTCCTCTTGGATCAGTCTCTATGTGATGCGGACTTTTTCTTCGAGTTCTGCCAGTTCTTTCTCCAGGAGGCTGAGTCGCCTTTGTACTCGCTGAGATGTCGGCTTTGGCATCCAGAGTTGCCTTCTTCTGGTTTAGCATCTTGCACTTTTTAGCGATGTCGACTTTCAGAGGGATTTGAGAATGCCTTAGTTCTATCCTCTGTTGTGCTTCTTTCACCTCTGCCCGAAAGAAGGAAGATGGCCGGCTGGCCAGAGCTTGACGCGAAGTGACTCTGGGAGTTGGGATTCTATCTGCTCGAGGACTTTCTGTATTTCGCTGGAGTCATCGACCAGGGTACTGATTGGAGCAGATAGCAGATTTTTGATGTGTTGAAGCTGATCCGCGAGGTCAATCGGCTGCTGTGGTGGTGGTACCTTCGCTTCAGGGGCGATCAGACCCATTGATGCCGGGTCAAAGGAGAGCAAATTTGAAATATTGAAGCCCTGTGGAGATATCAGAGTTATTTTTTGGGAGCAAGGTATATCAACAGAGTTATCGGCTGATTTAGAATCGGCTGATGTGGTGTTACCTGTTGTGAGGAAGAAGCGATGGTCGGTCCGAGTGTGATCAGCTTAGTTGGGGCAACAACATCGACATCGGCTGTTGTAGTTTCTTCACTGCGAATTTCTGCTTGGATGATGGGTGGTTCTCGCTGTTCTTGGACTTCAGTTGTTCCAGTATCGACTTCATAAGCAGCGGTTCTCTGTTGTGATGGGCTTCCAGTGCTAAGGATGTCTTCAGCTGTGTCCTGGAGGGAAGATTACAATCAACCAGAGTACATGTGCATGAGAAAGGAATTTTTCAGGAAAGGTTTCAGAGAGTGAATTACCTGGTTGGTGTTGGATTCTGATCGATCTGAGGGAGGCTGTGCTGTCTTCTTGATGATTCGTCGTGTGAAGGTCTTCCTTTTCTTAGTTGGGACTCGGGGGGGGGGGGGGGCGCAGCACTTTCAGAGATTTGTCTCCGCTTAGAGGCCGACTGGGGTGATTCTGGCTGAACAGTCATTATCACTTTCTTCATTGGCGGTGATCCCTTGCAAAAAAGAACATCAGGGGTGGTTGGGAGAAAGTGGAATGGCTCCCCGTTACTGGTCATGGGTTCTGGACCATCTTGTTGCTATAAACAAGGTGAGCAAGGTTAGCCAAGTAAAGCAGTAGAAGGCTTAGAAAGAATAGGTGCATGGATCCAGTACCTCTGCCTCGGGGATTGTATATTCAGGATCAATTTGTTGCAGTAGAGGGCCTAAATCTCTTCTGAATACATGAGTTTTCCATATTCCCCACCATGTGTTAAAGCCGATTGACGAGGGATTAAAGGATAGATCGGCTGGTATTGGAATGTGGAGATTGTCAAACATGCTGTAGCATCTTGAACTGGTAAGACCGTCAGATAGATCGGCTCTACTCTCCACCAAGTGGTGAATATGGAAGTGGGGAGGGACTTGTCCTAGGCTGAATTGCCGAGCTGCTATGACTGGTTGATAGGTTTCATAACCTGGTTTGATGATTCTGTTGGAAGTGCTTATGCCGACAGGAAGGAAGCCAGGTCGGATCATTAGAGAATATAGATGCCGAGTGCTGTTGTCATCGGCAAAGCTATCTAGCCTGAAGGTAGTTGGGTTCTCAAAGGCTTTAGATTCAGTGAATGGAAAGTAGAGGGGATTCTCTAGGCCTTTGTAGAAAATTCTAAACCATTTTGCTGCATCTGTTGAGTTCATTTTACTGCCAGGGAGGCTGAATAGGGCTTGGCCATAGCTGGTGCATCTAATTGGCTTGCCATTCTCGTCTGGGAAGGAATTCTTGGCTAGGCTTTGAAAGTTTGGAATCTGGTGCTGGAAGTAGAGTTGTGCCCATAACTGAAGGAACCACCAAGGGCCTCCAGTTCTGAGTTTCCTTTGGCTGAGCAAGCTAGTTGTCATCAAATGGAGACATCTGTATGTTTCTCCGGGGAAAAGCTTGCCTAGGCTGGTGCGGTTGCCATGTGCCAGATGGTAAGCCAAAGGAAGATAATTCTTGGTTGGGGCTAAGGAAGGACCACAGAAGATGAAATGTTCTAACGAAAGATTTAGAAAGGCTGTGTGTTCCTTTTTACCTACTGGACCTTTCGTTTTCATGTGCTGGTTCATGTAAGTGCTCCAGTTTGTACAGTCTGTTTTAGATGAAAGTTTGAAGGGGACTTCTACCATTCTGTGAGCTGCAGGATCAGGGGACCTAATGTCTAGGCCAGTAATCATGGTAACATCTAACAGAGTAGGGGTCATGGGTCCATGACCAAAGAGGAAACAATTCAGAGCGTCGGACCAGAAATAGCCGATGGTCTTCAGAAGGTTTTCATCTTTATCGAGGGGGGATAATGATAGACTGAGTGCATCAGCTATGTTCAGTTCTTGCCACAAGGGCCTATAGGTTTTTTCTACTCTGTTATACCATGTAATCCAGCTTTCAGGTGGATTAGGCCAGGCTCTTAAGCAGTCGGCCCAGGAATTTAAATTGATGTCTTGACTCATGAAAGGGATTCTATTTGCTTCACAGGAGATCAGATCCATGGGATTTTCATAAGCTCGTGGACCAAGACAAAAGGAGTTGACATTGGAAGGATGCGGCTAAAGGATGTCTGAAGCCTGGAGTTTCAAAAATTTAAAAATTTGTATATGGTGTCATATTTCAGAGCTTAATTTATTCGGAGGATTGATGAGCTGAAAAAAGTTGAAAGGATGGGCTGAATATTACCTTCAGGCCGAAGATTGCCGTATCGACGTTTGGAGATCTCGCTGTTTGAGCTTCCGAGTCCGCCATGGTTCAGATCTACTAACTTAGGGTTTGGTTGTTTTGCGGGCTCTGGTTCAAGTTTTGGATGCTGTGAGTTTTCGTTCAAACTTATGAAGCAGGATTCTCGAATTGCGCTCGGATTTGGAATATTTGTTTCGAGTTGGGTTCAAAGTGGAGGTGATGTTCTGTTCTTATACTGGTTGCTTCCAATTTTGAATTCCGTCGGCTCTTGGTAATTGGTAAAGCTTGATGCGGTGCCATCAGCTTTTGGAAGGTTGTCCGAGCAATAAACTAAGAGATGAGGGACTTTATTCATTAAAGGTAAAGTCTTTACAAGGGAAAGAGCCGATTTGACAAAGGAACGAATCCTTCGGCTCAATCGATGCTACAGTACTACTCCTACAGTACTTCCTACCACCCGTAAGTGCCTAATGCATACGGCGCTTGGGGTTTCACGCCAGCACGTCTCCGCCGCTGCTGTCGTCGCCGTCGTCGTCGCTGCCGCTGCTCTCGTCGGCGCTGCTGCCGTTGCTGGCTTCATCGTCGCCGCTCGAGCCGCCGCCGCCGCTGCCGCCATCACTATTTTCCTTGCTTTCCTCCTCGGATGAGCCAAGGAACCGGAAGGCCCTTTCGGCCATCGGGTCCTCCTCAACAGAGGAGGGGTCGATTTCTTCTTCCGAGGAGGAGTCGGCTCCGTCCCAGGAGAAGCAATCATCGCTGTTCTCCTCTGGCTCTTCCTGGAACAAGAGCCGGAGGTCTTCATCGTCGGTCTTGGGTTCGTCATCCTCGGAGACGACTTCGAAGTCGAACTCCTTTGCGTCCCAATGCAGAGGAGCGAGTGCCTCGTGCGCCACCGTCGGATCATACTCCGGCGTCGGTTCCCGGCTCTCGGAGATGGGGTCGAGGGAAGAGGCAGAGGAACTCGAGGAAGAGGGGGAGAGAGGAGAGCCGATTGAGTTGGAGCCAGAGGAGGAGGAGATCGCCATGGCTACAGGAAGTTGGGGTTTTCTGCGCTGTTGGCTGAGGGAGGAAGATGAATTTGTGGCGAAAGGAGTCGGTTCAGGGTGAGATTAAATAAGAAAAAAATGGAAAATGAATCGACACTTTCACATTCCACGAGGAGCCAGTTGCAGAGACGTTGCGTCTTCCATGGTGGTTATAGTGCGTTTTAATGAGCATCAACGGGAAGATGAAGCGACGAAGTGGTTTTGGAATTATCATTGCCAAAACCAGGGGGCGTGTGTTATCGCCATAAATTAACAGGTTAATTAATGGGCCGCGAGTGACTTGGGCTTGATGAAGAAATTAAAGGAGGCTTACGAATCGGCTCCTGCATGAGCGTTTGGGCCATGTGGGCCATGTATATTTAGATTTGGTTCCGTTTGAGTTAGAGATAGAGTCCGATATGGACACATTAGTTTAGATTATTGTCCAAGTCTCCGGACTATAAATATGTACTCTATGACATTTGTCAAGGGAGAACATCATCACATTTTGCAAACAACAACTCTCGGAGCACCGCCACCCCTAATTCTAGGGTTTCGTCCAAGTAAGCGTCATGCTGCCCTGATCGCTTCTTGCGATCAGGGCAGCGTTGTTCTTACTTTTACCTTGGTATTACTCGTACTGAAGCGTTTTTTATGGCGAGTAGTGCTAGTTATCCTGATTTTCGTAGCATGATTTTTAGTAGATCTATCATGCTTTTGTTGTTTATCATCTACGAATATCATGTTATCTCTGCGTGATCATGTATTAATCTTACGCTAATTCTCGTTGCATAGGAATTAGTCACGTAGAGATAACACCCTGCTTCTTTTTTATCTGATAGATCTAATCTGTTATGGTTTGTTCTTATACTTAAGAATCGGCTTAATATCTGCTAGGTTAGGCCTTGCAAACGGGTTGGATGATCTGACGACGTATTAGATGCTTTGCTTTGATCTATATAGGGATTGATCCGGGAATCGGCTTTCGCTTATTCTTAGGCCTCTTTTCTGGTTAAGGTTTGGTTATCTATTACATTCGTTAGGCCTAATTACGTGTAGGATGTTCCGATCTAGCAGTGAAGCTTTTACCGTCGTGGATTAGATTAGCTAGGTTTAATTGAAGCAGTTTTTGCAGTTATTTGTTTATCCATTACCATCTGGATATGCAGATCCATTCTGACACTGGGACTCATTCGGCTCTTTAAAGCCGATGCAAGAGTCATCTCGGGGAGCCGACCACGGCTCGGACTAATGTTTACACGTGTCTGTGCTTGTAGGCAAATTGTCAAAGGCACGTTCGCACCTTCCTGATCGGGTATAGATCAGGTGGCACGCCCTGCATCTCTGGAAGCAAAGGCGTGTGCAAGTTTGCGGGCCGTTGACCGAGGGAGCAGTGCCTGCTAGCGCCCCGGCGACCTCCCGGCTCTTCGTGTTGCCTGTCGCTACTCACCGGTGGGTTTTGACCGACAAGAGCCGTCAAATTCAGATTTACACTTCCCAACTGCCTGTGACATCCATTAGCCCCTCTCGTAGCCACCGAGCCGAAACTCGTGACATTGAAATGGCTTCCAAGAAAGACAAATCCAAGGTTTAAGATGAAGCAGTTGCAAATCTTTCAACAGGCAAGCGTAAGAGCAAAAAGTCTCAACACTATCGAGTACTTGTAGGCATGCATTTTGTCCTGCTGAGGAATTCTTGCCTCCTTTGCAGAAAAATTATAAGACATGATATTTGTAACACCCTAATTTAAATTCCAGCATTTATTAATAAATTTAATTGGCTTTATTTAATTTTATAAGGTTTATTGTGTTAGACTTGCATTTAATCTAAAATTTTGTTCCTTAAGTAATTAAAATTTTATCATAGGTTTAAATTTTGGTGTTGCATTCATGCTGGTGCATAGTTTCAATTATTTGAGTGTGGTTTGAATTCAAATTTGTATTTGAATTCAAACTTTGTTTGAATTAGAAATAGAATAAAGAGAAGGAAAAGATTTAGAAGAGAGCCCAGCCCAAAAACTCAACCCAGGCCCAGCTCTCTTTTCCCTCTCCCCGCGGCCCGGTTTGTTTCCCTCTCGGGCCGACCCAGCCTCTCCCCGCGGCCCGGCCCACACCAGCCCAGCGCGGGCTCGTTCTCTCCCTTGCGGCCCACAGCAGCACGCGCCCCGCCCGGCCCAGACTTTCGCTCGGCCTGCCCCGCGATCCGCTCAGCCCACGAAACAATCGCCCCGCACGGGCCCGCTGCCAGCAGAGCACGCCCCCGCTTCACCGCCGCCCGTGCGCCCAAAACCCCCCTGCGCCGTCCGATCTGAAGTCTACGGCCAGGATTAGATCGCATCCCCTTTTAGATCCAGACCGTTAGATCCCGATCCTATGGCCGAGATCCAAAGATAACGGTTCGGCTTGTATCTTTTTCTAAAGAGACCCCCATCTTTATCGAAATCAACCCGCAGTCCGATCTTACTCAAAAATAATTACGCAGAGGTCCTGTTTTTAGCATTTTAGCCCCTGGAGTTCTTTAAAATTAAACCCGCCGTCCTTTCCCTGACTTTTTACTTGTTAGACCCTGGATCTATGCTTTAATTACGTTTAGGCCCTCGGTTTTTGCAGAAAACCCCCTGGAACCTTAGTTTTCTTGCAGTTCAGTCCCTGAACCTTGTTTTAGGCCTAGATTATGCGTTTTAGCTCCGTTTTAAGCGTTCTTTATGTCCACGTGATCTTTGTAACGCGTAGAATAGTTTTAGACCAGTTTAGTGTGCTGTTTTTATGTGTTGATGTATTGTTTCTTAGTTTTTGTTAGTGTTTGCTTGTATGCTTATTGTTGTGCCTCGTTTTGGCCATGTGTTCGTGAGTAGACGCTGAGTTACCAGAGGAGCCCCAGTACCAGTACCAGGAGCAGCCGTCTTCCGAGCACTTTGAGCAGCAGCAGGAGCAGTACGAGGAAGGCAAGTATAACATGAACAACCTATCACTTTTAAATACAATTTCATACTGTATTTTAATACTGTATGCCTATAAGGATTTTCCTAGCCACTTTATATCCTTTATATATACCTTTGGGTTGCATTTTGGTTAGTTGTGCTAGGTTGCCGCGCTATAACACATTCTGGTCCTTTTTAATTAAATTGATTAATGTTTTACTTGAACTTAATTATGAGTGGCTCACGTCTCGTTAAAAGATGGTTTTTGTAGAAACATGGTTTAGGGGCCAGCACGGTGCTTACTGCCTGGTTGGCCACTCTCCATAAGGACCGGTTCATAGAGCGACAACCTGGGACAACAGCGCTACCACAAGTCTAGAATGGGATAGACTTGGCTTACTAATTAGGTCTTTTTGGTTTGGAGTAACTTACCTGCGGGGCAAGAGTAGTAAGCTTCAATGGTCCCTGCTCCTCCGGCTGGTCTGTGCTTGGTTTGCGCACCTGTGCTTGTACCCCCGTGAGGTGGGCCCCATCGTCGCTGACCTAACTCTCGCGGTTACGCCTTACCAACGAGATTCTTTGTAACGGCCTCGTAGTGAGTCGCTAGCCATCTCACCTAAGGAAGTGTGATGAACAACTGGCGTAGCTCACGACTTGTGGGTAAAGATGTGCAACCTCTGCAGAGTGTAAAACTGGTATACTAGCCGTGCTCACGGTTATGAGCGGCCCAGATCCTCCTTTTGATTAGTGGGGTTGTATCCTTCCGACGAGGGAGGTGCCTCTCGGGGTTACCTTGGTGGCTTGGTTTTGGTTTGGTTCTCAGTAGTTACATAATTAATTCTGATTAATTACTATGTAACTGGGTTAATGGTAATTCATCAACTAGTAGTAAATAGCTTTAATAAAATTCTGTCAAGACTTAAAAGCTAATGCAGTTGGGTCCGCCAACCTTAGAGCCTCATAGTTTGTGTTATACTTGTTGAGTAAAAGTTGTGTACTCACTCTTGCCTCTTCTCTACTTTTTCCTCTTGGCTACGCTACTGCTGCTCAGTTCCTGCCGACTCGAGGGAGTTCGCTCAGCGCTTTCAGGACTACGAGGACTTCTAGGCATTCGTCTCCCAGTCGACGTCCCTGTGGCGCCCTGCTCAGCTTCGGAGAGTTTTTATCGTATTTGTACTTCGCTTCCGCTGTATCAGACATTTTGTCATTAATGTAATAAATAACATTCGTATTTCGATTTATTATGACTTATTCGTGATATGTGCTGTGATATACTGTTCATTCTATTGTATATACGTGTGACTTGATCCTGGCACGTATATGATTGCTCGGTTTATGTCCTTTTATAAACCGGGTGTTACAGTATTGTATGCCTCCAACTTCAAAAGATGCTGCTCATTCTGATGATGGCAAGAAGCGGAAGGCAACTCCTGGAGCTATGTTGTAGAGGAAAATACATCATCTCGATAGATCATGTTTGCCTCAGCTTACTTATTTCAAACTTTGCTTGGCTAGGATCCAATATCTCCCAGCCCATGATAAGGATCAAATCCAGGACTTCCATAACTGGATGGAGAGTAGTCCAGAGACAACTACT
The DNA here is from genome assembly GCF_016808335.1 of Panicum virgatum. Taxonomy (NCBI): domain Eukaryota; kingdom Viridiplantae; phylum Streptophyta; class Magnoliopsida; order Poales; family Poaceae; genus Panicum; species Panicum virgatum. The sequence continues at coordinate 29,874,825 of NC_053148.1, read as the reverse complement.
CGATCATTACCCGATTTTCCGGTAATCGGGTTGATTGAAAATCCAACTATCAATCCGGTGAATATAAACATGCCTGGGACATCGAATGAGCCAAACCCTGAAGCACCCAAGCATACGCCTTCCACAGCCACTGAGGGTACCACAAATGCTGCAAGAACTGGCAGTAGTGGAGCTGAAGGGTCTAAGACTCCTGATGTTAGATTGGTACCCTTTCAGTCTTTGCCGCAGTCTACAGAGGAGGAGTTAGGAAAGGAGCTCTTTGATGATCCATTGCTGTCTGTAGACAATGTAAAGAAGCTCATAGATTCCATGCAATGGTGCTTTAAATATATCAAGGTAAACCTTCTTTTACTGCTACTTGCCTGTGTCGAGTAGTTGTTGACATCTGACCAATCTCACTTTGGAATGTTATAGGAAGTTGTCAATCGATCTTTCTTGAAGTCTCATGCCTTGTATAAAACTGTGGACAATCGAAAGACCTTGAAGCAGCAAAATGCACTAATTGCCAAATGACTAGATGAATCCCTTGTTGCTCGGAACAAGCTGTATGAAGTGAATCGAAAGCATCATCTAGAACTTTGTGACATGAAGCGGCGGATCAAGAACCCCGAGGAAGAAAAAGCCAAGCTGCAAGACCAGTTACAGATTGCTCAAGCTTGTGATTATTTTGATCCTTATCTTGATATTGCTTCATCAATGCCTTGAATAATCATTAAGATATCCTTCCATCAGGCTCTCCAAGCGACCATAATCGACTATGAGCAGCAGCTCAGGTTATTGTGGATATGGTAGATTCTGAAGAGAGGTCGTCGAGTAGTAAATCTTTGGTAGAGCGTCTAGAGGAGGCTCCCAAGAAATTCTTCGACGTTGTGACGGCCACCTCCAAGAATTATCTGACTCACATGATTGGAGTTGTCAAGTCTTACTTGCCTCAGTACAATTTAGCTCCCATAGCTAAAGGAATAGCTCTTGATTGTTCTGATGAGAAATTCCAGGGCTATTGTAAAGAGTCGAAAGTAATTGCTGAGGAGATTTTGAAGAACTTGGCAGAATGATCCGCCTGTAACGATTTCTGTCATCTTCTATAAGATTTTGTCGTTGTATATATATTGTTTTTATCATGTTGGTGTGTCTTCCGAAATATGATCTGATACCGTAGGATAAGTAAAAACTACTCGATCAGTCGAGTAGAATGTTAGCATGGAGTAATCTTTACAATTGGTCAATTGGGATGAATCCCGTTGGGTTACCCAGATAGAAAAAACTGTAAAGATATTCATAAACTACTCGAGCAAGAGAGTAGGGTGTCCTGACCATGGACTGGAGTAATTTTTAAGATAGATCTGTTAGGATGAACCCCGTCGAGTTATCCAAGACGAAACCATCTTAGAAATATCCAATACCTATTCGAGCTGGCGAATAGGGTGTCTAACTTGTAGACTGGAGTAACTACTAAAATTGACCGGTTAGGATGAACCCCGTTGGGCTACCCCAGAAGGACAAAGTTTAGTAGTATCCATAATGTACTCGGGTAAGCGAGTAGTTTTGCCTTTAGCGCAAGGTCGGAGTTCCTTATAGTTGACCTGCTAGGATGAACTCCGTCGAGTTACCCAAGATGGACAAACTAGTAAAGGTATCCATATACCTTCTCGAGCTAGCGAGTAGGTTGTGCCCTTATATCGAGGACAAGGATGTCACTTGTATAGTTATCCCGATGGAAAGCTATGTAAGCTATTCTGAACAGGTTATCCAAGTCGGTGTGAATCTGTGGAGATTATCCTGGTTGGATGAACCTTTTAGAGAGTAGTCGGAGATGATGCTGCCAGATTGAAAACTACCTTTAATGTAGTCGAAAAGCTGATGAAAACTCTTGCTTTATTAAAGAGATCAACCAACAACACCATGTTACTTGGATCAAGGATAAAATCTGCGCAAGTGCTCAATATTCCAGGAATTGGGTAACTCATTGCCATCTGCATCAGTAATTCTGTATGATCCGGGTCTTGTGACCTTAGATACGATAAAAGGTCCCTCCCATCTGGAATTTAACTTGTGCAATCCTGTCTCGTCTTGAATCCTTCGTAGAACTAGGTCTCCAACATTAAAAGATCTTTGATGGACATTGCGATCATGATAGCGCCTGACTCCTTGAAGATATCTAGCCGATTGGGTCACGGCATTGATCCGGACCTCTTCGACTGAATCTAACTTAAGTTGTCGAGCTTCATCTGCCTCTCCTTCTTGATAGGCTTCACCATTTCATGACAGCATATCAGCATCATTGTTAGATAAAAAGCACATGATCTAACCATTACATGTGCATTTTGGAAAAAAAAAATATAGGTTAGCTGTCTATAAGCATTTCTGATCTCCTATTTTCTCCTTTGTATCTAGATGCGATATCCTTGATTTTGTAATTATTTTCTTTTGCAATGGGTCCATGAGCGATAAACTAAGATGGCACAATACGACCAAGGACCTCGTGTATCTATCTATTTTGTTTTGGTGCATGTGGGCTTGTACTTGGACAGTCATCTGGTATCATGACAACCAGTACACCTCTGCTTGTGCTGAACAATGGAGGTTGCACGATTGTGTCATTGGCGGAGCGTTGGTATCTTTGATTTATGTGAATGCGGCCCTATTGCATTGATCTTCGTACCCCTATTCCACTTCCGCATTGCACCTCTAAGTTTTTGTAGTTGATACATTTTGTTATTATATACCAATTCTAAGGTACCATTTCATCGGAATCTCGGGACGAGATTCTTTTTAAGGGGGGTAGGCTGTGACATCCCAGAGTTTTAAAATGCTAAGCAAGAAATGTTAAACCTATCATCATGCATCATTAACCAAGAAGCATTGAAATGAATGCACGTGTATGCATGAATGTCTCTATGTATGTGTGTTTATGTGTATTTGAACTCAGGTGAGAAAACTTAAATAACTTTTTAAAATGATGCAAGTTTGCATCTGAAATTGAATTGACATATCACTAACATCATGGTAAACCAAAGTCTAGTTGATGTCAAGGGGAGAAAATAAAATTTTACACATGAAATGACGAGTTCTTCAAATCAAAGTTTTTAAATGTTTAAAATATCTTTCAAATTGAAACAAAAGGGTTTTAAAAATGAATTTCAAATCGTTGCTCAAATGAACTTTTGCCTAAAACCAAAGTTGTAGAGTTTTAAATGACGAACTAACTTTTGTGTTCAAAGTTTTTTGAGTTGCCACACGAAAATGGGAAAAAATTGAATTTCAAAGTGTATTGGACATTTTCAAATCCACTAAAGTTTCAAATTTTATCTTTCAAATTGAGCTTCAAATGAATTCGTGCCTGAAATGAAAGTTGTAGTATTTGAAGTTTTGAACAACTTTCATATTTAAAATTTTTTCATTTGACCTTTGGAAAAGGGAGAAAAATTTAGTTTACAAACTGAAATTTTTTAACTTCATTTTATTTACGAGATTGCCATCACCACCATCTCCTCCTTCCCTGTCGCAACGCCGTCGCCTCGCCGTTCGTCACTGTCTCGCCGCCGGCCACGTGCCGCCCTCCCCAGCCAAACTCGCCTCCCCGCTCCCGGATCCTCCCTGACGCTTCTCGACCCCGCCACGCAGCGCCGTCTCCCTGCACGCACGCCGAGGCCGGCCGCTCGAAGCGCCACAGCGACGACGCGTCGTGCCGTGCGCCCCTTCTCCATCTCCCTATGCCCTCAGCCCTCTCCTCGCCCTTGAACTCGCGCAGAGCATGTTCCCGACCTCCCTCTCAACCCCCTTCCCATCTCCGAGCCGAATCGAGCTCGCCCCTACACCCCGAGCGCCGCCGCACGCCATGGCCACTGCCGCAGCCCCTACCTCGCCGCGGAACCACCATCTCCGCCCCTCCTCAGCCCAAATCGAAGCCACAGACCCCTTCCTCACCTTCCATCGATGCACCCCGACCAGCTCGCCGCCGCCCAGGGCCATCGGAGCGCCACCGCCGCGGCCTAGCGCCGCCGCCGGCCGCCTGCTCCCGCGGAGCCCCCACCCCGGTCCTCCTCGGCCTAAACCGACCCCACCAGCAGCTCCCCCTCATCGCCCTGGTCCTCATCGGCCAAGCCTCGCCACTTCCCCCTCGCCAGAGTGGCGCCGCCGCGGCACAGGCCTGCCGCCGGAGCACGCGGCGCTGCCGCCACAAGCCATCCCGAGCCGCGCCGAAACCATCCAGAGGTATCTCTAGGTCTCCTCTACCCCCCCCCCCACCCGGGCCCCTCCGCCGGCGAGCCTAATCGCCGAAAACCGGCCGGCACTGCCCCCTGTCGCCCTCCTCTGTTCCCTCCCTCCGGTCAAGGGCCTTTCTGCAAGGCTTTCAATTTTTCCAGGGGCCTAGCCGCGAATCTTTATTTCTTTTTTGTTTTAAAAAACAGCAAATTTGTAAAATCGATATAAATTCGTATAAAAATATAAAAGATACAAACTCAACTGTTATGAAATCCTTGCACCTAGATCTACAACTTTTGTTACATCCACTTTTGAATTTGACCAATAGTTTTATCTCTATATTAAATATTATTTTTATCCACATTTGTATGTATCTCAAGTTCTACCCATGATCTTTAGCTAATTTTCGGATAGTTTGCTACACCATATATGAATAGCTTACTGTAAAACTTTGAGGACATTTTGACAAATCTAGCTATAGATTTCATTAGATCTTGTTTTATGCCTATGTTAAATACAATTAAATCCACAGGGTTCTATACTAGTTTTATTGAGCTGAAATTTTTTACAACAGCCTTATCATTGTTTATAGATTCCATAGAAAAATTTTGGGAATTTTTAGTAATGTATAACTAGTCATTTTGATTTATTCATGAATAAACTTTGTAAATCAAAAACCCTAGTTTCCTTCATTAGAAAAAATCTCATATTTTCTTTACTAGAGCTTTTCCTTGAGTACATAATCATGACAGTAAAGTTTGAGCCCCTGAAACTCAGTATAATTGCTTGTATAATTTAAACTTGATTAATGTAGCTATCACTTGTTTTATCTTTTTCCATGCCTTGCGTACTGATCGTTTAAATCTGAAAAAAATTATAGTAATCTCATCTTAGGATAGTCAACGTTCAGTTAAATTTTCACTACCATTACTTGCACTATTTGACCTATACAATTTAACCTTTAGTTAGGAGGAACTTTATTGTTGGATTATACACTGGTGGACTAGTCTTTGTTAAGGTGCTGGTGTTACATGAGTTAGTAAGATTTTGAAACCCACCCCGTTCTTTTATGAACTAAATTGTGTTAAATAACTACTCTATAAATGACTGCCCAGAAAATATTAATTGACAAGGTTCCCCTACCAACTCACTTTATGTTGGACTACAACTTTATCGTGAAGGAAAAATAATAACACCTAAATCGCTAAATAACTCGGAACTTTGCATTCATACATATGCATTGTTGCATTTCATTTAGTTACGATAGATGAACCACGTGATGGATGTGACGTTGGAGCCGAGCTAGAAGACGGTGAATGGTGGACACGTCTAGAAGATGGACTGATGGATCCCGATGTGCACGACTGAAGGAAGATGCTCGCCGAGCAACTATCCTTTAACTAACACTGACCTAGTGTTAATCCCAGGCAAGCCCCGGTGCATCAATCCCAGTATTTTAAATGCTATTCAAATTATGTTCCTAATATGTATCTGTGCATTTATGTTTACAGGAGTTGACTGGAACCTTAGATGCATGATCCTAGGTACCCAGGTACTGGTTACTAGAAGTTAAGTGCGAGTAGATGCCCTACTAATTAGGACCGGTAAAAGTCGAGTGGTTTCCTGCCGCTCGCGAGATGATAGGTTCTCTACTACATACTGCAGAATATAAGGTCTACGGGCGGGGTCAGGGTACTATGTTTCTGGATGAGACCCCGTCTGTTTAGTGCAGAAAATGCTAAGGCCGCAGTGTGTGGTAGTGGTGGTTAAGCGTTTGAACGTACTAGACACATGCCGAGAATATGGTAATCGATAAGCTTAAGTACTGGATTGAACTGAGGCCGGAAAATACCTCCCCACTGTCTTGACTTTGGTCTCATCTGGGATGACGGGTGCAGAGCCGGGCTCTGTAGTCGAGGGCGGTGGGCCTGTTCCGTGAAGCGGGAATTGAAGGGAAAAGTTGCACGTGTGACTCTGGGAGTAACCACGTGACGTGTGTTTAGGTATGCCTGGCCAGGTTAACAAAATCGATTCGAATCGTTCCGCCACTCACGGACAATGAGACTGCATAACCCTTTTGCCACATAGAGTAAGAAGTGGAAGATGATGATGATGATGAATTTGGCTGGTTGGATGATAAAAGATAATTGTTTTCACCATGTATGCTATTGGATAGATGCTCACCTAGAATGGTTAATTGAACTAGAACCTGAAAGCTAAAACCTGCAATTAAGGATCTACTCTTTACTGCTTTTCAGCAAAACAAACCCCCTCAAGTCAAAAGCCTTGCATGTCTAGATTAAGGGCTAAGTATATCCTTAGTCGGGTAAGCCTTGCTGAGTATTAGTATACTCAGTCTTGCTTGTGGCTTTGTTTTTCAGGTGGTACATCGGAGGTTATGGTTGACGTCATGTATGGGCTTCATCATGATGTCTGGTTTCGACGCTAGACTATCGTTCCTTTTTCGTCAAACTTGAACTCTGTTGTACTTTTATAAATTCAAACTCGGTTTGTAATAATAACAATTAGTTTCATACTCTATACTATAAAATTTGTGGAATGTTGCATTCTCTGGACTGCTTTGTCGATCCTGTTTCAAGTGGTTTAATCGGGACTTTACCCGACAACACTGCCGGATTACTCCGTTTTAAGTGTGTGTTAACCCTGGTTGCCGTTTTGGTGATGGTTAGCGCACTTAAGCCGGATTAATTTAGGCAGGGCTGCCACACCTGTACTCGATCCATTTAGTAAACTTGTCGACTGCTACCAGCACATGATTAAATTCTCCTGTAGCTATGGTTAATGGTCCGATCATGTCCAGACTCCAACAGGCGAACAACCATGAAGGAGGGATTGTTATCAAGTTATGTGCTGGCACATGAGTCTTCTTGTCAAAGAATTGGCAGCCGGGGCATTGTCTGAAAAGGTCTTTTGCGTCTGAAATAGCTGTTGGCCAGAAGAACCCTGATCTGTAAACTTTGCCGACTAGTGTCCATGATGCGGCGTGATTGCCACAGACTCCTTCATGTATCTCCCTGAGGATGTCTTTGCCTTCTTCAAGGGTAACACATTTCATGAGGATGCCAGAAATAGAACGCTTGTAGAGGTTGTCACCAACGAGGATGAAACCCTTACTACGCCTGATGATGCGGGCAGCTTTAGCGCTCTTGGGATCGACATGTGGTGGAAGCTTGAACTCCTTGATGAAGTCGGTGAACTGAATCCGCCAGTCTTCTTCAATCATTAGTACTTCTCTAACTGTGGCCAAGGCATCCATGTCAGTACCTTGTTGGCTTTGTACCTTGACTGATGGATGATGTAGTTCATGAACAAAGACTCCCGATGGAACAGCTGCTCGAGTAGAACTAAGTTTGGAGAGGACGTCGGCTCCCACGTTGTTGTCACGATCCACGTGGTGGATTTCCAATCCTGAGAACTTATTTTTGAGCTTCCTGATTTCTTCAACGTATGCATCCATTGTGTCTTTGTTAATGTCCCATTCTTTATTTACTTGTTGGACGACGAGTAGAGAATAGCCATAGGCAAGTTGTCGCTTGATGCCGAGAGAGATTTCTAGTCGAAGGCCGTGTAGTAGTGCCTCATATTCAGCTTCATTGTTGGAGACTTTGAACAAGATTTGGAATACATACTTTAATTGTTCTCCATTAGGGGAGATGAACAGAACTCCCGCGCCGCCTCCGTCGAGTTTGAGTGAGCCGTCAAAGTACATTACCCAATGCTCAGGGATGTTGTGAGGTGCTGGGACTTGATTTTCTCGCCATTCAGCTAGGAAGTTGACTAGTGCTTGTGGCTTGATTACTGTCCTTGGCTCAAAATTAAGTTCCAAGGCTCCCAGTTCAACTGCCCACTTTGAGATTCGTCCAGTGGCATCCCGATATTGGAGTATATCCACCAATGGGAAGTTAGTTATTACTGAGATCTTGTACTCGTCGAAATAGTGTCGAAACTTCCTGGAGATGATTAGGATTCCCTACAGAAGTTTCTAGATTGATGGATATCTAACTTTTGATTCAGAGAGTACTTCGCTGATGAAGTAGACTGGTCTCTAGACGTCGTAAGCATGGCCTTCCTCCGGGCGTTCGACTACGATCGCCGTACTGGCTACATGAGTAGTCGCGGCAATGTAGAGGAGTAGTTCCTCGCCTGGTAGTGGAGCTGTAAGAATTGGCGGTGACTGGAGATGATGCTTGAGGTTCTCGAGTGCTTCTGTGGCTTTTGTAATCCACTCAAATTTGTCTTGTCGCTTGAGGAGCTTGAAGAAGGGTAGGCCCCGTTCACTAAGTCTGGATAAGAACCGGTTCAAGGCTGCCATGTAGCCTATAAGCTTTTGGACGTCCTTGATAGTAGCTGGGGCATCCATGGCCATGATGGCATTGACCTTCTCTGGGTTGGCCTCGATTCCTCGGTTGCTGACAGTGAACCCGAGTAGTTTTCCAGAAGGTACGCCAAAGACACACTTAGTTGGGTTGAGTTTCAAACGAAATTTTTGGAGGCTGTTGAAGGTTTCTTCCAGGTCGATAATGAATTGATCCTGGGTCTTGGTCTTGACGACAACAGCATCAACATAGGCTTCAACATTGCGATGTAGCTGGTCAGTGAAGCACAGTTGTATCGCATGCTGATAAGTGGCACCAGCGTTCTTCAACCCAAAGGACATGGTTTTGTAGTTGTATGCCCCGTAAGGGTTGATGAATGTCGTCTTGATTTGGTCTTCTTCTTTTAGGGCGATCTGATGATAGCCTGAATAGCAGTCGAGGAAGGATAACATGACACATCCTGCCGTGGAGTCGATTACTTGATCAATACGGGGTAGCCCGAAAGGATCCTTTGGGCAATGCTTGTTTAGGTCGGTGTAGTCGACGCACATTCTCCACTCATTGTTGTTTTTCTTCTGGACGAGTATAGGGTTGGCCAACCATTATGGATGGTAGACTTCTTTGATGAACCCTGCTGCGAATAGTTTTGCCAACTCCTTCTTGATGGCTTCTCACTTATCCGGGGAGAAACGACGTAGCCGCTGCTTCTTTGGTGTAGCTGTGGGGTTAACTTTCAAGGCATGCTCGATCAACTCCTTGGGCACTCCTGGCATATCCGCTGGTTTCCACACGAATACGTCTCAGTTGGCCCTAAGGAAGTTGACGAGCTTGAGTTCCTATTTGTCGCCCAAGCTAGCTCCGATGATAGCAGTTTTGGAGCCATCTCCCTCTTGTAGCTGTATGGTCTTGGTGCCCATGTTGCCGGTTGGTTTAACCGACGACTGGCTTGATTTCTTGGATAGCGTTGAATCCTTGTTGAGTGAGAGTTCCTTAGCTACAGCAAGTATTTCGCTGACGGAGCTAGAAACTCGGATTGTGGCAGCATGATCTATTGCTTCCTTGTCGCACTCGAAGGACTTGAGGAGGTATCCTCGCAGGGAGAGTACTCCTGTGTTGCCTGGCACCTTGAGGAGCAGGTACCACATAGTGTGGTACTGCCATGAACTTAGCCAGCGCAGGTCTTCCCAGTATGGCGTGGTAGGAAGATTCGAAGTCGGCTAGTTCGAACTTGATGTACTCCGTCCAGAAGTTTTGTTCTGTACCAAATGTGACCGGGAGGGTGACCGAGCCAATCGGTGTGGAAGAATTTCCGCGAACAATGCCGTAGAACGGGGCCTTGCTTGGAGTCAGTAGGCTCATGTAGTTGAGGCCCATCTTGGCCAATGTACTCGCGAAAATCAGGTTGAGCCCGCTGCCGCCATCGATGAGTACTCGAGTGAGCTTGGATCCTTGAACAACTGGGTCGAGCACTAGCGGGAACTTTCCGGGTTCAGAGAAGCTGGTCCATTGATCCTTCCTGGAGAAGGTGATGGGGACCTCACTGTATTTTAGTGGGCTCTGAATTGCTGGCTCAACTGAAAGGATTTCTCTGAGTAAAAGCTTCTGGGCTCGCTTGGAGAAGCTAGGATCTCCTCCAAATATGATGTTGATGACGTTTTGCGGCTGTTGGAACCCGTCGGGGTCTTTCTTATCGTCTTCGTCATCCTTGTTCTGCTTTTTCTTGGGAGCATCAGCAGGTGCCGACTGGAAGGATTTGCACAGGATCAAGCACTCCCACATCGAGTGGTTGCTCTTGGGGTGGATTGGGCACCTTTTATTGTGAAGGATCTTGTCGAACTGATCCTGCGGCTTATCATTCTTCTTACCACACGGGGTGCGATCCATGGTACCGACAGTGTCATCCGGTTTGCGCTTACGTGCGGGATCCCGCTGGTTGCTGGGGCCTCCACGGTCGTTGTGGCGCTTCCCATTGTTGTCGTTGTTACGGCGTGGGAAGCGGATGTGTTCTTACTCCTCTTTGTCTACCCAACGCTGCATCATGTCGCGTAGCTCTACTACCATTTTGGGGCAGTTGCGGCCAAAGTCACGGTATAGAGACTGGATGGTAATGTCGCCCAGGAAGTAGTCGATGACGTCATCGTCGGCGACGTTGGGGATGGTGGTTCTTGTGTCGAAGAAGCGCTTGATGTAGGATCTGATCGATTCGCCTTGCTCCTGCATGCACATAGACAAGGTGTGTCGAGTAGCTACTCGATGTAGCGACCATTGGAAGTTGTCGATGAAGGCTTTCTTGAGATCGTTCCATGAGTGTATGGACTCACAAGCCAAACCCTCGAGCCACGTGAGGGGTGCAGGCTCCAGGACCATAGAGAAGTAAAGGACCTTGGTGTTGGTGTCTCCTCCTGCAACACTAACAGTGGTTGAGTATAAACATAGCCATTGAAAAGAGTCTTGCTTACCGTCGTACTTCTGGATGTTCGTGGGTTTGAAGTCCTTCGGGTACTCGATATTGTTGAAGATTCTGCTGAGGGCTTGGAAGCGATCAGAGTTGTCTGCAAGCTGCGATCTGCGTCTTGCATTGATGATGTCCTGTGCGTCCACTATGGAATCGGCTACTTCCCTGTTGTGCCCGCGGTTGTTGTTGTGATTTGGTTGAGGTCCAGGAGCTTGGTTTGCCGGTGGCTGGCCACCCCTGGGGCGATGAAAGCTTGCGACTTCCTGGTCTTTCTGGTTCCTTTGATTTTGCTGATCTAGCTGTTGATGACGATGATGGCCTCCAGGAGTACGACTTGCTTGAGGTATGACTATTGCGGTGGCCCTCGACCGAGTGCCATGAAGTGAGGACAACGGGTTTTGTCTCTCGAATTGTTCAACAGCGTTCTTGGCAAGGTGTATGACACGTTCCATCTCCGGGTTCTGTGGCATCCGCATGAGTCACAGGGTTGCTTCTATCATCGCGGCGATTGGGGTTCTGAAGACTGGATTTGCGACGTTGTTGAATTCGTTGTTGAGATTGCGCAGGAGAAGGCGAGCTCGCTCGGCAGCTCGAACCCTGCGTTCTCCTTTATGTTGATTTCTTACCCTACGAGTTGTGCGAGTGGCTTCATCCTCATCTTGTGGAGCGTCTTGGGTCAAATTGTCTTCCGAAATCTGATCTAAGAGCACCTCCGGCTTGTTGAATGATCACCGGAACTAGACGTTCGGGGGAGAAACTTTCTAGATCTAATTCGCAATCAGCTAGTACTGTTTCCCCGGAACCCGTTTCCCTCTCGGTTGCAAGGAGAGTGCCGTGTTGAAACGGAAGATCATCAATGCTGGCAACTTCTCGAAGGTTATCGAGTAGTTCTACAAGAGTATAACTTTGGCAGGACTTGAGTTGGATTTTTGCCAGCGCACTGGTGATAAAGAACAGGCTGTCTTGGGATGACTCGACTGGATCTGGATATACGTCGAAAACGGGTGCCTCCCGGCTAGCGCTGACTGAGTGGTTCTCGGCGTAGAGGAGACGATCCAAACTATTTTCATAGATGGATCTGATCATCTGTTTGTAAGTAGATGATGCATTGCGCAACCCAAGGACGGGTTGAGCAAGAGGAATCTCAATCCGAGTAGAATTCGGTCTGAGATCAATCTGAGTCCGAGTAGAATCCGAGTTGTCTTCGAGTTTCTTCTCGATCTCCTTGGCAAGGTCGGGAAGCAGCATAACACCATGATCATCTGATCCGGCGAGCTTGTTGGAGCTTTCCGACGTAGTGGTCTTCAGCGTGGGTGAGTTGGTCAGGTGGCTGTCAAAGCCGCCCGAACCGTTGGCGACGCAGGCCCACGAACCGAAGATGAAGGTGGCGCCTTGAGGAGGCGCCATGGTGCTGAAAGGGAAGGTGACCATCGAACTCGCCAATGAACTCGCCGAGTCCCCTATCTGGCGCGCCAGCTGTCAGTGTTTATCGCCAAGCCTGCTTAGGGATACCCTTAGTAGTAAGGTTTGTAGGTAGGGCTCGACTGCTCTGAAACTCGATGGTGCAAGGAACACAAAGATTTAGACAGGTTCGGACCGCAAGTTGCGTAATACCCTACGTCTTGTGTGGTTGTTTGTATTGTCTTAGGTGTTGATTGTTTTGAGGGGGTCCCTGCCCACCCTTATATATCCGGGGGGACAGGGTTATATGAAAATTTCTAGCCGAGTACAGTTGGAGTCCTACTACAATAAGATCGAGTAGTTTCATTTGTACTGCAGCTAGTTCTACGTCTATTCGGGTAGTTACAAGAGAGGTAAGGTACATCCATAAACTATCCCTCATTCTAGAATATTCTATGTCTATAAGCGGTCCCGCTGCCCCGGGTCTGACACACTACGCACAGTACGTGGTACTAGCTCCAGCAGTTTGGTCCTTTCAAGTGTTGTGTAGTGACTAAAAGTTCTTTTATTTTGCGCGCCACATGATTCGTGTGTGGCATTCTTTTTGGCCGTTTGATTCGGGTGTAGAAATGAGGTAAATATGGTGTTCTTTCCCAACCTTATTTTTCAGCGATAAGATGGTACCTAATATACCACACTGGTAATGTTCTATAAATTTTCAATAATATATGCAACCAAGTGTATTATTCTTTATCGGTTATGTGTACGTGTACTATTCAGTATCCAAGATGATTGCCTGTTTGTCATGGAAAAATTTAATAACGTAAACTAAAAAAGAAGGCAAATTTTCTAGGATAAAGTCATTTTTAATTTTTAAGCTTAGCACACTCGGACTAAAAACCAAATATGCCATTACTCTTTCTCTTAGCTTCACTAGCCAAAAATAGGACGAAGGAAAAAAAATAAAAAAAACACATACCTAATGATGTACGTCTTTGTTCCAAACTACAAGTCATTTTAGTTTTCTTCTATTCTAAGTAAATCTTTTAATTTTTTAGCTTCGATCATTAAAAAGAAAGGTATCGTGTTTTTAAGCAATCTAGTGAAACTAATTCTTCTACATTTGTACCGTGTTTATTAAAACACAGGTTCTGACACTACTACAAAATGGCTCATTCGTCCGCGGCCTTTAGTACCGGGTATACTTTGGTCCGGTACTAACGTTGCCTCGGGGTCATTTTAGTACCGGGCCAAAATTTAAACATCCCCTTAGTTATTTTAGTACCGGCCGGTGTTTTGGGCCAGTACTAAATGGCTGTCTATGGGTTATTTCAAAAGGAATGCATCTTCTACCCAGTCACATCTGGTGCATAGGTGGGATGGTAAGGAAGCTACACGCGTAGGCGGAGGTCGTAGTTCGAATCCTTGCAACCGCGCACGCGCATATTTATGCGTGAAAAATTCGTGTGACTTGGGCCTCCCTGGGGTTCAAGGTATTTTTTTATATTTTTTGGCTGTAAAACTGTTTAGTACCGACCGGTACTAAACGTCCACTTTAGTACCAGGCGCTTTGACTGGTACTAAAGTACCGGTCAGTCGTTCGGTACTAAAAGAGGTTGCTGACCGGTACTGATGTTGATTTTTCTAGCAGTGTGAGCTGGACCTTATTATTTTGATCATCAAAGTATCACAATTGCGTTCGTGCTTGCACTTCAGCTCTATCCTGTTACGTTCGTGTCGTTTTTTTTCCATGTGGTCCACTCCATTCCGCCACAAACTGGCCTCCCAGCCTGTGGTTGCCAATGAGTGCGTATATTCTAGTGTCCCGTGGTGATGCAGGTCTCCAGGACATGTTTGGTATGGTCTATGGACTCCTCCTCCGAATCCGTCAAATTTTATTTTAAAATCCAACTTTTAAAAAATTGGCAAACCAATCTCACTTGAACGTTTTTTTTAAGAAAATCAATCTGTAGGCGCTAATTACTGGCTGACATCTGTTGACAGAGAAGGTGATTTTCACTCGTCCAAATATAGCAAGTAGTGCGTGAATTATACGGGACTGGAAAGCAATCGATGCGCCTACTTTGCTTTCAAGCTTTTTCTGTGCCCTGGATGAAGTACTCGTGGTCGATGATGAGTAATGTCCACGTGAGATCACAGGAGCCTCATGTTCTCTGACGATTGATATAACATTTCATGCTCTTTGTGCGCCCTATCATATAAGATAAAAACCGAATACTATAAATATAGCTCACTTACATTTAACACTTATAATATCGCGTGTTAAAATTGCAGGATATTCATATGTTTGACAAGAAAAGAAAGACAGAAAATGACACTAAGAATCTTGTGGTGCTAGTTACATCCACGAGTCACTCTTCAAAATCAAACTAACGGGTAATCCAAGCTTCCATATATCTCCCATCAGCCAATATGCCAATTGTATCATTAATCTGCAAAATATCAATACTCACTTTAAATATGAGATTTAAAAATCCTATGGAAGGAAAAGTATTGCATCATTTTAAAAGTTTGGCATTCTATTAACGGAAAAGAAAGCTAAAATAAACTTTTAGAAATTTACCACATGAAGAAATTAGCAATGTTTCCAATAGGGAGATACTATGCAAAATTCGAATAACTTAACTCATACTTTTTAACAATACTATAACTTTCAGATGTATCCCCTGCCTCTCCTCTCCGTGGCCCTGCTCTACGATTTGGTGAATATGGGCATGCCAAGGGTTCTGACGTCGAGCGCGTACGTAGCATCGAGGAGAGCCTCTTTGCTTTTTTTAGATAAAGGAATATTGAATAATATCCCGGTCTCTATATCAAAAAGTTATATCCGGCTCTTATTACAAACTTTGAAAGCTAACAGAAAACAAATTACAAACCACAAAGTCTATTACTAAATTGTCACCTGTTCCGCGCAAAGATGTCCATCGCCGTCACTTCCAAGGCGCGACATGCATTTGCAATCAAGCCTCTGTCCTTCACCTTTTGCAAAATCGCCCATGTCCTGGTAAGATAAGTGGCCCTGAAAAGATCTGGAGAACAGTTTGTTTTTTAGTATTATGAAAAACTACATCATTTTTGGATAATCAGATTGACCAGAAAAACGCACATAAGTCTGTGAACAAAACTTTTTTCTTTTCCCACATAAAACCCTGCAGCCATGACACGAATAAATGCACAATATTATTAGGTTTTTTTAAGACCGAATGTGATAAAAATTATCCTCCAAAGTAACCTAGCCATATGACACCCAAAGAAGAGATGCACAATTGTTTCATCATTCATACAAAAACAACATTGTTTGCTCCCCTTCCAATTACGCTTGGCTAAATTATCCTTTGTCAAGATAACCCCACGGTGGAGTAGCCAAATAAAAAATTTTACTTTCAAAGGAATTTTCAGTTTCCATACGGGCTTATTTATGGGTAGAGTTTGAACATCTAATAGAGCTGAGTACACAGAACGAACTGAAAATTGGCCACTTTTGTGAAGTTGCCAAATTCCTATATCCTTATTATCTCCCAGCTGGATGTTAGCAACACGATGTCCCAAAACCATCCAGTCCCTCAAGTTATTTCTGAAAGTGCATTTGCCCCCCTATGTTGGTTTTGGTGTTAATGGCACGCACAATTAAGGAGCTAATGCATTTATCAAGTGATGAGCAGGTTCAAAAATCATTGAAATAAGAAAGAGCACTTAACGACGTCATATTCGCTAACGAGATGGTGTTTTGAGCTTCGTTGAAGATGTTTTATAATTTTCTATTTTGAATTTGAGTATATGAAACACCGTACTATTAAAAAGGGTGCGAAAAGATGGCCTGGAGATGCAAAAGTGCTTATCTGCAATGCGAATTACCCTTGAGAGACACTTTGCACAAACTTGAGCACATAATCCTATATTTTCTGTAGGAGTCGGAAGTTCCTTCAAGGTTGTCGGAAGTTCCTACCCCCATCGGAATTTTCTTGAAAGTTCCTACAAGGGGTGCTCGGCCAGCTGATTTATTTTTATAGGAAGTTCCGACGAGGTTGTAGGAAGTTCCGATAAGTACATAACAGCTCTGTAACGGCTAGTTTTGGGGGCTCGGGTATAAATACCCCTTCACCCCCTCCTTCATTTGCTGCTGCCTACACTCGAAAGAAACACCTCCAAGCTTTCAAACTTCACCCCCCGCTCGCATTATTGAGCTAATCTTTGAGAGATTTGAGCTAGGGCTTGGGTGAGACAAGGATTGAGGTGTGAGACTTAAGCCATTGACTTTGTGAGGCGCCCTCTCCGGTTCATGAGCACTTGACGCATCTCCAACCGTCGATTCGCGTTTGTTACTCTTGGAGCTTGCTCCTAGATGGTTAGGCGTCGCTCGTGGAGCGTCCTCTAGCGTGTGTGCGCCCCGGGAAGTTTGTAATCTCCATTCCTCTCCGAGGAACTCATAGTAAGTGACCTTGGGTTAGAGAGGTGATCTTGCCTTGGGTGAGGAGCATAGGGATTTTTGAGCGTCGTCTCTTGAATCATTCCTCAACGGAGACGTAGCACCTTTGGGTGTGAACTTCGGGAAACAAATCGAGTGTCTCTTGTTCTTGACTTGTTCTTGTTGACACTAGTAGAAAACAAGCCAAAGGTCCACCCTAAAAGTACCGGTATGAAAATGAACCGGTACCTATGCTAGCATAGGTACCGGTTCATCTTCATACCGGTACTTTTGGAGTTGATGGAATCTATGGATGAGCCTTAGGTACCGGTTGGTAACACCAACCGGTACATAAGGCTCATCATAGGTACCAGGTGGTAACTTTACATTAGTACCTGGTGGTACCATCAACCGGTACCTATGGATGAGCCTTAGGTACCGGTTGGTAACACCAACCGGTACCTTAAGAGCCTTAGGTACCGGTTGGTGTTACCAACCGGTACCTAAGGCTCATCCAAGGGTTACTTCAAAAGGAAAATATCTCTCTTCCCATCACAAGTGATGTGTAGGTGAGATGGTAAGAAAGGTGCACGTGACGTAAGAAGTCCCAAGTTCGAATCACAGCCACCACCGCATGCATATTTTTGACAAAAATGAATGCCATTAGTACCGGTTGTGTTACCCGGTGTTAAAGCCAAGAGCCTTTGGTCTCGGTTTCGGGGTACCGGTTGGAAAAACCGGTGCCTAAGGGCCTTTTTCCAGTAGTGTGACTTTGAATTTGTTTTGTCCCGATCTACTTTTGTGGAGTGTTCCTTTGTGGGAGATCACTTGCAAGTTGCTCTAGGACCTATTGGCAAACTTTTGATTCAAACACTTTTTCCAGGTTCATCTGAAAACTTGTAATTCGTTCAAATTCTTACCTTTGTCGGAAGTTCCTATACAATTGCAAGAAGTTCCTATCCATCGGAACTTCCTACAAAGGTGTCGGAACTTCCTTCAGACTAATCCGCTGCGAAGAATTTTTCAGTTTTTTACAGGTTCGCCTATTCACACCCCCCCCCTCTAGGCATCACCTAGATTCTTTCAATTTTCCGTAAGATGTCTCCTAAACGAGACATTCAAAGAGTCTCCATTAAGCACTGTATGAACGGTAACATGTTTGCGATGAACCAGATTAAACAAATTGGGATATTGATCTTTAAGGGCCGAGTTCCCCAGCCACTTGTCTTCCCAAAATCTGGTTTGTTTTCCATTTTGTACTTTAAACATCATCCAATTAAGAAATTCTTGTTTTACTGACATAAGCCCTGACCAAAACTGTGAATCACCAGGTTTTTCCTCAACCTGAGTGAGGATTTTAGATTTAAGGTATTTATTCCTGAGTATCTGCTGCCAAATGCCATCTTCATTAGTAAGTTTGAACAATCATTTACTTAAGAAGCATTTGTTTTGGACTTTTAAATCCAAAATTCTCAATCCACCTTGTTCTTTTGGTCTACATAGTATATCCCATTTAGATAATCTATATTTTTTTTGTGACCATCCCCTTGCCAGAAGAATCTAGATCTATAAAAATTTAGTTTTTTGATGACTTCTTTTAGGATTTCAAAGAAAAAAAACATATAGACAGATAGATTGCTTAAAATTGAGTTTATGAGAGTAAATATGTCTCCATAAGAAAGCAAAGAGCCTCTTTGCTAAGGGCCACATGACGCTCCTTAATTAAGGCAGGGTGAGCAAGCACAATTTCAACAGGACTGGCAGGTGGCTGGCGGCAACTGCAGATGGCTTTCCGCTTCGGCTAGACCAACAGATAGTAACCGGAAATGCCCAAGTCCTGACTCATTTTGCCTCGAATCGCACACAACACCGTTTGATGTGGAATGGTCGAACGGGATACAGGGATATGTTATTAAGGTTTGACCTGCAAGAGGCAAAGCACTGAATCTTGTTTGGTTTGGAGTCCCTAGGCCGTGTTTGGTTAGTTTGTGCTAGGAAGTAGCACAAAATTTAACCAATAATTATGGGTATTAAACAAAATCAGTTTATAAAACTAACTTCACAACCCTGCACTATTTCGCGAGACGAATCTAATGATGTCTTTGACCGCACGATGAGAGGATGGTTATTGTAGCATTACTGTAGACAATCATCGATTAATTACCGTCATTAGATTCGTCGCGAAAAGTTATGTCCATCCGTAAAAAAATTTTACAAATAAATTTTATTTAATACTCCATGTATACAAGATTTTTTTTATAGTACTAGTAGTACTACTGAAACCAAACACGACCCTGGAAAATACTTTTTAAGAGCAACTCCAACAGTCTAATTAAATATATTTGGTTTGGTAAATTTAGATTAGTTGCTCCAAAAACTTCTTCCAACGGTCTCGCCATCTTGCTCCCGTAGCTATCCCACTCTCCATCCCAACCCCTCCAATGGCCTTCGGATCCCCCTCGCGATATCATCCTCCCCCGCGCGCGGGCCTCTTCCCACACCCGGCGGCTGTTCATCCCCGCATGCAGGCCTGCCGCTCGCTCCCCACGGCCAGAGCACCAGTAGGACCGGTGGCTGCTTGCCCCGCCCGGCGGCCACTTGTGCTGTCCTGCTGCTCCAGGCAATGTGTGGAGAGGACTGAGGAGGAGATCGGCACCTCAGTTTGCTGCTCCGTGAGGTCGATTCACATGAGAAGGAGCTCGATTTGCTGCTCGACGAGGTCGATTCATGGAAGGAGAAGCTCAATTTGCTGCTTGTTAATCCACCGCGGGCCTTGCAGAGCTGGAAAGCACCACCAAATGGGCTATTCGAGGTGCTAGAGCGGCTGGGAGTATGAGCAGCGTAGAGCGGCGGGGAGCAGGTTTATAGAAGGTCCTCCCGCCTGATCGCGGTCCCGTGCCCAGGGCGGAACCAGAAATTTATTTTTTTATTATTAGGGGGCAATTATATTAATTTATATAAAAATTTAATCAAATTTCAAATTTATAATGCAAAATTGGGAACCATAAGGGGGCCAGGCCCCTGCCCGCCCCCCTAACTACGCCCCTGACCGCGCCGCGCCCGCCACATCGAGGTTCTCCGCCGTCGAGGCCGTGCTGCGCCCACCGTCGAGCACTCGCAGCCGCCGTCGACTCCTCCCGCCCTCACGGCCGCCATCGAGTCCGTCGACAGTCAAGGTAAAGGGAAAGGAAGGGGACGACGGATGGGACTCACTCATCAGTGTGTGTGGAGGGGAAGAGTTGAATAAATAGATAGCTAGTCTAACACAAAATAGAGAAACAATTTTAGCTAAATGAATAGCTAAATGAAAATTTGGCTAGTTTGATTTATCTAGACTCTTGGAGATGCTCTAATGTTTTTTTTAATAGAGTATCCCGATTTTTCACTTCTTATATCTACCAAGTAAATTTACTAGGGAGATAAAGGGTAAAATTATAAACTACTAGGTAAATTTATTAGGGAGATAAAAAAGTAAAATTATAAGGATCTGTCTCCTCATCAATTGCATTCCCGTAAGTCACTTGTAAAACTAGACAAAAAAACAAGATACAAAAACAAAACAAAACAAAACAAGATACATAGATCGATCCTGGATGGGATCCAACAGTTCACATTTGTGACTTACGCAAATACAAGATCTAAGTCACCTTAAAAAATAAATCTCAAATTATAAACTCTTTTACCGTAGATTCCAACCGAATTGGACAATAGGATAAATTCCATCGATATGAAGAACTTGCTGCAAAAGAGCAGGAGACACATGATAGTGCTAGAGGCTCTGAGCGTTGTGGTGTCTCAAATTCCAACTTATCTTTAAGAAACCCAATACGAACCCTGTTTCTCCTCTAAGGCAAGGAGAGTGAAACACCACCTACTTTTGTTAGGAACAATTCCCGTGCCACAGGTACGTTGTTAATCGACCGACCTTGTCAGAATCTGTTGGCAATTGGATGTGCTACGGTGTGAATACATAGTGGGTGTTGGTGAAGGACACCCTTCGGAGTGAAGGAGTACCACAACAGTTCGGTTCGTCGAGGGCGAAACCTCAAGAAAACAATCACAACCAGATAGACAGTACGAAAATCAAAGCAAGGGCATAATTGCTCTGTATTCAATGTCCCATCACAAGCAGTTACGGGGGGTATTTATAGACGGCGGCTCAACTACCCGCGGGTGTAAATTCCCCGTACTGCCTTTCAACCGCCACAATTACAGAATATTCCATGGGTTTTCAGGAAATATTACATCAACATATGCGATAGTGGATTACAGCTGGACAGATAAGTGGGCCTCTTCAGGACTCCGAGACCTTCGCCACCGATCGTCTCCTGCCGGGCCTTTGGGCTCGACCTTCGCCATTCAAATCGTTCATTCCCCCTTCCCTCTTCGGCCCTCGCTGGCTCCCCTTCGCCACCAAGCCGGATCATGGCCGTCCTTCTCGTCCAAACTTGGGGTCTTCACTTGGCGGCCTTCGCTGCAGTCGCTTCGCACCATGGCCATCGCCGGCTAGAGAGCGCGCGATCGACTCGTCCTCAGTCTTCGGGCCTTCGGGTCATTGCACCTCAGTCCCGAAGGTGGCTCCCCCAACAGTGGGTTTTCATCGCATCCATAGTACTCTTACAGGAACCTCCAATGTAGTTCCTGACATGCTATACTGCAGGTTGCACATGATGTTCTCATGTGTTTGGCGTGTGGAATTTCCCCTGCCGATGTTAGAAACATCACTTACCTTTGACAAGGGAGTATGCAAAGAGATGAGAACCTTGGATATCAAGTGCCCTTTTATATCCCTTATTATTTTCTACTACTTCCATTCTAAAAAGTAAGTAGATTTAGTTTCCATTGTTTTAAATCGAACTTATACACCGGTATCTATAACATCAAATTATTATAGTTAATCCCATGATGAAATCTCTATCTTGATATGGTATTTATTTGCTATTGTATATCATTGTATTTTCATACAAATTTAATTAGAAAAATTAACTTGACCAAAACTAAGACAACCTATATTTTAGGAAGGTTGGCCAATAGTTGTGAACAACGTGCCTTCCTTTTTCCCTTTTCTTGCGTAAACATGAAAGTTTCCGTAGTGGTTCATGAGTCCATCTTTTATTCTTCTTCGGTTGTTTTCTTAAAGGAAAAGTTCTAATTTACACACTTGACCTCTCATAAAGTTTAGTTTTCAATATTCAACTATAAAATCGTATAATAGAGGTCATCCAACTGTCAGAACTGGAAAAATTAACTTAGGATAAAACTAAGACAACCTTTATTTTGGGACAAACGGAATACACGTCAGCAACTTGTTTTCCTTTTCCCTTTTCTTGCATTCACGCTTTATTCTTCTTCGGTTCTAGTCTTAAATCACATTTGTTCTTATTATCATTAGATGTGGGTTGAACCGTTGAAGCGTGCCTGTCAGTCGTCAGCTCTTGAATTTGGTGATGAACACCGAGCCCAATCTTACCAAGAGTAGTAGTGGCACCACACCCTGACACGTTCCCACCCCAAAAACAAGACGGGGGAAAAAAACGAAGCCGCGGCTGTTGCCTGATCCTGACCCTGACCCTGACGGTGACGGATGCGCAAGCCGTGGCCATAGATAGGCACTGGGCTCAACCTCAACCGGAGGACAAAAATGGTAGTAAGAGCTGTCCATCGAGAACGGGCAGTATCAGGAAAAAGGAGCACGGAGACAAGAACATGTCGCGTTCAAGTTCAAAGATGGTGGCGTATGTGCATGGAGAAGCGCAGAGAACATGTTCCTTTTTTTTTGTTGCGACACACCGAGACCACCGAATCACGACTGGTATGGGCATGGGAGACCCCAGCTCGACAAAGGGAAACAACGACATTAGACAGCAGCAACGCAGTACCAAGTAAAACCAAAACGAGCAGTTTGTTCATGCCACGTGAAGTTCAGATGGCACTTACCAGTCCCATCTACCATGCGCAGAACACTAAAACCATCGCTCACTACACATATATTTTGAAGTGTATAGTACCACTACATTGCTAATCACACCTACGTTAAACAAGCACATAAACCGCTACATTTTTTAGGTAAGGCATATACAACGCTACTCAAAAGCTCTGAAAAGCAGGCATCGTCTACATCACCAACTAGTTATGCTAGCACTATATTTTCCTCTGTTTTTTTCTCATTTCTGCTTTGGCCGTTCCAACTTTAGCAGTATCAGCGAGTGGAAAACTGAAGAAGTCGTGCACAAACAACTTGTATCCATTTCTGCCAAAGGCAAAGCCCAACAGCAAGCTACTGCTCTTCTACGGAGAAGTTGGGTTCCGCTGGCTTCTGCAGCAGCCTTGCAGGCACTCGTTCCTGGAGGCGCGCCTTGCGAGTGGCGTTTCTCCTCAGGATCCTTATCATGTTTCCAGCGAAACGTGAAGCATATAGTGCTGCCATGAAGCTGAGAGAGGTGGAGCCTTCATTCACAATCGCAAACTGCAGCCTCTTCTCCTTCAAGCGCAAGGAATCTTCAATCTTCTTCCTGCAGTACCGGTGCCAGGCTGCTTGGATGAAACAGGCAGCCCAGGTTCTCCACTGCTGCGAGTAGAACCTGAAAGTGTGCTGGAGCTGCTTGCTGTGGAGTCGTCTGAACTGGGTGGCCACAAACCTCAAGTCTTCAGCCCTCAAAGCAAAAGCTTCGACTTCGGATATAGTTTTCACCGTCCTTGTTGAGCTGGGGAGGCTTGATGTTGATGTGGGGTCAAGAGCCCAGGTGAGGAGCTCCTCGCCACAGAAATCTCCACCTTTCAGAACATCGGAGTTGAAGAAGCCAGTTCTTCCACCGTTTGTCGTCATGCTCATTAGATTTCCTCGCATGATGAAGAGCATTTCGGTTACTGGATCCCCTTCACGAATGATGCAGCTATCTTCTGTGTATAGAATGGGCTTTAGGCGGTCACACAAGGCATCCAAGAGCTGTTCGTCCATATTTTCAAACATTGGAACCTGGAAAAAAAATGAACACAGCAAGAGCATGGTAAAACATTCAGGATGATGGTATGATGGAATGTAAATCCATGCATTGAAACACAAATAAGAAGTTTCTGGTGGGTTAAGTTCAAGGGGGCCTGTGGAAATTGGCGCCCAAATGGAGTCTTGCTGGGACCATGACATGCTATGGTGCTAATAGACTTACAGCCTGTGTAAAATCCACAGCAATAAGGACTCAGATTGCATAGAGAAGGAACAAAAGTTGGATTATGGATTTACGGCACCCTATCTTATTTGTCCTTTGTCAGGAAAAATTAGGAAGGAACGAAAGATAGATCATGGCACTATATCCGATTGTCCTTTGGCCGGAAATATCAGGAAGGAAAAAAGATGGATCATGGCACTGCGTCCAATTGGTCCTTTGCCTTGAAACATTAGCACAAACCTAAGGGACAATTTTACAAATCGAAAGCAGAATATAGATTCTTATAAACTGGATCAGCCTCAGGACAAACGGTCGGGGGGGGGGGGGGTGGGGTGGGGTGGGGTGGGGTGGGTGGGAGGATGTAATAACATACCCTCATGAGAAGTGATAAACAAAGATGTCGTTTTATGTCCCTCCTAAGATCTTTGGGGAGGTTCATAAGGAGTTGTTCTTCATCAACACCACTTGTTTCTTGCCATCTGTACTGTTCATAACGTCGTATTCTTTCTTTGAGATTCTCAGGAAGATGTCGATATGACATCCACTGATCTGTATCGCGGCTTTTCATTCTTGTTTCCTCTATTCTCAGAGAAGCTGATTGCAAATAGGTCTGTTATAAAGGGGGTAAATAGTTAGAGCATTGTCAGAGATCAGAGAAAACACATTAATTGTAAATTAAGGCACTGAAGTAGGGATATATGAACTGTTTTTCTAGAAATAATATTGCAGGTTTTAGACTCAGAAAGATTTTACTGGTATTTAACATCACAATGTTGAGTCTGGACAACTGGCATGCCACATGCGGCATCACAAGGTCCCACATGGCTTTGAACATGTACAGGGCGTTCTCACAACTAGTGCAGCATGATGATGGGATCAGTTTTCTAAAGATCAATCAATCCAGTTTCAGTTGTGCAATTTTAATCATATATATTATTTTTCCTGTTATATGCCTTTGCCATCATTTGAAGCACTATCAACTAAATAAAGAAATTATCAGTGTTTACCTGCACATTACCAATAAGCAGCGCAAACAGAACTAAACCTGATATTGAGACAAAAACTGCAAATAAATTCTCCCATGCATAAGTGCTTGTTTTCAGGTTTTGGCCAAGAGAACTGCATTGAACAGAGCAAGGTAAAAATACAAATGTCAGGCTATCCACACATTGGTTTAGAACACAAATATATTAAAGGTTTGTCTTTTGAACACCTGAGATTTTGCAGACCCCACCAAACACAGTAGAACAATTTTGTAAAGAAACTTCTTGATTGTGATATATTTTTTATAGCTGGCGCATAAATTCCAAAGACTGGATCTGGAAGATTGTTTGTCGGGACACCTAATAAGCAAACAGTATTTAAAAAAGCATAGGTCTCATTCTTATGAACAGCCCCACAGTATAAAGATGCAGCATCTGCAGCACATGTTGTATTGTTTCTACACTGATGTCTCCAGCAGGAATCTTGGCGTTGGATAGAAAGTAAGTACCAAATTGCTCCAAGGACCTGCAACAGTTGAAAGATTGCTTTAAAATCACATTGAAGTTCTGTTACAATGCATTTCTGAAAACTAGTCTATACATAAAGCACTGAATTGCATTATGAAAGCGCTAGGCACTAGGCACACAAAGAGTGGAATGTAGAGCCTAATCGCCACCTAGGTGGGCTATACGGCCACGTTTTAGAACACTTGGAGGAACTACAGATACTACAACAATTTCACAGAAATGCTTCAGATTTTAAGCCAATTTTTTGCACTAATATAGGCCACCACGACGTGTCACCTTGGGTCCATCGTCCAGCCTCAAATATCTTCTTTGGTTCTTTCCATCCATTGGATGGTATGTTTGGCTGGACCGTGAAAATCCAGGATGTTCTATTGCAATTACATGTAGCTCAACCTATAACAAACTCTTGGTGAAGTCAATTCTTAAACTTTACACAATAGTTTTGCCAAAAAGTATCATCAACATCAACAAAGCCTTTTAATCCTAAGCAAGTTGGGGTAGACTAGAGTTGAAACCCAACAAAGACCATTATTCATGGTTCTGACACGAGAATCGCGGCTTTCCAAGCACTCCTATCTAAGGACAAATCTCTAGGTATACTCCAGTCTTTCAAGTCTCTTCTAATTGTTTCTTCCCATGTCAACTTCGGCCGGCCCCTGCCTCTCCTCATATTACCGTCGTGCTTTAGGATACCACTATGCACTGGTGCCTCTGGTGGTCTCCGTTGGACATGTCCAAACCATCTCAGCCGGTGTTGGATAAGCTTTTCTTCAATTGGTGCTATCCCTAGCCTATCCCGTATATCATCATTTCGAACTCGATCCATCCTTGTATGCCCACAAATCCAACGCAACATGTGCATTTCTGCAACACTTAATTGTTGGACGTGCCGCCTTTTTGTAGGCCAACATTCCGCACCATACAACATTGCCGGTCTAATCACCGTTCTATAAAACTTGTCTTTTAACTTCTGAGGTACCTTCTTGTCACAAAGGACGCCAGATGCTTGGCGCCACTTCATCCATCCCGCTTTGATTCTATGACTAACATCCTCATCAATATCTCCATCTCTCTGTAGCATCGATCCCAAATATCAAAAGGTATCCCTCTTGGGCACTACTTGGCCTTCCAAACTAACATATCCCTCCTCATGAGTGGCACCGAAGTCACACCTCATATACTCAGTTTTAGTCCTGCTAAGTCTAAAACCTTTGGAATCTAGCGTTTGCCGCCACAACTCCAGCTTCCTATTCACTCCCGCATGGCTTTCATCAACTAACACGACATCATCAGCGAAAAGCATACACCAAGAAATATCACCTTATATGTTTCTTGTGACCTCATCCATCACTAAGGCAAAAAGATACGGGCTCAAAACTAATCCTTGATGTAGTCCTATCTTAATCAAAAAGTCATCTGTGTCACCATCACTTGTTCGGACCCTAGTCATTACATTATTGTACATGTCCTTAATAAGGGTCACATACTTTGTTGGGACTTTATGCCTATCCAAAGCCCACCACATCACATTCCGTGGTATCTTGTCATAAGCCTTCTCTAAGTCAATGAAAACCATGTGTAGGTCCTTCTGCTCTCTATACCGCTCCATGACATGTCTTATTAGGAAAATTGCTTCTATAGTTGACCTTCCAGGCATGAAACCAAACTGGTTCATAGTGACCCGCGTCATCCCTCTCAAACGATGCTCAATAACTCTCTCCCATAGCTTCATAGTATGGCTCATCAACTTAATTCCCCGGTAGTTGGTGCAGCTTTGAATATCCCCTTTGTTCTTGTAGATCGGCACCAATATACTCCTTCTCCACCCTTCAGGCATCTTGTTCGACCGAAAAATACGGTTGAAAAGTTTTGTTAGCCAAACAATAGCTATATCACCTAGGCACCTCCACACCTCGACTGGAATACCATCAGGGCCTGTCGCCTTACCTCCTTTCATCCTTTTCAACGCCTCTTTGACCTCAGATTCTTGAGTCCTCCTCACAAAGCGCCTGTTGGTGTCATCAAAAGAGTCGTCCAGCTGAAAAGTTGTATTCTCATTATCCCCGTTATACAGTCTGTCAAAATACTCTTGCCATCTAAGTCAGATTTCATCCTCCTTCACCAAGAGCTGATCCATATCGTCCTTAATGAACTTAACCTGGCTGAAGTCCCTCGTCTTTCTCTCACGCACCCTCGCCATCCTATAGATGTCCTTCTCTCCTTCCTTTGTATTCAGTCGTTGGTACATATCCTCATAAGCCCGACCCTTCGCCTCACTCACAGCTCGCTTTGCGATCTTCTTTGCCACCTTGTACTTCTCTATATTATCTGCACTCCTATCAAGAAACAAACGCTTATAACACTCTTTCTTCTCCTTAATAGCCCTCTGGACGTCCTCGTTCCACCACCACGTGTCTTTAGTTTTGCACCCACCCCCTCTGGTCATCCCAAAAACTTCCGAAGCTACCTTCCGAATGCAGGTCGCCATCTTCTCCCACATGTAGTTTGCGTCGCCCTCTTCATTCCAAGAGCCCTCCACAATAACTCTTCCCTGGAATACCTCGGCCATCTCTTCTTTTAGTTTCCACCACTTCGTTCTTGCGATCTTGGCTTGTTTAGACCTACGGGCACGCATCTGAAAACGAAAGTCGGCCACCAGCAGCTTATGTTGGGAAACTACACACTCTCCGGGTATCACCTTACAATCGAAGCATGCTCGTTTATCCTCTCTTCTTGTGAGGATAAAGTCGATCTGACTAGTGTGTTGGCCACTACTGAAGGTCACTAAGTGGGACTCTCTCTTTTGAAAGAAAGTGTTGGCTAGCATTAGGTCAAAAACTACAGCAAAGTCTAAGACTTCCTCCCCTTCCGGATTTCTGCTACCAAAACCAAAACCCCCATGTGCCGTCTCGAACCCTGTGTTTGTGGTTCCTACATGACCATTAAGATCTCCTCCTATAAAAAGCTTCTCCCTAATAGGTACGGCTCTAACCATGTCATCTAAGTCATCCCAGAACTGTCTCTTAGCACTCTCATCGTGTCCTACTTGGGGGGCATAAGCACTAATAACATTTAGAACTAAGTCACCAACAACGAGCTTGACTAAGATGATCCTATCTCCTCGCCTTCTAACATCCACCACATCATCTTTGAGGCTCTTATCAATCAAAACTCCCACTACATTCCTATTTGCAGTCGTTCCTGTGTACCAAAGCTTGAAGCCAGTATCCTCTACCTCCTTCGCCTTCTGGCCCTACCATTTAGTCTCCTGAACACATAGAATATTTACACGCCTCCTAATCGCTGAATCAACTAACTCTCTTAACCTACCCGTAAGGGACCCTACGTTCCAACTACCTAGACGAATCCTAGTTGGCTCGACTAGCTTCCTTGCCCTTCGCACCCGCCGAGTCAGATGCGAAGACCCTTGCTCACTTTTCACTACACCCGGGCGCCGATGTAGCGCGCCACTGAGGAAGCGACGACCCGATCCTTGCTCACTTGACACCGTATCCAGATCAAGACACGGCGCGCCACGAGGGTGACGACCCGGCCCTTGCTCACTTAACACCATATCCGGGTTCCGATATGGCGCGTCGCTAAGAGGGTTACGCCCCAACAATTTTCTCTTGGGTTTCATCTCCATAAGAGTGGCAAGGTTTTTACGTTGGCTCGTCAAGCCTTAACACAACCCTCCTCCTTTACTCGGGCTTGGGACCGGCCATGGCGGAGTTTTTGCCAAAAAGTATATATCTAAAAATTTTAATCAAAGTATGAATGTAATTTAGAAAAGGAAAAAGTCCATTTTTTGGGCCATTCAACTATCGCCGGAGTTTGGTTTTGGCCATGTAACTCTAAAACCGGTATTTCTAACCATCCAACTATCAAAACCATTCACACTTGGCCATCTAGCAGTTTGAGGTGGTTTCCCTGACGTGGATGACACATAGCAGTGGGGCCAACATGTCAGCTATCCTTTCCTATTTCTTCTCTTCCTCATTCTTCCCTTTCGCTCCGACTCGACCAGCCGCTCGGATGGCTCGGACCACCAGCCAAATTCTCCTTCCTCCATGATTCCCAATTCCCTTGCAGCAGAAGCTCGGTTGCCTCCCCATTTTCCTCCCCAGCCACTCCAACACGATCTCTGCCGTTGGTCGGTCGGCTCGGGAATCGAGATTTCCCCGAGCCGCCATTGCCACCGCCGCCAAGATCCACTCCGACGTTGAACTCCAACCTCCGCCCACCGTTTCACCCACCCAACGGCTCAAATCGAACCTAAGTAACTCCCTAAAGGTCATTCTCTCATTCCATGGTGTTCACCTCGTTTCCACTGTAGTTCATGTCGCTCATCACCAGCAGCTCGCTGGCAGCCATGGTCAGCGTTACCCCAAACGGATTCATCTCGTGGGGCAGATGCTACTGGTGTCGACCCCCTCGCCGGAAACCTATCCGTTGATGAGTTATGGCCGGTCAAAGCCGGCGAGCTTCCGCTCAGATCTAGTCCACCGCCTCCACCTGCGCCGATGAGCCACCAGGCCGCCGCCACTTGGCTTTACCTTAATCTACAACCTATGGTGGCACAGGGCGCCACCAGGAGCAGCCTTCGTCGCTGAAGGGAGCGGGGGGCACCACAAGTATCGACGCCGACAGCCATGAGCAAAAGAGAGAAAGAAAGAGAAGAAAGAGAGAAGAGGAGAGGAAAAAAAAGATCCCACTGCCATGTGTCGTCCATGTAAGCGAAACCACCTATCAAAACAACTAAATGGCTAAATACGAACAGTTCTGATAATTGGATGGTTAGAAATGCCTGGTTTTGGAGTTTTATGGCCAAAACCAAACTCTCTCGATAGTTGAATTAACAAAAATATACATTTTCCTTTACAAAAATCACGGGGTAGACTGTAGATCCATGAAATTTATAATCTTCTTTTAAGTTTTGTAATCTAGCAAACTCCTCTGCTAGAATATACATAATACACCGCCGCTTATTGCTTTGATGTGTAACCAATATATATGCTGAGTCTCTTAGTGATGCAATTCCAATCCTACCGCTCCCTCCATTTAAATATGACATTTTTGAACTAGTTAGCTTGTCCTAAACATCGTATATTTAAAAATGGTGGGAGCAAACAAATTGCATACCAACAACTCGCTCAATCACATTTCTGATTTAAACAATTCAATATTCAGTAAATAGTTGGAAACTCTAAACATAATTAGGGGTCTGCAAGGAATATTATAGACAGTGTTCCAAAGGTGTCGCCTAGGCGTCCAGGCAGACCCCGCTCGTATTGGGCAACAATCACGCCTTGTCGCAACCCAAGGCGAGGCGACCAGGTGTACCCAGCTCGCCTTGGGTTGCCTTGTCACCTTTAAAAACACTGATTATAGGATGCATGGATCTTTAAAAGTTATAGGTCAATTTAGAGAAAGTAGATGAGGTATTAGGGGTTAAAGGTGAACATATTTCTCAATTCAATGTATGGATATCAATACCTAGAAATCAAAAGATTGGCTGATGTACAACTCACAAAATGTGTGACTCCACCACAGCACCACAACTAAATGCATGCAAAAAATACTCTCTTTCTCTTTCTTGGTGGCTCATGTTGGGTTTCAGCTCTAGCCTACCACAGCTTGCTTTGACTAAAAGACATTGTTGTTGTAGTACACAAAACCAAAATTTCAGTGTTTTCTTTGTCCATTTAAATTTTGCTATACATGAGTAGCTCACATTTCTGATAATGCAGTTAGATTTACTGCAGAAAAATGGCGACTGAAATTAGTTAGCAGGCAGACTTTACAAATACAGCACTTACATGACTGGCAAGCATGTAAAGTAAAAGATTGAAAGCAGCACCAGCCCGTGCTGTCTCTGTAATAACCCCAGCAGACCTTGTGATTTGTAGATATAGTGGTCTTATTCGGATTAGTCGAGGCACATATTGGCATATAATTATAATCATCAAGACATTTTTAGCTTTCATAACGTCTGAGTCTTGAAGATTAGGTAACACAACCAAAATAATCACCTGGTAACAGAATTATCATGATTACAATCCCAACTATTGAACAAGAAATAAATACGAATAAGACTTAAATTAGTGCACCCTATCTGGAAAGCTAAAGTACAGAAGAATAATCAAATAAAAAGATAAACATTTTTCTCTATATTTATCTAAACTATTTGTTTCTAATATGTGGATTAAAACATAAAATATAACTTTTAACAGGAAACAGGTTCTACTTCTACACATTTCTTACAAAAAGACTACTAAAAGTGCACTGATATCAATAATTTGCTTCACTTATATCAACACACAGTCATGACTTTCTGTAAAAAGAATATAGTACCATAACTGTAGGATCATTTCCTACGATGCTATGAAATATTTCAGTAAAGAGCTTAAGTCAAGTATATTGCACAGAGCATTTACTATGATGATATCAAAATATTTCTGTAGACACAAAGTGTGTGGTATAAAAAGTACCTGAGGGATGGGTAGAATAGCGAAGACATCAATAAAAAAATATGTTGATAAGTATCGCTTGGTTATTGCATATCTATCTTCAATCAAGACACCCCGACCAAAAGTTGTAGGAGATGATGCAAGGAAGCCTGTCCGGAACTGAAATATGATATGGAGTATGTAGAAAATATCTGTGAAAAAACGCAGGACACTTGCTGCCTTTTCCAACTTTCTATCCAAGTACCAGCAAGGTTTTTCATCACTGATAACTGGGATATATAAGAACAATGGGTCCACTGAAACTGCAAATATACATGATATCACAAATATCCTATTCCATTTTTGTAGAAATGGCCCTTGGGGATGAAGAGTTCCTGTTGCAGACTTTCTTTCGTTCACCATTGATCTATTTGAGGTTTCTGAGTGCAAAAGGTTTCCAAGGAATGCAAAAACTCTGGCAGTTCTTTCTTTAAGTGAATCGAAAACTGAAACATCATTTCTACGAGGAACAACTATGTTCTCTGAGCTAACAGACTGCTCTGATCTCCAGTCCTGAAATCTGCGCATATAGCAAATCAAACAAAAATTCAGAACAATTGTTATGTATGACAATTTCCCCAATCACCACTGAGCTGGTATCCATTCTTTACTCAAAACTATAATTGGATCCTTGTGCCTTTTATTTTCATTAATCAGGTTACCAAAAACCGAACATTCTGATTTTATCTCATTAGTACAGTTGGGCCTCATGTGCTTAAAGCGATAACGGCATAACAAATCCAATGAATATGCTAGTGTGGTGGTGTTGCAAGCTATGCTTACATCAAGCCTCAAATTCATGCATATAAGAATTAATGGGGGATGAAAAAAAATGAAGCTGAAATGAGATGGGCTCAATTGATGAATTTTGGAGGATTCAATAATTGTAGTTGACAATGAGGAACTACTGCAATGAGTAAAGCTAAATAGTGTAGCATGAGTCGTGGAGAAGGGTACTATAAGAAGGAAATAGACTATAGAGTTGAATGAGAGATTAATTCATCGTTCTAGTTTAGTTGACAAACCTGATGTAATGCAGGCATATTTATAGGAACAACTTGACTTGACGCAAGCATTTTTACAGGAATACTGACTTAACTCCCTCAGAAACAAGCTCTATACATATGTAGGGAAATAAATAAGCTAATAAGGTAACTAATTGTTTACTATAACTTCCAACCAATACACTACTACACCATGCCACAGCAGGGCCCAGCTGAAGTTTCATGTGCAGAATGGGAGCCAGAGGTGAAAAATTGTTCTTAGAAAAGTGGCATCACAATTCTTGTCATAGCCTATTTAGATTCAAAGGGGAGAAGTCCAGTTCGAAATGGAGAGGGTGATAATTCATAAAATTCTTGTCTACTTCCTGAAAGTTTGACACAGTTCCTCTATGTTCAAAACCGCGAAACCTCTCTGATGGTTTTGCTGGACAAAATAATATTGGCTCCATGCAGCTTGCTGGTACATATATACATGACATACAAATTTGTTAGTCAAAGGCATGTGCCTTACTGACACAGATATACATGACTATGCAGCTTGCACGTATGTACATGGATGTATGCACCCGTGCTTGCTTTTGCATTCTTGTTCTTGGAGTTCGATAGCCACATTGTCATGAACCGTGGCAAGAATTGAACCTCAAGAGATGGGGATAGAGCAATTTAAGGAAGAACGTTAGGAGTTAGATGCAAACATTGGTACCAAAGTGCATATGTTTGTGGGCATTTCTGCCAGCTCGCATAAGGGACTTTAACTCTTTGCCTGAATCGATTACCATTCAGTCCACATCTGATGGCCCAAGTGGGCATTTGCTTGATCTAATTCAAACATTCACTTCCACTAGATGTGTTTCCTCACTTAGGATACTATCGCATTATTCACATCCTATTGTGTTGCTAACATGCTAGAAATGCAAAACACATATCTGTCCTCTTTTCCCAAGCAGCAGGGGATGGAGATACTGACCTCACATATCTGTCCTCTTTTCCCATCATCATTTTCTTCCAATTTAGCCGCGAGTAGGATTAGATCTACCCTCCAAGCCTGGTATTCTCAGGCATCAGGCTCCCTGAAGATTATAATCACAACTGAGTAAGTGCACCAAAAATTGCATAGTGGCATGGGCCAAACAACAAGAAGAGCTAGCTATCAACTTAAGGATTCTCAGAGATCAGAAAAAATCAACAAAGTTAAGATATGTCACAACAACCAACTGAGATATGGTATTGGAAAAACAAGAAGCTTATCTGAAAATGGATGTGTACTAGAAAAGGAGTGCTTAGATATTTCCAAATAAGGGATTAGATGGAATGATCATAGTGACATTAAAGTTAATGGCAACAAACAACAGCTCGTGCCTATATCATCCAGTTATAGAACGAAAAAATATCAACCAAACCTCCAAAACCACGCAAGCGGATAGGCTACCTGCAGAAGCTCCAACCAGACAACGGATCAAACTTCTCGAGAGATAAAGCAAGCAAATCACCGCACTGAAGCAGCGAGCAGACTACCGTACGACGGTACGGCTGTTCGCCCCCGCAGCAATACCCAAACGCCAAGCCCACCAACTGCCTCCCTAAACCACCACACCCGCCACTAAATCGCCGCAAACCAAGCCCGCACGCACCAATTCGAACCGCAGCATCGAACGCGCCGCCTTACCGCGTAGCGAGCTGAACTGCGCCAGGCCGGAGAAGCGCGAGCAGGAGGTTGATTACCTAGGCCTTCTATTTGGGGGCGCGCGGGCGCCTCCTTTCCCCTCCGACGCGGGCGCGGTGGGCGGGCGGGGTTGGGGGGAGAAAAGGCGACGAAGCTTCGCGCTGAGGGGGACTTCGCCGCATGATGGTGGTTGTGGTGGTGGTGGTGGCGGGGGAAGGACACGAGGAGAGGAAAACGGAGGCGAGAGGGCGTGGCCGCGTGGGTGGGTGGACTCCACCACAACACAGCAGCAGGAGTGCAGGACGGCAGGCACGACCCGGCAGCGGTCTTCGCTAGCTTATCCAAAACCCAAACACTACTCGACTCGACGCTCCTCCTGAAGCCGAAGCTCCCTAGCCGGCTTGGCTAGCTGAGCTCCCCAATCGGCCAGTCCAATCCGCCGCGCCATGGCCGCCACTCCGCTCCCCGTCGCCTCCCCGCCTCCTCCTCCCCCGCCGCACCCGCCCACCGCCGCCACCATCCGCTCCCTCACCGCCGCGGGCGACCACGCCGCCGCCCTCCGCGCGCTCTCCTCCCTGTCGGCGGCCTCGCCCTCCGCGCCGCTCGACCGCTTCGCGCTCCCGCCCGCCGCCAAGTCCGCCGCCGCGCTCCGCTCCCTCCCGGCCGTCCGCGCCATCCACGCCGCCGCGCTGCGCCGCCGCCTCCTCGACGGCCCCACACCGGCCGTCGCCAACGCGCTCCTCACCGCGTACGCCCGGTGCGGCGACCTCCCCGCCGCGCTCGCGCTCTTCGCCGCGATGCCCGGCCGCGACGCCGTCACCTTCAACTCTCTCATCGCCGCGCTCTGCCTCTTCCGCCGCTGGCTCCCGGCGCTCGACGCGCTCCGCGACATGGTCCTGGAGAGCCACCCGCTCACCTCGTTCACGCTCGTCAGCGTCCTCCTCGCGTGCTCCCACCTCGCCGGGAACCCGCGCCTCGGCCGCGAGGCGCACGCGTTCGCTCTCAAGAGCGGCCTCCTGGACGGCGACGAACGGTTCGCGTTCAACGCGCTGCTGTCCATGTACGCGCGCCTCGGCCTGGTCGACGACGCGCAGCGGCTCTTCGGCTCCGTCGGCGCCGCCGACGCGCCGGGCGGCGGCCTCGTCACGTGGAACACCATGGTCAGCCTGCTGGTGCAGAGTGGCCGCTGTCCCGAGGCCGTCGACGTGCTCTACGACATGGTCGCGCGCGGCGTGCGGCCCGACGGCGTCACGTTCGCGAGCGCGCTCCCGGCGTGTTCGCAGCTGGAGTTACTCTCCCTCGGCAAGGAGATGCATGCTTACGTCCTCAAGGACGCCGACCTCGCTGCCAACTCGTTCGTCGCCAGCGCGCTCGTGGACATGTACGCGAGCCACGAGCGGGTGGACGCGGCCAGGCGGGTGTTCGACATGGTCCCGAGCGGCGACCGCCAGCTCGGGCTCTGGAACGCCATGATCTGCGGATATGCACAGGCCGGCAAGGACGAGGACGCGCTGGAGCTATTCGCTCGGACGGAGGCCGAAGCCGGCGTCGTACCCAGCGAGACCACCATGGCGGGCGTGCTGCCCGCGTGCGCACGCTCAGAGGCCTTCGCCGGCAAGGAGGCAGTGCACGGGTACGTCGTGAAGCGCGACATGGCAGAAAACCGGTTCGTGCAGAACGCGCTCATGGACATGTACGCGCGCCTCGGTGACATGGACGCCGCGCGGCGGATCTTTGCCGCGATCGAGCCCCGCGACGTGGTCTCTTGGAACACCCTCATCACCGGCTGCGTCGTGCAGGGACACATCAGCGACGCGTTCCAGCTGGTCCGGGAGATGCAGCAGCAAGGGAGATACACTGATGCGGCGGCAACGGAAGACGGCATCGCCGGAGCAGACGAAGAGCCGGTGATGCCCAACA
The DNA here is from genome assembly GCF_016808335.1 of Panicum virgatum. Lineage (NCBI taxonomy): Eukaryota > Viridiplantae > Streptophyta > Magnoliopsida > Poales > Poaceae > Panicum > Panicum virgatum. Next base: position 29,838,227 of record NC_053148.1, on the reverse strand, counting down.
ACATCACACTCATGACCCTGCTCCCTGGCTGCGCGATGCTCGCGGCGCCAGCAAGGGGGAAGGAGATCCACGGCTACGCGGTGCGTCACGCCTGGGACTCGGACGTCGCCGTCGGCAGCGCGCTGGTGGACATGTACGCCAAGGGCGGCTGCCTGGCGCTGTCCAGGGCCGTGTTCGACCGGCTCCCAAGAAGGAACGTCATCACCTGGAACGTTCTCATCATGGCCTACGGCATGCACGGGCTCGGCGCCCAGGCCATCGTGCTGTTCGACCGAATGGTGGCGAGCGATGAGGCCAAGCCTAACGAGGTCACCTTCATCGCCGTGCTAGCAGCCTGCAGCCACTCCGGCATGGTGGACCGCGGCCTGGAGCTGTTCCATAGCATGAAGAGGGACCACGGTGTCGAGCCAACGCCGGACCTTCACGCCTGCGCCGTTGACATTCTCGGTCGGGCTGGCAGGCTGGACGAGGCCTACAGCATCATCAGCTCAATGGAGCCAGGAGAGCAGCAGGTGTCCGCGTGGAGCAGCTTCCTGGGAGCGTGCCGGCTGCACCGGAACGTCCAGCTCGGCGAGATCGCCGCCGAGCGGCTGTTCGAGCTGGAGCCCGACGAGGCGAGCCACTACGTGCTGCTGTGCAACATCTACTCCGCGGCCGGCCTATGGGAGAAGTCATCGGAGGTGAGGGGCCGGATGCGGCAGAGGGGCGTCAGCAAGGAACCCGGCTGCAGCTGGATCGAGGTCGACGGCGCGATCCACAGGTTCATGGCGGGCGAGTCCGCGCACCCGGAGAGCGCGCTGGTGCACGCGCACATGGACGCGCTCTGGGAGCGGATGCGGGGCCAGGGGTACACGCCGGACACCTCGTGCGTGCTGCACGACATCGAGGAGGGCGAGAAGGCGGCGATCCTACGGTACCACAGCGAGAAGCTCGCCATCGCCTTCGGGCTGCTGCGGACGCCGCCGGGCGCCGCCATCAGGGTGGCCAAGAACCTGAGGGTGTGCAACGACTGCCACGAGGCGGCCAAGTTCATCTCCAAGATGGTCGGGAGGGAGATCGTGCTGAGGGATGTGAGGAGGTTCCACCATTTCGTGGACGGCGCCTGCTCGTGCGGGGACTATTGGTAGAACAAATCGCATATTGCCACGGTGACTACCAAATTGTTTAGCTCATACAGGAAACATAGATTATTGTTACAGGCCCCTGAAGTCTCTCCGGCTGTAAGATGTTCGGGATGAACTGTCTAATCAGCATGGTCACCACCTAGATTCAAGGAGGACGGAGTGGGGAACCATTCTACGACCTACTGTCCTACTGATCTGAAAATGGAATGTCTACTGAGATACCGAGTGCATGGATATTTCGAAACAAAGGATTGGATGCAGGGGCGGAGCCAGTATGTCGTTTTTTTCATTGTTAGGGGGGCAATCATACAAATTTCTATAAAAATTTAATCAAAAATTAAATTTGTAATGGAAATTTGGGGCTCATGGGGGGCCAGGCCCCCTGTCCGCCCCCCCCCCCCCCCCCCCTCTCCGCCCCTGATTGGATGGAATGGTAAATTGGTATTAGCGACAGTAAAACTGATGGAAATAACCCGAAAGCGCCAAACCAGAGAAGCGGGAGCAGAATTTATGTTGGGTACCTATAGTTTCGACTCCGAGGCTCCGGCGCCGCCGATGGCCGATCCTTTCCAGGTTTCCGCTTCGACGGGGAGCCGGCCAGCCGGGGGTGCGGGGAGGAGGACTGGACTGGAGGAGGGTGAGGTGGGGATAGGGATGCAAGCGGGGCGGGCTTTGCCGCAAGCCCGCTGGGCAAACCCGCGCCATAAGCCCGTTAAACGCCGCAATTCAGCCTGCATAGATGAAGCGGCGCTACGCGGCTTGCCAACGGGGCCCAGCGGCGCCGCAGAGCCCGCAAAAAGAAACGGTACGGGAGAGAGAGGTCCGGGTTCGGGAGAGGCGGCGGCGCCATCGAGGCGGCGGCGGCGTCGAGGCCGTCCGCTTGCGCGGGGGTGCAGCACGCTCTAGCCATGGCATCACCGCTCGCTTGTGTGCCGCCGCCACTGGTTGCCGGCGGATCCACGCCTTCCCTCCTCAACCACGCTCCCGTCGCCGCCTTCGAGCTCATGGTCTCCACCTTCCCTGTCTCCCGGAGCATGGTTCCAGGCTTCTCTCCTGCTGCCGCCACTCCTACGGTCCTACCTTTGTTGCGGCACCCATCCCCTCCCAGGTAATTTTTTCCACCCAGATCTAAGGGTAGATTGCAATCTTTGACTTGGAGAATCTATCTTAAAAGAATGAAGGACGGGGATGGGGAGAGGGGCCGCTCATGAGTTGCGAGTGGTGATTGCAGATACGGTCCTCGAATTCTGGTGCTCCCGCTAGCAAGGTTGCTCTTGCCTCCGTTGGTCAAATCTTGCAACTGTTGGAAGGAGGACCACGGTTCTCCATGCTGTGGTGTAGATTAGGCAGTAGGTGCTAGGTTGTCTTCTACTTTCATGAATGGATTTTTGTTTAGGTGCTCACTTTTCTGAAATTGGTTCAAAACTCTTCAGTAGGATACTATCATACTAGTAGTTTATACTCTATTGGCTTTTGTGGTGTTTCTCGTGCTTAATTAGACCCATATATACTGAACAGCAAACTGAAATTCAAATGAAACAGCTCCCGCTGTGGGGAGAAGGAATGCGGGGAAGTTTCACGCTCACGGGGTCTTCAGCGCATTATGGCGGTGGTCGTGGCGGTCAAGGACGGGAAAGGAAAAACAGGGTTACAGGGGAGTAGGCGTGGACTTCACAACGGAGCAGGACGGCACGGCACGACCCGGCAACGGTCTTCGCTGGCTTATGCATGGACCACGGTGGAGGTATACATGGATTGACCTCGTCAAGATATGATGCATTACGCCGGATTAGGATACTAATCAAGCTCTCCAGTCTGAGTTTTGCTCAAGTCGGTCCCTTTTGACTCTTGAGCACTTCGTTTTTAATGGTAAAAAACCCTTCAGCACCCACGTTCCCTCCTCTTTTCATTATCTTCTCCGATTAGTGAGCATCGGCGAGGTTATTAAGACTAAAAAACTCGAGAAGGGTTCCTTACAAAAGATAGGATTTGACATGAATTAGGCTTTTTATTTGGAAAGTCCGGAAAAAATAGGCTCGTGCAAATAAGCAATATTCATACTTTGATAGTTCAATTTGCAACGAGCCAGTGCCCTTCTCCGGTGCTGATTGTATCACAAAAATCACCAGAGAAGGCGTTATACCGGTCGGGGAAGCTAGGTTATAAAGGTTTAGGTGTCGTTCTTCATGGAAATCAGATTGTCTAAAATAAAAACAAACAAAACTAAGTCAAATCAATCTATCTAAAACAAAACAAAACTAACTTAAACCAGTATATCTAGAACAAAGACAGAGAACAAAAAAAGGTAGAACAGAGTAAGAAAGGAAATGGGTTTCCAACTCCACATCCCTATAGTTTACCACGCTTCCTTAAATATTTGACCTCGCTCACTGACAACACAAACCGCGACGCCGCCGAAGAAGGCGGCCAGCCCATAGCAGCTGGCTAGCCACCACGCCAAAGCTCCCCGCATCATCAATCCATCGAGTTGACACCGCAATTCAACACCTGGCTAGCCACCACGCCAAAGCTCCCTGCACCATCAACCTATTGAGTTGACACCGCAATTCATCGTCAAATAATAAGCAGGGGCAGATTTAGGGGGTGAGGGGGGGGGGGGGCTCTAGCCCCCCTACTGTCGAGAACTCCATTGGGCGTGAAGGGGAGGAGGAGGAGATGGAAAAGGAAGAAGAAAACAGAAAAAAACGAGTGGAGATGGAGGAACAAGAAATGAGCCCCCCCCTAAATTCCAAATCTATCTCTGTCCTGGTAATAAGGTAACATCAATGGAGGAACGAAAATTGATGATGATGAATGCACATTATTTACCTTTGCTGAAGAATGACATCTGATATGTTGAGCTTGAGATTAACACAAAATCTGACTTCGCTCACCAACAGCACAGGCCACTGATATTGCCGAAAAAGGCGGCTAGCCATAGCACCTCGCTAGCCACCACGCCAAAGCTCCCTGCACCATCAATTCATCGAGTCAGGTAATAAGCAGGGGCAGATTAGGGGAGGGTGCAGGGGGCTTCAGCTCCCCTACTGTCAAGAACCCCATCGGAGGTAAAGGGGAGGAGGAGAAGAGAGGGAAAAAGAAGAACAGAAGGGGAAAAATATGAGTGGAGATGGAGGAAGAAGAAATGAGCCCCCTAAATTCCAAATTTGTCTCTGCCACTAGTAATAAGCTAACATAATGCATGCATGCTTACAATCATCAGCATAGGATGAACGAGGATTGATGACGATGAATGCACATTATTTACCTTTGCTGAACAGCGACATCTGATAAGTTGAGCTTGAGAAATCAACACAAAAGAAAGGCCGTTTCACTCCTCTCCTCTTCCTCTCCATGTCTAGTGCTTATACCTAATCATGGGCCGTCCGACCCGACTAACCCTATCCGAAAAAACCCAATCCGATCCGACCTGAAAAGTGCATGGGCTAGGCATGCGCCTTTTTTTTTTTTTGCCCAAGTAGAAGTTCGGGTCGGGCTCAAGCCGCTTAGCCCGGGTCGCCCTGATGAGCCGAAGTTAATGTTGAAAACTCCCCTCTACCGTGGAGCGGTGGAGCCCACAAATTACAGTGGCCCAATCCAACAAGAAGGTATATAAATAGCTATTTCTAACCTAGTTCTCTTATCCCTCCCCCGCAACCCCATCCCCTGGCCGCCAGGGCTCCTCCCTTCCCTGTCATCTTCTCTACGTAGTGCCTCTCCCCTCTCCGGCAAACCTCTTCCTATCTTCTCTGCTGTAGGGCGTGGCTGTACAGGGCGCCCATTTCAGGCTCTTTGCTTGGGAATCTTTCTCTGGCCGTTTAGGTTTTATTAGTCGCAGCAGCTGATGTGCCATGGACATTTTGGCAGTAGCTCGCTTGCAATTGCATTCTTTCATAGAGGGACTCCTCAAATCAGTCGGCCCACGGCCCATTAACTGACGTGCCTTCTCAGGGCTACGGGGCCCCACCCCGTGTGATAGCGAGTGCCTGGCCTGCTCAGCCTGGCATTTCGGGCTCTGCGGCGCGTCGCTCGGCGAAGGCACAGGCAGCATCGGACTTTCAGAAAGAAAGAAAGCAAAGAATCAGAAACATACTCGTGTGCACATTTCTTTCTCTAATGCCATTTGTGTCATGCATTTCACAATCACTTGTCTAGCATACTGTAATACTAGCAACCTCAAGTAAGAATAATGAAACAATGTAAAATGGCTAACAAACAGATCTAGCAAGCCTGCTCTCTAATACAACACAGACTGATACAACATAGCCACATAGGAATACAAGTCACACACACACACACATCTCCTCTGCCGCTTATCTATTGTGTGGTCACGCTCTTCGCCAGATTCCTTGGTTGATCCACATCGAAGCCACAGAGAACAGTCAGATGGTACGCCAGCAAATGAACAAAGGAAAAACACTATTTGTTCAGTGAACGGAATTCTTGTGCTAGTGTAAAAGGAGGGTTGATAATTTGATAGTGATTAACGAAATAAGCTTCGACAAACCTGTAATGGAATTATATTAATCACAGGCTTTTTCTATCCAGCATTTGTGCTATATGGCCTTATAGTTATCTATTTGTTCGCACCCAAAAGTAGCATAACTGAAAGGACCGGTCAGATCTATCTCCAAAACCGGCCAGACCGGTTTGCTCAAGTTGCTCAAAAGACAAAATGGATTTCACCATTGCGTAGCTCTCGTCGAGACGATCAGAATGCATAATTTGGATTTCGGATGAGAGAGTTATGACTTTCAGAAGATCTGATCTAGACCCGGATCGATCTGACCGGTTGGCTAGGGCGGTCAGACCAGTCTAGACAGCCCAGCCGAGATAGGAGTTATATTTTGACACGAAATTTATTAGGATTTCAACTCCTAATAGAGCAAGATCTTCCCTCCCTATAAATAAATATAAAGGGCCACGACCAATTGAGGGGAACCAACCCTTGTTGTTCTTCCTTCATCTGGCGTTTGACACTACTGGAAAACGAGCCAAAGGTCCAGGCCAAAAGTACAACCTCATGTTGCAACCAGTACTGATACAAGGCATTTGCACTGGTTGCAACAAGAGCCGGTACTTTTGGCTTGCGCCGAGCGCTAGCAAGACGCGCCATGGCACAAACCGGTGCCAATACACAAACAAAGGCACCGGTTGATACCATGAGCCGGTACCAAATGGACCATGCATTAATGGCACCGGGTGGTGGAACGAACCGGTGCCTTTGGAGTAGACATTAGCACCGAGTGAAGGTATGACCCGGTGCCAATGCATGCCTTGTACAAAGGCACCGGTTGGTACCTTTAACCGGTGCTGATTTTTAACATTTTGCACCGGTTGTTGAGCACCAACCGGTGCCTTTGTGCCCCTACTATAAATACCCCGTCCCCTCCCCCCTTCCAACCTGCTGTGAACTCACTGTTAGTGGCAGCTGAGTGAGGGGAGGGGGGGGCGAATTTTTTCAATTTTTTTAAAAGGTTAGTAATATTGTTTTCAATACTTTTACAAATTAATTTTGTAGATGCAGTTAGCACTTGATTTAGTTTATACACATGATAAATATATGTAGATATATTTTTGACCCAATTTAGTTTATGGTTTCATATTATTTTTATATAAATTATTAGCCATAAGATAACTATTTATTTATATATAGTTAGGATTTGGATTATTTTATTTTTATATTAGGCATGCATTATATATATAGTATATAATTTTGATGATACTCCAATTTAATTTGTTTCGTAATCAATCGTTGATTAATTCAATTTATTATTATTTTTACTTCCAATGTTTATTTAAAAATGGTTTATGTTGATACTAGTTTGATGTTAATAAATAAAATGTGAATCCAGATGAGTCGGCAATAGATGTACATGACGGACCGGCGTTTAATGGAGTTCATTGATGATGTGCATGAATTCATTAAAGTTGCTGAGAACCACAAGTGCGGTGGTTTCGTTCGATGTCCATGCAAAAACTGCAAGAATGAGAAGGATTACTCATCATCAAGAACCATCCACAGTCACTTGTTTAGTAGTGGTTTCATGCCGAACTATTATGTTTGGACCAAGCATAGAGAAAGAGGAATGATGCTGGATAATAATGAAGAAGATGACAGGATTCCTGACTTTGCAGGCAATTACGGTGCCTTTTTTGATGACACTGCAATGGGTGAGCCTGAAGAAGATGCTGAAGGACACGATGTAGAAGTCGGTCAGATGTTGTGCGAAACTGAGGAAGTTTGCGAAACAAAAAAGGAATCGAGAGATCTGAAGCATATGTTGGAGGACTACAGAACATTGTTGTACCCAGATTGCAAACAAGACCAAAAGAAGTTGGGTACCACATTGGAATTGTTGCAATGGAAGACATCAAATGGTTTGTCTGACAAGGGATTCGAGGAGTTGCTAAAACTTATAAAAAAACTTACTCCCTGAGGGTAACACCTTGCCGGAGACAATATACGAGGCAAAAAAGGTTGTTTGTCCTTTAGGATTAGAGGCACAGAAGATACATGCTTGTCCTAATGACTGCATCCTATATCGAGGTGAGTATGAAAATTTGGATTCATGCCCTGTATGCAATACATGCCGGTATAAGATCCCTCGAGATGATCCATGCGACGTTGAGGGGATGCTTGTCAAGAAAAGGGTGCCTGCCAAGGTGATGTGGTATTTCCCTCTAATACCACGTCTGAAACGTTTGTTCATGAACAAAATGAATGCTAAATTGATGCGATGGCACAAAGAAGAACGTAAGCAAGACAATATGTTGAGACACCCCGCTGATGGGTCGTAGTGGAGAAAGGTGGACATAATATTCCCAACATTTGCAAATGATGCGAGGAATATAAGGTTCGGCTTAAGTACGGATGGCATGAATCCTTTCGGTGAGCAGAACAATATCCATAGTACTTGGCATGTGACACTCTGTATATACAATCTTCCTCCCTGGTTGTGTATGAAGCAAAAATTCATTATGATGCTGGTGCTTATCCCCGGCCCGAAGCAACCTGGTAACGATATAGATGTGTATCTGAAACCACTGATTGAGGATCTTCTATTATTGTGGAAAGAAGAGGGTGTTCGTATGTGGGATGCGCACGCAGAGGAATATTTTAACCTTCGTGTATTGCTTTTCGTAACCACCAATGATTGGCCAGCACTAATCAACCTCTCCGGACATTCCAATAAGGGTTATAGGGCATGTACCTATTATTTAGAAGAAACTGACATCACGTACCTCAAGCACTGTAGGAAGATCATGTATATGGGTCATCATCGATTTCTTCCGATCAAGCACCCATTAAGGAGGAGGCATGCTCACTACAGTGGAAAGGCAGATCATCGTACCAAGCCTAGGAACCGTTGTGGGAAAATGGTATTTCAAATGGTCAAAGATATAAAAGTAGCATTCGGAAAAGGACCCGGCAAAAGATCAGTGTAGAGTGATGACGGACGTGCACCTATATGGAAGAAGAAGAGTATTTTTTAGGAGTTATCTTATTGGAAAGTCTTAGAGGTCCACCACGCCATTGATGTGATGCACCTAACAAAAAATCTTTGTGTGAACCTTCTAGGCTTCATTGGTGTCTACGGTAAGCCAAAGGATACATTGGAAACGCGGAAAAATCTTCAACGTATGAAACAACGGGCCGCCCTACATCCAGAAAAAAGGGATAAAGGACGTCATTACCTAGGTCCTGCGTGCTACACTCTTAGTAAGGAAGAGAAGCAAAGTATGCTCGACTATTTAAACAGTATCAAGGTCCCATCAGGCTACTCTTCGAACATAAAGAGGCTACTGAACCTGAAAGAGAAGAAATTCGCACACGTAAAGTCCCATGACTGTCACGTGTTGATGACGCAATTGATTCCAGTTGCACTTGGAGGTATTCTACCAGCTAATGTTCGAGCAACAATCCTAAAGCTATGTGCCTTTCTCAACACAATTTCTCAGAAGGCAATCGATCCATCGAGTTTAAGCAGGCTACAAGAGGATGTTGTCCAAAGTTTAGTCAGTCTTGAGATGATATTTCCTCCATCATTTTTCAATATTATGACGCATCTTCTAGTTCACCTGGTCAAAGAGATTGGTATTCTGGGTCCTGTTTTCCTTCATAATATGTTCCCTTTTGAACGATACTTTGCAGTCCTAAAGAAATACGTTCGTAATCGGGCTCGTCCAGAAGGAAGCATTGCGAAGGGTTACGTCACATAGGAGCTCATTGAGTTTTGTGTTGACTATGTGGAATAACTCTACCCAATTGGGATTCCAGTATCACATCATGAAAAGGCGGCTGATTGGAAAGGACACACTTGGAAGAAAATCAGTAAATGCCACAGATCATGTCACGTTGAACAAAGCACATCTCACAGTTCTATAAAAATCAGCCTTGGTGGCTCCATACATGGAGGAGCATATGCAAATTGTGCGAAGCATGTACCCTTTGAAGTCTGAGACATGGATTACAAAATATCATAACGATACATTCGCCACCTGGTTGCAGAAGGAAGTCATGGCCAACGATGAAATTCATGAGCAGCTAGCTTGGCTGGCCAGAGGTCTGGCAAATTCAATCCTGATGTACCAAGAATACGAAATTAATGGTTACATATTTTATACAAGAGCCCATGATAACAAGAGCACCAATCAAAATAGTGGTGTCCGTATAGATGCCACTGACTCTAGTGGTCAAACGAACTCATATTTTGGTTACATTGAAGAGATCTGGGAACTCGACTATGGACCGTTGAAGATCCCTCTATTTTGTTGATAATGGGTTAAACTCACAGGAAAAGGTGTCGATATCGACGAGTACAGAATGACAACGGTAGACCTCAAAGAGCTTGGCTATCGAGACGAACCATTCGTCTTAGCTAAAGATGTCACTCAAGTTTTCTATGTGCAGGACATGTCTAGCAAACCGAGAAAGGACAAATCCAGGAATAAATCAAGTTTTATAGGTGCTGGAGATGAGCCAAAGCGCCATATTGTTCTGGCAGGAAAAAGGAAAATTGTGGGAGTCGACGATGTCACAGATGAAGAAGAATACAATAAGGTCGAAGATATGACTCCGTTCGCAGTGGAGATTGACACAAGTATTCTTTTAGCCGAAGAGGAGGCTCCCTACGCACGTCATGATCATAATGAAGGGACGATTGTAAAGCGAACCATCGTTAATATTTTCTTAGTTGAATGATTATGTCTTGTAGTATTTTTCGTGAACATCATCAGATTTGTTATGCAATGACCTGATTTATTAGTCAATAATCAAATTTAATATGCAATTACCCGAATTATTATGCACTTTAATGATTTATTATGCAATTATTCAATATATTATGCATTTAAATGATTTATTATGTTATTATCAGATTTATTAGGCATTTAAAGAATTTAATTCTATTTATTATGTAATAAATCATTTAGGTGCATAACTAATCATTTTAATTGCATAAGTGCATTTAAATGATTTATTATACAATTAAATAATTTACTATTTAATTAATTGATTTTGTAAATTGGTACCGGTTGAGGGTTTCAACCGGTATCAAATACTTGGCGAAAAAAGGGGCGCGCGGGAGTCGAACCCGGGCCTCGGCGATTAGAACAGTTAGGGTTACAACTGCGTTACACGGTGCTTTCGATAAGATTGGCGGCAAAAGGCTTAAAATACAAATATTTCAGCAGCCTTAGGCACCAGTTTTTGGTTACTAACCGGTGCCTTAGGCACTTTTCAATTCCCGCTCGTTGTAGCCTTAAGGTACAAGGTGGAATTATCACCTGGTGCCTTTGGGGTACCTAAGGTACCGGGTGGGTTCCAAACCGGTGTCTTAGACCCTCAAAGGCACCGGTTGATCTTATCACCCGGTACCTAAGGCCTTTGGTGTATATAAGGCCGTGCCATGTTTCCTTCTCTTCTTCCTCACTTCTTCCTTCCACGCACCGCGCCGATCGTCCTCCGACGCCGATCGTCCTCCGCTGCCCCCTCCGCGCCGCGCCCGATCGTCCCTTGGCATGCCGTCTCGATGCCGCCGCAAATCCTCCATCGCCGCAACTCCTTGACGGCCCCGCGCGGCCCGTTTCTTCGGTGCGCCGCCTCGACGCCGTCTCGCCTTGACCTCCCCGGCCGCCTCGACAACGCCTCGACGCTGAACCCCGGTGCGCCGCTGCCATTCCCCTTCGCGCCGCCGCCTGCCTTCCCTGCGTGCCTCCTCGATGCCGGCCGCCTCGACACCGCCGTCCCTTCGGCCGCCGCCGCCCCCTCGCCGTAAGTGCAGGCCGGCCGGCCGACCGGGCCGCTAGAGCGTCGTCGCGCCCCTTTTTTTAATTTTATGACAATTAGGAGATAATTAGGAGAGAATTATTAGTGAATTAGGAGAGAATTAGTAGAAAATTAGTGGAGAATTAGAGAGAATTAGATAGAATTAGAGAATTAGAAAGAATTAGTAGAGAATTAGAGATAATTATAGATAATTAGAGAGAATTAGAGATACTTAGATAATTAGAGAGAATTAAAGTGTTTGTATTATTAGATATAATTAGTAGAATTTATTTAGAGATAAAGACTTGTATCTATCATGTATTTATTATTTAATTATATCATTCAAAGACTTTAATTTGTCATGTATTCATTATTTAATTATGTCATTCAAAGACTTTAATTTATCATGTATGTATTATTTAGTTGTGTCATTCAAAGACTTTAATTACATGTATTGTTCATTCTTAATTCGAATGTGTCATTTATATTATTGATCGAGCTCGCAAACTCGCGCTAACACGCAAACACACGCTCAGTATCTCGCTCTCTCCCTATAACACACACACACACACTCACTCACACTTGTACACACTCACACACACACACACACTCTCTCTCTCTCTAACACACACACTCTCACACACACACACTCTCTCTCTCTCCCTCCCTCTAACACACACACTCACACACTCACTCACACTCACAAACACACACTCTCTCTCTCCCTCTAACATACACACACTCTCTCTCTCACACACACACACACTCTCTCTCCCTCTAACACACACACACACTCTCTTTCCCTCTAACACACACACACACTCTCTCTCAAACACACATATTCGTTCAAAGAATTCCGATCACCACAAGACTATGGAAAACGAGCAAATCCGAAGAACAGCAACACGTCGTGCCTCCACATCAAAAGGAAATGCTATGGGCAGAACTCAAGGATTTGTTCACTCTTCCTAAAGGAGTTGACCAAGAACTTGTGAAGAAATGTGCCTTGAAAAAGATGGCCCTTGCCTTTGCAACTTTCAAGAAGAAGTTGTATAACAATTACATCAAGAAGGATAAGGAGCCAAACTGGGATGATCTTTCTCAGGTTAAACCATACTAGGAGGAGTTCAAAAATACAAACTATCAGAGGAAGGCCAAGGAAAATCCGAACAGACCAAGGCAAATGCAGCAAATAAGAAGTATAGCCACCACCTTGGGGCTGGCGGGTACAAGAAGGCAGTCAAAACATGGCAGAAGATGAAGCAAGACCTCATGGACAGAGGCATCAGGCCGACGACATGGGATTGGCCGGATAGATCCAAGTGGTGGTTATTTGCTAACGGCGTGACACTAAACCAGTTGGATGGAACTTTGGTCATGCCCGAGCATATGCAAGAAGTGTCCCGCGATCTGGTCACAGCAATAGATGAGGCCCAACAAGGAACATTCCAGCCTCAAAGGGAGAATGATGAGCTGACCAGGGCATTAAAGAATCCGGAACACCCTAGACGAGCCTGCGGCATCGGTGTGGTCCCATGGAAAGTTGCTTGGGCCGGAGATTCCTCTTACAAGACTCACCGAAAGAGCAAAGCCGAACAAAAAGAGAAACTCCGTGCAATACAAGAAGAGATGAACAGGAAGGTTATGTCATTGGAATCTCAGATGGATGCCAGGGTCAATGAGGCAGTTCAGCTAGCTCTAAGCCAAAGGGGCACTGCTGGGTCGCACCCGGATATTGTGATAAGCCCGGCCTCTCAGCGACGCAGCAGCTGTGCATCCACGGCGGCGCCCTACGTACAAGCTGAACGGCAACCCCAGATTGAACCAACGGCGGTAGATGACCAGAGGTATCTATTGGATGATATCACCATGCCGACACCGTGTGAGCTTCATGTGCGAGCAAAGAATATATCCATTCATGTTGCATACGGGTCAGTCCTGCCCCTGAATCCTCGTACTACAATTCATGAAAGGCCGATACCCCCTGGGTACACCTCCGTCACAGTCGAGCAGATAGTTGGAAACAATGAGGATCTTGAGCTCGACTTCATTGGAGGGGATGGAGAGAAGACATTGAGAGACACACTGCACGGGGTCGTTCTATGGCGCAAGGCCAACATCAAACTTACTGCAAACACAATGGCTCCCGTGTAGACCGATCGCCCGTCTCCGCGACCTCCCTCACCGCCGTCCGCACAACCACCTCCCTCACCACCGTCTCCGCCGGGGCAAAGGGCCACAAGTACTCCAACTCCTCCTGCACTAGAAAAAGGAAAGAAAAAGACAGCATCCCTCTCAACGGCTGGACCCTCAAAGAAGAAGCAGAAAACGATTGAAAGAAAATTGACCTACGAGAAGACCACTGAGGAGTTGGAAGAGGAGACTGCTCGATATATAAAAGAACAGTTGAAGCCTAAAGTCCCTCCGTCGAGGGAAAAGGTACCTCTAGAATTAGGGAAAAAACTTCTCGCGAACCTAGACAACCCACCAAAACCGAAAAGCTTAGCCTCGGACTATGATCGTACTCTGACAAAGGCACACAAGGTGAGAAATGTGAAGAAAAAATGTGGCAAGACCATTCCTCATCTTGGCACACAACAAAAAGAACTCAAGCCCCTCCGGGTGCCAGGGTTGCCACTCCTACATCCGACGGACGTACAACTCCAGGCGGACCTACAGGCCGCGATATTTCTTTCTGAAACTGGATTAACGCTAGAGCAGGCAACGGGGCAAGTGGAGTCGAAAATCCTTGTCGCTCCCGTTGTTACTCCATTCGAGCATGGAAAACCTTTTGTCACTGAGGAAGAGGAGAAAAGTCTAGGCACGCAGATGTTCAATTTGCATAGATGGTACCTGCAAATGTCGAATGACGAAGGGAAAATGTTTGGAGTCAAGTATCGTGACCCTGATTTCTTCCGCGGGGAGGACGACTTCTGGGTGTACTTCGAAGATTTATATCATATTTACCATCGACAAGCCCTCGACGCCTCTATCATCACCATTTGGGTTCTGTAAGTATCACTTACCTCTACATTAATATTTTTTGTTAACAAGAACATAATTATCTGTCTGCATTATAAAATTTCTATTGTATCGTTTAGACAGAAGACTCAAAGAAGCCGAAAACATGGATGGCACCATCAGATCGGCTTCATGTCTCCTTTGCTAGTCAACCAGAAAATGCTCAACGAAAATTACATGGCAACGTGCCAAAACATGTACGATTCGTTGACTAGGCAAAATTACAAATCCTATATATACAAATCATACAACTTTGGGTAAGCCTTGGTCGACTCAATTCTCTGTTATATTACTAAATAAATACTAAGTCGTCTAATGCATGTATGTATATATTCTATCTATATCTGCAGTTATCATTGGATTTTACTCATACTTTCCGTAGAGACCGGCAATTTTGTAGTCTTTAACTCAATGAGAAATCCAAAGTCCGCAATCCAACATATCATAGACCCCTTGAACAAGTAAGTTCAGTTTGCACAATCAAATTTTTTTTCTGTTAATAGCAATTTCTGAATATCAAACTTAACTTTGAGCTCAGGGTTTGGAAAAAAATTTGTGAAAATGAACAAAGGACGTGGTCAATGGAGGCCCGAACTGAACATTAAAATGGATTATTCGGTATGTTGATTCACAAAGATTTGTCTAGTTAAGTAATCCCAAATTGTTCTAAATTGAGTAATTTATTTGTTTCTCCTTAAGTGTACGAGACAACAACAAGAAACTGATTGGTGCGGGTAGTACGTATGCGACTACTTGCACATCATGACTCTATACGGGAAGCCTACTACGGAGGACTTAAGAGTACGTACAAACCATTCACTAGTACATTTTCATAATTATACTATAACGCACATGATGTTAATCTTTTTTTCCTAAATGATAGATGTCTCCAATGGGGGATGAATGTTACTCTACCAATCGGATCAACGCCGTGTGCGAGCAGCTCGCCGGATTCATTTTGAACGAGATCCTGGATCCTAGAGGCAAGTTCTACCACTACGTTCACATCCATAGAGGACTTCCATCGAGCTCCTGATGGGCCCAGTAGTTGGACTACAAATATGACTTGTATATTTGTAAATATTTCTAAACGTGATGCCTTGATGTTTGTATATTTGTAAATATATTAGTTCATCTAATTAGGTTAATTATATGCTCGCATTTCACTTTTAGTTAGTTTTAGATATTCTCTAAAAACGAACACATACATACAACCAATGAACATATAGAACTGTAGAGCTCGAGTGCACTTAGCAATTATAAAAAAATAAACAGTAATAAATAAAACAAACAAAACTGTATTTGGGCAAAATAGAGAAAACTCATTGCCATTGGGGCTGCCATATTGCGTCAGCGTGGCAACCTCTGTGGTACCGGTTGGTCTTTCCAACCGGTACCAATGGAGGTCTAAGGCACCGGTTGGAAAACCCGATGTCCTAGACCGAGGTCATTGGTCTCGATTTGGGGATACCGGTTGTAAAACCGGTGCCTAAGCATCTCTTCAACCTTAGATGGTGGCCATTCGTGACTACCAGTAGTACTAGTCAATGGAGAAGTCCACTGCGTCCCCCCTGTGCGTACGTACTCTGCCTGACCCGGTCAAGCATTGAGCCGCAAAAAGCCATTGACCCTGGCATAGAGTGTCAATTCGTACCAAACCATTTTCACACACAAACTGCAAAGTAACAAGGGGATACGTAAAGCTCAAAGGCTGAAAGCAAAGGGCGGGATCAGCCAACGTACTACTAGTAGCTGACGTGTTTGACCATGATAAAAGAGACATGCATGTATACTTACCAGTTAAGAGCTAAAATTAAAGTTGACTACATATTCGATTCATTGATTTAAGAATCTCCCTTTTTTTTAAAAAAAATGATCATATGGGCATAAGCATTGTTAGATTTTCGCAGAGGCTGGAAAATATTTTTTCTCTAAAAAAATCATTTTAGATTTGTTTTGTACACGTACTTTTCACACTGGAGTGATTTGATATATTTTGTTATCGCATCCATTTAATGAAGATAGTGCGGCCGATTTACGAATGGATGGAGAGTAGACCGCGATCTATCTATCGAATCTCCCTGCACTGACGACTGACGAGTTGATGATGATGGTGCTTTCTCTGATTTCGTAGAATCGTACTGAAAGCGGCAGTTGCATTATTGTACATATCTACTCCACTATACTAGCTAGCTAGGGCTAGTATGAGCGCGCGTCCTTTGACAATTAGTTTGACTCAAGGTCAAAGGCTAGGGACATAAAATAATATCAAATATACATATTGTGAAACAAATATGATCATACAAGCCTGTTTGGAGAAGTTAAAGTTGAATGTTAAACTTTAGCACATATTAGCACTCATGCATATGCTAATGTTTTTAAGTCCTAACTAAAATTTAGCCCACCCCACTAGCACTCCCGTTTGGATAAATTAGTACGAAATTTATTGTTTTCACCTAATAACACATGGATCCAAATGGGACCTACGGTAGATGTGGTGTGATTGAGAGGGATTCTAATTTACAGTTGCATGTGAGTTTCCGTTCGTACGGTCAATTTCCGACAACTACAATCTCTCCCTTTTTGGTATGTATGCACCCACCCAATTCATTCTATTCTCAGAAAAATATTTGTAGTTTTCTGATAAATTTTTTTGGATAAATTTTTCAAGGAAATATTTGGAGAGAACGGGAAAACTTTGATAGAAAAAAATTGAAAGAGAAAATTTTGAGAAAAACTAAAAAACTTTTGCATCCAACATAAAAAAATTGGGAAAAAAGTTTTATAAAAAAGTGCTCAGTGAAACTTTTGCAGCTAAATAATATGAAAAAACTTTTGCAGAATGTTTTGTAAAAAACTTTTTCCGCAAAATGAAAAAAACTTTTACAAATATTTTGTGAAAAAACTTTTGCATAAAAAGACAGATTAAAAAACATCCAAAGTTGCTCCACCCTGGGGAGCGAGCCGCCAGCGGCGGCGGGAACTCGCCCACCGCTGCTCCCTAGAGGAGCGCGCCACCGCCGTCGCCAAGCTCGCCCGGAGGAGGGTTGCCGCCGCTCTTCTCAGGGAGCGCACTGCCGCTGCTGCGGACGAGTGCGCTGCCGTCGTTTGGGATCTCTCACGCTGCTCCGCTGCATTCCACAGGCTTGGGCGCCCGCCTCCAGAGAAAAGAGGAAGGGAAAGACGATGAGCTCTACCGCTTTGGATTTAGAAGACCGAAGAACAGGAGGACCGCTAGTGGGATAAAAGATGTGGGTAGTGGGCCCCGCCTGTAACAAGGGTGGGTGAATCCACCGCTAGGAAGGAAGGTCACGGGTGACGGTAGAATTAGCATCGGGTGTGATTGATGACTAAGCTATTTGGAAAGAATGGTTGAATAGTATATACTCATATATTTGCTTGGATTACATATAAATATACATATAATTAAATTAAGTGAGAGCCGTTGAAAGATATCTGGATCAACTGGCACGCAATGCTTCACAAGTAGCAAGATCTTGTTGGGGTCGTCAGAATGCATGCTTTCAACTGTATATATAGTACAGAATGGTCCTTTAGCCTCGGTCCACAGCTCTTTTTAATCTCGGTTTTCCAATCGAGACTAGAAGTCCGGCACTAAAAGCTCGGCTTTTAGTCCTGGCTCCAATAAATTGGACCCTAAAGGATCTGCACGACTGAAAAAATAATTGTTGGAAATTAACCCAAACTCTGCAGTCCGTGGGATTCAAAACCCGAGATCTCTCACGTGTGATTTTAGTTGAGATGCTTTTCTTTTAAATTAACTCATGGGCGACCCTTTAATTCTGATTTATCGATCTTCTGATTCACCAACTAGTACTAAAAATTCAAACTAAGAAGAATTTTTAATCCCGGTTAGAGGCTCCAACCGGAACTAATGATCCCTCTCATCCCTAGCTGTTGGATCCGTGACTAATGTCTAATATTAGTTCTGGGTCCAACTTCGGCTTAAGACAAATATTAAAGGTGGAAAAAGTTTTCAGTAGACAAGTCGTGTCTCTATGATCTTTTATTTTGGAGAAAATTATGCGTACAGTAGTACTCGTATGGCCAGTAGATCCTAGTACACACTACTCCCTCCATGGTTCCATCCCACAAAAACTATTTGTTTAAAAAATTCAGATATTTTATTAGTAATGGAAAAATAACCATGTTACCTCTAATTAATTATAGCAGTTGTGATTGAATACCGTGCTGTTTATTTGATTCACTAGATCCTCAACAAATGCAAATGTATTGGAACTAGCAAGTAACATCTATTTAAGTATTTGATTGGCTTCATATATATCTTTCTCAATGCAATTATTTCTTGGTATTTGATATTGATTTAATTAGATGGATTTCAAAACAATTTAAACAAACAGTATTTATTATTATATGCAAATCGTTAAGTCAGAAGCTAGATGCATACATACATACATATATTATTATATTAGATAGTATCCCTATGTTCCATATATATATATATATTCTAGTCACGGGTTTATTTGGCAAAACTTGTCAACATGTACGATGCGGAAAAAGGACAAACTAAGAGCATGGGCTCATGATGGAGCTTGTGCTGGCACGACAATGCAAGCGCGTGGGCTTACGTGGACTGGACTGTGTGTGCGCATGGCATGGCACTACGCCAATAACTCTATCGATTGTTTGACCATCGCTGTGTTGCGTGCCTAATGATCAAATCCAAGGATTGGCATGCTAAAACAAGCAAGCGGTTACTGACACGACGCAGCAGAGATAATCCTCCATCTCTTGTGTGGCCGGCCGCGGCCGGCATGGTGGGGTGCGGGCCGACCCTCTCCTGAAGCCGCTCCGCCCCGTTCCACAGCCCATGGGCCGAAGCGGTTCACCCCTAAATAAAAGAGGGGCGTTAGGGTTGTGATGCTGCTCGACACCGCACGTTGTAATGATTCGTCAAGTGCTCTGCATAAATTGGTGGTTTGTCTGTGTGGTTCTTGGTGGATGTTGATTACTAAAAAAATTCTAAGATTTCGTGCAAGAATTTGACTGGGCGCTGCAGGGTGCTGTCTTCGCCACCCCCTACTACGGCCGTGGGAGCTCGTTGCTGCAGTACCCCCTCGTGCAGGTCAGTCCATTGGGGAAAGATAGAGTTTCTGATTTTGTGCAAGCCAAAGAAAAGAACTATTTGTAGATGGATTTGCTTTGAGTGCTGAATCAACTGTTACGTGCCTCTTGCTGCTAGCTGCTTGGTCTCGGATCTCAAGAGCTACCTCCGTGATGGAGTTGTCGCTCCCGCCGCCTCTCGTTCTCGGATCCCATCGTCAGCAAGAGCGAAGCTTTCCTGCAGCGGCCTTGATGGCCGCCGGACCTCCGTCGCCATTGGTATTGCCTTCGGACCAAGCAGCCCCGAGTCCATCACCTCGCCGCCACAAGGAGAATTCTGAAAGCTTGGATCCCACCCCTTTCCCATCGCATGGTGATCCATGGTGAGATATCTGCACAAACCTTTCCTTCAGATGCTAAATATGTCTTTTTCCAATAGCAATTTCTTGATGTTTGGTTGCCCTGTATACTACGACCCACTATTCCTGTTTTACTTTGCTAAGATGAATGCTATATGTTGAGTGTTTGGTTGCCCTGTATACCTCTCTCCGATTGCTACCTGTCAACTGCTAAAACGGCTAGTGTCTGTACATAAAGTTTCAAGTAGAGATCCTATTCCTGTAAACAATAAAATGACATGTAACATATATCTTCTTTATAATGTATCTGTGATCTTGTACTCAGATCAATTCATCTTGTACTCCATTTGTCACATGTTGTATTTTTATTGCTGTGTATTTTTAAACTCTTGTTCTGTTACAAAGATGAAATCCTGATCATTGCGCAGAATTGTTGATTGCAATTTATGATGGCTTGTTATTTGCTTAAATTGTCAGTTCTTTATTGCACTAACAGAAAAACTTGTTATTTATTGTCATCTATCAATGACTTGATAATGCTCAAAGATAATACATGAAACTGCAATTAGGTAATCTATCAATGTTCAGCCTTGTCACTTTATTCTTTTACATCTGCATGCTGCTTTCTCTTCTGATGCTTTAGCTGCAAATCAGATTGATATAGCTACAATTTTCTTGCTGCTGCAGACAAACCTAGGTACATCCCTGGTTGGAGTACTGTTCATGATTTTAGCATAGTTTAAGCAGTCTCAAAAGTCATTTGTGTTAGCAGTTATTCTTTCTTGCTGCTGCAGTTTCTGACTTCTATGTTCCATGGGAAAGTATGGTAGGTTCTATCTTCAAAAATGTTCTTTCAGTTAGATATTCAAATATAGAAGTAGCATATTAAGGCCTGCTTTCTTTAGCATGGACATACAAAGAACCTGCTTTGCAGTTAACCTGAGCTTTGGATCAGGCTCCAACTTTGGATCAGGCAATGCTGCTTCTGTGCTTCACTATAAGTGTACTAGTGCAGTGTTGATATCAACCATGCTACATAGAGCAGCAAATATACTTAATACTTGTAGGAACCAGATACTAGTGCAGAGTTTGTGCACCAAATATTGCACATTACTTGTTGCTGCAAAAGAAGTTAAAATGTATTGTTACTGTAATAGGTTCTTTTAAATATCTTTCTGAATCTGCTTCCTTGTTAAAATGTATTATTTTTCTGATATATGTAATTCAGACAAGTCAGCTCCATAAAAAATATAACCTTAGCTCTTTTTTGAATGTTTTGTTTGCCTCAAGTACCCGGGTTCTTGTTTGTGTGAAACAAAATTGTCAGCCATAGTGCTGCAGCTGCTTACTTATTGTCTAGTATATCGAATGATCAACTATGGATTGCTGCCTAATTGTGATTGTTTCCCTGTTTCGAAGGCCTGACCACAACCTTCAAGATATCAGGAATAAGTTGTTTCCAATTAAGAAGAGAAAAGTTGATTCTGTAAAGACTCCAACAACATTGCCACCAAAGAGAAAACAGAGGAAGGCTTTCCTTGAGGCAGTCGCTTAAGTTGCCCAGACTCATGCCATTCAGTCTATCTTAATCTGCTTTGTGGAACTTGAATTCCAAGTGTTTGTGTGGCATTAAAGTGCCTTATCTGAACTTACCTATCTTGCTAAACATCATTATGTATGGAGTTATCTGTCACTGGAGAAACATGATGCAAAGCTCGTTTTATCTGTTGGCTGCTTTGTTATGCTCGTTATGCATGGAGTTATCTGCTAGCATGCAACGGGCAAGCGATGGGCATCATCATTTAGCTGAATCTTTAATTAATTAATTTACTAGCCGATGCATGTTGGTAGCACGCGGGTTGATGCATGTACTAGCCGATGCATGTTACTAGCTTGTGCATGTTGGTAGCGACGGGTCGACCCCCGGCTACCCGTAGGTCTGGCGGGGCAGCAATTTCAAGAGAGCGGTTCGACCCACGAACCTGCTCCAGCACAGGAGGAGCGGCGGGTTATATTTAGGGGTGCTCCGATCCGCTCCCCCTGCAGATGCGTGCTGCCCGCAATAACAAAGCACGCATCCATCACTCCTCATTTCAAGCATCTGCTTCAACCTCTTTTGGGTACCTACATACACTGGTCGTCTTTTTTTTTCTTTTATATATTTGTATGCATTATATGGCCTTGTTTGGTTTATTGGAGCGCTAGGAATAGTATTATTTTGACTGCTAATTACGGTGTTAAACAAAATTAATTTATAAAACCAACTTCAGAACACCCGCACTAGGAACCCTGAAGAATCCAGTGAGGTCTTTGACAGCGTAATTAAATGATGGTACTGTAGCATCACTGTAGCCAATCGTCGATTAATTACCGTCATTAGATTCGTCGTGAAAAATTACACTCATCCTTAAAAAAGTTTTACAAATACACTTTATTTAGTACTTCGTGCGGACGAGATTCTTTTTTCAAAATACATGCGCTAGGATTGCGTGGCAGGAACCAAACACGGCCATGTTTTAAAAATAGGTAATAACTCAGCTTGTATTTCGTTTCAAATTTACTAGTTAGGAGTTAGGACTAGGAGCATACACGAACGGAAGCTCAAGCTCAAGTCCGCGTGGGACCAGCAGCAGGCTATGCTGACGTGGCTGGCGCTGCTGTCATGCCTTGACTTTTCTACCCACCACAGTACCACACCCCCACCTGCCCCATATAAACCGCCACGCAGCGCCATCCCGCTCGCCTGCTCTGCTCTGCTCTGCTCATCTCCCTCCGCTCGCCAATCCTGCAGCCACGCGCTGCTCCACCAGACCCGACCACCAGGATGCTCAGGACCGCCGCCGCCGTCCGCATGGATTCCGCCCACGGTCACGGGCCGTCACCCTCCTCCTCCACCTCGCCGGCGGCGGCGCCGCCGCCATGGCTCCCAGCCGACGACCACTGCCTCCACCTCCACTACGACCACACGGCGTCCACTCCCTCCACGACGCCCGCCACCGCCGCGCCGCCGAACCGCCACCACCTCCGCACCGTGACCACCGCAACCCGGCGCGCCACGAAACGCCGCCCGCGACCGTCGCGGAAGCTGCCCACCACCTACATCACCGCTGACCCCGCCAGCTTCCGTCGCATGGTGCACCAGGTCACCGGCGCCGACGACCTGCTGCCTGTGCCTCCGCCTGCGCCTCCGGAAGCCCTCTGCCGCCCGGCGCCCCACCGCGCTGGCGCCGCCGGCGCGCTGACGCTGCCCACGCTCGACACGTCGGCTTTCCTGCTCGGCGCGCCCGGAGTGGCCGCGCGGACGGACGCGCCGTGCGCGGCCTCGCCCGGGTTTTCGACGGCGGCGCCAGCACTGGATCGGGCGGAGGCCGGTGGACCAGCAGCAGGGGCTTGCAACTACAGCAGCGGTAGCAGCTGTGGTGGCTTCCCGACCTTGGATTCCTGGGATGCTCTCTTCTAGCTAGTTCAGCTCCCGTTTGGTTGCCATCCTCACTTGCTGTTACTTTTCCTTGGAGCCAATGACCAGCAAGAGAGAGCAAGAGATCGTCGTCATGTCCCAGTTTCTGTCATTATTAGGAGGATTGTGTGAGATGGCTCGATCAGTACCAAAATAAAGTAAAGCGTGAATTGTTGTTGTTATTAATGGCATGTTAAACAGGATGCTTAGACCGCACGAGACGTTGAGATGAAGCCAGCCAAACTGATGGAACTGGATAGCGACGACATAGCAGGAGTTGATCCATCTATCTTTAATTAGTTTGGGTCCTTGGCTTGCCTGACTGCCAGTCATCATCAAACGAAATGAAAAGGCCAATGGGTTGACGATCCTCCCAAATAGAAAAGGCAAGCGATTGATCCATGGAGAAGAAAGTCCAAATTGAAAACAAAGCCTGACTAATGAACCATGACACTGATATGTAGCGGTGATGGTAAAACCTGATGCTTCTAATACCACCAGCAAGCAGCAGTCTACTGTACTGACAGAGAAGACCAAGGAAAAGAGCTGCTTGCTTTGGCTGCTGCCATTAGTATGGCTAGCTCGTCAACAAACGGCTGTTGCCTGCTTGGAGCGATGCTGCTGATCTATTGCGGTCGCAGAGCGGGCAGTCAAGAATAGCGGCCTGATGCAAGACCGTCGCAGAGGACCGAGCTCGGCGGAGGCAGTAGAGTCCAGACACCACGTCCACGTTAGGCCGGGTCTCGGTCGGAGTTCGTACCGACAGCCAGATCCCCAGAAATTGAACGGATGTTAATTAGCTCAAGCTCAGCTCTCTTGTGGTTTCAGTTCTTTCTTCAACGCAGCGCCATCGATGTGCAGTGCAGTATACCAGTATCTATCGCCGTGGAAATGGACACTACTACAGAAACGTTGATGTGTCCCGGTTGGAAAACCCCACTTGTCCCGGTTTTCCAATTAGGAACATCAGGCCGGTCTAACAACTGGGACAAAAAGCACCCTTACCAACCGGGACAAAAGAGGCTGCCAGCGCCACGTGCCTGACGCACCATTTTGTCCCGGTTGGTGTTACCAACCGGGACAAAAGGTCTATTTCTTTTTCCTGTTTCTCTTTTCTCAATTTTTTTCTATTTCAATTATACTTTTACATTTCAATTAAACTTGTATTGGAATTCAGTGTGTAAGATCTCCACTAATATATACATATATATAGTTACTTATATAATATTTGTCCTAAATAGTTTCCATATATAAACATATATATACACATATATATTATTGGAGGGCTTAAATATATAATACATACATACTCATAAATAGAAATATAATACATACACACACATATATATTTACATAGGTATATTCGTTCTTAATTATATATATACGCGTATATTATCATATTTGCTGCGATTGTCAATGTGAGATTGTCCATCATAGTAGAATTCGCCTTTTGGATCGAGGACTTGCTCAACAATAAATCCGGACAATTGTTCTTGAATCGCCATAATTTTTTCCTCCGGTATGAGTTTATCGCGCATCTCCTCAACCTATGGAAAATGGGGATAATTAATTTCGACTAATTAAAATACGAGTTCAAACATTAACAAGTTTTTTACTTACTTCCTCCTCCCAATCTGCCAAGGCCTTTGGAGGACCTACCAGACCGTGGATGTTCTCGCATACATAGTATGCGCATAAATTAGTGGCTTGTTTCTGCCTCATACACTTTAAGAGAGAAGAAATTATCAGGTATTTACATGAATATATAATAAAACTAATGAAACGTGCAACGAATCATCCAAGTGCGTACCGCAAAATCTGTCTTGATCTTCAATTCCTTGTCCAATTTGCCTGGATGATTTTTAGCGACTTGTTTCCAAACCCTGTGCATGGTTAGAACAATTATAGTCAAGTAACGAAGTGATTCAAATTATCGGTCATCGACGGAGTAGTGGTAGAATTACTTTTTCATCATGTTAAGAAGATCATTGTATTGTTCCGGAGGTCTCCTTAATGAGTCCATAACCACCATCATGCTAATGTCGACAAGTATGACTATTAGGACCCAGTGTTGACTGCAAGATTATACGGAATAGTTAAGGTTTAAATAATTCGATGATACATAATAAAAAGAGTTAGACGGAAGGAATCACTCACGCAAAGTTGTAAGGAAACAATATCTTTTGCTTGTTGTGATGAACGCTTATGTACTTGAACAAGTTTTGGAATATCTCATCGAAATTGTCGCGTAGAAGCCTCCAATTACAAGTAATTGGGTCGATGAAGCCGAGGTGAGAGTATCCCTTTCTCCTGCAAGTTTGTATCTCCATTCTACATGATACCGAATAAATCAAGGGATCAGTATGTTGAGATCAATGCAAAACAATACGTAAGGAGAGTAAAATACTTATAGAACTCACAAGCCGACCATAGAGATGTCGAGGTCCTCCTGATAGAATAGTTGGTAAACTTCTTCCTAGTTTATCCATATAATGACCCCCCCTAAGAAATCGTCATCTTTAATCTTTGCGCCCTGCATGAAGATGCAATCGGCCATCGCACGCATATAGTGCTGGTGCAGCTTATACATTTGCGTTGGAAGCACGGACACTACTTCGGGGGGTACAAGAGATTTGCCCAGCTTATACGTCCATTTGACGACCACATCGGCCTTTGGAATATCTTCTCCCCCTGCAATCTGAGCCGCCGTCAGGTTTGCTTCTTTCGAAAATGTAACAAAGTCTTGTTGTTGCGTCGTCTGTCCCACTATGAGAGGCTCTATTGATTGTTTCTTTTGGTCTCCGAGCTGTGGAACGTCGGACAACGACGACTTTGATTGTCTCTTCTTTTTCTCAGTAGTTTTGATAATTGTGCGGTCGTAGTCTGAAGAGGGATCTCTTGGAATGAATTTTCTCTTATTTGCTTCGCATATTCCCTTAAAAAATTTCAAATCTCCCGGATTTATCACTTTCTCGGGCTCCGGCTTCAGCTTCGGCTTGAAGTGCTCTTGAACTCTTTCAGCAGTCCTCCGATCGCATTCTTCAATACTCAGGTCCCAGGGTTTAATAGGAGCCTCCTTAGTTTTTTTCTTCTTTGGAGGGTCTTTAGCCGGTGCAGCTACCTTCTTTGCCGGCGGCGGAGGGGGTGACCATGGAGGCGACGGTGACGCTTGAGTGTTCATCGGCGCATGAGATGATGGTGATGGAGAATGTGCCGGTGAACCTTGCCGAAACAGTGCTGCCCTTGGGGAGTTTTGCGGAGATGACGGCCTTGGAGAGGCAAGCTGAGATGCCGGTCTTGGTGTTCGATCATCCGACTTTAGGACAATGTAGCGCTTATCCCATAGGATATAGCCATGAATGACTTCTGCTAGTGTCGTCTCCCCATCACCTCCAGGAATATCAAGCTCGAGCGTCTCCCAACCCTGGCACACCTGCTCCACGCCAACTCTTGTATATCCTGCCAGAATTTGCTGCTCGTGGTACACGTCGCCTGGTTGGTTTGGCATGGCGGTACCGTACGCAATAGTGAACATTAAGTTCTTAATGGCAGTCTACAGGTCACAAGGTGTCCGCTGGGTGATCTCATCAACTGGAAATCGCTGCGGGGCCGTCGCTTCAACTGCGGCCTGGATCCCCATTGGCTCGACGGCGATGTCTGTGGAAGCGCAGCTGTTTTTCCGCTGAGACAGATGATCGGCTGTGACATTAGGCTCTAGAGGCACCAGTTGCACTTGCTATTGCTGGCTCATTGCTATGGCCACTTGGCGTTGAACCTCTTCCTCCAGTCTTTGATCGTGTGACATGAGCTGTTCCTCTAGCCTTCGCAAGTGCTCCCGCTCATCATTCTTTCTTCTTTGCCGGCTTCTATATGATTCAATGTAATCCCTGAACCCATACTTTCACGGAACCACTGTAGGAATATGCATATTTCCAACAACCACGCCTTTGCCTCTTGTGCGGCCCGGATATTCTGGATTCCCAAGGGCATAAGTCAACTTGTCCCTCTCTCTATCCGGCTGGAATGTTCCCTCAGCCGCTGCTTGTATGGCCTCCTGTAGTCTCTGGGCTGCTAGCTGGATTTTTGGCCCATAGATGCAGGCCCCAGTCAATGGATCCAAGCTTCCCCCTTGACCATAAAACCAGGTCCTTGACCTTTCAGGCCAGTTCATGGTAGCTGGTTGGATGCCTCTGTCAAGTAGATCCTGTTCCATTTTCTCCCATTTGGATATTGCAAGCTTGTACCTTCCTTGCCCTAGAGTGTGATGGTACACTTTCTTCGAGGCATTATCTTTGGCCTTCTGCACCTTCTGAAGCCCAAGCTCTGAAGACTTGTATTGCACAAATGCATCCCAGTGACCCTTGAGCTTTTCGAGCTCGCTGATAAACATGGGCGTGGTTTGTCTTGATATATTTCTTTGTCAAAATTTTCTTGAATAATTGCAGCTGTTCGGCCATCTTTCTCAGGGTCCAGCACTTGCATATCTCTTCTGATTCAGCTGGAACCGTGAAGTTCTTCTTAAGCTCCTGCCAGCACCATTCTTTTTCTCTCTCAGGTACCACATCCCGTTCCTCGCTTGGATTGGAAGCATTCCATAGCCTGAAGCTGATCGGGATGTGGTCCCTAACAATACATCCGGATTGTCTTATGAATTTTTTGGCGGCAGCTTCTGGAGCGATCGGTTCACTATCTGGACCAACTTCCATTATTATGTACCGCCCTTCCAGTTTCTTTGTCGGGCCTCACTTCGTCTTTTTCTGCTGCGACGATGATCCAGACGGCTATACAAAAACATTCATATACTTATATAGTATTCATATAGATTCAGATGAAAATATGATGTTCAATACAAGTAAATATAGTTGTGATATGTACATTAGTATTTTGTTCACCAGCAGCGTCATCTTGCTCTGTAGCAACGTCATCCTGAATGGATGGTGCCTCAATTCCGTCACCGGACATATTCAAAGATATGTCGGTATTGCTGCCATCATCAGCTTGTTCGGGGGCATCTCCTTGTGCACCACCACCTTTGGCAATCATACTCAACAGAAACTGTTCGTCTTCCGCATCTGTTTGTTGTCGCGGGTCCATCGTAACTAAAAAATGAATACAAATAAAACCCTTAAGAAAATTCTCTAAAAAATTCATATATTTGTGTTAGCGCGAGTTTCCGAGCTCGAGAAGTAATATAAATGACACATTTGAATTAAGAATAAAGAATACATGTAATTAAAGTCTTTGAATAGATATAGTCACAGAATAGATATAAATCAATTCTACTTTACAGAATAGATATAGTCACAAGGATTCCAAAAAGTCCTTATTTGCCCTGGTCGAGTAGAAGACTTCGTTTGGATCGGACTTCGATTAGCTGGACGTTTCTTTGGATCGTCGTACGATTAGATGGACGAGGATTGGATCGGACGACAATGTTTACATGGACGAGGATTGGATCGAATGACTACGTTTACATGGAAGAGGATTGGATCGGCGTACAAGTAGATGGACGGGGATCGGCGTACGAGTAGATGGATGAGGATCGGACGACTACGTTTACATGGAATAGGATCGAATCGGCGTACGTTTAGCTGGACGAGGATTGGATCGGCGAACATACAGACATACACATATACGTACACACATATACATACAAATTAATATATTTACAAATTAAATATAATTTCACTATAAATTAACTCATTAAAAAAATTAACACGTAATTTACGTCAAATTAAATACCATAATTTACAATTTATGAAATTCACACAAAAAAATGTGTGTGTGTGTGTGCGTCGGTGAGTGAGTGAGCGAGAGACCGAGCGTAATTTTGTGTGTTAGCGCGAGTTTGCGAGCTCGAGAAGTAATATAAATGACATAATTAAATAATAAATATATGATACATTAAAGTCTTTGAATGACATAATTAAATAATAAATACATGATAAATTAAACTCTTTGAATGACATAAAAAAATAATAAATACATGATAAATTAAAGTCTTTGAATGACATAATTAAATAATGAATACATCATAATAGAAATTCTCTCTAATTCTCCATTTCCTTCTCTATTTCTCTCTAATAATATATCCATAATTGAATTCTAATAATATATCCATAATTGAATTCTAATAATATATCTATAAATCAATTCTACTTATTAATATATAATAAATAAAATTTTCCAACTATTTTTCATGATTCGAGATTTTTCCAACTATTTTCTACAATTTTCTACCTATTTTCTACAAACTCCTATCTATTTCCAACTATTTTCTAACATAATAAAAAAAGCTGATGTCAGCACATAGTATTGCTGACGTCAGCAAAGGGCTTACGTCCATGGGCGCCGGCGGTGGTGCGTCGAGTCGGCGAGGTGTTGGCTGAGGGGTGCAGCGCGCCGGCGGTCGAGGTCGCGGCGGCACGGCGGCGGTCGAGGGCAGGGGGATGGCATGGCGGGCGTCGAGGTCGGGGCCGGCGAGCTCGGGCAAGCGACGGTGGAGGTCGCTCGATGGCGGGGGGCCATAGGGGCAGGCGAGGTCGGGGCCGGCGAGCTCGGGCGGCGGGTGGAGGTCGAGGGCGGGGTCCGGGCGAGGTCGGGGCAGGCGAGCTCGGGCGGCGTGCGGGTGGAGGACGTCGGCGCTTGGGGCAGCGCTCGGTGATGACGGCGCTCGGGGACGACAGCGCGATGGGGCGGCAAAGCTCGGGCGGCGCGTCCTCTGGTGGCGGTGGTCGGCGGTGCTCGGGGACGACGACGGTGGCGAGCAGGAGGCGGTTCGGATCGAGCAGCGGGATGACGGCGCGCCGGCGGAGATCATGAGAAAATCACGAAGTGTTAGGGGAACAGGGGCGAGGAAGAAGGAGAGTTATATGGGGGGGGGCTTTTGTCCCGGATGGAGCCACGATCCCTTTTGTCCCGGGTGGTGGTATCACCCGGGACAAAAGGTATTTTTGGGCGGGCCGGGAAAATTCCTAGTCCACGGCCCATCTTTAGTCCCGGGTGGATCTACCACCCGGGACAAAATGGGCTTGTTTTCCTTCATTCCCACCAAGTCTTATGTTTGTTTTTGTTTCTTTTTACTTCTCTTTTAAAATAGGCTTTCATTTGTTAATCCAGTTTTAAAAATTATGGTTCCAAAAATTATGGAACAAAATTTCTTATCTCTATATACACTTGATATATGCAACAAAAATGTTTAATTTTCATTCAAGTGATTGGGTCAACGAAATATCTAATTTTTTTGAAATTATATTTTTTATTTTGACCATGCAAAAATATATTAGGTGAACAAATTTTTTCAAACTTTTGCTTTTCGACAGAAAGTGGGTTTTATCACGATATTAACGTTTAAAAAGTGAATTTTATATAAAATTAAGCAATTTCATGATATTAATGAGTAGTGTGAGAGTTTGTGAGATAGTGTGTGTATTACTGAGATTGTGTGTGTTAGTGAGAAAGTATAGTGTGTTAATGTGAATGTAATTTCATGAAATAAATAAAATTAGTTGAGTAATCCATATTATTATATGAAAATTATACTTGAGTATGATAATTAAGTGAAAATTATAAAAAATAATATATATATATATAATACATAAAGGATAATGGTACAATACATATATAATAAAAGTATTCGAATTGTCATTACTTTTGTATATAATAATAGAAAATGATTTAAGTACATGAAAGATTAGCGGTAACAAACTTTCTCTTGACAAATATGCCTTGATTATGATCACGGTGCAAATATAGAACATTATCATTGGCTAGCTGGATGCATGGATCAGCATTTACGTCAAAAGGTGGAATGACAACAAAGTTATTATATTTTTCTGACAAGTCTGTCTTGTCCTCCACTCCAACGATGTTTCTCTTCCCTAATAGAACTATGTGTCACTTAGACTCATCCTTTTGCTTGTTTATCCCTTTCTTTGGCTTGCTGGACATGTCTTTAATGTAGAAAACCCAAGCGACATCCTGGGCTAGGACAAACGGCTCATCTCTATACCCAAAATTGTTGAGATCAACTATTGTCATCTCATACTCATCTTTTGTTACCCCTCCTCCAGATAGCTTAACCCATTGGCAACGAAATAGAGGCACCTTGAAATTGGGACTGTAATCCAGCTCACATATCTCTTCAATGTAGTCATAATATGTGTCTTTTTTTCCATTATTGTCTGTGGCATCCATACGGACACCACTAGTTTGATTGGTACTATTTTTATCTTGGGCTATCGTATAAAATGTATTACCATTTATCTCGTACCCTTAGTATGTTAAGTTAAGATATTCTAAGATGGACCCCTAGTCAATAAGAACAATTGTTCACTTATATCCAAATTATGCATTAGATGCT
The DNA here is from genome assembly GCF_016808335.1 of Panicum virgatum. Taxonomy (NCBI): domain Eukaryota; kingdom Viridiplantae; phylum Streptophyta; class Magnoliopsida; order Poales; family Poaceae; genus Panicum; species Panicum virgatum. The sequence goes on along the minus strand of NC_053148.1, from coordinate 29,806,549 downwards.
TCCGCAACCAGCTACCGAAAGTGTTCATGTGCTCACGTGTAATCCAAGCCTCAGACTTTTCCGGGAATTCGGAGAGCAGAATCTTCTTGTGTTCCTCGATATACAGGTCAACCAAGGATGACTGTTGAAGAACCGCATAATGTGCTTTCTTGAATGAGAAATCATAAATATAGACATAAGATTTCTTTCCTATTGTACCCTTTCCATTTAGTCTCCCCTCATATTGCGATTCAGGGACCCCAATCGGTTTAAGATCATCAATAAAGTCAACACAAAAGTCAATGACCTCCTTAGTTCCGTAGGCACTGGCGATACTTCCGTCTGGACGAGCTCGATTATGAACACATTTCTTGAGTACCCCCATGAACCTTTCGAATGGGAACATGTTGTGTAGAAATACTAGTCCGAGGATATCAATCTCTTTCACAAGGTGCACTAGAAGATGTGTCATGATATTGAAGAAAGATGGTGGAAATATCAGCTCAAAGCCAACAAGGCATTGCACCACATCATTTTGCAGCTTTATCAAATTGTCCGGGTCAATGACCTTCCGAGAAACTGCGTTGAGGAAGGCACATAGCTTTACGATGGTTAACCGGATGTTATTAGGCAGAATCCCTTGCAGCACAACCAGAAGAAGTTCAGTCATAAGCACGTGGCAGTCATGGGACTTGAGATTTGTAAATTTCTTCTCTACCAAATTTAGGATTCCTTTTATATTGGATGAGTATCCTGATGGAAGTTTTATACTGCTCAAGCAGTCAAACATGCTTTCCATCTCTTCCTTGCTAAGAGTATAGCTGGCAGGACTTAAGTATTCTCGTCAATTATCTCGCTGTTGTGGATGTAAGGCATCTCGTTCTTCCATACGTTGTAATTCTTGACGTGCTTTTAGTGTATCTTTTATCTTTCCGTAAATTCCCAAGAATGCTATCAGGTTGACGCAAAGATTCTTCGTGAGGTGCATCACATCAATTGCATGACGAACATCTAAGACTTCCCAATACGATAGCTCCCAAAATATAGATTTCTTCTTCCACATGGGCGCCATTCCGTTTTCATTCGAAACAGGTTGGCTACCAGGACCCTTTCCAAAAATAACTTCTAGATCTTTTACCATGTCGAAGACGCCTTTACCACTACGGTGCATTGGTTTTGTTCGGTGGTCCGCTTGGCCTTTGAAATGCTTGCCCTTCTTTCATACCGGATGCCTGATGGGAAGAAATCGACGATGACCCATGTATACAACCTTCTTACAGTGAGTCAACCATATATTATCGGTATCATCTAAACAGTGTGTGAATGCTTTATATCCTTTGTTCGAATGTCCTGATAAGTAACTAAGATCAGGCCAGTCATTGATCGTTACGAATAGCAATGCACGTAGGTTGAAGTTTTTCTGTTTGTATTCATCCCACATCCGTACACCTTCATCGCCCCAGAGCAATAAGAGTTCTTCGACCAATGGTCTTAGGTACACATCAATATCATTTCCTAGCTGCTTTGGGCCCGGGATAAGCACTGGCATCATGATGGACTTCCGTTTCATGCAGAACCATGGTAGAAGATTGTATATACAAAGAGTCACAGATCAAGTGCTATGACCACTGCTCATCTCACCAAAAGGATTCATGCCATCCGTACTCTAACCGAACCTTATGTTTCTCGCATCCAATTCAAATTCAGGGTACGTTCTATCTATTTTTCTCCACTGCAACCCATCAGCGGAGTGTCTCAACATCGAGTCTTGCTTGCGTTCCTCTTTGTGCCATTGCATCAACTTAGCATTATCTTTATTTCTAAAAAGACGCTTCAAACATGGTATTATAGGCGAATACCACATGACCTTCGCAGGAACTCTCTTCCGGGGATGCTCCCCCTCGACATCGCCAGGATCATCTTTTCTGATCTTGTAACGCAATGCACTACATACGGGACATGCATCCAAATTCTCGTCCTCGCCTCAGTAGAGGATGCAGTCGTTGGGGGCATGCATGTATCTTTTGCACTTCCAATCTTAGAGGGCAAACAAATTGTTTGGCTTCATACGTTGTGGTAGGTAATTCGTTGCTCTTAGGGAGCATATTTTTTTATTAAGTTTCAGTAATTCACCAAATCTCTTGTCGGATACACCATTTGTCGCCTTCCATTGTAGCAACTCCAAGGTGGTGCCAAATTTTTTCAATCCATTTTCACAATCTGGGTACAACAACTTACGGTGGTCCTCCAACATCTTTTGGAATTTCAACCTCTCTGTTTCACTCTCACAGTCTGCCCACACATTGTGCAGTGCCTGCCCCAGATCGTCGCTGGGATCATCTTCTGCTACATCTACTTCGGGCTCTTCCATGGGAATATCGTCATCGAATCCACCGAATCCAGCATTTCCGGGAAAGTGGTCGTCAAAATCTTCTTCTTCATTGTTTTCCATGGTAACCCCCTATTCTCTGAGCTTCGTCCAACAAACACACTTCTCCATGAAACCATTTGCGAAAATGTGGCTGTGGAGAATTCTTGAAGAGGAGTAATCCTTATTATTGTTGTAATGAACATACGGGCAGCACATAAAATCATTCTGCTTGTTTGCCTCAGCCACAGACAAAAAATAATGCAGGCCTTCAATGAATTCGTTCGAACGTCGGTCATCATTGTACATCCATTGCCAGTCCATCTGCATTTTAAATAAATCAATTTGAATTCTTTACACGTATCAAATAAATAAAATATATCAAACATAAATTAAACTAAATGTAACATAACATGAATAATTAAAAGATCTGCAATATCCATCATACATCATGATTAATTAAAAGGAGTACTTAATCCATTACAGAATTTAACAAAGGAGTACTCAACATGCAACTTAAAAATTTGCACAACAACATATAGGTTTTCAACCGTCCTTGTGTGGGAAAGCAGAATGCACTGACGGATTTCTTGCTGGCGCAGAAAAAGATGGCGGAGCTGAAACCTCCGAGTTTGGTGGTGACGAACCGTAACATCACAACAAATCCTCAAGATCAAACGGAGGTTCCTCGCCCCTTGCCACACATTTTTTATATTCTTTTTCCAAATAACGGAGCACTGCCCTATGAAAAGCACTAGGTTTCTTGCACCGACGACCTACTAGAGTTGTGCCCTTCTCCCCAGAAGGATAACGATCACCCCCACCGCTGCCACTCCTTCCGGCTGCTGATGCCATATTTTACTGGAAAACACTTTTATTTTTCCCAAAATTATAAATTCTTACAATTACAATGCAAATATTATTTACTATTATAATTACAATGATCAGATTAATTACTCTTGCAAATAACAATAAAAACATATAAAAAAATAAAATCTCTATAACTCCTAATTATTTTGACACCCTTCAATTTCAGGAGAACACTCTTTTCAATATCCAGAAACCCTCTAGAAGAAAAAAAAACTTTATTTCAAAAAATATATATGTCGGTAACCTCGACCCTGCGGTGATGACACTGTCTTTCGGGGGGACACGGTGCTGTACAAGTACATCACCAATAGGCCAGGCGCAACACCAATATTTACGGTTGATAGGAACACAACACTTGGCACAGACAGCATGCTCGTTGATATGCTCTCAGTGCAACAACGGCCACGCTGACTGTGCCAAATGTTGTGTTCGTATTAACCGCAAGTGCTGGTATTACGACCAGCCCATTGGTGACGTCCTTATAACACATCGTGTATCTCCGAAATGTAGTGCCACCACCGTTGAATGGAGATTAACGACGTATACTTGTTTCGAAATAAAGATTTTTTAAGCTTTTAGATGGTTTCAGTGTGAGCATGAACGAATACATCACTAGAGTGTCAAAATAATCCATTCATAATACAAAAAATTCTAATATACTCATTTCATTAATTCATTCATTAATACAAAAATCAACTATCCACAATATGGTCATATATACAAGTACATCACATGAAGTGTCTACACTCATTTTAAAAATTTCTACTATCCACATACTAATCTAAATCTAAAAGAAAATCACACCTACATATGCAATCTAAATATCCAAGAAATGAGCTAGCTACACATTTTCTCTATTTCTAAAGCATGAAATGAGCTATACAAGCCAAGAAAGAAGAGAAAAACAAGCCCCAAACCTTTAGTGACAATTGATGGACGGGGGAATCAAAGATCATCACAAATGTGGTGAAGAAATGAGCAAGAACTCCCCTCTCCCGAGCCAAGAACAGCAAGAACAAGTAAGCTGAATGGCTCGGGCGGGGGGAGAGGGAAGGGGATAAGGGGGCCAAGGAGTTTTGTCCCGGTTGGAGATACCAACTGGGACAAAAGAGGGGCCTTTTATCCCGGTTGGTGGCTCATTGTTCCGGTTGGAGGCACTAATTTATTCTGGTTGGTGTCTCCAACCGGGATAAAAGGCCTCTGTCCCCTTGTTGGCCCGGCTAGCCGTTGAACTCGAGATAAAAGCCACATATTATCCCAGATTCAAAGACAGTCGGGACAAATAATCTAAAATAAAGTCCTATTCTGTAGCAGTGGGAATGGATGGAGATGGATCTCAGCTCCGTTGACCGCTGCCGCGTCGTCCATTGGGCTGCCTGATCGTCAGATAAGAATTCTACAGTCCAATCCCACCGTTCACGGAGCGCGACGAGGTAGAAGACGATGCTTTTGTCCGCACATAGCACCCACACGTGCTTCCTGGCGGCCAACCGGCCGGCCTGCTGCCTGCCTCATCACTCTTCGATAGGTACCCGCCCAAATACGTCATCATGTCGCCATGCTCATGTCATCGATCACCTGCTTGATTGTCCAGTTGGCCCTTTTCTTTTCTTTTTTCTGAAATTAGAAATTAATAGCTCATGTAATAAGGCAAACTAAGCAACAAATATCAAACGGTGTGACTGGATGGCTGCAGCTGCCTCAAGGGGGTGGAAGCATCAATTGCTTTATCTCGCACACAAATTCGTGCACTAAATCAATCCTGAATTGCAGCATCCACACTTCTCCCTCCAACAGACAGGTCATTCCCTGAAATGAAGAGCAACTCCAGCAGGACCTCTATTTGGATGACTAAACTCATATTTTAGTCATTTTGCTCAAATTTCCATCTCCAGCAGGGCCTCTATTTGGGTGACTAAAATGAGGGGGTGACTAAATTTCATCTCCCACCCTCAATTTGGTCACTTTCTACTTAGACTAACAAAAGTACGGCCCACTATTTTTTTTTCCTTTTAGTCTATTTAGAAGTCTATTTAGTCGGTACTACTGGAGTAGAGACTACATTTTGGATGACTAAACTTGAAAAGTGGGTGATTAAAATGAGTTTTAGTCACTCAAATTTAGTCACTCCACTAGAGTTGCTCTAACTGTCCTCCGATTCAACTGTCATATCTTCGCTCGACACATTCTCCAGTAGGTGCATATTATTTCACTAATATCAACAATTGATAATCCTACACAGAACCAATTCACCATCTACCATATATTATATGGGAGATCAACTTGCTAAACCATTGGTCAAAATATATAAACATATGGGATATGACTGCAATGGTTAGTTTTTGCAACTGCAATGCTCTAAACCTATTCAACAGAAGACAATCCTACACGGTATTACTAGTTAAGCTAAAAAAATTACACGGAGATTATATACGGAGATTAACTTGTTAAGTCACTGTTGAACATACAAATTCATGGCCACAATGGTTAATGGTAGCCGCTGCGATGCTCTAAGCTTATTGCCCATCGCACCCATTACAAATCTGGATACGGAAATCACCAATTCCCATGTATTTCATCACAAAAAGTCATGATGACAGCCTTTTATTTAATGAGAAAACAAACTCCAAATGAGATCTGATTTGCTCCTTAAATTCCTACACAGTACTACTACTAATTTCCCATTAAAGCTCAAATGGCTGCACAGAGGTTGTATCAGTTAAATTCGAAATACAAATGCACGCTCAGAATGGTCAATTTTTGCAGTATCCGTGATCTAGAAGTCAAGTTCATTATACAGCAGTTATCAATTACGGGAGCCCATTCTGACTATCTAGCAGTCTACCACCAATTGCATCCAATTCATCCTGGTGAAAGCAGCAAGCATAGCTTCCTCAACGAAGCCCCCTAACGGATCGAATTTTGCCGCATGGACTCTCCACTGGGCCGGCCCAACTAGCAAGTGAACCTTGTGTGTGCACCTCAACCAAGGCCCAACACCCAGCCCCTCTCCCCAATTCCGCCGTCCGCTCCCACCGCGCAACCCGCCGGGGCGCCGCCGCCGGCGATGACCACCCCGCAGTCCGTCTCCACCTCTCCCGCCCGTATATCCTACACGCCGACCTCCCCATTTCCAAGATCCTTGGGGAGGGATTGCGGTCGGGTCCTCGCTTTCCCCGCTAGGCCGCGCGGTTTCTCGCTCCGCCTCAGGTCGTCGACTGTTATGGCCGCCGCCGGCGTCGGCGGCAGCGGCTTCCCCCGCCGCGCCCGGAGACTCCACAGGTAGTTTACGTGGCTGGATAGTGGAATTCTCGCGCTCTGTGCTGCGTCGTGTGGGCGTCGTTCTTCAGCTGTGCTCAAGCCTCAACCCTTGCATCCTTCATGTCGTGCTCCTCTGGTAGCTATTTCGATGGGTTTTATTTATTTCAACTTCATTTATTTATGATTGAGTTCAAAATCTTCAGGGTCTTCTAGGATCGGAGAGGTTAAGAGAGTGACCAAGGAGACAAATGTGCATGTGAAGATAAACCTTGACGGCACCGGTGTTGCCAACTGTAGCACAGGGATACCGTTCTTGGATCATATGCTCGATGTGAGTGTAATTTGCTTGGCTTGTGTGTTATTAGTAATTAGTTTTTTCCCGGGGGGGGGGGGGATCTGTTCAGATATAATATGCTTGCGCTTGCTTTCTATGTGATTTCTGGTATCCACTGGAAAATTACACCTTATTTTGTGCAAAAGGGGAGAAAACAAAACCTCATAATTAACATGACAACCACCTTAGATCAAATCAATAATATGGACAAGTGGAAACATCTTCTGATAGGAAAAAAATTTTATGCATGCTGCTCCCTGCTCTAGCTTCAGATAAGAGGGCCAGTAGCAGTCATATTATTTTTAGGAAGAAGGTATGTGCTGTACCATTAGAACCGGAAGCCATATGAGTGTGCAAATTTCTACCATGTTTCCAGTTCCACGTGTTGCGGGTGATCGCTCTTGGGACTCTGCTATCGAGCAATTACTTCGCAAAATGCTTGTTTCATTTTTTCTTTTTCCTAGTATGATGTGATCGATTGAAAGAGTTATACTTCTCCACCTCCAATCAACTAATGTAACGAGTGAGATGGATGGCTCTGGTTATTCCACATAGATGACAGAAATGACCACTGTAGGTAACGAGCACTTGCGAAGAGAAATAAATGTAAACATTAAAATACAACCAAAGCCAGCATGCAAAAAATTGTCTAAAAAGCTCAGCTATTTCCCTTGTATGCCCTTACAAAAGCATTATGTTTAATAGGTTTCTGCTCTTTAAATGCCCTACTATTCTATCCTACTTATATCACGGGGTTCAAAGTAGAAAGTTCTAACTCATGTTACTTGTTAGATAAGTATGTTTTTCCAGTCAAAGTTGTCCATTGACTTAAGTTTAAACCTTTCAGCAACTGGCATCACATGGACTCTTTGATGTGTACGTTAAGGCAACAGGTGACACACACATTGATGATCATCACTCAAACGAGGACATTGCTCTGGCAATTGGAACGGTGATTGTTACTTTCCGAGAACATTTTCAACTTGATATTTATACTTCTAGAAGCACTTGTAGGGATCATTATTAACTTGAGGTTAGGATATCCTTATATTTTCATTTCCTAACTTTTGTACTAAATTTAGCACTGCACAAACATACTGTATTTTCAACTTATACCTTATGCTGAACCATTTGTAGTTTAGTTTCATGCATCTGCATTGGTAGGCAACAGTCAGTGAGAAGACCTCTGATTGTCTATGCAGGCACTACTTCAATCACTTGGTGATCGGAAAGGGATTAACCGATTTGGGCATTTTACTGCACCACTCGATGAGGCAGCAGTTGAGGTTATACTGGTAAGTCGCAATCTCTTGCTATATTTGCATAATATGAATGTGCAATTTTTCATATACCTGATGTGCCTATGTATGCGTTGTTTTCATAAGCCTCCAATGTTGTGCGAGCATATACATGAGTTACTCATACCTGGCTCTAGTGCTCTAGACTAAAGAAATGCTCTAGTTCTTTTTGAGTTTTTTCGGACTTCCATGTATTCATGAGCATCTACTGTTACTAGAAGCTCGTACATATGCATTTTTCTGACACTTAACATTTAGACTTGTTTGCTGAAGTTCACATATAAAATTACAAATACAATTTATGTTATGTTACTCTTATCATATACTGTTTCCTATTTTTGTTACCAATGTTTTAACTTGTCATATGGATACACAAACTTTAACCACCTCATTTTATAAGTTGAACCAAACTGTGCTTTTTTGTGACTTCATGGGTCATGATTTCCCCCCTATACCCAGGATCTGTCGGGTCGTCCTCATTTAAGCTGCGGCTTAGATATTCCTACTCAGAGAGTCGGTACATATGATACACAGGTAATTTGTGAGACCTGCAAACTTTTTATCATTTATCAACCATCTTTTCAAAGAAAACATCCTTGGTAGCCACCTCTTCCTGTGTTTAAAAAGAAATAATTTTTGATGAAATCTTCAAACAAAATTTGAGTCATTTTATTCATCATCAATGTTGTGCAATCCTTTGTCTTGTACACTCCTGCAGTCAAGTTAGGCAAAAGTTTTATTTATTCATTCTGGTTCCAGCTGGTTGAACACTTTTTCCAGTCTTTGGTGAATACATCTGGGATGACTCTTCACATCTGTCAGGTACATATTGCTATATGCTCATTGCTCAAATCAAATTCTCTTCAAAATAGTTGGATCAGTGGTACAATTTCAGTCGTTAGCAATCAAGCGTATCATAGGCTGATCATAAGAGTCGAGATAGTTGATTTTTCCTTGTTACGTAACCTACTTGGCATGAGCATGACCCTGCTCTTCTACTGCCTGATCCCGCTCCATTTTTTCTTTGAAGCTTGCTGGGAAGAACTCACACCATATTATCGAGGCATGTTTCAAAGCATTTGCTAGGGCCCTTCGACAAGCAACAGAATATGACCTGCGCCGTCATGGCACTGTCCCCAGGTTTGTCTCCACTTACTGGCAGAGGATAGCATACGCTGTCCTCCTATTCGGATTCAACCATTTACATCCCTGACGATACCTTTATTGCTTTTCTCTATGGCAGCTCCAAAGGTGTTTTGTCAAGATCATAGCACTACAGGTTCAAACGATTGCTTGCCAGCTTTTAGCTTGCAGCGATCAGAGGAAACAAACAAAGCGGGCAGCTATACACAGCTTGGTTTGTTCTGCTTTACATCGGGAGTCTGCATTACCTTTGACAACAAGTTATGGCATCCTTGCTAATGAGATTGTCAAAAATCGAATGTGCCACCACCCGGTATTGGGCTTATTTACAACAGCGGTCTAATGCATCTGCTCGCTGCTGCAATTTTCTCTGCTGTCTGGAGCTACGAGATTATCTGAAGATTGGAAAGGAGTAGACAATAAGCTGCGACTCTGAAAGCAACTCCAGTCAGGATTCAAGAATAATGCTGTGCCTTGTATAAACTTTGCAGCATGGGCTGATTTGAGCCGCATATGTAATGATTGTCATTTTTCAAGGGAATAAAATTGTTTCTGTGCGTCTATTTCTCGTGATACTGGAGTCGAGGAAACTAGCGGTCGCTCGATGCGGTGCGGCCGTTGTGCCCCTGCCACTGCCGGCACGCTGTTCAGCTTAGTGGTTACGGCGTTTCCTTAAACACAATAATACGTATGTAGGCGCTTATACAAAAGAGAACATATGAGAACATATCAGGTTCGAACCAATCTTTTTGTGCTATGATGTGAATATCTTTATGAGTTGCTTCGAGTAAATGAGCCAGCAGATCTTAATATTGACTAAGTTGCTTATTGCTTACGATTGACAAAGTCACTATAGCCACGTCACCTTCGATGGCCACATGACCTACTAATGAAAAAATAATACTGTTATGAAATAGACCAAGTACATTGCAAGCAGCCGTAGTAGACCAAGGTTTCGAATCCGAGTGAAGGTTCCTTCACGAGAAGTGACCGGTTCGTTGTGATCATGGTGTTCAATTAAACCATTTATCTTAACCAAAACTTTAGTGCAAATACACAAAAACAGAATTTATGATGCTAAAACAAATCCACAACAACTAAAATGGTATTTACATATTTTTTTTTAAAAAAAGATGAATGGTCAAACGTTAACGTCGTGTCCAACAGTCAGCGGTGACAAACATCTAGGGTCATGCTGGAACTTATACGGGCAACAATAAAGTTTGTGGTAACATCGGGCAAGGGGAGAGATGAGGAGTGGCGCGAGATATTCACGGAAGCAGGATTTATGCACTACGATTATTGAGCTCTATCCGTAGCTACCTAGCTACAAAGTGAAACAATATGTATGTATAGGAGCTTCATTCTAAGATTGAAATGGCATACTCTAGTCAGTTCCTCCGTCCCCCAAAAAAAAAATCATCCTAGAAATTCTAGGACAAATTAATAAAAAGATAAAATGAGCATGTTTGCCCCTAGTTATTACCCATATTCAATACTAATTGATTCTTGCATACACATGCACTTTCTAGATATGGTAAGATGACTTGTTTTTTTTAGGGACAAATTTTAAGTCCTACAATGTTTAGGACGGAGGGAGTGTATATATCAACAACTACTTGTTCCTGCAATTCAACAACCTCATGCCCGCAGTGATCACAAGTTCACGACAGATTCGCAAAAACATACAGAAGGCTATGCTTTTCCAAAAAAGATAAAAAAGACTATATTGGGTTAAACTGTCTTCAAGCAAGCCTCGTAATACATGTGACATTCGCCTGGCTACCGTACCAATGATCCACAGACAGAAATTAAAGTGTCACTACTGTATACCTGTAACTATAACAATCCCAAGTTTCTAGACAGGAAGGGTAGTTTACCTTGTGCAGTAAACATACTATGTAAAGCCAGAGTTTCTATTTTTGTGATACACGCATCACCAGAAATTTAATCTCACAGAAAATTTCCCTGTACCATCATTTGGAGTCTGGTAGTAGCAAAGACTATTTCTCAGCACCATCCGTTTCTTCTGAACTTCCCTTGAGACTCCCAGATCTCACTGGTAGGATGCTGCGCCTTTCTTTGCCTCCTGGTTTAGCCGACGCGTTACCGTACCAGATCATTCCGAGAACAGCGAGGACCATCCCGAGGACTACCTGAAGATTCAGGCCCTCCTTGCCAAAGAAGACAAACCCAAGGGACAGAACAAGCACAGTCTTCATGTGGCCCAGCACTTGGAACGACACAGCAGAGAACCGCCCGATGCAGATGAATTGGCTCAAATTAACCCCAATGGCGATGAAGCATGAGAGTGTGAGGAAAAACTGTAGAATCAATGAAACTCCATGGTAAAAATGACAGTCAAATAATTCTTATCCAGTAAGAGGATGACAATTGAAGGAAGCCATGGTTGCTAGAAGTTAGCAGTAGCAGACCCAGCAGTACATGGTGGAATTTCACACAAAGAACTAATGATATCATTGAACTAGTGTGAAAGTTTCTTCATAACATCCACAAGACCATGATATAAGTGCACCATAAACTTATAAACCATCGCATATGCAGTGACGAGAATTCTCAAACATTTTAATGAAGGGTAATCACCATTTTATCTCTTAAGCAAACAGATAGATGAGAACCAGCAGCATAAATTGCCATATGATCAGAGATAGAAACATTCTTAAGAGACTACCCTTACCAGAGCAAGAGATGAGAAATTGAAGTGATCCACCCTTTTGCCTGTCAACAAGTAATCCATAAATGGTCCCAGTAGCAGGAGGGACCCTGCTTGGGCTGGAGCAGTGTGGCCCAGGAGGTTGAACGAGTTCAGAGAGTACTTCCTTTGAAGAAAATGAACATACTGCAAAATGAGCAGAAATTACAAAAGAATTAAAACTGTGCCCTTTAATCGGGTACACAATAGGAATAGTATATGAAGTACCAAATTTGTGAAATTAAATGAAATCATGTTTTCACATTTTGGAAATGGAATTATAACTTGTATTATGATAAGTAGTATTATCATGAGAAATTGAGAACACAGTATCAATTCTAACAGTTCAAACATGGAAAATACCAATACTGGCATGGTGGGTAGCTATATCCTAATGTATAGAACGCGCCACAGGGGGCCAGGACACCTGGGCCACGTGCATCTCATTGAACACATGGGCAACCAGCATTTGGGGCCTTTTCTAGACTGGGCCAGGAAGAGTTTCTTCTTAATGCAAAGCTGTGGGGGCGGTCTTTGCCCCACCGGTCGAGTTTTTTTTTATATCATAGTACAGAAGAAAAGTTGGAGCATTAGCAGAAACTGCTAATTATTCACAACTTTGCAGAATCAAGGAGCATCATGTCACTAGAGTGGCATATTTTAATACTTTGACTTTTGTAAATATTCATAGTGTGAGAACAAACTACGCAGCTAAGTGCAACCAGAACCAGACAATCAGTTATAGCAAGCAATCTTACTGGTGAGCTGACATACAAGAAATCAGCATACGAAGGTGATCAAACTTACATATTGTTGCAAGGCTGTGCTCCAAACAGCTATAACAGACGCAATTAGACCTCTTGCATTCACACTGACATCAGTAACCGTGCAGACTGCAACTCCTATAAGCACAACCATTATGCTCAGCTTTGTGTCGCGGGAATAATGTACATGATCAAAGACAATCTCCAGAAGACATGAAGCAGGTATCATACACAGCTTTGCTATCTGAACAAGAGAAAGAACGAAATCAGTTGCAACAATTTAAGGCCACAAAGTTTAGCTACTGAAAAATCCACTAACCTGATAAAAGCCCACAGAGTTCCACATCAAGCTCACGTTCATCCCAACAATTGACAAGTTTGAAAATATCACAAATTTAATCAGATCCGCTACCGGTAACTGGGAGGGCTGGCTCAGGCCTAACCACCGAAACACGATTGTCATCAAGGTTGTAGCCACAAAATGAAGCCCGGTTAATGTTGTGGCTGCAAAAAAAAAATTGTAATTAATGAGATGGCAGGAGATATATCGGAATTCCTATGTACAGTTTGTTGAGAAGGTACAAAAATATCGTAGAACACGTGACTACCTAAATTTCAGTAGGAAATTAAAAAAATGTTAGCATGTTACTATTACTTCAGTTAAGGCCATAAAAGCTCAACAGACACATTACCAATTACACCAAGGAAGTCTAGAAGAGTGTTGGTTTCAGGTTCAGCAGAAGCACCCAATAGTCAGGGAATTTTATCGAACTATTCTTCAATAGTTAAGAAAGCAAATGAGGTGAAAGCTGCATGGAGGCATGCATCAGCATGGTGCACACAAAATTATTAAGGGTTCGAAGAACACGCTCAGCTTTGCCATTTTGAGGAGACGTATAAGGGCAAGAATGTCGGAATAAAATACCACGGGATGCTAAGAGAGCCGTGGTAGCAATATTAATAAATACGCGGCCATTATCAGTCTGGAAACACTTAACGGGAAGGCTGAACTGAGTGTGCGCATAAGAAATAAACTGAACGATATGCTCATGAACATCAGACTTATGATGGAGAGGAAACGTCCAACAATAATGAGTAAAATCATCCAGCATTACTAAATAATAACTGTAGCCCGAAATACTAGAAACAGGAGATGTCCAAACATCACAATGCACTAACTCAAAAGGAGAAGAGGTCCTGGAGGTAGAGGTACTAAATGGAAGGCGCGTGTGTTTGCCTAGTTGACAGGCATGGCACAGGGAGCGATCTGCTTTAGTACAAGTGATGTGTTTATTCTGGCGGAGCGAGGAGACGGTGGCTGGAGCAGGATGGCCGAGACGTTGATGCTACAGCGAAGTGGAAGCAGCGAGAAGGGCGTGGGCAGTGGCTGGTGCTGTAGCAGTGATGGTGTACAAGTCTCCATCACTATTGCAGCGAAGAATCACGCGCCGCGTCCTGAGGTCCTTCACAGAAAAACCAAAGGCATCAAATTCGATAGAACAACTATTGTCGCGGGTGAATTGACGGACGGAAAGGAGATTGCGAACTATGGATGGGACGACAAGGACGTTGTTCAAGACGAAGTTAGAATGTTAGATGCTATGGTGGGAAGGAAGGACTGACCACGAGACGTGCCTGGAATACTAGTGCCATTGCCTACAACAATAGAAGAATGCGGTCAAGGGGTACGGGAGAATAGTATACCTTCAGAGGAGTGCATGTGGGTGGTGGCGCCGGTGTCCATGACCCACGGAGACGAGCCTTGGAGAGACATCTGTTGGAGAGCGGCGACGAGGCCTGCCTGGTCCCAGGAAGGCGCAGGAGCCTGGGAGAACTGAGATGGGGCGAAGGCGGTGTGGGCCTGCAGTGGCGCAGGGCCCAGCAAACCCTGTCCGCTCCACCCGCCCGTGGTGGATGGGCCTCCACGGTAGCCAGCTCCCTGGCCGGCCCAAACGCCCGCCTGTCCTCCCGACTGGGCGGCCCATGGATTGAAATAGAACCACGGGCCGGTCGGGTAGGGGGGGCGCGCGGCCTGGCCGCCCTGCTGGTAGCCGCCCCCGCCGCCACCTTGCTGTCCGTCCCCGCCGCCGCCTTGCTGTCCGCCGCCGCCGCCGCCGTTGCGCTTCTTCCTGTGGCGGCGCTGCTGCTGCTGTGGCGCGCCGGAGGGCGCCGAGGAGAGGCGGCAGGCAGAGCCACAACCAGTAGAGGAGGGCGATGCGACTAGGGCAGTGTTGGCGGTGACGGAGGCTCCGTGCGCGAGGCGGAGCTCCTTTAGGGCGAGCTGGTCGAGGGCAATGGCGAAGGTCATGCCGGGCGTGCCAGCGATGAAGTCGCAGGTGGTGCTGAACTTGGGGTTGGCGCCACGCAGGAGGTTGAGGACGAGGGTGCTCTCTGCGACTTGTTCCCCAGCATCGCGAAGGCGATCAGCAGCCTGCTTGACCTTCTGGCCGTAATCTTCAACAGAGAGGTCGCCTTGGTTGATGTTGTGGAATTCATGGCTGAGGTAGATGCAGCGCGGAGCCCTGTTCGCCGTGAAGTGGGCATCGATGGCGACCCAGAGCTGGCGCGTCGTCTGATCCGGTGCCATGGCGAAGTCTAGCACAGATTCAGAGACGGAGCCGTATAGCCAGCTGCGGACGCAGCAGTCAGTTTGGATCCAGGTGTCATCAGGGGCGGCAGGAGCTGCTGTCCCGTCGATGTGCTTGAGTCCAAACTTGCCGCACATGGCCTTGAAGTAGGTGCTCCACTTGGTGTAGTTGCCGGCGCGAAGTTCCAGTGTCACAGGGACGTGGGACTTGACGTTGACGGTGGCAAAGGGGATGATGGCGTCTCCCATGTTGGTGGTGCTAGGGGAGGATGCACTGTCCGTGATGGAGGAGGACATCAACTAGGGAGGAGAAGGAGGAGGGGATGGCGCGACCTATAGGGAGGAGGCGCCGGTGGTGTGGTGGACGACGTGCAGGGATTTGCACGCCGGAGCAGATTGGATCTGCTATGGAGTCCGGTCAGGCGCACGGCAGGGAGCAGCACGCCTAGGGCAGCAGAAGGGGGATGAGGCGCACGGCCAGGGCTAGGGTAGGGCCCGGTCTCGTGATACCATGTAGAGAGTTGGACAAACACCACACACCCTAGGAGGGGGGTGACCTTTATATATATAGGCCGTATGGCTTGAGGTACAAGTAAATCAGGTACATGACTTATACAAAGCAAATACAGCATATACATCTAATAACATTGTCATTTGCAACCAAGATTTTTGGCCTGATTGGTTCGCTTCCAAAATGTTGGCATTGCCAAAATGTTAGCAAGCCAATAAGTTTTGGCACTTGTTTGGTTGAAAGCCAAAAACACTGCCCACCAAATTAAGTTTAATTCTGATATTTTGGTAGAAAAAATTGGAATGCCTAGATTTTGGCATGCCCACGTTTTGGCATGCCAACATTGGTACTAAACCAAGCAGGCTCTTTATTACAGAAGAGTATGCATCATTCGAATTGAAGTACAAATCATTTTCCTTCAAATAAAATTTAGGTAGGAAACTTTCAGTGGTGCTGTTAAAACTACTAAAAGAATTTTTATAAGATGTTTTCCAGTTTTCCAAATGTGCAATGCCTAATGAAAACGTATGAAGTCCACATTAGAAAAGAAATACCATTACTTTCTTCAGGAAAAAAGAACAATCAGGACAATACTTGCTTGTTATTCAAAATAGAAAATATGCGTACAGCATTCAGTTCGAAGTCTGATAACCACATAACAAAATGTGGCAGAAGATTATACACACAGTAGCCACACAAAGACTAGAGACCGAATATGGTAGTCCAATATATTAAAAATAAATGCTCAGTTAAGCACAGAGCCACAGACATACCAAAAGTGAATCCATGCTTAGCCATTAAAGCTTTGTTGACCATGATGATTCCAACGGATGTAGTAACATTGAAACTCCATGCTGCAAAGTCAAGGACAGCCTTTTTGTCAGACTTCTTCAGGGAAGTCATCTCCACTTTCATGGATGCAATTCAATGCTTGCTGAATTACAGTCTCCAAGAGACCGATACCATCAGATCCAGGAATACAAGTACGAACTGCAAAAGGCGAAGTGATTAATCAGAAGAGCAGTTCACCCAGTAAGCATAAATATATGTATGTATACAGAGCAATACAGTTTTTACAAAGTGGGAAGTGGTGCAGGTTATGCATGGGCCTGAGATTTCCGGTAAAGTTCAAGTGATTGCACAAGGATTAAAAAAACTGAATAAACGATGCAAATGATTCTCTGTAGTTTTCACTGGCAATGTTGGTTCACGATAAAGGTAAACAATTGTCTGAGTTGTGTCACGTGTGCATTCTCTGCATCACAAGAATCATGGAGCAGGACCACCATCAGGTAGAATCAGCACTCGCCTCTAACTCAAAAGAGCATCGGGTACGTAGGCATTGTATCAAACAACCACCAGGCAGGCAGGAGAAGTAGACACCCAAAGCAAGACGCTACCACGGCACAAGCAGGGGCCCATGGTACCTATCAGACAGACAGACAGGCAGATCACGATTCGCGATCAAGACGCGCCATGTCTGTGTAAGGATTGGTGAGTACGAGGAGCACAACAGGCAGCCGGTGGTGGCGTGGCGCCGTACTGCCCCGGCGTGCAGGACAAGTGCGCAGTTACGCTTTACAGCCAGCCTTGTCGCTCACCTTCGCCTCTCGCCGCAGCTTGCTAGTACCTCCGTCCGTGTGTAGCTCGCCTTCCCCACTCCATTGCCGCAGCAGCAGCACCTCAGATTCGGAGATGAGCCGCGGCTACGGGCGCGCCGCGCGGACGGCGGAGGCCGCCGGGCACACACGCACGAGAGAAAAAGGTGGGGGCTTGCACTCATCCAGAAACGATCCACGAAAGGGGAAAGAAGAGCGGAGGAGGGAATCGCGAAGGGGATAAGAGGGATTGCATATTTACCTGCGATGCCGGGCCTCTCGATTGCTCGGAAGCAATGGATCCCTCCGGCCGTCCGGCGTGGTGTTTTGATCTGAGATTTGGGTGGGCGCCGCGCCGGCGGGGTGTTGCCTGTGGCCGCCTCGTCTCGTCGGAGGAGCGCGCGGTGTGGGGTGTGGTGGTGTGCGTGCGTGGAGCTCGTTTCCGTTTCCCCCTTTTCGCCCGTCCGGTTTACAGTTATTTCTTGCAACTCCCAGATCTCTGCCCAGGGGCAGGACGGGACTTGTATTTATATACACACACAAGTCACTCCACTTTGCTTTATTTCATTTTTTTTCATTTTCCTATTCAATTCAAACTGATAAATCCCTCGGGTAGCTCGCCATGATTTCGTTGTCAGCAAAGTGACAAGGAAAGAAAATTCTGCCGTATTTCTTCCTTCCAAATGCCAGGTTTTACTATTTTTCAAAAAGGAAGCTCTCAATTCATTCTAGTATTAACTATTAGGCTGCCTAATCTTTAGTGTACTTGCCTCCTGAAAAGTACAATGTTGACCCAAACAAAAATCAATTCAAATAGTAGAGTGCATCATAAGAATCAACTCTCATATAGTACGTACCATGTGTACTACATCCTAACAATGCATTGAAATTAAAAATGACAAAAATACCATTATATTGCCATAGGATCAGCCTACCAAGGAATGCCACTAAACTGGAAACGGGAAATGCATTGTGATGGCTTCTGGCTGCACATGCAATCCGGATGAAAATTTCGAACACACATAAAGTAGATGCCAGCCCATATTCACATGGCCCTCCTACCAATGCATGATCTTGATGCAAACTTTTTTCAGATCACAAGCTACCCCATCTCAATCAAATTAACACGCCATGCAACACTACTAGAAAACAAATCAAAGGTCCTGCCCAAAGGTACCAGCTGCTGTTGCAACTGGTACTGATGCGCTGCTGTTGCAACCGGTACTGATGTGTGGCATTATTACCGGCTGCAAAAGCAGTTGGTACCTTTGGCCAGCGGCGATCAAAGGTAAGAGGTTTGGTATCGGGTTAAAGCATCACCCGGTACAAAAAATCCCAGTATAGACAAACCAACTGGTGCCTAAAGAGCGGACAATGGCACCGGATTTTGCCATGACTCGGTGCAGCCACGTGCCCACCACAAAGGCACCGGTTGGTAACTTCAACCCGTGCCTAAGCCTATTGTTTGTCACCAGTTGTTGAGCACCAGCCGGTGCCTTTGGCTCATGCCTATAAATACCCCAACCCCTCCCCCTCTAAGTTGCCGTGAACTCACTGTTCATGGCAGCTGAGTGAGGGGAGGGGACGATTTTTTGTTTTTTTTCCAAAAAAGGTTAGTTATTTTTCTCTACAACTTAGCAATTGGTTTTTAGAAGCAGTCATCATTTAATTTAGTTTATACATGTGATAATTATTTTTATTTGTAGCATCTTATTGTAGTTATATGCGTTGTCAATTTATTTGATATGTGAATACTATCATATTATTGTATTTATATGTTTTATCAATTTATTTGATAAGTGAATAGTATATATTTATTATAGTTATATGCATTATCAATTATATATTTGAATTCAAATTTTGTATGGAAATATTATCAATTACATATGCAAGGGGGCTTTATTTAGTTCCCTTCAAAATTCTAAAACTTTACAAGATTCCACATTCGAGACCCGCAGCTCAGCTAGGCCTACCGCTGCTGCAGTCGCGTCTAAAAAAAATATTATCGTGCCACTGCCATTAATACAGCCAGAATTACCGTGCCAAAGAGAATCATTGCACAGACGATGATCCCAAATCCTCAAGGCTCTAGGCAAACAAACCAAGGTCCATATATAGAAATAAAGTTTTTTTTCCCAGTCATGCAGCTAGAAGGCCACATGCGTCGTTTCTTGTACAAAAATACAAAGTTCCATATAGAGAAACAAAGGTTTTACGCAGTCATACAGTCAGAAGGCCATATGCATCTTTATAATTTTGTAGTTAAGTTTTATTAATAGCGTATTCAATGTTAGTTATAAATTGTTAGTATGAATGAAATATTTGTACACTACAATGATGAATATAAATGTATTGTGGACCCAAATGAGTCGGCAATGGATGTACATGGCCGACCGGCGTTCAAAGGAGTTCATTGATGGCGTGCATGAATTCATAGAAGCGGCCGAGAAATACAAATATGGCGGTTTCGTTCGTTGTCCATGCAAATTCTGTAAGAATGAGAAGGATTATTCATCATCAAGAACCATCCACAGTCACCTGTTCAATAGTGGTTTCATGCCGAACTACTATGTTTGGACCAAGCATGGAGAAAGAGGAATTATGCTGGATAATAATGTAGAAGAAGATGACAAGATTCCTGACTTTGCAGCCAATTATAATGCCTTTTTCAATGACACTGCAATGGGTGAGCCTGAAGAAGATACTGAAGGATACGTTGTAGAAGATGATCTTGGTCAGATGCTGCGCGAAGCTGAGGAAGTTTGCCAAACAGAAAAGGAATCGAGAGATCTGAAGCGTATGTTGGAGGACTACAGAACATTGTTGTACCCAGATTGCAAACAAGGCCAAAAGAAGTTGGGTACCACATTGGAATTGTTGCAATGGAAGGCATCAAATGGTTTGTCTGTCAAGGGATTCGAGGAGTTCCTGAAACTTATAAAAAACTTACTCCCTGAGGGTAACACCTTGCCGGAGACAACATACGAGGCAAAAAAAGTTGTTTGTCCTTTAGGATTAGAGGCACAGAAGATACATGCTTGTCCTAATGACTGCATCCTATATCGAGTTGAATATGACAATTTGGATTTATGCCCTGTATGCAACGCATGCCGGTATAAGATCCCTCGAGATGATCCAGGTGACGTTGAGGGGATGCGTGTCAAGAAGAGGGTGCCTGCCAAGGTGATGTGATATTTCCCTCTAATACCACGTCTGAAATGTTTGTTCATTAACAAAACGAATACTAAATTGATGCGATGGCACAAAGAAGAACGTAAGCAAGACAATATGTTGAGACACCCCGCTGATGGGTCGCAGTGGAGAAAAGTGGACAGAACATTCCCAACATTTGCAAATGATGCGAGGAATATAAAGTTCGGCTTAAGTACGGATGGCATGAATCCTTTCGGTGAGCAGAGCAGTGGCCATAGTACCTGGCCTGTGACACTCTGTATATACAACCTTCCTCCCTGGTTGTGTATGAAGCGAAAATTCATTATGATGCCGGTGCTTATCCCCGGCCCGAAGCAACCCGGTAACGATATAGATGTGTATCTGAAACCACTGATTGAGGATCTTCTATTGTTGTGGAAAGCGGAGGGCGTTCATATGTGGGATCCGCACACAGAGGAATATTTTAACCTTCGTGCATTGCTTTTTGTAACCACCAACGATTGGCCAGCACTAAGCAACCTCTCCGGACATTCCAATAAGGGTTATAGGGCATGCACCCATTGTTTAGAAAAAACCGACAGCACGTACCTCAAGCACTGTAGGAAGATCGTGTATATGGGTCATCGTCGATTTCTTCCGATCAAGCACCCATTAAGGAGGAGGCATGCTCACTACGATGGAAAGGCAGATCATCGTACCAAGTCTAGGCACCGTTGTTGGAAAATAGTGTTTGAAATGGTCAAAGATATAAAAGTAGTATTCGGAAAAGGACCCGGCAGTAGATCAGTGTAGAGTGATGACGGACGTGCACCTATGTGGAAGAAGAAGAGTATTTTTGGGGAGTTACCTTATTGGGAAGTTTTAGACGTCCGCCACGCAATTGATGTGATGCACCTAACAAAGAATCTTTGTGTGAACCTTCTAGGCTTCCTTGGAGTCTACGGTAAGCCAAAGGATACATTGAAAGCGCGGCAAGATCTTCAACGTATGAAACAACGGGCCGTCCTACATCCAGAAAAAAGGATAAAGGACGTCATTACCTAGGTCCTGCGTGCTACACTCTTAGTAAGGAAGAGAAGCAAAGTATGTTCGACTGTTTGAACAGTATCAAGGTCCCATCAGGCTACTCTTCGAATATAAAGAGGCTACTGAACTTGAAAGAGAAGAAATTTGCACACGTAAAGTCCCATGACTGTCACGTGTTGATGACGCAATTGATTCCTGTTGCACTTAGAGGTATTCTACTAGCTAATGTTTGAGCAACAATCATAAAGCTATGCACCTTTCTCAACACAATTTCCCAGAAGGCAATCGATCCATCGAGTTTAAGCAGGCTACAAGAGGATGCTGTCCAAAGTTTAGTCAGTCTTGAAATGATATTTCCTCCATCATTCTTCAATATTATGACGCATCTTTTATTTCACCTGGTCAAAGAGATTGGTATTGTCGGTCCTGTTTTCCTTCATAATATGTTCCCTTTTGAACGATACTTTGCAGTCCTAAAGAAATACGTTCGTAATCGGGCTCGTCCAGAAGGAAGTATTGCGAAGAGTTACGTCACAGAGGAGGTGTGACAGACCCGCCGAGTTAAAACGCTTAATTAAGCGTAACCGCCATCATTTGAACACATCAGGCGCATTAGCTTAATTAAGTGTAACTTGACAGACTGTTTCCAACCCACAGGCCGATCGAAACACACCAGAAGTCTCGCACGAAGGCGAGCACTGAAGGTACCAGCACGATATAAACTTACAAAAATAGCAAATTATATTAAGACTTTTACAAAACAACTTTAAATTTAAAATTTACAAATGAAAAGGTAGCCGCGGAAAAGAATCTAACTTCCAGAGCATTTTTTTCTAGAGAATAAATAAAACAAACTAAATAAATCAAGAACTACCAAGACGTGAAGACAAGGCGCCACATCGAGCCCACCGATATGACACCTAGTTAGCTCCTAAACCTGAAATAGGGTAAACAACAAACCCTAAGCAACTAATACTCAGCAAGACTTACCCGACCAGTGGGTATAACTTAGCCCACATATCTAGACATGCAAAGCATTTGGCTGGTGGTTATTTTGCAGAAAAAGCAACTAAAGTAATTCCTTACTTTCATTATTTTAGCTCCAGATTCTATTTAACTTAACCATAATCTAATCTTTGGCATAATCCAACTATAGCACACATGTGAAGCGATAATCATTAATTCAATGTATGGATCCTCATATATATAACTTATCATCCCCAACATAACACTACGATGCGACGCAGTGATCAAGGTGCTCATATCCGAGAGCGACTGACGGCGAATCGATCCGATTTAACCTTGCAAGGTGGACCTAACCAACACGGCACGCAAAAGCCCCGTCGGACCCCACGCACTGACCTTTCCCCTCCCTGCCTCGAACTACAGGACCGTCCCACCATCATATGGTCAGCCGAGCTCAACGTGAGACCACCAAAAGTAAACATATGCATCCCCATTTCTCCGCAACTACTCGACTACCCCAGGAGGTGAGATGGAGTCCTGTACTTTCGAGGTGAGGCAGTACTTGGCTTACCGGTTTCGACTACCTCCTACTCCCGGCATGCGGTTAGTACAGTTCAAACATGATCAACAGGGCCAACAACGGCTCGGTCCTTAACCGACACAGGCGGAACTACACCTCTCCCGCCCGATCTCAAGCTTCCATTTATATCAAATTCAACAGCTCGGAACCGGATTGTCAAATATTATATATCTCGTGAGTAACTGGAAATTACTCGACTTCTAATCATCCTATTTCTCGTGAGTGCAAGAAGTCACTCGACTTCTATCGAGAACTATTAAGCATAGCATTTCTATCGTCCTATACATGCTAGTACAACTCAGGGAAACCTAGGGATCATGCAACTAGGGTTCCAATCAACTCCTGAAACGTAATGCACAAGTAATAAATACATATATAGGCATCATAATTTCAAATAATAGGATGTGCCCCGGGGCTTGCCTGAGGGTAACACTAAGTCAGTGTTAATGGTATCAAGGCCTTGGGCCCTTCCGACCTTGGGTCGGGTCTTCAGTTGCGCCAGCTGGTCCTTCTCTCTTTAGGATACATCCACCAAACACCGTCTTGGGGTTCGGCTCCAACATCGCGTGCTTCACGCTCACGCACTGTACATCTAGCGCATCTACATGAGATGCATATGACATGAGAATGCAAATATGACATACAACAACAACTTAACATGTACCGAGTATCAACACTACTAATTTGTACCATTTATACTTAACATTCCTAATGCAACCCGGAATATCCGGATTCCTATTCGGAATCTACGGATTACCCGGAGTATCCGGGTTTCACAACATTTTCGCCCCCAAAACTGAAATTCTTGTTACGACAAAACTAACCCACGAAAATCGAAACTCTTCTAAACCCTAGTAGAGTGACTCGTATGGAGATGATTGACAAAAAGAAATCACTTAAAACACCCTAGAACAACCAATCCATTTAGCCCTAGCTTTTGGTACCTTGAGTCAGCTTCCCTTGCAAGAAAACTCGAAAATGAAACCACCCCAAGGTGGGATACTGGGAGGAGAGGATCCCCCACGCCGATTGGAGCTCCCTTAGTCCTTGGAATGGATTTGGAAGGAAGGATTTAGGGTTTAGGACCAAGGGGAAAGGGAGAGCTCGTGAGGGAGAGAGGAAAGGAGAGAAAACGGTGTAATAACGTTTGGGAACAGTCACAAGACCAAAAACATGTGATATATAATTTTAGGTCTGGACTATCCAGGTGAAAATCCGGAGTATTCGGATACATCCGGAGTTTCTGGGTCTATACACGGAGTTGTCCCTGAAATGTTAAAAATCCGGAGTATCCGGGCTTATACCCAGAATCTCCGGGCCCGACAGCATTTTTTTTCTACCAAGAACAGAAATTCTCATGGTGGAAAAACTAGCCCACCAAAAATTGAAACCCTCTTGAATCCTAGTTCAAGGATGCATAAGGAGATGATTGACCAAAGGAAATCACTTAGAACCTCCTAGAAAGATAGATCGGGCCGGTACAAGTTGGAGTACCTTGAACGAGCTTTTCCCCTCGCGAAGAACTTGAAACCCAAGGCTTCCCGGAGAGGAACATGTGGAGAAGAAGGTGCTCCTCGCCATCTTGAAGCCTTCTTGGCCTTGAGCTCACGTTGGGATGGAGGATTTGGGGTTTAGGACTCTAGGGTTGGGGGGAGAGTGAGAGCGTGAGGGAGAGAGAGTTGACGGGAGAGAGAGTGATATGGGCTAGTGAGTGAGAGAGAGGTTTAAAACGTTGGTGGGTCCTCGGTGACAAAATCACGCCCAGAGTATCCGGAAACAAACCCGGAGTATCCGGATTATTCCGGAATTTCCGGATTCACACCCGGAAGTTCCGGGTTCACAATGATTCCCAGAGATAAATTGCGATTGAGTCGACTTGATTTGTTTTGAAAATTTGTTCAAACATCAAAACTGAGTCATTTGGCACCCCCAACTATATTTTTAGCTAAACATTCTTCTTTCCATGTTCCTACCTTTTAATATTATTTGATTTCAAAAATGACCCGAACCTTTATTTAGAAATCATTTCAAAATAGATTTTCTCATTTGACAGGTTAAATTGCTAGCAAGCATTTCTTTAGTGGTTTTGTTCAGGAAGATTTAGTGCTAACAATCATATTAACCATGGGATTAACTTTGTAGTTATGGTGATAAACACCTGGGGTGTTACAGGAGGTCATTGAGTTTTGTGTTGACTATGTGGAAGAACTCTGCCCAATTGGGATTCCAGTATCACGTCATGAGGGGCGGCAGATTGGAAAGGGCACACTTGGAAGAAAATCAGAAAATGCCACAGATCATGCCACGTTGAGCAAAGCACATCTCACAGTTCTGCAACAATCAGCCTTGGTGGCTCCATACATGGAGGAGCACATGCAAATTGTGCGAAGCATGTACCCTTTGAAGTCTGAGACATGGATTACCAAACATCATAACGATACATTCACCACATGGTTGCAGAAGGAAGTCATGACCAACGATCAAATTCATGAGCAGCTAGCTTGGCTGGCTAGGGGTCCGGCAAATTCAATCCTGATGTACCAAGGATATGAAATTAATGGTTATACATTTTATACAAGAGCCCAAGTTAACAAGAACACCAATCAAAATAGTGTTGTCCGTATAGATGCCACTGACTCTAGTGGCCAAACGAAGTCATATTTTGGTTACATTGAAGAGATCTGGAAACTCGACTATGGGCCGTTGAAGATCCCTCTATTTCGTTGCTAATGGGTTAAACTCACAGGAAAAGGTGTCGATATCGATTAGTACGGAATGACAATGGTAGATCTCAAAGAGCTTGGCTATCGAGACGAACCATTCGTCCTAACGAAGGATGTCACCCAAGTTTTCTATGTGCAGGACATGTCTAGCAAACCGAAAAAGGATAAGTCTAGAAATAAATCAAGTTTTGTAGGTGCCGAAGATGAGCCAAAGCGCCACATAGTTCTGGCAGGCAAAAGAAAAATTGTAGGAGTCGACGATGTCACAGATGAAGAAGAATACAACAAGGTCGAAGACATGACTCCGTTCGCAGTGGATGTTGACACAAGTATTCTTTTAGCCCAAGAGGAGGCTCCCTACGCACGCCATGATCACAATGAAGGGACGATTGTAAAGCGAACCATCATTAATATTCTATTAGCTGAATGATTAACTCTTGTAATATTTCCTTTGAACATTATCATATTTATTGGGCAATTAACTGATTTACTAGACATTTATCAGATTTATTATTCAATTAACTAATTTATTAGACAATTAAATGATTTATTAGGCTATTAATGTAATTATTAGACAGTTAACTTATCTACTAGGCATTATATGATTTATTATTCAATTAACTAATTTATTAGATGATTAAATGATTTATTAGGCTATTAATGTAATTATTGGACCATTAATTGATTTACTAAGCATTTATCAGATTTATTAGTCAATTAACTAATTTATTGGGCTATTAATAATTCAATTAACTAATTTGTTGGGCCATTAACTCATTCACACACACAATAATTGATTTATTAGGTACAATATTTTTTCGAATATCATGAAGCGATATTTGATTTATTGGGCAATTAACAAATTTATTAGGCAACTAATAGATTTATTAGAGAACCAGAAAAAGGGAAAAGAAAAGAAACAGAAAAGCCTTAGGTACCGGGTCGAAATATGAACCGGTACCTATGGCTGCCTAGCCAAAAAAAGAGGGGTTGAGGAGTTTCGAACCGTGGCCGCGGCGAACAAAATACCCAGAGTTACCATTGCGCTATCGAGTAATTTCAGTTAGATTGTCGCCAACAAGCGGGAAAAGCAAATGTCGTGGACGCTTTAGGCACCGGTTTTCGTTCTCCACTCGGTGCCAAAGGGGAATTTCAGTTCCCGCCCGTTGGGCACCTAAGGCACCGGGTGGGAGGTCACCCGGTACCTAAGGCATTCCTTAGGCACCAGTTGGATACCCAACTGGTACCTAAGGCTGCCTTAGGTACCTGGTGATTTTATCACCCGGTGCCTAAGACTTCCACCATATAAGCACCGGCCCTCTCCGCCGTCTTCCTCCACTCGCTGCCCCTGCTCGATCGATCGTCGCCGCCGCCTCACCTGCTCGACCCCGTCGTCCCTGCGCCGCCCTCTGCTCCGGCCTTCTCCGCCCCGTCGTCCCTGCGCCGCCCTCTGCTCCGGCCCGGCACCTCGACCTCCGCACGCCGGTCGGTGCTCTGCCTCCCCCGCGGTAGCGCGGCCGCCCGCCGCCGGTCTCGACGCCCTCCGCGCCATGTCCTGACCTCCTTGACGCCCCACGCCGCGTCCCCGATGTCCTCCACGCCCTACGCGCCGTGTCCCCGACCTCCTCGACGTACGCCGACGCCGACGCCACCCCAGCTCCTCCGCTTGCCACGCCTTCGCCGATGCGCCGCCGCCCTACCACCTTGATCGACCTCCGCACACGCGTCCCCTCCGGCCCCGCTCCCTCGAAATTCATGGCAGCCATCAGCTCCGCCTCCCCCGCGGTGCGGCGCAGCCGGCCGGCGCCCCCTCCCCCACCGGCCGGCCCTTGTCTTTTTTTAATAGTTACATTAGAATTTTTTTCCTTAGCTTTTAGGTAAAACAATTAGTTTTATTGTTAAGTAGATAGTTTAGTTTTATTTAGTTAAAAATTTCTTTGTTTTAGTGATTACTAGATAGTTTAGTTTTATTTAGTTTAAAATTTAATTGTTTTAGTGATAACTAGATAGTATAGTTTTATTTAGTTTAAAATTTAATTGTTTTAGTGATAACTAGATAGTATATAATTTATGTATATTAGTTTCATGTATAATTAGTATAATTAGTTTGTTATGTATATGTATATACTATATAACGTATAATTAGATAGAATTTAAATAATTTCTGTATAATTAGTTTGTATTATATATGTATATATGTATATAGTATATAATTTTAGAGAATTTCATGTATAATTTTAGAGAATTTAGAGAATTTTAGAGAATTTTCATGTATAATTTTTTTTACAATGTATAATGTATAATGACAGATAGTAATGACGACGACGACGAGTAATGACGACGCATGTCAATTTTATTACTTTTTCTTTACATGTGTAATTTAGATGTACTTGTATTGCATGTGTAATTTAGATTGAGTTAAATTAATTCTTGAGTTCGAACCCGTTCGTATTCGCTCTCTAACTCACTAACGCATTCGCCGTCCCTCGACCCTCGACCCTCGAACCCGTTCCTCGACCCTGTTCGTACCACAATTGTATAAACTATCGACCATCGACCCTCGAATACACACACTCACACTAACACACACGCACACTCACTCACACACTCACTCACACACACACACACACACTCGCTAACACATTCGCCGTCCCTCGACCCCCGACCCCGTTCCTCGACCCCGTTCGTACCACAATTGTATAAACTATCGGCCGTCGACCCTCGACCCTCGAATACACACACACTCACACTAACACACACACACACACACACACTCACACTGATTCACACACACACACTAACTCTCTCTCTCTTTCTCTGTCCCTCTAACACACACACACACTCTCTCTCTCTCTCTCACACACACACACACTCACTCACTCACACTCACAAAACACACACAAACACACACACACACACACACACACACACACACACACACTCTCTCTCTCTCTCCCTCTAACACACACACACTCTCTGTCTCCCTCTCTCTCTCTCTCTCACACACACACACACACTCTCTCTCTCTCTCTCTCTTTCAAACACGCATATTCGTTCAAAGAATTGAATTCTCCTGCTTCATTTAAGGATGGACACATACTCTAACACATTTTTACGGTTTCAGTTATGGATGGACCTCTTCGGTGATGACGAGGCCGTCGGGCAATACATGTTGGACGCAATAAATGAAGATACGAGGGCCAACACCACCCAGCCAATCGCTGAAGAAGATGCTCGGACAGCTGATTCGTTCCTGAATATGTATAGAGATGCCGATGAAGAAGATGATGACTTTGCGCTGCCACCCAATCAATAGCAGCATGTTCCAGTACGAATCTTAAAACTATATGCATAGTGACTTTGGTAGATTAGTTTTGCAATTAACATATCTTTTCTATAATTTAGTCGACCTCCGCATCGACTTCGTTGAGCCAGTCAAAAGGGAGACGCCGGCCAACCAAGAAAATGGAGGGAAGACAGGTCGTCACAGAAGTGGACGCAGAGGGCTGTCCAAGTGCTCCAGAGGCTGCTAGCACAAAATTTGTCAACCAATGTGGGGTTATTGTTCGGGCAAGAATTCCGATCACCACAAGACTATGGAAAACTAGCAAACCCGAAGAACAACAACACGCCGTGCCTGCACATCAGAAGGAAATGCTATGGGCAGAACTCAAGGACATGTTCACTCTTCCTGAAGGAGTTGACCAAGAACTTGTGAAGAAATATGTCTTGAAAAAGATGGCCCTTGCCTTTGCAACTTTCAAGAAGAAGTTGTACATCAATTATATCAAGAAGGATAAGGAGCCAATCTGGGACGATCTTCCTTAGGTTAAACTATACTGGGAGGAGTTCAAACAATACAAACTATCAGAGGAAGCCCAAGAAAAATCCGAACAGGCCAAGGTGAATGCAGCAAATAAGAAGTACAGCCACCACCTTGGGGTTGCCGGGTACAAGAAGTCAGTCAAAAAATTGCAGAAGATGGAGCAGGACCTTATGGATAGAGGCATCAGGCCGACGACTTGGGATTGGCCGGATAGATCCAAGTGGTGGTTATTTGCCAATGGTGTGATACTAAACTAGTTGGATGAAAGTTTGGTCATGTCTGAGCATATGCAAGAAGTGTCCCGCGATCTAGTCACTGCAATAGATGAGGTCCAACAAGAAACATTCCAGCCTCAAAGGGAGAATGATGAGCTGACAAGGGCATTAAAGAATCCGGAACACCCTAGACGAGCCCGCGGCATTAGCGTGGTCCCATGGAAAGTTGCTTGGGCCGGAGATTCCTCTTACAAGACTCACCGAAAGAGCAAAGCCGAACAGGAAGAGAAACTCCGTGCCATACAAGAAGAGATGAACATGAAGGTTGTGTCCTTGGAATCTCAGATGGACGCCTGGGTCAAAGAGGCAGTGCAGCTAGCTCTGAGCCAAAGGGGCACTGCTGTGTCGCACCCGGATGTTGTGATAAGCCCAGCCTCTCAGCGACGCAGCAGCTGTGCATCCGCGGCGGCGCCCGACGTACAAGCGGAATAGCATCTCCAGATTGAGCCAATGGCGGTAGATGACCAGAGGTATCCAGTGGATGATGTCACCATGCCAACACCATGCGAGCTTCATGTGCGAGCAAGGAATATATCCATTCATGTCGCATACAGGTCAGCCCTGCCCCTGAATCCTTCTACTACAATTCATGGAAGGCCGATACCCCCTGGCTACACCTCCGTCACAGTCGAGCAGATAGTTGGAAACAATGAGGATCTTGAGCTCGACTTCGTTGGAGGGGATGGAGAGAAGACATTGGGAGACGCACTGCACGGGGTCATTTTATGGCGCAAGGCCGACATCAAACTTACTGCAAGCACAATGGCTCCCGTGCAGACCGATCGCCCATCTCCCTCACTGCCGTCCCCACAACCAGCTCCTTCACCACCGTCTCTGCCGGCGCAAAGGGCACGAGTACTCCAACTCCTCCTGCACTAGAAAAAGGAAAGAAAAAGACAGCATCCCTCCCAGCGGCTGGACCCTCAAAGAAGAAGCAGAAAACGGTCGAAAGAAAATTGACCTACGAGAAGACCGCTGAGGAGTTGGAAGAGGACATTGCTCGATATATCAAAGAACAGTTGAAGCCTAAAGTCCCCCCGTCGAGGGAAAATGTACCTCAAGAATTTGGGAAAAAGCTTCTCGCGAGCCTAGACAACCCACCACCACCGAAAACCTTACCCTCGGACTATGAACGTACTCTGACAAAGGCACACAAGGTGAGAAATGTGAAGAAAAAATGTGGCAAGACCATTCCTCAGCTTGGCACACAACAAAAAGAACTCGAGCCCCTCCAGGTGCCAGGGTTGCCACTCCTACACCCGACGGACGTACAACTCCAGGCGGACCTACAGGCCGCGATATTTCTTTCTGAAATTGGATTAACGCTAGAGGAAGCAATGGGGCAAGTGGAAGCGGAAATCCCTGTCGCTCCCGTTCTTACTCCATTGCAGCATGGAAAACCTTTTGTCACTGAGGAAGAGGAGAAAAGTCTAGGCACACAGATGTTCAATTTGCATAGATGGTACTTGCGAATGTCAAATGACGAAGGGAAAATGTTTGAGTCAAGTATTGTGACCATGATTTCTTCCGCGGGGAGGACGACTTCTGGGTGTACTTCGAAAATTTATATCACATTTACCATCGACAAGTCCTCGACGTCTCTATCATCACCATTTGGGTTTTGTAAGTATCACTTACCTCTAAATTAATACTTTTTGTTAACAAGAACATAATTATATGTGTGCATTATAAAATTTCTATTATATCGTTTAGACAGGAGACCCAAAGAAGCCGAAAATATAGATGGCACCATCAGATCGGCTTCATGTCTCCTTTGCTAGTCAACCAGAAAGTACTCAACGAAAATTACAAGGAAACGTGCCAAAACATGTACGAATCGTTGACTAGGCAAAATTACAAATCCTATATATTCATACCATACAACTTTGGGTAAGCCTTGGTCGACTAAATCCTCTGTTATATTACTAAATAAATACTAAGTCATCTATTGCATGTATGTTTATATCCTATCTATATCTGTAGTTATCATTGGATTTTACTCATATTTTCCGTAGAGACAGGCAATCTTATAGTCTTTGACTCAATGAGAAATCCAAAGTCCGCAATCCAACATATCATAGACCCCTTGAACAGGTAAGTTCAATTTGCACAGTCAAATCCTTTTTCTGTTAATAACAATTTCTGAATATCAAATTTAACTTTGAGCGCAGGGTTTGAAAAAAAATTGTGAAAAATAACAAAAGACGTGGTCAATGGAGGCCCGAACTAAACGTTAACATGGATTATCCGGTATGTTGATTCATAAAGATTTGTTTCTCCTTAAGTGTGCGAGACAACAACAAGGAACTGATTGGTGCGGGTACTACGTATGCGACTACTTGCACATCATGACTCCATGCGGGAAGACTACTGATGAGGACATGAGAGTACGTCCAAACCGTTCACTAGTACATTTTCATAATTGTACTAACGCACATGATGTTAATCCTTTTTTCCTAAATGATAAATGTCTCAAATGGGAGATGAATGTTACTCTACTGATCGGATCAATGCCATGTGCGAGCAGCTCGCCGGATTCATTTTGAACGAGATCTTGAATCCTAGAGGCGAGTTCTACCACGACGGTCACATCCATAGAGGACTTCCATCGAGCTCCTGAGGGGATCAGTAGTTGTACTACAAACATGACTTGTACATTTGTAAATATTTCTAAACGTGATGCCTTGATGTTTGTATATTTGTAAATATATTAATTTATCTAATTAGCTTAATTATATGCTCGCATTTCACTTTTAGTTAGTTTCAAATATTCTCTGAAAACAAACACAAACGACCAATGAACGTATAGTACTGTAGAGCTCGAGTGCGTTTAGCAATTATAAAAGAATAAACAGTAATAAATATAACAAACAATACTGGATTTGGAAAAAAAAGGAAAATGTCATTGATACCGGTTGGAAAGACCAACCGGTACCAAAGGGGCTGCCACCCGTGGCAGCCCCTTTGGTACCGGTTGGTCTTTCCAACCGGTACCAATGAAAGCCTAAGGCACCGATTGAAAAACCCGGCGTCTTAAGACAAGGCCATTGGTCTCGGTTTGCGGGAATCGGTTGGAAAATCGGTGCCTAAGGTCTTTTTCAACCGGTTCCCATAGCCAGTTTTCTAGTTGTGCAAGTTATTAAGACGACTGATCAAGATCGCATTGTTGCATACTCTATGTCTGTATTATATTATATGTGCATCGAGAGCAACGAAGATGTGGCTTTTTTTTGTCTAAAGGGTGTGAACTAGTATAGTATACACTTGCCCCCATGTTATGCACTACTGCAGTGGTTTTTTTTTTGAAAAAAAGGACTCGTGTAGTGGTAAAAAGCTTTGCATCTGATGTAGGGAAACGGGGTAGGCTACGCTAGCATCACTACCGCATATACCCAAGATACTTGCGAGTAGAAGATCATAGATCGTTACCACTAGACACGCAGCGCAGTGGAAGAAGTCGCGCGTCGATGTAGAGGAAGTAGTCGATCACATCCCACGAACCGAGCTCCTCGTACTTGATCCCAGCAGCCGATCTGCGCAGCAGTCGTAGCAGTGCCTCCACGGAGTCCACACGTACGGGGATGAAATGCCGGGTGTCGGTGTGCTAGCACAGCACGCACGGCTTGGGCGGCGGCCGAGAGAGAGGGAGGGGCGGTGGCTAGGAGGTGGCGCGGCTCACAGGGGTGTCGCCCCCCTAGCCCCTCCCTCGTATATATAGGGCGTACTAATGGGCTTCTATCTCATAGGCCCATTAGTAACCCTAATCCCTCTTGGATCAATATCCTCTTGGGCCTTTAAACCGTATTGTGATGATGGGCTCTTGGGCATATCACCAACAATCTCCCACTTGCACTAGAGACAATCATACAGGCAAGCTTTCCAACATTCCAAACCCCTTAAGTGTGTGACCCGTTAGGTTCATGTGTAGGTGGTCGTGATCGGAAATCATTTTCGAATCACAAGTCAATAGCGGCACCTAGCAGGGCATAGTGACTCACAAATACACATAAAGATCATATCGGCCGAACCTTAGATATACTCATACACCGATCCCTTTGCCACACGATACCAGTCAAGCTCAAAGCGAGATGCATGCCACCTTTGTGATAGCTCGACCATTCTTTCGATCTAATAGTGGATTCTATTCATAACTAACCTTTAGTCATCATGATTAACTCTTTAATCACTTTGGCATGGCCATGCACTTTCAAATCCAACTATCTCGAGGGGCCCAGAGATATCTCTCCCGTTATCTAGGAGGGGCAAATCCCATCTTGATCCGCTCACATCCCATTCCATGTTTCATGACACACCTGTAAGCTACTTTTGTAACTACCCAGTCACGGAGTAGCGTTTAGTAGCCCCAAGATGCACCACTACACACAGTGAGAAACAATGGCGATCTCAGGTCTAAGGATCCAGTAGGTATAACACTCAAGAACAACTGATGGCACATACAAAATAACAATCCCAGCATTGTCTTGGAGTGGGTCAATCCAACACCATGTTCACCAACATGTGTCCACATCATTAATCTGATATCTCCATATCCATGATCCGGGAAACATGATCATCAATTAATGCATGTGCTAGTCTCAACGTCGTTGTTGTCCCACACAACGACATAAACTAGGGATAATTTAGAATCATATCATTGTCAACAAAGAGTTTCACGAACAAGTCACATACTTGATAATCAATGTAAAAAATAATCATCCATGGAACAAATAACAATTATTTATCATTACATAAACATACTCATGACACAAAAATCTCCCACGCACACTAGAATCACTGATGTAAGTATCTAATACCCATAGATCTCATGTGCGCCTCATGCTTTGGTTGTGGGAGAGGCTTCGTCAACGGATCAGCAACGTTTGAATCCCTGTGCACCTTGCAAACCTTCACATCACCTCTCTCAACAAAGTTACGGATGAGGTGATACTTCCGCAGTATATGTCTGGACTTTTTAGTTGTTCTAGGCTCCTTTGCTAGTGCAACGGCACCACTATTATCACAATAGAGGTCCACTGGACTGGACGCACTAGGAACAACACCCAAGTCAGAAACAAACTTTCTGATCCAAACAGCTTCTTTTGCAGCTTCAGAAGCTGCAATATACTCGGCCTCTGTCGTCGAATCAGCCACCGTATCTTGCTTGGAACTTTTCCAGCTCACTGCCCCACCATTGAGGCAGAAAACAAAACCGGATTGCGATTTGGAGTCATCTTTGTCTGTTTGAAAACTAGCATCAGTGTAACCCTTTACAAGGAGCTCATCTTCGCCTCCGAATATTAGGAACATATCCTTAGTTCTTCTCAGGTACTTAAGGATACTCTTTACAATTGTCCAGTGAGCTTCACCGAAATCTGACTTATACCTGCTCGTAACACTTAGAGCAAAGGAAACATCTGGGCGCGTGCAAAGCATAGCATACATGATTGACCCTATGGCTGAAGCATAAGGAATTGTACTCGTCCTCTTTTGCTCATCAGGTGTCGTAGCACACTGACTCTTGCTTAGAGTAATGCCATGTGACATTGGCAAGAAACCTTTCATGAAATCTTGCATACTGAACCGATTCAATATCTTGTCAATGTACGTGTCTTGGCTTAATCCAATTAGCCTTTTTGATCTATCTCTATAGATCCTAATACCCAGAATATAAGCCGTCTCTCCTAAATCCTTCATCGAAAAACTCTTTTTCAATGAGGTTTTAACAGCTTCAAGCATTGAAATATCATTTCCGATCAGTAATATGTCATCCACATATAGGACCAAAAACACAAGTGCGCTCCCACTAGCCTTTTTGTAAACACAAGGCTCATCTTCATTCTTGATGAAGCCAAACCCTTTGACTACTTCATCAAAACGAATATTCCAACTCCGAGATGGTTGCTTCAATCCATAGATGGACCTCTGAAGCTTATATATTTTCCCAGCATTTTTAGGATCGACAAAACCTTCAGGCTGTGTCATATACACATCCTCACTTAGATGTCCATTAAGGAAAGCGGTTTTGACATCCATTTGCCATATCTCATAGTCATAATATGCGGCAATTGCTAGGAGAATCCGAACAGACTTTAGCATTGCGACAGGCGAAAAGGTTTCCTCATAGTCAACACCTTGAATTTTTCGGAAACCTTTCGCCACCAATCGTGCCTTATAGATGTGAACATTTCCATCCATGTCTAATTTTTTCTTAAAAATCCACTTACAGTCGACAGGTCTTACACTGTCAATTTTATCGACCAAGTTCCAAACTTGATTATCATGCATGGATTTTAACTCAGATTCCATGGCTTCAAGCCATTTGTCAGAGTCGGGTCCCATCATTGCTTCTTTGTAGGTCAAGGGCTCATCATTTTCCATCAATAATACGTGGCGCTCCTCCGTAATAAGGAGGTTGATCTTGTCAGTAGCGCGACGTACCCTTATAGACCTTTGTGGGGCTGGTGCCTCAATTACGGGTTGTGCAACATCTTGCACATTCCGTGGATGTTCAGTGGTTGCTGAAATAGTTTCCGGTGTTTCCTGAATTTCTTCAAGTTGCACCTTGCTCCCACTAAATCCTTTTGAGAGAAACTCCTTTTCTAAGAAAACACCATTGCGAGCGACAAACACTTTGCCTTCCGCCTTATTGTAAAAATAATATCCTTTGGTTTCCCTAGGATACCCCACAAAGAAGCATTTGTCTGACTTTGGAGTGAGCTTATCTGACATCAAACATTTGACATAAGCCTCACATCCCCCAACCTTTGAGAAAAGATAATCCGGGATGCTTCCCAGTCCATATCTCATATGGTGTCTTCTCAACAGACTTACTTGGAACCCTATTCAGTGTGAACGCAGCAGTTTTAAGAGCATAACCCAAAAATGACAATGGAAGATCAGCTTGGCTCATCATGGACCTAACAATGTCCAACAAGGTTCGGTTCCTCCGTTCGGATACCCCATTCCTTTGAGGCGTTCCGGGCGGAGTTAGCTGCGGAATAATTCCACATTGCTTCAAATGATCACCAAATTCAAGGCTCAAATATTCTCCTCCACGATCAGATCGCAGAAATTTAATTGTCTTGCCTAATTGATTTTGTACTTCATTCTGAAATTCTTTGAACTTTTCAAATGATTCAGACTTGTGCCTCATTAAGTAGATATAGACATATCTACTAAAGTCATCAGTGAAAGTAATGAAGTACTGAAAACCACCTCTGGCTATTGAGCTCATTGGTCCACATACATCGGTATGTACAAGTCCCAACAAGTCACTCGCCCTCTCACTATGACCAGTGAAAGGCGCTTTGGTCATCTTTCCAAGCAAACAAGACTCACATGTGTCAAATGATTCAAAATCAAATGAGCTTACCAATCCATCTTTATGGAGTTGTTCAATGCGCTTCTCATTTATATGACCTAAGCGACAATGCCAAATAAAAGTGGGATTCAAATCATTTGGTCTAAGCCTTTTAGTATTAATGTTACAGACAGATTTATCCTCAAGATCAAGAACATATAATCCATTCGCCAATGGACAATGAGCATAAAAAATACCATTGCAAAAAATAGAACAACGTTTGTTCTCTATTACAATATTAAAATCATCAACTTCTTCCAAACATGAAGAAGAAATAATGTTCTTGCTCAAAGCAGGAATGCAATAACAATTATTTAATTCCAAAACTAATCCGGAGGGTAGAGACAAGTGGTAGGTGCCGACCGCCAACACCGCAACCTTTGCGCCATTGCAGACACGAACGTCCAACTCGCCTCTTGCAAATCTTCTAGTCTCACTTAGACCCTGCAATGATTTGCAAGTGTGAATCATCGATCCAGTATCAAATACCCATGATTCACTAGAAGATAATGCAATATTTATTTCTATAACATTTATACATGAAGTGGAAGTCTCACTTCCCTTCTTCTTCTTCTTTTCTTCCAAGTACTTCTTGCAGTTCCTAGACCAATGTCCCTTTTCATGACAGTGGAAGCATTCATCCTCAGAAGTAGGGCCAGATTTGGCCTTAGGTGCCGGCTTTATCTTAGAGCCCGAGTGTAACACCCTAATTTAAATTTCAACTTTAATAATAAATTTAATTGGCTTTATTTAATTTTCTAAGGTTTATTGTGTTAGACTTACATTTAATCTAAATTTTTGTTCTATAAGTAATTAAAATTTTGTCTAAGGTTAAAACTTTGTTGGTGCATTCATGCTGGTGCATGGTTTTCACTTTGTTTGAGTGTTAGGGTTGGATTCAAATTCAAGTTTGAATTCAATTAGAATTTGAGTGTTTGCTTTAGAAATAGAATAGAAAAGAAACTAGAAAATCCAAAACCCAGTCCGGCCCACTACCTCGGCCCAGGCAACCCAGCTACCGGCCCAACTTTTCTCCTCTTCCGCACAGCCCACTTCCCCTCTTCCCAGGCTTGCCCCCATGCGCCGGCCCGCGCCCTCCCGTGCTCCGCACGGGCCTGCTTCCACTGCAGCCCAGCGTCCCGCACAGCCCACGCGTGCTCGCTCCCCGCCGTGCACACCCGCGCGTCAGTGTCACCCCGCGCCTGCCGGCGTTCCGCGCCGCGCCGCTTTCTCCGGCCGACGAGGAGGCCCCACAAGTCAGCAGCCCAGCAGCACCCGCACGCCAGCGCCACGTCTCGCTCGCTCCCTCCCTCCGCTCGGCCAGCCCAGCACCGTCGCACCCCCTCTCCCGCGCATTCGGGCTGCTCCGCGCGATGCGTTCCCCGCTCCTGCCAGTGGCCCCGCACGCCAACGGATGCGCAGCGCGCGCCTATCTCCTCCCGCACAGGCCCAACACATGGCAGCCCAGCAAGCTTCAGCACGGCCCACTCCCACGCGTCCAGCCCGCCTCCCGCGTCCCCGCTCGGACAGCCCAGCATCGTCGCTCCATCCCTCGCCGCGTCGGCCCGCTCACTCACCCCCCCGCTCAGCGCTCAGCCCGGTCACTCGCGCCGTTGTTTCCCCCACTGACCAGCCGGGCCCACTCGTCAGTCAGCTCCAGCCCGCTCGTTCCGGCCAGCGCTCGCGCGTCGCCCGCTCCGTCTCGCTGATCACCCGGGCCCACCTGTCGGATCCTCCGGCTACCTCGCGCAACGGCCGGCCCAGTCACCGCCGTGATCTCCGCACTCGGCACGCCTGCCCAAGTTCGACCCCGCCGCCTTATAAATGCTCCCGCAGCCTCCCTGGGCTCCGCCCTTCCCTCCACAGCCGCCCACCAAACCCTAACAACGCCGCCGTACCCTCGGAGTCAGAGTAGGAGCCTGCGCCGCCGTGTTCCCGGCGCTCCCCGACGTCCCCGCCACAGCAAGCTGCCGGAGAAGATCCGCCCAGAGGCCAGGAGTATCCCCGAGGTGCAGCCGCCGAACTCGACCACTGCATACCGGGAATTGCTGCAGCGGAGACCCGCCGACCTCCGCCTGTGCTGCTATGATTCCGCCGCTGCACCGCACCACCGTCTACCCCGAGCCCCTGGTGAGCCTCGCCGTGGCCCTTTCTTACCCGTGCATTAGCTTTAGGTGAACCTAGGTCATCGCCTCCCCTTGTTCCGCGTGAGCGACCTCGCCGGAGGCCGCAGAGCCGCCGCGGCCATGTCCTTGAGGCCCTGCACAGCACCCCGCAACCCTGGCTTCGTGTTGAACTGGCCTCACACCTACTACCTGAGCCTTTTGGTGCCCGAATCCAGGCCCCGCGCAGCCCACTCACCGCACAACGGCGAGACTCGCCGCCCAGAGCCGCCGTCGTTGCCAACCACCCCGCTCCGAGCCTCCCCGAATCCAAATAAACCCCCAGGTGGGCTACGCATGTCACGCACTCCATCCACGGCCAAGCGGCAGCCCGAACGGACCCCTGGAGCGCCGGATTGGCTTTCTCCGGCAAGTTCAGTGCTGCGCCGCCATGAGATTCATCGCCGGCGGCCGCCCACCGCCGCCTCGCACGCCCCTTTTCACCCCAGCCGCCCGATCTATACCCGACGCTCCAGATTAGATCTAGGTTCCTTTAAATCTAAGTCATAGGATCTTGAACCAACGGCTCAGATCAAAACATACAGGTTCGCTATGGTCTTTTTGCTAAAGAACCCCCCATCTTCCTAGAAATCAACCCGAGCTCCGGTCCAGTTCAAAAATAATTACAGATAAACCCAGATTTTATCATTTTGAACCCTGACCTTTTTAGATTTTGAACCCGCCACCCAGCCCCTGTTCTTTTGCGCGTTAGACCCCAGATTTAATGTTTAATTATGTTTTAGTCCTCAGTTTTTTTAGAAAACCCCCTGGAACTCCAGTTTTCTTACAAATAGGTCCCTGGATCTTGTTTTTAGCCTAGATTTTGCGTTTTAGCTCCGTTTTAGGCGTTCTTTATGTCCACGCGATCGTAGTAACGCGTAGAATAGTTTTAGACTAGTTTTGGGTGCTGTTTTCATGTATTGTTGTACTGTTTCTTAGGGTTTACTCTTATTTGCATGTATGCTTATGTTGTGGACTTGTTTTGGCATTGCGATCGTGAGTAGACGTTGAGCTACCCGAGGAGTATCAGTACCACTGCCAAGAGCCATCTTCAGAGCAGTTTGAGCAGCAGGAGAACTTTTGAGGAAGGCAAGTATAACATGAACAACCTATCACTTTAAATACCATTTCATACTGCATTTTAATACTGTATGCCTATAAGGACATTCCTAGCCACTTTATATCCTTTATATATATATATCCTTTGGGTTGCAATTTTGGTTAGTTGTGCTAGGTTGCTGCGCTATAACACACTCTGGTCCTTTTTAATTAATTTGATTAATGGTTTACTTGAACTTAATTCTGAGAGTGGCCCCCTGTGTGGATGAGTGGCTCACGTCTCGTTAAAAGATGGTTTTTGTAGAAACATGGTTTAGGGGGCCAGCACGGTGCTTAGTGCTTGGTTGGCCACTCTCCATAAGGACCGGTTCATAGAGCGACAACCTGGGACAACAGCGCTACCACAAGGCTAGAATGGGATAGACTTGGCTTACTAATTAGGTCTTTTTGGTTTGGAGTAACTTACCTGCGGGGCAAGAGTAGTAAGCTTTAATGGTCCCTGCTCCTCCGGCTTGGTCTGTGCTTGGATTGCGCTCCTGTGCTTGTACCCCTGGAGGTGGGCCCCATCGTCGCTGACCTAACTCTCGCGGTTACGCCTTACCAACGAGATTCTTTGTAACGGCCTCGTAGTGAGTCGCTAGCCATCTCACCTAAGGAAGTGTGATGAGCCTCTAGCGTAGCTCACGACTTGTGGGTAAAGATGTGCAACCTCTGCAGAGTGTAAAACTGGTATACTAGCCGTGCTCACAGTTATGAGCGGCCCAGATCCTCCTTTTGATTAGTGGGGTTGTCTCCTTCTGACGAGGGAGGTGCCTCTCGGGGTTACCTTGGTGGTTTTGGTTTGGTTCTCAGTAGTAACATGTTTAAACTTGATTAATTACTATGTAACTGGGTTAATGGTAATTCATCAACTTGTAGTAAATAGTTTTAATAAAATTTTGCCAAGACTTAAAAGCTAATGCAGTCAGTCAGCCAACCTTAGAGCCTCATAGTTTGTGTTATACTTGTTGAGTACAAGTTGTGTACTCACTCTTGCCTCTCCTCTACTTTTTCCTCTTGGATACGCTACTGCTGCTCAGTTCCTACCGACACGAGGGAGTTCGTCCAGCGCTACCAGGACTATGAGGACTTCTAGGTGTTCGTCTCCCAATCGACGTCCTTGTGGCGCCCTGCTCAGCTTCGGAGAGTCTTTATCGTATTTTGTACTTCACTTCCGCTGTATTAGACATTTTTGTCATTAATGTAATAAATAACATTCGTATTCGCTTTATTATATCTTTTTACGTGATATGTGCTATGATATACTGTTCATTCTGTTGTATATACGTGTGACTTGATCCTGGCACGTATATGATTGCTCGGTTTATGTCCTTTTATAAACCGGGTGTTACACCGAGGACTCACCACCGGAACTCTTTTCCTTGCCTTTACCTTTGGGATTAGGAGGCGTCCAACGCTTCCTCTTTTTGTTCCCCTTCTGAATCATCATCACATGATTGGGATTCTTCTTAATGCTCTCCTCTGCAGTCTTTAGCATCCCATGCAACTCACTCAATGTTTTATCCAAGCCATTCATCTGAAAGTTCATGATAAAAGGCTCATAGCTCGCTGGGAGCGACTGGAGAATAACATCAGTAGCCAAGTCTTGGTGAAGTTCAGAACCAAGTCTGTCCAAAGTCTCAATGTAACCAATCATTTTGATCACATGAGGACTGACTGGGCTACCTTTTGGCAGCTTGCACGCAAACAAGGACTTTGAGATATTGAACCTCTCAGTCCTGGCTTGGTTCTGAAACATCCCACGCAGCCCCTCGATCATGGTGTGAGCATCCGCATGCTCATACTGCTTCTACAGATCAGGGGACATGGTGGCGAGCATCAGACAGCTGACATCAAGTGAGTCATTGCAGTGCTTCTCATAAGCTCTGCGATCAGCAGCAGTTGCATTGTCAGGGAGATCATCAGGATATGGCTGCTCAAGAACATACTCCTTTTTCTCTTGTCTGAGAACAATTCTCAGGTTGTGGTACCAATCAATAAAGTTTGTTCCATTCAACTTTTCTTTCTCAAGAACAAAACACAAATTGAAAGCGGAATTGTTACTGGCAGACATGATCTACAACATTAAAGTAAAGCAAGATTTCAGCACTAAGTTTATGTAAAGACTTTCATTAACTGACTTAACAAAAGGCAACCTACTATATCAAAGTCATCTTCCCTCTAATGACATATAGTGGTTCAAGATCCATAATCACTAAAATTCTAGTGAGCTTTAGCATCACGGCTAGAAAAGTAGTGATACAGGTAAGTAACAAATTACTAATCACATCTCTATGCGACTCTTGTTTGTTGGGTGGCATCCAATGCCCTGGCCCCAACCCTATGCCTTAAAGCCCAAAACTGTTTTGATCGCTTTGCTGAGTAAACCAATACTATGCTTGTGAATGTCCGACATCCACCCTATACAAAAGTGATAGCTGAGGGTACTCTACTTTGGTAAACCTACCACACAACGATCAAAATTTATAGGTGCAGCTATTGGTAAAAGGCATAAAAAACTCAACCTTTTCTGAGGGAAGCTATTCTATCATGATTAAAGCATCCACCATATGTAAAAGCATGAAAGAATAGTATGACAGGAAAATAAACATCACAGGCATATAATCATATTATATTGTGAATAGTATGGCCTCTTGCATCACAATGGGCTCCATCGCCATGGCTCCAAGGTGACCTCCATTGCCATCCATCCTATCTTGTGGTGATCATCATCGCCATCATGATTGAAGCCTCCATGAAAAGATACTAAGCTACTACATCTAATAGCTAGTGAAATAATTACATGAGGATTCAAACATCACAAGTCGACACGCAGGTCGTTATACAATAATGGTGCAACCTCAACCCGGTTGTGTTAACTTGCGACACACAGGCCGCACAAATCATCACATGACATTGAGGCCATACCATTCACATCACACCCTGCAAAAACAAGTTAGGCGTATGACGTGTTCTACCAAAGTAGCGCTTAGGAAGCCGCTACTGCGAGAATGCAACGGCGGTCCCCGCGGGGGGTCGAGGAGGGAGCCGCCCCCGCGGGTCTCAGGGCAGCGCCCTGAAAACCTCACGGAATTACACAGATCGCATCTATGGAATCCCTATGAAAATCTCATCAGAGTGATCGCATCACCTCAAATCCGAGCCATTCATAATGCCTCAATTTTCACTAGGTCAATCACATTGACCGTGCAAACTTTGCACTTGAGAAGACTGCATCTACACATGACCTCGATCTGTTGGTTCAATCTGCTGAGTATGCACACAGTTAGTCCTTGATGGTGATTTCAGCCGGTAGGGACATGTCGTATGCATAACAGAGAAAGAACACGAACTAATCTTTTGTCACATGCCGCGCAATCAACTCACTCCAGTTTTAACCCCTTATGACCAATTGATCTAATCAAACCGTGCAAAAGTAATAGATCCAATCTACTACAACAACATATCACCTATATGCTAATGATCCAGACCAAAAACTATGCAAGATGGCTCTGATACCACTGTAGGGAAACGGGGTAGGCTACGCTAGCATCACTACCGCATATACCCAAGATACTTGCGAGTAGAAGATCATAGATCGTTACCACTAGACGCGTAGCGCAGCGGAAGAAGTCGCGCGTCGATGTAGAGGAAGTAGTCGATCACGTCCCACGAACCGAGCTCCTCGTACTTGATCCCAGCAGCCGATCAGCGCAGCAGTCGTAGCAGCGCCTCCACGGAGTCCACACGTACGGGGATGAAATGCCGGGCGTCGGTGTGCTAGCACCGCACGCACGGCATGGGCGGCGGCCGAGAGAGAGAGGGAGGGGCGGCGGCTAGGAGGTGGCGCGGCTCACAGGGGCATCGCCCCCCTAGCCCCTCCCTCGTATATATAGGGCGTACTAATGGGCTTTTATCTCATAGGCCCATTAGTAACCCTAATCCCTCTTGGATCAATATCCTTTTGGGCCTTTAAACTGTATTGTGATGATGGGCTCTTGGGCATATCACCAACATCTGACACTTCTGGCTCCCCGATGAAGCAACCACACGACTCTAAACGTTGATTTTGTTGCCTGTACTTGAGAAATGAGAGCGAACCCTGAAGTTAATGACACCACACTTATTTTTAGCTAGCTTGCGACCTTCTACGACGTTGCGTCTGAGTTCTTGTGGAATTAATTAGATTATTAGACAGTTCAATCGGACATTGACCTGTCGTCTAAATTAGCCCTAACACCGTGCATGCGTTGATGCTTACATTACTGGAAAACGAGCCAAAGGTCTAGGCGAAAAGTACCAGCACATGTTGCAACCTGTACTGATACTAGGCATTGATACCTATTGTAACAACAGCCGGTA
Organism: Panicum virgatum; assembly: GCF_016808335.1. NCBI lineage: Eukaryota > Viridiplantae > Streptophyta > Magnoliopsida > Poales > Poaceae > Panicum > Panicum virgatum. The sequence goes on along the minus strand of NC_053148.1, from coordinate 29,761,571 downwards.
CTCTTGGTCTGCGCCAAGAGCCGGAAAATTGCGCCGCGTTAGAAACCAGTACTAATTGAATATCATAGATACCGGTTGAAAAACCATGAGCCGGTTCCGATTAGTCCATGCATCAAAGACACCAGATAATGGCACGAACCGGTGCCTTTGGAGCAGACATTAGCACCGGATGAAGCTATGACCCGGTGCTAATGCATGCCTTGTACAAAGGCACCGGTTGGTACCTTTAACTGGTACTGAACTTTAACTTTTAGCATCGGTTGTTGAGCACCAACCGGTGCCTTTGTACCCCGACTATAAATATCGCGCCCCCTTCCCCCTCCAAACTGTCGTGAACTCATTGTTCATGGCGGCTGAGTGAGGGGATGGGGGCGAATTTTTTCATTTTTTTAAAAGATTAGTAATATTATTTTCAATACTTTTGCAAATTAATTTTGTAGATGTAGTTAGCACTTGATTTAGTTTATACACATGATAAATATTTGTAGATGTATTTTTGGACCCGATTTAGTTTTATGGTTTTATATTATTGTTATATAAATTATTAGGCATAAGATAACTATTTATTTATATGTAGTTAGAATTTGGATTATTGATTAATCATTGATTTATTCAATTTATTATATTTACTTCAAATATTGATTAATAAATGGTTTATGTTGACACTCGTTTGATGTTAATAAATGAAATGTGAACCCAGATGAGTCGGCAATGGATGCACATGGTGGACCGACGTTCAATGGAGTTCATTGATGGCGTGCATGATTTCATAAAAGTTGCTGAGAACTACAAGTACGGTGGTTTCGTTCGCTGTCCATGTAAAAACTGCAAGAATGAGAAGGATTACTCATCATCAAGAACCATCCACAGTCACTTGTTCAGTAGTGGTTTCATGCCGAACTACTATGTTTGGACCAAGCATGGAGAATGAGAAATTATGCTGGACAATAATGAAGAAGAAGAGGACAGGATTCCTGACTTTACATGCAATTGCGGTGCCTTTTTTGATGACACTGCAATGGGTGAGCCTGAAGAAGATGCTGAAGGACACGTTGTAGAAGATGATCTGGGTCAGATGTAGAAGAGAAATTTATGAAACAGAAAAGGAATCGAGAGATTTGAAGCGTACCACATTGGAATTGTTGCAATGGAAGGCATCAAATGGTTTGTCTTTCAAGGGATTCGAGGAGTTGCCGAAACTTATAAAAAACTTACTCCCTGAGGGTAACACCTTGCCGGAGACAACATACGAGGCAAAAAAGGTTGTTTGTCCTTTAGGATTAGAGGCATAGAAGATACATGCTTGTCCTAATGACTGCATCCTATATCGAGGTGAGTATGAAAATTTGGATTCATGCCCTGTTTGCAATGCATGCCGGTATAAGATCCCTCGAGATGATCCGGGCGACGTTGAGGGGATGCGTATCAAGAAGAGGGTGCCTGCCAAGGTGATGTGATATTTCCCTCTAATACCATGTCTGAAACATTTGTTCATAAACAAAACAAATGCTAAATTGATGCGATGGCACAAAGAAGAACGTAAACAAGACAATATGTTGAGACACCCCGCTGATAGGTCACAGTGGAGAAAGGTGGACAGAACAATCTCAACATTTGCAAATGATACGAGGAATATAAGGTTCGGTTTAAGTACGGATGGCTGGAATCTTTTTGGTGAGCAGAGCAGTGGCCATAGTACCTAGCCTATGACACTCTGTATATACAACCTTCCTCCTTGGTTATGTATGAAGCGGAAATTCATTATGATGCCGGTGCTTATCCCCAGCCCGAAAACAACCTGGTAACGATATAGATATGTATCTGAAACCACTGATTGAGGATATTCTATTATTGTGGAAAGAGGAGGGTATTCGTATGTGGGATGCACACGCAGATGAATATTTTAACCTTCGTGTATTGCTTTTCGTAACCACCAACGACTGGCCAGCACTAAGCAACCTCTCCGGACATTCCAATAAGGGTTATAGGGCATGCACCCATTGTTTAGAAGAAACCGATAGCACGTATCTCAAGCACTGTAGGAAGATCATGTATATGAGTCATCGTCGATTTCTTCCGATCAAGCACCCATTAAGAAGGAGGCATGCTCACTACGGTGGAAAGGCAGATTATCGTACCAAACCTAGGCACCATTGTAGAAAAATAGTGTTTGAAATGATCAAAGATATAAAAGTTGTATTCGGAAAAGGACCTGGCAACAGATCAGTGCAGAGTGATGACGGTTGTGCACAAGAAGAGTATTTTTTGGGAGTTACCTTATTGGGAAGTATTAGAGGTTCGCCACACAATCGATGTGATGCACCTAACGAAGAATCTTTGTGTGAACCTTCTAAGCTTCCTTGGTGTCTGTGGTAAGCCAAAGGATACACTGGAAGCGTGGCAAGATCTTCAGCGTATGTAACAACGGGCTGCCCTACATCCAGAAAAAAGAGATAAAGAACATCATTACCTAGGTCCTGCGTGCTACACTATTAGTAAGGAAGAGAAGCAAAGTATATTCGACTGTTTGAACAGTATCAAGGTCCCATCAAGCTACTCTTCAAATATAAAGAGATTACTGAACCTGAAAGAGAAGAAATTCGCACACGTAAAGTCCCATACTATCACGTGTTGATGACGCAATTAATTCCAGTTGCACTTAGAGGTATTCTACCAGCTAATGTTCGGGCAACAATCCTAAAGCTATGCGCATTTCTAAACACAATTTCTCAAAAGGCAATCGATCCATCGAGTCTAAACATGCTACAAAAAGATTTTGTCCAAAGTTTAGTTAGTCTTGAGATGATATTTCCTCCATCATTCTTTAATATTATGACACATCTTCTAGTTCACCTGGTCAAAGAGATTGGTATTCTCGGTCCTGTTTTCTTTCATAATATGTTCTCTTTTGAATGATTCTTTACAGTCCTAAATAAATATGTTCGTAATTGAGCTCGTCCAGAAGGAAGCATTGCCAAGGGTTACATGACAGAGGAGGTCATTGAGTTTTGTGTTGACTATGTGGAAGAACTCTGCCCAATTGGGATTCCAGTATCACGTCATGAGGGGCGGCTGATTGGAAAGGGCACACTTGGAAGGAAATCTGTAAATGCCACAGATCATGCCACGTTGAGCAAAGCACATCTCACAGTTCTGCAACAATCAACTTTGGTGGCTCCATACATGGAGGAGCACATGCAAATTGTGTGAAGTATGTACCCTTTGAAGTCTCAGACATGGATTACAAAACATCACAATGATACTGTAACACCCTAACTTAGTTTTCCTAGTTAATAATAAATTTATTTGGTTTTATTTAATTTTCTAGGAATTTATTTGCTTAGTCTTGCATTTAATCTAATTTTTGTTCCATAAGCAATTAAAATTTATCTTAGGGTTAAAATGTTTGTCGCATTCATGCTGGAGCATCTCTTTTATTTGTTTGAGTGTTAGTGTGGAATTCAAATTTGAATTTGAATTCGAATAGTATTAGTTTGGTTTGAATTAGGAGAAAGAAATAGAGGAAGAAACCAAACCCAAACCCAGTTGGAAGCCCAACCCGTTGGCCCACTTCCCTTTTTCCCAGCCCAGCAGACCAGCCCAGCTCCTTCCCTCTTCAGCCCAGCAGTCAACGCGGCCTCCTTCCTGGGGCCCGCTCCCCGCATCCGGCCCGCGACGCCACTCCCCTCTTCCCCCACGGATGGCCTGATCCAGCAGCGGCCCAGCGCCCCTCGCTCACGTCCAGCGCAGCGGCCCGTTCCGCGCGCATGGCCCACTCCCACGCCTCGCGCGTCGCCCGACCCGCCGGTCCCACCTACCGTGTCCCCGCCTCAATCGCTGCCAATGCTGGCCCACTGGTCAGCTCCGTCTTCCCCGCCTTACCCTGCCGTGCAACAAACGCCCGCCGCTAATCTCGCCGTGACGCTCGCCCGCGCCCTCCACGGCACGCACGCCGAGATCCCGGCTCCCCTTCCATATTTAGCACCCCGGCCTTCCCTGCACCCGCACCTTCCCATCTCCCGCCCCACAACCCTAACCCAGCCCTACCGCGCTCCTGGCGTTGGGGCAGAGGACCCACGCCGTCGTGTCCCCGATGCTCCGCCGTTCCCCCGCCATCACCAGTCGCCGCAAAAGCCCTGCCTTGGAGCCAGGAAGGTCTGCGAGCCCCCAGTCCCCACTTCCAGTTCTGGTGTGCGCGGAATTCCGCCGGGTCCGCCACGCAGGTGAGCTCTGGCCTCGCCGGAATTGTTCACCACCGGTGATCCTCCGGCCTTGCTAACCGGTCTCCTGGCTTCGCAGCGCGCTCACGCACCAGCCCGAGGGACTAGGATGCTCGGACCTGTACTCCAGCGCCCGCTCCACGAGCTCCGCCGCGCCACCTCCTCCCGGACTCGCCGTTGACACCCTCTGCACTTCATCTCCGCCCGATTCGGGCCACGGTGAGAACCGTCTCCATCTCCTCTCTCTTTTCTAGCTAGGTTTCATAGCCAGTAGACCTCCCCCGAGGCCAGAATGCCCTGCGCCGACGAGTCTCGCCATGCAGAGCCGCCGCCGCGGTTGGATCCGCCGCCCTAAGCAACGCCAGTCCCCGCTTTTGCCCTAGGAGCTTTACCCGTTCCGCGCGCAGTCTCTAGAACCAAGCTGCGCTCGATTTCGTGCCCGGACGGCCAAGTTCGGCCCGGTCCGGTGAGCCCCAGCCGTGCGCCGCCGTGAAATAGCTCGCCGGCGGTGACCCGCCGCCGCCCCCACGCGCCCAAACCCTTCCAGCCGCCCGATCTTGAATGGACGTCCTAGATTAGATCTAGGACTGAGCCACCCTGAGCCCTTAGATCCAGATCTGACGGCCGTGGTGCGTGCGTACCGGTTCGGTCAGTGTTTTTGTTAAAGAGCCCCTCCCTTTCTTAGATATCAACCCGCGGTCCTTTTCTTTTGAAAAGTAATTACGGATCGGCCCAAAACTTTGCAAGAACACCCCTGATCTTCCTAGAATTAGCACCCGCCGTCCAGGCTTAGTCCTTTTGCGTGTTAGCCCCTGGATCTTTTCAGTAATTGCGTTTTAGTCCTCGGTTTTAGCAGAAAAGCCCCTGGAACTTCAGTTTTCTTACAAATAAGCCCCTAGGACTTGTTTTAGGCCTAGTTTATGCGTTTTAGCTCCGTTTTAGGTGTTCTTTATGTCCACGCGATCGTTGTAACGCGTGGAACAGTATTAGAGTAGTTTAGTGTGCTGTTTTTATGTATTGATGTACTGTTTCTTAGTGTTTGCCTTTGTTTGCTTGTATGTATTGTGCTGGACTTGTTTTTGGCCACGTGTTCGTGAGTAGACGTTGAGCTACCGGAGGAGCATCAGTACCAGTGCCAAGATCCATCTTCAGAGCAGTTTGAGCAGCAGGAGAATTTTTGAGGAAGGCAAGTATAACATGAACAACCTATCACTTTTAATTACAATTTCATACTGCATTTTAATACTGTATGCCTTTAAGGATTTCCTAGCCAGTTTATATCCTTTATATATACCTTTGGGTTGCATTTTGGTTAGTTGTGCTAGGTTGCTGCGCTATAACACACTCTGGTCCTTTTTAACTAAATTGATTAATGGTTTACTTGAATTTAATTCTGAGAGTGGCACTCTGTGTGGCTTGAGTGGCTCACGTCTCGTTAAAATTTGGCTTTTGTTAGAAACATGGTTTAGGGGGCCAGCACGGTGCTTAGTGCTTGGTTGGCCACTCTCCATAAGGACCGGTTCATAGAGCGACAACCTGGGACAACAGCGCTACCACAAGGCTAGAATGGGATAGACTTGGCGTAATAATTAGATCTTTTTGGTTTGAAGTAACTTACCTGCGGGGCAAGAGTAGCAAGCTTCAATGGTCCCTGCTCCTCCGGCTTGGTCTGTGCTACGTGCTTGTACCCCTGGAGGTGGGCCCCATCGTCGCCGACCTAACTCTCGCGGTTACGCCTTACCAACGAGATTCTTTTTAAAGGCCTCGTAGTGAGTCGCTGGCCATCTCACCTAAGGAAGTGTGATGAACAACTGGCGTAGCTCACGACTTGTGGGTAAAGATGTGCAACCTCTGCAGAGTGTAAAACTGGTATACTAGCCGTGCTCACGGTTATGAGCGGCCCAGATCCTCCTTTTGATTAGTGAAGTTATCTCCTTCCGACGAGGGAGGTGCTTCTCGGGGTTTACCTTGGTGGCTTGGTTTCGGTTTGGTTCTCAGTAGTAACATGTTTAAACTTGATTAATAACTATGTAACTGGGTTAATGGTAATTCATCAACTCGTAGTAAATAGTTTTAATAAAATTTTGCCAACACTTAAAAGCTAATGCAGTTGAGTCAGCCAGCCTAGAGCCTCATAGTTTGTGTTATACTTGTTGAGTACAAGTTGTGTACTCACTCTTGCCCCTTCTCTACTTTTTCCTCTTGGCTACGCTACTGCTGCTCAGTTCCTGCCGACACGAGGGCATTCGTCCAGCGCTACCAGGACTACGAGGACTTCTAGGTGTTCGTCTCCCAGTCGACGTCCCTGTGGCGCCCTGCTTCAGCTTCGGAGAGCTTTATCGTATTTTGTACTTCGCTTCCGCTGTATCAGACATTTTTGTCATTAATGTAATAAATAACATTCGTATTCGCTTTATTATATCTTTTTACGTGATATGTGCTATGATATACTGTTCATTCTGTTGTATATACGTGTGACTTGATCCTGGCACGTATATGATTGCTCGGTTTATGTTCTTTTATAAACCGGGTGTTACAGATACATTCACCACCTTGTTGCAAAAGGAAGTCATGGCCAACGATGAAATTCACGAGCAGCTAGCTTGGCTGGCCAGGGGTCCGGCAAATTCAATTATGATGAACCAAGTATATGAAATTAATGGATACATATTTTATACAAGAGCCCAAGATAATAAGAGCACCAATAAAAATAGTGGTGTCCGTATAGATGCCACTGACTCTAGTGGGCAAACGAACTCATATTTTGGTTACATTGAAGAGATCTGTGAACTCGACTATGGGCCGCTGAAGATCCCTCTATTTCGTTGCCAATGGGTTAAACTCACAGGAAAAGGTGTTGATATCAATGAGTACGGAATGATAACAGTAGACCTCAAAGAGCTTGGCTATCGAGACGAACCATTCGTCCTAGCTAAGGATGTCACTCAAGTTTTTTATGTGCAGGACATGTCTAGCAAACTGAAAAAGGACAAGTCCAGAAATAAATCAAGTTTTCTAGGTGCTGGAGATGAGCCAAAGCGCCACATAGTTCTGGCAGGCAAAAGGAAAATTGTGGGAGTCGACGATGTCACAGATGAAGAAGAATACAACAAGGTTGAAGATATGACTCCATTCGCAGTGGAGGTTGACACAAGTATTCTTTTAGCCAAAGAGGAGGCCCCTACGCATGTCATGATCATAATGAAGGGACGATTGTAAAGCTAACCATCATTAATATTCCATTAGTTGAATGATTATGTCTTGTAATATTTTCCATGAACATGCTATTAATGTTTATCTCTGATTGTTATGGCAATTATCAGATTTATTATGCAAATTAATTATGTATTAATAGAATTATTGTGCATTTAAATAATTTATTATGATATTATTAGATTTATTATGCATTTAAATGATTTATTATGCAATTATCCGATTTATTGTGCATTTAAATGATTTATTATGTAATTATCAGATTTATTAAGCTTTTAAATAATTTATTAGGTAATTAATAGAATTATTGTGTATTTAAATTATTTATTATAAAATTATCAGATTTATTATGCATTTAAATGATTTATTATGTAATTAATAGAATTATTGTGCATTTAAATGATTTATTATGCAATTGTCAGAATTATTATGCATTTAAATAATTTATTGTGTAATTAATAGAATTATTGTGCATTTAAATGATTTATTATGCAATTGTCAGAATTATTATGCAATTAAATGATTTACTATTCAACTATCCGATTTTGTAAATAACCTATTGGTACGGGTTGAAATTTTCAACCGGTACCAAAGTGGCTTGACCAAAAAAAGGTGGTGCGCGGGAGTCGAACACGGGCCGCGGGGCACAGAATGGTTTGGGGTACCACTGAGTTACTCGCAGTTTATCGACTCATGGGCAGTAATACGCTTAAAATACAAAAATTTCAATTGCCTTTGGCACCGGTTGGACAACCGGTGCCTTATGCACTTTTCAATTCCCACCTGTTGATGCCTTTGGTACCGGGTGAAATCTCCACCCGGAGCCTATGGGGTGCCTTTTGTACCGGTTGTATTCCTAACCGGTGCCTTAGGCCCTCTTAGGCGGTGGGTGGAGTTTTCACCCGGTATGAAAGGTCTCTACGGTATAAAAGGTATTGCCATGTTCACTTTTCTTCCCCATTTCTTCGACCCTCCTCCCCGAAGCCCCCGATCGTCCGCCGACCCTCCTCGACGCCCCCTCCGCCGACGATCGTCCTTCGCTGCCCCCTTCGCCGCCGCCGCCCGGCGGTCCATCGCCGCGCTGTCTCTACGCCGCCGCCAATCACTCCTCCACCACCGCGCCTCCTCCACTGCCTCCCCGTTCGCCTCTCCAGAGCCCGAGCTCCGCCGCCGTTCGCCGCTCCGGCCAAACCCCGCCGCCCCGCCGCCATTCACCACACCTGAGCCTCCCTAGAGCCCGTCGACCTCCCCCTTCCGGCCTTCCTCCGCCCGATTGAATCTCGCGGTGAGCTTCCCCGCGATCCCTTCCCGCTCCCCGACCCCTTTCCACTCCCTTTCTCGCGCCGCCGCGACCGCCATGGCCGCCGCTACGCCATCGCGGGCCGCCCCCGCGCGGGCCGTTGCCGCACCACCGGGCGCTCCTGCTCCGCCGGCCCGTCCTGGCGGCGGGCCTACCCTGCCACGGTGCCGGCCGGCCACCGCCGGCAGGGAACGCGCCGCCGCGGCCAGGGCTGGCTGCCGCGCCGGCCGTGGCCACGGCGCGTGCGCTGGCAGCCTGGGGCTGGCCTGGGCCTCCCACTGACGGGTGGGGCCCAGCCGTCAGCCCAGTTTAGGGTTTTCTTTATTTTATTGTTTAAATGGCTGAAATCTTTGAAAATGTGTAGAAAATTATAGAAAAATGTTAAAAATGCAAAATAAATTTTGTTAGTTTACTTAAATCAAAATCTTCAGTGGAAAAATATTAGTTCATGTTAAATGTTTGTTTTGCTTGTGCTATAATTTGTTTTATCCTCAATCTTAATTAATTTATATCTACTATTAGTTTCCTTTATTATATATTAAATAGAATTGAATTATAGAGATATTTTTAGAACTCAATTATGGATATAATGATTCCTTTATTATATATTAAGTATATAAGTAGAAGAGAATTATAGAGATATTCTTAGAATTGAATTATGGATAGAGTGTTTCCTTTAATTACTTTTTCTTTATATGTGTATTTCTATGTCCTTATTCAATGTACATGTCAATTATGTAATTCTTAATTCTTGATTCAAATGTGTCATTATGAGATGTACATGTTTTACATGTCCTTATATAGTGAATTTTTGTACTTTCATTTCAAACTAACTCATGCAAACACTCGCGCAAACTCTCGCTGTCTCCTTCGATCACACACACGATCTCTTGCTCCTTCTCTCACACCCGACCTCTCGTTATCTCTCTCTCTCTCTCTCTCTCTCACACACACACACACACACACACTCACTCTGTCAAACACACACACACACACTCTCTCTCTCTCTCTCACACACACACACACATAGAGACTCACTCACACACACACACACACACACACACACACACACACACACTCTCTCTCTCTCTCTCTCACCCCCTCTCTCTCACACACACATTCGTTTAAAGAATTGAATTCTCGTTCTTCAGTTAAGGATGGTCATAGACTCTTACACATTTATACGATTTCAGTTAAGGATGGAACACTACGGTGATGACGAGGCCGCCAGGCAATACATGTTGGACGCAATAAACGAAGATACGAGGGCCAACACCACCCAGCCTGTCAGACCCAATAGGCATAGAATGTTCTAGAGTAAGGGATATATCATGGATGTACCTTACCTCTCTTGTAACTACCCGAATTGGCGTAGAACTAGCTGCAGTACAAAGGAAACTACCCCGATTGTGTTGTAGTAGGACTCCAACTGTACTCGGCTAGGACTTTCCATGTAACCCTGTACCCCAGATATATAAAGGCAGGCAGGGACGTAGGGTATTACGCAAGTCGCGGCCCGAACCTGTCTAAGTCTTTGTGTTCCTTGCACCATCGAGTTCTAGAGCAGTCGATCCCTACCTACAAACCTTACTGCTAAGGGTATCCCTGAGCAGGCTTGGCTGTAAACACCGACAGCTGGCGCGCCAGGTAGGGGATTCGGCGAGTTCATCGGTGAATTTGATGGCCGGATCAAGTGACGCCAACAACGTGCCTTAGGGCACAACCCTTGTTTTCGGTTCTTGGGCTTGCACGGCGGATAGGTCGGGCGGCTTTTCCAGCCACCTTGTCACGCCCAACTCGCCTACACCGAAAACCACCCTCCAACCCGCCGAGGTCTGCAAGATCATAGATCTCAATGTAAAAGGAGCTATACTCAAGCTCAGTTCAGATCAAGTAGAAAACGTGTCAACTCCAACTCGGTTTCTCGGGTCAGATGAGTTCGATACAAATTCTGACTCCGAAAAACCTCACTTTTCCAACACCCTCGGAAAATATGTGACCTATCTCATGACAATCAAACGCCCCAATATCATCAACCATGAACTACTCGATGCAGTAGATCAGGTTTCTCAATCAATAGAGGGATGCATCAAACTTTGCATAATCCGCCCTTGGCTCATCTAAATCACAGCAGTACCCAGAAGCATTGGACCCACCATAGGAATGGTTGGGTGATATACTCTCAGGGATCGATCGAGTAGATTCCAAGCTCGCTGACTGCATTAAGATAGCTGAAGGCACTCTGCAAAACATGAAGCAGAAACCGGGAGGAGGAATATGCGGGAGATCTGGAATGACAAACCCCCGACTTGCTCGGATGGGACCGTCTTTCTCCAGGAAACCTCAGAACCCTTCACCAAAACCTGCTCACATTCGGATTCATGAACCAACCGATTCCTCATTCGACCAGGATTTTGACCAATTCATGAACAACCTCGACAACTTTGAACCATTCGATGACCTCGAAGATTGGTCAGATAACATCGACTTGTTCATGGATGCCATGGTCCATCAACCCCAGAATGCTGACACCCTCTGGGAACTGGCCAAACTTAAAAAGGGAAAATCCAAAGCTCCGGAACAATCCAACAAGTCGATTTTCAACAAACCCTAGACTAAGGAGCTTGAAGGACTGACTCCCACGCAATCATGGCTACATTGGATGAACGAGAACGCCCTCCGCGCAGATATGGGCATTCTTCTTCTCGCTCACCCAAAGCATACATACTCTAAAATCGGTGGATTAACCGATTCCGACTCTGAGTACCCTTCCATCTCGGAAAATGACCTGGACGACCTAATCCAGTACAGCAAGGAAGTCAAGTCTAACTCAACTAAGAATTCCAAGTCCGATCAGGACTCCCTCCCAAACTTGGTCATATATGCAACGCTGCAAGGACGGACAATGCGCCTGAAGGAGACACAAGATCCTAACGCCTCCGGCTCTCAGTCAACAGATCTACCCTTCCAGCAGAGCACTCCACTAGACCCGCCCTCAAGCAAACAAGACCAAGAAATTCAAGATTTTTGCTGTGAAATCCTCATGGTTTTCTTCTCTGAAGTCCATGAACCTGAGGACGACTCCACGGAGTGCCTCAACCTCGATGACTACAATTTTGATGACATTGATGAGTATCTTTCCGACAACATGAAAACTACTCCCCCCACGGTCACAGAAGCCCAAGCTGCTACCAAGCAAGACCTGCCTGCACCTCCTCCAGCAGTATCAGTTGTTGTCCAACTGGAAGAGCAACACGCAGTAGAGGATCTCTACGAATGTCGTCGCCTGCTTAATCAGAAGAGGGCGTTCCGGCGCCAGCGCCTTGCCAACCGCCAGCAAGAATAGCAAGGCGACAACTACGACTACTTCAACAGCGACCTCCGTAACGTGATCAACATTGGTCGCGACGCACGCAGCGCCATCATCTCAAGGAGAAAGGAGCACGAGGAAATAGATGCTTACAGCCCTTCTTCCAACTACCGCATCCCACCAAATGCTTCTTCATCCTTCAAGAAGCGCAAGTCGGGGAATACCCTTCCCCAGGGTAAACCGCGCACCCAACATCATGGAGAAACATCTCTCGGCGGAGACAGGATCAACAAAACGCTCCTACGCAAGTGCTTCGTGCACCCAAAGAGCTCTCAAACGATCTTCGAGTGCAGCTCACTCCGCAAGGTCCTTGGGGCACCACTAGTAAAAGAGACTTTACCAATAATCTAGTCGACTACTGTATCGATTAGTTTATCCCCGAATACCTTCTTCAGCTATGTAAACCATTGCTCACGTCTAACGGGCAAGGGGTAGGTTTTATGAGTCAAAGTCTGTCATTTTACAATCATTGTAATTTCGGCAAATCGTCAATAAAAAGTTGATCCATTCATGAATCAACTACTTGGCTCTCGCTCATCTGACTCATACCCCATCATAAATACCACTCTGAAAGCTATGCTCAGTACTAGAGCTGCAGTCGAGTAGTTATTATGGATTACTTCGTGTATTCTTTCGGCATTTTCGTCTTGGGTAACCCGACGGGGTTCATCCTAACAGACCTGCCCTAAGAGTTACTCCAGTCCTTGAGTAGGACACCCTTCTCGCTGGCTCGAGTAGGTTTTGGATATCCTTTCGACATTTTCGTCTTGGATAACCTGACGTGGTTCATCCTAACAGACCTGTCTTAAGGATTACTCCAGTCCTTTGTTAGGACATCCTACTCACTGGCTCGAGTAGGTTTTGGATACTCTTTCGGTATTTTCGCCTTGGGTAACCTGACGGGGTTCATCATAACAGACCTGCCCTAAGAGTTACTCCAGTCATTGAGTAGGACACCTTATTCGCTGGCTCGAGTAAGTTTTTGGATATCCTTCCGACATTTTCATCTTGGATAACCCGACGGGGTTCATCTTAACAGACCTGTCTTAAGAATTACTCTAGTCCTTGGTTAGGACACCCTATTCACTGGCTCGAGAAGGTTTTGGATATTCTTTCGATATTTTCGTCTTGGGTAACCTGACGAGGTTCACCCTAACAGACTTGTCCTTAGAATTACTCCAGTCCTTGGTTAGGACACCCTACTCGCTGGCTCGAGTAGGTTTTGGATATTTTTAAGATGGTTTCGTCTTGGATAACTCGACGGGGTTCATCCTAACAGATCTATCTTAGAAATTACTCCAGTCCTTGGGTAGGACACCTTACTCGCCTTGCTTGAGTAAGTTTGGGATATTTTAAAAATATTTTCATCTTGGATATCTCGATGGAGTTCATCCTAACAGGTTTATTTTAGAAATCAATCCAGTCCTGGTATAGGACATGCTACTCACTGGATCGAGTAGTTTGGGGATATCTTCACAAAAAGTTTTTCCCACTTGGGTGACTAGATAAGGTCTATCCCAACCGGTCAACTGTGAAAACTATTCCAAGGAGCATAAAACAAGTTCTTGGTACTCTAAATAGGTTGACACGAGTCTCCTTCTTGCTTGGACCACTAAGGGAGTTTCAACTATGGAACTTTTTGCCTCGAGTACTTGACGGGTTTTACTCGGTTGCTCAAGATACCAAAATAGTTCTACTTTCCCTTAGTACTCTGAGTAGTTGTCGAGAGTCTCATGTTCACCTATCTATCAAAGAACATTCAAAGCTCCTAATTCTCCAAGTGCTCGATAAGAGTTTTCCTAGTTGGACAATCAAGTCCATAAGAGCATTGCTCCAACAAAATAAAACACCCTCTTGTAAAGTGCTCTTCCCACTTGGTTAATTCTTCGGGATTCAATCCTAACCGGTTAGCACTAGAGTTCTGATTAAGAACCATACAACTTGACCCTAATCGAGAATACTCTGCCTCTTAAGGCACCTATGGATACAATTCTTTGTATCCACTATCATGATTGAGCAGGCGCGATGCTGCCAGAACTCATTCCTTTCGAGTATCAATTACTCGACAAAAAGGATTGTATAATCCTACAATAAAAACAAGTACTTGACATTACACAAATATTGAACATTTGTTCAAAGTACTTGTGGCCTACACGCCAAACAATTTTCACAAGCAATTCAGGGAGACCCAGACTTGTTCAAAGTCTCCACTATCTGATCTGCTACGGCAGAGGTCTCTTGCAGATACTGATTGAATTACTCATCAGTACAGTCAGCCTTTGCGCCCTTCACAAGTGGATCAAGGGGAGTACGTGGCCAGTAGGACTTCACCAACGCGAGTACATGTCCCACGTACTGTCGGGTGGTTGTGGAGATGTATCTTTCGAAGCTCTCGGGTACTTTTCGAAGCTTCCCCGTTAGAGTAAGCAGTTCGTCCTCATTCTCGGGGCAGCGGGACTGCTTATAGGCATAGAAGAGGCTAGGACAGCTGATTCCTTCCTGAATATGTCTGGAGATGCCGAAGAAGAAGAAGAAGATGACTTTGCACCGCTGCCCAATCATCAGCAGCATGTTCCAGTACGTATCTTAGTTATATATGCATGGTGACTTCGGTAGATTAGTTTTGCAATTAATATATCTTTTTTGTAATTTAGTCAACCTCCGCATCGACTTCGTTGAGCCAATCAAAAGGGAGACGCCGGCTAACCAAGAAAATGGAGGGAAGACAGGTCATCACAGAAGTGGACGCAGAGGGTTGTCCAAGTGCTCCAGAGGCTGCTAGCACGAAATTTGTCAACCAATGTGGGGTTATTGTTCGGGAAAGAATACCGATCACCACAAAATTATGGAAATCGAGCAAACCAGAAGAACAGCAACACGCCGTGCCTCCATATCAGAAGGAAATTCTATGGATAGAACTCAAGGATATGTTCACTCTTCCTAAAGGAATTGATCAAGAACTTGTGAAGAAATATGCCTTGAAAAAGATGGCCCTTGCCTTTGCAACTTTCAAGAAGAAGTTGTACACCAATTACACCAAGAAGGATAAGGAGCCAAACTGGGATGATCTTTCTCAGGTTAAACCATACTGGGAGGAGTTCAAACAATACAAACTATCAGAGGAAGCCCAAGGAAAATCCGAACAGGCAAAGGCGAATGCAGCAAATAAGAAGTACAACCACCACCTTGGGGCTGGCGGGTACAAGAAGGCAGTCAAAAAATGGCAGAAGATGGATCAGGACCTTATGGATAGAGGCATCAGGCCGGCGACATAGGATTGGCCGAATAGATCCAAGTGGTGGTTATTTGCTAACGGCGATATGGAACTTTGGTCGTGCCAGAGCATATGCAAGAAGTGTCCCGCGATCTGGTCACAGCAATAGATAAGGCCCAACAAGGAACATTCCAGCCTCAAAGGGAGAATGATGAACTATAACACCCGGTTTATAAAAGAACATAAACCGAGCAATCATATATGTGCCAGGATCAAGTCACACGTATATACAACAGAATGAACAGTATATCATAGCACATATCACATAAAAAGACATAATAAAGCGAATACGAATGTTATTTATTACATTAATGACAAAAATGTCTGATACAGCGGAAGCGAAGTACAAATACGAATAAAGCTCTCCGAAGCTGAAGCAGGGCGCCATAGGGACGTCGACTGGGAGACGAACGCCTAGAAGTCCTCGTAGTCCTGGTAGCGCTGGACGAACTCCCTCGTGTCGGCAGGAACTGAGCAGCAGTAGCGTAACCAAGAGGAAAAAGTAGAGAAGAGGCAAGAGTGAGTACACAACTTGTACTCAACAAGTATAACACAAACTATGAGGCTCTAAGGTTGGCTGACTCAACTGCATTAGCTTTTAATCTTGGCAAAATTTTATTAAAGTTATTTACTACGAGTTGATGAATTACCATTAACCCAGTTACATAGTAATTAATCAAGATTAAACATGTTACTACTGAGAACCAAACCAAAACCACCAAGGTAAACCCCGAGAGGCACCTCCCTCGTCGGAAGGAGACAACCCCACTAATCAAAAGGAGGATCTGGGCCGCTCATAACCGTGAGCACGGCTAGTATACCAGTTTTACACTCTGCAGAGGTTGCACATCTTTACCCACAAGTCGTGAGCTACGCCAGTTGTTCATCACACTTCCTTAGGTGAGATGACTAGCGACTCACTACGAGGCCGTTACAAAGAATCTCGTTGGTAAGGCGTAACCGCGAGAGTTAGGTCAGCGACGATGGGGCCCACCTCCGGGGGTACAAGCACAGGAGCGCAATCCAAGCACAGACCAAGCCGGAGGAGCAGGGACCATTGAAGCTTACTACTCTTGCCCCGCAGGTAAGTTACTCCAAACTAAAAAGACCTAATTAGTAAGCCAAGTCTATCCCATTCTAGCCTTGTGGTAGCGCTGTTGTCCCAGGTTGTCGCTCTATGAACCGGTCCTTATGGAGAGTGGCCAACCAAGCACTAAGCACCGTGCTGGCCCCCTAAACCATGTTTCTAACAAAACCAGTTTTAACGAGAAGTGAGCCACTCAAGCCACACAGAGTGCCACTCTCAGAATTAAATTCAAGTAAACCATTAATCAATTTAATTAAAAAGGACCAGAGTGTGTTATAGCGCGGCACCTAGCACAACTAACCAAAATGCAACCCAAAGGTATATATAAAGGATATAAAGTGGCTAGGAAAGTCCTTATAGGCATACAATATTAAAATGCAGTATGAAAATGTATTTAAAGTGATAGGTTGTTCATGTTACACTTGCCTTCCTCGTACTGCTCCTGCTGCTGCTCAAAGTGCTCGGAAGACGGCTGCTCCGGGTACTGGTACTGGGGCTCCTCAGATGGATCAACGTCTACTCACGAACACATGGCCAAAACAAAGCATAACAATAAGCATACAAGCAAACACTAGCAAAAACTAAGAAACAGTACATCAATACATAAAAACAGTAAGAAAAACTAAGCTAAAACTATTCTACGCGTTACAACGATCGCGTGGATATAAAGAACGCTTAAAACGGAGCTAAAACGCGTATTCTAGGCTAAAAACAAGGTTCAGGGGCTTATTTGTAATAAAAACAGGGTTCCAGGGGGTTTTCTGCAAAAACCAGGGACTAAAACGTAAATAAAGGATAAACCTAGGGTCTAACGCGTAAAAGAACTAACCTGGACGGCGGGTCCTATTTTAAAGAAACTCAGGGGGTTATTTGCTAAAAACTGGGCCCAACTGTAAATACTTTTGACTAAGGCTGGACCGCGGGTTGATACGAACAAAACAGAGAGGTTCTTATGCAAAATGACCAGGTGAACCGTTATCTTTGAATCGCGGCCGTCGGATCTAGATTGAGAGGCTCAAAACAGACCGGTTTTGGATCTAATCCAGGGCGTTGGTTTCGGATCTAACGGATCAGGGTGAAAGGGCGCGCGGGGCGCGGCGGCGCCGTCGCCGGAGCTCTGCTCCGCGGCGGAGGGGTCGCCGGAGTAGGGAAATCTGGGGCTGTCGGACTCGGTTTGGGCCCCGGTTTGGCCGTGGGGAAAGAGGGAGGCATGCGTAATCCACTGGAGTGGAAAGCAAGGTGCTGCGGGGGATGGAGCAGGGTGCACGGCGTGGAGCGGCGGCGCTAGGTCGCCGGTGTGCAGTGCCAGGGATCCGTCGTGGGTCACGGGCTACGACGACTCGTGCAAAAGAAAGAGGAGGTCCGGGCGGTGCTCACCGAGGCCCGAATCGGGTTGCGCGGGCGTGCAGGGTCCGTTGGTGTCGACGGCGGCCGGCGGTGCAGGAACGGGCACGGTGACGAGGTCGGCGCAGGGGCTCTCCGGGCTCCTGGATGGCACGGCTCGACCCAAGGCGATCCTGCGGGGAGGATACGGGGTCAGGGGGGGCTCCGGGGTCACCGACGGTGAGGAAAAGCGGTGGCGGAGGTGCTTACCGGCGGCGTGGGGGCTCTGCTCCGGGCGGAGGCGAGGCGGGGCGATGCGCTAGGGTTGCGGGCGGCGAGAGGAGTGGATGGGGTGCGGGGGGATCACAGGGCGGTTTAAAAGGAGGGGCGTCGGTGATTTCGGGGTTCGGCTTGGGAAGGAAATCCGCGAGATTCTCGGGCGGGCGCCGCGGCCGTTGCGCGGGCGAGCGCTGCGGGGACGACGGGTCTGACCCGTGGGGTCGGCCTGTCAGTGGAACACAGCGGCGGGGACGCGGACGAGCGAGCGCGGGCGTGGGAGGCTGGTCCAGGGCGGTGAGGTGCGGTTGGGCTGCGAGCGGGTGGGGGCGTGGACTCGGGCGCACTGCTGCGGGCTGTAACAGGCCGAGCGGGGTGAGGCAGGGTCGGCCGGGGTTTGCTGCTGCATGGGTGGGCCGCGCGGGGAGAGTGAGCTGGGCCTGCGCGAGAGAGGGAGGTGGGAGAGTGCTGGGCCAGAGAAGGGAAGGATGGGCTGGGTTGCTGTGCCCCGCGGGCTGGGCTGAGGGAGGAGTGGGTTTGGGCTGGGTTGACTTTGGGTGTGCCCCGCTGAGGAGTTGGAAGAGGAGACTGCTTGATATATAAAAGAATAGTTGAAGCCTAAAGTCCCCCCTGACGAGGGAAAAGGTACGTCTAGAATTAGGGAAAAAGCTTCTCGCAAACCTAGACAACCCACCAAAACCGAAAAGCTTATCCTCTGACTATGATCGTACTCTGACAAAGGGACACAAGGTGAGAAATCTGAAGAAAAATGTGGCAAGACCATTTCTTAGCTTGGCACACAACAAAAAGAACTCGAGCCCCTCCGGGTGCCAGGGTTGCTAGTCCTACACCCGGCGGACGTACAACACCAGGCGGACCTACAGGCGGCGATATTTCTTTCTGAAACTGGATTAATGCTAGAGCAGGTAACGGGGCAAGAGGAGACGAATATCCCTATCGCTCCCGTTCTTACTCCATTCGAGCATGGAATACATTTTGTCACTGAGGAACATGAGAAAAGTCTAGGCACGCAGATGTTCAATTTGCATAGATGGTACCTGCGAATGTCGAATGACGAAGGGAAAATGTTTCTATTCAAGTATTGTGACCATGATTTCTTCCACGAGGAGGACGACTTCTGGGTGTACTTCGAAGATTTATATCACATTTACCATCAACAAGCCCTCAACGCTTCTATCATCACCATTTGGGTTCTGTAAGTATCACTTACTTCTACATTAATACTTTTTATTAACAAGAACATAATTATCTGTGTGCATTATATAATTTCTATTATATCTTTAGACAGGAGATTCAAAGAAGCCGAAAAGAAGGATGGCACCATCAGATCAGCTTCATGTCTCCGTTGCTAGTCAACCAGAAAATGCTCAGCGAAAATTACTAGGACACGTGCCAAAACATGTACGATTCGTTGCCTAGGCAAAATTACAAATCCTATATATTCATACTATACAACTATGGGTAAGCCTTGGTCGACTCAATGCTCTGTTATATTTCTAAATAAATACTAAGTCGTCGAATGCATATATATATATATCCTATCTATATCTGCAGTTATCATTGGACTTTACTCATACTTGCCGTAGAGACCGGCAATCTTGTAGTCTTTGACTCAAATGAGAAAACCAAAGTCCGCAATCCAACATATCATAGACCCCTTGAACAAGTAAGTTAAGTTTGCACAATCAAATCCTTTTTCTGTTAATAATAATTATTGAATATCAAACTTAACTTTGACCGCAGGGTCGGGAATTTTTTTTGTGAAAACGAATAAAGGACGTGGTCGATGGAGCCCCGAACTTAACGTTAAAATGGATTATCTGGTATGTTGATTCACAAACATTTATCTAGTTAAGTAATTCCAAATTTTTCTAAATTGAGTAATTTATTTATTTCTCCTTAAGTGTGCGAGACAAAAACAAGGAACTGATTGGTGCGGGTACTACGTATGCGACTTCTTGCACATCATGACTCCATGCGAAAAGTCTACTATGGAGGACATAAGAGTACGTACAAACCGTTCACTAGTACATTTTTGTAATTATACTAACGCACATGATGTTAATATGTCAGTCCTTTATTACTAAATGATAGATGTCTCAAATGGAGGATAAATGTTACTCTACCGATCGGATCAACGCCGTGTGCGAGCAGCTCGCCGGATTCATTTTGAACGAGATCCAGAATCCTAGAGGCGAGTTCTACCACAACGGTCACATCCATAGAGGACTTCCATCGACGTCCTGAGGGGCCCAGTAGTTGGACTACAAACATGACTTGTACATTTGCAAATATTTCTAAATGTGATGTCTTGATGTTTGTATATTTGTAAATATATTAGTTTATCTAATTAGCTTAATTATATGCTCGCATTTGACTTTTAGTTAGTTTCAAATATTCTATGAAATTGAACACGTATGACCAATGAACGTATAGTACTGTAGAGCTCGAGTGTACTTAGCAATTATAAAAGAATAAACAGTAATAAATAAATAAATAAAACTGGATTTGGAAAAAATAGGGGGAAACCTCGTTGATACCGGTTGGAAAGATCAACCGGTACCAAAGGGGCTGCCTGTGACAGACCCGCCGAGTTAAAACGCTTAATTAAGCGTAACCGCCAACATTTGAACACATCAGGCGCATTAGCTTAATTAAGTGTAACTTGACAGGCTGTTTCCAACTCACAGGCCGATCGAAAAACACCAGAAGTCTCGCACGACGGCGAGCGCAGACGGTACCAGTATGATAAAATTTTACAACAATAATAATTAATTTTAAATTATTTTACAAAACCGCTTTCCATTTAGAATAAAAATTAAGAAATGATAGCAGCAGAAGAGAATTTAACCTGAGGAGCATTTTTAATAGTGAGCAAATAAAATAAATCAAGAACTATCGAGGCTGAAGACAGGACGTCACATCGAGCCCAACGATGCGAATCCTGGTTAACTCCTATACCTGAAAATAGGGTAAACAACAAATCCTGAATATACTAATACTTAGCAAGACTTACCCGACTGTTGGGTATACTTAGCCCACATATCTACTTAGCAAGACTTACCCGACTGTTGGGTATACTTAGCCCACATATCTAGACATGCAAAGCTTTCTAGCTGGTGGGTTATTTTGCAGAAAAGCGTCTCAAAGTGGATCCTTATTTTCAATATTTTAGCTCCAGGTTCTATATAGATTAACCATAATCTAATATTTGCACAAACCAACTAGAGAAAACATGATAGAGTATTAAATCACAATTCAAAGTAGACATCAACATATATAATATAATCCATGTTCCATATCATATTACTACGATGTGACGCAGTTGATCAAGGTACTCATATCCGAGAGCGACTGACGGCGAATCGATCCATCCGATTTAACCTTGCAAGGTGGACCTAACTAACACGGCACGCATAAGCCCTGTCAGACCACACGCACCAACCTTTCCCCTCCCCGCCTCGAACTACAGGATCGCCCCAGCATCATATGGTTAGCCGAGCTCAACGTGAGGCCACCAAAAGTACATACGTACAACCCATTTCTCCGCGACTACT
Organism: Panicum virgatum; assembly: GCF_016808335.1. Lineage (NCBI taxonomy): Eukaryota > Viridiplantae > Streptophyta > Magnoliopsida > Poales > Poaceae > Panicum > Panicum virgatum. Next base: position 29,739,930 of record NC_053148.1, on the reverse strand, counting down.
CGACTACCCCAGGAGATGAGATGGGATCCTGTACTTTCGAAGTGAGGCAGTACTAGGCTTACCGGTTTCGACTACCTCCTACTCCCAGTATGTGGTTAGTATAGTTCAAACATGATCAGCAGGGCCGACAACTGTACGGTCCTTAATCGACACAGACGGAGTTACACTTTTCTCCGCCCGGTCTCAAAATTCTATTTTTCCTTTCCTTCCTATATTAGTAACTTATATATGGAAACAAAATGTAACCTACATCTCGTGAGTAACTAGAAATTACTCGACTTCTACCGAACTCTATCTAGCATAGCACATCTATCGTCTGATCTATATTAGTATAGAACTCATGGTACTTAAGGGTTATGCATCTAAGGTTCCATTCAACTCCTATACTTTAATGCACAAGAATATATATAATTAATGTTGCATAATTTGAAATAGGGTTCATGCACCGGTGCTTGCCTGGGGTAACACTAAGTCAGTGTTAATGCTATTAAGGCCTTGGCCCTTCCGACCTTGGGCCGGGTCTTTTGTTGCTTCAGCGGGTCCTTCCATCTTCTGGCAATATCCATCGAACACCGTCTTGTGGGTCGACTCCAACACCGTGTGCTTCACGTCCACACGTGTACATCTAGCGCACCTAAATGAGGTGCAATAATGCATATGCATGAATATATATGAAATGCCAATTAATGCACATGCATATGACACAAACTAGTGCAGCTAAAATTCCCTACTTACAAAAGAATCATACTCAAAAATGAACTAGTTGACGGACTGTCCGCTATGGGGCAGCGGACTGTCCGCAGCTTAACCTTGCCGTCCCACCAGAACTACCAACGTCTCTGGATAAACTTAAAACTATATTGCGGACTGTCCGCGATCCAGTAGTGGACTGTCCGCAGTTCACCTTTGCCAACCCACCAAAATCAACGACATCTCTGGACGAATTTCAGAACTCTCCGGCAAACTGTCCGCTCCCCACTAGCAGACCGTCCGTAGTTCACTCTGCCCACCCATCCGAAACAACAACATCTGTGGATAATTTCTAATCTTACCTGCGGACCGTCCGACCCTCCTTGGCGGACCGTCCGCGGTTCATTTACGCGAGACCACCAGAAACACAATGTTTCTGGACAAACTCTAACCTAACTTGCGGACTGTCCGGCCCTCCTTGGCGGACCATCCGCAGTTCACTTTTGTAGACCCACCAAAGCCAACGACGTCTCTGGACCCACCCTAATCTTACTGGCGGACTGTCCGGCCCCCCTGGGCGGACCGTCCGTGGTTCGCCTCTTTGACAGCACACGACAGGCGGCAGCAGGTGTGGCGGCGGTGGCGGCGCACAATAGGAGGGAAAAAAACGCCAGGGAGCACAAGTAACTCACCACGAATCCATTCTCGTGATCGGTTCAGGCGGAGGATGACCGGAGAAGCGGATCGACGGTGGAGCAAAGCTTTAAGCGGGCTCCAATGGTGACCGGAGGCGGCGGGGGCGATTCCGGTCGGGAGGAGCTGGGCTAGGGGTTGGGGAAGGTGGAGGAGGTGCTGGGGAAGATGCTCACGCAAGGAATCGAGGTATGGTGGCCGGAGGAGGGAGATCGAAGGAAGGGGGCGACGGCGGAGCGAGCGGATGAGCGGAGCTCGTCTCTGATCGATGGGGGAGGGAGGAAGGAGGAGATGACGACCGAGCCCACAACCAGATAAATATCTGGGCGTTACTTTGGCGGACCGGCCGCCGCTCCCTAGCAGATCGTCCGCAGTTTCCTGGGTGTTATAATCCTACCCCCTTAAAGAAATCTCGTCCCGAGATTTAAAAGGGAAAGAAAAGGGACGAGAATGAACTTCTAAGAACTATACATGACTAATAAGAGTGGGCCACAAAATTTTGCACATTTACTCCAGCTCCGTGCTAGACATCCAAATGATGTCAAGGAAACATTAGGAGGTAGAAGAACTCAAGGACTTTTTGACTTGGATAAAAAACGGAAACTATTACCTATACATTATGAGTTTCAAGGAACTCCTGGAATCCCTGAAGAAAGGACATCAAGGTTGCTCAATACATTCTTGCTCAACTTTGTTCATTAATTAGGTGAAATAACGCAAGATGTACATGTTACTATGCAAGTTAGTGGCTATGATCCCCAGAAACTCAAACATCAAATAACCCATTATCATACTCTCCGAGAGCCTACCCCCTTAAAGAATAAACGCAGGAGAAATCGAGTTCAAATATTGCACAAAAGGAATGACGGTGTAGTTTCATCCACACGCACTTAAGCACCGGCGCGCTCCCAGGAGCACAATTGTGTGGCGGCCGCACACGCGAGGCCCTAGGTCCCGTCGTGGCACTATGGGTCGTGGGACGAATCTCCACCATATAAGAACCAACAATAGAAATCCGAAAAACATGATTGGATACAAAAATATTAAAGAGGCAAAAGCATCCAGAAAATATATTCAAAGGCATGAATCCATATGGTTAGTTAACTACCACCAAAGTTTCCCTAACTTTGCATGGCCCAACAACGCAATGCGATGTAATGCAATAATGTGGTTCCCATGCAACAAACGTGCGATCTTAGTCATGCAAGATGACTATAATGTATGTGATCATCAACAACAACAACAACAACATAGCCTTTTTTCCCAAGCAAGTTGGGGTAGGCTAGAGATGAAACCCGAAAGAAATAAGTTCAAGGTTCAGGCACATTGATAGCTAGTCTCCAAGCGCTCCTATCCAAAGCTATCTCTTTGGAGATATTCCAATCCTTAAGGTCTCTCTTAACCAACTCATCCGACATCAGTTTAGGTCTACCTCTACCCCTCTTTACATTATCGACCCGCTCAAGAACCCCCTTACGCACCGGCACCTCAGGAGGCCTTCGTTGGACATGTCCAAACCATCTCAGCCGATGCTGAGTAAGTTTCTCCTCAATTGGTGCCACCCCGACCCTATCCCGAATAACTTCGTTCCGGACTCTATCCCTCCTTGTGTGCCTACAAAACCACCGCAACATCCGCATCTCTGCTACACTTAGTTGCTGCACATGTCGCCTTTTTGTAGGCCAACATTCAGCACCGTATAACATCGCCGGACGAATTGATGTCCTATAGAACTTGCCTTTTAGCTTTTGTGGCACCCTCTTGTCACAAAGGATGCCAGAAGCTTGCCGCCATTTCAACTAGCCAGCTGAAATTCTATGCCTAACATCTTCATCAATATCGCCATCATTTTGTAGCACCGATCATCAATGTATGTGATCAAGTTCTTAATTTATTTATATTTTATTTGAGCAAGAATGCAAGCAGAGATATTTAAGATATAGGAATCAAGGCGATTAGAAATTACCGAATATCAATGTTAGAAAAACACAAGGATGTTTCTAGTCACCGAGAATGGTCAGGATGATTGATCTTCGAACATTTGGATGGAAAGCTTAGAGATGAGGATATACGATCTCGACTTATCATTGACCAATAGCGAAAGGTTTAGATAGAATAAAATGGTCATAGAACCACTTATGCTAGGGAAAGTTTCATCTGAGAATGATATCCTTAGCACAAATCTTGGGCAAAATGTCGATAGTAGCGGAAACAAAGTTAAAGTAAGGAGAAGGTCTACAACTGCGCTACTGGCATTAAAATCTAACATGACCGGTCAGGCCGCCTACCAAACCCATCAGACCGACTACCACCGGTCAGACCGGTACTACAACCGGTCAGGCCGGTTAATAGAATTACCTAGACAGATTTGCACACTCTGCACCCAAGTGTGCAATCCCGGTATCCATCCACATCGAGGCGTGTGAATGCGGATAGCAGGGACAGAAGTCAACATGTGAGATGTGCATGGTGTGATTCATACGGAAATACCAATAAACTTTTATAAGCACTATCCATACATGTTATTTTGCTGGAAGTGCTGATTAAACAATATGGATAATATAATGCATGCTGTAAGGATCGATGGACCAAGAGGGAGGGTGAATTGGGCCTTTTTCAAAATTCTAAAATAAAATAAAGCAACCTTAACTATGCAATGCTAGTAAGGCTCAATTCACCAACCGGCTAACTAAGCAAACTACACAAGCTATAAAGAATACAACAACATATGAAACTAAGCAAGGTGGAGCTAAATTATGATCTCTAAGGTCAAGCACATGAACAATTGCATGAAAGTAAGTGCTTGAAAGTAAAGAGTGGACAAGAGACAACCGGATTTTTTCCCGTGGTGTCGATGTGTTGGCACACACCCCTAATCCACGTTGTGATACTCACTAAGAGTCTTGTCACCTCCCATGTCACCGAGATGAGGGCGCTCACTAAGAGTCTCCATTCACCATCCCGGTGTGGTGGAGCTCAAGCAACGTACAAACTTCTTCGGGCTCCCACAATCCTTGGCAAGCTCCAGAAGAAACACCTTCAATCACCAAGATCGCCTAGGTGCTGCCAATCACCAAGAGTAACAAGCTAGGGCCTTCACTTGAGTAAGAACCGATCACCAAGAACAGATGCACACAAGCTTCTCTCTACTCAAGTCCTTAGTCTTGCTTCTTGAATGATTGAATGAACAAATGTGTGGAAGATGAAGCTCAAGGTGGCTCTCAACTATAGTATGAGTGTATGAATGTTGCCTGGTGTCAAGAGAGCTCAAAATGACCCATTGGAGGGGTATATATAGGCAGCTCACGTGGATAGAGCTGTTGGAGAAAAGCGGACAGAAAAGTGCTTAACGCCGGTTAATCCGACGAACCTCCAATAGCCAACGTCGGTTTAACCGACGAATGTAAACTGCCCATTTGGAAAACTAGCCGTTACAACTTGGGCAATTAACCGACGTATCATCGGTTTAACCGGTGAGTGTAGTTGTCCACTGATCCACTGAAAAACCAACTCTCTTGACAACTGCACCGATGTTAACTCAAATCCATCGTCGGTTTAACCGGTGAGTATAACTTCTGAAGTCCCTAGAAAAACCAACTCTCTGGACAATTGCACCGACGTTAATTTTCAAATAGCGTCGGTTTAACCGGTGTATATAACCTTGAAACACCCTGAAAAAACCAACATTCTGGACAACTGCACCGATGTTGATTTCAAATATCATCGGTTTAACCAGTATAGAGACTTTTTCTGATTTTGCCTTTTCTGATTTGAGTCTTGAATGAAATCCAAATATTCTTGAGATATAAGTTGAAAACCACTTATTTGAACTTCTTTAGAACCTGAGTGACCATAGTGTGCATCCATTTTTGATTGACAATGTCCATGCTCAAGTTACTTAGCCTTAACCCCTCTTAATAGTGCGACCTCTACAAAACTATAAAACCTATACTAACCTAAGTGTCCTTCTCAACCTTACGACACTTAGGACTAGAAAGATATATATTTGAGTTGAATATCGAGATCGCCTTTTTGAATAATGAAATTGAGGGGCCTCTTTAACATATGACCAAATGAGCAATAATGTATCATTAAGCTGCACAAACTCATTAGTCACAATAATGGTTGTCATTAATCACCGAAACATACCTAGAGGGCCTAGATGCTTACAATCTCCCCCTTTTTGGTGATTGATGACAACACAAACAATAACTTAAATGAGAGAACGAGAAAGATAAATAGGAGAAACTCAAGCAAACTCGAAAAAGAACCAAAGAGCTCAACGGCTCAAACGAAATCCATAGATATGTCTCAAAGCACAGCATACTCAAGAGTCAAATGTACATATCCATGAACTAACATCAAAAAAGATATAAAACATCAAAGTCCTGTAACTACGAGCTCTCTCTAGCTCTACCCTCCCCCTGACTCCAACTCCCCCTAACTCTCTCCCCCTTTGGCATCAAAGCACCAAAAAGGCGAGCTACGGGTCCGGCTGTCGCAGCATGGCGAGGAAGCGGTCCGGGTCGTCGTCATCGTCGTCATCGGACGGAGAGCCCTTGGTGACGGACGGGAGCTGCTGGTCTGAGATGACTGGGGGTGCAGCTGTCATGGAGGCTCTCGTGCTAGCACTGCCTAGGAGAGGGTCCGTAGAAGTGGTAACCGGGTCAGCAGAAGAAGTGTCAATGTCTGAGGTCGTGACTGCTGAAGCTACCGGCTGTGTCATCTGCGTAAGTATAGACTCCTCTCCTCCTCGCCCTGAAGGTAGTGTCTGTGGTACGATGGGGAGGGCGACTGACTGAACTGCTGACGGTGAGTCCTGAAAGAGCGTAGTCGCTGGCAGTGGTGAGAAGAGCGGACGACCGGCAGACCCAAGGAGTGCGGACATCGAGAACGTGGTCTCCGGTGTCGCCGAAGTAGCTGGGGCTGCAGTAGGGGCTGGAGCTGGAGTGACTGCAAGCTGAGGTGCTCCAACACCCTGAAGTCCTGGCTGCTGCGGGGCGATTCCGGTGTGAGTGTAAAGCTGTGTGATCATCCCGAACATCGCCATCATGCCCTGCTGCATCTGCTAGAACTGAGCGTCTGTCCTCTGTGAAACTCAGTCAATGAGCCCGACAAAACGCTCCTCGGCTGCAGCACACTCTCGGACAGCCTCCCTCTTAATGGCTGCAAGCTGAGCCTCATGGGCTCTCCTGGCCTCCTCCTGTGCTATCCGATCCTCTTTCTGCTGAGTGACAAGCTGCTGAAGGAGATAGGTGAGCTCGGACGGCTGAGTCACCTGGGACTCTGAGACAGTGGCAGCTGCTGGTGACGAAGGAGCTGGCTCTCTGGACCCTCCTGCCTCGTGGTCGTGACTGGCTGGTGCTGCAGGAAAGTACTCGTCGTCCTCGGAGGAGTCTGACTCAAGCTCAGACCAGTGTATCTCATCATCTCCTCCGGGAAGCTGTGCCTCGGCTGCAAGTAATGCCTCGTCCTCCTATGCTACTCGGGCCTGCGCCTCAGGTGACAGCCATGCCATAGCGGCTCTGTCTGCCTGTCTGCCCCTCCTCCTGTCCTGTGGTGCTGTGGGACGGTAGACTGGAAACCTGGGGGCCTCATCCTGATGGTAAACTGCACTGATGGGTGACTCAGCTGGCACGATCATAGAGCAGATAAAACTGATCAAGTGAGCATAAGGAAATTGGTGTACACCACCCATCCCATCAGTGATCACATCCTCGATCTCAGCCAAAATGAAGTCAACAATGTCAAAAGGCTCGTGAGTGAGTATGTGTAGAAGTAGCAGCTGCTGCATGCCTGTGAACCCCTCTGGGTAGCCACTCCTCGGTAGCAAAGTCCTCCGGAGTGCCATGTGAACTGCGTACGCCTCTGGGGTCAGCAAACTAGGGACTCTGGCGGACGAGGCTGGAAATGGCTGGCGGAAACACTGAGAGATCGCCTCGTGAGAAGGTGCACTCCAGCCAATCATCGCCCTGCGAGGTGGATCTGCATCTCCGTATACCCTCTCGTGTAGGGAGACATCGACCAAGTCGACTCCAAGGATCCCTGCAATGGTCGCCCTCGACAAACCAAAGACCTGGCCTCCAAACACGAAGTGCACTGCTCTGCGCTTGGGAGCTATCCAGGCTGTGGCATAGAATACTCTGACCCAGTCTCTATATATCTGTTCTTCTCCATCTGAAGTAGCCTGGGCAGACCTCTGAAGTGTGCAAAGTGCTCTCTGACATTTGCTCCCCCTGCGGCTGTCCTCAGTGAAACCCAGTCGAGCACCCTGTGTGGGAAGATCCTGTGGCCCCGCCTCTGGTAGGTCTCGTAGAAACTGGCCTGAAGAAGCGTCCAGAACCTACAGTCAACCCTGCTGTCACGTGTCACAGGGAACCAGTCCTCCTCTCCTACACTCCACCTGAGCCTCTTGACCTTCGCCGCATTGGCCTTGGTCAAGTTCTGGAGCAGCACACCTGGCTCTAGACGCACAACAGTGTCCATACGGAACACTGCGCGCTCGGCCTCTAGGGCCTCGGCTCTGCGAGCTGCTGCTGCTGCAGCTGTGGACCTGCGAGGCTCCTGTGGCTGGTGACCTCCTCGCGTCCTCGGTCCAGTGTGACGCCCGGTCGCTGGCGAAGTCTCTACTGCTGGGGACGTCTGCCGAGTGCGGCTAGAACGTCGTGGAGTCGGTGACCCCTGACTACTCTACCCCTGAGACTGCTCTAACTGCGCTGCATCTGAATCTGAGCGATCTGACTCTGCTACTGCCTCAGTCATGGCCCTGGTGGCCCTGGCACCTCGGACTCTGCCCATACCTCGGCCTCTGCCTCTGCCCGACTGGCTGCTCCCTGATACTGAACGGACGAGCACGGCCTAATGCCTGCTCCTCGGCGGCCTTGGCCACCATCTCGGCCCTCTCGGCCTCTCTCTCTGCGCGGGTCCGCTTGCGGACGGGCTTCACGACAACAACCTCCTTCCCCTTGCTCTTCTCCTAACCCATCTCGACTGGCGGTGGCTAGATCGTGGCGCGGGAGTGCGGGAATGCGAACGCGGCGCGAAAGTAGTGCAAAAAGCGGCTCGGGCAAATCGTCGAGCACCCTGCGAGCACGGAACAGCTGCGACTGCGGCGTGAGGCGCTACTGCGTGGGCGGCGTGAGGTGCGGGAGCTGTGGCTCAGAGCGCGTGGCGGCGGTGCGGAGTGGCTAGCGGCGGCGGCGAGCAGCAAGCGTGGGCGGTGGCACACGAGCGGCGCGGGCAGAACGCGAGCGGCGGTTGCGGCGGCTTGGGGCTGGCAGCGTTCAGGTGGGCGGTGCGTGGAGCGTGCAGCGGCGGCTGCGTGGATCGGCGACGGTGGCGTGCAGGCGAGCGCGGGTGCAGAGCGGCGGTGGTTTTGTAGCTGAGAACGAGCGGCGGCGCAGAAAAAAGTGAGAGCAGAGTACGCGGGCAAGAGATATATGACAGGTGGGACCCGCAATTTTTCTTAACGCCGGTTAAACCGATGTTTAGGTTTAGAATGCCGGTTGAATGCATCGGTTCAGTTCACCCGAGACTCCTGCAGAAATTCATCTGAACGCCGGTTGATCCGACGATATGCATTTTGAACTCGCCGGTTGAACGCTGCTATCACCGGTTGATTGTTAGGTCAGATTTGAGTTACGTTCACCGGTTGATCCAACGCTCTGACAATTGTATACGCCGGTTGAACGCCTGAAATTGGCTGAGCTGAGACTGAACTTAGTAACTCCGGTTAAACCGATGGGTATAGATCCATTAGGCGTCGGTTTAACCGGTGAACCCGAAAAAACCTTCACTCAGCTCACTCTTCTATGCTAAGTCCAATAAACTTATAAAAATCAACTAAACTCAAGTTAATGGACTTGCATAGGTGACTTTACCCCTCAAAATAATTAGGATAGCATAGAGCTTAGTAGTTTTTCTTTTCAACCACAAATAAAAGCCGCAAAGCGAGACAAAGCGCCAAATAAAATGTATGAGCCATGTCATAGGAATATTGAAGATAGAGAGCTTCAAACTCATCATGACATGACTCACTAGGCAATAACGCACCTAACACTTTGCTCTTTCCACTTTTCATGAATTAAGATCTTGCATATGAAACAAGTCTCATTTTCATCAAGTGATCTCCTTTGTGACCCTTACGCATGCAATGATGGTGCAAGCTACAACCACATGCAAAAGAAGAGTAAACATGAAGTGCACATCTATATGACAAGAAATGCATAACAAGAATTTAAGTTCTACTTGTCAAGTTTGAACCCACGGGAAACTTCTTCATAATGAGCCTTTCTACAAGCCTAGAGGAAATCAAGTGGACCACCACCTCTAGCTAAACCCATGCTCATCACTATCTTACCATGGTTAGACAAGTGTCCTATATGTTATGCATTTTTCTATATGACAAGGCAACTTACATGACGTTTGCCGCATCTAATACATTAAGCTCATTCCTTAGCCTAACAAAAGTACTCTCGTCTAATGGTTTTGTGAAAATATCCGCTAATTGCTCCTCGGATCTCACACCTTGAAGAGATATGTCTCCTTTAGCTTCGTGATCACGCAAGAAGTGATGGCGCATATCAATGTGCTTTGTGCGAGAGTGTTGAACCAGTTTTTTGGCAATTTTTACGGCACTTTCATTGTCACAAAGGAGTGGAATCCTATCTAGTTTCACACCAAAGTCCAAAAGGGTTTACTTCATATATAGGATTTGGGCACAACATGCACCGGCCGCTATATATTCCGCTTCCGCGGTGGACAAAGCCACGGAATTTTGCTTCTAACTCGACCAAGAAACTAGAGAACGCCCAAGCAAGTGGCAACCCCCGGAGGTACTCTTGCGATACACACGGCTTTCGGCAAAATCCGAATTCGAGTATCCCAAGAGATCTAAGCTAGCACCTTTGGGGTACCACAAGCCTATGCTTGGGGTGTGCTTGAGATACCGAAGGATCCTATTCACAGCCGAGAGGTGTGATTCCTTTGGGTTAGCTTGAAAGCGGGCACACAAGCACACACTAAACATTATATCGGGCCTAGATGCGGTAAGGTAAAGCAAATACCCTATCATAGAACGATAGAGGGATTGATCAACCGGTTTACCGTCCACATCCAAGTCGAGATGCCCATTGGTTGCCATGGGTGTCTTGATCGGCTTGCATCCATCCATCTTGAACTTCTTCAAGATATCTTTAGTATACTATCTTGATGGATGAATGTCCCTTCCTTCAATTGTTTGACTTGAAAACCAAGGAAGAAGATCAATTCGTCGATCATGGACATCTCGAATTCCCTAGACATCATGGTAGCAAACTCATGGCTTAGTAAATCATTAGTTGAGCCAAAGATAATATTGTCAACATAAATTTGACAAATGAAAAGATCACTGTTGACGTCTTTTGTGAACAATGTGGTGTCCACCCTCCCGATCTTGAAGCCTTGCATGATTAGGAAGTCACGAAGCCTCTCATACCAAGCTCTTGGAGCTTGTTTGAGCCCATAGAGTGCCTTGTGCAACCTATAAACATGGTTAGGATTCCTCGAATCTTCAAACCCGGGAGGTTGCTCAACATAAACAAGTTCGTTAATAACGCCATTTAAGAATGCACTTTTCACATCCATTTGATATAACTTGATATTATGATGTGAAGAGTAAGCAAGAAGGATGCGGATAGCTTCAAGTCTTGCGACCGGAGCAAAAGTTTCACCAAAATCCAAACCTTCGACTTGAGAAAACCCTTTTGCCACAAGTCTTGCTTTATTGCATATCACCACCCCATGTTCATCTTGCTTGTTTCGGAAGACCCACTTGGTGCCGATGATGTTCTTGTTTTTCGGAGGAGCTTCGAGGACCCAAACTTCATTGCGGGTGAAGTTGTTTAATTCTTCTTGCATGGCCATCACCCAATCCGAGTCCTCAAGCGCTTCCTCTATGCTAGTGGGTTCAATACAAGAAATAAACGAGTAATGTTTGCAAAATGAAGCATGCTTAGAGCGAGTTCTTACTCCCTTGGAAGGACGTCCAATGATTTGACCAATTGGATGATCCTTGGAGATGCGACCATGCTTCACTAGCGGTTCATGCGTGGATGTTTGTTGAGGTGGATCATGGGTGACTTGTGCTTGTGGTGGAACATTTTGCTCTTCTTGTTCTTGGACTTGGGGTGTTGGTGTTGGAACACTTTCTTGAGGTTGTGGATCATCTTTTTCTTTATCTTCATCCACTTGGGTTGCCATGGAGGTGCTTGGTGTAGACGAGGAAGGTCCTCCCCCTTGATCATTGCCTTCATGCACCTCTTCCGGCTTGATATCCCCAATGGACATCTTCTTCAAAGCTTCATAAATCTCCTCATCACCTACATTGTCAAAGCCAACAACCTCGTCTTGGGAGCCATTCGATTCATCAAACTCCACATCACATGTTTCTTCAACTAACCCGGAGGTTTGATTGAATACTCTATATGCTTTGGAGTTTGATGCATAACGAAGAAAGAAACCTTCATCACATCTACTCTCAAACTTACCGAGCCTTTTCTTCTTGTAAATGAAGCATTTGCAACCAAAGACTCGAAAGTAGGATATATTTGGTTTCTTCCCGGTGATGAGCTCATATGGCGTTTTCTTGAGGAGTCGATGGGGATACACTCGGTTGGATGCATGACACGCCGTATTGATTGCTTCCGACCTAAACTTCTCGGACGTGCCATAATCATCCAACATTGCTCTTGCTAGAGTGATTAGTGTCTTGTTCTTTCTTTCCACCACTCCATTTTGTTGAGGTGTGTAGGTGGCGGAGAACTCATGCTTGATGCCCTCTTCATCGCACCATTCTTCAATATTCATGTTCTTGAACTCGGTGCCATTGTCACTCCGGATCTTCACAATTGGGGAATTGTACTCCCTTTGAGCTCTTCTTGTAAATATCTTGAAGACTTCCGGAGTTTCACTCTTATCGCCTAGAAACATGACTCAAGTATAATGTGAAAAATCATCAACGATTACTAGGCAATAGAGGTTACCACCAATGCTCTTGTATGTAGTTGGACCAAAAAGATCCATGTGAAGTAGCTCGAGCGGCTTGGAGGTAGACAACATCGTCTTGATAGGATGATGTGTTGCAACTTGTTTTCCGGCTTAACATGCTTTACATAATTTGTTCTTGTCAAATGTGACGTCCTTCAAGCCGGTGATCATCCCTCTCTTGTGGGCTTTCTTGAGGTTGCTCATGCCAATGTGAGCAATTCTTCTATGCCAAAGCCAACCAAGAGACGACTTGGTGAAGAGCCATGTCATGGAGCTTGTTTGCTTTGAAGAGAAATCCACCAAGTAAATGTTACCATGCCTAAACCCCGTGAATACCAATGACTTGTCTTCTTCAAGGGTTACTATAACACCATTCTTGTCAAAGGTACACGTTAGTCCAAGATCACATAATTGAGCAATTGAAATAAGATTAAAACTAAGTGCTTCTACAAACAAGACATTAGAAATGGATAAATCTTTAGAAATTGCTATTCTACCCAAACCTAAAACTTTTCCCCTTGAGTTATCACCATAGGTGACATGTTCATGATCACCGGGGTTATCAAGAGAGGTGAACATGCTATCATTGCCGGTCATGTGTTGAGAGCAACCGCTATCAAGTACCCAATGTTTTCCACCGGCTTTGTAGTTCACCTACACACATGAGAATTCACTTTTGAGTTTTTGGAACCCAAACAAGCTTTGGGCCTTGCACATGTGTGACAAGAGCTTTTGGGACCCAAAGTTGCTTGGGGAGCTTCTTCTTTGACTCCTTAGTGAGTTTGCTAATGAATTTGGCTTTCACCTTGTCCTTAACTTTACTCAAAAGAAAATGGTTATTTTGAAACATTGATGAGTAATTCTTTGGTAAAGTGGGAAGATGGCGTGATGGTAGGTGCACTCCCTAGTGTGGTGCCCGGTGACTTGGCAATGTTGGCAATATGAACCAACTTCCTTGATGAAGCTAGTCTTGATCTCCGGAGAAGGAGTAGTGCCTTGATTTGGCTCCGGGAATGAACCAAGACCTCTCTTGCCATAGTCACGAGCATTGTTGAAGAGAATTTCCTTGTGGATGTATTCTCCTCTTGAGAGCTTCTCCACACTACTCTTGAGGCTTGCCACTTGATCCATCAATTCCTTTTCCCTAGAAGGAGCAAGCTCGGGCATAATATTAGTAGCACTTGCATCAATGAGTAGGTCATCACATGAAGTAGAAGCATTGACCTTTTCAATAGTTTCATTGACAAAGTTCTCAAGACTTTGGTCAATTGCTTCATAGGAAAATTCAAGTTCTTAATATTTGTGAGCCAACTCCCTATGCTCTTGTTTAAGCTTTTTGTGGCTCTCTTCAACTTGCTTAGCAAGTACAAGTGACTCATTGTGCTTTTTGAGCAAGTCATTGTACTTGCCAAGCAAATCGGAGTGGGCAAGCTCTAACTTGGCATGAATGCTCTCAAGAAGCTTGACTTTGCCCTTTTCCCTCTTGATAACGGATGTATACTCATTAATGAGGTTAGTAAACTCATAAGGGTCAAGCTCATCATCACTATCCACCTCACATACCTTTGTGTTACATTTTGCCATGAGGCACATGGGAGGCGGTGGTAGTGGTGGTTCTTCATTGGTAAGGGCGATGGTGACGATGTCTTCTTCATCACTTGAATCTTCACTTGATGAGACATCCGTCACCTATTCTTGTTTTTCCACCAAGAAGCTTCTCTTGGTGTGGCCTTTCTTCTTTGGGAAGAGCTTGGTCTTCTTGTCATGGCTCTTTTTCTTCCCAAGTTTCTTGTTCTTGTTCTTCTTTTCATCTTCATCATCATCGCTTGAGTCATGGCGATGTTTGCTCTTGTTGTCCTTCTTTCTCTTGTCCGGCTTGGGGCAATCGGGAGAGATGTGACCTTTTTCTCCACAATTGTAGCATGTTTTGTACTTGACATCTTCCCTTGGCCGGAACATTCTTCTTTTAGGGTCAAAGTTGTAACCCTTTTTGTTTATCTTGTCACTCAAGCGTGTGAACTTTCTCATCATGAGAGCAAGTTCTCCATCATCATCATCGGATGAGCTTTCATGATGGTCTTCTTCTTCATTGCTTGAGCTTGATTCTTGCTTGATCATCTTGAGCTTGCGGGGCTTGTTGGCCTTGGTTTTGAGAGCGATTGACTTGCTTGTAGTTGGCTCTTCGGACATACCAAGGATACCCATTTCATGAGCGCGAATTTCGCCCACAAGCTCTCCCACTTCCATCGTATCAAGATTCTCCTTTTGAAGCATAGCATTGATGATGTTGTACTTGGGCTTCGGAAGGAGCATGAGAATCTTGCTGTTGATGGAGCCACTGTCAATTTTAGATACTTTAAGAGCATTAATGTCCTTGACAATGACATTCAAGCGAGAATACATATCATTGCAATTTTCATGAGCTAGCATTTTAAAAAAATGATACTTAGCTCTAAATAAATGATATTTTTGTTCACGAACTTTTGTGGAGCCTTCATGAATTTCAATTAGCACTTTCCAAATATCACTTGCTAAGTCCATGCCATTTACTCTAGCAAAGACTTCCTCACTAATGGCTTCGAAAATTGCATTTCTAGCCTTTGCATTCCACTTTAATTGTTCCGAGGTGGGAGTTCCGGTGAACTCGGTCTTTGTTGCTAACCACACTTCGGGGGCAATCGCATCAAGGTATGCGGCCATGCGAACTTTCCAATAAGCAAAGTTCTTGCCCTCAAAGTGAGGCGGCGAACCACCCATCTTGGCCATAGCTCTAGGCGATGAAGCCTAATGATCCAAATGAGCAACGAGGCTCTGATACCAATTGTAAGGATCGATGGACCAAGAGGGGGGGTGAATTGGGCCTTTTTTCAAAATTCTAAAACAAAATAAAGCAACCTTAACCTATGCAATGCTAGTAAGGCTCAATTCACCAACCGGCTATCTAAGCAAACTACACAAGCTATAAAGAATACAACAAGATATGAAACTAAGCAAGGTAGAGTTAAATTATGATCTCTAAGGTCAAGCACATGAACAATTGCATGAAAGTAAGTGCTTGAAAGTAAAGAGTGGACAAGAGACAATCGGATTTTTTCCCGTGGTGTCGATGTGTTGGCACACACCCCTAATCCACGTTGTGACACTCACTAAGAGTCTTGTCACCT
This sequence comes from Panicum virgatum, assembly GCF_016808335.1. NCBI lineage: Eukaryota > Viridiplantae > Streptophyta > Magnoliopsida > Poales > Poaceae > Panicum > Panicum virgatum. The sequence goes on along the minus strand of NC_053148.1, from coordinate 29,724,358 downwards.
CCCATGTCACCGAGACAAGGGCGCTCTTAAAGAGTCTCCATTCACCATCCCGGCGTGGTGGAGCTCAAGCCACGTACAAACTTCTTCGGGCTCCCACAATCCTTGGCAAGCTCCGGAAAAAACACCTTCAATCACCAAGATCGCCTAGGTGCTGCCAATCACCAAGAGTAACAAGCTAGGGCCTTCACTTGAGCAAGAACCGATCACCAAGAATGGATGCACACAAGCTTCTCTCTATTCAAGTCCTTAGTCTTGCTTCTTGAATGATTGAATGAACAAATGTGTGGAAGATGAAGCTCAAGGTGGCTCTCAACTATAGTATGAGTGTATGAATGTTGCCTGGTGTCAAGAGAGCTCAAAATGACCCATTGGAGGGGTATATATAGGCAGCTCACGTGGATAGAGCCGTTGAAGAAAAGCTGCCAGAAAAGTGATTAACGCCGGTTAATCCGACGAACCTCCAATAGCCAGCGTCGGTTTAACCGATGAATGTAAACTGCCCATTTGGAAAACTAGCCGTTACAACTTGGGCAATTAACCGACGTATCATCGATTTAACCGGTGAGTGTAGTTGTCCACTGATCCACTGAAAAACCAACTCTTTGGACAACTGCACCGATGTTAACTCAAATCCATCGTCGGTTTAACCGGTGAGTATAACTTCTGAAGTCCCTGGAAAAACCAACTCTCTGGACAATTGCACCGACGTTAATTTTCAAATAGAGTCGGTTTAACCGGTGTATATAACCTTGAAACACCCTGAAAAACCAACGTTCTGGACAACTGCACCGACGTTGATTTCAAATATCGTCGGTTTAACCGGTGTAGAGACTTTTTCTGATTTTGCCTTTTCTGATTTGAGTCTTGAATGAAATCCAAATATTTTTGAGATATAAGTTGAAAACCACTTATTTGAACTTCTTTAGAACCTGAGTGACCATAGTGTGCATCCATTTTTGATTGACCATGTCCATGCTCAAGTTACTTAGCCTTAACCCCTCTTAATAGTGCGACCTCTACAAAACTATAAAATCTATACTAACCTAAGTGTCCTTCTCAACCTTACGACACTTAAGACTAAAAAGATATATATTTGAGTTGAATACCGAGATCGCCTTTTTGAATAATAAAATTGAGGGGCCTCTTTAACTTATGACCAAATGAGCAATAATGTTTCATTAAGCTGCACAAACTCATTAGTCACAATAATGGTTGTCATTAATCACCGACACATACCTAGAGGGCCTAGATGCTTACACATGCTTGACCTATACGTTCTTATTTTGACTCTCAAGATAATAAGATCAATCAGAAGGTTTCTTCCTCGGAAACGAAGAACACTAATCACTACTATATTCGTACTTCGCATTTCAACTATTTAATCAAATAGATATGTTTTGTTCAAAAACTACGCACTGATTTTCAAGTTTTCCTAATCATGTATGGTTCGAAACTACTAAAATGAGATGTGCCAGATGTGAAGGAATTTATACAAAACTTACTACCAACACCCGAAGCAAAACAATATGATTAATATGATGAAATGCTAATAAACATTCAAAGCAAAAATAATACGTATGATATGATGTATGTATGACCTATACGTCCTCACAAAAGAAAACTTTTTGCCACTCAAACTATGGCAATATACGGAGGTCCTTACGGTGGCACCTTACGTACTCTCCCTATAGATACTAACCGTTTACTACTAATCTTTCCTACGTAAACGGGGTTAGTGTACCTGCAGAAGAATCACAGTATATATATATATATATATATATATATATATATATATATATATATATATATATATCCAAAAATGATAATTGCCTGAAAATTAGTTGCTATTATATATATCTAGCCACCTGATATAACCTACACTAAGTAGGACTTACGATCTAATCTCTCATAATACCTTAATCGCAAAGAAATGTAGATTTCTGAAATTCATTTTTAGTCTTGAAAACACCAAAATAATATTGCTGGTACCCCCTGGTGCATTTCAGCTCTGATACCAGCTGTGACAGACCCGCCGAGTTAAAATGCTTAATTAAGCGTAACCGCCATCATTTGAACACATCAGGCGCACTAGATTAATTAAGTGTAACTTGACAGGCTGTTTCCAACCCACAGGCCGATCGAAACACACCAGAAGTCTCGCACGACGGCGAGCGCAGACGGTACCAGCATGATAAAATTTTACAACAATAATAATTAATTTTAAATTGTTTTACAAAACCGCTTTCCATTTAGAATAAACATAAGAAATGATAGCAGCAGAAGAGAATTTAACCTGAGGAGCATTTTTAATAGAGAACAAATAAAATAAACAAAATAAATCAAGAACTACCGAGGAGTGAAGACAGGACGTCACATCGAGCCCACCGATGCGAATCCTGGTTAACTCCTATACCTGAAAATAGGGTAAACAACAAACCCTGAGTATACTAATTCTCAGCAAGACTTACCCAACTGTTGGGTATACTTAGCCCACATATCTAGACATGCAAAGCTTTCTGGCTGGTGGGTTATTTTGCAGAAAAGCGTCTCAAAGTGGATCCTTATTTTCAATATTTTAGCTCCAGGTTCTATATAGATTAACCATAATCTAAGATTTGCACAAACCAACTAGAGCAAACATGATAGAGTATTAAATCACAATTCAAAGTAGACATCAACATATATAATATAATCCATGTTCCATATCATATTACTACGATGTGACGCAGTTGATCAAGGTACTCATATCCGAGAGCGACTGACGGCGAATCGATCCGATTTAACCTTGCAAGGTGGACCTAACCAACACGGCACGCATAAGCCCCGTCAGGCCACATGCACCAACCTTTCCCCTCCCCGCCACGAACTACAGGATCGCCCCACCATCATATGGTCAGCCGAGCTCAACGTGAGACCACCAAAAGTACATACGTACAATCCATTTCTCCGCGACTACTCGACTACCCAGGAGGTGAGATGGGATCCTATACTTTCGAAGTGAGGCAGTACTAGGCTTACCAGTTTCGACTACCTTCTACTCCCGGCATGCGGTTAGTACAGTTCAAACATGATCAGCAGGGCCGACAACGGTACGGTCCTTAACCGACATAGACAGAGCTACATTTTTCTCCGCCCGGTCTCAAAATTCTATTTTTCCTTTCCTTCCAAGATTAGTAACTTATATATGGAAACAAAATGTAACCTACATCTCGCGAGTAACTGGAAATTACTCGACTTCTACCGAACTCTATCTAGCATAGCACATCTATCATCTGACCTATATTAGTATAGAACTCATGGTACTTAAAGGTTATACATCTAAGGTTCCATTCAACTCCTATACTTTAATGCACAAGAATATATATAATTAATGTTGCATAATTTGAAATAGGGTTCATGCACTAAGTCAGTGTTACTGCTATTAAGGCCTTGGGCCCTTCCGACCTTGGGCCGGGTCTTTGGTTGCTTCAGCGGGTCCTTCCATCTTCTGGTGATATCCGTCGAACACCGTCTTGTGGGTCGACTCCAACACCACGTGCTTCACGTCCACACGTGTACATCTAGCACACCTAAATGAGGTGCAATAATGCATATGCATGAATATATATGAAATGCCAATTAATGCACATGCATATGACACAAACTAGTGCAGCTAAAATTCCCTACTTACAAAAGAATCATACTCAAAAATGAACTAGTTGACGGACTGTCCGCTATGGGGCAGCGGACTGTCCGCAGCTTAACCTTGCCGTCCCACCAGAACTACCAACGTCTCTGGATAAACTTAAAACTATATTGCGGACTGTCCGCGATCCAGTAGCGGACTGTCCGCAGTTCACCTTTGCCAACCCACCAAAATCAACGACATCTCTGGACGAATTTCAGAACTCTCCGGCAAACTGTCCGCTCCCCACTAGCAGACCGTCCGTAGTTCACTCTGCCCACCCATCCGAAACAACAACATCTGTGGATAATTTCTAATCTTACCTGCGGACCGTCCGACCCTCCTTGGCGGACCGTCCGCGGTTCATTTACGCGACACCACCAGAAACACAACGTTTCTGGACAAACTCTAACCTAACTTGCAGACTGTCCGGCCCTCCTTGGCGGACCGTCCGCAGTTCACTTTTGCAGACCCGCCAGAGCCAACGACGTCTCTGGACCCACCCTAATCTTAATGGAGGACTGTCCTGCCCCCCTGGGCAGACCGTCTGCGGTTCGCCTCTTTGACACCACGCGACAGGCGGCAGCAGGTGCGGCGGCGGCGGCGGCACACAACAGGAGGGGAAAAAAGGCCAGGGAGCACAAGTAAGTCACCTCGAATCCATTATCGCGATCGGTTTGGGCGGAGGATGACCGGAGAAGCGGATCGACGGTGGAGCAAAGCTTCAAGCGGGCTCCAATGGTGACCGGCGGCGGCGGGGGCGATTCCGGTCGGGACGAGCTGGGCTAGGGTTTGAGAGATAAAAGTAATGCGATTTTTATATTGATTCGATTGGGAATCACCTCAATCGGCCTTAGCCTTTATATTTATAGGCCGGGGAAGACGTACCCCTTCACGAGTAGGATTACATGAGGACTCTTTACAAAAACTCTAATTCTACTTGGACTGTACAGACCAGACCGGTCTGACCGGTCGGCCCGACCGGTCAGACCGGTTGACCTCAGCAGGTGCCAAATTTGGCTGTCAACATATGCCCCCCTGCTTTTTGGTGAGTTTCACAAGCCAAAAAGCAAGAACTATCCTGATGTACATGTTTTACACAGAGCATACAAGTCTAAAAATAAAACTAAGGGCGATATCCAATACCGGCCGTCTTCGTCTTCACGCACTTTGCCATACGCTAGGATAGAATTTCTTCAAGTATCTCCCATTGATAGCCCTGGGTAGATGTTCACCTTGAACAGTCTCCACCATATACGAATTTCAGGAGATAACTTTGATAATCTTGTATGGACCCTCCCAACTTGGCGACCATTTGCCAAACTTGTTGCTTTTCATCCTAAGAGGCAAAATTGTCTTCCAAACCAGATCCCCAACCTGAAAAGATTTAAGTTTTACCTTTTTGTTGTAAACTCTGGCCACCCGAAGCTTGTCTTTCTCAATCTCCTTCAAAGCCTTCAAACGCTTGTCGGTCACCTCATCAATATTATCCATCATCAAATCATGGTAATCAACAGCGGAGAGGTCATTTTGCTTTGCCAACCTATATGCGTCCAGATTTACCTCAACGGATAAAACGGCCTATTGACCATACACAAGCTCAAAAGGAGTAACCTTAGTAGCACCATGTCTAGATATACGATGAGCCCACAATGCTTCGGATAACACTTCATGCCACCTCTTTGGATTTTCTTCTATCTTCTTCTTGACAAGTTTGATCAAAATCTTATTACTAGACTCGGCCTGCCCATTGGCCTGAGCATAGTATGGAGATGAATTGAGCAACTTAATCTTATAAGATTCGGCAAAGGCATGCACCTCTTTTGATATAAATGAAGAACCTTGATCCATTGTCAAAATTTGTGGAATGCCGAATCTATGAATAATATGCTCAGTAATAAACTCAATTACCTCCCTATGTGTCATATTCTTCAAAGAAACTGCTTCGGTCCACTTAGTAAAATAATCTGTAGCAACTAACACGAAGCGATGCCCCTTTGAAGATGGAGGATTAATTTGTCCAATAAAATCCAACCCCCAACCTCGGAACGGCCATGGTTTAATAATAGGATGCATCAACGCAGCAGGCACCAATTGCAAATCACCAAATCGCTGACATTCTTCACACCCTTTAAAGTATCTAAAACAATCGGATAGCATGGTGGGCCAATAGAAACCGGCTCTTCTGAGTAACCACTTCATCTTGGGAGCCGATTGATGAGTACCACAAAACCTTCATGAACCTCACCCATAGCAACCTGATCCTGATCCGAGTCTAAACATTTGAGAAGCAAATCTTCGGCAGTTCAATGATAAAGCTCATCGTTAATTAAAACATACTTGAAAGTCAAACGCCGAATATTTCTCTCCGCACCACGGCCAGGATCTCTCAAATATGACATAAGAGGGACCCTCCAATCCTGGGCTTCGGCCGAGATAATTGAATCATCTTTTTTGGCTGAACCAAACCCATCAGTAGCATCACCGGTCAGACCGGTCTCTGGACCGGTTAGACTGGTCTAGGCAGTCAGACCAGTCTCGCTGACCGGTCGGACCGGTGTGTCCAGAACCAGAAACTCGGCTTTCGTTTGCATCGTCTTGCGAATGTTGAAATATTTTTTCGTAACATTATAGCCAGATGCTTGCTCAGCCAGAGTATTTGCCTTTCCATTCTCTTCCCTCGGTATATGTTTAATAATAAATTCATCGAAGGAGGAAATAATATCGAGGCATTTATCAAGATATGCATTTAGAGAACCATTATAGCACTGGCATACCTTGGATACTTGTTGCACCACTAGAAGAGAATCTCCAAAGGCTTCAGCATGTTTCACACCCATGGATTGCAACAATTCCAAGCCAAATAGAAGCACTTCATACTCAACTTGGTTATTTGTGCATTCTTCTTCCAATCGGTTTGAAAACTCAAAAACGGCACCATTCGGAGAAATAAGAACAGCACCAATCCCTTAACCATCACCACAAACCGATCCATCAAAGTACAACTTCCATGGTGTGCAAGTAATATAGCCGACTTCTAGATCATGCTTCTCATTAATCCGATGCTCAACAATAAAATCCGCTACAATTTGGCCTCTCATAGATTTAAAATGTTCACAAGCCAAATCATATTCAACCAAAGCATAAGCCCATTTGCCGATTCTACCACTCAAAATCGGTTTTTGTAACCTATGTTTGATCACATCGGTTTGACACACTACTATACAAGTACTAGATAGTAGATAATGCATTAATTTGGTACAAGCATAATAAAGAGACAAACACAACTTCTCAATAAATGTATACCTCATCTCCGCATCAATAAGTCCTCGGCTTAGATATGTAATGATATACTCCTTCCCTTCGGTTTCTTGAGTCAAAACAGCCCCAATAACCTTGTCTTCAGCAGCCACATAAAGTCTGAAAGGTACTCCTCTCCTAGGTGCTTTGAGTACGGGTGGCGAAGATAAATAAATCTTGATCTTCTCAAATGCTTCTTGCTGTTTTGCCCCCCAAGTAAATTCGGTTTTATCTTTTAACCAAAGAATAGGAGTAAAAGCATCAATCTTCCCGGACAAGTTAGATATAAACATTCTCAAGAAATTTACCTTGCCCAAGAACTTCTGTAAATCCTTCTTGCATGTAGGGGCTTCAACCTTCCCCATGGCTTCAATTCTTTTAGGATCAACCTCTATTCCCTTCTCATGAATAATGAAGCCAAGAAACTTTCCAGCTGATACACCAAAAGCACATTTGGGTGGACTCATTTTCAAACCATACCGGCACGTCATCTCAAGAGAAAGTCTCAAATCGGCTAAATGATGAACCAAACCAGTCGATTTAATGACAATATCATCAATGTACACCTCCAAAATGACACCAAGCAAATCATGGAAGATTAAATTCGTAGCTCTTGGATAAGTAGCACCCGCATTTTTCAAACCAAAAGTCATAACAACCCACTCAAACAACCCGACAAATCCTGGACATCTAAAGGCCGTTTTAGATATATCTTCTTCGGCCATAAATATTTGATTATAACCAGCATTACCATCAAGAAAACTAATGACACGATGTCCGGAAGCCTCGTTGATCAACATATCGGCCATAGGCATAGGATATTCATCCTTGGGAGTAGCTTTATTAAGATCTTTAAAATCAATGCACAATATTAGAGATCCAATCAGCATAACGACAAGACCGAATAAATCCAGCATCAAGTAAACGATTAATTTCAATTTTAACTCGGTCATAAATAATAGGATTGAAACGCCTAACCGGTTGTTTATAAGGTCTAAAACCGGCTTTAATCGGTAAACGATGCTCAACAAGATCACGACTTAAACCGGGCATTTCATGATACTCCCAAGCAAAGCAATCAACGTATTCCTTCAATAAATTAACCAAATCGGCTTTATATTCAGCCGATAAATTTTTTGTTACAAAGGTCAACCTAGGAATAGTTCCATCACCAATGTCTACCTTTTCTAAAGGATCGGCCGATGTAAACCCTTGACCCAGCTTGTCTAGATCACCAGAATCTTCAATGCCTTCACACATATCGTTCGTACGCGCCCGATATTGATCTAGCCTCTGCTGCAGCCACTCTGCGTTAGACTGGTCTGGCCGGTCAGGGTATCCGGCCTGACCGGTCGGCCCTGTGCGCCGAACGGGACAGGACCGGTCCGACCGGTCGGCACGGGCGTTCTGACCGGTCTCTTCTAGAGCCTCTATTGTACTCATCTGATTTACATTAAATGATTCAGCCGATTATTCATCGGCTTTATTACAGCAGAAACAAAACCATCCTTAGTGCAACTGATCAAATCATAATCGGACAGATCCACGCCCGATAAACACTTGACATTATCGTGTGCGCTAATAGAATCCGAATCGGCCAAAGCAACAAAACCATCCTTAGTGCAAGGTAGAAGGAACGCACTGATTTGCATGAATCCAATCCCTCCCAAGAATCAAATTGTAGTTACCTTGCACCTCCGAGACGAAGAAAGCCATAGCAAGCGTCTTGCTCCCAATGGTGAACTCCAGGGAAGCAACTCCCTTGGTGCTAAGGGGCTCGCTCCCTCCAACACCACTGACCATCATGTTTGTCTTGATCAAGTCCTCGTCTTGGCCACCGAGCTTCTTGTACAGCGAGTAGGGCATAAGATTTACAATAGCCCCACCATCCACTAGCATGCGAGTCACCGGCTTCCCGTTGATGTGTCCCCTCATGTAAAGTGCCTTGAGGTGGTTGTCCTTCTCGCTTGGCTTCTGGAACATAGTTTCATGGGGCCCAAACTGAAGATGAGCCAAATCTTCCTCCGGGACCACGAAGTAATCTGAAGATAAGTGCACCACATTGATCTCCAAGTTGGTGTGCTCCGGAGACGCTTCATAATCTACCAATTCCTCGTCTTCTGCGGTTGGAGGAACTGCTGGGGCTTCATCTACAGAAGAAACCGAAACGGGCGGTGCCGATTCGGCTGCCGGCTCTGCAGTAGGCTCAATCGGTCTGACCGGTTGGTCAGAGCGGTTGGACCGGTCTATCTGACCGGTCGGCTGCGGCGGTCCGACCGGTCTGGCTGGCTGATCAGCTATCTTGACCTTCCAAACCTTGCTCTGTGGGAACATGGGCCTGTATCTGTTGAAGTTCTCATCCCTCATCTTCTCTTTCTCCTGCTCCTTCTTTTCCTTGTTACGAAGGCGCTGCAACTTCCTCTTCTGTGTATGAGTTAAACCCGAAGGGCACCACCTAGGCTGATGGTACTTATCTGCTGCGCTCTTGCTGCTACCGGCCTCATGATCATTGGCCATGACCAGCTTTTGTGAAGGAACCTCAACCGATTTCTCTATGTCCATCGGCTTTTTGCCTGTATCCTTTATGGGCACCTTGATTTCACCGATTTGAACAACATCGGTTTTAGGCTTCTCTGGATCAGCAACAGGCTTCTGCTCCTCTTTCTTTTCCTTGATGCGATACTCGAATCTTGGAGCAGGAACCTGGCCCGGCCTCTGGTGAGACCAGTCTGACCGGTGCAGCCGGCTGCATGGGACCAGATTGGCGTGGTCCCAATCGGTTGTGCACGGGCACCCTGGAGCTTTCCCCTTGATAATGTGGAGGATAAGGCATCGGAAAACACCGCATCCATATCCCTTCGTGCTCCCATGCCGGATTTGTTGCACTTGACGCCGGTGGCACCCATGGCATGGTAGCACACATCTGGGGAGGATACAATGTGACAACATCACCCATGTGCCTGCTGAATTCCCTTCTTGGGGACACTGGACGGTCTTGACGCGGTGGTGATCGCGATCTCTTTTTTAGTGGCCGATCATTTTGAACGGCCTTTGTGTACTTGTTCAACAACTGGTTGAAGGTGGGCTTCTGATTAGCAGTTCTTCCCGGCACCTTCACCTCGTTAGTCTTCAAAGTACCCACTTCCGGATGCTTTGGCTTGAAAGTCCGGGGACGGTCACCAGAGCTGTCTGGCCGGCTGGAGGAACTGGTCTGACCGGTCGGAGACACCGGTCGGACCAGTCGTGCCTGATCAGCAGACCGATTTTCTGGTGGAGAGCTTCCTTGCCCCCCGAGTCTGGGATTTCTGACAATGATCTTCAGAGTATCCTTTCCATCATCAGTCATCTCTTTGATAACTTCCCGGGCAAGGATCTTGTCACTTGTATTCATCGGTCTTGGATCACCGATGACGACATGCTTCCCCTTAGCTCCTTCGGCTTGTTCCGGCCGAATGAGCACCTTTGGATTGTTCAATTCCAGCATATGAACAGGGAAATAAGCTTTGTCAATTTGCATCTCAGAAAGTACCAATCGTCCTTTATTAATGGCCGATTGTACCTGTCGACGAAAAACATTACAATTATTAGTAGCATGAGATGTAGAGTTATGCCACTTACAATATGCATGTCGTTTAAGTTCGTCAGGAGATGGAATAGCATGTGACAATCGGATGTTACCATTCTTAAGCAATTCATGAAAAATCCGATCACATTTAGAAACATCAAAAGTAAATTTCAGCTCCTCTTGCCGATTCTTTTGAATCGGCTTGAGAGACGGAACTGAACAGGGTTTGACCTTTGATGGCCAAACAAACTCAGCAGCATATACTTCCTTGCTATTATCGTCCGAACTATCCGAATCATGATCAAGAATATGTGTGTTGGACCGATGAGGCTTGAAAGTATCTTTGGCATTTTTAAGTTTAAACTCTAAACCCATGACTTTGACTTGCAAGAAATTCACAGTATGATATTCAAAGCCCTCGAGTTTCTCTTTCAAATAAGAACGTGAACCATTAAACGCCAAATCCGCCAAATCTTTTTCAGAAATCGTCAAACTAAAACACCGATTTTTAATTTCTTTAAATCTTTTGAAATAATCTGAAGAAGATTCATCACGTCCTTGCTTAATCGATGTTAAGTCCAACAATTTTGCTTCGGTTTCCCCACTAAAGAAGTGATCATGAAACTTATGCTCCAACTGAGCTCAATTGCGAATAGAATTAGGAGCAAGCGAGGAAAACTAAGAGAAAGTCGTTCCAGTCAAAGATAAAGAAAATAAATGCACACGCAAAGCATCATTGAAACTGGCCTCTCCTAATTGCAAGACATATTGACTAACGTGTTCCCAAGTTGTACGAGAATCATCACCATTAAATTTGGCAAACTCAGAATACACCAACCAGCAGGAAAAGGAGTAAAATTAAACTCAGCGGGATAAGGTTTTTGATATAAACGTGTAGTACCCATATCCACCCCAAGCTTATTTTTAATTGCATTTGCCAGATCTTCTTTGAACTTAAGGAGATCGGCCTGATAGTGCTGGCTGGTATAAATCTCAGAAAAACGATGTGCATTAGAATTTCCATGTGACATCGTTTGTGAAGAAGTTGGGATCGGTCCTTGGTTAGGTCCAGATCCTCGCGATCCTCCAGCTACAGTAGTAGTGCAAGGTGGTGTATACAGTGACAATTCATTAGTTCGGCCAGGGGCTGCCGAATTTGGAATCGTCTCGAGGGGCACCGGTGACGGCACTGTCCCTGAGTAACCGGTCTGACCGGTCGGTGAGACCGGTCCGACCGGTCGGTGAGACCGGTCCAACCGGTGCTGTGTGCACAGTTGACGGTGGCGGGGTTTGCCCTGAGAACGAGTTCGGCGGCATACCATAGAGTGGCTCAGATTTGAACTCAAGGGTAGCCGAACTTGGATCTAATGAGTTAGGATCTGACATGGGTTGTTTACCTTTAAGCGCATCAACATCACTACTCAATTTAATTAAAACGTCACCCGCAGCAGCTTGTGCAGCAATAATTTTTTGATCCATCATGGATGACATTCTATCAAAAATATCAGAGGAAGAGAGGCTTACATTGGAGATCTCCTCAATCTTATTCTTGCTAAGCTTGAGAGACGGCAGTACGAATTACTCCACCCTCTTGACGAGGCCACCACGACCTTTCTTGAAGCCCTTCAAGAATTGTGCCTTGATGTGCTCCTCCACAAGAAGGTAGGCCTTGCGCTCCTCTTCGGTGAGCTCCTCCATTGTAGTCGTGATGATGTTTTCCTTGTCGGTCTCTGAAGAGCCCATCTTCTGAAAGGAGTAGATTAGATCGGTTTTAAAACCAGATTAATCTGTCCCCAGCGGAGTCGCCAAAAAGTATGTTGACACAGAATTGCGCCAAACAGACCTAAATGCGCTAGAACACGCGACGATTGTCAAAACGATCAACACAGCGAAAACCCTGGGCGGACCGGTCTGACCGGTTTCGCCGACCGGTCTGACCGGTGCAGGCAGGGAACTCGCGAAGACCTAGAACAGCGAGCTCGGGAGGGACCCCGTCAGAGCTCGTGATCGTAGGGTTGCTTTGAGGTCGGCAGGCCACTCAGAACGTCTTCAAACGCCGTCAATACGAAGGAAGAAAGCAATCTAGGGTTGGAAAAGGCTAGGGTTTGAGAGATAAAAGTAATGCGATTTTTGTATTAATTCGATTGGGAATCACCTCAATCGGCCTTAGCCTTTATATTTATAGGCCGGGGAAGACGTACCCCTTCACGAGTAGGATTACATGAGGACTCTTTACAAAAACCCTAATTCTACTCGGACTATACAAACCAGACCGGTCGACTTCAGCAGGTGTCAAATTTGGCTGTCAACAGACACCACACTTATTTTTAGCTAGCTTGCGACCTTCTACGACGTTGCGTCTGAGTTCTCGTGGAATTAATTAGATTATTAGACAGCTCAATCGGACATTGACCTGTCATCTAAATTAGCCCTAACACCGTGCATGCGTTGATGCTTACACTTTATGATCACCAGAGAATCTTATTGGGCTCTTCACTACTTATTATATTTTTCCTAAAAAATAATTATTAGAAGAACTACTGGTAATATTTTAGTTTGTCGGTGCAAGTACGTATCTTCAGTTGACATGTGCTGGCTACAAGCTAGTCTTGGGAAAACAAAAACGGAACGGCACATGAGACCTTCCCGATCTGCAGAAGGGTGAAGCATCAACCATCTTTTCTGTTTTTTGTTTGAGAGAAAACATATGGCTTCAAGCATATGAACCGGTGGTTTTGAAAAAAGTAGTTTTTACCTCTCTGAATAATAGACCGAGTCTATACTTTCACCCTAAACTCGTAAACTGGTTACTTGGCTCCTCGGACTTTCCATTTTATAATTTTTTAGATTTTAGATTTTTATGATTTATTTTTGTTACTATGATTTTTCAAAATTCATTCAAAATAAATCTAAAAGAAAAGGAGGAAAACAACTAAGAGAAGCGAGAGAGATCTAAATAGACTTTTTTCGGTGGTTTTTCACGGTAATGTACTTCCTCAGCCGCCCTTTTTTCATTTTTATATTAAAAAAAACAAAATTTCAAAAATATATGTCGAATAGGGAAATTTTCAAAAATGTGTGCCTGTCGCCCCCCTAATGGGGGGTGGCTGTCGCCCACTGGATGGGCGACAGGACCTAAATGTAAAAAAAATTTACATTTAGGTCCTGACGCCCAGAACGCATTAAATAGTGTATTTGTAAAATCGATATAAAATAGTAGAAAAATCAACAAAATACAAACTCAACTGTTCTGGATTCTATGAAACAAGATCTACAACTTTTGTTACATAAAGTTTTTCATTTGATCAATGTATCTTTTTCAATTTTAAATACTAGTTTAATGCACTTTTATTTAAATATCAAGATCCATCCTTTGGATGCATGTCATCTTTGGCCAGAGTGTTGAATATGGTGAGCATAGACTTGTACAAAATTAGTAGGCTCAGAAAACATTTCTAGAATAAGTTTTTAAATTAGATCTTGCAATATGTCTAGTTTAAATGAGTTATTTATCAATGCTGCTATACTGAGTATTAGAAGCCATAACTTTTACAGTACCATTATTTTATTTCCTAAGAGATATAAAAAAAGTTTGGTAAATTTTAGACAAGCACAACTAGATGAAATGAATTATTTCAGATTTTTCTAGGTACAAGAACTATTTTTATTGATTTAGATAAATTGATCAAATGAAAAACTTTATATAACAAAAGTTGTAGATCTTGTTTCATAGAATCCAGAACAGTTGAGTTTGTATTTTCCCGATTTTTCTATGATTTTATATCGATTTTACAAGTTTACTGTTTAATGCGCCTGGGCACCAGGACCTAAATGTAAAAACCCTGTCGCCCATCCAGTGGGCGACAGCCACCCTGTCGCCCATTAGGTAGGCGATAGGCACATATTTTTGAAAATTTCCCTATTCGACATATATTTTTGAAATTTTGTTTTTTTAAATATAAAAATGAAAAAGGTGCCCCTCAGCCAACCCTGGAAATGTACGCGGCCCATTCTAAGGACACACGTGATTTGGAGGCTAGCAGCCCAGTAACACAAATGAGTGACGCTGCTGGCTGCGCTCCCCGAGCAGCCCAAACCCAAATGAGCCCACGTGCAGCGGAAGCACTCGTACGTACGCCCGCGTGTCCATCTGCCTCCCAGCCCACACAAAATGGTCAGTGGCAAAGATGAATCACTCTGTACTGTAGTGCTTACAAGCAATTGGCCAACCACATAGTAGCAAAACAAGGATCCCGTTACAAACAGCAGATCTTGTTACGTTATTACCAGCTCTATGCTGAATCAAAGTATGATGAGGACATTTAATTGATCCAGGCCAACAGGTAAATGCTCATGATCCATAAGTGCATGGCAGCAAGTAAAAGCTCCAACCTGTAAGAAAATAAAAATGTGTAACCATTTTAGATAAAGATGTTATCTACGAATATGATGAACTGAACACTTACTGTACAAAACATGATGAACTGTTTGTATCATAGTACCCAATCATGTTTTTTTTTTCAAACAGACTGACTTCAACGTTGCTTGCTTTCTTTCACAGAAGTAATAATAAGAGTGTAGCAAGCTAACCCACGTATGTGAAACACTAGGGGTGCCAATGGGTGACCCTTAGGGGCACTTCCAACTCTTTTTAGTTTAAAATATTGTACTAATTTTCTAAAATAGAATATTATTTTGCAGAAGTAGTATAAAATTTTGAACTAAAGAGGGTTGGAGGTGCCCCTAAGGATTACTCATTGGCACCCCTATGAAACACACAGGGGAAAAAGGCAAGTTTAAAAATCCTCTCATTAACAGCATCACATCTCACATCGATTATCTTCAGGTGTTCCAAAATTGCGGAAGATATGATCCCTCCATCGGTCTTAGACTTCCTTTCCTTTTCCCTTTGCCGTCTATGTTTCTGTAATGAATAGAAGCAGC
This sequence comes from Panicum virgatum, assembly GCF_016808335.1. Classification (NCBI taxonomy): domain Eukaryota; kingdom Viridiplantae; phylum Streptophyta; class Magnoliopsida; order Poales; family Poaceae; genus Panicum; species Panicum virgatum. The sequence goes on along the minus strand of NC_053148.1, from coordinate 29,708,885 downwards.
TCAGCATGACCAGCCGGCAATATAACAATCCTACTCCTACAAAGCAGCAATTACCCATCTACGAAGTATGTATACTTTAGAAGGAAGTTTAAGAGTGAGCTTCTCCAAACTGGTTATTGTTCAAGGATACAAACCAGTGCACGGAAGTCATCATAGGCACACACCAGTAGTCATCAAGCAACAAGGCCGGCCGGCCTTGACTAGGCCAGTCTGCCTGGTTCTGGAATGTCTCGGGCAGAGACGTTCGTTCCACTGTTGATGTGTGATTTTCCTAAGATGTCGGTTCGAAGCCTGCAAGCTGCAACTTCATCGAATCGCTGCATGTGGGACCAAGGATCCAAGGCTCATGCCTTTTCGACCGTACGATGCATTGCTTTGAAGTTTGTTAGTTAGGAAAAAAGACCCATGGTTTTTCAGGTTCAGTCTTTTGGAGCCACATCCACCTTAACCGCAGGGCCCATCCCAAGTTCTGGAGATCAGAGATTCCAAGACCTCCTAACTCAGGTGGTCGAGTGACCTTGGGCCATGCAATTAGACAATGCCCGTCCCTTACATCTTTTCTGCCCTTCCATAAAAAGCCCCTTTTAATTTTATCAATGGCCTGCAATGTCCCAGCCGGAAGATCCAGAGCTAATAACAAATAAATCAACATGGAAGTCAAAACATATTGGACCAGAACACTTCTACCAGATTTTGTAAGTAGGTCTGCTTTCTAGCCAGGCAATCTATATGCAATTCTCTCAATAATGGGCTGAGCTTGAGCTTTGGTAAGCTTGCGGGGTGTGAGGATGGCAACGGGTCGGGTTCGGTTCGGGTGGAGTGTCTGGGCACCCAAAACCGAAACCCGAACTTAAAACCCAAACCCGACCCGAACTCCGATTCGGGTGCAAATTCATACCCAAAACCGAAACCCGCGGATACCTGAAACCCAACGAATAATTCAAAACCTGAACGCAGTTAGGCCAGCGAGGTCGCTACTCGCTCGTGCGGGCCGGGGTCGCTGAGTACAGGGTCGGCGCCGGCGACTACAGTGCGGCCTTGCCGCCGAGATGCCTGGACTCGGCTGTGCGGCCAGGGCGCGGGAGGCCTCCGCCTTCCGGACGCCGGTGGGGGCCTTCCGGACACCGGACGTGCGCCTCCGCCTCCACAAGTCCGTCCGGGGGTGGCTGAAAGCATCTAGACCCCTAATTCGAGTTTTGGTAATTAATGACAACAGTTTGTGGATTAACGATTTCATTTGAGATAATGAGCATAGATTGATCCACGGTTGAAAACGATTTGATTGTGATCGTATAGAGTTTTGGAGATGATGTGCAAAGCTTGGGCTCAAGGCAAAGGTATAAAATAGGGCTTTTGTATTTTTACCGGTCACAAGGAGATTAGTGGATGAAAAGTGACCGGATTTGTTTGATAGATAGCCGTACTATCAAGAGGGGTCGTGTACTCGTGCTTGACGGGTCTTTAGTGCACTTTGCTCAAAATGTCTAGATGCATGCATGAGGGCTAATGACGTTTTAAAATAGAGTTTGAAAAAGATCTAAAGTTTGAGAGCTGACTGCCTAAGCGTGGATTGTCCGCCCCTGTACCAGAGAGCATGTTTGACTCTAGTGGGAGTTAAAATTGGCTGACGGACAGTCCGGCCCAGGTGGGTGGACGGTCCGCCTCAGTAATCAAATTTGTACCAGAGACTTGTGTCGTCTCTGGTGAAAAACGGAGTTGAACGGCGGACGGTCCGCCCCTGGGGCGCGGATGGTCCACCGCTCATTTAAAGTTTTGTACCAGAGACGTTGCATCTCTGGTTGGGCTGAAGGCTTGAACGGCGGACGGTCTGCCCCTAGGGCGCGGACGGTCCGCCGATCATTTAACTTTTGTACCAGAGACGTTTTTCGTCTCTGGTGCGTCAGAATCTATAACCGCGGACGGTCCGCCCCTGGGTCGCGGACGGTCTGCCAGGGCTCCAACGGCTAGTTCTGACACACAATCAATGCACTCTGACTCACTAGTTTATAATGGAGGACAGTCCGGTTTTTGAATCGCGGATGGTCTGCGATTTCGCAGAAAAGAGTGTAACGGCTAGTTTTTGAGGGGATGTCTATATATACACAATGCCCGGCCATTGGGAGGTTCTCTTGGCCATTTGGACTACATTCTTGACACTATAGAGCTGAGCCATCCCTCTCTCTCACACACTTGCTTAGAGATTGCATTTTTGAGAGTGTGAGAGCATCCTAGTGCATTGCATCAAGAGTTTGAGCTTTGTGGCACTAGGGAAACTTCAAGCAAGCGTCATCGACTTGTTACTCTTGGGAGTTGCCGCTCCCTAGATGGCTTAGAGAAGAGGATTTTGTGGAGCTCCTCCAAGGAGATTATTGAGGAGCCCCAATTTCGATTATGAGAGGTTTTGTGCTCACTTCACCGGAGTGGTGAAGAGCAACTCTAGTGGAATCGAGGTGTGGAGCGGTTCTTTGATTCAAGCCGGATCAAGATCAAGAGGTTCTTGATAGAGGAGCGGTTGATTCTTAGAATCCACCTCAACGTGGATTAGGGGTGACCGGCAAGTCATCGACACCACGGGATAAATTCTTGTGTCAAGCTCGGTTACTTCTCTTGCTCACTTTATTTTTTGCATTAAATTTGAGCGATTTACTTTACTAGAGCTTGTGTTGTATCTTGTCACCCGGTTGCAAACCCAAACTAGAGATAGTGTAGTATGACATAGGGTTTTCCTTTGTTACTAATTAAATTTCTCTAGTGTTTGTGGTTTTAGTTTTTAAACCGCTTATTCACTCCCTCTAGTCGGTGTTTTTGATCCTACAAGTGGTACCAAAGTTAAGTACTCCTTAAATTGAGGATTTAACCATCTTGGAGTAGAACAATGACTAGTGATAATGGTATTCATGTTGGGAAGCCACCTTTCTTTGATGGAAATAATTATGATTATTGGAAGACTAGGATGTCGGCTCATCTCAAGGCTATGAGTACAAAGTTGTGGAGAATTGTAAATGATGGGTATGTCATCCTAGATGCAAAGAATTTGACCCTGACTGATGAGGAAAATGAAGTGCTAAATGATCAAGGGGTAAATGTGCTATTTAGTGCTCTTGATGTAAGTGAATTCAATAGAATCAAGAGCCTCACAAATGCAAATGATATTTGGAAGATGCTTATGGAAATTTATGAGGGCACATCAAGTGTAAAGGAGGCCAAGCTATATGTGCTCAAGGGCAAGTTTAGTGAATTTGCCATGAAAAAGGATGAGAGTGTAGTCGAGATGTTCAACCGGCTAAACGATATTGTGAATGAGCTCAAGGGGCTTGGATTTGAGGTGCCGGATGCGGATTTCAATCATAAGTTTCTTAGATGTCTTCCGAAAAGATATGACACAATTGTGACCTTTCTTGTGAGATCAAATGTGAAGACCACTACTCCCACACAAATATTGGGAGAAGTGATTACCCATGATATGTTCAAGAAATCTCAAGATGAGGCTCATGGGGGAGACAATGATGAGAACAAGAAAAGTGTGGCTTTCAAGGCTCAAGATAGCAAAAATGAAGAAGAAAGTGGTTGACAAAAAGAAGAATCGGATGAGGAGATGGCTTTCTTTGTCAAGAGGTTCAATAGAATGATGAGCAAGAAGAACTTTGGCAAGAGAGGGCAATCATCAAGGAAAAATCCTTTTGTTGACAAGACTTACTTCCAATGTGGTGAAGTTGGTCATATCATCATAAATTGTCCAAACAAAAAAAATGACAAGAACAAGAAGGACAAGAAAAATGATGAGAAGAAGAAGAAGTTCATCAAGAAGAAGAAAAATGGTCAAGCCTATTTTGTTGAGTGGGATTCCGATGCAAGCTCCGATGATGATGATGATGATGACAAGCCATCCAAGGGAGTTGCCGGGATCGCCATCAAGGAGGCTCCATCACTCTTCTCCATACCATATTGTCTTATGGCAAAAGGTGGTGCAAAGGTATTACAAGATGATGAATTTGAAGAATTTTCATATGATGATCTTGTAGACATGCTCACCGACGCCGGTGATCTTGTGATCAAGGAAAAAGAAAAGTTGAAGGACTTGGAGTTGAAGTATGGTTCACTCCAAGCTTCCTATGAGGAGCTAAAGACCTCTCATGAGAATCTTAAAAAAACTCATGAGAAGCTTAAGGAAGCTCACAACACCTTACTTGATCACAAGGACAGTGCTAAGTTGAGCATAGGGGCTAGTAGTGGAACTTGCAAATCATGTTGTGTATCTAGCTCTACTAACCCCTCTTGTAGCACAAGTGATAAATCTTCTTGTGATGAGTCACTTGTCTTGGAAAATGAGAAATTGAAAAAGGAGATGATTTGTTTGACCAATTATTTGAGCAAGTGCTATGATAGTAGAGCCAAATTCAACCATTGTTGGTCAAGCCAAAAGTTCACCTTGAATAGGCAAGGTCTTGGATATATTCCAAAGAAAGGCAAGAAGGCCTTTTATGAAACCAAGACCGTATTTGTGAAGAAAGATGGAAGGTCATATTGTGAAAAGTGCAAAAAAATGGGCCATAATGAGAAGAATTGCACCAACAACAAAGCCATACCCTTTGATTCTAGTTATATTATTATGAAAGATTCTAAGGATTGTGTTAGTGCTAAATATGTTGGGTTACCTAAATATGGTGCTAAAAAGAATGACATTTGGGTGTCTAAAACCTTGGTCACTAACATCCCGGGCTTTATTCCTGAAGTTATCTCGAGTGCAATCAGTGTGGCGGATCCAATTGTATCATTTTTTTGGGATTTTACCCGAAAAAGAGGTCTTTTCAGATTCCAGATCTGATGAATCTTGCAAATAATCTGAAGGATAAAATCTGATGCCACGACTTAAATCCTTAATTCCAAATCTACACTCGGAGGCTACTCGCAGCAAAAGGGATTTTGATTTAAGGCTCGGGGGTTGCTGGATATAGGCATCAGAGATTTATTTTTCAATTTTTTTTGAAAAAAAAAGAAGTAAAAAACTGAAGTGACCCTCAGCCTGATTCTACGATTCAACCTAAGGCTCGGGGGCTACTCCATATGGAGCGTGAGAACTTCGCGCACCATATATGTTCAAGATTTCGGGGCTTGAGCACCTCACAGCCTCGAAGCAAACGGAAGTACTTGAAGGACTACTCGACGTACCTGAAGGAAGGACCAGAAGCAACCGAAAGGATGTTCTGACTACTTGAAGTACTCGAAGACGCCCAGCCAAGTACTCGACATCTGCAAGACTCGGCTACGAAGAGCTCGAGGGCTTGTCAGACCCGGGACTGCGGGACTGCTTATAGATATAGAATGTTCTAGAGTAAGGGATAGCTCATGGATGTAACTTACCTCTTTTGTAACTACTCGAATAGGCGTAGGACTAGCTGCAGTATAAAGGAAACTACCCGATTGTGTTGTAGTAGGATTCCAACTGTACTCGGCTAGGACTTTCCATGTAACCCTGTCCCCCCGAATACACAAGGGTGGGCAGGGACCCACTCCAAACGATCATCAACACCTAAGGCAATATATACCACACAGGATGTAGGGTATTACGCAAACTCGCAGCCCTAACCTGTCTAAATCTTTGTGTTCCTTGCACCATCGAGTTCTAGAGCAGTCGATCCCTACCAACAAACCCTACTGCTAAGGGTATCCCTGAGCAGGCTTGGTGGTAAACACCGACACTATCTGTCAGACCCGGGGCAGTGGGACTGCTCATAGGCATATAATGTTCTAGAGTAAGGGATAGCTCATGGATGTACCTTACCTCTTTTGTAATTATCCGAATAGGCGTATAACTAACTACAGTACAAGGAAACTACCCGATCGTGATGAAGTAGGACTCCAACTGTACTCAGCTAGGACTTTCCCGGTAACCCTGTTCCCTCGGATATATAAGGGCGGACAGGGACCCCCTCAAAACACATGTACACCAAAGACAATACAAACCACCACACAGGACGTAGGGTATTGCGCAACTCGCGGCCCGAACCTATCTAAATCTTTGTGTTCCTTGCACCATCGAGTTCCAGAGCCGTCGATCCCTACATACAAACCCTACTGCTAAGGGTATCCCTGAGCAGGCTTGGCGGTAAACACCGACAGCTGGCGCGCCAGGTAGGGGAATCATCGAGTTCATCGGCTAGTTCGATGGCCACTTTCGCTTTCAGCACCATGACGCCTCCCAGAGGCGTCACCTTCATCTTCGGCTCCTGGGTCTGCATCGCCAATGGTTCAGGTGGCTTCGATAGCCACTTAACCAACTCTCCCACGCCGAAGAGCTCCACGTCGAAAGACTCCAACAAGCTCGCCAGATCTCATGATCACGGCGTTATGTTGCTTCCCGACCATGCCAAGAAGATCGAGTCAAAACTCGAAATCAACTCGAGTTCTACTCGGACTCAGATTGATCTCAAACCAAAATTCACTCGGATTGGGACTCTTATCGCGCAACCCGTCTTTGGTTTGTGCAATTCATCGTCTGTTTACAAACAGATGATTAGATCCTCCTATGAAAATAGCTTGGATCGCCTACTTCACGTCGAAAACCAATCAGCCACCGCTAGCCGGGAGGCACCCGTTTTTTACGTCTATCCAGATCCAGTCGAGTCATCTCAAGACAGCCTGGATTTCATCACCAATGCGCTGGCTAAGATGCAGCTCAAATCTTGTCGAGATCATACTCTCGCAGAGCTACTCAACAACCTGCGCGAAGTCACCAGCATTGATGATCTCCCATTCCAACACGGCGCTCCCCTCATAACCGAGAGGGAAACTGGCTCCGGTGGAACTGTCCTAGCTGATTACGGATCAGACCTGGAAATCTTCTCTTGCGAACGTTTGGTTCCGGTAATCATCCAGCACGGGGAAGCTCCAAGCCACCATGATCCAAATGAAGCCTTGGATCAGATCTCAGCAGACAACCTGACCCAAGACGCTCTAGCTGATGAAGACAAAGTCACTCGTACAGCCCGCAGGGAAAGGAATCAACGCAAAGAAGTGCGCAGGACTCGTGTGGCCGAACGTGCTCATCTCCCGCCACGCAACCTCAACAACGAATTCAACAATGCTGCGGATCCCATCTTCAGAACACCGATCGCCGCAATGACAGAAGCAACCCTGCGACTCATGACGATGCCCCAGAATCCCGAGTTGGAACGAGTCATAAATCTCACCAAAAATATTGTTGAACAACTTGTGAAACAGAACCCCCTGTCCTCGCTTCGCAGTACGCGATCAAGGGCTACCGCAACAGTAATACCTCAAGCGAGCCGTACCCCCGGAGGCCACCAGCGTCAACAGCAGCAGGAACAGCAGAACCGAAGAAACCAAGAGGATCAGGAAGTTGCGAGTAGTCATCGCCCCAGAGATGGCCAACCACAAGCAAATCAAGCTCCTGGCCCTCAGCCAAACCGCAACAACAACAACCGTGGGAACAACAGGAAAGAGGTAGCCGATTCCATCGTGGACGCATGGGACATCATCAACGCAAGACACAGAGCACAGCTTGCAGACAACTCCGATCATTTCCCCGCCCTCAGCAGTGTCTTCGACAACGTCGAGTACCCAAAGGATTTCAAGCCGACAAACATCTAGAAGTACGACGGTAAGCAAGACCCTGCTCAATGGTTACGTTTATATTCAATTGCTATTAGTGTTGCAGGGGGAGACACCAACACCAAGGTCCTCTACTTCCCGATGGCCCTGGAGCCTGCACCCCTCACGTGGCTCGAAAGCTTGGCGCGTGAGTCCATTCACTCGTCGGATGACCTCAAGAAGGCCTTCATCGACAACTTCCAAGGGTCGCTACACCGTGTAGCTACTCGACATGCCATGTCCATGTGCAAGCAAGAACAAGGCGAGTTGATCAGATCATACGTCAAGCGCTTCTTCGACACAAGAGCCACCGTCCCCAACGTCGCCGACGACGACGTCATCGACAACTTCCAGAGCGGCATCACTGTCCAATCACAATACCGCGACTTTGGGCGTAATCGGCCCAAAACAGTGGTAGATCTACGTGACATGATGCAGCGCTTGGCAGATGAAGAGGAGCAAGAACGCAGTCGCTTTCCCCGCCGCAACAACGACAATAACGGGAAGCGCCACAACGACTATGGAGGGCCCAGCAACTAGCGGGATCCTATGCGTAAGCATAAGCCTGACGACACTGTCGGCACCATGGATCGCACACCGCGTGGTAAGAAGGGCGACAAACCGCAGGACCAGTTTGACAAGATACTTCACAACAAAAGAAGCCCAATCCACCCCAAGAGCAACCACTCGATGTGGGAGTGCACGATCCTGCGCAAATCCTTCCAGTCGGCACCTGCAACTACTCCAAAGAAAGAACAAGACAAAGATGATGAAGACGACAAGAAAGACCGTGATGATTTCCAACAACAGCAAAACATCGTCAACGTCATATTTGGAGGAGACTCTAGCTTTTCCAAGCGAGCTCAGAAGCTCCTACTCAGAGAGATCCTCTCAGTCGAACCAGCAATTCAGAGGCCACTCAAATATAGCGAGGTCCCCATTACCTTCTCCAGGGAGGATCAGTGGACCAACTTCTCTGAACCTCGAAAGTTCCCGCTAGTACTCGATCCAGTCGTTCAAGGCTCCAAGCATACTCGAGTACTCATCGACGGCAGAAGTGGGCTCAACCTAATCTTTGCAAGCACATTGGTAAAGATGGGCCTCAACTATATGAGCCTGCTTACTCCAAGCAAGGCTCCGTTCTACGGCATCATCCCCGGAAATTCCTCTACTCCAATTGGCTCGGTTACCCTCCCAGTCACATTTGGTACAGAACAGAACTTCCGGATAGAGTACATCAAATTTGAAGTAGCTGACTTCGAGTCCTCTTATCATGCTATCTTGGGAAGACCTATACTAGCCAAGTTCATGGCAGTGCCACACTATGTCTACCTGCTCCTCAAGATGCCAGGCAACACAGGAGTCCTTTCACTACGGGGAGACCTCCTCAAATCCTTCGAGTGGGACAAGGAAGCAATAGATCATGCTACTATTCGGATTCCTAGCTCTGTCAGCGAAATACTTGTCGCTGCTAAAGAACTCTCACTCAAGGAGTCCAAGCCTTCCAAGAAGCCAAGCCAATCATCGGTTAAACCAACCAACGGTGTGGGCACTAAGACTATCCAGCTACAAGAGGGAGACGACTCCAAAACAGCCATCATCGGAGCAGGGCTGGGTGACAAATAGGAACTCGAGCTCGTCAACTTCCTTAGGGCCAACCGAGACGTATTCGCGTGGAAACCAGCGGATATGCCAGGGGTGCACAAGGAGTTGATCGAGCACGCCTTGAAGGTCGACCCTAAAGCAACACCAAAAAAGCAACGATTATGGCGGTTCTCACCGGACAAGCGAGAAGCCGTCAAGAAAGAGCTAGCAAAACTACTCGCAGCAGGGTTCATCAAGGAAGTCTACCACCCTGATTGGTTGGCCAACCTTGTGCTCGTCCAGAAGAAGAATAACAACGTATGGAGGATGTGCGTCGACTACACTGATCTAAACAAGCATTGCCCGAAGGATCCTTTTGGGCTACCACGTATTGATCAAATAATCGACTCGACAGCAGGATGTGTCCTGTCATCCTTCCTCGACTGCAACTCAGGGTATCATCAGATAGCCCTAAAAGAAGAAGACCAAATCAAGACGGCCTTCATCACCCCTTACGGGGCATACGCCTACAAGACCATGTCCTTCGGGTTGAAGAACGCTGGCGCTACTTACCAGCGCGCGATACAGTTGTACTTCTCCGACCAGCTACATCGCAATGCGGAAGCTTATGTTGACGACGTCATTATCAAAACAAAGACCCAGGATCAATTCATTACTGACCTGGAAGAGACCTTCAACAGCCTTCGAAAATTCCACTGGAAGCTCAACCTAACAAAGTGCATCTTCGGTGTACCCTCTGGAAAACTACTCAGATTCATCGTCAGTAACCGAGGAATTGAGGCTAATCCAGAGAAGATCAATGCCATCATGGCCATGGATGCCCCAACTACCATCAAGGACGTCCAGAAGCTTACAGGCTGCATGGCAGCCTTAAATCGATTCTTGTACAGGCTTGACGAACGGGGATTACCCTTCTTCAAACACCTAAAGCGACAAGATAAATTCGAGTGGACTACAGAAGCCGCGGAAGCACTCGAGAATCTCAAGCAATATCTCCAGTCACCGCCGATTCTAACAGCTCCACTACCCGGTGAGGAATTACTCCTCTACATCGCTGCGACTACCCATGTAGTCAGTACGGTGATAGTAGTCGAACGCTTGGAGGAAGGCCACGCTTACGATGTTTAGAGACCAGTCTACTTCATCAGCGAAGTACTCTCTGAATCAAAGGTTAGATACCCATCAATTCAGAAACTTCTGTATGGAATTCTAATCACCTCCAGGAAGCTCCGGCATTACTTCGACAAATACAAGATCTCAGTCATAACTGACTTCCCATTGGGGGATATACTCCACAATTGGGATGCCACTGGACGAATCTCAAAGTGGGCAGTTGAACTGGGAGCTTTAGAAATCAACTTCAAGCCAAGAACAACAATCAAGTCACAGGCACTAGTCGACTTCCTGGCTGAATGGCGGGAAAACCAAATTCCAGCACCCCAGAACATTCCAGAGCATTGGATGATGTATTTCGACGGCTCACTCAAGATCGATGGAGGCGGTGCAGGTGTTTTGTTCATCTCCCCCAAGGGAGAACAATTGAAGTATGTGTTCCAAATCTTGTTCAAGGTCTTCAACAATGAAGCTGAATACGAGGCATTGCTACACGGCCTCCGACTAGCAGTATCTCTCGGCATCAAGCGACTACTCGTCTATGGCGATTCTCTACTCATCGTTCAACAAGTCAATAAAGAATGGGACGTCAACAAGGATACAATGGACGCATACGTTGCAGAAATCAGAAAGCTCAAAAATAAGTTCTTAGGACTGGAAATCCACCACGTCGATCGTAACAACAACGTGGGAGCTGATGTCCTCTCCAAACTTGGGTCCACTCGAGTAGCTGTTCCACCAGGAGTTTTCGTCCATGAACTTCACCACCCATCAGTCAAGTAACAAAGCCAACAAGCTACTGACACGAAGGCCCCGGCCACAGTCAGAGAAGTGCTGATGATTGAAGCAGACTTGCGGACTCAGTTTATCGACTTCATCAAGGAATTCAAGCTTCCACCACATGTCGATCACAAAAGCGTTGAAGCTGCCCGCATCATCAGGCGTAGCAAGGGTTTCGTTCTCATCGGCGACAACCTATACAAGTGCTCTGCTTTTGGCATCCTCATGAAATGTGTTACCCTTGAAGAAGGCAAAGACATCCTTAGGGAAATACATGAAGGAGTTTGCGGCAATCACGCCGCGTCAAGGACACTAGTCGGCAAGGCTTACAGGTCAGGATTCTTCTGGCCAACAGCCATTTCAGATGCAGAAGACCTTGTCAGACGATGCCCAGGCTGCCAATTCTTTGGCAAAAGGACTCATGTTCCAGCACACAACCTGATAACAATCCCTCCATCATGGTCGTTCGCCTGTTGGAGTTTGGACATGATCGGACCATTAACCGTCGCTCCAGGAGGATTCAATCATGTGCTGGTAGCAGTCGACAAGTTCACCAAGTGGATCGAGTACAAGCCCATTGTCAAGATCTCATCAGATAGAGTAGTGGACTTCATCTCTGACATTATCCATCGGTTTGGTTTTCCTCACACAATTATTACAGATCTTGGCTCCAACTTCACGTCACAATCTTTTTGGGATTTCTGTGACAATTCCTGCATCGAGGTCAAATATGCTTCCATGGATCACCCTCGGGCAAATGGTCAAGTTGAGCGCATCAATGGCTTAGTACTTGACGGCTTGAAGAAAAGACTCTACGACGCCAACACCAAGAAAGGTGGCAAGTGGATTCAAGAGTTACCCCATGTGGTCTGGGGGTTGCGAACGCAGCCTAGCAAAGCAACTGGACAGTCTCCCTTCTTCCTCACCTATGGATCAGAAGCTATACTACCCGTAGATATCATGTGGAAATCTCCAAGAGTAGAAGCCTATCAAGAAGGAGAAGCAGATGAAGCTCGACAACTTGAGTTAGACTCAGTCGAAGAGGCCAGAATCAATGCCTTAACTCAATCAGCTAGATATCTTCAAGGAGTTAGATGCTATCATGATCACAATGTCCAGCAAAGATCTTTCAACATTGGAGATCTAGTACTATGCAGGATTCAGGATGAGACAGGACTGCACAAGTTAAATTCCAGATGGGAGGGCCCATTCATCATAACCAAGGTTACAAGACCAGGATCATACAGAATCACTGATGCAGACGACAATGAGGTACTGAATTCCTGGAACATTGAGCACTTGCGCAAGGTTTATCCTTGATCAAAGCAGTTTAATGGTGTTAGCGGATTTCTTTAATAAAGCGAGGATCCTTGTTGGCATATCGACTACATTAAAGGCAATCTGACAAGCATCACCAGTTCAGGACAAGCTTACACAGTTCTCCATTAGGACAACTATACAAGCCGCATCATTTCCCTTAATATAAGGGCTGAACCTACTCGCCTAGCTCGAGAAGGTGAATGGATACCTTTACTAGTTGTCCATCTTGGGTAACTCGATAGAGTTCATCCTAATAGGTCAACTATGAGGAACTCCAGCCTTGTTGAAAAGGCAAAACTACTCGCTCGCTCGAGTATGTTATGGATACTACTATATTTTGTCCATCTTGGGCAACCCAACGGGGTTCGTCCTAACAGGTCAATCTTAATAGTTACTCCATTCTACAAGTTAGACACCTTACTCGCCTCGCTCGAGTAAGTTTCAGATATCTTTTTGGCATTTACATCTTGGACAACCCGACGGGGTTCGTACCAAACAGTTTTGCCTTAAGGATTACTCCAGTCCTTGGCTAAAGGACACCTTACTCGCCTTGCTCGAGTAAGCCTTGGATATCCCTATGACATTTACATCTTGGGCAACCCGACGGGGTTCATACCTAACAGTTTTGTCTTATGGATTACTCCAGTCCTTGATAAGGACACACTACTCGCTTGCTCGAGTAGTTTATGGATACCTTCACAAGTTTCTCAAATCGGGTAGTCTGACGGGACTCATCCTAACTGAATTACTCCATGCGGGTATTCTACTTGATTGGTCGACTAGTTCACACTTACCCTACAGTATCATATTATGCTTCTGAAGACACACCAACAGGATACAAGCTATGAACAACAACAAGAGCTCACTGAAGATTATAAGAGTTGTTACAAGCAGTCTACTCTGCCATGTTTTTCAGAATCTCCTCCGCAATCACTTCTGATTCCTTACAATACTCTCGGAATTTCTCATCAGAGAAATTGGGAGCTATTCCTTTACCTATCGGAGTCAAATTAAAGTGAGGCAAGTACGACTTGACAACTCCTATCATGTGGGTTAAATAAATCTTGGAAGTAGCCGTCAAGACATCAAAAATCTTCTGGGGTGCTTCTTCCAAGCGCTCTACCAAGGATTTGCTATTTGACGACCCTCCTTGTTGACACACCTTAGTGCCCCAATTTATGTACCGCAAGCGCACGGATCGTGGTAGCTTTTCCCTTAGAGTTCTCCCCCAAGGTTTATCAATCCGTGGATCGACAAAGAACAACATAAGGTTTTCCATCTAATCCAATGGATCTATCCTAACATGAAGCATGAATTGCACATATAGAGTAAACCTTTGATAGATATGAGTGTTGTGTAAAGGTTGATCTCATCCATGAACATAGGCGTAACCGTAGCAAAACCAAAGACATGACTAGGCCTATCGTCATCTAGTTGTAGTTCAAGCTAACGAGCAAATAAATCATGCATCTCAATCAATAGCATCTTTAAATCAAAACCTCCAATCCAACCCCTCGGGAACCCCCCTACTCAGGCCATGCCCTGTCACGACGCTCCCTTTGGACAAAAGCACCACGAAGCACGCTAGACGTGTCGAACCCCCTAGGGTAGATCCGGTATGAACTCCTAGCCACCATAGCTACAAGGACACCCCATGCAATCTATCTCGAGAATAGATCTAGGAATAAGCGCACCCAAGGCAAGAACGAAATCAAAAAGGAGCGACATGATCGCTAATAGATTCGGAAGACATGATTATCATTACTCACATAATAGATGTGTTTGGATCAACACCTCCATGTGCACACCATCGATGAATCCAACTAGCTCATGAACTCCGCCATGGCACAACCACGCAGGGAGGCCATGGCGGCTAGGGGCGGCCTAAGCCATCTCCTAGACAACTTCGAAGACTTGTGGTGGCAGTCGTCTCCCTCCGGTCTTGGCCCTAGGTTTTCGTCGGGTTCTGGGTGGATGGATGCCGCGAGTTGAATAAGGTGCGAGCTATTTATGAGCTGAGGAAGCCACCGTTCGAAAAGGAGGCCGAACCGCCTCGAAAACGGGCTATGCCGGCCGGCTCATGGGCCTAGGCCGGCTGGCCTACCCTCTTTCGGGCCCGCCTCGGTCTCATCTTTCCCGTGTAGACTCCTCGCATCTTCTAGAGTTTATGTCCTTCACGATTGCACCCCTTTGGACGTCGTTATCTTGGAGATATCTTCGAGGAAAGGATAGAATAGGGAATCCTTCCTTAAATCTTCATTTGCTTTGCTTAATCCCGAAGTATCTTGATCTCATCTTCGTGGGCTTGATCCTTTGGGCTCTCTTGGAGAATGGATGTGCATGAATGGGCTTCGAATCAACATAGGCTTTGGCCTTCATCTTTCTCCGTATTAGCGCTCGATCACGGGCCTCATCATTTCATGCTCCAAAATAGGCCAAAAAACTGCAAAAACGAGGTTCCTCCAAAATATATGTGCAAATGTGAAAATGACCAATAATTAGGTCAGGGTTAGGACGGTTAGTGATTTTGATATTAAATTCATGCTATTATCAAGGATAAACAAGGGATAAAATGGGTACTTAAGGAGTGCCAACATCCCCCCATGCTTAAACCTTGCTCGTCCTCGAGTAAGTCCAGGAGCTTTGCTTATAAAGAAATCAGCGTTGCCCCTCAATGTCCTCTCTGCACTTAGTCATACATAACAAGACATATTGCTCTCTCAAGTATTTAGCATTTAAGTTCATGTTGTGACCGGCTACTTTTTCATTATGGAAGATAGACTAGCAATTAAAGAACAAGCCACAATAATAAATAAATGCCATGCTCTCAAACTTAAGCGAACTTCAAACCTTTACCTTGTTTCATCATGAAGAGTTTTCAAAAGAATGCATATCAAACATAAGTGAGGTTCTCTTGCAAAAGATCATGGAAACACTCATCTCATCAAGTCGCTCAAGCCTACATTAGATTGTCTTCAACCTATTCTACTCATATATAAAAGTGGAAGGCTTATGTGGAGCTTGGTAGGTAAAAACAATCCTAGCAAAACATTATACTTGAAATATTATCAAACTAAGAGAGAGATCTAATGGAATTACCGAGACTAGTCAAAAAGGCTATTGGAAAATAATGTTGGAGAGGGAGAAAGATGAAACACACACATTTAGATAGGTGGACATGTGCAAGTGGCAAATGGATGATCCCGAGACACAAATGAAGTTCTCGTTATCGGATTGCACATGGTTGGAAGATTTGAGTATGGAATAATTCTTCAAAGTAACTTGGAAAATTAATGAAGCCAAAAAGAGCTAAGGAGTATTTTATTCTTCTCTTTTTTCTTTCATTTTTCTATTTTTCTCTTTCTTTCTTTTTTTCTTTCTTTTTGCTCCTTAAAACTTTTGATAACATAGAATACTTACCCAGCCATCTCCCCATGCTTGAACGAATGCTCGTCCTCGAGTATGAATAGTGGGAGAACCAACTAGCTAGGGTAAGTATCTCAAATTCACCTTCTTCTTCATAGAACCGCTTGAATCTCCGGGGAGCCTTGTCTCCCAAAACTTGTCTTTATATGGTGCCCTTGATTCTTTTGATTTCGTCGAAATGATAATTTATACTCAAATTGGGTTGTGGTCAAGGAGGTAATCACAAAAAGATATTTTTTGGTTTAGGGCGGATATCCAGCGAGGTTTGCAAAATTCTCGAAGTAGAAACTCACAATGCATGGATAAATAGGCTAGCAAAAAGAAGGTTACACCAAAAAACGAAATGACCAGCTTCTTAGTCTCATACCAAAGAAATCAATCTTAATCCAACTCATCAAAATATAAGTTTGCAATCTAAAGGTTTCATCATGAAATAATATGTATGTATAGGCTTTAAACTTTGCAAGAGATTCACAAATGTAGATAGCATAGGAATTAAGTTTTCAAATTAAACAACACAAGGTGTAAGATCATTGGTAGACTTAAATCAAAGAGCAATATAGAATATGTGGGTCTAGAATTTAGTCATTTAACCTCCACAAATAAAAGAGCCGGTATTTAATCATTTTAATTCCATTTAATTGAGAGCAAATGGTCAAGTCATATACAACATAGCGTAGGTAAAACAAAGCAGCAACTTTCATCATTTTTCGATAAGCAAAAGGCATTGCCAAAATGTATCAATGTGGTGAGCACAAATTATGGTGATCCTACACTTATTGAAAATAAAAACAAAACTAGGTTGTCCTCCTATAAGCCATGTGATAGGTTGAGAGATATATACAAAGGTTGCATCTATGGTTGAAGGCATATATGTACAAGCATTTAGAAAAAGAGAGTTGAGGAAGAATTACCGTCCTTCTCGATGCTCGTAATGAAGTGTAGCGCGGCCTCCCCCATACTTAAGCATTGTGCTAAGCATGGAATAAGAATCATGAGAATCTTATGGAAACCTTGATTATCTTACTCCATGAGATCTTTCTTCCTTGTCCACGAAATCCTCCCCCATGCTTAGCATGATGCTAGGTGTGGAAGGAGAAGATGGATCATCTTGCAATTCTTGAAGTCCTTCCCTCATGTGTATGAATATCATATTCAATGTGTCTTCACCTTTGTTACCTCAATTTCCTTCAACTTCTTCTTGTACTAAGTCATGGTCCCAATCATTGCTTCACATCGTCGTCGCCTCCTTCAATTCCTCGTTGTCCCATTGCTGCCTCATCTTCACGAATTTTTCTTTCAATTTCTAGAACAGAACATGTACTGAAACATTGCTCCATTGCGAAGTGCACGAATTTTCCTTTCCAACGAGTCCTCATTCGCCCAAAATTGATTCCTAACAAGAGAGTTATGTCTATTTCATCCCAGCGCTGCAATCTGTCCCGACGAATTTCAGAACGCGCAACGTCCAATGTTCTTGCCATATCTCCTTATACGGGTCTTCAAATTCATTGATCTTGGATGCGTTGGAACGGTAATTTCATGGAGCTTCTGAATATCAACTTTTTCTTCCTTGTACGTCTCTGTCAATGTGCAAAATTTGATGAAAACAGCAGGGCTTGCTCTCGAACTTTGGAGATATTAACGAATTTGATTTCTTCTTTGATCACAAATTCATGGGAACGCTTTGTCATGCCTGCAAAAAAATCAAGTGCACACACTACCCCCGGGGTGACGGTCGGGAGTAGAGACAAATGCCAACAGACCAACCATCCCTAGAATCTCAACTTGTGGGATAGCTAGCTTAGCGAAATCTGATGAGTGTACGTGTGTGCAAGTGTAAATGCAGATAAAAGGAAGATATATAAACAATGACAATGTTTGCACCAAGTTCTAAACACCATGTTTACAACTAGGGTGCTTAATTTTCTATATAGCCATAAAGATATAACCGAGGTCAAAACACCATGTTCATTTCAAGGTTAAAAATTCTTCACGACGCAAGAAAGGTAAAGCGCATTGCAAAGCTTATAAATCAACCTAAAGCAACATGAGAACAAAATGGATTTCTATCTTGGTCAAAAGAGCTTAAAGATGGAGGTCCGCAAACAAGTTTAAACACCACATTTACACAAGATTGCAAAAGGTAAATGCTATCATGATAAGCATTACATGGATAGGAAAGCATACATCAATAATATTGAGACCAAGCTTAGCAAAATGAGGGCATGAACAATGGAATGGATGCAAAGTTAGCAAAAACAAGTGTTAGCAAGGTTGAAAGGACAAGTGTTAGCAAGGTTGAAAGGAACAAAAAGCCTCCGCGACACTTCATAAGAAGTGAGGCTTTTTGTCAATGAAAAGGTTATTTATCGAAAAGGACCAAGCAACCGAGCTAACAAGGTTTTAGAAGTAGGTTTATGGGTTTCCTATATTTTTTGGCTTAAAACAAAAATTTTGAAGAGAGAGTGTTGAGTATAGAAATTCTATCTAAGGTGGTTTTAAAAAACTAGAGAGAAACAAAAGTTAGATTTTTTTTTTGAATAAAAAATATAACCTATGGTTTTAGGATTGCTCTATGAGTGGTTTTCCTAAGGGTTTTAGGATCTCAAAAGCGAGGCTAGTCAAAGTTTTTTAGAAAAGGTTTTTTAAAATACAACATGCAATGCAATGCAAGGGTGAGACAAACAACATGGTATGCAATGCAACACGGGGTGGGTGAACAAAATGATATGACATGATGAGGTGGTCTAAAACAAAACAAAAAGTTAGCCTAAATTAACTAGCCACAAGTTTAGAATCAAAGGGTCGTGCAATGCTTCATAAATCTCTCTAAAAAGATACAAATAAAAAGACTCAAAACACTAATAGGCACACAAAAAGGTCTACAAGTTTCCCAAGATCAAATAACAAAGTGCTCCCTCAATAACATTTAGAATGAACAACATGAAGTTGTGGTTTTTGTTAGAGCAATGGTATAATGTTACTTGATATTCCGATTAAAGAGTGCAATGTAGACGGTCATATTAATATACATAAAATAAAAGATCGGGTTGCCTCCCGCAAAGCGCTTCATTTAAAGTCATAGAGCTCGACTTTCTTACCTTCAAATTGATACGAAGCCATGGTCCTTCATGCAAGAGGTGAAGGTGTTCCATGCAGCTCTTATTTCACTTCCCATGTTGGACATGATCAATCAAACTTAATGGAAAATTTGTCCAATCGTCTCTCACATCATCGTCACCTCATTTGTTGTCCTTCGTCGCCACCATTCTTTTCACGGATTTTCCTCTCTGTCCAGATTGGGAGTTGCACCAACCAATTGATCCAATGCAAGGTGCACAAAATCTTCTTTCCAACAAGTCTTCATTTGCCCAAAACGCATTCCAATTGAGGGAGTTATGCCCCTTTTTCCCGTCACTGCAATCTACCCCATGCTGATTTCAGCATGTGCATCTCCGATGTTTGAGACATAGCTCCACCTGTGGGTCTTCAATTGTATCGATCATGGATGCGTTGAACCGAGGACTTGATGGAGATCATGAATATTCAACTTTCTTGCATTGTAAATCTCTGGACTTGTGCACAAAATTGATGAGGCTTAGCGACGTCCGTTCTTGAAACTCGAAGATGTTGATGATGGTGATCAAAATTTTGGGCACGGTTTCCCTCCTCATCATTTGAGTTTCATGTCCTGCATGGTTAGTGAAATTTAGGGCTTCTCCCGACATGTGCTCTTTTAGGGTCATGAGCTTGACCAAGCGCAAAGCAAGATCGAGATTTGTAATTATTTGTACACATATGCAACATAATCACATCCTCAATTAAATTTCATCAACAAGGCATGGTGTAATTAAATGCAGCATGTGTTTCTTGCATAGCGCGGAGCTCATTATTCGGCAGAGGTTCTTTAAGCGTGAAATCAACATTCTCAAGAAACCCTAGCCTATCATCATGAAAAGAACAAGGCATAGAATTTAAACTTTCATTCCGACTATCGGTTCGAGTATGAGATTTTTAAAGATTATCAACAAAACCAATAGAAGCTCGAGAATTCAATGTATACCTTGGCCTCGGAGCTTTTTCATACTCATTGGAGTCGTGGTGCTTTGTGCGAGATGTCATCTTGATGCACTCTTCGTGGTCCATCGTGGTTTGCTTCTCACGTCTCCATGTGTAGAATGTTGCGCTCTTGTAATCCGTCGTGGTTTGTTTGCAACATCTTCGTCTGTCGAAGGTCGACCGCTTGTGCCTTCATTTGCCAATGTCATTGGGGTTCTTTCTCTGCTCCAATCCTCTGAATTTTATCATGTACGCTTGATGAAAGCATCGCCCAAGCCCCCCTTCATTGTTGTCATCGTCATCTTCTCTATCTTGTTCTCATCGCGTTGCTCCTGCCTCTTCTTCATGGAATCTCTCCTGTATACTCAACAGAACATATAACAAAATATAGATCTATTGAAATTTTTATGAAATTACCTTTCCAACGAGTGGTCATTCATCTTAAACCGAGTCCAAATGAGGGAGTTATGCTCGTTTCACTTTTGGCGCTACGTGCTGTCCAGAAATTTTCAGAGTGCACAACCTTCAATGTTTTGGCCATACCCGCTTGTAGGAATCACCGATTGACTTGGTTCTTGATTCGTTGAAACGGTAACTTCGTGGAGCTTTTGAATATCCAAAAATATGCTGCTATTTTCTTCTGAGGTCGAGCTAGACATTGATGAGAACAATATCTTCTTGTGAATTCATCCGAAGATATCAATGATCTCGATCATGTGGTCTTTGGAGCGTAGTGTCGTGTGTCCCTAGGCTTCAAGGTCATCATCATTGATTACCAGCATATCACGGCTTCAATGATGTGTCTTCTCCATTGTTCTTGCTTTACCCAAGGTGTTGGGATTGTAAGATGCTCCTGTGCTTCGTGTTGATGATCCGAACGGTTTCCTTCCTTGATAGCATCACTCGATTAGAAGTATATCGAGCATCCCACTAGAAAAGATAGGTGGTGTAGTGGTTCTTCTAATCTTGTTGCCTCTAGCTTTGGTCAACTTCAAATTATCATCTTTTGCATACACAGCCTTCCAATCATCCTTTGACTTCGTCATCACCTTCTTCGTCGATTGCTATTGCCTCTGTCCTCGTTGAATTCCCCTTCATCCAGTGTAGAACACATACCAAACTTCTGCTTCATTGCAAGGTGCATCAAATTATCTTTTCAACAAGTGGTCATTCACCCCAATTGGACTCCGGATAAAGAAGTTATGCTTGTTTTATTATAGCGCTGCAATCTGTCCAGAGGGATTTCAGAACGCGCAACGTTGAAAGATTTTACCATAACTCTTCACACCGATCTCCAAATTTGACGGTTCTTGATCCGTTGGAAAGAAGACTTGATGGAACTTCAAAATAATCCATTATTTGCTCATGGTACTTCTCTAATCTTGGACGAAAAACTCATCACAACAGTAACACTTCATAGATGATGATGATCGCACAATTTTCTTCGCGGGCATGCTTCATACCTATTGCTTGAACAAACAATTCTTCCCAAAAACATTAGTCTTTAAAATTAATTGACACGGCGGCGTACCTTATTTATCATCTTTTGCTTTGGGGAGTGGGGACTCGATAGCGGATGCTGGGCCACTAACAAAAGTTAGCACCTACCACTAAAGAGCGAATCTTGATGTTGTTGCCGTCATGTCGATGTGGACATTGTCGATGTTCCATGTCGAGGCTCCTCGATCATCTTGTTGCCGATTGTTGAAATTTGTTGAAGTGGATTATGGACTTCTCGAAGTCCAAGTTTGGTGTCTAGCTTTTTCCACCTGCTTTCAAGGACACAAACAAGAAAACAAGGGTATATGCAATAATAAAAATTAGGGTTAGTCCAAAAAACTAGATAGATCGCCCTAGGGTTCGAGTTGGCAATCCCCGGCAATGGCGCCAGAAAAGCTTGTTGACGCACCTTAGCGCCCCAATTTATGTACCGCAAGCGCACGGATCGTGGTAGCTTTTCCCTTAGAGTTCTCCCCCAAGGTTTATCAATCCGTGGATCGACAAAAAACAACATAAGGTTTTCCATCTAATCGAACTGATCTATCCTAACATGAAGCATGAATTGCACATATAGAGTAAACCTTTGATAGATATGAGTGTTGTGTAAAGGTTGATCTCATCCATGAACATAGGCGTAACCGTAGCAAAACCAAAGACATGACTAGGCCTATCGTCATCTAGTTGTAGTTCAAGCTAATGAGCAAATAAATCATGCATCTCAATCAATAGCATCTTTAAATCAAAACCTCCAATCCAACCCCTCGGGAACCCCCCTACTCAGGCCATGCCCTGTCATGACGCTCCCTTTGGACAAAAGCACCACGAAGCACGCTAGACGTGTCGAACCCCCTTGGGTAGATCCGGTATGAACTCCTAGCCACCATAGCTACAAGGACACCCCATGCAATCTATCTCGAGAATAGATCTAGGAATAAGCGCACCCAAGGCAAGAACGAAATCAAAAAGGAGATACATGATCGCTAATAGATTCGGAAGACATGATTATCATTACTCACATAATAGATGTGTTTGGATCAACACCTCCATGTGCACACCATCGATGAATCCAACTAGCTCATGAACTCCACCATGGCACAACCACGCAGGGAGGCCATGGCGGCTAGGGGCGGCCTAAGCCATCTCCTAGACAACTTCGAAGACTTGTGGTGGCTGTCGTCTCCCTCCGGTCTTGGCCCTAGGTTTTCGTCGGGTTCTGGGTGGATGGATGCCGCGAGTTGAATAAGGTGCGAGCTATTTATGAGCTGAGGAAGCCACCGTTCGAAAAGGAGGCCGAACCGCCTCGAAAACGGGCTATGCCGGCCGGCTCATGGGCCTAGGCCGGCCGGCCTACCCTCTTTCGGGCCCGCCTCGGTCTCATCTTTCCCGTGTAGACTCCTCGCATCTTCTAGAGTTTATGTCCTTCACGATTGCACCCCTTTGGACGTCGTTATCTTGGAGATATCTTCAAGGAAAGGATAGAATAGGGAATCTTTCCTTAAATCTTCATTTGCTTTGCTTAATCCCGAAGTATCTTGATCTCATCTTCGTGGGCTTGGTCCTTTGGGCTCTCTTGGAGGATGGATGTGCATGAATGGGCTTCGAATCAACATAGACTTTGGTCCTTCCTTTGGGCTTTGGCCTTCATCTTTCTCCGTATTAGCGCTTGATCACGGGCCTCATCATTTCATGCTCCAAAATAGGCCAAAAACCAACAAAAATGAAGTTCCTCCAAAATATATGTGCAAATGTGAAAATGGCCAATAATTAGGTCGGGGTTAGAACAGTTAGTGATTTTGATATTAAATTCATGCTATTATCAAGGATAAACAAGGGATAAAATGGGTACTTAAGGAGCGCCAACACTCCTTCATCGACCACATCCACAAGAGCTTGAGCTGCTGCAACCAGTCGAGTATGGTCTTCTAGAGAACCTGATGGAAAGGTTTTTCAGTAATTATTATTGACCAAGCAAGATCAAGAGAAAAGATCGAGTACTTACAAGCTTGGGCAGCCTGCACTTGTTGTTGAAGCTTGGAATTTTCTTCCTGCAGCCTTGATTTTTCTTCTTCAAGATTTTTTATCTGGAGCTTCATATTACAAATCTCCAGATGATGCTGTTGATTTGCTTCATAGAGCTTATTACGAGCCGCTAGGGACTCACCCAGACGTTTGGCAATCATGGCTCTCTAATCCTCCAAGACCTTTCTGTTGTCCATAGTCTTATACAGAGCATGAGACTTTAAGAAAGATCGATTGGCTACATCCTGAGACATACAAGACGAATCTGGTCAGATATCAACAACTACTCGACAAAGACAAATAGTGGCAGAAGACTCACCTTGGTGAATTTAAAGCTCCACTGCATACAATCTACAAGTTTCTTCATGTTGTCTAGAGACAACATCGGATCATCAAACAGTTCCTTTCCCAGCTCTTCTTGGGCTGACTGAGGCATAGACTGGAATGGTACCAGTCGAACGGAAGGACCTTTTGACCTTTCTGCTCCACTACTCCCAGATCCACCAGCTTTGGAAGCTCCCTCGGCAACCTCAGGAGTATCAGATGTTTCAGGGCTTGGCTCGCTTGGTTTCTCAGCTGTGTCTACACTCGGGCAACTAGCAGTCGGGTTCTCGATCAACCCGATTACAGGAGAATCGGGGGCTGATCGACTAGCTTCTTCCGAACCACTCGACATCCAGTTGCGGAAGTCCTGGACTTGATCTTTTTCATGCGACGAAAGATGTTGGACCCTAGCCAAGCAAAGATTCTGAATAAGAAAGTTGAGGCAAACGGGATACAATCAACAAAAGGTTATATACTTACTGGTCGGCATCAAGACGAGGAACATTCCTCTACAACATTTGCAGAAGTCGGAGGCATACAATACCAGGATTTATAATTCTTCTGCAGAAAGAAGCCAAAACTTAGACAGAAGATCGAAAATGGTTAACCACAAGTACTCGATATGGTATCCAAAGCACGTACCCAGGCATTCTCGGGAGGATTTTGTGCCGAGAAGAGTGTTGGAAGCGTCAAAGACTTATCGAAGCTATCGAGTACTTTGCAGCATCTCTTTATCACTTCAGACTGAGCCAATGGTTCTGAGGACATCCTAGTGGGATCCTGCGTACCTTCATATCTAAAGGCAGGATGTTTTCGCAGCTGGAGAGGTTGCGTCCGGCGACTGATAAACGAGAAGACCACATGATCTCCAGTGACTCTTTTTTTCTTAATAATGGCAATCGCACGAAGAATGGCTTCAACTTGCTTGCCACCAGGTCCTCTACTAGACCAGCTCTCCTGGACTTGGGGGGCACCAGCAGTCCTTTCTGGAAGTGGGGATTCAAAGTTCCCACCCAACATAGAACCAGAATTTCTTCCATTCGGCTCCTTGATCCGCTGGATCATAAGTCAAGTACTCGCCTCGGTTCTCAAGCCGGAGTACTAATTCACATCCCCCGGCGACGACGGGATTGGCAGCATTAGGGATTGGAACAAGGAAGAAGAAATGTTGGAAAAGATGGAAATGGGGGAGAAGTCCAAGGAATGCCTCACAGAAATGAGTGAAAATTGAAAGATGCAAGATGGATTGGGGAGTGAGATGGTGTAACTGAACTCCCCAAAACTGAAGAAGTCTATAGAAAAATTCTGACACAGGAAGAGTGAGACCACGTTCTACAAAATCGCGAAACATAACAGCCTCAAGAGTACCTTCCATAGGGTAATCTTCTTCCTCACCAGTGCGCCACTGGCTTACGCCCTGTTCTTGGAGGAGACCCATATTCTCCAACTCTCCGACCAGTGATTCAGACATCTTGCTTTTACGCCAACCTGTGGACATATTGGCGACAGTTCCATCCTCAACTTTGGATTTGTTCTTCCTGGGAGCCATCTCAAAGTCACGAGTTTTGGCTCGGGGGCTACGAGAGGGGATTTTGGATTTTGACTGAGAAGAGGCAAATGTGAAATCTGAATTTGACGGCGGCCAGCAGTTCAAGGGGCAAAACCCTTGGAAGTTTTCAACCGGCTTTATATGGTCTTCAGGGGTAATTTTGTGAATATTTGGGATGCCAACGGATTCTTTCCTTCTCAGGGAAGTTTTCAGTTTTTGCCACAAGTTTACATTGATTCTTAAATTTAAATGGAGGGATTTAAATTCAAGACTCGGGGGCTACGGGATATAGGCATCAGACATTTATTTTTCAATTTTTTTTGAAAAATAAAGAAGCAAAAAGACTGAAGTGACCCTCAGCCTGATTCTACGATTCAACATAAGGCTCGGGGGCTACTCCATATGGAGCGCGAGAACTTCGCGCACCATATATGTTCAAGATTTCGGGGCTTGAGCACCTCACAGCCTCGAAGCAAACGGAAGTACTTGAAGGACTACTCGACGTACCTGAAGGAAGGACCAGAAGCAACCGAAAGGACGTTCTGACTACTTGAAGTACTCGAAGACGCCCAGCCAAGTACTCGACGCCTGCAGGACTCGGCTACGAAGAGCTCGGGGGCTTGTCAGACCCGGGACAGCGGGACTGCTTATAGATATAGAATGTTCTAGAGTAAGGGATAGCTCATGGATGTAACTTATCTTTTTTGTAACTATTCGAATAGGCGTAGGACTAGCTGCAGTATAAAAAAACTACCCGATTGTGTTGTAGTAGGATTCCAACTGTACTCGGCTAGGACTTTCCATGTAACCCTGTCCCCCCGAATACACAAGGGTGGGCAGGGACCCCCTCCAAATGATCATCAACACCTAAGGCAATATATACCACACAGGACGTAGGGTATTACGCAAACTCGCGGCCCGAACCTGTCTAAATCTTTGTGTTCCTTGCACCATCGAGTTCTAGAGCAGTCGATCCCTACCTACAAACCCTACTGCTAAGGGTATCCCTGAGTAGGCTTGGTGGTAAACACCGACAGGTACCATTGTGCTTTCTGTACATTTGTTTTCAGACCTGAGGCTTCACCAAATTGCTGCAGGATGTCCAAAATGGCCCTGATATCATTGGCTGATAGCTGAAGAAAAATGACAACATCATCAGCATATAGGCCTTGTTTCGATCACTTTGCATTTTATTTTTTTGGATTTTTGGAAGAGAATATTCGACATCTGAGTATTAAATGTAGACTAATCACAAAACTAATTACAGATCTCATATGTAAACCACGAGACGAATCTAATGAACCTAATTAATCCATCATTAGAGCATATTTACTGTAGCATTATTGTAGCAATTTAGTGTCTAATCACGTCCTAATTAGGCTCATTAGATTCGTCTCGCGATTTATAGTCCATTTGTGTAATGCGATTTATTTTTCGATTATATTTAGTACACCATACAAGTGATTTAAAAAAAATGCATTTTGGCTTTATGGATCTAAACAGGGCCATAGTGAAATACGATGCTACAAGTTTCTTCTAGATAGTGGTTGCAGGAAACCCTCTTCTTAGGCTTTTTTTATTAGAGAGCACAGAACATTCATGACAAGGATAAATAGCATTGGGGATTGTGGATCCCCTTGCCTGAGACCATGCCTATGCACAATTCTTTCACACAAGTAAGAAAGGCCAGCGGCATATCTAGCCGCTGGGCAATGTGCCTTGCTGACAAGCAGAAAGTGCCATTGTGAGGGAACGGCATCCACTTATGCAACCAGTGGATTTGCATAGGGCTATGGGCTTTAGCTGGTCCCGAATTCGAGCTCCAAGGCACCCGGGAATGATATGAGAACAAGTCCAATAGCTCATCGCCGGCCTCGTTGTCCCGAGCTGGTTCCATTAGCTGCAAGTGAGGATGGCGCGGGCGGATGAGGTCGGGGTGTGGAGAAAGCCGGGGGCCGCTGCGGGCAAGGACGGTGCAGAGGAGATAGGGGTACAAGGATACGGCAAGGAGAGGGCTGGAGTGGATGTGTGAGTGACTCCAATGAGTGGCAGCATGAGCTCCTCACGATTGAAGGATTGAAGGGTTGGTGGCGTGTGGGCAGATCAGGAGGGGCGGCGTGCAACCACGCCGAGGATGGGGGCGGGTGGGCAGAGGATGGAGCTAATGCTAAGCTGACAAATCATGGTGTTGGCATGCAAGCGGAAGGGGAGGCGGCAGTGCGCGGGCGAAAGGGGTGGGGGATGCGCGGGCGGACAGAGCACCATGCTGGTGGATGGGTTGGGGACAGCGGCATCTGGACGGGTGGGAATGGCGCGTGCGGCGGGAAAGAGCGATGCCCAATTGCCCAAACGGGCGAGAAAGATCTGCGCGCATGCGGTAGGATGGGGAGGAGTGGATGAGGTGGAGTGGAAAGTGATGGGTAGTTTGGTTATTTTGCGGACATAACAAATGGTTACTATTTGTTTGGATCACTTAATGTAGTCTAAAGTTTAGTCGTAAATCAAAACAGGATCTTAGTCATTCTTTATTCAAATTTTGCTATCTCAGTTGGCGTTGACCTTGTCGAGGGCATGCTATAGTGGCCTTGTGCTCTTCAAGCGCATTTGTAGCTTCAGCTCTTTGATCGGGCTCCAAAGGCCTTCGAATTTGGAACCCACTGTGCTAAAATGAAAATCATGGCAATCGAACACAATCTAAGTCTCAACCACGTTTGTTCCTGATAATCTAGAGATTGCATAAATGTCGAAGGCTAATAATAATCCTCGACGGATCTATATATCTATGATGCTGTTGGTTGCTACAGTGCTGGTTCTTTTGCTCATGCCACTAGCATATACTATGTTCCGATTGGCTGCGGCTAGCGTTTTAGTCAGACTAGTATGTAATTAGTGTGGTTTTATAACATCACAAAGGTAAATGTAGGATTACAAGCCCAAACACCAACCATATGACTATAGAAAAACTTCCTAGGTAATTCTTCCATCCTAAATTATTAGTCGTTTCGATTTTATTGGATCCCTATTTTTTACTATGCTCTACATATATTATGTCTAGGTGCAGATCAAATTTTATAAATCTAAAAAATCAAAATAACTAATATATAATTTGAAAATGAGGGAGTAGTATCTAATATTAGCTTATTTGTATATCAAAACTGGCGAGTAGAAATCAATTCCTGATATCTCTATTATGGCTTTATTTCGGCGCTATCCGAATCCAAACTATATCCAATCCATTACTCTCTTTATTTTTTCCCTATATATCTGGATCGTCTGGATGTGGCTTCTTACATCCCTATCACGTCTGACTAAATAGTTTTGTCTCGGCAGGACGACGAAGGGATGGGAGCAAAGAGAGGATGAGCAGGCAAAATAGAGAGACTGATGGCAAGTTTATGCTTCTCCAAGTGTTGGAAGAGGTATTTTTAAATATATTTAATTATAAAATTAAATTTTATATGACACGCTGAGTTACTTTTTGCGCTTAGTGTCAGGGGCAGCTTTCTTATCTCCAAGTTTTCAGACTTATCCTTCCGAGCTGTTAGGAGCATCTGTATCTTTCTAAATTTCACTCTCTAAATTATCATTTGGAGAGTTATGTACATAAAAATCGCTCTCTATACATCTTCACTCTCCAACAGTTTTTCTATATCTTGTTTACACTCTAGAGAGCTATTTTCGCTATTTATCTTTGGCTAGCGAGAAATCCGGAATAAATGATGTCTATATTTGGATAACCACTTAGAGGAGCTCTTGGAGGCTATTTTTCCATCAAAATCTATATTCCTAATAATTAGGATGAATATAAAGAGTCTCTTGGAGTTGCTCTTATACCTGCATAGCTAATTCAGGTTTCATTTACTGTCGTTTTTTGTATTTCACCTTTTGATTTTAGATACATTTGGATCCAAATGCTAATAGGTGTAAATGATAAACTTTAGCAATAGCTCATCCAAACAGAATGTATGGGTAAACTTTAGTAATAATTTAAACTTTAGCAAATATATGAGTACTAAGAATTGCTATTGTTTAGCAATGAACTTTAGTTCATTCAAGCAGGCTAATAGAGGAAGATGACTTGGGCCATGTCCTAAGAAAGAGATGCTACCATTGAGCATCATAATGACACAATCAGGAGGATTGACTAAAATTTTTTTAGGCCCCATTTGGATCCTTAGAAATTGAATTCCATTCTAGATAATGTAGTTATATGTGGCATATATTTATATATTATTGTTGGTCACATGGGAGAGATATTTATGTATTTCTATAGGGAGCGAGTCTAAGAGTGTGCAATAAGTTGCACATTAGAAACATAGCATGAGGATCTATAGAATCAATTTGGCAAAATAACCAAATAATCCTTGAAATATGGCGTTCGGCTCAATGTGGTCCCTGAATTATGAAAGTATCCAATTCAGTCTTTGAATTATCACAACCGGTCCAACTTGATCCTTGAATCCGACATGGCACACCATGCTTGGGGTGGCGACCTAACAGGTGAGGGAGCGATCTGGCTCAATGCGGGCTGGGTAGCGTCAACAAGCTGGCTGGCAGCAGCGTGGATAGTGGCGGACGCAGAGTTCAAAGTTAGGGGGTCTTGGTTCTTCCTCCTCCATATTTCCACTCATTTCTTCTCTTTTTTTCTTCATATTTTTCTCTTTTCCTCTCATCTTTCTCCTTTGATTTTAGTGAAGCTTTTTTTAAGAGGGGGTGGGGTGGGGCTAGAATCAGTCACGGGCCACCCGACCCGATAAATCCGATCCAACCCACCCAAAAAACCCGACCCGATCCAACCAGACCAAGTGACGGGTCGGGTACGGCCGAAATATTTGACATTAAACTAAAAAAGTCTAATCTAACCTGGAAATTACACACAAAAATATGGACCAACCCGAACCTCATCCGACCATGTCATGGGTCGGGCACGGGCCAACATTTTTGACCCGAAAGCCAAAGTGACCGGACTCAACCCAACGGATGATCAGGTCTAAGTGGGGCTAGATAAATTCGTCTCTGGGCGTGGAGGGTGGTCGCGGGCGGTGACCTAGCTTGGGCAGGTAGGGATGCTATGAGCGAGCTTCCGAAGGACGGAACTAGAAGATGCTTGTGTTAACCTGCTCTATGGATGGAGGGTAAAAATGATATTTCATACTCCAAGCTGACTGGACAATGATTGGAGGAGTCTACGTGGCGTGGCAAGTTGGATTCAATGACAAAGTTGGATATAATTGTTCAGGTACTGGACTGGATATTTTATAGTTCACGAGCATCAGAATTCAGGAATGATTTTGATTATTTTGCCAATCAATTTCCATCTCCCACCTCCATAAATTTAAGATAAGTATATGTAAACTTTTGAAAATTATGGAATATCACATTCAAGACAAATAGCCTACTCCATTAAGTAGATTCCCATTTCCTCAAAATAGAAGGATACAAACGGGGCCTTAAGAGGAAAAGAATATACTATGCTGATTATGGGTTGTGGCTAATGTCCTCAAGTAACGAACCAAACAAAGCTCGTGCACCGGACGGATAAGCTCCCTCCCCAAGCGAGACAAGCAAACACCTTTTTGTCCTTTCGCAGCCTGCCATCGATCAATCAATTCGTTAACCGGTGGCTCGTTTGCGCCGCCCCGTGCGCAGGGTTCCAGCCTCAGGCCCGCCACCGGCCCCTCCCGCTCCCGAACGCGAAGGCCGGCGCCGCTGGGCCGACGGCATCCGCCGCGCGCTGGGTACCATGGCACGGGCCACCGCCCTGCGGGGCCTGGTCGGCATTGCGGCGGCGGGCGGGCGCCGCGTGCGCTCCTGCGGCCAGCGGCGGGACGCCGGCTGGCGTGGGTTCCGTGCGGGGACCTCCGGGGCCACAGCGGCGGCGGCCCCCCGCGGCTCCTCGCCTTTCCGTTCCTCGGCGGCGCGGCAGGCGGGGTCGCTGCGCGGCGCGGCGGCTGCGGCGGGGCGCAAGGGCTGGGTCTCCGGCGGATTCGAGAGGTGGGCAATTCAGGCGCAATGATCGCGCCAATTGATGGGTTAATATGCCTTCTATCTTTGTTCCTAAATTCGAATCAATCAGTGTTATGTTATCCATCCATGTGTGCTCGTGTGGTGTCGGTGCATCAGGGGATAAACGTTTACTTGATAGATAAGTGTTGTGGACTTGTGGTGCGTGCCTAAATTGCCTATGTTCGTGATGTTACAGGGATATATTATTAATTCAAATTGATTAGCTTGACGCGTAGAATATTATATGGCAGGTCCATGGTCCTTTCCATCAAATAGTCATCTTACAAACACATTTTTCATAGTGGAAGCTTGAGAGCTCACTGCAATGCTGTTGCAGTTGTGCAACTAAATATTTTACAGATATCTCTTTTTGTTATGCTATTGGCCTTCAATATATAATTTTAGCTTGCTGGCTTTAAGTAGTTACATTGTTCTCGCAATACCAACTTTTTGTGCTCAACGGCTCACATTTCTCCAAAATCTACTAAAGATTCATACATTATTTGATCAACATAAGGTCAATAACTTTGTTGGCAGTGAGGATGGTAAGGTCACCTGTGGATATTCAAGCTACATAGGGCGGAGACCTACTATGGAGGACTGCTATGCCGTTAAATTAACTAAAGTTGATGGGCAGCCAGTTAACCTGTTTGGCGTATTTGATGGTACCATTTTCACTCATGCCTTCATTACTTCGCAACTCCTTGCACATCATATTTAGTTGATGTCTTGGTCCACTAGGTCATGGAGGAAACCTTGCTGCTGAATATCTGAAAGATAATCTTTTCAAAAACCTTATGAAGCAACCTGACTTCCTGACAGACACAAAGCTTGCAATAAGTAATGTCTTTTACCTTCTGTAGTGTCTTTCATCTGTTATCCTTTCTAATGCTGCAACTCTGATGTTCTTTTTGTTTTTGGTTACTTTTCACAGGCAGAACATTCCTTGAAACTGATGGGGATATCTTAGAAACAATATCTAGTTCATTTAGAGATGATGGTTCAACAGCTTTGGCTGCGGTTCTGATTGGCAATCGTCTATATGTAGCAAATGTTGGTGATTCACGTGCTGTTGCTTCAAAAGCCGGCAAAGGTAAAGTGGCGGCAAGAAAGAAAAGACCAAAACGTACAGCATCCACTTTTCTCATATTTGAAAATTAATATCCATTTTGTCATTATTCTCTCTCTGCTTTTTGAATTGGATGTTTTAAACTAATTAGCTTGTCCCAAGTGTCATATTTTTTTAAAACGGAGGAAATATTTGTTTTACCAATTTTTGTATATTATACCTGAGCATGATCAATTGAACTGGTACTCTGCTGAGCTTCAGTCACCAAGGGGAGTTGCTCTTATTTCTATTCACATGATTAATGAGCTGGAATAAAATTTTATCAACGCAACACTGCTTCATTATGTTGCTATTTTCCATTGATAAGCTTCCAATGACTTTAGAATCTGTCAATGTTAATTATTCTTGATGGGACAACACACTGCTGAAGATACACGCTAACACACTAGTTTCACGCAGAAACACACTAGTTGCCGCAAGCTACTTGGAACTGATCAACTTGATCAGCTCCTCCTTAAGTACCTAAAGTTGCCTCCGGTCAGCCTGTAAGCATCCGGCTATGGCAACTCCTACTATACAGCCCAGTCAGTCCTATACAACAACCTGCCAGCAGCCACACACACTCCTCTTGTGAAGAGAACAACCAGACCACTCTCCTTTGGTGCTGCTCGAACTCTTGAGGGAGCTAGGCCCTCTCCTCTCTATTTATAGCACTAGATGCACACTACTACACAGCCATAGTGGCTTACATGCCAATGCAAAGACTTGACTTGACTCAACTTGGTCCCTAAGGCAAAGACTTGGATCCTAAGGCAAAGACTAGACTTGACTAGACT
Organism: Panicum virgatum; assembly: GCF_016808335.1. Classification (NCBI taxonomy): domain Eukaryota; kingdom Viridiplantae; phylum Streptophyta; class Magnoliopsida; order Poales; family Poaceae; genus Panicum; species Panicum virgatum. The sequence goes on along the minus strand of NC_053148.1, from coordinate 29,675,665 downwards.
TGGACCCTAAGTAACTTACATGTACCTACTGCACTACTAGTCAAGATTATTGCTAACAATTCTTTGGTTTATTTATGTGTGAAGAGTATGTTAAACTTGGCATTATTTCTGTGCTCTATAGCTGTCCCACTGTCAAAAGATCACAAACCAAACAGGAAAGATGAACGAAAGCGAGTTGAGGATGCTGGGGGTGTTGTTATATGGGATGGTAAGCCTTTTTAATCCTCAGAACACTCTTATTGTATTTATCCTGCTTACTTGGATAAAAACAATATATTTAGACTGAACCTCAAGCCCTCCAGTTTTAAGCAAGTCTGATATATGATACGTTAGGACATTATGTTAGTTTAATGGCTCATCATTTGCCTGTGTCTATACATGTTTTTCCTGTTTTTCAAGTACTCAAATCGTTGAAGGTTCTTTATAAGTATTGAGTGGTCGCTGTAATTCTTCATTTGACATTAGCACTTCCGCAGATACATGTAGGGTTGGTGGCATTCTGGCAATGTCCCGTGCATTTGGCAATCGTATGTTGAAGGAATATGTGATAGCCGAACCTGACATTCAGGTATCCATTTGAAGTCTAATTAAAACTTTCAGTAGTTTGGCAGTCCATTGATACCTAGGCAAGGGTTGTTGTGTTGGTCTCTTAGAACTGGATCCACTAACAGGATAAATCAAGCTACTTAACAAGCTAAAAAACATCTTACACTAGTTCATCCTTGATTCTTTGATTTACAGATGTACCTTTGTATCAATGTATCATTATGTTGTCTGTAACATGAGTCAGTATTAATGTTGTTGCAATAACCATAAAAATTGGGTATTACTGAAATATGATGAGAAGCCCCTTGAGAAGAAGTTTGTTTAAAGATTTCATTTTTTCGGATCTTTTAGTGGATCTGCGTGGTATGTGGGAAAGAGTAAAGGACTCTATTCATGGAAGGGAACCTTTTTCCTTTACTGGTTTTCCGTGGCAAGGGAAAGGTTGGAGCATGCTAGCATGGTTTCTCATGATGAAATTTGTCACACGGGACTACTTGGCAAGTGCTTGGTATTTCTGGAGAGATAGGCATCTGAGTCATAAAACATCTAGACATTCAAGATACTCTGGAACTAGAATAACTAAGAAGACTGTCATGGTTTCTGCCTATCATGCTACAATGAGGTGTGGATCGTAGATTTCTTTCATTTTAGGTCTGTATCTTTTCAAAAGGGCATAAATATTAAGCTGTCAGTAGGACCTCACTGAAGTCTCGAAGTGATATTCTGGAGTTTTTGTTCTCAAGTATTTGAAGCTCATGATTAGTCCATTTGAAATTTTCTTGATGTTCTCGACTTGCATAGGAAAGTCTTCTGAAAAGTTCTTTTTTAGCAATTTGATTCCTTATGTCAGATAAGTCCGATGGAAAATTAACCTTTGGTAACATCTATGAAATGCAGGAAGAGGAGGTCAACATTGATTTGGAATATCTAATTCTTGCTACTGATGGTCTTTGGGATGTTGTGCAAAATGAGGTATCTCCTTGAATTCCAGCTTCTAACAACCAGCTATGGCAACCTGTTGGTTCTGTAGTTGAAGTAACCATCACAGTACAATACCACCAAGCTACTGGTATAATTTTGGAGGGTTGCTCTGTTCTCAGTGAACTTGATCAATCTCTTCATGCAAGGCCCCCCTAGCAGTTATTAACATGCATCCAGTGTATCCTGTCTCAAATGGTCACACACAAGAAGAATGTTCACAGATTGAACACAGTGAACAAGGGCTTTTTTCATATTAGCGTAGGGTTATACTTTCTCCATTGCTAATCAGGGTTTATATCGTTTGTCAACAAGGATGCTGTTGCTCTTCTGAAAGCTGAAGATGGACCTCAGGCTGCGGCTGTGAAGCTGACAGAAATTGCCTACTCCAGGCACAGCACAGACAACATCACATGTGTCGTTGTGCAATTTCACCATAACAAGTAGTCGGTTTGGACAGTTTTTCGTCTGATGGTAGTACAATTTTGTATGCGTTAGCCCCAAAAAATCCATAAAACATAGTTGCTTTTGCCTAATATATGCGGTTGCTGGAAGAATTAGCAACCCTGAAAGAGATTCGCGGGATTCATTCTTTTGTTCTGTAGGAAAGATAACATCCAAACAATGAGCATGAGCTCGAATGAAATTTCTTCAGTTACTTTTTATACCAGCTTCACAGAAGCATTCTGCACTTTGTATGTTGTTTGCTTTGTGGTGGTTCTTGGATGCGAAGCCGAAACGGTTCGGGTTTCCATGTAAACAGCTGTTTCTGTCCTTCTTGGTGTTCCCTGTTCCGCGCTTCCGGCGCTGGATTGCAAATTGCAATATACAACGCCATATGGTAAAAACCTGAATTTTCAATTTGTGAATTTTCAGTCAAAACATATAGTAGTTCTCAGTTTTTGGAGGGATTGTTTGCATCCCGGCGTCTTATGGAGAAATTGGTGTAACAGAATTGGCTAGCGGAATTGTATGGATGTTATGTGGCTGAATGTAGGAAAATTTATCGAATTTGACAAATGAGATCAGCGTCTTATTCTTTTGGGACGGCAAAGTTTTTCGGCAATGTGATTTCAGATGATGAACACCAAATTCAGTTGAGCAATGAGCAGAGATCCAAGGGAGTCTGACAGATCTCAACCTTTAATCAACCATGATCCGTTCGGTTCACGAGAGCTCTTGCGCAAGTGACATCTCCTGGTAGAGCCTGGACCTAAAACCCCTGATCGGCATCCCAATTCCGGTTTTCTCACCTAAACCCTAACGCGCCGCCTCCGCCCGCCGCCATGCGGCGCCACCACCACCTCCTCGCCCTCCTCCGCCGCGCCGCCGCTTCCGCCTCCACCGCATGCCAGCGCGCGGACCCCCTCCTCCACCTCAACCACGCCCCACCCCGAAATGGCGCCGCCGGGCTCTTCTCCCCGCGCCTCTTATCCTCCCGCGGCCGCTCCGTGGCCGGCGCCGCTAAGAGCCTGGTGGAGGACGAGGCGGACCTCAGCGACTGGATTAGCGACCTCAAGACCGATTCGTGCCACCTCGGGCTCAGCAGCGGCGACGAAGGCGACGCTCCATCCACCCGCAGGTCCCCCGCCGGCGCCTCCAGGGGCGGGCGGGGTGGGCGGGACTCGAGGGGTTCGTTCTCGAGGTCGAGGTTTGGCGGCGGTGAGTTCGGTGGCGATAGGCGCGGCGGCTTCGAGCGGAGGGGGAGGGTAATGAGTAGTGACCTGGATGATGATGAGGATGATTCCGGGTTTGGTTCCTCAAGGGGAAGGCGGGGGCGGGGTGGGAGGTCGTCCGGGCTTGCGATGAGAGGAGGGAGGGGAAATGGGTTTGATGACGAGGCTGGGTTTAGGTCTCCTAGGGGGCAACGAGGTCGTGGTGGGAGAGGGTCAGGTGTGGTGCGGAGGGGCGGGAGGTACAGTGATTTGGATGATGGTGATGCTGCTGCTGGATTTGGGCCTTCCAAGGGAAGACATGGTCGTGGTGGAAGGATGTCTGGTTTCTCGCAGAGAAGAGGAAGAGGCAGTGATGACAGTGAGGAGGATGATGATGATGATGCCATTGGGTTTGGGCGTTCCGACAGAATGCAGCATCGAGGTGGCAGGAAAGGGGGAAGGGCAGAGAGTGTTGGACCACATCAAGGCCGGAACAGGAGTGATTTGGGTGTGTCGCGGAGGGGTGGGAGGTATAGTGATTTGGATGATAATGACTATGATCATGACATTGGATTTGGATCCTCGAGAGGAAGACATGGTCGTGGTGGAAGGATGTCTGGTATGTCGCAGAGAAGAGGGAGGGAAAGTGATTTGGATGACGACAATGACGATGATGATGTGGTTGGCTTTGGTGATTCTGGTGCTAGGGAAGTGAAAAAGTTTGATTTTGGCTTGTCAGAGGATGATGATGAGGTGGGGGAAGTTGATGAGGATGATGACCCATCAGGTTTAGAAGATGATCTTATTGATGATGAGGGCAGTAAGGAGTCTGGATCTTTTAAATTAGACAAAGAAGAGGCAGTTAAACATAAGAGTATAGCGGGCACAAGTACTAGAGGCGGTGATTCTTATCTGAGCCAGAAAAGGTAGCTCTTACAACTATGAAATAATGCTGAATAGTATTTATTCCTTTAAGCTGAGCTGTTTCTGTTAATTGCTAGTATGCCTCTCTTTGGTACATAGGTAGATTGGTTCTCTTTTTCTTGATGTAAATTATGCTTACATTATTGATAGATGACCATCTTGGCAATATGACAAAAATGGTGGTTCGTATTTTCTAATTGCCAAGTGCATATCATGTTTACTTTCACCATCTGTAATCTATGGTACAATGAACCTGTATGATGTTTGACTGCATCACTTTCATGTCAACAACAGCTACTATATTGTTAAATGCTTCTGCATCTACTTCCAACTTGGCTGCAACACGTCCTACCATTCATGTTGTTTGGTGGGTTTCTTTCTTAGTGTAACAGGTTCAGTGGTCCACTGAATGTAGCAGCATTATTAGAAACTAAGTATTTTGCTGTCCTCAAAACGTGGAGAAACTATGCGTGGGCTTGAGGATCATTCTACAAGAGTACTATGAATGAGTTTTTTACTATAAACTGAGCCATGGTCGACTGCATCTAGCTGCACTCACAGCATTGGTATTTGAAATACACAAACAATGCACATTTTGAATCCAGAGCAAGTGTCATTGGTAGTCTATTTAGCATCTGCTTGCTATAGGGATTAGGGAATAGAGTATTAAAGATGGAGCTATGGAGGAATGATATCGGAATGGATTGCATTGTTTATATCCTCTGATATTGTAGGTCAAGGTTCTTAATGATATTGATCTTGGTATTTTAAGTTATTCCTATGAACCCTCATGTTGGTTTCTTTGAACTTCGAAGAACAGTTTTGTGATGAGTTGTCTTTGTCGCAAAATTTGGAGGGCACAACAAATTGATAATATTTTCTGATGCATAGGGTAGCCTAGGCAATGAGATGCTCTCTGGGGCAAGGCATCCCTGATGCCTAGCCAAAAGTGGAGGGGGAGGGCTGGAGAGAGGAACCCAGCGGGTAGCACGGTTCTCTTTCCTTCTACCACATCCTTGTCAGCTCTAGTGCCGTGGCTGGTGCAACTCCCAGATTGTTTCCAGTGCAATTGCTGGCGTAGATCTGGCCTTGCTTAACTGCGGCATTGGTGGTCTGGAAGGAGTGTCGGTGGGGCTCTGTTTGAGTTGGGGGAAGAGTCTGATTCATGGGCTCATGGTGTGCTCATCGTTGCTCCTGCAGGGTGGTGTCATTCGGGACGGGAGTAGCAGCGCAGAAGGGTGAATCGGTTGTGTGAGGTGGGATGGGAGGGGTTCTTTATGTGCTGTTGGCTTGGGTTGGGCTCATCTAGTGTTGCGGTTATGGCCCATTGATAGGCTTGTTTTTCCTTTTCTTCTCCAATTTTTCTGTTTGTCGCCAAGGCTCGCCTTAACCCTTTAAGAACATTGATTGATTGATGTTGCTACTGCTACTTTATTTGAGCCAAGCATTTTTACAAATCTTTGTCAAATTTCTCTGAAGCCTGTAATTTGTAGTAGATGGCAATGATGTTGCTTACTGAATCTGTACTAGTTCTGCACTGTGGTTTGGTTAAGTTATATTGGCATATTATATTCCTATGGGCTATGATTATCAATGAGTGTAGATTAATTGCTTTTCTCCTGAATAGTTCATGCATGTACTGCAAAAGGTTTACTTATAAGCCTCTATGCTGATGGATATTCTTCCATTTCCTGACAGGTTTGATGAATGCCCACTATCTCCCTTGACACTAAGAGGTGTTAAGGCTGCTGGATATGACAGAATGACTGCTGTACAGGAGGCTACTCTTCCCATCATACTTCAAGGTTCATTTCAGTATTCTTTAATGTATGTTTGACATTTGTGAATTTACTTTATGATATTAATCTTGTTCAGCAAATATATTAAATTTACACAAAGGGACATTGTTGCCCGCACATTTCTAATTTGTAATTTCTCGCCTTCTTGAGTTTCAGATCTATTTACCTACCTTTTCCATTTCTCTAGAATTCCTGATTTAAATTGCATAAGCTATCCATGTAGCTTACATTTTTTTTTTAGCACCTGTTAGTCTTCCTCAATTAGCTTGGGACTAAAATGTTCTGTTGTTTTATTGTTAGTGAATCATCCATGTAGTTTATACATTTCAACTTTGAAGTTCTTTGAACCCGTTTGGAAAAGCCATTCTCACAGTTGATGTGAGCATGTTTGGACCCTGCTAAGTGCTAACTGTGTCGACAGTTACATTATTATGCCTTCAACTCATAAGCTTGTATAGAGTATGGAATCCTAGCATTACTTCTGAGCTCCCTGGCTTGACGGAGGTTTACAAGAACATGGAATAGATGCTGAAGTTCTCTTTGTCTATCTATCTGTATGTCCGCCTACGAGGGTCACATATGCAAAGATTTGTTGTTAAGAAAAAAATTGAATGGCCTATTTTTCCCAAGTGTAAGCCACCAAGGCCTCAAAATTTTGTTACCGTGGCACAATTTCTATGCATCATAATTATTCAGAGATAAAAATATGGAGAGAGGAAACAAGTTTGAGAAATTCTAGTTATCTGTGTCCAATGGTTCAAGAAAACAAATATTAACATTGAATGTATGTAGTTTTTAAGTAGTATATCATTCCGAGAGGCAGGCAATCGGAACTGCACTAATTATGAAATGCATGTGTACAAAATTTTTTTTGCAGCACATGATTCTGAAAGCAGTTTATTTCCCACTTAAATTGTATATTTTCTATTCAGTTCTCACACAAACACGTCTTCTCCCTGTAGGGAAGGATGTATTAGCCAAAGCAAGGACTGGAACTGGAAAAACTGTAGCTTTCTTGGTAAGTACCCTGCTGAATAGTGAATATTATGTTTCCTCCCATTGAATTGTAATGTACAACTGTTTTACCTTCAGCTTCCGGCCATTGAAGTTGTCTCAAAATTACCACCTGTCGATCGTGATCAAAAGAGGCCTCCCATCAGTGTTGTTGTAGTGTGCCCTACACGTGAGCTTGCTGATCAGGCTGCTGCAGAAGCTAACAAGCTTCTTAAATTCCATCCATCAATTGGAGTGCAGCTTGTAATAGGTGGCACTAGAATGGCTCTTGAACAGAAGCGCATGCATACTAACCCTTGCCAGGTGATTCAAATTATCTTGTTGAACTGAATAATTCTGCTGTTCTGTGTCATTTGTTCTGATATCTAACCCACAAGCAATGGTGAACTTCTGATTTACAGATTCTAGTAGCTACTCCAGGAAGGCTTAGGGATCATATGGAGAACACACCAGGGTTTGCTACAAGGTTAATGGGAGTCAAAGTTCTAATTCTTGATGAAGCTGATCGCTTGTTAGATATGGGATTCCGATCTGATATTGAGAAAATAGTGGCTGCACTCCCAAAACAACGTCAAACACTCCTATTTTCTGCGACAGTTCCGGATGAGGTATCACTGTAGTATACTTGTAACTCATTACTGCTTGGTCAGTTTCCCATGTATTTCTACTTTCCATGCTAGGTTCGTCAAGTATGTCACATTGCCATGAAAAGGGATCTTGAATTTGTCAACACAGTTCCAGAAGGAAGTGAAGAAACACATTCTCAGGTATTCGACAAACCGAATGTGTATTGATTGCTCCTTAGTTTTTAAATAATGGTGTGCTTATGATTACCATATTCAGGTGAAACAAATGCATTTAATTGCACCACTAGACAAACAATTCTCTATCCTATATGGTCTTCTAACTGATCATATCTCCGAAAATGTTGACTACAAGGTAACCGTTAATTGCTACTGTCATCTTTATTGTTTCTTTTAGTTCTTTATATGTTCTGTACAATGACTGAGGAAACAAATGCAGGTGATTGTATTCTGTACAACAGCAAAAGTAACAAGCCTTGTTGCTGAGCTTTTGTCTGAGCTGAAGTTGAATGTACGTGAGATCCATTCCAGGAAACCTCAAAGTTACAGAACCAGGATATCAAAAGAATTTAAGGAGTCAAAAGGTCTCATTCTTGTTAGCTCTGATGTATCTGCCCGGGGTGTTGATTATCCCAATGTCACACTAGTTGTGCAGGTAACTAACCTGTTGTACTTTATTTACTTACTGTTGCAAATATAGATATATGCACTTTATGATACAAATCAGAAATTATGAAATTCCTAAATAAATCTGCTTACCTGCCATTGAGAAAATTCTTTCTCCATGCAGCTCACAGCTAGTTAATTGGAACTCTGAACTCATTATTAGCTTGCTTATCATTTTACCTGCACATAGTTTCGAATTGAAGTGTCAATTCTCCACCAATATTGCAGTTGGGGGTGCCAACAGACAGAGAGCAATATATTCATCGACTTGGTAGAACTGGTCGCAAAGGTAATGAGGGGGCAGGAGTCTTATTATTGGCACCATGGGAGGAATATTTCTTGAGAAGTATCAAGGACTTGCCTATTACAGAGGCAACACAACCATTAATTGATCTGGACACTAAGAAAAAGGTACTTAAAAGACTCCAGTTCACATCTTACTGTTGTATCTCTCCATGCATTGACATTGGTTTTTTTGTTAACATGACCACTTATATACATGTATATGATTTGAAATGTGCATTCTTAATATATTTCGACAGTCAACTAGCAGTTCATTTCTATATCTACGTATTTTCCGAGAACCTTGGACAAGATACTGTCACTATGAATCTATGATGATTCGCTAAAGATCATAACAATTGGGCTAATCGATCAGTACAATTGTAGGGATGCATGTTTAGTTTCCTGAGATATATGATGTTCAATGCAGTTCAGGTTATAATTTTGTAGTTCACATCAGCTGTGTACTTAAGGAAAAGCTTTGCTTCCTGAATGATATGGATATTTTAGAAATTCGTCGACAAGACAATAACAGCCAACCGATTTAGGGATAGTTAGTATTTTCACCAAATTTATGTTTTGGATCTAACTATAGAGGATTTCTATTTTGGACCACAACAACCTATCCACATATAGGGATAGTTTTTTTTTAGGAAAAGCCATCATGGAGACTTTGACCGTAAAAAATAGTGTTAGAGTATATTAGGCAACTCCGGATATGGTTAGTTTATGATTGATTGTAATCCCGGGATAACCTTCCTTATCTCTAGGAGAGGCTACTTGCCCTCCAGTCCATGTACTCTATATATATTGCCTAAGGGGCTCAATGCAATACATCGACCACATTATACGCATCCTACTTTCCTATATGGTGTCAGAGAGTCACGATCCTGTGACTTAACTAGGCTTCCGCTGTCGCTGCCACTGCCACCGTGCCGCCCTCGGGGAGATCGATCTCTGCCGGGGGTAGCGCCCTCATAGGATGCCTGGCGGATCCCTCTGATCCGCCGTGCCTGTCGTCGTCAAGCATAGCAAGGGGACCTACCTCGCCGCTAGGATTTGTCACCAGCGCCGCCATCTTCGCCTCCTCCACCGAGCGCCCCGCAGGCCACATGCCCCCATCTACTCCAACGCCGTCGCCACCCCTGTCCTGAGCGTGACCTCGTTGCAACTTGTGCTGTCGCCACCCCTGTTCTGCGCGAGTCCGTGGCTGCACCTGCGCTAGTCCGTGGCTGCGAAGGAGAACCGTGGGGGCGCCGTCGCCGCCGCAAGATCGGGGGCGCTCGACAGTCGCGCGCTGCCCTTCTCCCGCCGGTCCAGCCGCGCCGCCTGCGGCTGCGGATGGACCCCGCCGCGGATGGACCCGCCAGGGTGGCGGCTCGGCCCGATCCTGTCGTCATCGTCGCCAGGCTCTGGGGGCGCACCTGCCTGGTACCCATGGTCCTCCTGTTGTTGTTTTTCTTTTCCGATTTAAGATCGGTTTGCGTCGCCCTGCCATTCGTCGCCGCATCGTCGTCGACGCTCCCGAGAACAAGGTTGCTGTTGCGTGCCCTCACAGGCTGCAGCATCGACGCTCATGGTCAAGCCATCATCGCTGGTGTCGCCGCCTTTTCAGGCAGTGGCACCATCCGCTGCTGGTCCTCGTCAAGCTGGCACTCGATCTGAAATGCTATCAGGTTATCAAATGAATCCAAAACTAGGATGAATGGCTTGTCCAGTTAAATGATGTGGCAACTGCTGAGTATGAAATTATCAATCACATTTGTAAGCACCCAATCATTTTTCAAAACATTTTGCTGAGCACTATGTTGTCCTATCTGATAACTGCTTAGTATTGAACTATATAAAATAGGTAGAGCTTCGCATGCCATTGTTTCTTTAGGATAATAATCTGGTCGCTGACATATTGCATTATGCTACATTACATGTTTTCTTATTATGTGCAGGTTGATAAGGCTCTTGCACACGTGGAGGTTAAGGACAAGGAATCTGCTTACCAGGCATGGCTTGGTTACTACAATTCAAATAAGTTCATTGGACGTGACAAATACCAGCTCGTATCACTCGCCAATGAGTTCAGTAGAAGTATGGGTCTCAACAACCCTCCTGCAGTGCCTAAGCTTGTTCTCAGGAAGATGGGTCTGAACAACATTCCAGGTCTGCGAGCAAAATAGTTTGGTACAATGAATCCAAGCCATGTTGGCGCATAGTCTAACATCCGATAAAACGCCCGTATTGGTAGGAGTTTTGGAGCTACCTTAATAAAACAAGGTTTACAATACATGTCATGCTCCCAGAAGTTCTAACTTTCGTAATGTTGTTTCATTCTTTTATCCTGTAAGGGCCTTGACAAAGCACCTACTCATAGCTTTGGAGCACCATATTTCTGCGTTGGAGGAGGCCACGTGTACTCAATCCATCCTTTAGTAAAAGCCAGAAGACCTTGTATCTGTGCTGGCAGCATCAGTGGGAACGGAGAACTTGGCTTTATGATCAATGGGGATGGAGAACTAGTTGCCGGTACTACCCATCCAATGCCAAGACCCATGTTGATGTCATTAATAAACACGTACCAAGCATGTACCAAGCATACAATCAACTTTGCATGTCGCCATGCCTGTGGCTCTCGATACTTGAGGCTGTCTACACTGGTGGATCTCTATTTTTCTCTTCTAAAAGAAATATTCTTGTCTAGTCATGAAGATTCTCTACTCTATTTTTATTTTTTCTGCACTCGTTTATCCTCTATATCTCAGTCATCAACATTTTTTTACTTATACCCATCCTTTGTACAGTCACTGACTAGTGGGACCCACCCCATCCCCCATGTCCACCTCTCTCCATGCTTCTCCGCCGGCGAGCGGCCCGGTCTCCCTCTCCCTGCGCCGGACCTTCCCGGCGGCCGAGCTCGCCACCCACGCTCCTCGCCTCCGCAGCCAAGCTCGCCGCCGCCGCGGCGTTCCCTCCCTCGAGCCGCCGCGTCCATGGCCGGCTCGAGGTGGAGGCCCGTGGCCGACCTTCCCCAGCGGTCGACCCTCCGCGGCCAGGCGCGGCGTTCCCTCGCTCGAGCCGCCGTGTCCATGGCCGGCTCGAGGTGGAGGCCCGTGGCCGACCTTCCCCAGCGGTCGAGCCCTCCGCGGCCAGGGCGGCAGGACAGGGCGGCAGAAGGTGGCGCGCGGATGCGAACGCAGACCGAGAGGCGCGCAGACGTGGACGGCGAGGCACGCGGACGCGGACGGCGAGGCGCGCGGAGGAGCCGAGCAGGGCGGCCGGGTCGAGAGCTCGAGCAGGGCGGCCAGCGACATGGCATGCGGCGGCGCGCCGCTCCCGCCGGCGATAGGGCCGGCCGGCGGCGGGGCAAGGTGGTGCGCCCGCAGGGCAACGCTGGGCAGCGCAGGGGCGGCCCTCGACGGCACATTGGGCCAGCGCGGCGGTGGAGGAGCCGATTTCGGCCGGGAAACGGCCGGAATCGCTCGGGGAGCGGCGGCGAAGGTGGAGGAGGGGCCGACGTAGCTTCTTGCGGGAGGAATCGAGGGAGGGCAGCCCAAGGAGGCCGGGATCGACGAACGACGACAGCTCTGCTCGGCTCGATCCAAGGTCCGGCAGCGTTCCGGCGAGCTGGGCGGCGGCAATTGGGCCGGTGAGCACCAAGGAGCCGAGGAGGTGCGGTTTGAGGTCTTGGCTCATGCGGAGGGTGGCCGGAGGAGGGGGTACAGCGTGCAGGGCCAGCGGCGGCCATGGCGGGCGGTGGCGGCGGCTATGCGCGTGGCCGCGGGTGGGCGCTAGCAGGAGCGGAGGACGCGTCGGGAGACGGGCCGGTGCCACATCGGCGGATAGTGAGCACCCGGTACCTACGCTCAGATTACCGGACCGGCGGACGTCCTCTTTCTTACACGCACTGCAGCGTTTTTCTCCTCTATCCCATCCTGGAGGGAGGTACAACGGACGCCGGTGCAGATAGCCTGACACCATAAGGGTTGAGTAGCGAATAGACTTATTTTTAAGAATAGAAGCATAGCTTTGTGATATACTGCTGTTGCTTAATTAGCACAATCATCTAGCAGGCTTAGAAATAGAGCAAGGAATGGCAGTAATCGTGTACATTTATGTATAAATTAAAATTGCAGGATAATTAATCCTCAGGCATTTGGGGTTAGTACATGCATAGACCAACTTTATCTTCGTTGCAAGGACATGACGATGACCGAGTACATGGTCTTCTCCCTCTGAAGGTGCTTTGCAACATTACGTGCGTATTCTCTGACCAGCTCATCCAGCGCGGCTCCACCGAAATGGCTCGCAAACAAGGGCTCCATGACTGCTCTGATGCTCTTAGCAACATTCAGGGCACTTTGGAGGCTATCTTGGACAATATGATCCCCAGAGTCATCGTAAGGATCCCAGTTGGATTCGAACAGTTCGGCAGAGTTGATGTCGAACAGCTCGCTCTTTCTGACCACTGCCTTCACTTCATCAACCGATGGGCCGTAAACGGGGAGATTGAAGGCATCAAGCTTTTCCTCTTGCACAAGGCCCTATTACAATATACGTGGAACTCAACAAATAGTATAATTTTATTTTATGATAAATTAAACTTATCAAAATTTAGAAGCCAAAGATTTTGCTACACAAATTACAAGCGATGTATATATATTATCTACTCTTCAATATTGCTATGTACAAATAAAGACATAACTTCTTTTGTTTTTATGACCAAGATTTTCTTCTTATTTTGTAGACGTGAGTATAGTTATCATATAGGATTACCATGCTGAAAGTCTGAAATCATCTTGTTTTATGTATGTGATACAACAATAATTTTGTACTGCCAACCATTTTCAATCTATTCTGTTCATCTGTTGTACCTTGTGAACGAGAGACTGAATAGATTGTGCAAATAGCCCACAAAGATGGTTCAGATCTCCTTTATAAATATCCTCATTCTTCCTCCCAAGAAACGTCAGCACCATCTGGCCACCAGCATGCCGCAGCTTGAGGAAGAGCAACAAGTCCGTCTCGAACAGCTCTTGGTACAGTTTCACCACAGATGACGGTGTAGTCTTCGCAATGTAAATGTTTCCTTTGTTTAGGTAAGGTTTTGCGTTGACATCGAGACCATCAGGAAGCTAAACAGAAGAAAGACACTAATTTTAGAACGTTGGTGGTTATAAAAGCTTAAAAGCTGAAGGTATAATAACATGTAGGGAAACGGGTAGGCTACGCTAGCATCACTATCGCATAAACCCAAGATACTTGCGAGTAGAAGATCATAGATCGTTACCACTAGACGCGCAGCGCAGCGGAAGAAGTCGCGCGTCGATGTAGATGAAGTAGTCGATCACATCCCACGAACCGAGCTCCTCGTACTTGATCCCGGCAGCCGATCAGCGCAGCAGTCGCAGCAGCGCCTCCACGGAGTCCACACGTACGGGGATGAAACGCCGGGCGTCGGTGTGCTAGCACCGCACGCACGGCAAGGGCGGCGGCCGAGAGAGAGGGAGGGGCGGCGGCTAGGGAGGTGGCGCCGCTCAGGTCATCTCCCCCCTAGCCCCTCCCTCATATATAGGGCGTACTAATGGGCTTCTATCTCATAGGCCCATTAGTAACCCTAATCCCTCTTGGATCAATATCCACTTGGGCCTTTAAACCGTATTGTGATGATGGGCTCTTGGGCATATCACCAACAATCTCCCACTTGCACTAGAGACAATCATACATGCAAGCTTTCCAACATTCCAAACCCCTTAAGTGTGTGACCCGTTAGGTTCATGTGTAGGTGGTCGTGATCGGAAATCATTTCCGAATTACAAGTCAATAGCGGCACCTAGCAGGGCATAGTGACTCACAAATACACATAAAGATCATATCGGCTGAACCATAGATATACTCATACACCGATTCCTTTGCCACACGATATCAGTCAAGCTCAAAGCGAGATGCGTGCCACCTTTGTGATAGCTCGACCATTCTCTCAATCTAATAGTGGATTCTATTCATAACTAACCTTTAGTCATCATGATTAACTCTTTAATCACTTTGGCATGGCCATGCACTTTCAAATCCAACTATCTCGAGGGGCCCAGAGATATCTCTCCCGTTATCTAGGAGGGGCAAATTCCATCTTGATCCGCTCACATCCCATTCCATGTTTCATGACATACCTGTAAGCTGCTTTTGTAACTACCCAGTCACGGAGTAGCGTTTAGCAGCCCCAAGATGCACCACTACACACAGTGAGAAACAATGGCGATCTTAGGTCTAAGGATTCAGTAGGTATAACACTCAAGAACAACTGATGGCACATACAAAATAACAATCCCAACATTGTCTTGGAGTGGGTCAATCCAACACCATGTTCACCAACATGTGTCCACATCATTAATCCGATATCTCCATATCCATGATCCGTGAAACATGATCATCAATTAATGCATGTGCTAGTCTCAACGTCGTTGTTGTCCCACACAACGACATAAACTAGGGATAATTTAGAATCATATCATTTTCAACAGAGTTTCACGAACAAGTCACATACTTGATAATCAATGTAAAATAATCATCCATGGAACAAATAATAATTATTTATCATTACATAAACATACTCATGACACAAAATCTCCCACGCACACTAGAATCACTGATGTAAGTATCTAATACCCATAGATCTCATGTGCGCCTCATGCTTTGGTTGTGGGAGAGGCTTCGTCAACGGATCAGCAACGTTTGAATCCGTGTGCACCTTGCAAACCTTCACATCACCTCTCTCAACAAAGTTACGGATGAGGTGATACTTCCGCAGTATATGTCTGGACTTCTTAGTTGTTCTAGGTTCCTTTGCTAGTGCAACGGCACCACTATTATCACAATAGAGGTCCACTGGACTGGACGCACTAGGAACAACACCCAAGTCAGAAACAAACTTTCTGATCCAAACAGCTTCTTTTGCAGCTTCGGAAGCTGCAATATACTCGGCCTCTGTCGTCGAATCAGCCACCGTATCTTGCTTGGAACTCTTCCAGCTCACTGCCCCACCATTGAGGCAGAAAACAAAACCGGATTGCGATTTGGAGTCATCTTTGTCTGTTTGAAAACTAGCATCGGTGTAACCCTTTACAAGGAGCTCATCTTCGCCTCCAAATATTAGGAACATATCCTTAGTTCTTCTCAAGTACTTAAGGATACTCTTTACAATTGTCCAGTGAGGTTCACCGAAATCTGACTGATACCTGCTCGTAACACTTAGAGCAAAGGAAACATCTGGGCGCGTGCAAAGCATAGCATACATGATCGACCCTATGGCTGAAGCATAAGGAATCGTACTCATCCTCTTTTGCTCATCAGGTGTCGTAGCACACTGACTCTTGCTTAGAGTAATGCCATGTGACATTGGCAAGAAATCTTTCTTGGAATCTTGCATATTGAACCGATTCAATATCTTGTCAATGTACGTGTCTTGGCTCAATCCAATTAGCCTTTTTGATCTATCTCTATAGATCCTAATACCCAGAATATAAGCCGCCTCTCCTAAATCCTTCATCGAAAAACTCTTTTTCAATGAGGTTTTAACGGCTTCAAGCATTGGAATATCATTTCCGATCAGTAATATGTCATCCACATATAGGACCAGAAACACAAGTGCGCTCCCACTAGCCTTTTTGTAAACACAAGGCTCATCTTCATTCTTGATGAAGCCAAACCCTTTGACTACTTCATCAAAACGAATATTCCTACTCCGAGATGCTTGCTTCAATCCATAGATGGACCTCTGAAGCTTACATATTTTCCCAGCATTTTTAGGATCGACAAAACCTTCAGGCTGTGTCATATACACATCCTCACTTAGATGTCCATTAAGAAAAGCGGTTTTGACATCCATTTGCCATATCTCATAGTCATAATATGCGGCAATTGCTAGGAGAATCCGAACAGACTTTAGCATTGCGACGGGCGAAAAGGTTTCCTCATAGTCAACACCTTGAATTTGTCGGAAACCTTTCGCCACCAATCGTGCCTTATAGATGTGAATATTTCCATCCATGTCTAATTTTTTCTTAAAAATCCACTTACAGTCGACAGGTCTTACACTGTCAATCTGATCGACCAAGTTCCAAACTTGATTATCATGCATGGATTTTAACTCGGATTCCATGGCTTCAAGCCATTTGT
Organism: Panicum virgatum; assembly: GCF_016808335.1. Taxonomy (NCBI): domain Eukaryota; kingdom Viridiplantae; phylum Streptophyta; class Magnoliopsida; order Poales; family Poaceae; genus Panicum; species Panicum virgatum. Next base: position 29,659,051 of record NC_053148.1, on the reverse strand, counting down.
CGGAGTCGGGTCCCATCATTGCTTCTTTGTAGGTCAAGGGCTCATCATTTTTCATCAATAATACATGGCGCTCCTCCGTAATAAGGAGGTTGAGCTTGTCAGTAGCGCGACGTGCCCTTATAGACCTTCGTGGGGCTAGTGCCTCAACTACGGGTTGTGCAACATCTTGCACATCCCGTGGATCTTCAGTGGGTGCTGAAACAGTTTCGGGTGTTTCCTGAATTTCTTCAAGTTGCACCTTGCTCCCACTAAATCCTTTTGAGAGAAACTCCTTTTCTAAGAAAACACCATTGCGAGCGACAAACACTTTGCCTTCCGTCTTATTGTAAAAATAATATCCTTTGGTTTCCCTAGGATACCCCACAAAGAAACATTTGTCTGACTTTGGAGTGAGCTTATCTGACATCAAACGTTTGACATAAGCCTCACATCCCCAAACTTTGAGAAAAGATAATCCGGGACGCTTCCCAGTCCATATCTCATATGGTGTCTTCTCAACAGACTTACTTGGAACCCTATTCAGTGTGAACGCAGCAGTTTCAAGAGCATAACCCCAAAATGATAATGGAAGATCAGCTTGGCTCATCATGGACCTAACCATGTCCAACAAGGTTCGGTTCCTCCGTTCGGATACCCCATTCCATTGAGGCGTTCCGGGCGGAGTTAGCTGCGGAATAATTCCACATTGCTTCAAATGATCACCAAATTCAAGGCTCAAATATTCTCCTCCACGATCAGATCGCAGAAATTTAATTGTCTTGCCTAATTGATTTTGTACTTCATTCTGAAATTCTTTGAACTTTTCAAACGATTCAGACTTGTGCCTCATTAAGTAGATATAGCCATATCTGGCTATTGAGCTCATTGGTCCACATACATCGGTATGTACAAGTCCCAACAAGTCACTCGCCCTCTCACTCTGACCAGTGAAAGGCGCTTTTGTCATCTTTCCAAGCAAACAAGACTCACATGTGTCAAATGATTCAAAATCAAATGAGCTTAACAATCCATCTTTATGGAGTTGTTCAATGCGTTTCTCATTTATATGACCTAAGCGACAATGCCAAATAAAAGTGGGATTCAAATCATTTGGTCTAAGCCTCTTAGTATTAATGTTACAGACAGATTTATCCTCAAGATCAAGAACATATAATCCATTCACCAATGGACAATGAGCATAAAAAATACCATTGCAAAAGATAGAACAACGTTTGTTCTCAATTACAATCTTAAAATCACCAACTTCTTCCAAACATGAAGAAGAAATAATGTTCTTGCTCAAAGCAGGAATGCAATAACAATTATTTAATTCCAAAACTAATCCGGAGGGTAGAGACAAGTGGTAGGTGCCGACCGCCAACACCGCAACCTTTGCGCCATTGCCGACCCGAACGTCCAACTCGCCTCTTGCAAATCTTCTAGTCTCACTTAGACCCTGCAACGATTTGCAAGTGTGAATCATCGATCCAGTATCAAATACCCATGATTCACTAGAAGATAATGCAATATTTATTTCTATAACATTTATACCTGAAGTGGAAGTCTCACTTCCCTTCTTCTTTTTCTTTTCTTCCAAGTACTTCTTGCAGTTCCTAGACCAATGTCCCTTTTCATGACAGTGGAAGCATTCATCTTCAGAAGTAGGGCCAGATTTGGCCTTAGGTGCTGGCTTTAGCTTAGAGCCCGAGGACTCACCACCGGAACTCTTTTTCTTGCCTTTACCTTTGGGATTAGGAGGCGTCCAACGCTTCCTCTTTTTGTTCCCCTTCTGAATCATCATCACATGATTGGGATTCTTCTTAATGCTCTCCTCTGCTGTTTTTAGCATCCCATGCAACTCACTCAATGTTTTATCCAAGCCATTCATCTGAAAGTTCATGATAAAAGGCTCATAGCTCGCCGGGAGCGACTGGAGAATAACATCAGTAGCCAAGTCTTGGTGAAGTTCAGAACCAAGTCTATCCAAAGTCTCAATGTAACCAATCATTTTGATCACATGAGGACTGACTGGGCTACCTTCTGCCAGCTTGCACGCAAACAAGGACTTTGAGATATTGAACCTCTCAGTCCTGGCTTGGTTCTGAAACATCCCACGCAGCCCCTCGATCATGGTATGAGCATCCGCATGCTCATACTGCTTCTGCAGATCAGGGGACATGGTGGCGAGCATCAGACAGCTGACATCAAGTGAGTCATTGCAGTGCTTCTCATAAGCTCTGCGATCAGCAGCAGTTGCATTGTCAGGGAGATCATCAGGATATGGCTGCTCAAGAACATACTCCTTTTTCTCTTGCCTGAGAACAATTCTCAGGTTGCGGTACCAATCAATAAAGTTTGTTCCATTCAACTTTTCTTTCTCAAGAACAGAACGCAAATTGAAAGCGGAATTGTTACTGGCAGACATGATCTACAACATTAAAGTAAAGCAAGATTTCAGCACTATGTTTATGTAAAGACTTTCATTAACTGATTTAACAAAAGACAACCTACTATATCAAAGTCATCTTCCCTCTAATGACATATAGTGGTTCAAGATCCATAATCACTAAAATTCTAGTGAGCTTTAGCATCACGGCTAGAAAAGTAGTGATACAGGTAAGTAACAAATTACTAATCACATCTCTATGCGACTCTTGTTTATTGGGTGGCATCCAATGCCCCGGCCCCAACCCTATGCCTTAAAGCCCAAAACTGTTTTGATAGCTTTGCTGAGTAAACCAATACTATGCTTGTGAATGTCCGACATCCACCCTATACAAAAGTGATAGCTGAGGGTACTCTACTTTGGTAAACCTACCACACAACGATCAAAATTTATAGGTGCAACTATTGGTAAAAGGCATCAAAAACTCAAACTTTTCCGAGGGAAGCTATTCTATCATGATTAAAGCATCCACCATATGTAAAAGCATGAAAGAATAGTATGACAGGAAAATAAACATCACAGGCATATAATCATATTATATTGTGAATAGTATGGCCTCTTGCATCACAATGGGCTCCATCGCCATGGCTCCAAGGTGACCTCCATTGCCATCCGTCATGTCTTGTGTTGATCATCATCGCCATCATGATTGAAACCTCCATGAAAAGATACTAAGCTACTACATCTAATAGCTAGTGAAATAATTACATGAGGATTCAAACATCACAAGTCGACACGCAGGTCGTTATACAATAATGGTGCAACCTCAACCCGGTTGTGTTAACTTGCGACACGCAGGCCGCACAAATCATCACATACATCATCACATGACATTGAGGCCATACCATTCACATCACACCCTGCAAAAACAAGTTAGGCGTACGACGTGTTCTACCAAAGTAGCGCTTGGGAAGCCGCTACAGCGAGAAAGCAACGGCGGTCCCCGCGGGTCTTAGGGCAGCGCCCTGAAAACCTCATGGAATTACACAGATCGCATCTATGGAATCCCTATGAAAATCTCATCAGAGTGATCGCATCACCTCAAATCCGAGCCATTCATAATGCCTCAATTTTCACTAGGTCAATCACCTTGACCGTGCAAACTTTGCACTTGAGAAGACTGCATCTACACATGACCTTGATCTGTTGGTTCAATCTGCTGACTATGCACACAGTTAGTCCCGATGGTGATTCCAGCCGGTAGGGACATATCGTATGCATAACAGAGAAAGAACACAAACTAATCTTTTGTCACATGCCGCGCAATCAACTCGCTCCAGTTTTAACCCCTTATGACCAATTGATCTAATCAAACCGTGCAAAAGTAATAGATCCAATCTACTACAACAACATATCACCTATATGCAAAAGATCCAGACCAAAAACTACGCAAGATGGCTCTGATACCACTGTAGGGAAACGGGTAGGCTACGCTAGCATCACTACCGCATAAACCCAAGATACTTGCGAGTAGAAGATCATAGATCGTTACCACTAGACGCGCAGCGCAGCGGAAGAAGTCGCGCGTCGATGTAGAGGAAGTAGTCGATCACGTCCCACGAACCGAGCTCCTCGTACTTGATCCCGGCTGCCGATCAGCGCAGCAGTCGCAGCAGCGCCTCCACGGAGTCCACACGTACGGGGATGAAACGCCGGGCGTCGGTGTGCTAGCACCGCACGCACGGCAAGGGCGGCGGCCGAGAGAGAGGGAGGGGCGGCGGCTAGGGAGGTGGCGCCGCTCAGGTCATCTCCCCCCTAGCCCCTCCCTCATATATATAGGGCGTACTAATGGGCTTCTATCTCATAGGCCCATTAGTAACCCTAATCCCTCTTGGATCAATATCCACTTGAGCCTTTAAACCGTATTGTGATGATAGGCTCTTGGGCATATCACCAACATAACAACTCTAAACAAACCCGAGAGCGCCAATGGAGACAATACGACGAGTGAAAGAGATGAACGCTTTGGGAAGGGAAAAGCCTAGTGTAGTAGGAACCAGGCAACCCAGCAATGTAAAATTGAGGTGTTGTTCCTCCCTTGTGCTCCGCTGCAATCGACTCCTTGAAGTTTCCAAGTGAACCGAAGATATAGTTGAAGTCGTTTCCGGGTAGATCATTGAGGAAGAATTGGACCTCCAGTTGCTGCTGGTCACTCATGGCTTTGATCACCTCAGAGACGAAGATGAGTGTGTTTTCTCCTGAAGAGCAGCCTAAGTCAGCAACCACCAGTTTTGGAGTGAGCACAGCGGAGCATATTTCTTTCACGGCCTTCTCAAGAACTTGTTCAGTCGCCAACAAAGCTTTTCTCTATACGCATGGTGCGCAAAATGAAATATGTCAGAACAGAAGAATCAAATAACAGTAAGTGAGCAACTTTTGTGGATAAAGAGAATTATAAAGAGATTGGACACAAACTTGAAGCCTGGAGTTGTTTCTGTAGCTGCTTTCACTTTCCCCTTTCGCCATATGGAAGTCAGTATCCATCTTCATAGCTAGCCACCGAGCGCTTCAGCTCAGAACCTTTCGTGGAGCAGAGCCGCACAGATTGCAAATGAATCAGTACAGGGGCACTGAATATATATTGGAAAACCCGTGCCGTATTAGAACTCTTTCTAATTATTAGTTAAAGTTATACTCGCTCTTTTAACTTTTTTAAATATACATTATATCTAGATACATAATAAAAAATATAACTAGTAAATAATATCAGTGCTCTATATCACAAGATGAGATGATTCTTTTTTATAAGAATCACAAATATATTAAAAGAGCAATAGTTTTACAAACAGATTATGGAGTCAATTACACCCCACTCCTTAAAAGTGACACGTGTCGTCGTACTGGTTCTGTGTGCCACGGCTGCGGAGCACCATCGCCACCGTTGGTGGTTTGGTGGCCATCAACAAAGATGAGGGCGAAGTGAGTGGCACCACGTGTTTGGCGTGTATATTTACTTACCATTCCCTCCTAAAGGAAAAAAAATAAGCCTCTCACATGGTTTGCCTGCTTACCGGTTTGTTCTTTTGCTTACCGGGGGCAGTAGTGGGCTGCGGTGCTTTGTGGTCTTCCCTACACATAGAAAATATATATGCTAAGAGCAATTTCAGCAATAATCTCTACCTTAGGATCTCTACTTCCTGAGCAGGAACTTCCCCAACTTTCTTGGGGCTAGTTCTTTACACACAACTCTAGCAAATGTTCTATTTCTTCCTAAAATTGAGTCATGATATCATCATAGTTGGAGAAAGACCCCTGCGAGCTGCAAAGTTACATGTTGACGCAAAACTAGGGCCAACACACGAACGCACTCGAGCGTGCAGCGAGAAGAGGCGCGCGTTGCAGCGCCGCTGCTCAGACCGGTTATAGCAACCGGTCAGACCGGTCGTCGCTGGTGAGATCGGTGACGAAGCCTACGAACGCTAGCCCGAGAAGACCTGTCGGGGCAAGCACACGCAGTGTTGTTTTAGGGTCGGCAGGCCACCTAGAACGCCCTCAATCGACGTAGAGACGAAGGAGGAACAACAAGTAGTAGATTGGAAAAGTTAGGGCAAGAGAAAATAAAAAAATAAAAGTTGTATTGTTTGATCGATTGGATAACCCTCAATCGGGCGTGACCCTTTATATTTATAGGGTGGGGTGGACTTATCCCGCAAAGAATCCTAATTACAGATCTAAACCAATGAAAAATTCTAATTGTACTCGGATTCCGGATAGACCGGTCAGACCCACCGGTCAGACCGATCGGGGTTGCTAGACCGGCTACATTGTCCAGACCGGTCAGACTGCTCGTAAGCACTGGTCAGACTGGTCTGTTCGACCTGTGCCAATTTTGGTCATCAACACCATGCTACACAAGTGCCCCCATTATTCAATGGTATAGGCAATAAGGGGAAAAAGGAAACAAACAGTGAAGATAAGCATGTCTTCACTAAACACAGCGCACAGGGAGAATAACACAATTCAAAGCACTAGTTCAGAGTCCGCATACACTAGTTCAGACTTCAGAGCACACGTACGTTGAAATTGAGACTCCAAATACATTGAAATTCATAATCCTAACAAGATAGACACTTATTCAGTATGCAGGAAGCTACTTCTCTAAACCAAAAGCAAAGCAGCAGCCTTTCTACTGTTCATCTGTTCAGTATAGGAGCTCGAGTAGGGAGCTTCCTAGAGTTGCTCTATCGGTTTCATTTTCTTTGTAATATTCAATAACAGATCAAAGCACCAGGTAACTTTTTAGAAATCTAACACAAGTATTCATCTGATTCAAATGAAACAGAGTGATCCCAACGCTCCATGGAACAATCAGTTCCCATCAAATCGTACTAGTACTTTCTTTTCGGGTCCAGCTGGATGCTGAACGCCAAGACAGTCACGAACATGGACTCGAAAACATCACCACGTACGGCCACAGAATCTAAACCGAGAGCTCGATCTTGACAGGGAACGACACCGACGACGACGAGTCGCCGTTCTCGACCAGCACCTTGCTCACGCCGGACGGCACGACGGTGTACGCGGTCCTTCGCCGGCACCAACACCCTCCGGAACGCCGCCACCTGCTTGATCGGAGCCTGGGCCACCTCCGGCGGCGGCGCGGTGTACACCAGCACCACGTGGGCGCCGTCCCTGCCGCCGGCGTTGGTCACGCTGACGTTGAAGCTGACGGTCTCCGTGCAGGCGTGGCCGTTGACGTTGACGGCCTGGCAGGCCGGCGTGGTGGCCACGCTGGGCTTGTAGCTGAGCCCCTTGCAGTGGCCGCCGGGCACGGAGATCGTGACGGCGCTGCCGTTGGTGCCTGTCTCGTAGAGGAACTTGGTGTAGCTGAGGCCGTAGCCGAAGGGGTAGAGCAGCTCCGGGCCGTCGTAGAACTTGTACGTCCTGCCGGGGTACCCCAGCTCCGGCACCGGCCGGAACCCCATGGAAGTCATGGGGATCTGCTGGATGTACTTGTTCTTGAACCATGTCAGTGGCAGCCTTCCTCCTGTTCCAATAAAAAAAAGTTAACCAGCATTATTTTTCAGTATTGCAGATAAAAAATACTAGTAGGACATTATAATCCACAAAGAAGAGGTATTTTTCCTAATTAACCTGGATTATATCTTCCGAAGATGACATCGGCAATGGCGTTCCCACCTTCGCCGCCGGGGTACCCGGCCCAAAGGATGGCGCCGATCTTCGGGTGGTTCTGCGCAAAGGAGATGTCGATGCCGCCTCCCGACAGGATCACTAGGATGATCGGGTTTGGCGAGGCCGCAGCGAAGTGCAGGATCTCCTTTGTTTGGTTCTTGGGCAGGAGAATGTCCTCCCTGTCGTTGCCCTCCCTCTCGATGTGAAGGTTTATGCCACCGAAGTAGATGGTCGTCTTCGCCCTGTGCGAGATCTTGACGTCCTTGCTTATACCTTGGCGCGGCGTCACGTACCGGCATGGCGGTCCTGCGTACGATTCAGAAGTTGTACATGATGGGTGAAACTATTTCTCAAATTAAACGTGCCATTTAACAAGGCTAATTAAATCTTATCGATCGTGTGGTTACAAATAAAAAACTGATTTTGTAAACTACTAGCTACTTGACGCACACTGACCTGTGTAGTCCCCGTCCATGACCTTTTCCGGTGCCCGGGCGTGTGGCCCGTGCACGGCGACGGCGAGGATCTTCTTGGCGTCCAGCGGCAGCAGGTTGCCGCGGTTCTTGAGGAGCACGATCCCCTGCCTCGCGCCGTCGAGGGCGAGGCCCTTGTGCTCGCCGGTGCAGATGTCCGTCTCGTTGAGGGCGGCGTACTGCGGGATGTTGTCGAAGTAGCCGAGGCGCATGAGCGTCATGTACTGGTTCGTGAGCGCGTTGTCGACGTCGGACTCGCGCATCTTGCCCTGCGCGACGGCGGCGACGCCGTACACGCTGAGGAAGTCCCTGAGCGGGCGGCCGCCCTCCTCGATCCAGCTCTCGCCGCAGTCGAGGTCGAGCCCCGCCCTGACGGCGGCGGCGCTGGAGTCGGCGCCGGTGAAGTTGAGCCAGGTGGCGTTGTCGGTCATGACGCGGACGGCGTCGCAGTCGGAGACGATGTAGCCGTGGAGCTGCCAGTCGCCGCGGACGGTGCCGGAGAGGAGGCGCGCGTCGGCGCAGGCCGGGACGCCGTTGACGCTGTTGTAGGAGCACATGACGCTGCTGGCGTCGCCCTCGCGGACGCACATCTCGAAGGGCCGGAGGAAGCTCTCGGCCATGTCGCGCTCCGAGACGCGCGCGTCGAACGTGAAGCGCGTGTGGTTGTGCCAGTCGTCGACGTCGTACGCCGCGAAGTGCTTGCAGCAGGCCGCCGTCTTGATGGGCCGGGCGTGGGGGTCGCCGGCGCCGGGGCCCGGGATGTCCTGCATGCCGCGGACGAAGTTGACGGCGTAGCGGCCGGCGACGAAGGGGTCCTCGCCGGGGGTCTCGAGGGCGCGCCCCCACCGCGGGTCGCGCACCACGTTGATGTTGGGGCTCCAGTACGTCAGCCCGCCCTTGCCGAGGTTGTACATGGCACGCGCCTCCGTCGACACCACCTGCATCGATCAACAGATCGTTCGTTCGTGCAGTGCAGGTCGATCGATTAATGAAACCAAATTTAATCTTCTGAAGAAATCAAATTTGTAGATCGATGAGTGGAAATTTTTGGATCGAAATGATTATTGAAGTACCTGGCCAATGGCCTTCCAGAGCGTCTCGTTGAAGGAGGCGGCGCTGTTGATGACGTTGGCGAAGACGGTGCCGTTGTTGACGGTGGCGCGGCCGGAGTGGTTCCCGGGCCTGCTGCGGAGGTCGTCGAAGAGCGTCGTCGGGCCGGTGCTGGAGAGCCCGTGCAGCGCCTCGGACCACCACTTGTAGGGCGGCAGGCCGACGCGGGGCGCGCCGCGGGAGACGTCGCCGAGGTTGCCGACCTTCTCCTCCACCGTCATCCAGCCGATGAGGTCGCGCACCCGCTCCGCGTACGGCAGCGACGCGTCGCAGTACGGGAACGCCGACATGTTCAGGCCCAGCTCCGCGAACCGGTCCGCGTCGCAGACCTTGCCGTAGGCCTTGCCGAAGGCGGTGACGTTCACGGTGGTGGCGGCGGCGGCGGCGGTTGTTCGCGACGAGCAGTCGACGGGGATGGTGCCGCCGCATAGCAGCGAGGCGGCGAGGATAAGAAGGAGATGCGACGCCATTGTCAGGAACCTAGCTAGCTTTGTGGTGTTGGTTAGCGATACGATCGCGGTGCGGCGGCGATGTGCATATATAGAGCGAGTAAGTGCGAGAGAATGGCAGAAAAGAGAGGAAAATGGGCGGGATCGTAACGAAGTTTCGAAATTCGGAGTGCTGTTTCGCTCATGGATAATGATAACCTGCCTGTTTTCAAATTTTAGAGGGCCGGGAGAGAATCAAGGCAGCGCGTGCGGCGAAGGTGGTAGGGAGAGAACGAGCCTGCCGGATGCGCATCGTTGCTGAAAATCGTTAGGGCCGAAGGTGGAGGGAAGAAAAGATGAACCAGCTAGTGCCGTATCATTTTACCGGAAGGACGAATTGTTCTTTAAAGATAAAAAATGATGCAGATTAATCGGATCGGTGGAGAAGTGGAGATCAAACATGCATGTCTCTCCTCTCCCGTAAGATTCTGTTTGGTTTCAAGTGCTAATGAATGAAAGTGCTAAATTTTAGCACCACTAGTGTATCTAAAGAGGAGTGCTAATAGGTTCCCTAAAACTTATCCAAGACTCAAAAACTTTAGTAAAGTTACGAGGTATGAGTGCTAATGGTGCTAAAGTTTAGCACTCAATTTTAGTCTCTCTAAACAGCTGTTGAGGTATATCATTCTGGAAGTAATATAAGAAGTTTGACAGCTAAACAGATACTCAGTTCAAAAGAAGCAGGCGGTAAGCTTACAGCTAGCCAGTTTCAATATAAGGGTGTGTTTAGTTGGTTTAAAAGTTTGAGTTCGGGTACTGTAGCACATTTCGTTGATACTTAACAAATAATGTTCAATTATGGACTAATTAGGCTTAAAAAATTCAGTTCGTGCTAATCAGTTAGACTGTGTAATTAGTTATTTTTTCAACTGCATTTAATACTCCATGCATGTGTCTGAAGATTCAATGTGACGAGTACTGTGCAAAATTTTTTGGGAACTAAACAGGACCTAGAATAAAAATATTTATAAAAGGGACAAGTGGGCTATACATTATTAATGAAAACTAATTACTGTATAAATAGGTTGAGAGGTAGACAGTAAAAATCTTTGCAGCCAGCAGCGGACTCTATTATTAACTTTGCTTTAACGCCACTCCTCCTGAACCCATCCTTGCACAATCCCTCTATCGCAAAAAAAAATACCCATTTTTCTCCGACAATTTTGGAACACTAACCCCAACATCTAATGCATAGGGCAGCATAAACTCACTTTAGAACCTCTGGTGCAATGGCCATACCACAACACTAGGCGAGATTTATAAGGGTGATGATGGACAACCCTGCATGAACTCATTGCAGGCCACACCATCATCATACATATATCGACGGCCTGCGCCTTCACTCTCAATACATGGGTTATTTAACTATTTGCCATCCTTACAGATGACACCTCTTCAAAAAACATCTTTATTTTGGCTCCTATATTTTTGCCACTCCTCTAAACTGGAGTCTATATATTTGCCATTTTTGTTGACGTGGCACGCCAACTACCACACCAGCATGGATCACCCATGTGAAAAGACCACGGTATCCACTACTAAATATATGGTCATTGCAAATGGTCTATCACCGCCGGCTTAAAACAAACCGACGGTAATAGTATATCACCGCCGGTTCTAAATGAACCCGGCAGTGATGACCATTCATCACCACCGGGTCGTATTACGAACCGACTGTGATAGATTTTTGAGCATCACTGCCGGGTCGTAACACGAACCGGCGGTGATGAGCTATCACCGCCGGGTCATGTTACGCCCCGGCGGTGATATCAATTTTTTTCTTATCTAATCTCTCTCCCTGTCTCTCTCCCTGTCTGTCTCCCTCTTCTTCATCCATCTCCCTCTCCCTTAGGGATGGCACCCGCAGATTCGGGTGCGGGTACGGTGAAAACCCGCCCGCAGCGAAAGCCGCGGGGCCAGGAGAAACCCGCTCGTGACAAATCCGTGGGTGTATTTTTGCACCCCCATCCGCACCCACTGGGTTTCGGACGGTTTTCGGGTGCCCGTGGATTTGGCAAGATATACTATAAAAATAGACAGCTTCAAAATTTAAATAGACAAACAACTGGTTTCAGTTAGCAACAAAGTAATAATCCACAAGTTCGAAAGTCTCCACAGCAACAAATCATAATTTAGCAGCACAACAATTAGAATGAGTCAAGGTTTCCATGTATTTATATCATAAATAGTGTTGAATTGGGCTAGGTCTATAAATATGGTGCGAGTTTAGGCGGGTGTGAGTTCATCCGCAGGTGAAATCTTAAACCCGCAACCGCGCATTGCGGGTGCGGATACGGGTGCACCCGTGGGTCAAAATTTGAACCCGCACCCGTCGAGTCCGAAATCCGCGGGTACCATTGCCATCCCTATGTAACATCTAGCCTCGCGGACAGTCCGCTAGGGAGCGGCGGACGGTCCGCCCAGGCAACACCAAGATATTTGTTTGGATGTAGGACCCGCCTGTCATTCCCTCCTCTTTTCTCCTCCTCACTTCGATCAGTGGCGAGCGGAGCTCGTCCGCTCACGCCGCCGCCGCCCCCTTCCTTCGATCTCCCTCCTCCGGCAACCATACCTTGATTCCTCATGTGAGCACCTTCCCTAGCACCTCCTCCACCTTCTCCAACCCCCGGCCCAGCTTCTTCCCGGCCGGAATCGCCCCAACCACCACCGGTCACCATTGGAGCCGCTTGAAGCTTTGCTCCACTGTCGATCCGCTTCTCCGGTCATCCTCTGCCCGAACCGACCACGTGAATGGATTTGTAGTGAGTTACTTGTGCTCCCTGGCCTTTTTCCCCTCCTGTTGTGCGTTACAGGCGCAGGTAAACCGTCGCTGCCGGCCGCCGCCGCGCTTGCTGCCGCATGTTGTGCGGTGTTGGAAGACAGGAGTCGCGGACAGTCCGCCTAGGAGGGCCGGACGGTCCGCAGGTCAGGTTAGAAGTTGTCCAGAGACAATGGTGTCTCTGGTGGGTTCCGCAGGGTTGAACTGCAGACGGTCCGCTATTGGAGAGCGGACAGTCCGCCGTAGAGTCTAGGATTTTGTCTAGGATTGGAAGAGTGAACTGTGGACGGTCCGCCAAGGGGGGCCAGACGGTCCGCCGGTAGGATTAGAAATTTGTCAAGAGACGCCGTTGTCTTTGGTGGTTTGGCGTAGGTGTATTGCGGACAGTCCGCTAAGGGTGAGCGGACAGTCCGCCAGCCAGTATAGAAAATTCTCCAGAAACAGTGGTGGTTCTGGGGGGTCTGCCGAGTTGAACCGTGGATGGTCCGCAACTTGGGTGCGGACAGTCCGCAGTACATTTCACTTCGAAGTATAGTTGTTATATAGTTGGGTTGCACTCAGTTATTTCATCTGTATTTGTGTAGCATCCGCAGTTGAGAACGTTGTGTATGAGGTGATTGCGGCGCCACAGGAGCAGCCGGAGCAAGCCCAGGAGGAGAAGCGTGAGAACCCGGCCCAAGGCCCGTCTGACCCCAGCTCTGAGCAGCAACCTGAAGGCAAGCCCCGGTGCATAACCCCTATTCCAAATTATGCAACATTATATATGTATATATATATATCTATTCTTGTGCATTAAAGTCATAGGAGTTGAATGGAACCTTAGATGCATAACCCTTATGTACCATGAGTTCTATACTAGTATATGTCAGACGATAGACATGCTATGCTAAATAGGGTTCGATAGAAGTCGAGTAATTTCCAGTTACTCACGAGATATAGGATATTTTACGTTCTCATACATGAGTTACTAATATTGGAATTGAAAGGAAAAATAGAAGTTGAGATCGGGCGGCGAAAGGATAGCTCCGTCTGTGTCGGTTAAGGACCGTACCATTGTCGGCCCTGCGGGTCATGTTTGAATTGTACTAACCGCATGCCGGGAGTAGGAGGTAGTCGAAACTGGTAAGCCGAGTACTGCTTTGCTTCGAAAGTACAGAACTTCTACCCACCCCTTAGGGCGAGTCGAGTTGCCGCGGAGAATTGGGATGCATGAGTTTACTTTTGGTGGTCTCTCGTAGGGCTCGGCTGACTATATGCAAGTGGGGCGGTTCTGTAGTTTGAGGCAGGGAGGGGAAAAGTTGGTGCGTATGGTCCGACGGGGCTTTTGCGTGCCGTGTTGGTTAGGTCCACCTTGCAAGGTTAAATCGAATCGATTCGCCGTCGGTCCCTCTCGGACATGGGCACCTTGATCACCGAGTCGCAGCGTAGTAATATGAGATGGAACATGGATTATATTATATATGTTGATTCTACTTTGATTTGTGCTTAATGTTCTACCATGTTCGAACTAGATGGTTTATGCAAATAGTAGATCCTGGTTAATCTATATAGAACCTGAGCAAAAATCCTGAAAAATAAGGATCCACTTTTAGATGTTTTTCTGCAAAATAAACCACCAGACAAAAGATTTGCATGTCTAGATATGTGGGCTAAGTATACCCAATAGTCGGGTAAGTCTTGCTGAGTATTAGTTGCTCAGTGCTTTTGTTGAACCATTATTTCAGGACATGCAGACGTAGACTTTTGTCCCTGCTGCGTTAAGTTCATCCATCGGGACGCAGAGGGATGGGAGATTGTGGAACCAGACGCTTAGTTAGGGGTCGCCTCGGCGTACAAGTGTGATAGTCGTAGACTTTTACCTCTGTTCGAACCTTAGTTTCAGTAATGTAAAGTTTGTAAATTATGTATGTTTCAAAATTGGTTTGTAAAACTTTCGGTTGAGTCTTGTGTATATTGTTGTATTTTCATACGCATGTCATACTTGTACCATCTGCGCTCACCTTCGCGTGGGACTATCGGTGTTGTTTCGATCGGGACATGGGCTGAGAAAGGACTATCAAATTAAACTATTAAGCTAATGCGCCTGATGTGTTCAAATGACGGCCATTACGCTTAATTGAGAGTTTTAATTTGGCAGTTCCGTCACAGCTGGTATCAGAGCCGAAACGCACCGAGGGTGGTACGGGTAGGACTAATTTCTAATTTTTCCAATAGTATAAAAAATATGATTGGAAAGGACGTAGGGCGATCATGCATCATATGTTTGTTGTGTCTTGGGATTTTTCCTGTAGGAGTTGTTTGGGAGTGTGAGTTTGTGGCCCTAAGGACCTTTGCAGATGAAGTTCGGGTCATAAGATTTCATAGGCTTGCCGTGAAGTGTTACGGAAGTGTCGTCGGCCGGACCCGAGACAATGTCTGGTAGTTCAAAACGTGTTCAGCGGATAGTCCAGTCATGACGCGCGAACGGTCCGCCGGCCATTACGGAAAAATACACAGAGCCATTTGAAACTGAGTTGGGTAGATTTAATGTGAAGCGGACGGTTCGCGGAAGCTAAGCGGATGGTTCGGTTCGCTGAATTCTTGTAAAGCGGACGGTCCGCCCTTGTACGGCGGACGGTCTGCCATACATTTTTCGGCTGGACCAGGATGGCCCGGTCAGACCGATTGAACTGAGCCGGTCGGACCGCCTGGCCCCGCCTGCAAGCATTACACTGAATTGTTTTTAAAGCTATACATTCTGCAATGTGTCATGTGTAGAAAGATTAGTTACTATCGGGATTGTTTTAATTAACCTGGATGATGGAACTAATCTTGTCATGGGTAAATGCAGAATAGCAGCACCCTCGAACCCTCCTAATTTGGTTCAGGCCATTGCGGCCATACTTACTAGGCGTGATGAGCAGACGGCGCTCCTCCGTCAGCTTGTGGAGTAGGGGGCAGCACCACGGCCAGGACACCACCTGCCACCTGTTCTTGGGTACCCACCCGCCGCTGTTTCACAAGGCAGATGAGCCGTTGGAGGCCGACAGCTGGCTTAAGACCATAGAGTCCAAGTTCACTCTGTACCCATACAATGAGGGAACAAGGCAGGATTTGCAGCTCAGCAGCTCAGGGGTCCCGCACGTACGTGGTGGGACAACCACGTGGCCATGTTTCCTGCTGGCACTCGATTCACTTGGGCGGAGTTCACATAAGCTTTCAAGGCACATCATGTCCCCGCAGGGGTGATCAGAAGGAAGCTTACGGAGTTCTTGGCTCTGAAGCAGGGCAACAGTAATATGATGCAATATGCCTAGAATTTTAACACACTCTCACAGTACGCAGGGTACCACGTGGACACGGATGAAAAGAAGCAGGCTTGCTTCAGGCAGGGGCTTAGCAGCAAGCTCCAAGATCGCCTGGCAATGTTCAAATTCAACAATTTTAGTGAGCTAGTCAATGTGGCTATCGTTCAGGAGGATGCCCATCTAGCTCATAAAGCAGAAAAGAAAAGAAAGGCACCGGCAGCGGGGTCCTCTAGCAGCAACCCACAGAGATTCTGCCTTGTGCAGTCTGGCCCACAGCGAGCCCCATTCCAGCACCGGTCTGTGTACAGGCCACCACAGCAGCAGTGGGGATATCAGCCACCTCAACAACCATAGCCACAGGGAGTGGCTAGGCCTCCTGTTCCTCCACAGTGCGAGCAGAAGATTTGGGTGCCGCAGCAGGGGGTGCGCCCAAATTTGTTCCCTTGTTACAACTGTGGGCAGCCGGGACACTTTGCACATAACTGCCCGATGCCACCCAAGCAGGGCCAGCAATCAAGTCCGTAGGGCCAGAAGCAGAAAGTGGTTCACTTCAAGCCAGGATAGGTGCACTATACCACCTTCGAGGCCATCCCTGAGGGAGCACCAGTGATGTCGGGTACGTTCTCAATTAACGGACACCTCATTACTGTACTATTTGATTCTGGGGCATCTCACACATTTATTAGCAAAGAATGTGTAAGCAGACTGGGATTAGAATTGGATAGCATATCCAGGCCATATAATATTCACTCACTCAGGGGGCACTTGATTACTAATCAACTTGTTAGACAAGTACCCTTGCAGTTATAGGGGAGGATTTTTGCCACCCAGCTTATAGTGTTGACATCCCAGAAGATGGATATTATTCTCGGTATGAATTGGATGGGAGTTCACGGAGTCGTTCTTGACACTGTTTCTCAATCTGTGCACATCAATTCTCCTATTCATGGTTTGATGACCTTGAGTCTTATGAGCTCCACCCAGTTGGTCCATGCGGTGCACCACGCCGAGGGCAAGAAGCTAGCAGATATACCAGTGGTATGAGAATATCCTGACGTCTTTTTGGATGATTTGCCTGGAATGCCACCTGATCGTGATGTGGAGTTTGCCATTGAGTTGCAACCGGGAACGGCACCAATTTCCCGAAGACCTTATCGGATACCACCCAATGAGCTGGTGGAGTTAAAGAAACAATTACAAGAACTGCTTGATAAAGGCTATATCCATCCTAGCACGTCACCTTGGGGCTGACCTGCACTCTTTGTGAAAAAGAAAGATCAAAGCCTCAGATTGTGTGTGGATTATAGATTTTTGAATGCCGTCACAATCAAGAATAAATATCCACTTCCCCGGGTTGATATTTTGTTTGATCAACTATTCGGGGCCAAGGTATTTTCCAAGATTGTTCTCCACTCGGGTTATCATCAGATCAAAATCCGAGCTGAAGATATTCCTAAGACGGCTTTCTCTACCAGATATGGACTTTATGAATATCTGGTGATATCTTTCGGGTTAACAAATGCTCCGGCACATTTCATGTATCTCATGAACTCAGTATTTATACCCGAGTTGCATAAGTTTGTCGTGGTTTTCATCGATGACATTCTTATATTTTCCAAGAATGAAGAAGAGCATGCAGAGCATCTTCGCATTGTCCTTCAGCGTCTCAGGGAGCACAAGTTATACGCCAAATTCAGCAAGTGTGAATTTTGGCTCAAAAAGGTGCAATTTCTAGGCCATGTCATATCGGAGGATGGTATTTCTGTAGACCTCAGCAAAATCCGAGATGTGCTAGATTGGAAGACCCCTGAGACAGTTCTGGAAATTCAAAGTTTTCTTGGGCTAGCAGGATATTATCGCCGGTTTGTACCGGACTTCTCCAAAAATAGCTAGGCCCATGACAGAATTGCTTAAGAAAGGGGTGAAATTTGTTTGGGACGACAAATGTGATCAGGCTTTCCAGACTTTGAGACAGCTTTTAACTTCGGCCCCTGTTCTGGCTCAGCCAGATATCACTCGACCCTTCGATGTTTATTGTGATGCATCAGGTACGAGTCTTGGACGCATTCTCATTACTGCCTTTGGCTTAGCCAGGTATTACTCTGGCCTTGATGTTTATGTGTAATACATTAGGTACGGGTCTCGGCTGTGTCCTTAAGCAAGATCAGCGGGTGATTGCTTGTAATGAACATGACACCATTTATGCCATTTCGAGTGATTTTGGTGGTCGTATGACAACGCAATCAATGGGACTAACAAGTTTGTTAAGTGAATCTTTCTAGGTCCCAAAAATGTATTAATAAGGGTTAGCAAAGCAAAACATGAATAAAGAACTCAAAGAAATGCTGAATTGGACGAATTATGCAAAAATCAGTAGAACCGGTTCTTCCTATGAACCTGCACCGGACCTTCCGACAAACATCGGTTTAACCGATGCTCAAAACTTAATCAAATGAGATGGACTTTAGCATAATCTTTTAGAGAATTTCACAAGCTTTCCAAAGAGTACAAGATCATCGAAATCGGAGTTCGGAGTAAAAAGTTATGGTCAAAACACGGAGAAGCTGATTTCTGTGTGGCACCGGTTGAACCGATGCCTATCACCGGTTATTCCGATGCTCAAAATTTGGTCAAATGAGATGTACTTTAGTAGAATCTTGTAGAGAATTTCACAAGATTTCCAAAGAGTACAAGATCATCCAAATCGGAGTAAAAAGTTTGGCCAAAATACGAAGCACTTTAAAGCTGATTTCTATAAGCACCGGAAATTCCGATGCTACAAAAAAGAGCATCGGTGCAATGCCCGTACTATTGTCCAGAGAGCATGTTTTTGACCCCAGAAAGTTCCTTTAGCACCGGAAGTTTCGATGCTACCACCGGATATTCCGATGGTACCATTTTTCAGCTGCAGAACACGTCAGAAAGGCCCAATGGCTAGTTCAAGCTATTAGTGACCAGAAGAACCGATGCCCTAGCAGCAGAAGTTCCGATGCCTACGCAGAAATGTGTCCAATGGATCTAAATGGCTAGTTCAAGTTGGAGGCCTATATATATGTGTTCCACCAGCCATTTGAAGTTTGCTAGAGTCCTAAGACATCACACACACATCCAAGAACACCTCCAAGCCATCCAAGAGCATAGAGATCAAATCCTTAGTCCTTAGCACAAGCCTTGTGAGTGTAAGTGCTAGGTTAGCTCTTGAGTGAGTGATCAAGCAAGGTTTAGATCCTTGTGCTGTGGTTTTAGAGTGAACCAAACTTGTATCTCGTTGCGCCGGCCTCCTTGGAGCATTAGTGGCTCGCCGTCAAGTCAACGACCCTCCGGCTTGGTGTGGAGCGGCATCGACAACATTGTGCGGGGGACGGAGACCCCTCCTTCGTGGGCAATCTCCCTTAGTGAAGATCGGGATCAAGGTGACCGTGATTGTGTTCACGGAAGAGACTTGATTGCCGGGAAGCGATACTCTTCGTGAGTGCTTCAACAATGTGGACGTAGGGGCGCCTTTGTGGTAATCCGAACCACGGGATAAATTGTAGTGTCGAGAGTTCGCTTCCTCTCATCCCTCCCTTTAAGCTTCCGCATTTCATATTACAATTTGTGTGCCTTTACTTTCTTAGTGTAGTATCTTGCTAGGATTGGTTATGGGTTGCAAAACTCTTTTGGGATGAGGGTTTCACACTAAGGTGAACCGTAGTTGTACATCTAGATAGCTTGATCTAGTTTAAGTTTTGTGAAAACTAGTTGGAGCCATATGTTAAGATTTTAATAGTGCCTAATTCACCCCTCCCCCTCTTAGGCTAGAGCACCCGATCACTTTCAATTGGTATCAGAGCCGGGACTCACTTCTCTCACAAAGGAAGCCAATTTCATTGGCAAATTTGTGTTTACCGGCTCATTAGATCGGTAGGCTTCACCGCCTAGTGAGTTAGCTCTTAGGGGGAAAGGATGGATCCTTTTAGACCCGCTCCACGGTTCGATGGCACGGGCTTCCAACGTTGGAAGATTTTAATGCAACCCCATCTCCAAGCAACGGGCCTAAATGTTTGGAGACTAGTGAGTGATGGCATGAAAAAGAATGGTGGCCAACAAGAGAAGCAACATGATGTCACCGCTAAATGCATAATCTTGTCTTCTCTTAGTGACAATATGTTCAATCGTGTTTATTCTTGTGAAAATGCTAAAGAGCTATGGAAGATGATCATTGAGAACCATGAGGGCACGGAGGATGTTGCCAGCGAAAGATATCATGTTCTCATTGATAAGCTTAATAGCTTTAAGCAACTTGATGATGAGAATGCCGAATCAATGTACTCACGCTTGAACACTCTTGTGAATGAGATTAATTCCTTAGGTGTGAAGCAAATTGAAGACTTGGAACTCATTCGCAAGATCCTTCACGCACTCCGAATGCCGGACTATAATTTGGTGACCACAATTCTATATGAGAAAGAGCTCGACACAATGACAACAAATCAAGTCCTCAACAAGGTGATAGCCCATGAGCTACACAATGACATCAAGGCAAAAGTGCCATCTTCTTCACCAACACATAGCGCACTTGCATGCAAACACCTCAAGAAGTTGAAGAAGATGGCCATCAAAGGTAGCTCAAGTGATGAGGAAGAAGAGGATGCAAGAAGCTCCTCAAATGATAAAAAAGAGCCAATAAACCCCAACCTCTTCAAGCAAGTAAAGAAGATGAACAAATGCTTGAAGGAAATCAACTCAATAGGGTATATGGATGTAGCGAAAATGGCCTCTCATGCCATTTTTCAATATAATGTTTTGGCGATTGATGACACACACAATACTTGGACTAATATCATTGTTAAGATAAACATTCCCAGGCTTTTAGGTTCAAGTGATGACAAAGACAAGATAGGCGAAGCTAGGCCCGAAGGGCCACCCCTACGGGGGTTCCAAAGGACAAGAATCGAAGAAAGTGTGAAGAAATTCAATACACCGGTTGAACCGATGTTAAGGAAAAGACACACGCCGGTGTAATTGTCCAGAAGCTGGAAACTGAAGATACACTCACCGGATTAACCGACGTTGAAGAAAATGCATACGTCGGTGCATTGCCAAACGAAGACCGATGAAAATACATACACCGGTTGAACCGACGATGCATCGGTCAATTGCATCGGTTCAGTTGTCCAAAGAGGTGGTTTTTGGAGGAACGTGAAGAAGTTACAATCACCGGTTAAACCGACATTAATTTTACATATACCGGTTGATTGCATCGGTTAAACCGGCGATACACCGGTTAATTGCTAACGGCTAGTTATTCAAGTGGCAGTTTACATACACCGGTTGAACCGATGATGGCTTTTGGGGTACGTCGGATTAACCGGCGTTAAGCACATTTCTGGCAGCTTTTCTCCAACGGCTATATTTGCTTGTGCTGCCTATATATACCCCCAAGGCCGGGTCATTTGAGAGTGCTGGAGTTCAAGGAAGTATACAAGTGCTAAAGATCATCTCCAACCACCATAGAGCTTCATTGTACATCATATAGGCTTAAGCACACTTGTGAGAGTGCTTAGTGCTTGTTTAGGCTTAGTTCTTGAGAGAACTAGCTTGAGAGAAAGCCTTGCTGCGGCAAGCACCTTGTGTACTTGTCGTGTGACCCTCCGACTTGGTGTGGAGTGGCAACGACATTTTGTGCGGGGAAGGAGGCCCTACTTGGTGTTAAAGCTCCAAGATAGTGAAGACGGTGCTGTGGTGACGCTTCGAGATAGACGGTGGCGGTGACCTCATCTTTGTGACTTGGCGTCACTTAGCCTTTGCTTGTCGGGAGCCTTGGAGGCGTGGCAAGACGGTGATCGAGCGAAGAGACTCGGTATCACACTTGTTCGTGTTGGACAAGTGGCCGTGGACGTAGGGAGGAACTTTGGTGTCCTAACCGAACCACGTTAAATCGTGTGTCTTGGTGTCTTCACGGGAGTTTGCATATCCTCTCCCTTACCGCTTTACTTACCGCATTATGTTTCCGCATTTACTCTTTCTTGCTTACCTTTACTTTCCTAGTTAGTTTGATTAGGATTGGCTATAGGTTGCAAGTCTTTTGGGGTAAGTAGAGGGTAGCATAGATAAACCTTAGTCATAACTAGCATGTGTAGGACGTGTTAGGTTTATCTTATGCAATTAGATTGAGCCCTAGGATAGAAAAGCGATTAGCGACCCTATTCACCCCCTCCCCCTCTAGGGTCGGACACCCCGGTGATCCTTACAATGGTCTTCCTCAAAGATGGGCCTCACCATCAACTTATGAAGGTTGAGAAGAAGTTCAAGAAGAACAAACAAAAGAAGAAGCCCAAGCATGAATCATATGCCGTATTTGGTGAATGGGTAAGCGGTGGTGAAGAATCAAATACAAGTTCAAGTGATGAATCAAACAAGAAATTCACCACCCGCATGGGATCATCATCCAACTCTTGCTTCATGGCCAAAGGTATGGATAGCGACGTAAGTGATGATGACTCCGACTCTCCTTCAATTGATGAACTTTTTGACTTAGTTCATGAGCACCAAAAAGTCATTAAGAAGAAATCAAAAGAAATTAAAAACCTTAATGCTCTCAATGATCTAAATGCTTCTCTTGCTATAAATTTTGAAGATTTGATGTGCAAATTCAATTTGCTTAGCAAGGAGCATGAAGAGCTCAAATTAAAATTTGAGAGCATTAATGATACTAATGACTCTTTATAATTGAAGCAAACTATCCCTTGTGTAATTCCAATCTGGATGGATGCTTCAACTTATTGCATTGATTTAATTGATGAATCTTGCTCTAACCCTTGCAATGAGAAATGCAATGAGAATGTTGTTGTAGAATCATGTGATGATCTCATTACCAAGGAGAATGATGAGCTCAAGCAAGAAGTGGAAAGGCTCATGAAGGACTTGTATAGATTGAAGGGAAAGACATAGAGAGCAATGTCCAACCTTCTCAAGATAACCGTGAAGACATGGTGAAGAAGCTTGAGAAGGGGTCCACCGTGACTTGCTCAAAGTGCTACAAAGAAGGCCACAAGTCCAACAAGTGTTCTCAATCAAGGAAGAAGCTTCCGGATGAGAAGAACAAAAAGAAACTCACAATCAAGAGTTCTCTCATCTACACCAAGCCCAACCGGAGGAACAAAAGCAATAGCACCTCCTATATAATCAAAAAGAAGACTAATGGCAAGGTGGTTTCTCACAAAGTTGGGAAGAAGAAAAGGAGTTAGAACCACTCCATTTGGGTACCCAAGGACATCATCACCAATATGAAGGGGCATCAAATGGTGTGGGTTCCAAAGGAGACTTGAAGCCCAAGAATGGCTTCGGGGGATTTGGAGGCTTAGCTTACAAGTTGAAGTGAAGATTCAAGTCAAAACAAGCTAAGCTCACAACTTGGACATTTGTTGCCCAAGTCCCCCATAAGGTAATGGTAGCTAGATTTCAATTCAAGCATCATGTAACTCCATTGCTTTTGCTAGGTTGTTTGCACATATTGCATCTCCTAGTGTTATATATGGTGGGTTGCTTGTGTCATGATTCTAATCCATGAGCAACCTACATGGTTTGATAAGTGTGTAGAAAGCTACACAAGATTATCCTTCATGGTACATGGATCTCATGAGGTATGTATTTCATATGTGTACCATGAACACAAGCTTTAGGGTAAACTTTCCAATTGTGTCAAAATCAATGTGCATACATATGCTTGGTGATTCAAACACTAAATGTACACATTTAGGGGGAGTTCATCCTATGGTTTGTGATTTTGATACTAACATGTTTGCTACTTTATCTTTTGTAGTCTCACGATGGAGTTAACACTCTAAGAGAATGTTATTCACGATCAATGTGAACAAACAACTCTATAAGAGTGATTAGATAAATTATGCTTTCATGCATATTGAGCCATGCTCTATTGAACTTAAATGCTCATATCTAAGTTCATAGGCTATGTGCTCATACATTTGCTAAATCTTGGTGTACCAAGTGCTCATCTTCTAAAGACTTCAATTGTGGCAAGTCACTTTTATTTGGTACATACAAGGTAAACAAAGGATCCCCGGAGGTATGCAAGGTTCTAAATTCATTCAATTGGTATCATTGTCAATTTCTTATTTTTAGAGCTACCTCCGTACATGATATGATCTAATCTTTCTAGTTATAACATCTAGTTGTGCACTTGATTTTCACATTATCATTTTGTGCACATACTTATGGAAACCTTAGCTCATGTCATGCTAGTTTCGTGATTTTGTGATCCACCTTAGTAAAATTTTCAATTGGTATGTTAATTGATATCATACAATTGGATCATAAGTCATGGAACTAATTCCCTAGGCTACTAACCTTCTCTTGAGCTATATTGTTTTGCAAGACCTTTTTAGGTACAAGACTTTTTAGGTGATTTGATTCCAAAGGGGGAGAAATATGGATCAAATCATGGTATTTTCTCAAGGAGGAGAAGTATATCCCAAAGGGGGAGAAATGCTTAAGTGAATCAAGTCAACTTACGAGAAAGGAGTAGCAAGATAGAGGGAGGATCAAAGGGGGAATCATGGTTTTAGGGGGAGGCCAAACCGTTATTAGATGGTGCTAATCATCTAAGCAAGTGTAAGTAGTTCAATTTATCAATTTTTGCAAATTTTATGCTTGCTTTGATTGTGTTGTCATCAATCACAAAAAAGGGGGAGATTGTAACGAACATGGCACCATTTATGCCATTTCGAGTGATTTTGGTGATCGTATGACAATGCAATCAATGGGACTAACAAGTTTGTTAAGTGTATCTTTCTAGGTCCCAAAAATGTATTAAAAAGGGTTAGCAAAGCAAAACATAAAGAAAGAACTCAAAGAAATGCTGAATTGGATGAGTTATGCAAAAATCAGTAGCACCGGCTCTTCCTATGAACCTGCACCAGACCTTCCGACAAACATCGGTTTAACCGACACTCAAAACTTATTCAAATGAGATGGAATTTAGAAGAATCTTGTAGAGAATTTCACAAGCTTTCCAAAGAGTACAAGATCATCAAAGTCGGAGTTCGGAGTAAAAAGTTATGGTTAAAACACGGAGAAGCTGATTTCTGTGTGGCACCGGTTGAACCGATGCCTATCACCGGTTATTCTGATGCTGAAAATTTGGTCAAATGAGATGTACTTTAGCAGAATCTTGTAGATAATTTCACAATATTTCCAAAGAGTACAAGATCATCCAAATCGAAGTTCAGAGTAAAAAGTTATGGCCAAAATACGAAGCACCTTGAAGCTGATTTCTATAAGCACCGGATATTCCGATACTACAAAAAAGGGCATCGGTGCAATGCCCGTACTGTTATCTAGAGAGTATGTTTTTGACCCCAGAAAGTTCCTTTAGCACCGGAAGTTCCGATGCTACCACCAGATATTCCGATGGTACCATTTTTCAGCTGCAGAACTCGTCAGAAAGGCCCAACGGCTAGTTCAAGCTATTAGTGACCGGAAGAACCGATGCCCTAGCACCGGAAGTTACGATGCCTACGCAGAAATGTGTCCAACGGCTCTAAATGGCTAGTTCAAGTTGGAGGCCTATATATATGTGTTCCCCCGGCCATTTGAAGTTTGCTGGAGTCCTAAGACATCACACACACATCCAAGAACACCTCCCTTCTCCCGGCGTTTGGCGCTGCGCAGCTAGCGCGGCGGGGAGCAGCGGCCGGCCGGGCGCTGCACGGAGTGGTGGCGCTGCACACGGTTCAAACATGAGAAGGTCACACTTGTTCCCCTCCCTTCTCTTAGAGTCTTTTGTCTGATGCTGGTTGCTAGCTGCGAATGCATTTGTGTAATTGAGGGGGTGGGCGCTGGGTATTTTGCTCAAAATGCCATGCCGGATGATAATTGAGGACCTGTGTGGTGCTGAATTGCCTAACTTTCAGGATTCAGAGAATCCCATCCTCCCCCCCTGGCAGGACAAAGTTCTTCCGTATGGCAACCAAGTTATTTGCTATTAGCAAAACAAATGGTTTCAACCGACGTATCATCTATGTGCTAATCTTTTAGGGAGAAATGGGCTTTGCTATTTACCTATGTGATATTACTTACTGACATAGGAAGAACTAAAGTTACATATTGTTTTCCTGATAAATAGACATCAGAAAAGGCATGTTAGTTTCTTTGCAAATTGAACAATAGTGTCGTCTATACTTGCTTCAGGCTTACCAGTATTGTTTCTCCTGTAGGAAGAACTGACAGATTATTTGGTGCTGCTGATTAGAGCTTGGAGCTGTTGCTGCCTTCTCTTGTGTGCAAATACAGAACATTGCAAGGGTAGGTTTACCATTCCTGCTTTGCTTGGTTCAGTCTTCTACTAATGTGGTGCTACTCTATCGCCTTAAAGGCGGAGCATCAGTTGTATAGGCTGCCTATCAATACGAATTACTAATCCATTGACTTTTTTGGCTAATTAAAGAATAATATCATCTATAGATGCTTTTGACTCACCAACCAGCTAGAAATTAGTGTTCTATTTAGTCTCAAGGACTGGAGTCCTGTATTTGATTGATTTTACTTCTCATAAACCTCTCATATTGTATTCAGTTAGTAGAAGTTAATTACAAAATGGTTCCTCTGATTACATGAAAGATAGCTTACTACCTTGGTTATGTGTAATTTGGAAATACCATCCAATGTGTTGCTGATACATGATGGCTGTGAATTTCAAGTGCATTTGACATTTTGCTTGCTATAAGTAGTTTGCTAGATTGAATCATTGACGATGTAGTTGAGGTCTTAAGGAACATGTGTGATGCTTTATAGTGTTTAGATACAATTGCTATATGCACTATGTGCAGATGATGTTAAAAAAATGTGTGGTGATAGCCATGTTACCAAGGTGGCTGCCTTATTTTTAAATACAATGTGCCTGCTTAACCTTCTGGCATATGCAAGACTGCCCATGCTGCTGCACATTATTCAATTTATCTGTTTCTTTCCAAATGTGTTACAGTTTTTAACAGAATATGGTTGTGAAATATAATGCCTTTTCCTGTTAAATGTAAGACAATCTCTGTTTTGTATTAGACTGTATGTACAAGCGCTTTCCTCATTAATCGCATTATGCATTCTCTTTTGCAGGTGGAAATTTTGGATCTAGAGTCCAGACCATAGCTAAGGGAAAAATGAAATGTCAAGTGCCTATTTATTACTTAGTAGTAGTTTGTTGCAGTGGAATGATTACAGATTGTGACCTACGTGATCAATTTAAGTAGAATATTTTAAAAACATCTTTACATCTTTGATCCTGTGATTCTTTGTATCAATAGTTTTTGCTGTCGTGCATTTCAGTCGCTCATGGCACTGTAGGGCTCATGTTCTTATATGATTGAATTCTGCTACTATGATTATGTATTATATATGTTGTACAAATGGTGCAATACTATTATATAAATATATTTTTTATGGGAAAATGGTCTTCACCGCCGGTTCCATTCACAAACCGGCGGTGATGAACCCTCATCACCAATAGTGGGTACACTCATCACCAACGGTTTATGAACCGGCGGTGGTGATGTTCATTTCGAGCCGGCGGTGACGAGGGTCTCTATAGTAGTGACCCCTCCCTCATCCACGCTCATGGTGTTCCTTCTCTTTTCATCGCCTGACTAGTGGGGCCCACCTATTTTCTTCTTCAACCTCCATTATCTTCTTCGTTCCTTAAATCCTTCTCACCTCCGCCTCCCTCTCCCCGACAGTGCTGCGCTGCTGGGTCTGGGCGCCATGTCAGACGACGACCTCTGCAGGATGGCGAGGGGGACTTCAACGGAGACGGCGCTCTCAGCGAGATGGAGTTCTGCGTGCTCATGCTCCGACTCAGCCCCGAGCTCATGGATGGCCCCTCAGGTGGCTCGACGACGCCGTGTCTAGAGCTGAAAGTTGGGCCGTGCCGGGCCGACACGGCACGGACCCATCGTGCTTCGGGCTGAACCATGCCGGGCCGATAAGGCACGGAATTTTACCGGGCCGTGCCGTGCTGGGCCTAAGACCTGAAACCACGGCCCAGCACGGCCCAAAAGCACGTCGGGCCACCTTCGAGCCGTGCCAGCCCAAGCACGGCCCACAGATCATGAATACCACCATTTGAAAGGGTTTTTTTCCACAATGGCAAAAATTACAAGAAATTAACACTAGTGATCCTCCAGATCTGCAGCTGCCGGGCCGGTCCAGGCACGGCCCAGGACACCGTGCCGTGCGGGGCGGCACGATGGGCCGAAATCTCAGGCACGGCCCAGCCCGCCCTTCATGCCGTGCCAGCACGGCCCAGTTGTTTTCGTGCTGGGCCGGGCTTCGTGCCCAGGTTTTCGGGCCGTGCTCGTGCCAGCCCATTAAGCACGGCCCAGATTTGCAGCTATAGCCGTGTCGCAGGCCTTGTAATTCCTCTTCACCAGCTAGGACTGGCTGCTGGAGACGTGCGCGTAGGAATTGTTGAGCTTCTTTTCTCGTTCTCGTTGTTCATACCTTTTTTTTTAGAAAAGGTCGTTGTTCATACTGGATTAGAAAGGGACTGGTGGCTAATTGGTCGATGGATTCCATATTATGTGTTAATGTGTACTCCCCC
The DNA here is from genome assembly GCF_016808335.1 of Panicum virgatum. Lineage (NCBI taxonomy): Eukaryota > Viridiplantae > Streptophyta > Magnoliopsida > Poales > Poaceae > Panicum > Panicum virgatum. Next base: position 29,630,764 of record NC_053148.1, on the reverse strand, counting down.
GTTCCTTCCCAACTGTTGTCTGAATTGATCAAACATGCTTCTTCCTCTTTTCACCATCACACATACTGCATTGGCTGATCGATTCACCTGATGGCCTTGGCGCACCCCTCGAGGACGCACCGCTTCCCGCAGCCGTGCGCCTTGCGGCACAGCGTGCTGCCCTGCGCGCCCTTGCGGCAGTTCGGGTACTGGCAGTCTGGCACCACCACCCGCGAAGACCAGGTCGACGCCGAGGCGGCAGAGGAGGACCGCGTGGCGGAGGCGCGGGATCTGATTGGACTGCGCGGTGGGTAGCACGTTGATGGAGGAAGAAGACGATGAGGTGGAAGAAGATGCACGGGTCCACTGGTCATAGAGATAGAAGGGAACTGAGCATTGTGTACTGGGTTAAAGAAGGGGCATCATAGTCTTTTTGCATGCTCGATCCATGTTGGCATGATGATTTGGCGTGCCACATCAACGAAAATGGAAAATAGTTAGCTCCATGTGAGTAGAAGTGGTAAAAATATAGGAGCCAAAATAAGAATGACTTTTGAAGAGGTGCCATCCGTAAAGATGTCAAATAGTTAAATACCCCCAATACGGTTGCTGCTGCCGCGACATATATTGGGGTGTAGCACCGTACCATCTCCTGCGTGTATGACCTCCCCCGTGCATTCACCCTCATATCAGTGACACTAAGGGCACCGCCACAATCCAGTCGTTGGATCCGCGTGCAACTTCAATGCAGGCAGCCAACCATGAGAAGATCTCTCATATGAAACCAAACAGTATCCTTGGTTTATCTCATGAGCGGTGAGGAAAAGGTCTCAATCGGAGAAAAAATAAGAGAGAAAAGGAATCCCCCAACCGGTTTTCCAAGAGGAAGAATAATGATAGACAATAATAGTCACACCCTAAAATTTTTATTTTAGGTTGTGAATATATAACCTTAAATAAAATAATTATTTTAATTATATTTCTAAAATTATCTAACCTTTAATTAGGTTGTTATCAATTTAGATAGAAAAAGAAAATTTGTTTTCTAAAATTCTAAATCGATCTGCTAACTGCACAATATTTTTATGAAAATAAATTTAAAATTGTTTCAAACTCAATTAGATTTTCCTTCCGTCCAGATCCAGTTCTTAAGCTCTTAATCAATTCCTAAACCTCTCTTGTCCCGGATCTTCTTTTAATTCAAGCACAAAATACGTGTTTCCTTTTCTCCTTTTCCATTCTTGTCTTTACCTCCACGTGAAAACCAGCCCAGGCAACAACCACATCCTGTACGTTCGTTGATTCACGTCAACAAGCCAGCATCTAAATTGATTCCAAACTTTCTCTTTCTCTCTCCCTCTCACTTAATCCTTGTCCTCATGACTCCTCGCATGACGTCCTTAATATAATTTCATCGATCCAAGGCTAACAGAGATCATCACGTATGCACACCTGTCGGATAGACGGGAAGCTGGCGAGTACCAATGGTGGTTAACCTGGATGACGAGCGATTAATAATATTGTGCGAATTTGATGTCTCTTAGCTCGTGATGTGTATGCACAAGATGCGATGTGGCAGTCGACAGATACAGTGAAGGTCAAGCTAAAAGTTTGTGTCGATGAACAAGGATGGTGAAGGATCAATGCAACTAGGCTTGGATTAAGGGACCCGAAGAGCCTGGATGAAGTCACGTACAATCCACATGGTACACTTAAAAGAGCAAGAGTATATGAATGGATGAAGACGGCGTCGGTCGAGTCAAACAGGATGGAGACGTCAGAGGCTTGGCAGAGACTGAACCCACGCGTCGATATCGAGTTGGTTGCGTGGCGGCCAAGCGAAGATGGATGGTTTGAGTGGTTTGGGTCTCAAAACCACCAGACAGATAGGTTTCTTGAATTGGGCCTCAAAACCAGGAGCGCGCGACCTGTGCAACCGGATTGGCGAGAAGGAGGACAAATAATCAGCCAAACTTGATACACCGCAGCTCTATAGTAGCCGAATTGATCAAGACCAAATCATTTATATGTCAAATTAGGTATAGTAGTTTTTAAAAAAAATTGGTATAGTCAACACGTCGTCGTCGACACACAACTATACCACAAGTGGCATGGCCATTTACTACTCGATCGGCAAGTGATAATTAGTAGGAGTACCTTTCAAATTGGTCTTGATTTGCATGCTGTACTGCAGTCTGTACTGGCTTATCTGTTACACACACTCTCTTCTATCTGTTTGGTTTGTGAACCAATTTATTAAATTTGTTAGACACACATATATAATGGTACGACCCAATCATCATTAGGAAGCAATAAGGTGCACACATACACATGCAAGACATACACACATAATGCCAGATATCTAGGACACTCCATGCTTTATTTGACTAGGGAAAATGGAAATACAAATCACAAGCCCAAAAAGTAGCAGCTTATAGGAAAAAGAAAAAAAAATGTTCGAGTAGCATAATACCCTGCGGAATCAAACTAGGCGTACGTACGTAGCCTTGAATAAGGGCCAGAAAGGAATAATGATAATGAAGGAAAATAGTAGATGCATATGTAATGCGTTGCCAAATGCCAGGCCAGGTCAATAAATTAATCCGTCGTCGACCTTGTTCCAACCATCATCACCAACTGAGACTCCCAGCTCTTTCATCTTCTGATGCCCATGTTCAACAGCTTGGCGTGCCGAAAGTTCCTTGTGCTCAAACTCAAAAGAATATTTGGTTTTCTTGACATAGTCTCCGAAATAGTCAACCGAGCCGCCCAGCTCTTCGACATGCTGCTTGCACCGGTTTGCTAGCTCACAACAGTTTTGCTTCTCCTCAATCTGGATCTTCAGCAGTGCAACATCCTCAATCTGGATAGTCATACTGGCGATCTGAGCCTTCAGATCCTTAATGTCTTGTTCCAACTCTGTAACATTCTTGGGAGCAGAATGCATAGTCACTAGAACTTGGGCTTGCACAATGGTCTGAGACACGAAACAACAACAATGACATGTGACGGCTGAGCAAGATATATATAATTAAGGAACGACTGACGTACGGTATCTAATAACAAAAATAAAGATCGACGAGCAAAAGTGTAGCTAGCTAGGCTCCGTCATGAGTACCGAGTATAGGTGTTGGCTCATTGCTTCGGACATATCCTGCGTGGAAGCAACTTGCAGGGCAGGTAGCGCGCCGTTCCTGGTCCTTCTGAGCATGCCTTGGAGGTACGCCTTCGCGTGGCCCCTTACCACCTTCTCGGTAAAGGAAGTAGTGCCTTTGTACTTGGCGCGTAAGACAGCGGCGTACAGAATAGCCTGCAGATCCATCGACAAGATACTATATATATTAGGAATTAGGATATACATATATAAGATCTTGGCGGCAGATCGAGCATCAAGATTCATCATCATATATGTGTACGACGTACCCTGTAGAGGTAGTGGTCTATTTGTTGGCTAATGTCACTCTGCGAATCACTCTTGTAGAACGAGGTGATTCTGTCTTCCTTGGCCCTGCCGAGCATCAGACTGAGATCATCCTCCATGGCAGGCCACTGAGGGTGGTTCACAATTTTCAGGGCCAGGTCATCATCGGTGATGGTCGGATCTGGCCCAACCAGGAGGCGGAGCAGCATCAGCATGATGAGGAAGACCAAGACCACACCAGCTATCCCAAGCGCAAGGCATGACCTTGCTCCTATGGATGTCATCGTAGCTCGGGCTCTGAAAGCACAGGTGTTGCGGGCCATGGCGGTTGCGCGCTGCCACCAGTGCCACGAGAGCCACGACACCGGATGTGGCTTAGCGGTGGCGGCGGCAATACCTCCTCCATTTGCCGCAGGAGGAGCCTGCACGTGATATGCATGTTAGTATATATATGAAATTCACGAAAGAGTTGGTAAATAAAGTGCATGTATATACCGGCGGGTTCTGTGCGGCGGCCTTCCCTGCCTTCGTTTTCATGGCCGGTGTCATGTAGTAATCAGCAATGTTCCCGGGCGATCCCATGGTGGTTGCGCGCTCCATCTGATGGCTCGACATATAGGAGCAGATGTAGGCTTGCCCCGAGCCTTCCGCGAGCTTAAGCTTGTCAACCATCATCTTCACTTTTTCGTCAAAGCTGCTGCTCAGGCCGGAGGTGTTCTTCAGCTGCTCCCACTCTACCATTAGCCACTGCGCCTTGCTGCGTAGCTTCTTGTCTTTGGGTAGCTTCTCTAGCAGGCTAAGCAGCTTGAAGCGAGTCACTTGCTTCAGCACAGCCTCGTCTCGCTGCGGGACGTCGCCGTCGTCGCCGACGGCGGCTGGCCTCTCAATGGACAGTTGATGGTTGTTCTCCCCGGTGGTGGTAGTGGTGGATGCACCGTGACCTCCAGCGTTGACGAAGTAGGTGTAGGTGCCACGGGCCGTGAGGATCACCTGCTCCCCGGCAGCCGCAGCACGAGGCAGACGCAGGTGGACGATGAAGTTCTTGACCTCGCTTTCATAGAGCAAGGGGATGCAGACCTCCCCGGATGCTCCATGTTCCTTGATGCGCTTGTCGTAGCCGCCGGAGTCGATGCCCACGATGGTCACCCCGGGTGGGGCGCTGAGAGCGATGGTGGCGTCCACGGCGACCACCGTGGTGAGGCCACCCAGGCAGACGGCGAACGCGTCCGTGATCTTGTCGAGGCCCTGGTCGATGTAGGAGTAGGTCCCACAGGAGACCCTGGCGAAGGCCAGAAGTGGCATGGGGTCGTGGGAGCTGCTGAAGCCGAACGTGTGGACCGGGTACCTGCGAAGCACTTCCCGGAGCGGGTGGTTGCTGTCGGCCTTGTTGATCACCTGGCCCCACGGGGCCTCGCAGAGAGCACTCTCCTTCCCGTCCGAGAGGAAGATGATGAAGGGCACGCGCCTGCTGCTTTCCTCGTCTCGATCCTGCAGGATGCTAACGGCCTTCTCCAAGGCCGGCATGAAGGCGGTGCCGCCACCAGGGATGAGGCTGTCAACCAATGTCTGGGCCGATTCCCGGCCTCCGCCGGAGATTGGCGAGAGCGCGGTGCTGTCTTTGACGCTGTCATTGAACTGCACGACGGCCAGGCGATCGTCGTCATGGAGCTCGTTCACGATGAACTTCAAGGCTGCCTTGAGATAGTCCATCCTCGACTTGTCACTCTTTTCCGATTGGTCCGCCGGCCCGCCCATGCTGCCGCTCACGTCCACCACTGCGACGAGGTCGATGGGCGGGTGCTTAGCCGTTTGCAGGGGGGCCTCCACGCGCACAAGCACCTCCACATCCGCCTCCTTGTCCTGTCCGAGCGCTGACACGATAGGGACGGCAGTCACCTTGAGCTTCGACTCCGCCGCGGCCGCGGCCTGCAAGTGACATGCATGTTAGTATATATTAACATTCACGAAAGAGTTAGCAGCTTCACGAAACAGTTATTAGTAATTTAAGTAAAAACTAATAACTGCTGCATATATATGCATGCATGTATATTTACATGTACGTATGATCGAGTTGCGGGCACTGAAATCAAAATATTACATGGAACAACCTACCGAAAGTAGCTAAAACAACATTGAAGGTTGTAATTTGCTATAATACCGAAAGTGTGAATTTTATACTCCCTCCATCCCAAATTGTAGGTAGTTTCCGCATATTTATATAATAGTTAGTACTATGTAGTTAGATATACGTTATGTCAAGATACATAAAAAAATTATGTATCTAAATACGGCAAAACTTACAATTTGAAACTGAGGGGTATGATCCTAATAACCTTCATCCATGATTTCTAACTGTGTTTTTCTATTATAATTACTAGCACATGCTGTAGAACGGGTTATTACTGGATGAGTATATACACACAATAACAACCTGTCGGGCCTCAATAATGCACGTCATTATAGAGCGAGATGAATGTGTCTAATTAAGGAAACAGAGGAAGGCGGATGCAACAACCTGCTCACCCATCATTCTAGGCTGCAGCAACTCTTCACTTCACTTCTTCTTCAGTGCTTCTTGGACAGCGAAGTGCAGAAGTGCCGAGAGATGAAGGGCTAACACGGTATATATAGAGCTGGGGCTGACAGTAAGCTACTCCGATCCGTCTATATATTTAATCAAGGATATCTTCGTCAACTCCGGAGCTCATGAATATTATGAATGGAGCGCGCCCATTGGTCTGTCGTCTGCGCGGCTGAAAAGTTGACTTGGCGCATGATGATCAGCTCGGTGATCTCACTACTAGAAAATAGTGTTATTGCAATCGGTATTTCTGCTCGCATCAGTACCGGCTGCAACATGAGCTGGTACTTTTAGTCTGGATCGATGGCCGCCGATGCGGAGGCTCCAACATCGGCCTCATGCTACGTATGACCTTGTACCAAATGTTCCTCCGGAATAGGAACTGGGTCATGGCTTGACCTGATGCTAATAGAGCAGATATTTGCAACCCTTTTGGGCGCAATGACTTACCCCACTTTCTTTTTTCTTGTAACAAAAGTAACAGCTTGGTGATTAGGGGTGAGGTTGGGCATTTGGCTTTGGTTTTGCCTTCAAAAGCCAAAAACTCAAACCAAAGGGCGCAAAAGCCAGACCCACATTTGCTCAAAGGCTGCTTTCACTGCAGTACAAATCCAAAAGCACCTCTACCCCTTCTATCACTAGCTATTGGGCTAGAAAATTACCCTCCTGCCACTAGTTACCTGGATACAGGTTCGCGTTCTATTTTTCGTCGCTCTCTTCTCCCTCTCACGACCCTCTCCATTTCCTCATCGGCGCCCCTCTGGCTCCTCTCGGACGCCCCTCTCACATCCGGCGGCCCTCCCCTCCGGCGCCCCTTGACTCCGCTGCAACGCTAGCTTGCCCCGCCGCGCGCTCGCCCTGCCATCATCGCAAGGTCACCCTGCAGCCGTGCTGCCTACTCCACCTGCCGTCGTGACGTTAGCCCCACCCGCTGTCATGCCCCAAGCCCCACTCGCCATCGTCGTGAGATCGCCCCTAGGGATGTAAACGGATTGAATACGGACGGATATTACTGATATTATATTTATTTTTATATTTTTATTCGAATACAGATGGAATACGAGTAGTGTTAGTTTTTGCCGGATAAGATTGTAGTGGATATCGACATCATATAAATGTAAATTTTAGTATTGGGATACAAATTGATTATTGATATTGAATATCCAAAATTGGATACGAACCGATAAGAACCCTTTCAAATTGGACGAAATTCGAATACGATAAGGAAATATCTGAGCCATTTGCATCCCTAATTGCCCTGCTGCCGCGCCGTGTGCTCCACTCACCACCTCGTCACGTGCTCCACCCGCCATCACCACGCGAGCCCCACCCCATGGCGGGCTTCCTATTCCCACGAGCTCCTCTGTTCCCGCGTCACCGGCCCTGGTGAGTGAGGAAGAATATGACGAGGTGTGAGAGGGAGGAAGAAGGAATTTGTCTCTATGGTAAGGGTCCGCCCGTAAGTGAGATAAGCTTCAACAAAAGTCACATCTGTTCAACTAAACGGTTTCCAGACATTAGTCTTTCTAGAAGTCATAGCCCACAACAGCTTTTTCAAAAGCCACAGCCTAACCAAACGCACCCTATATGCAGTCATGCAGATAGTATCAGCTTGTTGATTAGATCCAGACTTAAGAATAGAATTTACGATTCAATGCACAACGTACTTATGAATTGATGCTCGGATGCTAGGCCTCGCCCTTTTTTTTGACGCAATGACTTGACCCCATTTTGTTTATGACGTACCAAAAGTATCAGCTTGGTGATCTAGATCAAGACTTAAGACTACGATTAACGGTTCAATCACTATTACGTAGCAATGCCCTGATTTATTCCTAGGAGTGGGTCAAAATATAACCCGTTACTGTTTCTAAAAAAACCGTTGTTACAAATAGAGCGGGACTACTGTAGTAATCAACCCGCCCCAGGAAAAGCATTTGTAGGGGCGTGCCACCCCCTCACCCGCCTCTAACAATAGTGCCCATATTTAGAGGAGGGGTGACCCGCCCTTGAAAATGCCATTTGTAGGGGTGTAGTGTCACCCCCACCCGCCCCTAAAAATACCCCTCCAAAGCTACAAATATTTAGATGTGTAATCAAGAAGTGTTTGACTATGTCAGACCTCACTAAAATTAATGATACATGAAATCAATATATATGATGAAAAGGTTATAGTTTTCAAAGATGAGTTTTTGATATTTCTCCTTTTCCTTTTTATCAACCGGGCACAAGACTGGATCCCTTTTCTTGGTCCACTTGGCCAAGCCAATCTCTGCTTCCTCATTAGAGTCAGAAGAATCCCTGGCAAAATTTATCTTTTTCTGGAGCAAAATTCTTCCTGGAATCAGGGCTTGAACATCAACGCATGCTACCCTCTGAGCAAGATGACTCGGGCTCTCGAACTATTGAGAAGAGAACCTTTCCTTAATGTGAGGCAACAATTCTTGAACAACCAATTCAGCTAACTAGCTATTGCTGAGAGGACAGGTTAAAGCATCTGTTCCTGATGTCCCTGAACCTTTGGACATAATTTGTGATAGGATTTTTGTTCCTCTGCTTGATCGCAGTCAGGTTCGTGAGCTTCATCTCATGTACTCCTGCGAAGAAGTACTTGTGGAGAACCATGCAAAGGCCGATCCAGACAGCGAGTGGGAACACACGAATCTTTAAAGCATCGATTCCTGCAGCTTCTCTATATTGTATCAGGAATCAGCTAACGTGCTCGACAGTAGACATAGAGTCTCGTCCATAGAATTTGGTGAAATCTGACACCCTGTACCTATGAGGTAAGGCAATTTGATCATAAGCCTTAGGGTAAGGCTTATGGTACATGAATGCCGACTCTTTAGGCTTCAAACCGAATTGATTTCGCATCACATTGGCTATCTGTGCAAACCAGTCAATAACTTGAGGTGCAACAACCTGCTGTTGTGAAGGTGGTTGCTGCATCTGGACTGGCATTAGCTGTGCCGGCTGTAGAGTAGGAACTGCAACAGGCTAAACAGACGGTTGTTGCTGTCGCTGGACAAACCCTTACTGCTGTTGGTGTTGGATGGGCACCTGCTGCTCTTGGATGGGTCGACTAGCCATCACCTATCGGCTGGAGACCTATCACCTGCGCCATGTAGTTGGCGAACTGAGCGTAGGTAGCTAGATTTTGTTGGTACAGTGCCATCGGCTGGGTAGCCGATGCTGGTATCGGGGTGCCCCCTACTGTGGAAGTTGCGGCGATAATGGTTGCTTGGACATGACCATTGGCCTAGTGATTTGGGGCGACTATTGTGCGATGAATAGGCCCCCCTAGAGTTAGTAGCACTCGATCCAGAAGAAACCGGCATCTCAGGAGGCATCCTGAGACACGTTAGAGGAACATAGCCCGGTGGAGTGCTGAAGAGGTTCCTCTAGGCTAACGTAGACATTGATCGTGCACTGATGGTGTACGTTGGTGTCGTCTGTACCGGAATCCCCGTGGATAGAAACGCCGGTGGCTGGAAGAAGGGAGGTGGCATAGGAGCGAATCCCGTGTCTGCCTTTGCAGCACCAACTGCCATCGCTTGGAAGCTGATGACTCTGCTTGAGAGTACATCAGCCCTGTATATCTAGGAGTCCATTGGCCAATCATCATCTGATGGATGGTGTTCTGGATGGAGTTTTTCATGACCTTAGATTGGTTGATCATGGCGTGATGCATGGACCGATCAAAGAACTCCTGGCACTTCATGGGGTCTTCAATGATGGTGATGTGTCGCACCGTAAGAAGAGCACCTTTATGGATGACCTTCCCTTTTCTTCCCACGAAGCTGAACGACTGAAGGAAGGTGGCCTTGAAGCCATCGACGGCTTGGGCCAACTGCTGCTTCTGAACATCGTTAAGATGTTCCTCGGTGATGTTGATGATGATGTTGCTGATCTCAGATCCGTCACTTGATTTATCTGAATCCTCGGCCCCTAATTTGTCTCGACCTTATTGATGTAGTGGTACATGTTGCTGCCGTGGATGCTGATGGCGTGTCCCACTGGGCATGCCCAGAAATGTGTTGGTGCGAAAATTTCCCCGCCAGATGGGAAATCCTCGCGCTTCACGTATGCTAGGGTCAGGAAGATCTGCTTTGCTAAGACGTACCGAACCCAACAAGCACATGTGTGGTGCGCTAGGCGTGCTAGTCAATTTGACCTGCAATTGACAAGGAGAGTAGACGTTAGATGCAAAGACTATCGGCTAGCCAGCCGATGCTGATGATGCCAACAATTGGCTATTGTGTAGCCGATCGAGGGAGGGTAAGGTATGCTTAAAGCAACGTAGCTTATGAGCAACACCTAGATCCAAGTCGAAATCTATCTGCATGATCAGATCATGGGAGGTAGCCGATCTAGGTAGATCTAAGCTAAATAACTTGTGACAAAAACTCAAAACAAACTAGATTAAATGGATCAACATAGCAAGATCTAAGTAGATGTCGATAACTTGTGGTAAGAATATAAAACAAACTAAATTAAACGGGTTAACCTAGCGAGATCTAACCAATTACCGATAATTGGTGATAAAAGTAACAATAAGTTAGATTAATGGATCAATTAACCTAACAGATTGATAACTTTTATCGATAAAATGATGAACAAGCTAAACCCGCCGGATGGATCTAACTTGCTCGATAACTTTGAATGCTATAGACAGAGGAAGAAGAGATGCACCGTCAACCTAGATCTGCCTCAATTTAAGTCGGAACTTAACAGCAAATGGTGAACATGCTTGCTCAGAAGAACTCATAAAAGAGAAAAATCTACTACAACAATGCGAAGCCGCCTACGATAAAAGTAGATGCATTGAATGTAAACATTTTGTTTAGATGTGGTTGATCAAAGTTTACAGATGCTGGAGATCTGTTAGTTATAGCCTAAACCAAGACTCAGTTTCTGATACACTGTGATTACAACTTGATAAACAAAAAAAACAAAATTTCCTAATTTAAAGACATGAATCTAAAAGATAACTTGCCAACATGATTTGTGTTGGCTCCTTCCTTAGCTCCAGGCTGCGACACCTATCATTGCCCAAAGTCCTAATTCGCTTTTTCTTCTTTCTTTACTCCAGCGTCGGCCCATTCTCATTGGCTCCTTGTCCATCAGATTTTTGCGTGCCAAAATACGGTGTCTAGAGTAGATTCTTTGCATTTCAACCAATTTTACTCGGGATCCGTTCTATCGTGGCTGCCATCATTCGACCTTAACACGCAAGAGGGGGACAAATGCGAAAAATGGTTTTGCGCGAGTGTGCGCGCCTCTGGTATGCCCCGAGTGAGACCTAACCCATGGCGCGTCTAGGGTCTGGTGTCACTTTGAGACTTGCTTGCGAGAGAAAAATAATAGTTTGGAAAGAATTTTTCTCAAACTTAATAAGGCGAACGAGAACAAACTGTGGACAGGTTAACATGATAGGAAAGGTAAACGAGAAACGTAAGGAAAACTACGTAACTGAGTCAAGGCGAGGACGTGCTAGTGGAGTCTCTCCTTGTCGGTGGCTGACCCTGACGTGCTCCATTAGATCTGACCATGAACTTCCGCCAGCACCTTTGGTTGGGAGCATCGGCGGGAGGGTCCCGACCCATCTCCTTGGTGTTCAAATGCATCCATCTGGATCCGAGAAGTCATCTTCCTTCACCTCGGCCTTCCTTGCACTTCGGCCCGTTTGATAGGAACCGCCGGATGAGGGAGCAGTCTTTGTAGGCGTGCTTGACGGGGTATGCGTGGTTCGGGCACAAGCCATCAAGCTGCTTCTCAAAAAAGTCAGGGGGGTCTGAGCCGGGAGCTCGTCCACCCTTCTGTTAGACCGTGGTGATGAGCGAGCCCTCGGGCCCCTTCTTTGTTCTTATTCCTATTGAAACCGGTCAGATCCGCCCTCGACAATGAGTTCCTCCCATTTGGCCTTGCCCTTGCTGCGATTGAAGATGGCTTTGACCATTTCTTTATCTGAGACATGACTCGTGTCAATCTCAAGGAGCTCCTTGGTTGTCCTCCAATTCTTGTGCCTTAGCTTGTGGACCAGGGACTCGTAGGTGGTCCTAGAGTGGAACGCCCCAATGATGTTGGTGTCGGTGACGTCGGGTAGCGTGTTGCACAGCTTGGAGAAGCACCGGATGTACTTATGGAGAGACTTTCCTTGCTTCTGCTTGCAGCTCCTAAGGTCGCATTGGTTGCGGGGTGCTCGTACGTGCCTTGGAAGTTCTCGATGAACACCTCCTTGAGGTCCGACCAATTTTGGATCCGGCTATCAGGAAGGTGCTTGAGCCATGTCAGCGCTGTATCAGTCGGGAATAATGGCAGGTTGTAAATGATGAAGTAGTCATTGTCCCCACTGCCTGCTCGGCAGGTGAGCCAGTAATCCTCGAGCCAGAGGCTGGGGTTTGTCTCCCCGGTGTACCTCCTGATGTTCGTCGGCGGTCGGTACCGCTGCGGGAATGGGGCGTTGCGGATCCACGAACCGAACACCCTCGATCCTGATGCATCAGGACTTGAGCTCCAATCCTCTGCACAGTCGGATCATCCACTGCATATCGGATGGGGTGCGTGGCTTTGTTCGGCCTCATCCCGTTCGGGTTTGTGCCTGCGGGCATCGATGGTGTGATGCACGTCACGGTCCGCGCCAAGATAGCTCTTGACCGGCGCCCTCGGAGGTGTCGGAGCATCGAACTGCGCCTGGTTGGTTGTGACATTCCTGACTCCGGACCCAGGCTGCAAGGGTTAGGCCTGGCTCAAGGCACGCTGCCGGGAGATCGAACTCTCAGCCTGTTGTCATGTTGTGCGTTCCAAGAAGAGCAGCTTGTCGCATTTGCGATGCAGCTCCAGTGTCGTAAGCTTAGGGAGCGCGGCGAGCACCACTGCCGCCGCGGCGATGTTCTACCTCAGAATGTTTGTGATTTGATTATCCTCCACATACATCGTGCTTATTTATCCACAAATGCATATATTTATAAACTAACATCTCATTTCTTTGTTTTTAAAAACAGGGCTTACCAGCACTACATTAAATTAGGAGGTGCTCATCCTGCCAAGAAAAAAACAGAAATGCCTCTACGCACAAACTCCCCATGCCACAAACAACCTGTTGGTTCTGTGTACTACAGGTATTACATGTGCGAGCATCTTAGAATGCGAGGGAGATACACAACTATGCGAGGGAGATACACAACTGATGTGAACGTGTAATGGACTACTCTTTATTAGTGATAGAAGTACATATGTTACATTATTTTTGCGTATATCTAACTCTTGCTTAATTTCTCCACGGATTCAAACTAATTGCATCACCATCCAACAAGGAACGAGGGGCAACTCCATGAGAAAGAACTTCTAGAAGTAGTTGTCGATTTATGTCATTTTATTCATGCATGATGTGATCCACCCAAGGGGCATATTTTTAAATAAAGAACATGAATTAGCAACGGAGTCCAAATATATTGCTCTTCGTGAGTGGGAGAACAAGCAGCACCAAGCTCCTCTAGTAGCATAGGTAAATAGAAGAAAAGCATGCATTCAAGCTTCAATTCTAATGATGCTCCGTAATTATAATTATAATTATATATAATATAATATATATAATGTGTGTATTTTATTTCAATATGTTTAATTTTGCATGTATAATTATATATATTTATGAAATATGTTCCATATTGATCGCTATGACATTCGATTGCGAAATAGCTCGATACTTCACAATTGGCAAGAATCCAAATTTTAAAAAAATAGTGGGAAATAGATTCAAAAATTTAAATTCAAATCTGTGAATTTTTAGCGGGATGGGCAATTCTAGGGGTCGGTCATCTTCTCACCCGCCTCTGAAAATGCATTTATAGGAGCCGGTGGGGGCCTCACCCTCCTCTACAAATGTATATTTAGGGGCTATTTAGGGGCGGGTGGTGGTGTCACCGGCCCCTGAAAATGGATTTGTTGGGGCGGGGGAGGGCGGGACCACACCTATAAACATATTTCTATGAGCGGTCGCGTTCCCAACCTCTATAAATAGCATTTTTTTACCAACCCTTAGAAATACATTTTTATCTACCCCTAAAAATCGTTTCCTTAGCAGTGAATGGATAACGTAATTATGAATTGATGCTTGGATGCTAGGCCCGTCATTTATCTCGCCCCCTTTTTTTGACGCAATGACTTGACCCCATTTTTGTTTTTGACGTAACAAAATTAAAGTACCAGCTTGGTGATCTAGATCCAGACTTAAGACGACTATGGTTAACGATTCAATGCACAACGTGCTTATGAATTGATGCTCGGATGCTATAGGTCCATCATTTACCTCGCGTCCTCGCCCACTTTTTTTTTGACGCAATGACTTGATCCCATTTTGTTTTTGACGTAACAAAAGTATCAGCTTGGTGATCTAGATCCAGTCTTAAGACTATGATTAACGATTCAATGCAACGTGCTTTTGAGTTGATGCTCGAATGCTATAGGCCCATCATTTACAGGGCTTTATATATTCCCAGGGGCCAAAGACACTCGGTTCTCCAGAGGACCTCCTACTGAACAATCTTATATAGTTATATATTCGTGTACAATTGAACGCATCATCTGGCATGTGCTTTGGATCTTGGCATCCTGCACACCGCCCTTCTCTGAACCTCCTCGCGTGGAGGTAGTTGCGCATATCGCCCGTGACATCACAGCCATGGCGTCCGTGGCGCGGCTGTCACCCACACACTGCTAAACAAGAATTTTATGTTTACAGCAGAGGTACTACACGTATTGAGGACTTACATTTTTAAAGAATGTAGTAAATAATTAAGATTTAAATTCAGTAACCGATGGTGGATCGGATCCGGTGGTGATTGGTTCTTTATTGCTGAAAAGCAGTGTAGTTCTGGGTAGAACGCGCGCATGATGAGATAATCATTCCCCGTTAGCGTCGGGACAAGTCTTATTGCAACCGAAGGAAAATAAACCAATGATAATTCAATCTATCTATTACTAGTGGGAGACTCATTATGAAGCATCCACGTGTAGCTATACTAGAGAACAAATCATTCGTCGAGGCGTAATATATCGGACAGAACAGTATTAGCATTGGTACTAATTTAGTTTAATATTCAACTGCATGGTAGTCTATACCACGGCTCTTCAAAGTCTAAGGAAGAAAGATTTGTATTCTTCAAAGTTTTTGGCCCAAAAATTATAAGTACCGGACACTACAAGAAACCATTTATTCTGTGATAGAACAATTCCGTCATAGATAGCTGAAAAATCGTCATAAAACAGTTGTAAGGATCGATGGACCAAGAGGGGGTGAATTGGGCCTTTTTCAAAATTCTAAACCAAGGTAAAGCAATCTTAACCTATGCAATACTAATAATGCTCAATTCACCAACCGGCTAGCTAAGCAAACTACACAAGCTTACAAAGATACAACTAGATATGAAACTAAGCAAGGTAGAGCTAAGCTATGATCTCTAAGGTCAAGCACATGAATAATTGCATGAAAGTAAGTGTTTGAAAGTAAAGAGTGTGCAAGAGACAACCGAATTTTTTTCCCGTGGTGTCGATGTGTTGGCACACACCCCTAATCCACGTTGTGACACTCACTAAGAGTTTTGTCACCTCCCAAGTCACCGAGACGAGGGCGCTCACTAAGAGTCTCCGTTCACCATCCCGGCGTGGTGGAGATCAAGCCACGTACAATCTTCTTCTCCGGGCTCCCACAATCCTTGGCAAGCTCCGCGAGAAACACCTCGATCACCAAGATCACCTAAGTGATGCCAATTACCAAGAGTAACAAGCTAGGGCCTTCACTTGAGTAAGAACCGATCACCAAGAACGGATGCACACAAGCTTCTCTCTACTCAAGTCCTTAGCCTTAGCCTTGCTTCTTGAATGATTGAATGATCAATTTAATGGAAGATGAAGCTCAAGGTGGCTCTTGACTATAGTATGAGTGTTTGGATGTTGCCTGGTGTCAAGAGTAGCAAAATGACCCATTGGAGGGGTATATATAAGCAGCTCACACGGATAGAGCCGTTGGAGAAAAGCTGCCAGAAAACTGTTTAGCGCCGGTTAATCCGACGTACCTCCAATAGTCAGCGTCGGTTTAACCGATGAATGTAAACTGCCCATTCTGAAAACTAGCCGTTACAACTTGGGCAGATTAACCGACGTATCATCGGTTTAACCGGTGAGTGTAGTTGTCCACTGATCAACTGAAAAACCAAGTCTCTGGACAACTGCACCGACGTAAACTCAAAACCATCGTCGGTTTAACCGGTGAGTACAACTTCAGAAATCCCTGGAAAAACCATCTCACTGGTCAATTGCACCGACGTCTCAATTCAAACATCGTCGGTTTAACCGGTGTATAGAACCTTGAAACACCCTGGAAAAACCAACTGTGGACTAATGCACCGACGTTAAATTCAAACACGTCGGTTTAACCGGTGTGTTGACTTGTCCAGACTCTGCTGACTTCGTTTAACCGACGTATAGAAAAATGAAAGCGTTGGTTAAACCGGTGTTAAAGACTTTTTCTGATTTTGCCTTCTCTGATTTGAGTCTTGAATGAAATCCAAATATTCTTGAGATATAGGTTGAAAGCCACTTATTTGAACTTCTAGGAACCTGAGTGACCATAGTGTGCATCCAGTTTTGATTTGACCATGTCCATGCTCAAGTTACTTGGCCTTAACCCCTCTTAATAGTGCGATCACTACAAAACTATAAAACCTATACTAACCTAAGTGTCCTTCTCAACCTTATGACACTTAGGATTAGAAAGATCCTTAGTCTTGACATATATTAGAGTTGAAAACCGAGATCGCCTTTTTGGATAACGAAATTGAGGGGCCTCTTTTGACATATGACCAAATGAGCGATAATGATCTATTAAGCTGCACAAACTCATTAGTCACAATAATGGTTGTCATTAATCACCGAAACATACCTTGAGGGCCTAGATGCTTACAATCTCCCCCTTTTTGGTGATTGATGATAACACAAACATAAATAACAAGAGAGCGAGAAAGATAAAACATGAGAAACACTAGCTAACACAAAAAAATGGACCAAAGAGCTCAACGGCTCAAACGAAATCCATAGATATGTCTCAAAGCACAGCATACTCAAGCGTCAAATGTACATATCCATGAATTAACATCAAATGATAATAAAACACCAAGGTCCTGAAACTACGAGCTCTCTCTAACTCTACCCTCCCCCTGACTCCAACTCCCCCTGACTCTCTCCCCCTTTGGCGTCAAAGCACCAAAAAGGCAAGCTACTGATCCGGCTGTCGCGGCACGGCGAGGAAGCGGTCCGGGTCATCGTCGTCATCGTCGTCGGACGGTGTACCCTCGGTGACAGACGGGAGCTGCTGGTCAGAGCTGCCTGCTGGATCTGAACTGACTGGGGGTGTAGCTGTCGTCGAGGCTCTCGTGCTGGCACTGCCTGGAAGAGGGTCCGTAGAAGTGGTAACCGGCTCAGCAGAAGATGTGTCAACATCTGAAGTAAGTGCTGAGGCTGCCGGCTGTGTCGACTGCTGAAGCAAAGAACCCTCTCCTCCTCCCCCTGAAGGTAGTGTCTGTGGTACGACTGGGAGGGCGACTGACTGGACTGCCGAAGGAGAGTCCTGGAAGAGTGAAGTCGCTGGTAGTGGTGAGAAGAGTGGATGACCGGCAGACCCAAGTAGTGCGGACATCGAGAGCGTGGTCTCCGGTGTCGCCGTAGTCACTGGAGCAGCAGTAGGAGCTGGAGCTGGAGTGGCTGCAAGCTGATGTGCTCCAACGCCCTAAAGGCCTGGCTGTCCTGGCTGCTGCGGGGCGAGTCCGGTGTGAGTGTAAAGCTGAGTAATCATCCCGAACATCGCCATCATGCCCTGCTGCATCTGCTGAAACTGAGCGTCTGTCCTATGAGAGACTCTGTCGATAAGCCCGACAAACCGCTCCTCCGCTGCAGCACGCTCTCGGGCGGCCTCTCTCTGAATGGCTGCGAGCTGGGCCTCATGGGCTCTCCTGGCCTCCTCCTGTGCTATCCGATCCTCTCGCTGCTGAGTGACCAGCTGCTGAAGTAGAGAGGTAAGCTCGGACGGCTGAGTCACCTGAGACTCTGTGACTGTAGCAGCAGCAGGTGACTCTGGGACTGGCTCTCTGGATCCCCTGCCTCGTGGTCATGACTAGCTGGGGCTGCAGCAGGGAAGTACTCGACGTCCTCGGAGGAGTCTGACTCAAGCTCAGACCAGTGTATCTCATCATCTCCTCCGGGAAGCTGGGCCTCGGCAGCTAGCAGTGCCTCATCCTCCTGTGCCACTCGGGCCTGTGCCTCAGGTGACAACTGTGCCATGGCAGCTCTATCAGCCTGTCTGCCTCTCCTCCGGTCCTGTGGTGCTGTCGGACGGTAAACTGGGAACCGGGGAGCCTCGTCCTGACTGTAGACTGCACTGACGGGTGACTCAGCTGGCACGATCATAGAACAGATATAGCTGATCCAGTGAGCATACGGAAACTGTCGCACAACACCCATCCCGTCAGTGATCACATCCTCGATCTCAGCCAAAATGAAGTCAACAATATCGAACGGCTCGTGAGTGAGGATGTGTAGGAACAGTAGCTGCTGCAGACCAGTAAACCCCTCTGGGTAGCCACTCCTCGGTAACAGAGTCCTCCGGAGTGCCATGTGTACTGCATACGCCTCTGGGGTCAGCAAGCTGGGCACTCTGGCATACGAC
Source organism: Panicum virgatum (assembly GCF_016808335.1). Taxonomy (NCBI): domain Eukaryota; kingdom Viridiplantae; phylum Streptophyta; class Magnoliopsida; order Poales; family Poaceae; genus Panicum; species Panicum virgatum. The sequence continues at coordinate 29,612,065 of NC_053148.1, read as the reverse complement.
GCTGGAAATGGCTGGCGGAAGCACTGAGAGATCGCCTCGTGAGAAGGTGCAATCCCGCCAATCATAGCTCTGCGCGGTGGATCTGCGTCTCCGTATACCATCTCGTGCAGGGAGACGTCAACCAAGTCAACTCCAAGTATCCCTGCTATCATCGCTCTCGACAGACCAAAGACCTGGCCTCCAAAAACAAAGTGTACGGCTCTACGCTCCGGAGCTATCCAGGCTGTGGCATAGAAAACTCTGACCCAGTCCTCGATATATCTGTTCTGCTCTATCTGGAGTAACCTGGGCAGGCCTCTGAAGTGAGCAAAGTGATCTCTGACGTCTGCTCCCCCTGTGGCTGTCCTCAGTGACACCCAGTCAAGCACTCTGTGCAGGAAGATCCTGTGGCCCCGCCTCTGGTAGGTCTCGTAGAAACTGGCCTGAAGAAGCGTCCAGAACCTACGGTCGACCCTACTGTCACGGGTCACGGGGAACCAGTCCTCCTCCTGAACACTCCACCTGAGCCTCTTGACCTTCACCGCATTGGCCTTGGTCAAGTTCTGGAGCAGCACACCTGGCTCCAGACGCACAACAGTGTCCATACGGAACACTGCGCGCTCGGCCTCTAGGGCCTCGGCTCTACGAGCTGCTGCTGCGGACCTGCGAGGCTGCTGTGGCTGGTGACCTCCTCGCGTCCTCGGTCCAGTGCGATGCTCGGTCGCCGGAGAAGACTCTCCTGCTGGGGACGTCTGCCGAGTGCGGCCAGAACGTCGTAGAGTCGGTGACTCCTGTGTGCCCTGCCCCTGAGACTGCTCAGACTGCTCTGCCTCTGAATCTGCATCTGACTCCACAGCTGAATCTGAGTGATCTGTCTCTGCTGCTGCCTCGGTCGTGGCTCTGGTGGCCCTGGCACCTCTGACTCTGCCCATACCTCGACCTCTGCCCCTGCCCCTGGCTGGCGGATCCCTGATTGCGAACGGGCGAGCACGGCCTGACGCCTGCTCCTCGGCGGCCTTGGCCACCATCTCAGCCCTCTCGGCCTCTCTCTCTGCACGAGTCCGCTTGCGGACGGGCTTCTCGACAACTACCTCCTTTCCCTTCCTCTTTTCGCGACCCATCTCGATCAGGCAAAAACTCGAACACCTGGTGAGCGTGGAGCGGCTGCAGCTGCGGTGTGACAGGCGTGGCTGCGTGGGCGCTGCGCAAGCAGTGAGCAAGTGGCGGTGTGGCGCGTGGGCGATGCAGGCGGCGGTGGTGTCCAGGCGGCGGCGTGGAGCGGCAAAGGCGGCGGCGTCGTGCGGTGCTGCTGCGAGGTGAGCGGCGCGGGCGCGTGCAGGTGGTGCACAGGCGGCGTGAGTGACGCGCGCGCGTGGAGCTTGTAGGACGCGGCGGCAGTGGCAGAGCGGCGACGGCGAGTGGTGGCGGCACGGAGGCGGGTGTGGAGCGGCGGCGGCGTGAGACGGGAGGTGACGGGCGGAACAGAGAGGAAAAGAGAAACCGACGGCCCGCACAAGACACATATATGACAAGTGGGCCCTGCAAATTTTCCTTAACGCCGGTTAAACCTATGACTAGGTTTAGAACGCCGGTTGATTGCATCGGTGCAGTTCACCCGAGACTCAGCACAAAATCCATCTGAACGCTGGTTGATCCGATGATATGCAAATTGAACTCGCCGGTTAAACGCTGCTAACACCGGTTGATTGCTGGGACAGAACTTCATTACGTTCACCGGTTGATCCGATGTCCTGACTTTTGCATACGCCGGTTGAACGCCTAAAACTGACTGAGCTGAGACACAACTTAGTAACGCCGGTTAAACCGATGAGTTAAAAACCTTTGAGCGTCGGTTTAACCGGTGAACCCGAAAACCCTTATCTCAGCTCACTCTTCTATGCTAAGTCCAATAAACTTATAAAACTCAAATAAACTCAAGTTAATGGACTTGCATAGGCGACTTTACCCCTCAAAATAAATAGGATAGCACACTAGCTTAAATAGTTTTCTTTTTGAATACAAGGAAAAGCCGCAAAGTGAGACAAAGCGCCAAATAAAATATATGAGCCTTGTCATAGGAATATTGAAGATAGAGAGCTTCAAACTCATTATGACATGACTCACTAGGCAATAACGCACCTAACACTTTGCTCTTTTCACTTTTCATGAATTAAGATCTTGTATATGAAACAAGTCTCATTTTCATCAAGTGATCTCCTTTGTGACCCTTACGCATGCAATGATGGTGCAAGCTACAACCACATGCGAAAGTGAAGTAAACATGAAGTGCACATCTATATGACAAGAAATGCATAACAAGAATTTAAGTTCTACTTGTCAAGTTTGAACCCACGGGAAGGTTCTTTATGATGAGCCTTTCTACAAGCCTAGAGGAAAATAAGTGGACCACCACCTCTAGCTAAGCCCTTGCTCATCACTATCTTACCATGGTTAGACAAGTGTCCTATATGTATGCATTTTTCTATATGACATGGCAACTTACATGACGTTTGCCGTATCTAACACATTAAACTCATTCCTTAGTCTAACAAAAGTACTATCGTCTAAAGGTTTTGTGAAAATATCCGCCAATTGCTCCTCGGATCTCACACCTTGAAGAGATATGTCTCCTTTGGCTTCGTGATCACGCAAGAAGTGATGGCGAATATCAATGTGCTTTGTGCGAGAGTGTTGAACTGGATTTTTGGTAATTTTTACAGCACTTTCATTGTCACAAAGGAGTGGTATCCTATCTAGTTTCACACCAAAGTCCAAAAGGGTTTGCTTCATATATAGGATTTGGGCACAACATGCACCGGCCGCTATATATTCCGCTTCCGCGGTGGACAAAGCCACGGAATTTTGCTTCTTACTCGACCAAGAAACTAGAGAACGCCCAAGCAAGTGGCAACCCCCGGAGGTACTCTTGCGATCCACACGGCTTCTGGCAAAGTCTGAATCCGAGTATCCCAAGAGATCTAAGCTAGCGCCTTTGGGGTACGACAAGCCTATGCTAGGGGTGTGCTTGAGATACCGAAGGATCCTATTCACAGCCGAAAGGTGTGATTCCTTTGGGTTAGCTTGAAAGCGGGCACATAAGCACACACTAAACATTATATCGGGCCTAGATGCGGTAAGGTAAAGCAAAGACCCTATCATAGAACGATAGAGGGATTGATCAACCGGTTTACCGTCCACATCCAAGTCGAGATGCCCTTTGGTTGCCATGGGTGTCTTGATTGGCTTGCACTCATCCATCTTGAACTTCTTTAAGATATCTTTAGTATACTTTTCTTGATGGATGAATGTCCCTTCCTTCATTTGTTTGACTTGAAAACCAAGGAAGAAGGTCAATTCGCCAATCATGGACATCTCGAATTCCCTAGACATCATGGTAGCAAACTCATGGCTTAGTGAATCATTAGTTGAGCCAAAGATAATATCGTCAACATAAATTTGACAAATGAAAAGATCCCCATTGACGTCTTTTGTGAACAATGTGGTGTCCACCCTCCCGATCTTGAAGCCTTGCATGATTAGGAAGTCACGAAGCCTCTCATACCAAGCCCTTGGAGCTTGTTTGAGCCCATAGAGTGCCTTGTGCAACCTATAAACATGGTTAGGATTCCTCGGATCTTCAAACCCGGGAGGTTGCTCAACATAAACAAGTTCGTTAATAACGCCATTTAAGAATGCACTTTTCACATCCATTTGATATAACTTAATATTGTGATGTGAAGAGTAAGCAAGAAGGATGCGGATAGCTTCAAGTCTTGCGACCGGAGCAAAAGTTTCACCAAAATCGAAACCTTCGACTTGAGAAAACCCTTTTTCCACAAGTCTTGCTTTGTTGCGTATCACCACCCCATATTCATCTTGCTTGTTTCGAAAGACCCACTTAGTGCCGATGATGTTCTTGTCTTTTGGAGGAGCTTCGAGGACCCAAACTTCATTGCGGGAGAAGTTGTTCAATTCTTCTTGCATGGGCATCACCCAATCCGAGTCCTCAAGTGCTTCCTCTATGCTAGTGGGTTCAATACAAGAAACAAACGAGTAATATTCGCAAAATGAAGCATGCTTAGAGCGAGTTCTTACTCCCTTGGATGGACTTCCAATGATTTGACCAATTGGATGATCCTTGGAGATACGACCATGCTTCACTAGCGGTACTTGCGTGGATGCTTGTTGGGGTGGATCATGGGTGACTTGCGCTTGTGGTGGAACAATTTGCTCTTCTTGTTCTTGGACTTGGGGTGTTGGCGTTGGCACATTTTCTTGAGGTTGTGGATCATCTTTTTCTTGATCTTCATCCACTTGGGGTGCCGTGGAGGTGCTTGGTGTAGACAAGGAAGGTCCTCCCCCTTGATCATTGCCTTCATGCACCTCTTCCGGCTTGATATCCCCAATGGACATATTCTTCAAAGCTTCATCAATCTCGTCATCACCTACATTGTCATAGCCAACAATCTCCTCTTGGGAGCCATTAGATTCATCAAACTCCACATCACATGTTTCTTCAACTAACCCGGAGGTTTGATTGAATACTCTATATGCTTTGGAGTTTGATGCATAACCAAGAAAGAAACCTTCATCACATCTACTCTCAAACTTACCAAGCCTTTTCTTCTTGTAAATAAAGCATTTGCAACCAAAGACTCGAAAGTAGGATATATTTGGTTTCTTCCCGGTGATGAGCTCATATGGAGTTTTCTTGAGGAGTCGGTGAGGATACACTCGGTTGGATGCATGACACGCCGTATTGATTGCTTCCGCCCAAAACTTCTCGGACGTGCCATAATCATCCAACATTGCTCTTGCTAGAGTGATGAGTGTCTTGTTCTTTCTTTCCACCACTCCATTTTGTTGAGGCGTGTAGGTGGCGGAGAACTCATGCTTGATGCCCTCTTTATCGCACCATTCTTCAATCTTCATATTCTTGAACTCGGTGCCGTTGTCACTCCGGATCTTCACAATTGGGGAGTTGTACTCCCTTTGAGCTCTTCTTGCAAATATCTTGAAGACTTCCGGAGTTTCACCCTTATCGTCTAGAAACATGACCCAAGTATAACGTGAAAAATCATCAACGATTACTAGGCAATAGAGGTTACCACCAATGCTCTTGTATGTAGTTGGACCAAAGATATCCATGTGAAGTAGCTCGAGCGGCTTGGAGGTAGACAACATCGTCTTGATGGGATGATGTGTTGCAACTTGCTTCCCGGCTTGACATGCTTTGCATAATTTGTTCTTGTCAAAGGTAACGTCCTTCAAGCCGGTGATCATCCCTTTTTTGTGGGCTTTCATGAGGTTGCTCATGCCAATATGAGCAATTCTTCTATGCCAAAGCCACCCAAGTGATGACTTGGCGAAGAGGCATGTTATGGTGCTTGTTTGCTTTGAAAAGAAATCCACCAAGTAAATGTTGCCATGCCTAAACCCCGTGAATACCATTGACTTGTGTTCTTCAAGAGTTACTACAACACCATTCTTGTCAAAGGTACACGTTAGTCCAAGATCACATAATTGAGCAATAGAAATAAGATTAAAACTTAGTGCTTCTACAAACAAGACATTAGAAATAGATAAATCTTTAGAGATAGCTATTCTACCCAAACCTAAGACTTTCCCCCTTGAGTTGTCACCATAGGTGACATGTTCATGATCGTCAGGGTCTTCAAGAGAGGTGAACATGCTATCATTACCGGTCATGTGTTGAGAGCAACCGCTATCAAGTACCCAATTTTTTCCACCGGCTTTGTAGTTCACCTACACACATGAGAATCATTGTTGAGTTTTTGGAACCCAAGCAAGCTTTGGGCCTTGCACATGTGTGACAAGACTTTTGGGAACCCAAAGTTGCTTGGGGAGCTTCTTCTTTGACTCCTTAGTGAGTTTGCCAATGAATTTGGCCTTCACCTTGCCCTTCACTTTACTCAAGAGAAAATGGTTATTTTGAAACATTGATGAGTAATTCTTGGGTAAATTAGGAAGAGGACGTGATGGTAAAGTGCACTCCCTAGTGTGGTGCCCAGTGACTTGGCAATGTTGGCAATATGAACCAACTTCCTTGATGAAGCTAGTCTTGATCTCCGGAGAAGGAGTAGTAGCTATGTTTGGCTCTGAAAATGAACCAAGACCACTCTTGCCATAGTCACGGGCATTGTTGAAGAGAATCTCCTTGTGGATGTATTCTCCTCTTGAGAGCTTCTCCACACTACTCTTGAGGCTTGCCACTTGATCCATCAATTCCTTTTCCCTAGAAGGTGCAAGCTCGGGCAAAGCATTAGTAGCATTTTCATTGATGAGTAGGTCATCACATGAAGTAGAAGCATTGACTTTTACCAAATTTTCATTGGTAGAGTTCTCAAGACTTGAGTCAATGGCTTCATAGGCAAATTCAAGTTCTTGATACTTGTGAGCCAACTCCCTATGCTCTTGTTTAAGCTTTTTGTGGCTCTCTTCAACTTGCTTAGCAAGTACAAGTGACTCATTATGCTTTTTGAGCAAGCCATTGTACTTGCCAAGCAAATCAGAGTGGGCAAGCTCTAACTTGGCATGAGTGCTCTCAAGAACCTTGACTTTACCCTTTTCCCTCTTGATAACGGATGTATACTCATTAATGAGGTTAGCAAACTCATTAGGGTCAAGCTCATCATCACTATCATCTTCACTCTCACATACCTTAGAGTTACCTTTGGCCATGAGGCACATTGGAGGTGGAGGTAGCGATGGTTCTTCATTTGTGAGGGCGATGGTGACGATATCTTATTCCTCATCGCTTGACTCTTCGCTTGATGAGACATCGGTCACCCATTCTTGTTTTTCTACCAAGAAGCTTCTCTTGGTGTTGCCCTTTTTCTTTGGGAAGAGCTTGGTCTTCTTGTCATGGCTCTTTTTCTTCCCAAGTTTCTTGTTTTTGTTCTTCCTTTCTTTTTCTTCATCATCGCTTGTATCATGGCAATGCTTGCTCTTGTTATCCTTGTCTCTTTTGTCCGGCTTGGGGCAATTTGGACGGATGTGACCTTTTTCTCCACAATTGTAGCAAATTTTGTTCTTGACATCCATTGGCCGGAACATTCTTCTTTTAGAGTCAAAGTTAAAACCCTTCTTATTGATCTTGTCATTTAAGCGTGTGAACTTTCTCATAATGAGAGCAAGTTCTCCATCATCTTCAACATCGGATGAGCTTTCATGATGATCATCTTCTTCATTGCTTGAGCTTGATTCTTGCTTGATCATCTTGAGCTTGCGGGATTTGTTTGCCTTGGTCTTTAGAGAAATTGATTTGCTTGAAGTTGGCTCTTCGGACATACCAAGGATACCCATTTCATGAGCGCAAATTTCGCCCACAAGCTCTCCCACTTCCATTGTATCAAGATTCTCTTTTTGAAGCATAGCATTGATGATGTTATACTTGGGCTTCGGTAGGAGCATGAGAATCTTGCGGTTGATGGAGCCACTGTCAATTTTAGAAACTTCAAGAGCATTAATGTCCTTGACAATGACATTCAAGCGAGAATACATATCATTGCAATTTTCATGAGCTAACATCTTAAAGGAATCATATTTAGCTCTAAACAAGTGATACTTTTGCTCACGACTTTTGTAGAGCCTTCATGAATTTCAATTAGCTCTTTCCAAATATCACTTGCTAAGTCCATGCCATTTACTCTAGCAAAGACTTCCTCACTAATGGCTTCGAAAATTGCATTTCTAGCCTTTGCATTCCATTTTAATTGTTCCGTGGTGGGAGTTCCGGTGAACCCGGTCTTAGTTGCCAACCACACTTCGGGGGCAATCGCATCAAGATATGCGGCCATGCGAACTTTCCAATAAGCAAAGTTCTTGCCCTCGAAGTGAGGCGGCGAACCACCCATCTTTGCCATAGCTCTAGGCGGTGAAGCCTAATGATCCAAATGAGCAACGAGGCTCTGATACCAATTGTAAGGATCGATGGACCAAGAGGGGGGTGAATTGGATCTTTTTCAAAATTCTAAACTAAGGTAAAGCAACCTTAATCTATGCAATACTAGTAAGTGCTTACAAAGATACAACTAGATATGAAACTAAGCAAGGTAGAGCTAAGCTATGATCTCTAAGGTCAAGCACATGAATAATTGCATGAAAGTAAGTGCTTGAAAGTAAAGAGTGGGCAAGAGACAACCAGATTTCTTCCCGTGGTGTCGATGTGTTCGCACACACCCCTAATCCACGTTGTGACACTCACTAAGAGTCTTATCACCTCCCAAGTCACCGAGACGAGGGTGCTCACTAAGAGTCTCCGTTCACCATCCCGGCGTGGTGGAGATCAAGCCACGTACAATCTTCTTCTCCGGGCTCCCACAATCCTTGGCAAGCTCCGCGAGAAACACCTCGATCACCAAGATCACCTAGGTGATGCCAATCACCAAGAGTAACAAGCTAGGGCCTTCACTTGAGCAAGAACCGATCACCAAGAACGGATGCACACAAACTTCTCTCTACTCAAGTCCTTAGCCTTGCTTCTTGAATGATTGAATGATCAATTTAATGGAAGATGAAGCTCAAGGTGGCTCTTGACTATAGTATGAGTGTTTGGATGTTGCCTGGTGTCAAGAGTAGCAAAATGACCCATTGGAGGGGTATATATAGGCAGCTCACACGATAGAGCCGTTGGAGAAAAGCTGCCAGAAAACTGCTTAGCGCCGGTTAATCCGACGTACCTCCAATAGTCAGCGTCGGTTTAACCGATGAATGTAAACTGCCCATTCTGAGAACTAGCCGTTACAACTTGGGCAGATTAACCGATGTATCATCGGTTTAACCAGTGAGTGTAGTTGTCCACTGATCAACTGAAAAACCAAGTCTCTAGACAACTGCACCGACGTAAACTCAAAACCATCGTTGGTTTAACCGGTGAGTACAACTTCAGAAATCCCTGGAAAAACCATCTCACTGGTCAATTGCACCGACGTCTCAATTCAAACATCGTCGGTTTAACCGGTGTATAGAACCTTGAAACACCCTGGAAAAACCAACTGTGGACTAATGCACTGACGTTAAATTCAAACACGTCGGTTTAACCGGTGTGTTGACTTGTCCAGACTCTGCTGACTTCGTTTAACCGACGTATAGAAAAATGAAAGCGTCGGTTAAACCGGTGTTAAAGACTTTTTCTGATTTTGCCTTCTCTGATTTGTGTCTTGAATGAAATCCAAATATTCTTGAGATATAGGTTGAAAGCCACTTATTTGAACTTCTAGGAACCTGAGTGACCATAGTGTGCATCCATTTTTGATTTGACCATGTCCATGCTCAAGTTACATGGCCTTAACCCCTCTTAATAGTGCGATCACTACAAAACTATAAAACCTATACTAACCTAAGTGTCCTTCTCAACCTTATGACACTTAGGACTAGAAAGATCCTTAGTCTTGACATATATTAGAGTTGAAAACCGAGATCGCCTTTTTGGATAACGAAATTGAGGGGCCTCTTTTGACATATGACCAAATGAGCGATAATGATCTATTAAGCTGCACAAACTCATTAGTCACAATAATGGTTGTCATTAATCACCGAAACATACCTTGAGGGCCTATATGCTTACAACAGTGTCTATGACAGTTTTGTGAACCGTTATGTATTGAGCATCACAGATTAAATCGCGTGACGGTTTAACAAAATCCGTCACAGATTGAACAATCCGTGATGGTTTGTAACCATCATAGATTGGCCTTGAACCCGCAGAGCCCAGCCCAGATTCAATGTTTGTGATGAAAATAAACGTCACAAACTCCGTCACGGATGCAATAGTGGGGTGACATGGATGCTGTCATGAATGTCTACATGGCTAATGACATGGCATGTTGTGCTGACATGAAATTGATGTGGATGATGACATGGACACTGACATGGATGATGATGTCATCATGGAGGCCCATTTATTGACAGGCCAAAATGAGCACAGACCATTTTTTCAAGGGGAGTGCAGCCCATTTATTAGCAGGCCAAAATGATTACCGGGCCAAATGTTCCTAGGCCCACCGGCACACTAAATTCAACAAAATATATGGCCCAATAAATTTGAACAGCTCATTTTTCACAACCATTTCAGCCTAGCCCAAGAGAAACCATACCATATGACAGCAATAATTTTTTGGCACAATAATCAGTTTCAATATTACACAGATACATCATCTCTAGTTTTCATCCAGATATAAACACATCCAGCAATCTTGAAATTGAACATGACAACAAACAATGTTGCAGAACAAATCCAATCCCATGGCACATAGGCACTCGACCAAAAACAGTAAAACACAGCAGCGAGCAGCAGCAAAATGGTAGCAGTGGTACAGCAAAACAACATATGCAGTTGCTTAACTTCGTCGAACCTGACTTAGCACTAGTTCAAGTTTCGCTTCCAGCTCAGCTTGCTTCATTGTCAAATCATCAATCTGTCTATGTTGGGTGTTGATAATCGACCGAAGTTCAGCATTCTCTGCTTGCAGATCTGGGACAGCACCATTCTATTCACTGGATGTAGGTCGTGCAATCTCGATCCCCACATTGTGAAGGAACAGATTCTTTCGTGTTTTCTCAGCAAGCACATCAGCTAATCAGCTACAACCTGATTCACAGCCTTGGGTGCTTCACTTTTTGTAGTTGTAGATAACTTGCTCTCCATTTGAGCCTAGCAAGCAAGCAGCAAACACGGTTCATGATCATTAGCTATAGATTGAAAATGATCATTTGAAATAGCATCATTTAGAAGCTGGCTTACAATTGCAGCCTGCACAGCAGGTGTGTAGCCCTTCGTTTTCTTCGTGTAGCCATATGTTCGGTTTCTTGTAGCTTATTCCTTCTACTTTTGAAAAAGTCTATTTCTAGTCAGTCAACTATGAGTTTTTGACCTTCCAACTTTAAAATCGGGTCTTCTTGACCATCTAACCATGAAACCATTCACATGTGGCCATGTGGCTAATTCGAAGGGTGGTTCCACTGACATGGACAATTTGTGGTAATGAGCCCACATGTAAGCATCTTTCCTCTCTTCTCTCTCCTCTCTTTCTCTTTCTTCTCTCCCCCTCTCTTGCCACTACGAGAAATCATTTAATCTGTGATGGATTTTACGTGACGTTTTCAGAGAACGCCATAAATATGCTAATGGCCCATCTGGGCTTGAGTTTGGGCCTAGATTCCATTACAGACCTCCGATACCGTCGTAGAGTGAATATAAAAAATGGTCATAGATGGCATGGACACGCCCATCATAGTGATAGAAAATAATATCGTTCATCAAATAATATTGTAGATGGTATGGGCCCACCCATTAGTCTAAGATACGAGTTCACATATTCATGTAAGTTGGACGCTGAAATGTTGAAGAAAAAATAAATAAATAAACTGGAAGCCGAAATGGTGAAGACAAAAGAATTATGCTTGGCTAGGATTCGACCTTCAGACCCCAAAGGGGTGGTAAAGGGTCTTAATTTTTAGCCTAGATAATCTAAGGGCCGGGCACTAAAAGGACCGGCCTCTAATCTTATATAATTTTAAACTAAAAATGTTAAGGGCTAAGTTAGAGAGTATTGGGGCCATGACTCATTACCACCCCTACGCCCAGGCTCGTGAGCGCCAAGTCACCTGGCCGCCACAAAATTCACCCAAAAATTGCAACTGAGGCAGGGTGCGAACCCTGCACGTGGGGCTTAGGGTGGAGCGCACAACCATCAGGCTATCTCGGGCAAAATTTGTTGTTTAGATGTAATTAAATTCTAGTGCGCCACATGGATGCAGGATGATGTTTGAATTGCCCCTAACAAAAATTTAAAATTATGAAGATGCCATTATGTGTTTTTTTGGCTAATCTTGTGCTGGAATTATATTGCTGAGATGGGCTTTATGGGTTGGAATTGTAATCTGAAAGGGGCTGTGGTGGGCTAGAATTTTTACAGGCTATGCAGATCTAGTGGGTTACAGATGTGGCCACGTCATAATCCACATAGGCAGACACGTCATCATCCATGTAGTTGGCCATGTCATCATCCACGTTAGGGTCCATGTCAGCAGCCACGTCACGTGGCTATACAATCTATGATGACTTTTATGATGTTTATTTTCATCACAAACTCTGGGCCTTAGCTGGGCTACACGGGCTCAAAACCAATCTATGAAGGTTAAGAAATGTCATGGATTGCTTCAATCTGTGATGCTTTGCTAAAACCATCAATCGATTTAATCCGTGACGCTTAATCCATGATGCTATCCAAAGTCATCATAGACCCTATTTTATGATGTTTTTTACCTGTGATGAATTTTTTCATCACTAATTAAATAGATTCTTGTAGTGTGCCCAGGCGGCCCGATCACAAAGGGGTAGGGGGGAGGACCATTGGCGGCTTGCAGGCAGAGGCGATCAAGCTTCTTGAAGTGGCAGTGGCTCACGGCCTAGACCCCAGCCAATGGCGGTTGGACCTGAGCTTCTCAGGGCGGCGGTTAGACATCATCTTCACCCAGATCTCAAGAATAAAAAAATGATGGAAGAGAACCCTAGACAACTTTGGGTTGCACTCAAAGAATGCTATGATCAACAGAAGGCAATCTTTTTGCCAGAAACAAGATGAGAGTGGTCTCTACTTCATCTTATGGATTTCAAATTTATTGCAGAATATAACTCTGCCGTTCACAAGATTTTTTCCAAGCTTCATTTTGTGTGATCAACCTAGGGCTGGGCATTCAGTTCTAATTGAACTGATCGGTTCTGTTCCATGGTTCTTTCAAAAATTTGGTTCCTATGAAATAGGAACCGATCTGTTCTTCTCAGTTTTGGGAACCGACGAATTTTGGTTTTGGTTCTTTCGACTCGGTTCCGGTTCTAACCGAGGGAACCAAAAATTTTCAGAAAGCAAAAAAAAGCCCATTCAACTGCTTGGCCTCGTCCTCGACCTTTGACAACTTGCAGCTGATGAACCTCTTGATGGAGAAGAAGGTGTTCTCGCCTTCTCAGGGTTGATGACGGACTGGCGCTTGGCTATCTAGCCGATCAGGTGCTCCTCGATCTTGGTACAGGGAATGATAGAGGGCTTGGTGCGCGCACCCTCGACGTTGGTGACGATGGTGGGCTTGCCATCCGCCATGGTGGCGGCGATGGCGGAGTTGGTGGTGCCTCGGGTGACCCACAACGTGACGCCCCCAAGAGCCCCGCGGGCTGATGCACACATCGGCACCGCCACCAGCTGATGGCCCAAGAAGGGCTAGATTCGGTGATTAATAGTTTTCGTCACTGTGAAGACCAAATTCATCATAAAGAAAGAAAGAAAGTTTTGTGATGAATTTGTGATGAATTTCAACCCATAAAAAATGGAGCGTCAAGTTTTTTTTTTCGGTGATAAAATGGGCACAAACATCACAAAACTGATTTTTTTGTGATGAAAAAACTTTCACCACAAAATCTTTTTTGGTTCTATGACGTGTCACAGAAATGATACATTACGCACGATTCGTGTCCACATCAACGCTGTTAAGTGATGTGGCCAAGACACGCTAGCACTCCATGTGGTTTCATCCACACTGGCAGGTGATATGTCGAGCAATTCGTGTCGCAAAGAGGATTCCACGTGGTGAGACTATGCAAGTCCACGTGTCATTTTGTTACGAGGCCACTTGTCATTTTCACATTTGTCGACGTGTCATTTTGTTGTGCTGTCACATGTCCTTCCTTGGTTCACCCACGTGTCTTTTACTGGGTGAACCATATGTCATTTTCGTATTATTCCACATGATATTTATTGATCCATGTGTCTTATGCCTATTGGTCCATGTGTCAATTCCATAGTGCTGCACATGTCATTTTCCTGCTATTCCATGTGTCAACTTTTGGTTGTTACACGTGTCGTTTTCCTAGAGTGCCACGTTTCTTTTTCTTATTGGTCCACCTGTCTTATGCCTATTGGTCCATGTGTCAGTTTAGGGTGCCCATGTGTCATTTTCCAGTTGTTCCACGCGTCGTTTTCCTAGAGTTCCACATGTCAATTTCTGACCAGCCCACATTTCCATTTATTGAAGACATGTTCTTTTCTTGATGTTACATGTGCCATACATGTCATACACACAGAACCATTTCATCACATAACACCAAATGATACAACAGAATTATGTGTCAGAATGTATGCCCCATATAAGTTACAACCAAATAAATTCATCACACCACCACAATTAGTAGACTAACTATTCAGAACTGGAGGTCACAACAACAGTTCCACACACTTATGATTAGGGCGAGAAAAGGTACAGGGGTGCTCACCTGCAAGATTCTCTTAAGGATGATTGCTCTCTACTTGTTGCTTCTTCAGCAACTCAAACTATCATTGAGTTCTCGCCAGCCCTTCCTCTGCTACTTCACTCCGCTTCTTTAAAACGTCAACTTCTCCATGGGAGAATAGTTGCACCTTGGTTTTCAGCATCAAGTTGTTAATGTCGCTCTTATCCGCTGATGGAGTTTATGAGGAGGGAGTGGCTATACCAGCATTCTTGAAGAAAGTGGCGTTGGAGCTGTTTTGCGAGATGACTTTGGAAACAACCTCAACACTAGTCAATAGTGGCTACCCATGAGCAACAGCTTCTGCATATATAGTTTCCATTGACATCTACAAAATGTAAAGATGAACTGTATTTGTTTGCTGATTATAGTAAAAGAAAATATTGTATTAAACTAACTAGGAGCAAAGGCGGATCGGAAAACTGCTACTAAATAGTGTTAAAATAACACGAATGACTGGGCAGCCATGAATGTTAAAACTATATGATGCAGCATATATAGAGTGTTGGTAAAATAACGACAAAACTTTTGCAAAAAGAATTCATAATTGCTACTAAATCATGGAGTCTTGATGGTACTAACTTATTGTGCATGGAAATGAACATAAATTAAAATTGTATACATCAACCAAATTATTATCTAAATTCTGGAAGAGCAAAGATACATGTATAGGGACTTACAACTGCGTCTCTGGCCGCGTCACTCATACCCTTCTTGCGGCTGGTATGGCCGACCTTGAAGACTTCCACAGCACCCTAAGCAATTGCCTCATAGGGTTCCTCCTTGTTGACGTCAGTGACTTCTATCATTGTTCTTGTACTTGTTCTGATGTACCAAAATGTTGGTCATACAAGCAGCAAAATCAAGTAGGAATAATTGATAATGGGACTTGCTACAAGATTCATCCGAAGTGCAGGTGTGTATGTATGTACTCATTTAAGGAAGTAGAAGAATGAAAAGGTTACATTACAAGAGTGTTGACACTTACATATGAATGCAACTGCACAATGTAGCAGCAAGATCCTATTGCTTGAGGCCACTTGACTCTACCACACACTACCGGAAAATGGTACTTTGCCGTGTGTGCACAGGTTTGCCGTGTGCACAAAATCGGGCATACAACAAAGGGTCTTTTGCCGTGTGTCGCCCGCGAAACACACGGCAAAAACAAAAACACACAGCAAAGACACTTTGCCGTGTTCCGGATTAGGGGCACACTGTAAAGTAGACGAGTTTGCCATGAGCCGAATCTATAGCACACGGCAAAAACAAAAACACATGGCAAAAATGCTTTGCCGTGTGCCGGATTAGGGGCACACGGCAAAGTAGACGAGTTTGACCTGATACTTATCCACTCCAGGCTCCTCCATCCCCTCACGCCGCACACAAAACCACCCCATGCTCCGACCGCATCCTCTCCCTCCCCTCCATCCCCTCTGGCACGTGCCGCTCCATCCCTGCCGGTCGCGAGCCCCTTCCTCCCTCTGGCACGGCCGATGCGGTGCTCCTCCCTCCCTCCGGCGCGGCCCAGGCGGTGCCCCGCCCTCCCTCCACCCCTCCCACTGTTGCCCCTCCACTGCCCCCTCCGCTTGCCCCTCCCCTCCCCCTCCGCTTGCCCCTCCTCTGCTTGTGAGGAGCGGCGGCTGTGGGGCGAGGTGCGGCGGCGAATCGAGCATGGTACTAGGTGCGGTGGTGATGGCGGAGGGTGGCCATGGTGCGGTGGTGACTTGAGCATGAGTAGATCCGCCGGCGCGGCAGCCATGACGTTTTCTGCAATTGTTGGTAATTCTTCATGCACAACATTCTCACCACTACTACCATTTAGTGTGATTAGTGATAATTCTTCATGCACAGGCTGTTTAGGTGCTTATATTGTATGCATCCTTTTTAGTATCCTTGATGAACTTTTAGGAATAATTTCTTTTGGTGGGATTGAGCTCACTCTCTTTGCACTACTACAGAACAGGCCTTTGATCCAAGCCATTTGTCTCGGCTGCCTTTGGGCCCGGGACCAAAGGTGGCTTTTGTCCCGGGTCCAACGGCTAGCCGGGCCAGCAGGGGGGGGGCAGGGGCTTTTTGTCCCGATTGGAGCCACCAACCGGGACCAAAGGGTGGCCTTTTCTCCTGGTTGGTGGCTCCAACCGGGACAAAACACTACTAGATTTTCCCCTTAATACAACGCACGAAATGTGTTGCAATATGCCATATTTGGTTGCAATCGCCGCAATTGCAACCAATTTGTGTCGTAAGAAAATGCAGCTAACTGTCTCGCTGCATTAGCCTATAGCGACGCATGTCTTTTTTATGTTGCATTAGTTTTTCTATTACAACACATTGAGGTGTTGCATCTAGCATCTATAGGCTCGCTCGTGTTGGTTGCAAATTATCATATTGCGACGCATCTGCTGTTGCCATAGGTGCAATTGCATCGTACCCAACGCGTTGCAATTTGTAAAATCTTGTGTTGCAAAGTATTGTATTGCTACACTCTAGTTGTGGTTGCTATAGGGGGAGGCACCTCTATTGCCACGAAAGTGCTTTGGGTGCTATATGTGGTTCCCTCTATTACCACGAAGTTGATTTCGGTGCTATAGGTGGTGTTATCTATTGCCACAAAAGTTGTTTGGTTGCTATATGTGGTTCCCTCTATTACCACGAAGTTGATTATAGTGCTATAGGTGGTGTCCTCTATTGCCACGCAGCAGGGATGGTTGTTATAGGTGGAACATTCTATTACCACCAAAATATATAGGTTGGAGGCAATAGGTGGAGCACGCTATTGCCACCTAGTTTGATTGGTTGTAAGATGTTTCCTACGTTGTTGCTTTGAAAATGTTTTGGTTGCCAAAAGTTCATGTCTCTATTACCACCATAATACGGGGTTGCTACAAGTGGAACTTACTATTGCCACGAGCCTTTGTGACACCGAAAAATATGGGTTGCGATAGGATGAATTCTCTTTTGCAACAAAAGGTGTTGCTGCCATAGATTTGTAGGTCACCATATGTCTATTCTGCCACGCTCATTTTTGTAGCAGCAATAATTTAAAACATTAAAATACAGGATCAATTATAATTATGCATTTATAATTCATGAAACAACATTCAACCATTCACTGATAAATTCCATTCAACAACAGCATGTAGCAACACATAGCAACATTCAACCATTCAACCATTCACTGATAATACTAATAAGTTTTCAACAGGACATTGTTTCAACATATTATTGGCATGACTTCAAGACGATCCCATCACTTGATCAGCAAAGAGTGACTTCAAGAAGGTCCCATCACCTGTTTGCTCCATTCGAAATGGCTTAGAGCATCAAATATCTTTAATAGTGGAAAGGGTGCAACAACAGCATGTATCAAACCAAAGTTTCATTGCGAATCATAAAATTATCAGAATGACAACAAATAATTAACACAACTATAAACACTTTGACAGCTGAAACAGAAACATTCACAGCAGGTAGAGTACAAAAATTTCACCTCCTGTCTTCTTGGCGATTTGTTGTCTCCTATTTGCAGCTTTTTCCTGTAGCTGTTGTGATGAAACGTATGCCGCGGGCGGGACGGAATGTGCTTCACCAGCTTTACTACTTCTTGTAGTGCGAATGCTAGCTGCCCTTGGTTTACCACCGACTTCAGATTGCTCTGGGTGGCTTTGAGGCTTCTCCTAGAACAAAAAATTTGGAAGGAAAAAATTAGGTTCGATTTTGTTCTGTATCTGATGATAGAAGTAAAAAGTTGTCAATTCACGAACAACCTGACTAGAAGAGAGCACATTCAGTGAGTTTGTCTATACTTCTTCAGTACTCATGTTTGATGCAGCCGCCGCCACCTCTACAGATGCAGCAACATTGTTGTTTGGCTGGACAGCTGTTGGCAGGATAAACTATGAAAGGATACAAACATTTAGATATAGAACCTATGGAAAGAAAGTCATTCAATAACTAGCTTGACTAGTACCTGCTGAGATGGTGCCTATCCATTTGCTGCTTGCATCATTGATAGGAACTCTCGCCTAAGCTCTTCTTTATCAGCCTCCTTTGCCTTGTTAATTTCTTCAATTTGTCGTGCATGTTCTCTCCTTTCGGCTTCCCTGTCAGCTTCCCATGTTGACATTTGTTGTTGTAGCTGCCCAAATGATTCCATGAGCTCGACGTGTTCGTCATGCTATTGCTCCTCCCTACGAATTTGTTCCTGGCGATCCGCATTCAGCAGCTACCTTATAGTTGGGTTTTTTGCTAGGTACCCATTACCATGCAACTTGGTTGATTTGCACTCTGTGACTGCCTTGTATGCCTTCTGGAAAATCTCGTTCTTTTCCTTTTGGGTAACGAAGTTTTCCTCTGCATTTGATTCTGCCTCAGTAATAAGGCTGCTTGCTTTGTCCTAAAATTTACAAGGCACAGATGGAGGAGTTAGTTGAACAAGAAATTGCATGCATTCTATATTTGCATGGACTATATATAGTAATGTATGTACAAATTCAGTGAGAACTCTTGTAGACATCTGTTGACGCTTCTTAAAGCGCCAATTTACGTACCGCAAGCGCACTGGATCGTGTAGCTTTTCCCTTAGAGTATTCCCCCAAGGTTTATCAATCCACAGAACAAGTGTATTACTATGCTTAACTAAGCACTAATGATGTTGGTAAAAGATCTATATTGAGTGTTTGAGTGTGAAATAGATCTAATCTAACCAATCTAATCTAATCTAGACTAGTGAGCAATGATAGACGTGTGCACAAGATATGAAGAGCATTTGTCCATAGGGTCTAGGATCACTAGAGATGTAATCGCCAAGCAACGAAGAACGGATCTAATCTACCAAAGGTGTGCTCCAAGATCAAAACCTTTCCCTCCCGCATACTGTCACTACACGAGGATAATCGGTAACGAATCAACAAGAACACGATAGTTGATGTAATCTAAGTAAACTATACAAGAGCAAAGCAAACCCAAAGCCAAGTCGCGAACTATTAGGCATCAAAGCATCATCAACAAGAATCGCTGATAGATCAATCTCATAAAGGATTCGGCCATTACAACTCAAGATCTCCTTACAACCCCATGAACAAACGAGGACTTTACCCCATGAAGCTAAGCAAAGCATAGTCGATCATGGTGACGAAATCTCCGGCAAGGGATGGATCCCTTGCTGTCCTCCAACTTGCAGCGGCGCCGAGGGACGATGAGGCCTCCGGTGTCGCCTTTCTCTTGTGTCTAACTTGAATGGATCTCTAAAACTCGTCTCTGGATGCTTCCTCCTCTGCGATCTCTAGATTGCCTCCTCTTTGACGGCAGGCTTCGGGGTATTTATAGGCAGATATGGTCGGTGGTTTTGGTAAAACATAGATTATGGTTGACGTATACTTCGTGCTGAAGAAATCTGAGACCGATTGGGCTCCGAAATGGGCTAGGCTGGCCGGCCCAAGGGCTCTAGGCCGGCCGGCCCAGGCCCTTTCTGGCCCCTTTCGGTCCCATCTTTCGCGTGTGGCGTCTTCTTCTTATTCCTCATCTTAGCCCAGTTGTAACCATGCGTCAAAACATCTCCGAAAATGTCCAATTTCCTATCAAATGCAACATGCTCCAAAATCCAGGACAAAATCGAAAACGGTCAAGTTCGGGTGCCAAGTGGCGGGTTAGTACAAGAATCATCCCGAAGAATTTACCAAAACCTCTCCTAATTGTATAATAAAATGGGTACTTAAGGAGCACCAACATTCCCCCCATGCTTAGCTTTTGCTCGTCCTCGAGCAAATCAAATCATCAAGTCCTTCCATGGGTTGCTCGAGAGTTCTCAAACTGCAAAATTTACTTATGCAAACAAGTCTAACAATATTTCTTCAAACAAAGGTCAGAGGAGCAGCAAGGATAATCATATCATGGGCATTCAAAAACTCATCTAATATTACTCCACAACTCTTAACTTTAGCCGGCAACTCGAATATCGACAACACTTGCTTTTCTTGCCATCCTTGGAGGTTTTTCTCTTTTTTTATTAAGAAACAAAATACCCTGCAACAAAGGTTAGACCAAAAATTCTTGCACAAGTCCTTTCATGTCTCTCAATATAAGTGGCTTTCCTATTTTTATTTGCAAGCTCTCATCTCCCGAAATTCTCTCAAGTATAAAGTGGGGCTATAGGTGAGGCTTAGCAAAGTATATACATATATTGTCAAATTAAGAAAACCTTCTAATGATTGCTTACCTTCCGAGCCAATGATCATGAGAGTTTCTCCATAATGTAAAGGGTTCAAGGGTAAGAAGATTTAGAATGGTGGACATGTGCAAAGGCATACAAAAAGATTGACTTCAAGGCACAAGCATCGTCCTCGTTGTCGGATTGCACAAGGTTGGAATTGAGGATATTGTTCTCAAACAACAAGGTGATATCTCTTTGCACTTCTCTAACCATAGAATCACTTCATTTATTCTTTTCTTCTCTTCTCATACATTTTTTTCTTTTCTCTTTCTACTTCTCTTTCTTTTTTTCTCTCCCGAATTTTCTCTCTCTGTTCCGACCCTTTTCATAGGACACTTTCTATAAAACATAGATAGGCAAATCTCCAAAGTGTCTCCCTAAATTTTTAGAGCCCGAACCGAGACCAGAGAGGCCTAGGCCGGCCGGCTCAGGAGGTGTAGGCCGGCCGGCCTGGGGCTTTCCCAGGTCGGATTCGGTCCATCTTTCGAATACTGCTTCCTTTCTTCATCCCAAAATTATGTTTTATACAAATCATGCGCAAAAAAAGAACGTATCCTCATAATTGGGTTGTGGTCAAGGAAGACGATAATAAACAAGAAAATCTCGGGTTCGGGTTTTGGAATCCGGTAGATCTCATGAGTTGTTCCGATGAGGAATTCTCATTACTGAATATTGACGTGGCTAGCAATTCAGAGATGAAAAATACGGGCATGATCATTGCTCGAAATTAAAACTCCCAAGAAAAAGAAATCCTAACTCAACTCAATGTACATCCAATACTTATGGTGGAACGAATATAGCTTTTGGATGATAGGATTTTTACTCTCAACTTGCCAAGAACTTGATCAACCTTATGCTTGTAGGGGTTTTATTATTTTTATGAAATTAAAGTCCTCCAAATCATGCCTTACTCGCAAGCGTAATCAAAACCAAGCGCTAGATCAAAGCTCAAGTGTGGGTATTAACATGAACGAATAATTTACTAAGCTCCACAAATAAGATTTAAATTTCATGACAACGCTCATGAACAATTGCTTTAAAGAAAATAAAGTCAAACTGAATGCACAAATAAAATTGCATGATCCAACAAAAACAAAGACTCTTTTTTATTTTGTTTTCATGACTCAACACTAATTTAAGACTCACTCTCACACAAGCGAAAAATAAAGCACACAACGCTAAACTATGACTCTCACACATGCGGAATTAAAGACACGCACACGACGAACTTTCGAGTAAACAAAGACTAACAAAATTGAATCTACGAGTCGTCACACCTCCCCCCAATGCTTAGATTATGCGGCGTCCTCGTCGCAATGATATAAAAGATGGGTGTGACACTCGTCGGTGTTCTCAACGGCACCTCGAGCAATTGCATCTTGGACGCCCTCCTCCTCCTTGCTTTTGTAGATCTCCGACCATCCCGAATAAATTCCTTATGTTGCGGAGAAGGAAGTTGTAATCTCTTTCGGCCAAGCTCTCGATGTCGTCCATCCTTCGATCCATTGCCACGATTCGATCGTGGCACCTATCAATGGTAACATGGAGGTCTGCGATTTCATTACGTCACTTGTCACAGCACCCGGAGTGATGCCCGCTGCGGTTAGGGCTGTCGTCCTCGGGCTCGTCGTCGTCCTTCTTCTTCTTCCCTTCTCTCCTCTTCGGGCCACCCCGGCCAATCATCATCGTAGTCACGACCGGTGTCACCCCATGAACCGGGGCTCGTAATGCTCTCCCAATCGCTGTCTCCAGCATAGTCCTTCGGCTCTGGGGTATGCTCGATGTAGTTCTTTCTTTTAACTCCGAGGAGGCGCAAGGAACGCCTAGGCGCGGGTGGCTTTTTGTCTTGTCGCTTCTCGCCTTCGTCTTCGTCGCTGCTGATGACGACGACCACCCTTTGGGCTTGAGCTAGCCTCTCGTTGCACCATTGAAGGACCCTTCCCTCCGACGCTCATCCTTGCTTGAGTATTGAATTTCTTCGGAGGGGCCTTCGCTTCACATCGCTTTGCTTCGACAAGGAGGGGCTGCGCACCGGTTGCCGAGATGGGGCTAGGCGTCCTTGGCGTGGGGGTGTCGGCGTCAAGCCCCTCTCATTGATCTCCATTGCTTCAATCATAGCTCTTGCGCTTGCTGGACCGGCCATTGTCGATGTCTCTCACGAGGTGGTGGTGTAGATTGAAAAGTATGAGAGAATAGATCTACCCCGCGCCTCTATTTATATCCTGAAAAGACTTGGACGAGAAGTCCAAAATCTCTTCGGTTTTGGGATACGAAATCTATAAGGCACATGTTTGAAATTTCCTTATCTCGCACCTACTAAAAATCGAGACCGATTTGCACACGAGAAGGCTTAGGCCGGCCGGCCTAGGGGTATTGGGCCGGCTGGCCCAGGGGGTTTTTCAGCCCTCTGGACTCTAACTTTTTCCGAGGTGCTCACCAATAAATTAGAAGCCTATGTTTTACTCAAAGTTCGTCCAGAATAGAAATAAAACTATGAAAATAAAATCTAAAAGAGAGTATTTACAAACTTACCTTGCTTAACGTCGTTAGGCTTGACGTTCCAGTTCCTCCTCCATGGTGTATATGTCGATCTAATGAAGGGGCACGACGTCGGGCTCCAAGAATACCTTTAGTCGCTATCCGTTCACCACATATTGGTCGCCTTTCGCATCCATGATTGTCACCGCTCCCATGGGTGAAACTGAGTGTACGACGTATGGTCCATCCCATTTGCTTTGTAATTTTCCTCTGCCAAAGAGTTTGAATCTTGAATTGTAGAGTAGGACCTTGTCTCCTTCTTTGAATTCCTTGTTTTGTAATCGTTTGTCGTACCACCTCTTCATCCTTTCTTTGTAAATTGATGCACTATTGTACGCTTTCAATCTTAACTCCTCCAATTCGCTTATTTGGATTCTCCTTTTAATTTCAGCGGCTTCCGCATCAAAGTTCATCTCCTTCATCGCCCAATATGCCTTATGTTCTAGTTCAACCGGCAAGTGGCATGTTTTTCCATAAACAAATTGATAAGGAGTCATACCAATCGGGGTTTTGTGTACCGTACGATATGCCCATAGTGCATCATCTAGTCTCTTCGACCAATCTTTTCCTCCTTTTACCATGGATCTTCTTTAAGATATCCTTCAATTGCTTGTTCGAAGTTTCCGCTTGTCCGTTTGTTTGGGGGTGATAAGCCGTGGACACTCTATGTTCAATTCCCAATTTCTTCAAACATTTATCCAAAGTCTTTGCCCGTGAAGTGTGTTCCTCCATCGCTTATCAAGATTCTCGGGACGCCATATCAAGGGAAGATAACCGATTTAATCATGTGTATGGACTCCTCCGTTGATGCCTTCCGACATGGCATAGCTTCAACCCACTTTGAAACATAGTCCACCATCACCAATATATGTTCAAACCCATGTGAGTTCACAAATGGTCCCAGTGAAATCGATTCCCCAGACATCAAATAGATCTATTTGCAAATTGTAGTTCAATGGCATGACATTCCTTTGCGAGATATTCCCCGTCCTTTGGCATTCCGGACAAGTCGAAACAAATCTTTTCGCATCTTCATGCATCTCGGGCCAATAGAATCCACTAGCCCATACCTTAGCTTAAGTTCTAAAGTGCCCATAATGTCCTCCATATCCCGACGAGTGACACTTCCTTAGAACTTCTTCTCGTTCCTCCCTCGATATGCATCTTCTTAGGACTCCATCTTCTCCATATCTATATAACTATGGTGGATCCCAGTAGTATTTTCTTCTCTCCATGATCACTCTTCTCTTTGCATTCTTGTCCAAGTGATCCAAGGGCATCCCTTTTATTGCCCTTATTATTTCATTCATCCAACTATCTTTGTCGAGAATTCTATATAGGTGATCATCTCTCATTTGATCCTTGATAGGTTCTTTTCCATCATCTCCATGGTTCATCCTTGATAGGTGGTCGGCCACAACATTTTATGCTTCTTTCTTGTCCCTTATCTCCACATCGAATTCTTGTAGCAATAGGATCCATCGAATCAAGCGTGGTTTAGCATCTTTTTTGGAAAAGAGATACTTGATTGCCGCATGGTCAGTATAAACTATCACCTTTGAATTTACTATGTATGATCTGAATTTTTCGAAGGTGAATACCATGGCAAACAATTCTTTCTCCGTTGTTGCATAATTAACTTGGGCTTCATTGAGAGTCTTGCTTGCGTAGTAGATAGCATTTACCTTCCCCTCTTTCCTTTGTCCAAGAATGGCTCCTACGGCGTAGTCGCTTGCATCACACATGATTTCAAAGGGTAGATTCCAATCCGAAGGTTGCATGACAGGAGCACTTATGAGAGATTGCTTGAGTGTTCGAAATGCGTGAAGGCAATCACTATCGAAGATGTATTCCACATCTTTTTGGAGAAGTTGTGTCAATGGCATTGGTGATTTTTGAAAAATCCTTTATGAACCTCCTATAGAATCCGGCATGACCGAGGAAGCTCCTCAAAGATTTGATGTCCGTAGGTGGTGGCAATTTCTCCACGGTTTCTATCTTTGCTCTGTCCACCTCTATCCCTCTCTCGAAGATAACATGACCGAGAACAATTCCTTCTTTCACCATGAAATGACACTTCTCCCAATTAAGCACAAGATCAACCTCTCCACATCTTTTAAGAACTTTCTCCAAATTTGCCAAGCAATCTTCAAAGCTAGTACCATGCACCGAGAAATCATCCATGAATACCTCCATAATCTCTTCTATGAAATCTGAAAATATAGCCATCATGCACCTTTGAAAAGAAGTGGGCGCATTGCACAATCCAAAAGGCATCCTCCGATATGCAAAAGTTCCATACGGGCAAGTAAATGTGGTCTTATGTTGATCATCCGGATGAATAGGTATTTGGAAGAATCCCGAGTATCCATCAAGGTAACAAAAGTGTGAATGCCTTGCCAACCTTTCTAGCATCTCGTCAATGAATGGTAGTGGAAAATGATCCTTCCTCGTTGCCTTTTTCAATTTTCTATAGTCGATGCACATCCTCCATCCCGTGATGGTTCTTTGTGGTATCAATTGCTCCTTCTCATTTTTCACAACCGTGAGTCCTCCTTTCTTCGGAACGCAATGCACGGGGCTTACCCATTCAGTATGTGGCACGGGGTATATTATTCCGGCATTCAACAATTTGATAATCTCCTTCTTCACCACATCACGCATAGCATGGCTCAACCTTCTTTGATGTTCTACGACCACTTGTATTGCTCCTCGAGTTGTATACAATGTGTGCAAAAAGCGGGGCTAATACCTTTCAAGTCGTTAATCGAGTAGCCGATCACCTTTTTGTGCTTCTTTAATAAATTCAACAACTTCTCCGTCTCTTCTGGGCTCAATTCGTCGCTAATAATCACCGGAAAAGTCTTGCCATCTCCCAAAAATTCATATTTCAATCCCTTGGGGAGTGGCTTCATCTCAACATCGGGCGCACCATCCTCTTCTTGATCTAACTCTCCAATGTCTTCAAATTTTTCTTTCTCCAAATTCCCGTGTTGCGGCTTCAACTCTTCCATTGTTTCCACTAGTTCTTCGTCTTGATCATCTTGAGCGTCTCCATTCTCCAAAGCGCGTTGGAGAGGATCCCTGAAAGAATCAATGGAACGAATGCTCTCTACCTCTTCATTATCAAGAGTGTTCGAATGAACGCTTCTCTCCATCTAGATCAAAAGTGACAATCCCTTTTCCAACATCTAGAATAGCATTTACTAATTTGAGAAAAGGTTTTCCAAGGATTATGCCTTCATGCTCATCATCACTAGTATTAATCACAAAAAAATTGGTAGGAATTTTTTTTACCCGCTATAGTAACATTTAGATTTCTAAGCACTCCTAGCGGTTTGATTAATCTACCATCTCCCATGATCAATTTGATCAATTTAATGATTGTGGCATCTAGGTTTGATGTTTCGTTAAAAAGCTCAACATAAACCCTGGAACTCATCACACTGACATGGGCGCCGACGTCACATATAACATTGCAACATTTTATTCCTTCTATTATGCAATAAACACGAGGTGTGGGTGATGTGTTACCTTCGCCTTGATCGCTTCCAATCGCATATACTTGGGCTATGTGCGCGTAGGGTGACGATTCCGAGTTCACTCCCAGGGTCCTTTTGATCTCCAGCACTTCGTCTAAGTCAATCTCTTCCTCTTTTTCTTCAAAAAGTTTCCGAATAATATCACCGGCCGATTCCTTGCCAAATGTATATCCCGTGTGATTATCTGGTAGGAAGTCTTCCGCTATTACCTTCGCCATTCCTCGTTGATTTGGATGCGGTCTTGCTTTGTCGAACAATCTTCCGAAGTCAATTGGTATCCAATCCATTTGCTTGAATTCCCTTAGCGATTTGGCGGTGCCCATGGTTCTTCCTTTCTTTTCCGGGTCGTCTTTCGTTGCACTCCGGATCGATGCTTCTTCATCGTGGTTTGTCTCTATGACTTTCCCATGCTTCGGTGGTTCTTCCCTCACTTCCGATGTCTCTTTTCTGAAAATTCCAGCAAGCACCCGCACTTGAGATTCTTCTTCGGAGCTTGCTGAACATCGTTTTTCCCAATCTCTTCGCATGGCCGGTGCTTGCTGATTTTTTGTAGGAGTTGGGCAGCTTCCGTGAGTGTTTTCTCCATGAGATCTCCTCCTGCACACATTTGAACAAATTGCATGCACTCGGGGGTTAGGGAAAAGTAAAAGGTATGCAAGAGTACTTCACCGGAAAATCCGAGCTTCGGTCCTTGTTCAATCAATCCACTGAATCTATCCCATGCTTGATCTATCCCTTCTTCTTCTCCTTGCGCGAAGTTGATCACTTGCTTCCGAATATGTTGAACCTTGCTTAACAGAAAGAACTGCTCGCAAAATTTCCTCATCAAGTCATCCCAATTTCCTTTTACCTCAAAGGATGCAAGTGCAAACCATCTTCTCGCTTCTTCCGCAAGTGAGTATGGGAAAAGATTCCATCTAAACCAAGCTAACGGAACTCAGTCTTGTTGTACCGTGTTGCATAGCATTGTGAACCACTTGATATGTCTATATGGGTTGTCCGTCTCATCTCCTCTAAAGGGGTTTGCCGCCGCCATCTTGATGATTTGAGGCTGGATCTCATACTCGGTGGCTCGCAACACCAAATCTGATTTTTGCATGTCGAAGTCCTCCGATCGCGGGCTTGCATAATCCCTTAGTGATTTTTCTCCTTTCTCCACGTGTTGAATGAGATGGTCCATCTAGACAATCAAAACAAAAAAAAAACAAAAACAAAAATTTTCTAGGGAAAAAGTTAGGTGTTAGTAACCAACAAAATTAATACAAAGTTAAACATAGCAAAATTGCTTGTTCCCCGGCAACGGCGCCAGAAAAGTTAACCAACTCCGGATCTATATTGAGTGTTTGAGTGCGAAATAGATCTAATCTAACCAATCTAATCTAATCTAGACTAGTGAACAATGATAGACATGTGCACAAGATATGAAGAGTTTTTTTCCATAGGGTCTAGGATCACTAGAGATGTAATCGCCAAGCAACGAAGAACGGATCTAATCTACCAAAGGTGTGCTTCAAGATCAAAACATTTCCCTCCCGCATACTGTCACTACACAAGGATAATCGGTAATGAATCAATAAGAACACGATAGTTGATGTAATCTAAGTAAACTATGCAAGAGCAAAGCAAACCCAAAGCCAAGTCACAAACTATTAGGTATCAAAGCATCATCAACAAGAATCACGATAGATCAATCTCATAAAGGATTCGGCAATTACAACTCAAGATCTCCTTACAACCCCATGAACAAACAAGGACTTTACCCCATGAAGCTAAGCGAAGCGTAGTCGATCATGGTGATGAAATCTCCGGCAAGGGATGGATCCCTTGCTGTCCTCCAACTTGCAGCGGCGCCGAGGGACGATGAGGCCTCCGGTGTCGCCTTTCTCTTATGTCTAACTCGAATGGATCTCTGAAACTCGTCTCTGGATGCTTCCTCCTCTGCGATCTCTAGATTGCCTCCTCTTTGACGGCGGCTTCGGGGTATTTATAGGCAGATATGGTCGGTGGTTTTGGTAAAACATAGATTAGGGTTGACGTATACTTCGTGCGGAAGAAATCTGAGACCGATTGGGCTCCGAAATGGGCTAGGCCGGCCGGCCCAAGGGCTCCAGGCCGGCCGGCCCAAGGGCTCCAGACCGGCCGGCCTAGGCCCTTTCTTGCCCCTTTCGGTCCCATCTTTCGTGTGTGGCCTCTTCTTCTTATTCCTCATCTTAGCCCAGTTGTAACCATGCGTCAAAACATCTCCGAAAATGTCCAATTTCCTATCGAAATGCAGCATGCTCCAAAATCCAGGACAAAATAAAAAACGGTCAAGTTCGGGTGCCAAGTGGCAGGTTAGTACATGAATCATCCCGAAGAATTTACCAAAACCTCTCCTAATTGTATAATAAAAAGGGTACTTAAGGAGTGCCAACAACATCTCTAGATTCTTGGTCTTTCCAGTGCCCATCCTTTGTGTGAGTTATAAACCAAAGTTCCATATCATTGGGCCCATCACCAGTTTCTGGGTCTCTCTGGTATGCCAAGAACATAATAAATTAGTAATTCATCCTGCAAGAAAGCTTGTAGATGTGCTTCTCTAGTTATTACCTTCTCATAGCTGCGCTGAGCATAAGGCTTAGAGCCTGACAAATGTCCGGTCCTTTATTGGGCTCGAACCCCAGAATTTTGTATGCTCTTTGCCTTTAGAATGTCAAGATTTCAACAATAATCTTAATGACTCAGACATAGCCATTTGTATGAAATTGGTATTGTTCAGTAATAGTAATAATGTGGAACAAACCTAGAATTTTGCAGTCCTAAAATACTTCAACAGATAGTGCCATTCAACAATATCTAATTCTTTAGGCTTATATAGCATTCTCTGGTGGTAGCTGTTGTATGCCTTGGCCGTAGCACTGAAAGTTGAACGACATCCTTTGTAATGCTCCTTAGCAATGTCCCATATGATTCTCCTTGAATGATCATTATCCTCAATGTCCCACCTTGTCTGTTATATAATTACAAGAACATGCAAATACTATGTGAGTTGTTATGTTAGTTTAAAATTGAAATGTATACAGAAGCAAAGATTTTGATTACCAATATATCAGATGCTATTGACTCTTTTACATCTTCATGGACATGTTTCCACATTTTCACTCCAATGAGTAGCGCCCTTTTCCTTGTAAACATTACTATTTCATCAACGAATGAGCGGTAGTTATCACCTACCGGTCCTCCAAGTCTGGAGAAGTCAACTTTCATCTTTTGATTGCCCGCCTTGATTCTCTTGGAGATTGCCTTCAAGCCTTTTAGGGGACCACGTCCCCTTTTCTGCCCATTTTCTGAGCCTATTCCATGGGAACAAAATGTAATAATAGACACTAAACGACATAATATGCATACACAATTAATTCCTAATAAACACAAGTTACCATTTCCTTGCCCCTGTGTCCAACGCCGAGCATGAGATGGTGGCTACACTGGAGGTGTTGGGTTGCTGTCTTGACTGGAATGTATATGAATGGTAGGATTCAAATATGCATCTGCAGACAATTTTGTCACATGATGAGCTAGCATAATTTGAAATCTGATAAAGAATGGTAATTTGTTTGACAATTAGGAGAGGGATATTACTGATGTCATCAAGTTTTCCTTCAACCCCCAACTATTCTTGGTATGTCTTGATTGTGTCCTCCCTGTATATGTCTTGAAACTCTGAAAAAGGATCCATAATATCAGTCATGAGTGAATTGCAAAATCTATGTGTGTGTGTGTGTGTGTGTGTGTGTGTGTGTGTGTGTGTGTGTGTGTGTGTGTGTGTGTGTGTGTGTGTGTGTGTGTGTGTGTGTGTGTGTGTGTGTATATTGGGCTTTACCATAACTCACCCATGGCTTGGTTCCTTGTATGCATATAAGCTAGCCAATCTTTGTATGCATCTAATTCAGATTCTTACACTTCTTCTTCATCATGATCTGAGGAAACTCTATTGGATTTTATTGGTGTTATGGCCACAGATGGGTCTGCCATTGGATTCTTCAACAAAACTATTCTGACCTCCCTCTCTTCCTTGTTACTCTTTATCATTATTTCTACATCATAATCGAACTCGATCTCATTAAGTGTTGCTTCCGCAGGAGCTTCAGCACTTCTCTTCTTGTAGTACATGTACTCCCTGGACCGATACCCCAATTTTGATTTCATTGTTGTTAAGTTACCAATCGTGATTTGACCCAAGTAAGCTCTATAGGTCTTAACACGTTCTTCTCCCTCCTCACTCCCCTTACAAACGACATGCATGATCCATCTATTGTCTGTTCTGCGTATTCATCGGTGGCATTTCAATTATTTGCAGTAATTTGCAGTAAATCGCGTGCACAAATAATGCATGAAATCTATGGTAGCAGTGCCTGCACAAATGCATGAAATCTAGGGTGGCAGTAGCAGGGTATGATCGAAAGGGAAAATAATGTACCTGGTCTCGGTCTCATCCTAAGACGAAGGTAGCAAATATTCTGGATCTTGGCCGCCGTCGCGTGCATCTTCGTAGGCCGAACGTTGTGATGCTCTTTGGGACGAAGCTGACCCAAAGAGTGAAGTCGTCGCCCTAGGCCTACTGGTGATGGGAGCTCCATCAGTCGCCGTGCCAGAGGTTGGTGTGAACATAGGAGTTAGCATCGCCGACGCCGGCGCAGGTGTGTGCAGCGTTTTCGACGAGAAAGGGGTCCCCCTTGCCGCCTCGCTCGACGTCGACATCCTCTTCGCCTGCATGGTGAAAGGCGAGAACCAACTTGGCGGCGCCTGTCGTCGACTAACCCTAACTGACCGATCTAGATTGGTTTTGCGAGGGGATTAGGGAGGGAAAGACGCACGAGTAGTAGTCAAATAACACGGCATTTCGCAACAATGTGGGCCCAGTGATGGTAGCGCGGTAGTTCGGCGCTTTCTTAAAAATTTCGGATGGAAAAACTGGCGCCACTTTCCAAATCACTGGCTACAAAATTTTCGGAACGCTTGGCGTATTTGAGGAGTGCGTTTTCGTGTGTCCCGCTGACGTGCGGGTCCCACTCTGTTTAATTTATATTTGTAAAGGCGATTGATTGAACTTTATCGAGTTTTATTAATAATGTTTCTATATAAATTAAACTAGTTAACTATTTAACTATTTAACTGAACCCAGATCACACAAGATCATCCAGAATAACAAGATCATCCAGAATAACATTCTTCTAGATCACACAAGATCATCCAGATAGACAGTACCAGAATAACATGCATCACAAAAAATTAGTACCAGAGTAACATGCATCACACAAATTAAGTAACCAACTAAGGATAGGCAACCAGTGCATACGATATATGAGGACTGAGTTTACACATAGGCTTCCCGAGCCACGAGGACACCACACTAATTAAGGATCACAAACATGATCCACATCGACATAATTAAGTTCAGAGACACATGGACCAAAGACACAACTTCAGAGACATGCTTCGAGTTTATTTGCTGAACTTCTTGAAGTTCTGCACGAGAGCACGCAGAACCGCTTCCAGTGAAGGACCATCACCTGATAGGATCTAAGAACCTCTTGTCTTCGTCATCCCTCTCCTCACTGAATTCCTGATATTAACTGAAATCCTGTTAACTGAAAGAAAGAAAGCAGTCAACTGAACTGTCAGAACAATTGAATTCCTGATGTTAACAGAATTACTGAATGCCTTTTCTGGTTCATCTAGTCTGCAAGATCTTCAGCAAAATATATCACCACTCACAGATAACCAACCTGCATTGCTACCTTAGCTACAATAATCAAGGCCACACTGAATTGAAATAAGCTGTGCTCTCTGATCTAATCCTACATTCCTCACTGCAAAAGAGTTGGCGTCCTTCCCAGGTGGCGTCCGAACCACACATGGGCCGGCTGGTGCACCGATGGTCGTTGTGAACGCGAGACACCGGCTTCTGCATGGGAACCCTACGACTTAGGGGCACGACGTTCGCCGACACCAGTAGGGCCTGCTGGCGTAACCGCGCACAAGCCATGTTCGCCCAAGTCGCTGGTGCTCCCGCCCCTGCATCGTCGCCCTCGATCTTCCTGAACAGCTCCATGGCACTGGCATCTTCTTCAGCGCCGCTGTTGGGCCTGTACTTGTACACGGCGAGGACGTACATGGAAACTTGATGCCCAGCCTTGGCGGCGCACTCGAGCATGTCGAGGCTAGGCTGGAGATCGCCGTGCGCCTCCACCAAGACCACACGCATCCCCGCGAAGAAGCACGCCACTGGGTTGCCGACCTTGGACAGATTGATGATGAGGTTCTGGTGGAAGCCGTTGTCGTAGTACAAATCCCACGACCCAATCGGCAGCAGGGGATGCACTGCAAGGCACCACCCGACCTCCGGCATGCGGCAAACCTGCCGCATTTTCTTGCAGGTCGCCCTCAGGGAGCCGACCTCGGCCACCGCGAAGTCTGAAGACTCGGCGAGGCGGGCGGCAATCTCAACTGCAATCTCAGTCGAGAGATTCTCCATCAGATGTGAGGAAGATGAGGGATGCAGAGGGCGCACGCTGGGAGGCTGTGAGGAGGGGATGCTGATCGATTGGATGCGAGGAACAGATGAGAAAACCCCAATTTGATGGTAGGGGAAAGGGAAGGGGAAGGGCATGTTCTTGATGGTTCCACCACTTTTCCTCGATTTCTGAGCGCGGGAATAGTAGCAGCGGCGTTGACTTGTGGGACCCGCCGCATTAACTAGATTGGAATATACAGAGGCAAAGATGGAAGTGGGGAATTCAGATTAGAGTCCAAAAAAGCACTTCAAATTTAAGTATTCACCAAACAGCACTCGTTTAACACAATGGAAAAAACTAAAGAAATTAAACTTCATACGATTCTATCATCAACAAAAATAGTACAATTTTTTGTGCCTCATACCACACTAGTACACATAAAATTTGGTCTATTTAGCTGTAGCTTAAGATTGGAGAAGTTGCGACACTGGGAAGTTGGTCTTTTGCATTTGGTAGAGTCATGGGGATTTTTATCTGGCAAAGTTTTTTTCATTCAACGTTTCCATGACTACGTTTCCATGACTATGTAGAAGAACCAATCACACTCGTTGCGGATCCGACACTCCTCGCTGCAGAACCTGCGCCACGAGTACCAAGCGTACCATCCTGCGTGCTCGCCACAGCCGCCTCCCGCACACTGATGTTCGTCAATATTGACATACTTCAATATTTCAATGAATATCCGACACTCCTCACCACACCTGCGCCACTAGTGAATATTTCAATGAATTACTTAGTGACATACTTGGAATTACTTAGTCAATATTGATGTGCATTATTTAGAGAATTTTCTTACGGGTTTTATTTGTATTCATTTTTTAGTTACGATGGACCCGCGATAATAAACAGACGCGGAAGACGAACAGTTCCTGTTGAATATGATTGCCGAAGGTGGTGGTGCACAAGGAGATGCCCCCGAACAAGCTGATGATGGTAGCAATACCGACATATATTTGAATATGTCCGGTGACGGATTTGAGGCACCATCCATTCAGGATGACGCTGCTGCAGAGCAAGATGACGCTGCTGGTGAACAAAGTACTAATGTACATATCACAACTATACTTACTTGTATTGAAAATCATATTTTCATTTGAATCTATATGAATACTACATAAATATATAATGTTTTTATAGCCGTCTGGATCATAATCGCAGCAGAAAAAGACGAAGCGAGGCCCGACAAAGAAACTAGAAGGGCAGTACAATATAACGGAAGTTGCTCCAGATGGTGAACCGACCGCTCCAGAAGCTGCTGCCAAAAAATTCGTAAGACAATCCGGATTATTGTTAGGGACCACATCCCGATCAGCTTTAGGCTATGGAAAGCTTACAATCCAAGCGAGCAAAGGGATGCGGTACCCGAAAGAGAAAAGGAATGGTGTTGGCGGGACCCCAAGAAGAACTTCACGGTTCCAGCTGAATTAGAAGAGATATGCAAGCGCTGGACCCTGAGCAAGATGGCCGAACAGCTTCAGACATTCAAAAAAAATTTAACGAAGAAATATATCAAGACCGGGACCACGCCAAAGTTTACCGGCGAGCTTGAAAAGATAAAGAATCACTGGGATGCCTTTGTGCAATACAAGACTTCTGAGCTTGGGATTGAGAATGTGCAGAAGGACAAAGATAATGCCTCGAAGAAAATCTACCATCAAACTCTAGGTCAAGGAGGCTACAAGCTCACAATACCCAAATAGGAGAAGATGGAGCAGGATTTGCTCGACAGAGGTATCATACCTGCCACCATGAACTGGCCTGAAAGGTCAAGGACCTGGTTCTATGGTCACAGGGGAAGCTTGGACCCAGTGATTGGGTCTTGCATCTATGGGCAAAAAATCCAGCATGCAGCCCAGAGAACATTCCAGCCGGATAGAGAGAGGGATGAGTTGACTTACGCTCTTGGGAATCCTGAACATCCGGGCCGCACACGAGGCAAAGGCATGGTTCCGTGGAAGTATGGGTTCAGAGATTACATTGAATCATATAGAAGTCGGCAAAGAAGAAAGAATGATGAGCGGGAGCACTTGCAAAGGCTAGAGGAACAACTCCTCTCACAGGATCAAAAACTGGCGGAAGAGGTTCAACACCAAGTGGCCATAGCAATGAGCCAGCAACAACAAGCGCAACCGGTGCCTCCAGAGCCTAATGTCGCAGCCGATCATCAATCTCAGTGGAAAAGCAGCTGCGCTTCCACAGACGTCTCCATCGAGACAATGGTAATCCAGGCCGCAGTTGAAGTAACGGCCCCGCAGCAGTTTCTAGTGGATGAGATCACCCAGCGGACACTTTGTGACCTGCAGACTGCCATCAAGAACTTAATGTTCTCTGTTGCATACAGTACCGCCGTGCCAACCCAACCAGGCGACGTGTACCACGGGCAGCAAATTCTGGCAGGATACACAAGAGTTGGCATGGAGCAGGTGTGCCAGGATTGGGAGACGCTCGAGCTTGATATTCCTGGAGGCGATGGGGAGAGGACACTAGCAGAAGCCATTCATGGCTAAATCCTATGGGATAAGCGCTACATCGTCCTAAAGTCGGATGATCGAACACCAAGATTGGCATCTCAGCATGCCTCTCCAAGGCCGTCATATCCGCAAAACTCCCCATGGGCAGCACTGTTTGGGCAAGGTTCACCGGCACATTCTCCATCACCATCATCTCATGCGCCGATGAACACTCAAGCGTCACCGTCACCTCCATGGTCACCCCCTCCACCGCCGGCAAAGAAACAGAAACAGCCGCCAGCAAAGAAGGTAGCTGCACTGGCTAAGGAGCCTGCAAAGAAGAAGGAAAAGAAGAAAAAAACCAAGGAGGCTCCTATTAAACCCTGAGACATGAGTCTTGAAGAATGCGATCGGATAACTCAAAAAAGAGTTAAAGAGCACTCCAAGCCGAAGCCGAAATCGAAGCCCGAGAAAGTGATAAATCCTCAAGATTTGAAATTTTTTAAGGGAATATGTGAAGCAAATAAGAGAAAATTCATTCCGAAAGATCCCCCTTCAGACTATGACCGCACAATTATGAAAACTACTGAGAAAAAAAAGAGACAATCAAAGTTGTCGTCGTCCGACGTTCCACAGCTCGGAGCCCAAAAGAAACAATCGATAGAGCCTCTTGTAGTGGGACAGACGACGCAACAACAAGACTTTGTTACATTTCTGAAAGAAGCAAACCTGACAGCGGCTCAGATTGCAGGGGAGAAGAAATTCCAAAGGCCGAAGTGGTCGTCAAATGGACGTTTGAGCTGGGAAAATCTCTTGTACCCTCATAAGTAGTGTCTGTGCTTCCAATGCAAATATATAAGCTACATGAGCACTACATGCGTGCGATGTCCGAATGCAACTTTATGTAGGGCGCAAAGATTAAAGATGACGATTTCTTATGGGGGGAGGCCATTATATGGATAAACTGTGAAGAAGTATACTAACTATTCCATCAGGAGGACCTCGACATCTCTATGGTCGGCTTGTGGGTTCTGTAAGTATTTTACTCTCCTTACGTATTGTTTTGTATGATCTCAACATACTGATCTCTTGATTTATTTGGTATCACATAGAATGGAGATACAAACTTACAGGAGAAAGGGATACTCTCACCTCGGCTTCATCGACCCAATTACTTGTAATTGGAGGAATCTACGTGACAAGTCCGATGAGATATTCCAAAACTTGTTCAAGCACTTAAGCATTCACCACAACAAGCACATGATATTGTTTCCTTACAACTTTGCGTGAGTGATTCCTACCGTCTAACTCTTTCTATTCTATATCATCGAATTGTTTAAATCCTAACTATTCCGTATAATCTTGCAGTGAACACTGGGTCCTAATGCTCATACTTCTCGACATTAGCATGATGGTGGTTATGGACTCATTAAGGAGACCTCCAGAACAATACAGTGATCTTCTTAACATGATGAAAAAGTAATTCTACCACTACTCCCTTGATGACCGATACTTTGAATCACTCTGTTACTTGACTATAATTGTTCTAATCATACACAGGGTATGGAAATAATTCGCTAAAAATCATCTAGGTAAATTCGACAAGGAATTAAAGATCAAGACAGATTTTGCGGTACGCACTTGGATGATTCTTTGCACGTTTCATTAGTTTTATTATATATTCATGTAAATACCTGATAATTTCTTTTCTCTTAAAGTGTATGAGGTAGAAACAAGGCACTAATTTATGTG
This sequence comes from Panicum virgatum, assembly GCF_016808335.1. Lineage (NCBI taxonomy): Eukaryota > Viridiplantae > Streptophyta > Magnoliopsida > Poales > Poaceae > Panicum > Panicum virgatum. Next base: position 29,574,734 of record NC_053148.1, on the reverse strand, counting down.
TATACTATGTTTGCGAGAACATCCACGGTCTGGTAGGTCCTCAAAAGAACATGGCAGATTGGGAGGCCGAAGTAAGTATAAAAACTTGTTAATATTTGAACTCGTATTGTAATTAGTTGAAATTAATTATCCCCTTTTTCCATAGGTCGAGGAGATGCGCGATAAACTAATACCAGAGGAAAATATTATGGCGATTCAAGAACAATTGTCTGGATTTATTGTTGAGCAAGTCCTCGATCCAAAAGGCGAATTCTACTATGATGGACACTCTCACATTAACAATTGTAGAAAATATGATAATATACGCGTATATATGTAATTAAGAACGAATATACCTATGTAAATATATATGTGTGTGTATGTATGTATTATATATCTATTTATAAGTATGTATGTATTATATATATAAGTGTGTGTGTGTGTGTATATATATATATATTTATATAATATTGGTCCTAGACATTTTCATATGTAAAGAAATTCACACATATAGATATGTGTATACATATACATATATATAAGTGAATTACTTTATATATGAAAACTATCTAGGACAAATATTATATAAGTAACTATATATATGTATATATTAGTGGAGATCTTACACACTGAATTCCAATACATAAGTTTAATTGAAATGGAAAAGTATAATTGAAATAGAAAAAGATTTAAGAAAAGGAAAACAGAAAAAAAGGGACCTTTTGTCCCGGTTGGTAACACCAACCGGGACAAAAGGGTGCATCCTTTTGTCCCGGTTGGTGTTACCAACCGGGACAAAAGGTCCCTTTTTATCCCGGTTGCTAGACTCGGGACAAGAGGGTCCCTCTTTTGTCCCGGCCTGGCAGTCCCGGTTGGGAAATCGGGACAACAGAGGTTTCCCAACCGGGACAAATTAAGGTTTCTGTAGTAGTGTTGATAGCCTACCTCTAGGAGCCACGACACCACCTCTTTTCCTCCTTGTCCCACAGGCCTTCCTACGTCTAGTTCGTGTAGGACCCTGTAGACTTCAAAAAATAGAAGTCCTAAGCACTTATAAGTATTGTAAATATATAGTCCAGCATTGGAAATAACAAGTGCTGCTTCTAAGCATTAGAAATATCTAGTCCCTGCATCCCTACCTCCAGCCAAGATAGAAGATGCACCTCAATTGCTAGGGGTGTCGGCTCCTCTTCTATGTCCGAATCATCATGTCCATCATCAGGCTCCTCAACTTTAGAGATATAATTTGATAAATCAGACCCTTCACCCTAACTAGCATTCCTGCCAGACCTGTTCTTATTGCTGCCTGAACTCCCCCGCCCCCCTTTGAAGTTGGTTTTTTTCTTGACAATGAACTATAAGACCTGATGACAAACCACTAATGTCAAGCTTCCTTCATTATTCTATTATTGCTCCTGATGTTGGCGTCCCGTGCCATTTTGTGTTCAGATTTTGACGGGTCCGTCCGTTCTTACATGTGTAAAATAAAATTTAAGTGTTAGTAACCTACGTTCATTACATCTTCATGGTAGGAAGTAGAATACAGATCCACTATAGCCTCTAATTTCGAACCATGGACAAATGTGTCACTAGCTGGAACCACATAAGGTAGATGGATGGGTTTTGCATACCTCTTGCTGCGGGGCGTAGGCGTTTGACCATTGTCAATCATTGGGGTAGCTGCTCATCGAAGGTGGTGAGGCTGCTACGATGGGGCGGTCATCGTTGAAGGGGGATATCCGGTGCGGCGGGCATCGTCGAAGGCGAGCAGATCCTATGTTGCGACCATCGTCGTTGTTGTAGCAGATCCGGTATGGCAGGCGTCATTGAAGGGAGAGCGGATCATGTGCTATGTTTCTGTCGTCAACGTTGTAGTAGATCCGGTGCGATGGGCATCGTCGACAGGGTGCAAATCCGGTGCGGCGGTCATCGACAACGGGGAACTAGATTCGGTGCAAAGGTAGTGGCAAATGGGAACGCAGCTCCCGATGTGTTCATCGTCCTTAGCGAGGTGGAAGCTCCATTGTGGTGGCCTTCAGAAAGGCGAGAGGTGGACAGGAAAGGTGAGAGGTGGAGGCGCAACTGATTCAAGCGATAGAGAAGGAGCCATGTATTTGGGGTGGGTTGAGGGGGGGGGGGGGTGGAGATTGTCTCAAATACCATTGAGAGATGGGTAGCAGTGGGGTTTCTACCTAAAGGTACAACGGACATTTCTCAGAAATGTTTTTGGCTTCGTCGACAAAGTTGGCGCCCTGTGAAAATTTTGGGCCCAAGTGTCCCACTGACCCAGGGACCCATATGTTGGTGTAATTCGAATCCCTTATGAATGGTGCGACCATTTCTTGTCAATGTCACCTACTGCCCTCGGTGGTAGAGTGTTATTGGCTCAAAGGTATAAGAGGTCGTATATAGTCTATATATTCTCTTTTTAGTCCGGAATTAAAACTTGTAACTGGTATCTCCCTCACAGAAACTCCGAATTTGATTTTTTTTAATAATTTTATATTAAATCAGTCTATTCCATTTAGTTCTTCTGCATTCTATGCATGCAGCATCTATCGGCGGCTGCAGCCTGCAGCTATAGAACTGCTACTGCATGTGCACGCAGTAATATGATCATCGTTCTGGCTCTGGAGAGCTCTCTTGCTCGCAATCTTACCGCCACTTAAGTGACCCCTTCAGCTATTTGTGTGAAGCATTGAGATAAACACATTATTGCAGCATCCTAGTCAACAGCGTAATTAATACTCCCTCCTTCCTTGATTCTTAGGCGTACCAAGAAGAATCACGGAGACCAAGGTTTGTGTTAATGCTGTGGAAGTTTGCATGGCTGTGTTGGATTGATCTCCACCAGTTGGCCCAACGGCCAACTGGGCCCTTGACTCGCGTCCTGATCGGGGACGCCCAGCCCAACACGGCTGGTGGGCCCCATCGCGCAGTGCCATATAAAAGAGAGAGGTGGGGTTGGTGGCTCGGGACACGAGGTTCGTCGCCGTCACTATTCCCACAGTCCTAACCCTAGACCGATCTGAGAGGGAGGCGCTGAAGCGACGGGAAGCCGCCACCAGTACCGTCAATCGCACCGCGACGAGCCGCCTCTGCTCCACGCCGCCACTGCACCTCTACTCTGACGAACTTCGACGTCTGCAGCGGCGCCATGACAGGTGGCAACGGCGGGTACCTGCAAGGCTTTTCTCCACGGTTAAAGGTTTCAACCCTCTGATCTACTCCTAGGCGATCTAAAGATTCTAACATTGGTATCAAGAGCCTACTCTAGCGAGTAGATCAAGATCGGGATGGATTCGATCACGAATCGAAAGAAACAGAGACAAGAAGGAATCAAATCGATCTCGGATCGACAAAGCAAATGAATCCGAAGCCCTAGTTGGTATGGAGGATTCGAAAGATTGCATCACTCAGTCACGAATCGAAAGGAAAAGAAAGATCTCGATCTTGGATCGAAAAGAAACGAAGGAAAGAGAACAATTCGATCACGAATCAAAGTTTAGAATGCAGCCAAACCCTAACCCTAGGGAAGAACATAGGCCGGCGCGACCTACCTGTCGCGCTGTGCACTCCATCGCAGGCCACCGCCGCGCGGGAAGGCCATGAGAGCCGCCGTTTCGCCCGTTTCGCCGGCAGACCGCCGCTGTCGCGCGGAACAGAGAGCCGAGCCGCCGTCGCGTGGAACAGAGGCCACGCGCAAGCTCGAGCTCAGGGAACCACCCCAAGGCCGTTCGACGGCGGCACGCTCACTCTCGGGCGGGCGCGCGCGCCGGCGAAGAGCCCCGCGGCGGCGCAGTCACCTCCTCCAGCGAGCCGCAGTGGCGGCCGCTACTCGACTCGATCAGGTGGGAGAGAAAGAAAGATCAGGCTCGGGGCCGCGCGACCATGGCACGGCCATGCCGGTGGCCGGACTTGGCGCCGCGTCAATGGGAGAGCCGCCGGCGGCAGCGCCGCCGATCGGGTACGAGAAAGACGGGGAGGAGGAAGAGAAATGAGACTAGGGTATGGGGGAGCACCGCCGTCGGGCGGTTTTGATCCGCGAGAAGGGCGCTCGGCCATCGGATTCGATCCGATGGCAAGAGCGATCGGCCCTAATCGGGCCGTTTGGGCTGCTGGCCCAGGGAGAGCGCAGAGCTGGGCCGAGTGCTGAGTTTTGGGCCATGGGCTATTTCTTCAGTCGGGCCACAAACACAGTAAAGAAAGGAACCTAGTTTTATCCTTTTCAGAAGCATTTCTTTATAGAATTTTGTATGGTTTGACTTTCTATTCAAATTTGAACCAACGGAATAATTTGTTTTAGAAAATAGTAAAGCTTACAGTGCTAATGTTTCTGAAAAATAGAATTTTGTATGTGTCCGCTGTAAAGTTTTAAAGTTGTTACTCTTAAATTTAAAGTGACGAGAGAATTTTTTTAAGAGCATGATTAAAGAGCTTACGGTGAGTAAGTTTAGTACAGTTTTATCTCTATTCAATTTTGAACCAACGGGATAAATTGTTTAGAGAGAAAATAAGTACCAAGTATAGTTTTAGAAAAGAAAGAAAAGTTTTCTGCTGTCATAAAAGATAGGAAAAGATTTACAGTGTTATACTGTTGCTATCTTTCAATTAAATTGGAACCAACGAGAAGATTTAATTGGAAGAATAGTCGAAAAGTCTTAAATGATTTGTCTGTGGGTAAAAGATAGAAAAGCTTCCGCTGTTTAAAGTAAAAGTTGAGTTTTGGCATTATTCTGCCATTTGAAGTCTCAAAGTTGAGCATTACTGGAATCACAAAGATATTTCTCATGGAAGAGAAATTTAAAGTTAATTATGGTATTGTTATTTTCTGACCAACGTTGATGATAACATTATTATAATTTTTTCATGAATCATACCTTGAAGTTTAAGGTCTCTGGTAAATGTAGCATCAAAGTGACCATTACAGAGAATATCTAAAGAACTGCTCTCAAACTAGAGAAATGTATTTTCTAGTTTGTGCTGCAATAAAGTTGATTATCCTCTAATTAAATTCGAACCAACGGGAGAATTTAATTTTGAGGAGCAAATATATGGTTTTAAAGTTTATTGAGATTTTCATACGTTAATTCCATTTCTGCCCAACGGTGATATGGAATTAATGTAAAAGATTATTCTATTTCTGCCCAACTGGTGATATAGAATAGAACTTAAAAGTTTTAATTGTTGTCTTTTCAGACAGAGATTTGCATGTAGTTCTGCTTAAAGGGACAAAAGAAAATGAACTGAGTACTTGCGACTCATAAAGAAAGAAGATCATCACATGAGAAAAGTACTTATGAATATTGATCCAAGGAAAAGAAGAATGAGCAATAAGAGATTGTTTTGAGAAATATCTCTTATGTACTCTCTATCAAGTAGAATTCATTTTGAGTTCATTCAAACTTGTGATAAGTCATACATGTTTAATTTGACCAACGTCGGATTAAGCATGTGTGTCATGGAATATTTAGATTTATTTCTGAATTTGATATAAGCCAATTCTGACATTTATGTCTGGAAAAAGTATGAAATAATACCCGCATGATGGGGTAAAGTTGGCATAGTGCTAATCCTGCACGGCGGGAGAAAGTGGTGATGACTCATGTGCTAGTTTATCCCATACTGGGAGAAAAGTTTGTAGTAGCTTTGCTATTCTAGAATTGATCGGGTACTTCTATTGTGTCACAGTGATTAAGCACTCAATGAGTTTAAAAAGAATGGAAAGTTACATGCGAACCTCGAGATAAGAAAGATATGCAAGCATGACTTGCTAAAGTACTTGTAATAAAGGACTCTATTGAGTTTGTGAAATGAAATGAGGAAAAAATACTGCCATATCGAATAAAGGACTCTATTGAGTTCTCAAAGCAAAATGAATAAAAGGTACTCCCATACAAATTAAGAAATTAATTTGTTCTGCATGACGTAATCATGTGGATGAAGTAATAAAAGTTTCCTCATTACAGTTAAGAAAGATACTCTCCTGTAACGTGCATTGAAAGCAAGAGATGATCTATTAAAGAATGAATGTGACTGTCAGGGGGAGTACAACGGTCACTATATTGATACCCCTATGTAAAGAAATAGCTAAATTCCAGTATTCATGCTGGATGACCTCAAATATAGTAAGATGGCGCTTACAGAGCACATATAAATTTTTTAACAGATGGAAACCAAATAAAGAGATTTACTGATATGCCATATTTACAAATGATGGCAAATCTGGGGGAGTATGGTATATAGAGACCTAAGACTTGAAGAGAAGTAGGAATGTGTGTCTACTTCAATGATTCAAGAACAAAAGTTTCTCATGCCTACTGATGTTGCGTACAACACCTGTTGTTAGCTGTCAAAGAAAATGAATAATATAAAGAAGGATCCTGTTATGCAGGATCTTGTCAATCCATTGCCATTTAGCAAAAGGAGCAACAACAGCCCTATACAAAGTAAAGAAAATCAAATGGAGGTCGATTCCACCTCATTTGAAGAAGTCATAAGAATTCCATGTGTTAAGTCCATGGAAAAAGGAATGATTCCTAAAAGAGCCATCACAATAGGTTATAATGGACCTACAAAGCGAAATGTGACTCCAGAGGGAATATTGAAAGGTATAAAGCAAGACTTGTGGCAAAAGTTTTAGTTATAGAGAAGAAAGAACATGTGAAATAGTACAACATCAAATCCATTTATGGATTGAAGTAAGCTTCGAGACAGTAATATCTAAAGTTCATGAAATAGTAAGAAAGCTTGGGTTTTAAAAGAGATTGAAGAGGACAATAGCAAAGTCAAATAATGGGAAATTTGATTTCCACAACTTAAATGAAGATAACATCCTACTTTCTAGTGGTGGTGTTAATATGTTGTTATAGATAAAGAATTATTGTCCTCAAGTTTTGATCTCGGTGATGAGTTTTCATTCTATGAATTGAGACTCATCGAGATAAAAGAAAGGGGTATTATGGTTACTGCAAAGGCATACTCAGAAAAGATTCTAAAGAAACGAAGTATGCAAATGAGTAAATATACGCCTGTTCCTATCGTCAAGGGCAATAGTTTTCGGAACATTAGTGTTCCAAGAACCAATGTGAAACAGAAATAGTTCTAAATGCTTCAACTGCTGAAAGCATTATAAGCGCGCAAGAAAAGAACTTACCCTGACATATTTTGTGTATCCGGGTTATTTTGGCAAAAGTTCAATCCAGATATAGATCACTGGAATGAAATTGAGAATATCGGCCTCATGCTAAGTTGGAAAGATCAAGTACTCTCAAAAGGTTGTGAGTACAAAAGTAGAACTTGTGAAATGTGTAGCGAAATCCACAATTGTCGCTAACTTTCACATTTGGAGGTTTGTGTGGAAAAGCTCCAAAATAAAGAAATTATGATCAATGTGATGCAAAGATATGGTATAGCATGATACGAGGCTGAGGGGCAGGCAAAATGTTTAAGGGAACCTGTACCCGGAGTTGATAATGGTTGACAGCAGCGATAACCATTAAAGTAGTTTGCTCCTATGACAACGAGTCAACTGTGGTGCCAAACACGTTGACACAAAGTTATACGTTGTAAAGGAGAAAGTCCGGAATCATGATTGAAATGCATTGTGGTTTTAAATGATAGCCAAAGTGTTTGCGGATCTGCTTATTAAAGGCTTACCGCCCAGTGTGTACAGAGAAAACACATAGTCGACATGGGTTTATGGTATAGCCTATGTTTTCCGGACAATAAAGGGCCCAAAGTTAAAGGATCTATTTCAGAACAGAGACGTGTATTGTAGCTGCTGAATCTATCGGCAACTGACCGTGACGATGAAGCTGCTCTATACATTAATCTATGATGGAATATGAAAAGGAATGAAATATATAAAGTTGAAAGAATAAGGTGAGATCAAGGGGGAGAATGTTGGATTGATCTCCACTAGTTGGCCTAACGGCCAACTGGGCCCTTGACTCGCGTCCTGATCGGGGACGCCCAGCCCAACACGGCTAGTGGGCCCCCATCGCGCAGCGCCATATAAAAGAGAGAGGTGGGGTTGGTGGCTCGGGACACGAGGTTCGTCGCCGCCACTATTCCCACTGTCCTAACCCTAGACCGATCTGAGAGGGAGGCGCTGAAGAGACGGGAAGCCGCCACCAGTCCCGTCAATCGCACCGCGACGAGCCGCCTCTGCTCCACGCCGCCACTGCACCTCTACTCTGACGAACTTCGATGTCTGCAGCAGGCGCCATGGCAGGTGGCAATGGCGGGTACCAGCAAGGCTTTTCTCCACGGTTAAAGGTTTCAACCCTCTGATCTACTCCTAGGCGATCTAAAGATTCTAACAGGCTGCATGCAAACGTCGCTTTGATTCTAGGGAAAGCATGCATGGTCGCATGCAGCTAGCCTGTTTTCCCGCTGTGAAAACCTGCATGGCTTGCTCATTCGCTCATAGCTCATACCGAGGACAATTATTACTGGAGTCTGAGAAGTCCCGATGGTGCGCGCCTTATATTGGAAGAAAAGTGCAAAACGCTCATGCGCCTTAGAATCGAGGAAGGAGGGAGTAAATTCGAAAAAACTACTGAAACATGCATGAACTACGAGAACGCTTGCTGAATCTCTTGCACCAGCTCTTCAGCGCTCAGCTCGCACTCGATTCCAATCTGTCGGAAAGATATATAGTGTACCGGTAAGTAACGATACAACATTTGTTATGATAATAACAAGTAAAAACGAGTTATTCCCAGGTAAAATGATTCACAGTTTGAAATACAGCATGGAGAAGTTAAACTTTTGTCTCGGCAAAAAAGATAACGTGAAAAGCCGTTAGCTATCTCTAAAAACGACTAATGCACAGTGCAGAGCAGCAACCCTGCACCTGTACTGCACTCACTGTAAATGTATAGTGCCACTCTGATCAGAGCACATATTTGTTACAGCAACGACTTCTAGTTTTATATTTCATCCACTATACTTCGTATGCCAATATCCGGGTACAACCTAGCCTAGCCACTAGCTACATAGCCGGATTATTCCTAATACGCTTTTGACCAGTGCAACTTCATCATGCAGTTTAGTAGTACATGGGAAGCTCGATCACATGATGAAACAAATGCAGTTGCCTGCCCTAATACTGTCTGTGTGTTCATAAAGTGTGAGGCCCCATGTGTTGTAGTCCAACTTGTTGGAATATTTGAGTCTAATTAATTATGAACACAGGAAAGGATTTGGATCGGAGGAGCACACATGCATGCACCTTGATGGTGAAGGAGTTCACCGCGGTGTCGTCCACGGTGCTGATCTTGGCGTCGAGGATCTCCAGCGACCGCCCCTCGAGTGCCGCGATGACCTTCACGGCCTGCCCCGGCGCGCGGTGCGACACCGTCTTCACCACCAGGTTTGCGCCGGAGAACTCCACCCTCACGTCCGGAAGGAGGACCACCCCGCCGCCACCCGTCGCGGGAAGAAGCGCCGGCCGCTGCGGCTTGTTGCTGGTGCCGGCGGCGTAGGCGCAGAGCTCGGCGGCGATCTTGTCCAGCGACGGCAGGTACGAAGACGACGCCGGGCTCGGCTCGCGGGTCGGCGTCCTCGCCGGGGACGCGTACGCCGAGCCCGGCGGTGACAGGGGCAGCGGCAGGGGCGGCTGCCTGCGGACCTTGTACGGGCTGCCGGGTCCCGGCGGCGGCGTCCTGGGGCTGATCGGGAAGGAGGGCCGCGGGCTGATCGGCGGCGTGAACTTGAGCGGCGGAAGGGGCGGCCGTGGGCTGAGCGGGGGGCGCGGGCTGCAGCACGCCGGCGGCAGCCGCGGGCTGAGGACCTGGTCGGTGTAGGCCTTGCGCTGCTTCTTGGCCTCCAGCGACTGCAGCACTTGCTGCAGCTCCTTGATGTAGTCCACCACCCCTCCTATGATGGATGCCTGGTCTCCCTACACAATCAGATCATACCGTGCCAAGCAAACACAGCTTGTAAAAACAGGGTATAGATGTGATAGGACTAATTAAATAAGTAGTGACTAGTGATGCCTATGGTAGGTTACTAGTTTACTACAACAGTTGCATAGCATACTTCTAAGTTCTAAGATCTAGCCGATCGATCTTACTCGCTTGACGTAGAAACAGGGCATGAGCGAGCGCAGCACGGCAAGGTGCTCGTTCATCTGCTTCCTCCGGTTGCGCTCCACCGTGATGTGCGACGTCTTATTACTTGCCGCACCGTCGTCGCTCGTTGCCGCTGCTTCTGACGACGACACTGCCGGCGAGCACCTCCGCCTCTTTGGCGGCGCCGCCGGCACCGTAGCGTCGTCACGGTCGCCCATTCGCCGGACGTTTCCCGCCGCCGGCTTTGGCGGCGATGCGCGCGCGGTGCTGTCAGTGGCCTGCGGCACCTCGTCGCCGCCGCGGGGAGTGGTACAACCGCCGCCGGTGACGCAGTCCTCCCACGCCTCGAGGATGCCCAGGAGGTCGTCAGCGTCGGAGGCGTGGTGCATCATCAGCTCGCCGGCGTCGACGTCGGAGAAGAGCTGATCGCACAGTGCCTCCGCCATGACGTAGGTGGTGAAGGGACGTACGAGACGACGAAAATCTGCGCGTGATCGATCGGAGGGAGGAATCTGCGGCAGCTATCGATGTAGGCTTATTTAAGGTGGACCGTTGCCTTCGTCGTCGTTCGTGGGTGGTCATGAGAAGGATCGACGGGTCATAAATAGAGGCCGGAATGAAGCAAAGGCGGCTGAGAAGACGTACATGCATGGGTGATAAATGTGCATTCAAGGTGGTGGCGGACCCACCAAGTTGGTTTTGGTGAATCAGAACTGTCTCAAGTACTGCATTGTGTGACTTACGACACTCATGGTTTCGGTGCACTCGCACACCACAGACAGTGCAATTAATGACGGTTCTAGTGGATTTTGCATGCGCCATCATATGGGTTTTAGGGCCTCTTTATTTGATCCCAAAGCAGTTAGCAGTAGATCATGACTTAGGCCAGTTTTAGTGGAAATGTCATGAGCATTAAATTTGCTGACATGATAGAAAAGAAAAAAAAAAGAAGTGTCATGGGTTGTGAGAGGAATGTCATCACCGTGACACTCATTCGGCTCGGTTATCTAGTTCATAGACTTGGCAACCGTGCGATAACATTTCTCACTGAGATTTGCCGTACCTATTTGGTTCAGCGAAAGATAAAAAGTGCTAGATATAGCTCTCTAACTTGATGGATCCAAAACAGACCCTTGGAACCAATAATGGTACAAATCATGAGCACGGTCGGTTTTAGTATCAAATGTTGAGATATTTTTTTAGAGGGTCAAATTTTTTTTTCCATGGGGTAATGCTGAGACCTCCCATCATGAGTTTCATGTCTTTAGATGACGACGGTGGAAGTTATGGTCGTGTACCGTCGCCGATTCATAACAAGAACTAATTTATAGCCATGCATGTATGTTTCCGGCAGCATCCAACAAATCTAAAAAAACAAAGTCACACATACATATTAATATAACACACTTCCATCATATAAGAGAGTTCTTCCAGATACACACTTGAGTTTTTCAAAAAGCTATTCTAAACACACAAGTACTAGTATTTATTTTGAGTTCACCAAGTGCTAACAGTTCAATATAGCACGTTTTAAAAGTTTAAAGTTAGCTACTAGCTAGCTAGTTCCAGCAAGAATAATGCGCTACCTGTCGTTTCAGTTAACATAAAGCACACACACCCTGCTCGATCGCTGAGATGTATATTAAGTACATGCAGCTTAATTAAATGGCGTCCAAGGATATATGACAGTCACCTCGCATCTGATCGAAACTCTCCGTCCTTTTTGAATTAGCTAGCTTTGTACATTTTTCTTCATTCCTCGATCCATGCGATTTTTTTACCAAGGTTCCTGTTCAGGGCAGTTTGAGGGAAATAATAATAAAGATATAATTAAAGTTACCTTGGTGCATGCATCTACCAAGTTAGTTTAGACTATGGCATTGGTAGCATCCCCAAGACTTCCAAAATAATAAAGATATAATATAAAGTTACCTTGCATAGATGTCATTGGAGAATTATATTATTTTGTTCAATATAATTTACCCTCTTCACAACTCTTTTTGTTTCAGAGTTGGGTAGAAGAACTAATAATTTGGGATAGATAAAATCGATCAGCTTACCTCTATTAACATTATACGTACATGAAGTGTGCATGCATGAGTAAAAAAAGTTATTTTAGCGACGCAATTAAATATGTGTATGACTAGAAAATGAAAATTTGCCGAGAAGTTGTAGAACAACATGTAATTTAACGTCTGTAAAGAAGGCTAAAACAAGTATTTTGAACAGAGGTTTACTATGAAATACAACTTTACTGCAAAGGGACATATGACAATAAATAACAAGGAATTTTAACAAAAAACATTTTTATAACATTCTCTAAAGGTATGATGATGGAGAAAACTATGCCTATATATACTTATATATGAAAGAAAGTCTATTTTGAGTGTGCGTACATTGTGAGTGTCTGAGTTGTACTTTGTAATCTCAAAAAAAAATTAAAGAGGTTTTAATTTGTTGCCGTGAACTAGTTTGTGTACAGGGACAAAACATTTTTTTAGTTTTATTGCTTATCTACAAAACTGTTTTAGTGTTTTAAAATATGTTATGAGTACGTGTGTTCCAGAGCTTCACGCACGACACATGCTACGCCCACTTCTGAATGCATGAGCGTCCTCCAACATTAAAAGTTTTAGCTGGCCATAAAGAGCAAGTGATGAAGGTAGGGAAGCATGCTTGGTCCTGTCACGAAATACTTCAGATCGGCAGCAATATTGTCATGATGATGTTTTGCTTCCAATTAATTCTATTATTAATTGCATTTCTTACATTTTAATGATCAATATAAATACTTCTGATTGGCAGCACAGAGAACTTGAGTCATACTCATTTAAGTCGATCACAGATCTGTTTGTGACACTTGCAGTTTCGTGTATCATATTGACCCATTGATGTTATAGCTCCTTCATGAAATCTAGGCAACATTCTAGTTGTCCACATCTTGAAAGGAAAATTGCCTGCATAATAAACTGCAAAATGCTATCAAGATACGGCCAAGTCAGGCACATGCATGCATCAAATTGATGAAAATGTAAAGTCATGACATACCCACTTCTGAATGTCTGTTTGTGAATGTCTTATTCCTTTTTCATATGTACATACAATCAAATGATTCGTGTGGTTGGACCATTATTATATACATGGATCAAGCAGCGTACAGATAGCTTTAGTTTTTTTTCTACAAGATTCTAGCTTGCGAGAAAATAGTGCGAAAACATCCACTAGTTTTAAGGATATCATGTTCGTTATGCATCTTTTGTCCAAGAATGCTAGGTTGCAAATTATGACCTAAGTTAATGTTTTATGCACAAGGAATTTTTGGATTGAAGTGTCGACAAATAAATGAATGATAGATCCCAAATCCCTCTCAAAATTATTGTGGTAGAGGAGAATCTATCTAGTAGCTGGTGTAAGAACATGAAACTAAGCAAAAAGTGGTTGGTTTCTTGTTGAGATTGAGTAAGTTTTGTTCACCTCCTATAATTAGCTACTAAATGGGCCGTGCAAGTCACAAATTCATAGTTTGTACTTCTGACTTGGCATGTACACTTAGGTTGACCAAAAACACTCAGACAAGTCCTACAGCCTCGGAACTCAATTGTGGTACAAGCAATAAGATTTTTTTTTGGGGGGGGGGGGGGGGGCGGGGGGCTTGCTAGGGCCATTGGCCCCTAATGTTTCAGATGTTTATAAGAGCCCAGTTATGTTGTAAATGAGTTTATAGATTTTGCAGTATTTCTCTCTTGTCACCAAACAAAAGTTATATGATCAGCTTCTTTGTACCCATATGATCTAGCTCTGATTCAGGCCCCATTGAGAGTCATTGTTTTGAAATATTTTCCCATTGAGTAATTTGATATTCTCTCTCTCTCTCTCTACCATACTTTTAACTATATAAAAGGTATAAGTAATTGTTGAAGCCATGCCACTTTGAACAAACGAACAAATGAAAATGAAAGAGCCATGTATGGTGTTGAAGTGAATGCAAACTGCAGCCATATGTATTATGTTATCATAAGCTGGCATCTCTCTCTCTCTCCCCGCTACTTGCTGTCTTAATATTCATTACCACATTAATCCCCATCAACAACCAGAAATCTTATCTTATCATTTCCTCTCCCGCATGACACTACTACAAAAACATTGGGTAGGAGCAACTAAATTTTTTCTAGGGGTGGCTCAAAATGTAACCTGCTCCTACAAAATGTGCAGAGTTACTGTAGCAGCATCCAACCTGCCCTAGGAAATGCATTTTTAGGAGTGGGCGATGCCATCACTACTACGAAAAGGTCACATTTACTGTAGCATCTAATCCATCCAGGAAATGTATTTTTAGGGGTAAGTGACGCCATCGCCCGGCCCTAAAGATGATTTTCAGGGGCGGTTGATGGCATGATGTGCCCCTACAAATGGGCCCATGCAAATAAATTCATAATTTTTTTATATGATCTCGAATGAAGTAAAATTTTATATCGCAATTGTAGAGGTTACCAGATCTAATATTTTATGGTTGATAATATTTTTGTAATTTAGGAGTCCAAAATATTATTATAAATTCTCAATTTTAAAATCTATATGTTTTCGTTGTTTTTTCCAACAACCTTGTAGAGTAGCCCATATCATAGTTGTAGTGGTAAGATTTAAAATTTATAGTTCATACATTATTTATTTAAGATTTTTTAGAATCGCATTGTTTAATAGTTGTGCCTTACATATGGCTATGACTATATAGTATCTCATATAACTAGATCAAGTTATACTTTGAGATTTCAACAAGCTTAACCTTTATGTATAGGGAAAAGTCCATTTTCAACTCTGAATTATCACGATCGTCCTATTTTGATCCTTGAACTACGAAACACGACATCCTATACATTCAACTGCAGAAACTGTTCGAAAAACAACCCTGGACTTAACCTAAGGTTACATTAATTTCCGAATTTCTAGGATTTTACATCTCTCTCAATTAAATAATGGAGAAAGCATAGTTAATATTGTCTAAAAATCATGATATTTTGCTGGGAGGTAGCACAAGAGACAAAGAATCGATTTCAGCTAGATGTGCTACTTTAGCCATAAAGGAATTTGAATTATAAATTTTAAAAAATGGTAGAATTAAAAAATCCTTGAATTTTTAGGCCAGCTAAACCAGTGCTTAAAATGCACTAAAATCAAGATAATTCTTAATTTTTATTTAGTTTAATAATATAACTTTTATTAGTCCAATTTTATGAAATTATTTGAATTCCTTCACAATGATAAAATTTGAACCAAATTTAATTATTTAAAGTTCTAATTTGATAATTTTCTATAGAACTTGGGCCAATAAAAAATATTTTATTAAAATAAATAAATTTTTTTTGAATTATCTTATTTTTAATGTATTTTTAGCAAAGGTTTAACTAGCCTAAAAGTTCAAAGAATTTTAAATTCTACCAATTTTTGAAATTTTATAATTCAAATTCCTTTATATATAATGTCACACATCTAGCCAAAATAGATTTCTCGTCTCTTTTGGTACCTCCCAGCAAAATATCATGATTTTTAGATAATATGGACTATACTTTCTCCATTATTTAATTGAGAGATGTAAAATTCTAGAAATTCAGAAATTATACTGTAGCAAAATCGCCTTAGGTTGAGTCCATAATTGTTTTCCGAACGGTTTTGGCAGTTGAAGGTGTAGGATGTCCAGTTTCATAGTTCAAGGACCAAAATCGAATGATCGTGATAGTTCAAGGTTGAAAAATAGACTTTTCCGTTATATATACTGAAATATACTTGGTATATTTTTGTTGTATCTATAGTTCACAATAGCCATAGTGTAGAAACCTACTCTTTTTATTTATTTTGATATATTTAAATTTTAAATAATTTTTTGGAATAAAATAGATAAATATTCTTAGGGCCGACCTTTGAAAACAAATTTTTAGCAGTGGGTGATGACATGGCATGTTGTTAGAAATCGATTTACAGGGGCTGACACGCACATTACCTTACCTGCTCCTGCAAATAGCCATTTGTAACTACGGAAAATAGAAGTGAGTACCGCATTCACGCTCTGCCAATGGTGTTTTACCTGTTCCTAAAAATTATTTTTATTTTTATAGCAGTGTGATATGCCTATTGCCTGTACGAAATCAATCCAATTGATCACATACACAGAGGCCGGTACGTGCGAGGAGAGAGACGGAGGGAGAGAGAGAGAACGCGCATCACTTGCTGTTTTTCACAGCTTGCAACGTATTATGCGTGCATGTACGACCCTGCTTGCACTGGCACAGCCAACAGCTAGCTGCAGTAGTACGTACTGCTACTGGCACTGATTGTTGATAGCATGTCAGGCGGAGAAGAAAACAACAGCCAGACGACAAAGAAGCCTCCTGTGATCACGCCGGCCGGCCGGTCACGAAACTGAATTGCAGTTGCGCAGGACAAACAATTACATAACCACATGTCAGGACTTCATCAATTTCTCGTGGCAGAAGCTGCTCTCTCCCTCCCTCTCGGTGGCTAGCTTAGAGTCACACACCCACTGAAGATTATTGTACGAAGTACAGGTTCATGTATAGCGTACTATTGTTATTGTAAAGGTAAATGATAATTATTATTCAAAGAATATCGTTCCGGGAACTGACTCTCGCTCGCGTCGCCCCGCGCGTCGACTCGGGGGGACGAAACTCCAGCGCCACCGCCCCTCTCCCCGCCGCCTCCTGCTGTCGTGCCGCTGCCCGAGGGAGCCTCCGAAAGATCGTGAGGCCCCAAATGAAGGCGGCAGCACGGCCCTCTTCCCTTCCTCCGAGATTCCGCGGCGGGCGCGGCTGCCTCGGTCCCGGCGGACCTCGCCGGCGCCGGTGGTCCCTGCGGTGGCGGCGGAGGCTGGGGGCCTCGAATCCGGCCCGCCCTCGACCGGATCTGGGGGCCGCGCGGAGGGAGCGCCCATGTGTTGGTGGTGGATGGAGGTGGGCGTCCGGCGGCGAGCGGCTGCAGAGGCGGAGGCGCGTTGGAGCGGCGACGGCGACGGTCCGTGCGATGGCTCACGGGACGGCCACGGTGGAGGACCGGGGGGTGGCGCGCGGGACGGCGACGGCAGCGGCGACTCGTGTGGGGGGCGCACGGGACGGCTTCGGCGGCGGCGACCTGTGTGGCTTGCGTGGGCTGCCGCGCCGGCCGTGGAGCTGTGGGCGGCCCTAGTGGGGCCTCGCCTTCGGCGCTTGTTGCCCTGCGACGCCGGCGACGTGCTGCGTGCGGGCAATGGGAGCTCATGTGTGCTGGGCGGCGTTCGTCTTCTCTCCTCCTCGACGGCACTGTAGGAATGGCACACCATGGTGGTGGGCTGGGTGGCTTGTTCTGGGTGCGCCCAGCACTGGGTACGCTTGTGGTACCATGGTGGCACTTAGGGTTGTGCCGGGCCTCCTATTCAGCAGGGGCGTGGCGAAGGCGGCAGGGAGCGAGCTACTGTCACATGGTCGGGAGTGTGCTGCAGGCCTGGGGTTTAGCCAGGCGAAAGCCTTCACCAACACCTCAGTTGGTGGCGATGGTGGCGGCGTCATTTTCCCCGTTGGGGGACCATTGTCGAGTACCCTGCCCGGCAGCACGGGTTCTCGGAGTGAAAAACCTGTCCAGCTATGGACGAGCGTCGACGGCGTCATTGGCGTCATGCCCTTCTTGGAGGCGTCGTTTCCTGAGACCCATCTCGGCTTGTGGTAGTGTTGGTGGTGATTTTATTGGTGGTGTTGCCCGTGCACAACGGCGGTGGAGGTGCGCTGGCTCTGTGTTGGCGGCATGGTGCAGAGGGCCCATGGGTGCTGGAGGCCTTGGGCTGGCGCACATGGTGCGGTGGTGATCCCGGGGATGGCTTCGCGAAGGTGAGACTCTCAATGCGGTTTCGGTGGCAAGGATCCTTGGCTGAGCAGTATCCAGTGTGGCGGGCGGCAAGGTCCCCGTACACTTTAAGGTTGTTGCTTCTGAGGAGTATGAGGTGGTGGATGAGGAGAGGCCCCCACGCATTGAGTGTTATAGGTGGCTGCACTGGTGCTGCGGCGGGAGTGTTCTACTGAAGCAACGTTGGAACTGGGGATCGACGGTCGTGTGTATGCGGTATGAGGATGACGACCCCGTGGTGGAGGAGTTCGGGTTTGCCGCTCAGGCTTGCAGCGGGTCGCGACTTTTGGCGTGGCACGGCGTTGGCGACAACGGCATAGTTCTTGGTGGCTTACTTTCGGCTCCTCTTCCAGGTTGTGGTGGTGTAGCGTTATGTTGTGTGCGTTGTCTGCGTGCGTTGTTTGTGTGGTGGTGTTCGCTTCGGCGCGTGATGTACAATTGCTTCTTCTTGTTAAATGACAGAGCAGTGCTCCTGCTTTATTTAAAAAAATGATAATTATTATATTCTATCGCCTTGGTACTGTTGGCGGCTATCCTGCTCATACACGTAGCATTGCTGCTTGTGATTTACTATGTGATTTACTATGTCCATTCATGTGTGTGTGTGTGAGTGAGATCTAACAATGGGCATCATTTGCTTTTCAAAAATAAAACAATGGGACATGCATCGTTCAAAAGAAAAGGAACTAACAATGTAGTCAAATATACCATCTCCCTGGCCTGCTCTACCTCCAAATGTTTTCATCATATTTCTCATTCTATATCGGTGAGGCTTCATTGAAGCCAAGCCCAGTACATTGAATGGCAACCACGAAAGAGGTATGACATGGAGAGGGCTAGCAATAGCTCCTTAACTAGTAGGGTTTCAGGAGGTTCTAGCGCGTACAGTATTACAATTGCATAAGGAGAATATTTTTCTACATTTCGATATATTTGTGTGTAGATCTGCAGGCAGGCACAGTTAAGGGCCTCCGCGCAATAAAGGATCGTCGATGGCTTAAATGAGAGAGAGGAAGGCAAGGGGCAGCTACATACGTTTGATTCGTGTATGAAATGCATGAACGGCTGGGTGTTATCTGTTCAACAGCTACGTTTCGCCCGGATGCATGTCGGCTTTCAGGGACCACGCGGCGCCGAAATAAATGTGAGGCCATAAAGATGTCTTCTGGTGCTTGTGAATGGCCGATTCATGTCAGCTCTTTCTGCCATGCCTACCTTGTCTCTTGCTAGATTACCTATGGTTTCAGTCCTCAGATAAATGCATCAGCATTAGTAGGGAGGACTATTATTGTTTTACAGAGTGGGGGAAAAATCACTAGGAAGAAGTTGAATCATTTTATCAATAGTTTGAATCATAATAGAAGTTCATTTAATTTTCCACCCCTTAGCGTCCGGAGATTGTTTAGAAGGACAAATATACTACAATAATTGTGATTAGTTTTGTAATCAGACTCCAGGCTTAAATATACAATAAAAATGATTTTGATTCTTAGAGAAAGAACCAACCATATCAGAGTTCATGATTGACCAGTTGTAACATAACAACATGGTAGTGCTTCGTATCATATATGGTATACATTCTAGTGTTCCCCATTGCATAGTGGGAGCATCGCGGACGCAAAGAGGCGAGGAAGCCAATGAGTTTGACCATGTTGATGATAGACAACGAAATCTTTGTAGTTGTGAAAAATTATCACTATGTAGGAAAAACTTCATTTTAATTATCACTATGTGAAAAATTGATGCTAGGAATAAGTCCCAAAACAATCCACGACTATATATGCATAATATTTGAATAATATTTTTTTATCATGGAGGTCAAGGACATGTTAATGTGATATCATGTCAGCAATGATTTAGTCACTTAGCACTGTCTACACAAGGGACGACTCTTCATAGGATAAATCATCAGGTTGTAACATGGTTCGTCAGTTGTTACTGGCCGGTTTACACACTCGTCAATAATGATTTATTATTGCTCAGAGATCATCCATCATATACTAGATTTATGGAAGAGCCTAGAATTTTAATTGATACCGACACTACTGGAAAAACGCACATTCGTCCGCGGCCGTTAGTACCGGTCACGGCTTTGGCCGGTACTAACGTGCAAATTTAGTACCGGGCCAAAGGAACAGTGGCCCTGGGAGCCTATTAGTATCGGCTGGTGGCTCCAGCCGGTACTAAAGTCCGTCACCGATAGGCTCTGACATCCGCCACCGACAGGCTCTGACATCCGCCACCGACAGGCTAGTGACAGTTTAGTACCGGCTGGAGCCACCAGCCGGTACTAAACTGCCGCGAGGAAATTTAGTACCGGCTGGTGGCTCCAGCCGGTACTAATGCGCCCACTATAAATTTGCACCCTTCTTCCTCCCCGAGCCCGAGCCAGTGCCATTTCACCAGAGAAGCTCGAGCTCGGGGTTGTTTTTCCCCTTAGAGAGTTGCCATCATTTGTTCTAGTTTTAGTGAGTGTTCTAGTCATCCAAGTGCGCCAAAGGTTTGCAACTTCATCCTCTCTTCATTGATAGTCTTTATTCCTCGTTTTATGCTCTATAGTTAGAGAAATTTGTGACTTTTAGAAATAGTGAGGATGAGCATGATTTCTTTGATTTATACAATGATTTGAGATATATAGAACCGATGACTTGAATGTGGGAGTAGGTTTATTGGCTAGGTTGAATATGAAAAATTTATAGACATATTTTTCAATCATTTTCTATATATTAGAAATGACCGTAGCACATTTTTTATTTTTAGATTCAGATGAGCATGTGGATAGTAGAAATTTTTAGAATGAGTGTAGACAAAACATGTGATTGTAGTAGATATGACCATAATGTGGATAGTTAATTTTTTTATAATGAACTAATGAAAGAATTATAATATATTTTTTTATTATGAATTGATTATTTTGACACTCTAGTGATGTATTTATTCAGGCTCACATTGAAACTATCTAGAAGCTAAAAAAATCTTTATTTCGAAACAAGTATACGTCGTTAATCTCCATCCAATAGTGATGACACTACCTTTAGGGGAAACACTATGCACTATATGGACGTCGCGAATCGGTTGGTCGCATCACCAGCACTTCCGATTGATACGAAGACAGCATTTGACGCAGTCAGCGTGGCCGTTGTTGCACTGAGAGCATATCAACGAGCACGCTGCCTGTGCCTAGTGCTGTGTTCCTATTAACCGGAAATGTTGGTGCTGCGACTGGCCGATTGGTGACATCCTTGTACCGCACCGTGTACCCCCGAAAGGCATTGTCATCACCGCAGGGTCGAGGTTACCGACATATACATTTTCCGAAATAAAGTTTTTTTTCTTCTAGATGGTTTCTGGATATTGAAAAGAGTGTTCTCCTGGAACTGAAGGGTGTCAAAATAATTAGGAGTCATCATCCTCTCTTGTTTGATGGTATTTATTATTTGTTTCATGCTCTATAGTTTGAAATATTTGTGATTTTTAGAAATATATAGAATGAGCACGATTTCTTTGATTTATGCATGGATTTGAGATGTATAGAATCCATTACTTGAATTTGGAGAAGGTGTATTGGATAGTTTCAATGTGGATAATTTATAGGGATTTTTTTTAATTTTTTTCAAGTGGCATGGTTAATTAGTTTGGTATTTGTTATGTATTTAGTTCCATTATTTTGGCACTCTAATGATGTATTTATTCGGGCTCATATGGAAACCATCGAGAAGTTTAAAAAATATATGTTTCAGATCATGAATATGTCGTTAACCTTGATCCTGCAGTGAAAACACTGCTATTCGGGGCTAGCATCGATATCCACGATACGGTGCGGTATATATGAGGACGTGATGAAGGAGTACAGTCTTGGTCTCAATTATGAAATCCACACCTTTTGAGCCAGTTAAGAATGAAATTATCCGGACCAAGGCCGTACTCCATCTGGTCCTATTGTACCGCACTGTGTCGTGGATGTCAATAGTAGCCCCGAATGTCAGTGTTATCACTGCAGTGTCAAGGTTGACGACATAGACATGTTTCGAAACAAATATTTTTTCTTCTCGATGGTTTAAGAGAAAGTGAGCCTGAAACAAAGCCGCGAACATTGATTGCGTATCCCTTATGGCGTGGAACGACGTGTTCGCGTTGAACTGAAGAGTGTCAAAATAATTATAGTTTATAATTTATGTTTTCATTTTAATTCTAATAATTTGTTCTGATTTTTTTCAAGTGGCATGGTTAATTAGTTTGGTATTTGTTATGCATTTAGTTGCATTATTTTTTCACTCTAATGATGTATTTATTGGGGCTCATATTGAAACCATCGAGAAGTTTAAAAAATGTATGTTTCAGATCATGAATATGTCGTTAACCTTGATCCTTCGGTGAAAACTTTGCTATTTGGAGCTAGCATCGATATCCACGATGCGGTGCGGTATATATGAGGACGCGATGAAGGAGTACGGTCTTGGTCCCAATAATGAAATCCTTCATCGGGTCCTATTATATTGGACTGTGTTGTGGATGTCAATACTAGCCCCGAATGTCAGTGTCATCACCGCAGGGTCAAGGTTAACGACATAGACATGTTTCGAAACAAACATTTTTTCTTCTCGATGGTTTTAGAGAAAGTGAGCCTGAAACAAAGCCGCGAACTTATTAGAAATGCCTTTGCAACATGATGTCTTTGAGCGCCGAGCTGCGGCTCAGGCGGCGGTATGCAATCAATTGGAGCGCACCGGTTATTCGCTTGAGTTCCACCCTGCAGAGCGTGTTGGTCTTGTTAGCGGTCGTTTCGTCATTTGATTAAGAAAGCTTTTGATATATTCTCCCTTGGCAAAGAAAGCCGTAAATTTTGTCGTGAATTTAATGTTGAGTTGCATGGTACTGATGATGATCGTGAGTTGATGGCTCTATATAATGCAAGACGTGAAGAGTCAAGGCTGGCGGAATATGACCGTTCCGTGTCAAGACTTCGTGAGGCAGTTCACGAGGCATTGGTCCAAAGATCTCATGATGAGTAGTTTGTATTAGGTAGCTAGCATGTAGTGTAATGTATATATTAATTTGAACTTCTATTTATCATGTTCTATAATTTAAGCATGTAGTGTAATGTATCTATTAATTTGGACTTCTATTAATTTTGTATTTCAATGTTAAATTCGCAAAAATGGCTTTTGTATTTCATTATGTTATGTGCCAATTTAAATGATATGAATACAAGTAAAATAATGTTGTTACTTAATTTAAAATTGTAGATCGATGGACCGACAATGGATGTACGGCGACCAGTGCACCATGGCGTGGATTAATGGTCTAAAGTCTTTTCTCGATGCGGCGGAGGCCCACAAGTCATCGAAAGGTTTTATGTGTTGTCCGTGCCGTGTTTGCCAAAATAAAAAGGTATACTCTAAGAGGAGCACTCTACACGCCCACATTTATGAAAAGGGTTTCATGGATAACTATACTTTTTGGACCAAGCATGGTGAACCTAGAGTTATGATGCAAGATGGTGAAGGAGATGATGATCATAATATTGCAGACTGGGCTCATCTATATGCAGCGGGAGCCTTTGAAGATGAACCCATAGACGATGCTAAAGAAATGGACGAGGCTGGAGAAAATGCAGCAGAAGACCAACCACCTGATGAATTAGGTCAGGTTCTAGTGGATTCACAAAGAGACTGTGAAACTTTAAAGGAGTCAAAGAAGTTTGAGAAGATGTTGGAGGATCACAAAAAAATATTGTATCCAGATTGCAAGCAGGGGCTTAAAAAGTTAGGTACCACACTTGAAATGCTGCAGTGGAAGGCAGCTAATGGTGTCACCGATAAGGGATTTGAGGAGCTACTTGGAATCGTAAAGAACATGCTTCCAGAGGGAAATGAATTGCCCTCTACAACATATGAAGTAAAGAAGGTTGTTTGCCCTCTTGGATTGGAGGTACAGAAAATTCACGCATGTCCTAACAATTGTATTCTCTATCGAGGCGAAGAATATGAGAAACTGGATGCTTGTCCTGTCTGTGATGCAAAACGGTACAAGATCAGGCAAAATGATCCTAGTGAGGTCGACGGGGAGCCCGTCAAGAAAAAAATTCCCGCTAAGGTGATGTGGTATTTCCCAGTAATACCACGTTTGAAGCATTTTTTCAGAAATAAATCTAATGCTAAATTGATGCAGTGGCACAAAGAAGAGCGTAAGCAAGATCAGATGCTAAGACACCCTGCGGATGGGTCCTAGTGGAGAAACATGGATAGAGATTTCCCCGATTTTGATAACGACCCAAGGAACATAAGGTTCGTTTTAAGTACGGACGGAATGAATCCATTCGGCGAGTGGGGCAGCAGTCACAGTACATGGCCTGTGACCCTCTGTATGTTCAATCTTCCTTGGCTATGCATGAAGCGGAAAGTACATGATGATGCCGGTGCTTATCCAAGGCCCAAAACAACCGGGCAATGATATTGACGTGTACCTAAGACCGTTGGTTGATGAACTTTTGCTGCTGTGGAAGGAGGAAGGTGTACGTGTTTGGGATGAGTACAAACAGGAGAATTTTGACCTGCGAGCATTGCTTTTTGTTACCATCAACGATTGGCCTGCACTTAGCAATCTGTCCGGACAGTCGAATAAGGGATACCAGGCATGCACTCATTGTCTAGAAGAAATCGACAGCTTGTATCTAAAAAATTGTAGGAAGGTCGTGTACATGGGTAATCGTCGATTCCTTCCCCTCAACCACCCCTTAAGAAGAAAAGGAAAACATTTCAAAGGGGAACCAGAAACTCATGCTAAGCCTATATTCCGAAACGGGAAGCGTGTTTTCTTGATGTTGAAGGATGTCCATGTCATGTTTGGAAAGGGCCGTGGAAGCAAACAAGTTCCGCATGATGAAAATGGCCATGCCCCAATGTGGAAGAAGAAGTCCATACTATGGGAGCTCCCATATTGGGATGTCCTGGAGGTCCGCAATGCAATCGATGTGATGCACTTGACAAAGAATCTTTGCGTGAACCTGCTAGGATTCCTTGGTACGTATGGGCCGTCAAAAGATACACTAGAAGCAAGACGTGATTTGAAAGAAACAAAACAACGAGAAGACCTACGTCCTGAGAAGAGAGAAAATGGACAGCACTACTTTCGTCCTGCTAGCTACACTCTCAGCAAAGAGGAGAAGGAAAGGATGTTTGTTTGCTTGAACAGTATGAAGGTACCGTCCGGCTACTCCTCGAATATGCAGGAAAAAATTAATATGAAAGAGAAAAAGTTCACAAACCTAAAGTCTCATGATTGCCACGTTTTGATGACCCAATTGCTTCCAGTCGCGTTGAGGGGTATTCTACCAGAAAATGTAAGATTAGCAGTGGTGAAGCTATGTGCCTTTCTTAATGAAATTTCGCAGAAGGCAATCGATCCAAATAAGCTCACAAGGCTACAGAATGATGTGGTCCAATGTCTTGTCAGTTTTGAGATGGTCTTTCCACCTTCGTTCTTTAATATTATCACCCACCTCCTGGTTCATATTGTGAAAGAGATAAACATTTTAGGCCCTGTATTCCTACACAATATGTTCCCTTTCGAGAGATACATGGCAGTCTTAAAGAAGTACGTTCAGAATCGTTCTCGGCCAGAAGGATGTATCGCCAAGGGCTATGGAACAGAGGAGGTCATTGAGTTTTTTGTTGATTTCATTGATGAACTTAGTCCGATTGGGGTCCCCATGTCACGCTATGATGGGCGATTGGAAGGAAAGGACACACAAGGTAAGAAATCTAATATGCACATCCCTGAAAGTGAAATCCTCAAAGCAAATTTTACCATTCAACAGAATTCATACCTCGTGGCCCCATATATGGATGAGCACATCAATATTGTCTGATATGAAAACATAGGGAAGTCTGAGTCATGGATTACACATCATCACATAGATAGCTTTGCGGTTTGGCTGAGAAGAAAACTCATAGGTGACAGCACGATTGATGTACAACTACAATGGCTTGCTAGGGGACCATCGGCCACAATCATGCAATACCAAGGATACGAGATCAATGGATATACGTTTTACACAAGAGCCCAAGATGAAAAGAGCACGAACCAAAATAGTGGTGTGCGTATTGATGCAATAGGCCATGATGGAAATAAGAACAGCTACTTTGGTGTCATAGAGGAAATATGGGAGCTTGACTATGGCCCCTTGAAGATTCCTTTGTTTCGATGCCAATGGGTGAACCGAGCAGGTGGCGGTGTAACGATAGACCGGTATGGAATGACAATAGTGGACTTTAAAAAGATTGGATATAAAGACGAATCATTCGTCTTCACCAAGGATGTGACACAGGTTTTCTATGTGAAGGACATGGCAAGCAAACCTAAGAAAAATCAAGGCAAGTCCGACGAAGAGCCAAAACGCCACATAGTTCTTCCAGGAAAAAGAAAAATCGTTGGAGTTGAAGACATTTCGGACAAGTCAGAAGACTTTGATCAGTTTTACGACCGTCCTCCATTCTCTGTCGATGTTGACCCTAGCATCCTGTTGTCCAAAGAGGACGCTCCTTACTTACGTCTCGATCATGATCAAGGGAGATTCGTAAAAAGAAATGTTGTCAACGTTCCATTAAACAATGATGTGTAATCGTTATGTTATACTTTCATGTTCATGTAACCAAGTGATCGATGTAATATATGGTGTATGAAATAACTTATATTTTAATTTTTATGCATTTATATAATAGTTTGTACAGAAAACACAATTGAAACAGATATAAAAAAATTTAGACTCAATATGATAAATTAATTAAGTGCATATTCAATGTGATAAACATAATTAAAACAGAAAATCTATTTAATTAAGTGCATGCACATATATGATAAAACACCCAAAAAAACAGAAAATCTATTTAATTAACTGTTTAATTAACATATATGAAATAACTGAGATTTAAATTTTTTATGCATTTATATAATAGTTTGCACAGAAAACACAATTGAAACAGATATAAAAAAATTTGGACTCAATATGATAAATAACATGTAAAACACTCAAAAAGAAAACAGAAGATCTATCTAATTAGCTGTTTAGTACCGGGCTGAATCTTAGCCCGGTACTAAAGAGCTACGTGAAAATTTTCCTGCCAGATGGGGCAGGTTAGTACCGGGCGATGCCCTTGACCGGTACTAAATTTTTAATCATTTATTGAATTTATTGCACATAAAACATATTTAAACGAATTGAAATTTAAAATTTAGTGTCAATACTTTGAATTTAGTGCAAAGACTAATACTATTAGGATTAACGTATGTTTAACAGTAATAATATAATTTTGCATGGTGAAAATAGTACATATATCTATTTTTAATCGTTTATTAAATTTTATTGCACATAAAACATATTATAAAGAATTACAAAATAATTACAAAACAATTACAAAAGTGGAAAAGACAGAATCATTTTGGGAGTTTAGTACCGGGCCATAGTTGTAGCTGGTACTAAGCTGTCGCCCAAAATTTTCCCGCCTGTTGGGGACGTTTAGTACCGGCTGGTGCCAACAGCCGGTACTAAACGTCGCAGTAGATAGTTTAGTACCGGGTGCAGCCGCGCAGCCATGGCCCGGTACTAAACTGCCTCTTCTATATAACCGGGGGGACTTGGCGTTCGTCGCCATCCCCCCCGATGCGAAGACCGAACCGCCGCCGCCCGTCACCGTCGCCACCACCGCCGTTCGGCCCCCCGCGTGGCGCCTGAGGTCCTCCGCACCGCACTACACTGCTCGCGTCGGCCTCGCGCCGCCCCCTCCGAAGCCCTCGCGCGCGCGCCGCCGCCGCCCGTCGTCGCGTCGTCGTCCCCTCCGGCGCCGACCTCCTCCGCGCTGCGCCACCACCCGTGCCTCCGCCGCACCGCCGCCCGTGCCTCCTCCGGCGCCGAGCAGCCTGCTCCGCCCCGCGCTTCCCTTCGTCCTGCCTCGTCCCCACTGCCGCACCGAACCGCCTGCTCGCGCCTCCCCGACGTGAGGCCTCAGGCTGACATCAGCACGACTCAGCCATTTTTTTAATTAGTTTAAAGCAGTATTCTATTTTGTAAAAATTGAAGAAAAGTTGTAGAAATTTTAGAAAATTTGTAGAAATTATAGATAATTTTTCAAATTATAGTAATTTTGTTGAAATTTGTTGAAAATTTGTAAGAAATTGGTAGATATATACGTAGAAATAATGAAAATAGTAGGAAAATGTTAGAAATCGATACGCACTAGTGAAAATTGTAAAAATTTGTTGAAATTTGTAGAAAATTATAGATATTTGTTCAAAATGTAGTAAATTTGTTGAAATTTGTAGAAAATGTATGGAAAATTATGGAAAATGTAGAGGAATTATGAAAAATTATGGAAAATGTAGAGAAATTATGGAAAATTTTGGAAAATGTATGTAAATTTATGAAAAATGTATGGAAAATTATGGAAAATGTAGAGAAATTAAGGAAAATGTATGGAAAATTATTGCTTAGGTATATTGTACAGAAGTATGTCTTTATATCTTGTAGTAATTATGGATATTGTACAAAAATATTATATATTGTAGAAACTTCATGTCATTACGAGCTTCACATTTATTGTTTTATTTGGTATTTTTGAATTGTATTTGTTATGAAATGTATATGATGTAAATTTTGTCTTGTACAGCTTTATCTATTGAACTTCTAATTTTCGTTGTAAATTTTAGTTTGCTATACTATAAACAGGTGTAATTAGTAGAAAATCTTAGAAAATTCAGGGTACATTTTATAAAATTCCAGGGCACATTGTATATAATATGTATATGACGTAAATTTTAGAAATTTTGTCTATGTATGCGTTGTGCGGCTTTATCGAAGGTGCACTTGTAATTTTTTTATACATTATTAATTAGTACAAAATTGCATATCAAACATATGTTGATTCACATAGAAAACGAAATGGAACCCTTTCACTGTGATGACGAGGCCTTTCTTGCAGACATAATTGGTATGGGCACGCACCACAATGAAGAGGATGCTGCCGAGGACGATGGCAGCCAATACCTTAACGATACTGGTGATGGCGATGATAACCAGACAGAACAAACAACTGTGCAAGATGATAGCGCAGAGGTATATACAATTCGTGCTTATATATATAAACATACGCATTAATTCTGTATGTAAGTACAATGCGTACTAAATACATATTTTTTAGGCATCCGGATCGACTAGGAAACCAAAACGGAAACGAGGGTCGAAGAAAATCATGGAGGGGCACACTATTATCACTTCATTGAATCCTGACGGTGAACCAAAGTCTCCGAAGGGTGTGAAGACGATGGTGGTGAATCAATGTGGATGTTATGTCAGGGACCACATTCCCATTAGCTTCAAGCTATGGAAGAAAAGTAAAGCCACAGATATCGATGCTGACGTTGTTCCCGAGACCGATAAAGAAATGTTATGGGCAGATGTCAAACGACACTTCACCTTTCCGAAGGACAAAGAACAACTGTTTAAGGATTGGGTCATGAAGAAGATGGCTATTGCTTTTCAGACGTTCAAGAAAAATTTGAACAAAGATTATGTTAAAAAGGTACTCACGCCGGACTTCGAGAAAAACTTCAAGAATCAACGTCCTTATTTGGAGGCATTCATGCAGTAAAAGTCGTCCGAGGATAGCGAGAAGAAGACAGCCCAAGCCAAGGAGAATGCGAGCAAAAAGAAGCACTTCCATCATCTTGGGCAAGGAGGATATGCGTCGGCGATTCCGAAATGGCAGAAGATGGAAGATGATCTCGTTGCCAGAGGAATCATACCGGCGACTTTCAACTGGCCGTTGCGAGCAAAACATTACTTCTACGCTCATGGAGGCTCATTGAATATGGAAGATGGGTCGTTCGTCACTAGCGATGCCATAAGGGAAGCGGTCGACAGGCTCGATGTGGAACTAAAGGCCGTGTCCGAAGGCAGCTTCAAGTCAGACAGAGAGAAAGACGAGCTGAAGTACGCTCTTGGCACACCGGAACACACAGGACGTGTGCGAGGCATGGGCGTAGTTCCATGGAAGCATGGCTTCAGTGGCGACATAGAGATGTATCGAAGCCAACAGAGAAGAAAGGCTGAAGTAGCAGAGAAGGTGCGTGCCCTAGAAGAATGGGTTGCTTCGATCAAAGGTGCACTTACAGCTAGCCAACAGCAGCCACCAGAAGCCAGATCAACGGCTTAGCTGGAGACTAGCCCCGTCGGCTTGCAGCGTCGTAGCAGCGTCGCTTCAATGGAACACTTAGCTGCAGATCGAGAGGAAACGGTTGCGGAACATTATCCCGTGGACGACATCGCCGTGAGGACCCCCTGTGAGCTTCTATTTCCGCCAAGGAAAAAACTGAAAGTAGTCGCTCACGGGGTTGCTGAAGTCCCTGTTCAAGGCGGGACAATCCATGGCATGACGATTCCAGAAGGATATGCTAGAGTCATGGTTGACCGTGTCGAGAAAGGATGGGAAGACCTCGACCTCGAGATCCCTGGAGGCGATGGAGAAGAGGAACTAGGACAGGCCATCCACACTTGGATTTGTTGGAAAAAACAGTACATAAAAATTGCAGGGAGGGATCGTAGCCCGTCTCCGAGGTCACCGCCAGCTGCTCAAGGGTCTCCGAGGCCTAGTGTGGATCCACCGTCACCGCCCGCAGCCCAGGACCCCAGCGTTAGTCCATCGCCGTCACCGGCCACTTCCGGGGAGCCTAGTGTTAGTCCGCCTCCGCCATCTCCTCGCCCCGCAAAGAAGAAGAAATCTACTTGGGTGCCGCCACTGCCACCTCCAAGATATAAGAAGACCCAAGAACGAAAGAAGAAAGAGAAGCCCACGCCAGAGAAGTCAGGTTACGAAATGACTCCAGAGGAATTGGATGCTTGGGTGCAAGAAGACGTGCGCAAGCAGTTGAAGCCAAAGAAGCCTCAGCCAAAGGAACCAGTGGATCCGACAGCGAAGAAATTCTATCTATCCATAATGTGCCAACCAAAGCCTACACTGATGTCGGACTACAACCGCTCGATTACAAAATCATGGGAGAAGAAGAGTAATCGGCGAACAACCCAAACAAAGCGTACCCCCTCTAGTAGTGCTTTCAAAAGAGGATGAAGCTACTGCTGAGTTTGTCAAGGAAACGAACCTCACAAAAGCTCAGCTCCTAGGTCAGGAAAAAATCCCGGTTCACCAAGGGGCAGGAAGAAAGCCATTTGTACTGGGGGAACCTCTGATGTGGCCAGAGTTGATTGACACCCTACCAACAAGAATGCGTGAGTTACATCAGTGTACTTGAAAGCATGTGCAGAGGGGTATATAATGCTAGCTGCTCGAATTAAACATACCCATTTCTATCGGGGAATGGATGACATTTGGATTGATTTTGACCATTTTTTGTTTCTATTCCATCAAGACGCCCTAGACAAGTCCCTCGTCAATGTATGGTCTATGTAAGTGTTTTCTCAATTGTATACTCTAGCTCTACTAAGTCGTTTAGATTTCTCATTCCCTCCTTTTATTTGTAATCGTGCAGGATGAAAATGCATGAATGCCAGAAGAGCGAGATTTACAACGTTGGCTTCATAGATCCGAATATTATACATGAGGAGTGTGCACGCCAATATCCTAATCGGACCGAGAATAATTTAGTCATGTCCTTGGAAGGGCAGCACGATCGCACATTCATTCTATTGCCGTACAACTTCAAGTGAGTCCTTTCACTTTTTGAGTCACTTCAACTAGCCAATAAGTGTATATATCTAACATTTCTTGTATCCATATGTATGTATCAACAGTTTCCACTGGATCCTACTTGTGATCGAAATCGATCGGTCCCGAGTTACTGTGTGGGACTCCTTGAATAAGCCACCAGAATTATATCAAAATCTCGTAGACATCATGCAAAGGGTATGGTCTCCGTTCCTCAAAACACAATTAGGAGTCGCGTCAACACCGACTGAGCTTGAATTCAACCATTACAAGCCGGTACGAATATCACACATCTACTTTCATTTATTCAAACAGCATGAATATTTCATAACATGTATATATGCATATATGTATATAGTGTTTGAGATAGAAACAAGGAACCAACCTCTGCGGATACTACGTATGTGAGCGCATGCACTTTTTTGCCGAGATACCAAGAGGGTGACTCAAGAAAACTTCGAAGTACGTATAACATTAGTAACAATTTCTTGTATCTAATTCCATACGGGTACTAAATTAAACTATTGGTGTTTATTTGTTGTTGACAGATTTGGAGACTGAAAGAGAACCTCATCGAACCGAAAAGAATCAGGGCAATTCAAGAAGCACTCTATGGATTCCTGTTGGATGAGGTGATAAATCCAAATGGTGAATTTCATTCCGATCCAATGATAAGTGTGGCTCGAGCTGATAAACTCAACAAACGCCGCAAGAAGGATGCCGGTGCCGATGACGATGCAGATGATTAGAATTATTGAAGAATTTGTCGGAAAAAACTTATGAGAATTCATACTTATAAATATTATTGTCTTTTATCCATGTATGTATATAATTTCTAACATTTCTTTTATCCATGTATGTATATAATTTTTTTATTTGCTTTGCTCCATATACAAATACGAATTCTAGATACGAGTACGAGTACAAATACACAAATCGCTGCGAGTACGACTACTAATACTAATTAATTGAAATTGAAAGGAAAAGAGAACAAATATAAAGCATCAAAAAGAAAAAAAATCGTTTAGTACCGGTTGGTATTACCAACCGGTACTAAACTGCTCGGCCTAGCTGCTGGCCACGCCAGCAGTTTAGTACTGGTTGGTGTTACCAACCGGTACTAAACAGGCCGTTTAGTACCGGGCCAGCTAATCGGTACTAAGTGCGCGTGCACTTAGTACCGGAGGAGCGGTACCGGTCGGGAAACCGGTACAAACCGGGGGTTCCCGACCGGTACTAATGAGAGATTTTCTAGCAGTGTGATACCAGTCTTAACACTTATGGTCAACTAGATCCAAACGCGTCCCCCCGGGGGGCGGGGAGGGGGCGTGGGGGGTAATGCGCTGTCTTCGTCCTGCAGCATTGGCACACACTCCCTACCATTTCCTCACCACCACAGCCACTGAACCCCATCCTATGGCCGGAGGAGTCCTTGTTCCATATAACTTTTGAATGTCCAGTGGCGTGGCGTTTCTAGGAAGAAATAAAGAAACTGAATGGAATCAAAGTTCCAATATTTAACCAGCTGACATGGGCGCAGGACTTGCTCACGAATGAGCATTGCGACGCAAGAACAGCCGAGCTGATTATTTGTGGAGCTTGGTCATTATGGACGGGACGAAATGTAAGGAAGCATGGTAAACAGAATTGGAGTGTGCAGCAGCGGCGGCTAGACACATTTCATCTATGCTCGAAGACTTTATCTGCTCAGGGACGAGAAAGCACAACCGAATCGAGCGGGAGCTAGGGGCACTGAGTGGATGGACGAAAGGTTAATACTGATGCATCCTACTCGGTGCCCACTAGAATTGGGTCTACAGGTGCAGTGCTACGCGATGAAAAGGGTGATGTTCTAGCAGCAGCAGCACGTTTCTACTCCAATGTTACTGACGTGCTGATGGCAGAAGCACTGGCGGACAAGATGGAGTACACTACTATAGAAAACGTTTTTAGGGACGGGTAAAACTTTATTTGAAGGGACGGGCGCGACACCCATGCCTGCGACACCCATGCCTGTCTTTCGCAGCTAGAAATCGTCGTTTCCAGGGGCGGGTCAAGGCATCAACCACCCCTGGAAATAGATTTTCAGTGGTGGGTCATGCCATGAGCTGCCCCTGAAAATTTAGTTTCCAGGGGTGGTTGATGCCTTGACCTGCCCCTAGAAATGCTTTTACAAGGGCAGTTCGTGGTATCACCTGCCCCTGGAAATTGGTTTCTTGCCTACACGTTTTCAAAATTTTCAAATCTATTTCCCACTCTATAAAATCATTTAAATTTCTGTTACCCGCCAAGTTACACCAAATCTGTTTTCCGCTTCATTTAAATTTTTGTTTCCCGCCAATTTTCACCTATCAAGCTAGTGCGCTATTCTATTCAGCTTTTCCAAATCTGTTGTTCGCTTTATTTAAATTTCTGTTTCCCGCCAATTTTCACCTATCAAGCTAGTGCGCGATGAAGGATTTTGTGATCAATGATGAATATATTTTTATAACATAACTAATTACACATTCAAAATAAAATTATATAGAAGTATCATTACAGTGCATCATTAGAGTACAGACATCCTGAAAGTGCGCATAGAATATATGCATGATTTTGTCCTATTTCCTTTGAGTAACACTACTATTGCCGGCATGGAGTTCCTGATTGTCCCACTGACGGATGCTTGCATATTTTTTGTCAGTTGACAATTCATGCTCAGGGTAAAATCATATATAGCACAATTTGAGCCTTGAAATTAATCCAAAAGCTTAGAAAAAACATTGAATTAGCATCTACTTACCTCCTTGAGCCCCCAACTCCAAGGAAATCGAGTTTAAAACCTCCCCTCCTGTATTTTTGATTTATTGTATTTTCGGACAGCACCTCCCCCGAGAAGACACTGTTTTGTCGGGAGGAGGAAGAAGGCTGCGCCCAGATATGTATGGGCGTTTTTAGGGGCGGGTGACCTCATTACCCACCCCTAAAGATAGGTTTCCTAGGGCTCATTTTCAGGGGCGGCTGGTACCGCCACCCGCCCCTGTAAATCACATATTTATGGCTGCGTCGGTTAAAATGTTGAGTTGCTGATTAAGGTTAGCCTTGCCCCTTTCCATCCTTTCTGCTACGACGGCTGATGCAGTGCCGCTGCTACCCCTATGTAGCACACCATTATTTTGTGTTATGCTAATTCTCAAAACAATTAGTCTGTAGCCACTATTGTGGTGTATCTAGGCCTAAGAAGGTAAAGAGACACTACGGGAAAATAGTCATTTTGCCTAGTGCCACTGCCATTCGGTGAAACCCAAAAAACACTCGGCAAAAGTTTTGTTGAGTGCCACCCTCGGTATAGCTCACTTGGGCTCAATTTTGATGGTAAATAGCTCTTACCCGAGTGTTTTTTGTCAGGTACTCAGCAAAGACTTTGCCGAGTGTTGTATTGGCTCTCGGCAAAAAAGGTTACAGGGACGGCGAGGAGATGTTGACGGCATATTTGTCGAGTGCCGCGATGGATAAACACTTGGCAAAGGCATCATGATTTTCCTAGTGTCATTGTGAAGGCACTCAGCAAGGGCTCTAGCTTTGCCGAGTGTCAAAGCAAAAACACTCGGCAAAGTGCTCTTCCAGAATTCCCAGAGAAGGCCACTTTGCTGAGTATGTTTACATTGGCACTCAGCAAAGGCCATTTTTGCTGAGTGTAACACACAACAAAGTGACCTAATCCTACCTACCTTTACTATTCGGTCACGTATAACGTACCCCACTCAAACAAACATCACAGGAATCACACATATATCACAATAAGCATCGCAGACAGTTCATATATATAGGTGTCGACAACACATAAATGCAAATAAACTTTAGTATCACAAGTAGGTTCATTCACAACCCACAAGTAGTCACAAAGTCATCCAAAACTACAAATGCAAGGAAAATGATAAATCACTGACGTGGCCACAATGACAAATCTGGGTCACAAGGCCTATCACTCAATGCAGCCGATTGATTCTGCATAAAGGAGAAGAGATTGCATGTGTGAGACAAGATTTAAGGTAGCAATATAATATACAAACTAAATCATTAATAATCTCATTGTATAATACTTGAAAAGGTAATAGTATGAGAAACTACAAGGTTGTCAAGTGACTCACAGGAGTAGTTGTAGGAGGTTGAGGAGGGAACAACATCAATGGCGCATGTTGACCCATCCTCTCAGAAATATTTTGCATGTACCGAATGGCTCCATCCTCTGCCACTAGCCTCCATCCTTGGCGCCATCTCCTCTCGTATCCTCCTCTCTTCTTCCAGTTGGGCCTACAATATTTTATCCCAATGTTACAAATAAAAGAAAATGTATGTAAAAATCATTGAACGATGAATGAAACTGAAATAACCTAGAGTGCCTTCACCCGGGACTCTGCAGTGTCTAGTCCTGGGCGTATGGCTGGGCTTGAGCTCATGCTCCTTGCTCGAATCTGGGAGAGAGTGTGAGTAGTGGCCAAAGTCGAGTGTGTTCGCCAATCTAGTACCGCGCATGCTTCTTGCCTCTTCCCACCCTCATCACGACTTCTCCATCAAGGTCCTGGGTGCTTTGATTCGTCCTCTAGCACAGGGACCTCCCTTGCCATCGATGTGTACTCATTGAGGCGGCTTTGGACATTCGCATTGCTGTAGGCTAAGGGCAGGTCCTTCGGGTTGTAGACAACGTCAGAAGTCACCTTGTCCTTGTGGGCCAAAGCCCATGCCTTGAACTAGGAGCAAGGTTGTCCACCATGTGATGATGACGGCGGAAAAGGCTGCAAGATGATTAGAAAAGAAATGAATTGACACGAATGCGTCGAGGCTAATGTTGCCTTGATGGTGTGGAGCACCTGGCATCATCAAACCTGTTGGGTTCTCGGCTTTTTTACAACCCAAGCAAAATGCATACACGAAAGGTGGTACAAAGCAAAGTGCCAGAGTTTCGCCTTCATATATGCACGTGTCCAGTACAGATTGGTTGGGGGTATTTATACCCCTAACCTTTGTTACATAATGACCTCAATGCCCCTACCTGCCCAGAATATTTTGAGAATATTTCGGGCCGTAGGTCATTTTACATGTTGGAATGTATAAATTGTCTACTCTATCTGATTCGTGCTAGGGATGCTAAGCCGAAGGTCCCGCAACAACCTTCGGATTAGTGCTGGACCTTCATGCGCTTCCTTGAATCTTTGAAAGTCTCCAAGACCTTTGGTCTTCGGAAGGACCTTCGGGCTTCGACATCCTTCGGCTTCATCCGGGGACCTTCGGCCGCATCAGATGACCTTCGGCCGGAAGGGTGACCTTCGGGCTCCGGCTGCCTTTAGCACCTTTGGCTTCCATCCTGCTGTCTAGGGCAACCTCCAGTGTACGAGGCGGTGATCCCCCAATAGTAGCCCCTCGTGGGCGAGGGCCGACTCCGATGGGCCGAACCCTCGAAGCATCTATCACCTGCAACAAAAAAATGTCTCCCTCCGTTGGAGGTTGGGATGAGCTAAAGGTAACTTTTGTATACGTGTCGATTTTTAGTTGGGTGACGTTTGGCATCTTTCTCGATTTTACCGTTGGTGGCACTATTTACTTTCACCCTCCTATATAAAGGGGGGGGGGGTGAAGCGTCGCTTTCATGCCTTCTGTTTGTAGCGAAGCTCTGCCAGTTTTTGGAGCTTGCCACGTGGAGTGTTGTGATTTGCCGGGAGATTCGAGCTTTTTGGTTCTGCAGTTTGGCTTTGTGTTTTGCGAGTTAGGAGATCTTTGCATCGTCTGCACCGGTTGTAAGTTTTTTTTAAGGTTGTTATGTTCTCTTGCAGGGATGGCTAGAGTAACGATTACTGCCAAAGACGTCACCAAAGGTGCTGGTTCATTTGAGGAGAGGGATCATCTTTTAGACGGGGAGGATTTGTCAAACGTGGAGGCTGATCCTTCGGAATTGATGAAGAAAGAAAAGCCCGCGCCGACTCTAAGGTTTGGGCCTTCGCTCATGTCTGCGGCTCTTATTGAGTCGTACGTTGAGCGAGGGTTCTTTCCTGCGGGGGTAAGCCGCCTGCCCCAAGCTGAGGAGACGCCGGAACCCCAAGATGGGGATTGTGTAGTGTTTCGCGACTTCTTTGTTGCTGGGCTGCATTTTCCCCTTGACCCGAAGATTCCAGAGATACTTGCCCGGTTCAAGGTGAAGATTCATCGGCTGACACCAAATGCGTTTGTCACGCTGTCAAAATTTTTCTAGGCCGTGAAGTCTTTCAGAGGGCCCATTTCGGTCGACACATTCTGCCGCCTTTATGAGCTCCACCCTCAAGGTTGGAAGGTTAGGTTCGAGGACGAAGATGATGCTTATAGTGCTCAGAGCAGGTATCGCACCTTCGTGCCCCGAAGGTCAAACAGATAGCTTAAGATTGATCACTTGCAACTCTCATACTGTCAAAACAATCGATGGGATGATGATTGGGCGCAATTTTGGTTTTATGCCAAGGTTGCCTTCCCTAGTGCTGAGGACCCAAATGAGGTCTCCTACCCTCTAGCTTCGAAGGTTAGCTTGGTTGAGCACATTAGCCAGGCAGAGTTCCGAAGGTCTAGGGTTGGGTACAAAGATTGTTTGGATGCATTTTCGATGGCCGCTGCGCTGATTGGAGGGAGGGACTTGATCGAGGAGTTTGTTTGCGCGAAGATTTGGCCTTTGTCTGCTGGATGGGATCCGAATTCCTTTGTGAAGGTTAAGGTTCGTGCCTCGAAAGAAGCACTTCCCTTCCCGAAGGTAGATCTGGTAAAGCCGCCTGGGGAGATGGATGAGGCTATTGTGGCGGAGGTCGAGCGGAGAGCGACGGAACTGGCCGGGCCGTACCTATCGAAGGAATATGAATCATTTGTTCTTTGCTGTCCTGGGAGTTGCCGAGTGAATCGGACTTTGGTTGTTATGGGTGTAAGGTATGTGGACCGGGAGGAGCCCGAGAAGCTGGAGAAGAGGAACAAGGGGGCTTCGAGTGAGGAACCCGCCACGAAGAAGAGAAAGGTTTCTTCTATTGATGCTGGCTCTTCGAAGGCTGCCCCGGAGGTTTTAGCGACAAAGCCGCCTCACCCTCCTTCGAAGGTCACGTCGGCGAAGAAAGGTAACCACCTGACTCGGTACCTTCGATGTGTAGTGAGTCTTTTTTGCGGAAGCTGGAGGAGACTGTAAGTCTTTCTCCCCTTAGGGGAGAATCTATGGAGCTTTATCTTGACCAGTTTGGGTCCCTCCTTTCAGGCCCAGATAGTGTTGGAGACGTGGTCGTGAAGCTTTACCCGTCGAGCGGCACGGGCCTGCGAAGTGTCAGCCTGCTAGATTTTGAGGATGAGGGTGCTACCATAGACCCTATTGTGCCTGTAGGTGCGGCTGGTGCTGGGCCGGATCATGTGCCCTCGAAGGTTGCTACGAAGGTTGCTGATGTGCCAGCCGCACCTTTGAGCGTGCAACCCTCGAAGGTGCCGGAAAGTTCTGGCGAGAGGACGGATGCTGCTGCTGCCAAACCCGCGAGGGTTCTGCAATGGTGGAGGCGACTTTAATGGGTGAGGATGCTCAAGAAGACGGACAATATCGCTTCAATGATCTAGGTGGGATTCTACTTCCTCGTCCTATTTATTTTCAAGGACCGGATATTGATCCTTATCTTCCTTGGGTTTGCGAAGTAGATGTTGCCACCATGATTGCGATGCTGAGCCACGAGATCGAGTTTGGGTCTGCGGAGGTACCTCTACCTTCACAGACTGCCTCGGCTGTGGAAGAAAGACAGCTGGAGAAGGAGCTCTTTGATGTTGAAGGTAACTCTGTTTGCTTTGGTGGCATGTGTGTAGTAGATTGTGTAACGGTCGTGCTTTTTGTAGGTTTTCAGAAGGAACTCAAGGCTTACGGTACTGGTGACCTTGGCCGGGTGGTTGAAGCGATGAACGCGAAGGCTCTTGTGGCCGGGAGGGTTTTGCTCCGGAGGGAAAAAGCCGAGTCCGACAAAATGCTCGAAGGTTCAGCTGAGAGACTCAAGCTGGTGGCTGAAAATGATCGATTGAAAACGATCTTCACAAGAAACAGAATGAGGAGCTGGAGGAGAAGGTTGGATGTCAGGATATCGCTCTTGCCGAGGCACAAAAAGAGTTGGACTCGAGGGATGATACCATTGAGGGTTTGCGGCAGGAAATCGTCAAGGGAGTTGACAGTGTTAAGAAAGCTGAAGGTCTTGCCGTTCAACTTTCTGCCGAATGCTCAAAAAAGTATAAGCTGATTGATAAGTTACAAGAGGAGGCTCAAGTGAACATGCAGTTGCTAATCGATGCAACTAATGAAATCAATGAGAAAAGTGACGCTATTTTCGAAGCTTACAGGGATGCTCTTGCGACCTTCGGGTCTGAGCCTGAGCCTTTGGCGAAGTTCGATGGCCTGGGTGTTTCTATTTTGTTGGATTGGATATTACAGGAGTTTGCAGTCCTTGGGAATATCCTGACAAACATTTCTGACAATTCTATTGTTGTCTCGTGCGAGAACGCTTTTGCATTGCTCGAGCACGAAGGTTGCCAGGACATGGGCAAGATTGCTGATCCTAGGTACCAGTTCCTAGAGTCTTCGGAGTTGCAAGCTTGTTCTAGCCGTATTCAGTCTGTGAAGAAGACTTTTTTTGCAAAGATTCTGGCTGTTAGCTGGACGTCAAGTTCTGCGGGACATGGCTCGCCAGCGTCTTGAAGAGGTTAGGGCGTTACCCTTCGGTCTGCTTTATTTGTTTGATGATCATTTTCTAACAGCTTGTTTTGTAGTCCAAGCGAACTCATGAAGCCGCGAAAGGGATTGTCAATGATGGTGTGGACTCTGGGAGCTCGCGGGGATATCTGGCCAGGCTGGAAGCGGAGATGAAGAGGAAGAGAGCCCGAAGGTTTAGGAACTTAATTTATGAAATGAACTCAAGACTTCTTTAACTTTTATCTGCGGATACTGATGTAAATATTCCCACTGTTGGCGCTCCTTAAGTACCCATTTTACTGTATGATTAGGAGTTGTTTTGGTAAATTCTTCGGGATGATTCATGTACTAACCCGCCACTTGGCACCCGAACTTGACCGTTTTTG
The DNA here is from genome assembly GCF_016808335.1 of Panicum virgatum. Classification (NCBI taxonomy): domain Eukaryota; kingdom Viridiplantae; phylum Streptophyta; class Magnoliopsida; order Poales; family Poaceae; genus Panicum; species Panicum virgatum. The sequence continues at coordinate 29,533,996 of NC_053148.1, read as the reverse complement.
TTTTTGTCCTGGATTTTGGAGCATGTTGCATTTTGACAGAAAATTGGACATTTTCGGAGATGTTTTGACGCATGGTTACAACTGGGCTAAGATGAGGAATAAGAGGAAGAGGCCACACGCGAAATATGGGATCGAAAGGGGCCAGAAAGGGCCCAGGCCGGCCGGCCTGGAGCCCTTGGGCCGGCCGGCCTCGCCCATTTCGGAGCCCAATCGGTCTCAGTTTTCTTCAGCACGAAGTATGCGTCAACCCTAATCTATGTTTTACCAAAACCACCGACCATATCTGCCTATAAATACCCCGAAGCCGCCGTCAAAGAGAGGGGATCGGGGAGGATCGCAGAAGGATAGCAGAAAAGATCGATAGGATCGCAGAGATAGCATCTAGAGGATCCAGAGAAGAGCATCCATAGATACATTCGAGTTAGACACAAGAGAAAGGCGACACCGGACGCCTCATCGTCTCTCGGCGCCGCTGCAAGTTGGAGGACAACAAGGGATCCATCCCTTGCCGGAGATTTCACCACCATGATCGACTATGCTTCGCTTAGCTTCATGGGGTAAAGTCCTCATTTGTTCATAGGGTTGTAAGGAGATCTTGAGTTGTAATTGCCAAATCCTTTATGAGATTGATCTATCACGATTCTTGTTGATGATGCTTTGATGCTTAATAGTTCGCGACTTGGCTTTGGGTTTGCTTTGCTCTTGCATGGTTTACTTAGATTACATCAACTATCGTGTTCTTGTTGATTCATTACCGATTATCCTCGTGTAGTGACAGTATGCGGGAGGGAAAGGTTTTGATCTTGGAACACACCTTTGGTAGATTAGATCCGTTCTTCGTTGCTTGGCGATTACATCTCTAGTGATCCTAGACCCTATGGACAAATGCTCTTCATATCTTGTGCACACATCTATCATTGCTCACTAGTCTAGATTAGATTAGATTGGTTAGATTAGATCTATTTCACACTCAATCATTCAATATAGATCTTTTACCAACATCATTAGTGCTTAGTTAAGCATAGTAATACACTTGTTCCGTGGATTGATAAACCTTGGGGGAATACTCTAAGGTAAAAGCTACACGATCCGTGCGCTTGCGGTACGTAAATTGGTGCTTTAAGAAGCGTCAACAAGCTTTTCTGGCGCCGTTGCCGGGGAACAAGCGATTTTGCTACGTTTAACTTTATATTAATTTTGTTGGTTACTAACACCTAACCTTTTCCCTAGAAAATTTTTGTTTTCTTGTTTTTGTTTTGATTGTCTAGATGGCCCATCTCATTCAACACGTGGAGGAAGGAGAAAAATCACTAAGGGATTATGCAAGCCCGCGATCGGAGGACTTCGACATGCAAAAATCAGATTCGGTGTTGCGAGCCACCGAGTACGAGATCAAGCCTCAAATCATCAAGATGGCGGCGGCAAACCCCTTTAGAGGAGATGAGATGGACAATCCATATAGACATATCAAGTGGTTCACAATGCTATGCAACACGGTACAACAAGACGGAGTTCCACTAGCTTGGTTTAGATGGAATCTTTTCCCATACTCACTTGCGGAAGAAGCGAGAAGATGGTTTGCACTTACATCCTTCGAGGTAAAAGGAAATTGGGATGACTTGATGAAGAAATTTTGCGAGCGGTTCTTTCTGTTAAGCAAGGTTCAACATATTCGGAAGCAAGTGATCAACTTCGCGTAAGGAGAAGAAGAAGGGATAGATCAAGCATGGGATAGATTCAATGGATTGATTGAACAAGGACCGAAGCTCGGATTTTCCGGTGAAGTACTCTTGCATACCTTTTACTTTTCCCTAACCCCCGAGTGCATGCAGTTTGTTCAAATGTGTGCAGGAGGAGATCTCATGGAGAAAACACTCACGGAAGCCGCCCAACTCTACAAAAAATCAGCAAGGGTGCGGCCATGCGAAGAGATTGGGAAAAACGATGTTCGGCAAGCTCCGAGGAAGAATCTCAAGTGCGGGTGCTTGCTGGAATTTTCAGAAAAGAGACATCGGAAGTGAGGGAAGAACAACCGAAGCATGGGAAAGTCATAGAGACAAACCACGATGAAGAAGCATCGATCCGGAGTGCAATGAAAGACGACCCGGAAAAGAAAGGAAGAACCATGGGCACCGCCAAATCGCTAAGAGAATTCGAGCAAATGGATTGGATACCAAATGACTTCAGAAGATTGTTCGACAAAGCAAGACCGCATCCAAATCAACGAGGAATCACACGGGATATACATTTCGCAAGGAATCGGCCGGTGATATTATTCGGAAACTTTTTGAAGAAAAAGAGGAAGAGATTGACTTGGACGAAGTGCTGGAGGTCAAAAAGATCATGGGAGTGAAATCGGGATCATCACCCTACGTGCACATAGCCCAAGTATATGCGATTGGAAGCGATCAAGGCGAAGGTAATCCATCACCCACACCTCGTGTTGATTGCATGATAGATGGAACAAAATGTTGCAATGTTTTATGTGACGTTGGCGCCCATGTTAGTGTGATGAGTTCCAAGGTTTATGTTGAGCTTTTTAACGAAACATCAAACCTAGATGCCACAATCATTAAATTGATCATGGGAGATGGTAGATTAATCAAACCGCTAGGAGTGCTTAGAAATCTAAATGTTGCTATAGCGGGTAAAAAAATTCCTACCGACTTTTTTGTGATTAATGCTAGTGATGATGAGCATGAAGGCATAATCCTTGGAAAACCCTTTCTCAAATTAGTAAATGCTATTCTAGATGTTGGAAAAGGGATTGTCACTTTTAATCTAGATGGAGAGAAGCGCACATTTGAATTTCATTCAAAACCGTCTTTTGCTTCACCTCTACCTCTTGATAACGAAGAGGTAGAGAGCATTCGTTCCATTGATTCTTTCAGGGATCCTCTCCAACGCGCTTTGGAGAATGGAGATGCTCAAGATGATCAAGACGGAGAACTAGTGGAAACAATGGAAGAGTTGAAGCCGCAACACAGGAATTTGGAGGAAGAAAAATTTGAAAAAATTGGAGAGTTAGATCAAGAAGAGGATGGTGCGCCCGATGTTGAGATGAAGCCACTCCCCAAGGGATTGAAATATGATTTTTTGGGAGATGGCAAGACTTTTCCGGTGATTATTAGCGACGAATTGAGCCCGGAAGAGACGGAGAAGTTGCTGAATTTATTGAAGAAGCACAAAAAGGTGATCGGCTACTCGATTAACGACTTGAAAGGTATTAGCCCCGCTTTTTGCACACATCGTATACAACTCGAGGAGCAATACAAGCCGGTCATAGAACATCAAAGAAGGTTGAGCCATGCTATGCGTGATGTGGTGAAGAAAGAGTTTATCAAATTGTTGAATGCCGGAATAATATACCCCGTACCACATAGTGAATGGGTAAGCCCCGTGCATTGCGTTCCGAAGAAAGGAGGACTCACGGTTGTGAAAAATGAGAAGGAGCAATTGATACCACAAAGAACCATCATGGGATGGAGGATGTGCATCGATTATAGAAAATTGAATAAGGCAACGAGGAAGGATCATTTTCCACTACCATTCATTGACGAGATGCTAGAAAGGTTGGCAAAACATTCACACTTTTGTTACCTTGATGGATACTCGGGATTCTTCCAAATACCTATTCATCCGGATGATCAACATAAGACCACGTTTACTTGCCCGTATGGAACTTTTGCATATCGGAGGATGCCTTTTGGATTGTGCAATGCGCCAGCTTCTTTTCAAAGGTGCATGATGGCTATATTTTCAGATTTCATAGAAGAGATTATGAAGGTATTCATGGATGATTTCTCAGTGCATGGTACTAGCTTTGAAAATTGCTTGGCAAATTTGGAGAAAGTTCTTAAAAGATGTGGAGAGGTTGATCTTGTGCTCAACTGGGAGAAGTGTCATTTCATGGTGAAAGAAGGAATTGTTCTCGGTCATGTTATCTCCGAGAGAGGGATAGAGTTGGACAAAGCAAAGATATAAACCGTGGAGAAATTACCACCACCTACGGACATCAAATCTTTGAGGAGCTTCCTCGGTCATGCCAGATTCTATGGGAGGTTCATAAAGGATTTTTCAAAAATCACCAAGCCATTGACACAACTTCTCCAAAAAGATGTGGAGTACATTTTTGATAGTGATTGTCTTCATGCATTTCGAACACTCAAGCAATCCCTCATAAGTGCTCCTATCATGCAACCTCCGGATTGGAATCTACCTTTTGAAATCATGTGTGATGCAAGCGACTACGCCGTAGGAGCCGTTCTTGGACAAAGTAAAGAGGGGAAGGTAAATGCTATCTACTACGCAAGCAAGACTCTCAATGAAGCCCAATTTAACAATGCAACAACAGAGAAATAATTGCTTGCCATGGTATTCGCCTTCGAGAAATTCAGATCATACATAGTAAATTCAAAGGTGATAGTTTATACCGGCCATGCGGCAATCAAGTATCTCTTGTCCAAGAAAGATGCTAAACCACGCTTGATTCGATGGATCCTATTGCTACAAGAATTCGATGTGGAGATAAGGGACAAGAAAGGAGTAGAAAATGTTGTGGCCGACCACCTATCAAGGATGAACCATGGAGATGATGGAAAAGAACCGATCGAGGATCAAATGAGAGATGATCACCTATATAGAATTCTCGACAAAGATAGTTGGATGAATGAAATAATAAGGGCAATAAAAGGGATGCCCTTGGATCACTTGGACAAGAATGCAAGGAAAAGAGTGATCGCGGAAAGAAGAAAATACTATTGGGATCCACCATACTTATATAGATATGGAGAAGATGGAGTCCTAAGAAGATGCATACCGAGGGAGGAACATGAAGAAGTTCTAAGGAAGTGTCACTCGTCGGGATATGGAGGACATTATGGGCACTTTAGAACTCAAGCTAAGGTATGGGCTAGTGGATTCTATTGGCCCGAGATGCATGAAGAAGCGAAAAGATTTGTTTCGACTTGTCCGGAATGCCAAAGGACGGGGAATATCTCGCAAAGGAATGCCATGCCATTGAACTACAACTTGCAAATAGATCTATTTGATGTCTGGGGAATCGATTTCATGGGACCATTTGTGAACTCACATGGATTTGAGCATATATTGGTGATGGCGGACTATGTTTCAAAGTGGGTTGAAGCTATGCCATGTCGGAAGGCATCAACGGAGGAGTCCACGCACATGATTAAATCGGTAATCTTCCCTCGATATGGCATCCCGAGAATCTTGATAAGCGACGGAGGAACACACTTCACGGGCAAAGACTTTGGTTAATGCTTGAAGAAATTGGGAATTGAACATAGAGTGTCCACGGCTTATCACCCCCAAACAAACGGACAAGAGGAAACTTCGAACAAGCAATTGAAGGATATTTTAAAGAAGACCGTGGTAAAAGGAGGAAAAGATTGGTCGAAGAGACTAGATGATGCACTATGGGCATATCGTACGACACACAATACCCCGATTGGTATGACTCCTTATCAATTTGTTTATGGAAAAACATGCCACTTGCCGGTTGAGCTAGAACATAAGGCGTATTGGGCGATGAAGGAGATGAACTTTGAATGCGGAAGCCGCTGGAATTAAAAGGAGAATCCAAATAAGCGAATTGGAGGAGTTAAGATTGAAAGCATACAATAGTGCATCAATTTACAAAGAAAGGATGAAGAGGTGGTACGACAAGCGATTACAAAACAAGGAATTCAAAGAAGGAGACAAGGTCCTACTCTACAATTCAAGATTCAAACTCTTTGGCAAAGAAAAATTGCAAAGCAAATGGGATGGACCATATGTCGTACACTCAGTTTCACCCACGGGAGCGGTGACAATCATGGATGTGAAAGGTGACCAATATGTGGTGAACGGACATCGACTAAAGGAATTCTTGGAGCCTGACGTCGTGCCCCTTCATTACATTGACATATACACCATGGAGGAGGAACCGGAACGTCAATCCTAACGATGTTAAGTAAGGTATATTTGTAAATATTCTCTTTTAGATTTTATTTTCATAGTTTTATTTTTATTCTGGACGAACTTTGAGTAAAACATAGGCTTCTAATTTATTGGTAAGCACCTCAGAAAAAGTTGAAGTCCAGGGGGCTGAAAAACCCCCTGGGCCGGCCGGCCCAATACCCCTAGGCCGGACGGCATGAGGCTCCTCGTGTGCGATTCGGTCTCGATTTTTGGTAGGTACGAGATAAGGAAATTTCAAACCTATGTCTTATAGATTTCGCATGCCAAAACCGAAGAGATATTGGACTTCTCGTCCAAGTCTTTTTGGGACTTAAATAGAGGCGCGGGTTAGATCTATTCTCTCATACTTTTCAATCTACACCACCACCTCGTGAGAGACATCGACAATGGCCGGTCCAGCGAGCGCAAGAGCTATGATTGAAGCAATGGAGATCAAGGAGAGTGGCATGGCGCCGGACACCCCCACGCCAAGGATGCCTAGCCCCATCTCGGCAACCGGTGCGCAACCCCTCCTTGTCGAAGCAAAGTGATGTGAAGCGAAGGCCCCTCCGAAGAAATTCAATACTCAAGCAAGGATGAGCGTCGGAGGGAAGGGCCTTCAATGGTGCAACGAGAAGCTAGCTCATGTCCAAAGGGTGGTCGTCGTCATCAGCAGCGATGAAGACGAAGGCGAGAGGCGACAAGACAAAAAGCCACCCGCGCCTAGGCGTTCCTTGCGCCTCCTCGGAGTTAAAAGAAAGAACTACATCGAGCACACCCCGGAGCCGAAGGATTATGCGGGGGACATCGATTGGGAGAGCATCATAAGCCCTAGTTCATGGGGCGCCACCGGTCGTGACTACGATGATGATTGGCCGGGGTGGGCCGAAGAGGAGAGAAAGGAGGAAGACGACCCCTCCAAAGGTGACAGTGGCAAGAAGAAGAAGAAGGACGATGACGAGCCCGAGGACGACAGCCCCAACCGCACCGGGCATCACTGAGGGTGCTGTTTCAAGTGCCACAATGAAATTGCGGATCTCCGCGCCACCATCGATAGGTGTCACGATCGAATCGTGGCAATGGATCGAAGGATGGACGACATCGAGAGCTTGGTTGAGAGAGACTACAACTTCCTTGTCCGCAACATAAGGAAGTTATTCGGGATGGTCGGAGATCTACAAAAGCAAGGAGGAGGGCGCCCTAGATGCAATTGCCCTAGGTGCCGTTGAGAACACCGACGAGCGTCACACCCGTCTTTTATATCATTGCGACGAGGACGCCGCATAATCTAAGCATGGGGGGAAGGTGTGACGGCTCGTAGATCAATTTTGTTAGTCTTTGTTTAGTCAAAAGTTCGTCGTGTGCGTGTCTTTAATTCCGCATGTGTGAGAGTGAGTCTTAAATTAGTGTTGAGTCATGAAAACAAAATAAAAAGAGTCTTTGTTTTTGTTGGATCGTGCAATTTTATTTATGCATTCAGTTTTAATTTATTTTCTTTAAAGCAATTGTTCACGAGCGTTGTCATGAAAATTAATTCTTATTTGTGGAGCTTAGTAAATTATTCGTCCATGTTAATACCCACACTTGAGCTTTGATCTAGCGCTTGGTTTTGATTATGCTTGCGAGTAAGGCATGATTTGGAGGACTTTAATTTCATAAAAATAATAAAACCCCTACAAACATAAGGTTGATCAAGTTCTTGACAAGTCGAGAGTAAAAATCCTATCATCCAAAAGCTTTATTCGTTCCACCATAAGTATTGGATGTACATCGAGTTGAGTTAGGATTTCTTTCTCTTGGGAGTTTTAATTTCGAGCAATGATCACGTCCGTATTTTTCATCTCTGAATTGCTAGCCACGTCAATATTCGGTAATAAGAATTCCTCATCGGAACAACTCATGAGATCTACCGGATTCCAAAACCCGAACCTGAGATTATCTTGTTTATTATCCTTTTCCTTGACCACAACCCAATTATGAGGATACGTTCTGTTTCTGCGCATGATTTGTATAAAACATAATTTTGGGACGAAGAAAGGAGGGAGTACCAGAAAAACGGACCGAAGCCGACCTGGGAAAGCCCCAGGCCGGCCGGCCTACACCCCTTGGGCCGGCCGGCCTAGGCCCCTCTGGCCTCGGCTCGGGCTCCAAAAATTCAGGGAACCACTTTGGAGATTTGCCTATCTATGTTTTATATAAAGTATCCTATGAAAAAGTTTGGAAAAGAGAAAGAAAATTCGGGAGAAAGAAAGAGAAAAGAAAAAAAATGTATGAGAAGAAAAGAATAAATGAAGGGATTCTATGGTTAGAGAAGTGCAAAGAGATATCACCTTGTTGTTTGAGAACAATATCCTCAATTCCAACCATGTGCAATCCGACAAGGAGGACGATGCTTGTGCCTTGAAGTCAATCTTTTTGTATGCCTTTGCACATGTCCACCATTCTAAATCTTCTTACCCTTGAACCCTTTACATTATGGAGAAACTCTCATGATCATTGGCTCGGAAGGTAAGCAATCATTAGAAGGTTTTCTTAATTTGACAATATATGTATATACTTTGCTAAGCCTCACCTATAGCCCCACTTTATACTTGAGAGACTTTTGGGAGATGAGAGTTTGCAAATAATAATAGGATAGCCACTTTTATCGAGAGACATGAAAGGACTTGTGCAAGAATTTTTGGTCTAACCTTTGTTGTAGGGTATTTTGTTTCTTTATAAAAAAAGAGAGAAAAACCTCCAAGGATGGCAAGAAAAGCAAGTGTTGTCAATATTCGAGTTGCCGGCTAAAGGTAAGAGTCATGGAGTAATATTGGATGAGTTTTTAAACGCCCATGATATGATTATCCTCGCTGCTCCTCTGACCTTTGTTTGAGGAAATATTGTTAGACTTGTTTGCATTAGTAAATTTTGCAGTTCGAGAACTCTTGAGCAACCCTTGGAAGGATTTGATGATTTGATTTACTCGAGGACGAGCAAAAGCTAAGCATGGGGGGAATGTTGGCGCTCCTTAAGTACCCATTTTACTATATGATTAGGAGTTGTTTTGGTAAATTCTTCGGGATGATTCATGTACTAACCCGCCACTTGGCACCCATACTTGACCATTTTCGATTTTGTCCTAGATTTTGGAGCATGTTGCATTTTGACAGGAAATTGGACATTTTCGGAGATGTTTTGATGCATGGTTACAACTAGGATAAGATGAGGAATAAGAGGAAGAGGCCACACGCGAAAGATGGGACCGAAAGGGGCCAGAAAGGGCCCAGGCCGGCCAGCCTGGAGCCCTTGGGCTGGCCGGCCTAGCCCATTTCGGAGCCCAATCGGTCTCAGTTTTCTTCAGCACGAAGTATGCGTCAACCCTAATCTATGTTTTACCAAAACCACCGACCATATCTGCCTATAAATACCCCGAAGCCGCCGTCAAAGAGGGGGGATTGCAGAAGGATCGCAGAGATAGCATCTAGAGGATCCAGAGAAGAGCATCCAGAGATACATTCGAGTTAGACACAAGAGAAAGGCGACACCGGAGGCCTCATCGTCTCTTGGTGCTGCTGCAAGTTGGAGGACAACAAGGGATCCATCCCTTGCCGGAGATTTCACCACCATGATCGACTACGCTTCGCTTAGCTTCATGGGGTAAAGTCCTCGTTTGTTCATGGGGTTGTAAGGAGATCTTGAGTTGTAATTGCCAAATCCTTTATGAGATTGATCTATCACGATTCTTGTTGATGATGCTTTGATGCTTAATAGTTCACGACTTGGCTTTGGGTTTGCTTTGCTCTTGCATGGTTTACTTTGATTACATCAACTATCGTGTTCTTGTTGATTCATTACCGATTATCCTCGTGTAGTGACAGTATGCGGGAGGGAAAGGTTTTGATCTTGGAACACACCTTTGGTAGATTAGATCCGTTCTTCGTTGCTTGGCGATTACATCTCTAGTGATCCTAGACCCTATGGACAAATGCTCTTCATATTTTGTGCACACATTTATCATTGCTCACTAGTCTAGATTAGATTAGATTGGTTAGATTAGATCTATTTCACACTCAATCATTCAATATAGATCTTTTACCAACATCATTAGTGCTTAGTTAAGCATAGTAATACACTTGTTACGTGGATTGATAAACCTTGGGGGAATACTCTAAGGGAAAAGCTACATGATCAGTGCGCTTGTGGTACGTAAATTGGCGCTTTAAGAAGCGTCAACACCCACCCTGACCAGGCAATCGTGCCGGCAAGACGAACTCTTACCGTGGCGCCACTATGAGTTGGGCGCGACAGTGTCACTGCGCTTTGGTCCAACTGGGAGCGCTTCAGCTTCGCACATCCGGGCGCAAGTGTTGCAGATTTTTTGTATGCTAGCAGGGCTAGGAGTATTTGATTTGACTGAGCGCTGTGTTCTGGTTTTGTGACAATCCTTGACAAACTTGAGATGCTAGCTGTGACTAGTCTGTGATAACACTCGAACTTGATGTGATCTTCGCATATTTATTGTACCTTTTTTGTTTGGCCGATTGCTTGTATGCTTTGGTTTTGGACTTTCGTTTTTGAAAAAATGTCTCCCCCACCTTGCACATGCTGGTTGAAGCCGCATGAAGGTTCTTGGGGTTTCGGGCTTGTATGATTGACCGCATGCTTTAAGTGGCATGGGCATATTTTACTTTTGAGAAAAACATCTCCCCCACCTTGCACATGCTGGTTGAAGCTGCGCGAAGGTTCTTGGGGTTTCGGGCTTGTATGATTGACCGCATGCTCTAAGTGGCATGGGAATATTTTACTTTTGAGAAAAACGTCTCCCCCCACCTTGCACATGCTGGTTGAAGCTTCGTGAAGGTTCTTGGGGTTTCGGGCTTGTATGATTGACCGCATGCTTTAAGTGGCATGGGCTTATTTTACTTTTGAGAAAAATGTCTCCCCCCCACCTTGCACATGCTGGTTGAAGCTGCTCGAAGGTTCTTGGGATTTCGGGCTTGTATGATTGAACGAATGTTCTAAGTGGCATGGGCATATTTTACTTTTGAGAAAAACATCTCCCCCCACCTTGCACATGCTGGTTGAAGCTGCGCGAAGGTTCTTGGGCTTTTGGGCTTGTATGATTGATCGCATGCTTTAAGTGGCATGGGCATATTTTACTTTTGAGAAAAACGTCTCCCCCCACCTAGCACATGCTGGTTGAAGTTGCGAAAGGTTCTGGGGCTTGTTGTACTTTGTTTTAGGGCGAAGGTGCTGTAGCTTCGACGCTTGGTCGACAGCCCCTTGCCTTTTAGTGCTTCTTGCACTTTAGTTTTAGGGCGAAGGTGTTTTGGCTTCGACATTTGGTCGGCAGCCCCTTGCCTTTTAGTGCTTATTACACATTAGTTTTAGGGCGAAGGTGTTTTGGCTTCGACATTTGGTCGGCAGCCCCTTGCCCTTTAGTGCTTGTTGCACTTTAGTTTTAGGGCGAAGGTGCTTTGGCTTCGACATTTGGTCGGCAGCCCCTTGCCTTTTAGTGCTTGTTGCACTTTAGTTTTAGGGCGAAAGTGTTTTGGCTTCGACATTTGGTCGACAGCCCTTGCCTTTTAGTGCTTGTTGCACTTTAGTTTTAGGGCGAAGGTGTTGTGGCTTCGGCGCTTAGTCGACAGCCCCTTGCCTTTTAGTGCTTATTGCACTTTAGTTTTAGGGCGAAGGTGTTTTGGTTGTTTTTGGGGACATGGGTGACTTTTTGGGAAAACGTCTCCTCCCATCTTGCCTATAGAAGTGAAGGTCTGGGTCTCTTTGGATAAGTATGTTGGGCTCGAGAGGGAAGCGAGCCTAGCTGACTTACTTTTTGCAATTTACATCGAGCGACGGTAGAAGTTTGCAGCTTTAATGTTGCTTCGGCTGTCGAGAGCTTCGGAGATAGGGGAAAACATTTTCATTCATAGTGATGAAATTTACAAAGGGTCCGCCTCATTAAAAACCTCACCTCCTGAATGGAGTCCCCTTTGTGAGGAAAAGAGTACGGCCCGAAGGTTCGAAAATAAAAAGAAATGAAAAAGTTCCTAACGAGTTTGGATCTGCTTATAGATTCATAGTCCAACCCTTTTTACATTTGGCTAGAGGTATTACTTTTTGAGGCTATCAGCATTCCATGAATGCGGCAGCTCGTTGCCTTCGGAGTCGGCCAGGTGGTATGACCCAGGTCTTTTGCTGGAGATGACAAGGTATGGGCTGTCCCATTTTGGCTCCATTTTTCCTGTGTTCTCTACGTTTGGCTTGCGCTTGAGGACCCAGTCTCCTACAGAGATGTTCTTTCTGACTACTTTCTTGTCCTTCCATTTGGTGGTTTCTTTTTGGTATTTGCTCAGATTGGAGGCTGCTTGTAAAATGTCAAGTTCTATAAGATCTGATTCATCCGAAGGTTTGTTGCCTTTGGGTGCACAGGTTGCCCTTAGGCTTTTGTTTTTAAGCTCTTCTAGGCTCATGGTTTTGACACCGTATAGTAGCCTGAATGGAGTGAATTTGGTGGTTCTTGTTTTAGACGTGTTGTGTGACCAAACAACCTTCGGGAGTTCATCCACCCATTTACCTTTTTTTTGATCGAAGAGGCATTTCTTGATGCCTGTAAAGATGACGCCATTGGCGCGCTCCACAGCCCCGTTGGATTGGGGGTGGTAGACCAATGCGAACATGAGTTTGGTTCCGATGCTTCGGCAGAATTCTTTGAACAGCTGCGAGTCGAATTGTTTGCCATTGTCTACTGTGAGTTCCTTTGGTACCCCGAACCTGCAAATTATGTTTTGCCAAAAGAATTTGCGAACTGCTTCGGATGTGATGGTTATCAGAGGCTTAGCTTCGACCCATTTGGTGAAGTATTCAATGGCCACCACAGCATATTTATAATTTCCTTCGGCGGTAGGTAGGGGGCCTACGAGGTCCATTCCCCATCGTTGGAGAGGCCAGGCGGGGGCTATCAGCTGTAAGGGCTCCGAAGGTTTGTTGGATTTTGGGCCCAGCTTTTGGCAAGCTTCGCAAGTTTTGACCACTTTCTCTGCATCTTTCAGTGCTGATGGCCAGAAGAAACCCTACCTGAAGGCCTTCGCTGCGAGGGGTCTAATGCCTATGTGGGATCCGCAGATGCCAGAGTGGATCTCATTTAGGAGTTCGATGCCTTGAGTGACTGGGATGCATTTGAGCCAAGGGGTTACTACCCCTGACTTGTATAGTTCGCCTTGCGAGCTGACATAGCCTCTTGCTATTTGAGAGTCTTTTTTCTTCTGCTTCGTCAGAGGATTCGTAGTGTCCCCGAAGGTATGCCATTATTGGCGCCCTCCAATCTTAGCTGAAGATTGCGTTGATTCTACTTTCCTTCTTTGGCCTGGTCGAAGGTGTAGAGATTTCCTCACAGAAAACATCTGGTGGGAGTTGCTGCTTTCTGGCAGTTACTTTTGCGAGCCTATCAGCTTCGTCATTCTGAGCACGAGGAATGTGGATGATTGTGAAGCCTTTGAAATGTTTTTCCATTGCCCTTACGGCTTCCAGATACTAGATAAGCTCAGGCTTCTTGGCTTCGAATTCTTTTTCTATGTGGTCTGCTATGACCTTCGAGTCTGTCTTGATGACACAGTGTTGATGTCCTAGTGCTTTCATTTTGCGAAACCCAAGCAAAAGAGCTTCGTATTCAGTTGTGTTGTTTGTCGATGGTGTTGACTGGTCGAAGTTGAGGCGAGCGGCGTATCTTATTTTCGCTCCCGAAGGTGACTTGAGTATTGCTGCGATCCCGACACCTTCATGCTGCCAAGCTCCGTCACAATGAATTGTCCAAGTTTCTACAGGTTCTTCTTCTTGAGCTTCGGGTGATGTCCAGTCTTCTATGAAGTCAGCCAGGACCTGGGATTTGATTGCCGTTCTCTTTTCAAAGTCAACTACCAGTTCTGATAGTTCCGAAGCCCATTTTGCTATTCTTGGCGAAGCTTCTCTATTGTGTAGCAGGTCATACAAGGGTTGGTCGGAGATGGCTATGATTCTGCGAGCCTTGAAATAGTGGCAAAGCTTGCGGGAGGCCATGATAACCGCGTAGGCTATCTTTTCGAGTTTCGAGTAGTGCAACTTGGATCCGGCTAGAGCTTCGAATGCGAAGTACACTGGGTACTGTTTGCAAGTGCCATCTGTCTCTCTCTCGACGACTAATGCGACACTGACAGCTTTCTGAGAAGCCGAAGTGTATAGCTAGAGTATCTCCTTTGGGTCCGGAGAGGTTAATTTGGTCATGTTCTGAAGGTATTGCTTGATGGAGTTAAAAGCTTCTCTTTGTTGTTCGCCCCATTTGAATTTCTGGGAGCTTCAGAGGACTTTAAAGAACGGCAAGCTTCGGTCTGCCGAACATGGGATGAATCTGTTTAGAGCGGCGATTCTGCCCGTGAGCTTTTGCACATCCCTAATTGTCTCTGGTTCTTCCATGTTACAAAGGGCTGCAATTTTGTCTGGGTTGGCTTTGCTGCCTTTTGTTGAGACTAGGCATCCTAGGACATTCCCCTTGTGTACCCCAAAGACACTTTTTTTGGAGTTGAGGCTCAGGTTTGCTTTTCGAAAGGTTTGCGAAGGTTTCTGCCAGATCTAATATGTGGTCTTGTCATGGTTCACTGATGACGACGATATCGTCAACATAGGCTAGGATGTTTCTTTTTAGCTATGGTTCCAGGACTTTGGAGGTCATCCTCGAAAATGACTGGCCGGCATTTTTTAGACCTTTGGGCATTCTTACAAAGTAGTAAGTGCCGAAGGGGGTTATAAAACTTGTTTTCTCTTCATCTTCCGTTCTCATCCAAATCTGGTGATATCCAGAGAAGCAATCTAGGAGTGACATGAGCTGCCCATTTGCAGTGTTGTCAACTATTTTGTCAATTCGAGGAAGAGGGAAATCATCTTTCGGGCAAGCTTTATTTAGATCTATGAAGTCTATGCACATTCTCCATTTGCCATTTTTCTTCTTGACAGGCACCGTGTTGGCGAGCCAGGTTGGGTACTTAACTTCACGGATAACCTTCGCATCCAGCAGGTACTGTACATCCGCTTTGACAGTGGCAGCCTTTTCATCGGACATCTTACGGGGCTTTTGCTTTTTTGGCTTGGTGCCAGGCCTGATGTCAAGGCGATGCTCAGCGATGTCTCTGCTAACTTGCTGACCATGCAAATACATCTTTGTTCTTGTTTAAGAAATCAAGCAGTTCCTTTTCTTCATCGCAGGAAAGTGTTGCGCTGATTGTTACAACCTTATCTGGGAGACGCTTGTCAAGGGGTACTCTCTTGACTTCACACCCTTCCTCGAAGGTTATTTTTTCTTTATTGGTTTTTTCGTTGACTCTGCTCTTTTCAGCTTGGAGGGCGTGAACATTTCTTTGCCCCGGGGCTACCCCTCGCTCTATGTTTCTGGCAAGCTGCTGATTACTGCGTACAGTGATGATGCCCCTTGATGCTGGCATTTTCATGCAAAGGTAGAGTTGGTGCACTACTGCTTCGAATTTGTTGATGAGTCCCCGGCCGAAGATGGTGAGATAGGGGTAGTTCATTTCAACCACATCGAAGGTGATGTGTTCTGTTCTTGGGTTGGAAGTGTCACCAAAGGAGACTGGCAATGAGATTTTTCCAAGGGCCTCGACCCTTTTCCCTCCGAACCCGATCAGGGGGATTTCAGCTGGCTGGAGGAGGTTTCTATCAATGTTCATTCTGTCGAAGGTACTTGAGAAAATTATGTCAGTAGAGCTGCCTGTATCGACTAGTATTTTCCCGATGGTCCAACCTTGAATGTTGGCTTTGATGACCATTGCATCGGTGTGTGGGTAGCTGTTGAGGCTCATGCCCTCCTCTGAAAAGGTTATCGGCATGTGAGACCAAGGTGTTTTCTTTGCTGGGCCGTCAACCAGGATGCTATTGACTTGTCTGAAGTAGTCCCTGCGCTGCCTTTTGTTTTGGAACTTTAGGGTGGAGCCTCCGGATATGGGCATGATCATGTCGAAGGATGGTAGCACAGATGTCTGCGAAGCTTGGGAGCCTTGTGGCTCTTGCTTTGGGGGTGGGCTGGAGGAGGCGGAGGTAACTCTTCCTGAGCTTGCTGCTGGCTCGGAGGCGGAGGTAAGGATAGCGGTTTGGGGTAAACTGGTGGCTGAGGAGGCCAGTTGTTTGGGTATGAGTTGTAGGTGAAGGCTGGCGTGGGTTGGAAGGTTGGATTGTATAGTGTGGGTGTTGGTGGGAACGTCGGTGCTGAAGGTCCTGACCACGCAGTGTGACTGACTAGTTTTGCTTTTTTTCTCTTCTTCCATTCGCTCAAGTGTTCTTTTTTTCTCCGGGCAGAAATTGGTTGTATGGTCTGACTCTCGTTGCCGTGGAAATGGCAGAAAAACTTTTTTAGTCCGTTCGAAGGTCCACGACCTTTTCCTCGACCGCGGCCACAACCCTTATTTCCTGAATGATTACGGCCCTGGTTGTTGTGCTGACATTCGGGGGATTTGTTTGTGGGAGTCATGAATGGGTCCTGTTCTTAATCAGGGCTGATTTTTTGCGAATGTTCCACAGGGAACACGAACTGTGGGTTTTTGTTCTGATAGTTTCAGTTGTTTTTTCTCAGCTTGCCTCATTATCCTTCACTGCTCGACCCTCCGTCTGTGGTCTGCGTCTGACATGGCATATTTGTTTTGCTTCAGCATACAGGTCACTGAGTGTTCTGGGTGGCTCCCTAGACAGATGCGAGGCTAGCTGTCCGGGTAGTAAGCCAGCGATGCACTTGGCAATTGCATCTTTTTCCGGGAAATTTGGAATCAGAGCTTTCTTTTGGATGAACCTCCGAAGGTAATCATAGAGGGGTTCTTTGTCTCCTTGGAGATACTGGAAGTTTTCTATGGTGTTTGGGTCGAGTCACCCAAAACCTTGGAAATCTTGCCTGAGTATCGCCTTTAGCTGAGGCCAGCTTGTAATGGAGCCCGAGGGTTGGTGAGAGTACCAGTTTGCTATTGGACATTCGCAGGCCATGATGAAGGATTTTGCCATGATAGGGCCATCGCCGCCAGCCGAAGCTATGGTAGCTTCGTAGGCCATGATGAATTGAGTTGGGTCTTCCGAGCCGTTGTATCTGGGAAGCTGCATTGGCTTGTAGCCTAGTGTCCATGGTGTATGCTACAAGGCTGCAGAGAGTGGCGAGTTGGGGTCATATGTGCCAGCCGAAGGTGGGACGTAGTGGTCTTGGAGGGTATAGTTGCTTCGGATGTTGTGGATCTCATTCTGATGGGGGCCCCCAACGGAGGTTGTTGTTCATGATTGGTATGAGTATTCGCGCATTCTTGCTGCATTCTATCAATTTCTGCTTGCATGGCTGCTACTTTGCGCTTGGCCTCAGCCAGTTAGTTTGCTCGGTTCAGCGCGTTTTGCTGGACAGCCAGCTGCTTGGCAAGGATATATTTCTGTTTTTCCAAGGCCTAGAGCTGGAGGCTCACGGCGGTGAGCTCATCTTGGTTTGACCCCGAAGGATCTGTAACTTCGGGAGTTCCGTTGGGCGGTTGGTTGTCATTTGCTAGGGGTTGTGTGGAAAGGTCTTCTTGGGAGGTTCGGGAACCATTTTGGGTGTCGTCCACGGGGGGGTCTGTGGTTTTCCTCTTTGTTTGTGCCATCGAGGGTTGGTTTACGAGCTGGGAACACGGTGGGCGCCCTTGTTGGGTTCTCGGCTTCTTTACAACCCAAGCAAAATGCATACACGAAGGTGGTACAAAGCAAAGTGGCAGAGTTTCGCCCTCATATATGCACGTGTCCAGTACAGATTGGTTGGGGGTATTTATACCCTTAACCTTTGTTACATACTGACCTTAATGCCCCTACCTTCCCAGAATATTCTGCGAATATTCCGGGCCGTAGGTCATTTTATAGGTTTGAATGTACAAATTGTCTACTCTATCCGATTCGTGCTCGGGCCCCTACCCCGAAGGTCGCGCGACAACCTTCAGATCAGTGCTGGACCTTCGTGCGCTTCCTTGAATCTTTGAAAGTCTCCAAGACCTTCGGTCTTCGGAAGGACCTTCGGGCTTCGACATCCTTCGGCTTCATCTGGGGACCTTCGGCCGCATCAGATGACCTTCGACCGGAAGGGTGACCTTTGGGCTCCGGCGGCCTTTAGCACCTTCGGCTTCCATCCTGCAGTCTAGGGCAACCTCCGGTGTACGAGGCGGTGATCCCCAACAAAACCCTACTCCAGACCAGTGTTGCATCTCCTCCCACTTGGAGTCACACCACTTTTCCACCATAACTGCCCAGCACTAGAGACCGATTTGTTGCTTCGTACAAAACTAAATCCATAGCTTCGTACAAAACTTGGTCAAGACACTACTACAAAACAAACTTGGTCAAGACACTACTACAAAACGATTTGTAGGAACGTCCCTATTCTTTTCCAAGGGCTGGTCAAAAGGTAACCTGGTCCTACAAAGTGGAGCTATTGCAGCAACCAACCTGCCCTAAAAAAAGCATTTTTAGGGCGGGTCACCCCCTCACCCACCTCTGAAAATGGTGCCCATTTTCACGGGCGGGCGAGATAGGGTGACCCAACCCTGAAAATAACTTTTGTAGGGGTGGTTCACCCCCTAACTGGCCCTGAAAGTCGGCGACAATAGTAGAATACCACCCTTTTTCCTCCTCACGACAACCTATTGTATGCTCGGGGAGGTGCAGCCTAAAATTCAAAAAATAAAGTAAAAATGGGAGGGAAGGTTTTAAACTTGATTTCTTTCAAGTTGGAGGCTGCAGGAAGTAAGTTGATGCTAATCCCATATCTTTTTCAATGCTTTTTGTATAGTTTTAAGGTTCAAATGGAGCTAGCTTTGCCTCTTGTTAGATCTAGATCTACATGGTGTGGATTTGCCATATTTTGGAATCCATTTGCCTCAAACTTTTGGATAAAGTTATGTTATTTTACTAGGAGAACAAGATTATGAAATTATTTTGTATCAATCTTTATGTTTTAGACTCATGCACAAGGAAATAATTTTCTAGATCGATAGAGGAGAGAGAGAGAGGAGGAATTTATTGTTTCTATATTTACACAAATGCATGATAGTTTTTTTCCCAAAACTTAGTGGTACAAAAATTTATTGGATTTTGATTTTTTAGTTAGTACATATTAAATTGACCTTTTCCAATACCTGCACATACATTTCTTTACAATTTATTGACTAAATTAATAATTGACCTTTTCTATATTTACAAAAATGCATGATCGATTTTTTCCCAATATTTAGAGGTAGTAATTGATTGGGTTTTGGTTTTTTAGTTAATTGATATTTTCCAAAATCTATGCATATATAAAAGTATATATTTATTTACCATTTATTTATCAAATTATTGAAGAGATTGTTTCAATCCATTTAAATTATTTCTTGTTGTTTAGAAATGGATAGGGCATTGATGTACAAAGCATGAAGGATGGAGGCCTATTTCCTTACAAAACATAATAAATTCATTCAAGCTGTGGAGAATTACGCAAGAAATGAGAAGACAAAGTTGATACCTTGTCCATGTAAAACCTACAAGAATACGAGAGTATTCAGCAACACAACTACTATAAGATCTCATGTGTTGGTGGGTGGTTTTGTTGAAAACTATATATATGATTTGGATGTATCATGGCGAGAATGCACCCCTTCCGACGGAGAATCCACTCGATGAAATCATATAAGATGTCCATTTTGATAGATTGTTTGATGCATACGATGATTTTGATGATGGAGGCAGCAATGATGATTGTGTTGGTGGATTCCATGGTGATGGTGTCGATGAGGGGCCCATCGATGGTGACAGTAGTGACGACGAGCTTGATGACAGTGATTTTCTAAGCCAGTTGTTGTGTCACACCAAGGTGGAGTCTATTTTGACCCAATTTGACCATCAAATATTGCGCAAAATTTGTTTAGCATCAAAGAGAATAAATGTTAGCATAGGATGAGTTTTTGACGAATTCCACATATGCTGGTCTCAAAATGTGTGTAGGTGAATTTTGGGCCAAAAATGCAAGAAACTAGCCAGTATGATCTATGGTATAAATGCCCAACAAATCACAAGCAAGCACAAGGATCAAAAGAGCCCACTTGAGAAAACCTCACATGAGAAGGAAACACAGCCCAATGCACATGAACACATCATCAATCCAAGGCAACACTTTCTCAACCAATCAGATGCGAGCACGAGGATCCATGGGCCCACCAGAGCAGGAAACCAACATGTGCAAGTGCCCACTCATCAAGAACTGACATTAGGGACCACATGGCAGCCCCTCAATAAAAGTTGAGGTCGGTTGGCCACAGAACCCGGTCGGCCGAGCAACCTGGTCGGCTGACCGGTTCTTAGCACCACAGACCTTCCCTTTCCATGTGTTGCTTCCTTATTGACTCCCAAAGGCGGTCCCAGGTAATTGGAGGCAAAACTCGCGGTAGACGACCCCTAGTTCCCTCCTATAAATACTAGAGCAGGTCTCCAAATGAAGACACAACTCACATTCACTCCTGTCTCACTTTTGGAGTTAGGGGCTTGCCTTCGATGTGTAGTGATGCTTAGGCAGTGCTAGGAACTTAGAGAGAGTGTGAGGGGAGGTTGGGGAGGTGCTTGGGTTGTCAGCTCCCGGTGTTCTTCCCCAGCTTGTACCTCGACAGATGCTTATCAATCATAGAAAGTGATCATGATCTTCTCTGTGTTTCAGCTTCTTTGTTAAGTAGTGCAAGTTCCCTAGTTGTTTACAGGATCAATAGTTTACTAGTTCAGTGGATGCCTCTAGAGTAGAACTCCTGATAAAGATGGAGAATCCTGTACGACTCTAGAGTTAGTAGAAGATAGTGTAGATATGGTGTCTAGACAAGACTCTACTTACTGATTATTGTATCATCCCATGGTTTTTAGAGGTAGCTTGCAGGTGGTGATAGCCATGTTTAGTGCTATCGTAACCCTCCATGTTCAGGTATATGATAGTAGTCTTATTATCAGAACTTCTGGTATTATCTAGGCGAAGCTGATAGCCCGAAGTAAACATGATAAACTCAGGGCCTGATCTTCACGACGTGAGAGATAATCACCAAGGATAACAAGTTCAAAACACAACCATGGTAACTAGCTACAAGCAAATGGGATAACTAGTGCAACTTGACGACACGCACAAGGAGCCAACCACCGTCTCTATATGGAAGCCTGAACCAAGGATTCGCCCAATCACACTCTCAAGGAACCGGCCCACACAACCTGGAAGCAAATGGACCAGGAGCACAAACTGGGTCACGATGAAGCGGTGGTGCATACAACCTCACAAAGAAGATGCAACACAAGGGTTGGATAAGGATCCATCCATAAACTCACACGCTATGGTGGAGAAGAAGATGCCATGTGCCTTTTCTAAAAATTCTCGAATCAACATTTCATCATATAGAGGAGTGCATGGGGTATATATATTAGGAACATCCTTCCTAGTTGGGTGTGAAAGGTCATCTTGGCGGAGAATTCCAAAAGACTTGTGCAGTTTTCGTGTAGCCACAAAACAGCCGGTGCAGCTTCCACTAAATTAGTCGTAATTCTTTGCTTGGAAGTCGAAAAGATGCTCTATTTGTTGCATATGAAAATAGACTACTAGAAGCTTCCAACCATGTATACCATGCGCACATATCTGTCACAGGTTGGGACGCACATAAAATAGAATTTGTAGCATGTCATCACCTTTTGCACGTGACCCTTCTCTGTTGGAGTAGCAACTAATGAATATGTACTTTACGCCCATATATCCTTATCATCCTCCCTTCCATCAAAAATGATTCGTCCTCAACTCATGCCGGTTGTTGCAGAGGAGGAGAAGATAACAAACTCAACCTATAAATAAAAATTACAACCACGATACTAATATATAGATAGGTACAAACTCAACTCAAGATATCGACAACACTCCAAATAATGTAAACCCAATCAAACAGCCGATAGCACTTGAACAAAGGGAACCAAAGTTCAAACTCTCAGCCAATCCTACCCTCTGACTACTCAAATTACATGTCCACTAATCTGAACTGGTCGATCCAAAGGATCAAGCTTGCAGAGATACAAATGGGTAACAAACTCTCACCGTGTCAACCTAATAACTGATACCATATGATAAGACTTGGGGTGCCCGATCTTCACGATGTGAGACAAAATCACTAAGGATAACTAGCTGACAACAAAGCTATGGTAACTAGCTCCAAGCAGCTGGGATAACTAGTGCAACCTGAGACACGCACAAGGAGTCAACCACCATCTCTATACGGCAGCCTGATCCAAGGATTTGTCCAATCACACTCTAAAGGAACCAGCCCACACAACCTAGAATCAAATGGACCAGGAGCACAAACAGGGTGCCGATGAAGTGGTAGCGCATACAGCCTCATGAAGAAGATGCAACACAAGGGTTGGATAAGGATCCCTCCATAGACTCACATGCTATGGTGGAGAAGAATATGTCATGTGGCTGTTCTAAAAATTCTCAAATTGACATTGGATCATATAGAGGAGTACATGGGGTATATATACTAGGAACATCCATCCTAGTTGGGTGTGAAAGGTCATCTTGGTGGAGAATTCCAAAAGTCTTGTGCAGTTTTCGCGCAGCCACAAAACAGCCTGTGCAGCTTCCACTAAATTAGCCATAACTCCTTGCTCGGAAGTCAAAAAGATGCTCTGTTTGTTGCATATGAAAATAGACTTCCAGAAGCTTCTAACCATGTATACCATGTGCATATATCTGTCACAGGTTTGGCCGCACATAAAAGAGAAGTTGAAGCATGTAAATCTTCACCTTTTGCATGTGACCCTTCTCTATTGGAGTAGCAACTAATGAATATGTACTTAACCTCATATATCCTTATCAAAACAACTAGTTAGCTATATCTTAACTATTACTTTGAGCCATAGAAATCCTCTCTGCCCCTTACCTCTTCGACAGCGTGGTGATCTTGGACAAATTTGAGCCTTAGATAATATACTCACGCTCCTCAGTGGATATGATACCCTAAAATACTCTTGGGTGAAAGCTACGATTATATCCGTGCGCTTGCGGATTCTATTCGTGATGCTCCAAAATGTCAACAAGTTTTCTAGCGCAATTGCCAGTGAGCGGCAACTATATTATCTCAGGACCAAGTTTGTCCTTGTATATTTTTCATTTTCCTTGATTCTACCCCTACCCCCACTACCTATGGAGCAGCTATCCTTTACACAGCTCTCTATGCTAAGGGGGGAATTCTTAGAGCCACCAATCTCTACACGAATAATCCTCACATCCAGCTTTGAATCCCTTCCTGGTCTTATCACTCTAGTTTGGAAATCTTCCTTCTCTGGGTTAGATAGTGAAAACAATACCACCACATGTCGGATTTTGAGCAATTGTGCTCATTGTTTGTCCTTCCAAACATGACACTAGATGCCCTCATGTGGAAAGTTGTTCCCCTAGTCTCTTATGTGGAAGGCCGAACAATGGTACACATATATTATAGGCAGTTTGAATAAAAGCTGGGATGCGCTTAGAGACAAGTTTTGTATTGAGTTCTTCCCAATGTCATGTATCATTGCTCTATGAAGAGATATCCACAATTGTCGGTAGAATGAGAAGGAATCCATAGCCAAGGCTTGGTATGGATTTACATGTTTAGTGGAATCTGGACCTGTACTATCGATACCCAAATCTGTGTTGCTTCGCAACTTTTCTGAGGGCCTCAACAAGTACTCTGCCTATTGTCTCGACGACGCCAATGTTGGGTCATTTTTGCATAAGTCTTTGGCTGAAGGTTGGGAAATCCTAAATAATATTATGAAGTACACCAACTTCGCAGTTAGACATGAACCCCTCCAAGAAGAGCGCAAGTCAAGCCAAGAGGATCTTCTCAATTCAACACCCAACTCGAGGATGATCTATCTGGAAACAACATGAACACCTCGAATTTCTTCGACGCCCAACTAGGAGGGGAAGCTTCTTCTATCCATATTGATCAATCTCAAAACCTCTTGATAGAATCTTCCCTTAATCCTATGGTACCTCTCCTCCTCCTGATCCTCTTAACAAACCACTTCTCGAGGAGTCTATGAAGGAGGAATGGTCAGATGGAGCAAGAAGCTTTTTCGAAGATGTTTGGATGAGTTCACTGATGTAGACTAGGCCCGATCTTCCGAGAGGTAGGGGTAAATTCGATTGATAGAGTTTGTAACGTTGGCGATCCGGCTTCTAATCAGACACGAATTCGAAGCCTGCAACTGTTACACCACCGCTCTGTTGGTTATCAACCAAGGACAACTTGATTGACCTCGCCAAGAAGGCTTTTCCTGCAAGCGAATCGAAGAACACAAGCAAAAAAGTGTAAACATGCAATTTGAAATTGCAACTATGAATGAAGCAAGGATAAATATGGGGTTCAAGAACTCAATTCCAAAGGACTAATTGGCATAGTGGAGGAGATCAAGAACGAGGGCCCTGGATCAGTGTAAAAGGACTAATCGACACAGTTACAATGAACGATTCAGTTTCTCCATGGAAAACTAAACTCAAACAAAACCCTAAATCCTAATGTGGCGGTGGCTGCTGATTATATGAGTGTTGGGGTGTGCATAACCCCCTAGCCACGTCCATCATGGACCCCAACACGATACACGGGCCAACATCCCAAAAGATGGTGTTGCAGCAACTTGACAGATTCTGGATGTTCACTTGTTTCAACGATTACCGTCGACTCCGAGTGAATTTGGGGATCAAACCAGTGTCATTGGAAGCTCCTTGAAATTGTCTTTCCATCCATATAACCATCATCCAAAACGGACTCCGTATACGGCCTGGGCGTTGATTTTGGTGCGGGCTGCTCCTGGACTCCGAAGCAGACTCGAACTTGACTTGGACTCCAACTCGTCTTGGCTGCCCTTGCTGGTCCACCACGCATCCAAACTACTGGCTAATCCTATACATCTTCCGGAAGGTGGGAAAGCTATCAAACTTCCACTTTAAGATTTGTGCGTAATGTACATCCAACGGTGATAAACGGAGGCAGATCAGGAATCCGAAAAAAAAGAGACATACCTGCACAGCCCGGAGCTCCGCACGGCCCTACCAGACTTGCACATGACTTGCATCGGGGTGTGTGTTACTTTGATAACAGAATATTCAAACGACCATAACTTTCAAACCATATACCCAATTTAAATTCCGTTTGAACATAGACGTTGTTCATAATTAATATAACAAAATGAGATCCAATTTGCATATATTATTTATATTTTAAAAAACTCAACAAATTAGGTGTACTATTTCAACATTTTAGTTATACCATTTTGACATTATTGCATAAATGTTGAAGTAGTTTATTTGAAATGTTGAACTTAACTTATGCAAATGTTGAATCTATTATTTCACATTGGATGCATGCTGCATGCACTATCTCTAGCAAAAATAACGAACTAGTAATGCAGTGAAATCTCAAATGTGATTTGTCACGAAGTAACTAAAATCTCAGTGCAACAATGTAAAGGAAAAGTTCATAGTTCTGACCTAGTTAGCGGTGCTCACGTTGCTCCATTGTTGTTGGGATTTTATTATTCGTTAGTGGGCTTTATAGATAGATCACTTATTCATCTTCCAGAAGTTATATAGGAGCTCCCCAAACTCCTCCCCAACATCCTCCTCATCATCTCCATGGTTTCTAACAATAATTAAATCATTGGGTAGTAATTTATTCCCAAATTCAGATGACAAATTTATTTGGAACGAGCTCACCTTATAATCAATGGTCGTATCCGAATGTGTCATGCCCTCATCATTCACCCTCTATAATCATTCCCTGCTCTATAGCGGGAATTACCGTAGAAGCTCATATTAACCCCATCATGGAGGTTAACATCATGCCATGGCACTTAGTGTATACTCTTTTGGGCGATGTTACACTAACACCATCCGGCAAGCTATTCAAAAGTTGTCCCTTTAGACATATTCCTAAATGCTGGGGGTCGCAAGTGTTGTGCCGCAAACTTAAGACAAAATTGAGGCACACCTAGACTTTCATATCTTCGATATCCATGATTTTGATCTTTCCTTGGCTACCCACTTGAAAATTTTCTCACATCTCATCAATGGAGCCTAGATGAATTGTTTTGGGAAACCTCTTCTGCAATTTCTACCTCTTATTTAAAAAATGTCATAGAGAAGCATTCTCCTGAGCAAAGCCCACTCGAGGAGATGATGCATACATCTCTGTTTGTATTATCCGAGCTTGTTCCCTTGGAAGTTGCATAATCTACCACTTCTGAGGAGTACGACTCGGAAGACATCCTTCACTTTTGTGAAGATGAACGATCATCATCTCCCTTGATCGAGTTTGAGCCTCTCCCCACTAGCCCAAAATATATTATTCTTGACCATGATCGAGATACAACTCTGAACTTTCACGATGAATCTCTTGGGATGAAGAATCCATGGGCCAAGGAATTTTGTGAGGCGCTGACTCTGGAGTTAGAAAAGAAGGATTCCACAAATGAGCATGGGACCATCCTTTTTGAAATACCATGCTCATTCAATGCTTCTCTAGAGTCAGGCACGCATAGTGCCCCGTGCACACATGTGGACTACAACCACCTTAAGGTCCTCTTCTACAAAACTTTTACAAGGTTGGTTGTAGATGTATATGTTCATCGTAAACATTGTAGATTTCGTGGATGCACTTTGGCACCAACCTTCTAGCTAGCTTAAACAATTAGTGGTGAAACGAGAACACATTACCAATGATAGCTGCAAGAATTCCCAGGGTCAAGCTTATGACCATAAAAACAAAGTACTACTGGGAGATAACCCGGATTATCATTTATTTCCCTTCAGTAAAAGCAAGAGCATGTTCTAGGGTAAAGTCTTCTTTCGTGTATTTTTGTCGCTAACCATTTCAGGTGGAGAAAAGAATGATGGACAAGCGACAGCTATGGACATGGGAGCTGCACCAACTACAATACCTTGGTACATCTTAGTGAAGGAACGACCACGAAAGGAGACTTGAACTCCACACACTTGAGTTTTGTTGCCCAATAATGCAAACTCCAAGTATGGGGGAGGTATGTGAGTACCTCAAGTAAGTTTCCTTCCATGCCAATTCTCATCTTGGGTTGGAATTGTGTTAGTTCTTGCATCTTGCTCCATAAATAAAGGAAAAGAAAAAATGTCCTGCTTTGACTTTAAACAAAGCCCTTCTGAGAGATAGACCAAGGACCACCTGATTCATGCTTCCTCTATCCATTCTTGTATGCTCTAGTTTGAATGTGTGTCGCGAAACACATTCATAGGCCACTTAAATTAAGCATGGTGCTTAGGTTAAAATACCTTCTTCAATTAAATGAGACATGGAGTTAAGTTTGATTGATGAACCTAGAGTTAATACTTTTATAGATATTAGTTGTATATGTGGACTAACCCCTGCAGGAAATTCATCAATTCCAAATGGGTGAGTCATTGAGCTTAATTCAAATGGGAAGGTATGCCAAGAAATCAAATTCATAATGCACAACATCATCATGTTGATGCAACTTCAATTCATCCTTGCTCGAGTAAGTCTCAAGGTGAGAGTAATTTTAGTTCCAATAAATTTTAGGATTCCCTGGTTCTTAAAATCGGTAGAGCCATTGTTTTGTTTCCATCTTTTGTTTTCTAATAAAGCACCAGGTACATGAATAAGTGTGGTGGGGGAGATCTCTCGGTGCTTCAACACACATACACTCAAGATCTCCCACACCAAGTGCACGACACCAAATGGACCAGCACGCCAAAGGCCAAGACAAACTGGTGCTAGCATTGGTCGGCAGAAACCCAGGTTTGGCCAACTACCACTATCCCCATTTGTCTCCATTGTGACGGTATGTGCATTGTACCACTCATTCTCCCCAACCTATGAGTTTAAATGGGATCCATTGTTAATCACTA
This sequence comes from Panicum virgatum, assembly GCF_016808335.1. Classification (NCBI taxonomy): domain Eukaryota; kingdom Viridiplantae; phylum Streptophyta; class Magnoliopsida; order Poales; family Poaceae; genus Panicum; species Panicum virgatum. The sequence goes on along the minus strand of NC_053148.1, from coordinate 29,506,089 downwards.
AAATTAAACTCAGGTCTATCCTCTGGTCATGTGCTTCTTTATGATTAGCTTGCATACATTTTATTCTTCGCTAAGCTTGAACTTGTGAATCATATCTTAGGGAACCAATAATTGATAAGTGGTTGAAAAGTGATATATGGTTTGATGAAAGAATCCTTGCTCAATCTACTTATATGTCTAGGAAATTTTATTTCAATAAGGGAACCATCTATAGCTTTACAACTCCTAGTGTTTGTCCTACTACAGCCATATGGCGATCTTGGTGATATAAACCGTATACATATGTGCCTGGTTATTGCATTGAGCTTCATCAAATTTTGTGACCCTACTGAGATATCTTTCATATTTGCTTGATCAAGATCATGTACACTCCACATGCTACACTGGAAGTTAGCTATACCATTCCACTCCATTCCGTCCATTCGCATAATAAAACTCCAAGGAATGATCTCTCTCTCTCTAGCACTCCTACAATTGAGGCATGGGATATTAAAAAAAAGAAAAAAAGGTGTTGGTGTTTTTTAGCACTGGCTAGTGATTCTCGTGGATGCACATTTAGTGGCTGAAGGTAATGCAGGAAGACACAAGGATTTATACTGGTTTGGGCCGCTCGGAAGCATAATACATAGAAAACCAATGGGAGACCCTTCCAGCAATTACCCCAGGACCCCCCAATTCAGAGGCCTGAATGGTATAAGAAACCAGTCGACGATAGCCAGATCCCCGAGCTACTCGATAGGATTGCCAGCCTAAGGCAAAAGCATATAACCGGGGATGCTGTTGTGTTCGACTGGATGAAGAAGAGGATCTAGCCACTACAGGCTCAAGAAACACTCGTGTTTGAGTATCAGGGAACAAGTGACCCATCGCGGTACTCGAAGGAAGAGATCTCAGATGAAGAAGTCTTCAGTCGAGTGCAATGACTACTTAAGAATGTAAAGGATGTGCCTACCATTCATGATACTTTCTCTGTAGTGAATCTTCCAAAACAGGTATGAGCCAAAGTAGTCGATTTGTATTTGCCGAGTACTTTGCTTTAGCAAGTTTCTAATAGATATTGCTTTTGTGCAGGAGGACATAGAGTTATATAAGAGCAGCTCTCCCTTGCCAGGCACTTATCGTCCTTTTTCTTCTTCTTCCGAGCGCTCATGCACTACCAGAACCAAACCCAGAAAAGTATGGTAAGTGACATAAACAATTCTGATATTTGAATTTGGTTGTGCAGAGGATGGGGAAGCGGCTAGTGACAATGAGGGTGGGGAACGCAGCCCCAGCCCTAGCGCGGGTGCTCGGGTAAATCACCCGAAGGGCGCCCGATCGATTGCGCGGAAGCGATCAAACTCTGCGCAGCTTACCATCGATAGGTAAGTGGCTAGTTTTGTTGCAATCGAGTACTTTTTTGGAGTTTTCGACTTGCTTTTGTTGATATGTATTTTGCTTTTCAAGTCCAGCGGCCAAGATGCCACGGACTTCAGCATCTGGGGATGATGCTGTGGTGGGAACGAAGGTCCCTTCCACCACAGCGGACTCGTCAAAGGGGGCATGAACTACTCGGACGTAGAAATCTGCACCGGCGAGTAGTTCCAATGCCAGTGATGTCGGGAACACTGGAAGTAGTGCTCTAATCAATAAGCCTCTCCCCAAGTTCGCCGTGAAAAAGCTCTCAATGATAAGAGCATCTGCGTAAGTTTCTTGGTACTTGTTTGCAGATTTTGATCTTTGTATCGAGTACTTTTTAACTCTGGTATGTATTTACAACAATGCGCTCCAAGAGGCTTGGGGGTCTGCTGAGGTTACTTCCTCGGCACCCAAGCCTTTGTCACAGGAGCCCCCGAGCACTACTGATGCAGAGGCTCGTGCGGTGGACGAGATGGTGAGTTCCATTCTACAGGATTCTCCAACTCCAGATGCAGAGAAGGGCGGCGAGAAGCGCCCGAAGGAGACTCCCATAGGTAAGCTTGTTGTGCCTTTCTCCGATTTCTTTGTACTCGCTTTATTGGTTTTGGTAACCAAAGTTTTTCTCTAGATCCCCAAAATCAAGGGGATACTGTGAAGAAAGTTGAGGAAACGCCACGTACAGAGGCGGCCATTATGGTAGGGGTCATTACTTCCCTTACTTCACCGGGGAGTGCCCCACCACAAGCTAAAAATTTGAAGCTTGTGCGAGAGCATTTTAGTCTTGCACAAATACTTCTGATGGTAAGTAGTCGATAACTCGAGTACTTGTGTAGTTTTGATCGAGTAGTTAGATACTGATCTTTTTGCTTTTGCACTTGTCAGGAGCTCTTGGAGCAGGGGAGCAGTCAGCCCCGGGACGACTCAGAGCTACTCGCTCCGAAGGAGCAGGGGAGTAAGCTCATGTCAGAGAATGTAGCGAAAATGGCCTCTCATGCCATATTTTAATATAATATTTTGGTGATTGATATAGACAACACAACACTTGGACTAATATGATTGTTAAGATGACCATTCTCAGGCTTTTAGGTTCAAGTGATGACAAAGAGAAGATAGGCGTAGCTAGGCCCGAAGGGCCACCCCTACAAAGAATTGAAGAGATCGTGAAGAAATCAAGTCAAAACAAACAAGACAGAGATGTTTTGCTATCACCGGTTAAACCGATGATGAGCAAATTATACTCACCGGTGCAATGAACCCAGAAGCTGAGGCTAGGGTTTTGCGTCAGTTGAACCAACGATGAAGATATTGAATACGTCGGTGCAACGGCAGAAGAAGACCAAGGGAAATGCATACATCGGTTGAACCGATGATACACCGGTCAATTACGTCGGTGTAGTTGTCCAGAGAGTTGGTTTTCGGGAACTCTGGGACAGTTACATGCACCAGTTAAACCGGCGATGAAGATGCATTCACCGGTTGATTACGTCGGTTGATTAAGGTAGCCATTGAAGTATAATGGCTAGTTGGAAAAAGGTGCTCACCGGTTAAACCGGTGATGACACAAAGTGGATCATCGGTTTAACCGGTGATAGCGCTTTTTGTCAGCCACTTTCCCAATGGCTCTTTTGGGGTGTGTGGGCTATATATACCCCCAAGGCCGGTTGCTGCATATGGTTGGACGCCAGAAAAGTTGAACGAAGTGTTGCCCAAGCAAACTAACATCTCCAACCATCCTAGCAAAGCTTAGTGTCATATCTAGCTTGTGAGAAGCTTTGAGAGAGTGCTTTGTGCACTTGTATAGGGATTAGTTCTTGCGAGAGCTCCCTTGAGCAAAGTCTTGCTGCGGCAAGCAACCGTGTACTCATCGTGTGACCCTCCGACTTGGTGTGGAGAGGCAACGACACTTTGTGCGGGGAAGGAGACCCCTCTTGGTGAGAAGCTCCAATAGTGAAGACGGTGCCATTGGTGACGCTTTGAGAGAGACGGTGGCGGTGGCCTTGTCTTGATGACTTGGCACCACTTAGCCTTTGCTTGCCGGAAGCCTTGGTGGCTAACGTAAGACGGTGATCAAGCGAAGAGACTTGGCATCACACTTGTTCTTGTTGGACAAGTGGCCGTGGACGTAGGGAGGGACTTGGTGTCCTAACCGAACCATGTTAAATCGTGTGTCTTGGTGTCTTCACGGGAGTTTGCATATTCTCTCCCTCAGCTCTTTACTTACCGTATTACGTTTCCGCATTTACTCTATCTTGCATGCCTTTACTTTCCTAGTTAGTTTGATTAGGATTGGCTATAGGTTGCAAGTCTTTTAGGGGTAAGTAGAGAGTAGCATAGATAAACCTTAGTCATAACTAGCATGTGTAGGACGTGTTAGGTTTATCTTATGCAAATAGATTGAGCCCTAGGTTAGAAAGCGATTAGCGACCCTATTCACCCCCTCCTCCTCTAGGGTCGGACACCCCGGTGATCCTTACAGAGAAGGCTACTCTTGAGGAGAAAAACAAGAAAATCTCCAAGGCAAAGAAAGGTTAGTGTCTGCCTTTTATAAAGAAGTCGAGTAGTTTGATTCCTCTGGTATTTATAAGATTTTTTCCTTTAGTCGAATACACAGCCCTCACAAAATCGTTAAAGATTGAGGAAAGCTTGGTACTTGATCTAAAGATTCTGATGTACCGAAACGCAGATGAGATTGAAAAACTCAAAAAGAAGATCAAGGCAGACTCTGACAAGAAGATGGTGGAAGCTTTGCAAAAGCTGAAGGAATTGTCAGAGTCTAGGGACGCGCTGCAGCAAGAGCTCGAGGAGCTGAAAGTTGCAGCCCAAGCTGTGGTGGACATCGTGGAGAACCCAGTGTCAGACCCGGGGTAGCGGGACTGCTTATTGGCACAGAATATTCTAGAGTAAGGTATAGCTCATGGATGTACCTTACTTCTCTTGTAACTACCCAAATAGGCGTAGAACTAGCTGCAGTACAAAGGAAACTACCCGATTGTGTTCTAGTAGGACTCCAACTATACTCGGCTAGGACTTTCCATGTAACCCTGTCCCCCCGGATATATAAGGGTGGCAGGGACCCCCTCGAAATATCATCAACATCTACGGCAATACAAACAACCACACAGGACGTAGGGTATTATGCAACTCGCGGCCCAAACCTGTCTAAATCTTTGTGTTCCTTGCACCATCGAGTTCCAGAGTAGTCGATCCCTACCTGCAAACCTTACTGCTAAGGGTATCCCTGAGCAGGCTTGGCGGTAAACACTGACAGCTGGTGCGCCAGGTAGGGGATTCGGGGAGTTCATCGGTGAATTCGATGGCCGGATCAAGCGACGCCAACAAAGTGCCTGAGGGCACAACCCTTGTTTTCGGTTCCTGGGCTTGCACGGCTGATGGATCGGGCGGCTTCTCTAGCCACCTTGTCACGCCCAACTCGCCTAAACTGAAAACCACTTTCCAATCTGCCGATGTCTGCGAGATTTCAGAACTCGACGGAAAGCAAGCTCCACCCGAGCTTAGTTCGGATATTCCAGAAAACATGTCGACTCCAACTCGAATTCTCGAGTTAGCCGAGTCCGATACAAACTCTGACACCGAAAATCTCCAATTTTCTGAAACCCTCGGAAAATACCTGACTTATCTCAAGTCAATCAAACGCCCCAAGATCGATAACTCAGAACTACTCGATGGAGTAGATCGAGTTTCACGATCAATAGAGGAATGCATTAAACTTGCAGAATCTGCTCTTGGCTCATCAAAAACACAGCAGAACCCACAGGCATTGAACCCACCACAGGAATGGTCGGGTGATATACTCTCAGGGGTTGATCGAGTAGATTCTATGCTCGTCGACTGCATTAAGATGGCTGAAGGCACTCTGCAAAATAAGAAGCAGAAATCGGGAGGAGGAATCTGCGGGAGATCTGGAAGGACAAACCCTCGGCTTGTTCGGATGAGACCATCTTTCTCCAGGAAACCTCAGAATCCTTCATCGAAACCTGCTCATAGTCGGATTCCTGAACCAACCGAATCCTTATAGCGTCGACAACTTTGAACCATTCGATGATCTCGAAGACTGGTCTGATAGCGTCGATCTGTTCATGGACACTATGGCCAACCGCCCTAGAATGTTGACACTCTCTGCGAACTAGCCAAGCTCAAAAAGGGAAAATCCAAAGCTTCAGAAGAATCCAGCAAGTCGATCTTCGACAAACCCTGGATCAAGGAGCCTGGTGTATTGACTCCCACGTAATCATGGCTTCATTGGATGAACGAGAACGCCCTCCGCGTAGAGATGGGCATTCCGCTTCTCGCTCACCCAAAGCGCACATATTCAAAAATTGGCAATTCCGACTCCGAGTTCTCTTCTGACCCAGAGGATGAACTGGACGACCTGATCCAGTACAGTAAGGAAGTCGAATCCAACTCGACTAAGAATTCCAAGTGCGATCAAGACTCCCTCCCAAACTTGGTCATATATGCAACGCCGCAAGGATGAACAGTGCGCTTGAAATAAACACAAGATCCTAACGCCTTTAGCTCTCATCCAACAGATCTTCCCTTTCAGCAGAGCACTCCGTTAGACCTATCTTCATGAAAACAAGACCAAGAAATTCAAGATCTTTGCTATGAAATCCTTTTGGTTTTCATCTCTGAAGTCCATGAACCAGAGGATGAATCCACGGAGCATCTCAATCTCGACGACTACAATTCTGATGACTTCGATGAGTATCTTTCTGACGACATGGAAACTACTCCCCCACGGTCATAGAAGCCCAAGCTGCTACCAAGCAAGATCTGCCTACACCTCCTCTAGCAGTAACAGTCACTGTCCAACTGGAAGAGCAGCATGCAACAGAAGATTTCTATGAGCGTTCACGCCTGCTTAACCAGAAAAGGGAGTTTAGGCGCCTACGCCTCGCCAACTGCCAGCAGGAATAGCAAGGCAACAACTACGACTACTCCAACAGCAACCTACGCAATGTGATCAACATTGGTCGCGATGCACGCAACGTCATCATCTCAAGGAGAAAGGAGCACGAGGAAATAGAGGCATACAGCTCTTCTTCCAACTACCGCATTCCGGCACATTCTTCCGCATCCTTAAAGAAGCGCAAGCCGGCAAGTACCCTTCCTCAAGGTAAGCCTCGCACCCAACACTATGGAGAAACATCTCTTGGCGGAGACAAGATCAACAAAACACTCCTACGCAAGTGCTTCATGCACCCAAAGAGCTCTCACACGATCTTTGAGTGCAACTCACTCGGCAAAGCCCTTGGGGCACCACTGGTAAAGGAGACTTTACCCAAAATCTAGTCGACCTCAATGTTGATTAGTCTACCCGTGAATAATCTTATTCAGTTTTGTAAACCATTGCTCATATATATGAGCAAGGGGTAGGTCTTAAGAGTCAGAGTCCATCATGTTACAATTACTGTAATTTCGACAAGTTTTCAATAAAAGTTGATTATCTCATAAATCGACTACTATGCTCTCGCTCATCTGACCTACACCCCATCACTCATACTACTCTGGGAGCTCTGCTCAACATGGAGCAGCTATTGAGTAGTCCACTATGGCTTACCTCGAGTATTCTTTTGACACTTTCATCTTGGGTAAACCAACGGGCTTCATCCTAATAGACTTGTCCTAAGAATTACTCTAGTCCTTGGTTAGGACATCCTACTCGCTGGCTCGAGTAGGTTTTGGATATTCTTCTGACATTTTCATCTTGGGTAACCCGACGGGGTTCATCCTAACAGACCTGTCTTAAGGATTACTCCAATCCTTGGTTAGGACACCCTACTCACTGGCTCGAGTAGGTTTTGGATATTTTTAAGATGGTTTTATCTTGGGTAACCCGACGGGGTTCATCCTAACAGATCTATCTTAAGAATTACTCCAGTCCTTGGGTAGGACACCCTACTCGCTGGCTCGAGTAGGTTTTGGATACTTTTATGACATTTTCATCTTGGGTAACCCGATGGGGTTCATCCTAACAGACTTATCTTAAGAATTACTCCAGTCCTTGGTTAGGACACCCTACTCGCTGGCTCGAGTAGGTTTTGGATATTCTTCTGACATTTTCATCTTGGGTAACCCGACGGGGTTCATCCTAATAGACCTGTCTTAAGGATTACTCCAGTCCTTGGTTAGGACACCCTACTCGCTGGCTCGAGTAGGTTTTAGATATTTTTAAGATTGTTTCATCTCGGGTAACTCGACGGGGTTCATCCTAACAGATCTATCTTAAGAATTACTCTAGTCCTTAGGTAGGACACCTTACTCGCCTTGCTCGAGTAAGTTCGGGATATTTTTAAAATATTTTCGTCTTGGGTAACTCGACGGAGTTCATCCTAACAGACCTATTTTAGAAAGCAATCCAGTCCTTGTGTATGACATACTACTCGCTGGATCAAGTAGTTTGGGAATATTTTCACAAAAAGTCCATTTAATTCAAATAAATCATGGAAGGGAATTTGGTAATTAAATTCATAAGAAAAAGTCAAATACAATTCAAACCACACTTTGGATATTGGATGTGAGGGCATAACCATTTTAAAAACCTATTCAAATCATGTTTGAAAAACTACATGAAAACAAGTTTGGGTTGCAGCTAGTACCTTAAATTACATGTGTCTAATTCATGTTTTAGCCAAATCTACTCAAAAATCAAATAAAAATCAATGCCTTTTACTACAAGTTTGAAATTATGAGTTAGTTCAAAATATGAACTTCAAATGAAAATTTGCCTGAAAAAAAAGTTGTAGATCTTGAAAAGTTACAAAAGTTTGGTATTCAACACTTTTTCATTTGAGCCATCGAAGAAGGAGATAATTTTAGTTTACTAGGAGGTCACTAAACTTTTGAAATTTGCAAATGAGTCCCTGCTCCACCCTCACCTCTCTGCTTCACCGCCGCTCGTCCGTACGCCGCCGGTGGACTTCATCCACGGCGCGTCCGCGGCCAAGTGGACCCGAGGGAGCCCTCCAAGGCCACCTGACCTGCCCTTTGGCCCCTCCTCGTGCGGACACGCGGCTCAGACCTGCTCTCTCACCGCCACGACACCCCGCCAGCTGCCAGCGCCGCCCGCTCGCCGGTAGGCCAGCTCCGACCTCCCCCGGCAGCGCATTTCCTCACAGGCGAAGTAAACTCGCCCCCACTCTCTCTCCCGCGCCTATATAAACCGCCAGAGCCAGCCCCGCATGCGCGAACGCCACCTCCCCTGCTCCGCCTCCTCCTCCATCACCGGCGATGCCCTGCGTCACACCGATGAGCCTCCTCCGCCACAGCATTGCCCCGACCGAAACCCGTTGAGACTTCCTCGACTGCTAGTGAAGCTGTCAAGCCCAGCCCCGCCGGCCCGAGCTCGCCGGAGCTCGCCGAACTTGGACGAACCGTTCCACCGCCTCTGCTCCGCCGTGGAGCCGCTTCCTCCGACCTTCCCTGACCCAACCCCGACCACCCCAAGGTGCGCAAACGAGCCCTGACCCTTTTCCCCCACATCTTCCTCGCCGCCGGCGACGGACCTCGCCGGAATCGCTCGGATTCCGTGCGTGTACATGCGCCCGAGGACCTCTTTGCAATAGAAAAACTTGATTCTAGGGGTTAAACTGCAAAAGATACATGAACTCAAGAACATGATTTTCAGTGAATTTTAAAAAATGCGTACAAAATCGTAGAAGAATCGAAAAAATGTTTTGTTACATGCAAACCTTCAGATTCTGTGCACATTTTAATCTACGAAAAAGAATAGAATAAACACCCCATAAATGTTCTAGTAGTTTGGTTCACTAGATGGCTCTGTTTTTTGGATATGATGAACCTATTAGAGTTACAAGCTTCTGGTAAAAATATGAGCATAGTTTGAGTTCATTTACTTGTATCAATGATCAAGTTCCCTAGATCTACTAGCTAGCTTCATACATTAATGCTGGTAAAAGTAGACATGATTTAGTTATGAAACTTTTTCTGTAAGAACATGGTACTGAATTCTTGCTGTTGTACAAGTTTGGGAAATTTTAGATCTAGTTTACCATATATTCCATTTATTGCTTGTTTTATGAACTTAATCCATGATATAAAGTTCCTATGCTTAGAAAAATCTAGGTTTAATTTGGAACTTCGTTTTAGTCTTTTAACCATGCCTGCATAGTTGGAGCACCATTTACTGAATATTCTTACAGTTATAATTCATGCTTATGATATCATGCTTAGAATTGTCATTTTTATTCTGGATGCAATCTTTCATATCTGGTCTTCATCTTTAGACATGTTACTAGTTAGAATGAGAACTTTCTATGGTAAAATTTTCATATGCAGTACTGGTCATCTTGGTTTCCAAACAAATATGCATGTTCATATCTAGTTTAAGGCATAAATAATTCATCTGGTAGAAGTAATGCTTGAAAATTTTATTGAAGCTTGTTTAGACTATTTTTAGGCTCTATGGAATTTATTCTTATTGCTAGCATGTTAGTTTTATTAATTTTATAACTCCTGTTGCATGCATAGATAAAAATTGGAAAATTTACAGTACTGAGTATGTCATGTCTAGATGCTTCTTTAAAAATTTTACCTCCAGAAACCATGTATAACGACATGTACAAATTGGTGAAGCCTCTTGGTTAAAATGTTTACAGGATTTTTCATAATTAGATGCTTTACTATTAAGGTCTGAAATTTTTACAGTGAATACTAGACTATCTAATCTACTCCACATAAATTTTTCATCACCATATCATGAATATATTTTCTGTTATGAAATTGGGAACATTTGCTTATGTTTTGATTCTAGAAAATGAAGCGCACCCCACACACCTATTAATGAAGTAAGTCAATTAGAAGTTCTACTCCATAAATGACTGCCCATGAAATGAAATTTTAAGATCATCACTGAATTAAATTTTGTGGACTACAACTTTATCGTGAAGGAAAGAAAAATCATATCATGTGGTAATAACACATCTTTGCATTCGCATATAGAATTGGTTAATCTCGTTGACGGCGTTTACGAATTGGTTCTTTCGGACTCTTGTGCTGTGGCGAACATTGATCTTAACTGTACTAACGTGAACCAAGACCTGGGCCAAGCCCCAGAGGACTCTCAGTTTGACAGTGCCCAAGAAGGTAAGCCCCGGTGCATAACCCATTATTTTCCGCGTTAATATTCATCTAACTATTTGTATATGTTGTAATAATTTTATTTGCGCATTTACATTTTCTAGGCATTGATCGAAAATCTTAGATGCATGATCCCTAGGAACTTATGTTTGACATCCGGATCTTTTTATCGACTAGTTGCCCCGCTAACTAGGAACGGTAGAAGTCGAGTGGTTTCCTGCCTCTCGCGAGCATATAGGAATTGACTGACTTTACCTTCCGCTGAAATATAAGGACAACGGGCGGGGTTGTGTAGTTGTGATACCCCGCTGGTGTAGGCAAAATGGCTAAGGTCGCGGTGTGTGGCTCATTTCGTTAAGCATTTGAAAGTACTAGCCACATACAGAGAAATATGGTAATCGGTAAGCTTAAGTACCTGATTGGACCAGTGAGTGGAATGAGGCGGCACCCTCTTGGTAGAAGTAGGTTTTATTTTTGTCCAGACGTACGGGTGCAGAGTGGTCGGACTCTGTAGTCGTGGAGGGTGTCCCGGTCCATGGACTGGAAAGAAAGGGGAAGAGTAGCGTGGGTGGGAGCGAAGTCGATCCCCATGCGTGTGGTCTAGGTTCCCCTGGCCAGGTTGAAATTCGATTCGGAATCGTCCGCCTCTCATGGCATGAGATTGCTTAATGTTTTCTGTCACATAGAGTAACAAGTGGAACATGATGATTACAATATTGCTGTATGATTAAATGATTGCTCTACCATGTTTGTGTAGAGTTAGATTGCAAACTTAGAACAGTTAATTCAACTAGAAAATAGTAAAGTTAAAATCTGAAAATAAGGATCAACTCTTAGTGGCATTTTTGGCAAAACAAACCCCACAAACCAAAAAGCCTTGCATGTCTAGTTATCGGACTATGTTATATCCGGTGACGGGTAAGTCTTGCTGAGTATTAGTATACTCAGCCTTACTTGTGGCGCTGTTTTTCAGGTACTAACTTTGAGGATATGATTGCGAGTCTGACTTGGCCGTGTACTTTGCCTCAGGGCTGGTCTGTTGAGTGGGATGGCCCTTCAGCTAGTGCTGACCACCCTCCCACTGAGTGACACATTTCGTACGGGATTTATCGATGCGTCACACATTTCGGTAGTAGTTGTTTACTTCTTCCGCTACAATAAATGAGACATGAATAATTTGTGTAGTTTGAACTTCTATAGTACTTTGCTACTCTAAACATGATTTGTAATAAATTTCCTTTCCACTGCAAACTCTGAGATGTATGAGATGATATGTGTTGTAATCTCTGGGCTCACCTTCGTGTGGGTGTTGTGTGTACGATCTTGGAATAGCGTGGCTTTTATCGAGGCTTCACTCGAGGAACTACCGGTGCATGCCGAATTGGGTCAGAGTTGCCTAGCAACGAAGATCAGTGCACCAGGGCCAGTAGTTTTGGGTGGTTCCGCCACAGTTTTTCCCACTTGGATGACCAGATAAGGTCTATCCTAACCGGTCAACTGTGAAAGTCATTCCAAGGAGCATAAAACAAGTTCTTGATACCCTAAATAGGTTGACACGAGTCTCCTGCTTGCTTGGACCACTAAGGGAGTTTCAACTACAGAATTTTTTTGCCTCGAGTACTTGACGTGTGTTACTCGATTGCTCGAGATATCAAAAGTGTTCTATTTTCCCTTGGTACTCTGAGTAGTTGTCGAGAGTCTCCTGTTCACCTATGTATCAAAGAACATACTGTCGGTGTTTACCGCCAAGCCTGCTCAGGGATACCCTTAGCAGTAGGGTTTGTAGGTAGGGATCAACTGCTCTTGAACTCGACGGTACAAGGAACACAATGATTTAGAAAGATTCGGGCTGTGAGTTTGCGTAATACCCTACGTCCTGTGTGGTTTGTATTGCCTTAGGTGTTGATGATTGTTTGAAGGGGGTCCCTTCCCGCCCTTATATATCCGGGGGGACAGGGTTACATGGAAAGTCCTAGCCGAGTACAGTTGAAGTCCTACTACAACACAATCGGGTAGTTTTATTTGTACTGTAGCTAGTTCTACGCCTATTTGGGTAGTTACAAAAGAGATAAGGTACATCCATGAGCTATCCCTTACTTTAGAACATTCTATGCCTATAAGCAGTCCAGCTAACCCGGGTCTGACAAGCCCCCGAGCTCTTCGTAGCCGAGTTCTGCAGGCGTCAAGTACTTGGCCGGGCGTCTTTGAGTACTTCAAGTAGTCAGAACATCCTTCTGGTTGCTTCTAGTCCTTCCTTCAGATACATTGAGTAGTCCTTCAAGTACTTCCATTTGCTTCATGGCTGTGAGGTGCTCAAGCCCCGAAATCTTGATCATATATGGTGCGCGAAGTACTCGAGCTCCATATGGAGTAGCCCCCGAGCCTTAGGTTGAATCACAGAATCAGGCTGAGGGTCACTTCAGTCTCTTTTATTTTCCAAAAAATTTGAAAAATAAATCTCTAATGCCTATATTCGGCAGCCCCCGAGCCTTAAATCAAAATCCCTTTTATTGTGAGTAGCCCCCGAGCGTAGATTTGGAATTAAGGATTTAAGTCGTGGCATCAAATTTTATCCTTCAAATTATTTGCAGGATTCATCAGATCCGAAATCCGAAAAGACCTCTTTTTCGGGTAAAATCCTAGAAAAATGATACATTTGGATCTGCCACACTGATTGCACCCGAGATAACTTCAGGAATAAAACCCGGGATGTACGGCTCTTTATTCAGTGCTCACATGGGACATTATTGTTTGGAGAATCTGCATTATTGCAACTTTGACTGCGTCCATGAATGCTGCCATGAATGTGTCCGTGAAACGTGCACTGTTGATTCATGAGGTCTCCTCAGTAAGCCCCTTTGTGGCTATAAAAGGCAGGGAAGAGACCTTTGCCAGAAGCACCAAAGTGTAGTAGCCATGGCTTATTATTGGTGCTCTTGCTCTCATCCTCCTGAGATTTGTATAGTTCGTTCCAGCAAAAGATGCTAGAAGAGAAATGCAAGTGACAAGAAAAGTCCCTGCTACCTCATCCTGCATCTCGAATGCTCTCATCGGATCCATTTTGGACATCATGTCCATGCATCATCCAATGAGGCAGATTTGGGATCGCTGGGTTGAGTCTTGTTGTGTCACATCCTTAGGGTTGCCTATTTCTGGGTGCCCAAGAACTGACATCTCTGGCGGGGAAGCTTAATCTTGGCACAACGTATTTTGGGAGAAAGAGAAGTTTCTCCAGAAGATGCTACAAGAGGACTTGCGAGGTGATTACTGTAATCTGCCTCCATACTCTTGAAACTTTTCTCCCGGAATACGAGTATTATTATTCCCTTGATGGGAATAACAAGTTTGTACTTTGTCACAGCCTCGGGCCGATCTAGCTGCAGCAGGCTTCTCAGGAAGCCAAGAAGTGTGCGTGCAGACCCGAGTCGTTTGTAAAGTAATGTAAAAAGTACTCGAATTGTAATATCGAGTAGTTATACTATGTCGAGTACTTTTCCTTGTTCTGGAATGTAATCCCAGTTAAGGAAAGAAGAGTCAAGTAGTCGACTAGGAATGTGAGTGTTTTCTTTTTCCAGAATGTAATCTTAGAAAAAGGAATGTCTCTTAAAAATCCCATTTTTCTGCGATTTGCAACTGACTGTTGGCCTGTCGGGTGTTTTACCATACTGCCACCGCTATTATAAAATGAATCGGTAACTTAGGTTTTACCCCACCGACCGCCACTTGTTTTTACTGCCTTAGATCTATTTTCGCTCTCAAGCCCCCAGATCTAGAGTTCTTGCTCCCCTTTGCTCCTCACTTTCGCCCTAGGGTTTCTGCCAGTGTATGTGCGTGAAGCGATCCATAGATTTCCGGATGGCTCCCAAAAAGGCGACCAAGGGGAAGGGTGCGGTTGCGGAACCAACCCGTGATGAAGGCTGGAACACTAGTAGGTGTTCCCAATCTGACTTGGAATCTTTAGTGAAACAGGGCCTTTTGGTTCCCAGATCTACTGTCCAATGGCATCCTGCCTTGGGAAGAGATCATCCGTATGAAAATACGGGGGAAGTTGTTGCTTTCACCTCATTCTTGGAACAGGGATTGGGGTTTCCTTGCTCTTCTTTCTTTTATGGGCTCCTGCGTTACTACAGGATCAAGTTGCATTATCTGACCCCCAATTTCTTTGTTCATATTTCTATCTTCGTGCATTTGTGTGAAGCTTTCCTGGGCATCGAGCCCCATTTTGAGCTTTTCCAATTCTTTTTCCATTTGAAGCCTCAACCCGACTCCTACGTCTTAGATGTAGTAGGAGATGCGGATCTCCAACTTAGGCAAGGGAAACATAGAGAATATATCTCATATAGTCTTAGTAATAAGGTGATCGAGTGGAAAGCTAAGTGATTCTATGTCGAGAACTAGTTAGGAAACTTTCCACCAATTTCTCCAGGCCCTCCAATTCAGTGGCCTAAATGGAATAAAAAACTAGTCGACGAGAGTCAGATCCCACAACTTCTCGAACGAATTGCCATTCTAAGGCATAATATGTTGACTGGGGAAGCAGTCATGTTTGACTGGATGAAGCGAAGAATCCAGCCATTGCAGGCTCGGGACTCGCCTGGGTTTCAGTACCAAGGAACAACTGATCCGTCAAGATTCTTGCAGGAAGAGATCTCGAATGATGTAGTTTTTAGTCGAGTACAATGACTTCTGAAGAATATAAAGAAAATTCCAGTTGTTCCTGGTACATTTTCTGCTGGGAATCCTCCAAAGCAGGTACTTGATAAGAGTAGTCGATGTGTAGAAATCGAGTACTTTACCTTAGTGTGAACTTGATAGGATTTGCTTTCTGTAGGAGGACGTGGAGCACTTTAAAAGTAGTCTTTCACTATCAGGCATTTATTCGCCTTTTTGTTCTTCCGAATTTCTCAATTTATTAATCAAGTATAAATATGTCCAAATGAAGTTTTATACGAACAATACTTATGTATAATTTTGATTATGTAGATGAGGAGGAAGCTGAAGGGAGGAGTGATAGGGATCTCAGCCCTACTGCAAAGCACTGATACCCAATCTGTGCAGCCTAGGAGTACTTGAACTGCGGCAAGGAAGCATCGCAATTCCTCCCAAACTACAGCCGATAGGTAAGTAGCTGGTTGTCTTTAGAATCGAGTACTTTTGATATCGATTTGCTAATTGTGCTTTACTTTTTCAAAGTCCGGCGGCTAAAATGCCGCGGATATCATCATCTGGGGATGATACTACAGTGGGACAGACTGTCCCCTCCACCACAGTGGACCCGTCAAGTGGGACCGGGACTACTCTTTCAGCGAGTAGTTCTGATGTAAATACCGCCCGCGAAGCTAGTAAGCAGGCCTTTGTTGTGAAGTCTGCCCTCAGGTTTGGGATTGTTGATGCTCCTTAGAGCGCCAATTTATATACCGCAAGCGCACGGATCGTGTAGCTTTTCCCTTAGAGTATTCCCCCAAGGTTTATTAATCCACGGAACAAGTGTATTACTATGCTTAACTAAGCACTAATGATGTTGGTAAAAGATCTATATTGAGTGATTGAATGTGAAATAGATCTAATCTAACCAATCTAATCTAATCTAGACTAGTGAGCAATGGTAAGTGTGTGCACAAGATATGAAGAGCATTTCTCCATAGGGTCTAGGATCACTAGAGATGTAATCGCCAAGCAACGAAGAACGGATCTAATCTACCAAAGGTGTGTTCCAAGATCAAAACCTTTCCCTCCCGCATACTGTCACTACACGAGGATAATCGGTAACAAATCAACAAGAACACGATAGTTGATGTAATCTAAGTAAACCATGCAAGAGCAAAGCAAACCCAAAGCCAAGTCGCGAACTATTAAGCATCAAAGCATCATCAACAAGAATCGTGATAGATCAATCTCATAAAGGATTCGGCAATTACAACTCAAGATCTCCTTACAACCCTATGAACAAACGAGGACTTTACCCCATGAAGCTAAGCGAAGCATAGTCGATCATGGTGACGAAATCTCCGGCAAGGGATGGATCCCTTGCTGTCCTCCAACTTGCAGCGGCGCCGAGGGACGATGAGGCCTCTGATGTCGCCTTTCTCTTGTGTCTAACGCGAATGGATCTCTGGAAATCGTCTCTGGATGCTTCCTCCGAATCTCTCTGCGATCTCCGCTCCACTCTCTTTGACGGCGGCTTCGAGGTATATATAGGCGGTTCTGGTTGGCGGTTTTGGTAAAACACAGATTAGGGTTGACGCATACTTTACGCTGAAGAAAATTGAGGCCGATTGGGCCCCAGAATGGGCTGGGCCGGCCGGCTCAGAGGGCCCCAGGCCGGCCGGCCTGGGCCCTTTCTGGCCCCTTTCGGTCTCATCTTTCGCGTGTGGCCTCTTCTCCTTATTCCTCATCTTAGCCCAGTTGTGACCATGCGTCAAAACATCTCCGAAAATGTCCAATTTCCTGCCAAAACACAACATGCTCCAAAATCCAGGACAAAATCGAAAACAGTCAAGTTCGGGTGCCAAATGGCGGGTTAGTACATGAATCATCCCGAAGAAATTACCAAAACCTCTCCTAATTGTATAATAAAATGGGTACTTAAAGAGCGCCAACATTCCCCCCATGCTTAGCTTTTGCTCGTCCTCGAGCAAATCAAATCATTAAGTCCTTCCATGGGTTGCTCGAGAGTTCTCAAACTACAAAATTTACTTATGCAAACAAGTCTAACAATATTTCTTCAAACAAAGGTCAGAGGAGCAGTGAGGATAATCATATCATGGGCATTTAAAAACTCATCCAATATTACTCCATGACTCTTACCTTTAGCCGGCAACTTGAATATCGACAACACTTGCTTTTCTTGCCATCCTTGGAGGTTTTTTTTTGTTTTTAGAAGCAAAATACCCTGCAACAAAGGTTAGAACAAAAATTCTTGCACAAGTCCTTTCATGTCTCTCGATATAAGTGGCTATCCTATTATTATTTGCAAACTCTCGTCTCCCAAAAGTCTCTCAAGTATAAAGTGGGGCTATAGGTGAGGCTTAGCAAAGTATATACATATGTTGTCAAATTAAGAAAACCTTCTAATGATTGCTTACCTTCCGAGCCAATGATCATGAGAGTTTCTCCATAATGTAAAGGGTTCAAGGGTAAGAAGATTTAGAATGGTGGACATGTGCAAAGGCATACAAAAAGATTGACTTCAAGGCACAAGCATCGTCCTCGTTGTCGGATTGCGCATGGTTGGAATTGAGGACATTGTTCTCAAACAACAAGGTGATATCTCTTTGCACTTCTATAACCATAGAATCTCTTCGTTTATTCTTTTCTTCTCATACATTTTTTCTTTCTTTCTTTCTCCCGAATTTTCTTTCTCTTCTCCGATCCTTTTCATAGGACACTTTCTATAAAACTTAGATAGGCAAATCTCCGAAGTGGTTCCCAGAATTTTTGGAGCCCGAGCCGAGGCCAGAGGGGCCTAGGCCAGCCAGCCCAAGGGGTGTAGGCCGGCCGGCCTGGGGCTTTCCCAGGTCGGCTTCGGTCCGTTTTTCTAGTACTCCTTCCTTTCTTCATCCCAAAATAATGTTTTATACAAATCATGCACTGAAACAGAACGTATCCTCATAATCGTGTTGTGGTCAAGGAAGAGGATAATAAATAAGATAATCTGAGGTTCGGGTTTTGGAATCCGGTAGATTTCATGAGTTGTTCCAATGAGGAATTCTCATTACCGAATATTGACGTGGCTAGCAATTCAGAGATGAAAAATACGGACATGATCATTGCTCGAAATTAAAGCTCCCAAGAGAAAGAAATCCTAACTCAACTCAATGTATATCCAATACTTATGGTGGAACGAATATAGCTTGTGGATGATAGGATTTTTACTCTCAACTGGCCAAGAACTTGATCAACCTTATGTTTGTAGGGGTTTTATTATTTTTATGAAATTAAAGTCCTCCAAATCAAGCCTTACTCACAAGCGTAATCAAAACCAAGTGCTAGATCAAAGCTCAAGTGTGGGTATTAACATGGACGAATAATTTACTAAGCTCCACAAATAAGAATTAATTTTCATGACAACGCTCGTGAACAATTGCTTTAAAGAAAATAAAGTAAAACTGAATGCATAAGTAAAATTACACGATCCAATAAAAAACAAAGACTCCTTTTATTTTGTTTTCATGACTCAACACTAATTTAAGACTCACTCTCACACATGCGAAAAATAAAGCACACAATGCTAGACTATGACTCTCACACATGTGGAATTAAATACACGCACACGACGAACTTTTGAGTAAACAAAGACTAACAAAATTCAATCTACGAGTCGTCACACCTTCCCCCCCATGCTTAGATTATGCGGTGTCCTCGTCGTAATGATATAAAAGACGGGTGTGACGCTCGTCGGTGCTCTCAACGGCACCTAGGGCAATTGCATCTAGGGCGCCCTCCTCCTTGCTTTTGTAGATCTCCGACCATCCCGAATAACTTCCTTATGTTGCGGACAAGGAAGTTGTAGTCTCTCTCAACCAAGCTCTCGATGTCATCCATCCTTCGATCCATTGCCACGATTCGATCATGACACCTATCGATGGTGGTGCGGAGATCCGCGATTTCATTGCAGCACTTGAAACAGCACCCGGAGTGATGCCCGCTGCAGTTGGGGCTGTCGTCCTCGGGCTCATCGTCGTCCTTCTTCTTCTTCTTGCCGCTGTCACCTTCGGAGGGGTCGTCTTCCTCCCTTGTCTCTTCGTCGGCCCACCCCGGCCAATCATCATCGTAGTCACAACTGGTGGCGCCCCATGAACTAGGGCTCATGATGCTCTCCCAATCGTTGTCCCCCGCATAATCCTTCGGCTCCGGGGTGTGCTCGATGTAGTTCTTTCTTTTAACTCCGAGGAGGCGCAAGGAATGCCTAGGCGCCGGTGGCTTTTTGTCTTGTCGCTTCTCACCTTCGTCTTCATCGCTGCTGATGACGACGACCACCCTTTGGACTTGAGCTAACTTCTCGTTGCACCATTGAAGGCCCTTCCCTCCGATGCTCATCCTTGCTTGAGTATTGAATTTCTTTGGAGGGGCTTTCACTTCACATCGCTTTGCTTCGACAAGGAGGGGCTACGTACCGGTTGCCAAGATGGGGCTAGGCGTCCTTGGCATGGGGGTGTCAGGCGTCATGCCCCTCTCATTGATCTCCATCGCTTCAATCATAGCTCTTGCGCTCGCTGGACCGGCCATTTTCGACGTCTCTCACGAGGTGGTGGTGTAGATTGAAAAGTATGAGAGAATAGATCTAACCCGCGCCTCTATTTAAGTCCCAAAAAGACTTGGACGAGAAGTCCAATATCTCTTCGGTTTTGGTATGCGGAATCTATAAGGCAAAGGTTTGAAATTTCCTTATCTTGTACCTACCAAAAATCGAGACCGATTCGCACACAAGGAGCCTCAGGCCGGCCGGCCTAGGGGTATTGGGCCGGCCGGCCCAGGGGGTTTTTCAGCCCCCTGGACTCCAAATTTTTCCGAGGTGCCCTTCAACAAATTATGAGTCTATGTTTTACTCGAAGTTCATCCAAAATAAAAATAAAACTACGAAAATAAAATCTAAAAGAGAGTATGTACAAACTTACCTTGCTTAACGTCGTTAGGCTTGACGTTCCGGTTCCTCCTTCATGGTGTATATGTCAATGTAATGAAGGGGCACGACGTCGGGCCCCAAGAATACCTTTAGTCGCTGTCCGTTCACCACATATTGGTCACCTTTCACATCCATGATTGTCACCGCTCCCGTGGATGAAACTGAGTGTACGACGTACGGTCCATCCCATTTGCTTTGCAATTTTCCTTTGCCAAAGAGTTTGAATCTTGAATTGTAGAGTAGGACCTTGTCTCCTTCTTTGAATTCCTTGTTTTGTAATCGCTTGTCGTACCACCTCTTCATCCTTTCTTTGTAAATTGATGCACTATTGTACGCTTTCAATCTTAACTCCTCCAATTTGCTTATTTGGATTCTTCTTTTAATTCCAGCGGCTTCCGCATCAAAGTTCATCTCCTTCATCGCCCAATACGTCTTATGTTCTAGCTCAACCGGCAGGTGGCATGTTTTTCCATAAACAAATTGATAAGGAGTCATACCAATCGGGGTTTTGTGTGCCGTACGATATGCCCATAGTGCATCATCTAGTCAATTCGACCAATCTTTTCCTCCTTTTACCACGGTCTTCTTTAAAATATCCTTCAATTGCTTGTTCGAAGTTTCCGCTTGTCCATTTGTTTGGGGGTGATAAGCCGTGGACACTCTATGTTCAATTCCCAATTTCTTCAAGCATTTACCAGAGTCTTTGCCTGTGAAGTGTGTTCCTCCGTCGCTTATCAAGATTCTCGGGATGCCAAATCGAGGGAAGATTACCGATTTAATCATGTGCATGGACTCCTCCGTTGATGCCTTCCGACGTGGCATAGCTTCAACCCACTTTGAAACATAGTCCACCATCACCAATATATGCTCAAATCCATGTGAGTTCACAAATGGTCCCATGAAATCGATTCCCCAGACATTAAATAGATCTATTTGCAAGTTGTAGTTTAACGGCATGGCATTCCTTTGCAAGATATTCCCCGTCCTTTGGCATTCCGGACAAGTCGAAACAAATCTTTTCGCGTCTTCATGCATCTCGGGCCAATAGAATCCACTGGCCCATACCTTAGCTTGAGTTCTAAAGTGCCCATAATGTCCTCCATATCCCGACGAGTGACACTTCCTTAGAACTTCTTCACGTTCCTCCCTCGGTATGCATCTTCTTAGGACTCCATCTTCTCCATATCTATTAAAGTATGGTGGATCCCAATAATATTTTCTTCTTTCCGTGATCACTCTTTTCCTTGCATTCTTGTCCAAGTGATCCAAGGGCATCCCTTTTATTGCCCTTATTATTTCATTCATCCAACTATCTTTGTCAAGAATTCTATATAGGTGATCATCTCTCATTTGATCCTCGATCGGTTCTTTTCCATCATCTACATGGTTCATCCTTGATAGGTGGTCGGCCACAACGTTCTCGGCCCCTTTCTTGTCCCTTATCTCCACATCGAATTCTTGTAGCAATAGGATCCATCGAATCAAGCGTGGTTTAGCATCTTTCTTGGACAAGAGATACTTGATTGCCGCATGGTCGGTATAAACTATCACCTTTGAATTTACTATGTATGATCAGAATTTTTCGAAGGCGAATACCACGGCAAGCAATTCTTTCTCTGTTGTTGCATAATTAAATTGGGCTTCATTGAGAGTCTTGCTTGCGTAGTAGATAGCATTTACCTTCCCCTCTTTCCTTTGTCCAAGAACGGCTCCTACGGCATAGTCGCTTGCATCACACATGATTTCAAAAGGTAGATTCCAATCCAGAGGTTGCATGATAGGAGCACTTATGAGGGATTGCTTGAGTGTTCGAAATGCGTGAAGACAATCACTATCAAAATTGTACTCCACATCTTTTTGGAGAAGTTGTGTCAATGGCTTGGTGATTTTTGAAAAATCCTTTATGAACCTCCTATAGAATCCGGCATGACCGAGGAAGCTCCTCAAGGATTTGATGTCCGTAGGTGATGACAATTTCTCCACGGTTTCTATTTTTGCTCTGTCCACCTCTATCCCTCTCTCGGAGATAACATGACCGAGGACAATTCCTTCTTTCACCATGAAATGACACTTCTCCCAATTAAGCACAAGATCAACCTCTCCACATCTTTTAAGAACTTTCTCCAAATTTGCCAAGCAATTATCAAAGCTAGTACCATGCACTGAGAAATCATCCATGAATACCTCCATAATCTCTTCTATGAAATCTGAAAATATAGCCATCATGCACCTTTGAAAAGATGCGGGCGCATTGCACAATCCAAAAGGCATCCTCCGATATGCAAAAGTTCCATACGGGCAAGTAAATGTGGTCTTATGTTGATCATCCGGATGAATAGGTATTTGGAAGAATCCCGAGTATCCATCAAGGTAACAAAAGTGCGAATGCTTTGCCAACCTTTCTAGCATCTCGTCAATGAATGGTAGTGGAAGATGATCCTTCCTCGTTGCCTTATTCAATTTTCTATAATCGATGCACATCCTCCATCCCGTGATGGTTCTTTGCGGTATCAATTGCTCCTTCTCATTTTTCACAACCGTGAGTCCTCCTTTCTTCGGAACGCAATGCACGGGGCTTACCCATTCACTATGTGGCACGAGGTATATTATTCCGGCATTCAACAATTTGATAACCTCCTTCTTCACCACATCACGCATAGCATGGCTCAACCTTCTTTGATGTTCTATGACCGGCTTGTATTGCTCCTCGAGTTGTATACGATGTGTGCAAAAAGCGGGGCTAATACCTTTCAAGTTGTTAATCGAGTAGCCGATCACCTTTTTGTGCTTCTTCAATAAATTTAGCAACTTCTCCGTCTCTTCCGGGCTCAATTCGTCGCTAATAATCACTGGAAAAGTCTTGCCATCTCCCAAAAATTCATATTTCAATCCCTTGGGGAGTGGCTTCATCTCAACATCGGGCGCACCATCCTCTTCTTGATCTAACTCTCCAATGTCTTCAAATTTTTCTTCCTCCAAATTCCCGTGTTGCGGTTTCAACTCTTCCATTGTTTCCACTAGTTCTCCATCTTGATCATCTTGAGCGTCTCCATTCTCCAAAGCATGTTGGAGAGGATCCCTGAAAGAATCAATGGAACGAATGCTCTCTACCTCTTCGTTATCAAGAGGTAGCGGTGAAGCAAAAGACGGTTTTGAATGAAATTCGAATCAGCGCTTCTTTCCATCTAGATCAAAAGTGACAATCCCTTTTCCAACATCTAGAACGGCATTTACTAATTTGAGAAAGGGTTTTCCAAGGATTATGCCTTCATGCTCATCATCACTAGCGTTAATCACAAAAAAGTCGGTAGGAATTTTTTTACCTGCTATAGCAACATTTAGATTTCTAAGCACTCCTAGCGGTTTGATTAATCTACCATCTCCCATGATCAATTTAATGATTGTAGAATCTAGGTTCGGGATTTCGTTAAAAAGCTCAACATAAACCTTGGAACTCATCACACTAACATGGGCGCCAATGTCACATAGAACATTGCAACATTTTGTTCCGTCTATCATGCAATCAACACGAGGTGTGGGTGATGGATTACCTTCGCCTTGATCGCTTCCAATCGCATATACTTGGGCTATGTGCACGTAGGGTGATGATTCCGATTTCACTTCCATGATCTTTTTGACCTCCAGCACTTCGTCCAAGTCAATCTCTTCCTCTTTTTCTTCAAAAAGTTTCCGAAAATATCACCGGCCGATTCATTGCCAAATGTATATCCCGTGTGATTATCTGGCGGAAAATCTTCCGCTATCACCTTCGCCATTCCTCGTTGATTTGGCTGCGGTCTTGCTTTGTCGAACATTCTTCTGAAGTCACTTGGTATCCAATCCATTTGCTCGAATTCCCTTAGCGATTTGGCAGTGCCCATGGTTCTTTCGTTGCACTCCGGATCGATACTTCTTCATCGTGGTTTGTCTCTATGACTTTCCCATGCTTTGGTTGTTCTTCCCTCACTTCCGATGCCTCTTTTCTGAAAATTCCAGCAAGCACCCACACTTGAGATTCTTCCTCGGAGCTTGCCGAACATCGTTTTTCCCAATCTCTTCGCAGGGCCGCACGCTTGCTTATTTTTTTGTAGGAGTTGGGCGGCTTCCGTGAGTGTTTTCTCCATGAGATCTCCTCCTGCACACATTTGAACAAATTGCATGCACTCGGGGGTTAGGGAAAAATAAAAAGTATGCAAGAGTACTTCACCGGAAAATCCGAGCTTCGGTCCTTGTTCAATCAATCCATTGAATCTATCCCATGCTTGATCTATCCCATCTTCTTCTCCTTGCGCGAAGTTGATCACTTGCTTCCGAATATGTTGAACCTTGCTTAACGGAAAGAACTGCTCGCAAAATTTCTTCATCAAGTCATCCCAATTTCCTTTTACCTCGAAAGATGCAAGTGCAAACCATCTTCTCGCTTCTTCCACAAGTGAGTATGGGAAAAGATTCCATCTAAACCAAGCTAGCGGAACTCCGTCTTGTTGTACCGTGTTGCATAGCATTATGAACCACTTGATATGTCTATATGGGTTGTCCGTCTCATCTCCTCTAAAGGGGTTTGCCGCCGCCATCTTGATGATTTGAGGCTTGATCTCGTACTCGGTGGCTCGCAACACCGAATCTGATTTTTGCATGTCGAAGTCCTCCGATCGCGGGCTTGCATAATCCCTTAGTGATTTTTCTCCTTCCTCCACGTGTTGAATGAGATGGGCCATCTAGACAATCAAAACAAAAACAAAATCAAAAATTTTCTAGAGAAAAAGGTTAGGTGTTAGTAACCAATAAAATTAATACAAAGTTAAACGTAGCAAAATCGCTTGTTCCCCGGCAACGGCGCCAGAAAAGCTTGTTGACGCTCCTTAGAGCGCCAATTTACGTACCGCAAGAGCAAGGATCGTGTAGCTTTTCCCTTAGAGTATTCCCCCAAGATTTATCAATCCACGGAACAAGTGTATTACTATGCTTAACTAAGCACTAATGATGTCGGTAAAAGATCTATATCGAGTGATTGAATGTGAAATAGATCTAATCTAACCAATCTAATCTAATCTAGACTAGTGAGCAATGGTAAGTGTGTGCACAAGATATGAACAACATTTTTCCATAGGGTCTAGGATCACTAGAGATGTAATCGCCAAGCAACGAAGAACGGATCTAATCTACCAATGGTGTGTTCCAGGATCAAAACCTTTCCCTCCCGCATACTGTCACTACACGAGGATAATCGGTAACAAATCAACAAGAACGCGATAGTTGTTGTAATCTAAGTAAACCATGCAAGAGCAAAGCAAACCCAAAGCCAAGTCGCGAACTATTAAGCATCAAAGCATCATCAACAAGAATCGTGATAGATCAATCTCATAAAGGATTCGGCAATTACAACTCAAGATCTCCTTACAACCCTATGAACAAACGAGGACTTTACCCCATGAAGCTAAGCGAAGCGTAGTCGATCATGGTGCCGAGGGACGATGAGGCCTCCGATGTCCCCTTTCTCTTGTGTCTAACGCGAATGGATCTCTGGAAATTGTCTCTAGATGCTTCCTCCGAATCTCTCTGCGATCTCCGCTCCTCTCTCTTTGACGGCGGCTTCGGGGTATATATAGGCGGTTCTGGTCGGCGGTTTTGGTAAAACACAGATTAGGGTTGATGCATAGTTTGCGCTGAAGAAAATTGAGGCCGATTGGGCCCCAGAATGGGGTGGGCCGGCCGGCTCAGAGGGCCCCAGGCCGGCCGGCCTGGGCCCTTTCTGGCCCCTTTCGGTCCCATCTTTTGCGTGCAGCCTCTTCTCCTTATTCCTCATCTTAGCCTAGTTGTGACCATGCGTCAAAACATCTCCGAAAATGTCCAATTTTCTGCCAAAACACAACATGCTCCAAAATCCAGGACAAAATCAAAAACAGTCAAGTTCGGGTGCCAAGTGGCGGGTTAGTACATGAATCATCCCGAAGAAATTTCCAAAACCTTTCCTAATTGTATAATAAAATGGGTACTTAAGGAGCGCCAACAGGCATCAAGGGGCTTGCTCTGATAAGAGCTCCTACGTAAGTTCCTTAGAACTTGTATGTGTAGGATCTGTTATGAATCTAGTAGTTTGTAACTACTTTGTCTTTGCAGAGATGCGGTCCTGGGACAGGATGTGGGGGCTGAGAGCCACTCGGCTTCTCAGCCGGGGCTGGGGAAGCCCTCGAGTACTCCTGAGATGAGTGCTCATGATGCGGATGCGATGGCCGACGCTATGCTTCTGGATTATCCATTGCTCGATCCTGAGAGGGCCAATGAGGAAATCCCAGAGGATGGCGGAAGCAGCAGGCTTCCAGGAGAAGGAGAAGGCGAGAAGCTTCCTGAGGGAGGTGATGATAAATAGCCTGTGGAGACCCCTGCAGGTAAGCTTGTAGTGCCTTGTAGAAAGGTATCCTTTTATTTGCCCTTAGTGTGATTAAGTAGCATGTTCTTCCTGTAGATTCACAAAACATGGGGAATACTATAGGGAAGATTGACGAAATGCCCAAGAAGGCTGTTGTTGTGGCGAGTACTTCCCAAGTCACATCGGGAAGTGACTTGCCGCGAGAGAAGGTGGAGCATGCTTTCAAGCTGCTGGAAGTAAGTAGTCGAATACCTCGAGTACTTTTTAGTAGATCGAGTGGTATACTGATCTTTTTATTTTTGTAGGAAGCACTAGGACGGAAGGGTGGCCAGTCCCAAGATGAGACAGAGCTGAATGCCCTGAAAGAGAGGGTTAAAACGCTCTCATCTGAAAAGAATGCTCTTGAGGAGAAGCTGAAGAAGCTCTCCCAATCAAAGAAAGGTTAGTCTTTAGCATTGAGTATGCATTCGACTAGTAGATCTTCTTGGTGTTTATAAGATTTTCTTTTTAGTCGAGTACACAGCTTGTGCCAAACCTTTAGAGATTCAGAAAAGCTTGGTACTGGATTTAAAGATTCTTATGTACCGAAACACAGATGAGATAGAGAAGCTTAAGAAGATTAAGGAGGACTCTAATCGAGAGACAGCATCAATGCTGCAACAACTCAAGACTTTATCAGAGTCTCGAGACTCGATGTAGCAGGAGCTCGTGGAGCTGAAAGAAGTCAGAGATGCCGCCCTAGAGGTGACGGAGGTCATGGATATCCCAAAAAAGGATGGAGGTGAGCCGCTAACGCTGGCTGTGAGGCTTCGCAGGGTGCCTAGAGCCTTCGAGAGGTTTGCCTCCCACATCACCCGCTAGTACGTAGGTGTGGCAGAACCACCTAAATTGTCCCGGCTCAAGTGCGCAGGCCATCACCATAAAGGCAACACCAGCTGAAACGCACTTCAAATGGAACAATTCTTGGTCTGTCGGGTAACGTCCCGATACAACCACTGGTTCTCGGATCGAACAATCATACCCCGCACGAAGGCGAGTCCAGAGATATTACAACCACAATTTTACAACACAGGCATAGTAATGATTACAAACCAGTTCAAACCATTATTACAAAACCAACTTTAGTAAAACAGTTATACAATCCTTAAGTGTAAAACTTCAGAGTTAAAACAGCGGAAGATAAAATAAGACGGCTACAACACATCGCAAAAGTATACCAGGCTAGCCCAAGCATGGTATCACTCGTCAGGGTCATTGCCGGCCGAAGACGTATCCCACTCTACGGACCAGCCAGGAGGCAACGAGCAAGGATAGGTCAAGCTAGCGATCTGATCCTCAAAACTCATACCTGAAAAAGGGTTTCAACAGCAAGGCTGAGTATTCTAATACTCAACAAGACTTAACCGTCAACGGGTATACGTAGCCCACTTTAGCTAGACTATGCAAGGTTCTGTGAGGCTCTGGTTTTCCTTTTGCTGAAAAGCAATAAAGAGTAGGTCCTTACTTTCAAGTTTTAGCTTTCAAGATTCTAGTTGATTAACCATTCTATGTAAGCAACTACTATCCGACCATGGTAGAACTTCTAAGCAAACATCAAGATTGATCATAATATTGTTGCTCTTATTACTCTGTGTGGCAAAGGGATCAGGCAGTCCCAAACTATGAGAAGCAGATGATTCGAATCGAATTTCTTAACCTGGCCAGGCAGACCTAACACACACGTCTGGAACACCGTCGGGTCGTTCCCAAACAACCGTTTACCTTTCATTCCGGCTTGTGGATAGGGTCACTCTCCCCGACTACAGGGCACCAACTTCCTCCCTGCAGCCGCGGTGTTGCGCAACATAAACATAAATAAAACCTATCTCTAAGAGAGAGTGAAAGGTATATCCACTCCCCGGTCCGATCGGCTACTAGTCTTACCGCGTACCATATTTACGGCATGTGGCTAGTACGTTCAAAAACTTAATCACCGCTACCACACACCGCGACCTTAGCATATTTCATCAACACAGATGGGGTCTCACACAAGGTCATGATATCGAATATGACCCCGTCCGTCGTCCTTATATTGATAGCTGAAAGTAAACAAACAACTCCTATAGAGCTCGCGAGTGATAGGCAATCGCTCGACTTTTACCGGTCCTATAAGCTTAGCAATTATTCGAACTCAGGTCTAGTGTTTAGCACATATGTTCATAGGATTATACATCTAGGTTTTCAATTCAAATCCTAAGAACTGTAAATGCATAAGTAAGTAATAACGATAAATTGTAATAATTTGAAATACTGGGTTCTGTCCGGGGCTTGCCTTCTCGGTAGTCACTAACTATTTCAGCCCTAGGCTCTTCAGAACTTTGGTCCGGGGCTTCAGTTAGTACGGCGGTGTTTACTTGAGCTTCGAGATCACCTCCTTCGGAATCTGGGATCAACTCGTACGTCCCGTCCGACAAAGCAGTCGTATCTATATGTAATGCAAGAACAGTATTATAAACACTCTCACGATGTAGTGAAGCTAAGCAAACAAAAATTAAAAAAAACACATGGGCAATCATTTATAGAGTAATAACTCAACAAATCTAACTACACAAGGCATCATGATCAACAGCACAAGAAAGTTATATTAACTTCATAAAGTGAGTGGTGGTTGATTCCTATAGCAATTAAATCAAGGTTTGCTAATAAATTAACCATTCAGAGAACAAACAGTAATAAATTTACCAAAAATTATCCTGAACAGATTAAGCTATCCTATAAAATTCATGCCAAAACATGTAGTCATTTAATTACAACAATTCATTCATTCAGATAACACCTGGAACAAGATTGAATTACACAGGCTAAACCATAGCATAACAGAAGCTCAAAATTTAACAGTAGACTCACACAGGGATTAGTTAGCTGCTATAAAATTTTCATGATTTTATCTACAAGGAATTAATTCTGAGAAAATAAACAATACAGACATTAGATTAACAAGATTCATTTTTAGCTCCTGTTATATTAAGGAACTAGGGCTCAAACTTCATGTACAAGCTAAACTATTGAAAATTATAACTCAGAAATATTTTCATGATTTATTATCAGCATAAACTATTTATCATAATTAAAGTCTAGTAAACAAGGATTAAATCAAAGAAATAGCTACACATGAGAACTGACCACGAAATTTTTATAGCCATACAAGTGTCATATGATTAAATTACCATAAAAATTTCACTGCAAGACATGGCTTCAATCATCAGTTAAGAAAAAGATAAAACAACTAGTCTTTATTTACCTAGTGACACAAATCCATTTGTACAGCAAAAACTTGCAACAAACATACACCATATTTTCATTCTACTGCAAAGAGCTACTCTCAAGGATTCCAGAACAACTGGATTTGCTAATTTACAAATTTTGTACGAATTTCTATTGAATTTCAAAGTTCACTGCAAAAATTACAAAGGAGCCCTTGCTGCTACTATTCATCTGAGTCTACGGCTATTCAAATAACCCCCTGGGGTTTTGATTCTTCTCAACCCGAGGTCCTTGGCCGGGTCAGAGAGGGGGCGGTGGTTTGACCGACCAAATCCGGCGAGAGGGGTCACCGGCGGCGAGGGTAGAGGGGTGTGGGAGGTACAGAAGTCCAAGGCGCACCTTTGGGTGGTCTTGGGGTGCGGGGAGGGGCTCGGAGGCGGCTGCTCGACGGAGCAGGCGGGTCGGCGGCGGAGGAGAACGGCGGAGGCGGCGCTCCGGTGAGGATTGGGCGAGGAGGAGTGGTCGGCTAGCTTCGCGGCGACGAGGCAAAGCTAATGGAGGGGTTGGCGCGGGCGGAGAAGCTGCAGTGAGGCGGGTCGATGGCGGCCTGGGCTTGCCGGCGTTCGAGGTGGAGCGGCGGCGT
Source organism: Panicum virgatum (assembly GCF_016808335.1). NCBI lineage: Eukaryota > Viridiplantae > Streptophyta > Magnoliopsida > Poales > Poaceae > Panicum > Panicum virgatum. The sequence goes on along the minus strand of NC_053148.1, from coordinate 29,475,690 downwards.
GTTCTGGGGCGTGGAAATGCGGAGCAAGCGAAAGAGCGAGTAGAATGGCTTGATGGGGCTTTTGTAAGGCTTGTGCGCGCGCTAGGAGAGGGTGGCGGCCTCAGCCTTGGCCGGGCCACGGCGACGGCGAGGTGGCGACCGTGCGGCGGCTCTGGGTGGCATGGCGAAGGGAGGGGGCACCAGCGCGAGGCCAAGGGCGGTGGAGAAGCTCCGGAGCGACGCGTGGGCGCCAGCTCGAAGCAGAGGAGGCCGGCTGGCTCTCCACGGCGGGTGGGCGGCACTGCACAGCAGCAGCGGCAGCCGGCGCTGACAAACAGAGTAGGCAGCCTAGCTGGAGGAAGGGGAAAAGGACCCAAACATAATTTCTGAAATTTCCAGGGACCAAACTGTAAAGCAGAGATAACTTTTAAAATAGGGCTCAAATGAAAAAGTACCCAACATGAAAGTTGTTCAACTTTTCAAGATACAACTTTGATGTTGTGCAAAAATTTATTTGATCAAAGATTCAAGAGCTAATTTTGAAAACATAAGAGGGATTTTGAATTCTAGGAATTTTATCTTTTTCAAAGCAATTTCACTTCAAACTTAGACCCTAATTATTCCTGCCATGTAATGATTACACTACATTTTGCAAAAACATCCTCCACAAAAGCTATAATTTCACAACCTATTCAAATATAACTACAGAAAGGACCTTGCATAAAATCATAATTACACATATAACCTTTATATTTACAAAAAAGATCCTTTTTCAAGCAATTCAAGCATATGATGCATACAATAGATACACAACTACTGTGTAGACACCTAGGGTGTCACAGCCTTCCCCCCTAAAAGGAATCTCGCCACGAGATTACAGGAAGAAAAGGAATGGAAAGATTTGATACCTGAATTTATTCTAAGAAAGTTAGGAAAGTTTCTTTGGGGAAAATTTTCAGTCTCCCAAGTAGCTTCTTCCTCGGTATGGTGATTCCACTGAATCTTGTACATTTCAACTTTCTCCCTTCTAGTACTTCTTTCTTTGGTATCAAGAATCTTGATTGGATACTCCGTATAAGATAGATCGGATTCAATCTCGATATCTTGTGGTTCAAGGATCTCAGTAGGTACTTTGATGCACTTCCGGAGTTGTGATACATGGAATACATCATGAATGGCGGCCAACTGAGAAGGAAGATGAAGTCGGTAGGCAACGGGTCCACAAGTTTTGATGATTTCAAATGGTCCGATGTATCGAGGTGCTAATTTCCCTTTGATACCGAAGCGTTGAGCACCTCTAGTAGGAGATACTCACAAATATACGAAATCCCCTACCTTGAACTGTAAAGGATCTCTTCTTTTGTCTGCATAACTTTTCTGTCTTGATTGGGCTGCTTTAAGATTAGTCTGGACAACTTTGACTTTCTCCTCTGCCTCAGAGACTAAATCTGGCCCAAAGATTTTGCGTTCTCCAGCTTGTGACCAACTCAAAGGAGTTTGACACCTTCGATCGTATAATGCTTCAAATGGTGCCATTTGCAAACTAGATTGATAACTGTTATTATACGAAAACTCTGCCAGTGCTAGGCACTTATCCCAGTTCTTGCCATATTGAATAGCACATGCCCTCAACATGTCTTCAAGGATTTGATTGATTCATTCAGTTTGCCCATCTGTTTGTGGATGATAAGCTGAACTACGAATCAATTTTGTTCCAAGGGATTCTTGCAATTGCTCCCAGAAACGTGCAATAAACTGAGCCCCACGATCAGAAATGATCATCTTTGGAACTGCATGCAAACGGACAATCTGATCGAGGTAAATCTCTGCATACCTCTTGGCAGAATAAGTTGTATGCACTGGAATAAAATGAGCGGTCTTGGTGAGTCTATCAACGATTACCCAAACATAATCATGCTTCCGAGAAGTAGTGGGTAAGACAATGCTAAAATCCATACTGATGGCCTCCCATTTCCAGGATGGAATGGGTAAAGGTTGGAGAGTACCAGCTACTTTCAAGTGACTAGCCTTTACTCTTTGACAGACATCACACTCAGAAACATATCTGGCGATCTCTCTTTTCATTCGAGTCCACCAAAAATCTTGTTTAAGATCTTGGTACATCTTGGTACTACCGGGATGAATCGAAAACTTTGATAGATGTGCTTCATCAAGGATTTGCTTTTTAAGCTGATGATTCTTGGGTACAACAAGTCGAGATTCAAACCATAAAACTCCTCTATGATCCACACGGAAACATTTGTATTTTGCTTCTCCTTGGGATAACTTTTCCTTGATGATTTTGATACCCTTATCATGTAATTGTGCCATGATGATGCTATCATGAAGTGTAGTCTCAATAGATATATGGTTCAGACTTCCTTGAGGTACCATTTCTAGGTTTAATTTCATCATTTCCTGGCATAGAGTTTCATTGAATGGCTCCACAGATAGACAATGGCATTGTGACTTGCGGCTGAGTGCATCCGCAACCACATTAGCCTTTCCTGGATGATAGTGCACTTCCAGATCATAATCCTTTATCAACTCTAGCCAGCGTCTCTGTCTCATGTTGAGATCAGCTTGGGTGAAGATATATTTGAGGCTCTTATGGTCAGTGTAAATAATACAATGAGTTCCCATAAGATGATGTCTCCAAAGCTTAAGAGCGTGTATGACAGCTGCTAACTCCAGATCATGTGTTGGATAACTCTTCTCATGATTCTGGAGAGCTCTTTATGCATAAGCAATAACTCGATTTTCTTGCATAAGCACACAACCAAGTCCCATACCAAAAGCATCACAATAGACATCAAATGGTTTGGTACTGTCCGGTGTAGCCAATACTAGAGCAGTAGTTAATCGTGCTTTGAGAGTTTGAAAAGCTTCTTCACATTTATCATTCCAAACAAACTTCACTCCCTTCTTTAATAACTCCGTCATAGGCTTGGCTATTCTGGAGAAATCAGGAATGAATCGACGATAATATCCAGCTAAACCAAGAAAACTGCGAATTTGATGAACTGAAGTAGGAGATTCCCAATCCATCACTTCTTGTACTTTAGTTGGATCAACGGATATACCATCACTAGAGATACTGTGGCATAAGAATTTTACACTGTCCAACCAAAATTCACACTAGGAGAATTTGGCATAAAGATGATGATCTCATAATCATTGAAGAACGATATGCAAATGCTCAGCATGATCTTCTTCATTCTTGGAGTAGATCAAAATATTGTCAATGAATACCACAATGAATTTATCCAGCTCCGGCATGAAGACTAAATTCATCAAGTACATAAAATATGCTGGGGCGTTGGTAACACCAAAAGACATAACCAGATATTCATAGAGTCCACATCTGGTCGAGAAACCAGTCTTTGGAATATCACAAGGCTTGATCTTTATTTGATGGTAGCCAGAATGAAGATCAATCTTAGAGAAAACCTTGGCTCCAGCTAACTGGTCAAACAGGATATCAATGCGGGGAAGAGGATACTTATTTTTAATAGTAACCGCATTAAGTGGTCGATAATCAACACATAGCCTCAAACTATTATCTTTCTTCTTCACAAACAGGGCTGGACATCCCCAGGGTGAAGAACTTGGATGTATAAAGCCCTTGCCAAGAAGGTCTTGGAGTTGGATTTTCAATTTTGCTAACTCATTTGGAGGCATTCGGTACGACCTCTTAGAAATAGGGGCGGTACCGGGTTGAAGCTCAATAACGAACTCAATGTCTCTATCAGGAGGCATTCCAGGTAAATCATCTGGAAATACATCCACATACTCGCACACAACAAGGATATCTTCAATCTTAACTTCTTTTGCAGCATAGGCACAAGAGTTGAAGCACTCTCGTTGTGGCAGATAGAGTATGGTGGCTCCTTGATGTGGTGAATCTATCTCGATAGCTCAGGAAGAGATATCTAACAGTACTTTATGTTTAGTCATCCAATCCATGCCCAAAATAACATCCATGCCTTCTAAATTTAACAAGATCAAATCTGTCTTGATCAAATTGCTACCCAGCTTAATGGGCACATGTCTAGTGATTTGATTGGAAGCTATCTTCCCACCAGGGGTTGCTATCATAAAAGATCCTTTAGTATGACAAAAGTCCAATCCTATTGTTGCTCCAAATTTGGCACTTATAAAACTATGAGTTGCACCAGAATCAAATAATATGACTGTGGGTTTATTGTGAATAGAGAAAGTACCCATCATTACTGGTGCTCCTTCTGGAAGGTCTGCAAGAGTAGTGAAGTTAACTCGCCCTTGCTGGACTTGCACCATTTGCCTCTTGCCCTTGCCCTTGTTATTGTTCTGGTTGGAGTTTTTTCCTGGATAATTCTTTTTGGGCTGCGGACAATTCTTGGCAAAGTGAGAAGTACTGCCGCAGTTGAAGCATCTATTATTACCATTCCCACTATTGAACTGTGGGGCATTCGGCCTTGGGCCAAACTGCTGCTGTTGCTGCTGCTGCTGCTGAGGCACTGGAGGTCTGAATCCTCCTTGCTGCTGAGGCGGCCTAAAAACAAGCCTGCCCATTGGGGCATTTCTCTGTGGAGGTCTGGGTGGAGTGTTCTGCACCAGACGATACCTCGGTGGCTGAGCACTCGAGGGTCCTGTTGGTGCCTTCCGCTTCTTCTCAGCACGATGGGCAGCAATACAGTCTTCTTGAGTAATGGCCAGGTTGACCAGCTCATTGTATGTGTTGGCCTGAACAAGGTTCAGGCATTCTTTGAGCTTGGAAGTGAGGCCACGACGAAAACGATCACGTTTCTTGGCATCAGTATCATCATGATGGCCCGCATACTGGCACAGGTGATTGAAGGTCAGTGCATATTGTAGAACAGTGGTTCCTTGATTTAGAGCCAAGAACTCATTCAACTTTCTTTCAATCAGTCCCTCAGGAATATGATGTGATCTGAAGGCAGTTCGGAATTCCTCCCAAGAGATGACATGTTCAGCAGGCTGCATCGCACAATAATGATCCCACCATATACGTGCAGGACCACGAAGTCGTTGGGCGGCAAAGTGGGCCTTGTTTGCGTCAGCACAAGGTACCGCTAGCAGAGCAAACTTGGAATTGATAGTACGGAGCCAAGCATCGGCGTCCAGTGGGTCATCAGCTCGGCTGAAAAGTGGAGGTTGGGTACCAAAGAACTCCTGGTAACCCGCGGGTTGAGAATCCCATCCTCCATGCTGTTGGCGTGGCTGATTTTGTTGCCCTTGGACCAACTGGCGAAGCAACTCAGTCTGCATGGCCATTAATTCGGCCAGATTCGACGGTGGTGGCGGTGGCTGCTGAGATCCACTGCCACTCTCACGGCCGAAGCCTTCAGGCGTTCCACAAGTTTGACCAACCATCTGTAATTATGGAAGACATCCATTAGATACATTTCTCTTGCTCCCAAAATCAATGGTAAGTGCAATGATCAAACATTGGATATCAAAATTAAATCAGCAGAATTTAACTAAATGCGGTGTAGCACAATATGTACAACACATATTTGTGCAATCCCTAAAACCCAGAATTGGTTAGCTGTTAGATGGCTTCATGCTCCATCGTATTGATACTCAACATTGAGAGCAAAAGGGTAAAGAAGATAATCTAGCAATTCACTCTTCATCGTTCTATGCTACATTGCCAATCAACAGAAATCATAGAAGTGATTGGACTAAAATATAGTCTCATAGATTCCATAGGCTAAAATTTGATGAGCACATATGCCACAAAACTTGCAACATCTTTGGTATTCATCAAACGGCCTAGAAACGCACAAATGAAGAGATTGGCAAATAGGAAGATCATGATTTCCAAACTGGTAGTCGCTACTTATATTACATCCAAAGTAGCCTTTTTCTTACAACCTAGCATCACACACCCTTACCACATATAATACAACAAGTGGTACTCCTCCCTAGGGATATTTTACAACATCATCTTCCCTATATACATATGCTACAACAAGAAAAACACAAGCTATCTAGGACAAGTCTAAGGTGCCTAGAAGTCGTCGAGGTTGCCCACAGAAGAGGCACTGCCGGAAGAAGAGTCGTCCGGCTGAGGGTTAGGCTCAGCAAGTGCGTGCTCTGAATCGAAATCAGAAACTCCCTCAACCTCCTCTGGGTCCTCAACTGCTGCTGTAGGCTCGGCTGGAACATCCAGTTGCTCCTGGAGCATACCAATATGGGCCAAAGCATCAGCCCAATCTACCTGAAGCTCATGCACCTGCCCCTGAAGAAAACCAATCACTGTATCACACTGCACTATCTCAGTACCATGCTCCAAAGTCTGATGCTCAAACTGTGCAATGGCCTGATCCCTTCCTGCAATGGCATCCTGAAGTCCCTGAATCTGAGTATCCCTCAAATGAAGACCTCGCTGGAAGGACTGAGCTAAGTCTATCACCTGGTCCATGAGTCGGTGCTGAAGTATCTGGTAGTGCGACTAAGCATTCATATATCTGGTCACAGCATGAATAGTCTCATCCGCTACATCTCCAACTAAGTGCCTAAAGTGTGTGATCCTGAAAAGCCACTCTGCATTGCCAGCACTGACTGCTGGAAACAAACCAATAGGATACGCAGCTACCTCCTCGGGATGGTGCTCACAAAAAGTAGTAATATCTTTGAGAGCTGTTGTCTCAAAAGCATCAACAAGACGGTACCCAATCACCTCAATCTCAATCGGTGGCCACTCCAAGGTAGGGTGCTGAGGAATGGTCATTGTAACTCTGTTCTTCTGAATTCCATCCTCAGAAAACTGGCGTCCCGTGTACTGTGGATCTGGGTAGTGGAAGGTACGAAGTGTATCCCAAAGAATCCTCGGAAAACCCTCCCAGTACAGACAGTCGGTATGAGCATTTCCCTCCTCACCCCAAAAGATATGGGGAAAAGCCGCCATCTGAATCAAAAAGGATTCAAATGTGAGTAATGCAATTATCTCAAGAGTTCTCAAATAAAGCTTTAAGAAGACTGCAGTAAAGCAAATATGATTCTAATTCAAAAGATGATATGGTTCCAAACTCAGAAAATAATAAACCACAATCGGTACTGGTTCATCATTTGAGATTCTAAGGAATGAAAAGATCCTTATAACAACAAGATGGAGCTTAGGATGAAGGCATGACTCAAAACCATCTTTTTCATCCAAGAGAATCTAAGCATTTTAACAAGCATGCTCCTAAAATCAAAATTTAACTCACTTATGGTTTAAGCACACTAACACTTATCTATGAGGATTCATACTAGAAATTCCTTACAAAGCTTATGTAACAACTTCAAAGACTAGGAACCAATTCAAACATCAACCAAATATGCATGCACGTCCTGATCGTCCTCATAAGATAAACAATTGCCAACTATCATTGGGCTTACGTGGTTAGCACGGTGGCATACATAAATACGGCTCTCCCTATATAGCTAGTCGATACATTCTAACCATTCTTAACTTATCGAATCGCGGTTAGTGTACCTGCAGAAGATTGACAGAACACACACACACACACACACATATATATATATATATATATATACATATATATATATACAAATATATATATACATACATTGAACCTTTCATGCCAGCACTCATGAAAGCGTTCCCATACATTACCGCTCAATATAGAAGCGGCAGCCATACAATTTCCGCCATATGGCCAACGTTAACATACGCTACTCGGAGGCGTATTCACAAATTCCTTTACTCCCAATATAGTCGACCGAGATCGATATATTGGCAGCAGCTCAAGTAGGCCACTGCTTGAGCGCAGCGTTCGGTTCGCATCGCCGACGGGAAGGTCAGACTCCCTCAGCTGACTGAGTACACTTTACTTCCAATATAGTCAACTAATAGTTGATATATTGGGAGCACCTCAAGTAAGCCACTGCTTGAGGGCAGCGTTTGGCTCGCATCACCGACGGGAAGGTTAGACTCCCTCAGCTGACTGAGGATCCTTACCATCTTACCTTAACATAGGTGCGTCATTACAGGAATTAAGAGTTGCTTGTGAGTATGGTTTGACAAAATGTAAAGTGCTGGAAGTCAGATAACATAAACCATACATAAATAACCACCTAGTAATTCCCGTAAATTCCCTAGGACTTTACGTTCTATGCACAACCCTTAACGAATCCAACGTAATTTCCGAAATTCCTTGTTGTTCCAATTTTATACGGAAAACGATTTTTAAGGTTTCAACACCTCTGGTGTACACTTGTAGCTCTGATACCAGCTGTGATAGAACCACCTGAATTATCCCGGCTCAAGTGCGCAGGCCATCACCATAAAGGCAACACCAGCTCAAACGCACTTCAAACGGAACAATTCTTGGTCTGTCGGGTAACCTCCCGATACAACCACCAGTTCTCAGATCGAACAAGCATACCCCACACGAAGGGGAGTCCAGAGATATTACAACCACCATTTTACAACATAGGCATAATAATGATTACAAACCAGTTCAAACCATTATTACAAAACCAACTTTAGTAAAACAGTTATACAAGCCTTAAGTGTAGAACTTCAGAGTTTAAACAGCGGAAGAAGAAAACGACGGCTACAACACGTCGCAAAGGGATACCAAGCTAGCCCAAGCAAGGTATCAATCGTCAAGGTCATTGCCGGCCGAAGACATACCCCACTCTACGGACCAGCCAGGAGGCAACGAGCAAGGCCAAGATAAACTAGCGACCTGATCCTCCAGGCTCATACCTGAAAAAGGGTTTCAACAGCAAGGCTGAGTATTCTAATACTCAGCAAGACTTAACCATCAATGGGTATATGTAGCCCACTTTATCTAGACTATGCAAGGTTCTGTGAGGCTCTGGTTTTCCTTTTGCTGAAAAGTAATAAAGAGTAGGTCCTTACTTTCAAGTTTTAGCTTCCAAGATTCTAGTTGATTAACCGTTCTATGTAAGCAACTACTATCCAATCATGATAGAACTCTAAGCAAGCATCAAGATTGATCATAATATTGTTGCTCTTATTACTTTTTGTGGCAAAGAGATGAAGCAGCCCCAAACTGTGGGAAGTAGACAATTCGAATCGAATTTGTTAACCTGGCTAGGTAGACCTAACACACACATTTGGAACACCGTCGGGTCGTTCCCAAACAACCGTTGACCTTTCTTTCCGGCTTGTGGATAGGGTCACTCTCCCCGACTACAGGGCTCCAAGGTCCAACCTTGTCCCTTGAAGTCGCAGTGTTGATCAACAATAAAATTTAAAAGCCTATCTCTAAAGAGAGAGTGATAGGTATATCCACTCCCGATCCAATCGGCTACTAGGCTTACCGCGTACCATATTTACGGCATGTGGTTAGTACGTTCAAAAACTTAACCAGCACTACCACACACCACGACCTTAGCAAGTTCATCAACACAGACGGGGTCTTACACAAGGTCATGATATCGAACACAACCCCGTCTGTCGTCCTTATATTGATAACAGAAAGTAAACAAGCAATTCCTATAAAGCTCGCGAGTGACAGGCAATCACTCGACTTTTACCGGTCCTATAAGCTTAGCAAGTAGTCGAACTCAAATCTAGTGTTCAGTACATAGGTTCCTAGAATCATGCATCTAGGGTTTCAATTCAAATCCTAAGAACTGTAAATGCATAAGTAAATAATAATAGTAAATGATAATAATTTGAAATTTAGGTTATGTCCGAGGCTTGCCTTCTTGGTAGTCACTAACTATTTCAGCCCTGGGCTCTTCCGAACTTTGGTCCGGCGCTTCAGTTAGTACGGCAGTGTTTACTTGAGCTTCGAGATCACCTCCTTCGGAATCCGGGATCAGCTCGTACGTCCCGCCCGACAAAGCAGTCGTATCTATATGTAATGCAAGAACAGTATTATAAACACACTCACGATGTGGTGAAGCTAAGCAAATAGAATTAACACACACATGGGCAATCATTTATAGAGTAGTAACTCAACAAATCTAACTACACAAGGCATCATGATCAACAGCACAAGAAAGCTATACTAACTTCATAAAGTGAGTGGTGGTTGATTCCTATAGCAATTAAATCAAGGTTTGCTAATAAATTAACAACTTAGAGCACAAACAGTAATAAATTTAGCAAAAAAATTACCCTAAACAGAACATGAACAGAGTAAGCTATCCTGAAAAATTCAAGCCAAAATAGGTAGCCATTTGTTCATAACAATTCAATCATTCAGATCACACTTAGAACAAGATTGAATTACACAGGTTAAGATAGAGTAAACCAGAAGCTCAAAATTTAACAGTAGGCCTACACAGGGATGAGTTAGCTACTGTGAAGTTTTCATGATTTTATCTACAAACAATTAACTCTGAGAAAATAAACAAAACAGACATCAGATTAACAAGATTCATTTTTATCTCCTATTCTAGTCATGAACTGGGGCTCAAACTTCATGTACAAGCTAAACTATTCAAAAAGATCACTCAGAAATATATTCATGATTTATCATTAGCATAAACTATTTATCATAGTTAAAGTCTACTAAACAAGGATTAAATCAAAGAAATAGCTACACATGAGAACTGACCACGAAATTTTTATAGCAATACTAGAGTTAAAAGAACAAACCACCCTAAAAATTTCACTGCAAGACATGGCTTCAAGCAATAGCTAAGAAAAATATAAAACAACTAGTATTTATATACCTAGTTACACAAATCTAATTTTCCAGCAAAAACTTTCCACAAACATCTATCATATTTTGATTCTACTGGATAGAACTTGACACAAGGATTCCAGATCAATAGGATTTGCTAATTTACAAATTTTCTACGAATTTCTACTGAGTTTAAAAATTCATTGCAAAAAAATTTACAAAGGAGCCCTTGCTGCTACTATTCATCTGAGTCTACGGCTACTCAAATAACCCCCTGGCGTTTCTCTAATTCTAACAACCAAGTCCTTGGCCGATGGGGAAGAACAGAGCAGGGGTTGGCCGGCCTTTACCGGCGCCTCGGCTCACCGGCGGCGAGGGCTGGGTTGGGGGAAACGAAGAAGAGGCCGAGACGAACCCAATGGTGGTCTTCTTGGGGCTCGGGGTGGTCGGATTGGGGGTTCCCCGCAGCGAGGTGCGGTGGCGGCTTGGGTAGCTCGCCGGCGACCGTTCTGCGGCGGCGGATTGGGGTGGGGGAGGTGCTTGGGAGATGCGCAGTGCTCGTGTGGTGCTAATGGCGGGGTCTGTGGGGGCGGATCAGGTCTGAAATGGTGGGTTCGCGGTGGCGTTAAGCTTGCCGGCGTTCAAGTGGATGGCGGCGGCACTCTGGGGTCTGGGGAGAGGGAAATGGCAAAAGAACAAGAGGATTAGCTTGCGGGGGTATATGTAGTGCTGCTGTGCGCGAGAGGGAAGAGCGGTGAGCTCTAATCCGTGCTGTCCACGGCGGCATCAAGGTGGCGGCCGGCGGCGGTGCTCTGAGCACGTGGCAAGGCGAGGAGAGGGCACGGCGCGAGGCAAAAGCGGCAGTGGAAGCTTGGGCGCGACGCGTGGAAGCTACCAGGCAGGAGGTGGCTCGGGGGCGGCCCTCCACGGCGGCGGTGGCACTGCACAGCGGCGGCAGCAGGAGAAACAGAGAGGCTAGCTGGAGGTGGAAGAAAAAGGACCCGTTTGCAATTTCCAAAAATTCCAGGGACCACTCTGTAAACAAGCAATAACTTTTAAACTAAAGCTCAAATGAAAAAGTGCCCAACATGAAAGTTGTTCATCTTTTCAAGATCTACAACATTGATGTTGTGCAAAAAATTATTTGATCAAAGATTCAAGAGTTAATTTTGAAAACATAAGAAGGATTTTGAATTCCAGGAATTTTGTCTTTTTCAATGCAATTTCACTTCAAACTTAGGCTTAAAAGCAAAATTTGCTACCATGCAATAAATGTACTGAATTTTGCAAAAATACCCTCCACAAAAGCTATAATTTCACAACCTATTCAAATATAACTACAGAAAGGACCTTGCATAAAATCATAATTACACATATAACCTTTATATTTACAAAAAGATCCTTTTTCAAGCAATTCAAGCACATGATGCACACAATAGATACACAACTAATGTGCAGACACCTAGGGTGTCATGGCCTTCCCTCCTAAAAGGAATCTCGCCCCGAGATTATAGGAAGAAAAGGAATGGAAAGATTTGATACCTGAATTTGTTCTAAGAAAGTCGGGAAAGTTTCTTTGGAGAAAGTTTTCAGTCTCCCAAGTAGCTTCTTCCTCAGTATGGTGATTCCACTGAATCTTGTACATTTTAACTTTCTCCCTTCTAGTACTTCTTTCTTTGGTGTCAAGAATCTTGATTGGATACTCCGTATAAGATAGATCGGATTCAATCTCGATATCTTGTGGTTCAAGGATCTCAGTAGGTACTTTGATGCACTTCCGGAGTTGTGATACATGGAATACATCATGAATGGCAACCAACTGAGAAGGAAGACGAAGTCGGTAGGCAACGGGTCCACAAGTTTCGATGATTTCAAATGGTCCGATGCATCGGGGTGCTAATTTCCCTTTGATACCGAAGCATTGAACACCTCTAGTAGGAGATACTCGCAAATATACGAAATCCCCTACCTTGAACTATAAAGGATCTCTTCTTTTGTCTGCATAACTTTTCTGTCTTGATGGAGCTGCTTTAAGATTAGTCTGGATAAGTTTGACTTTCTCCTCTGCCTCAGAGACTAAATCTGGCCCAAAGATTTTGCGTTCTCCAGCTTGTGACCAACTCAAAGGAGTTCGACACCTTCGACCGTATAATGCTTCAAATGGTGCCATTTGCAAGCTGGATTGATAACTGTTATTGTAAGAGAATTCAGCTAGTACTAGGCACTTATCCCAGTTCTTGCCATATTGAATAGCACATGCCCTCAACATGTCTTCAAGGATTTGATTGATTCGTTCAGTTTGCCCATCTGTTTGTGGATGATAAGCTGAACTACAAATCAATTTTGTTCCAAGGGATTCTTGCAATTGCTCCCAGAAACGTGCAATAAACTGAGCCCCACGATCAGAAATGATCGTCTTTGGAACTCCATGCAAACAGACTATTTGATCAAGATAGATCTCTGCATACTTCTTGGCATAATAAGTCATATGAACCGGAATAAAATGGGCGGTCTTTGTGAGTCTATCAACGATTACCCTAATAGAATCATGCTTTTGCGAAGTGTTGGGTAAACCGATAATAAAATCCATACTGATGTCCTCCCATTTCCAGGATGGAATGGGTTAAGGTTGGAGAGTACCGGCTACTTTCAAGTGACTAGCCTTAACTCTTTGACAGACATCACACTCAGAAACATATCTGGCGATCTCTCTTTTCATTCGAGTCCACCAGAAATCTTGTTTAAGATCTTGATACATCTTGGTACTACCGGGATGAATCGAAAACTTTGATAGATGTGCTTCATCAAGGATTTGCTTTCTAAGCTGATGTTTCTTGGGTACAACCAGTCGAGATTCAAACCATAAAACTCCTCTATGATCCACACGGAAACATTTGTATTTTGCTTCTCCTTGGGATAACTTTTCCTTAATGATTTTGATACACTCATCATGTAATTGTGCCATGATGATGCTATCATGAAGTGTAGGCTCAATAGATATATGGTTCAAACTTCCTTGAGGTACCATTTCTAGGTTTAATTTCATCATTTCCTGGCATAGGGTTTCATTGAATGGCTCTACAGATAGACAATGGCATTGTGACTTGCGGCTGAGTGCATCTGCAACCACATTAGCCTTTCCTGGATGATAATGCACTTCTAGATCATAATCCTTTATCAACTCTAGCCAGCGTCTCTGTCTCATGTTGAGATCAGCTTGGGTGAAAATATATTTGAGGCTCTTATGGTCTATGTAAATATTACAATGAGTTCCCATAAGATGATGTCTCCAAAGCTTGAGAGCATGAATGACAGCTGCTAACTCCAGATCATGTGTTGGATAATTCTTCTCATGATTCCGTAGAGCTCTTGATGCATAAGCAATAACTCGGTTGTCTTGCATAAGCACACAACCAAGTCCCATACCAGAAGCATTACAATAGACATCAAAAAGTTTGGTACTGTCTGTTGTAGCCAATACTGGAGCAGTAGTTAATCGTGCTTTGAGAGTTTGAAAAGATTCTTCACATTTATCATTCCAAACAAACTTCACTTCCTTCTTTAATAACTCCGTCATAGGCTTGGCTATTATGGAGAAATCAGGAATGAATCAACGATAATATCCAGCTAAACCAAGAAAACTGCGAATTTGATGAACTGAAGTAGGAGATTCCCAATCCATCACTTCTTGTACTTTAGTTGGATCAACGGATATACCATCACTGGAGATAGTGTGGCCTAAGAATTTCACACTATCCAACCAAAATTCACACTTGGAGAATTTGGCATAAAGATGATGATCTCGTAATCGTTGAAGAACGATACGCAAATGCACAGCGTGATCTTCTTCATTCTTGGAGTAGATCAAAATATCGTCAATGAATACCACGACGAATTTATCCAGCTCCGGCATGTAGACTGAATTCATTAAGTACATAAAATATGCTGGGGCATTGGTAGGACCAAAAGACATAACCAGATATTCATAGAGTCCATATCTGGTCGAGAAAGCAGTCTTTGGAATATCACAAGGCTTGATCTTTATCTGATGGTAGCCAGAACGAAGATCAATCTTAGAGAAAACCCTGGCTCCAGCTAACTGATCAAGCAGGATATCAATGCAGGGAAGAGGATACTTGTTTTTAATAGTGACCGCATTGAGTGGTCGATAATCAACACATAGCCTCAAACTGTTGTCCTTCTTCTTCACAAATAGGGCTGGACATCCCCAGGGTGAAGAACATGGATGTATAAAGCCCTTGTCAAGAAGGTCTTGGAGTTGGATTTTCAATTCTGCTAACTCATTTGGAGGCATTCGGTACGACCTCTTTGAAATAGGGGCGGTACCGGGTTGAAGCTCAATAACAAACTCGATATCTCTATCAGGGGGCATTCCAGGCAAATCATCTGGAAATACATCCGCATACTCACACACAACAGGGATATCTTCAAGTTTAATTTCTTTTGCGGCATAGGCTCAAGAGTTGAAGCACTCTCGTTGTGGCAGATAGAGTATGGTGGCTCCTTGATGTGGTGAATCTATCTCGATAGCTCGAGAAGAGATATCTAACTGTACTTTATGTTTAGTCATCCAACCCATGCCCAGAATAACATACATGCCTTCTAAGTTCAACAAGATCAAATCTGTCTTTATCACTTTGCTACCCAACTTAAGTGGTACATGTGTACTGATTTGATTGGAAGCTATCTTTCCACCAGGAGTTGCTATCATGTAAGATTTCTTGACATGACAAAAATCCAATCCTACCCTTGCTCCAAATTTGGCACTTATAAAACTATGAGTTGCACCAGAATCAAATAATATGACGCGGGTTTATTGTGGATAGTGAAAGTACTCGACATGACTGGTGCTCCTTCGGGAAGGTCTGCCAAAGTAGTGAAATTAATTCGCCCCTGTTGGACTTGCACCATTTGCATTATGCCCTTGCCCTTATTGTTGTTCTGGTTGGAGTTCTGCCTTGGATAATTCTTTCTAGGCTGCGGACAATTCTTGGCAAAGTGAGAAGTACTACCGCAGTTGATGCATCGATTATTACCATTCCCACTATTGAACTGTGGGGCATTTGGCCTTGGGCCAAACTGCTGCGACTGCTGCTGCTGAGGCACTGGAGGTCTGAATCCTCCTTGCTGCTGTGGCGGCCTAAAGACAAGCCTGCCCACTGGGGCATTTCTTTGTGGAGGTCTAGGTGGAGTGTTCTGCACCAGACGATACCTCAGTGGCTGAGCACTCGAGGGTCCTATTGGTGCCTTTCGCTTCTTCTCAGCACGATGGGCAGCAATACAGTCTTCTTGAGTAATGGCCAGGTTGACCAGCTCATTGTAAGTGTTGGGCTGAACAAGGTTCAGGCGTTCCTTGAGCTTGGTAGTGAGGCCACAACAAAAACGATCACGTTTCTTGGCATCAGTATCAGCATGATGGCCCGCAAACTGGCACAGGTGATTGAAGGTCTGTGCATATTGTAGAATAGTGCGGGTTCTTTGATTTAGAGCCAAGAACTCATTCAACTTCCTTTCAATCAGTTCCTCAGGAATATGATGTGATCCGAAGGCAGTTCGGAATTCCTCCCAAGAGATGACATGTTCAACAGGCTGCATCGCACAATAATGACCCCACCATATACGTGCAGGACCACGAAGCTGTTGGGCGGCAAAGTGGGCCTTGTTTGCGTCAGCACAAGGTACCGCTAGCAGAGCAAACTTGGAATCAATTGTACGGAGCCAGGCATCGGCGTCCAGTGGGTCATCAGCTCGGCTGAAAAGTGGAGGTTGGGTACCAAAGAATTCCTGGTAACCCGCAGGTTGAGCATCCCGTCCTCCGTGCTGCTGGTGTGGCTGATTTTGCTGCCCTTGGACCAGCTGGCGAAGCAATTCAGTTTGCATGGCCATTAGCTCGGCCAGATTTAACGGGGGTGGTGGTGGCTGCTGAGATCCACTGCCAGCTTCACGACTGAAGCCATCAGGCTTTCCACGAGTATGACCAACCATCTGTAATTATGGAAGACATCCATTAGATACAATTTTCTTGCTCCCACAATCAATGGTACTGGTTAATCATTTGAGATTCTATGGAATGAAAAGATCATCCAGACATCAAGATGGAACTAGGGATAAAGACATGACTCAATCTCCCTCTCTCAAACCAAGTTTTCATTCAACCCTTTTGTTTAACCACACTAAACATAGTCATGAAAACAAACTCTAGAGATTCCTTAAGAAAACTCATGTAACATTTTCCAATTCTTGAAATCAGAGCAAAATCAACCAAATATGCATGCACGTCCTATTCGTCCTCACAAGATAAAATAATTGCCAACTATGGTTGGGCTTACGTGGTTAGCACGGTGGCATACATAGATACGGCTCTCCCTATATAGCTAGTCGATACATTCTAACCGTTCTTAACTTATCGAATCACGGTTAGTGTACCTGCAGAAGATTGACAGAATATATATATATATATATATATATATATATATATATATATATATATATATATATATATATATATATATATATATATATATCCATTGAACCTTTCATGCCAGCACTCATGAAAGCGTCCCCATACATTACCGCTCACTATAGAAGCGGCAGCCATATAATTTCCGCCGTATGGCCAACGTTAACATACGCTATTCAGTGGCATATTCACAAGTTCCTTTACTCCCAATATAGTCGACCGAGATCGATATATTGGCAGCAGCTCAAGTAGGTCTCTGCTTGAGCACAGCGTTCGGTTTGCATCGCCGACGGGGAGGTCAGTCTCCCTTAGCTGACTGAGGATCCTTACCATCTTACCTTAACATAGGTGCGTCGTTACAAAAATTAAGAGTTGCTTGTGAGTATGGTTTGACAAAAAGTAAAGTGCCGGAAGTCAGATAATATAAACCATACATAAATAACCACCTAGTAATTCCCGTAAATTCCCTAGGACTTTACGTTCTATGCACAACCCTTAACGAATCCAACGTAATTTTCCGAAATACCTTGTTGTTCCAATTTCGTACGGAAAATGATTTTTAAGGTTCCAACACCTCTGGTGTACACTTGTAGCTCGGATACCAGCTGTGGCGGAACCACCTGAATTATACCAGCTCAAGTGCGTAGGCCATCACCTTAAAGGCAACACCGGCTCAAACACACTTCAAACGGAACAATTCTTGGTCTGTCGGGTAACGTCCCGATACAACAACCGGTTCTCGGATCGAACAAGCATACCAGTTCAAACCACCAGAGATATTACAACCACCATTTTACAACATAGGCATAATAATGATTACAAACCAGTTCAAACCATTATTATAAAACCAACTTTAGTAAAACAGTTATACAAGCCTTAAGTGTAGAACTTCAGAGTTTAAACAGCGGAAGAAGAAAATGACGGCTACAACACGTCGCAAAGGTATACCAAGCTAGCCCAAGCAAGGTATCACTTGTCAAGGTCATTGCCGGCCGAAGACGTACCCCACTCTACGGACCAGCCAGGAGGCAACGAGCAAGGCCAAGATAAACTAGCAACCTGATCCTCCAGGCTCATACCTGAAAAAGGGTTTCAACAGCAAGGCTGAATATTCTAATATTCAGCAAGACTTAACCGTCAACGGGTATATGTAGCCCACTTTAGCTAGACTATGCAAGGTTCTGTGAGGCTTTGGTTTTCCTTTTGCTGAAAAGCAATAAAGAGTAGGTCCTTACTTTCAAATTTTAGCTTCCATATTTACGGCATGTGGCTAGTACGTTCAAAAACTTAACCAGCACTGCCACACACCG
The DNA here is from genome assembly GCF_016808335.1 of Panicum virgatum. NCBI lineage: Eukaryota > Viridiplantae > Streptophyta > Magnoliopsida > Poales > Poaceae > Panicum > Panicum virgatum. Next base: position 29,457,298 of record NC_053148.1, on the reverse strand, counting down.
CGACCTTAGCAAGTTCATCAACACAGACCGGGTCTTACACAAGGTCATGATATCGACAGCCTTAATTTGAAATTTAGGTTATGTCCGGGGCTTGCCTTCTTGGTAGTCACTAACTATTTCAGCCCTAGGCTCTTCCGAACTTTGGTCCGGGGCTTCAGTTAGTACGGTAGTGTTTACTTGAGCTTCGAGATCACCTCCTTCGGAATCCGGGATCAGCTCGTATGTCCCGTCCGACAAAGCAGACGTATCTATATGTAATGCAAGAACAGTATTATAAACACACTCACGATGTGGTGAAGCTAAGCAAATAGAATTAACAACACATGGGCAATCGTTTATAGAGTAGTAACTCAACAAATCTAACTACACAAGGCATCATGATCAACAGCACAAGAAAGCTATACTAACTTCATAAAGTGAGTGGTGGTTGATTCCTATAGCAATTAAATCAAGGTTTGCTAATAAATTAACAAATCAGAGCACAAACAGTAATAAATTGAGCAAAAAAATTACCCTAAATAGAACATGAACAGAGTAAACTATCCTGAAAAATTCAAGCCAAAACAGGTAGCCATTTGTTCATAACAATTCAATCATTCAGATCACACTTAGATCAAGATTGAATTACACAGGTTAAGATAAAGCTAAACAGAAGCTCAAAATTTAACAGTAGGCCTACACAGGGATGAGTTAGCTACTGTGAATTTTTCATGATTTTATATACACATAATTAAGTCTGAGAAAATAAACAAAACAGACATCAGATTAACAAGATTCATTTTTAGCTCCTGTAGTAGTCAGGAACTGAGGCTCAACCTTCATGTACAAGCTAAAATATTCAAAAAGATCACTCAGAAATATATTCATGATTTATCATTAGCATAAACTATTTATCATAATTAAAGTCTACTAAATAAGGATTAAATCAAAGAAATAGCTACACACGAGAACTGACCACGAAATTTTTATAGCAATACTAGAGTTACAAGAACAACCCACCCTAAAAAGTTCACTGCAAGACATGGCTTCAAGCAATAGCTAAGAAAAAGATAAAACAACTAGTATTTATATACCTAGTGACACAAATCTAATTTTCCAGCAAAAACTTTCCACAAACACCTATCATATTTTGATTCTACTGGATAGATCTTGACACAAGGATTCCAGATCAATTGGTTTTGCTAATTTACGAATTTCTACTGAATTTCAATATTCACTGCAAAAAATTACAAAGGAGCCCTTGCTGCTACTATTCATCAGAGTCTACGGCTATTCAAATAACCCCCTGGCGTTTCTCTAATTCTAACAACCAAGTCCCTGGCCGATGGGGAAGAACAGAGCAGGGGTTGGCCGGCCTTTACCGGCGCCTCGGCTCAACGGCGGCGAGGGCTGGCTTAGGGGAAACGAAGAAGAGGCCGAGACGAACCCAATGATGGTCTTCTTGGGGCTCGGGATGGTCGGATTGCGAGTTCCCCGCGGCGAGGTGCGGCGGCGGCTTGGGTAGCTCGCCAGCGACCATTCTGCGGCGGCGGATTGGGGTGGGGGAGGTGCCTGGGAGATGCGCAGTACTCGTGTGGTGCTAATGGCGGGGTCTGTGGGGGCGGATCGGGTCTGAAATGGTGGGATCGCAGCGGCGTCAAGCTTGCCGGTGTTCAAGTGGATGGCGGCGGCGCTCTGGGGTCTGGGGAGAGGAAAATGGCAAAAGAATGAGAGGATTAGCTTGCAGGGGTATATGTAGTGCTGCTATGCACGAGAGGGAAGAGCGGTGAGCTCTAATCCGTGCTGTCCACGGCGGCGTCGAGGTGGCGGCCGGCGGCGGTGCTCTGAGCGCGTGGCAAGGCGAGGAGAGGGCACGGCGCGAGGCAAAAGCGGCAGTGGAAGCTCGGGCGCGACGCGTGGAATCTATCAGGCAGGAGGTGGCTCGGGGGCGGCCCTCCACGGCAGCGGTGGCACTGCACAGCGGCGGCGGTAGGAGAAACAGAGAGGCTAGCTGAAGGTGGAAGAAAAAGGACCCGTTTGCGATTTCCAAAAATTACAGGGACCACTCTGCAAACAAGCAATAACTTTTAAACTAAAGCTCAAATGAAAAAGTGCCCAACATGAAAGTTGTTCATCTTTTCAAGATATACGACTTTGATGTTGTGCAAAAATTTATTTGATCAAAGATTCAAGAGCTAATTTTGAAAACATAAGAGGGATTTTGAATTCCAGGAATTTTGTCTTTTTCAATGCAATTTCACTTCAAACTTAGGCTTAAAAGCAAAATTTGCTGCCATGCAATAAATGTACTAAATTTTGCAAAAACACCCTCCACAAAAAGCTATAATTTCACAACCTATTCAAATATAACTGCAGAAAGGACCTTGCATAAAATCATAATTACACATATAACCTTTATATTTACAAAAAGATCCTTTTTCAAGCAATTCAAGCACATGATGCACACAATAGATACACAACTACTGTGCAGACACCTAGGGTGTCACAGATGTGATGGTCGACTAAATTAGAGGTAGAACTAGTCGATGCAGAGGTCGACTAGATTTATTGGTAGGGTCTCCTTCAGGAGAGGTGCCCCAAGGGCCTTGCGGAGTGAGTCACACTGGAAGATCGTGTGAGAGCTCTTTGGGTGGATAAAGCACTTGCGTAGTAGTACTTTGTTGATCCTGTTGCCACCCTGAGATGATTCACCTTGATGCGGGGTGTGTGGTTTACCCTGAGGACGGGTACTGATGGTTGCCGGCTTGTGCTTCTTGAAGGATGCGGAAGCCTTTGGCGGGATGCGGTAGTTGGAAGAAGGGTTGTACACCTCGACTTCCTCTCGTTCCTTTCTCCTTGCGATGATGATGTTGCGCGCATCGCGCCCAACGTTGATCACACTGCGAAGGTCGCAGTTGGAGTAGTCGTAGTTGTCGCCTTGCTGTTCCTGTAAGCTGTTAGCGAGGCGACAACTATGTCTGAACGCCCTCTTCTGGTTGAGCTGGCGACGACATTCCTAGAGATCTTCCGCTGGATGCTGCTCGTCCAGTTGGACGGTGACGGTCACCGCTGGAGGAGGAGGAGGAGGTAGATTCTCCTTGGTAGTAACTTGGACTTCTGTGATTGTAGGAGGAGTAGTTTCCATGTTGTCGGAAAGGTACTCGTCGAAATCATCAGAATTGTAGTCGTCGAGGTTGAGACGCTCCGTGGGATCACCCTCAGGTTCTTCGGCGATACAAACCATGAAGATTTCACAGCAGAGGTCTTGGACTTCTTGGTTTTGTTTGCTTGAGGACGGGTCTAAAGGAGTGCTCTGTTGGTAGGGCAGATCCGCAGGCTGTGAGGCAGAAGCGTTGGGATCTTGTGCCTTCCTGAGGTGCACTATCCGTCCTTGCGGCGTTGCATATATAATCAATATAGGGAGGGAGTCCTAATTGGACTTGAGGTTCTTAGCCGAGTTCGACTCGACTTGTTTACTATACTGGATTAGGTCGTCCAGCTGTTCCTCCGGATCGAAAGAGTACTCGGATTCAGAGTCGGTTAGCCCACCAATTCTTGAGTATGTATGCTTTGGGTGAGCGATAAGTGGTATGCCCATCTCTACAAGGAGGGCGTTCTCGTTCATCCAGTGTAGCCATGATTGAGTAGGAGTTAGCCCCTCAGGCTCCTTAATCCAGGGTTTGTCATAGATTGAGTCGCTGGATTGTTCTGGAGCCTTGGCTTTTCCCTTTTTAAGCTTGGCCAGTTCCCAAAGAGCATTGGCGTGTTTGGGTAGGCTGGTCATAGCATCCATGAACAGCTCGATGTTGTCTGACCATTCTTCGAGATTGTCGAATGGTTCAAAGTTCTCGAGACCGTTCATGAAGTGATCAAAGTCCTGATCGAATTTGGACTCGACTGGTTTCGGAGTTCGAGTGTGAGCAGGTTTCGGTGAAGGGCTCTAAGGTATCCTGGAGATAGACGGTCCCATCCGAACAAGCCGGGGGTTTGTCTCACTAGCTCCCCCGTAGATTTCTCCTCCCGCTTTCTGCTCTTTGTTTTGCAGAGTGCTTTCAGCCACCTTAATGCAGTTGGCAAGCTTCGAATTTACCCGACCGATCCCTGAGAGCATATCGCCGACCTCTTCTGCAGTGGGTTTAGTGCTTTAGGGTTCTGATGTGGCACAGATGGGCTGAGAGCGGTTTCTGCAAGTTTGATGCAGCCATCTATCGATCGTGAAACTTGATACACTCCGGCGAGTAGTTTTGAGTTTTTAATCTTAGGGCATTTGATTGTCTTGAGATGAGCCAGGTATTTTCCGAGAGTTTTGGAAAAGTAAGGGTTTTCGGAATCAGAATTTGTGTCAAACTCAACCGAACCCAGAGTTAGGAGCCGCAAATTCGCGGATGCCGGCGAGTTAGGAGCGGGTTTTCGATCTAGGTGAGTTAGGCGTGCCAAGGTGGCTGGAAAAGCCTCCCGTTCCGTCAGCCGTGCAAGCCCAGGAAGCGAAAACGAGGGTTGTGCTTTCTGGTACGTTGTTGGCGTCGCTTGATCCGGCCATCGAATTCACTGATGAACTCGCCGAATCCCCTACCTGGCGCGCCAGCTATCGGTGTTTATCGCCAAGCCTGCTCTGGGATACCCTTAGCAGTAGAGTTTGTAGGTAGGGATCGACTGCTCTAGAACTCGATGGTACAAGGAACACAAAGATTTAGACAGGTTTGGGCCGCGAGTTTGCGTAAAACCCTACATCCTGTGTGGTTTGTATTGCCTTAGGTGTTGATGATTGTTTGGAGGGGGTCCCTGCCCGTCCTTATATATCTGGGGGACAGGGTTACATGGAAAGTCCTAGCCGAGTACAGTTGAAGTCCTACTACAACACAATCGGATAGTTTCCTTTGTACTGCAGCTTGTTCTACACCTATTCGGGTAGTTACAAATGAGGTAAGGTACATCCATGAGCTATCCCTTACTCTAGAACATTCTATGCCTATAAGCAGTCCCGCTATCCTAGGTCTGACACATCCTCTAAGCTCCTAACTCTTCGTGTACTCGATAAGAGCTGTCCCTTGTTTGATTGGACAATCAAGTCCATAAGAGCACCAAGCTAATTGACGCATTTCCTTTCAAAAGGAAATCTGCATCTCAAAATACCCTTTCGCAAAGTGCTCTTCACACTTGGTTAATCCTGCGGGATTCAATCCTAACCGATCAGCACTAGTGTTCTGATTAAGAACCATACAACTTGACTCTAGTCGAGAATACTCTGCCTCTTAAGGCACCTTTGGATACAACTCTTTGTATCCACTATCACGATTGAGCAGGCGCGATGCTGCCAGAACTCATTCCTTTCGAGTATCAATTACCCGACAAAAAGGATTGTATAATCCTACAATAAAACAAGTATTTGACATTACACAAATATTAAACATTTGTTCAAGGTACTTCTGGCCCACACGCCAAACAATTTTCACAAGCAGTTCAGGGAGCCCCAGACTTGTTCAAAGTCTCCACTATCTGATCTGCTACGACGGAGGTCTCTTGCAGATACAGATTGAATTGCTCATCAGTACAGTCAGCCTTCGTGCCCTTTCCAAGTGGATCAAGGGGAGTACATGGCCAGTAGGACCTCACCAACCCGAGTACATGTCCCACGTACTATCGGGTGGTTGTGGAGACGTACCTTTCGAAGCTCTCGGGTACTTTCCGAAGCCTCCCCGCCAAGCGTAAGCGATTCGTCTTCATTCCCCTCTGGGATCTCCACAAGTCCTCCCACATCTTGAGCAGCATCTCTAAGTTCTTCAAGCTCTTGCTGCATCAAGTCCCGGGATTCTGACAAAGTTTTAAGCTACTGAAGACAAGTTGCCACCTCTTGGTCAGAATCCGCTTTGATCTTCTTGAGCTTCTCAATTTCATCTGCGTTTCAGTACATAAGAATCTTTAGATCCACTACCAAGGTTTCCTCAATCTTTAAAGATTTTGTGCAAGCTGTGTACTCGATTAGAAGAAAAGCTTATAAACACCAGGCAGAACAATATAGTTGATTGCATCATATATGCTAAAGACTAACCTTTCTTGGCCTTGGAGAGTTTCTTGATTTTCTCCTGAAGGGCAGCCTTCTCGGACGAGAGCATTTTTACCCGCTCTCTCAGAGCATTTAGCTCCGTATTGTCTGGGGGCTGGCTGCTCCCCTCCTTCAATACCTCTTGCCAAGAAATAAAAACAAAAGGATCAGTATATACTATTCGATCTATACATAAGTACTCGACATATTCGATTACTTACCCCTAGCAGCTTGAATGCAAGCTTTAGCTTCTCTTGCGGCATGACACTTCCCGAGGAAACCTGGGAAGCACTTGCCCGCACCTCAGAGATTGCCTTTTCTGGCACATCTTCAATCCTCCCCATAGTATTCCCTAGATTTTGGAAATCTAGAGGAAAAAAGGGTTACTTAACCAAACTAAGAGCAAAGAAAAGTACTTTTTCAGTACAAGGCATTATAAGTTTACCTGTAGGGGTTTCTTCTGGCAGCTTCTCGCCACCTTCTTCCTCAGGAAGCTTCTCGTCACCCCCTTATCCAGGAAGCTTGTCGCTTCCATTTCCCTCTGGGAGCCTTTCATCGCTCCTCTCAGCATCCGGTAGTGGAGAATTCCGAAGCATGGCATCCTCCATATCCTTTGCATCGTGAGCACTCATCTCTAGAGTGCTTGGGGGCTTCTCCACTGCCGACTTGGGGGCTGAGTCGTCTTCAGTTTCTCCTCTAGCCTCCAGGAGTGCGTCATTGAAAAGACAAATCAGTTACTCGATACTAAGACAAACCCAACAATTACAAGTTTCAAGGAACTTACGTAGGATCCCTTGTCAGGGCAAGCTTCCTCGTGCCAAATTTTTGGGTAGGCCTCACGATGACGGCCTGGTTACCCGTATCTCTGGCATTATCTACACTAGAACTACTCGCCGGTTGTTGACGGTCCTCAAGTCAGAAATAAAGCCATCAACTCTTGCAGCTTTTCATATCATTCAAACACCAAACATAGTTACAGGGCTTATTTCTAACCATTTCCACGAGTTTTGGTCATTATCGGATTGCAGGCACCCATACCCAGAATAGAGCAAAAATCAACAAAAGACGCAACACAATTGCATAGAATATCCAACACGGCGTCATACCAACAAAGAGGGCCCACAAACTAGACCAAACCGACCAACCAAGCCCCGGCACAGACCATCTGACATCAGGACCCACCAGGCAGAGACCCAGCCGAAGGCGGTGGCCAGAGGCGGCCATAGGGGGTCGGCTGACCCCACATGGAAGGCTCAAACACTAAGTTTTGGTGGGAACGTCGTTCTTATCCTCTAGAAATACCAACAAGCATTCCAAAACCTTTCTGCTCCCAAGGGCGAGTTCGTAGAGCAACCACAATCATCGAAGCCAATCATAGCTTCCAGCTTTGAACTCCGCCCTAGCTTCATAGCCATGGTTCGGGAACAAACCTTCTTAGGTCATGATAGCGAAAATCCCTACAACCACCTACGAGAGTTCGAGCAGTTGTGCTCATGCCTGTCAATCGAAGGCATGGCACAAGAAACACTTCGGTGGAAGTTGTTTCCCATCTCTCTCAATGAGAGGGCAAGGCAATGGTACACCCATAACGTAGGAAAGGTAAATGGAGAATGGGAAGAACTATGTGTTAAATTCTGTCTCGCGTTCTTCCCCATTTCTCGCATCGCTTCCCTACGGAAAGAAATAATCGACTTTCGTCAGGATGAGAAGGAATCCTTAGGTGCAGCTTGGGCCAGGTTTTCTCAGCTTACGCATGCTGGCCCAGACTTGTCTATCCCTGACCACGTGTTGCTTCAACACTTCTGGTTAGGACTTAGCAAGGAATCTGCCCTACAACTTGACATCTCTACCAGAGGGTCGTTCACCCATAAAACCACAGCCGAAGGAGAAGCTCTCCTGGATCGTATCCGGGAGAACACATCCTTCACCGAAACCCTTCCGGCAGCGGAATCCTTAAGCCATGAGGAAGTTCCGTTTGTTGATTCCACAAATTCACCACCAAATCCCATAGAACCAACCACCGAATTTTCAAACAAACCAGAAACAATGGAGGAAGAAGAAATTCAACCTCCAGAGTTTCCCTTCAACATCAAGGAGGACGTTTTCCAAATCTATAGAAACACCTCGATGTATCCATGTGAAAAGAGACCTCCAGTCCCCAGGGATCCAGTAACCCCTCCAGACAAAGCTTCCTTGCAAGAAGCCATTAAGGGGGTGACAGCCGTCATGAATAGTGAATGGGTACACGAAGGGGAGATGACAATCGAAGTAATTCGAGTACAAACCCCCTTATATACTCTTCCCTGTTTCATCCAAGGAACTGCTATCTCAGCACATTATAGCCCCATGGTCGGAGCAAATATCATGTCAGCATCCTTTGCGCTTAGCCACCTAAGTGACAACCCATTGCTCCTGACCTCGAGATCCTTCTGGAGTGGAACTCGCTCCACCATGGAAGGGATCGGAATATTGCATAATGTACCAATTTGGTACGATCAGACTGAGCTTGCCCAAGACTTTCATATTTTCGAAGTCCAATACTTCGATATTTTGATCGGACAGCCCCAGGTAGAAACAGTTGACGAGGTTGAAGCCATCCTTCCTGTAGAAACTCCTGAATCCTCCTTAGAAAATGATGCCGAATTCTTTACTGAAGAAAAGGACGATCAGGATGAAACATTTGAGTTACCTACTCATAAACAACCTCCTCATCAACCCATAGAACCAAAACCTCTTCCCTCTAGACTCCGCTATGCTTTTCTAAATGATAATTCTAAAACCCCCGTCATCATTAGCAACAAGCTATCTGACAAGGAAACAACAAAATTAATTGCAGTTCTGGAAAAGCATAGGTCCGTGTTCGGCTACTCACTCCAAGACCTTAAGGGAATCAGCCCTACCCTCTGCACACATCCTATTCCGATAGATCCTACAAAAACACCTTCCAAGGAGCCTCAGCGTAGGCTCAACAATACAATGCGAGAGGTTGTCAAGAAAGAGGTCCTGAAACTCCTGCATGCCGGGATAATCTATCCTGTGCCACATAGTGAGTGGGTTAGCCCAGTCCAGGTAGTGCCAAAGAAGGGAGGTATGACGGTCGTTGAAAATAACAAAAATGAGCTAATCCCTCAACGAACTGTCACGGGATGGAGGATGTGCATAGATTACCAAAAATTAAACGCAGCCACAAAGAAGGATCACTTTCCGCTTCCGTTCATTGACAAAATGTTAGAATGACTAGCTAAGCATTCCTTTTTCTGTTTTCTTGATGGGTATTCGGGTTATCATCAGATCCCATCCATCCCGACGACCAGAGTAAAACCACATTTACATGCCCCTATGGAACCTATGCTTATCGTAGGATGTCGTTTGGGCTATGTAACGCTCCTGCATCATTTCAAAGATGCATGATGTCTATCTTTTCCGACATGATCGAGAAAATCATGGAAGTTTTCATGGATGATTTCTCCATCTATGGAAAAACTTTCGATCATTGTCTTGAAAATTTAGACAGGGTCTTACAAAGATGCCAAGAGAAGGACCTAGTTCTCGATTGAGAAAAATGCCATTTCATGATCTGTGAAGGCATCATCCTCGGACACTTAGTGTCCGAAAGAGGAATAGACGTGGATAAAGCAAAAATTGAGGTCATAGAACAACTTCCACCTCCAGTGAACGTTAAGGGCATTTGTAGCTTCCTAGGTCATGCGGGGTTCTACAGAAGATTCATTAAGGACTTTTCACAAACTGCTAGACCCCTCACAAGCCTGTTAGCTAAAGATGCACCCTTCAAACTCACCGACGAGTGCTTAAAAGCCTTTAACACTCTGAAAAAGGCACTCGTCTCGGCGCCAATCATCCAACCTCCTGATTGGAGCCTTCCCTTTGAAATAATGTGTGATGCCAGTGACTTTGCTGTTGGGGCGGTCTTAGGCAAAACCAAAGATAAAAAGCATCACGCAATCGTCTATGCTAGCAAGATGCTAACTGGAGCCCAACTTAATTATGCAACCACAGAGAAGGAGCTCTTGGCAGTGGTCTTTGCTATAGACAAGTTTAGATCTTATTTGGTTGGAGCAAAGGTCATTGTTTATACTGATCATGTAGCTTTAAAATACTTGCTCACCAAGAAAGATGCTAAACCTCGTTTAATAAGATGGATTTTCTTACTCCAAGAATTTGACCTTGAAATAAAATATAAAAAGGGAGTAGAGAATACGGTTGCAGATCATCTATCGCATATGCAGGTTACTAACTTGCAGGAACCTCCGATAAATGACTTTCTACGCGATGACATGCTCCTGAAGGTGACAGACTCTACCCCATGGTATGCAAATATTGTGAACTTTATGGTTGCAGAATACGTGCCACCAAGGGAGAACAAGAAAAAATTTGATCTATGAGAGTCGTCGACACCTTTGGGACGATCCATACCTGTACAGGGTATGCTCAGATGGTCTGCTGAGACGATGCGTATCCGCAGCATAAGCCATACAAATCATCGAGAAATGCCACACTGCAGCATATGGAGGCCACTATGGAGCATTCAGAACACAAGCAAAAATCTGGCAAAGTGGTTTCTTCTGGCCAACAATGTATGAAGACACTAGAGAATTCATTCGAAGGTGTCGAAGATGCCAGATGCATGGTGGCATAACAACTCGCAATGCAATGCCCCTCATAAACAATCTCCAAGTCGAACTATTCAACGTTTGGGGAATCAACTTCATGGGACCAATCCCGAAGTCCCAAGATTGCGAGTACATATTGGTGGCAGTGGAGTACGTATCCAAGTGGGTGGAAGCACTACCATGCAGAGCTGCTGACGCTAAACATGCCCGGAAGATATTCCACGAAGTCATCTTCCCTCGATTCGGAACTCCAAGAATGGTCATAAGTGACGGAGGGTCACACTTCAATGACAAGACCTTCCGAAACTACCTAAGGGAGTTAGGAGCCAAGCACAATATTGCCACTCCATACCACCCACAAACCAATGGTCAGGCAGAGACATCCAACAAACAAATCAAAAATATCCTGCAGAAGACTATCAACGAGATGGGGAAGGGATGGAAAAATAAGTGGCCTGATGCACTCTAGGCATATAGGACAACATAAAAACACCCCATCGGAATGTCCCCATTTCAACTCATCTACAGCAAAACATGCCATCTGCCAGTGGAACTAGAACACAGAGCCCACTGGGCCATCCCGCAATGGAACATGGATTTGAAGCAAGCCGAAAAGAATCCACAGATCCAACTGGCAGAGTTGGAAGAATGGAGAGAAAAGGATTACCACATTGCCAAGATTTACAAGGACAAAACAAAAAGATGGCACAACAAGAAGATCAAACCAAAGGAATTCAAACCCGGGGATAAGGTATTATTGTTTAATTCTAGGGTTAAGCTCTTCGGCGAAGGCAAGCTTCAAAGCAAGTGGAAGAGGCCATAACCGTCGTCATCGCATCATCACATGGAGCCGTCACACTTCAAGACGACGAAGGTAAGTTATTCATGGTAAATGGCCAGCATTTAAAAGTTTTTTATATGCCATATAACTCCAGTGACGAGTTTGATATTATAAATTTAGTAGAATTTGACACATTTCAAACTCCTCAGCCCCAAAATAAAATCCAAAACCACTTGCATGGGGACCACCTCATGCCCCCCGACCAGTGAGAGAAAAATGAGAGTCAGAGGAGCCCAAGTGGGGCCGGGCAAACCCCTGGGTCGGCCGACCCAACCTGGCAGCAACAGCACTTCAAATTTCATATTTGAATCCCCTCAAATGGCCACTTCTCATTTCCATACGTGTCGGGCTGCAGAATGGAAGTTTTCTCCCAGTTTTGGCTTTAAAATGATCCTCTCCTCCTCCTTTCTTCCTCACCTCCATCTTAATCTTCTTCCTCTCATCTCCTCCACAACTCTGAGCATTCTCCATGGCCGGCAAGGCGATCGTCCCATTCAACGAAGCCTCGTCCACATTCGCCCTCGAGGGAGAGCCCTCACCGGCGAATCTCACCCTTGCAACCATGGAGGTCGACTAGGAGGCCGAGCTCATCGCCAAGACACCATTGGCGGTCATCCCTGCGCCGGCATCGAAGGAGGAGGCGAGGGGCGCCAATAGGGGGCCGGCCGAACCCCTGGTTTGGCCGAGCCACCTCGGTGGCCCCTCGACCTCCCATTCGTCGCCACGCATCATCAGGAAGATCTCCGCCAAGAGGGGCAGGTGCCCGGGTTCAGGAGGTTTTGTACGTCCGACGACGGGGATGCTCGCATCGAAGGACGTCTCCAAGAGCCTCTTCGCCGATCCGCTTCCACCGATGCCACTAGAGGAGGGTTAGGACCACGTATACTCATTGTTCACAAAGAGTGGGGATGTCGTTAGCCATAACTATGTAACTACACCCACATGCACGACCTCGACACCCTCGCCTCCACAATGTTTTCATGTTGTGCGTATCCGTACCTCAGGCGGTGGGTACGGCAAGGGGTTGATGCCCGGACTGTCTCCTAAGGATAAAGGAGAAGCCGAGTACATGGCATCCTCCCCTAAGGGTGCCAAACGTGTCCAGAGGCACATCCCCCCTCCTCCGATCATGCGCCCCGGTGGGCAGTTTGAGAGCGATAATGAGCAGGTCCTCAAGGGGCCTAAGGTCACCCAGCTCCTCCGCACAGTGATCAAACTGCGCGATGGGCACAAGGAGCTTAGCGATCGCGTGGCGGAGCTCACTTTAGAGCTCATGTCCGTCAAGGACGACTTTGATACGCTCCGCCATGGTCTAGGTGTTAAGATAGAATGCCTGGAGAAGCGTGTTGAGAAGGGAAACCATTAGATTGCACATCACCCTTCACATTACCACTTTACTTTCCAGTATTGTAATGTATTTCCCTTGGGCGCATTACCACTTTACTTTCCAGTATTTATTTTCATGTATTTCCCTTCAAATTGTAATGTGCCCCCATATTTGATATTTGAATAAAAATCAACTCCCCAGTATTCAAAACCAGCAGAGTTCTGTTTTGTTTCCATATGTTTTTGAATGAGATCGCAGGCAAAAGTCCAGTGTGGGGGAGCAGCACGTACCTAACACAACAAACAAAATCGAGACGGGCCACACACAAAAAGGACAAGGCCAGAGGGGCCACCCTTTGGCCGGCCGACTCATGGGTTCGGCCGAGCCCAAGGAGAGCCCATCTCGGCCCCGCTTTCTCCTGGACCTCGGTTTGTATCTCTACTTCTTTCTCCCCTATGTTCTAAAGAAAACCCTGCGCAAACAAATAAGAATTAAAAAGTACCATGCACTCCATGCACTTCATCATAAAATTTGCATACTCTTTATTCCTTGTGTTTACCTCATTCTTGTGAACCAATTCATGATAGGGACCCCATGCTAATCTAGTAATTGACTTTTGCGATATGGATAAAATTAATAGAACCTAGTTCTCCCTTGCAAAGTACTTGGAATTTCATCTTCAAAAAATAAAAATAAAAATAAAAATTTAAGCATGGCTCCTCGTTTGTTTATAAAATTCCTATCAAAGGCCATATATTTTTCAAACTTTAAAAACCTTCTACATATGCAACTTGTTATCTCTTTGAGCTTTGTCAAATTGTTGTGACCCTTTTGAGAGATGCATTTCATACTCCCATGATCAAGATCACGTACACTCTACATATTTTGCCAACTTCTACACTGGAAGTTGTGCATCCATTCTACAAAATAAAAACTCCATGTTATTCATGGCTTTTCTCTCCAAGTAGCAAAGACATGGGCTGTTAAAATAATAATAATAATAATAATAATAATAATAATAATAATAATAATAATAATAATAATAATTTGGACACATGAAGGTCCAAGGTATTCAAAAAAAGAAAGAAAAGAAATATGGACACATGAAGGTCCAATGTTTTTCAAAAGAAAGATAGCCCATGTCCAAAGAAATAAGAGAGAAATAGCCCATGAAAGGTGTTCATATATCATCCACAAAAATTATACACACTTGCACATCTTGATCAAGGTTTATGACTTGTTTCTCCTAAAGGATCCGGTCTTTGACTTAGCAACACAAGAGGAATAGGTATGCCTTCAACTTTTCCCTACTCTGAGCTCCACATAAGCCTTTCTAGAGGTAGGAAAAAATGAAAGCATTAATTTTCCTTGGTGAGGAATTCAAAAACCAAAAAAGAGATCTGAGAGTACAAGCTAAGGAGCTAAGCTATGTTTTGATTTTGAAAACTCATAAAACCTAAGTATCTAAAGCTCGGGAGACTAAGGAACCTGAAGTTTAAACTGTTCCAAGTTTAAATTATCAAGATAAGCATGGTAGACACTCAAAAAGTTCATGCTTTGGAGGATTTGTGGCAGAAAAGGTATCTGATTACTACAAATCGACTACTCTTATCAGTACATGCTTTGGAGGATTTGCGGCAGAAAAAGGTATCAAGAACAACAGGTACATCTTTGATGTTTTTAAGTAGTCGCTAAATCCGACTAAACACTTCTTCATCTGAGATCTCTTCCTCCAAGAATCTTGATCAATCAGTTGTTCCCTGATACTGGAAACAAAATGTTTCCCGAGCTTGTAGCAGCAGGATTCTTCTTTTCATCCAGTCGAATACAATAGCCTCTCTAGTCAAATCCTTACGCCTAAGATCGGCAATTCTTGAAAGAAGCTCAGGGATTTGACTACTATCGACTAGTTTCTTATTCCACTCAGGCCATTGAATCGGAGGGCCCGGAGTAATCGCTGGGACGCTCTCCCATTGGTTCTCTACATAGAACCATTTGGGTTTCCAGTCGATTACCTTACTACTGAGCTTATAGGGGACATATACTTTATCCTTCCCCTGTCTAAGCTGAAAACCCGCACTTCCTACTACATATAAAACGTAGGAATCTGGCTGTGGTTTAAGATGGAATAGAAACCGGAAGAGTTCAAAATGGGGCTCGACGCCTAGAAAAGCTTCGCACAAATGCATGAAGATAGAAATATGAACAAAGGAATTAGGGGTCAAGTGATGAAGCTGGATCCTGTAGTAGTGCAGGAGCTCAGAGAAGAAAAATGAACAAGGGAGCCCCAATCCCCGTTCCAAATAAGGAGCAAAAGTGATGATTTCGCCCGTATTTTCATACAGACGATCCTCACCCAAGGCAGGACACCATTGGATGACGGATTTCTCAGGCAAAAGACTAGCAGAAACTAAGGTTTCTAGGTCAAATTCAGAGCACTTACTTACGACCCATCCTTCCTCGCGGGTTGGCTCCGCAGCTACACCCTTGCCCTTGCTCGAATTCTTCAGAGCCATCCGGAAATCAACAGAGCGCTTCACGCGCATACACTGGCTAAACCCTAAGTGGATTTAGAAGCAAGAGAAAGCAAGGAATTTTAGATCTGGGAGCTTGAAGGCAAGAACAGATCTAAACTGTAAAAGAGAATGGCGGCCGGTGGGGTAAAACCTAGTTACCGTTCTATTTTATAGTGGCGGTGCCAACATAGTAAAACACTCAAAAGACCAACTGTCAGCTACCAATTGCGGAAAAAATGGGATTTTCGGAGACATTTCTTTTTTCTAAGATTACATTCTGGAAAAAGAAAACACTCACATTCCTGGACAACTACTCGACTCATCTTCCCTCAACTGGGATTACATTCCAGGATAAAGGAAAAGTACTCGACACAGTACCATTATTCGATATTACAACTCGAGTACTTCTTCTTGACTAGCTTTACAACAACTTGGACATGCATGCACACCTCCTGGATCTCTTGGAGCTTCTAGTCGAAGCCTGTTGCAGCTAGATCGGCCCGAGGCCGTGACAAAGTACAAACTTGTTATTCCCATCAAGGAAATAATGATACTCATATTATGGGAGAAAAGTTTCAAGAGCTTGGAGACAGATTACAGTAATCGCCTCACAAGATCTCTTGTAGCATCTTGCGGAGAAATTTCTCCTTCTCTCTGAATACGTTGTGACAAGATTAAATCTCCTCACCAGAGATGTCAGTTCTTGGGCACCCACAACCTGGGAACCCCAAGAGTATGACACAATTAGCTGCAACCAGTCCACAGAGATGTGCAGCATGGATCCGATGAGAGCATTGGGGTTGCAGGATGAGGTAGCAGGGAGTTTTCTTGTCACTCGCAAGTTCTCTTCTAGCATCTTTTGCTGGAAAGGACTACACAAATTTCAGGAGGGTGAGAGCAAGAACATCAAATGCAAGCCGTAGCTTCAGAATGCTGGTGCTTCTAGCAAAGGCCTCTCACCCACCTTTTATAGCCACAAGGGATCTTACTGGATGACAACCCGTGATACTATAGTAGCAGCACTCACAGATGCAATAATGCAGATTCTCCATACAATACAGTCCCATGTGAGCACATAGTAAAGAGATATACATCCCGGGTTTTATTTCTGAAGATATTTCGGGTGCAATCAGTGTGGCGTATCCAATCGAATTATTTTTTTGGGATTTTTTACCCAAAAAAGAGGTCTTTTTGGATACCAGATCTAATTAATCCTACAGATATTTTGAAGAATAAAATCTGATGCCATGTCTTAGATCCTTAATTCCAAATCTTTGCTCGGGGGCTACCCGCAGAATAAGAGATTTTGATTTAAGGCTCGAGGGCTGCAGGATATGAGCATCAGATATTTATTTTTCAAATTTTTAGAAAAATAATGAAGGAAAAAGACTGAAGTGACCCTATTGGTATTTCTTAACATTCATAGAATAATCCGCAAGCGTATGGAGATATCGTTGTAGCACTTCACCCGTGAGTATTCAGGGTATCGTATTTCCACGGGGAACGGAGGTACTAACCTTCTAACAGGTTCATCCAAGGACAAACAAGAGGTAGGTAGGCAAGGATAGAGAGGATTCCTATGGCTTAGAGTTCGAGTAAGATAGGCTCTACCTCTACTTGCTTACTTCGGGCACCGGCTAACTCCTGGTCTGCCAAGAATATCCGGCTATTAGCTCTACACCCAACCCTCACGTGGGGGACTATAAGGGATGGATAGGGCTGTCACCACCTGCCGCCTACCCCGACAGACCATGGAGAAGGTGTGCAAACAAAGGTAACCTCTAGCCTAGACACCACGTCTACGCTATCGATTACTGCTCTAGCCCCGACTCCGTCCACGACTCGAGCCATTAGACTAGAGCACCCGTCACGAGGACGGGCGATGATCCCGCAAGAAAATAAAGAATAGAACTTACTTTACTAAAACACTAACTACCTTAGAAGATCACAAACACTTGCTTAAGAAAGAAGCATCCGTCGAGGTACAAGTTGGAGAAGAGCGCCGACAGGCTGGCACCCCTCCTAACTCCCCCTCACTCTCTCCCTATTTTCTAAGTACTAGGCCTAAGCCTTGGAGTGGAGCTATTCCTCCTCTCTTGTTGTGTGTCTTCAATTGGGGGCTCTCCTCTCCTTATATAGCCCTCCAAGGGTGGAACATTGGGTGATCTTTCGAGGTGGTACCACCCAGAGCCGGCGTAGGAAACACGGTGGGAATTTGCAGGAGAAAGATGGGCCTCATTGGGCCCAGTAGTGGTTCGGGCGACCCAAGGGGTCGGCCGACCCAGAATAGGCCCCCCTTGGGCCCTCCTTCCTCTGGACAACTGATAGGTGGGCCTTGGTGTTGCTCCTTTATGTTCTCCTGAAGTAATGTTGATTTGGTATGTCATTTGGCCCTTGGATCCTTGTATCTGCCTCTGATTTGTCGGAAGTGTGTTTTCTTTTGGGCTTGAGCTGATTTGCTTCTGAATGTGGGCCCTCTAATTCCCATGCTCTTGTAGCATGCTCTAAAATGTACTTTTGGCTTCATTTGGGTATGATTTCCCTCCTTATGCAGACATGGTCTCTTGAAATTAGTGATTCACCAAAACTTGTGGAAATGATTAGTATTAAACTCCTATCTCTAGTTTGGTGTTTGTTTTGGGCATTGTTCTTTGCCAGAGTTGATGGTCAGATATGACACTTAACGACCGTCAACAACACCCCCACACTTAGTCCTTTGCTCGTCCTCGAGTAAAGGTTGAAGGACTAAGGTGGATGCAACTCCTTTTTATGAAACCTGCATACAAGTTATTCCAAGCTTCTTTCAAATTCTGTGAACTTTTGAGTGTCTACCATGCTTTCTTGGGTAATTGAAGAATGGAATGATACAGAATTCAGGTTCCTAGCTCTTCCTACTCGGAAACTTGGGTTTTATATTTTTGAAATAAAAGAATAGACTTGCCCCTCAAACTATTCTCTCGAATCACTCTTTTTTTGTTTTGGATCCTCACCAAGGCAAAGTTGTTGCCTTCTTTTCTCCTATCATCTAATCAGGCTTATGTGGAGCTTAGGGTAGGAGTAAAGAGGCATGTTTGCTTTGCTTATATTGTTAAGTAAAAAATAAGATCCAAGCAGAAACAAGTAATACAATCTGATCAAGATGTGCAAGTGTGTGGAATTTTTTTCGGTCAAGGGTGGATGAACTCATTTGCATGATCCCTCTCTCCTCTTTATTTTCCATGGATGTGGACTATCTTTCTCTTTTCTTTTCTTTTTTTTTTGACATGTCTTGCGGGCATGTGGCATACCTTCTTTGGGTATGCATCTTTCTCTCTCTCTTTTCATTTTTTTACATGTCTTTTGAGCATGTGGCATACCTTCTTTGGGTATGCATCTTTTATTTCTTTTTTTTTGCATAGCCCACATTCTTTTGGTCACTTTAAAGAGAAAGAGTCATGGTATGTCATGGAGTTTTATTTTGTGGGTGGATGACAATGTTTTGCTATCTTCCAGCGTAGAAGAATAGCATAAAGAGACCTATTTTAGAAAGCAATCTAGTCCTTGTGTATGACATACTACTCGCTGGATCAAGTAGTTTGGGGATATTTTCACAAAAAGTTTTTCTGACACCTCTGGTGTCTGTACACTAAAGGACACTCCATTTAATTCAAATAAATCATGGAAGGGAATTTGGGAATTAAATTCATAAGAAAAAGTCAAATACAATTCAAACCACACTTTGGATATTGGATGTGAGGGCACAACCATTTTAAAAACCTATTCAAATCATGTTTGTAAAACTACACGAAAACAAGTTTGGGTTGCAGCTAGTACCTTAAATTACATGTGCCTAATTCATGTTTCAGCCAAATCTACTCAAAAATCAAAGCCTTTTATTGCAAGTTTGAAATTATGAGTTAGTTCAAAATATGAACTTCAAATGAAAATTTTCCTGACACAAAAGTTGTAGATCTTGAAAAGTTACAAAAGTTTGGTATTCAACACTTTTTCATTTGAGCCCTCTAAGAAGGAGATAATTTTAGTTTACTGGGAGGTCCCTAAACTTTTGAAATTTGCAAATAAGTCCCTGCTCCACCCTCACCTCTATGCTTCACCGTCACTCGCCCGTACGCCGCCGGTGGACTTCATCCACGGCGCGTCCTCGGCCAAGTGGACCCGAGGGAGCCCTCCATGGCCACCTGGCCTGCCCTTTGGCCCCTCCTCATGCGGACATGCGGCCCAGACCTGCTCTCCCGCTGCCACGACACCCAGCCAACTGCCAGTGCCGCCCGCTCACCGGCAGGCCAGCTCCGACCTCCCCCGGCAACGCATTTCCTCCAAGGCGAAGTAAACTCGCCCCCCCTCTCTCTCTCTCTCTCTCCCGCGCCTATATAAACCGCCAGAGCCAGCCCCGCACGCGCGAACACCACCTCCCCTACTCCGCCTCCTCCTCCATCATCGGCGATGCCCTGCGTCGCGCCGACGAGCCTCCTCCGCCACAGCATTGCCCCGACCGAACCCCGTTGAGACTTC
This sequence comes from Panicum virgatum, assembly GCF_016808335.1. Classification (NCBI taxonomy): domain Eukaryota; kingdom Viridiplantae; phylum Streptophyta; class Magnoliopsida; order Poales; family Poaceae; genus Panicum; species Panicum virgatum. Next base: position 29,437,449 of record NC_053148.1, on the reverse strand, counting down.
CTCGACCGCCAGTGAAGCTGTCAAGCCCAGCCCCGCCAGCCCGAACTCGCCGGAGCTCGCCGAACTTGGATGAATCCTTCCGCCGCCTTTGCTCCACCGTGGAGCCGCTTCCTCTGACCTTCCCTGACCCGACCCCGACCACCCCAAGGTGCGCAAACGAGCCCTGACCCTTTTTCCCCACATCTTCCTCGCCGCCGGCGACGGACCTCGCCGGAATCGCTCGGATTTCGTGCGTGTACATGCGCCCGAGGACCTCTTTGCAAGAGAAAAACTTGATTCTAGGGGTTAAACTGCAAAAGATACATGAACTCAAGAACATGATTTTCAGTGAACTTTAAAAAATGCGTATAAAATCATAGAAAAATCGAAAAAATGTTTTGTTACATGCAAACCTTCAGATTCTGTGCACATTTTAATCTACGAAAAATAATAGAATAAACACCCCATAAATGTTCTGGTAGTTTGGTTCACTAGGTGGCTCTGATTTTTGGATATGATGAACCTAGTAGAGTTACAAGCTTCTGGTAAAAATATGAGCACAGTTTGAGTTCATTTGCTTGTACCAATGATCAAGTTCCCTAGATCTACTAGCTAGCTTCATACATTAATGCTGGTAAAAGTAGACATGATTTAGTTATGAAACTTTTTCTGTAAGAACGTGGTACTGAATTCTTGCTATTGTACAAGTTTGGGAAATTTTAGATCTAGTTTACCATATATTCCATTTATTGCTTGTTTTATGAACTTAATCCATGATATATAGTTCTTGTGCTTTGAAAAATCTAGGTTTAATTCTGGAACTTTGTTTTAGTCTTTTAACCATGCCTGCATAGTTGGAGCACCATTTTTATTCTTATTGCTAGCATGTTAGTTTTATTAATTTTATAACTCCTTTTGCATGCATAGATAAAATATGGAAAATTTATAGTACTGAGTATGTCATGTCTAGATGCTTCTGTAAAAAGTTTAGCTCCAGAAAACATGTATAACGACCTGTACAAATTGGTGAAGCCTCTTGATTAAAAGTTTACAGGATTTTTCGTAATTAGATGCTTTACTATTAAGGTCTAAAATTTTTACAGTGAATACTAAACTATCTAATCTACTCCACATAAATTTTTCATCACCATATCATGAATATATTTTCTGTTATGAAATTGGGAACATTTGCTTATGTTTTGATTCAAGAAAATGAAGCACACCCCACACACTTATTAATGAAGTAAGTCAATTAGAAGTTCTACTCCATAAATGACTGCCCATGAAATGAAATTTTAAGATCATCATTGAATTAACTTTTGTGGACTACAACTTTATCGTGAAGAAAAATCATATCATGTGGTAATAACACATCTTTGCATTCGCATATAGAATCGGTTAATCTCGTTGACGGCGTTTACGAATTGGTTCTTTCGGACTCTTGTGCTGTGGCAAACATTGATCTTAACTGTACTAACGTGAACCAAGACCTGGGCCAAGCCCCAGAGGACTATCAGTTTGGCAGTGCCCAAGAAGGCAAGCCCTGGTGCATAACCCATTATTTTCCGCGTTAATATTCATCTAACTATTTGTATATGTTGTAATAATTTTATTTGCGCATTTACGTTTTCTAGGCATTGATAAAAAATCTTAGATGCATGATCCCTAGGAACTTATGTTTGACATCCGAATCTTTTTATCGACTAGTTGCCCCGCTAACTAGGAACGGTAGAAGTCGAGTGGTTTCCTGCCTGTCGCGAGCATATAGGAATTGACTGACTTTACCTTCCGCTGAAATATAAGGACAACGGGCGGGGTTGTGTAGTTGTGATACCCCACTGGTGTAGGCAAAATGGCTAAGGTCACGGTGTGTGGCTCATTTCATTAAGCATTTGAAAGTATTAGCCACATACCGAGAAATATGGTAATAGGTAAGCTTAAGTACCTGATTGGACCAGCGAGTGGAATGAGGCGGCACCCTCTTGGTAGAAGTAGGTTTTATTTTTGTCCGGACATACGGGTGCAGAGTGGTCGGACTCTGTAGTCGTGGAGGGTGTCCAGATCCACAGACTGGAAAGAAAGGGGAACAGTAGCGTGGGCGGGAGCGAAGTCGATCCCCATGCGTGTGGTCTAGGTTCCCCTGGCTAGGTTGAAATTCGATTCGGAATCGTCCGCCTCTCACGGCATGAGATTGCTTAATGTTTTCGGTCACATAGAGTAACAAGTGGAACATGATGATTACAATATTGCTATATGATTAAATGATTGCTCTACCATGTTTGTGTAGAGTTAGATTGCAAACTTAGAACGGTTAATTCAACTAGAAAATGGTAAAGTTAAAATCTAAAAATAAGGATCAACTCTTAGTGGCGTTTTTGGCAAAACAAACCCCACAAACCAAAAAGCCTTGCATGTCTAGTTATCGGACTATGTCATATCCGGTGATGGGTAAGTCTTGCTGAGTATTAGTATACTCAGCCTTACTTGTGGCGCTATTTTTCAGGTACTAACTTTGAGGATATGATTGCGAGTCTGACTTGGCCGTGTACTTAGCCTCAGGGCTAGTCTGTTGAGTGGGATGGCCCTTCAGTTGGTGCTGACCACCCTCCCACTGAGTGACGCATTTCGTACGGGCTTTATCGATGCGTCACATGTTTCGGTAGTAGTCGTTTACTTCTTTCGCTGCAATAAATGAGGCATGAAAAATTTGTGTAGTTTGAACTTCTATAGTACTTTGCTACTCTGAACATGGTTTGTAATAAATTTCCTTTCCGCTGCAAACTCTGAGATGTATGAGATGATCTGTGTTGTAATCTCTGGGCTCACCTTCGTGTGGGTGTTATCTGTATGATCCTGGAGTAGCGTGGCTTTTATCGAGGCTTCACTCGAGGAACTACCGGTGCGTGCCGAATTGGGTCAGAGTTGCCTAGCAACGAAGATTAGTGCACCAGGGCCCAGTAGTTTTGGGTCGTTTCGCCACAGTTTTTCCCACTTGGGTGACCAGATAAGGTCTATCCTATCCGGTCAACTGTGAAAGTCATTCCAAGGAGCATAAAACAAGTTCTTGATACCCTAAATAGGTTGACACGAGTCTCTTGCTTGCTTGGACCACTAAGGTAGTTTCAACTACGGAATTTTTTGCCTCGACTACTTGATGGGTGTTACTCTCTTGCTCGAGATATCAAAAGTGTTCTATTTTTCCTTAGTACTCTGAGTAGTTGTCGAGAGTCTCCTGTTCACCTATTTATCAAAGAACATCCTGTCAGTGTTTACCGCCAAGCCTGCTCAGGGATACCCTTAGCAGTAGGGTTTGTAGGTAGGGATCAACTGCTCTAGAACTCGATGGTACAAGGAACACAAAGATTTAGATAGATTCGGGCTGCGAGTTTGCGTAATACCCTATGTCCTGTGTGATTTGTATTGCCTTAGGTGTTGATGATTGTTTGGAGGGGGTCCCTGCCCGCCCTTATATATCCTGGGGGACAGGGTTACATGGAAAGTCCTAGCCGAGTATAGTTGAAGTCCTACTACAACACAATCGGGTAGTTTTCTTTGTACTGCAGCTTGTTCTACGCCTATTCAGGTAGTTACAAAAGAGATAAGGTACATCCATGAGCTATCCCTTACTTTAGAACATTCTATGCCTATAAGCAGTCCCGCTGTCCCGGGTCTGACAAGCCCCCGAGCTCTTCGTAGCCGAGTTCTACAGGCGTCGAGTACTTGGCCGGGCGTCTTCGAGTACTTCAAGTAGTCAGAACATCCTTCTGGTTGCTTCTGGTCCTTCTTTCAGATACGTCGAGTAGTCCTTCAAGTACTTCCATTTGCTTCATGGCTGTGAGGTGCTCAAGCCCCGAAATCTTGATCATATATGGTGCGCGAAGTACTCGCGCTCCAAATGGAGTAGCCCCCGAGCCTTAGGTTGAATCGCAGAATCAGGCTGAGGGTCACTTCAGTCTCTTTTATTTTCCAAAAAATTTGAAAAATAAATCTCTGATGCCTATATTCGGCACCCCCCGAGCTTTAAATCAAAATCCCTTTTGCTGCGAGTAGCCCCCGAGCGTAGATTTGGAATTAAGGATTTAAGTCGTGGCATCAAATTTTATCCTTCAAATTATTTGCAGGATTCATCAGATCCGGAATCCGAAAAGACCTCTTTTTCGGGTAAAATCCCAGAAAAATGATACATTTGGATCCGCCTCACTGATTGCACCCGAGATAACTTCAGGAATAAAACCCGGGATGTACGGCTCTTTATTATGTGCTCACATGGGACGTTATTATTTGGAGAATCTGCATTATTGCAACTTTGACTGCATCCATGAATGCTGCCATGAATGTGTCCGTGAAACGTGCACTGTTGATTCACGGGGTCTCCTCAGTAAGCCCCTTTGTGGCTATAAAAGGCAGGGAAGAGACCTTTGCCAGAAGCACTAAAGTGTAGTAGCCATGGCTTATCCTTGGTGCTCTTGCTCTCGTCCTCCTGAGATTTGTATAGTTCGTTCCAGCAAAAGATGCTAGAAGAGAACTTGCAAGTGACAAAAAAAAGTCCCTGCTACCTCATCCTGCATCCCCAATGCTCTCATCGGATCCATTTTGGACATCATGTCCATGCATCGTCCAATGAGGCAGATTTGGGGTCGCTAGGTTGAGTCTTGTTGTGTCACAGTCTTAGGGTTGCCTGTTTCTGGGTGCCCAAGAACTAACATCTCTGGCGGGGAAGCTTAATCTTGCCACAACATATTTTGGGAGTAGGAGAAGTTTCTCCAGAAGATGCTACAAGAGGACTTGCGAGGTGATTACTGTAATCTGCCTCCATACTCTTGAAACTTTTCTCCCAGAATACGAGTATTATTATTCCCTTGATATGAATAACAAGTTTGTACGTTGTCACAGCCTCGGGCCGATCTAGCTGCGGCAGGCTTCTCAGGAAGCCAACAAGTGTACGTGCAGACCCGAGTCATTTGTAAAGTAATGTAAAAAGTACTCGAATTGTAATATCGAGTAGTTATACTATGTCGAGTACTTTTCCTTGTTTTGGAATGTAATCCCAATTAAGGAAAGAAGAGTCAAGTAGTCGACTAGGAATGTGAGTGTTTTCTTTTTCCAGAATGTAATCTTAGAAAAAGGATTGTCTCTTAAAAATCCCATTTTTTCTGCGATTTGCAACTGACTGTTGGCCTGTCGGGTGTTTTACCATACTGCCACCGCTATTATAAAATGAAACGGTAACTTAGGTTTTACCCCACCGGCCGCCACTTGTTTTTACTGCCTTAGATCTATTTTCCCTCTCAAGCCCCAGATCTAGAGTTCTTGCTCCCCTTTGCTCCCCACTTTCGCCCTAGGGTTTCTGCCAGTGTATGCGCGTGAAGCGATCCGTAGATTTCCGGATGGCTCCCAAAAAGGCGACCAAGGGGAAGGGTGCAGTTGCGGAACCAACCCGCGATGAAGGCTGGAACACTAGTAAGTGTTCCCAATCTGACTTGGAATCTTTAGTGAAATAGGGCCTTTTGGTTCCCAGATCTACTGTCCAATGGCGTCCTGCCTTGGGAAGAGATCATCCGTATGAAAATACGGGGGAAGCTGTTGCTTTCACCTCATTCTTGGAACGGGGATTGGGGTTTCTTTGCTCTTCTTTCTTTTCTGGGCTCCTGCGTTACTATAGGATCAAGTTGCATCATCTGACCCCCAATTTCTTTGTTCATATTTCTATCTTCGTGCATTTGTGTGAAGCTTTCCTGGGCATCGAGCCCCATTTTGAGCTTTTCCGATTCTTTTTCCATTTGAAGCCTCAACCTGACTCCTACATCTTATATGTAGTAGGAGATGCGGATCTCCAACTTAGGCAAGGGAAACATAGAGAATATATCTCATATAGTCTTAGTAATAAGGTGATCGAGTGGAAACCCAAGTGATTCTATGTCGAGAACCGGTTAGGAAACTTTCCACCAATTTCTCCAGGCCCTCCAATTCAGTGGCCTAAATGGAATAAAAAAATAGTCGACGAGAGTCAGATCCCACAACTTCTCGAACGAATTGCCGTTCTAAGGCAGAATATGTTTTCTAGGGAAGCAGTCATGTTTGACTGGATGAAGCGAAGAATCCAGCCATTGCAGGCTCGGGACTCGCCTGGGTTTCAGTTCCAAGGAACAACTGATCTGTCAAGATTCTCGCAGGAACAGATCTCGAATGATGTAGTTTTTAGTCGAGTACAATGACTTCTGAAGAATATAAAGAAAATCCCAGTTGTTCCTGGTACATTTTCTGCTGGGAATCCTCCAAAGCAGGTACTTGATAAGAGTAGTCGATGCGTAGAAATCGAGTACTTTACCTTAGTGTGAACCTGATAGGATTTGCTTTCTGTAGGAGGACGTGGAGCACTTTAAAAGTAGTATTTCGCTATCAGGCATTTATTCGCCCTTTTGTTCTTCCGAATTTCTCAATCTATTAATCAAGTATAAATATGTCCATATGAAGTTTTATACGAACAATACTTATGTATAATTTTGATTATGCAGATGAGGAGGAAGCTGAAGGGAGGAGTGATAGGGATCTTAGCCTTACTGCAAGCACTGATACCCAATCTGTGCAGCCTAGGAGTACTCGAACAGCGGCAAGGAAGCATCGCAGTTCCTCCCAAACTACAGCCGATAGGTAAGTAGCTAGTTGTCGTTAGAATCGAGTACTTTTGATATCGATTTGCTAATTGTGCTTTATTTTTTCAAAGTCCGGCGGCTAAAATGCTGCGGATATCATCATCTGGGGATGATATTGCGGTGGGACAGACTGTCCCCTCCACCACAGTGGACCCGTCAAGTGGGACCGGGACTACTCTTTCAGCGAGTAGTTCTGATGTAAATACCGCCCGCGAAGCTAGTAAGCAGGCCTTTGTTGTGAAGCCTGCCCGCAGGTTTGGCATCAAGGGGCTTGCTCTGATAAGAGCTCCTACGTAAGTTCCTTAGAACTTGTATGTGTAGGATCTGTTTTGAATATAGTAGTTTGTAACTACTTTGTCTTTGCAGAGATGCGGTCCTGGGAGAGGACGTGGGGGCTGAGAGCCACTCGGCTTCTTAGCTGGGGTTGGGGAAGCCCCCGAGTACTCTTGAGATGAGTGCTCATGATGCGGAGGCGATGGCCAACGCTGTGCTTCTAGATTCTCCATTGCTCGATCCTGAGATAGCCAATGGGGAAATCCCTGAGGATGGCGGAAGCGGCAGGCTTCCAGGAGAAGGAGAAGGCGAGAAGCTTCCTGAGGGAGGCGATAATAAATAGCCTGCGGAGACCCCTGCAGGTAAGCTTGTAGTGCCTTGTAGAATGGTATCCTTTTATTTTCCCTTAGTGTGATTAAGTAGCATGTTCTTCCTGTAGATTCCCAAAACATGGGGAATACTGTAGGGAGGATTGACGAAATGCCCAAGAAGGCTGTTGTTGTGGCGAGTACTTCCCAAGTCACATCGGGAAGTGACTTGCCGTGAGAGAAGGTGGAGCATGCTTTCAAGCTGCTGGAAGTAAGTAGTCGAATACCTCGAGTACTTTTTAGTAGATCGAGTGGTATACTGATCTTTTTATTTTTGTAGGAAGCGCTAGGACAGAAGGGTGGCCAGTCCCAAGATGAGACAGAGCTGAATGCCCTGAAAGAGAGGGTTAAAAAGCTCTCGTCTGAAAAGACTGCTCTTGAGGGGAAGCTGAAGAAGCCCTCCCAATCAAAGAAAGGTTAGTCTTTAGCATTGAATATGCATTCGACTAGTAGATCTGCTTGGTGTTTATAAGATTTTCTTTTTAATCGTGTACACAGCTTGTGCCAAATCTTTAGAGATTCAGGAAAGCTTGGTACTAGATTTATTTAAAGATTCTTATGTACCGAAACACAGATGAGATAGAGAATCTTAAGAAGATTAAGGAGGACTCTTATCGAGAGACAGCATCAATGCTGCAACAACTCAAGACTTTATCAGAGTCTCGAGACTCGATGCAGCAGGAGCTCATGGAGCTGAAAGAAGTCAGAGATGCCGCCCTGGAGGTGACGGAGGCCATTGATATCCCAAAAAAGGATGGAGGTGAGCCGCTAACGCTGGCTGTGAGGCTTCACAGGGTGCCTGGAGCCTTCGAGAGGTTTGTCTCCCACATCACCCGCCAGTACGTAGGTCATGTACTCAGGCTGGTGAAATCTTATTGGCCAACCACTCGTCTGGACGCTCTAGGACAATGAGCCAAGGCTAGCTGCACTGATGATCAGTTCCATCAGTATTTGGCGAAGACTTCCGAGGTGGCTGATCAGATTGTAGAAACCTTGTGCAGGGCAGAGTCTCCTTAAGCTTTTCTTGTAATTGAGTTGGCGTGTGAGCCAGAAGTACTTTGAGCAAATGTTGGATATTTGTGTAATGTTAAGTACTTGGTGGTAGGATTGTGGAATCCTTTGTTGTGTCGAATGGTTGTAGTCGTGGGTCCTGAGTGTAGGCAGCATCGGGCCCACTCAGTCATAAAAGTAGATACAAGGAATTGTATCCGTAGGTGCCTTGGGTGGCAAGATTTTCTCGAATAGAATCGAGTTTGTATAGTTCTAAAACCATGGTGCTGACCGGTTAGGATTGAATCCCTTGGGATTAACCAAGTGGGAATAACACTAGAAGTTGAAAGAAGCCGTAGTTTAGAATAGATTTCCTTTTTGGAGGAAAATTTTCAATTAGCACGCGGCTAATATGGACTTTGTTGTCCAATTGGGGGGAAAACTCTTATTGAGTATTTAGGAGTTTTAAGAAGTTTCTCGATAGATAAGAAGACCGGCAGCTCTCGACAACTACTTAGAGTACTGAGGGAAGACAGGAGTTCCTTTTGTTCCTCAAGCAAGCGGGTAGTACCCGTCAAGTACCCGAGGCAAAAAGATTCTGTATCGGAGATTCCCATAGTAAACTAAGCAAGCGGGAAACTTGTATCGACTTATTTTAGAGTATCAAGAACTCATATGTACTCCTTGAAGGGTTTATGTAGTTGACCAGTTAGGATAGACCTTGTTTGGTTACCCAGATAGTATGCAACTGTTTGCGAGAATATCCAAACTACACGATTGCATCGAGTAGTATGTCCCATTAATGGACTGGATTGATTTCTAGAATAGGACTGTTAGGATTGAACTCCGTCGAGTTAACCAAGACGTGAATATTCGAGAAACATCCTAAACTTACTCAAGCAGGGCGAGTAAGGTGTCCTACTTGAGGACTGGAGTAACTCTAAGGCAAGTCTGTTAGGTACTAACCCCGTCGGGTTGTCCAAGACGAAGGTGCCGAAAGAGTATCCAAGACCTACTCGAGCCAGCGAGTAGGGTGTCCTTTAACCAAGGACTGGAGTAACCCGTAAGACAGAACTGTTTGGTACGAATCCCGTCGGGTTGCCCAAGACGTAAATGTCGAAGGGATATCCAAAACTTACTCGAGCAGGGCGAGTAAGGTGTACTATTAACCAAGGACTAGAGTAATCCGTAAGACAGAACTATTAGATACGAACCCTGTTGGGTTGCCCAAGACGTAAATGTCGAAGGGATATCCAAAACTTACTCGAGCAGGGCGAGTAAGGTGTCCTTTTAACCAAGGACTGGAGTAATCCGTAAGATAGAACTGTTAGGTACGAACCCCGTCGGGTTGCCCAAACGTAAATGTCGAAGGGATATCCAAAACTTACTCGAGCAAGGCGAGTAAGGTGTCCTTTTAACTAAGGACTGGAGTAATCCATAAGATAGAACTATTAGGTACGAACCCTATCGGGTTGCCCAAGACGTAAATGTCGAAAGGATATCCAAAACTTGCTCGAGCAAGGCGAGTAAGGTGTCCTTTTAACCAAGGACTGAAGTAACTATTAGAGCAAGTCTATTAGGTACTAACCCCATCGGGTTGCCCAAGATGAAGGTACCGAAAGAATATCCAAGACCTACTCAAGCAGGGCAAGTAGGTTGTCGTTCCGGAGGACTAGAGTGTCTTTTAGGACAGAACTGTTAGGTACGAACCTCGTCGGGTTGCCCAAGACGTAAATGCCCAAAAGGCACTCGAGTATGAACCATAAAACTACTCGATAGCTGCTCTAAAGCTGAGCAAGACTTTCGAGATGGGGTATTGGTAGTGTGAACGAGAGCCAAGTAGTCGATATATGAGGAATCAACTTTATTTGGATTTGTCGAAATTACGATAACTGTAAAATGACAGACTCTGACTCTTAAGACCTACCCCTTGCTCGTTTGAAGTGAGCAATGGTTTACATGACTAAATAAAACTTATTCAAAGAAAAGAACTTAGTCGATGTGATGGTCGACTAAATTCGAGGTAGAACTAGTCGATGCAGAGGTCGACTAGATTTATTGGTAGGGTCTCCTTCAGGAGAGGTGCCCCCAAGGGCCTTGCGGAGTGAGTCACACTGGAAGATCGTGTGAGAGATCTTTGGATGGATAAAGCACTTGCGTAGTAGTACTTTGTTGATCCTGTTGCCTCCCTGAGATGATTCACCTTGATGCAGGGTGCGTGGTTTACCTTGAGGACGGGTACTGATGGTTGCCGGGTTGTGCTTCTTGATGGATGCGGAAGCCTTTGGCGGGATGCGGTAGTTGGAAGAAGGGCTGTACACCTTGACTTCCTCTCGTTCCTTTCTCCTTGCGATGATGATGTTGCGCGCATCGCGCCCAGCGTTGATCACACTGCGAAGGTCGCAGTTGGAGTAGTCATAGTTGTCGCCTTGCTGTTCCTGTAGGCTGTTAGCGAGGCGCTGATGTCTGAACGCCCTCTTCTGGTTGAGCTGGCGACGACGTTCATAGAGATCTTTTGCGGGATGCTGCTCGTCCAGTTGGACGGTGACGGTTACCGCTGGAGGAGGAGGAGGAGGAGGTAGATTCTCCCTGGTAGTAACTTGGGCTTCTGTGATTGTAGGAGTAGTAGTTTCCATGTTGTCGGAAAGGTACTCGTCGAAATCATCAGAATTGTAGTCGTCGAGGATGAGAAGCTCCGTGGGATCGCCCTCAGGTTCTTCGGTGATACGAACCATGAGGATTTCTCGACAGAGGTCTTAGACTTCTTGGTTTTGTTTGCTTGAGGACGAGTCTAAAGGAGTGCTCTGTTGGTAGGGCAGATCCGTTGGCTGTGAGGCAGAAGCGTTGGGATCTTGTGCCTTCCTGAGGTGCACTGTCCGTCCTTGCGGCGTTGCATATATAATCAAGTTAGGGAGGGAGTCCTGATCGGACTTGAGGTTCTTAGCCGAGTTGGACTCGACTTCTTTACTATACTGGATTAGGTCGTCCAGCTGTTCCTCCAGATCGGAAGAGTACTCGGATTCAGAGTCGGTTAGCCCACCAATTCTTGAGTATGTATGCTTTGGGTGAGCGATAAGCGGTATGCCCATCTCTACACGGAGGGCGTTCTCGTTCATCCAATGTAGCCATGATTGAGTAGGAGTTAGCACCTCAGGCTCCTTAATCTAGGGTTTGTCATAGATTGAGTCGCTGGATTGTTCTGGAGCCTTGGCTTTTCCCCTTTTAACCTTGGCCAGTTCCCAAAGAGCGTTGGCGTGTTTGGGTAGGCTGGCCATAGCATCCATGAATAGCTCGATGTTGTCTGACCATTCTTCGAGTTCGTCGAACGGTTCAAAGTTCTCGAGACCATTCATGATGTGATCAAAGTCCTGATCGAATTTGGACTCGACTGGTTTCGGAGTCCGAGTGTGAGCAGGTTTCGATGAAGGGCTCTGAGGTATCCTGGAGATAGACGGTCCCATCCGAACAAGCCGGGGGTTTGTCTCACTAGCTCCCCCATAGATTCCTCCTCCCTCTTTCTGCTCTTTATTTTGCAGAGTGCTTTCAGCCACCTTAATGCAGGTGGCAAGCTTTGAATTTACCCGACCGATCCCTGAGAGCATATCGCCGACCTCTTCTGCGGTGGGTTTAGTGCTTTAGGGTTCTGCTGAGGCGCAGATGGGCTGAGAGCGGTTTCTGCAAGTTTGATGCAGCCCTCTATCGATCGTGAAACTTGATCCACTCCGGCGAGTAGTTCTGAGTTTTTGATCTTAGGGCATTTGATCGTCTTGAGATGATCCAGATATTTTCTGAGAGTTTTGGAAAAGTAAGGCTTTTCGGAATTAGAATTTGTGCCAAACTCAACCGAACCAAGAGTTAGGTTTTGAGTTGTCACGTTTTTTAGGTTGTCCGAGTCGAGTTCGGGTAGAACTCTCTTTTCGTCGAGATCTGCAAATTCGCGGATGCCGGCGAGTTGGGTGTGGGTTTTCGATCTAGGTGAGTTAGGCATGCCAAGGTGGCTGGAAAAGCCTCCCGTTCCATCAGCCGTGCAAGCCCAGGAACCGAAAACGAGGGTTGTGCTTTCCGGTACGTTGTTGGCGTTGCTTGATCCGGCCATCGAATTCACTGATCAACTCGCCGAATCCCCTACCTGGCGTGCTAGCTGTCGGTGTTTACCGCCAAGCCTACTCAGGGATACCCTTAGCAGTAGGGTTTGTAGGTAGGGATCGACTGCTCTAGAACTCGATGGTACAAGGAACACAAACATTTAGACAGGTTCGGGCCGCGAGTTTGCGTAATACCCTACGTCCTGTGTGGTTTGTATTACCTTAGGTGTTGATGATTGTTTGGAGGGGGTCCCTGCCCGCCCTTATATATCCGGGGGGGATAGGGTTATGTGGAAAGTCCAAGCCGAGTACAGTTGAAGTCCTACTACAACACAATCGGATAGTTTCCTTTGTACTGCACCTAGTTCTACGCCTATTCGAGTAGTTACAAAAGAGGTAAGGTACATCCATGAGCTATCCCTTACTCTAGAACATTCTATGCCTATAAGCAGTCCCGCTGTCCCGGGTCTAACACATCCTCTAAGCTCCTAACTCTCCAAGTACTCGATAAGAGCTATCCCTTGTTTGATTGGACAATCAAGTCCACAAGAGCACCAAGCTAATTGACGCATTTCCTTTCAAAAGGAAATCTACATCTCAAAATACCCTTTCGCAAAGTGCTCTTCCCACTTGGTTAATCCTGCGGGATTCAATCCTAACCGATCAGCACTAGTGTTCTGATTAAGAACCATACAACTCGACCCTAATCGAGAATACTCTGCCTCTTAAGGCACCTTTGGATACAACTCTTTGTATCCACTATCATGATTGAGCAGGCGCGATGCCGCCAGAACTCATTCCTTTCGAGTATCAATTACTCGACAAAAAGGATTGTATAATCCTACAATAAAACAATTACTTGATATTACACAAATATTAAACATTTGTTCAAGGTACTTGTGGCCCACACGCCAAACAATTTTCACAAGCAGTTCAGGGAGACCAGACTTGTCCAAAGTCTCCACTATCTGATCTGCTACGACGGAGGTCTCTTGTAGATACAGATTGAATTGCTCATCAGTACAGTCAGCCTTCATGACCTTCCCAAGTGGATCAAGGGGAGTACATGGCCAGTAGGACATCACCAACCCGAGTACATGTCCCACGTACTGTCGGGTGGTTGTGGAGACGTACCTTTCGAAGCTCTCGGGTACTTTCCGAAGCCTCCCCGCCAAGCGTAAGCGGTTCGTCTTCATTCCCCTCCGAGATCTCCACAAGTCCTGCCACATCTTGAGTAGCATCTCTGAGTTCTTCAAGCTCTTGCTGCATCAAGTCCCGGGATTCTGACAAAGTTTTAAGCTACTGAAGACAAGTTGCCACCTCTTGGTCAGAATCCGCCTTGATCTTCTTGAGCTTCTCAATTTCATATGCGTTTTGGTACATAAGAATCTTTAGATCCAGTACCAAGCTTTCTTCAATCTTTAAAGATTTTGTGCAAGCTGTGTACTCGACTAGAAGAAAAGCTTATAAACACCAGGCAGAACAATATAGTTGATCGCATCATATATGCTAAAGACTAACCTTTCTTGGCCTTGGAGAGTTTCTTTATTTTCTCCTGAAGGGCAGCCTTCTTGGACGAGGGCATTTTTACCTGCTCTCTCAGAGCATTTAGCTCCGCATTGTCTGGGGGCTGGCTGCTCCCCTCCTTCAATACCTCCTGCCAAGAATTAAAAACAAAAGGATCAGTATATACTATTCGATCTATACATAAGTACTCGACATATTCGATTACTTACCCCCAGCAGCTTGAATGCAAGCTTTAGCTTCACTTGCGGCATGACACTTCCTGAGGAAACCTGGGAAGCACTCACCCGCACCTCAGAGATTGCCTTTTCTGGCACATCTTCAATCCTCCCTGTGGCGGAACCACCCAAAACTACTGGGCCCGGGTGCACTGATCTTTGTTGCTAAGCAACTCTGACCCAAATTGGCACTCACCGGTAGTTCCTCGAGTGAAGCCTCGATAAAAGCCACGCTATTCCAGGATCAGCAGACAACACTCACACGAAGGTGAGCCCAGAGATTACAAAACAGAACATTTCATACATCTCAGAGTGATTGCATCGAAAGAAGAATTTATTACAAACTGGGTTCAGAATAGTAAAGTACTACAGAGTTCCATCTACTCAAATTATTCAAGTCTCATTGTTCAGCGGAAGCATTAAAAGATAACTAGCGAAATAACGTGATGCATCGATAAAGCCTGTACGAAAGCGTCACTCAGCGGAAGGATGGTCAGCACTGGCTGAAGGGCCATCCCGCTCAACCGACCAGCCCAGAGGCAAGGTACACGGCCAAGTAAGACTTGCAAACAGATCTTCAAAGTTAGTACCTGAAAAACAGTGCCACAAGCAAGGCTGAGTATACTAATACTCAGCAAGACTGACCCGTCACCGGATATAACATAGTCCGATAATTAGACATGCAAGGCTTTTTAGTTGGTGGGGTTTGTTTTGCCAAAAATGCCACTAAATGTTGATCCTTATTTTCAGATTTTATTTAGCCATCTTCCAGTTGGATTAACCATTCTAAGTTTGCATCTAACTCTACACAAACATGGTAGAGCAACCATTTAATCAACCAGCAGTATTATCATCATCATGTTCCACTTGTTACTCTGTGTGACCGAAAACATTAAGCAATCTCATGCCGTGAGAGGCGGACAATTCCGAATCGAATTTCAACCTGGCCAGGGGAACCTAGACCACACGCATGGGGATTGACTTCGCTCCCGCCCACGCTACTTTTCCTCTTTCTTTCCAGTTCGTGGATCCGGCACACAGAGCTAAAAAGAGACTTCAGAAATAAATATAGATTTTTCTGAGCATAAGAACTATATATGGAGAATTAAGTTGATTAAACAAGCATAAAACATGGTATATAGTAAATGGACTCTAATAAATCTGAAATTTATGTAGTAACAATATTTCAGTTATACATGTATGCAGTAAAAATTCCAAAGGAAGTTCATGTGCATATTTTCCAGTATTAAATCGAGAAAACTAGCAACAGATTAGAGAATCTTGATTGTTCCAATATGATAACTATTTTGATTGGGTGTTATATTTTTACTGTGATCTTAATATTCCATTAGTAATAACATATCCAAAAATCAAGGTCATTTGCTGAGTATAACTTCATGAACATGCATAAGGTGATTTTCTTATTCTTTTTCTCAGATTAAAATAAAAGCAAAATATGAACATGTGAATGTAACAAAAGTTGTAGTTCTTGTTCTAAGGATTCCAAAAAATTTTAGTTTGCATTTTTCTGAGTTTTATACGATTTTCTAGGCATTTTTGAAATTTGCTGTTTTGAAGTTTAAGCACATTTTGCAGATTGACCCCTGGAAGTTTTGGTTCTTCTCAAACGAGGTCCCTGGCGGAAGTACAGAACAGGGGAGGGTAAGGGCGGCCGGATTCCGGCGATGGGGATGGCCGGCGGCTAGGGGAAAGTGGGGGGAAAGGGAGAGGGGTTCACGCCGCACCTAATGGTGGTCTTGGCTCGCCGGGAGGTGGACGGAGTTGGGCTGTCCACGGTAAGGGCGGAGCTCGAGTTCGGTGGCCGCCGGTGAGGGGGTTCTGGTGGCTCAGGGTGGTGGTTCTTGGGTCCCTGAGCACCACCAGTCAACAAGGAGCGCGAGGACGGGGTCGGGGGAGGCAATGCGGGGCGGTGGAGGCGGCTCCACGGCGAGCTTGAGCTCGCCGGCACCAATGGCCGCGGTGGATGGGGTCTGGGCGCGCGAGGGGGCTTGAGGCTCGTTTTATAGGTGGCAAGGAGAGGGAGGGCGAACTGGGATGCAGCAGCTTGGGGGAGGATGGTGCTGGGGGAGGCGCAGCTAGGGGAGGACGCGGACTCAGCGCGTGGCTCGGCTATGGC
This sequence comes from Panicum virgatum, assembly GCF_016808335.1. Lineage (NCBI taxonomy): Eukaryota > Viridiplantae > Streptophyta > Magnoliopsida > Poales > Poaceae > Panicum > Panicum virgatum. The sequence goes on along the minus strand of NC_053148.1, from coordinate 29,421,222 downwards.
GACGACGTGGCGAGCAGGGGCGCGTGGTGAGGTCGGGAAGCTGCCAGGGAAGGCCGGGTTCAAGCAAACCAGGGGCGCGGGGCTGGTTTTGGGCGGAGGCATGACGCGTGGGCGGCCAGGTGGCGGCGCCGGCGTACGGCGTGACGCCGTAGGCAGGGAGCAGGGAGAACGGAGGTAGGAGAAGCTGGCAGGGGCAAATTCGTAAATAAATCAAAGTTCCAGAATCAGTTCTGTAATTTCGAATTTTCTCCCTCTTCTGGGCCTCAGATGAAAAAGTGTTGAGTACCACTTTTGCTCTGTTTTTCGATATCTACAACTTTTGTGTTATGCACTTTTTCATTCGAGCAATGGTTTGAGAGTTATTTAATTATTTCAAAAACTGTCATTTTAAGGTACTTATCATTTCATGTGAATTTTGGCACTTTTACTCCAAGGCTTCAACTAGGTTTTTGTTTGAAATGACATGGTGAATATGTCTATTCATTTTCATAGGCTTCCTTGCATTGGTTTGAAGTTATTTTAACTTCCTTTACACTAGAAATAGAACTCCTATTTATTTGATTTGTTTAAATCTTGAATTTGCCAAAATTAAACTATGTGTTACAAAAATATGAATGTGTCTTTTAAATTAAACTATGTGTTACAAAAATATGAATGTGTCTTTTAACTACATTGTTATGACAAGTTAAGCACGAATGTTTTAGGAAATTAAATGAACAAGGTTTATATCCTCACATACCCATATAGAAGGATGCATTCTTGTTTTCTATAATTCTTTGTTATCATGAGCCAATGGAATGTTTAGCCCTTTTGTTTGAATTTTTATTTTGTTTAAACTAGTAACTCTTCATAAATCAAATAATGGTTCCATTGATCATTTCAACTGATGGTTTTCCAGTTTAAATTTGATTTGCATAGAAAATTTATAGATCATTATGAAAGATGTATTTTAGTGTCTTATTACCACACATGTCAAGTCAAGTTTAAAAGTGTATCAAATATTGTTTTTCAAGCATATTGCACTCAACACATGCACACATACATTTACACACAAGTTTGCAAGAACTAGCCATAGGGTTCATATTTAAGTTTTCTTAGCTCATTTGTGTGTGAAATTCTGTTAATCGACTGGCTTTGGTTAAACTGACACCAGAGGTGTCACACTCCCCACAGTATTCCTTGGATTTTGGGAATCTAGATGAAAAAGGGTTACTTAACCAAACTAAGAGCAAAGAAAAGTACTTTTTCAGTACAAGGCATTATAAGTTTACCTGTAGGGGTTTCTTCTAGCAGCTTCTTGCCGCCTTCTTCCTCAAGAAGCTTCTCGTCACCCCCTTCTCCAGGAAGCTTGTCGCTTCCACTTCCCTCCGGGAGCCTTTCATCGCTCCTCTCAGCATCCGGTAGTGGAGAATTCCGAAGCTTGGCATCCACTATATCCTTTGCTTCGCGAGCACTCATCTCTAGAGTGCTTGGGGGCTTCTCCACTACCGACTTGGGGGCTGAGTTGTCTTCCGTTTCTCCTCTAGCCTCCAGGAGTGCGTCACTGAAAAGACAAATCAGTTACTCGATACAAAGACAAACCCTACAATTACAAGTTTCAAGGAACTTACGTAGGAGCCCTTGTCAGGGCAAGCTTCCTCGTGCCAAATTTTTGGGTAGGCCTCATGATGACGGCCTGGTTACCCTTATCTCTGGCATTATCTACACTGGAACTACTCGCCGGTTGTTGACGGTCCTCAAGTCAGAAATAAAGCCATCAACTTCTGTAGCTTTCCATATCATTCAAACACCAAACATAGTTATAGGGCTTATTTCTAACCATTTCCATGAGTTTTGGTGATTATAGGATTGCAGGCACCCATACCCAGAATAGAGCAAAAACAAACAAAAGATGCAACACAATTGCACAAAATATCCAACACGGCATCATACCAACAAAGAGGGCCCACAAACCAGACAAAACCGACCAACTAAGCCCCGGCACCGACCATCTGACATCAGGACCCACCAGGCGGAGACCCAGCCGAAAGCGGTGGCCAGAGGCGGCCATAGGGGGTCGGCCGACCCCACATGGAAGGCTCAAATGCTGAGTTTTGGCGGGAACGTCGTTCTTATCATCTAGAAATACCAACAAGCATTCCAAAACCTTTCTGCTCCCAAGGACGAGTTCGTAGAGCCACCACAATCATTGAAGCCAATCATAGCTTCCAGCTTTGAACTCCGCCCTAGCTTCATAGCCATGGTTCGGGAACAAACCTTCTCAGGACATGATAGCGAAAATCCCTACCACCACCTACGAGAGTTCGAGCAGTTGTGCTCATGCCTGTCAATCGCAGACATGGTAGAAGAAACACTTCGGTGGAAGTTGTTTCCCTTCTCTCTAAATGAGAGGGCGAGGCAATGGTACGCCCATAATGTAGGAAAGGTAAACGAAGAATGGGAAGAACTACGGGATAAATTCTGTCTCGCGTTCTTCCCCATTTCTCGCATCGCTTCCCTACAGAAAGAAATCCTCGACTTTTGTTAGGATGAGAAGGAATCCTTAGGTGCAGCTTGGGCCAGGTTTTGTCAGCTTACGCATGCCAGCCCAGACTTGTCTATCCCTGACCATGTGTTGCTTCAACACTTCTAGTTAGGACTTAGCAAGGAATCTGCCCTACAACTTGACATCTCTGTCGGAGGGTCGTTCACCCATAAAACCACAGCCGAAGGAGAAGCTCTCGTGGATCGTATCCTGGAGAACACATCCTTCACCGAAACCCTTCTGGTAGCGGAATCCTTAAGCCATGAGGAAGTTTTGTTTGTTGATTCCGCAAATTCACCACCAAATCCCATAGAACCAACCACCGAATTTTCCCTCGAACCAGAAACAATGGAGGAAGAAGAAATTCAACCTCCAGAGTTTCCCTTCAACATCAAGGAGGACGTTTTCCAAAACTATGGAAACACCTCGATGTATCCACATGAAAAGAGACCTCCAGTCCCCAGGGATCCAGTAACCCCTCCAGACAAAGCTTCCTTGCAAGAAGCCGTTAAGGGGGTGACAGCCGTCATGAACAGTGAATGGGTACACGAAGGGGAGATGACAATCGAAGTAATTCGAGTACAAACCCCCTTATATACTCTTCCCTGTTTCATCCAAGGAACTGCTATCTCAGCACATTACAACCCCACGGTCGGAGCAAATATCATGTCAGCATCCTTTGCGCTTAGCCACCTAAGCGACAACCCATTGCTCCCGACCTCGAGATCCTTCTGGAGTGGACCTCGCTCCACCATGGAAGGGATCGGAATATTGCATAATGTACTAGTTTGGTACAATCAGACTGAGCTTGCCCTAGACTTTCATATTTTCAAAGTCCAAGAATTCGATATTTTGATCGGACATCCCATCGAGAAGATGTTCCAAAACATTTCTCCTCTAGGAACACTCGACGTAACTGTTGGGGGTAAGGACATCAGCTTGCCAATCCACCGGTCAAATGATTCCATGACCGATCCTACACCCCAGGTAGAAACAGTTGACGAGGTTGAAGCCATCCTTCCGGTAGAAACTCCTGAATCCTCCTTAGAAAACGATGCCGAACTCTTTACTTAAGAAAAGGACGATCAGGATGAAACATTTGAGTTACCTACTCATGAACAACCTCCTCAACCCATAAAACCAAAACCTCTTCCCTCTGGACTCCGCTATGCTTTTCTAAATGATAATTTTGAAACCCCCATCATCATTAGCAACAAGTTATCTGACAAGGAAACAGCAAAATTAATTGCTGTTCTGGAAAAACATAGGGCCGTGTTCGGCTACTCACAACAAGACCTTAAGGGAATCAGCCCTACCCTCTGCACACATCCTATTCCGATGGATCCTACAAAAACACCTTCCAGGGAGCCTCAGCGTAGGCTCAACAATACAATGCGAGAGGTTGTCAAGAAAGAGGTCCTGAAACTCCTACATGCCGAGATAATCTATCCCGTGCCACATAGTGAGTGGGTTAGCCCAGTCCAGGTAGTGCCAAAGAAGGGAGGTATGACGGTCATTGAAAATAACAAAAATGAGCTAATCCCTCAACGAACTATCACGGGATGGAGGATGTGCATAGATTATAGAAAACTAAACGCAGCCACAAAGAAGGATCACTTTCCGCTTCCGTTCATTGATGAAATGTTAGAATGACAGCTAAGCATTCCTTTTTCTTTTTTCTTGATGGGTATTCGGGTTATCATCAGATTCCCGTCCATCCCGACGACCAGAGTAAAACCACATTTACATGCCCCTATGGAACCTATGCTTATCGTAGGATGTCGTTTGGGCTATGTAACGCTCCTGCATCATTTCAAAGATGCATGATGTCTATCTTTTCCGACATGATCGAGGAAATCATGGAAGTTTTCATGGATGATTTCTCCGTCTTTGGAAAAACTTTCGATCATTGTCCTGAAAATTTAGACAGGGTCTTACCAAGATGCCAAGAGAAGGACCTGGTTCTCAATTGGGAAAAATGCCATTTCATGGTCCGTGAAGGCATCGTCCTCGGACACTTAGTGTCCGAAAGAGGAATAGAGGTGGATAAAGCAAAAATTGAGGTCATAGAACAACTTCCACCTCCGGTGAACATTAAGGGCATTTGTAGCTTCCTAGGTCATACGGGGTTCTACAAAAAATTCATTAAGGACTTTTCACAAACTGCTAGACCCCTCACAAGCCTGTTAGCTAAAGATGCACCCTTCAAACTCACCGACGAGTGCTTAAAAGCCTTTAACACTCTGAAAAAGGCACTCATCTCGGCGCCAATCATCCAACCTCCTGATTGGAGCCTTCCCTTTTGAAATAATGTGTGATGCCAGTGACTTTGCTGTTGGGGAGGTCTTAGGCCAAACCAAAGATAAAAAGCATCACGCAATCGTCTACGCTAGCAAGATGCTAACTGGAGCCCAACTTAATTATGCAACCACAGAGAAGGAGCTCTTGGCAGTGGTCTTTGCTATAGACAAGTTTAGATCTTATTTGGTTGGAGCAAAGGTCATGGTTTGTACTGATCATGTAGCTTTAAAATACTTGCTCACCAAGAAAGATGCTAAACCTCGTTTAATATGATGGATTTTCTTACTCCAAGAATTTGACCTTGAAATAAAAGATAAAAAGGGAGTAGAGAATACGGTTGCAGATCATCTATCGCGTATGCAGGTTACTAACTTGCAGGAACCTCCGATAAACGACTTTCTACACAATGACATGCTCCTGAAGGTGATAGACTCTACCCCATGGTATGCAAATATTGTGAACTTTATGGTTGCAGGATACGTGCCACCAAGGGAGAACAAGAAAAAACTGATCTACGAGAGCCATCGACACCTTTGGGACGATCCATACCTGTACAGGGTATGCTTAGATGGTCTGCTGAGATGATGTGTATCCGCAGTAGAAGCCATACAAATCATCGAGAAATGCCACACTGCAACATATGGAGGCCACTATGGAGCATTCAGAACACAAGCAAAAATCTGGCAAAGTGGTTTCTTCTGGCCAACAATGTATGAAGACACCAGTGAATTCATTCGAAGGTGTCGAAGATGCCAAATGCATGGTGGCATAACAACTCGCAATGCAATGCCCCTCATAAACAATCTCCAAGTCGAACTATTCAACGTTTGGGGAATCGACTTCATGGGACCATTCCCGAAGTCCCAGGATTGCGAGTACATATTGGTGGTAGTGGAGTATGTATCCAAGTGGGTGGAAGCACTACCATGCAGAGCTGCTGACGCTAAACATGCTCAGAAGATGTTCCACGATGTCATCTTCCCTCGATTCGGAACTCCAAGAATGGTCATAAATGATGGAGGGTCACACTTCATTGTCAAGACCTTCCGAAACTACCTAAGGGAGTTAGGAGCCAAACATAATATTGCCACTCCATACCACCCACAAACCAACGGTCAGGCAGAGACATCCAAAAAACAAATCAAAAATATCCTGTAGAAGACTGTCAACGAGATGGGGAAGGGATGGAAAAATAAGTGGCCTGATGCACTCTGGGCATACAGGACAGCATACAAAACCCCCATCGAAATGTCCCCATTTCAACTCATCTACGGCAAAACATGCCATCTGCCAGTGGAACTAGAACACAGAGCCCACTGAGCCATCCGTTAATGGAACATGGATTTGAAGCAAGTCGAAAAGAATCCACAGATCCAACTGGCAGAGTTGGAAGAATGGAGAGAAAAGGATTGCCATGGTGCCAAGATTTATAAGGACAGAACAAAAAGATGGCACGACAAGAGGATCAAACCAAAGGAATTCAAACCCGGCGATAAGGTATTTTGTTTTAATTCTAGGGTTAAGCTCTTCAGCGAAGGCAAGCTTCAAAGCAAGTGGAAGGGGCTATAATCTTCGTCAATGCATCATCACATGGAGTTGTCACACTTCAAGACAACCAAGGTAAGTTATTCATGGTAAATGGCCAGCGTTTAAAAGTTTTTTATATGCCATATAACTCCAGTGACGAGTTTGATATTATAAATTTAGTAGAATTTGACACATTTCAAACTCCTCAGCCCCAAAATAAAACCCAAAACCACTTGCATGGGGACCACCTCATGCCCCCTGACCAGTGAGAGAAAAATGAGAGTCAGAGGGGCCCAAGTGGGGCCGGCCAAACCCTTGGGTCGGCCGACCCCACCTGGCAGCAACAGCACTTCAAATTTCATATTTGAATCCCCTCAAATGGCCACTTCTCATTTCCATACGTGTCGGGCTGCAGGATGGAAGTTTTCTCCCAGTTTTGGCTTTAAAATGATCCTCTCCTCCTCCTTTCTTCCTCCTCTCATCCCCTCCATAACTCTGAGCATTCTCCATGGTCGGCAAGGCAATCGTCCCATTCAACGAAGCCTCGTCCACATTCGCCCTCGAGGGAGAGCCCTCACCGGCGAATCTCGCCCTTGCAACCATGGAGGTCGACAAGGAGGCCGAGCACATCGCCAAGACACCATTGGCGGTCATCCGTGTGCCGGCATCGAAGGAGGAGGCGAGGGGCGCCAATAGGGGCCTGGCCGAACCCCTGGTTCGGCCGAGCCACCTCGGTGGCCCCTCGGCCTCCCGTTCGTCGATGCGCATCATCAGGAAGATCTCCGCCAAGAGGGGCAGGTGCCCGGGCTCATGAGGTTTTGTACGTCCAACGACGGGGATGCTCGTACCGAAGGACGTCTCCAAGCGCCTCTTCGCCGATCCGCTTCCACCGATGCCACTAGAGGAGGGTCAAGAGCACGTATACTCCTTGTACACAAAGAGTGGGGATGTCGTTAGCCATAACTATGTAACTACACCCACATGCACGACCTCGACACCCTCGCCTCCACAACATTTTCACATTGTGGGCATCCGTACCCCAGGCGGTGGGTACGGCAAGGGGTTGATGCCCAGACTCTCTCCTAAGGATAAAGGAGAAGCCGAGTCCATGGCATCCTCCCCTAAGGGTGCCAAACGTGTCTAGAGGCACATTCCCCCTCCTCCGATCATGCGCCCCGGTGGGTAGTTTGAGAGTGATAATGAGCAGGTCCTCAAGGGGCCTAAGGTCGCCCAGCTCCTCCGCATAGTGATCAAACTGCGCGATGGGCACAAGGAGTTTAGCGATCGCGTGGCGGAGCTCACTTCAGAGCTCATGTCCGTCAAGGATGACTTTGATACGCTCCGCCGTGGTCTAGGCGTTAAGATAGAACGCCTGGAGAAGCGTGTTGAGAAGGGCAACCATTAGATTGCACATCACCCTTCACAGTTATCATTGGGCACATTACCACTTTACTTTTCAGTATTTATTTTCAAGTATTTCCCTTCAAATTGTAATGTGCCCCCATATTTGATATTTGAATAAAAGATCAACTCCCCGGTTTTCAAAACCAGCAGAGTTCTGTTTTGTTTCTATATGTTTTTCAATGAGATCGCAGGCAAAAGTCTAGTGTGGGGGAGCAGCACGTACCTAATGTGGCGGAACCACCCAAAACTACTGGGCCCAGGTGCACTGATCTTTGTTGCTAAGCAACTCTGACCCAATTTGTCACTCACCGGTAGTTCCTCGAGTGAAGCCTCAATAAAAGCCATGCTATTCCAGGATCAGCAGACAACACTCACACAATGGCGAGCCCAGAGATTACAACACAGAACATTTCATACATCTCAGAGTTTGCAGCGGAAAGGAAATTTATTACAAACCATGTTCAAAGTAGCAAAGTACTACAGAAGTCCAAACTACACAAATTATTCAAGTCTTATTATTTCAGCGAAAAGAGTAAATGACTACTAGCAAAAGGTGTGACGCATTGATAAAGCCCATACAAAAAGCGTCACTCAGCGGGAGGGTGGTCAGCACCAGCTGAAGGGCCATCCCACTCAACAGACCAGCCCGGAGGCAAGGTACACGGCCAAGTAAGACTTGCAAACAGATCTTCAAATTTAGTACCTAAAAAACAGTGCCACAAGCAAGGCTGAGTATACTAATACTCAGCAAGACTTACCCGTCACTAGATATAACATAGTACGATAACTAGACATGCAAGGCTTTTTGGTTGGTGGGGTTTGTTTTGCCAAAAATGCCACTAAGAGTTGATCCTTATTTTCATATTTTATTAAGCCATTTTCTAGTTAGATTAACCATTCTAAGTTTGCATCTAACTCTATACAAACATGGTAGAGCAATCATTTAATCAACCAGCAGTATTACCACCATCAAGTTCCACTTGTTACTCTATGTGACCGAAATCGTTAAGCAATCTCATGCCGTGAGAGGCGGACGATTCTGAATCGAATTTCAAACTGGCCAGGGGAACCTATACCACACGTATGGGGATTGACTTCGCTCCAACCCACGCTACTGTTGCCCTTTCTTTCTAGTCCGTGGATCCGGAACACCCTCCCCGACTACAGAGTCCGACCACTCTGCACCCGTACGTCCGGACAAAAATAAACCTACTTCTACCAAGAGGGTGCGAGATCGTTCCACTCGCTGGTCCAATCAGGTACTTCAGCTTACCGATTACCATATTTCTCGGTATGTGGCTAGTGCTTTCAAACGCTTAACGAAATGAGCCACACCCCACGACCTTAGCCATTTTTTACTACACCAGCGGGGTATCACAACTACACAACCCCGCCCGTTGTCCTTATATTTCAGCAGGAATTAAAGTCAGTAAAATTCCTATTTGCTCGCGAGAGGCAGGAAACCCCTCGACTTCTATCGTACCTAATTAGCATGGCAACTAGTCGATAAAAAGATCCGGGTATCAAACATAGGTAACTAGGGATCATGCACCTAAAGTTTTCGATCAACTCCTAGAAAACGTAAATGAGCAATAAAAATTATTACAACATATACAAATAGTTAGATGAATATAATGCGTAAAATAATGGGATTATGCACCGGGGCTTGCCTTCTTGGGCACTGTCAAACCGAGAGTCTTCTGGGGCTATTTATAGGCGAGAGGAGTCCTGGGCGAGGGGAGCGGTGTCTGGCGGAGCGAGCAGGCGGCGCTGCGCATGGCGGGGCAGCGTGGCGGCTCGGGAGTGCGCCGAGGACGCGTGTTAGCGTGGGGAGGTGTCAAGGGGCAGGCCAGGTGGCGCTGGAGAGCTTCCCTTGGTCCACTTGGCCGCGGACGCACCATGGACGAGGTCCACTGGCGGCGTACGGCGGGCGGCGGGCGAAACAGAGAGAAACAGAGAGGAGAGATGAAGATGAGGGCCGATTTGTGATTTCTAAAAATTCAGGGACCTCTCGGTAAACTAAAAATATCTCCTTCTTAGAGGGCTCAAACGAAAAAGTGTTGAATACCAAACTTGCATAACTTTTCAAGATCTACAACTTTTGTGTTATGCAAATTTTTATTTGAAACTCACATTTTGAACTATTTGTAAATTTTTAAACTTGCACAAAAGGGCTTTGGTTTTATTCAGTTTTTGGGTGGTTTTTGGCTGAAGTTCAATTGAGCACATGTCAATTGAAGTACCTCTCATGAGCCAACTAAATTTTTGTGCACATTTTTGAATTCAAATTTGAGTAGCTCTTCACTCTTTTTACTTTCTCCTTTAATTTCTTTTGTATACTTTGACTTTTATTTGACCTCTCCTCTTTGAATTAATTTCCCACATTTTTCTTTTAAGTTTTAATTGGGTAGAGTGATCTGTATTTAAGTGTATTGACACCTGACTCCCGCATTTGAAACATCGGTTATTGTTGTCAGGGCGAGCGGCTTGCTGAGTATTCGGCCTAGGGCGGGTCTACTGCTGCTGAGGTGCAAATCGAGCTTGCTGAGGAAGCCCGAATCGAGTCTGCTGCTACTATTGAGGAGGACAAATAATCCAACGCCACGGTTGAGGGGCCTTCTGAGAGGGTGCGGGTGGGTTATTCTTCACAAGGCGATACCTCAGTGCAGAGGCACTCGAGGGTCCAGCAATTGCCTTGCGCTTCTTTTTAGCACGATGGGCCATAATAAGATCCTCCTGAGTGATGGCCATATTTACCAGTTCATTGAACGAGTCCGTACTGACAAGATTCAGCCTTTCTTGTAACTTGGTGCTAAGGCCTCGACGGAAGCGTTCACGCTTCTTAGCGTCGGTATCCGCGTGATGTCCAGCATATTGACACAATTGATTGAATGCCTGGGCATACTGCACTACAGTACAAGTGCCCTGAGTTAAGGTCAAGAACTCGTTGAGCTTACGGTCAAGAAGTCCAGCTGGAATATGATGAGCCCGAAAAGCTATTTTGAACTCATTCCAATTCACCACATGATCAGCCGGTAGCATCCCGTGGTAATGATCCCACCACATACGAGCTGATCCGCGAAGCTGCTGCGCTGCGTAGTGAGTCTTGTTCGCTTCTGAACAAGGAGTAGTCAATAGAGAAAACTTGGACTCGATGGTGCGAATCCAAGCGTCCGCGTCCAGAGGCTCATCCGCTTTAGTAAACAGCGGAGGCTGAGTTCTGAGGAAATCTTGGTAGCTTGCTTCTTGTGCTAGATGAGCATGATGCCCACCCCGCAGTTGTTGCTGAGCTTGAACCAACTGCCGCAAAATTTCCGCCTGGGCGGCAAGAACCTCAGCGATACCCACTGGTGGAGGAGGTGGAGGTGGATCGCCATTCCCCTCGGCTCCAAAATCACTAGGGGTGCCTCGAGTTGATCCAACCATCTGAAATGTGAGTACTTTTGCATTAGGCTCAACATTAACATCATTTCAAATGGAACATACAACTCAAAATGACATGGAAGTAAATTGAATCGCTTAAATCATGTTGTGCAGGAAAACCTGTGATACGAAATCGCGCATAACTGGAGTTTTGTACATGATATAAACATGAAACTTTTAAAGGAGATAGATAACTTCATGAGCTACGACTTTGGTAGTCATCACAAAGTCAGATTCCCAGAGTATGTTAGTCGAAAAATTCATTTACTCTTCCTCTGGTTTTTCTGCTTTATAGAAAACAGAGCTTCTGTAATTTGCGATTATCTCCTGCGATACAAATCCGTTGGAGCTGAAATTTTGTGAGCATTTCCACGATGAAATTTGGAACAACTTTGGTATTCAACTCAGGAGCTAATTCAGAAAGGAAAAGAGGATAAAAATTCGAACTAGCTGCTACATTCAGCTTTTCACAGATCACCGATATTTCACAGTAGTAGCATTAGAGGTTCATTACATTCATCATCCTCTCATTTCCACTTGGTTACTTCTAACATCAGTACTAAGGGGGTTACTCAACTCTAAGTTAGCCTAGTAGCCATGATCCAAAAGTAGGCTACACTAAGAGTCTACAAAAGCTAAGAAAACAACACCTCGGTCTACATATTGACCGATGCCTCACTCGCCATGGGAGTGTGAACCTCAACCGGTGCGGGCTGCGGCGCCTAGTCCTCGGAGTCCATCTCCGAAACACCCTGGATCTCCTGGGGCTCATCCTCACCGTCCACCTGCATCTCGTCGGGTGGTGCATGAAGGGCATCCTGTGCGTGCTGCATCTCGTGGAGCTGCCCCTGGGCCTCGTCCAAGTCAAGCTGAAGGTCATGAAACTGGTCCTCCAAGAAGTTGATCGTAGCGTCACAATCCAACACCATGTCCTGAAGCTCGTGAACCTGGCCGTGGAGCTAGGAGATAAGAGCAGCCCTGCTCTCGAGCTCGGCACAAGCCTCCTGAAGCTGCTCGTCTCTCAGCTGGACCGTCCGGTGCAAGGCCTGAGCCTGGCCCACCAACTGAGCGACGGCGTAACTCTGGTATGTGTGAAGTCTGTAGAGACCGTCTAAGCACATCGCTGTCGTCCAAAGTGCCCCGACCGGGTCGAGGGTAGCGACTACGTCCACGTGTGCCATCCGGTCAAGCCAAAGCGGGTCTATCAGGTCGGGTGCAGGGAACAACCCGAATGCGGTCAGAACCACCTCCAGAGGGTGCGAAGAGCAAAAAGTGGTCATCGCCCTCATGGCAGTAAGCTCCCAAGTGTCCAGCAGATGGTGACCGACCATCTGAGTCACGATCGGCTCCCACCCGTTGAGCGGGTGCTGCGGAATCACCATCGTCACACTGCAGCGACGAACTCCGTCCTCTACAAACTCGTGGCCATCGTAAATCGGTGAATGGAGGTAATCGGCTGCACTCAAAAGCTCCCAAAGACGGCGAGGAAATCCGTCCCAGTGCAAGCAAACGGAGTGCACATGCCCCTGCGCGTCAACAACCAGCAGCTCTTCCATCTGTCCCAACAAAAGACCGATGGATCAGCTGATGGTAAACAAGGAATAGCTGATTCTAGACAGTGAAAGAAATTGCCAAAACGATAGATAATATGCTCTGAAAATTATCAAAAATTTACACAAGATCCCTATGATAATAAGGAACAATTTATCTAGTCATCACTAAGATCAATTCGGACTCCAGGGGGTGATATGCTCAGGTTTTCAGGGTGACGTCAACCAGGAAAACTGGGTGTCCAGAGAGGGTGTATTTTGACCATAACTCTCAAACCAGTTGTCTAAAATAATTCAAATGTTTATGGTAAGTTCATCACTTAGTTATATACAACTTTCATGTTGAAATTTTTTTCATTTGAACAACTTGTGAAGGTCGAAAAATTTCAGTTTGTACAGACTGTTCAGAGTTGACAGTTTTACACAGGGTTGATCTAAAATCACAAATACCAAGCTAGAAGACTTCAAAAATTCTCAAATTTTTACAAGAGTTTGATAACTTAGGGAACATCATTTTGTCTTACTACCCCAAGTTTATTTGAATAATTTAATAGAGGGTTAAAATTCGTGGAAACCAATTTGCAGATTATCTAGATGCTCCTTAGGATAGGGTTTTAGCCGATTTGATTGCTATTTCTTCCAAAGATTTCTTTGTTAACAATTTTGAGGATGAATGCAGAACCTATCCGTCCTCACCAAGGAAAAGAATTGCCAAGTAACCTTGGTCTTACGCAAATGACTTTGGTGGCATACATATTACGTCTCTCACTATGTAGCTACTCGATATAGCTAGATAGCCTAGGATTCGATTTCGAGTTAGCGTACCTGCAGAAAATTGACAATATATATAAATTGAACCTTCCGTGCTAGCACTCACGAAAGTGTTCCCATACATTACCGATCACTATAGAACTGGCATCCATACAATTACCGCCGTATGGACAATGTTAAGCATACGTTATCGAAACAACGTATTGACTGAGTACCATCTTCGACAGGGAATTGAATTCCAATTTCGAACCATTACTCCCCATATAATCAACCGAAGTTGGTATATGGGTAGCAGCTCAAGTAGGCCACTGCTTGAGCTCCAGTGTTCGGGTCGCATCACCAACGGGAAGGTCAGACTCCCTCAGCTGACTGAGTAAGCATACCTCCGCGGCGACGATGTAGTTGCAGAATTTAAATTACGAAATTTAAATACTGTAAAGTAATGTGCTGGAAGTTAGCCATACAAAATAAGCCACCTGATTATACCCATAAGATCCCCTAGGGCTTTACGTTCTAGACTTGTCCTTGGAGATCCTAAACTCTTTCAAAAACTTTAGTAGTTTTGAAGTCAAGTTTTAATTTGTTGTTTTGAAAACCGAGGCTGCCATCTCTGGTAGGCTGTCTGCAAGCTCTGATGCCAGCTGTGGCGGAACCACCCAAAACTACTGGGCCCGGGTGCACTGATCTTTGTTGCTAAGCAACTCTGACCCAATTTGGCACTCACCGGTAGTTCCTCGAGTGAAGCCTCGATAAAAGCCACGCTATTCCAGGATCAGTAGACAACACTCACACGAAGGCGAGCCCAGAGATTACAACACAGAACATTTCATACATCTCAGAGTTTGCAGTGGAAAGGAAAATTTATTACAAACCATGTTCAGAGTAGAAAAGTACTACAGAAGTCCGAACTACAAAAATTATTCAAGTCTTATTATTTCAGCGAAAAGAATAAACGACTACTAGCGAAAGGTGTGACACATTGATAAAGCCCATACGAAAAGCGTCACTCAGCGGGAGGGTGGTCAGCACCAGTTGAAGGGCCATCCCACTCAACAGACCAGCCCGGAGGCAAGGTACACGGCCAAGTAAGACTTGGAAACAGATCTTCAAAGTTAGTACCTGAAAAACAGTGCGAGATCGTTCCAGTCGCTGGTCCAATCAGGTACTTAAGCTTACCGATTACCATATTTCTCGGTATGTGGCTAGTACTTTCAAATGCTTAACGAAATGAGCCACACACCGCGACCTTAGCCATTTTTTACTACACCAGCGGGGTATCACAACTACACAACCCCGCCCGTTGTCCTTATATTTCAGCAGGAATTAAAGTCAATAAAATTCCTATTTGCTCGCGAGAGGCAGGAAACCCCTCGACTTCTACCGTACCTAATTAGCATGGCAACTAGTCGATAAAAAGATCCGGGTATCAAACATAGGTAACTAGGGATCATGCACCTAAAGTTTTCGATCAACTCCTAGAAAATGTAAATGCATAATAAAAATTATTACAACATATACAAATAGTTAGATGAATATAATGCGTAAAATAATGAGATTATGCAACAGGGCTTGCCTTCTTGGGCACTGTCAAACTGAGAGTCTTCTGGGGCTATTTATAGGCGAGAGGAGTCCTAGGCGAGGGGAGCGGCGTTTGGGGGGGAGGTTGATTTGGTCCGGGGCGACTCGACAGCGGGCTGGCGGAGCGAGCAGGCGGTGCTGCGCATGGCGGGGCGGCGTGGTGGCTCGGGAGTGCGCCGAGGACGCGTGTTAGCGTCGGGAGGTGCCAAGGGGCAGGCCAGGTGGCGCTGGAGAGCTTCCCTGGGTCCACTTGGATGCGGACGCGCCGTGGACGAGGTCCACTAGCGGTGTACGGCAGGCGGCAGGCGAAATAGAGAGAAACAGAGAGGGGGGATGAAGATGAGGGCCTATTTGTGATTTCTAAAGATTCAGGGACCTCTCGGTAAACTAAAAATATCTCCTTCTTAGAGGGCTCAAACGAAAAAGTGTTGAATACCAAACTTGCATAACTTTTTAAGATCTACAACTTTTGTGTTATGCAAATTGTCATTTGAAACTCACATTTTAAACTATTTGTAAATTTTTAAACTTGCACAAAAGGGCTTTGGTTTTATTCAGTTTTTTGGTGGTTTTTGGCTGAAGTTCAATTGAGCACATGTCAATTGAAGTACCTCTCATGAGCCAACTAAATTTTTGTGCACATTTTTGAATTAAAATCTGAGTAGCTCTTCAGTCCTTTTTCTTTCTCCTTTAATTTCTTTTGTATACTTTGACTTTTATTTGACCTCTCCTCTTTGAATTAATTTCCCACATTTTTCTTTTAAGTTTTAATTGGGTACAGTGATCTGTATTTAAGTGTACTGACACCTGAGGTTTCACAACCATTTGAATCGGAGGGCCTGGAGTAATCGCTAGGACGCTCTCCCATTGGTTCTCTACATAGAACCATTTGGGTTTCCAGTCGATTACCTTACTACTAAGCTTATAGGAGACATATACTTTATCCTTCCCCTGTCTAGGCTGAAGACCCGCACCTCCTACTACTTCTAAAATGTAGGAATCTAGCTGCGGTTTAAGATGGAATAGAAACCGAAAGAGTTCAAAATGGGGCTCGATGCCTAGAAAACCATCGCACAAATGCATGAACATAGAAATATGAACAAAAGAATTAGGGGTCAAGTGATGAAGCTGGATCCTGTAGTAGTGCAGGAGCTCAGAGAAGAAAAATGAACAAGGGAGCCCCAATCCCTGTTCCAAATAAGGAGCGAAAGTGATGATTTTGCCCGTATTTTCATACGGACGATCCTCACCCAAGGCAGGACGCCATTGGATGATGGATTTCTCCGGCAAAAGACCAGCAGAAACTAAGGTTTCTAGGTCAGATTCAGAGCACTTACTTACGACCCATCCTTCCTCGCGGGTTGGCTCCACAACTACACCCTTGCCCTTGCTCAACTTCTTCGGAGCCATCCGGAAATCAACAGAGCGCTTCACGCGCATACACTGATAAACCCTAAGTGGATTTGGAAGCAAGAGAAAGCAAGGAATTTTAGATCTGGGAGCTTGAAGGCAAGAACAGATCTAAACTGTAAAAGAGAATGGCGGCCGGTGGGGTAAAAACCTAGTTACCGTTCTATTTTATAGTGGCGGTGCCAACATGGTAAAACACTCAAAAGGCCAACAGTCAGCTACCAATTGCGGAAAAAACGGGATTTTCGGAGACATTTCTTTTTTCTAAGATTACATTCTGGAAAAAGAAAACACTCACATTCCTGGGCAACTACTCGACTCATCTTCCCTCAACTGGGATTACATTCCTGGATAAAGGAAAAGTACTCGACACAGTACCATTATTTGATATTACAACTCGAGTACTTCTTCTTGACTAGCTTTACAACAACTCGGACATGCATGCACACCTCCTGGATCTCTTGGAGATTCTAGTGGAATCCTGTTGCAGCTAGGTCGGCCCGAGGCCGTGACAAAGTACAAACTTGTTATTCCCATCAAGGAAATAATGATACTCATATTCTGGGAGAAAAGTTTCAAGAGCTTGGAGACAGATTACAGTAATCGCCTCACATGATCTCTTGTAGCATCTTGCGGAGAAATTTCTCCTTCTCTCTGAATACATTGTGACAAGATTAAATCTCCTCACCAGAGATGTCAGTTCTTGGGCACCCACAACCTGGGAACCCCAAGAGTATGACACAATTAGCTGCAACCAGTCCATAGAGAACCTGCCTCATTGGAATATGCAAGGGCATGATGTCCAGCATGGATCCGATGAGAGCATTGGGGTTGCAGGATGAGGTAGCAGGGAGTTTTCTTATCACTCGCAAGTTCTCTTCTAGCATCTTTTGCTGGAAAGGACTACACAAATTTCAGGAGGGCGAGAGCAAGAACATCAAATGCAAGCCATAGCTTCAGAATGCTGGTGCTTCTGGCAAAGGCCTCTCACCCACCTTTTATAGCCACAAGGGATCTTACTGGATGACAACCCGTGATGCTACAGTAGAAGCACTCACAGATGAAATAATGTAGATTCTCCAAACAATACAGTCCCATGTGAGCACACAATAAAGAGATATACATCCCGGGTTTTATTTCTGAAGATATTTCGGGTGCAATCAGTGTGGCGTATCCAATCGAATTATGTTTTTGGGATTTTTTACCCAAAAAAGAGGTCTTTTCGGATACCAGATCTAATTAATTTTGCAGATATTTTGAAGAATAAAATCTGATGCCACGTCTTAGATCCTTAATTCCAAATCTTTGCTCGGGGGCTACCCGCAGAATAAGAGATTTTGATTTAAGGCTCGAGGGCTGCGGGATATGAGCATCAGAGATTTATTTTTCAATTTTTTAGAAAAATAATGAAGGAAAAAGACTGAAGTGACCCTGTTGGTATTTCTTAACGTTCATAGAATAATCCGCAAGCGTACGGAGATACCGTTGTAGCACTTCACCCGTGAGTATTCAGGGTATCGTATTTCCATGGGGAACGGAGGTACTAACCTTCTAACAGGTTTGTCCAAGGACAAACAAGAGGTAGGTAGGCAAGGATAGAGAGGATTCCTATGGCTTAGAGTTCTAGTAAGATAGGTTCTACCTCTACTTGCTTACTTCGGGCACAAGCTTACTCCTGGTCTGCCAAGAGTATCCGACTATTAGCTCTACACCCAACCCTCACGTGTGGGACTACAAGGGACGGACAGGGCTGTCACCACCTGCCGCTTACCCCGACAGACCGTGGAGAAGGTGTGCAAACAAAGGTAACCTCTAGCCTAGACACCACGTCTACGCTATCGATTACTGCTCTAGCCCCGACTCCGTCCACGACTCGAGCCATTATACTAGAGCACCCATCCACGACTCCTGAAGTTATGTTGATTTGGTATGTCATTTGGCCCTTGGATCCTTGTATCTGCCTCTGATTTGTCAGAAGTGTGTTTTCTCTTGGGCTTGAGCTGATTTGCTTCTAAATGTGGGCCCTCTAATTCCCATGCTCATGTAGCATGCTCTGAAATGTACTTTAGGCTTCATTTGGGTATGATTTCCCTCCTTATGCAGACATGGTCTCTTGAAATCAGTGATTCACCAAAACTTGTGGAAATTATTAGTATCAAACTCCTATCTCTAGTTTGGTGTTTGTTTTGGGCATTGTTCTTTGCCAGAGTTGACGGTCAGATATGACACTTAACGACCGTCAACAACACCCCCACACTTAGTCCTTTGCTCGTCCTCGAGTAAAGGTTGAAGGACTAAGGTGGATGCAACTCCTTTTTATGAAACCTGCATACAAGTTATTCCAAGCTTCTTTCAAATTCTGTGAACTTTTGAGTGTCTACCATGCTTTCTTGGGTAATTGAAGAATGGAATGATACAGAATTCAGGTTCCTAGCTCTTCCTGCTCGGAAACTTGGGTTTTATATTTTTGAAATAAAAGAATAGACTTGCTCCTCAAACTATTCTCTCGAATCACTCTTTTTTTTGTTTTGGATCCTCACCAAGGCAAAGTTGTTGCCTTCTTTTCTCCTATCATCTAATCAGGCTTATGTGGAGCTTAGGGTAGGAGTAAAGAGGCATGTTTGATTTGCTTATACTGTTAAGTCAAAAACAAGATCTAAGCAGAAACAAGTCATACAATCTGATCAAGATGTGCAAGTGTGTGGAAATTTTTTTCGGTCAAGGGTGGATGAACTCATTTGCATGATCCCTCTCTCCTCTTTATTTTCCATGGATGTGGACTATATTTCTCTTTTCTTTTCTTTTTTTTGACATGTCTTGCGGGCATGTGGCATACCTTATTTGGGTATGCATCTTTCTATCTTTTTTTCATTTTTTTACATGTCTTTTGAGCATGTGGCATACCTTCTTTGGGTATGCGTCTTTTATTTCTTTTTTTTTTGCATAGCCCACATTCTTTATGGTCACTTTAGAGAGAAAGAGTCATGTTATGTCATGGAGTTTTATTTTGTGGGTGGATGACAATGTTTTGCTATCTTCCAGCGTAGAAGAATAGCATATGAGTGGACGTGCACATGATTTTGATCATGAGAATATGACATGTCTCTACCAAGGGTCAAAGAATTTGACAAACTCAAAGCAAAGACAAACTACATATGAAGGTTTGAGTAGGAAAATCTAACTTTGGCTTTGGTAGGAATTTTCATTAATTTGAGGAGACAAGCTATTGATGATTTTTTTTTGAAAAGAAATCCCAAGTACATTGCAAAGAAGAGCATGGTTCCATTCATCCAATCATATCACATTAGTCAATTACTTAGATAGCATGGGGTCCCTATGAAGATATATGTTCACAAGAACCAGAAAGAAAGCAAGGAATAAAGAGTACGCAAGATTATTCATGGAAGCGCATGGAGTGCATAGGGAGGATTAGCAAGGTTCATTGAGTTTAGTTTTTATGATCAGCAAAGAAATTATTTAAACTCAAGAACTTAGGGAGTTTGAGGGAGTTTGTGAAGGGTGAGTTGCACATACCATCGTTGAAGAAGGAAGAAGCGCGAAACGAAGGGAGTCAGTGGTGGCTTGGTCGAACCAAGGGTTCGGCCATCCCTCCCTGGGTTCCTTCCGTCCTGTTCTTCAGCGTGTTGGATCATCGATGTTGTGCACCGTATTTAGGGGAGAGATCTCGGACATGTTTGCAATTGCTGATTTTGAGAGATCTCCCCCACACTTATTCTTGTACCTGCCTTTAAAAGAAAAACAAAAGTGGAAACAAGAAGGGACTCTGCTAGTTTTGAACACTAGGGAGTCTACACTTTATTTAATGAAAAAAGCAAGAAGTGCTTGAAGCACCAAATTTTATTTATAAATATATATATTATTTTTGTTTTTCTATTTTTATTTTTTTTGTATTCTTAGGATGGCAAAGTGGACATGATGGGTAACTTAGCAGGATGGAGACATGAGTGAGGATATATGAGGCGTGTGGGATACTGACCTTAAGAACTCACCTAGCGTGGAACAAAAATGCAAGAGTTAAGCTTCATATACATGAATCAAAGCTTGGCATTTGTTCAGCTTGGTTCCTCATGCATCTGTCTTTCCATGGGATAAAGGAGCGTTGTGTGGATGATGGAGTTACTGTACATTGCTCCTTGGTTGTTCATTTGCCTTCCTGCAAAATGTTAGCGGACAACAAATACTCTAGGAATTTATAAAGAATTTTGAAATGATTTTTTAAGATTTGTTGTTCACATCCATGCTTAAAGGAAAAATCAGGTTCAAAAGATTAAGCTAGCATGGACCCCAAAATGCTTGCCACGAATTTATTTCATCAAATTTCTCCTTTTTTCAGAGAGAGAGAGAGAGATTCCTTTATCAGATTTTTTTGTCCCTTTTATTCACCAATTTTACCTTTTCATCTGGACTCAAGCAAGGCTAGGATAAAAAAATTGCATAAACAAAACAAAGGGGCATTTGTCATGGTGTACAATGAAATGTGATTCATGCCTCCCTTGCATGTTATGCAAATTTAATTATTCGAAGCGCAGAGAGGGCCTTGCATTATCTCCTGCATGAACTTGAGGACTTTACCCATCAAATTTGAAAAGTTTCCCTGCAGGGGGTAGTCCACAAAAGATATGCATCCAAAGTTTACGGTAGTATTACTCCAAAGTTCTTTAATCAAAATTCAACACCATGCCGAATTTGATTAAAGAAGGATTTTTAACCTAAGCACCATGTTTAATTTAAAAATCCTATGGATGTATTGCGCCAATGCATCCAAACTAGAGCATATGAACGTAGGCAAGGAAGCAAGACTTTTGCATGATCAAGTTCTATGGATATAAATATGAGTAAGGATTGGTGAATCTTACCATTTCTTACCTGAGTATACTTACCGTCAACATATACGATGGATGTCTGGGAATTGCTACGGCAATGGCGTGTTGAGTGGGGTAGCAAAGGCCTGGAAAGGAAGCGAAGTATTTTCTTGATTGTATGCGTGTGTGAGCTGCTTGAGTGTGCGGAGCCAAGACCGGATGGAGTTTTATGTGAAGGTTGCCGGCTCTCTCCCATTCTTTCCTTCTTCCTTTCTCTCTTTCATTTTCTCTCTCTTTATTTTTTCTTTTTTCTTTTTTTATTTTTTATATCTCTCTCCTTTTTTTTCTTTTTTTCACCTCTCTTTTTTTTTCAAGTAAGCCAGGGCTGACACCTTCTTGAAACAAGGATACTCCTTTGGATGGCTGGAACTTGCAGTGTGACGCTATGCGATTTCCCTCACACTTGGACTTTTGTGTGAAAGTCAAGTGTGTAATGCCGGGGTCTCCTTTTGAGTGTGTTCCCACTCCAAAGAGCATCAAAGTGTTCAACTGATGCAGTCCATATGTTCTCGGGCATCATATGTCTCCTGTTCTTCTTAATCGTCACCTGAAATGGTTAGGACCAAGAATACCCGAAGGTGCATACTATGCTTAAAAACATGTTCTTGCTTTTATTGTTTAGGAGAAAGATTCTTTTTTTTTTAAGATTATCCGGGCTATCTTCCGGTAGTGCTTTGTTTATGGTCGCAAGCTCGACCATGGGGATTCATCCCGCAGCTATCAATGATGACGTAGTTCCTAGCTTCACCACCATTTATTGATTTATCATCGTTCAAGCTGCAAGGTTAGTGCACAAATACCACTACGAGCCCTCCAAAGATATTATGATAAGCAAAACCAACTACAACCATCATAAAGGGTGTCTATGATTAGAAACCCTACAAAGATCGTAAGACTCGTAGCGACTTGGTGCAAAGGACAAAAGATCTCAGAGATGTCAAAGACGAGCATGACTTTTGTGAAGAAACTTCATGCTCATGGAGTTAGTAGCTTGATCTCCAGATAGAGAAACTCAGGAATGTTCATGGCCCCATAGTGAAAAAGGATGTGTAACTCTGTGGGCCAAATGAACAATTCCGAGTTCGGGTCATGAGGGAAATGAATTTCTTTCAACTCATCCCCTCCTTAGGTGGAAAGCCTCACATTTCATGAAAGATGAACATGGTGGCAAAGCAATCCATCCTAAGCTTCCAATAGAAGTTCATTTGATAGGAAGGGTGATCATAACTTCTATTGAGCATCAATCAAAATCAAGTATTAAGAAATGAACTTTGATTCACTTGATTTGATTGGCATCGATCGATAATCGAGGATATGAATGTGAATTTATTTCACTCGATTCGATCGGTAAGGCATGAGGGTGAATCTTGTAGCCAGCTGAGGAAATAAGTCCAAAGAGGATGGCTCTAAAGACTTATCCCGAAGGGCGGAAGGTGTGTACGAGGATAACCTTCCAAGGGTAGCGGGGGTAGAGGTAGAGGTAGAGATAAGAAAAGCAAAAAGATAAGAGACTTGAATGGGTAGCAGGGGTGAAGGTAGAGCTAAAAAAAAGAAAATGTTTTTTTTTTGTTTTGAAAATATACGAGGACGAACTAGATTCGAAGGCAATATGGCAACTGTTCCCCGGCAACGGTGCCAGAAATGCCTGTTGGTATTTCTTAACATTCACAGAATAATCCACAAGCGTACGGAGATACCGTTGTAGCACTTCACCTGTGAGTATTCAGGGTATCGTATTTCCACGGGGAACGGAGGTACTAACTTTCTAACAGGTTCGTCCAAAGACAAACAAGAGGTAGGTAGGCAAGGATAGAGAGGATTCCTATGGCTTATAGTTCTAGTAAGATAGGTTCTACCTCTACTTACTTACTTCAGGCACCAGCTTACTCTTGGTCTGCCAAGAGTATCCGGCTATTAGCTCTACACCCAACCCTCACGTGGGGGACTACAAGGGATGGACAGGGCTGTCACCACCTGCCGCCTACCCCGACAGACCATGGAGAAGGTGTGAAACAAAGGTAACCTCTAGCCTAGACACCACGTCTACGCTATCGATTACTGCTCTAGCCCCGACTCCATCCACGACTCGAGCCATTAGACTAGAGCACCTGTCACGAGGACGGGCGATGATCCCGCAAACAAATGAAGAATAGAACTTACTTTACTAAAACACAAACAACCATAGAAGATCACGAACACTTACTTAAGAAAGAATCATCCGTCGAGGTACAAGTTGGAGAAGAGCGCCGACAGGCCGGCGCCCCTCCGAACTCCCCCTCACTCTCTCCATATTTTCTAAGTACTAGGCCTAAGCCTTGGAGTGGAGCTCTTCCTCCTCTCTTGTTGTGTGTCTTCAATTGGGGGCTCTCCTCTCCTTATATAGCCCTCCAAGGGTGGAACATTGGGTGATCTTTCGAGGTGGTACCACCCGGAGCCGGCGTAGGAAACACGGTGGGAATTTGCAGGAGAAAGATGGGCCTCATTGGCCCCAGTAGTGGTTCGGGCGACCCAGGGGTCGGCCGACCCCGAATGGGACCCCCTCGGGCCCTCCTTCGTCCGGACAACTGATAGGTGGGCCCTGGTGTTGCTCCTTTATGTTCTCCTGAAGTTATGTTGATTTGGTATGTCATTTGGCCCTTGGATCCTTGTATCTGCCTCTGATTTGTCAGAAGTGTGTTTTCTCTTGGGCTTGAGCTGATTTGCTTCTAAATGTGGGCCCTCTAATTCCCATGCTCATGTAGCGTGCTCTGAAATGTACTTTTGGCTTCATTTGGGTATGATTTCCCTCCTTATGCAGACATGGTCTCTTGAAATCAGTGATTCACCAAAACTTGTGGAAATGATTAGTATTAAACTTCTATCTCTAGTTTGGTGTTTGTTTTAGGCATTGTTCTTTGCCAGAGTTGATGGTCAGATATGACACTTAACGACCGTCAACAGACCCTCAGCCTGATTCTATGATTCAACCTAAGGCTCGGGGGGCTACTCCATATGGAGCACAGTACTTCGTGTACCATATATGATCAAGATTTTGGGGCTTGAGCTCCTCACAGCCTCGAAGTAACTGGACATACTTGGAGGACTACTCGACGTATCAGAAGGAAGGCCCAGAAGCAACCAGAAGGATGTTATGACTACTTGAAGTACTCAAAAACGCCCAGACAAGTACTCGACGCCTGCAGGACTCGGCTACGAAGAGCTCGGGGGCTTGTCAGACCCGGGGCAGCGGGACTGCTCATAGGCATAGAATGTTCTAGAGTAAGGGATAGCTCATGGATGTACCTTACTTCTCTTGTAACTACCCGAATAGGCGTAGAACTAGCTGCATTACAAAGAAAACTACCCGATTGTGTTGTAGTAGGACTCCAACTGTACTCTGCTAGGACTTTACATGTAACCCTCTCCCCCCGGAAATATAAGGGCGGGCAGGGACCCCCTCGAAACATCATCAACACTTAAGGCAATACAAACAACCACACAGGATGTAGGGTATTATGCAACTCGCGGCCCGAACCTGTTTAAATCTTTGTGTTCCTTGCACCATCGAGTTCTAGAGCAGTCGATCCCTACCTACAAATCTTACTGCTAGGGCTATCCCTGAGCAGGCTTGGCAGTAAACACCGACACCCAGAGGACAACACAGACGAGCCGCTCACTCTGGCAGGGGGAAGCTACAAAAGGTTCCTCAATGTTTCCTACGGTATGTCTCAGAAACCGCCCGACAGTACGTGGGACACGTACTCGGGTTGGTAAAGTCCTACTAGCCATAGATGCCACTTGATCCGCTAGGTGAGGGTGCCAGGGCTGACTGTAGTGAAGATCAATTTGATCAATATCTTACAGAGACCTCACCCATTGCAGATAAGATAGTGGACAGCTTGAGCAGGTCCTCATTTTCTTGGAGTTTCTTATATAAGAATGATGTAATGGGCTGCTGGAGCCGCATATACTCTTTTATTGTACAATTACTTCGATTTGCTTTGAGTATTTGGTGATGTTTGACTGGATCTTACAAATCCTTTGGTTGTCGAGTAGTATTACTTAGAAAGTATCATGGTGAGTACTTTGTAAGTTTGGCGGCAACGCGCCTACTCGATCTAGTGGTAGATATAGAGTATCTTGCCTTATAGTATAATATGGGTATTTGCCTTAAGAAGCAGGGTTTACTCAAAAGTGCAACAAGTATATATGTTCTATTTAAGAACTCAATGCTGACCGGTTAGGATTGAATCCCGTAGGATTAACCAAGTGGGAAAAGCACTAGGAGGGGGCAGCCAGGCCTTATGCTGAAGGGAATTTCCTTTTAGAGAAAAATAAGTGTTGGAGCAGTATCCTATGATCCTAGTTGTCCAAAACAAGCGGGAGACTCTCATCAACTACTCGGGGTACCAAGAAGACGTGAAACACCCTATGAACTTGGTGGCCTGAGCAAGCGGGAAACTCCCATCAACTACTCGGGGGCAGCAAGCCCTTAGTGTAACACTCTCAGTGGTCCAAGCAAGCGGGAGACTCACGTCAACTACTCGGAGTACCAAGAACGTTAAGCAACAACTAGTGAACTTAGTAGTCCAAGCAAGCAGGAGACTCTCGTCAACTACTCGGGGTACCAAGAAAACGTGAGACACCCTATGAACTTGGTGGCCCAAGCAAGTGGGAAACTCCCGTCAACTACTCGGGGCAGCAAGCCCTTAGTGTAACACTCTCGGTGGTCCAAGCAAGTGGGAGATTCGCATCAACTACTCAGAGTACCAAGAACTTTAGTATTGTTCTACCCTTAAGTTTTTTGGAGTAATTTCTGAAGTTGACCGGTTAGGATGAACCTCGTCAGGTTAACAAAGTGGGAAAAACTTTGAAAATATCCACAAACCTACTCAATCTAGTGAGTAGGGTGTCTTCTTGGAAGACTAGAGTCATCTTTAAAGCTGACCAATTAGGATTAACCTCGTCAGGTTACCCAAATAGGAAAAACTTTAGAGATATCCATAAACCTACTCGAGCAAGCGAGTAGGGTGTCCCACTTCGAGGACTGGAGTAACTTCTAAAATTGACTGGTTAGGATTACCCAAGTGGGACTTTATTTTGGATGTATCCAAAGCCTACTAGAACAAGTGAGTAGGGTGTCCTACCCAAGAACTGAAGTATCCTCAAAAGTCGACCAGTTAGGATTAACCTAGTTGGATTACCCAAGTGGGACAGACTTTGGAGGCACCCCTTAGGCTAGGTTGTGGCCTAGAAAACTACTCTATAGTTGCTCTTGTGTTTGTGCAGAAATTATGGAGTAGTGTAGAAGGGGGTATAGGTCGCATGAGTGAGAGCAAAGTAGTCAATTTATAAAGAAATCAACTTTATTGAGAATTGTCGTGATTGCAGGAATTGTAAAATGACAGACTCTGACTCGTAAGACCTACCCCTTGCTCATAGTATTGGATACTTGAGCAATGGTTTACATGACTAATAATGAAAGTATTTTAAAATTGTTCTAGTTGACATAGTAATCGACTAGATTTTTGGTAAAGTTTCCTTCACGAGGGATGCTCCGAGGGCTTAGCAGAGTCTGTTACACTCGAAAACTGTGTGAGAGCTCTTTGGATGCATAAAGCACATGCGTATGAGCATCTTGTTGATCTTGTCTCCTCCAAGGGATGTTTCGCCGCGATGTTGAGCATGGGGCATGCCCTGAGGAAGTGTAATTGCTTGCTTGCGTTTCTTGAAAGATCCAGAGACGTGTGCTGGGATGTGATAGTTTGAAGAAGGGCTACAAGCCTCTATTTCCTCATGCTCTTTTTTCCTTGAGATGATCACATTGCGTGCGTCATGGCCAATGTACATCACATTGCGGAGGTCGCTATTTGAGTAGTCATAGTTGTCGCCCTGCTGTTCTTGTCGGCGGTTTGCGGCGCACTGGCGCCTGAACGCCCTTTTCTGATTGAGCAGGCGACGGCGCACGTAAAGATTTTCCGCCACAGGCTCCTCTTCCAATTGGACGGTCACCGTCACAGCTGGAGGAGCTGCGAGTGCATATTGCTTGATTGTTGTCTTGACTTTTGTAACTGCTGAGGGAGTAGCTTCCATGTTATCAGAGAGGTACTCATCGTAGTCATCAGAATTGTAGTCGTCAAGGTTGACTCGCTCCATCGAGTTGTCATCTGATTCGTGGAGCACGGAGATGCGAACCATGAGAATTTCACAGCACAGATCCTTGATCTCCTAGTCTTGTTTGCTTCTTGATGGATCCAAGGGAGCGCCTTTCTGGAAGGGGAGAACAACTAGCTGAGGGCTAGAAGCCTCAAGAGGTTGAGGGTATGTCTCCTCCCAGCGCACTGTCTGTCCTTGCGGCGTCGCATATATGACCAAGTTGGGTAGGGAGTCCTAATCAGACTTGGGGTTCTTAGTCGAGTTGGATTCAACTTCTTTGCTGTACTGGATCAGGTTGTCCAATTCCTCCGAGTTGTAAAAGTACTCGGAATCGGAGTCGGTTAGGCCACCAATTTTGGAGTAAGTATTTTTGGGTGGGCGAGAAGTGGGATGCCCATCTCCACTCGTAGGGCATTTTCGTTCATCCAGTGTAGCCAGGATTGAGTAGGAGTCAGTCCTTCTGGCTCTTTGATCCAGGGTTTGTCGAAAATCAAATCGCTAGATTGTTCAGGGGCTTTGGATGCTCCTGTTTTCTTTATGAGCTTGACTAATTCCCAGAGGGCGTCAGCCATATGTGGGGGATGGGTAATGGCATCCATAAACAAGTTGATGTCGTCTGATCAGTCCTCGAGATCATCATATGGTTCGAGGTTGTCGAGACTCTCCATGAACTGATCGAAATCTTGATCAAATAGTGGGTCAGAAATGTTGATTGGTTCAGGAGTCCAATTGTGAGCAGAATTCGGCGAGGGGTTCTGGGGGTTCCCGGAAAGAGGTGGTCCCATCCAATCAAGCCGGGGGTTTGCCTTTTCGGGTTTCCCACATATTTCTCCTCCCGAGTTCTGCTTCTTGTTTTGCAGAATACTTTCGGCCATGTTAATACAGTCGATCAGCGTGGAGTCTACTTGATCGATCTTTGAGAACATATCGCCTGACCGTTCAGGTGGTGGGTTCAATATTTCTGTGTTCTACTGTGTCTTAGATGAGCCAAGAGCAGATTCTGCAAGCTTGATGCATCCCTCAATTGATCGTGAGACCCAGTCTACTCCATCGAGTAGTTCTGAGTTGACGATCTTAGGGCGCTTGATTGACTTGAGGTAAGCCACGTATTTTCCAAGGGTTTCAAAAAATTGAGAATTTTCGGAATTAGAGTTTGTACCTGACTCTGCTGGCTCGTGAATTCGAGTTGGAGTCGACACTTTTTCAGTGATGTCCGAGTCAAGCTCGAGTGGAGCTTGGTTTCCGCCGAGTTCTGCAGCATTGCTAGTTTCGGCGGATTGGCTGTTGATTTTTGATTCAGGTGCTTTAGGCGTGATAAGGTGGCTAGAGAAGCCGCACAATCCATCAGCCGTGCAAGCCCAGGAACCGAAAACGAGGGTTGTGCCCTTAGGCACGTTGTTGGCGTCGCTTGATTCGACCATCGAATTCGCTGATGAACTCGCCGAATCCCCTACCTGGTGCGCCAGCTGTCGGTGTTTACCGCCAAGCCTGCTCAGGGATACCCTCAGCAGTAGGATTGTAGGTAGGGATCGACAAGCTCTGGAACTCGATGGTGTAAGGAACACAAGGATTTAGACAGGTTCGGGCCGCGAGATGCATAATACCCTACGTCCTGTGTGGTTGCTTGTATTGCCTTAGGTGTTGATGTCATTTTGAGGGGGTCCCTGCCCGCCCTTATATAGTTCGGGGGGATAGGGTTACATGGAAAGTCCTAGCCGAGTACTATCAGAGTCCTACTACAACACGGTCAGGTATTTTCTTTGTACTGTAGCTTGTTCTACGCCTATTCGGGTAGTTACAAGAGAGGTAAGATACATCTATGTGCTATCCCTTACTCTAGAGCATTCTATGCCTATGAGCAGTATCGCTGCCCCGGGTTTGACAGGATGAGGGGAAGAAGGGGGCTGGGTGCTGGTTATATCGGGCGAACTTAATAGAGATGGGCAACGTAGAGCAACTGCCTCAGTTAATTGTGCATTAACAGAGGTGGTTGGTTACAGTATACCGCCTCGATTAACCTTTTAACCAAGGCGGTTGCACGGCCGGCGGCCCAGCCACCATTAACCAAGGCGGGGCGCCGGCCTGCCCGTCTCGAGGCTATTTTAAAAGGTGGTGGTTAATGCCTTTTAGTGAGCTAAGTTGTCTCTCGGCTACAACAATAGTGCCCTCAAATTTATGAGGCCTAGGGATACTAAGTATAACCCAAACCCTATCCCTAACCTACCAATCAATTACAACTCAAGTTTGATTAACTGAACCATTCAACACATATCTAACAACAACTAATATAAAAACCTGATCAAAATCTTTAATTTGGAGGAGAAGTTAATCACACTAGTACAGAAAGGTATTGTTGTCCCGGTTCCTAACCTATTGTAGTCCCGATTATAGCAACCAGGACTATGAATCCGGGACAAAAGGTCCAGGCTTTAGTCCTGCTTGCTACAACCGGGACCAAAGGGTATGTAGTGCATGCTAAAAAGTTTTGTGTCCTATGGGATTTGAAGACAGACCTCTCGCCTAGCGCATATATAGTTCCCTTGCCACTCCACCTACATAGTGCATGTAACTCTACATGAGATGCCTTCTTTTTAAATTAAATCGTGGAGGACCCTTTAGTCTAGGTTGGTGGTACTAACCGCGACTGAAGGGTTTGACTCTTTAACCCCGGTTGAAGCCACCAACCAGGACTAAAGATGAACTTTTAGTCTGGGTTGGTGACTTCAACTAGAACTAAAGAGCATTTTTGTTTCCTAGATGTTGGACCCGGGACTAATGCTTAAATTAGTCCCGGGTCTAACTATGGCTGAGACAAATGGCAATGATTAAAAGCCTATTTTGTAGTAGTGTCAGCGTGTAAGGCAAAACAATCGTGCAACTATTATCCATACTCATCTCCAAGAATATAAAGGGTTGTTTGGCTTGCAGCCACACCTCGCCACGCGAGCTGTGGTGTGGGCATCGGAGTTGTGGCAAGCTGTGGCGAGCGAATCAGACGCCACAGCTTGGCAGGAGTCACAACGTGAAAAAGCTGTGGCAGCCAAAAGCAAATAGTAAACCAAACAGCAGCCTTGGTAGGTGTCGCCGCTGAACTTGTGGTGCGGCGAGTTATGGCTGCAATCCAAACAGCCTCTATGCCTCAGCCACCTCCGGCCCAATTGAAAATTGAGTAAACAGAAAATTATTTTCTTGATCGAAACTATATAAGGTGATACTCAAGATAAAGTGAGCTATCTCAGAACTCATGTACTTCTTGGTTTCTGGAAAAGTAAAAACCCCAAGTTCAGAATTGACGCGCTGTGCAATTTGTTTCTCTTTCATTAATTATTAACATATGTAGATGTCGTAGCGGGCTAGTAAGACGCGCCTTCCAGTTTGTACCGTGTTCAGATTGGACCTATCGTTCACTGTAATGCTTATCCATTAGGATGTCATTCAGACTAAATGGTTATCTCTTTGACTTGTGCGTTACAAATTGGTTGAGTTGCATGATTTCCCAGTACAGCAATCAACTGATAATGCAGAGCCAACTCACGGCACCTTTGCAACTAGAATAGGAAACATCATCTCAACCTTTAAATAGTCCAGATTAATTTCCCCGCATTGCAAACAAGACTATTGCTGATATACTTAATTGAATAGTGCGTCAACTATCGTTTCATCTATGACAGACTTCTGGTAGTCACCCAAACCCCGCAAGAAACCACATGCCACTACGACATAAATTATTTTTAGGGTGGATGAAAATGTATTTTAGGGGCAGGTACAGTACCCGCACCTAGTTTTCGTAGCTAAAAATAATATTTTTAGGGGCGGGTAATGCACCCACCACTAAAATAATTTTTAGGGGTGGATTATGGAGTGACTCGCCCGTTGAAATTGAATTTTAGAGGTGGATCATGGCGTAGCCCGCCCCTATAAATCCAAATAAAAAATCAAAAACAACAAAATAAAAAGAAAATATATTCCAAGCAACTGGTCAACACCAGCTCTGTATTGTCGAGCTATAAATTTTTTGATGAAATATGCACACTTGCATCACCCTGAGATTCAAACCACCTACATCAAACCTCGCGCGTGCCTTTCTGATCACCACACGACGCAGTCACTTGTGAACTATAGAAACATAAAAGAATATGCCAAGTATATTTTAGTGTATATAAAGGTTAAGATTGTGGAAATCTCAAATTATATGAGTTGAGTTATATGAGATACTATGTAGTTATAGCAATTAGAGAACTTATAACAATTTTTTAAACTATTAAATGACTTTAAATGAAAAAAATTCAACTACAAAGTTTTAGATCTCGTCATTTTCTATAAATTTAATATTAATTTGACTTCATCCGAGATCATATGTAAAAGATAAATTTGTTTCATGGTATCATTTGTAGGGGAGGTCATGCCATCACCTGCCCCTAAAAATGCATTTTTAGATGTGGTGACGCCATCACCCGCCCCTAAAATGCCACCATCTTTAGGGGCGGGTGATGGCGTCACCCATCCCTAAAAATGCTTTTTATAGAGGCAGGTGACGCCATCACCAGTCCCTAAACATAACACTCATTTGTAGAGGCCGGTGATGGGTCACCCACCTCCTAAAAATGCATTTTAGGGGCGGTTCCAATGATACAGTAACTACATTTCATTTGTAGCAACGGATTACATTTTGACCTACTTCTGATAAAATCAAGGTGTTGCTACAAATTGTTTTTGGGTAGCGTGCATTACATTAGAATTTCCTGTTTGCATTGGTTGGATCTCCACTACCACTTTGGACTTGAGACAAAAAATCATTTGGAAGCATGCTAAGTGCAGCACCATTACACTAGTGACTTCAACATTTAGAATCAGAAAACGAGCAAAAGAGCCCATGCTAGTGCTCCAATAGCCCAGTTGCCGTCTTCCGCTTGTAGTGCAGTCCAATCTTTGTTTAGCAATCTTTGTCACCTCACGAAACCAGTAAACCACTCATGCGCAGCCGCCCACCATCGCGCTACCTGAGGTAGTATATTCCCTGATTTATAACTTTTATCGCCTATAAGAACTTGGCAAGAAACTGTGGAGTGTGCAAGCCCAGGATAGTGTGTAGACGAGTAACCGAGTAAGACATGGAACACGCTTACTCCCGGTTGCTGCTTGTATTTTCAGTTCTTGCACTGAGCCTCGGTAACCAGGGTGTGAGATGTCAGCTCACCTCTGATTATTACGACGAAACGTGTCCTCATTTGTACACTATTGTGCAGCAGCATGTATTCGCTGCCATGAGGGCTGAGATGAGGATGGGCGCCTCCCTCCTTAGGCTCCATTTCCATGACTGCTTTGTCAATGTAATTGCCTTGACTGTCTTCTACATCTCTGAACTCTAAGCATGTGTTTGGTTTGGAGATGGGTTGGGTACATCCCTATTTTTTCGGGTTGGGTTCAACCTACCTAGTGTTTGGTTAAAGGGTTGGGTTGATTCCAGTTTTCTGTTTGGTTTGAAGCTAGATATGTGGGTTGAGATAACCGTGTGTAACACCGTTAGACAACTTTTTGTGAGACCCACCTGTCAGTCTCTCTACTCGCCTTCTTCCTTTCTCTTCCCCTTCTTCCTCTTCCTCTCGTCGCCTCGCCCCGCCCCGCTCGGCCGCTCCTCCCGCAACCCGCCGCAAGCCCCGCTCCTCCGCCTCACCTCACCCCACTACGCCCGCTGGCGTGCCTCTGCCCGCCCCCCACGCCGGCGAGCTCCTCCGCCCGCTCCCCAGCGCCGGTGGCTCTGCCCGCCCGCCCTCGTGCCGGCGAGCTCGGTCGTGCTGGTGGCTCCGCCCACCCCCCACGCCGGTGGCCCGGCACGCTCCTCCGCCCGCTCCCCAGCACCAGTGGCTGCTCCCGCCCCCACACCGGCGAGCTCCTCCGCCCGCCCCCAGTGCCGGTGGCTCCACCCGCCCGCCCTCGTGCTGGCGAGCTCGGTCGCGCCGGTGGCTCCGCCCGCCCGCCCCCGCGCCGGCGAGCTCGGTAGCGCCGGTGCTCCGCCCGCACCCGCGCCTGCGAGCTCGTCCTCGCAGCCGTCGCCCACGCCCCCGCGGACGGAGCCGAGACTACGTCGAAGTGGGTTGGAGTGGTCCGCTCGATTTGAGCGGACCACTCCGACCCGCATCTGAGGGCTCGAGCGGACCACTCCGACCCGCATCTGAGGGGAATATACCCCTTCGGGTTCAACCCAACCCACATCAAACCTCCAACCAAACGCGGGTTCAATTGGGTTGGACTGGTCCCAACCCACCCGACCCAGCAACTAAACACACCCTAAGTCTCTGATAGTTTTACGTACGTAGATTCATCTATATACATGTTGCAGTTAATGAAATGGTGTAAACTTTATATATGCAGGAATGTGATGGATCAATCCTTTTGGACGGCAGTGATGGCGAGAAGTTTGCACAACCCCACTTGAACTCAGTTAGAGGGTACGAGGTCATTGACGCGATAAAGGCTGATATCGAGAGCGTCTGCCCCGAGGTGGTGTCATGCGCTGACATTGTAGCCCTTGCAGCAGGGCTATGGAGTACTCTTTGTAAGCCTCATCTAGCCCATACAGTCCAGTCTGTCGAAACATTCAGTTTCGTCAGACGAACCACTAAGACTGCAACAGGGCTGTGGCGTGTGCTGATTTTTTTTTGTTCTTCAGAGGCTTTCTCTCTCCAAACTTCACTATTCACCTATCACATCAAATCTTTTACTTCATGCATGGAGCATTAAATGTAAGTAAATAAAAAAATTAATTGCATAGTTTTGATGTACACGACGAGACGAATCTTTTTAGCCTAGTTAGATCATGATAGGACAACAATTACCACAAACAAACGAAAAGTACTATAATATACTATAGTGTCCGATGTGACTTTTTTTACCACTATTTTACAGATCTAAACACAACGAGGTCCTTATTGGGATGTCCTTCTCGGAAGGAAAGACGGGCTGGTGGCCAATCAATCTGGAGCTGACAATGGCTTGCCAGCACCATTTGAACCAATCGACTTAATTATTCTGAAGTTCAACGCCGTCGGCCTGAACACGACCGATGTCGTGGTCTTGTCAGGTAAATCTCGTGAATGAGCTACTTCTACTTACGCGTACATGTTTCAGAGCTAGTCCACATATATAGCTCTGTACGTTAGCCCACTCAGAAACGGTTATAAAAATTATATGAGTTGTACATTAAGTTTGTCATGATCTACTTGTGTTAAGATTCTGCAGAACTTACCCGCAAAAAAAAAAAAAGATTCTGCAGAACTCACATGCTCTGAACCTGAAAATGGACAGGAGCCCACACGATCGGTCGAGCCAGGTGCGCGCTGTTCAGCAACCGCCTGTCGAACTTCTCGGCCACGAATTCAGTCGATCCGACGCTTGATGCCAGCCTTGCCGACAGCCTTCAGAGCCTCTGCGCAGGCGGTGACGGCAACCAAACCACCGCCCTCGATGTCAGTTCCGCCGACATGTTCGACAATAAGGGCCTCCTGTCCTCCGATCAGGGTCTATTTTCCAGCCCGGAAGGCATTGCCAACACAATGGATCTCGTGCAGACCTACAGCGACGACGGGTATCAATTTTTCTACGATTTTGTCTGGTCTATGATCAAGATGGGGAACATCCCGCTCACGGGCCCGGAAGGGGAGATCCGCAAGAACTGCAGGGTTGTCAACTGACGATGAGGAAGTGAGGAGTGATACATGTGTCTGTGCGATCCATTTCTTGCACTTGTTTGTGAAGGAACCAAACTGTAGGATACGCGTGTAACGTTAAAGCTGTTACATGGTAAGAAGTTGAAAGAATAATAACTGAAAGGATCGTGGCCCAAGAAAGAGGGTTGAATTGGTATTTTTTTAAATTTCTAAAAGGTCCTTAACCTAGACTAGTATTGAACAATCTACAAATTTGAAACCTAATGACTAGAGCACACTAGCAAAAGATCCTTAAGTAGGAAAACACACTAACATGCTCATTTTGCCTAGGGAAGACCACACTAGCAAGAACAAGTCCTAAACAAAGATTCACACTACCATGCAAATTGTCCTAGTCAAACTACAAGCAAACAAGAGCAAGAGCAAGAACACAAGAATTTAATTGCTTGAAGTAAATGCAAAGGACACGAGACAACCGGATTTTTTTCCGTGGTATCGAGGAGTTGACGCTCCCCTCTAATCCACGTTGGAGCACCCACACAAGGGTATTGCTCCCTTGCTTCACCAAGGAGCAAGTGATCACCAAGAATGCTCCTTCTCCATCTCCGGAACGGCGAGCTTCACACCGTATACAAACTTCTCTTCTTGGGGCTCCCACAAACTCCAAGAGCTCACCAAGAACCTTCCGATCACCAAAACCATCTAGGTGCCGTCAAACACCAAGAGTAACATGCTCCTAAGCCTTCACTTGACCTACACTCAGTTGGCCCTAGCTCAGGCACACTTGCTACACTTGCAAAGGTTGAATTCTTCAAGTGTTGAACACTATCAAGCTCTAGATCATCACTCTTTTGCTCAATGCACTCTCTCTTCTTCTCAAGGGTGGCCTCAGGTATTCAATGCGTCAAAGGTAGCTCAAATGAGCCAGGGGGTGCCCTTATATAGAGTGGAGAGGGTCACATAGCTAGGGATGGCACCCGCAGGCAAACCCGCGGGGCTGGGCAAAACCCGCCCGCAGGCAGACCCGCGGGTTCATTTCTGCACCCGCACCCGCACCCGTCGGGTTTCGGGCGGGTTTCGGGTATCCGCAGATTTGACAACAGCTATAATAATAATCACAATTCAGCATAATAATAAGATGAAGTTAACAATAAATCCATAAATTCAAGGTCACAAATCACAATTCAGCATAATAGTAGCACCACAAATCAACAATTAAGTGTTACAATACATTGAACAATCAACATAGCCACATAGGGATAACTAGTACAGTCATTTTATTTCAAGTTCACAAGTACTTCAGCAGCACCATGACAACACTCCCAGCAGGTCAGCATGCAGCACCACCACATCAGATGGCTCCCATCGGCAAGCATCAATCAATAATGTCCGACTCAGGTGCATCCTAATAGGAAAAATAGTAGAAATTAAATGAAGCAAGAAGGAGGAACAAATTAGAAGAGGTAAAGTGGCAGTACCATTTCTTCTTCTTCATCATCAAGACATGTCAGCAATGCATTCATAACAGGAGACTCAGGCCCTAAATCAAACAAGATTAACAAGTTAGTGTTATCATGTATGAGAGAAAACAATGCTACCATAAATGTAAAGCAAAAACCAGCATATATACCTAACATTTCAGCACGTGACTAAGCTTGCATACACATTAATGCTTCCACCATTTTTGGAGCAAGTTTGCTGCGACTCGGGCTTATAATTCTCCCACTAGTGCTAAAAACTAATTCTGAAGCAACTGTTGTTACAGGAATAGCCAAGATATCTTGAGCAATGTTTTGCAAAGTAGGATATTTCATCCCTGCATACTGCCACCAATGAATAATGTCTAGATCTGTTGTTCTTGGCCACAATAGCTCTTCCAAGTACAAATCCAATTCTGTGCGCACATAAGTAGTTGAGACTATTGGTTGGGAAGACAAATATCTATCAAATATGTCAACTACTGCTTTATCTCCACTTCCCACAGTACTACTGCTACTGTTATTGCTAGAAGTACCAACACCATCTGTTGTGCCAACACCTTCCATAGAACCTTGGTATTCCAACACCAAATCATACAACAAATCCCTAACTTTCTTCACTTCATTGAACCATGTATGCCCATAAATTTGTTCAAACATAGCATTCAGGAATTGCAATTTGTACCGAGGATCTAGAACAGTAGCAATTGCCATAAGACCATGAGTGTCTTTCCAGTACTTTAGAAATTTTTCTTTCATCAGTGCTGACATCTCTTCTACTTTGGGGATATTACTAGTTTGCCATTTGCTAATAGCTAAATAAATTCCACAAACTTTTGGAAAGAAAAGGTTTGCTGTAACATATTTAGTGCCTGACAACAATTCTGTTATATCATAAAACATCTCCAGCCTATCACAAAGCTGCCTAGCAAACTTCCAATCATCTGCAGATGGTCGAAAAGGAGCACAAAGTTTTTCACGGGTTGCAAGACAGTCAAAAATAGGTATATATTCTAGTGCAGTACTCAACATGAGATATGTGGAATTCCATCTTGTTTTCACATCAAGAGCTATCTTTTTGTCATATTTAAGGTTCTCCTGAGCAACAGCCTTTTCAAAACGCTCATGTCTTTTAGGTGTGGCAGTCCAAAACCTAACACTTTCACGGACTCTATCAATGCCCTCTACCATGACAGACAATCCATCTTTCACAATTAGATTGATGATATGTGCAGCATAACGCATATGCATGAGTCTACCATTTAACATAAGAGAGGAAAGAGGCATCTTATCTTGCATTTGGTCCATAAGATTGTCATTGGTCGTGCAATTATCAAGAGTCACAGTTGAAACCTTCCTTTCAATCCTCCAATCCAAAAGTACATCATGCAGCACATCACTTATAGCTCCAGCAGTATGTGGGTGTGGCACATATATGAACCTGTACAACAATAGAATGAGAATATAAGACAAGCAGTAAGCATAACAATGTACAAAGGAGCAGTTTCAGTTATTACCTTAGGAGGAGGAAACTTTTCAGCTTCCAATCATCATCAATAAAATGTACTGTCACTGCCATATACCCTTTCTTTCGGTGATTGGCCGTCCACAAATCAGTAGTGACTGCAATTCGAGCTTGAATTTTTTGAAAGAATTTTACCATGGAGATCTTTTGCACTTCATGCATATCCAATATATCCTTTCTAATTGTGTTTCTTGACACTACTTTAAACAAAGGTTGCATAGCAGCACAAAACCTTCGAAACCCAGCATGGTCAACAATGGATAATGGGTACTCATTCACACATATCATCAAAGCTAGCTCCTTCCTACAAAGATCTTGATCAAAGACATACTTCTCAACAACAACAGAACCATCCGTTTTTGCTGATAACTTCAAAGTAGACTGTTTTAGGCCTTTCTTAATGTTTCTTTATTCACAAATTTTTAGATGACCATGCAAGTGACTTGTGCCATTCCTTGTCTCAGCTGAAAGCAATTTGTGGCACCAATCGCATTTAGCTTTAGGTTTTCCTCCTACTGATTTTTCAGTAAATTCATCCCAAATCTTAGATTTCTTCTTCTTATTCCCAACTTTTCTATCACCATCATCTTCTATTTCTACCACATCAGTAGTATTAGTACCTTGTGTTGCTGTTTCCTCTTATGCAGCACCATTTCCGCCACCTGAAGATGGAGTCGGTGGTCTACTCCCAGATCGACGAGGATGTTTAGATCCTTCCACTCCACTACCATTAGTTCCTTGAGTAGACATCCTAGCTCAAATAGATGAACTAAATCAGTACATAAAACTATCTGAATTAATCAATCAAGTTCATAAAAGGCCGGTCTAACCTCATTCATACTTGTCTACTTAGTGTATCTTATTTATATTTCAAAGCAACATAATACTCTCATATAGCAAAATCTATGGGCCCGTGGCACGACAACACCTCCCTCTCAATTCTATGATGTCACTCAAACCAACATACAAGTCCACCTTTCACCCCTTTCTTTCTTACATAAAAAATTTGAAATGCTCATAAGTGATTGTTCATTGTTCAGCTCTAATGTTTGAAAGAAAAACAAATTTCGTATCTGCAGAAAAATAATGGGTACATGTAAATTGTGAAATATATGGGATTTTGTCCTTTAAAAGAAAAAGATGTACGATGCCGGCCTGACCTCCTGGGCTGGGTTGGACGGAGCCTGTGGTGGAGGCTGGGTTGGACGGCGTACCCCGCCGGCTGCCGCAGCGTGCCAGCGTCCTGCGCGAGGGCCGAGGGGATGGGTCAGTGCTGAGCGGCCGCGCGCGAGCACACGGACTTGTCGCCAGCGGCAGATTCCGGATCCTGCTGGAGCGAGGCGAGTGGAGAGTGGAGACGGCGCGCAGCGCGCCTGCCTGGCGGCTGACAGGCCGAGATGGGGGCGCGAGCACACGGACTTGTCGCCGGTAGTAGATTCCGGATCCTACTGGCGCGAGGTGAGTGGAGAGTGGAGACGGCGCGCCGCGCGCCTGCCTGCCTGGCGGCTGACGGGCTGAGATGGGTGGGGGGCGGCCGGTCGGGGGAATGGGGGATTGGAGTACTGGGAGCTAGGGTTACACCGTTACAACCAGCTATATATAGGTTGGGTAAATGGGCTGGGCCTAAAGATTATCTGGGCCAAAATTTATGTATGGTGCGGGTGCGGGTTCATCCGCGGGTGCAATTCTAAACCCGCACCCGCACCCGCATATTGCGGGTGCGGGTGCACCCGCGGGTTGAATTTGAAACCCGCACCCGCATCCACCGGGTCTAAAATCCGCGAGTACCCGCATCCACGGGTCCAATTGCCATCCCTACACATAGCCGTTAGAAGTCCACTACAGAAAAATCGTGACCATCGGAAGAACCGACGGGTTAGAAGTTGAGGGCGTCGGTTAAACCGGTCTCTCTGTATCCAAATATTAGCTGTTGGGGGTTTTGACACAGTATTCAGACTTGCATCATTGCACCGGTGCATGCTCCGAAGAGGCATCGGTTCAACCGGTGCTGAAGAGGTTCTCTGATCAACTCAAACAAGCTCTCTGGAACATAGTACATCGAATGCACCGATGGTAGTTTTTGAAGCGTCGGATGAACCGGTGCTGAAGGCGAGTTGAGGTCCACCAAACATGCTCTCTGGAACAAAGTACAACTAATACATCGGTGCTTTGCTTGGGACCATCGGTTCAACTGGTGATATAGAGGACTTGACTTGATTTCAGCTTGCATCCAGAGGAGATAGGCCGACAGGGGCGTCGGAACTTCCGCCAAGCGCCGGATGCACCGATGCTAAGGCATCAGTTAAACCGGTGCTGCAGTTTTTCTTGATTTTCAGCTGAATTGACTTGGAGTTGAATGTTACTTCAATTGTTTCTTTCTCCAAGTGTTTTGTTGACTTCTTTTGACTATTTTGAGCTGTTTTGAGCGAGTGTGCTAGATCTCTAAGGCCAACTCAATTTTAGCCAATCTACTAACTCACGAACCCCTCTTAATGGTACGGTCAAGAACTAGAAACTATAAAAACTAGCTAAATCAAGTGTGCTTCATCTCCTTGTGACACTTGAGACTAGAAAGGTTCTTAATCTTTGAAATTTAATCCTTGGCACACATGATTATTTTGAATTGAGGGGTCTCCTTTCACATTTTATATGGGACTAATCCAATCATTGATTTTTCCTTCAAAACACACGTTAGTCGCATACGGTTATCATTAATCACCGAAACTTACCATTAGCATCTATCGACCTAGATGCGCTTCATTCTCCCCTTTTTTGGTGATTCATGATAACACAAAGTAGAGATACAAAGATATGACAACACAAAGTAGAGATACAAAGATATGAAATTGAAAGCGATAAACAGGTATGCATTACTGAAAAAAAAACATATGTAGAGACATGTGAACACAGAGCATACACAATATTCAAATAACATGTCCATACATAAAATTCATGAAGATCCAAAACACGCCACAAACCACCAAAGCTCCCCCTATCTCTACTCCCCCTATCTATCTCCCCCTTTGGCAACAAAGCACCAAAAAAGAAGGCGATCTAGTCCTGGGCTGGAGAAGGCGGAGTCTTCTTGCTCGGTCCGGTGGTGAACTGAGTGGCGGAGTCGTCGACGTCGTTGTCCGTCCAGTCTTCGTCAGCCGAAGAGGACTTCTGCGTGACCGAAGTTGCCGGAGCAGCAGAAGTAGCCAGAGTAGAGGTAGTAGCTGACTCAGACACGACGACCGTGGAGTCCGTCGGAGGAGCAGATGTGACAGGAGTCGTGTCTGGCTGAGTGGGGCGAACAGCAGACGGATGGAGCACCTCAATCTGTGAGGGTGACTCGAACGTGAGGGACTGAGCTGAGGGGTGGTGAAGCTGATGCAGAACCTGCTGCTGCCTAAGGAACTCTGCACGCTGTGTAACACCCGGTTTACAAAAGGGCATAAACCGAGCAGTCATATATGTGCCAGGATCAAGTCACACGTATATACAACAGAATGAACAGTATATCACAGCACATATCATGTAAAAAGATATAATAAAATGAGTACGAATGTTATTTATTACATTAATAACAAAATGTCTGATACAAATATGCAGAAGCGTAGAACAAGTACGAAACTCTCTCTGAAGCTGGGCGCCACAGGGACATCGACTGGGAGACGACTGCCTAGAAGTCCTCGTATTCCTGGAAGTTCTAAGTGAACTCCTCCGTGTCGCCGGGAACTGAGCAGCAGTAGGGTGTCCCCAAAGAGAACAAGAGGAAAAGAGTAGAGTAGGCAAGAGTGAGTACACAACTTGTACTCAACAAGTATAACACAAACTATGAGGCTCTAAGGTTGGCTGACTCAACTGCATTAGCTTTTAATTTTGGCAAAATTTTATTAAAGCTAATTACTACAAGTGGATGAATTACCATAAACCCAGTTATATAGAAATTAATCAAAATTAATTATGAACTACTGAGAACCAAACCAAACCAAACCAAACCACCCGGGTAACCCCCCTAATCAAAGGAAGATAACCCCACTAATCAAAAGAATGATCTAGGCCGCTCATAACCATGAGCACGGCTAGTATACCAATTTTACACTCTGCAGAGGTTGCACATCTTTACCCATAAGTCGTGAGCTATGCTAGTTGTTCATCACACTTCCGTAGGTGAGATGACTAGCAAACTCACTACGAGGCCGTTACAAAGAATCTCGTTGGTAAGGAGTAACCGCGAGGGTTGGATTGGTGACGATGAGCAGGTCTAGTGGGCGTCAAGTCACAAAGCACAGACGAGGCCACTCAGTACGAGGGCCATAGAAGCTTACCACTCTTGCCCCGTAGGTAAGTTACTCCAAACCAAAAAGACCTAATTAGTAAGCCAAGACCGTCCCATTCCAGTCTTGTGGTAGCGCTGTTGTCCCATGTTATCGCTCTATGAACCGGTCCTTAGGGAGAGTGGCCAACCAAGCACTAAGCACCGTGCTGGCCCCCTAAACCATGTTTCTAGAAAAAAACCAATTTTAACGAGATGTGAGCCACTCAAGCACAGAACACAGAGGACCACTCTCAGAATTAAGTTGCATATATTATTAATCAAATTAATTAAAAAGGACCAAGTGTGTTATAGCACGACACCTAGCACAACTAACCAAAATGCAACCCAAGGGAAATATATAAATGATATAAAGTGGCTAGGAAAGTTCTTATTGGCATACAATATTAAAATGCAGTATGAAAATATATTTAAAAGTGGTAGGCGGTTCATGTTATACTTGCCTTCCTCAAACTACTCCTGCTGCTCGAAGTGTCCCGCGGAAGGTGGCTCCTGGTACTCCTCCAACTGCTCAATGTCTACTCATGATCGCAACGCCAAAACAAAGTCCAGCACATACACATACAAGCAAACAAGGCAAAAACTAAGAAACAGTACAACAATACATAAAAACAGCAAACAAAACTGAGCTAGAACTATTCTACGCATCACAATGATTGCGTGGACATAAAGAACACCTAAAACGGAGCTAGAACGCGAAATCTAGGGCTAAAACAAGGTCCAGGGACTAAACTGCGAGAAAACTAGAACTACAGGGGGTTCTGCGCAAAAACCAGGGACCTAAACATAATTAAAGGTTAGATCTAGGGTCTAACGTGCAAAAAGATAGGGGCTGGACTGCGGACCCAAAAACTGGAAAGCTCAGGGGGTTCTGTGAAAGATTCTGGGCTGATCTGGAATTATTTTTGAACTGGACAGGACTGCAGGTTGATTCAAGGAAAAGCCAGGGACTCTTTAGCCAAGAAGCCAGGCCGAACCGTTATTCTCAGATCTGATCCGTTGTAACACGATCGGGCGGCTGACGACGTAACGGTTCGCAATCTAATCCCATTCGCCGGAAACAGATCGGACGACAAGGATCAAGCGGACGCGCGGGGCGGCGGCGGGGCTCGCCAGCGACCTTGCTCCGCGGCGGAGCAAGGCCGGAGTTCTTCAAACTCGGCATCCCCGGGGGTGAAACGAGCTGGGGTTTGGTCGGGGAGCACGCCCGTGGCATGCGTAAACCACCTGGGCACTTGGCTGGGCACGGGGAAGCTCTGGGCGGCGCTAGTAGCTGCGGCGGCGGGTCTGCGCGGCGAAGCTCGCCGGGGCAAGCGCGAACGCGCAGCTCTTGGCTCAACAACGTGTGTAAAAGGATGTGCGTGCGTGCTCAGTGCACAAGCAAGGCAAAATGGTGCTCGCGCGGGGTCAGGGCGCACTGCAGGAGATCCGCCACGGCGGAGCTGCGGCGGCGGAATGCCGGCGTCGGCGTTCTGGTCTCGGTGGTACCTACGGGCCATTACATCTAGCGCAACAGGTTCAGGGGTGGGTGCTGGTGCTTACCAAGGGTGCAGGTCGGACTGAAGGGCCGTGCAGGGTCAACGGCGACATTGACCAGCGGCGGAGTCGGCACTGTGCTTGCGGTCCGGGTGCTAGGGTGGTCCTCCGGGCTCCTGGGCGCCACGATCCGACACGTGGGGCTCCTACGAAGTCAGAACGGGGGTTAGCGCGGGCTGAACTGCACTGGTGGCAAGGAATCATGGCGGTGCAGAGAGCTCACTGTCGAGCGGTCCAGGTGCAATTCCAGCGAGGCAGGGGCTGGGCTCCGGGTCAAAGAGCTTGGGGAGCTCCCTGGGGCTACGGAGAAGCTCCTGCGAGGGTTGGCACAAGCTAAAGGGCAGCGGAGCGGCGTGCTCACGGCGGCGCAGAGGAGCGGCGCTGGGCGGAGCAAAGCGGGGCGGTGCGCTAGGTTTCTGGGTGGGATGAAGATGGCACGTGCGGGTGCAGGGGTCTGTGGGTGACAAATTAAAGGCCGGGCGGGGATCCTGGACGTGCGTGCACAACACAACCACGGCGGAGATCGCGGGCGTGATTCGGGTGGAAGAAGCGGATCGCGTACCGGTGCTGCGCGATCTCATCTCGGGGTGGTGAAGCTTCTAGAAGGAAAGGCTCTGGCGAGGCTGGTCAGTGGGCCTTGCGGGGAAGGGGCGGTCCACAGGCAGTGAAGGAAAGGAGCTCATGGCGGTGCGGGAGGAGCTGTTTTGGCGCAGGGAGGAAGAAAGGAAGGTTGGAGAGAGAACGCGCCGACAGGTGGGGCTGCTCGGTCAGGGAAAGAAAGGCGCGCGCGGAGGGGGTGGCTGACGAGTGGGGTCGGCCTGTCAGTGGGGGCGCGACGCGCGCGGGCACGTGCTCGGACAGGAGCGGGGAGCAGGGTTTACC
Source organism: Panicum virgatum (assembly GCF_016808335.1). Lineage (NCBI taxonomy): Eukaryota > Viridiplantae > Streptophyta > Magnoliopsida > Poales > Poaceae > Panicum > Panicum virgatum. The sequence goes on along the minus strand of NC_053148.1, from coordinate 29,376,307 downwards.
TAACCGGTGGGAACCGGTCCAGTTTGACCGGTACCAAACCGGCTCAAATTCAAAATTTAAATTTAAATTTAAAAAATGAAAAATTCCCAAAAAATTCCTAAAAATACTTCAAGGTGCGACGAATCTAATGGTGTCAAATTTTCTCAAAAATTCGTTCATTTAGTATAGTTTGCGGGGATTTTAAGTTAAAAAAAACGTGCATACAAAAGTATACAAATACAATGTAAAAGTAGTACAAAAGAGGGTTGGAGGGTTCATTTAGACTAAAATATGTTATACAAACATTTATTTAGTATACTTTGCGGGCATTTGAATTTAAACCAAAAAAGAAAAAAATTTGAATTTGTCCGGTTACCAGGCAAACCGACCGGTTACCAGTAAAACCGGCCGGTATACCGGTCTAACCGGCCGGTATACCGGTACGAACCAGTTGAATTGCGCCATTTGAATTCAAATTTGAATTCCACTGGTTCCGACCGGTAACCGGCCAAACCGGACCGGTATACCGGTACCGGAGGCCGGCGGTTACCGGACACCGGTCGGATATTAAAACCCTGGCGGGGAGAGGACGAGCTGGGCCGTCGGTGCTGCTGGGCCAAGGGGGAGAACGGTCGCGGGCCGAGCGCGGAAAAAGGCCGGGCTGACTCGCGGGTTGGGCTGGGTTTTCTTCTTTTTCTGGTTTTACTTCTCTTTTCTTTTTCTTTTTCAAACTAACTCAAACTATTTGAATTCAAATGAAATTTGAATTCAAACCCTATGCACTCAACTAAATAAAACTTATGCACCAGCATGTATACACAAACATGTCGAACCTAGAAAATTTTAATTACTTATGAAAGAAAATTAATTTAAATGCAAGACTAAGCATATAAACCTTAGAAAATTAAGTAAAGCCAATTAAATTTATTATTAAATACTGAGAATCTGGGCTGGCTAGCAAAGAGAAATAAGGATGGGATTAGGCTCTACGCACACCTGGTATCACCTGCTGCTGATCCTGATCATTCTAGGCACCCTGCTTGGAGAAGTTCCTGGAAATAAGGTGGGCCTCGTCACCACTGGTACGTGCGGGACTGGTGATAGGTCCTGGATCCTGAGCCTTCATGGTTTTTCTAGTGCACACCCTTTGGCATTGTTGAACTTAGTTGCACCCTCCCGTTTTTGATGAGACTGAGCTAGATACTGGTGCTACCGATGACAGGCACTTCTGTGGACAACTTTTGGCATAATGAACTTTTTGCCCGCATTGGTAGCACATGCGGTGGCGGTGAATGGCGCTACTTGGTTGATCTCCCTGTGAACTTAACATCCCATCTTGCATTATTTCTGCTGCATGCTTTTTGGACTCCTTGCGACCGCATGGCTGAATCACCTTCATAGTGATAGTCAACCCATCAACATAATCATAGAGGGCTTGGTTTTTGACCTGTGTATCTCTAGAGCACTCAGGATCCTTTCTCTTCTGGATGGTTTGTAGCTCATCGACCGATGGAAAGTCAAGGAAAAGGGAATCCTCTGCTAGCTGCTCTTGATGAGACATCTTTCTTTTGTACTGGAGAACAACCTCTGGTTCCTCCTAGTTCTGGCTTCATCTTCAGTCGCACGAACTTGACGACAAGGAACGCCATAGGATTGGCAACACGGGCAAGCTTTCTCACCATTCTTCGGGTGGTATGTTGTTTGCGAAGACTGATCTTGTACTGTTATCGGCTGCTCCACAGAAACTGTTGCATGAACACCATCACCCATTGCACTGTCTCCAAGGCCTTTTTGTTCCGCCGACATCTGAGCTGGGATAAAAGGAAGCATAGATTGGTAAGGTCAAAGAAGAGAGAAAACCCCACTATGTAAGGTTCTATCTTATTTAGACAACACTGCCCATGCATCACTTCTGCTAACTCCAGATAGGTGTTACGTAAATCTGAAAAAGGGAACTATAGCATAACTCTTCTGCCTCGTCTGAGAGATTCTCAAATTCTCCTGTACTATCTGTAGGCTGGGGTGTCCCACACTGCTCGGCTGTACAGACACTCGGCTGAGGAGCAGGAGTTGGGCTGGCAAACACCCCGGTCTGAAGAAGAGGTGACATTGGGAAAGACACCAAGGGTGTCTGCACAAAGCCTCCAGCAGGTGGAGCAAGAGCAGTGGGGTCGAACTGGAGCTGCTGGGGTGTAGGGAGCTAAGGCTCAGGCAGACCAATGTGATGATAGAACTGACCAAAGCATCCTAAGAAGAATGGTAACATCTGCTGTTGAATCTGGGACTGCTGCTGGAGCTGGATCCTCATGGCCTCCTGCTGCTGGCGTATCCCCTCGAGCACAAGTGTCTGGGCCTCCCGCTGGCGAGCCTGCTCGGCTTGCATGCTTTGCTGAGTTGCAGCAAATCAATCCTGCTGATCAGTGAGCTTCTGAAGAATAGCAGCGAGTGAATCAGGCTGAGTGACCTGAGCTGCTGAAACAGGAGGAGCAGGGGCTCTGGCTGCACCGGAAGATCCTGCCTCATCATCGTGAACACCTTGGGGGGCGGTAACAGTGGGAATGTAATCCTCGTCATCCTCCAAGTCCTCTGTGTCTATGGCCAGGTAGTGCGGGAGCTGTGCCTCTGCTGCTGTGAGTGAAGCATCCTCAGCTACCGTGGGATCATCTGCAACTCTACCCTCAGCCAAGGCACGCTCATCCAGAACCTGTTGTGCTCTGCGCTGGCCTCTCGGGCCACGACGTCCGTCTCGAGTAGTAGTAGGTGTGTGTAAACTGTGAAATATGTCCTCGACTGCGCCAGCGTATCCATATGGGCATTCTGTTCAAGTTGGGCAACAATCCAGCAGATCTAGTGAGCGAAGGGGTGGCGACGGTGAACTGTCATCCCATCCATGATCACGTCCTCTAGCTCGCAGATGAAGAAGTCGACAAAGTCAAAGTCTCAACCTGTCATGATGTACAATAGTAGCCACTAATGTAGAGCTGTGATCCCCTCATTGTAGCCTATCCTGAACAGCAGACTCTTCCTCAGAGCAAGATGGACAGTGTGTGCCACGGGAGTCAGCCTGTCCGGAGTCCTAGGAGTGCCAGACAGGCAGGGCTACTGAAAGAGAATGCCGACCTCCTCATCAGATGGGAAGTGAGTCTCATGAGGACGACGAGGAGGCACCGTGTTGCCATAAGCCTGGTAGTGCAAGAAATGTGGCTCCTCGGCAATTTGAACTCCAAGGAGAGTGGCCAATCTCGCACGAGTCAACCAATAGTGCCTCTCCTGAAACATGAAATCGATGAACTGGTGGTCCTCCTCGACAAATAGGGTGGCGTAGAAAATGTGAACCCACTCTCTGATGTATCTGGACCTCTCACTTAGCAGAGCTAGCAGTCCATCGTATCTCTCGAAGAATGGGAGTACTGGAACTCCTCCGGCTGCCACACGAAGAGCGACCCAGTGGAGCATCTTGTGCTCACTAATCTTATAATCCATCTGGTAGTAGGCATGGTAAAATGACTCCTGGAGCAGAGTGTGAAACCTGCGATCTACTCCAACATCCTTCTGCTCAGGAAACCACTGCTCCGGGGTGACATATCTCAATCTCTTCACTCGGGGCCCTAGTATCCCCCTGAGATCCAACAACTCAACCTCGGGAAGCTCCTCTCCGCAATCCTGACCGCCTGCCTTAGTGCCACTGTCGGTGTGCTGCTGCTGGGCATGGCCCGCTACCCTCTGAGTACCACCACCTCAAGTCCATTTTCCAGAGCGGGACTGAGGTGAGGTCTGAGCTGTCTCTGGCTGACACGTACACCCTGAGCGATGTAACCGCTGCTGTGGCTCCCCCTGAGCCTGAGGATCCCTGATCCGAAGCAAACACTATCTGTCCGCTGCATCTGCAACTGCCTGAGCTCGCTCTATCTCACGATCTTCACGAGTGCGCTTCTTTCTCTGCTATACCACCTGCTTGCCCTTACTCTTCTTATCTCCAGCCATCTGTCATAGAGAATCGATACAAGATAATAGAATAAGACAGGGAATTATGGATATACGAGATCATATACTAGAGATAAGAGTGTCCTTAAGCATAGAATGGAGTGATATGAGCCTAAATCAGGAACATCTAGTGGATAACAGCCTCGATGTCCATGACACACTAAAATGTCTTTAAAAAGAACCAGGTGTGTGTGCAAAGTGCAAGGGAAGAGTCATATGAAGACATGTGTGGAAAGGGTAAGAACCGAGGAAGTGACACAAGCCTAGAGCGTTAAAACCATACCCTGACTTAGCAGTGAAGAACCCGAAGAGCAAACGACGAAATTTGCCTTTGGGGCAAAACGTCGAACACCTGGCGTGCACAAAAAACTGATAGAGGGAGGTGCAGAGCACAAGCTTGAGTGCGCGCGAGTGGGTGAGAGCGTGGGGCAGGGGAAGCTGTGCGCATGAGATGCGAGGAGGAGGCGCATCGGCGGCAACGAGCGGTGGCACAGGCGGCGGCGCGCGGATGCAAAGCAGCGCTCAAACAACGACGGCGTGGAGGCGTGAAGCTCAGGCGCGGGCGGAGCAAAGTGCGGCGGCAGCGCAAAGCTGGTGCGAGGCGGTGGAGCAGCACACTTTGCGGAGGCGACGGTGAGGTGTGGCGACGTACGGGCGGCGACGCAGAGCGGCAGAGGAGGTTCTGATTTGGAAGGGGAGAGGAGGCATGTGAGTCTGACATGCGGGGCCCACGAAGAATATAAGCGAAATGGTGCGTGCGGGCCCGCAAACCCTAGTCATCGGAAAGACCAATGGTGCTGAAGATATAGCGTCGATGTATCATTGAATCAAAGTTTGACTAGATCTGAAAGAGTTTGAACGCGGTCAACAGAGGGGCATCGGAAGATCTGTTAGGCAGGCACCGGAATATCCCATAGTCATCGGTGCATTGGCCGGAGAAATGCCCAGAGACGCTGCGAGGCCAACGTTCCACGCAGAAGCACCGGAAGAACCGCTGCAGCAGCATCGGTTCATCCGTCAACCATCGGATGCACCGGTGGCAGTCAGTGTAACTGTTGGCGCTCCTTAAGTACCCACTTTATCCCTTGTTTATCCATGATAATGGCATGAATTTAATATCAAAATCACTAACTGTACTAACCCTGGCCTAATTATTGGTCATTTTCACACCTGCACATATATTTTAGAGGAACTTTGTTTTTGCAAGTTTTTGGCCTATTTAAGGAAGGATTCCCTATCCTATCCTTTCCTCGAAGATATCTCCAAGATAACGACGTCCAAAGGGGTGCAATTGTGAAGGACATAAACTCTAGAAGATGCGAGGAGTCTGCACGCGAAAGATGAGACCGAGGCGAGACCGAAAGGGGGTAGGTCGGCCTAGCCCGTTTCTGAGGCGGTTTGGCCTCCCCTTCGACCGGTGGCTTCCTCGGCTTATAAATAGCTCGCACCTTATTCAACTCGTAGCATCCATCCACCCTGAACTCGACGAAAACCTAGGGCCAAGACCAGAGGGAGACGACGGCTGCTGCAAGTGTTCGAAGTTGTCTAGGAGATGGCTTAGGCCACCCCTAGCTGCCATGGCCTCCCTGCGTGGTTGTGCCATGGTGGAGTTCATGAGCTAGTTGGAGTCGTCAATGGTATGTACTCGGTGGTGACGATCCAAACGAATCTATTATGTGAGTAATGATAATCATGTCTTCCAAATCTATTAGCGATCATGTTCTCTCTTTCGATTTCGTTCTTTTCTTTGGATTTGCTTCATCTTAGATCTATTATCGATATAGATCGCTTAGCATGATCTTGTAGTCATGGTGGCAAGAGGTTCATGGCGGAACTACCAAAGGGGGTTCGACTTGCTTCATGGTACTTTCGTCAAAAGGGGGGTGTCGTGATAGGGCGCTTCCACTGAGTAGGTGGGGTATCGAAGGATCGGATTGGAGATTTCGATTTAAAGATGCTTTTGATTGAGATGCATGATTTATTTGCTCGTTAGCTTGAACTACAACTAGATGACGATAGGCCTAGTCATGTCTTTGGTTTTGCTATGATTAAGCCTATGTGCATGGATGAGATCAACCTTTACACATCACTCATATCTGCCAAAGGTTTACCCTTTATATGCAATCAATGCTTCATGTTAGGATAGATCCGTTAGATTAGATGGAAAACCTTAGGTAGTTCTTTGTCGATCCACAGATTGATAAACCTTGGGGGAATACTCTAAGGGAAAAGCTACACGAACCGTGCACTTGCGGTATACAAATCGGGGCGCTAAGGAGCGTCAACAGTAACTGCCGGAAATTGTTCCAGAGACGTAACAAAAACCAAGCCACAAGAAGTTAAGCACCGGTTGAACTGATGCAGGGGAAACCAGGGCGTCGGTTAAACCGGTGGTTAAGGAAATTTTCTGCTGAACTACAAACTCTACTTCTGATCCAAATTTCCAAAACCAAAGACATAAACACTCAATTTGGACCATTTTTGAGAGACAACCTCACCCCTCAAACACTCATACTTATAGTGCTTGCAAGCTTTTACATAGAAATAGGCAAATTAAGATCCAAGCAAGGTTTAAACACAAAAACTAAATGTATGAGCCACTTTGCCTATGAACTTAGAGATTGAAACTTTAAGCTCGATAGGACGTGGCTCAATAGGCATGAAAGCCCAACATTGATTTTATCACCCTTGTAGAGATGATATATCATATTTAGCATGAATATCTTTCTTTAAGTGTGGTTTGCTCCCTTGTGATGCTACTAACGTGATGCAATGGCAATGCAAAGCGAGAAAAATGTTACTGTTTAAAGACTCCCCAAAGCAAAAGATGATAAATAATGTATGCCACCATGTCAATTGATTTTAAAGACTAATGTTTTTGGGAAAAATTGTTTGTTCAAGCAATAGGTATGAAGCATGCCCACGAAGAAAATCGTGCGATCGGATCATCATCATCTCCAAAGTGTTACTGTTGTAATGAGTTTTTCGTCCAAGATTAGTGAAGTACCGTGAGCAAATAATAGATTATTTTTAAGCTTCATCAAGTCTACTTTCCAACGCATCAAGAATCATGAATTTTGGAGATCGGTGTGATGAGTTATGGTAAAATCTTTCAACGCTCCGCGTTCTGAAATGTCTCGGGACAGAGCGTAGTGCCGGAGTAAAATGACCATAACTTCTTCATCCGGAGTCCGTTTGGGATCAATGACTACTCGTTGAAAAGTTAATTTCATAAGGCTTGCCATGGAGTATAATTTTGGTACATGTTCTGTGCAGGATGATCAAGGAATTCAATGAAGAAGATGCAGCAACAAACAATGGATAAAGTGATGACGATGTCGCAAGATGTTTGGAGAACCTTATGCACAAAAGTTGATGATTTGAAGTTGACAAACGCTAGAGGCAACAAGATTAGAGGAACCATGATGCCACCCATCTTCCCCATGGGATGCTCAAGAAGCTTCTAGTCGAGTGCAATCGAAGAAAGAGACCGCTCTGATCATCGACACAAAGCACGGGAGCCTCCTTCGATCCCGACACCTTAGGCAAAGCAAGAACCATGGAGACAGACCATTGGAGCCATGCTACTCACTGGTGAATCAATGGTGATGACCTTGAAGACAAGGATGCACAATAAGATGCTCCGAAGACCACAAGATCAAGATCATCGACATCTTCGGATCGATTCGTAAGAAGTCATTGTTATCATCAATATTCTGCTCAACCTCAGAAGCAAATAGCAGCATATTTTTGGATATTCAAAAGCTCCACGAAGTTCCCGTCCCAATGAATCAAGAACTAAGTCAATCGGAGATTCCTACAAGCGGGTATGGCCAAAACATTGAAGGTTGTGCACTCTGAAAATTTCTGGACAGCACGCAGCGCCAAAAGTGAAACGGGCATAACTCCCTCGTTTGGACTCCGTTTAAAGCGAATGACCACTCGTTGGAAAGGTAATTTCATAAAATTTTCAATAGAGCTATATTTTGGTATATGTTCTATTGAGTATACAGGAGAGATTCCACGAAGAAGAGGCAAGAGTAACGCGATGAGAACAAGATAGAAAAGATGACGATGGCAACAATGAAGGGGAGCTTGGGCGATGTTTTCATCAACAGTACATGATAAAATTCAGAGGCTTGGAGCAGAGGAAGAACCCCAATGACATTGGCAAATGAAGGCACAAGCAGTCGACCTTCGACAAATGAAGATGTTGCAAACAAACCACGACGGATTACAAGAGCGCAAAATTCAACACATGGAGACGTGAGAAGCAAATCATGACGGACCACGAGGAGTGCATCAAGATGATATCTCGCACAAAGCACCACAACTCCAATGAGTATGAAAAAGCTCCGAGGCTAAGGTATATAGTGAATTCTCAAGCTTCTATTGGTTTTGTTGATAATCTTTAAAAATCTCATGCTTGAACCGATAGTCGGAATGAAAGTTTAAATTCTATGCCTTGTTCTTTTCATGATGATAGACTAGAGTTTCTAGAGAAGGTTGATTTCATGCTTAAAGAACCTCTGCCTAATAATGAGCTCCGTGCTATGCAAGAAACACCTGCTGCATTTAATTACACCATGCCTTGTTGATGAAATTTAATTGAGGATGTGATTATGTTGCATATGTTTACAAATAATTGCAAATCTCGATCTTGCTTTGCGCTTGGTCAAACTCATGACCCTAAAAGAGCACATGTCGGGAGAAGCCCCAAATTTCACTAACCATACAGGACATGAAACTCAAATGATGAGGAGGAAAACTGTGCCCAAAATTTTGAACACCATCATCAACATCTTCAAGTTTCAAGAACGGACGTCGCTAAGCCTCATCAATTTTGTGCACAAGTCCAGAGATTTACAATGCAAGAAAGTTGAATATTCAGGATCTCTATCAAGTCATCGGTTCAACGCATCCATGACCGATACAATTGAAGACCCACATGAGGAGCTATGTCTCAAACATCGGAGATGCACGTGCTGAAATCAGCACGGGGCAGATTGCAGTGACGGGGAAAAAGGGGCATAACTCCCTCAATTGGAATGCGTTTTGGGCAAATGAAGACTTGTTGGAAAGAAGATTTCGTGCACCTTGCATTCGATCAATTGTTTGGTGCAATTCCCAATCTGGACAGAGAGGAAAATCTGTGAAAAGAAAGATATCTACGAAGGACAACAAAGAAGGAGGTGACCATGATGTGAGAGACGATTGGGCAAGTTTTCCATTAAGCGTGATTGATCTTGTCCAACATGGGAAGTGGAATAAGAGCTGCATGGAACACCTTCATCTCTTGCATGAAGGACCATGGCTTCGCATCAATGAGAAGGTATGTAAGAAAGTCGAGCTCTATGACTCTAAATGAAGCGCTTTGCGGGAGGCAACCCGATCTTTTATTTTGTATATATTAATATGACCGTCTACATTGCACTCTTTAATCGGAATATCAAGTAACATTGTACCATTGCTCTAATAAAAACCACAACTTCATGTTGTTCATTCTAAATGTTATTGAGGGAGCACTTTGTTATTTGATCTTGGGAAACTTATAGACCTTTTTGTGTGCCTATTAGTGTCTTGAGTCTTTTTCTTTGTGTCCTTTTTAGAGAGATTTATGAAGCATTGCACCACCCTTTGATTCTAAACTTGTGGCTAGTTAACTTAGGCTAACTTTTTGTTTTGTTTTAGACCACCTCATCATGTCATATCATTTTCTTCACCCACCCCGTGTTGCATTGGATACCATGTTGTTCGTCTCACCCTTGCATTGCATTGCATGTTGCATTAAAAAAAACTTTTCTAAAAACATTGACTAGCCTCACTTTTGAGATCCTAAAACCCTTAGGAAAACCACTCATAGAGCAATCCTAATACCATAGGTTATGTTTTTCATTCAAAAAAAAATCTAACTTTTGTTTCTCTCTAGTTTTTTTAAAAAACCACCTTAGATAGAATTTCTATACCCAACACTCTCTCTTCAAAAAAATATAAAAAACTCATAAACCTACTTCTAAAACCTTGTTAGCTCGGTTGCTTGGTCCTTTTCGATAAATAACCTTTTCATTGACAAAAACCTCACTTCTTATGAAGTGTCGCGAAGGCTTTTTGTCACTCTTAGCAATTGTTTTTGAATAAGCTAGTTGCGGAACAACATCGAAAAGTCCTTTCAACTTTGCTAACACTTGTTTTTGCTAACTTTGCATTTACATTTTGCATCCACCTCATTGTCCTCACTTTCATTTTGTTAGCTTGATCCTTCGGAAGAATTTTATTGATCAAAGCTTTCATATCCATGTTAATGCTTGACGTGAGCATTTTCCTTTTTGCAATCTTGTGTAAACATGGTGTTTAGACATGATTGAAGACCATCATCATTCAGTTTTATAAACCAAGCTATGAGGTTGCATTTGGTTGGTTTATAAGCTTTGCAATGCGCGTTATTTTTTCTTGTGCTATGAAGGCCTATTGATCTTGGGATAGACATGGTGTTTTGACCTTGGTTAAATAAGTCTTTGTGGCTATCGAGAAGTTCGTCAACCTAGTTGTAAACATGGTGTTTAGAACTAGGTGTAAACATTGTCTTTGTTTATATACCTTCTTCTCATCTGTATTTACACTAGCACACACGTACACTCACTAGGTTTTTATTTTTTTCGCTAAGCTAGCTATGCCACAAATTGAGATCTTAGGAATGGTAGGTTTGTTGGCAATTGTCTCTACTCCCGACTGTCACCTTGGGGGTAGATTGTGCACCTGAATTGTTTTGCAGGCATGACAAAGCGTTCCCATGAATTCGTGATCAAAGAAGAAATCAAATTCGTCAACATCTCCAAAGTTCGAAAGTAAGCCCCGCTGTTTTCATCAAATTTTGCACATGGACAGAGATGTACAAGGAAGAAAAAGTTGATATTCAGAAGCTCCATGAAATTCCCATTCCAACGCATCCAAGATCAATGAATTTGAAGACCCGTACAAGGAGATATGGCAAGAACATTGGACGTTGCGCGTTCTGAAATCCGAGACAGATTGGAGCACTGGGATGAAATGGACATAACTCTCTTGATCAGAATCAGTTTTGGGCAAATGAGGACTCGTTGGAAAGGAAAATTCGTGCACTTTGCAATGGAGCAATGTTTCAGTACATGTTCTGTTCTGGAAATTGAAAGAAAAAAATTCATGAAGATGAGGCAGCAATGAGACAACGAGGAATTGAAGGAGGCGACGACGATGTGAAGCAATGATTGGGACCATGACTTAGTACAAGAAGAAGTTGAAAGAAATTGAGGCAACAAAGGTGAAGATACACTGAAGATGATATTCATACACATGAGGGAAGGACTTCAAGATGGTTCATCTTCTCCTTCCACGCCTAGCATCATGCTAAGCATGGGGGAGGATTTCGTGGACAAGGAAGAAAGATCTCATGGAGTAAGATAATCACGGTTGCCACAAGATGCTCATGATTCTTCTTCCATGCTTAGCACAATGCTTAAGTATGGGGGAGGCCACGCTACACTTCATTACGAGCATCGAGAAGGACGGTAATTCTTCCTCAACTCTCTCTTTTTCTAAATGCTTGTACATATATGCCTTCAACCATAGACGCAACCTTTGTATATACCTCTCAACCTATCACATGGCTTCTAGGAGGACAACCTAGTTTTGTTTTTGTTTTCAATAAGCGTAGAATCACCATCACTTTGTGCTCACCACATTGATACATTTTGGCAATGCCTTATGCTTATGGAAAAATGATGAAAGTTGATGCTTTGTTTTACCTACGCTATGTTGTATATGACTTGACCATTTGCTCTCAATTAAATGGAATTAAAATGATTAAATGCTGGCTCTTTTATTTGTGGAGGTTAAATGACTAAATTCTAAACCCACATATTCTATGTTCCTCTTTGATTTAAGTCTACCGATGACTTTACACCTTGTGATTGTTTAATTTGAAAACTTAATTCCTATGCTATCTACATTTGTGAATCTCTTGCAAAGTTCTACCTACCAAAGCCTATACATACATATTCTTTCATGATGAAACCTTTAGATTGCAAACTTATATTTTGATTAGTTGGATTAAGATTGATTTCTTTGGTATGAGACTAAGAAGATGATCATTCCGTTTTTTTTGTGTAACCTTCTTTTTGCTAGCCTATTTATCCATGCATTGTGAGTTTCTACTTCGGGAATTTTGCAAACCTCGCTGGATATCCACCTAAACCAAAAATATCTTTTTGTGATTACCTCCTTGACCACAACCCAATTTGAGTATGGATTATCATTTCGACGGAATCAAAAGAATCAAGGGCACCATATAAAGAAAAGTTTTGGGAGACAAGGCTCTCCGGAGATTCAAGAGGTTCTACGAAGAAGAAGGTGAATTTGAGATACTTACCCTAGCTAGTTGGTTCTCCCACTATTCATACTCGAGGACGAGCATTCATTCAAGCATGGGGGGATGGCTGGGTAAGTATTCTATGCTATCAAAAGTTCTAAGGAGCAAAAATAAAGAAAAAATAAAGAAAGAGAAAAATAGAAAAATGAAAAAAGGGAGAAAAGAAAAGAAAAATGAAAGAAAAAAAGAGAATAATAAAATGCTCCTTAGCCCTTTTTGGCTTCATTAATTTTCCAAGTTACTTTGAAGAATTATTCCATACTCAAATCTTCCAACCATGTGCAATCCGATAACGAGAACTTCATTTGTGTCTCGGGATCATCCATTTTCCACTTGCACATGTCCACCTATCTAAATGTGTGTGTTTCATCTTTCTCCCTCTCCAACATTATTTTCCAATGGCCCTTTTGACTAGTCTCAGTAAATCCAATAGATCTCTCTCTTAGTTTGACAATATTTCAGATATAATGTTTTACTAGGATTGCTTTTACCTACCAAGCTCCACATAAGCCTTCTACTTTTATATATGAGTAGAATAGGTTGAAGACAATCTAACGTAGGCTTAAGTGATTTGATGAGATGAGTATTTCCATGATCTTTTGCTATGATCTTTTGTTTGATATGCATTCTTTTGAAAACTCTTCACGATGAAACAAGGTAAAGGTTTGAAGTTCGCTTAAGTTTGAGAGCATTGCATTTATTTATTATTGTGGCTTGTTCTTTAATTGCTAGTCTATCTTCCATAATGAAAAAGTAGCCGGTCACAACATAAACTTAAATGCTAAATACTTGTGAGAGCAATATGTCTTGTTATGTATGACTAAGTGCAGAGAGAACACTGAGGGGCAACGCTGATTTCTTTATAAGCAAAGCTCCTGGACTTACTCGAGGACGAGCAAGGTTTAAGCATGGGGGGAATGTTGGCGCTCCTTAAGTACCCACTTTATCCCTTGTTTATCCTTGATAATGGCATGAATTTAATATCAAAATCACTAACCGTCCTAACCCCGGCCTAATTATTGGTCATTTTCACACTTGCACATATATTTTGGAGGAACTTTGTTTTTGGAGGTTTTTGGCCTATTTTGGAGCATGAAATGATGAGGCCCGTGATCGAGCGCCAACATGAAGAAAGACGAAGGCCAAAGCCCAAAGGAAGGACCAAAGCCCATATTGATTCGAAGCCCATTCATGCACATCCATCCTCCAAGAGAGCCCAAAGGACCAAGCCCACGAAGATGAGATCAAGATACTTCGGGATTAAGCAAAGCAAATGAAGATTTAAGGAAGGATTCCCTATCCTATCCTTTCCTCGAAGATATCTCCAAGATAACGACATCCAAAGGGGTGCAATCGTGAAGGACATAAACTCTAGAAGATGCGAGGAGTCTGCACGCAAAAGATGAGACCGAGACGAGCCCGAAAGGGGGTAGGTGGGCCGGCCGGCCCATGGGGCCGGCTGGCCTAGCCCGTTTCCGAGGCAGTTCGGCCTCCCATTCGACCGGTGGCTTCCTCGGCTTATAAATAGCTCGCGCCTTATTCAACTCATAGCATCCATCCACCCAAAACTCGACGAAAACCTAGGGCCAAGACCAGAGGGAGACGACGGCCGCCGCAAGTCTTCGAAGTTGTCTAGGAGATGGCTTAGGCCACCCCTAGCTGCCATGGCCTCCCTGCGTGGTTGTGCCATGGTGGAGTTCATGAGCTAGTTGGAGTCGTCAATGGTATGTACTCGGTGGTGACGATCCAAACGAATCTATTATGTGAGTAATGATAATCATGTCTTCTAAATCTATTAGCGATCATGTTCTCTCTTTCGATTTCGTTCTTTTCTTTGGATTTGCTTCATCTTAGATCTATTATCGATATAGATCGCTTAGCATGATCTTGTAGTCATGGTGGCAAGAGGTTCATGGCGGAACTACCAAAGGGGGTTCGACTTGCTTCAGGGTACTTTCGTCAAAAGGGGGGTGTCGTGATAGGGCGCTTCCACTGAGTAGGTGGGGTATCGAAGGATCGGATTGGAGATTTCGATTTAAAGATGCTTTTGATTGAGTTGCATGATTTATTTGCTCGTTAGCTTGAACTACAACTAGATGACGATAGGCCTAGTCATGTCTTTGGTTTTGCTATGATTAAGCCTATGTTCATGGATGAGATCAACCTTTACACATCACTCATATCTGCCAAAGGTTTACCCTTTATATGCAATCAATGCTTCATGTTAGGATAGATCCGTTAGATTAGATGGAAAACCTTAGGTAGTTCTTTGTCGATCCACGGATTGATAAACCTTGGGGGAATACTCTAAGGGAAAACCTACATGAACCGTATGCTTGCGGTATACAAATCGGGGCGCTAAGGAGCGTCAACAGTAACTCCCGGAAATTGTTCCAGAGACGTAACAGAAACCAAGCCACAAGAAGTTAAGCACCGGTTGAACCGATGCAAGGGAAAACAGAGCGTCGGTTAAACCGGTGGTTAAGGAAATTTTCTGCTGAACTACAAACTCTACTTCTGATCCAAATTTCCAAAACCAAAGACATAAACACTCAATTTGGACCATTTTCGAGAGACAACCTCACCCCTCAAACACTCATACTTATAGTGCTCACAAGCTTTTACATAGACATAGGCAAATTAAGATCCAAGCAAGGTTTAAACACAAAAACCAAATGTATGAGCCACTTTGCCTATGAACTTAGAGATTGAAACTTTAACCTCGATAGGACGTGGCTCAATAGGCATGAAAGCGCAACATTGATTTTATCACCCTTGTAGAGTTGATATATCATATTTAGCATGAATATCTTTCTTGAAGTGTGATTTGCTCCCTTGTGATGCTACTAACGTGATGCAATGGCAATGCAAAGCGAGAAAAATAAACATGGATGCATTCTATATGACAAGCACAATGCATTGCAAGAATTTGAATCTATCTTGTCAAGTTTGAACCCTTGGCAAGCTTCTTCATGATGAACCATTCTTCATGCCATGAGCGAAAGCAAGACCACCGGCTCATGCAAGATCCATGTTCATCACTATCTTGACAAGGTTAGAC
This sequence comes from Panicum virgatum, assembly GCF_016808335.1. NCBI lineage: Eukaryota > Viridiplantae > Streptophyta > Magnoliopsida > Poales > Poaceae > Panicum > Panicum virgatum. The sequence goes on along the minus strand of NC_053148.1, from coordinate 29,360,879 downwards.
AAGCTCCTAGCATATATACAAATGAAATGCATCTATATGACAAGGCATTTTCATGATGTTAGAAGCATCTAGAACGTTAAGCTCACTTCGCAACCTACAAAAGGTGCTCTCATCTAGAGGTTTTGTGAAGATATCTGCCAATTGATCTTCGGAACAAACACCACAAAGTAATATATCATTTCTTGCCACATGATCTCTTAGAAAGTGATGGCGAATATCTATGTGCTTAGTGCGAGAGTGCTGAACTGGGTTATTAGCAATTTTAACGGCACTCTCGTTATCACAAAGGAGCGGAATCCTATCTGATACTACACCGTAGTCCAAGAGGCTTTGCTTCATGTAGAGGATTTGAGCACAACAAGCCCCGGCGGCAATATATTCCGCCTCCGCGGTTGACAAGGCCACGGAATTTTGTTTCTTTGATGACCAAGAGACTAAGGAACGCCCTAGCAAGTGGCACCCACCCGATGTACTCTTGCGATCCACACGACATCCGGCAAAGTCCGAATTCGAGTATCCCAAGAGTGTAAAACAAGCACCTTTGGGGTACCACAAGCCTATGCTAGGCGTATGCTTGAGATATCTAAGGATCTGCTTAACGGCACTAAGGTGTGATTCCTTAGGATTAGCTTGAAAGCGGGCACACATGCATACGTTAAACATGATATCGGGCCTAGATGCGGTTAGGTAAAGAAGTGACCCAATCATGGAACGATAGAGAGTTTGGTCAACCGATTTACCTCCCTCATCCAAGTCAAGATGTCCATTAGTTGGCATTGGAGTCTTGATCGGCTTGCAATCATCCATCTTGAATTTCTTGAGAATATCCTTTGTATATTTTTCTTGATGGATGAAAGTCCCTTCCTTCAATTGCTTGATTTGAAACCCAAGGAATAAATTGAGCTCACCGATCATGGACATCTCGAATTCTCTAGCCATCATTTCTCCAAATTCTTTGCAAAGAGTGGGGTTAGTTGAACCAAAAATGATATCATCAACATAGATTTGACATACGAATAGCTCTTCATTGATGATTCTTGTGAATAGAGTTGTATCCACCCTCCCGATCTTGAAGCCCTTGTTGAGAAGGAAGTCACGAAGGTGTTCATACCAAGCCCTTGGCGCTTGCTTGAGCCCGTAGAGTGCCTTATGCAACCTATAAACATGATTAGGATACCTAGGGTCTTCAAACCCAGGAGGTTGTTCCACAAACACCAACTCATTAATAAAGTCATTTAAGAACGCACTCTTCACATCCATTTGAAAGAGTTTCATGTTGTGATGTGAAGTGTACGCTAAAAGGATATGGATGGCTTCAACTCTTGCAACGGAGGCAAATGTTTCACCAAAATCCAACCCTTCAACTTGTGCAAAGCCCTTTGCCACAAGTCTTGCCTTGTTGCGAACCACTACACCATGCTCATCTTGTTTGTTGCGGAAAACCCACTTTGTACCAATGACATTCTTGTCTTGAGGACGTTCTTCAAGAACCCAAACTTCATTGCGGGTGAAGTTGTTGATCTCTTCTTGCATGGCCATCACCTAATCCGGGTCCTCAAGAGCTTCATCTACATTTGTGGGTTCCAAGCAAGAAACAAACGAGTAATGTTCACAAAAAAAGGCATATTGACGTCTATGAGTTCTTACTCCACCGGAGGGGTCACCCATGACCAAGTCAATGGGATAATTCCTTGAAGTTCTTGTGAGCCTCTCTTGTGATTGAGACGATGAATCTTCTAGTGGTTCGACATCTTGGGCTTGAGCTTGGGTTTGTTCACTTGTGATGTATGTATCATAAAATGGAAGTTGTTCTTCAACCACTTGTTCATCTTGGGTGTCATGAGGAGGATGCGAAGTGCCATATTCTTCATCGGATGACTCATAATGGCGATGTGATGGTGTACTCTTCTCTTCATCCTTGGAGTCATCCTTGGAAGTGGCTTCAACTTGAGTGGATGAACTTGGTAGCTCCTCAACTTCCTCCTTTGGCTTGACTTGCCCAATGGCTATGTTCTTCATGACTTCCCTTAGCGGTTCATCACCTACATTATCACAAGAAAATTCTACCCCTTGGGAGCCATTAGTCTCATCAAACTCCACATCATAAGTTTCTTCAATCATGAGTGTGGCATTATTGAATACTTGATATGCTTTGGAGTTTGATGAATAACCAACAAGAAAACCAACATCACATCTACTTTCAAACTTGCCTAGGTGTTTCTTTTTCTTGTAGATGTAGCACTTGCAACTGAAGACTCAGAAGTATGAGATGTTGGGCTTCCTCCCAATGACAAGTTCATAGGGCGTCTTCTTCAAGAAGCGGTGAAGATAGATCCGGTTGGATGCATGACATGCGGTGTTGATGGCTTCCACCCAAAATCTTTGTGAGATGCCATAATCATCCAACATTGCTCTTGGAAGAGTGATCAAGGTCCTATTATTCCTCTCCACCACTCCATTTGGTTGGGGTGTGTAAGATGATGAGAATTCATGCTTGATGCCAATATCATTGCAAAACTCTTCAACTTGAGTATTCCTAAACTCTGTGCCATTGTCACTCCGGACCTTCACAACACTTGACTCAAATTCATTTTGAGCTTGCTTGACAAAAGTCTTGAAGATCCCCATAGTCTTGCTCTTGTCCTCTAAAAAGAAAGTCCAAGTATATCTAGAGTAATCATCAACAATTACAAGACAATAGAGATTACCATCAAGACTTTTGTAGGTGGTTGGCCCAAAGAGATCCATGTGTAGTAGCTCCAAGCTTCTTGATGTTGATAAATAAGCCTTCATGGGATGTGATGATGCAAATTGCTTCCCTGCTTGACAAGCACTACACAATTTGTTTTTGTCAAATGTAACATCTTTGACACCAACCACCATACCTCGTTTGAAGTCCTCCTTGAGTTGGCTCATGCCAATATGAGCAATGCGGCGATGCCAAAGCCAACCCATGGAGTTCTTGGAGAAGAGACATGTCGCCAAGCTTGCATCATTAGATGAGAAATCAACAAGGTAAATGTTACCATGTCGAAATCCTTTAAATATTAAGCTCTTGTCCTCCTTACTTGTCACTACAACCTCACTATCACTAAAGGTGCATATTAGTCCTAAATCACAAAGTTGAGCAATAGATAACAAATTGAAATTAACCGACTCAACAAGCAACACATTGGAGATAGAAAGATCCTTGTTATGGCTACCTTACCCAAACCTACCACTTTTCCTTTTGAATTATCACCAAAGGTGACATGTTCATGATCGCCCACATCTTCATCTAGTGAGGTGAACATCTTTACATAGCCGGTCATGTGTTGTGTACATCCGCTATCAAGCACCCAATGCTTTCCACCGGCTTTGTAGTTCACCTACACACAAATGAATCATTTTTGAGGTTTGGGAACCCAAGCAAGTTTGGGTCCTTTGACATGAGTTACTAAAGCTTTAGGAACCCATAGTTGGCGTGGTAGCTTTCCCTTCATTTGAGTGCCAATGAACTTTGCCTCAACCTTACCACTTTTAAGCTTGCTTAACAAGAAATGATGTTCATTGAATTGAGACATGTAGTTAGGAGGCAAGGTAGGAGGTGGGCGAGTATGAATTGGACACTCCCTTGTATGATGCCCGGTGATGCGATAATGTTGGCAAAATGAGCCAACTTCCTTGTTGAAGCATGCCTTGAGTTCTGGGGACTTGGGACAATTTTCCGGAGACTTGGGAAATGATCCAAGTCCATTTGTCCCAAAGTGCATTGCATCATGGAAGAAAATCTCCTTGTGCAAGTATTCTCTTCTTGTCACATTGAATATGCACTTGGTCATGCTTTCAAGTTCCTTCTCAAGTTGTTTCTCCCTATCATGGTTAGTCTTTGAACAAGAAGGAGAAGTATCATGACAAGTAGTAGGGTGTAACACCCTAATTTAAATTTCAGCTTTTATTAATAAATTTAATTGGCTTTATTTAAATTTCTACGGTTTATTGTGTTTAGTATGGCATATAATCCAATTTTGTTCCTCAAGTAATTAAAATTTTATCATAGGTTTAATTGTTGGTGTTGCATTCATGCCGGTGCATTAATTTATTTGTTTGAGTGCAAGTTGTGAATTTAAATTTGAATTTGAATTCACCTAGTTGTGTGTTAGTTTGAATTAGAAATAGGAATGGAAAAGGGAAGAAACCCAAAACCAAGCAAACCAGCCCAGCATCCAACCCCGCGGCCCAGCTCCCGCATCAGCCCAGCCCGCTCACCCCTCTCCCATTTTCCCGCTCGGCCCGACCCAGGCAGCCAGCACAGCTCCACACCGGCCCAAGCGCAGCGGCCCAGTCCTTTTTTTCGCCCCACTCGCGCACGGCCCGCATGCCCGCGTTACCTAGCACGCTGCTCCCGCACGCCGCGTTGACGCCCCGTCGCTGACACTGCGGCCCCACCCGTCAGCGCCCCTTCTTCAACCTTCCTTCCTTCTTCCCCACGCCGAGTGCTCTCTGCTCCGGCCCGCTCACTCATCCCACTGCCCTTTGGACCACCCCAACGTCGTAGCCCCACTGGCCATCCACCCGAGTGCGCGCCGGCCTTCTAGAAGCAGCAGCCAGAGCCCGGGATCGCGCAATCCGTTGCCCGCGATCCGCTTTCCCTGCGCAGAATCCCGCCGAGATCACCGGGGCTCGCCCGCCATCGTCCTACGCCGAGGATCACGGCCTCATCCTTTAATTGACCCCCGCACATCCCCCTACGCCCTCACCTTCGCCCCCATCGCAGCCAGAGCCGAGTCACACCGTGCCACGCCTTGCTCCGCCGTGCCGCCACGGCCACGCTGCTCCTCCGCACCCCAGCCCCACCGAAGCCGCGCACCAGCCTCACCTCAATTCCAGGATCATCACCGAGGCTACTGTCCCCAATCCGAAGCCCTACACGCGCCGGATTCCGCCCCGAAGCCATCACCGCCAGTAAGTCCACTCCCGAGCAATTGCTTGCCGCCGTGGAATCTTGGACCCCTCTGACCCCTTGTTCTTCTCCCCAGAGACGCCGCGAGTCAAATCTTGCAGCCTCGACGCCCGGAGGACCGCCGTAGCGCCCCTGTCCACGAGCTCCGCCTCCGCTCCGCCGCTAGTCAACGTCGCCGTCGACTCTGCCCGGTCTTCCAGCCCAATCTGCAACCTCGGTGAGCACCCCCAAACCCTCTCCGTCCTTTTTTGCTAGTTGTTTTCACTAGTGGCGCGCCCTGTTGCCCCGACCCCGTGCGCCGGCGACCCAGCGCCGCCGCACCACGGCGAGCCCCTCCGCGCTACGCGTTAGGCCCCGCAGAGTGTGCCAAAAGGTGTGCCGCGACTTGTGCGTGCTCCCTGGCCCCGTTGCCACAACCCTGGCCGGATTAATCCCGGGAAGGCCGACATTGGCCACTTCCGGCGATCCCCCACAGCGGGAGCCCTGCTCCAGCGACAGCGCCGCCGCCCCGCGCCCCATCTCTCCTGAGCCGTCAGATCCCGCATGGACGCCCGCGATTAGAACCCGAACTAAACAGATCTGGGCCACCAGATCGAGATCCAACGGCCTGGATCCAAGGATACCGGTTCGGCCTGGCAAACTTGCTAAAGAACCCTTGCCTTTCTTCGTATTCAACCTGCGGTCCATCTTTATTCAGAAATATTTGCAGAACAGCCCTGTTTTCTTGCAAGGACCCCCCTGAGTTTCTCGAATATAGAACCCGCCGTCCTAGCTTGGTAATTTCGCGAGTTAGACCCCAGATCTAATCCTTAATTATGTTTTAGTCCTCGGTTTTGCCCAGAAACCCCCTGGAACTCCAGTTTTCTTACAAATAGGTCCCTGGATCTTGTTTTTGGCCTAGATTATGCGTTTTAGCTCCGTTTTAGGCGTTCTTTATGTCCACGGGATTGTTGTAATGCGTAGAATAGTTTTAGACTAGTTTAGTGTGCTATTTTTATGTATTGATGTACTGTTTCTTAGCTTTTGTTAGTGTTTGCTTGTATGTTTATGTTGTGTATTGTTTTTGGCCATGTGTTCGTGAGTAGACGTTGATCCATCTGAGGAGCCCCAGTACCGGTACCTGGAGCAGCCGTCTTCCGACCAGTTTGAGCAGTAGTAGGAGCAGTACGAGCAAGGCAAGTATAACATGAACAACTTATCACTTTTAAATACACTTTCATACTGCATTTTAAAACTGAATGCCTATAAGGATTTCATAGCCACTTTATTATATTATATATATCCTTTGGGTTGCATCTTGGTTAGTTGTGCTAGGTGCCGCGCTATAACACACTTGGTCCTTTTTAATTAATTTGATTAAAAGTTTATGCAACTTAATTCTAGGAGTGGCCCTCTGTGCTTCGTGCTTGGGTGGCTCACGTCTCGTTAAAATATGTTTTGTTAGAAACATGGTTTAGGGGGCCAGCACGGTGCTTAGTACTTGGTTGGCCACTCTCCATAAGGACCGGTTCATAGAGCGACAACCTGGGACAACAGCGCTACCACAAGACTGGAACGGTCTTGGCGTAATAATTAGGTCTTTTTGGTTTGGAGTAACTTACCTGCGGGGCAGGGGCGGTAAGCTTCTATGGCCCTCGTGCTGAGTAGCCTCGTCTGTGCTTCGTGTCTTGACGCCCACTAGACCTTCTCCATAGTCGCCGATCCACCCTCGCGGTTACTCCCTACCAACGAGATTCTTTGTAAAGGCCTCGTAGTGAGATTGCTAGTCATCTCACCTAAGGAAGTGTGATGAACAACTAGCGTAGCTCACGACTTGTGGGTAAAGATGTGCAACCTCTGTAGAGTGTAAAACTGGTATACTAGCCGTGCTCATGGTCATGAGCGGCCCAGATCCTCCTTTTGATTAGTGGGGTTATCTTCCTTTGACGAGGCAAGTTTCCCCGAGTGGCTTGGTTCGGTTTGGTTCTTAGTAGTTCTTAATTAATTCAGATTAATTACTATGTAACTGGGTTTATGGTAAATCATCCACTTGTAGTAATTAGCTTTAATAAAATATTGCCAAGATTAAAAGCTAACGCAGTTGAGTCAGCCAGCCTTAGAGCCTCATAGTTTGTGTTATACTTGTTGAGTACAAGTTGTGTACTCACTCTTGCCTACTCTACTCTTTTTCCTCTTGGGGACACTCTACTGCTGCTCAGTTCCTGCCGATGTGAGGGAGTTCGCTCAGCGCTACCAGGACTACGAGGACTTCTAGGCATTCGTCTCCCAGTCGACGTCCCTGTGGCGCCCTGCTCAGCTTCGGAGAGTTTTTATCGTATTTGTACTTCGCTTCCATTGTATCAGACATTTTTGTCATTATTGTAATAAATAACATTCGTACTCGCTTTATTATATTTTTTTACATGATATGTGCTGTGATATACTGTTTATTCTATTGTATATACATGTGACTTGATCCTGGCACGTATATGACTGCTCGGTTTATGTCCTTTTATAAACCGGGTGTTACATAGGGTGAGACAACTCCACAAGATCATCACATGAAGTGGATACATTGACTTTGATGACTTCCTTTTCAGTTTCTTTTAGTTCTTCATCCAAGGCATCAGAGGCAAGGTCAAGTTCTTGATACTTCATACTTAAGTTGGCATAATCAAACTTAAGTTTCTTGTTGCATGAAGTGACTTATTAAGCACAACTACTTCCTCATGTTTGACATTCAATTCGTTGTGCTTAGCAAGTAACTTGTCATGCTCCTCTCTAAGTTGCTTGCTAGAAACAATACATGTATCACGAGTTTCTACTACCTCATTGTGTCTAATAAGCAACTCATTATTTGAGGCCTTAAGCTTAGCATATTCATTTTCAAGAACTTTACATTTACATTTGTACTTCTTGATCACTTGTTCGTACTCATCTAGGATGGTTTGCACTTCATTAGGAGATAAACCATGTTCACTTTCATCACTAGAGGAGTTGTCATCATCGCTCACCTTAGAGTTACCTCTTGCCATGAGACACGGAGGTAGAGGTGGCTCATCATCACCATCATCATGCATGGCAATCCCCACTATCTTCTTCTTGGAATCATCATCACTTGAGGATTCGCCATCGGTGATCCACTCTCCAAGAAAAGCCTTGATATCTTCCTTTCTCTTGAAAGACCTCTTCTTCTTGAAGTCCCTCTTCTCATGACTTTTCTTCGAGTGCTTGTTATGATTGTCATCATCATCTTGTTTCTTGTTGAGCTTTGAGGGTTCGGGACAATCATAGGAGAGATGCTCATATTTGCCACAATTGTAGCACATCTTCTTGGCATTGTCATTGCTTTTCCGGGTATGGAATTTGTTCTTCTTTGGATCATAGTTGTACCCTTTCTTGTTTAATCTTGACATCATCTTAGAGGTCTTCCTCTTGAGGAGTGCAAGCTCAACATCACCATCTTCATCACTTGAATCATCACTAGCCTCATCATCACTTGAGCTTGGTGAGGAAGCCTTGCACTTGTTCTTCTTCTTGGACTTGTGATCACTCGTAGCTTTGAGTGCAAGATCTTTCTTTGCTTGTGGAGTATCTACTTCTCCCAAGAGGAACATCTCATGAGATCGAATCTTTCCAACAACTTCACCTACTTCAAGTTTTGATAGATCTTTCTCATAGAGTAATGAGGTGATGATGTTGTACTTGGGCTTGTGAAGTGAATGAAGAATCTTCCGGATGATGTCACTATTAGTCAAAGGAGAAATTTCAAGAGCATTAATGTCCTCAACAAGTACATTCAATCTAGCATACATTTGTTCAACTAACTCATTGGGGAACATTTTGAAATCATTGAGTTTTTCCTTAAGCACTTGGTACTTCTCCTCATGAAGCTTTGTAAACCCAACATGAATGGTCTCAAGCTCTTTCCAAACTTCGTGAGCCATTTTCTTTCTATGGACGCGCGCAAAGATGTCCTCACTAAGAGCATCAAACAAAGCATTCTTGGCTCTAGCATGGTACTTAACTTGGTCTTCACTTCAATCACCACCAATAGGTTTTTCGGTGACCTCCCAACACATGACATGGAGAGCCTCAAGGTAACCCGTCATGCGGGCTTTCCAACAGCTATTGTTTCTCCCATCAAGTTTGGGCGGTCCACTACTCCCCGGGCCATCTCTAGGATTTTAAGCCTATGAAAAGAGAGCATACGCTCTGATACCAACTGAAAGGATCGAGGCCCAAGAAGGAGGGGTTGAATTGGGACTTTTTCAAATTTTTAGAAGGTACTTAACCTAGACTAGTATTGCCCAATCTACAAATTTGAAACCTAATGACTAGAGCACACTAGCAAAGGATCCTTAGGTAGAAAAACACACTAACATGCTCATTTTGCCTAGGGAAGACCACACTAGCAACAACAAGCCCTAAACAAAGATTCCCACTACCATGCAAATTGTCCTAATCAAACTACAAGCGAGCTTCACACCATGTATAAACTTCTCTTCTTGCGGCTCCCACAAACTCCAAGAGCTCACCAAGAACCTTCCGATCACCAAGACCGTCTAGGTGCCGTCAAACACCAAGAGTAACAAGCTCCTAATCCTTCACTTGACCTACACTCAATTGGCCCTAGCTCAAGCACACTTGCTACACTTGCAAGGGTTGAATTCTTCAAGTGTTGAACACTATCAAGCTCTAGATCATCATTCTTTTGCTCAATGCACTCTCTCTTCTTCTCAAGAGTGGCCTCAAGTATTCAATGCGTCCAAGGCAGCTTAAATGAGCCAGGGGGTGCCCTTATATAGAGTGGAGAGGGTCACATAGCCGTTAGAAGTCCACTGCAGAAAAATCGTGACCATCGGAAGAACCGACGGGTTAGAAGTTGAGGGCGTCGGTTCAACCGGTCTCTCTTTGTCCAAATATTAGCCATTGGGGGTTCTGACACAGTATCCAGACTTGCGTCATTGCACCGGTGCATGCTCCGAAGAGGCATTGGTTCAACTGGTGCTGAAGAAGTTCTCTGAAGAAGGATCTCGTGCAGACCTACAGCGACGACGGGTATCAATTTTTCTACGATTTTGTCTGGTCTATGATCAAGATGGGGAACATCCCGCTCACGGGCCCGGAAGGGGAGATCCACAAGAACTGTAGGGTTGTCAACTGATGATGAGGAAGTGAGGAGTGATACATGTGTCTGTGCAATCCATTTCTTGCACTTGTTTGTGAAGGAACCAAACTGTAGGATACGCGTGTAACGTTAAAGCTGTTACATGGTAAGAAGTTGAAAGAATAATAACTGAAAGGATCATGGCCCAAGAAGGAGGGTTGAATTGGGATTTTTTCAAATTTCTAAAAGGTCCTTAACCTAGACTAGTATTGCCCAATCTACAAATTTGAAACCTAATGACTAGAGCACAATAGCAAAAGATCCTTAAGTATGAAAACACACTAACATGCTCATTTTGCCTAGGGAAGACCACACTAGCAAGAACAAGTCCTAAACAAAGATTCACACTACCATGCAAATTGTCCTAGTCAAACTACAAGCAAACAAGAGCAAGAGCAAGAACACAAGAATTTAATTGCTTGAAGTAAATGCAAAGGACACGAGACAACCGGATTTTTTTCCGTGGTATCGAGGAGTTGACGCTCCCCCTAATCCACGTTGGAGCACCCACATAAGGGTATCGCTCCCTTGCTTCACCAAGGAGCAAGTGATTACCAAGAATGCTCCTTCTCCATCTCCGGAACGGCGAGTTTCACACCGTATACAAACTTCTCTTCTTGGGGCTCCCACAAACTCCAAGAGCTCACCAAGAACCTTTCGATCACCAAGACCATCTAGGTGCTGTCAAACACCAAGAGTAACAAGCTCCTAAGCCTTCACTTGACCTACACTCAGTTGGCCCTAGCTCAAGCACACTTGCTACACTTGCAAAGGTTGAATTCTTCAAGTGTTGAACACTATCAAGCTCTAGATCATCACTCTTTTGCTCAATGCACTCTCTCTTCTTCTCAAGGGTGGCCTCAGGTATTCAATGCGTCAAAGGTAGCTTAAATGAGTTAGGGAGTGCCCTTATATAGAGTGGAGAGGGTCACATAGCCGTTAGAAGTCCGCTGCAGAAAAATCGTGACCATCGGAAGAACCGACGGGTTAGAAGTTGTGGGCGTTGGTTAAACCGGTCTCTCTGTATCCAAATATTAGTTGTTGGGGGTTCTGACACAGTATTCAGACTTGCATCATTGCACCGGTGCATGCTCCGAAGAGGCATCGGTTCAACCGGTGCTGAAGAGGTTCTCTGATCAACTCAAACAAGCTCTCTGGAACACAGTACATCGAATACACCGGTGCTTTGCTTGGGACCATCGGTTCAACTGGTGATATAGAGGACTTGACTTGATTTCAGCTTGCATCCAGAGGAGATAGGCCGACAGGGGCGTCAGAACTTCCGCCAAGCGTCGGATGCACCGATGCTAAAGCATCGGTTAAACCGGTGCTACAGTTTTTCTTGATTTTCAGCTGAATTGACTTAGAGTTGAATGTTACTTCGATTGTTTCTTCTTCCAAGTGTTTTGTTGACTTCTTTTGACTATCTTGAGCTATTTTTGAGCAAGTGTGCTAGATCTCTAAGGCCAACTCAATTTTGGTCAAGCTACTAACTCACGAACCCCTCTTAATAGTACGGTCAAGAACTAGAAACTATAAAAACTAGCTAAATCAAGTGTCCTTCATCTCCTTGTGACACTTGAGACAAGAAAGGTCCTTAATCTTTGAAATTTAATCCTTAGCACGCATGATTATTTTGAATTGAGGGGTCTCCTTTCACATTTCATATGGGACTAATCCAATCATTGATTTTTCCTTCAAAACACACGTTAGTCGCAAACGGTTGTCATTATTCACCGAAACTTACCATTAGCATCTATCAGCCTAGATGCGCTTCAATAACACTTACAGATTGGTCCCACATGTCAAACTCAATTGCTATTTCGACAGAAAAAGGAAATTTCAGAAGGTAACAAATGGGTTGCAGGCCGCACGTGCTGTTATAAAGTTGCTACTGGCTTTTATTTCCTGCACTATCTTGAATAATAGGCCACTGTATTCTACACTGATGTACTATATTGCTATGTTTACAATTTGTAGGACTAAAGTGAAACAATGATACAACTTCATGTATGGTGGATACATTTTACTCGTGTAACTAAAATTGTAAGGAACAGTAACATTTGTTTGATGGGAAAATTGCTAGATGACAATATTCAAACTTGACTTTTGCTTATAGCCACTAAAAGTACATCTCTTTGTTAGGAAAAACTCTTCAACCATACTAATTTGCCATCTTCCCCTAGTGCAATTATGGTCTCGTCCGTCCGCGGGCGTCGGTGCAACCATCCCCCCCACCCAACTGCGACCGTGCGGCACCGACGGCCGATGCCCCCCATCGCTACTCACCACGCACCGCACCCACCCTCTCCCGCAGTCTCAACTGCATCGGCCGGTTGCCTGAGTAATCAGCAATGCATGGAATCGACACCTTCCCTGTCGTGTGTGGATCACCGACTTCTCCTTGTATCGACACCATGTACGGATCACCGGCTTCTCCTCGCATCGACACCGTGCATGGATCACCGACTTCTCCTCGCATCGACACCACGCGCCGATCGCCCGGCCTCGCCTCGCATTGACACCATGCACGGATTCATAGCCCACCACACATCAACGCCGAGTGGAGCGACAACGATTGCTCCCCTCCACAGCCTCTTCCTCCAATGTGGTTGCAACCGCTGCAGCCTAGGCTCCACGGCAGACATGGCGCCATGGCGGGGATTGTATCTTGCACTTTTTCGTTGCAGAAGCTGGTAGGTCTCGGTGCCGGGTGGCCTGTCACGAACCGCAAATGTGTTGGCCACGTCGCTACCACAGGGGATCTGGAGCACCTGGGGATGCATCACGGTGATCGCGGGTGCCTCCACTCTCTGCCTCCTGCGTGATCAGTAGGGGCGGCTTCGGCTTGTTCTTGGAACCTGGGGGCAGTCGCTTCACTTCTTGGACACCTCGATTCTTGCCGTGTTGAGGCTAGCAGACATCACCAATGCGGCAGTGCCCTATACCACTTGCAGGCTCCTTCAGCTCAGCGCTCTCGCGGTTGTCCGCCTCATCCGAGAAGTAGCACCAGTGGTGCTGCTCATCACGGCAGCCATGGGGGTGCTGGTGGGATGGCTACGACATGTTAGGGACGAGCAGGGTAGAGGGGAATATAGGAAGGAGAAGGGAATTATGGAAGGAACAGCTAGCAATTGGGATTGGATGATGTCTGGTTGATTAGGGGACAAGTGTTCTTGTTACATTGATGATTCTCCCGCTCATGTCTTTCTCTCTCTCTCTCTCCTCTTATACATCATCTACCACTCCCACTTTGGGACACTGACGCGCTTATTGGGCTTCTCCTGCTGCTTGGGCCTTGGGCAGGGCCCCTATGGAGTCAGGGCGGTGCTCAAGCCGCTAACACGCCCCCCCCCCCCTTGTGAGAAGACTTGTCCCCAAGTCGGAGCATTCAGAAACCGTTGACGCAGAGCTTCCAAATTCTCCCGGATCGCGAGACCACTTGATTAGACCCTGCAACACTGGGCGCTCTCTTGCAAAAACTCGGCACTAAAGATTACATTCTGGAATAGCCAATGATGCTAGAGCCATAGGGAGCGAAGGAGACACCAACTAGTTTCCAACAGCTTGCTTCAATTGGGACACAAGAAACACCGGGTGGATGAGCGCTGAAGGAGGAAGACCCAAGTGGTAAGCGATAGCGCCAATGCGCTCCACCACTTTGTAGGGGCCGAAGAACATGAAGGAAAGCTTTTGGTTGGCGCGAGGGGCAAAGGATGATTCCACATAAGGGTGAAGCTTTAGGTATAGGCTATCGCCCACCTGGAAGCAGGGTTTTCCATGCCGGTAACAAAAAAATACCGGAGGTCACCAAGAAACGTGTTTCTCGGATTTATCGGAAAATTTTCGGATTCGTCGTTTTGCTTTCGGATGAAATTTAGAAAAACCCCTTCAATTTGTACAGGGAATAACTTAGATTATTTCCAAACAACCTAATAGCAAAACAAGATATAACAATGCAATGAGATGAGAAATATGATTTTGTTGAAGCAACAGATAATCTTTTCAGTACGTAGCAATGGAGGCGCAGAAGCATCATCCTCCCCCGCCATCGCTGTCACCGCGCAGCACCCGACGCAGCCGGTCTTGAAGGCAACGAGACTTGCGTGTTGCAGCGAGCAGAGACAGGGATTGGGGTGGCGGCAGGTGGCAGCACTGCAGCAGCGGCTCGCTGGCTCCGTGCGTCGCACGCGAAACTCGGCAAGGAAGAAGGTGGAGCCATGCAGGAAACAGCGAGCATGGCTGCACCTCTAGCGCCGTTGCGCAGGACAGGTGGTGTGCGGCCGCGGCAACGGCGACCAGGGGAGGAGCAGGGCGCGGGCACGCAGAGATCTGCCGCTGCCATGGCTTGCTGTGCAGGCGTGGAGAAGCGATGGGGAATAAAATGGATGAGATTCAGGGTCTGGAGGTGGCGGGAGGTTGCCTGGTATTAGACCGGGCCAATATAGTTTGGGCTGGATTCAAAACTACCGAAAAATTTGGGCAATAAACAAAAAAATCGGGCTGCACCGAGAAACACGATTTTCGGTTTTCTCGGAAAATTTTCACCGAGAAAAAAAACCCTGCCTGGAAGACCTGTTCTGAACACCATTTATCGGCCTGCCTCTTCATACAATCCTAAGCACGGAGAAGGTGCTGGCGAACCAAATTCTGCATGACCTCACACTCCTTGAGCCAATAAGACAAGTCGGAAGCTGCACAAGTTGACACCGGGCCGATACCGAAATGACGAGGAGTGTGACCATACAGCACTTCGAATGGGGAATGTCGCAAAGCAGAGTGTGAGCTCGTGTTATACTAGAACTCCACAAGCGAAAGCCATGAAGACCACTTGGATGGGTAGGCGTGTACAAAGCAACGCAGATATGTCTCCATGCACTGATTCACCTACTCCGTCTGACCATCCGTTTGAGGGTGGTATGCGAAGCTCATGCGCAATTGAACTCCAGCTAAGCCAAATAACTCCTTCCACAAATAGCTGGTGAACACCCGATCACGATCAGAGATAAGAGATGATGGCATACCATGCAGCTTGTAACATGATCCATGAAAGCCTTGGCAAGTGAAAGAGCAGTGAATGGGTGTGGTGTAACGAAATAAAGTGAGTAAACTTGGAGTATCTGAATGACAAGAACAAGGCAGACCCTCCACAAAATTGAGTGACACCATATTCCAGGCTGAAGAAGGCACTAGCAAAGTTGGAGAAGGCCTGGGTATCGGCCATGAGCATGTTTCGCCTGTTGACAAACTGAACAAGCGTGCACATACTGGTGGACTGCAAACTTCATGCCGGGCTAGAAGAAATACTGCTTGAGGCGGTTATAAGTCACCGAGATGCCCGAGTTCCCCCAATGGCTGAACTATGCATAGCAGAGATCACTTGTTGGTGCAGATTCTTATCATGCCCGAGCCAGATACGGTTCTTGTAACACAAAACACCAGCAGACAGGGTATAGTGGGGCACAAAAGCGGGTTGCAAGGATAGCTTGGCAATGAGATCGACAGCGACAGGGTCTTTGGCATAAGAACTCACGACTGCCTCTAACCACTGCGGGGTGCAGGTGGATATTACCATCAGCTCCGGAGGACTGGTCCTACGGGACAGCGCATCAGCGGCACGATTTGTAGAGCCATGTTTGTAGACAATCTTGTATTGCAACCCGAGGAGCTTGGTAAAGACCTTCTGCTACCAAGGCATATGAAGACGTTGTTCATTAAGGTGAATTAGGCTTCTCTGATCAGTGAAAATCAAGAACTTGTCGTATAGAAGATAGTGGCGCCATTGCTCAACTGCAACTATAATGGCCAAGTACTCCTCGTAGGTGGATAGACCCATAGTATGGGGCCCCAGAGCCATGCTGATGAACGCTAGCGGGTGGCCACGCTGCATCAGGACGGTACCCAACCCATTGGCACAGGCGTCAGTCTCAATAGCGAATGGAACAGAAAAATCAAGCAGGGCCAGTATCGGAGACGAGGATAGCACCATATTCAAGGCTGAAAACGCAGCATCATCCTCAACAGTCCAGACAAACATAGTATTTTTCTTCAGCAAATATGTGAGGGGTCGGGAAATAATGCCAAAATGATGCACAAATTTCTGATAATATCCAGCGAGACCGAGGAAGCTACGCAATTCCTTGGCTGATGTGGGAACAGGCAAACTAACTACAGCCTCGACCTTGGCGGGATCTGTCGCCACACTGCTCTCGCTGACAATGTGTCCCAAATAAGAGATAGACTTCTAAGCAAATTTTCATTTAAAAAATTTCAGCTCTACTGATCGCGGGCCAACCACTCAAACACCTGACTGTTGACGGTCCTTAAGTGCAAAATATATACCGTCAACTCCTGCATTAAGACATAAAGAATGAACATCAACAGTAGTGGTATGAGTTATTACTAACGAATTCCACGAGTGTTGGTGAATTATTGATTGCAGGGACACAAGCCGGAAATAAGATGAAAACTTGCAGAAGACACAACAGAAATACACAGAACATCGTTGCCTGCGTTACACATCCATAAGAGGCCCATTTAACAGAGCAAAAGGACCAACCAAGGCCGGGCACTGCGAATCCTGAACAAGGGGCCCACAAGCAGTGCACCAGCCAAAGATGGGCCCAAACAGCCTCAGTCGGGGTTTGGCCGAACCCATGGATGGGCCGACCCCCTTTGGAGGCGGTGTTGGCATTTCTTAGCGTCGCCACTAGGAGGGGTTAGTTCCTAGCAACGCCGCCAAGGGAACGCCGTGTTGGTATGTCTTAACGTTTACAGAAAGATCCGCAAGCGCACGGATATACCGTTTTAGCATTTCACCCGGAAGTATTCAGGGTATCGTTATTTATATTTTCCCAAGGGATGGCTAGGTTGTGTAAAGATATTTTCTAGTTCCATAACCATGACACTTATGAAGTAAGATGCAGACTACTAACTACACAGGAGTAAGTGATAAATAAAGGATAATCAGGGGTAATGTGACACACACAGAACAACCAACTCTCATGAATGAAGAATAAACAAGCACACCTAAGGTTAGTGGGAGCATAGGCACAGATTCCTAGTATACTATTTATGTTAGCAGATAAGTTACATTAGCCACATGCTTAGACCTGCAGGTGCCGGGAAATTAGGGACACCGGGGAGAATGACCCGCACTGGAGAACATCCAGTCCTGTTTCATCTTTGCATGAACTCCTACACAATATCCGAACGTCGGGGAGTACGCTAACCGAGAAGCAGCTTCCCGGCAGACCGATAGGGCTGTCACCACCTGCAGTCAACCCCAGTCACACCGTGGAGCATCGTCATATCCGAAGGATCTTGCATACCCGGGAACCATACCCGCATATGAGGTCACTACCCTAGCACCCCCGCGTCCCCCACCCTTCGGATGGACAGGTAAGATGCTAAGGTAAACCCGAAAGCACAACAAACCGATATCCTTACCCAGATCATCTGGTCTAAGCAAGCAACTAATATAACTTGATAAAGCACAGATCAAGGCTAAGCAAGCTACAAACATAGCAAGATAACCAAGACCGAACTCAATATGAATAGCATAATAAAAGTCAAAATACAAAACCATACCAAAGGCCGAGGATTGCTCGCCGACCCCGAGGATGACTGGATTCGCTAAAGAGATGAAGTACTAGCCTAGCTCCACTACCCTAAGGAGTACAAGTCACAAGAGAGTGTGAGAGAGAGGCCTTCAAGTGGTGTGTGTGGTGAGAGTGGTGGGAGGCCCCTTTTATAGCTTGAGAGGTCGGTTCCCACCATCTCTATACATGGAAACATGCCAAACCGCCATTGGGAGAGGATAAGATTAGCCTTCCCGCCAAAATTCAGCAGGAACGGCTTACAGGTAGGGTTGGCCGACCCCCCTGTGCCGCCTCTGGTCACCGCCTTTCTCTTGTACACAGCCTGGTGGGTCCTGATGTCAGATGGTCGGTGCCGGGGCTTGGTTGGTCGGTTTGGTCTAGTTTGTGGGCCTCCTTTGCATGTGCTACGTAGGACGCGATCGTCTGCGACTTTGTCTGCGTATTCGTCGTGTTTTCTTCTTATTCCAGACTTGTGCTCCTGAAATCATGAATCTTCGAAAACAACTGTGGAGCTAGGTTAGTGATACAAATATGTGAGTACGAGGTAAAGTTTTCCTTCTTTTATGAGTATGGTTGACGGTCATATTTCACACTTAACAACTATCAACAGGCGGTTCAAGCTCATCTTTGGCGAGAAGATTGTTCTTATCCTCTAGAAGGCGGTTATCAGCGTTCCCGCCCGTATCTCACCCGGGAACCGACCTATTAGAACTATAAAAGGGGCCTCCCTCACCCCCTCTCATCACACACACCACTTGAAGGCCTCTCTCTCACACTCTCTTGTGACTTGTACTCCTTAGGGTAGTGGAGCCAGGCTAGTACTTCATCTCTTTGGCGAATTCAGTCGTCCTCAGGGTTGGCGAGCAATCCTTGGCCTCTGGTATGGCTTTGTATTCCGACTCTCGTTATGCTATTCATATTGACTTTGTTCTTGGTTATCTTGCTATGTTCATAGCTTGCTTAGCCTTGACATGTGCTTTATCAAGTTATACTAGTTGCTTGCTTAGACCAGATGATCTGGGTAAGGATATCGGTTCGTTGTGCTTTCGGGCTTGCCTTAGCATCTTACCTATCCATCCGAAGGGTGGGGGACTCGAGGGTGCCAAGGTAGTGACCTCATATGCGGGTATGGTGCCTGGGTATGCGGGATCCCTCGGATATGACGGTGCTCCACGGTTTGACTGGGGTAGACCGCAGGTGGTGATAGCCCTATCGGTCCGCCGGGAAGCTGCTTCTCGGCTAGCGTACTCCCCGACGTTTGGGTATCTTGTAGGAGTTTATGCAAACATAAAATGGGACTGGATGTTCTCCAGTGTGGGTCATTCTCCCCAATGTCCCTAATTTCCCGGCACCTGCAGCTCTAAGCATGTGTCTAACATAACTTATTTGCTAACATGAATAGCATATTAGGATCTGTTTCCCTATGCTCCCACTAATCTTAGGTGTGCTTGTTTATTCTTTATTCATGAGAGTTGGCTATTCTGTGTGTGTCACATTACCTATGCTCATTCTTTATTTATCACTTACCCCTGTATATTCAGTCGTTTACACCTGACAGAGGTAGATCTAAATACCTCGCTGCCGAGTGGGGTCCCCGTGTTCGGGTGACTACCCTACTCGGTGACTCGGCTATGACTACTCGGCATGCAGGGACTGAGCTGCACGTGGAAAGGATCTTCAGTAGATCAGGATGAGAGGCACCAGTTAGAAGCCCGAATATCTATGGATCTTAACCGACCTCCTTCCTTGTAAAACAACCCGAGCATATCTTCCTTGTACCCCTACAACTCCTAGTCTACATAAAGGAGGCGTAGGAAGACCCATAGAGTGACTTTTTCTTCGCATCATTCCACAATCCCTAATGCAACCCCGAACACAGGACGTAGGGTATTATGCACATTGCGACCTGAACCTGTCTAAGTCCATGTGTCTTTGTGTTACCATCGAGCTCTTGGTCCTGAGATCCCCGTACAGCCCTGGTGGACTGGCCGGAATAACAATCCGACAGATGGTGCGCCTGGTAGGGGACTCAGGGCTCATACATCGAGTTCAATGGCAGCCAACACCGGCGTCATCTTCTCGACCAGCGTCACTGCCCAGATGCAGGCGACAGTCGGCTTCTCCTTCAGCTTCGGAACCTTTCCGGAGGCCGCGGTTCCCAGGAGCCCCACTTCTAGCCCCTCGACCACCGAGGGCAACGTCTTCACCGGGGTCGGATCCAATCTGACTTCCCGGACTCCCGTCATGTCTCGGGTTTCCGAATCCGAGAACCTCAACATGACGGCCACGCCCACCAAGGTGACCCGTCACCATGCTGAATCTGCTGACGATCTATTCTTCCAGATAGATCGCGTCGGTAGATCCATTGCCGAGTGCATCCAACTCGACGAACTCGCACTTCACCACCAAGATGATCCTGACCGAGTCCTCCGCGGACTCAGCAGCGCCTCCACTAGGACCAGATCCGATCTGGCCACCCCAAGATCCGTTACATCTCGAGTTCCCAATCTCGAGGCTGCCAATGTGATGGCTACTTCTCCCAGGGCGATCCGTCACCCTGCCGGGTCTGCCGACAATCTATTCTCCCAGATAGATCGAATCGGCAGATCTATCGCCGAGAGCATCCAACTTGGTGAGTACGCACTTCGCCATCGTGATGACCCTGATTGGGTGCTCTACGGACTCCACAACGCCGCCACAACGTACTCGGATTAGATCCGAGTGCTCCTCTCGGACTCGTCTACCCCGGGTCAAATCCGATCTGGCTCAGCTTCGGGAATGGAGCTCGGCTTCCAGGATACTCCGTTCACCCTACCACCCAACCGCTCATCGGCAACGGAGCATCGCCGGATCTTTGTCGTCTCCGCCGATTGCAACACCCGGCCCAACAAGGACAACAAAGAGAGAGCCAACCGACTCCGCTGCAACGACATCCTCACCGACAGAAGGCGCAATGAGGCGGTGATTCGTCAGTCCGAGCATGACATGCAGGACGCTGATCGCCGCAACCCCACAAAACCGGCGCTCACCGATCCGACCGCGCAACCCCGACGCCGACTTTGTCCTCAACTACAACGGCCAAGATGTCTTCGCCACACCATCGGCCAATTTGACCATGGTGTTCTGGGTGCTCGAGGGCCTCCAGGAGACCCCCGAGATCGTCAAGGCTCATGCTCATCTGCCCATGGCAGCCACGCAGGCCCAGTAGATCCGCAAGGACAACTCGGCTTACTGCGCCCAGTCGAGTCATCACTCGACACGACCCCAAGATCCGCAAGGACAACTCGGCTTACTGCGCCCAGTCGAGTCATCACTCGACACGACCCCACGATGATGGAGAGGAGGTCACCCAGAATGACCTTTGCCTTGAGCTCAACTAGCAAGACCTATGCCCACGCATCAACAACCGTCATCGCGAACGCAATGCCGCCGAGCGTGAGTGACGTCACCGGTACGATGAGGAACACGGCATCCCTGACGTTGACCACCAGTACCATGGCCGCTGAGGCAATAACCCTCCCCGGCGACCACCTCACGACTACGAACCCAGCAACGACCTTGACAGTTTCTTTGCCTTCTCCAACCGGCTCCAGGCCATCCAGTGGCCCGCTACCTTCAAGCCAGTCGGCATCGAGAAGTACGATGGCGAGTCGGACCCCAAGACGTGACTGCACACCTACTCCATCACCGTCCGAGCAGTGAACGACGACAACGACATCATGACTGCCTACTTCTCGGTTGTTGGCATTTCTTAGCACAATCACTTGGATCGGGGTTTTTAAGCTCGTTCATGGTAACAGCGCCAGAAATGTTGGGTTGGTATGTCTTAACGTTTACAGAAAGATCCGCAAGCGCATGGATATACCGTTGTAGCATTTCACCCGGAAGTATTCAGGGTATCGTTATTTATATTTTCCCAAGGGATGGCGAGGTTGTGTAAAGATATTTACTAGTTACATAACCATGACATTATGAAATAAGGTGCAGACTGCTGATTATACAAGGGTAAGTGATAAATGAAGGATAATCAGGAGTAATGTGACACACACAGAATAGCCAACTCTCATGAATAAAGAATAAACAAGCACACCTAAGGTTAGTGGAGCATAGGCACAGATCCTAGTATAATATTCATGTTAGCAGATAAGTTAGGTTAGCCACATGCTTAGAACTACAGGTGCCGGAAAATTAGGGACATCGGGGAGAATGACCCGCACTGGAGAACATCCAGTCCCATTTCATATTTGCATGAACTCCTACACGATACCCGAATGTCGGGGAGTACGCTAACCGAGAAGCAGCTTCCCGGCGGACTGACAGGATTGTCACCACCTGCCGTTTACCCCAGTCAAACCGTGGAGCACCGTTATATCTTAGGGATCCTGCATACTCGGGCACCATGCCCACATATGAGGTCACTACCTTAGCACCCCGGGTCCCCCACCCTTCAAATGGACAGGTAAGATGCTAAGGTAAGCCCGAAAGCACAACAAATCGATATCCTTACCCAGATCATCTAGACTAAGCAAGCAACTAGTATAACTTGATAAAGCACAGATTAAGGCTAAGTAAGCTAAGAACATAGCAAGATAATCAAGAACAAACTCAGTATGAATAGCATAATGAATGTTGGAATACAAATCCATACCAGAGGCCGAGGATTTCTCGCCGACCCCGAGGACGACTGGATTCGCTAAAGAGATGAAGTACTAGCCTAGCTCCACTACCCTAAGGAGTACAAGTCACAAGAGAGTGTGAGAGAGAGGCCTTCAAGTGGTGTGTGTGGAGTGGGTGGAGGGAGGCCCCTTATATAGTGCCTTGAGGTAGGTTCCCGCCAAAACTATACATGGAAACACTGAGAACCCTACGTCCAGTTTGTGCTACTTGTGTATCTTGCATTGGTTTGTGGTAGGGATTACAAACAAGCGAGAGAGGGATGGGCATCCCAAGTCTTTGAGATCGGTCAGAAGAAAGTGTGTGTGTGGCTGGATCGCTCTGGTCTAGTTAGGGTAATTGCCGACGAGAACTGCCCCAGAGTTCCGCCTGCTTCTTTCCAAGGGGTGAGATGGTGTCTACATGCTCCGATGTGGTGGTGTGGTTGGTCAGAAGTTCGATCGTTCGGAGTCCCCCTTTGTGCAAGAATCCGTCCTCCCTTTATACGACAAAGAGGAGGACGTTTGTTCGTGGTCCACTCGGCCAAGCCAATCTCCGCCTCCTCATCGGAGACATAAGAATCTCCAGCAAAATTTACTTTCTTCTGGAGCATAGTCCATCCTGGAATCATGGTTCGGGTGTCAACACACGCTAACCTCTAAGAAAAATGGCTCAGGCTCTCGAACTCATGAGAAGAAAACCTTTCCTTGATGTGAGGAAGCAATCCTTGAAATGCCAATTCAGCTAACTGGCTATCGCTGAGAGACAGGCTGAAGCACCTACTCCTGATGTCCCTCAATCTCTAGACGTAGTTGTTGACACCAGATTTTGACACGTGTCAAAATTGAGTGTTGCAAAGGAGAAAAGGTTCTACTCGGGCAGGAACGGTGGATTTGGCAGGATGATCATACATCGCCGGTGGAAATCCTGTTGACCGAAGAAAGGCAGAATTGACAGGATTTTTTGGCTTCGGTTTGGCAGGAGATATTTTATTTAGAAGTAGTTTTTATTTTTTAAGTTAGAATCATATTTGCCGTGATCGGCTAGGACTTTGTTAGCGTAGGGTATAAATATAAACCCCTAGTCATTGTAGAAGATTGATACACATCCACACAACAAAACTCTACTTTTCCTGCAATTTACTTTTTCGTCGGCTACTTCGCCTTTTTCTTTTTCGCGAGTTATTTCAAGCCGATCAAGGACGCCTCACATTCGAGCGACTTGGTTTGCTGGTAAGTTTTCATTTACCAAGTAAATCTGAGCTTTAAATTCTAGCCATATCACTGCAGCTTCGTTCAGATCTATTCAAAAGTTTAGATCTCGGGCTTTGATCTCGGGCGCATCGCTGTTTTCTCGTTTAGATCTATTCACAAATTACCCAACTTAGCAATTTGTTTAATCGGCTATCAGTTCCTTTGTCGTAACGTTAGACCTTGAAAAGCAGATTAGATTGGTTGTAAGCTTAGTTTGGCTCAGATCCATACATTCATGGGTTTGCGCATTGTTTCATAGCATGTGTTGGTTTTAGATCTAGCCGTCTGTTGCAAACTTGTATCGGCAGCTTCTTGTCGATTCCCTTTAGATCGCTTTCAATATACGTTTATTCTACCTGATTTATTATCGTTTTCTGTATCGGCAGAGCCTTGCCGATACGGCGCGTGAGAGTTATTCAGAAATCCTGCCGATATGCTCTCATATTTGACGGTTTGCTGTTTCCTTGTCAATTTACAGGTCAATAATTGACTGGCATGCCTTGGTTTGAATCAAGTGCAGTCCGAGCTTGGCGTACGGGGCTATCGGGCTTTGGTGTGTGATCGTTTCGAGCCGGTGGAACTAAAAGGATCAACATGTCCAAAGGCGAGGTTACAAAAGATAATTACATCCCAGTGGACGAGGATAAAACTGAAGGATGAACATAAGGCAGAGCTCCAAAAGGCTACAGATGATTATAAGAAAGCATGCCTTAAGTCTTTCAGTGCAACCAGGGGTGGAGAGGTGATCAAAAAGTTTGATTTTCCTACTCTCCATACCTTTACTGAGGCGCAGCGAGAAGACAGGATGGCGCACATGGTAAATCAAGTGGTCGGACAAGCTTTTATAAGTCAGGGTCCGGTCATGACCAATTCTGTTCATAATGTTGTGGTCAAGACACTACAAGAGGGGGGATTGCAAGGTTTTATGGGACTAGCCTATCAGCAAGCTAGTCAGACGATCTTCGCCCCTACCGGATTGGCTACTGTAGTGCCTCTAGTTATCCCTCAGACCATAACAGAGGGAAACATTGGGGTTTCATAGGTGTTCACAAACTCTACACCAATGGCCACACACGCATAAGGAGGTTTCATGACAGGATTCCCTGTTGGACGGGACCCTGCTTCTGGTCTTTGTATGCCTCCAGAGTTCCAAATTCCAACTACAATGGGGCCAACAAGCTTGTCGGCTTCATAGCCGGTGAATTAGCAGGTAAATGCATCGGCTCCACAGCTGACCCAGCCTCAAGATAGCACGTTGGCTCCACAGCCAGCAGTTACAAGTCCGTCAGCACCGCCGTCAACGGATCCGGTCAATGTGTTGACTACTGGGCCGACACCTCATCAGCAACACTTGGCGATGCTGATACAACCCAAGTCTCCTACGGAGGTCCTTGTGTCAAGATTCCCTCACAGCAATGGAATCACTTGGATATTTCATGACCCGGCAAATGGTTCTGTTCGTCATGTGAATGTGCCATATGTATATCCTGTGGCACAACAGCAAGTTAATCAATGGTCAGCGCAAGCAAACATCGGCAATGAGATGGTTCTGTATTAGCAACCATCCAATCAGATCACTCAGCATGCTACACAGAGGACATCAGCTGTTCAGCCGATGGCTCCGGCCAGTCCACAGCCAGCATCGGCAGCTTTGCCGATGGCTTCACCACTGTTACAGCCAGCGCTAGTAGTTGGTCAACAGGTTGACTGGACGTCCAAGATTGCTGAGGTGATGAGAGATTAGTTTGGGTTAAGGCCAAAGTAGCAAATTCTCATGTACAAGATGCCTTATCCATCAGCATATGATCAGATCCCGTTGCCACACAAATACAAGTTGCCAGATTTCACCAAGTTTTCGGGGCAAGGGGAAGTCTCCACGGTTGAGCACGTCAACAGATTCATCATGCAATGTGGAGAAGTAGCACATAATGCCGCGCTGAAGGTGCGTTTGTTTTCTATGTCTCTCTCAGTGGTTTACAACACTTCCAGCCAACTCTATATTTTTCCGGGTCAATCTGGAGAAACAATTCGACCAGTTCTTCTACTCTGGCGTGTACGAGATGAAGCTGACCGATTTGACAAATCTGAGACAAAGGAACAATGAATCGGTTGCTGCTTTTATCTGGAGGTTCAGAGATGTCAAGAACTGGTGCAATAGTCTAGTTCTGTCTGATCAGTAGCTAGCGGAGTTTGCTTTTCAAGGGCTTTTGTCACACATCAAAGAGAAGTATGCCTCCCAAGAGTTCGAAAGCATCAGTCAGATGGCTCACAGAATGACTGGATAAATCAGGCCCTACGAGCAAAAGAGGGGTAACTTTCAGAAGAAGGTTAACTTTGTCGATTGCTCAGATTCTTCTGATTCCGATGATGACCAAATGGTGGGATCGGCTGAATGGGTTCATAACAGCAAGAAGCCGATCTCATGCCCGTTTGGTAACAAGGAACCCGAGAAGTTTGGGTTCGACATTACTAAGGCTGACAAAATCTTAGATCTGTTGTTGTCAGAGGGTCAGATCAAGTTGAAGCCATATCATAAGATCCCAATAGATCAAGAGCTGAAGAACATGAAGTACTGCAAGTGGCACAATGCAACTTCTCAAGACACGAATGAGTGCTAAGTGTTCCGTTAGTAGATACAGTCGGCTATTGAGCAGGGTAGGCTCAAGTTTAAGGCACCCAAGAAGCCGATGAAAATAGATGGGCACATGTTTCCTACTAACAATGTAGATGTTAGGGGAAAGAAAAATGCGTTGCAAACAAAGGTGCTTACATCACAATCGGCTAAGGAGTCTGGAGCTGTTGATCCCAAAGCTCAGGTATCGGCCGATGAAGCCAAAAGCAAGAAGCCGCAGGAGGAAGCTAGAGGATCTACGGCACCAAAGAAGAAGGTCACGTCCCAGATGCTACTGAACAAGTTCCAGCGTGACCAGGAAAGGCAACAATACAGAGACAAAGCTACACGACGCAACGAGGGGCACTGGAGATGTCTTTTCTTTGTGTACTGTTGGGAGGAAGGGTTGACTTTGCCGACAGTAGATAACTGTCCGGAGTGCAATGGTTTTTACGTGATGACTGATCATACAAGAAGCCATGTGTCGACCAGAGGCCTTGAGGGCCGATCATCAAAGAGAGAGGTGATGACAGACGCATCTCTGTACATAATCGGCTGGGGGGGCAGGGTCTCAGTGCATGATCGGCTAGGGGGCAGGACCATGTTGCATGATCCTGCGGGAGGAAGGTTTCCTGCTGATGAGCGGTTGGAGCAGATGGCTAACGACAGAGTTCCAGATGATCAGCCAATGCGGAAGGATCTAGAAAGTGAGCCAGTTCATGATAACATTGATGGGCTTTGATGGTGTCCAGCAGGTTTGACCAGATCGCAGAAGAGGCAAGTTCAGAGGTTGCGTCAGACAGAGCTTACTAGAAGAAGAGGGAAAGGAAGCTCCCAAAAAGAAGGGAGTCAGATCATAAGTTTGGCGTGTCAAGCCAAGGGCTGATGATCGGCAAGATTCTGGCTCATTGGCTGCACCTGTTAACATGATTCACATGCTTCCACCGATCCAAGTAGTCGGTTTCCCAAACCGTTCCTAATGGATGAGTTCCTTGATGATGACGGGAAGTTAGGGCACGGGTTCACATCGGCCGATGCATTAGAAAAGGTAGACATTGGTGATGGAGATAGACCAAGGCCGATGTTTATTAGTGCCAAGCTAGATCCTGAGTACAAACAAGAGTTGGTAAAATTGTTGAAAGAATACAAAGATTGTTTTGCTTGGGAGTATTATGAGATGCCTGGCCTCGATCAATCTATTGTTGAGCATCGGTTGCCTATTAAACTTGGGTATCGGCCATTTCAGCTGGGTGCGAAACAATGCAATCCTAAAGTCTTGTCGATATAAAGGCCGAGATCACAAGGTTAATAGAGGCGAAGTTCATCCGGTAGTGCAGATATACTGAGTGGATATCTAATGTGGTCCCTATGTACAAGAATAATGAGAAGCTACGTGTATGTATTGACTTCAGAGATCTCAACAAAACTGCGCCGATGGATAGTTACCCAATGCCTATTGCCGACATGCTGGTAGATGCTGCTGCAGGGCATAAAGTTATCAGTTTTATGGATGGTAATGCTGGATACAATCAGATATTCATAGCTGAGGAGGATATCCATAAGACTGCATTCAGATGTCCGGGACATGTCGGATTGTTCGAATGGATTGTCATGACCTTTGGGCTAAAGAATGCTGGAGCTACATATTAAAGGGCCATAAATTATATTTTCCATGAAATCATCAGCAAGATTGTGGAGATTTACATTGATGAAGTTGTGGTGAAATCCAAAGGGTATCGAGAACATTTAGCCAACTTGTGCAAAGCTTTGGTGTGCACCAGAAAGCATGGGTTAAAGATGAATCCTAACAAGTGCGCATTTGGTGTGTCGGCTGGTCAATTCCTTGGGTTTATGGTTCATGAAAGAGGAATTGAAATTAGTCAAAAGACTATTACAATAATCAACAAAGTAGTGGCTCCAGTAACGAACGTTGAATTTCAATCTTTGATCCACAAGATTAATTTATCTGGAGGATTATTTCTAATTTGTTCGGTAAAATACAGCTGTTCAGTTCATTATTTAACATTGCCTCCTGTGTTGGTTCCACCGCAAAAGCACAAGCCATTTAAATTATATTTATCAGCTGATTAACGTGCTATCGGATCGGCCCTTATTCAAGAATTTGAAGGAAAATAATGCGTAATATATTTTGTCAGCAGAAGACTTCTGGATGCTGAAACCAGATATTCTCCCGTCGAAAGGTTATGTCTCTGCTTATACTTTCTTGAACTAAGCTTAGGCATTATTTATTATCGGCAGAATGTGTTGTGGTAAGCAAAGATGATGTAATTAAGTACATGCTCTCGCTGCTGATTTTAAATCAGAGAATTGGAAAATGGATTTTGGCCTTATCTGAGTTTGATCTAAGATACGAATTGGCTAAAGTAGTTAAAGCACAAGTCATGGCCGATTTTATTGTTCAGCATTGTGGGCCAGAATTGGGAATTATTGATCTTGTTCCATGGACATTATTCTTTGATGGTTCATCATGCGGAGTTAGATCTGGTATTGGCATTGTCTTGGTGTCTCCTCGGGGGGCAACCTTTGAGTTGTCTTTTCCAATAGAAGCAACTACTACTAATAATCAGGTAGAGTACCAGGCTTTGCTCAAAGGAATTTGACTATTACGAGAAACTGGAGCCGATGTAGTAGAAATATTTGGGGATTCCATGTTGGTGGTTATTCAATTGATCGGCGTATATGAATGCAAAGATGATATTCTACGGGTTTATCATGAGGAGTGCTACCGATTGCTGAAGGAATTTAAGAAGGTGACTATAGAACATGTTCCCAAATTCTACAATGCTGATGCGAATCGGCTAGCACAGCATGCCACTGGCTATCGGCCGATGGGAGGTGTGATGGCTCTGGAATTGCCCGCCAATGATTGGAGGAAAGAGATTGTTGATTATCTGGAAGATCCTTCCAAGAAAGTGAGCCGAAGAATTAGATTTCAAGCGACTAAATGTGTGTTGCTTGAGGGAGAATTATATTACCGGACGGTTGATGGAGTTCTGCTCAGATGCCTTGACAAGGAAGAGGCTAAGGTTCTGATGGGAAAGATACATGAAGGTGTTCGTGGATCTCATCAATTGTTGTACAAAATTAAATGGGTAATCAGGAGAAACAAATATTTTTGGCCAACAATGCTGGAAGATTGTTTCACATATTACAAAGGATGCCAAGAGTGTCAGAAATTTGGTAACGTGCAGAGAGCACCGGCATCGGCTATGAATCCCATAATTAAGTCGTGCATTTAGAGGATGGGGAATTGACTTAATCGAGCAGATTTATCCACCATCCAGCAAAAATCATAGGTTCATACTAGTGGCAACAGAATATTTCACCAAATAGGTTGAAGCAATTCCTCTAAAAAATGTGACATCCAGAGAGATGATTGAGTTTGTGAAGGAACATATAATTTATCGGTTCTGTATTTCGCAGACCATTACGACTGATGAAGGTAGTATGTTTATTTCTGAGGAATTTGAGGAGTTCGCCACGAGTATAGGAATCAAATTGATGAATTCTTCTCCATATTATGTCCAAGCAAATGGCCAAGCAGAAGCATCCAACAAAGGGATCATAAAGTTGATTAAGAGAAAGGTTGATGAACAACCTAGGAAGTAGCATACTACGCTTAATGAGGCTTTGTGGGCCTACCTTATGGCTTGTCATGGGGCCACCAAGGTGTCTCCATATCAGTTGGTATATGGGCATGAAGCTGTTCTTCCCTGGGAAACAAGACTTGGATCTAGGCGTGTGACATTCCAGGACCAATTAACAGCCAATGATTATATGGCACTAATGAAAGATGAGTTAGAAGATTTGGCTACTCATCGGCTGAATGCTCTCATAAATATTGAAGCTAACAAAGCTAGAGTGGGCCGATGGTATGACAAGAAGGTCAGGGTCAAAACTTTCGACTAAGGGGATTTAGTGTGGAAGTTAATCCTGCCGATAGGAACCAAGGATCCCAGATTTGTCAAGTGGTCCCCTACATGGAAGGGTCTTAGTAGATGTGTTCCTGGAAACGCATATATTCTGGAGACATTAGAAGGAGAGGAATTTTCCAAAGCATTTAATGGAAAATATTTGAAGAGATACTACCCAAGTGTTAGGGTAGATGCATTGCCGATTACATGGATGATAGGTTGGTTTCATATATAGCCGATGCGGGAGACATCACCTTCAGCATTAAAATAAGAAAGACATGATCGTGACGTGGACGCGTTCGGGTACTTTTGTGGCCGGTATGATATATATCACCCTTAGTGCAAAAAACACACCCAATACAAGCAGATTTTGCTCGAAATCACGTGGTGTTTTTCCTTGTTTGTCAAGGTTTTCGAAATGGGTTTTTTGATTTGGATCGTGAGGGTGCATGAATTTGTTCAGTGCAATGGTTGAGGTTAATGCAAGAAGAAATCCAGAAGAAATCGAAGAAAGACAAAGGAAAAAGAAGGGGAGGAGGCCCATTCATTAATTATATTTACAAGGAGCCA
The DNA here is from genome assembly GCF_016808335.1 of Panicum virgatum. NCBI lineage: Eukaryota > Viridiplantae > Streptophyta > Magnoliopsida > Poales > Poaceae > Panicum > Panicum virgatum. The sequence continues at coordinate 29,330,165 of NC_053148.1, read as the reverse complement.
GATAGGTTGTTACATCACTACAACCTAATCCGACTCCTCGCAGAAGACGATGCTGACCACCCCATCAAGGCTAACATCGTCGACAATGGCGTCAGCGACGATACTGAGGTCGACAACCAGGTCCTCAAACTCCTCCCGCGTCGTGCCCCACTCCGAGAAGACCGGCTGGAATTGCCGGTAGTTGGCCCCGAACATGGTCGACACCACGGCAATGGCCTTGGCAGCGCTGTCGTGAGCCCCATGACCGTCGACCTCCGTGACGCAGCTGGGGATGTTCCGCAGGCGGGCAGCGATGGTGCTCCCCCGGGCATTGACTGAGTCTATGGCGACTCGGGTCGCGTCGAGGAGGGTCTCGACCTGCGACTCCAGGTTTGAAAGGAAGAAAATTAGAAGCAAGAAATTAAAACGATCAATGGAAGGACTATGGCAAGAAGGCTTACTGGCGACCCTGGTGTCGGCATTAGAGAGCTGGCCACGGATGACGACCCTGTCGGTCTGTGCCACATCGAGCTAGCAGCGGGCCTCATCCCTCTGGCGGAAGAGGTCGCGGATGAGGCCCTGGGTGCCCTCATCTAGGGCGTGGAAGTTGGCGGGGAAGTCGGCGTCATTGTCCCTACAGAAGTCAAGAACCAGTTACAGATCTGAATTTAGAATGCAGCTTTGGTGAAGAAGAGAAAGAGCCTCCTACCCATGACGGGGACGGAGAGGAGGAGGCGCATCAGAGGAGCCCTCACCGGCGCGCTTGTTGCTCGCCATTTGCTCGAAAGGGGAAAGAGAGACTGGGGTTTTTGTCTAAGAGAGGAAGAAGGAAGCAGAGAAAGCTATGGCCAATGAAGAAAGTTACTGTGCCGATGGAGGCTATTTATAGCCCCAAGTGAGGAAGATGAATCGGCCGCGGGTGCTGATACGGTTTTTACCCCTGGATTTAATTAGGAAGAGTGTGTGGGTAAAAAGACGGAAGGTGAATCGGCAGATTAAAATTGTGTCGACGAGAAGGCGAAAGGTGAAGGGCAAAGAAGAGATTTTGGCTCATTGGCCGCACGGGAAGCGATATGGCAGTGATGAGAAGACCGTTCGACAGCATAATCATGACAAGGTTTAATTTAAAAGTAAAAGAAAATTTTACTCCAAAATTTGGGGGCATGTGTTGACAGCAGATTTAAACACGTGTCAAGATTAAGTGTTGCAAAGGAGAAAAGGTTCTACTTGGACAGGAACGGTGGATTTGGCAGGATGATCGTACATCACCGGTGGAAATCCTGTTGACCGAAGAAAGGCATAATTGATTGGATATTTTGGCTTCGATTTGGCAGGAGATATTTTATTTAGAAGAAGTTTTTATTTTTTAAAGTTAGAATCATATTTATCGTGATCGGCTAGGACTTTGTTAGCGTGGGGTATAAATATCAACCCCCGGTCATTGTAGAAGATTGATACACATCCACACAACAAAACTCTACTTTTCCTGCAATTTACTTTTTTGTCGGCGGCTTCACCGTTTTCTTTTTTGTGAGCTCTTTCAAGACGATCAAGGACACCTCACATTCGAGTAACTTGGTTTGCTGGTAAGTTTTCATTTACTGAGTAAATTTGAGCTTTAGCTTCCAGGCGTATCGCTGTGGCTTCATTCAGATTTATTCAAAAGTTATCGGATTTATCTAAGCTTTGATCTTGGGCGCATCGTTGTTTTCTTGTTTAGATCTATTCACAAATTACCCAGCTTAGCAATCTGTTTAATCGGCTATCAGTTCCTTTGTTGTAACGTTAGGCCTTGAAAAGCTGATTAGATTGGTTGTAATCTTAGCTTTGCTCAGATCCATACATTCGTGGGTTTGCGCATTGTATCTTAGCACGTGTTGATTTTAGATCTAGTCGTCTGTTGCATACCGATATCGACAGCTTCTTGCCGATTCCCTTTAGATTGCTTTTAACATACGTTTATTCTACCCAATCTATTGTCGTTTTCTGTATCGGCAGAGCCTTGCCGATATGGCGCGTGAGAGTTATTGGAAATCCAGCCGATATGCCTTGGTTTACGCGTGAGAGTTGTTTCCTTGTCAATTTACAGGTCAAATTGACTAGCACACATTGGTTTGAATCAAGTGCAGTCCGAACTTGGCGTACGGGGCTCTCGGGCTTTGGTGTGTGATCGTTTCGCGTCAACAGTAGTCTATAACAGGCTCGTCATTCCTCTACCTAATGACAGTCAGGTATGTGAGCTTCATCTCGTGTACTCCTGAAGAAGTACTTGTGGAACTATTTCTCCAGATCGGCCCATGTAATGATAGAATTTGCAGGCAAGGAGGAAAACCACGTAAAGGCCGATCTAGACAGTGAGAGTGGGAATAGACAAATCTTCAGAGCGCTGACTCCTACAGCTTCTCCGCATTGGATCAGGAATCGGCTAATGTGGTCGACCATGGACATCATGTCCTGGGCAAAGAATTTGGTAAAATCTAGCACTCTGTATCTATGTGGTAGAGGAATCTAATCGTAAGACTCAGGATAAGGCTTACGGTACATGAATGCCAGTTCTTTAGGCTTCAAGCCGAATTGATTTCTCATCATATCAGCTATCTGTGCAGACCAGTCAACAACTTGAGGTGCAACAACCTGCTGTTGTGTGGGTCATTGTTGCATCTAGATTCGCGTCGGCTGTGCTGACTGTGGAGTAGGAGCTGCAACAGGTTGAACTGGTAATTGTTGCTGATGCTGGACAGGCACCTGATCCTGCTGATGTTGGATGGGCACTTGTTGTACCGTTGACGGTTCCTAGAGGTAGGCTAAAATCGTTTGGTGGAGTATGTGATGTTGGTGATCCAGGCTTCCAATCAGCACGATTCGAAGTCCTGTAACCATTACACAGCTGCTCCGATGGTTATCAATCAAGCACAACTTGATTGACCTCGCCGAGAAGGCTTTTCCTGCAAGCGAATAGAAAAACACAAGCAAGAAAGGGTAAACATGTAATTTGAAATTGCAGATGTATATGAAGTAAGAAACAAGATGGGGTTCAAGCTTTGGTCACAAAAGGACTAATCGCCACAGCGGTGAAGACCAAGAACAGGAGCCCTGATTAACAGCGAAAGGACTTGTCGTCACATTTACAACGAAGAAGACAGTTTCACGATGGAAAACTTCATCTAAACAAAACCCAAACCCTAAGTGGCGGCGGCTATTGAGTTTGTACTAGATAGAGCCTAGAGGGATGTCCTAAACTTGGGGGCAACCAAGGGGGCGCCCACAACTTGGGCTTAAGGCCCGACACGACACAAAGGCATGCTCGGCCCAAAACAGGTGATGCAGCACCTTGTCGTGGACACACAAAATGATCCATGAATTTTTTGGAGGTAGGACCAGAACCAAAATAAGCATCTCATCGTCAGTTTTCCAATGCATTGGAGACACCTTATTTGGATGCTGTATGAGGGAGGTATCACCGTTTGAGTGCAGGGTTTTTGGTTGAATCCGAACCGAACGCGCAGTCCAAGTTGGCGACGACTTGTAGCTTGGTGATTAGACCGGCTTGATTGTGTCCAGCATGGTGATGTCCTCATCATCCTCCCCTTCTTGAATTGGAGTCGTTCTCGACTCCATCCCACGATCAATCTCCTACAAAAGGTTAGGGACAGCAAGGCGCAATTTTCTAGACAAAGTAGTATGATCATGGGGAGGTGAAACATGTTTAGAGAACATAGAAAGCATAGTACGGCATGGTGCACCATCAACATAATTTTCAGCATTCAGAAACGTTTTAGCAATTAAAGCACCTCCCTTCAACTTAATCTCTTTGGTTGTAGCAGCAGATGAGTCTAAAGCATTGTCATTCTTAGAAATTTCAGCAAGCTCTTTATCATGTTTGACAATTTCAGCAGGTGTTAAAGGCAACAAAAAAATTTTCTTGCCCTTATGCACCAAGGAATGTGTATTAGTTCTACCATGGTCTAAAGCATCAGTATCATATTCCTATGGATGTCCTAATAAAAGTGAACATATTTGCATAAGCACAACATCAAAATCAGCATAATCATGATATGAACAAATGAAAAAGTGTATCCTTGCTGATTGAGTTACCTTTTCCTTACCACTATTGTTGATCCATTTAAGGTGATAAGGTTTGGAGTGAGCACGTGTGGTCAAGCCAAGCTTCTTGACCAAATCTGAACTAACCAAGTTATTGCAGCTCCCACTATCAATTATGGTACAAACACAACAATCCTTGACAATGAGAAACGTGTGGAACAAATTATGGCATTGTAGCATCTCTCGTTCGTGCTCAAGTTGTGTACGCAATGTATGCTGCACAAGAATAGATTTGTAGCTCGCAGTAGCAGTCATAGAGTCAGTGACCTCTTCTTTGATCTCTGAATCTGCAACATGGTTAGCAGCAAGAGCCAAATCATCCTCAACATCACTAGCACTTACATACCCTCCATATTCTGTAGCAATGAATGCACGACAGCTCGGGCAATCCTTCATGACATGTCCCATGCCCTTGTTGCGGTGGCACACGATGTCGGTGGAGTGGCTCGATAAAGCACTAATAGAAACAACCTTCTGAGCAGCTTCTTCCAATACACACAAAAAGAGAGTATATAACATTATTACATTCTAATAAATAGACACAAAGGTCTTTATATGTTCCACAGATATCCAAAGCGAACAACTTCTTCCACAGGAAATTGACTGGTGAGCACACGCCTAGAACTCCTTGTAGTCGTTGTAGTTCTCCACTTCAATGTTCCCTTTTGAGCAATAGTTAGGCAAGGGTGAGTACACTTATGGTTAGTTCTAGCAAGTGGGAGAAAATGCAAGGTGATCAAGGAAAAGCTGAGGTTTATATCAGATAGCATTTTAGTTGGTCAAATTTTTATAAGCAAGCACCTAGTTACTAGATATAAGTTTATACCACCCCACGTAAGCATATAAGCATAAACGATCCAACACATACCAAAGAACCATAAGTTAATTATTCTTCGAGTTCGATTATCATGTGAGGGTCCAGGCCGCTCTTGACCATGAGCACGGCTGATATATCAGTTTTACATGCTTTGTAGAGGTTGTACACTTTCACCACAAGTCACGTAAAAGTTCAAAAGAACTTTGGACCCAACCACACTGTGCTGATCAGGCACAATACCACACTTCCGAGGTGTGATTGCATAGTGACGCTACGAGGCCTTTACAAATATTCCCTAGTAAGAAGTAGTCCGCTAAGGTTTCTGGTGCAATAGCAGAGTATAAACCTCCCTAATGGGCATAGTGTCTTATCTAAGCCCTCTTCACAAGAGGACCGGGTTATACCCCATCTACTGCCGCCCCTTTGCCCTTTCGGTAAGACCGCTTCAAACTAGAGTCTCTAATTAATCAGCCAAGACTACAGCCATGTGGTTCTTATGGTTGTCCTGTTTTCCTAGGTGGTTCTCCATGTTTCAATTAAAGTCATATGATCTTGTAGTTAACCACAATATAACAGCATAAATAAAGTCATGCTTAATATTCCAAAGATTATAACATAACCATCCCAACCTAAAGCATCTAAGCCGTTCTACCCAACAAATTTATTTTAAACCCGGTGTTCAAGGTTTTAGGGTAAAAGACTAGGTAAAGTCCTTAATAGGATTCCCATCAAATTTATGCAATACAATGATAAATTAAAGTGAATTAATATGATATTATTAGGATAAAACATAATATGTTTTTCTCTTCTTTGAACTGCTGCTCTTGATTTCCCTCGAACGGCGCATCATCTAAATGATCACACAAGAAAACATTCCAAAATAAGGAACATCAAATAAAACAGTAAAAATAGAGAAAGATATGGTGATAAAGATGTTGTGCGTGTTCCAAGGATAGTGTGAGCGCAAGAATTGATGAAAACAGAGTTGAAACGTGGAAGTTATGGCCAAAACAAGGTTCCAGGGGCTTATTTGCGATAGATACAAACTTCCAGGGGTTAGATCTTAAGAAAGTGAGGGTTATAATGTAACTAAACTTAAAACATAGGGGCTAGATTGAAAATAGAGGGCTGAAGGATGGTATGTTCTAATTTGCAAAGGTCAAGAGCTAGAACATAAAGAAAAGGATTAAAACCTAATATTTTCAAACTGAGTAGGATGGCGGATTGATTATGGGAAAGCATTGGAGCTCTTTAGCAAAAATGTGGGGCGCTCTCCAGTATTCACCAAGGTTAGATGGCTCTGATTCATCGGAGCTGGATCCGATGGCTCGAATCAGGTGGTGGCGGCTCGGCTCGGAAGGCAGCTCAGGATGGCTCGGCAAGCGGCTGGCTCGGGCAAACGGCTTGGCTGGGCTGAGCACGAGGCTCGGCCGATGGCACAGGCGACCACAAGCGGTGGAGGGCGGCTGGGACTTTGCCGGAGAAATGCATTTAAGCATTTCCGGTGTCGATTTGGAATGGGAAAAGGGGCGAAAGTGAGAGAAGGAAGCGGTAAACATGATGGATGGGTCGGACAATGAGTTGGAGCTGTAGAGAGGGTGTTCTGCGACGAGGCGCGGTGGTGAGGTCGCCGAAGACGGGCGGTGGCGCTCTGGTGCTTGGCTTCGCGTGCGGAGTTACTGAGGAGGGAGAGCGGGCAAAGGGGAAGGCGATTGGGGCCAGCTCGGGTGCGCAGGGTCAGGGAGGTGGCGTGCCACAGCGAGGGGTGGAGGAAGAACTCTGGCATGGAATTGCCGTGGTTGGAGGAAGAACTTTTCCAACGCTGGAGATCAAGGAAGAATAGCACGACGAGGTTGGAAAAGTAGGGTAACGAGGAAGAAAGGTAAAAACGATAAAGATAGATTGATTTGGTAAATTTGACTAGGTTGGATATCCTCAATCGGCTGTGGCCCATTATATTTACAGGGAGGAATGGTCTTGCCCCATTAGGAGTCGAAACCCAAATTAATCTCGTGCTAAAATACAACTCCAGCTCAGATTACACAGCCAAAAACCGGTCTGACCGCCCCTGTGAACCGGTCTGACCGGTTTGCCCGGAGTGCAGATCTTCTTGAAACCATATCTCCCTCATACGGACTCCAAATTGGATGTTCTACTTATGCATCTTGATATACTCAACGAGAGTATCGAATGGTGAATTCCAGTTTACATTTTGAGGATTTTTACCAAACTGGTCTGACTGGTTGGGGACACAGGTCTGATTGGTCTCCTCCAAACTGCCATATTTTGGAGCAAACATATGCCCCCCTGTTTTATGTCAAAGCTTGCCTACCATAAAACATTCTCAATTGTCAAAATTGCTCAAGGACGATGATGGACAATACGTTTGGCCATATATTTTGTAAGGGCGATAATATGCTATCGGCCATGACTTGCTTTAATTTCAAGTTGAATGAAATAGCCTGCTTCGGTTGCCACACTTTCTTCATGGTCGCTAACTTCATTGGCAAAACCTCCGCTTGCTGCTCCTCTGATTTTTTCTTGAGCATCTGTTGTAACCTTCTCTTTTGAGTGTGAGATAAGCTTGAGGCACACCATCTCAGTTGTGTATACTTAGAACTTTTCTTGCTACTAATCACACTGTTTATCATTAGTACATGCATTACCTTTATCCAAATTTCTATTGCAAGCAATCGGTTGTTGTAGTGCACCATAATTTGGATATGAAATAATGTATGGTTGTAGGTACATACTATTATAGTCACTAGATGCATAAGGATATGACAAATACAATGGCACATATGACCCAACAAAAGAATATGGTGCAGCAGCACAATTACCTCGTTGTTGGTGAGATCCTTGTTGCTCTCGATGCCTTAGTGATGAATTTGCATCTCTAGTGCTATATGGCCGACTCCTTTGCTTCTGATCATCTCTTTTCTTCTCATAGACGACTAGCAGATCCTTGAAGCTCGGCCTCATCTTCTTCTTTGGCCTTGGAAGAATTTCTAGGCTTCCTGGATACACCGATCAGACCGATATGAGCACCAGTTAGACCGGTCTGAGCACCAATCAGACCGACTTGAGAATCGGTTGGCTTGTTGCTGGTCTTCTTCTCCTTGCCTTGCCCCCAGCCGAACTTGATTGTTGTTCAGCTATATTATTAAAAGTATGATCTCCATTGGGGACAATTTGATCAACATAATTAGCCAATGTTTCTTCAACGGTCGGCTTTTCTTTGTCTAGTGTCAAATCTGAAATTTTAGTCAATCATCCATCTTTCTTGACACAATAGACTTGTTTAATCACCTTGTACATCTTTTTCTGTATAGACCAATCTTTGTGATCAAAATGGTCATTATTGATAGGTGATATTTTACTAATCACCGACTCCCTATAGGTAATATAATCTGGACACAAATATCTAGGAAGAGGCTGCAAACATGAATTATAATACCATGATGGATAAAAATAAGGCATGCTGTAATAAGATCTGCATGGCATAGCTATAGGTCACTCATGTGACGGAAACAACATTGAAGTAGGAAAATTATTCCCTTGCCGATTCCGATCATGGAATTCCTGTCTTGGAGTAGATCTTGAGTGTCTTGGATGTTTTCGCCGACTAGCATCATTGACATTCTTTTACCTTTTGGATTTAGCATGAAGCTCTCCATGAATATGCTTTGGCTTTTCCTTTTGATGCTTGCCATGGCCTTTGGCTTGAATAGTTTTCCAAACATCGATCTCATGTTTTTGGGCTCAACCATCTTATGTTTTGATTTAGTTCTGGAAACCCTAGAAGAAGCGATTAGACCAGTCTTGAAACCGGTCAGACCGGTTTTGTCACAACCAGCCTCTTTATCTTTGCCTTGTTGCCCCCTAAGCATAGAAGTACTTGATATAGTCTCTGTGTGCTTTTTGGGGAGTTTTGGGTCGACATATTCGGCTTGAGACGGCCGAATTGTATATTGACCAGCAACATTAGGCAAAGTTTCACAAGAATTATTATTTGCCAGCTTCTCAATAGCCGACTTTTGAATAATAGGAACTGAAATTGAACTATCTTCTTGATCAATCAAATACTATACAAGATTAGATAGAGCATCGGATAAAGTACCTAAGGATTGCACTTCTTTAGTAAGTCAATCGTGGATGGTGGCTGCCACTCTTTCATCTTGATGATGCCTTGCTCTATTTTACGATAATAGGATCGAAGCAACCTTTCATCCGTCCGATCGCACTTTCACTGATACTCCTGAAGTAGTTCTTCATGTGAAGATATATTGCTAGGTAGGGATGGCAACGGGGCAGGTTCGGGTCAGATATCCACAGGTTTCGGGTCTAGCAAGTTCGGGTTCGGGGATGATTTCTTACCCACGGTTTTCAGGTTCGGGCCCCAAAATCTATCGGGTTCGGGTTTGGTTTCTCACCCGTGGATACCCAATGAATAACTATTTCGAACAAAAACTCTTGTTTTATAGTATACTTAATAATAATTTTGTTTATTTAAACTACTAAATTTATTCTCAATTGACTTAGAAAATTATTTACTATTTATTACCTCTTGTTTATATTTGTGAATGTTATATATATCATGTATATGTTTATAGGAAGTACTTATTGCTCTTACTAGATTGTCATATAAAACGGATTTCGGTATCCAATCGGGTTTCGGGTATCCGTGGGTTCGGTTTTGGGGATGAATTTTCACACGAAATGGTGTTCGGTTCGAGTTTGAGTTTTAAGTTTGGGTTTCAGTTTTTTGTGCCCAGACACTCCACCCGATCCGAACCTGACCCGTTGCCATCCTTATTGCTAGGGTTTGACGGATCTTCCATCATAGACTGATTCTCATCCCCAATAGAGGAGCCAAAATATGTTGGCGCCTTTTTTGTGCCAACGCATGATTGCACTAGATTGCGCAGCGCGCAGCGACGCACCCTGCAACGCCGCTGCACCATCCGGTCAGACCGGTCTCATCGGGGTAGCTCGACGAGGATACAACGAACGAACGCCCGGGAGGGACCCCGTTGGGGTAGGCACACCTTGGGTTTCTCTAGGCTCGGCAGACCAGCTAGGGTGTCTTCAAACGCTATGAAGATGAAGGAAGAATAGCATGACAAGGTTGGAAAAGTAGGGTAAAGAGGAAGAAAGGTAAAAACAATAAAGATAGATTGATTTGGTAAATTCAATTGGGTTGGATCTCCTCAATCAGCCTTGGCCCTTTATATTTATAGGGAGGGATGGTCTTGCCCCATTAGGAGTCCAACCATAATTAATCTCGTAATAAAATACAACTCTAGCTCGGATTACACTGCCGAAAACCGGTCTGACCGCCCCTTGAACCGGTCTGACCGGTCTATCCCGAGTGCAGATCTTCACGAAGCCATATCTCCCTCATCCGGACTCCAAATTGGATGTTCCACATATACATCTTGATCTACTCGACGAGTGCTATCCAATAGTGAAGTCCAATTTACATTTTGAGGACTTTTACAAGATGGGTCTGACCGGTTGGGGACACAGGTCTGACCGATCTCCTCCAGGCTGCTGTATTTTGGTGCGAACAGAAGGTTGAGCCGAGCAGAGGATTGGGCTGTGTAGGGAAGGAAAAGGGAGATGGGAGAGGGAGGAAGAAAAGAAAAATAGAGAGGTGGGCTGGACTGGGCCAAAAACAAGGGAGGAAGAATTATTTTTTGAACAAGGCAAAAAGGTCGGTTTGAAATTAAAACATTTTGAATTTTAACAAAATTGATTTTGGGTGTTACAGTACTTGACCGGGGTAAGATAGGATATGCATCATCGGATGGTGGCTCGAACGTCTTGGCCGGACATCAGCGTGCGGCAGGAGCGGCGGCGACTCACTAGAGCGCGAGCGAAATCAAGCTTTGGTGTGCCAAAATAGCATCGAAAGATGCTATGACACGAGCGCGGGATAAGAAAGCAAGCGCGGGGCTTTGGGGCATCGGGTGAAGCACTAGTGGCGGCCGGTGAGGATAATTTCTGGTGGCATGGCTCCAGGAAGATTGCGAGGGGTTGTCGGGGCACGGAAGAGGATGGAGGAAAGGCCGAGGAGCACAACTAGATTACCACGAAGCTAAAAGCGGCAACAGCACGGGCCGAGGGGTAGTGGCAGAGGAGATCGTCGGAAGCGCAGTGCGGCGACGCTTGGTGGCAGTGAGCAAGGGCAAGGAAGGTGTCTCGTGTGGCGTGAGGAGTGCTGGTCCGGGTTCCGCGGAGGTAAAAAGGAGATTGGGTGGTGAACTCGAGTCTGCCTTGGTGCGCATGCCATAGGTCTGTGGGGGAGGGGAAGCTCGAGTCGGGATCAGACCCAGTGGGAGGTGGGTGATGATAGGTGGGCCTCGCCCATCCGTGAGGAGGAGGGTTGAGGCCTGAGGGGTGAGGGAGAGAGAGGGCATTGTGGGTTAGACTGGCTTGGGCCTAAGAAGGAACTAGATGAAAAAAGAAAGGCTGGCCTGAGGGAGGATTTGCCGGCGGCCCAAGATAGAAAAGAAAATGAAGAATAAAAGAAGAAAGAGGAAAAAAGAAAAAAGAAAGAGAATTTTCCTTCACTAGAAATAGAAATAAAAGCATAGAAAATAGAATCGAACCTGAAATAAAATCGAGAAAAATTTTGGAAAAACTATAGAGCACAAACACTTCCAAACAAAATTAAAATATGCGACAAATCAAGTTTGAGCCATGGTGTGTTTTAAATATTCCTAAAATTTATAGAATTAAGCTAGATACTCTAAAAGTGAAACTTAGGGTGTTAGACTCCATGTCATTTCCGAGGTACCAACACAAATAGACTACAAAAAGAGAAAAAAAAATAAGTTTTGGAAATAGGTCTATAAAATAGATTGGAGTGAGTATCAAATAGTGATGTACATATATTTTGCAAGTGTGTTTGCACCTTTCACTCCCCAACATTATTTTTGTGCAAAAAATGTATTTGTCCCTTTGACCTAGTGAGTTATACCCGGTTAATCTTCTTATTAAATAAAATCTTATAAAAAAGAAATAAGAAAAAAAGAGTTTTCCTTTGCTAGAAAAAGAAACAAATTCTTATAAAATAAAATTAAATCCTAAATAAATCTGGGAAAATTCTGGAAAAACTTTAGAGCACAAACACATTCAAATAATATTATAAGACATGCAACGGCTTGGATGCAACAAATCAAGTTTGAGCTTACGATGTGTTTTAAATATTCTAAGATTATTTCTTATGAAGTATAAAATTTATAGAATTAAGCTAGACACTCTAAAGGTGAAATTTAGGGTGCTAGTCATTTCCGAGGTACCAACTCAAATAGAGTACAAAAAGAGAAAAAAAAATCAGTTTTGGAAATGGATCTATAAAATAGAATGGAGTGAGTATCAAATAGTGATGTGCATATATATTTTGCAAGAGTGTTTGCTCCATTCACTCCCCAACATTTATTTTTTTGTTAAAAATGTATTTGTCCCTTTGACCTAGTGTTATACCTGGTTAAACTTCTTAATAAATAAAAGCCTGCTTTCCTCTAAAAATGAAGAAGAAGGGAAAGGAAATGAGAAGTGGACTATAGAGGGTTTTGCATAAAAAAGGAACAGCTGAATGTTCTACCATAGGGCATCGTGCACCTTAATCTCAACTGGACCAGCTGCCACTATCTTTTTAAGACCATATATAGCATTCCCAAGTCCCGCTGCTGTCAGAGCTTGGGCATATAATAGAACCTACTCTGTACAATAATAAATTTCTCCATAAACGACGAATTAAAATTACAAGGTTGGTGCTCTCCTTTAGCCCCTTCCAGTAGAAAATATGGAGAAGTCGTAGGTTTCGTGCAATCAGCAGCATTGATCTTCAACTAAGCATTTGAAAACAGCTGCTTAATGGTGATACAATTGCCCAACACGCTGCAGTGTCCAAATAAAAATGCATCACGCTGCATCGATCGTCCTTTAACAATTCGCTCGCCCCTTTAACAATTCGCTCGCCCATCTAAGCGCCGATGGTAGCGTGGATGCATGTGCATGGGATTTAATGCTTGGAACAAGTCAACACATGCGATGAGCTCCGCGATCCAGGGCTCTCGTTCCTACCAATACGCGATAAAAAGAGGTGGTGCCAGACGAAGCACACTCTCTCACTATAGCTGCATTGTCGCCGGCGTGCAGAAGCTTGTGGCAAATGAGAGGGAAGCAAGAATATACCAAGCATGGGAGCAGCACCGGGACGACGGCGATATGGCGGCTGCTGCTGCTGCCGCCTCTGCTAGTTCTCATTGTGCTCAAGACTGGGTTCCTGCCGCAGGTCACTCGCTGTAAGTCGCCATTTATGTGTTTTATCCTTGGATGAAGATCAATTCCATGGATCGGCCCGGGATCATTTTCGGTTCGGCTTTTATGTTTTATTTTTGGATGTCTTTTTATTTGTTCACGAAACTTAGTAGACCATTGTGGCATGGTATGCAAACCTTTGCTCTTTTCAGATTTCCTTGAGCAGGTCTCGGATAAAAATGTGCTAAAGCGCTGCATATAATCAAAATTTGTAATTAACAAAGGGTAGAGCAAATATTCCTTTGACTGAAACAAATATTTTCCTAGTAATGTTGTAAACAAATTCTTATGGTCTTTAATTTGGTCTGCTGGAATTATCAAACCATAGAAGCATGATGAAAATAAAACCCAAATGACAACAACTGTAAGAGCATAGATACTGATTGCTCTTTTTCTTTAATTTTCATTCAAGAAACATGTTTTAAACCGTTTGAAGTATCAACGCCTTAATTGGTAGCAATGGGGAAGCATGTACTATAACGACAATTACAAGTTATGACTACCTTACAGAACTAAAATGCACCTTCAACTTTGTGCAGTTCGGGAGACAGGATTCACCAAAGTCAGAGACGAAATGGTTCACAAGGTTTCAACTTTAGGTGAGCTATACAAAGTTTGTAAACTGAACATTGGGTTTTCATCTTCATATTGATGTCCAAAGTTTGACATAGCTTGGTGTAATTCACTTTTATATATCATATTCAAGGTCTGGACGGTGCAAGGTGGCAGGAGCCATCACATGACAAGGTGAAGCGAGAAACTGCAAAAGGTATGTTTGCCAATCTAGAAAAATTAAACAAGTGCCTCCCCGATTGGTAATAACAACAATATACACCATGTGCCTCTCCTTAATTTGATTCAGATTCGATTCATGAGCATGCAGTTCCTTCACTTTCCACTTCCTCGAAACTAGTGACTACTACCTAGAATTGATCAAGTTATGTACGGCATAGTATCACCGAAGTCTATATGGTTTCTTTTTTTTTTGCAAGGACTAAAGTATATATATTTGATTTTTATGGTATTTAATTAATATCCAGTTGATCAAGTTGGCCGTTAGCATGGATCCAGTAACTGGCTTAGTCAACTTCAAGTCATAGTGTGCTCAGATATGAAATGAGCAATAACTGAAAGCTTCATATAACAATCATCAGTTCAGTTATTAGTTTGAAGTGTATATGTACTGAGTTTGTGTTACATTGTTGTTACACTTTTAGTAGCACTGCATATGAAATCGCATTAATCCATGCCGATTTTCTGCAGAGTACAACAAACCACACCAAATGTTGGCTGCAAACAGCGCAAAAGATACTTCATTGATAAATTCAGGTACATGTACATTTGAAAGTATGATTACCGTGAACTCTGTATTTACTCCAATCCTTCCATCCCAAAAAGAATGCAACCCTCGTTTAATTTCCTGATATAATTGTAATAATGTAATTTAGATATTTTTCAAACATCATTCCTCTGGTATATGCAGATGTGGCAGCACCAATCAGCAAGTTAACATGCAACTTCAGCAATGTTCACTCTGACACCTGCACAATGGAAGGCGACCTACGAATCCATGGCAAATCCGCCACAGTCTATGTCGTCTCAGCATCTACCTTCCGGCTGGAGAATTCAACGATCAAGGTGCAGCCATACACGAGAAAGTGGGAGAAAGAGACCATGTCGAGGATCCGGGAGGTCACCATGCGATCCATGGCTCCAGCACCTTACAGTTTCACTATCCCACCGCGATGCACGGTCAGGCACGACGTGCCAGCAGTGGTCTTCTCCACCGGTGGCTGCGGTACAAACTTCTTCCATGCCATGAGCGACCTCATCGTCCCCCTATACATCACGTCCCACGAATACGACGGCCGCGTCCAGCTTCTCATCACCGATTATCAACCCAAATGGGTTGCCAAGTTCAGGCCGATCCTCGCCGCTCTATCCATGTACCCCGCGATAGACTTCGATGCCGACACCGCCGTGCGCTGCTTCCCGTCGGCGCATGTTGGGTTGGAGAGTCACAGGATGCTTGGGATCGACCCTGACCTCTCCCGGAACGGTTACACCATGATGGGATTCCGTGACTTCCTCCGGTCTACCTTGTCGCTGCAGCAGCCATGGACGGCCCCTATAAACAGGAGCTCTGGACGGAAGCCCCGGCTCGTCATGGTTCTCCGGCGCCACTCAAGGGCAATAACGAATGAAGCCGATGTCATCACCTCCATGGTAGACTTAGGCTTTGAGGTGGTTGCAGCAGGACCAGAGGACGTCAGTGACATGCGCCAATTCGCCGGGGTGGTGAACTCCTGCGACGCGATGGTGGGCGTGCACGGCGCTGGGCTGACCAACATGGTGTTCTTGCCTCACAACGCCACGGTGGTGCAGATCATTCCCTGGGGAGACATGAAGTTGGCGTGCAGGTATGACTTCGGCGATCCGGTGCCGGATATGGGGCTCCGGTATGCAGAGTACGAGGTGACCGCGGAGGAGACAACCCTGAACGATAAGTATCCCAGGGACCATCCCGTGTTCACAGACCCAGCTTCGTTACACCGCCAGGGTAAACTTTGGGAGATCTTCCTGCAGGGCCAGAACGTCACCCTGGACATCGGCCGGTTCAGAAGAGTCATGCAGCAAGTGTACCAGTCCATCACAACGGAGTAGAGTAGAAGGAATGCATGCATCAAGCTGTCTCTGAAGTGGTACGGATCAATGTGTAATTTTCATCATCTTTTTAGGTTTCGTTTTTCAGCTCCTAGCTATTGTCACTCATTAGTCACAGTATAGTTTATGAAAATAATGGCAGAAGTGTTAAGAGGGTTGCAGAATGGCATAGGCCGAGATAAGCGCATGCTTGTCTTGGCACGAATTTTATTATTTATGAATGAGGAGGGGCAAGCCCCTACTGTGTTTAGTTCGGGAAAAAGTTTGAATTTTGGTAATGTAGCATATTTCATTGTTATTTAACAATTAATGTCCAATCATTAACTAACTAGACTTAAAAGATTCACCTCGTATGAAACAGTTGAATTATATAATTAGTTATTTTTCAACTGCATTTAATACTTCATGCATGTGTTCGAAGATTCAGTGTGACGAATATTGTAGGAAATTTTTTGGGAACTAAGCATGGCCTAAAATGAAAATAAGTATATACATCAACAAAGGTAAAAAAAAAAGATTTACAACAGAGTGTTGAGCCATTCAAAGAATCTTGGGAGGTTTTTGCACGATGGATAACCATGGCAAACTCATTCTTGAAGAGGCCACACATCGATGCACCATGCTGTTACGATTGTTGAAGATGATTCCGTTTCTTGCTGTCCAGATGATCCAGGTCATCAGGACCACTATCTCCATACATGAAGGGAAAACCCACCATTTTTCATTGTTGAAGTACGGCTGACCAACCAGTTTATTTCAACCGTTCACTCGTCAATTGTAAGGAAATGGAGCTCGAAAGAAGGATTTTAATGAAGTAAACTTAACTCTGGGCATTGAACGGTTTTGACCGAATTCTGGAACGACGACATAGATCAAACACCCATAGAGTTAAGGGAGTATACAATCCAAGACAGCATCAGCTAAAAAATTGCACCAGGATCTCTCTGCAGTTTTGACCACTATGGCTCTCCATTCCATACGTGGATGCCATTTGCGCGCAAGCATGTGCATGGGATTTAATGCTGCACGCAAGTCAACCCTAAATACTAAGCTCAAGAATCCAAGCACGGATCGAGATGCGATAAAAGGGTTGGCTTGAGTAGCTGCAAAGGAAGCTCTTACTAGTTGGAGTGCACACAGCAAAGGGCATTAGAGAGGTTGTGGGGATGTACGGGAGGCATGAGAGTACCAAGCAGCATGGGAGCGGGGGAAGAAGGGCGGTACTGTGGCTCCTTCTACCTCCTCTTCTAGTCCTCATTGTGCTCAAGACTAATTTCCTGCCAGAGGCTGCACGCAGTAAGTCACCCTTTCATTGGTCATTCAACAAAGATCAGATATGCAAGTAGGTTTTTTTTCTCTTTTATTTATGTGTTATTAAACAGTGCTATCCTTTCTCTGTTTTGTCTCTCACATTACCAGTAATGTTTTTTTTTTGTCTTTGTTTTCTTTCATCTCCCAATAATGCAACATAGAACAGTGCAGTGTGTGATTTTAAGATTTTATTTGAGCAGGACCCTCAGTAAAATGTGGTGAACTGTCCTGATATTACTAGAGATCTACAATAGTACTTGAAGTAGATATTTTTCAATGTATAAGATACACCGAAATTTTTATGTTTGGTGGAGAAAACTGATATGCGTTTTGCGAGAGCATATATTAATTATAAATATATCTGCCAGGATATACCTTTTCATTCTGGAAATAGGTTCTAATAAATCTGATAAAGCATAGCTCTGGTGGTATAGTGTTCAGGATCTTTAGATTTACACTTACAAATTATACTATGCACCTTCCACTTTGTGCAGTAAGGGAGTCCGGATTTACAAGATTCAAAGATGAAATGGTTAGCAAGGTCTCATCCCTAGGTGAGCTAATGCAAGATAGTATGCTGAATTCTTTTTATCTCCCTAAATCTCGATGCAAAATGCTTGACACACAATGGTACCTCAATTCAAGGTTTGGACAGTGCAAGATGGCAGCAAAAATCACTCGACACTGAGAAGCCAGAATCTGCAAAAGGTATATATGTATATCAATGATATGGAGAGAAAAAACTTTGTACTAACCATTTTAGAGAAGCTTCAGTTCTCTTCCTCGATTCTTATTATTAACAATAAATACATGTGGCATCACCTTCGATTCAGTCTCGATTTTTGGTCACCACCTTCTCCAGCATCAAGAGCGGAGCCTAGTGGTCCAGTACCATCATCACCTTCACCTGCTACTTGCGCTAACCAAGTTACTTCTAGAATCACACAAATTGTTTAGTGAATGAATCAACGGGGCTAGTTTATAAATGTGATGTTTCCGATGCAAGTAATGGAGTACTTAATTATATAGTATATTTTTCTGCAAAGAAGGTATATATATATATTATTAGTTCATTACCCAGCTAATGTTTCGAGATCTTCATCTAGTTTGTCCTCTGCACTAAGAAACTAGAATAATCATATGATACATTTACTGTGGGCCGCAGTACTACTTCCCTTCTCAAACATACTATCTGCAGCACATGTTACATGAGTCAGCACAAGTTAGTCTGCAGGTTACATTAGACCAGTCATTGAATATAAAAATCATAATGTAACCATGCATGTCCATACACAATGCAAGCTACATACTTCATATATCTAGCTTATGGTAATTGTTCTGAAAGTGTATATATACACCTTGTGTTTGCAATGCATTACATTGCAGTTTCACTCTTGTAGTCTCTTGTAGATGATACCTAATATTATATCAATCCATAATAATGTGCCGCAGATCAGTATAATAATCAACAAAACGAAATCCTCGCCACCAACGGGGCAAAAGATGCTTCTCTGATAAACTCAGGTACAAGCAAGAAGCAACTTTCCGAAATATTTACATTGTTTCTGGCTTTATTAATTACATGAGGGAGGGGCTGTATGCAGATGTGGAAGCACCAGCATTGAGCAAGCTAACCTGCAACTTCAGTAACCGTCACTCCGACTACTGCACAATGGAAGGCGACTTGCGCATCCACGGCAAATCTGCTTCGGTCTATGTCGTCGCGTCGTCCACCCACCGGCCTGAGAATTCCACGATCACGGTCCGCCCGTACACGCGCAAGTGGGAGCCAGGGACCATGGCGAGGATTCGGGAGGTCAGCCTGCGCTCCACGCCGCCAGCCTTCAGTTTCGTTATCCCGCCCAAGTGCACGGTTAGGCACGACGTGCCGGCGGTGATCTTCTCCACCGGCGGCTGCGGCAAGAACTTCTTCCACGCCATGAGCGACCTCATCGTCCCACTCTACATCACAGCCCATGAGTACAACGGCCGCGTCCAGCTGCTCATCACCGACTACAATGCCGACTGGGTGGCCAAGTTCAGGCCGATCCTCGCCGCACTGTCCGCTTACCCGGTCATCGACTTCGACGCCGACACCGCCGTGCGGTGCTTCCCGGCGGCGCGTGTGGGGCTGGAGAGCCACAGGATACTTGGCATCGACCCGGCTCGCTCCCGCAACGGTTACACGATGAGGGGGTTCCGGGACTTTCTCCGTTCCGTCCTCTCCCTGCAGCGGGCTTGGTCGACACCCGTAAGCCGGAGCTCCGGGCAGAAGCCCCGGCTCGTCTTCGCTCTGCGGCGCCACTCCAGGGCAGTGACGAACGAAGCCGACGCCGTCGCCGCGCTTGCGGATGTCGGCTTCGAGGTGGTCGCCGCGGGGCCGGAGGACGTGAGCGACATGGCCGGGTTCGCGGCGGTGGTGAACTCGTGCGACGTGATCGTGGGCGTGCACGGCGCCGGGCTGACCAACATGGTGTTCCTGCCTCACAACGGCACGGCGGTGCAGATCATCCCGTGGGGGAACCTCAAGTACCCGTGCCGGTTCGACTTCGGCGACCCGGTGCCGGACATGGGGCTCCGGTACGAGGAGTACGAGGCGACCGCGGAGGAGACGACGCTCAAGGACAAGTACCCCCGGGACCACCCTGTGTTTGCGGACCCGCTCTCAATAGAGCGTAACGGTAAAGTTTGGGAGGTGTTCCTGGAGGGCCAGAATGTGACCTTGGACATCGACAGGTTCAGAGGGGCAATGCAGCAAATTTACCAGTCCATCACCACGGAGTAGCGTAGCTCGAGGCATCAAGTAGTGGTTGACAGCGATGGATCGGTGTGCAATTTCTCTTCTTTTTGTTATTTTGGTTTTTCTCTTTATCAAAAAAAAACTTCTACTAGTATCACCTGTATGAATATAATGATGGATGTTGAAGGACTGAACAGGAGACCAGAGGGGGGTGAATGGCAACCTTTAAAATTTTTCCATGAGAACAAGGTGTATGTCCTGAATTCGACTTGACGCACATCTTTTCTAACCGCCAAGATGACGCAAGCCAACTCGTGACGAGCTCACCCTAGGAGTGGTTAGGAAAAACTCAACGCAAATCAGATGCAAGCAAAAAGCAATTTATTTGAACAAGCACAACACAAAACGAAAGCACGGAATAATCAGAGTGTCGAAAAAGCTTTTCCAAACAAATTCGCAAAAGTGCTTACTTCACTAGGCATGTAAAGAATCCATAAAGCTTAACCAAAACCCAATTAAAAGTATCACAAAAAGATTAACTAATCACCATAAAAGAGAGAAGCATGCAAAGACTAACAATTAAAGCTAATTAATACAAGTCATTTAAGCATGCAAAAGCTACCACAAATTAGCAATAATAAAAACTAATTAAAGATAGTTAATTTACTAGGCATGGCAATAAGTACTAATAGACTAACTAAGCATGTGAGAATAAAAATGAATAAATGAGAGTCGAGAGAGCAACTTCCCTGTTCACGTGCACACACAGCTGCCGAGCTGCTCATGGCGGACTGCAGCCAGGGTTTTACTTACCGACCGGTCCGGCCAAACCGGTGCATTCCGGTACCGGTATACCGGTCCGGTTTGGCAGGAAACCGGTCGGTACCGATGGAATTCAAATTTGAATTCAAATTTCGCAGTACAACCGGTTTGTACCGGCCGGTTTGATCGGTTTATCGGTTGGTTTGATTGGTAACCGGTCGGTTTGACTGGTAACCGGCCAAATTCATTTTTTTTTCTTTTTTGGTTTAAATTCAAATGCCCGCAAAGTATATTAAATGAATGTATGTATAACATGTTTTAGTCTAAATGAACCCTACAATCATTTTTTGTACTATTTTTACATTGTATTTGTATACTTTTGTATGCACGTTTTTTTTTTATTTAACTTCAAATCCCCGCAAACTATACTAAATGAACAAATTTTTGAGAAAATTTGAGACCATTAGATTCGTCGCACCTTGAAGTATTTTTTGAGAATTTTTTTTTTTTTAATTTAAATTTGAAATTTGAATTTGGACCGGTTTGGTACCGGTTCAAACCGGAACCGGACCGGACCGGTTTGACCGGTACCGGTTAAACCGGTCCGGTTCCCACCGATTTGGTGAACCTTGACGCAGCTCGTGGTCCCTGTGCCTCGCGTGGGCTGGCAGTGTGCTGCTGGCCTGTTGGGCTCGCGATGGGCTGCAAGCCCCGTCGCCTAGTGGGCCGTACTCCTCCCAGGCTGCGCCCCGTGAGCCGCCTGCCCCGCACCGGCTCGCGTGGCGGAGATGCTGGCGCTGTGGCGCACGCCTCGTCTGCGGCCGAGCGAGCGCTCGACCCTTCAGTGCTCCGAGCCTCCGACCAGTGCTCCGCTGCGGACCTCCTTCTTATCCTCCAATTTCTTCACTAAAAAAAATTAAAATACTCATACTTAATTAATTACAATACATGCCTACGCAGGAGTTCATCCTTCCCCACAGTCCTTCAGTATGAATCTTTCGCATGACCTTCACCTCTCGCCGTCGACCATCATACTGCATTCTACACCTACACATCATGAGTCAAAAGATACATCAAATACATATAAATTGTCAATCACTCATCATCCAAGAGTGACCACCATTGGTCCTCGGATGTGCTGAGAACAAATTGATGAGGGCTTCGATAAGAAGGATGGAGAAACAAATGAAAATATATAGCAGTTTGTATCATCAATGTGGATGAGATGGACTTTTCTGAAATTCAGTCCAGTAGCTACATGTTTGTTTGAGGTTTTTTTTTGAAGCTAAATGATACAAGACTAAACCTCCAAAATAACAATGAAACAAAAAAGACACATTCAAAACTTTTGGACACACAAAAATTTACAAGTCAAATTTTATTACAAGAATCACATTGGTCAAATCGCTGCAAGTTCTATTAAAGAAGACTCAAATGACAAGGACTATGAGTGATGCAACTCAAATTACGTACTCCCTCCGTCCCAAAAAATAAGTCACCCTAGGATTCAAAATTTGTCCCAAAAAACAAGTCATCCTACTCTATTTAGAAAGTGCATGCACATGCAAGAATCAATTAGTGCCAAATATGGATAATATACAGGGGCAAATATGATCATTTTACCTTGTTGTTAAGTTGTCCTAGAATTCCTAGGATGACATGTTTTTTTTGGGACGGAGGGAGTACATCTAACTTTCTATGTAATGTAGGGTCTCATCTGTTGTTGCTGCTTTTTCACAACAGAAATCGACAGCAAGCAAAAAGAATATCCAAGTATACATGATGTAAAATTACCCGACTTAGTGTGTCCAGTTTCAAGAATTCCTTCACATTCACATAGGGTCGACTCATGCAAGGCATTCAGGCTTAAGGGAGGTAAGAATTAAAAAAGAAACTAGTGCATCTGACTTTTCTGACATGCCATTTTAATATAAGCAAAACACAGGTAAGCAGAACAAGATCTAGATATCTGAGCCGAACAAGACAAGAACATAACTACGGCCATGTTTAGTTTTCAAAAAATTTGCACAGTACCCATCACATCGAATCTTCGAATATATACATGGAGCATTAAATGCAGTTGAAAAAATAACTAATTACTCAGTCTAACTGATTAGCATGAGCTGAATCTTTCAAGCTTAATTAGTCTATAATTGGACATTATTTGTTAAGTAACAACGAAATATGCTACAGTACCAAAATCCAAACTTTTTCACCAACTAAACACACCCTACAAGTAAAAGAGTTTCACAAATCTATGCCTCATTTATGAATCGGATCCTGATGCAACAACATTGCTCTTTATGAAACATCACCACCGACAAGTATATGGTGCAACTGTAACAAGAGATAATAGGAGCTTTCTAACTTTGAAGATAGTTCACAGTTCTTTCAGGATTTTGCATCATGCATCCACTTTTACAAATTATACAAAAATTGACAGAGTCAACAACATGGCATAACTGTAGAACCTAATAGGACAAGCACATTCTAGAAGTTGCAATGTTATAAATGTATAAACACTATTAGTTTGTTATAGTTTGCTATCAAAAAATAAGAAAAAGAATTAAAATTACAAAATGTGCTACCGGTGTTACTTTCATAGATGCTACAACTACAAGTGAGGTTTACGAGTGGCAACTGCTAAACTTCTAGCGAATTATCCAATATAGACACATGATATATGTATTAAAAGAAAGAAAAAGCCTATCTACAAAAAATAATAGATGCTGGAAAAAATATAGCCAAGACAAATTACCTAGCAAATATAAAGCTCAACTCCTATTAGTTATGTTTAAAAAAACTTTAGCTGAAATTACATAATTCCAAAATGTGTAATATTTATATACATCATTATTAAGTTTTCAATTGGTCCTAATAATATGTATATATTTACATGAATGATCTTTCAAGTAGGCTAAGAAGAAAAGAATTGAGATTGAAACCAATGGTTAATAGATCTGGAAGCACAAAGGACATGTTAGGTAAAAACAAACACAAATATGATGAGATGACATGGAAATTACATTTAACTACTTAATCTTCATAAACAGTACAAGCTCATATACTATTATATAACTTTACTGGACCGTACAATTCAGTGACATATAATCTGCAGGAGTAATATAAAAAATACACAAACTTTACCTTTAAAGTTACTACACTGATTTTGCAGGTTTACCATAGAACCTGCTAAATGCACAATGCGGATCTTCATCAAAAGACCCTCACTGGCCGGACCATCACCATTGAGATAGAGTCCTAGGACACAATCGATAACATCAATTAAAAGAACAATAAACATATAGCACTATACATAAATTAAATAGAAATCAAAGAGTTTATTTTTTTACTTGGTACATAATATAGTAATAATATAACTTACATAGGTTAGACAGTCTTATATTAACTAACTACATAATATTTCCCTAGCTCTTTGAAAGCCACAAACAATGCCAGACAAATAATCTTTTTTTACTTTCTACACAACATAGTAATAATATGATTTAGAAAACTAAGACAAATATTGTCTTAATCAACCATAAATGAAACAAATCGCAAATCACAGGAATCTAGTAGAACATCTAGTTAAGGGTCTACAAACGGAACTTAATAGAAACAATATAAAAATGGTACCTAGTATAACACAAAACGGACGCAGTATGTGAATAGATAACTTCAATCTCTCTATATCGCACACGCGCGCACACACACATTCAGACATCAAGTTGAGATCCTTCCATATAATGTGACTAAATAGTCAACAAATATTTTGCATAAGTGGTACTAGCTAGACAAAGGGACAATTATATATCCAAATAAATTATGAGTGACCACTTATTGTTAGAACACATGCTATTATTTCATAATAATTAGAGGTGTGAATGGGTGCCCCTTAGGGTACCATTGCCTCTCATTAGTTCAAAAATTTGTACTAGTTTCTCAACATTAGCTCCCACTTTGGAAAACTAGTACAAATCTGTGAACTAAAAAGGAGCTGTAGATGCCCTTAGAAGCATCTATTTGCATCCCTAATCATAATGCACATAAAAGATTGAAGTGTCCCCTCATAAGAGAAGACTTAAATGTGATACCAACATCAGTCCCAGGAGGCTGATGACACATTTATTACGTCAGATGGTTCATCACCGTACAACTCTACGCGGTAATGGGCAGTGAAGCGCCACTATCGTGAGGATTACAACTAAAACCCACACAACTACATTCACTACAAAGAGAGGGTCATCAGAGTCTTGCGCCATGCGGAACCTCCTGCGAGTGACCCTAATCCACAGGCAAGGCTGGGTGCAGGACGGTACCCCTACTCAGCGTCATCAGGAACGAAGTCTGGATCTTCCTCTGTAAAAATTAAGAATGGGGTGAGTACAAATGTACTCAGCAAGTCCAACCACACCCACGGAGGGGGTATAAACAGAATATAATGCACAGGGTAATTCAAGGATAAGGTTAAGGTTCATTTTGCGGAAAGCTAGATTTTATGCAGGGTTCATTTGAAAGAAAGGATTTTCAAAGCAAGTTTTCTTTGTACCAAATAACACATAATGTTGGCCCACACAGGACCCAAATTTTAGGCTGCTACCGGACTCCTCATCCGCCGTAGCACACGGCACATCTGCCGGACACATTTCCAAAACAACTCACGCCAACCCATCCCAAATAAACACTAGTTATGTGACCACATCGTAACTCGCCCAGTACCGTGGGCACGGCTATTCGAATAGGTTTTAACTCTACATAGGTGTGCAACTTTACCCAAAAGTGGGGTACCGCAGCTCGATCACCTTAGTGTCGGTGCAGATCCCAACATAGCCATTGCCCACCTTAGCTGGACCTGACTAGCCATCACGGGATCCACCAAGGGGTCATCGACCTATCACAGAGGTTTTAACCAGGGCATAAGTCACACAGAGCTAATCCCTTCTCCTTGATCACCCGTAGCTCTCAGCTCTCCTGATGGCTATCAGATTAACTAGTGGGGTTTATGCTAAGCCGTTGCCCATTAAACGGTCGAGTGGTTTGCACGATAGTGGAGTTAGGTGAGATGACACACCAACTCGGTCCTTAGGGGTGACAAGATGGATATCTCCCTTCCTTTCTCTGCCACACAGGCACGAGCACACCAATCGGCAAATCACACAGAAATGCTATCCATCCCATCTAAACTCATCTTTCGAAATTCCACATTTCTCCCTTCCCACACACTCACACATTTTCCTTTATAAAACAAAATGTATTGAGTTTAAGGTCCTAAGCGTTCTAATAGCGATTAACATCCAAACGCATTCAGACATTAACATAGGTGGTCAAGGAATGATTATAACAAATCAAGGGGTGGCTATCCATCCATGTTTTCAGCAGGCAAAACATATGCAGTTTTATAAAACAGGCCAATAGGTTGTGTTTATAAAAACTAGGAAAAAAACATGCATCAAAGGATGGGATTGAACTTGCCGTCTTCGAAGCCTTCCGGGAAGTCCTGCTCGAGGTACTGTCCTTCGGGTTCGGGGTCACGGAACTGGTCCTTGTTCGCTTGCTCGCAGAACTGTTCGTCGGTGGGCTCTCCTTCGTTCACACCGTGATCTACGTCGTATACAAACAAGCACACAATCAAGAAAAAGAAATAAAAGTTTTATCGTTGAGCTCGAATCAGAAACAATTAAGATATGGGGATAGAAGTAATATTTTTGGGCGGTTTCCTAATGGCATAGACAAAACTATGTTATGAGAGGCGTGGTAAAGTTTTAGGTCGATCTGAGGTCATTTGGCGCATGAAATGATAGGTTATATAAAAGTTTAGGGGTTAAATCAGAGTCCAGGGGCCTAATTGTAATTATCTCTGAATATGGAAGGGCTTGATCATAATTTCTAGAAATATCCGGGACATACTGAAAAGGTGTAGGGGTTTATTTAAAATTAATTATATATGGTGGAAGGGTTTATTTGCAAAAAGGGAAAACAGGAAGGGTCTTTTTGGAAAAGGGTTATAAAGGGAGGGGTTCTTTAGTAAATAAAGGGAAGGTGGGGGGTTTTGGGGCAAAAAGCCCTTCCCTTTCCTTTCCCCACGCTGGAAAACAGGGGAGGGGGGCGGCGCGTTGCCGGCGGCGCCTGAGCGGCGGCCCTGGGGCTCGGCGGCGTCCATGGGGAGGGGGAAAGGGAGAGAGGGCCTCGGGGAACCTGTTCCCCACCTTGATTTGGGCCGGGGCGCAGCGAGGAGGTCGATCCACGACGGCGGGCGGCGATTGGCAGAGGTGGTTGCGGCGGCGGTGCTGCAAGGCCGAGGAGGGGGCGCGCAGGGCTGGGCAGGTTCGTGGAGGAGCGGAGGCGAGGCAGGGGTCCCTTTATAGCCGCGGGAAGGCGGTGGAGCGGCGTGGGCAGGTGGTGGCGGCCGGCGAGCGGCGCGGCGAGCCTTTAATGGGGTGATGGGACGCGAGCGGCAGCAGTGAGCACAGGGAGGCGGCAGCGGCGGCGTGCGCGTGGCGGGGCTGTCGCTAGGCGACGGGCGGCGCGGCGAACGCACGTGGGCGGGGCCGGGGGCAGTGGCGGCCGGCGAGCGGCACTGCCACGCGGTGCGCGTGCGCGTGCGCACGCGTGCGTCGAGGCGGCGAGCAGCAGAGCGGCTCAGTGAGGCGGGGCGTGCGGCGTGTCGCGGCGCGCACGGCGTGGCGTGCCGAGCGCGGCGAGCAGCAGAGCGCGCGCAGCCGCGACTCACGTGGAGTGGGCAGCGGGCGGCAGCAGCAGTGTTCGCGCGCGTGCGTGTGCGCGGGCCGCGCATGGGGTCGGCCGGGGCGGGGCGCACGTGTAGGGGCGGCGAGCGGGCGTGGCCGACCTGGGCGGGGTAGGGGCGGCGAGCAGGCCGCGGTGCGCGGGAAGGGACAGAGGGAAGGAAAGGAGGAGGGGAAGGAAAAAGAAAAATGGAGAAAAGAAAAGAAAATGGGAAAAAGGAAAAAGAAAAAGAAAAAGAAAAGGAGAGAGGGAGAAAGAGAGAAAGGGAGAGGTGCGTCGGCGCCGACCGCGGCGAGCGGTCGCGCGTGGCCGACAGGCGGCCGAGCGGCGCGACGGCGGCGAGGAAAAAGAGGGAGGGAACGGTCGGCGGAAAAGAAATGACAGAACGTTGAATGAACTCGGGTGTTGGGACGGCGGAAAAAAATTCAGATTAGGGTTTAGGGTTAACTGAGCTCAGCGATGAAAATACTTTTGAAAATAATTTAGAAAGTGATTTATTTGGTAAATTTTCCGGGATGTCACAAAGATCATGGAGATAACAAATTTAGAATTAGCATGAAACACATCACATGTAAGCCAACAGCGAAATATCAGAAAGTTTGGGTCAAAAGGCAAATGCAGGATTTTGCATTAAGGCTATGGAAGGAGCGTTGCAAAATAACTTTAAATAGCATAGCTATGGAAATTTGGCAAAGAATATAATTTCAAAGGCAACAAACTGAAAGGGACAGAACAACATCCCAAATGGACATAACATACTTAAAACGGATGTGCAGAGGCACCAAACTGAATGCATGGGTTAGTTTAGATGACTGACACATCACTTAATATGAATTTAAAGGGTTAGTTGAGTTTCTGATATATCTTTTTTTTGTCTTTCTTAAACATGACGAAGTCCAACAAGTCATCATTGGCCAAAAGTATGAATAACCTAGAAATGGAAAATAAAAAGTGGATCAAGAATTCTACAAATTGCTGCCAAAAGTATGAATAACCTAGAAATGGAAAATAAAAAGTGGATCAAGAATTCTACAAATTGTTGAACTGGGAGAGGTGACTGAACACATCAACTCTGGAGTACAGGTGGCATCTTGATAAAATGAACCCTTGTTAGGAAACAAAAACATATATATGTAATCAGTGTATAAGATGCACATAAGCAATTTTCTAATTTCACATCCTACAGATACACAATTGTAATAGGAAAAGCAACAAAGCAAAAACCCACATATTTGCATATCCTCCCCTATCTATATCATTAAACAGCTTATGCAACACACTACACATACAATCCAAGAAGCCAAAGTAGGGTATGCAAATCATAAATTAATAATAATTATTCTATTCAAATCACAAAGCTATGGAGAAATGAAGTTGTATTTCTTTTTAATAATAATTAATAAAGACAATAATGGTCTTCTGTCATTTCAAATTTGAAAGTGTCATATGAAGGCAACTAAAATTAATTGAATATTTCTTTTTTACCTAAACAAACACTAATACACATCTCAATTGGATAACCCTGCACACTTCAGTTCAGTTTAACACTAGAGGCGCAAAATAAATATACAAATTTTGAACATTAATACGATTGAATTGGAATCGTTTATCAAATCATGCACAAGTCCGAGTATGCCATGATATTTTTAGATCCTTTTTTCAAATCTAGGAATGGATACAAGGCTCGGGGGCTACTGGAACGTGTCATCAGAGATTTATTATTTAAAAATATTTGACAAATAGATAGACTAAATTCAAGATTCAAGATGGACTCTCAGCCTAATTCTTCGATTCAACCTAAGGCTCGGGGGCTACTCCATATGGAGTGGGACTATTCGTCGCTTCGTCTCCCCCCATATATGAAGATTATTCTTGAAGATTTCAAGACTACTCGAGCAAAGAGTACCATGCAGCCTCGGTGCAACTCATGAAGTACTTGGAAGGCACACTCGATGTGAAGTTCGGAAACTACTCGACAACAGCTTGATGAGTACTCGAAGATCTGTAACTACTCGGCTACGAAGGGCTCGGGGGCTTGTCAGACTCAGGGCCACAGGACATCTGACATGGTGCGGTCCTGTACGTATAGATGGCAACGGATACTATCCGCGCGGATAGTAACTCTGTAAACCCGAACCCGCGGAGCAAAAACCGTGCCCGCACCCGCGCCCGTCACCCGCAACGGGCACCACCCTACGCCCGCGCCCGCTACCCGTGGGTAACGCATGCCCGCGGGCATGCCCGTACCCGCCAGGGCGCCAGGCCGGCCGCTGGATCTGGGGCGGCCGCGACGGTGGCGGCCGGGGAGGGCGGCGGGCGGCGGCGGCCGTGACGGCGGCGTGGACAGCGGAGGGCGGCGGGCGGCGGCGACCGGGGACGGCGGCGGGGAAGGCGGAGGGCGGCGGCGGCCGGGGACGGCGGCGGGGAAGGCGGAGGGCGGCGGCGGCCGGGGACAGCTGACGGCGGCGAGGAAGGTGGAAGGTGGAGGGCGCGACGGCAGCAGGGGAACGCCGAGCCGGAGGGGATCTGGCCGGAGGGAGAGTGGCGGGCCGGCGGTCGGAGTCCGGAGGGGGAGGCAGGGAGCGATGTCCTGGGGCCTGGGGGCCGAGCGCGGAGCACCCGAGCGGAACTCGCGGAGAAGCAGGGCGATGCTGGTTCGGCGGCGGCGCGGAGGAGCAGGGTGGATTCGACTCGATGGCGGTGGTCCGGTGGCAGCACAGAGGAGCAGGGGCGGCACGGGTTCGGCGGCGGCACAGAGAAGGGTGGTGCGGCGAGCCCGGCTGGCGTCCGTGGCGCGGAGGAGTGGAAACGGCGGCGGCGGCGTGAAGGAGCTGGACGGAGCTGGTTGCGTGGGTGGCGGCTGGGTTTGGGTGGTGGACGCGGAATGAGGAAAACCCTAGAAGCTGTTTTATATATGGATCTAGTTTGGGCCCACATGTCAGCGGATTTGCGGGATTGCGGGTTCGGATATCAAATTTTGAAACCCGTTAGTAAATACCCATTGGGTTTGAAGTTGTACCCGCGCCCGTGCCCGCGGGTATAAACCCAAACCCGAATCCGCGCCCAACGGGTTCGGTATCCGCGGATTTGCGGGTTTTTTCTACCCGTTGCCATCTTTACCTGTACGAGATATGGGATGGGGCATATTCTATACACATACGTCATGTAACTACTCATGTAGATCTACATCTAGTCGGTACAGATAAAAACCACCCGAGTAATACTCGGGAGGGACTCTAGACCTCATACCGGTCTAGGGCTTCATGTAAACCTATCCCAGCAGGATATATAAGGGAGGACAGGGATCTCTCTAATGCATTTTCCAACCCTTAAGTAATCCAAACCACCAAATAGGATGTAGGGTAGGGATCTCTCCAACGCATTCTACAACCACTACTGGAAAAAGTGAGATTTGTACCGGGCCTTTGCCGCTGTTAGTACCGGCTGAGGCAGCCGATACCGGTTGGCCGGTACTAAATGAATGGCCCATTTTGTACCGATCACAGTGTCCGGTACTAAAATGTACTATCACTTAGAAAAATACAACCAGATAAATATGCGTGTGCCGGGGTTCGAACTCGTGACCTATGGCCTCGTGTGTAGCCTTCTCTACCGTTTCACCCACACAACACATGTAAGTGCATTGAAGATGCCATCCTTTTGAATTAACCGGAACTAACCATTTAGTACCAGGCCATAACACTACCCGGTACTAAATGTCATCATTTAGTATCGGGTGGTGTTATGGCCCAGTACTAAATGGCTAGGGGGCCCGGGAGCTATTTAGTATCGGGTTATACACCAACCAGTACTAAATAATGGCATTTAGTATCTGGTGGTGTTAAAAACCGGTATTAAATGACCTCGGGGGACACTGTGCTATAGAACCGGTACTAAATTGGTATTAGTACTAGGTTTAAAGCAACCGGTACTAACCAGAGGTGGACGAATGCCTCTTTTTTTAGTAGTGAACCCTAAAGCAATACAAACAACCAAACAGGGGTATTACATAACTCGCAGCCCGAATCTGTCTAAACTCTTGTGTTGCTTGCACCATCGTGATTCTGATCTCGGCGATCCCCTACGAACAATCTACTACCTTAGGGTATGCCTAGGTAGGCTTGCCGGTAAAATACCGAAAGTAACGTAAAAATAGATAAGATGCCATATACAAATTAAATGGAGTGTTGCAATGCTGACAAGACAGGTAAGAGGGCAGTTACACATTAATTTTATTTTCTGATGAACTAAAAATCTTACGACAGGATAGAGTGAAAGTGAATTCAACAAATAGTTACAAACTAACAAGGGTATATGTAACTACTGGCAAAGGAAAGGCAGCAGAAATTGATCGGATGCTGATACAATGTTGTAACGAACATGGCACCATTTATGCCATTTCGAGTGATTTTAGTGATCGTATGACAACACAATCAATGGGACTAATGATTTTATTTCGTGAACATTTCTAGATCCCAGGGATGAAGTAAAAAGGCCATGCAAAGCAAAACACGAAGAAAGAACTCAAAGGAACGATGAATTAGACGAGTTCTACTGAAATCAGTAGCACCGGAAGAACCGATGCCTATAGCATCGGTGCATCCGATGGTTGTCACAAGATCCGACGCCCTGGCATTGGCACAAGTCTGTGTGCCTCTGGAGATCAAGTGAAGAAAGAATGAAGCACCGGTTGAACCGACGGTGTAAAGAGAAGTGTCGGTGCATTCAACGTACTATGTTCCAGAGACGTTGTCAAGCATGCAGCAGCCAAGCTTTCTGCACTGGTTGAACCGGTGGTGCGTCGGAGCAAGGCGTCAGTGCAATGAAGTCAGCAAAAGCAACGGCTATCTGCGGATCAAGTGTCACCGGAAGAACCGACGCCTAAGCATCGGATCAACCGATGGTCCCTGAGGTGCTGCGGCCGTGTCAGAGAAGCCAACGGCTAGTTCAGAGCGCAGAGTGACCGGAAGAACCGATGCACTATGCACCGGATGTTCCAATGCCTACGCAGAAAGCTGCTAACGGCTACAAATGGCTAGTTCGACTTGGAGTCCTATATATATGAGCTCCCCCGGCCATTTGAAGATTGCAGGAGTTGATGAACATCCCACACACACCCAAGAACATCTCCAAGCCATCCAAGAGCATAAAGATCAAATCCTTAGTCCTTAGCACAAGCTTTGTGAGTGTTAGTGCAAGGTTAGCTCTTGAGTGAGTGATCAAGCAAGGTTTAGATCATTGTGCTGTGGTTCTAGAGTGAACCATCCTTGTATCTTGGTGCGCCGGCCATCCTTGGAGCTTTGGTGGCTCGCCGGCAAGTCAACGACCCTCCGGCTTGGTGTGGAGCGGCGTCGATGATAGTGTGCGGGGGACGGAGACCCCTCCTTCATAGGCAATCTCCCTTAGTGAAGATCGGGATCAAGGTGACCGTGATTGTGTTCATAGAAGAGACTTGATTGCCGGGAAGCGGTACTCTTCGTGAGTGCTTCAACAATGTGGACGTAGGGGGCGCCTTTGTGGCAATCCGAAACACGAGATAAATCCTCGTGTCGAGAGTTCGCTTTCTCTCATCCCTCCCTTTAAATTTCTGCATTTCATATTGCAACTTGTGTGCCTTTACTTTCTTAGTGTAGTATCTTGCTAAGATTGGCTATAGGTTATAAAACTCTTTTGGGATGAGGGTTTCACACTAAGGTGAACCGTAGTTGCACATCTAGATAGCTTGATCTAGTTTAAGTTTTGTGCAAACTAGTTGGAGCCATAGGTTAAGGTTTTAATAGTGCCTAATTCACCCCCTCCCCCTCTTAGACTAGAGCACCCGATCACTTTCAATTGGTATCAGAGCCGGGACTCACTTCTCTCACAAAGAAAACCAATTCCATTGGTAAATTTGTGTTTACCGGCTCATTAGATCGGTAGGCTTCACCGCCTAGTGAGTTAGCTCTTAGGGGGAAAGGATGGATCCTTTTAGACCCGCTACACGATTCGACGGCACGGGCTTCCAATGTTGGAAGGTTTTGATGCAAGCCCATCTCCAAGCGACGGGACTAAACATTTGGAGAGTTGTGAGTGAGGGCATAAAAAATAATGGTCAACAAAAGAAGCAATATGATGTTACCGCAAAATGCATAATTTTGTCTTCTCTTAGTGATAATGTGTTCAACCGGGTTTATTCTTGTGAAAATACTAAAACGCTATGGAAGACTATCATTGAGAATCATGAGGGCACGGAGGATGTAGCCAACGAAAGATATCATGTTCTCATTGATAAGCTTAATAGCTTTAAGCAACTTGATGATGAGAATGCCGAATCTATGTACTCACGTTTGAACACTCTTGTAAATGAGATTAATTCCTTAGGTGTGAAGCAAATTGAAGATTTGGAACTCATTCGCAAGATCCTTCACTCACTCCGAAGGTCGGACCATGATTTGGTGACAACAATTCTATATGAAAAAATCTCACCACAATGATACCAAATCAAGTCCTCAACAAGGTGATCGCCCATGAGCTACGCAATGACATCAAGGCAAAAGCGTCTTCTTCTTCACTAACGCATAGCGCTCTTGCATGCAAACAACTCAAGAAGTTGAAGAAGATGGCCATCAAATGTAGCTCAAGTGATGAGGAAGAAGAGGATGCAAGAAGCTCCTTAAGTGATGATAAAGAACCAATGCACCCCAACCTCTACAAACAAGTAAAGAAGATGAACAAATGCTTGAAGAAAATCAACTCAATGGGGTATATGGTCTTCCTCAAAGATGGGCCTCACCATCAACTTATGAAGGTTGAGAAGAAGTTCAAGAAGAACAAGCAAAAGAAGGAGAAGAAACCCAAGCATGAATCATTTGCCATATTTGGTGAATGGGTTAGCGGTGATGAAGAATCAAGTTCAAGTGATGAATCAAATAAAAAATTCACCACTCGCATGGGATCATCATGCAACAATTGTTTTATGGCCAAAGGTATGGATAGCGATGTAAGTGATGATTACTCCGACTCTCCTTTAATTGATGAACTTCTTGACCTTATTCATGAGCACCAAAAAGTCATTAAGAAGCAATCAAAAGAAATTAAAAACTTTAATGCTCTCAAAGATCTAAATGCTTCTCTTGCTACAAATTTTGAAGATTTGATGTGCAAATTCAAATTGCTTAGCAAGGAGCATGAAGAGCTCAAATTAAAATTTGAGAGCATTAATGATACTAATGACTCTTTGGAAATGAAATAAATTATCACTTGTGCAATTCCAATCTCTAGGGTAGATGCTTCAACTTCTTGCATTGACTTAATTGATGAATCTTGCTGTAACCCTTGCAATGAGAAATGTAATGAGAATGTTGTTGTAGAATCATGTGATCATCTCATTGCCAAGGAGAATGATGAGCTCAAGCAAGAAGTAGAAAGGCTCATGAAGGACTTGTATAGATTGAAGGGCAAAAGCATAGAGAGCAATATCCAACCATCTCAAGATAACCGTGAAGACATGGTGAAGAAGCTTGAGAAGGGGTCCACCGTGACTTGCTCAAAGTGCCACAAAGAAGGCCACAAGTCCAACAAGTGTCCTCAACCAAGGAAGAAGCTTCCGGATGAGAAGAACAAGAAGAAACTCACAATCAAGAGTTCTCTCATCTACACCAAGCCCAACCAGAGGAATAAAAGCAATAGCACCTCCTATATGATCAAAAAGAAGACCAATGGCAAGGTGATTGCTCATAAGGTTGGGAAGAAGGAAAGGAGTTGGAACCACTCCGTTTGGGTGCCCAAGGACATCATCACCAACTTGAAGGGGTCTTCAAATGGTGTGGGTTCCAAAGGAGACTTAAAGCCAAGAACGGCTTCAGGGGGATTTGGAGGCTTAGCTTTCAAGTTGAAGTGAAGGTTTAAGCCAAAACAAGCTACGCTCACAACTTGGACATTTATTGCCCAAGTCCCCCATAAGGTAATGGTAGCTAGATTTCAATTCAAGCATCATGTAGCTCCATTGCTCTTGCTAGGTTGTTTGCATGCTTTGCATCTCCTAGTGTTATATATGGTGGGTTGCTTATGTCATGATTCTAACCCATGAGCAACTTACATGGTTTGAAAAGTGTGTAGAAAGCTACACAAGGTTACCCTTCATGATACATGGATCTCATAAGGTATGTATTTCATATGTATACCATGAACACAAGCTATAGGATAAACTTCCCAATTGTGCCAAAATCTATGTGCGTACATTTGCTTGGTGATTCAAACACTAAATGCACACTTTTAGGGGGAGTTCATCCTATAGGTTGTGATTTTGAGACTAACATATTTGCAAGTTTATCTTTTGTAGTCTCACGTGGAGTTAACACTATAAGATAATGTTATTCACGCACAATGTGAACAAACAACTCTATAAGAGTGATTAGATAAATTGTGCTTCATGCATATTGAGCCATGCTCTATTGAACTTAAATGCTCATATCTAAGTTCATAGGCTATGTGCTCATACATTTGCTTAACCTTGGTGTACCAAGTGCTCTTCCTTTGAAGACTTTCAATTGGTTGCAAGTCACTTTCAATTGGTACATGCAAAGTAAACAAAGAGACCCCCGGAGGTATGCAAGGTTCTAAACACATTCAATTGGTATAATTGTCAATTTCTTTTTTTTAGCTACCTCTGTGCATGATATGATCTAAGCTTTCTAGTCATAATATCTAGTTGTGCACTTGATTTTCACATTATCATGTTGTGTACACACTTGTGGAAAGCTTAGCTCATATCATGCTAGTTTCGTGATTTTGTGATCCACCATAATAAATTTTCAATTGGTATCTTCATTAATATCATACAATTGGATCATGAGTCATGAAACAAACTCTCTAGGCTACTAATCTTCTCTTGAGCTATATTGTTTTGCAAGACCCTTTAGGTACAAGACATTTTAGGTGATTTGATTCCAAAGAGGGAGAAATGTGGATCAAAGCAAGGCATGTTCCCAACAAAGAGGAAGAGATGTCCCAAAAAGAAAAAATATTTCAAAGGGGGAGACATGCCGAGTGGATCAAGTCAACACATGAGAGAGGAGTAGCAAATAGGGGGAGGAACAAAAGGGGATCATAGTTTTAGGGGGAGGCCAAACCGTCATTGGATGATGGTAAGCATCCAAATAAGTGTAAGTGGTTCAATTTGTCAATTCATGCAAATTTTATGGTTGCTTTGATTATGTTGTCATCAATCACCAAAAAGGGGGAGATTGTAATGAACATGGCACCATTTATGCCATTTCGAGTAATTTTGGTGATCGTATGACAACGCAATCAATGGGACTAATGGTTTTGTTAAGTGAATATTTCTAGATCCCAGGGATGAAGTAAAAAGGCTATGCAAAGCAAAACACGAAGAAAGAACTCAAAGAAACGCTGAATTGGACGAGTTCTTCTGAAATCAGTAGCACCGGAAGAACCGATGCCTATAGCATCGGTGCATCCGATGGTTGTCGGAAGATCCGACGCCCTGGCATTGGCACAAGTCTGTGCGCCTCTGGAGATCAATTGAAGAAAGAATGAAGCACCAGTTGAACCGACGGTGTAAAGAGAAGCGTCGGTGCATTCAACGTACTATGTTCGAGAGACGTTGTCAAGCGTGCAGCAGCCAAGCTTTCAGCACCGGTTGAACCGGTGGTGCGTCGGAGCAAGGCGTCGGTGCAATGACGTCAGCAAAAGCAACAGCTATCTGCGGATCAAGTGTCACCGGAAGAACCGACGCCTAAGCATCGGATCAACCGATGGTCCCTGAAGGTGCTGCGGCCGTGTCAGAGAAGCCAACGGCTAGTTCAGAGCGCAGAATGACCGGAAGAACCGATGCACTATGTACCGGATGTTTCGATGCCTACGCAGAAAGCTGCTAACGGCTACAAACGGCTAGTTCGACTTGGAGGCCTATATTTATGAGCTCCCCCGGCCATTTGAAGATTGCTGGAGTTGCTGAATATCCCACACACACACCCAAGAACATCTCCAAGCCATCCAAGAGCATAAAGATCAAATCCTTAGTCCTTAGCACAAGCTTTGTGAGTGTTAGTGCAAGGTTAGCTCTTGAGTGAGTGATCAAGCAAGGTTTATATCCTTGTGCTGTGGTTCTAGAGTGAACCATCCTTGTATCTTGGTGCGCCGGCCATCCTTGGAGCTTTGGTGGCTCGCCGGCAAGTCAACGACCCTCCGACTTGGTGTGGAGCGGCGTCGACGACATTGTGCGGGGGACGGAGACTCCTCCTTCGTGGGCAATCTCCCTTAGTGAAGATCGGGATCAAGGTGACCGTGATTGTGTTCACGGAGGAGCCTTGATTGCCGGGAAGCGATACTCTTCGTGAGTGCTTCAACAACGTGGACATAGGGGCGTCTTTGTGGCAATCCGAACCACGGGATAAATCCTCATGTCGAGAGTTTGCTTTCTCTCATCCCTCCCTTAAAGCTTCTGCATTTCATATTGCAACTTGTGTGCCTTTACTTTCTTAGTGTAGTATCTTGTCAAGATTGGCTATAGTTTGCAAAACTCTTTTGGGATGAGGGTTTCACACTAAGGTGAATCGTAGTTGCACATCTAGATAGCTTGATCTAGTTTAAGTTTTGTGCAAACTAGTTGGAGCCATAGGTTAAGGTTTTAATAGTGCCTAATTCACCCCCTCCCCCTCTTAGACTAGAGCACCCGATCGCTTTCAGATGTTGATCTCTGGAAAAATCAGCACACTACGACGCTCATTAATAAGCATAGACACAGATATTACAATCCCCCTGATTACCAAGCAAGCCAGCATAACAAAGCAAAATGCCTCTACATGTAACTAGGGAATATCTGACAACTGGAAGGCTTCATGACGCGGAACCGTAATAATCAAGTTTTAAAGTGTAACAACTTCGATCATGGACTCTCTGCTAGTTTAATTTTTATTGTCGATGTCAGTGGAGTGGAATATCAGTGGAGTGGAATAATCTGTCGCGTGTCTACTTGAACGATCGTTGATCCAAGTTTTTGTCTTGTGCTCACGAGTGTCTCTGCTTCAATCGCTTTTGCAGTGCCACTCTTGTAAAGCAA
Organism: Panicum virgatum; assembly: GCF_016808335.1. Lineage (NCBI taxonomy): Eukaryota > Viridiplantae > Streptophyta > Magnoliopsida > Poales > Poaceae > Panicum > Panicum virgatum. Next base: position 29,291,651 of record NC_053148.1, on the reverse strand, counting down.
ACAGAGTGATGAAGTACACAGTTCATATCAAGTAAACTACCCAACGCATTATTACAGACAAGTGAGGAGAGACATACGCCTACCACAAGCTAAATTAAAGTTGATGTATAGTTTGCACACATAGTAGTTATGTTGATGTCACAAACCTTGACACAGTTGCTTATTTTATTTCTTCATATTGACTAAAAACTGTCTGTTGCTGACCGGAGAAAGTTCGTTACCTGTAGCAGTAGTCCGTTCCACATCGATAAACAGCCTATCACGCTGCATCTCCTGCTCACAATCAGCTATTCTCGTTTCCCTCCGTCGCCTTTATTTGCAAGTGGCCGAGTGATGAATCAGAATGGAAGTCGCGTGAGCCGTGACCTCCGCTTGCTTTGATCATGCATATATCTCCATCGATCACAAGCTCCACCACCTTCGCGTTGCTTGTCACCTCCACCCACTTGTAAAGCTCCTCCGCTTTTCCTGCCCTGGGCCCCTGGCCTGCCACTGCACTGCACCCATCTCTTCCGATCCTATCCCCTCTCTCTCTCTCTCATCTGTTTCTTTGTTGCTCCTTGGATCGAGGCAAAAAAACGGGAGCAATATATATCAAAGATGGCGATGGCCGATCACGAGGCGGCGGACTCCAGCAGCGGCACCTCGCTCCTGGTTTGGGACTGCGGCAGCACGCTCTACGACTCCTACGAGCTCGCCGCCTTCACGCGCCAGCTCGACGCCGCCGTGCTCGCCTGCGGCCGGTCGCTCTCCATGCCGCACCTCCCGTCCGCAGCACCGCCGCCGGCCGACGCCCAGCTGCAGGGGGCCGGCCCCGGCCGGCGCAGGAGGCGGGGGCGCCTGCCCGCGCTGCTCCGGAGGCTGTTCTCCAAGGTGCTGCGGCTGCGGCTGCCGGCCCCCGGCGCGGCGCGGGGCGCGGCCTACCGGACGGGGAACGACGGAGCCGGGTCGCCGTGGTCCGGCGCCCTGACGTCCATCCCGGAGGAGCAGAGCTCCAGCAGCCCTGAGATGGGGTCGTCGTCCCCAGTGGAGCCCGGCGCGAGAGCGCTGCGGAAGACGCAGTCGGAGCGATTCATCGGCGGCAAGACGGCGTCGTCGGTGGTGCAATTCGAGGTCGTCTTGTAGATATATGCAAGTATATATTCAGTGTATAGTAGTATGTTTAGCACTGCTTGTATAAATTATGGTGGCAGCAAATTAAGTTGTTGTGACATTAAGAACACGTTATGTGCGAGAACTGCATTCATCTCTGCAGTGCTGCAACGTGAAGGCGCAAAAACTGGTTCTTCGGTTCTTCCCATCTTCGAGTTTCCAGCGGTGTTCAGTGTGGAGAAACAGGTTAACGTTGATGTTTCTGGTAAACTATGGCCATGAACTGAACCAAAAACTTCTTCTTTGTTGAAATGAGTTCTTTTAGAGCCAAAAATCTATGAATTAGGCCATGTTGACATAGGGAAAATTCATTCCTAGAAAAAATATTCAAAGGTGTGTATTTGCAACGGGGGTAGAGTGGAAACAGTTACAGAAGCATATAGTCAAAATTTCAAATAGTGAGGAAGTCTTGTGGAATTCTGAAAATGACATCTACTTGCAAAGTCAAAACATGATTTGGAAAAGTGGGCAGTAGTACATAGTTGTCAAGGACCTCAGCGCCCAAGACAGCGGGACCTCGACTACGTAGCTCGTAGTCTCGGCGGGTAGGAGCGCTAGGGTTTTTGCCTAACTGCTCAATGGTGAAGGGGATGAGATTAAGAGTAGAGAGAGAGGTAGGAGATAGGTGTCCATTGCTTAATCCAAAAGAGTGCTGATTACACGATATATGAAGGCCCCGTGGGCTGCTAACAAATTGGAAACTAACTCCTTCAATCTAGGAACTAATGCATGCGGTTGCATGCCTCCTGCCGCAGATCACGCCTAGCCACTTGTGGCCCGCGGTTGTTGCTCCTAGCTGTGCAGCCTGCGCCTGTACGCGATGCCCCACATGACACCTCACCCCCCCCCCCCTCACGAGCAGCTCGTCCTCGAGCTGAAAAGCGGGGTAGCGCTCGACGAAGCTGTCAAGATCCTCCCACGTAGCCGATGATGCAGCTTTGCCCTTCCAATGGACGAGGAGCTGGCGAACGCCGCGCGCTAGGCGTGAGCGAGTCACGCGTTCCGGTTCCGGGACCGCCGCGCCGTAGTGGATCGGAGGAAGGGCCGGCGGTGTAGTCGGAGACGTGCCGATGAACTGCTTCAGGAGGCCCACGTGGAACACATCATGGAGCCGCGAACGCGCCGGGAGCTCAAGGCGGTAGGCGACGTCGTTGATGACCTCGGAGATGCGGTACGGGCCGTAGAAGCACGGCTTGAGCTTGCCCTTGGTTGGCAAGTTGAGAGAAGACGCGGCGTGCTGGCGAAGACGAAGCCACACCCAATCGCCGACGGCATGCCGAACGTCATGATGGCGTCTGTCGTAGTAGGACTTGTAGACCGCCTGCGCCTGCTGCAGACGATAGCGGACGTTGGCGAGCAGCTCGTCCCGCTCCGCCATGCTCTTCGCCATGGCCGCTACCCTCGTGTCGCCCGGCTCGTAAGAGCGAATAGTGGGAGGGTCGCGGCCATACACGATCTTGAACGGAGTCTCCTGGGTCGCCGTCTGGTAGGCGGTGTTGTAGATGTACTTGGCCCAGGGAAGCCACCGGAGCCACTGCCGCGGACGATCTCCTGTGAGGCAACGCAGGTACATAACAATGATCTTGTTAGCAGCCTCTGTTTGGCCATCCGATTGTGGATGAAACGCCGACATCATGTGCAGCTTCGTCCCGGTGAGGCGCATGAGCTCCTGCCAAAACGCCGAGGTGAAGACGGGGTCGCGGTCAGAGACCATGGACTACGGAACGCCATGGAGATGCACAATCTCGGCGAAGAACACCTGGCCCACCGACTCCGCCGTGTACGGGTGCGCCAACGCCATGAAGTGGCAGTACTTGCTGAAGCGATCCACCACGGTGAGGACGACGGACTTCCCGCCCACGCGAGGGAGCGCCTCCACGAAGTCGATGCCGACGTCAGTCCACACGGCCGCGGGCACCGGTAGCGGAAGGAGCAGACCGGCGGGGTGCACGGACTTGTACCGCTGGCAAGTAGCGCAGGCGCGCACGTACTCTTGCACCGTCTTGCAAAGGTTGGCCGCGTGGAAGTCGCGGCGTAGACGATGCAGCGTGCGCTGAACGCCCTCATGCCCGTCGTCGTGCACGGCGGCGAGGATCTCCTGGAGTAGTGGGGACATCGGCGGGATGTAGAGGCAGCCGTTGAAAGTGACGAGGCCATCGGAGAGCGACCAAGGCGACTCCCGAGCGCCCGCCGTGATCTCCTCGCGTAGCGCGACGAGCGCCGGATCGGCTGACGTAGCATGCCGTAGTCGATCGATGAAGTCGAAGCGAGGACCAGAGATGGCCATGACCGCCGTCTCTTCCGTGTCGCGGCGGGAGAGGGCGTCCACCACCGTGTTCGTACTGCCGGCCTTGTACTCCACGGTGAAGTCGAACCCCAGTAACTTGCCGACCCAATGGTGCTGCGGAATAGTTGCCAAGCGCTGGTCGAGAAGGAATTTGAGACTGAAGTGATCAGTCCTTACCACAAATTGGCGCCCCCAGAGGTACGGTCTCCAATGGCAAATAGCGAGCACCAGACTGATCAGTTCCCATTCATATGCTGCTAGGGAATGGTGACGGGCCGCGGCCGGTCGGCTAAAGAACGCTACCGGATGCTAGTCCTGGAGGAGAACGGCCCCGAAGCCGTACGTAGAGGTGTCGTACTCGACGATGAATGGCTGCGTGAAGTCCGGCAAGGCGAGTACTGGAGCCGTGGTGATCGCCGTCTTGAGGGCGGTGAAGGCTGCTGCCGCCTCCGGTGACCAGGAGAAGCCGTCCTTCCGAAGGAGGGCCGTTAGGGGCGCGGCGACCACGCCAAACTCCCTGACAAACTTGCGGTAGTACCCCGCAAGACCAAGGAATCCCCGGACCGCGCGCGCCGAGCATGGCTGCGGCCACTCGGCCACCGCCTGCACCTTGGCGGGATCATGGCCACTCCTGCAGCTGAGATGGTGTGGCCGAGGTAGGAGATCGACTCGACGCCGAATGCGCATTTGGATCGCTTGACGAAGAGCCGGTGCTAGTGCAGGACGGTGAAGATGGTGCGCACATGTCGGAGATGATCTGCCCATGTCTCGCTGTAGATGAGGATGTTGTCGAAGAAGACGAGGATGAAGCGGTGCAGGTACGGCCGAAGAACGTCGTTCATGAGTGCCTGGAACGTCGCCGGCGCATTGCAGAGGCCGAACGACATCACCAGGAACTCGTAGAGGCCGTCGTGGGTGCGGAAGGCGGTCTTGGAGATGTCCTCCACGCGCATCCGCACCTGGTGGTAGCCGGAACGCAAGTCGAGCTTGGTGAAGAAACGAGCGCGACGGAGCTCGTCGAGGAGTTCGTCCACCACCGGGATCGGGAACGCATCCTTGACGGCGTTCAGAACGCGGTAGTCAACGCAGAAGCGCCAGGACCCATCGGGCTTGTGGACCAGCAGGACCGGCGAGGAGAATGCGGAACAGCTCCGGCGGATGATGCCCTGGGCGAGCATGGCGACGCACTGACGCTCCAGTTCGTCCTTGTGCGCGGCCGGGTAGCGATACGGGCGAACGGCCACCGGGGCGGAACCGGGCAGCAGGGTGATGCTGTGGTCGCGGGCGCGGGGTGGTGTCATGGCGGAGGGCTCGGCGAAGATGCTGGCGAACTCGGCGATAATGGCGTCGAGGAAGTCGCGGCCGCTGCAAGACTTCAGAGCTGGTCCAGGCGGACCCGCAATGCCGCGCCAGCACACCTGGTGGTCACCCTGCCAGAACGTCATGGAGAGGGTGCGGAAGTCCCACAGGAGCGGCCCAAGCGTTGCAAGCCATTGCGTGCCCAGGACGATGTCGTAGCCCGCGAGCGGTAAGGCGAGGAAGTCCGCCGAGAATGCTTCCTGGTCGATGTGGAAGGGCACGGCGCGGTACACACCATGGCACGGAACGCGCTCGCCGTTGGCCACCGTCACACGCATCTTGTCGAGGGTGGGGGATGGCAGCGTGACGCGGGCGGCCGCCTCCTCGGCGATGAAGTTGTGGGTGGAGCCGGAGTCGATCAGGGCGAGAAGGGAGACACCACCAAGCGTGAGATGCATCTGCATCGTCTCGCTCGTGCGCATGCCAGCGATTGCGTGGAGCGAAATCTGGGGGTCGGCCGGCGTGGCATCTGTGGTGTCGGAGGCCGTGTCGTCGTCGTCGTCTTCGTCGTCGTCGTCTGGCTCCAGGTCGAGGAGGAAGATGCGTTGGCACACTCGGTTGTGGCCCCAGCCAAACTTCTCGTTACAATTGAAACGAGGCCCAGGCGACGGCGTTCCTCCATCTCCGCCTGCGACAGGCACTTGACTTGGCGCCCTTCCACCAGAATCGGTGCTTGCTGGGGTGCGGCTAGTGGTGCCGGCGTGGGGAGCGCGGGGCATGGTGCGGGCGCCGGCAGGATGCCCTTCTGCTGAGGACGAGCCGACGGCGTGGCGGCGAGCACGCACTGGTCGCGCATCTCCAGCTTGCGGGCGAGGCTCATGGTGACGGCGAGGGACTGCGGGTTATGGATCTCCACGTCGAGGCTAAGGGGTGGCTGGAGTCCGTGGTGAAGATCTGCACCTTCTGTGTCTCCGAAAGGTAGCCTACCCGGGGAAGGAGCGCCTCGAATCGCTCTTGGAAGTCGACGACGGACGCCTTGCGCTTGCATGCCATCAGTTCGCCCAGCAGATTAGATCGCAGGGGCCGACCGAAGCGGAGGTTGAGCAGCTCGGTGAAGCGGCGCCACGGCGGCATACCCTCGTCGCGCTGGACTTGCATGTACCATAGCTGGGCACCGCCCTCCAGATTGTATGACGCCATCCACACTTTCTCCTCATCGGCGATCCGTTGTTGATGGAAGAAAGACTCGCATCTGTTGATGAACGCGAGAGGATCGGACTTGCCGTCGAACTTGGGGAAGTCCATCTTCTGGAACCGGGGTGGACGGTCGTTGTGGTGCTCGCCGGTGGCCAGCGCGCGGGGCCCTGAGGACGACGCGTCGGTGCGCTCCTGTTGGAGCCCATCGACCTTGGACTGCAGCGACTCCATGTTCGTGGTGAGCTGCTTGATCATGGCAGCAAGCTCCGACATGGTAGGTTCGGCCATGGAAGGCGGCGGCGGCGCGGTGGGGTTTGGCGGCGGCGCGGTAGGGTTTGGTGGTGGTGTGGTCAACGAGGAACGCCTAGAAGCTGATACCAGATTGTCAAGGACCTCAGCGCCCAAGACAGCGGGACCTCGACTACGTAGCTCGTAGTCACGGCGGGTAGGAGCGCTAGGGTTTTTGCCTAACTGCTCAATGGTGAAGGGGATGAGATTAAGAGTAGAGAGAGAGATAGGAGATAGGTGTTCATTGCTTAATCCAAAAGAGTGCTGATTACACGATATATGAAGGCCCCATGGGCTGCTAACAAATTGGAAACTAACTCCTTCAATCTAGGAACTAATGCATGCGGCTGCATGCCTCCTGCCGCAGATCACGCCTAGCCACTTGTGGCCTGCGTTGTTGCTCCTGGCCGCGCGGCCTGCGCCTGTACGCGATGCCCCACATGACATAAGTCAAGGGTAAATATTATTAAAGATATCCTAGAAATCAGTCGAAAGCCCATGTCATCAGCATGGTTGGAGACAAGCCAACAACTACCGCGAACTACTCACAACCCAGAGAGAATTCAGGCAAACATATGTAGCCAAGAATCTTGAGGACGGAAAGGCTGTGCGTTCAGGTTAATGGATCTCTCCTCATCATCCCCGTCTAGAGGACCATATATCGCAAGCTGAACATGAACAAAATTTTACTTGTATAGATAGATTTTGAATCCATAGGTTGTTATGCAGCAGCTATTTTATATACCGCGTGTTCAACGCATATGAAGTCAAAACATGTGTTCACTTTTTTTTGTTTGAGAAAGTCAAAACATGTGTTCACGATCAGATACAATCATATAAGCCGGTCGTCATAAGTCATAACTCATCAGCAATTTATAGCCCAACCCAACCAGCCAGCTGCACACAACATGTGCACAACCATTTCTAACCACAGCCTACAACGAATTGAATCAGCAATGAGCACCAGGACACGTTCAAGACCAAAGCTCTTAAAATGATTTATATTCAAAATAAGGATTCACCTATGTCAGAGTTCAAAGTAGTCCTTATGTTAATCACAAAATAACTGTTCTTCAGGTGACCTAAACGAAAAGTATGGATTATTTCCAGGAGAGTAGTCCTTTTATTATGTATGTTAATCACAAAATATCTGTTGTCTAAATTATATGGTACAATAAAAACATACAAGTTGCAAGTATGCAACGCGGAAACGTAAAGGAATGGATTAGAGAAGATACCACCCGTAATCCATATTGAATCTCCACTAAGGATATGCTCCTACTTACCGAGCCTTTTCCGGTCAAGATCTTCGCCACTGCACCTCCCGCCAAGCTGGATGAGAAGCTTGGCACTAAGGTAAAGGCGGGTCACTACTCCCTCAGTTCCGGTCACCTTGACATCATCTTCACTACGGAGCAAAGGGTCAACAACTTGTTGGCGAGCCACTAGGAAAACTTACAAGCTTGGTTCACTCCACTATGGAAAATGACCCCTAAGTTATTTGCTTGAAATTTTCGTGATTGAATAACCACATAGTTACTAGGACTAACCGATAAAGAATCGTGAAGAAACAAGTCAAAATAGTGAAGAACTGGTTTATTTTTATGGGGTATAGATGTGAAAATTATGGCAACGAGGACATGTTCACAGGCTGTATATAAATTAATAAAAATGCCTTTTGTTTACTTTTAATTTCCTAGCGCCAAGGAATTCATGAATCCCGCGACAAGGAATTTATGAAGCCCGTCAATTGCTTAAGAACCTTGCCAAGCTGATACTCATCCTCCTGCCATCCCGTGGCAACAGCTTTCGGGTGAGGAAGCATCACGCTAACTCACCTTCTGCGCAGGGCACGCAGAGCTGGGATAACTTTTCACCTTACGCGATATATTATGTCACAAGGGTGTGCGAATTGCGATCTTGCCTTCTTCCACGTTGCATGGATCCACTGAAACGATGGAACCAAGACACACTAGAGATTTGCTAGCTTGAACCAAGACACACTTCTGGCTATCAGCCTGACATCTATCTTGCCATTGCCACAGAATCATTCTGCAGGAATCCACCTGCTCTAGCACAATTCACAGCCATCTTCTATTCACCTCCAGATTACATTACCCCAGTGTCCAGACTTTTTGGCTAGCGCAATGTAATCCGGAAGGGCAAGCTACCAGCTGAAATGCAAAACTAATCTTGGAAAAACAGGACTCACGTCAATAGTGGAAAAGAGTAGGATACAAAGAAAGATGATAAATGTCACTGAATGTTGACAGCCGATATTTTTTGCATTTACAGAACGTATTCCAAAGTTGGGCCTACTAAATATTGTCGATAAAACTGCAAATGTCTACCAAATTGATTCCAAAAGGTAAGTGATAATACTCACCTCAAAGAGGAATGATCAAGATTTAGATGATGAGGACTGGTAAAGAGAGATTAAAGCCACAAAAACTGCACTACAAGCAGAAGTAAATCATAGTAGTCACCCAATAATCAGATGCCTTCCAAACATCCAAATCTCACAATTACACACACTCTAAACCCACACATCGCAGTAAAAGGGTGGACAAAGAAATATGTAAAATTTAAAAATCCAGCCACCAATGGTGAGCAATCCTCGAAGGGCCAAAATAAAACTAATATATTGAGGTGCGCTTCATCCTTCCAGATGGTCACACACTCACACTCTGCCTAGATTGAACAACCCTGGGTAATCTTCTTTGTAGTGAACTGATTTTGCAGCCCCCTGCACTGCATTTAGAGAGACCCGAGAACAGCCTTCAACAATTAGGGACTCCAGATTCCGTGCACGTGCCACCTCAGTCACTCCAGCATCAGTGAAACCATCACACTGCCTCAACGTGAGGTTAATCAAACATGGGCAACGTGAGAGGAGGCGCATCCCAGCATTAGTTACTTTCACACAATCCATAAGTTCAAGTGATTCTAGGAATTGTGCAGATGAGACTGCCTTCATTCCCTCGTCATCAAAGATGTGAGCACCACTTAGCACGAGATCACGAATTGGACAAGACTGAATGAGCATCACAAGGCCCTCCTGTGTGAAACCTATTTCTGGCCAGGAGCGATCACATGCCCAAAATATAAGCTCAAAAGACTGAAGCATACGGCACCTGAGGGCTAGAGCCTTAAGGGTGTCATCAGTCAATGATGTCCTGAAAACACTACCTTCATTGAACTGAGGTGTCAGCCAAAGTGAGACGCTTGTAAGGTTGTTGCAGTTCTGCGAGAGTGTAACTATGTCATTGTCATGTAGACCATGAACATAATGAAGGCTCAAGTTCTTTAATGCTTTGCACTTCCTCAGGAGACAACAAAGCCCTATTTCCTTCTCAGTTGTGATTCGTGCCAAAGTCAAATCCTCCAAACAATCACAGCTGAAATCATATCTATACTGATAGTGTGCCATGCATGAAGGATCACGAGGATCAAATACGTTGAGCAAACCCTTGATCTGAAACTCAAACTTCCGGAGCTTCATCCATCCTGAACCAAACTTTAGTAGGTCAAACTGGCTGATCATCTCACAGTGCTTCACTACAAGTTCTTCCAATGATCCAACCCTGCCAATGTACTCCAGCCACTCCACAATACCAACTTTTTTGCAGGCAATAAGGTGGAGAGCAGATAGATTCTTGCATCCAACAGCCACCGAGAGAAGCCCAAATGAAGTTATTGCTGGTAGTGTGTTCAACCTGACAGACATCAGCTTCTTGAAGCATGCTAAAAAACCAAGGCCTGAGTCATCAATGTATGAGCAGAAGCTTAACGTGAGATCAGTCAGTGAGGGGCAGCAAGATGAAAACACCTGGAGACCATGGTTGTTCAACTGCATCCCGTGGTTATGAGTCCAACCAGAGTAATTGAATTCCACTTTGCACAAATTGGGGAAACGGGAGCACAGTGATACCAAGGCCACTGTCACAGGGCTAACGCCGCAGCCAATGAAAATAGCATCTCTTAGCTCTCCCTCAACAGCATAGAGCCGCTTTGACACAAGAGAAAGAGATTTAAGATCACATGGGCTGGTAAGCCGCTTGACAATCTCTGCAAGCAGTGACTCCGGGATATCGTCCATTGGAAATGCAGCTTTGCTAGTTTGGCAATTTCAAGGTTCCATAGGTATTCAGAGTGCTAGATTGAAATTAAAGAGTACAGAAATTCAGTAAGAAGCATTGAAGATAACCAGACCATGGGAGTGAAACAAATGAAGACGCGCAAATGCATATAATGAAGTAATGATACTTTGAAGCTATTACATACTCCCTCTGTTCCAAATTATAGGCTGTTTTGGCATTTATAGGTGCATAGTTTTTGCTATGCATCTAGACACTAGGTCTAGATACATAGAGAAAACTATGGATCAAGAAAATCCATAAACAACCTATAATTTGGAACAGAGGGAGTATGTAATAAAAGATCTCTGTCCATAATAACAAAGAAGAGTAGTTAAAGGCAACTAAGAAACGTCACACTGGGGTGGTAAAGGGCCTTAATTTTTTGTCTATATAATCTATGGGCCGGGCCCTAAATGGATCGGGCTCTAATCTTATTCAATTTTGAGCTAAAATAATTAAGGGCCAACTAGGATTGTGAAGAGAGCATTAGGGCCATGATCCATTACCACCCCTACATTGGTCATCAGTACCAAATCATTTTACATTTTTCAGGTTCTTTTGCATCGATGCAACTGAAGCTAAGTAGATCACAGTGGAAAATTTCATTATTTGTGTGCACACAAACAACGAACACTTTTTCAGATAAAACAGATATGAAGCATACTGATCAGATATGAAGCTAAGTAAAGTAATGCATACTGGTCAGATAAGCAGTTCACATAGAAGACTTTTGTGTAAATTTTCCAAAATTTCTTAAAAGTCACCAAGATGATGAACAAGGCAGCACCCTATCTATTTAGAGAAATATCCAGAAGCATGTGTACAAGTTACATACGTTGATGAATAAATATGCACCTATTTTCTCTCCCTGTAAAAGGTCCGTGCTCCTACCTCATAAAGGATGAACTTGCAAGCCTATTAAGCTATTTATTCAGTGATAACTTGCAGAACAAACAGTAACGAAGCAAAATGCAACACAAGCACATCAAAATAAGACCCTAGTATGTGCATCTGCTGAAATATTAAAAAAGTAAGCAACTACAAATTACAGACAAACTAAACAAAAAAGCAACAAGTACTAGGCATCTGCTTAACTGGCATACTTGGGAGCCGCCAAACCAATCCCATAGAAAATAGGACCACCCCGGCACCCCCAAAGAAAATCACATGAAAATCAACCAGTTTATTACGATGGGTGCGCAAGAAGCACAAACAAATCAAGCCTATTCCGTGCATCATATTGTACAGCTCAAGGGTTCCATTTTTTGTTTTTTTTATGGGTTTATATTTATCGAACAAAAACCAACTAGATTCTTCTTATCTGCCGCTTAAATCAGCAGAGAACGCAAAAGGAGGGGAAATCCAGGGCCATACCTAAAATCAGAGGAGATTCCGCTAGGGTTTCTTGGGGCGATATCAGGGAGTAGGCGGCGCCATGAGCGCAACCGAAGGACGGAGGAGCAGAAACCCTAGTCTTGCGAGTTCGCCGCAGTCGGTCGAGGCACCAGAACCGCCTGGACTTGATGGATAAGCAGACAGTGTGGGCCAGAATGGGCTTGGCTGGGCTGACGCTGACCTATGTGCTTGTAATTCTTTTTTTTTCGTTTGGCACTAAGCTGTTTTTCCTTTTTTCCTTTTTGTTTTTTGAAAAATGGTTAAGATGCCATTACGAGTTTGGAAGCAATTTTTTATCGAGTGAATTTTCCATTTAGAGACGTTTTTTGTGTGAAAGATAAAGCAGGTGAAAACATTCAGCATGCAATGGATTTTCCATCCAACAGTGTCAGTTGACTTTTGTAGCACCGGACATAAATAAAAGAAGCAACCTATTATGTGATATAACGGATCCGCTCAGAAATCCATTAAATTCCGTAGGTTGGCTTCTTCTTGCAAATAAAGTTGTCTCTTGGTAATTAATTTTTTAATATTAAATTTGCCATGATGAATTCGTCATGAAACACAAATGACATCACATAGAGATTTTCGTGAACAAGAATGCTCAATGGCCCACTATATTATCCATCACAACATATGCTTTGTAGTACACTTCCATTGAGAGACATTTTCACAATCTCTAAACGAAATGAACTTTTTCTAACTCTATACAAACTGATAAGAAAAAAATATGCATACAAAGGTCAAATAGTCACTCTCTAAACATTTTTTTTTTGAGATAGCTAAACATATGTATAAGTTCATAACGTAGAACAGAAGGGCGTAACGTCGTAGCTACTAGTTTCTGTCTCGGCCCTGGCCCATTTCCTCACTCCTCTCTCTCCGGGGAGAGTCTTCGTGAGGACTGAGGAGCATCGGTCGGTCAGGCCTGAATGGCCAACCACCAGGAGAAGCCCGCCACGCCGCCGCCGCCGCCACCACAGGCGGCGGAGGGCGGCGGCGCCCGACCCCGCTTGCCCGGCGGCGGCGGAGCTCACCCCGGGGGCGCTGGATACCCTAACCCCCCGGAGGCCGCGGTCCCCGACGCGGCGACGCTGCGGGACCAGTGGCGGTTCGCCGTGCGGCAGTACAGCCGCTGGTACTCCCACGCCTGGGGCACCGCCATCCTCGCCGGCGCCGCCTTCTTCGCGCTCGGGTGGCTCGTCAAAGGCTCCAACCCGCTCCCTTCCCGTGCCGAGCCCCACGACACCAACGCCAATGTCGTTGCCAAGGAGGAGAGGTGACTGGTGAGAGCAGCTGATGCCGTTATGTTTTTCTTCTTGATCTGTTCGTCGATAGATATGGGAATGCGACTTTTATCATCTATCGGGAAGAATTGTATCTCGTGTGTGGAAATTAGTTTCCGTAATATTGCTTTAGCGAAGAATAAAATATGTTCTGCATTAGGGTTTCAGTGTGTGTGCTGTTAGATTATTTCTATCTATCAGGATTAGATGGTCCAGATTCGAGTCTTTTCTGTATCATTAAATGGGCCGAATGAGGATTCCAAGGCTTTAGACACTTGATAAATTCCTAGGTTGTTGATCAGGTAGAGTGCTGTCTTGCCTCGAAGGTTAATATGTAAATTTGGAGAGTTACGCTTCAAGAATTGCACTAATGAGGGGCGGGCTGCTGCTATTATGTATGTCATAGGGGCAAGTAGCATCAGTCCTGTCACCACTCACCAGCATCATAATTCATAGGTTCCCCACTCCCTGGTTTTGGCCTGAGCCTGCGAGGCACACGACCAAGCTCATGAACAGATGAACTTGAAAAGAAAATTTTCCATGGTAGCAGTCGAACAGTGGGACAAGTCATGAGTACTATAGAGTCATAGTCATCAAGGGATCAGTGAGACAACTCATGAGTAATATGACGACTTTGGAAAATTGGAACACTGGGAATATATATTTGCATAACGAAATACGGTTGCTATTGAAGTACTCCCTCCATTCTCTTTTGATGGTCCTATTTCACCTTGACACAATGACCAAGGAAAATAACCTTACTTATCATATAATAAATGCAACATAGACTTTTTAGTTGGTCCTCCAATGTTTTAACTGGAAACTCCTCATTACTACTGCTATGTATTGCCATAGCCCATACCAATAGTAAATAGGACTATCATTTGTGAACATTTTAGTTTTTGAAATAGGATATCAAAAGAGAATGGAGGGAGTGCTTAGGAAGTAACATTTACAATGAATTGTAATGTTGGAGGATGACTTGATTAATGTCTGTTTTATTTTTTGAAGATGATTTTATTGGGTGGATATTACTTACAATTTCGTTTTGAGGTTAATGGAGGTTTCCATATTTTTTTCCTCCTTAGAGCTTCATCTTTTTTTATAAAACGTATCTTCATCTGGTTGAAGTAGATGATGAATTTTATTTAGTTCGAAAAGCATAGTGTTTCTTTTACATTGAAGTATTGTATTGAGAATCTAATTTTAAGGGTAATTCTTTCATTAATTTCTTTTCTAGAATATTGATTTTTGAGTATCTTTTGGATATGTAGTGTTGTAACTCTGGATTTCAGCTTGTATGTGTCATCATATTGTATTTTATGTATCCAGTGTTGAAAGTGTTTGATTTCAGGAGGATTTCTGAAATTTCCTGCTAAATGCTGCTGGTGTTTTACACAATGAACGAAATGCTATTTTTTTTCTGCCAAAGCTTTCTGTTAGTTTCTTTGATTGTTTTATAAATTGAGTATTGCTGTAATAGTAGTATTAATATCCTTGCTGGTATTCAACTTTCTTTTTGAGGGTTTCAAATTTTGCTGTAGTACTACTGTTCCTAGTGCTGGTCAATGATCAGAGTGTTAAATCCTATTCGTGCATGATGGTATTGTTAAGAAGTAACCAAGCAGTAGTATTCATGAATAACGCTGACTGACCAAACTTTATCACTAGCTGTTGGAGAAACTGCTGCCATCGCTAAATCTGCACAATTTTGGAGCCTTTTCTACCATTTTCCTGTGTGTTTGTTAATATGGTTATTTATTGATTGAATTGTCTTGACTGACTTATTTTTCAACACCATCAAACATGTAATTGTGAAGTATGTAGTCTTGGTGATGCTGAGAGGTTTTTCTTATGGTTTATAAAATTGGCAGTAGTAAACCACATAGCACAACCTAGATGAGTTGTGTTCTGAGTTCTGCCACTTCAACTTCTCTGGCAAAATTTCATTTTCTTGTAGTTGTGTTTGATAAAGGTGCCTTGCAGATAATCCATTCCTTTCCACCTGTGGAGTTCAAATGGGCTGTTAATGGTGAAGAGAGAGAGTTCAAGCCAGATGGGAGATATAGTGTGGCTTGGAGTTGTGATCTATGCACTTGTTCCAGGGCAGTGATTTGTTTTCTGTTCCTCTGCTGTTGTATATTTTCAAAATAAGGAGGTGCTTTAAGTGAGGCTTTTAAAGATTTTGTAAAAATACGAACTAACATCTGAATAAAATGATAAAAGAGTTGCAATATCCTTGTACATTTGCTCCGATGGGATTCTTGGGCAAATGCAAATGCTTGCTTCATTGTTTATGACAATAGAAGGCTATTAGGTTCAGCCAAGTTCATCAGTGCGTTGTTGGAAGAGAATTCAGTTTTGTTGATGGAATACATTTATGAAAGGTTGGATGTTTCGCGGTTCTCCGACGGAGTTCATTGACGAACGTTTCATCTGATTATTTCCTTCCCTGTTTTTTCTGAGGGAAGACCGTTAGCCTTTGTTGCGACTACCTGAAAAATTCTGTTCAGGTATACGACAAAGGGAAAGTATGTTAAAGTCCACTGTCCACCATTGCTTGCCCTTCTGTAGCATCTCATGCATCATTCTAATGTATAAAATTCAGGTAAAGACATAAACGCGTAGATCTTTTCCTGTCTCCATGGTATAAAAGGATCACGAATTGAAATTCGTATTGAGTTTCAAAACATCTTAAATCTGCGCCAGCAAAGGATATTATTCTCTGCAACCTGAGTTGATGTGGACACGGGGCACTTGACATCTCAAAGGATGTGCACAATGGCATTCTCTTTGCAAGAAAGGCCACCAGACTTTTTTCCCCTTATTTTATTTCATTATTTTATTAAGATCGTGAAATTTTGCTCCGCGTATTTGAAAGTACATTTTGCACGAGTAGTTGTGCTCATTGCTCGGAACACCTGATACAGGTGCCATCCTATGCACATCGAGAAGCAGTATACAGCCAGTCAGCTTCAAATAACTGTTACTGTTTATATATTATTATGTACTACAGCTGTCTGGCAACGGGAAAACTTGTTCAGTTCACCACTGTATGCCTCTGAAGACTAATAAAGATTTAGCTGCATACATTCGCTACAGAATATGACGCGCTACAGACAATAGGCGCACCTTTTCCAGTCTATCACGGTATAATATTACGACCAACAGTCATCAAGAAGTAACTGGAGCACTTTGGCATGCTAACAGCTAATAAACCCTCTATGGTGGCAGATTGCTTCAAGAAGAACCATGCTACATAGGCTCCTGGAAATTGCGAATTTGAGCAGCAGAGCACATATGTACAACAACGAGGTGGCTCGAACCGACATCGGTATCGAAATCAGATGGCACAGTTAGGTACCACCTGAGGAAGTTTTAGTCCTTCGCCAGCATCTGCATGATGATGTCGTTCCACGCATCGATAGGGCCGGGCAAGCACCAGTGCAGACAGTCATTTTGGACTTTGGCAGTCATCCCCTTCTCATAAGGATGGTATGTTCTGTAAGGCCCAGGGTGCCCATCAGGCCGCAGCAGCGAGAGCTCAAATGTGTCGAGCAGTTTCAGATGGTCAGCATTGCCATTAGGCGCTTTGTTTGCCATCGCCTTGTCAAACTCTTCTCTCTCGATCCTCCACATCTTATTGTCCGACTCCCTGTCGCCAGCCTCCCCTGGCTTGAATGGCGACGTCCTGTTGCAAGTCCCACCACTGAACCACTCACCGTTCTCGAAATGTGCAGGCGTCCATGTCCTGTAGAAGACACCTGGCTTGTGAGGCGAGGATACGATGAACCGGAAGGCTGCGCTGAGTGCCTTGCGGAAGGAGTACTCTGGGGCCATCTCTTTCAGGTTTTTGTTCTGGCAGGAGTGGCAGCCGATCTCAGCTCCATTCTCCCAGTAGACTGCAGTTTTGAAGAACCATTGGCCTGTGGATATCACGACATGGTCAAAGCTTTCCCACTGACTAGTCCAGTTTGTCTCGAGAACATCAAGGTGCAGCTGAAGGTCAGCAGTTGAAACTCCATCGTCATCCTCAAATATTTTGGCTTTGACAAGGAACGGTGCCCAGATAAGAGATACCGTGAAGTTGTGTGAGGGAAAGTGCCATCTTCTGGATTTGAATGTACTGTCATGGTAGACCTCAGTAGCATCTTCGACCTGCAACAGAAACAATAAAGTCTTTTAGCCCCATGCAAGCTGGAGACTTGGAGTAGGCTAGAGGTGAAACCTGGCAACAGCCTTGCTTTTGAAATCATAGTATGAAGGATTCATGCAAGCACTACCGATACTATCTACAGAAAGCACCAGACAATATGCATGTGGAAACAGGGCAGCACAGACTTCAGACACAAGATTTACAATCAGGTGTTGAAAGTCTTGTCTTCTCGTCAAACCATCATCAACAAGAACACCTTGCTAGCAATTTCATAGGATGTTTATGAAGTACAAACGGTAGGGACGCAAACACAAGCTATGCCTCATCAAAATGTGGTTTGATGCGGTTGATGCACAATTTGCAGGGCTCCAACTGAAGTTGCTGAGAGAAATGCGAAGACAGAGACTCAACACCTTTAAGGTTCATAGTACGTTGATATGTCAGACCAATCTCTTCCCTAGTGACATGGGCGAAAAACCGATTGTTCATCTTATTTACAGCAAAAATATCATGCTTGGGTGGTTGTGTCTTTATTTTCTTGCTTTGTATATCTAGTCTTACACATAATAATAAAACAGAGAGCAAAAATAACTTCTTATCAAACAAGCATGGCCCGTGATCCTGTTTTATGCTATGCATAATTAAGGAATTCCTAGTTGTGCACAATGAATAGTGAAGGAAAATTTATAACTGGTGAAAGTTAGGTAGTACATAATGAACCGACAGATGTACATTAGTGATTAATGGCACTCTGATAACGTTATTGCAACATCTCAAGCGAAGAATCAACTACAAAGTATTTTGCATGGTGGATTTGATTTACATGAATTGTGTTCTAGTCTACAGAGAATAAAAGAACACTCTGAGGCACATTCAGTATGCATATTTTAATAGAATAAACGCCTTTCAGATCCAAGGGATAATTTTATCTGCACTGCCAAAGATAATAATCAATCCTAAATAATAACAGAGCTCAACCATATTATTGCAAGTTAACCAAGTTTGCCTGCACTAAAAGAGGGACAACTAATATCTACTTAGCTAAATTAAAATGTAAAGCCCACATATGTCGGAAGTTGAAAGAAGCATTAAAATTAGACAGTGGCCATAAAAAATATTATGACTGTCTAATTACAAGAATACTTAAGGGATCATAGAATACCTTAGATACAAGACAAAGCAATGACTGCACGTGATTGCGAAGGATCGAATCACCAATAAGTGCCCAATGTTTGCCCCGCATGCCATCCAAAAACTTCTTGCTGTCAAACAGTGGTATGTCACAACCATATGGCTTCCATCTCCAATAGAGATAATCAGTGTCCGGCCTTCCATTTGTCATACAATTCTGAGGAGATTCAATGAAGCGGCAGCTTGCATTGGTATAAGCTGGCCCTGATGAATGTGGAACCCACTCACCATGGAAAAGATTACAACTTTCTGCACAGTGAAAATAAAATGTGTGGTCAATTACTAATGGAAGAACTAAAGATAAAAATGTTTTTTTTCTGAACACATGAAAATGAAATGGGACTGTACAAAATATTTCCTTAAGAAGATAACAAATATCTTACAAATTCTTGTCATTTTGGTTAAAGATAGCATTGGCTGGTAATAGCATAGGAAGCAATGAAACTGCATAGATTTACCAAAACAAGAAGAAAAATCTATACCTCTTCAGACCATAGTCACAAAGATTCGGGGTCGAGGGACGGGGTACGGTCCTTGTGAGAGGTTTTTACAAGGCGGGGACGAAAATGACCCCGCGTTTCCGGGACGGGATCGGTGTTTCTAGGTCGAGGAACGGTACCCTCGACCCCGATTTCTGTGACTATGCTTCAGACTTCCGATGACAGTAGCAATGGGAATTTAGGGATTCTGTTCGAATTTCAATAAATCCTAGGGATTTACATCCAAACAAGCCCTTTAATGTTTACCACTTAATTAAAATTGATAACCTTATCCGTCCATAAAGAATTTAATTTGCTACCCAAAATGCCATTCACACGTAAAGTGTAGATTAAGCAACGATCGCATCTATGAATTAAGAAACATACCTCCTGGGGAATCTTCCTTCTTGTCTGGAGCTGTTAGAGGTCCCGAACCAGTCACATCAAAAATCAAATCATTCGCTTCTGTTAATCACAAGCAAGATATTAGTACAAACATAAGATCCAAAACAAAGTGCAGTAATTGTTTCATTAGTAAATCCATGAAAAGCAAAGAGAATGGTAAAAGCTGGCATCACTCTAAGACAACAAACTGGGCATTTTTTAATCCAAATTGAGGATCCTCCCAATCATGAACCCGTGAAGCAAAAAAAACTCCCACCTTTTCGTAGAGGATCTAACAAGCTTGCCCCTCTCACTAAACTAATGCAAGTGATCAATCACACACCTCCATCCTCCAACTGTAGGCATTTGGTCATTTAATCAAATACATGCAAATAACAAATGCCACAGAACTAGAATGTAGCAGAACATGCACACAGGGTCAAACAGAACAAGTATAATAAATTAAACGGAAGGAAACAGAGGGGATCCACGCAGTCCCTCCTGAGCAATAAACAAATCAAGTTACAGCAGGACACGTTAAATAAAGAGGAAACCTTTAAAGTAATTCTGAAGATCCTCAGACCTTTCAGTAGTATAGTTTCCACATCTAATATCTTTTTTTATTTTGCTGTTTAACCAATAAGCTAGAGTGGAGCATAAGCATTTCGATTCAAATGTTTTCACAATATAAGGCAATCCAAAATTCACTGCTGCTCTTCTCCAGCAACAATCAATCAATATTCAGAATTCTTCTAGTACAGAATGGGCATGTTTTAATGCTGCAAATCCCAACCAAATATCAAGCCAAATCATTTCCCCGTGAGGAGACACGCCTGCATGCCTTTCTTGTTGGAAGAAACAACAAAAATGAAAAGAGGTAAAAAGACACAAAGGCATTCCAAGAACCGCTCACCGGAGGGAGGCGTCCCGCCGCCGCCGCCGGTTCTTCCCCTCCCCGGCGCCGCCACGAGGCGCGCGGCCTCGTCCGGCGCGGCGGTGGGCGGCAGGAGGTAGGCCGCGGGGCCGGCGAGCAGCCGGACCGCGAGGCCCGCGAGGATCACGAACAGCAGCAGCTTCAGCGCCGACCCGACGACCGCCGCCGCCTTCCTCTGCAACTGCAGCGCTGGCGTCGGCGCAGGCGGCCACTCCATCCCCATCCCTCTCCACACCCAAGTGATCGCGGAGCCGGGCAACAGACACCAGGTACTGGTTGGCACTTCTGTTGTGTCGGTGCCTCGTCTCTCGGCGGTGACGGTGGAGGTGGTTGGCATGCAGTGCAGGTTTGGACTACGGAGTTATGTGGGGTCGGTCCTGTGTTTGCGTGACGTCAACTACAGTCAAGACGAACCTGGAAACGGTGGTGCCTAGGTGAGCATTTCAGAAGCTGCCAACCAGGAGCAAGACTAGAGGCACCCGAAGGCTTTTTACCAGACGCGTGGTGGTTGTGAAAAGGGTATTCTGTTTCGTTTTATTTGTTTTAACGTTTCGGGGCATGTTACAACAACGGCATGTTACAACGAAATTCCTGCAAATTTCGAAAGGCAGAGATGCGTGGTGACAACACGGTAAAATAAATATGGAAATGAAAGGTTGTCGCACATAATATAGTTTGATAGAATATGTATAGGTGACTTGCCTTGTACTCTAAGTCTACTTGACTCTTATTTGTACATCAAACTGTCTCGGCTATATACATGAAAGGTCACCCCCACAATGGGTGTGTGGTGTTTCCCTTTCTCGCTATGTCTCTACATGGTATCAAGAATCCGGGGTTTAATTCCCTAGCTCCCAACCCCCCACCCCCACCCCGCTGCCCTAATTCATGTGTGCCGCCACCCGGCCCGCACGTCCACCACCCCACTCGACCGCGCCGCCTCCCTGGCCGCGCCGCCCTAGGTTGCGCCACCCCCTGGCCGCGCTACCCCTAGGCCGCGCCGCTCCCCTGGCCGCCCCGCCCCCAGCGCAAATCAATCTGATCCGGCGTCATGTCGATGGATTCGTCCACCTCGTCGGCATCCAGCCCTAGCTCCGGCATCGGCATGACGCCCGGCTCCTCCGACTCCGTCTTCCCGGTCTTCATCAACCCGTACGCCTCCGTCAACATCAAGACCCACATCCCCATCGAGCTCGAGCTCCGGCTGCCAAACTACAATAAGTGGAACGCCTACTTCACCGCCATGTGCGGCAAGTTCGGCCTTCTAGGACACATCGACGGCACCATCGCGTCCCGTCCGACTGATCCCACCTGGAATCAGCCGGACGCTTGTGTGCGCAGCTAGATGTACAGCTCCGTCTCCGATGGGGTTCTTGACCTCGCCATGGCGCCAGATAAGACCACCCGTGCCCTCTACACGGCCATCCGTGATCTGTTCCAGGCAAACCAGGAGCCACGCGTTGTCATCCTGAACCAGGAGTTCGCCTCCTTATCTCAGGGTGACCTTCCCATCGAGGCTTATGCCTCGCAGCTGAAGCAGACTGCCGACGCTCTTCACGACGTCGGCCACCCCATCCTGGATCGCTAGCTGGTGCTCAACCTGCTGAACGGCATCAACCCGCCTCGCCAACACCGCTGACATCATCACCAACACGAGGCCACTGCCGACCTTCACCGAGGCAGTGAACATGCTACCCTGCGCCAGGCCCCTCCATGATGGGCGCATGGAACCAGGCGGGTCTCATCGCCGCCCTCAACCAGATGGCAGTACAAGGCAATAGCCCTTGGGTCCTCGACACTGGAGCGACATCTCATATGTCCTCCAATGACAGTATACTCATATCCCATCTTTCCCATTCGTCGTCCTTCATCACTGTCGGCAATGGAAATTCCATACCAATTTCTTGTCGTGGCACTTCCAGTATTCCTACAGCTGATTATTTTTTCAACTCAATAATGTTCTTATTGCTCCGCATCTTGTTCGTAACCTGTTAATTGTTCGACAGCTTACTCGCGATAATAACTGTTTCGTTGAGTTTGACACTTTTGGCTGCTCTATTAATGATCTGAAGACCAAGACTGTGATTTTTCACTGCAATAATGGCGGGGATCTCTACACTATTCCACCCACCCACGCCAGCTCCTCTGCAGCTGCCTATCACGTCGCCTCTGCTTCATCCTCGCTGTGGCACTCACGTCTTGGTCATCCTACTCCAGCCGCCATTAGTGAACTTAATAAAATTTCAGCTATTTCATGTAATAATGCAGCACGTGGTCTTTGTCATGCTTGCTAGATGGGCAAACACATGCGTCTGCCTTTTACTAGTTCATCATCTAGCACTTCTGCTCCCTTTGAACTCGTTCATTGCGATGTCTGGACATCACCTGTGCTTAGCATCTCGGGTTTTAAGTACTATCTTGTGATGGTTGATGATTTCACACATTACTGTTGGGCTTTTCCTCTTCGGCATAAATCTGAGGCCCACAAGCATATTGTTGAGTTTGTTGCTTATGCTCATACCCAGTTCAGCTTGTCTGTCAAGTGCTTTCAGGCGGACAACGGCACCGAGTTCATCAACAACGCCACTTCTACCTTCCTTACTAGTCGCGGCGTCTTGCTTCACACCTCATGCCCCTATACCTCCGCACAGAACGGCAAGGCTGAATGGATGTTGCGCACACTCAACAACATGGTGCGCACCCTCTTGTTTCATGCTTCTATGCCTCCCTCCTACTGCATGGAGGCACTGGCGACCGCCGTTTTCCTGCTCAATAGGCGGCCCTCCTCATCCATCAATAATGGTATACCACATCATCTCCTTCATCGCTCTATGCCAGACTATTCCTCTCTTCGAGTTTTCGACTGCCTGTGCTATCCAAACCTTAGTGCCACGACACCTCACAAATTGGCTCCACACTCTTCTGCTTGCGTTTTCATCGGTTATCCCTCCTCCCAAAAGGGCTACCGCTGCCTCGATCTCTCGACCAGACGCATGATCATCTCCCGTCATGTGATTTTTGATGAGACTAATTTTCCATTTTTGGTTGCAAAGTCGTCTGCGGAGGCTCTTGATTTTCTCCTGCAGGATTGTCGTCACATCTCTCCCTCGCCTCCTGTGACCAGCGAGCCCTCGAAGGCTCCTGTCGCTGGGCGGGATCTGGTCAACCCCCTGGAGGATGACCCCGCCATCCTCTGGCGTGATCCTATTCTCCCGACCGCGGCAGCCACTGGCGGGCCTCCGCCGGTTCCTGGACCGGCCCCTTCGACCACCCCTACGCCGGCCCTAGCCGCCGGTCGTCCACCGGCTCCTGCTCCGACCGCGGCTGCGCCCCAGCCACCCCCTGCGGGATGCAAGTTCCGCTTCATCTACAATCGCCGCCCGCCTCTAGTGCACATCAACGGTCAGCTGCCGCCTCAACGATCGTCCATGACTACCTCGCCGTCCACGATCCCTCAGGCGCGGGCTCTCTAGTCCCCACCCCAGGTGACTGTTCCGCACCCACCCCAGGAACCACCTCGTCGTGTTGTGACGAGGGCGCAGACTGGCTCTCTTCCAGGGCCTGCTGATCGTCTGACGTACTCTGCCGTCCACGCTTCTCCACTTTTGGCTAACTACCGGAGTGCCCTCGCCGATCCTAATTGGCGTGCCACGATGGAGGATGAGTACAAGGCGCTGATTGACAATGGCACCTGGCGCCTAGTTCCTCGACCACCTGGTGCCAACGTCGTCTCCTGCAAATGGATCTTCAAGCACAAGTACAACTCCGACGGCTCTCTTGCTCGCCATAAAGCAAGATGGGTCATTCGCAGGTTCTCACAGCAGTACGGCATCGATTACGACGAGATGTTCAGCCCGGTTGTCAAACTGGCCACTATTCGGGTCGTCCTTAGCATCGCCGCTTCTCGCGCTTGGCCTGTACACTAGGTGGACGTGAAGAACGCTTTTCTTCATGGTCATCTGGACGAGACGGTCTACTGCCAGCAGCCGCCGAGTTTCGTCGACCTCACTGCACCTGATCATGTCTATTTCTTGTAGAAGTCCTTATATGGGCTCAAGCAGGCACCTCGGGTGTGGTACCAGCATTTCACCACATACATTCGTGGCCTTGGCTTCGCAGCCTCGGCTACGGATACGTCTCTCTTTGTTTACAAAGAGGGTGCTGCTACTGCTTACTTGCTACTCTACGTCGACGACATCATCTTGACGGCGTCCATGAGGCATCATCTTTGCCAGCTCACAGGGCTACTCCACTATGAGTTCGCCATGACCGATCTCGGGGATCGCCATCACTTCCTCGGGATTTCGGTCACACGCTCATCGGATGGCCTCTTTCTGTCTCAGCGACAGTATGCAGTGGATCTCCTCCAGTGCGCCGGCATGGCCGAGTGTCTCTCCATGTCAACACCAGTGGACACTCGTGCCAAGCTGTTGGCCACAGATGGTGCTCCGGTGGTAGATGCTACTGTTGACATTTCTAAGCGCAATCACTAGGAACGGGGTTTTTAAGCTCGTCCCCGGCAACAGCGCCAGAAATGCTTGTTGACATTTCTTAGCGTCGCCACTAGGAGGGGTTAGTTCCTAGCGACGCCGCTAAGGGAATGCCGTGTTGGTATGTCTTAATGTTTACAGAAGGATCCGCAAGCACACGGATATACTGTTGTAGCATTTTACCCAGAAGTATTCAGGGATGGCTAGGTTGTGTAAAGTTTATTTACTAGTTCCATAACCATAATACGTAAGAAGTAAGATGAAGACCACTGACTATACAGGGATAAATGATAAATAATAGATAATTAGGGGTAATGTGACACACACAGAACAGCCAACTCTCATGAATAAAGAATAAACAAGCAATCCTAAGGTTAGTGGGAGAATAGGCACATATCCTAGTATACTATTTATGTTAGCAGATAAGTTACATTAGCCACATGCTTAGAACTGCAGGTGCCGGGAAATTAGGGACACCGAGAAGAATGACCCGCACTGGAGAACATCCTGTCCCGTTTTATCTTTGCATGAACTCCTACACGATACCCGAACATCGGGGAGTACGCTAACCGAGAAGCAGCTTCTCGACGGACCGATAGGGCTGTCACCACCTGTGGTCTACCCCAGTCACACTGTGGAGCACCATCATATCCGAAGGATCCCGCATACCCGAGCACCATGCCCGCATATGAGGTCACTACCCTAGCACCCCCCGGGTCCCCCACCCTTCGGATGGACAGGTAAGATGCTAAGGCAAGCCCAAAAGCACAATGAACTGATATCCTTACCCAGATCATCTGGTCTAAGCAAGCAACTACTATAACTTGATAAAGCATAGATCAAGGCTAAGCAAGCTACGAACATAGCAAGATAACCAAGAACGGACTCAATATGAATAGCATAATGAAAGTCGGAATACAAAGCCATACCAGAGGCCGAGGATTGATCGCCGACCCCGAGGATGACTGGATTCGCTAAGGAGATGAAGTACTAGCCTAGCTCCACTACCCTAAGGAGTACAAGTCACAAGAGAGTGTGAGAGAGAGGCCTTCAAGTGGTTTGTGTGGTGAGAGTGGTGGGAGGCCCCTTTTATAGCTTGAGAGGTCGGTTCCCGCCATCTCTATACATGGAAACATGACTAACCGACCTCTAGAGGATAAGATCAGTCTTCCCGCCAAAACTCAGCCTGTTTGGCTGCCAGGTGGGGTCGGCCAAACCCCCCTGCCGCGCGCCTCTGGCCACCGTCCTTCTCTGGTACACTGTCTGGTGGGTCCTAATGTCAGATGGTCGGTGCCGGGGCGTGGTTGGTCGGTTTGGTCTGGTTTGTGGGCCTCCTTTGTATGTGTTACACAGGACGCGATCGTCTGTGACTTTTGTCTTCGTATTCATCGTGTTTTCTTCTTATTCCGCACTTGTGCTCCTGAAAACATAAATCTTCGAAAACAACTGTGGAGCTAGGTTAGTGATACAAATATGTGAGTAAGAGGTATAGTTTTCCTTCTTTTATGAGTACAGTTGACTGTCATATTTCGCACTTAACGACCGTCAACAGCTACCCAGTATCGAAGTCTAGCTGGTGCACTTCAGTACTTGACACTGACGCGCCCCGACCTCGCTTACGCTGTTCAGCAGGTGTGCCTCTTCATGCATGATCCACGAGAGCCTCATCTGGCATTGCTCAAGCGGATCTTGCGATATGTGAAGGGTACGCTGTCTACTGGTTTGCACACTCAGATGCAGACTGGGCAGGCTGTCCAGACTCTCGGCGATCTACTTCGGCCTATTGTGTCTTCCTCGGCGACAACTTGGTGTCTTGGTCTTCCAAACGACAGACTACTATCTCTCGTTCGAGTGTGGAGGCCGAGTATCATGCTGTGGCTGAGACCTGCTGGCTTCTGTAGCTTCTTCAGGAGCTTCATGCGCCTCTATCTTCGGTGACGATTGTCTACTGTGATAATGTGAGTGCTGTATACATGACAACAAATCCAGTACATCATCGGCGCACGAAGCATATAGAGATCGATATTCACTTCGTCCGCGACCAGGTGGCTTTGGGACAGGTTCGTGTGCTACGAGTTCCATCATCTCACCAGCTTGCGGATATTATGACCAAAGGCTTGCATGTACAATTATTTACTGATTTCAGGTCCAGTCTTTGTGTCCGGGATCCTCCCACTCAGACTGCGAGCGGGTATTAGAGATATGTATAGCTGACTTGTCTTGTACTCTAAGTCTACTTGACTCTTACTTGTACATCAAACCGTCTCGGCTATATATATGAAAGGTCAACCCCCCCCCCCCACACACACAATGGGTGTGTGGTGTTTCCCCCTCTCGCTATCTCTCTACAAATACGTAATGGTTAGTGATAACGTATTTACTATGTACTGTAAGACCTCAAACAGTTGAAGCTTAGCTGTAAGTTATTCCATATCAGCTTTTCCATCTATTCTCCAAGCTTTTTGTGGGATTCATGTTTGACCATCTCTCCTCTGCTTCTCTCCCCGGGTATCCTCTCTTGCTCAGTCTCTCTTCTTGGGGCAACTCCAAAAAAATTAGTCAAATCTCATTCTCTATATTCCAATTTAACTATCCATTTAGCTAATATTTGCTCTTCAATTTTGGATGGATCCTAACATACTAGCCAAATGTTCCTCTCCATATTCCGTTCCTCCGCCCTGCACAGCTCATCGCGCGCTGACCATCACACCCCGTCATCCTCTCCTCCCTTGGCGACGCATAGAGGCTCCTCCCGCCCAGTGGCGGATGCAGGAATTGAACATTAGGGGAGGGTTTATTGTTGACGGTCTAATTCAACCCATTTTGACCGTCAACTCCGCCCATGCATAAAAGTGGAATAAGTGGTAGCCTAGGATTAAATATTAATAAATTCCAAAGTGCTTGTTTGAGAATGTATGCAGGTGAATTTAAACCTAATTTGGAGCTGGATGGCAGGTCATTATCCAAGATACAACTTTTCAGCAAATCAAACAGCGACACATGTCGTCACCACGTCACATGGATCAAATGGCCCACCAGAGCAAGAAATCCTACATGTCACAAGCTTAAGCACATGTCAAGGCCATAGGGACCCACAAGAAAGATTCCTAGCCAAAGACAGTGGCCAGAGGTGGTGCCCACCAGTCGGCCGAGCACCCTGGTTGACCGACCAGTGGGACCCACCACCGACCTTCAGCTATGGCCAGTAGCTTCCAGGCAGCTTCCCTACGTCGGTTCAAGGTGCCTCTTTTGCTGCAAACGCCGGATGAAGACCCATTTGCTCCTCCCTATAAATATGAGAGGGGGGCAAGAATAGGACACACACATCTCACACCTCACCTCTCATTCTTCACTTGGAGCTTGGGAGCTTTCCTTAGATGCTTAGTCAGTCTAGGAGGTTAGGAGAAATATGGAGAGAGTGAGGAGAAGCCGGGGGAAGTGCCGGACCTGTCGGCACTCTTCTCCGCTTATACCTCGACGAATGCTTATCGGTCAATAAATGTCCGTGACTATTTTAGTATTCATAATTTTATTTCAAGTTCAGTTAGTAGTTTCGTGTTGTTTACTAGATTAAGTGTCTACTGGTATTATAGTAGTTAGCTCTAATCTAGGCCTCCCGATAGAGACGGATGTTCTTGGCCAGGATTAGAGTTAGTAAATGATAGTGTAGGCGTGGTGCCTAGGCTAGATTTTACCATTCGATTGTTGTGCCTCCCATGGTTTGTAAAGGTAGCATGCAGATGGTGACAACCCTATTTAGTGGCATCGTAACCCTCCACATTCGGTTGCATCTAGTTGAGCTTAACCACTGGTAATCAGTACATGGGTACCTGTGATCATGCAACTAAGTTTCAGTCAACTCCTGGAAACTTAAGTGCACAAATACATAATACACAACATAAATTGCAGGTACTGGAAAATAATAATAGGTATTTAAATGCACCGAGCCATGCCTTCTTGGGCACTGTTAGCCTTGAGCTCTTCCGAACTTCAGTTCGGACCTTGGATTACTTCAGTTAGATTTGCCTATTCGTCCTGGGATTCGTTCTCGTGCGTTGGCACCAGCTTGTATGTTGCGTCAACAAGATGAGTAGCTTCTATATGAATGCAAAGACGTTCTTTGTTACAGTGGGTCACAATATCAATTTTTTCCTTCACGATAAAGTTGCAATCCAATGTATATGCACTTTTAGTGATGAACTTGCTTAACTCAATTTACTGGGCAATCATTTATAGAGTAGTTCTTAAATCAACTTAACTTCATAAAGTGAGCTGGGTGCGTTGTTTTGAATCTAAGTCAATATTCATAAGGATAATAAATAAATGCATTTCTTAAGCTAGGATGAGTTTCTAGAGCTGGAAATTTTACACAGTGCATGAAACATAACAATGAACTTATAGTACAAATTTCAGATAAAAACATTAAAGAATCTAGGCATGAAAATTAACTTAAACAGACTACGTCAATAAAAAGATTGAATTACTCCGAGCAATGCACAATAGTTCAGGTGCTCAAAATTTTAAAGGTTGCTCTAAACATGCTGGACATCTTACCGTAAATTTATCAGAAGTTTCCTATGCAAGTACCAGAAGAAAAATATTATACAAACTTGAGTCATATATAACAAGATTAAAATCTACAGAGACTTCCAGAGGGTTTCTAAGTCTCAAAATTTTACTACAGTCTTTCCTAACAATAACTATGCACCAGTAAAAATATATGCAATTATCGCCACTAGAAACTTTATTCTTACATGTACTTAGATTAACACATAAATAAATATTCGAGCTAGTTTCTGTTAAGCAATAAATCTCAAACTTTTTGTGTAGCATCTACATACTCATAATATGATTTTGCACAAGTTTTGTGAATAAAAACATAGTATATCATCCAGAGGAAAAATAAACAATCTAAATATAAGAATAACATAAGCTAAATGTATCTTTGTTTCCATTAAGAATCTAGCTTCCAAACTTTTCATGTAGGTTCATCTACTCAAGATTAGGTTCTGGTAAAAGTTTCAGAATTTTCCAGGTACTAAAACTATTTAACATGATATAGTACCATTTCTCATGGATTAAATCACACATATATATAGACAGTTGCACAAATTCTCAAACTTGCGCATTACTGTTCTTTCAGTACTCTTATGACATAAAAAAAGTTTCATCTAGTTATGTAGTTAAACATCCATAAATAAAATGTGAAGTTCAGCACTAGATCTAGCCAGATTCAAAGTTTCATCTAGTTATAGTGACCTTATGGGTGGCGGTCTAGTATTAGGATCGATAGTCATTAGTGTGTCAGGATCTATTTCAAACTAATTTAGGCTATGTGTGTTGATGTCTCTTATTCTCAATCTGAATAGGTATAAGCGCACAGAATTACTGGTGTACCACTTCACCACGGAGTATTCCGGGGTATCGTAAAATCCTCAGAGAAGCACTATGGTAAAGTATATCGTAAATCGTAGTGACAATCTTTACTGAATCTATCAATCGACTAATTCAGCAGGGGTAACCAGATAACTTAATAGGATAGGTGGCCAGGCTATGACCGTCTGACATACAGGAGACTCTATATCTTAGAGAGGTAGCAGCTGGGAGGACAATGAGCAGAAAGGACACCTGATTCACTTCTAAACTACCGAGTAAGCCTCACTAAAACTAATCTAAACTTCTTCCTTGATGTCGATAACCTAGAGCTTACTTTGGTAGCCTCAGAGAAGGACTCAGAATGGGATGCGAAGGAAGTCCGACGTCAGTCGGCAACTACTGCTATGAAAACACCCGAACATGGTGGACTACGAAGATCGGACAAGGCTGTCACCACTTGCCGACTACCACTGCGGTACCGTGGGGTGGAACACACTTTCTAGCTAGCACTGAGTCAGACACCACGTCTGCTCTCGGCACTAGGATGTCTCTTGAGGCCTTCAAGAGAAATCCCCCTCAACCTAGCGAACTACTTGTGCTCACTAGTCTGGGCGAGAAAACCCGTAATACAAGCTCCGACAAACAAGAGAGATAACTTAAACTGAGCTAGAGGTGAATTACTTCTGCAGACAAGTATTCGTACTTGGAAAGGTAAACGACTTGTGGAAAATAAAACTGACTCAAAGTAAATAAAGAAAATTACTTATATTAATAAAGTCGAAGGAAAGGATATAAGATCTTATACCGAGCTCCGATGACGACTCTGGATCCCTGAGACAAGCTCGACTCGACTCTAACTCCCAACTACTAACCTACTCTAGAAATGAGAGAAGAGAATTCCTTTTGGTGTTTTTTTACAAGTGAGGGTGAGTGGCCTATTTATAGTGGTGGAGGTAGGTAAGTGACGGGTAGCTACAAGAGTACGCAACTACCTTCTTGGCTTAGACTTCACGCGAAGGGGGAGCACCAGTGGCCGCCAAGTGGGGCTGGCAGGCCTCTCCTAGGCCCGCCGGCCTAGGGGTCCCGCCTCTCGAGCACCGCCTTCAGATGGACGCTCCTGATTGCTTCTTCAAGTCGGTAAGTCTGGTACTCGGTTCAAAGACCGTTTCCTCATGCCGGGCGGCCCGGAGGAGAATCTTGGAGAGCAGAGCAGGCCAATTGAAATGGAGAATCACGAAATGAGAATCCAGAGAGAAGCCTTTGCTCTTCTTTATAGGGCTATACCTGAATTCCAATTGCAGTAGCAATTTTACCTACCTTTAATTTATGTATCGTCAATGCTTGTGCTAAGAATGATGCCCGTGTGTGGTTGGGGAGGCCGGAACTGTTCTTTTTCTTTAAAAAAAAAAGCAATTTTACATCCCATTGCTACTAATAAGGACATAATTGCTGTAAGAAATAATCATGACTAGTTAACCCAACATGAATAACAACTTCCCTTTTGGCCGACTAGATAATTCCTTCGAATTGTTCTTGCCTAACAAGTAACAACCAAATGAAAAGGGGAAATGTTTCCGTAAAATTCAATGCATCAGAAGATTACAAGAATACCGCCATATATGACTAAATTACGCCTCAGCTTAAGGGGAATACAATGGAGTGGTCTTGAAACTAGCACCACAACTGAAAGTAATCTACACTAGACCTGAAATATTTCCATCCATTTGCCTTCCGAGGTTCAGAAATCTAGTTGTGCTGTATTTGACCTCTCACTGGATGAATCTTGGGACTCGCATGCCAAATCCTCTCCCCATTTTCTCAACTCTGAACATTGAAGGAACAAGCGTAACACATCAGTTATCATGGTGAAACGTAAAGCTGTACTCCATGGCTGAAAAGCCAATACAGAAATTCAAGAAATTAAATGGCATGACTGTCTCTGAAAAATGAGAATCATGTACGTCACCACGCCACATACCAAAGTACTTGCGACAGCATAAACACATTAGTCTTAACAACTAGAACATACAACCCTCCCACTAACATGTGCAGTAAAGATTTAGAGTGCTATCATTGAAAAAGGGACTTCAGTTCAGCTAAAAGCAACCAGTGATGCCAAACCATCTTGACAAAACCATACACGTGAATCACCGATTAAGTAGCTCTTAACTTTTATGAGAAATCCTCATGCAGGCAGGTGTGCAAACCTGCGCTTAATTTTTAGCTGAAAATTATGTTATGCTAACTGTGCAATATGAGATGTGATCATCTGCCATTTTATATATTAACAGTGCTGCCTTATCATTTGTAAATAGTAAGTTCGTTGTCAAGCATTATATGTTGAGATGAGAAAAAAATGCACTGTAACCAATACTAGGGAAAGTGAAACGGATTAGGGCAACTTTTTAAGAATGGAACATGTAACCCATCTAATAAGAAAGATTTTGTTGTTTCACTGTGTTGATTCTTGAATATATTTCAGAAATCATAGAAGGATCAAATTCAGAGAACTATAGTTTTCTTCAGGCCTTTGCTTGACATTTTCCAGGCAAGATGTATATAAATATATACAAGGGAACAGCAGCAACTTAGAAAGAAACTCGCAGAAAGCAAAATACGGTAAGCATACTCGTAAAAAGTTTTGATTAATGAAGCAATGGAACAAGACTTCTTAGTAAGGGATACTTACGTTGGTGCAAGCTTGCCAAGGCCATAAAGTTCTTCACCAGATACTTCATCTGAAACCTTTCCAGAATTTTCAACTACATACGATCTGCCAGGGGAATCAGAGAGTCCTCTAGTCACAAGCAAATCCAAATCCTTCTGATGAAGTTCTCTTCCATTAACAAATACGCTAGTGTTTCCACCAGCACAGTTCTTGGGCATAGGGTAGTTAAACTCTGGAATATAAGGCTGCAAACAAAATATGCACTTTGAGCTTTGATCACCACGGTATATGATACAGAAATGAACAAAATACATGACAGCAGCTCTTACAGGTATCATGCCAAGGCAGGGACGCCCCATAACACCCCAGAAGCCAGCATGGTAGTCATACCTAAGTTAAATAACATCAAGATCGTAGTTGTGTTGGAATTATTCCCCTTTCAGATTTGCAAAGAACAGTTCAAAGGTAAAAGCCATATCTCAAAAGAAATTTACCAATAATCACCAGGACAGATTGCTCCAGCGAGCTTCTCAGCCTTCCTAACCGCACGGTCAGAGATAGGAAAGCCATTCACATACACCCTTGCTCTTCCATTGCGCGTTCCATTATTAATTTTGAAGCTCCTTTTTATAAGATTGGTGATAAAAGAATCATTGCCCTTTGTTGCTCTACTGTGGCCAGTACCATGTTGCACATTTGATACATCTTCTATGTACTCAGGATCATCAAACTCATTGTCTGGAGATTGCATCTCGTTTGATGCACGTACATGTTTAACCGAGTTCTGCTTGCAACTTTCAGTTAGTAGTATAACCTTTTCATGTTCAGAATGAGCACTTCTACTTCCCCCTCCAGAATGTTCAGATGGAGATGACCCACAATGATCGCGATGTGGCAAACTTGGTACATGCGAGACCACATTGTCTTCAGGAGGAAGATCCCTGGAATGGGAAGTGTCCTCAGAATTAGTTCCTAGCGGGGTATGGTTGTTCTCTGACTCGCTCAAATTTGAGTGCAGATCTTTTTCTTGAGACGCGGGACTCCCATCAGAAAAACGATAAGCTGGAATGGACCTCTCATCTGGAGTATGTTCATTGGTTCTCATGTTATTTTCCTGACCGCCAGATAAATGTGTGCTTACTGCAAATTCTGATACGTCGAGCCTGTTTCCATCAAGCTTGACTAGAATTGCATGTGAGCATGATCCACACCGCAATTTATACTCCTTTCCTGACAAGGATTGTTTCTTTGGTATCTGAAGCACTTCGTAGCAATTGTAGCATATGGTGAAAGGGGCGCCACCTGCAACTGGTTGACAACTCTGTGCAGGCTTCTTGCTTATGTTGGCCCTCGGGTGATTCCGCTGCATGGTAGTATTGGTGCCTCTTGCTGAGTATCTTTGCTGACCAAACAAGGGACTGTCCACGGGATAAACCCCGCAACTGTTCAGAAGATACGGTGCCCTTTGATCATTGAAGCCCGGGTGGTTTCCCTGTACAGGTAAGAATTCTTGGTGGCAACAATGCAAGCAAGAACAAGCTGCTTGGTGATAGAAGCCATCATGGCGGCAAGAGAGGAGAGGATCAGGATCATGCTGTCCAAAGAAATAAGTATCAAAATTTCTCCATGGATAGAGGCTAGCAGGATAGCTAGAGGCTCTTGCATGCGGAATGGGCTCTGCATATCCAACATGGTCATGTTGTGCTGGCAGTGCAGCATAAACACGAGGAACGCTGGGACTTCGCACATTCAAGGATGGAGAGTGATGCGAACTGTTCCGATGCAATTGAGGTGCATCATGCCTCAATTGACTCAATCGGTCAGAAGTACCATATGAACTTGGGGCATCTGGTGCTCTATTAGTTGGTGCACTTCCACTAGGCCCATCAGTTACCTCGCAGGATTGCTGCACCTGGTCTCTCAACTCATCAAGCATCCTCAAAATATCAGCACGGTCTTTCTCAAGTCCCCTGACTTTGCTTGGACCATCTAAGTTCCTTTCGCTGGGGCGTTCCCTAGTAGTATATCTGTATCTCTGCTTCAAATGGTAGTCAACAAGGCCTTCTCCCGGGTAAGCATTGGGTGGAATGTAATTGATTGGAGACCTTGGGGATATGTTTCTTATCCTCACCGACTGCCCCACTTCTCCGTTCTCCCAATCACGAATGTGTCGGTACTTTGCCTCTTTGCCATTACCTCTGACCGAAGTGTTCTGATTTGAGGGACTTGGCGCTGTCGGAATGGTATCATGGTGTCTGTAAACTGGTTTGCTACGTACATCAGCCACTGTACTGGTTTCGGACCTATCAGCAGTGCTAGCTCCAGGTTTGGTTGCAGATGCCTCTGGAACACACTCTAGAACTTCAAGGTATTTCACATTTCCATTGTTAGCGTCATATGAAGGTTCAGCTGAGCTCTTCTTCTTTGCTACAAGATTTTTAGCATAGGAGATGTTATTTTCAGATTTGGATTACCATTTTATGACAGTTTAATTAGCCGTTAAAGAAGAGGAACCCTAATGACCTCCAAGTCATGTTGAAATATTTAACGAGCTCAAAACGAGGTGACAGAGGAGACAGGTTCTGCAGGACAGGCGCCAAAGCCACAGCTCTGGCTCCCCATTGACCTCAAAAGCAACCTTGAAAAGTACAACCGGGACTAAACAGCAGCTAGGATTCTAAACTAATCACTGATGACAACGGTATATGTTATAGAAGAATCACTGAATCAAGTAATGTATAGTATACAGGTCAAATTCAACATTAAGTTTTCTAAGCCCAATGCTTTCAATTTAAGAGGTCATAAGGATAAGTGCAGATAACCCGATAAGCTCAGGCAATATCCTCACCTTAGCACATTTTGTACGAGAAAACAAAAACATGGTTCTTCCAAATGAAACTTCTTAGAAACAAATGAAAAGGCCAAGACATAATTTTGATAAATATTAAGAAGTTTCATTTGTTTCTAAGACCTGAACGAACGAAAAAACAAACAAATATTAAGAAGGTTAGGTTTGTTTGTTAAAATGGATTATACATTTCTTTGGAAAATCAAAAGACTACATTTGCTCCTAGAAATGGGCTAAACATTTCCTGAAAAATCCAGAGAACATTTGTCCATAAAAGGAGCAAACATTGTAACTCCAGAAGATTACATTAGTGCTCTAAGAAAGGAGTAAAACATTTTGCTAAAAGAATCAAACGATTGCATTTTGGTAATAAAAGAAGTAAGCCTTTTTTGAAAAAAAAAATCAGAAGTTTGCATTTTATTTAAAAAATAGTAACCATTACCGCGCATGACCATATATATAAACCAAATCGAGGTCTGAAGTCAAACTCACTGGCATAAAAAAAATATAGCATTTGCCAAAAAAAAAAGGTGGGAAAAAATCCCCTGTGCAAGTGTCATCCATTGATAAAACCTATTGGGCATTTGGGCATGCTGGGCAATGTAAGACCAAATCTTGTGCCAGCTTGGGAGAAGATGCAGACGTCATGGTACTCCACCTTCTGATCACTAGAGGAACAACAGGAGCAGAGACGCACCTTGGAGAGCGGCGCCGCATCCGCCGCAGACGTAGACGGAGTAAGCAGGCAGCTCCGGCAAGAACTTGTCGCACTTGGGGCACCGCACCACCCGTATCCGCGCCGCCGCCTCCGCCGCCGCCGCCGCCGCCTCGCCTTCCATCCCCTCAGCTCTCCCTCCTCGCCGGACAGCTTCCTCCACCTCCTCCTCCTCTGCGGCTCCGGTCACGAGCACCGCCGCCGCCGCATCAACCCGAGAAGCAAACGAGAAGGTCGCGTCGCTCCAACCAAGAATCCCCAAGAACTTCAACACCGCAGCAGGAGCACCAGACCTCCGCTAACCAAGGACGGCCCCCGACCGGCCAAGAGCGCCAAGAACCGCGCCCTGGCCGCCGGACCGAGCAACGGCAGCGAGGAGGTGTGCGCGTGCGTAAAGAACCTGAACTGCTGAAGCCTGAAGCCTGGAGGCGGGAGGGGGGAACGGGCGCGCGGCGCGGCGACGCCGGCTTGGTGGGTGGAGGTGTGGTGGGGAGGGAAAAGCGCGGAGGGAGGGAGGGAGGGGAGATCGGCAGGTGGGTGCGAATTTAATTTGGCTCGTCACGGGGCTGTCTTGGCCTCTCTAACTCGGACGCGCAGCTTTTCCCGCTGCCGCGGCTCTCGTCTTTCTCGCTCGCCTCGGGTTGGCAAGAAATTTACGCCACCATGGCCTACTGCGTCTGCTCGTATTTGTTTTTCTATCGGCGAGGAGCAGCGGCCGCTCATCCACGCGCTGCCGCGGGCTGGTGCGGCGCTGCTGCTGCAGTGGCTGCGCTGCGCATCAGGCTGACCTCCCTATTCCCTCGTGCTTCTGCCTTGGTTTTTACTCCATCCGTCTCAAAATATAAGTATTTGTTGACTTTCAGACATCGCGTTTGACCATCCGTCTTATTCAAAAATTTTGTGAATATATTATTTATTTTATTATGATTTGATTTATCATCAGGTATACTTCAAGTATGACTTATTTATTTTTATATTTTTATAAATTTTTTGAATCCACACTGTAAGCATTGGTATGTATGATGCGACACTAAAAAACTAAGGCACCACTGTTACTCAGTTCATAATCATGTAGCTTTACCAAGATAATTACATCGTACCACAGGTGATAATGGGCCATGACCTTAATGCTCTCTTCACAATCCAGCTTGGCTCTTAAATTTTTTTAAGCTCAAAATTGTATAACATTAGAGCCGAACCTTTTAGAGCCTTGTTCTTAGAGTATCTAGACTAAAAATTAAGATTCTTTTACCACCTCTCACACCAATGGCTTTATTATACGAGTTTCGGAAACAAACAACAGTTTGAACGATTGCTGCGCAACAATCCCTACTAGAGTTTGTGCCATTTTCCAACCAGAAATTAAAACAAAAATTTGTTGCGAAGAACACTTGGCGCACCACCACCAAAGGCAATTGCTTGAACCGTACATGAGCAGATGAGCTAGCAAGAGGTGAAACCAGCCGCCCTTTCCCTTTTTAAAGTTGACTAAATGCGTGGTGTTAATGTTTGAAACAGTGTGTATATAATTAAATGCATATTACCTGTGATGTGACTCGGCTCCTGAGTGGAGAATCGTGGTACGCCAGCACGGATGAACGGAACATTGGCTGTGTTTAGTTTCAAAATATCTCTCCAAACTTCACTATTCATCTATCACATCAAATTTTTTGCCTCATGCATGGAGCATTAAATGTAGGTAAATAAAAAAAATAATTGCATAGTTTTGATGTACACGACGAGACGAATCTTTTGAGCCTAGTTAAGTCATGGTAGGACAACAATTACCACAAATAAACGAAAAATACTATAGTATGCTACTATAGTATGCTATAGGGTTCGATACGACTCTTTTTATCACTATTTTATAAATCTAAACACAGCCATTGAAGAAGAGGTCAGGTGGCTGACTTGGTGAACAAACCTACTCCACCTCCACGTAGAGGCAGCTGGAGAACAAGTCAGTCTGGTATATACATGCGCGCAAGGCAGCGCGTCGTTGACATTGGGAATTAGTCAGCTCGATTTACTTGTTGTCGAAACGGCGGATTAATAACTGGCAACCACTGGGATCACTTGGAACATGTAAAAGACGAGAAAGAGTAAAACTTTGAGGGGCAGTAACACGTCTATTTTGAAATGTACTAGTCTTTCTTTTGAGAGAAAAATGCGTGTTTGGAGGAAACAATTGGCACATTCGGGATTGTTCATAATGAATTACATCTTGAAAACTGGAACTAGTTAGTTTGCTGCTACGACTGCCATCGAAAATGTTGCCCCTTTTCTTTTTCAAAGAAAAATGTTGATCCTTGGACCAAAATCGTTTGGAGTTTCATTCCGTCCGTTGCCGCGGCAAGCATGAGGGTTCCATTTATCGCTAGAGTGGAGACCAAGGGGATTTTAGAGGCAAAGATTTACCCAAAGGTAAATGTTTTACACCTCACATTTGCCTCTAACTAATTTACCCCATAGGATGTTTGGATCTAGGGGTAAAATGAGGATAAAAGTAGTTGAAAATAGCAATCAATGTCTCTCATGTACCCAATTTTATCCTAATTTGACACCCTCTAAGGGGTAAAGGGGTAAAGAGGGGGCCAATGGGTAAAGGGGACACATTTACCCTACGTGTTCGGATTTTTAGGAGTAAATGAAAAACAAATTTACCCTTTTTACTCCTTTACCCCACCATCCAAACATGGCGCAAGAGCCCAGCCGGCGACCGGGGCCCCTCTCCGATCTGCTGACCGCCTCGCAGCCTGTAGCCCGGCGGCCCGGCCGGTGAATGATCTGATCCTGCCAGCCGCAATGGTTCAATTCGCAGGCAGGCGATTCACGTGGGGCGATGGATGATGGATCATTGGATCGACGCGATGCCGTGCCCGCGTGTGCTGTAGCGCGGCGCAGGGGCCGCAGCAACAAGCCAACAGCAACGTTACATATTTTAATTCTTATTGTATAATGTCTTCGAAATATGTTTATAATGAATAAATATATTGATTTTAATTTACTTTGGTTTATCCACTTATTGATAAAATTATAAATATACTTTATTCCATTTATTCTTTATAACTATTGATATTTCCATTGAAATATTTATTCATTTGCATTTTATACCTTTATATTATTAACTATTTAAATATTTATGGATAAATATGTTTTGATGAGATGTCTTTTTTTTAACTACATCAGTTACATACTTTAATCCTTATTGTATAATGACTTCGAAATATGTTTATAATGAATAAAACAAATGAATATAACAATGTTTCAAATCAAGTAAATATCCGAATCCGTATCCGAATTCGAGACATCCGTTTCACATCGTATCCGACAGTATCCGAATCCATATCTGTATTCGAGTTAAAATATGATAAAAAATAATATCTAGATCTGACTCCATGCGTATTCGATTTCATTTTAATGGCATTGGCACGGAGCGACGCTGCAAGAGCGGCGGCAGGCGGCACAGCCGCGCGCACAGGGGAGCTAGTGAGAGGGTAGGATTGGGACAGCGGCGACAGTAGCGTGGGAGGCCGTGAAAGAAGAGCCAAAGAGGGTCAGCTGTGCGAGCATGTTGCCACTGCAACTGCAAGTACTTGGGCGCGTCTTTGGCCGGTGGATGGTGGTGTGGTGGTGGAGGAGCTTGCATTACATTGGTTGGCCAGCAGCAGCATGCCGAGGTTGACGATGGGTGGTGGCAAAAGCAACAGGCCCACCCACAAAACCTCCGTGACCTTGGTGGAGAAAATGTTAGAAGCGACGGTGAACAAATGACAAAAAACAGAAAGATCAAATCGCAGAAAGACACGAGATTGAACGTGGAAAACCCCCAATACGAAGGGTAAAAATCACGGGCGTCAGCCAGCAAGAATTTCACTATATCAGGTGTGTGTTTACAACGCCTAGCGGCGGCTTACAAGCGAAATAATGAATTGTGGAGCAAACCATTTTTTCTTATATAGAATTTGGATCACAATATAACAGAAAAAAGATCCTCTCATCCGTGATCACTGGACATGCCCAATTGCTTCCTTCTTTATCACCTGCGGTGTGTGTCGCGCACTGAGCTGCTTGGATGGATTGGATGCAGCTCGAAACCGCCCGGATCAGACCCGTCGGCCGTCGTCACGTCCTCACGTCTAATTTTGTTTTGCCTATTGTTTGGACGGCAATGGTTTTGTTTTCCCTTTTTTGTTTTAACGGAAATACTCCTAAGATTGGAGACATGTTTGTTTCATTTGGCGGGAATGATTGCATTTCTTTTTTGTTTGACGCAATCAGGCACCACAATTCTGTAGTGCCCGTGGCCGCGAATTACATTCCCGACGTGAGATCACACATAAGAGGCAGAGCAAATCCGATACGGGGCAGGGCAAAGGACCCTGACTCCCCAAGGACACGAGTGTTCAGCAAGTTCAAAACTTAATCATCTCTTACACGGCGTTGGGATATATCCCCCTATCCGCCGACACTGACCCCATGGGTCCACACACGCACGCGAATACAGAAATCACGCTTCTACGCCTTCCCCTTCCGTTGACGTAATTTCCTGGGGCATGACATCTCCCCCCGCCGAAGAACCGGCTTGGGTCTGCATTGAGGGATGTGGAGGAGCACCGAGACGATCCCAAACCAAACTACGGTCCTAAGCGGCGCGGAGAGAACTGATGTGGTTGTCGGCGCCGGAGCGGCTAACCGGCGATATGCGGCGGCCGCCGCCGACTGGGAGTCGGTGGGCGGGGCATGGACGCCGGAATCGGACGAATTCCCGGCGATGCAGACCAAGTTCGCCGGAGATACGAAGAAGGTCAAATCGCGATCGGAAAACGAAATCGAGAGGAAGCGAGCCGAGGAAAGAAGAATCTGATACCAATTGTAGTGCTCGTGGCCGCGAATTACATTCCCGACGTGAGATCACACACAAGAGGCAGAGCAAATCCGATACGGGGCAGGGCAGAGGACCCGATGTAGGAATATGTGGTAGCAAAAATAAAAATTTTCTACCGCATATACCAGGATTACTGCAGTTATAGATCACGGGATTACCACTAGACGCGCGGTTGCGGAACTTCTGTAGCGCGTCTGTGTAGTGCAGATGGAAGCCGGCAGTGCAGTTGCGAGAACCTCCTCTCGTGCGGCTCGTCCTTGTGCAGCAGATGCTGCACCTCCAAGGTATCCACACGTACGGGAAGAAGCGTCGCGATCCGGACTGCTAGGTCCGCTGTAAGGATCGATGGACCAAGAGGGGGGGGTGAATTGAGCCTTTTTCAAATTTCTAAAACAAAATAAAGCAACCTTAACCTATGCAATGCTAGTAAGGCTCAATTCACCAACAGGTTAACTAAGCAAACTACACAAGCTATAAAGAATACAACAAGATATGAAACTAATCAAGGTAGAGCTAAGTTATGATTTCTAAGGTCAAGCACATGAATAATTGCATGAAAGTAAGTGCTTGAAAGTAAAGAGTGGGCAAGAGACAACCGGATTTTTTTTCCCGTGGTGTCGATGTGTTGGCACACACCCCTAATCCACGTTGTGACACTCACTAAGAGTCTTGTCACCTCCCATGTCACCGAGACGAGTGCGCTCACTAAGAGTCTCCGTTCACCATCCCGGCGTGGTGGAGCTCAAGCCACGTACAAACTTCTTCGGGCTCCCACAATCAACTTGGCAAGCTCCAGAAGAAACACCTCAATCACCAAGATCGCCTAGGTGCTGCCAATCACCAAGAGTAACAAGCTAGGGCCTTCACTTGAGCAAGAACCGATCACCAAGAACGGATGCACACAAGCTTCTCTCTACTCAAGTCCTTAGTCTTGCTTCTTAAATGATTGAATGATCAAATGTGTGGAATATAAAGCTCAAGGTGGCTCTCAACAATAGTATGAGTGTATGAATGTTGCCTGGTGTCAAGAGACTTCAAAATGACACATTGGAGGGGTATATATAGGCAGCTCACGTGGATAGAGCCGTTGGAGAAAAGCTGCCAGAAAAGTACGCAACGCCGGTTAATCTGACGGTCCTCTAAAAGTCATCGTTGGTTTAACCGATGAATGTAAACTGCCTATTTGGAAAACTAGTCGTTACAACTCGGGCAATTTAACCGACGTATCATCGGTTTAACCGGTGAGTGTAGTTGTCCACTGATCAACTGAAAAACCAACTCTCTGGACAACTGCACCGACGCTAACTCAAATCCATCGTCGGTTTAACCGGTGAGTATAACCTTAGAAATCCCTGGAAAACCAACGTTCTGGACAACTGCACCGACGTTAATTTCAAATATCGTCGGTTTAACCGGTGAGTATAACCTTGAAACACCCTGGAAAACCAACGTTCTGGACAACTGCACCGACGTTAATTTCAAATATCGTCGGTTTAACCGGTGTATGTACTTGTCCAGACTCTGATAACTGCGTTTAACCGACATATAGAAAATTGGAGTCGTCGGTTAAACCGGTGTATAGACTTTTTCTGATTTTGTCTTTTCTGATTTGAGTCTTGAATAAAATCCAAATATTCTTGAGATATAAGTTGAAAACCACTTATTTGAACTTCTAGGAACCTGAGTGACCATAGTGTGCATCCATTTTTGATTGACCATGTCCATGCTCAAGTTACTTGGCCTTAACCCCTCTTAATAGTGCGATCTCTACAAAACTATAAAACCTATACTAACATAAGTGTCCTTCTCAACCTTGCGACACTTAGGACTAGAAAGATCCTTAGTCTTGTTATATACTTGAGTTGAATACCGATATCGCCTTTTTGAATAATGAAGTTGAGGGGCCTCTTTAACGTATGATCCAATGAGCGATAATATTTCATTAAGCTGCACAAACTCATTAGTCACAATAATGGTTGTCATTAATCACCGAAACATACCTAGAGGGCCTAAATGCTTACATCTGCGAAGGCGACCTAGGGCTTGGGCGCGAAGGTGGGGCGGCACTGTAGCGCGCCGTAGCTACTGTTCACGGCGGCGTTACTGTTTATATAGCCCCTTAGGTACCCGTGAATAGTAAAAGGACTAGGCGCCCCCTCCCTCTGTTTATATAGCACCTTAGGTACCTGTGAATAGTAAAAGGACTAGGCGCCCCCCTCCCTCTGTTTATATAGCCCCTTAGGTGGGCTGCCTTGGGCCCCACCTTGGGCGCCCCCTTTTGGGCCGAAAAGGCCCATTAGTACACCTAAGCCCAGTCTAATTCGGATCTCATCCTTATCAGACTTCTTTTCCTTAAGTGTGTGACCCTATGGGCTCATATGCGAACAGACATGCCCCGAGTACTCTTACTCGGCCCAATAGTAGACAGTGGCCTTTAGCAAGACATGTCAACTCCTATACGCACACAAAGATCATATCAGACGAGCCGCCACAATATCATATACATGTTGTTCCCTTTGCCTCACAATATTTGGTCTAGTTTAAAGCCGACCACACTTTCTCGATCCTGTGATTCAGAATACTTGGTTAACTCTTAACCCTAGCATGGCCATGCATTTTTTTTATCCGAATCACTCGATGGGCCCAGAGATATCTCTCTCTTGTAGAGAGGGGCAAATCCCATCTTGACCGACTATATCTCACAGCATGCTTCTTGACAGACCCGAAAGCCACCTTTATGACTACCCTGTTACGGTGCAGCGTTTGATGGCTCCTAAGTAAGTCGGTTCACATCTTGAGTACATACGACGATCTCAGGTCTTAGGACACAGCGTACATATTGTGTAATGAGAAGTCATCATCTCGTGTTGGGTCAGTTCAGTCTCATGTCTCACATGAGCCCACATTATTAGTTTGACATCCCCATGTCCATGACTTGTGAAACGTAGTCAATAAACTAATACTTGTGCTAGTCTAATATTCATGTGTGTCCTCACATGAACTCCGACTAGGAACATTTTAGAATATTCATACAAGTATAGAGTTTCACAAATACTTCACATAAGCATTAATCAATACAAGTCGTCATCCATGAATATTCAAG
Source organism: Panicum virgatum (assembly GCF_016808335.1). Taxonomy (NCBI): domain Eukaryota; kingdom Viridiplantae; phylum Streptophyta; class Magnoliopsida; order Poales; family Poaceae; genus Panicum; species Panicum virgatum. The sequence goes on along the minus strand of NC_053148.1, from coordinate 29,247,376 downwards.
GTACACTTTATTAACCATGAATACAAGGAAATATCTTGATCTCACCCCGATCGATGAACTCTCGAATGAGATGAAATCACCGCATAACGTGTTTGCTCTTCTGGTGATTCCTTTGCTCCTTGGCTTGCGTAATGGCTCCACTATTGTCACAGTAGAGATCCAGCGGGCTAGAGGCATTAGGGAACACACCAAGCTCAATAAGGAACTTCCTTATCCAAACACCTTCCTTCGCAGCTTCCGAAGCTGCGATGTACTCGGCCTCTGTCGTAGAATTGGCCACCGTCTCCTGCTTGGAACTCTTTCAGCTAACAGCACCACCATTTATTGTGAACACGTAATCTGATTGGGACTTTGAATCATCTTTGTCAGTTTGGAAGCTAGCGTCAGTGTAACCCGTTACAACGAGCTCTTCCTCACCTCCATAGACCAAAAACACATTCTTAGTTCTTCTTAAGTACTTAAGAATGTTCTTCACAGCTGTCCAGTGACTCTCACCCGGATCATAATGGTATCTGCTCGTAACACTTAGAGCATAAGAAACATCTGGGCGTGTACTTATCATTGCATACATGATAGATCCAATTGCTGAGGCATATGGAACTTTGCTCATGCGCTCTCGCTCATCAGTCGTCGTAGGACACTGAGTCTTGCTAAGATGTATGCCATGTGACATAGGCAAGAACCCTTTCTTTGCCTCTTCCATGTTGAACCGCTTCAACACTTTGTCAATGTAAGTATCTTGGCTTAATCCTACAAGCCTCTTTGATCTATCTCTATAGATCTTGATGCCCAGTATGTATACTGCTTCTCCTAAATCCTTCATCGAAAAACTATTTTTCAGTGAAGTCTTTACGGACTCAAGCATAGGAATATTATTTCCAATCAGCAGTATGTCATCTACATACAAGATTAGAAATACAACAGAGCTCCCACTTTCCTTCTTGTAAACACAAGCTTCTTCTTCGTTTTTAATGAAGCCAAACCCTTGGACTACTTCATCAAAATGAATATTCCAACTCCGAGATGCTTGCTTTAATCCATAAATAGATTTTTGAAGCTTGCATATCTTTCCAGCATTGGTCGGATCGACAAAACCATCGGGCTGCATCATATACACGTCCTCGGTCAGATTTCCATTAAGGAAAGTTGTTTTGACATCCATCTGTCATATTTCATAATCGAAATATGCAGTAATAGCTAGAATAATCCGAACAGATTTAAGCATCGCCACGGGCGAGAAAGTCTCGTCGTAGTCAACTCCTTGAACTTGTCGAAAACCTTTTGCGACAAGTCGAGCTTTATAGATGTGAATATTTCCATCCATATCTTTCTTCTTCTTATAGATCCATTTGCACTCTATGGTTCTCACACCATCAGGCGGGTCTATCAAGTTCCAAACTTGATTTTCCTTCATGGATTCTATTTCGGATTTCATGGCATCTTGCCATCTCTCGGAGTTAGGGTCTGCCATCGCCTCTGCATATGTCGCAGGCTCATCATTGTCTAACAATAATAATTCCCGTGCTGCGTGGAACCTTGCTGACCTTCATGGTTGCGGAGGTGCTTCTGTTTCCATAGGCATCTCAACTTGTTCAGCTACATTAGCGTCACTTGTAGAGTCTTGTCCTGTTGGCTCATCTCGAACTTCTTCGAGTTGCACCGTTCCTCAACTTTTCTCTCCTTTGAGAAACTCTTTCTCTAGGAAAACTCCGTTCCGAGCGACAAACACTTTGCCCTCAGATCGATTGTAGAAGTAATACCCTAAGGTCTCCTTTGGGTATCACATGAATATGCACTTATCCGATTTGGGTGCAAGCTTGTCAGACTAGAATCGTTTGACAAATGCTTCACAACCCCAAATTTTTAGAAAAGACAAACTGGGAGACTTGCCAGTCCATAATTCATATGGTGTCTTGTCTACGGATTTTGACGGCACCTTGTTCAGTGTGAAAGCTGCTGTTTCTAGGGCGTAACCCCAAAACGATAACGGTAGGTCCGACTGGCTCATCATTGATCGAACCATGTCCAACAGAGTTCGATTACGTCGCTCAGACACACCGTTTCTCTGAGGTGTTTGTTGGAAATATGCCCGAGAGGCAATCATATTTCCTTGTATTCATGATTAATAAAGAGTTCCTTGAATATCCATGGATGACAACTTGTATTGATTAATGCATATGTGAAGTATTTGTGAAACTCTTTACCTAAAATGTTCCTAGTCGGAGTTCATGTGAGGACACACATGAATATTAGACTAGAACATGTATTAGTTGATTGACTATGTTTCACAAGTCATGGACATGGGGATGTCAAACTAATAATGTGGGCTCATGTGAGACATGAGACTGAATTGACCCAACACGAGATGATGACTTCTCATTACACAATATGTACGCTGTGTCCTAAGACCTGAGATCGTCGTATGTACTCAAGATGTGAACCGACTTACTTAGGAGCCATCAAACACTGCACCGTAATAGGGTAGTCATAAATGTGGCTTTCGGGTCTGTCAAGAAGCATGCTGTGAGACATAGTCGGTCAATATGAGATTTGCCCCTCTCTGCAAGAGAGAGATATCTCTGGGCCCCTCGAGTGATTCAGATCAAGAAGTGCATGGCCATGCGAAGGTTAAGAGTTAACCAAGGATCTGAATCACGGCATCGAGAAAAAGATGTCAGCTTTAAGCTAGACCAAATATCGTGAGGCAAAGGGAACAGCATGTATATGATATTGTGGCGGCTCGTCTGATATGATCCTTGTGTGCGTATAGGAGTTGACATGTCTTGCTAGAGGCCACTGTCTACTATTAGGCCGAGTAAGAGTACTCGGGCCATGTCTATTCACATGTGAGCCCATAGGGTCACACACTTAAGGGAAAGAAGCCTGATAAGGATGAGATCCAAATTAGACTGGGCTTAGGTGCACTAATGGGCCTTTTATGCCCAAAAGAGGGCGCCCAAGGTGGAGCCCAAGGCAGCCCACCTAAGGGGCTATATAAACAGAGGAGGGGGCGCCTAAAACCCTAACCCGTGCTACAGTACCCGCATGTGAACAGTAGCCACCGTGAATAGTGCGTCCCCTCCTGTGCGTCAAGCCCTAGGTCGCCTTCGCGGATCTAGCAGTCCGAATCGCGACACTTCTTCCCGTACGTGTGGACTTCGTGGAGGTGCTGTGCCTGCTGCACAAGGACGAGCCGTTCGTGAGGTGGTTCGCGCAACTGCACTGTCGGCTTCCATCTGCACTAGACCGACGCGCCATAGAAGTTCCGCAACCGCGCATCTAGTGGTAATCTCGTGATCTATAATTGCAGTAATCCTGGTTTGTGCGGTAGAAAATTTTTGTTTTTGCTACCCCATATTCCTACAGTGGTATCAAGAGCCAGTGCTATCTCGTTATAAATTCGGATATGTGCATATGGAGATATGCGTAGTTTCTGATCGATCTATGACGTAGTTTCGTAAACTAGCTGCGAAGGTTGTGCAACGACATACTCCTACCGGTCGGTTTTCCGCCATCGGAGTTAAGTGATGCACATAAACCCGGTCGCTGCGGTTGGAGATCAATGTGATTGATCGAATCGAAACTTAGGGCATAAGCCAGATGCATGAGATGCATAGGGCAGTAGATTGGATCTACTGCGAATTCTGTTTTGTTGCAAAAGTTATGACTGTTTTACAGTAAAACAGTCATAACTTTTGCATACGAACTCGGATTGAGGCGAATTTTATATTGATTTGTATCTACAGAAAAAGTTAGAATTGGTTTAGAACAATGCTTTTGTTTTTGCGAAATTTAGATTTTCGAAATTCGGCCCAGAAGATAGAGTTTTCGGCGATTTAAGTTCGAACGTCGGAATCGCATAACTCTGTTTTGCAGGTTTTGTGATCGGTATGGCCCCTATGTGTATGTGATGCATGTGTGAAATTATTTCATGACCTACGTGTCGTGATTATGACAATTCGGCCGGAGCCATATGAATTGTTGCATTTGATGTAATGGCCTGCGTGCCAATCTGTGATGATCCAAATTGTTAATGTAATTTTATTTACTAGCTATTAGGTGTAATAGCAAGTTCTAGTTCTTAGAGTTTTCATCACATGAAGAATGATGCACATGTACATGGAGATGGAGATCAACATGATGAACAAGTTCCATGAAGATGGAGATCTACATGGCGAACAAGTTCTATGGAGATGGAGATCACCATGAGAACTAGGGCCATACTGATTCACAATTATGTGCTTGCCGTTCTTGACGTTTTACTACTACGTGCATCATAGTAGAAGTAGAACGATCCCTCACAAATTTCAAGCTACCATGCCCTACCAATAAACCTTGCACTGTTTCATGTCTTGTACGATTGGTGGTGGGTCTATGAAATTAGGGTGCCACTGGTTTTTCTTGACTAGACAGGCTGTATCGGATACATGCACGCATAAAAAGGTTGGTGAGCTTGACAATGTCATCTTAACGGTTAAGGACCTTGGGGCATAAAGGTTGGGAGCGAGACATGGAGATGTCACCCAACAACAAGAGTCATATGAGATATGATTAGCAAGAGTTGCTTACCGATCTAACTCGTCTTCTAGCGGTGATGCAAAAGCTCACTAGTGGACGTGTTAGTTGTGGGTCTTGAATCACTAAGAATCAACAGAGGGATATTGATTTTAGTGGGACTAAATTCTATTAAATTGTTTAATATCGTTTACTCCATCATGAATATTTTTGTCTTAGTATTTTGCATTTATTATGTTGCAGATCAATGGCTCAAAATCAACCATTTGCTTTACGTTCCATACTTGAGAGCAACAAATTGAATGAGACAAACTACGTGGATTGGATCCGCAACCTGATAATTGTTCTCAGGGTAGCGAACAAGAAAGATGTTCTAGATAACCCACTGCCAGAGGAGCCTGCTGCAGATGCCCCTGCTGCTGAGAGGAATGCTTACAGGAGAGCGGTCGATAAAGACCGTGAAGTGAGCTGTCTCATGCTAGCTTGCATGGAACCTGAACTGCAGATGCAGTTTGAGAATAACCATGCGGCGCACGATATGATCGTGGCGCTACGGGATATGTTCCAGACTCAGGCCAGGACTGAAAGGTTCAATGTGTCCAAGGCCTTTGCTGAAACTAAGCTAGCAGAAGGAGCACCAGTAGGGCCGCACGTAATCAAGATGGTTGGTTACACACAGAGGTTGGAGAAGCTAGGCTTCCCACTTGGCTAAGAGTTGGTCACTGACTTCATTCTTGCCTCTTTGCCTCCGAGCTATGTAAACTTCATCTCGAACTACCACATGCACGGGGCTGAGAAGGGCTTGAATGAGCTGTGCGGCATGCTCAAAACGGCAGAGAGTGACATCAAGAAAAGCACCGGTGGCGGTCATGTGTTGGCTGTCCAGAATAATCCTACTTTCAAGAAGAAAGGTTCTTCTTGGAAGAAGAAGAAGAAGGGCAAGGCTAAGGTTACGAACCCCAAACCAAACCCTACACCCAAGGCTAAACCTGGACCAGCTGCAGACAAGGAGTGCTTTCATTGTCACCAGCCAGGACACAGGAAAAGGAATTGCAAGCTGTATCTAGCCTCGTTGAAGAATCGTTCTTCCACTTCAGGTACACTTGTTGTTCATATTACAAAAATATTTCTCGCTGACTCTTATGTTAATTCTTGGGTATTTGATACCGGATCGGTTGCTCATATAAGCAATTCGATGCAGGGACTAACAAAGAGTAGAAGTGTTGGAAGAGGAGAAGTTGACTTCCGCGTCGGCAATAATGCAGGAGTTGCTGCTGTGGCTGTCGGGACGATGCAACTTCACCTACCGTCAGGATTTGTCTTGGAGCTGAGTAATTGTTATTTTGTTCCTAGTTTGAGTCGAAACATTTTGTCTCCTTCATGTTTGATGAAGGTTGGTTATTCTTTTGCGAGTGAAAACAATGGTTGTGTGATCTCTAAGAATAATATGTTTGTGGCTTTGGCGTCCATTAAGATTGGGCTATTTATTTTAAATCATGATGATTCTCCTGTCTGTAATATAAGTGCTAAAAGGCCTCGGCTAACTTATTTGAATCCTACCTACATGTGGCATTGTCGTCTCGGTCATATAAACGAGAAACGCATGAAGAAGCTCCATTCGGATGGACATCTAACTTCGTTTGATTTTGAGTCATATGAGACATGCGAAGCTTGTTTGCTGGGCAAGATAACCAAGACGCCATGCGAATATCTGAGCCACGTTTAGCAGTCATCTAAAGAGTTGCGGAATTGTTCCACAACTTACGCCGCCTGTAACACCTCAGAGAAACGGTGTGTCTGAGCGATGTAATTGAACTCTGTTGGACATGGTTCGATCAATGATGAGCCAGTCGGACCTACCGTTATCATTTTGGGGTTACGCTCTAGAAACAGCAGCTTTCACATTGAACTGGGTGCTGTCAAAATCCGTAGACAAGACACCATATGAGATATGGACTGGAAGACTCCCAGTTTGTCTTTTCTAAAGATTTGGGGTTGTGAAGCATTTGTCAAACGACTCCAGTCTGACAAGCCTGCACCCAAATCGGATAAGTGCATATTCGTGGGATACCCAAAGCAGACCTTAGGGTATTACTTCTACAATGGATCTGAGGGCAAAGTGTTTGTCACTCGGAACGGAGTTTTCCTAGAGAAAGAGTCTCTCAAAGGAGAGAAAAGTGGAAGAACAGTGCAACTCAAAGAAGTTCGAGATGAGCCAATAGGACAAGACTCTACAAGTGATGCTAATGTAGCTGAACAAGTTGAGATGCCTGTGGCAACAGAAGCACCTCCGCAACCACGAAGGTCAGCAAGGCTCTGCGCAGTGCGGGAATTATTATTGTTGAACAATGATGAGCCTGTGACATATGCAGAGGCGATTTCATACCCTGACTCTAAGATATGGCAAGATGCCATGAAATCCGAAATAGAATCCATGAAGGAAAATCAAGTTTGGAACTTGATAGACCCGCCTGATGGTGTGAGAACCATAGAGTGCAAATGGGTCTATAAGAAGAAGAAATATATGGATGGAAATGTTCACATCTACAAAGCTCGACTTGTCGCAAAAGGTTTTAGACAAGTTCAAGGAGTTGACTACGACGAGACTTTCTCGCCCGTAGCGATGCTTAAATCTGTTCGGATTATTCTAGCTATAGCTGCATATTTTGATTATGAAATATGGCAGATGGATGTCAAAACAGCTTTCCTTAATGGAAATTTGGCCGAGGACGTGTATATGATGCAGCCCGAGGGTTTTGTCGATCCGACCAATGCTGGAAAGATATGCAAGCTTCAAAAATCCATTTATGGATTAAAGCAAGTATCTCGGAGTTGGAATATTCATTTTGATGAAGTAGTCAAAGGGTTTGGCTTCATTAAAAATGAAGAAGAAGCTTGTGTTTACAAGAAGGAAAGTGGGAGCTATGTTGCATTTCTAATCCTGTATGTAGATGATATATTGCTGATTGGAAATAATATTCCTATGCTTGAGTCCGTAAAGACTTCACTAAAAATAGTTTTTCGATGAAGGATTTAGGAGAAGCAGCATACATACTGGGCATCAAGATCTATAGAGATAGATCAAAGAGGCTTATAGGATTAAGCCAAGATACTTACATTGACAAAGTGTTGAAGCGGTTCAACATGGAAGAGGCAAAGAAAGGGTTATTGCCTATGTCACATGGCATACATCTTAGCAAGACTCAGTGTCCTACGACGACTGATGAGCGAGAGCGCATGAACAAAGTTCCATATGCCTCGGCAATTGGATCTATCATGCATGCAATGATAAGTACACGGCCAGATGTTTCTTATGCCCTACGTGTTACGAGTAGGTACCAGTCAGATCCAGGTGAGAGACACTGGATAGCTGTGAAAAACATCCTCAAGTACTTGAGAAGAACTAAGGATGTGTTCCTGGTCTATGGAGGTGCGGAAGAGCTCGTTGTAACGGGTTACACCGATGCAAGATTCCAAACTGACAAAGATGATTCAAAGTCCCAATCAGGTTACGTGTTCACAATAAATGGTGTGAAATCAAGATATGCAAAATACACACGGACCTAAACATTTCAGATCCGTTGACAAAACCCCTTCCACAGCCCAAGCATGAGAGGCACACAAGAGCAATGGGTATTAGATACATTCTAGATTGACTCTTGTGCAAGTGGAAGACTGTTGGAAATATGCCCTAGAGGCAATCATATTTTCTTGTATTCATGATTAATAAAGTGTTCCTTGAATATCCATGGATGACAACTTATATTGATTAATGCTTATGTGAAGTATTTGTGAAACTCTTTACCTGTATGGATATTCTAAATGTTCCTAGTCGGAGTTCATGTGAGGACACACATGAATATTAGACTAACACATGTATTAGTTGATTGACTACGTTTCACAAGTCATGGACATGGGGATGTCAAACTAATAATATGGGCTCATGTGAGACATGAGACTGAATTGACCCAACACGAGATGATGACTTCTTATTACACAATATGTACGTTGTGTACTCAGACCTGAGATCGTCGTATGTACTCAAGATGTGAACCGACTTACTTAGGAGCCATCAAATGCTACACCGTAACTGGGTAGTTATAAAGGTGGCTTTCGGGTCTGTCAAGAAGTATGCTGGGAGACATAGTCGGTCAAGATGGGATTTGCCCCTCTCTGCAAGAGAGAGATATCTCTGGGCCCCTCGAGTGATTTAGATCAAGAAGTGCATGGCCATGCGAAGGTTAAGAGTTAACCAAGGATCTGAATCACAGCATCGAGAAACAGAGGTCAGCTTTAAGCTAGACCAAATATCTTGAGGCAAAGGGAACAACATGTATATGATATTGTGGCGGCTCGTCTGATATGATCCTTGTGTGCGTATAGGAGTTGACATGTCTTTCTAGAGGCCACTGTCTACTATTGGGCCGAGTAAGAGTACTCGGGCCATGTCTATTCGCATGTGAGCCCATAGGGTCACACACTTAAGGGAAAGAAGCCTGATAAGGATGAGATCCAAATTAGACTGAGCTTAGGTGCACTAATGGGCCTTTTAGGCCCAAAAGAGGGCGCCCAAGGTGGGGCCCAAGGCAGCCCACCTAATGGGCTATATAAATAGAGGAGGGGGCCCTACATATTATTGTAGAGAGGGGCCCAGAGATATCTCTCTCTTGTAGAGAGGGGCAAATCCCATATTGACCGACTATGTCTCACAGCATGCTTCTTGACAGACCCGAAAGCCACCTTTATGACTACCCTATTACGGTGCAGCGTTTGATGGCTCCTAAGTAAGTCGGTTCACATCTTGAGTACATACGACGATCTCAGGTCTTAGGACACAGCGTACATATTGTGTAATGAGAAGTCATCATCTCGTGTTGGGTCAGTTCAGTCTCATGTCTCACATGAGCCCATATTATTAGTTTGATATCCCCATGTCCATGACTTGTGAAACGTAGTCAATCAACTAATACATGTGCTAGTCTAATATTCATGTGTGTCCTCACATGAACTATGACTAGGAACATTTTAGAATATTCATACAAGTATAGAGTTTCACAAATACTTCACATAAGCATTAATCAAGACAAGTTGTCATCCATGAATATTCAAGGTACACTTTATTAACCATGAATACAAAGAAATATGATTGCCTCTAGGGAATATTTCCAACACCCGACTCCCCAAGAACACGAGTGTTTAGCAAGTTCAAAACGTAATCATCTCTTATACGGTGTTGGGATATATCCACCTGTCCGCCGACACTAACTGATGTAGACTAGGCCCGATCTTCCGAGAGGTAGGGGTAAATTCGATTGGTGGAGTATGTGACGTTGGCGATCCGGCTTCTAATCAGACACGATTCGAAGTCCCGCAATCGTTACACCGCTACTCCGTTGTTTATCAACCAAGTACAACTTGATTGACCTCTCCGAGAAGGCTTTTCCTGCAAGCGAATCGAAGAACACAAGCAAGAAAGTAGAAACACGCAATCTGAAATTGCAAATATAAATAAAGCAAGGATAAATATGGGGGTTCAAGAACTCAATTCCAAAGGACTAATCGACACAGTGGAGGAGATCAAGAACGGGGGCCTTGGATCACAGTAAAAGGACTTGTCGCCACAGTTACAATGAATCTATCTCAGTTCCTCAATGGAAAACTAGATCTAAACAAAACCCAAGTCTAAAAGGTGGCGGCTACTGAGTTTATATCCTAAGGGACGTGCTAAGGTTGCTGGTGGAGGCCAAGGGGGCGTCCACCACTTGGGCCAACACGGTACACGGGCCAACAGCCCAAAAGACGGTGTTGCAACAACTTGACCGATTCTGGACGTTTACTTGTTTCGACAATTCCTGTCGACTCCGAATAAATTTGGGCCTCAAACCAGTGCCATTGGAAGCTCCTTGAAATTATCTTTCCATCCATATAAAGAGCATCCCAAACGTGCTCCGTATGCGGCGTGGGCGTTGATTTTAGTGTGGGCTGCTCCTGGACTCCGAAGCAGACTCGAACTCGACTTGGATTTGGCCTCCAACTCGGCTTGGCTGCCCTTGCTGGTCCACCACGCCTCCAAACTCCTCCCCAAATTCCTCCTCATCATCTCCATGGTTTCTAACAATAATTAAATCATTAGGTAGTAATCTATTCTCAAATTCAGATGATAAATTTATTTGGAACGAGCTCACCTTATAATTATTGGTCGTATCCGAAGGTGTCATACCCTCATCATCCTCCTTTTCTTGACAACAAACCGTCCCCAATTTAATCTTAGTTGGATGATATGGGGTAGGTAACAACCAATATTGCTCCCCTTCTTTGATGTGAACCTGCTTCTTTAAAATAAAACTAGAGGAACTTGACATTACAGGATTAGTAGTATTGCAGCCCTCTACTTGATCACAATGTTGCACAATAAGTGTAGAATTCAGATTTGAACAAATATAAACTCGATGTACCATGTACTCTCCTTTGTTATTATATTTGACAATAACATAATATGTATGTCTAGAAAACCATGGCAAATTAGCATATCCAAAAAGTTTCTCCTCCAAATCACTAAGATTACACAGAACATCAAATTCAATGTAACCCAGAGTTTGTAAAGAAGACAACAATTTCATCTCATTTGTATCACTACCAACATGAATCGCATTTGTAAATTCAGCAAAAACGTGTGGTTCAGTGCTCTCATGTTCATGATCAGGTAAGTCATGTTTATCACAGGGAATATGAAGCAAATCATCTTGTGAAAAAGGTAAATCAAGAGTTGGTTCCACTAATAGTTGCTCTGTCATAGCATGATTGGTGGAAAAATTTAGCACATCAAGAGAATTCTCACCTTCCGTGAGTGTTGCAGCGGTAGTAATAGGTGCATTGTGAAGCGATGGTTCTGAACTTGCACATGAGGATGTGGGCTCCTCATTTTCTTTCATGTCGTTCTTGTCCACTTGCTTTTGATCAGCATCCTGCAAATGGTTAGGCATAGCAAGAGAAACAATAATGGACTGATCCTCTATGTTTTGCACCTCATCATATGAATTCAAAGCAGGAAGTGGATTAACAAATGTTTCACGAATAAGAAGTTTCATATGTATCCAAGTTTGGGGTTTATCTGAAGAACTTAAAGAATCCCACCAAACTAAAGCTGAGTGTCGAAAACACTAGCTGTATTTTTACCTTCCTCCTTGGACACATGCAACGAGTTGCAAATATGTTATCTATAGCAATTTCCCACTCCAAGTACGCATCAGCACCCACACCATCATATGTTGGTGGATATGAAGAACCTGTCATTGTTAGAAGATAGTGAAAGACAACACAAAAATATTATCTGTATCAACTAGCAACTACTGGGTGGTGGTGAAAGTGGAATGCAATATCTCAAGCGGCTTACCACCATCTTGCAAGTGTTTTTACCAAAGCCAAATAGGACGGTACAATCTGTTGTCAAGGTTGGGTGTAACAGTTGCAAAGAAGAATCTGTGCTGACAGAAGTATATATGTGGAGTTATGGGTAGGCTCAATATGATAGCAAGGAATATCAATAATTCAATTCGGAATTGCAAGACTGAAAATTAGTCCCAAGCTAGTCTATGTTGCCGGCCTAAACTCGTCTCAGACTTAGTTCAAGCAAGCAATAGATACAACTTTGGAAGGGACTCAGATGCAAGCACTTCTGAATTTTTTTCCTCTTCTTTCTTTTCTTTTTTTACTATTCTTTGCTGGTGCGGTTTTTTTTTCTTTCTCACTTTTTTATGCACCTGCTGCCTTTTTCTATTGATATTCTTTCTTTTGCAATCAAAACGTACCGCAGGAAAAGCATGTAAAAAAAGAAGGAACAAAAATATCAGGGATACTAATAGAAAAAAATCTCTTCCTTTCCTTTTCTGATGCGGCCAGATTTAAATAACAAAGGAATACAGCCACAAAATAATTTGATCTCAGAAATTATGGTGCGCACCAAAATATAATGGGAAAAAAAATTGACTGCTGATACGGCTGCCAAAATCAATCCGCAGTCTCGCTGTTTTTTTTCTTTTCTTCACCTTGCGCAAACACTAGAACACCTTGAACTAACAAAACTGGAACCAAGAACACTAGACATGGCTAACACAATCACAAGACATGTTTTAAACAAGCAACACAATGACACAACGTGGGACTAAGATTCACAAAATCAAACTGAACCAAAAAATTGTGGGGCACAAACGGGTTATAGGACAGCGGAAACAAAATTTTTAGGGCTTTTTGTGGACTATGGGTGATGAACAAAAATGAATCTAAAGGGGGAAAACACGATAATATACCTCACGGTAAACCTGAATCCTGATACCACTTGATGTAGACTAGGCCCGATCTTCCGAGAGGTAGGGATAAATTCGATTGGTGGAGTATGTGACGTTGGTGATCCGACTTCTAATCAGACATGATTCGAAGTCCCGCAACCGTTACACCGATGCTCCGTTGGTTATCAACCATGCACAATTTGATTGACCTCGCCGAGAAGGCTTTTCCTGCAAGCGAATCGAAGAACACAAGCAAGAAAGTAGAAACACGCAATCTGAAATTGCAAATATAAATGAAGCAAGGATAAATATGGGGTTCAAGAACTCAATTCCAAAGGACTAATCGACACAGTGGAGGAAATCAAGAACGGGGGCCTTGGATCACAGTAAAAGGACTTGTCGCCACAATTACAATGAATCTATCTCAGTTCCTCAATAGAAAACTAGATCTAAACAAAACTCAAGTCTAAAAGTCGACGGCTACTGAGTTTATATCCTAAGGGATGTCCTAGGGTTGCTGGTGGAGGCCAAGGGGGCGTCCACCACTTGGGCCAACACGGTACACGGGCCAACAACCCAAAAGACGGTGTTGCAACAACTTGACAGATTCTGGACGTTTACTTGTTTCGACGATTCCTGTCGACTCCGAATGAAATTGGGCCTCAAACCAGTGCCATTGGAAGCTCCTTGAAATTATCTTTCCATCCATATAAAGAGCATCGCAAACGGACTCCGTATGCGGCCTGGGCGTTGATTTTAGTGTGGGCGGCTCCTGAACTCCGAAACAGACTCGAACTCGACTGGGATTGGGCCTCCAACTCGGCTTGGCTGCCCTTGCTGGTCCACCATGCCTCCAAGCTCCTCCCCAAAGTCCTCCTCCTCATCTCCATGGTTTCTAACAATAATTAAAGGTAATGACTTCGTATCGGCCGGCCGTAATTTGGTTGAATGGAACGGCCGGTTGAGTTCATCCAGCATCCAACAAAGCAGCGTTGGAACGGTCGCCATTCCCCACCGACACCCACCCACGCACTCACCCCATTCCCCTTCCCCTTCCTCGGCAGATCCGCCACCGCCGCCCCAGGGGATTGCGCCCCTCCTCGCCCGCGTTGCCGCTAGCCCCCACCCCCATGTCGTCCCCTTCGCCGGCTCTCACCACGACGACACCGCAGCTCCTCGCCTCCCGGAGGAGCTCCTCGCCTCATCTTCGGCCTGCTTGGCTCCGGCGGCCGCAAGCGCTGCTCCCTCGTCTACTGCCGCTGGCTCACCGTCGAGGCCTCCTCCCACCTCCGCCTCGCGCTCGAAGCCCAGGGTTGCTGCTTTGACGACGAAGCCTCCACCTCTCCCCGCCTCCTTCCTCTACGGCGGTGCAAACTTGTGCGCGGGGACGCAGCGGCGCAGCGCAGCTCCTCCTCCCGTCCTCCACGCCGCCGCATCTTCCTCTTCCTCAATTTTGGCACCATCCCCGGTAATCTCCTCCTTCCCCCTCCCCTCTCTCAAGCCGCTCTACTCGCGATCTCCCCACACGCTAGTTCCTAACCCAACATTCGAGTGTCCCTGCAGTCAGATCTAAGCAACCTGGCTCGAGATCTGCATGCGCCCCTGCCGCTTCCTCCTGCTGCTTCGCCAGATCCCGGGTGGATACTGTGGGATCCACGACCGGATTGCGCTTAGCATGCTGCACTGTAGTTGGTGTTCATCTCACGCCTACATGTGCTTGATGAACTTGTCGCAGGCTAATACAAGCCTGTCCTGATCTGTGGTATTTCTGCATCTCGATGCATCTGATGCGTGTGTGCTTATGTGTTTTTGTGGGGCTGCCATGGGAGATTGTGTGGGCTGGGGTACCTAGGGTAGTGGCTGTGATGTCTGATGTTTGAGTTCGTGTGACTGCTTCCCAACAATATGGTTCAAAGTTGCCAGGAATTTTTTTGATGCTAGCGGACGAGGTTACGCCTTCATGCTACTCTAAACTAGCAGCAAGTCTAGGTTAGCTGTGGTAACATGGTTGGATCAATGTAGCTGCTAATTAGTTTGGTATGATTAAAGTTCCAGAGTGTGGAATTCGTGTGTGGTTCATTGGGAGTGTTATAAGAGATGTCGGCAGATCATATCTGCTTGTTAAGATGTTTTGTTGCCATAAATAGCTATGGAGTCCATACCTCCCAAATTTAGTTACTGTGGTCAACATTTTGAGCCATGACATTGTCACAACTTGAAATTCGCTAGCTATTACATTGTTAGCTTCCAAATAGTCATACCTGAGAGGTGGGAAAACTTCCTTTTTGGTTCCTGCATATGTGGTCTAGATCTTTAACTCTTCCCAGAGACACTACAAAGCTAAACTTTCTTTTTTTTGGTAGGAATTATTTTTTACACTGTTAGCCTAGTCGGTGAAATGATCAAATGAAACTATCTAGTGGGATATACTTGCTGTTAACTAATACCCTTTTTGTGCTACCTTTTTCAGTTAGGCAATATATTGTACTTAGATGGGTAAAGTATTGTTATAAGTTAGGCAAAGTACTATTATTAGTTAGGCAAAGTATTGTCATTAGTTAGGCGAAGTTTTATTATTGGTCAGGCAATTTTTGTAAACTAGCTCGGCGGCTTGACTATGCAAGTGCAAAACTACATACTTGGTGTCTACGACCCACAAACCTTTCTACTAGCTTTAGCTAAAGCATTTTAATGAATTTTAGGAGGCATTTAAATGCTATTCAGCTAGCATTTCAAATGTTCCTTGCTTATTTCTCTATGCGTTTTTGGAGTAGTGCGACTTGGTCGATTTAAAAATCCTGCACTCATTCCTTTTTGCCTGGGGCATTCATTCCCTTAGCTATCACATTTTTCCTTTTTTTTGCCATTTAACTTTCAATCGTGGTAAGTTGTTTATGTTTGATGATGTAGTTGCACGACTAGTGCAGTTAGATTAGTTGGTTTATCAAGCATTATAGTTGGTGCATCTGATTAGTTACCAAACTTTATTAGGCTGTTAGAAAATAATAATAGCTATAAGAGTAGGCAATTAAATGTACTATGATCAAGCAATATTATCCTAAGGTCAAGGCAAAATAGTGCAGATTGTTGAACAATTTTTACTCCTAATACTAACTGCACTTGCTATTCTTTCACTAATATGTGTTTTCTTTTCTCATTTCAGTCACACAAAATGGTGTTTGCAACCTGAAACCTTATTTGCCTTTATTTTGTCTACAAGATTCCTCAACAAATTGGCACTATAACCTGCCATGCAGTTGTAAGGCTCCTATCATTATATTTTTTTTGTGTGCCAAGGTGATCTTTCCTGTGCTCCCCTGTGGGTCCCAATTAAAACCCTCCCTCCATTTCTGATGTGCTTTGGGTTTTATTGATATTTGATAAGAGGATCGTAGTTCCTTTGCTGCATCTGTTTTTTTATTGCTAAAGCTGTGGTGGGCTCAAATTAGATTTTTTGTATTGATATGCCGTTTCCTTGGTGTCTGATTTCCCATCTGTACAATCTTTATTGGATTCATGTTAGTCTGCACGCCTAGTTTGAGATTCTCTGGGGATTATTATGTTGGCCATGTGTTTTTGTTGTTATACCCACCCCCAATATTCTAGTAAGGCTCCTTGTGAATTGCAATTATGATTTTTTGGACCCGAACCATAGCATGACTTCATAGTGCCTTTTTGCTGTTCACAATATCTGGATGAGGAGTCTGTGAGCTATCACTGATGCTTTGCAACATTTTTCTGTTATGATATTCTCTTTGTCTTATAAATAATTGCTTATAAAATCTTTATTTAGCATGTAGGCACACTACTTGATGACATTATTCATGCATGCTTTCTGTGGTTAGGAGGGCAGCGGAGCGTGCAGCTACGGCGTGCGACAAGAGATCGCTTATATGGACGATCTTATTGAGGTAATCAGGAGTTTATGGTTGTTGATACTGGTAGGGTAATTGCTTTTTATCAAAGTCATGGTGATCAACATTGTGATGAAAGAACTTGCTGTCACCACTACTGTCTTTATTTCCCTGCAAGACCATATTCAATCGTATTTATCTCAAGCAGGTGTGATGGAAGAATTTGCTATCACCACTACTGGACAAAGACATGGTGTTGAGGACCAAGGTGAGCTAGGCATGATGACTCTCTTGACGGAGAGTGCACAGGCGTTAGTTGCTTGCTTGCCGGTGCTAGAGTTGGACGCGAGTTGCACGCTAGACTTGATGCTTGTTCTAGAGTTGGGGTGAAAATTGCATTTCTATATGTTTTAATTTTCTTAGAGTTGGGGGTGAAAATTGCCTTTCTATATGTTTTAATTTTCTTAGAGATCTTTCATAAATTTGCTTGACTGGTCTCAAAAAGTTGCTTCATGTAATCATTGAGTTGAATGGTGGTATTAGTCAAGTAGAAATAACGTGAGCAGATTAGTAAGGGTGGCGGTAATACCACTTTTTGATGTACTGACCAGAGTTCCAAATATGGAAAGTAGATTGTTTTATTCTATTAAATTTCCTAATTAGGGGGTGACCGTATAGCCAGCCTAAATTACGGCTGGCCGTATCAATGTTGCGCCACTTGATTTGGTAGATTCAGTCTGTGTCGAGAAGAATGAGGAAGCATTGTTGTTGACGTTGCCATCTGTTTTTGGTTGGTCATTGTTGCAGTGAAGAGGCTGCATTTAGTGATTTTTTTTATGACAGCGACGACCGGGAGGATGAGGTGTTGGAGAGCCATCA
Source organism: Panicum virgatum (assembly GCF_016808335.1). Lineage (NCBI taxonomy): Eukaryota > Viridiplantae > Streptophyta > Magnoliopsida > Poales > Poaceae > Panicum > Panicum virgatum. The sequence continues at coordinate 29,229,843 of NC_053148.1, read as the reverse complement.
GGTTGTGATCCTACTAGCACGGCCGGCTCGGCTAGCATCATCCAATGCAGTATGTCCTGAAAATCAAATATGTTCCCCCTATCATCCCCAATATGTTCATGCATTTTCATGTTGGTTTTTTTAGGAGAAGGCAAATTCATGTATATCATTAGGCAATAATACTTCTTGGCAGAGGCAAATTCATGCATCTGATTAGGCAACATTAATGAACATTTTTTTTACATCTAAAGCATTTACCCTAGCAACTATCATGCTATTATGTAGTTTCTGAATTAGGCATAATTCTTACAGCAGAAGGCAAATTCATGTATTACATTAGGCAACTTCATCGAATAATTATTTTTTTGCCTGCCATTTGTGTTAAGTTGCTCCTAAGTTCATTATAATATGCCTACAACTTCTATCAAGAATGCTTATTGTTGTACGAGTAAAATATCATCCAAATATATAGTTGAGCAAAATATTCTGTTTATTCATCATGGGGGCCATCCTCGACTGGCACGGTGCAGGCATGAAGGCTGCAGACTCAGTGGTGCAGCAGGGATGCTTCATCTCTCTCAGCTTCGAGGTGAGCTGCTTTCCTTTACAAGATTTACCGACAGCGTCGGTAGTTTAGAACTCGGAGCTTGTAGATTTGGGGCAAACTATTTTGGAAATTACTTGGCTGAGCATGCTCTAGGAGGAATTGGTATGAGCTGATACGCATCTTGTGTTCAGAGGTTGACTGGGATATTTGGCTTCCTGCTGCATACCTTTCTACTATCTAAGCAGCTTCTAATCTCCTTGCCATGTGTTGTATTTTCTTATCTACTGCTGACCATCATTTGGTGGTGATTGATATTTGTGTCAGATCATTTGCTAATCTTATCATCTATCAGATTAATGCTCAGCTGATAGAGGTAGAAGCTGTTTACATAGTAAATTAGTTATGATTTGTCCATAAAAATCTGTAAGAATTGACAGCTCAGTTATATGTTGCAAGATTTAATAAAACTAGATTGGGAAATTATCATTTCAGAAAACTGTTATGAGCATTGATATATCAAAACAAAAAGGTGCAAATGTAACCTGAACAATTAATTTCCCTATAATAATTTCGGGTACCGTTCTACCCGAAGTAGTGTTTGGGTTTTTCGGGCTCGGGTTTCTCGGGTTTGGGCTCGTGTTTTTTTGGGTTCGGGGTTCGGGTAATTTGCCCAGCCCTGCATCTCTCTGTCTTTTTTCTTCGATTTTGTCTCTCTTCCTTTTTTATTTTGAATTGTGTACTAGGAGCTGGTAATCAGAGGGTGGGATTTTCATGCATGGTGATTTCATTTAGGGAAGACCATATGTTTGCTTTGCTACATGGGAAGGTGACTGACGGGGTGAGTTTGTGACATAAGAAATTTGGATGTTGTGGTTCAATTTGGATATTGCATTTCATCCATATTTTCAGATAGGAGATTCTTAATGCACATAGATTTGATCTTATTCAGGAGATCAGGTTCTTTTACAATAATCTCAATGTAGATTTATTCAGAATATCATGTTCTTTTGACTAATATTCTTGGTCTATCAATAAATCGCATATGCATTGCATTAGTTTGGCCATAAGATCTAGTCATGATGCATAACAAATTGATACACACCTAGTATTATCAGATTAACATGCAGCAGGAAATGTGAGCACTGAGCAGAGCATGTGTCACAAAAAGCAGTATATCACTTGAAACGGCTTGTCACTGATTTTACCCTTGTCAAGCCGTGATAATATTTTAAAAGCTATGACTGCATTTTGTTTATTTTGGTTTTGGTACATTACTTCTGTTGGTTAGGCAAAGTACTTTAATCTGTATGCAACTTATATTAATTCAAAAGACAAATTATCCATCTTACATTAGCATATTTGTGTTCTACTCTAGCATTTTTCCGTATTTGCATGACCATGTTCAGAGGAATTTTCTGCTCCAAAGGTTAAAGATTATAGAGGGAGACAAACCTGGACAGTGGACACTGCAGCCTGGTTCTAACACCTGGTTTGATCTCCTTAAAATAATCTGCAATTTGGAATGGAGGGAGTAGCTGGTGGCAATTTGGAATATGCTTATCAGTTTGTAAAGCAAATGTTCATTTGTAGTTTAGCATTTTTTTAATGTTCTGATTACCTGCCATCTTTTATTTCTACTTATTCAAAACTTTTTATTTCTAATGATTCAAGTTCTTTCTTGGTTATAGGTTCTAGAGGAGGCGTGAAGACTTGTTTTCTATATGTTTTGACAGATGCTGATGTGTTCGTTTGAAAGGTGGTGTGATGAAACTAAAAAAATTAATGTGCTGAATGATAGTACTGTGTTGTAAGGTGTCTTGTCATGTATGTTTTTGCTTGATATTTGTGTTCTAAGATACCTGATGGTGTTTTGATGACTCTTTTTAGTCTGAAATCACACACCCTGATGCTAAATGATATCTGATGAATAGTTTTTTGTGTTGATTCTGAATTGCCTGGATGAAATTTCGAATTTTGAAGTAGAAAATTCAATGATGTTTATGCAATTTTGAGCAGCATCAGCGAATCAGGTCAATCGTGGCAAGAAAATGTGCGGGAGGAGAAAAGAGCGGGGAACAAAAAAATCTCAAAAAAAAGAGAATATACGAGAATAGGAAAGTGTGCGAGAGACGTGGATTAACTTTCCTAATTTGGGGCGGCCGTACGGCTGGCCTAATTTACGGCCGGCCGTATGTTAGCTGCCTCCATAATTAAATCATTAGGTAGTAATCTATTTTTAAATTCAGATGATAAATTTATTTGGAACGAGCTCACCTTATAATCAATGGTCGTATCCGAAAGTGTCATGCCCTCTCCACTAACCCCATAGGTCCACACAAGCACGCGAATACAGAAATCACACTTCTACACCTTCTCCTTCTGTTGACGTAATTTCCTGGGACATGACAAATTCAACGTGTGCTGGCTTGCAGAGCTGCACCAGGGAGCCAACACCTGCTGTAGGAATCGGCCTAGGTGCCGATAGATAAAAAAGAACAAAAAGCCCTTTCAGGTGACGGACCTGATGTGATGATTCATTGTGTTCTGCTTCAATTCTCAAGGGATAGTTCCTTCCTGCTTTCTAATAGATATAGTTTGATTTGAGATACCAACATTCGCCCATTTTTGTTCAGATTACAAAAATAGCATGCAAGGGAAAAATGTAACTTTTGAATCAGAACCGAGTCAAAGACGAACAAGAGAGCTGAATAAATTGGAGCCAAGTTTAGGTCTCTTTGGTTTTCAACAGTTTTCAAAAAAAAATCCTAATATAGAGACCCATCAATTGAACTCGCTATGGATCTTCCTTGGAGAAAAGATCTTTGCTGTCAACCGCCAATTCAATCGGACCTGCAAGAAGCTGCTGCTGAGCTCATCGACGCCCAGTGTGGTCCTTTATCCCCTGGCTATGCATACGTACGTCAGCAATGGCCGACGTCTGCTATTGCCTAACTTTCTTCTATCATTGCAGCTAAAACCTAGTAACGTTACAGAGCACTAGACGGTAGCTAGCTCAAGTACTTCTATTGATGTTGCAGTCATGGAGATTGCTGATGCAGCGATCGACGTGTAAAGAAGGGGAGCCAAATAAAAGATGAAGAATGTAACAAAGCAAACGACAGGGGGTGTGTTTACATCTCACAAAAACTCCGAACTTTCTATCACATCGAAACATTAAATATAACAAATGACTCATGTATAGAGTACTAAATGTAGATAATTAAAAAAATAATTGTATAGTTTTGATGTACGTTGCGAGACGAATCTTTTGAGCCTAGTTAGATCATGGTAGGACAATATTTACCACAAACAAACGAAATGTGCTACAGTATGCTACAGTATCCGCTGTGATTTTTTCTACCCATTTTCCAGGGATCTAAACACAGCCAGGGTCATCTTTGTGCAAAATAGATCACAAATATACCCCGCCAATGAAAAGCTCCCTACATGTTTCAGATGCAACTAATTCAATAACAGACCTACTTTAATTTGGGCTTGAGCTTTCGTTCGAATTTGGACGGTAGGGAAGAGAGCAAAGTAGGAAACGAGAGACAGCAACTTTCACAGTATTCTTTGAGATGAAGGCTGTGTTTAGTTCCCCCGAAATTTACTGTAGCGCGGGCGAAAAAACACCGTAGCACGTTTTCGTTTGTTTGTGGTAGATATTGTCCTACCATGACCTAATTAGGCTCAAAAGATTCGTCTCGCAACGTACATCAAAACTATGCAATTAGTTTTTTTTTATTTACCTACATTTAGTACTCCATGCATGGGTCATTTACTACATTTAATATTTTGATGTGATGGAGATGTGATGTTTTTGTGGGGTTTTTGGGGAACTAAATAGGGCCGAAGATGCCCAGATTCCCTGTGAAACTTCCTCGCATGAAAGGTCAGCAGGAAAACGGGAGGTCACGTCTTCTCTGCCCCCAGTTCATTCAGGTATGCTCTGGTATCCATTTTCGTGCACAGGGACCAATGCAGCACTGGTCCATATCAAACAAAAGATGCCCACCACAGTTCCATCTCTCCCTTTTCACTTTTGATTTGATGAATGCATCTTTGGAATAATTTCACCTTTAGCTTTGAAGTACTCTTTTTAAAAAAGTAAAGCCAATGTCTGGATCATTTCATTGTTTGGGCTCGAGCTGGAGTTCTGGCGCACTCGCTTTATGTCTCGACTTTTTTCGAGTTTTCTTCGAAATCAATATATTCGTATTTATTATAATCTCTCGCGTTGTTTGATATTCAATTTCAAATCGAACATAACGAGCCGAGCCGAGCCGAGCCTGTCAAAATTGACTTTTGTTCCAAATCAACTAATCTTTATTAAAAAAAAAACGAACGTAATTGGAGCAATTTTGAAACGAGCCACCGAGCCAGCTTAACGAGCTTTTTTTCCAGCCCTACCTGTGGTTGCTGTGTCGGGGTATTTAAATTTTTGTCATCTTTTCGAATGGCACTTCTTGGATTGCTATCTTTAAAATGGCTCTTACATTTTTGCCACCGTCAAGTCAAATGGAGAACTCAACAGATTTGACAATTTTGCTAACGTGACACTCCACATCAGCATGCCAGTGTGTACGCGAGAGGGGAAAAGACCTCCATACCCCCCTTTCTTCCTCCTTCCTTCCATACTCTCGTGGTCCTCCCATTCTTCCTCTGTCTCGGTCTCTCCCCTCTGTTCTCGTCCTCGTCCCGCGTGCTCAGCGGCGCCCTCCTCATCCTTGGAGCCGCGGGCGCCCTGGTGCTGCTCCTCGGTGGCAGCGTCAACGGGGCGCGCCTTCCGGAATTGGGAGCGCTGGTAGTACCCGGCCGCGAAGGAGCACATGGTGACGAGCTCAGCGAAGGGGAACACGGCGTCCTTGCCGCGGCCACCTCAGGGGGGCACGAGCCCGTCGAACGCCGCGGATAGGATGTGCACCATGCCGGTGGCGTGGATGACCCCGGCCGCGAATGCCTTGACGGCGAAGAAGACGTCGCCGTCAGGCCGGAGCGCGGGCGCCGTGCGGCCCAGGATGGGCACCAGCGCCCCCGCCGTGCCCGGCGCCAGGATGGATGCCACCGCAATGAGCTTGAGCCGCAGCGCCCCGTGCGCGTCCTCCTCCCTAATCTCCGCCGCCTTCTCGCTGTACTCCGCCGCCGGCGGTGGCACCAGGAGGATGAGGACGACGACGACCAGCGCCGTCGGCCGCGGCCGCGGCCACCACACGGGAGGGAGCCGAGAAAGCGAGGGGGAGAGGAGGCAGACGTGAGCAAGAACCAGAGGCCGCCATGGTTGTGTCCTCGCCGGTGGTGCTATCGCTGCTGCTCCTTGCGTCACTCACGGGTCTGGGGTGTGGATGCGGGGGAGGAGGCTGACGACCTGCGGCTGTTCCGGCGCGCGGTGTTGGAGGCCGCCTCGGCAAGGGAGGCAGAGGCGGCGGGCCCGCCCAAGGCGGCGTTTCTATTCCTCACCAACTCCGACCTCACCTTGCTCCGCTCTAGGAGCGCTTCTTCGCCGGGAACAAGGCCGCGGGCACTGGACGCGTCCGGCCCTACAGGCCGTCGCCGGTCTTGGCCATGGCGGCTGAGCACCAGGCCGGCAAGCTCGAGTGGCGAGGTGGAAGAAGGGAGGAGGAAGAAAGGGGTATGGAGGTCATTTCCCCTCCCAGGTACATGCTGGCATGCGGACGTGGAGTGCCACATCAGTAAAATTGGCAAATCTGTTGAGTTTTCTATTTGACGGTGGCAAAAATATAGGAGCCATTCTAAAGATGGCAACCGAAGGAGTGCCACGAGTGCCATTCGGAAAGATGGCAAAAATTTAAATACCCCTGCTGTGTCAGGACGTGTGTGTACAAACTAAAGTTGATGTATTTGCTGTAGCTCCTGTCTTCCCATAAACAAATTGTTTCTTTTTCAGCTTTCTATTTTCGAGCCAACGTTGCACGAAAACGAGAACAAAACACAGCAGACTTACATGGCGCTTTCTCTTACTTCTTTGTTCCCTACTTCCCTTTCATTTTTTGTTTTCTTTTTTAAAAAAATGGAAGTATTTTGAATTTTGACAGAACCTTTCAAACCTTCAACCATGAGGAACAACAACTGGCAAGTGAGAATCCCATGCTGTGCATCAATTGCAGTATTGAATGCCACTAGGGGTTCTTAAATGTTTGTTCCGATTCAGGAATGGTTAGTGCATTCAGACAACGATAGTCTCTGAATCGTTACGAACACAACAAACTCAAGTGATGTGATGTGAAAATTTAGCTTTTGGTAGGGAAATCCCGGTGTCATGCACATCAAACGGAAGAAAGGTAAGCGTGTTATCTTCCAGCCACCAATCGGTCTTGTTTGGTTCGTAGAATGCTAAAAAATAGTAACACTTTGACCATTAATTACGGTGTCAAACAAAATCAGTTTACAAAACCATCTTTAGAACCCCCGTGCTAGAAACCTTGAAGATTGTAATGAGGCCTTTGGCTGTGTGATTTAAGAACGATTACTGTAGCATCACTGTAGCTAATCGTCGATTAATTACCGTCATCCGATTTGTTGTGAAAAGTTACGCCTATCCCAAAAAAATTTTACAAATAAATTTCATTTGGTCCTTTATGCGGTGGCTAGACCATTCTAAGATCCTAGAATGAGAACCAAACAAGGCAAGGCTCGCTGTTTATCTTCCTGCTCTCCTCTGGTAGTGCTGTTCTTGTTGCCCCCACCCACCTCTGACCCATCGTGCCGCCTCCTGCCCTATAGTTGATGCCTCACCAGCGGTGCGGCTACCCTGCGATGCCCTCCCTTCCCCTTCTCCTTCCCCTTCCTCTGCCCGCAGTCGGTGGCTCCTGGTGCTTTACTAGCTCGCCCATTCACACCGCCGCTGCCTCAACTCTGTCCGTCGCTCAACAAGATATCTTGTCGTCCCGTCGCCGGTCTTGCCCATACGGTTATCTCCCACCGCCCCGGCCGGCGAATCTTGCAGCCATCTCGCTCGCCGCCATCACCGGACCAACCGCCGGCAATCCTAATGAACTGTGACAATCAAACGGTAATTGTCAAGGTGAATAGTTCAAAGGATAACATGAAGTCATCTAGACATGTGAAAAGGCGGTTGAAATCTGTCAGAAAATTGAGAAACTCCGGAGTTATAGCCCTGGACTATGTTCAGACGGCTAAAAATCTGGCAGATCAGTTTACAAAGGGTCTTTCACGAAATGTGATAGACAATGCATCTATGGAATTGGGCTTGAGACCCACGTGAGTCATTCTATAGTGGAAACCTGTCCTATGTGATCGGAGATCCCGTGAATTAGGATGGTGAAACAAACTAAAGTCTGACTGTGAGAAGAGAACCTTTGTGAAAAGGGCTCATTCCGTGTATAAGGTGCATTTCTCTTCTAATCTGTATGGCAGGTTGGTCTATACCTTAATGTGTGCCAGGTGGTTTCTTTTAAACAAATGAGTTGTTTTCTTGAAACAAAGATGTTGTCCTACAGAACATCTGAAAGGAACACACCTATATGAGTTTGACCACTGGTCATGGTCTATGAGAATTGGGTATTCTCTAGAAACTCATGAAGGGCCTGGAGTATGACTTATAAGCTCCAAACCGCGGGGATGCTTTTGCAGCCTAGTACCAGTGTAGGGCTCTGGTCAAACTTGTTTGCACAAAACTGGCAATTCAAGGCATAGTCCATTGCACAGTTGTGAATAAGTGTAGCCTTTGTCCTAGATGGAAGTTCAACTTAACAGTCTCTGTCGAATACTGGTATATCAATGAGAGAATGAGGGTATTTCTAGTGTGGCTTGAATTTCTTGGTGGGGATTGTTGGAGTAATGGGCTTGGCCCATTTATTCTAAAGCATTAAAAGAATTTAAAGCCCACTATTAATGCTAGGGAATCAATGTTTAATTCCGTACCGGGAATTGAGGAGGATCTCAACCGACTTAAAAGGTGGACTTCTTGTACACCACTTGTAAAGCCGGTAAGAGGAGGACGGTGAACCACACGCGCGCGCGCGCTCGCTCGCCTCGCCGAGCCGGGCCGGGCCGGGCCGTGGCCGTGGCCGTGGCCGTGGCCGTGGCCGAGGCCGAGGCCGAGGCCGAGGCGAGGCCGAGGCGCGGCGCGGCGCGGCGCGGCGCGGCGCGGCCGGCCGGACGGGCGGTGCGGCGCGGCGCGGCGCGGTGTGATGTGATGGCTATTTTGCCGTTGATAGCAATTAATCGTGCGATTAAACGTGCAATTAAATCTGTAATTAATGGCCATAACCGCATCACCTAAATGACTCTGATGGTGTCCAGGTTCAACGAACCTGAGCACCTGAGTCACTATATAAGGAGTGTCATTCCCCTCATCCATCCTGCACCAGAGCACTGAGGCAACTCGGCTCCTCTCTTCTCCCTCTCCAGTTGCAACAACTGAGTTCCCCAACGCTAATTTCTGCGCGCACAGAATTAGCGTGAGCAGGCCTCCGAAACCTTGCTCGCCTTGAGATCCTGCACGGGATAGGCGGGCAATCAGGTTTTTGGATTGTTAGAAAACTAGGCAATTTTCGGTATATTTTAATTCCAAAATTAAATGTATAAACTAGCAATATTTTTACTCCTTAAAGTCATAGAAATATTGCTAGTTTATACATTTAATTTTGGAATTAAAATATACCGAAAATTGCCTAGTTTTCTAACACATACTAGCATGCTTGCCACAACTTTCGTATTCAAAGATTTTCACGTTTCAATTGGAAATTTTGAGAAAAATTTAGTCAAACACCGTTGACCTCTCCTCTCTGTACTCTCTCTCTCTCTCTCTCTCTCTTCCTTCCCTCTCTCCCCTACTCTTCCCGGTGTGCCAAAGCCCGGCTGCCACGCGACCAAGCATCTCTGCCGTCGCAAGCCCGGCCAAGGGTCCTCCTCGACCGGCCACCGGCAACCCAGTTCTACGGGGCCCTCCCCCCCAACTAGTCACGTCACCGATGCCCTACCATGCTTCTCGTCCATGCGCCACCGCGACGGCCGAGTATTGCCCCTCCCCCTTTTCCTTCGCGGAGAAGCCTCCTCACTCTCCCCTCTCCACTCCTCGCTCCCAGAACCGAGCCCGCAGACCAGTTCCTCGCCCAAAAACGCCTCCGCCCCCGCCATTGTTGCCGCCGTGAGGAGCTCGCCATGGGGCTCCCCTCTCCAGCCACCCACCGCCCGGCTGCCGCAGCACAGCACCGCCGCCACCCTGCTCGCCGTGGCCGGCGCACCACAGACCACCTCCACCCCTCCCAAGACCCTCCACAGGTGCGTCTTAGCACTCTCTTGCCCCTCTGCCTCTGGCCCCTCGCCGCCGATGACCCAAAGCATTGGATTTCGGCCGGCCAAGGCCTCCCTCACCATGAACTCCGGCAAAGCAATCTTTCTAGGTTTCTCGGTACAAAAATATAGGGGCTTAGGTGTAAACTTCTATTTCCAAGTTTGTTTCAAAACCAGTGACTTTGTAAATTTGTTTAAAAATTGTTGAAAAATCAGAAAAATACGAACTCCGAGTTTCTTGGGATCAGATCTACAACTTTTGTCACATGCACATCTTCATTTCCTCGCTATTTTGTTCTATATTAAATGCAAGTTTATTTAGAATTTATTTAGATCTCATGTTCTATGCATTATCCGGTAGTCAATTTTGGTCGGTGTGTTACATGCTAGAAGTTTGGCCTTGTGTAATGTTTTCATGGACAGTGGACATGTCTAGCTATAGGTTTATTTAAACCTTATTTTATGTCATGGTTAAATAGGTTTGTTTTTCAAGTGGTTATGCTGTGTTTCATGAGCTTCAAATTTTACAGTTTCTATACTTTGATGTGTATTGCCGTAGAAAAATCTTAGCAAGTTTTGGTTGAGTGGAACTGGTCCAACAAATCAATAGAATAAATAAATGTACTAAATCAAGAAAAATAGTTTCTCAGCATGGAAAAAACTAATATGTTTACTAGAGCTTGTCTTTGAGTACATAATCATGATGGTAAATTATGAACCTCTGGAACATAGTAGAACTGTCTCTAGAAATTAATCTGATCCATACAACCATAACTTGTTCTATTTATCTTGCTTTGTGTATTGCTGTTTTAAATCTGAAAAATTTACAGTACGCTCATCGTAGGATCATCAACACTCAGTTAAATTTTCAGTACCAGAACTAGCATAGTTTGACCTGTATAATGTATTCTTGTTTCTAGCAGTAGTTGTTTACTTTATTTTTCATGGTTAATTTGCTGAGCTGAAATTTACACCGTAAGCGTGTTACTCAGAGATGTACCTTGTCTAACATTTACAGCACCAGAAAGTATATATGACTCTAGTTATGGCTTTTACATAATATTCTAGTGTTAATTAAGAAAAATGCTATTTCTACACATCAATAAAATGAAAAATAGCAACCCCTAGCTTCTTTTTGAACTAAATTGTATTAGATAATACTCTATAAATAATTGCCCAATGAAAGAAAAAATTGAAAGTATTTATTTTCTAACTTGAGTTTTGTTGGATTACAACTTTATAGTGAATTAATTAATGAATTATTATAATCAGAACAACTTATGCATGTGCATTTCATATAGATATGACTACTCTCACTGACGAAACGTAGAACTGGTGCCCAAGTCCGAGAGTGAGCAGCGTGAAGCGCAAGCTAACTTAACTGAATATGTTGAAGACCCGAACCAAAGTTCGGAAGAGCCTAAGGCTAGCTACGCCCCGGAAGGCAAGCCCCGAAGCATCACCTATTACTTTTAAAATTATGCAATTTATTACTCCTATCTACTTATTCATCTAAGTTTATAGGAGTTGGTTGAACCTTAGTTGCATGATCCTTGATACCTATGACATGAACACTAGTATGTGTAGGTCGCTAGATGGCTATGCTAATGGTTCGGCAGAAGTCGAGTGATTTTCTGTCACTCGCGAGAATTATAGGAGTTGAATGTCTACTACATACTGCAACTATAAGGTTTACGGGCAGGGTTAGGGTACAATTTCATGGTTGAGACCCCGTCTTTTTAGTGAAAAAGATGCTAAGGCCACAATGTGTGGTAGTGGTGGTTAAGCATTTGAACGTACTAACCACATGCCGAGAAATATGGTAATCGATAAACTTAAGTACCTAATTTGCCCAAAGAGTGGACTTTCCCTCACCCTCTTTGAACTTTGTTCTCATGCACGCGCATGTGGGTGCAGAGTCGTTGCACTATGTAGTTGAGGGGGTAACCCTGATCTACAAGTAGAAAGAAAGGGGGGAAGTCGCACGGGTGACTCGGTTCCCATACGTGTATTTAGGTTTGCCTTGCAAAGTTAAGAAATTCGATTCAAATCATCTATTTCTTGCGGTCATTGAGACTGCTTGACCCTTTTGCCACATAGTGTAAGAAGTGAAACAAGGATGATGGTCAATATTGTTGGATGATGAAAGATAATTTGTTCCACCATGGTTGATTAGAGATAGATGCTAATTTAGAATGGTTAATTGAACTAGAATATGGAAAGCTAAAATCTAAAATAAAAAACATAGTCTTGTTGCTTTTCGGCAAAACACACCACTCAAGTCTAGGAGTCGGCTAAGTATATAGCACTAGTCGAGTAAGTCTTGCTGAGTATTAGTATACTCAGCCTTACTTGTGGCTCTACTTTGATTTCAGGTGAGGCATTTGAGGACATGGTTGCTAGTTTGACTTGGCCGTGTACTCTTCCTCCTGGTTGGTTAGTGGTATGGGATACAACCCGACCAATCATGATAACAACGGCTGATGTCATGTATGGGCTTCATCGTGGCATCTTGTATTGTCGACTAGAACTCGCTTCTTTATAAATTTCAAATTTGGTTTGTAATAATTTAGTTTAAGACTCTATGTTGTAAGAATTTGTGGAATGTTGTAATCTTTGGACTCGCCTTCGTGCGGGTTTATGTTGCTTTGTTCGATCCGAGTTTCAGTGGTTAAATCGGGATGTTACCCGACAGGACTGTCGGATTACTCTGTTTGAAGTGTGTGTTAGCCGGGGTTACCTTTATGGTGATGGTTAGCACACTTGAGCCGGATTAATTCGGGTGGTTCTACCACAGTAGCCTGATGTATTGGGACTTGGTATGATCTTGTTATACTGCTGCTTCATATGAAACCTTGAGCTAATCCTTTGATAGTTTTATATACTAGAGTTAAACCATTTTAAAGCTTGTGCATTACAGATGGTGATCTGAGCATAATCCTATTCTTCAGGGTAGTTTGAGTTTGTATAGTCGGACCCTAACATAGGTCTGGATATCGAGTTAGCTCGGCTCGTTACAGCTTGACTCGTTATAGCTCGGCTCGTTAACATACCGGCTTGGCTCAATTCGTTATACAAACGAGCTAGCAGACCAGCTCGGCTTGGCTCACTAAAAAGCTAAAGCTAGCCCATTTGGCTCGTGAGGCAAATCATAAAACCATACTATAGGGAGATTATAAAAGCAAGTGAGCAACAGGCACAAAGTACTTATAATTTTAACAATGGAGAATATAATCCATCCATCGATTGATCCACAACTTTACAAAGTTTTTGTCCAGCCAGCCCACCACAACCTTGATGATGAGTCCACGATAGTCATACTGATGCAGTTTACACATCACCCATTCATCCATACAGAATTCGAGAACAAAACAAAACAAGTGGTGTCGACTGCCTGATGGTGTGGTGTATAATGTTAGGGTTTCACGATTAGGCTGGGCCGAGTTGCCGAGGGATGTATGGTCAATTGGCCATACGGGCCGAGCCAATTTCAGTTGCTGACTTGAGAATGAACTTGGCTCGTTATGGCTTGTGAGTAGCTCGCGAGCCTGGCTTGATATAAATCGAGCTGGCTCATTATAAAATGAGACTAGCTCGGGCCAAGGCATTAATGAGCGAGCAAGCGAGTTACAAGTTTTTCGTCCGGCCTTACTCTGACCACAAGTTCAACAACAAGTTCAACCATGATAGGTGATACGACCGAGGGATGTTGTCACTACTAGAAAACAGCACATGGGAACCGGTTGGAAACGGCCTTAGGCACCGATTTTCCAACCGGTTCCCCCAAACCGATACCATTGGCGTGATCCAAAGACCCCGGATTTTTCACCCGGTGCCTTAGGCATCCATTGGTACCGGTTGGAAATACCACAGAGGCACGCTGACGCAAGCTGGCAGCCCCTTTGGTACCGGTTGGTCTTTCCAACCGGTACCAATGAGGGTTCCCCCTATTTCCCCAAATTTAGTTTTGTTTGTTTTATTTATTACTGTTTATTCTTTCATAATTGCTAAGCGCACTCGAGCTCTACAGTACTATACGTTCATTGGTCGTACATGTTTGATTTCACAAAATATTTGAAACTAACTAAAAATCAAATGCGAGCATATAATTAAGCTAATTAGGTAAACTAATATATTTATAAATATACAAACATCAAGGCATCACGTTTAGAAATATTTACAAATGTACAAGTCATGTTTGTAGTCCAACTACTAGGCCCCTCAGGACATCGATGGAAGTCCCCTATGGATGTGACCATTGTGGTAGAACTCACCTCTAGGATCCAGGATCTCGTTCAAAATGAATCCGGCGAGCTGCTCGCACACGGTGTTGATCCGATCGGTAGAATAACATTCATCCCCCATTTGAGACATCTATCATTTAGGAAAAAGGACTGATACATTAACATCATGTGCGTTAGTATAATTAGGAAAATGTACTAGTGAACGGTTTGCACGTACTCTTAGTTCCTCCATAGTAGCCTTCCCGCATGGAGTCATGATGTGCAAGTAGTCGCACACGTAGTACCCGCACCAGTCAGTTCCTTGTTTTTGTCTTGCACAGTTAAGGAGAAACAAATAAATTACTCAATTTAGCAATTTGGGATTACTTAACTAGAGAAATGTTCGTGAATCAACATACCGGATAATCCATTTTAACGTTCAGTTCGGGGCTCCATTGACCACGTTCTTTGTTCGTTTTCACAAATTTTTTCCACACCCTGCGCTCAAAGTTAAGTTTGATATTGAACAATTGTTATTAACAGAAAAAGGATTTGATTGTGCAGACTAAACTTACTTGTTCAAGGGGTCTATGATATGTTGGATTGTGGACTTTGGATTTCTCATTGAGTCAAACACTACAAGATTGCCGGTCTCTACGGCAAGTATGAGTAAAACCCAATGATAACTGCAGAAATAGATAGGATATATACATACATGCATTAGACGACTTAGTATTTATTTAGAAATATAACAGAGGATTGAGTCGACCAAGGTTTACCCATAGTTGTATGGTATGAATATATAGGATTTGTAATTCTGCCTAGTCAACGAATCGTACATGTTTTGGCACATTTCCGTGTAATTTTCGTTGAGCACTTTCTGGTTGACTAGCAACGGAGACATGAAGCCAATCTGATGGTGCCATCCTTCTTTTCGGCTTCTTTGACTCTCCTGTCTAAACGATACAATAGAAACTATATAATGCACATAGATAATTACATTGCTTATTAACAAAAAGAAATAATGTAGAGGTAAGTGATACTTACAGAACCAAAATGGTGATGATAGAGGCGTCGAGGGCTTGTCGATGGTAAATGTGATATAAATCTTTGAAATACACCCAAAAGTCGTCCTCCCTGCGGAATAAATCATGGTGACGATACTTGACTCCAAACATTTTCCCTTCGTCATTCGACATTCGCAGGTACCATCTATCAAGTTGAACATTTGCGTGCCTAGACTTTTCTCCTCTTCCTCAGTGACAAAAGGTTTTCCATGCTCGAATGGAGTAAGAATGGGAGCGACAGAGATATCCGCCTCCTTTTGCCCCGTTGCCTGCTCTAGCGTTAATCTAGTTTCAGAAAGAAATATAGCCGCCTGTAGGTCCGCCTGGTGTTGTACGTCCGCCGGGTGTAAGACTGGCAACCCTGGCACCCGGAGTGGCTCGAGTTCTTTTTGTTGTGTGCCAAGCTGAGGAATGGTCATGCCACATTTTTTCTTCAGATTTCTCACATTGTGTAGCTTTGTCAAAGTACGATCATAGTCCGAGGGTAAGCTTTTCGGTTTTGGTGGGTTGTCTAGGTTTGCGAGAAGCTTTTTCCCTAATTCTAGAGGTACCTTTTCCCTCGGTGGGGGGACTTTAGGCTTCAACTATTCTTTTATATATCGAGTAGTCTCCTCTTCCAACTCCTCAGCATTCTTCTCGTAGGTCAATTTTCTCTCGACCGTTTTCTGCTTCTTCTTTGAGGGTCCAGCCGCTGGGAGGGATGATGTCTTTTCTTTCCTTTTTCTGGTGCAGGAGGAGTTGGAGTACTCGTGGCCCTTTGCCCCGACGGAGACGGTGGTGAGGGAAGTGGTTGTGGGGATGGTGATGAGGGAGGCCGCGGAGATGGGCGATCAGTCTGCACGGGAGCCGTTGTGCTTGCAGTAAGTTTGATGTCGGCCTTGCGCCATAGAATGACCCCGTGCAGTGCATCTCCCAATGTCTTCTCTCCATCCCCTCCAACGAAGTCAAGCTCAAGATCCTCATTGTTTCCAACTATCTACTCAACTGTGACGGAGGTGTAGCCAGGGGGTATCGGCCTTCCATGAATTATAGTACTAGGATTCAGTGGCAGGGCTGACCCGTATGCTACATGAATGGATATACTCTTTGCTCGCACATGTAGCTCACATGGTGTCGGCATAGTGATATCATCCACTGGATACCTCTGGTCATCTACCGCCGTTGGCTCAATCTGGGGGTGCTGATCAGCTTGTACGTTGGGCGCCGCCGTGGATGCTCAGCTGCTGCGTCGCTAAGAGGCCGGGCTTATCACAACATCCGGGTGTGACCCAGCAGTGCCCCTTTGGTTCAGAGCTAGCTGCACTGCTTCATTGACCCTAGCGTCCATCTGAGATTCCAAGGACGCAACCTTCCTGCTCATCTCTTCTTGTAAGGCACGGAGTTTCTATTCTTGTTCGGCATTGCTCTTTCGGTGAGTCTTGTAAGAGGAATCTCCGGCCCAAGCAACTTTCCATGGGATCATGCCGATGCCGCAGGCTCGTCCAGGGTGTTCTGGATTCTTTAATGCCCTGGTCAGTTCATCATTCTCCCTTTGAGACTGGAATGTTCCTTGTTAGGCCTCATCTATTGTTGTGACCAGATCGTGGGACACTTCTTGCATATGCTCTAGCGCGACCAAAGTTCCATCCAACTGGTTTAGTGTCACGCCATTAGCAAATAACCACCACTTGGATCTATTCGGCCAATCCCAAGTTGCCGGCTTGATGCCTCTATCCATAAGGTCCTGCTCCATCTTCTGCCATTTTTTTACTGCCTTCTTGTACCCGCCAGCCCCAAGGTGGTGGCTGTACTTCTTATTTGCTGCATTCGCCTTGGCCTGTTGGGATTTTCCTTGGGCTTCCTTTGATAGTTTGTATTGTTTGAACTCCTCCCAGTATGGTTTAACCTGAGAAAGATCATTCCAGTTTGGCTCCTTATCCTTCTTGATGTAATTGTTGTACAACTTCTTTTTGAAAGTTGCAAAGGCATGGGCCATCTTTTTCAAGGCACATTTCTTCACAAGTTCTTGGTCAACTCCTTCAGGAAGAGTGAACATATCCTTGAGTTCTGTCCATAACATTTCCTTCTGATGTGGAGGTACGACGTGTTGCTGTTCTTCTGGTTTGCTCGATTTCTATAGTCTTGTGGTGATCAGAATTCTTGCCCGAACAATAACCCCACATTGGTTGACAAATTTTGTGCTAGCAGCCTCTGGAGCACTTGGACAGCCCTCTGCGTCCACTTCTGTGATGACCTATCTTCCCTTCATTTTCTTGGTTGGCCGGCGTCTCCCTTTTAATTGGCTCAATGAAGTCGATGCGGAGGTTGACTAAATTACAGAAAAGATATGTTAATCGCAAAACTAATCTATCGAAGTCACCATGCATAAATAATTAAGATACGTGCTGGAACGTGCTGCTGATGATTGGGTGGCGGCGCAAAGTCATCATCTTCTTCATCGCCTTCTCCAGACATATTTAGAAATGAATCAGCTGTCCGAGCATCTTCTTCACCGATTATCTGGGCGGTGTTGGCCCTCGTATCTTCGTTTATTGCGTCCAACATGTATTGCCCGGCGGCCTCCTCATTACCGAAGGGGTCCATCCTTAACTGAAAACGTAAAATGTGTTAGAGTATGTGTCCATCATCCTTAACTGAAGCACGAGAATTCAATTCTTTGAACGAATGTGTGTGTGTTTGTGTGTGTGTGTGTGTGTTAGAGGGGGGAGAGAGAGAGAGAGAGTGTGTGTGTGTGTTTGAGAGAGTGAGTATGAGTGAGTGTGTGTGTGAGAGAGAGAGGGAGTGTGTGTGATAGAGAGAGAGTGTGTGTGTGAGTGAGTGTGTGTGAGTGTGAGTGTGTACTAGTGTCAGTGAGTGTGTGTGTGTGAGCGAGAGACCGAGCGTAGGTGAGAAGGAGAGAGCGTCGGTGAGCGAGAGTTAGTGAGTGAGCGTGCGTTTGCGTGTTAGCGCGAGTTTGCGAGATCCAGAAGTAATATAAATGCACCTTTAAATTAAGAATGAAGAATACATGATAGATACAAACACTTTATCTATAAATAAATTCTAGTTAATATATCTAATAATTATATAATTAAGTACATGATGAAATAAAGTCTTTGAATGACATAATTAAATAATGAATCAATGATAAATTAAAGTCTTTGAATGACATAATTAAATAATAAATACATGATAGATACAAGTCTTTATCTAATATATAATAAAGAAAACACTATATCCATAATTGAATTCTAAAAATATCTCTATATTCAATTCAAGTTAATATATCTAATAATACAAACACTTTATCTATAAATAAATTCTAGTTAATATATCTAATTCTCACAAATTCTCTCTAATTCTCTAGTAATTCTCTACTAATGTAATAAAAGTTGTAGATCTAGTTACAAGGAACCCATAACAGTTGAGTTTGCATTTTTTTTATTTTTCTACAATTTATTTTCGATTTTACAAGTTTGCTATTTTTGGAAATGGAAACAAAAGAAAAAGAAAACGAAACTTTGTAGTTAGGCCCCTCGAAAGAAATATAGGTTCACGGTTGGGCCCCTGGCCGGAGACAGAGCAGGGGAGGCGGCTCTGGCGGCCGGAATCCGGCAAGGAGGCTCGCCGGCGGCGTGGGCCCCGTGGGGGAATCGCTAGAGGAGACCTAGGTCTACCTAGAGAGGGTCTTCGTGCGGCGGAGGTGGCCTGAGGAAGCGGATCTGCGGGCGCAGGCAGTCGGTGGCGAGGTCGAGCGGCGGTGGCACTGCTCCGGTGACGGACTCGGGCGGAGATTGTGCTGGGGAGGTTCGCCTCGACCTGGTGAAGCTCTTTGGGGGTCATCTTGCACGGATTCGGCGCGGAGGAAGGAGTTCCCCGCGTGGGTCTCGACGGCGGCAGCGAGCGGCATTCCCGGCGAGCTCCGTGCGACCTGGATGGGGAAAAGTGGTGTGTGAGCTTGAGGGAGGGAAGGCGAAGCTTTCTAGGGGGTTGTCGTGGTCTGGGAGTGACCGGGGATGGGTGCTCCGCGGCGGGGTGGTGCTCGGCGGTGGCAATGGCGATGGCGGGCGGCGTTCCAGGGCGCAGGGAGGAGAGTGGGAGCTCAGATTGGGGTGGAATGGAGAGAGGAGGGGGCGGAACGTGTGCTGCGTGAGTAAAAGGTGGAGGAGAAGGGCTGCAGAGGGGAGTTCCACGGCGAGCTACTAGGGGACGGCGACGGGCGGTGTTCTAGGCACAGGGGTTTGGGGGCTCGGCTCTGGGGGAAAGAAAGGATTGGAGGGGGGTCGACCTGTCGAGGCGGCCGGGGAGAGCCGGACCGAGGTGGCGGCGCGAAGGGGTGGGGGCACCGGCGTCGAGGCGGAGACTGCGGCGGCGGCGCACCAAGACGGGTCGGGCGGGGGCGTCCATGCGGCGGCGTCGCGGCGGAGAGGTCCAGGCGTCGAGGCGGCGGCGTCCAGGCGTCGTTGCGGTGCGGCGGAGGATGATCGGGCTTGGAGGGGCGGCAGAGGATGATCGAGAGACTGAGGAAGAAGAGAACAGGGAACACCAATATATACCCCAAGGCCTTTGGTACCGGGTGAAAAAACAAACCGGTGCCTAAGGGGGCCTGAGGCACCGGTTGTTAGATCACCTGGTACCTTTGGAAACACATTGGCATCGGTTGTATATGGACCCGGTTCCTTAAGCCTCCAACGGGAGGGAAATGAAAATGGCCTAAGGCACCGGTTAAAGTCAAAAAACCGGTGCCTTAGGCTCTAAGTCAAAAAACCGGTGCCTTAGGCTCTTGTGAATAATGTACTTTAGAAATTTTGCCGCCTGTAGAGTTGAATTCACACCATAGCTCAATGGTAAGCCAAAATTATCTGTGCACCGCGGCCGAGTTCGACTCCTGGTCACCCATTTTTTTTGGCAAACACATTGGTACCAGTTGAAAATATCAACCGGTGCCAATAGGTTATTCACAATAATTGTGATAAATTATTTAAATGCATAAAAATTGTGATAATTGCATAATAAATCATTTATATGCACAATAAATCTGATCATTGCATAATAAATCATTTAATTGCAAAATAAATCATTTAAATGCACAATAAATCTGAAAATTGCATAATAAATCATTTAAATGCATAATAAAGGCCTAATAAATTTGTTAAATGCACAATAATCCTATTAATTTCCTAATAAATCATTGAAATGCATAATAAATCTTATAATTGCATAATAAATAATTTAAATACACAATAAATCTGATCATTGCATAATAAATCTTTTAATTGCATAAAAATGTGATAATTGCATAATAAATCATTTAAATGCACACTAAATCTGAAAATTGCATAATAAATCATTTGAATGCACACTAAATCTGAAAGTTGCATAATAAATCAGATAATTTCCTTAACAATCAGAGATAATCATTAATAGCATGTTCACAAAAAATATTACAAGACATAATCATTCAACTAATGGAATATTAACGATGGTTCGCATTACAATCGTCCCTTCATTGTGATCGTGGCATGCGTAGGGAGCCTCCTTTTTGACAAAAAGAATACTTGTGTCAACCTCCAATGCGAACGGAGTCATATCTTTAACCTTGGTGTATTCTTCTTCATCTGTGACATCAACGACTCCCACAATTTTTCTTTTGCCTGCCAGAACAATGTGGCTCTTTGGCTCATCTCCATTACCTAGAAAATTTGATTTATTTTTGGACTTGTCCTTTTTCGGTTTGCTAGACATATCCTGCACATAGAAAACTTGAGTGACATCCTTAGCTAGGACGAATGGTTCGTCTCGATAGCCAAGCTCTTTGAGGTCAACTGTTGTCATTCCGTACTCATCGATATCGACACCTTTTCCTGTCAGTTGAACCCATTGGCGTCGAAATAGAGGGATCTTCAGTGGCCCATAGTCGAGTTCCCAGATCTCTTCAATGTAACCAAAATATGAATTCGTTTGACCACTAGAGTCAGTGGCATCTATACGAACACCACTATTTTGATTGGTGCTCTTGTTATCTTGGGCTCTTGTATAAAATGTGTATCCATTAATTTCATATCCTTGGTACATCATGATTGAATTTGCCGGACCCCTGGCTAGCCAAGCTAGCTGCTCGTTAATTTCATCGTTGGCCATGACTTCCTTCTGCAACCAGATGGTGAATGTATCATTATGATGTTTTGTAATCCATGTCTCAGACTTCAAAGGGTACATGCTTCGCACAATTTGCATGTGCTCCTCCATGTATGGAGCCACCAAGGTTGATTGTTATAGAACTGTGAGATCTGCTTTGCTCAACGTGGCATGATCTGTGGCATTTACTGATTTTCTTTCAAGTGTGCCCTTTCCAATCAGCCGCCCCTCATGACGTGATACTAGAATCCCAATTGGGCAGAGTTCTTCCACATAGTCAACACAAAACTCAATGACTTCCTCTGTGGCGTAACCCTTCGCAGTGCGTTCTTCTGGACGAGCCCGATTACGAACGTATTTCTTTAGGACTGCAAAGTATCGTTCAAAAGGGAACATATTATGAAGGAAAACAGGACCGAGAATACCAATATCTTTGACCAGTGAACTAGAAGATGCGTCATAATATTGAAGAATGATGGAGAAAATATCATCTCAAGACTAACTAAACTTTGGATAACATCCTCTTGTAGACTGCTTAGACTCGATGGATCGATTGCCTTCTGAGAAATGGTGTTGAGAAATGCGCATAGCTTTATGATTGTTGCTCGAACATTAGCTGGTAGAATACCTCTAAGTGCAACTGGAATCAATTGCGTCATCAACACGTGACAGTCATGGGACTTTACGTGTGCGAATTTCTTCTCTTTCAGGTTCAGTAGCCTCTTTATGTTTGAAGAGCAGCCTGATGGGACCTTGATACTGTTCAAACAGTCGAACATACCTTGCTTCTCTTCCTTACTAAGAGTGTAGCACGCAGGACCTAGGTAATGACGTCCTTTATCCCTTTTTTCTGGATGTAGGGTGGCCCGTTGCTTTATATGTTGAAGATCTTGCTGCGCTTCCAATGTATCCTTTGGCTTACCGTAGACACCAAGGAAGCCTAGAAGGTTGTTAGGTGCATCACATCAATTGCGTGGTGGACCTCTAAGACTTCCCAATAAGGTAACTCCCAAAAGATACTCTTCTTCTTCAACATAGGTGCACGTCCGTCATCACTCTGCACTGATCTGCTGCCAGGTCCTTTTCCGAATACTACTTTTATATCTTTGATCATTTCAAACACCATTTTCCCACAACGATGCCTAGGTTTGGTACGATGATCTGCATTTCCACCGTAGTGAGCATGCCTCCTCCTTAATGGGTGCTTGATCGGAAGAAATCGACGATGACCCATATACATGATCTTCCTACAGTGCTTGAGGTACGTGCTGTCGGTTTCTTTTAAACAATGGGTGCATGCCCTATAACCCTTATTGGAATGTCCGGAGAGGTTGCTTAGTGCTGGCCAATCGTTGGTGGTTACGAAAAGCAATGCACGAAGGTTAAAATGTTCCTCTGCATGCGCATCCCACATACGAACACCCTCCTCTTTCCACAACAATAGAAGATCCCCAACCAGTGGTTTCAGATACACATCTATATCGTTACCAGGTTGCTTCGGGCCGGGGATAAGCACCGGCATCATAATGAATTTCTGCTTCATACACAATCAAGGAGGAAGGTTGTATATACAGAGTGTCACAGGCCAGGTACTATGGCCACTGCTCTGCTCACCGAAAGGATTCATGCCATCCGTACTTAAGCCGAACCTTATATTCCTCGCATCATTTGCAAATGTTGGGAATGTTCTGTCCACCTTTCTCCACTGCGACCCATCAGCGGGGTGTCTCAATATATTGTCTTGCTTATGTTCTTCTTTGTGCCATCGCATCAATTTAGCATTCGTTTTGTTCATGAACAAACATTTCAGATGTGGTATTAGAGGGAAATACCACATCACCTTGGCAGGCACCCTCTTCTTGACATGCATCCCCTCAATGTCGCCTGGATCATCTCGAGGGATCTTATACCGTCATGCGTTGCATACAGGGCATGAATCCAAATTTTCATACTCACCTCGATATAGGATGCAGTCATTAGGACAAGCATGTATCTTCTGTGCCTCTAATCCTAAAGGACAAACAACCTTTTTTTGCCTCGTATGTTGTCTCCGGCAAGGTGTTACCCTCAGGGAGTAAGTTTTTTATAAGTTTCAGCTACTCCTCGAATCCCTTGTCAGACAAACCATTTGATGCCTTCTATTGCAACAATTCCAATATGGTACCCAACTTCTTTTGGCCTTATTTGCAATCTGGGTACAACAATGTTCTGTAGTCCTCCAACATACGCTTTAGATCTCTCGATTCCTTTTCTGTTTCGCAAACTTTCTTAGCTTCGCGCAGCATCTGACCCAGATCATCTTCTATATCATGTCCTTCAGCATCTTCTTCAGGCTCACCAATTACAGTGTCATCAAAAAAGGCACCATAATTCCCTTCAAAGTCAGGAATCTTGTCTTCTTCTTCTTTATTATTATCCAGCATTATTCCTCTTTCTCCATGCTTGGTCCAAACATAGTAGTTCGGCATGAAACCACTACTGAACAAGTGACTATGGATGGTTCTTGATGATGAGTAATCCTTCTCATTCTTGCAGTTTTTGCATGGACAGCGAACGAAACCACCGTACTTGTGGTTATCAGCAACTTTTATGAATTCACGCATACCATCGATGAACTCCATTGAATGCCGGTCCGTCATGTACATCCATTGCCGACTCATCTGGGTTCACATTTCATTTATTAACATCAAACGAGTGTCAACATAAACCATTTTTAAATAAACATTGGAAGTAACAATAATAAATTGAATGAATCAATGATTGATTACGAAACAAATTAAATTGGAGTGTCATCAAAATTATATACTATAAATATATATATTATGCATGCCTCATATAAAAATAAAATAATCCAAATCCTAACTATATAAAAATAAATAGTTATCTTATGCCTAATAATTTATATAACAATAATATAATACTATAAAACTAAATCGGGTCCAAAATACATGTACAAATATTTATCATGTGTATAAACTAAATCAAATGCTAACTACATCTACAAAATTAATTTGCTAAAGTATTGAAAACAATATTACTAACCTTTTAAAAAATTGAAAAAATTCGCCCCCCTCCTCTCACTCAGCTGCCATGAACAGTGAGTTCACGACAGCTTGGAGGGGGGAAGGGGCCGGGGTATTTATAGTGGGGGCTCAAAGGCACCAGTTGATGCTCTTCAACCGGTGCCAAAAACTAGGCATGGGCACCGGTTCATGTTACCAACCGGTGCCTTTGTGATGGGCACCTGGCGGCACCGGGTCATGGCAAAACCCGGTGCCATTGTCCGCTCCTTAGGCGCCGGTTGGTGCCACCAACCGGTTGGTACCGGGTGATGCTTTAACCCGGTACCAAACCCCTTACCTTTGAGCGCCACTGGCCAAAGGTACCAGTTGCTGTTGCAGCCGATACTGATGTGTGGCATTAGTACCGGCTGCAACAGTAGCTGGTACCTTTGGCCAGGATCTTTGGCCGGTTTTTTAGTAGTGTGTGCTTCGCTCGAGTAGTCGAGTGAGTGCCTGTGGATGGAGGCGTTCCGCCAAGATTAAGCTAGAGGACATCAGCTACATAGTACTTCGTTAAAATTAGCTCTCTCAACACTACTTGGGATATAAGTAAGGTTCTAAATTGTTTTTTTGAGCAAAAACCATGGGGCAAGACCCCCAGCAACTTTAATTAAAAGAGCAGTTAAGAAAACTTACAGGCAGGCTTAACCAAAGGTTAGCCAAGAGAGAGGAGGAGAAGGAGAAAACAAAACCTAACAACCCGAGCAAAGAGCAACTCAGCAAAGGATTTACAAGGTTCTAAATTGTTCTTATAGAAAATCTACAAGGGAACGATCATGGATTTTAAGTGCTCAATTCAGTGCCACTCCATATATTGTCTTTTAAATTTTTAAAGTAACATGGTTGTTACATCAAGTGAACTATATCAAGAAAATGTCACGCAAGTTGTACGGGATGACCAGCTACGTACTCCCTTCATCCCAAAATAAGTGTTGTGTTAGAAAATTTCAGACGCATTACTCATCCCAATAAATAACTTTGTTACCCCTAATTATTTCTAACAATTGTGATTGAAAATCGTATTATTTATTTGGTTTTCTGGATCCTCAATGAATGCATATCCATTGGAACTAGAAAAGTAACATCTTCTATGTATTTGATTGGCTCTATGTGTTTTCCTATACAATGTTTTCTTGGTACTTGGTATTGCTTTAATTAGATGGATCTCATTACAAGCTAAAACAACACTCTTTGTGGGACAAAATTTAAATGCTAAAACAACACTTATCTTGGGATGGAGGGAGTATGTAGATAGTGTAAGTAGATACATTGTTTAGAACTGATTTAAGAGTATAACATGGTGCATTGTTAAAAAACATATTTTTCTCAATCTGAATATTTTTGGTCAATACGTGTGCGTGTGTGTGCGTGTGTGTGTGTGTGTGTGTGTGTGTGTGTGTGTGTGTGTGTGTGTGTGTGTGTGTGTGTGTGTGTGTGTGTGTGTGTGTGTGTGTCAATCTGAATACGCCATTAGCAAGTTACTCAGGTTTTTACTTATGCTTTTTTATGGATATTTTCTCCGGTAGTGACTAGATGTTTTTATGATTTTTGCACTCTGTGAATGTTCCTGTCTATGATTTGCGAGCCCTAGCTTTGTTGTTTTTTGAATCACTGCACACACTTTCTCTATTCTATATGACAGTTATGTGATTGCTTGGTTTATTTCGTATGCTAGTTTAATTGACAGGGACTAAGCTAGGTAGAGGTTTACCTGCTGTCTTTTGTATTGTCTCTACATGGGTGCATTTGTTTATCGTGCAATTCCTGAGGGCTCACATGTTTTATTTCTTTAGTGCATTTGCTTATGTGTAAGCCAAATTTACCAGTCAAATGTTTTCCTATGCCATGTCATTTTGTAGGGTTTAACGAGTTGCATACGATACCTTGGGTGATACTGTTTAATTTTCGCTCGTAAGTGACTGGTTTAGTATGCATGTCAGCGTGTTCACGTTGTCTCTAGAAAGATCATTATCGTGTTCACGTTCAACCTAGAAAGATCATTATGACATAAACTGTTCTAAAACACTTGTATATGAAAAAATTGGGTGCTACTGTTAGGCAATTTGCTAGTGGCTCACCTACCAGTCGAGAAACTAACTGGTCGTGTATATGAAATTTGAACTGTAAATTCTTTATTTATTTTTCAGCTGAAACTTCAAAAATAATATAATATTGTATATGAAATTTACATTGCTAACACACTCCAATCTCAGTCTAGAGTAGGTTTAATATTTCTTTATTATTTAAGTTTGATCAGTTTTTGGATTGAAGATAAGGAATAACAAGCCGCAGGAGGAAATTGTTGACCTCTAACCAAGGCATAATGATTTTTTTCTGGTGAGGGAGTTCACTCTCTTGAACCACAAAATTGTTCAAAGCCCACAGATTTGTTTCAACTTATTGTGTTTGTATTGTTTTTTCAAAATAAAATGGACCCATTTTGCTACAACTATATATGCATGTATAGGCTTAGCTGATATGTATAGTAGTAAAGAATGTTAAATTTTGAGCAAATACATAGTACCAAGTATACACCAGCATGCATCAGAGTTTATTGTTCACTAGTAATTTTTTCTGGTTGGTGGATGTTAGTAAATGCTAGCTAAAATATTCATCTATTTCACTATTCACTGGCTAAAATTTTTATTTTGTTCTACTGTAGTTTTTAACAACTCTGTTCCCAACATCTTTTTATATCTTGCCAACTTTATTAGATTTATGATTAGTGTTTCTTTATTTTCTTAATCAATTGGGAATAAGCCCCCAACTGATCCTTATCATTTGATTGATGATTTAAGTGTTTATGGGGGATATATTGATTGTTAGGGCACTCCGTAAGGGGAATATCTTAATTTTTATTTTGATATGCATAACTAGAATTTAAAGATAACAATCATCACCTAAAATGTTTTCATTTATTTCAGATAAATTTCTCTTCTAACCTGCTTTTCTAACACCACCATGCAACAAGCTAATCTCTTTATGTTTTATCTCGGAACAGCTTAGTCAAAATTGTATTAATTTAATTACAGGGAATTGTGTTGTTTTGTTAGTTAAGCTTTTTACTAACAAAAAAAATTTAGACTGATATCCAAGTGTACTTTATTGATGCAATTAATAAATTGTCTACTGTTATATTGTTTTTCTGCTCCGACTACATGCTTTTTTTAATAACATCAATTTTTTGTTGTGCAATATATTGGTATGAATCATGTCTTAAGGAGTTATGTAACTAGGATCATTTATAGTATATATTGTTGGAGAAGCTTTTTATGTTTCTGTTACAACATTATTTTGCAGTGTACTTTTCACCGTGATAATCTAATCAACTAGGACAAATGTATTACATTATTGTGTTAACTCATATTGTACCAGTGTTTACATTCACCAAATCTATAACCTTTTCTTTCGTTAACATGTAAATGATTTTTGCATATATTTTGAATTAGTCATATAATTGTTGTATAATTGCACTGCAATTTATAGTGTAGTTGCAGTGTATGTCAGATGGGAAGTGTAAAGAGTTTGGAAATGATGTCTTTGGCCTTTAGGCTAGTGAACTGATCCTACTTGAGATGTGACATATGTTGTTACCCCTTTTAATTATCTACATGATACATACTAATGTAGTGAGATAACCATGAAATTATCTCATCTTTTACCTAGTTTAGGTGTTCTAGCTAGACGAGGAGTCAATTTGCAGGACCAACGGGGACTAAGAGTGTAGGAGGCCTATAATAGCTAAGTCTCTTTCTCTTTTATCTTTTAAAGATTTCTATTTTTTTGAATGGCTAATAGCATGCTAACCAAGGGATCTCTAATATAGGTAGCAAACAGTTAGGAACTTTTGTTCTATGAAAAACCTACATGATCATTATGCTAAATTTACATCTAGAGACAATTGTTAATTTCGATATTGTTCCTATGTAATTTTCTGCATTTATTTTTACTTATGTTTATTATTTTAATAATAAACTAACACTGGTAACATGTTATCTTATTCCCTCCTTTACCTTTGTACAGATTTACATTTGGTGGAGGTTCTTTTTTTTTTGAGTTTACCAAATATGATCTAGTGAATAATTATTTGAACTCATCTTATTCTTTGTACTGGACATATCTCTTGGCTTTTTCAAAACTCAAGTGTCTGCCAGTTCTTGTGATTGCATCTATAGCATCCATAATGGCTGGCTGAGTCGCAAGCAACACCTATTTTATATCTTGATGTGTTCAGGTGGATTTGGACTAGCAGGTGTGCATATACTTTTGTTATTAGGCACCCAGTTCAAATATACTGAGATTCAGGTCTTTTTTGTCATGACAAGAGTTTTCTTACTCTATAATTTTTTGTAATTTGTGAAATTCAGATTCCAGTTAATATTTTTTTTCAGGTTTCGAGAAAGAGGTATGTTCATTGCCTTTTCTACTTCTTCCGCTTGTTGTGGGATGGGTGATGGCTGCCTCTCTTTGCTTTGGAATTTGGCCAATTGAGGTGCTGGATGTATGTCTGGTTGGATACAATTTGTGATCATTTTGGAGGTGTAACTTGCTAGATATTCCATTTTATGTTACAAGTATACTGTACTTCCATCATCTGTAAAATTTTCATTCGTTGTAATTGTCATGTTTTAAGTCATAGTTGTACAAATAATAATTGTTGTATCTGGAAAAGAGCCTAAGAAAAAAAAGACTAGCAGCTACAACACACATCTTGTATGTGTGTTGGGCATGTTGCTCTGTTTAACACTTGAGCCTGTTACCTTCAATCGATGTCCTAGTTTTACAACTAGGATAACTTGTACATGTAATTTTATTGTGAGGCAGAAATTGTACCTGTAAAATGTTTGGTTGTTTTTGTTGTCATTTTTGTTTGTATTCTAGTTGGCAATAAGAAAAGAACAGACCATGAGCCGATAACAACAGCAGCAGGCCTCCAAAACAAACATAAAAAAACAGACAACAACGCTAACGGGTCTGCAAACCTCAAGTGGGCTCGTTATGGATTTGCTTGTATGTTTAACGGGTGTGCTATGGTAAAGTGCAGTACGGACAGGTAACGTATAACAGCCGAATCCTTGGATGGTGGATGAACGGCTGACATCATCGATTGACAGATATTCAAAATATCAGTCAACTGACGCGGAGACACATCCTTTAATTCACAGTAGAAAATTCGTTGCTAGATATGGCGCAAATAAATAAATTGTCTGTTGAGAAAGAGTAAGACAAATTTATAGTCCTTCTCCCACAATATAAGAATGAGATATTTTATATGGAGTTATATAGAATTAGAATAAATAAATTTAGAAAATATTAGAATGTTTAGGAATTCTTAGAAAGGGGACACATATCACCATCCTATTATCCACCTTGGCCTATAAATAGATGACCCCCTCCCTTGCCCAGGCATTCATGAGTATGGTAGATGAGAAGGGTGAGTGCTAGGATAGCCACAAAGAGAGGGTAAAAATATTAGGTCCTGGCCCAGCAATGATTATAATAGGTCCTTTCATATTAATATTATGAGTGCTCGTGGTGTGAAATTTCAGACGGTGCCTGTTTTCCAATATGATTTTGTATCATTGAGTATTACATTAATAAAAAGTGTACTTTTATGTTTGCATGTTTAACAAAATTGCCAGATTCCGGAAGAACAAATGGTAGCAGTGCCCCACTTGGAGACCTGCCACACAACACCAAGGGAAGTAATCAAATGAAATAAATAATGGAATTAAATTTCATGCTAGGTCGTGCAATATCTAAGTATATGCTATCCTGATTCAAAAAAAAATTAGAGAGATAAAAAAATTTCAAGAAAAAAATTGAGAGAGATGGAAAAATTTTCAAGAAATTTTTTGAAGAGATAGAGGAAAAACTAACGAGAAAAAAATTGTGCAAAAATCAATTGGATAAGAATTACATAAAAAAATTGAGGTAGAAAAATTTTATTCAGATTATAAAAAAGAAAAAAAGAAAAAAAAATTGGGCCTGTCTTGTGTGTTTGTTTATGCTAAACAAATAAAAATGTCTTCCACTTGTTTCACATGGTGGATGTTATGATGGACTGCCTTCAGATTATTTTATATGGTCTATTGCTTCTTGATTATGGGTTTACTGCTGTTTGTTCTTTAGGAGATAGAAATCAGTATTGGCATTTTGCTCGTTATGTTCCCTGTTTCGCAGAATCACCATATCTTCTTAGAAATTTGCACTGAAAGTGTGTGCTCAAGCATCAACTGTGCTAGACCTGCCAGCTAAATGATTTTTTGACAAATGATGCAGCGTATGGATTTTTGTCTTGCAGTTGATTCTCACGCCAGCGTTGCAGCGTCTGAATGGAAAAATTGGGTCCTTGAACAGGGAGGTGTTTGAGATTTATGAGACTTCACGCAGATTGATAAACATAATTTACCGCACAGATGCATTCCTTAAGATGAATAGCTACTATGAGGAAATCCTTGATTACAAAAATGGTACACCTATACTTTTTCATACAATAACAAGTTCTACTTTGTGGAGCGATCTGTTCTCTTTAGATCACAAGGTTTGTGACTTATTTATGCAGTGTTTTACCAATCTTCGGAAGCTTCCCAAAGGCAAGGATCATCAGAAAGGGAGCAAGGACGTGTGTGTGTGTGTGTGTGTGTGTGTGTGTGTGTGTGTGTGTGTGTGTGTGTGTGTGTGTGTGTGTGTGTGTGTGTGTGTGTGTGTGTGTGTGTGTGTGTGTGTGTGTGTGTGTGTGTGTGTGTGTGTGTGTGTGTGTTTGCTTTGCTTGGAAGTGTTCATTGCACAACTGTCACAACCGTTAAGTTCCTTGGTTGCTCATCATCACGGATGCTTGCCATGCAGGACGTGCGTATGCTTGCCTTCTGTATGGATGCAATGCAAGTGGGTCAATGCCGTTAGTTGCACATGGGGCCTCCAAATGATTTGCAGCATCTCGTCGATCAATATATTGATCCGGTTGGCTCTCACTCTCTGATGATTCCCTCCTCTTAGTTTGAGCTGCTAGCAATTGAAAATAATAATAATAATAATAAAGAAGTCGCTCACGAATGTGAGAACACTAGAACATTTTTCTATCTCGTCATCACTCTCTGATGATTCCCTCCTCTTCGGCATTTTTCTCCGGGTCAAAGTTGAGAACGGCGTTGGGGAGGGAGGGCGACGGCAGTGGCGAGATGGAATCGCTCACGAATGTGAGGAGAGGTGGGGAGACGGCGTGCGCACACAAATTTTTTTATCACAAAAAGTAATTGAAAAGGACACATGCGAGACATAAGGCATGCACATCCTATACTTCGTTCTTTTTTTAAGTAGTAGTAAATTTTATCGCTGACATCTTATGAGGAGGAATATCTTAATTTTCAAGTTATTTTGTCTCTCTAGTAGCCAAATTAGTGTCAACCACAACACTAGAACATTGTAAAATGCACACCCAAAAAGAAAGGGAAAATTTTACAAAATAAAATAGAAAAGAACGAAACATCAAATTATATACGAAACATGAAATGATAAGAGAAAGGGGGAGGGGAGACATGAAAATGAACACAACATGATCCCTAAATAAAACTCAAATATGAAGTAAAAAATAAAAAGAAAACAAATAAAAAAACAAAATGGGCTGAAAGTACGTACAAATAGCAAGTTCATCCGCACCATGATCACCATTGGCTCTTAAAGCCTTTAATGCAACATTTGGAAAGGATAGGAAACCTGGATGATGATCACTGGACAAGAGTGTTGACATTTCGTGATGCCGACTAGTAAATTTATGCTGCGTGTATGATCGTATGGCCTTGCTGTCTTGAGGACTCGGGATTTATAAGAGGATCTCCAAGGCTTCCCATCAAATGATTTCTCAAAAATAGGAGGAAATCAAAATGTGCACCTAAAGAAGCTCACAGGAAGTTACGATACCTAGCACAATTTTGGGCAACTAATGAAATCACTTTCATGCTCTAAGGTCAAGAAGTTTCTTAGCATTTATGTTATGGGGCGTAGCGAAAGCATTCAACCTTCTAGGACTAAGCCTAAAGCCTATGGTCCCTCATAAAAGAGAGAGATCTTGATGTTCATTTGGAGAACCCATTAAAAGGATGAGGGTGGTTGGGATGTCACAATGATAACTCCAAGTAAGGGAGTGGCACCTAAGATCATCGCCAATACAGCGTCTTTCACTTCATTTAGATGGCTACACATCACCTCCTTTGAACCGATGGCATGGTGGTTGCGAGCTAGTCTATGGGCTTACGATGAAGTGAGTTTCATTTGGCTTCTTCCGCCAACAATGGCGGTAATCGGTTGAAGTGTTTGTTAGGCATGGGGAGGTGGAGTACTTAGGGAGGCTCATGGGGAAAGGATAACCCTGAATCTCTATACTTAGCTAGAGAAGAATAATTCCTAAAAATTTACAAACAACATATATACCTCAAGGATTTTACTTTCTTTTCTTTTCACTGAACAACTTGTTTATGTGTCTATATCTACATGGATGGCTTCATCCTAACTGTGGTAAAGAACACATACACAACGCATGTATTGTTCTTCTACGTGCTAGCTACATGCCATAATGAACAAATCAGCTGCTATGTTACATATACTAGCATCTCTGGACTGATAAACCGATAGACAAAAACTAACAAACCTCATACAGATCAAACTGCATAAACCCATAACAGACCATGCTCATCCATTAGTGCTTTTGGAAGATCACCATGCAGAAGAAAGCCACGCACCGAAATATCACCCCGTTCGCTACAAGAACGACTATGCACAAAATCTTGTCGTTGATGTCATACCCACTATTCAACAGCGAGCCACACCGCGTTATGAGCCATACTCCAGAGTACTTCTGAGCATTTGCAATCACGAATGCTTCCAAAGCCCACTTTGTGTAGCAAAGGTTAGCAAAGAAGGTGTTCTTTTGCTGGGTTGCTATTAGTGTTAGAACAACCGGAAGCAGCGCCGACCACTGTCATCATAAACAAAGCATCATTAGTACGTATATATATATATATGTAAACCCAACCAATATCCTAGATGTTGGGGGCGGAAGGGGTATGGAGGCATAAAGTGCTTATGTTTAATGTGCAACCAATTTAACAGCATGTCAGCTCACCAGCTGTGCAGAACCAGGCTGGAAAAAGATGGCAAAAGTGTATCCAATTCCCGTCACGCAGTAGACGAGGGCCAGAAGAACAACATAGTTTTCCCAGATTGATGACCTCGGGTTGTTAAAGAAGTAAAACATGGAGAGGTAGACGATGGGCTTAATAATCGTGTTGAAGTGGTCTATTGTATCTTTGGATAAGAAGTATGCCAGTGAGCTCATGCCGGATGCTCTCTCCCTCCAGTAGTGTATTTTCTCAAGCGAAAATGATCTTAGGGCCCCAATCTTGCATAGCAGAGCTGCATCCAACAGAAGCTTATTTTGCAAATGAACCTAAAAGTTCTGATTCTTGCTTATAAATAAAGTTCAAGCATACAACACAATGTTGCAAATTATCTTCGTTCCATGACAGGTTCAGATTAATTTTGAGTCCTAATTAAGTATACTGCACTCACCTTACCAGTTTGATCCGTACCCATTTTTCCTACTCTACCTTTAGAGAAGTACGATGAACGCAATTACATGGTATAAACATCATATTTGGAATACTCCATGTCTCAGGATAAAGATAAAAACTTACACACGGCTATGACAGTGTATGTGTAGCCAAGTGCTCCAAAGGACTCATCGCTCACTTTAGCAAGTGTGCCCAGACAGATACCAGCAAGGCCCAGTATCAGATAGTCAACTCCTTGTATTCTAGCCTCACGAAGCCGCTGCTTGCCACACCTGAATAACATAGAACGAGGATGTTGATTATATTCGTTTACCAAAAAAAATAACCAAAGAAGCTAATATAAAGTCTCCACTTGTTAGAATATCTTACCTTCCCAGGTAGTATTTGTACTGCCTAAGGATACCAGGAGTACGCCGATTCGATAAGTTTTCAGATGTTTTATTGTAATCATACTCATCTTTCTTCTGCCCAACTATGTCCTTCACATTACCCCAGACTTCACCAGCAATAGATTGCCCGGTGTCACCACCTGAGGCATATTGGTCTCCTCCCCCCCTAATAGAGGATTCTGAGTCAGAAGAACTCTGCAGCATGTCTCGTGGAACTTCATACCCATTGTGCAGCATCCATCTAATAGGGAGATCTTTGACATTTACAGGTTCTTTTGTGTCTAGCTTCACAATTCCTTCCAAGATGTCTATGTAGTAGTCCGGTGGGTTCACGCGGTCTGGCACAACAATGCCCAATCCTGAAAAGTATTCCTCCACTTTCTTTACAGGCCCGTGGTATACAGTCAAACCACCTTTCGCGAGAAGTATCAAATCATCAAACATCCTGTACAATGTATAGCTGCAAATAAAACCAGCCCGGTTACAACCTTAAAGTAATTGAGTTTAAGGCAGCATACAAGCAGCAATAAGATGAATTTGCAAACAACCTGGGTTGATGAACAACCATAGAGATATTTACACCCTCAAGAGCTTCCCTACGTAGGGCGCGAAGTAAAAGTAGGGATGAAGCACTGTCCAAACCCGAGGTTGGCTCATCCAAAATCAGCACGGAGGGTTCCATGACCATCTCTAGACCAACGTTTACTCGTTTGCGCTGGCCGCCGGAGATGCCACGCTGTTCAACAGTTCCAACCAAAGAATCACGAACTGGTTGAAGCCCCAAGGACTCGATAACTCTTTCCACGACAAGGACCTTATCAGCTTTTGACATGTCAGCAGACAGCCTGGGGCATGACATGGCATGTGAAAGAAATTGAGTCTACATTTACTAACTAGATGAGTACGGAATCTTATAGACAGGGTTTTCAACTTTTGCATACCTGCATCTTGCATTGAACCAGAGGTTCTCTTGAACTGTTAAGTTCCCATGGACAATATCATCTTGTGGGACGAAGCCAATGATTCGTTTGTATGAGCGGATAGGTTCTGTTTTCCCATTTATAAGTATCATACCTGTTGTCTGGCATCCTGTTGCCTTGCCAGCAATAGCACTCAAGAATGTGGTCTTGCCCGCGCCAGATGGGCCCATCACCGCCGCTACCCGACCAGCCATGAGCTTTCCTGTCACACATCTCAAAAGCTTTTTCTTACTTCCCTTCAATGTTAGAGTGAGGTCTTTGAAAGCAATCTCAATCGTGGGTCTTTTCTTGATATCTTCTTCGGTGGCCATCGATATCACTCCTGAAAACGTAAGGTTCTTGGCGTCTTGTTCCATTGCCTTTTCCTTCTCAATCTGTCCATAAGCATACTTGAAAATTTGGCTCTGGGTATGCGCATGCTTTCCTTTAGGCTTCTTTTTCTCTCCTATTTGCACATGGAAACCTTCGCCCTTCTCGGGGTTCTCGTCGAGTGAACGCACCATTTCAGTGAGGCTTTCCTTCTTTCCTCCTGGCTCGGTCGATGGCCCATCAGTGGATTCAGATGAAGGCATACCTCCTTTGGACGATTCATGCGACCTCAGAGTTTTCTTGCGTGAGAATGTGCGGGACAGTGATGACTGCAGGCCTGCAGCGTGTTTCTTGGCGACATCTTTAGCTGTTTTCCATCTCTCACGAGCTGCTGCTGTCTCTCTAGCATGTCTTACGGCAGCCTCCCTAGATTTTGCTTGCTTTTTCTCCCGGTTCATCAGAAGTTGTCCGGAGAAGTTGTAAATGATCAGCAGTAAAAAACACAGGGCGCCCTACAGAATCATTAAAGGGTAGATGTTAACCCAACTTCTTTTTAGTTTAGAAGACATATCACACTCTTGAATGAGGTTCCAGTTGAACCGTATCATATTACCACAAGCAGTGCACCGAATATGGTAATGTCCTGATTTGCAGAATTTGGTTTACAGCTTCCTTTGTTGAAGCATTCTGCAAATGAGAAGAAGATAAAGTGATCACGTAGCATAGTTAGGCCATTTCAAGGCAAGGCTATAAAAAAAAACAAATTACAGTATCAGCACAAGAAAAATCATCCCCTATATGCATGATAACTTTTCCGTTTACCAAGGAATTAACCTTATTGAAATAAAGTTGAAGAAACAATCAGAGATTTTCTATATGAACAAATGTTAAACTTACTGGTTTGTGAAGTTGAGCCTTTCCTACAATAAAACCTGCAAAGGCGCAATTTACATTCATTAGCATTGTGAAGCATATTAAACTTTTGAGCTATACGCGTATGTCGCGTTAAACAACTAAGAGAAATTACTAGTCTAGGGCTAGGCGGTTGACCAAATAAATATTGAGGCATTCGATAGATAGAATTACCCACTACTACAATCGAGCTTTTGTATTGTGCTTGGGCAGTAGTAACCAGGTGGACAGAAAACATCATCTGTGCTAATAACATCTGCCCATCTATCCGCACCGCCACACGTATGATTTGGCTTTCCTGCTGGTGGTTGATAGTGATACCTGCACCAAGCAGTGTTCATCGATCAGTAATGGACAATAATGCGCTCTGATCCAGAGCTTAGTAGTGGAGTTGTGAAAAGGATGATCTTACGGATCACAGACTCCACTTGTTTTGTTCAAAGTGGACTCAGGACAGTATGCTCCCAAAGGGCATGCTGCACACAGCACACAGCACAACAGATGAGTAACGGTGGAATTGTACCTCAGAAAATTGGTACGCGAGTGAGCTACGGTGTGCGTGGCTGCCAGGGCTTACTTACGTATCATGCAAGTGAGGCCATGAGGGCAGAAGAACCCAGCACAGCAACCGCTGCAATCGAGGGTTCTGGAAGGGATGTTGACAGCATCTTTTAAGTTGACCTCCTGATCTTTGCCGGCACTGCATGACCATCCAGGCTCACAGCCATCGATCCATGAAGTGAGGTTGCAGTTCTTGTTTGGCCTGACGTAGTTCTTTCTCCCGTTGCTCTCGAGGAAGCTCTCAAAGTAGAACTTCATCTCGGCGGCCGTGCACACGCGCTGCGGTAGGTCTCCTGTTAATCCGTTCATGGACGAATGGACAATAGGTCAATGTGTGAGAACCTGATCTGATGGATATATAGTTTACAGTGGAAGACAAATATACTAATTCGTGACACGTACTCTATTACCCTAATGTAATGTGGAGTCAGGGGGATGCAAATGCCATGTGATCACTCACTTAACCAGAGTTGCATTGCTACGTTAAAAGCTAAAAATTTGCCGGATTATTCATACATATCTTGATGCTGCAAGCCAAATGGGCATGCAAAAAGATAAGCATGTTCTGCTGTTTTCAGAAACTTGGTTTGAAACTCCAACTGAGACTGGCCTAATTTAAACCGGCTCTTAGGGGTGTTCCCTAGAACTCCAAAAATAAAACGAATTTAATGAAGGGGAACTGAAATGTACCATCGGTTTTCTTCATGCAGTTGGTCAGAAACGTGGGGTCAGAGGAAAAATTGTAGGCGGTGTTCCACTCCTGGTCCCTGCATTTTTATTTTTTATTGCAAGCATGCATCAATCCACAGCTGGTATATAGGGAGGCAAAATAAAGCGTTGAGAATTATTTGGAAACGAACGATGATTGGATGCATGGTTACATGTTCTTGATGCAGTAGTGGAACTCCCTGCCCATCTGCTGCGCGAAGGAGGTGGTGAGGGCCTTGAGGCGGTCGTTCATCACCCCCACCACCATCGGGTTCCCGGTGGCCAGGGACGCCATGGTGCCTTTGTTGGTCTGCGCGGCGAGGGAGCGGCGGCGCGGGTTGACGGCGGCGTCGGCGTCCGCTGCAGCAGTGGCCGAGAGGAAGAGGAGGAGGAGGAGCACAAGGAACGACGCCATGGCCGAGACGGAGCAAGGGGGGAGAGGAAGGGAGGCGATGGGAGGGAGACGGGGTGAAGACTCATGTCGGACCCCTCCTTCCTCGCACTCGTCCTCCTCTCGTCTTCTCCCTCAATTTTTGCTCCCGGTGCTGGTGGAGCGGAGAGTTGTGCGCCGAAGGTTGCGGACGAGAGGTTGTGCAGCTTGTGCTTCCAAGACTATTATTAGGGTCGTCTTGTCAAGCGTTGCATTCGCCTTTGCTGTAATTGCTTACATGCTGTGAGCTCCAGCATGCCAGTATGTTTTGTTCTTTGAATCTTTGATATAAAGTGGCATTAGAAAGAATTGTGAGCATGCATGTTGATGTGTTGTTCGCTCCTCAAATCTCCATGCACAAAAGGAAACTTGCTGGTTGTACACAAGGGTGCCAATTTCAGTTTAGCCGTTTAATTTGCATGAGAATGACTTTAGGTCTTCTTCAGCTATCACCAAGGTGAAGTATCTAGACTTGTACAGTGAAGGACCCAAAGAGCCATTATATATAGGGGATAAAATAGGAGCCCAGATTGATTTCCTAAATTTGACAACCAATTGTATGTCACTTGCTGCCATCATTAAGATTGTGTGCTCACAATGGAGATTGGTCAGGACAGAATGGATCAGATACGGATGGAATTGGATTTGAACATCACTTTTATTATTATATTTAACTTAAATATAAATTCAAATATTTTAGAATACAAACACAAAATGGACGGATCATATTCAGATATTTACTTGATTAGGAATATAGGGTGTATCCATTTATTTTTGACGAGTTGGAAGGCGCCGGGGTTGCACCAGACGTAGATGGTGGAAGAGAACCGGTGCGTTGCGAAGGAGGCGTAGGCTTCAAGGTGCCTTATCCGGCACATTACGACAGTACCCTAAATATATGTCATTTTCGTTTATTGAGAAACAACTTTGACTAAATATGTATTATAAAATATTAATATTTATGGTATCTAATTAGTATCATTAGAAATGTCCTTAAATCTAGTTTTAATAAATTTGTATGGAGATACAAATATTTGCACGCATTTTCTACAAATCAACACAAATTTATGGCATGCACATCAATGGCGATAGTTATTTAGGAGCCCAGGGAGTATTTTCCGGGTGACAACGGCTGGGAGGAGCGTCTTGAGCTGCGATGTGCCGCCGGTGACCAGAAGGCATACTGCGCGGGAGGAAGCTCAGTTCAAGGAGGAGGAAGAAATCATGAACAACACCGTGAACTTCGCATCATGAGCTACAACCCACAGCCTGCCACGCTATTCGGTCGACGGTCGTCGTCTCATCACGTAATAAGCGGTGATTTTATCATCTCTAACTATATAATAATTGCTGTCAC
This sequence comes from Panicum virgatum, assembly GCF_016808335.1. NCBI lineage: Eukaryota > Viridiplantae > Streptophyta > Magnoliopsida > Poales > Poaceae > Panicum > Panicum virgatum. The sequence goes on along the minus strand of NC_053148.1, from coordinate 29,190,357 downwards.
GTAATGGAGCGACGGCGTGTGCTACAATATCGAAGGAATCAAAACTTTGTGACTCTTGCAAAACAAGTCTTAAAATAAAAACCCTTTGTCTTCGAATTAAAGCATCCAAATTAAATTTTAATTTGCTCCATTTTTTTCCTTATAATGGGATTTTCGAAACAAGACTACACTTGACTTTCTTATTGGGTCGTGTGCACAGCCCGTTCTGACTTACGCGACTCTTCGGGACCGTTGCGGAGTCTGGTCAGGTTTATACGTTTGTGGGGAGGACGAGCGGTAGCTCGGTCGGTTAACGCTCGAGTGGCACGAGCGGCCGGTCGTGGGTTCGAGCGCTGGCCCGCCCATGATTCTCACCGGGGTATTTCCCCAATTTCTTTCAGGTACAGGTGGCTCTATTTCGACCGTGCGCTGCACATGAACTGGCTTCTCTGGAGGATAGGTTGTAGGTCTTAGTTCCCTTGTAGGGAGCTGTGAGTGCGTGTGTGCAGTGTGTGTCTACATGTGTGTTAAGATTCTACAACTTGTACTCTATTATAGCGATCTCAAAAAAAAAGGTTTATACGTTTGTGGGCTGCAGATTTATGTAGAGGTCAGTGTATCGATGGGCTTTATTTTAGGAGATGGTGATTTATTGGGCCGCGAGAAGACTGAACTAAAAAGCATTACAGCGGGAGGAGGAGGACGGCATCTAGCCAAATTTGCATCAACGCTCGTCGGGCAGGGCTCGAGAAACTTCCCCTGGGCGATTCCTAGGGTTCTTCGTACTCGCACTTGAATCCAGTGTGAGTTCTCATTCTCCCCTTCTAATCTAATCTGATTTATTCTTGCTCTGGTCTCCCAATCGCGATTCGGGCTAGCTAAAGGGGTTTTCTCGGCCGGGGTCAACTGGCCTCTTCTTAATTGAAAGCCGTGGGGGCGGTCTTTCCCCCGCCGGTCGAGTTTTTTTTAAAGGGCAAACATTGGGTTTGTTTCTCGGCCTTGGTTGCGATTTGGGGGCACTTGTGAGCGGTCTGTTGATTAGTTTGGGGAGATGGCTGAATACAACCCAAGTTTGCATTCTATGGATCCCGAGTTAGATAGCCTGCTTCAACACCTGAAGATACGTGAGGATGAGGATGAAGGCATTGTGTTGGAAGAGAACCTAGAGGAGTTAAAGGCTGAGGCTCGCTGGACTGTTATGTCCAAGGTTATGTCTCCAAATCCTTTCAGTCATGCAGCTTTCTTAGCCAATATGAAGTATGCTTGGAGTTTGGCAAAGGATGTCATTTTTAAGGCCATAGATGAAAATCTTTTTGTATTCCAATTCTCATGTCTAGGGGATTGGAGAAAGGTGCTAGATGATGGGCCTTGGCTATTTAGGGGGAATGCTGTTTTATTAGAAGAGTATGATGGTATCACAAAGCCATCGACAGTGAAATTCAAGGATCTATCTATTTGGGTGCGTGTTTATGATCTGCCAACCGGTTTCAGAACTGAGAATATTGGGCGCCAAATTGGAAATAAAATTGGTCATTTTTTGAAAGTGGATTTGAATGACGAAACCAATGGGTGGCGTGATTATCTACGCATTAGAATAAAGCTAGATGTTGAGAAGCCTTCGACAAGGATTGTCTATGTGTCTGCTGGAGGAAAAGGAAATCGCTTAGCTTTTCGTGTTAAATATGAGAAATTGCCAAAGTTTTGTGCAGTTTGTGGATTATTGGGTCATGTGGATTCTGAGTGTGGTGATGGAGTGCATGACAAGGCGGCCTATCAATATGGGGATTGGTTGGTCGCTAGTACTGAGAGGAAAGGAAGAGTGAAGGGATTTAGACCATCAAGTTCGGCTGACACTAAGGGGTCAGATTCTAAGGAGCTTGATAAGAGCTTGGTCCCATCAATAAGACCTGAGGCTAGGAGTGGAGATAACAATCAAGTTGCTTTTGTTGATAACCGTTCTGAGCTGAAAGATGATGCAAGAAGTACACTAGAAACAGATGGTTACCAGCATACAAGTATTGATGGAAATGGGGCTCGTAAGCGCCTTACAATAGGGAATGTTAGAGATAGTAACAATTTGGCTTTGGTTTCCGTTTCAGTTTCTGAACAAATGGATGGTGTCCTGGATTTTTCTAGAAACAATTCTGATCTTTGGCAGAAATCAGATGCCTATCAAAGTGAACTTGAGAGGGATGGCCAGTTGAAAGGGAGAGTCAATAAACGGCTGAAGATGCAAAATGGAAATAATGACTCAGTTGACACTGAAATGAAAACGGCGGGTTCCTTTGAGGAGTACCGCCGAGAGCAATGAGAACCTTAAGTTGGAACTGTCGCGGGATTGGCAACCCTGCGATAGTAAGGGAACTTTGCGATCTAGCGAAGGATTATGCCCCCTCGGTATTATTCATCATGGAAACTCAAATTGATAAATATCGAGTGGAGAATCTGCGCTATTCTTTGGGTTTTGATAATAGTTTTGCAGTCAAAAGTGACGGGAGGAGCGGTGGCCTTGGTCTGTTCTGGAATAATGATGTGATTCTATCAGTTAAAAAATATTCAAATTACCATATTGATTCAATAGTTAGTGAACATGGGAAAGAGCCTTGGCGCATGTCATTTATCTATGGGGAACCAAATAGGTCGCTAAGATTCCGTACTTGGGATATCATGAAGCAGATGAAAAGTGATACAGATTTGCCATGGGTGTGTATAGGTGATTTTAATGAAGTTCTCAAAAGGGAAGAACAGTTGGGACCTAACATTAGGGAAGAATACCTTATGGCAGGTTTTCGATGTGTGTCAGCTTTGTGATTTAGGGTACATTGGTTTGGACTGGACATTTGAGAAAAAAGTAACAGGAGGACACTTTGTTCGTGTTCGCCTTGACAGGGTGCTAGCCTCAGCTAATTGGTGTGCTCGCTTTCCTCTTGCTGAGGTTCATCATCTCATGGCAGTTAAATCTGATCACTGTCCTATTCTTTTATCCGTTGAGCCAGAGAAAAAGAGTGAGAATATTCGTGGGTTGGGAAGGCCTTTTAGATATGAACTTATGTGGGAAACAAATGATGGCCTGCCCTCCCTAATTCAGCAAGTTTGGAAAGAGGGGCAACCTTGTAATTCAGTTAAAGATATGAGAATCAAGCTCTGCCATCTTGGAGAAGAGCTTAGGTCTTGGGGTCAAAGAAGCTTTGGTGTTGTGAGGAAGGAGATACGGGAACAGAAGAAAAGGCTGGAGCAATTGCGATATGACCCAGCAAGGAACAATGTTTCGGAGGAGGAAAAGAAGGTGGTGGAACACATTATTTTACTGAATTACCAAGAGGAGATAATGTGGAGACAACGATCTCGTATTACATGGCTACGAGAAGGGGATAGTAACACCAGATTTTTCCATCAAAGAGCAAGTAGAAGAAGGTCCAGGAACAGAATTATTAAGCTAAATCGACCTGATGGTTCTGAATGCACAAAGGTGGAGGAGATGCATGCAATGGCAACAGATTTCTACAGCAATCTGTTTAAGTCGGAGGGCACATCCAACATGCGCATGGTTCTTGGTCATGTTCCCCGTAAGATCACAAATGAGATGAATAAGTTTCTTTGTGCTCCTTTTGATGAAAGTGAAGTTAAGGATGCTCTATTCCAAATGTTCCCAACTAAGGTGCCGGGTCCGGATGGTTTTCCTGCACATTTTTTCAGCGCAACTGGGATGTTTGTGGTGAGGATCTAACAAGGATGGTGCTGAGGGTGCTCAATGGTGATGAGGTACCTACTGAAATCAATAGCACGTTCATTGTTCTAATACCAAAAGTTCAGAATCCAGTAAGCTTGAACCAGTTTCGGTCTATCAGCCTTTGTAATGTGGTTTACAAAATAATTTCTAAGGCATTGGCAAATAGGTTGAAAAGGGTCCTTCCAAATATCATATCCGAAGAGCAATCAGCATTTATCCCTGGAAGAATTATTAGTGACAATATTCTGGTTGCTTATGAATGTCTGCACTTCATGCGCACGAACCGTTCAAAAAGTAATGCTTATTATGCTTTGAAATTGGATATGATGAAGGCATATGATAGAGTGGAGTGGAGCTATCTGGAAGCAATAATGCTAAAATTGGGGTTCGACCGACTTTGGGTGGATAAAATTATGAAATGTGTAACGACAGCCTCCTTCTCTATCCTGTTTAATGGAGAACGACTACAAGAATTCAAGCCAACTCGAGGTATTAGACAAGGTGATCCTATTTCCCCTTATTTATTCTTACTATGTGCTGAAGGCTTGTCATGTGTACTTAAAGGGGTAGGAGCAGATCAATCTGTCAACGACATTCAGATCGCGCGCACAGCACCGAAGATTAATCATCTATTGTTCGCTGACGATTGTCTTCTATTTTTGAAAGCAGATGCAAGCAATGCTCAGTTAGTGCAAGAGTCCCTCACCAAATATTGTGACGCTTCAGGCCAAAAGGTAAATCTTGCAAAATCATCTATATTTTTCAATAGAGGGTGCAAACAAACTTTACATGATAATATCAAAACTATTACTCAGGTAGAGAATGAATCGTTGAATGAAAAATATCTGGGTTTACCCACTGAGGTTGGTAGGTCAACAAACAATGCATTCAAATATCTAAAAGATAAGGTGTGGAATAAAATTCAAGGATGGATAGAGCAAACATTATCAGCTGGAGGAAAGGAAGTTTTGATAAAATCTGTTGCACAAGCTATCCCTACTTATACCATGGGTTGTTTCAAATTGCCGAGAGGGCTTTGTGAGCATTTAAATTCGTTGATTCGAAAATTCTGGTGGGGGAGTGATAGTGGGAAAAGGAAATCATGTTGGGTAGCTTGGGATAAAATCATCCAGCCAAAGTACATGGGAGGCTTGGGATTTAGAGACAGAGAATTTTTTAACCTTGCATTGCTTGCAAGACAGGCTTGGCGCATGCTGATCAGACCGGGATCTTTATGTTTCAAAGTACTAAAATCAGTTTATTTTCCATCTAGTGATATCCTCAGTGCTCCTATTGGGAATAATCCATCCAAGACCTGGAGAGCCATATATGATGGAATAGAGGTGCTGAAACAAGGATTGATCAAACGCATTGGTGATGGTAAAAGCACACTAATATCTGGATGTAATTGGATTCCAAGAACTAGGATGTTTAGGCCTCTCTATTCTGAAAAAAGAAACCCTCCAACTTTTGTTTCTGAATTGATTGATCATACTTCTATGACATGGAAAACAGAGGTAGTGCAACATTTTTTCAATCAAATGGACAGTGAAGCAATATTGCAGATCCCATTAAGTATGAGTAAACAAGAAGACTGTTGGGCTTGGCACCATGAAAGAAATGGTATATTTTCTGTGCGCTCAGCATATCGAATGATGATTGAAGCAAAGAAGAGTAGAGATGACTACTTTGAAGGAACGGCAAGCTGCTCTGATTTTGTTAAAAGACAAAAGGAATGGAAACAACTATGGAATATGAAATTGCCATCTAAAGTCAAAATATTCTGTTGGCGTCTTGCTTTGAATTCAATTCCAACTGCCAGTATGCTCAAAGGTAGGAATATGTGTGATACAGCTGAATGCAAACTCTGCGGTGCAGATGAGGACACATGGGACCATGCATTGCTGCATTGCTCAATGTCTAAATGTGTTTGGGCTCAGCTAGATGAGGAAGTAACAGAGCTGATCGCTAGTTTACATATTTCAGACCCAAAGCATTGGATTTTCTTTATGTGCAGCAATATTTCGCAAGCTGATTCTATACGCATTCTTGTCACCTGTTGGGCTATTTGGCAGGCAAGGAGGAAAGCAATCTATGATGGGATATATCAGAGCCCTTTATCTACAATGGCAATGATCAATAGGCTGATAGAAGAATGGGAAATTATGGAGGGATTTCAAAAGAAAGGGAAGTGCCAACAACAACAAAAAGTAAAATCTAGACATTGGTTAGCACCTGAAAATGGACGATGCAAAATAAATGCAGATGCAGCTGTCAACCACACCGCCGGCAAAGGCACTGTTGGAGTAGTATGTCAAGATGATCATGGTGATTTCATTGCAGCAAGTGCTTTGGTGCTACCCAACATAATTGAATCAGAAACTTTGGAAGCAATGGCATGTTCAGAAGCATTAGCTCTTGCTGAATATTGTGGATTAAGGAAAATCACAGTGGCCTCGGATTGCTTAAGTGTCATTAAGAACATCAGGGAAATGTCTAGATGTCCTTATATGATGATTCTTCAGGATATTAATGTAAGATCGAGATATTTCAATTGTGTGCGGTTTGCACGTGAAGGTAGGGAATGCAACTGGGAGGCTCATTATCTTGCCAAGCATGCTTGTACTCTTGAACCTGGTCGTCATCTTTGGCTTGGTGCTCCTCCTGTATTCTTGGATCTAAACATTTTGAATCACAATTAATATATTTCCTACCTTCCACTCAAAAAAAAAGCGTTACAGCGGCGCGGTTTCGGGGAAATAAAAAATAACGGAAATTAGCGGGGGTAAAGTGCAAAAACCAAGTTCATCGTGCTCGCATCGTCCAGTCAGGCCTCCGTAGTGGTGCCGTGGCGGCTGCCGCCCGCCTCCAATCTCAGCCTCCGTAGAGAAAGAGGGAGGAAGAGACCTGGACAGCGCTGCGGCGTCGAAGGGGACACGATGCAGTGGTACTTAGTGGCCGCGCTCCTCACCGTCCTCACCAGCTCCCAGGCAATCCCCGTTTTCCCCGCTCCGTCTTCTTGTTTTTCAGCCGATTTGAGCAGGGAAGCGGCCCAGATCTGTCTACAACCGGGTATTGGTTGTGCGATTCGATTGCTGGGTAATTTGGGGTGTTTCTTGTGGAGGTGTGCGGTGGAATGGGTGGCGGAGGTGGCCTCAATCTGCAATTCCATTCCCGATTGGTGTCGCCATTAGCTCATTACCATATTGGAGAGAAACACACTTCAGACGAATGTTATCTTGGACTTCTGGGATTGCCAAATAGGTAGAAAGATGCGGTCCCCGGGCGAAATTGGTTGTTAGGAAGCTTGGTATTTGTTATGTTGTATTGTTGTGAGGTACATGTGGTCATTTTGGTGGATTTGTGGGATGGGAAAGGCTCTGGCCGTGAGTTCGTGAGTGAAGAAACTTTATTTCAAGTGAAGAATCATGGTCATTGAGCAGTTTAGGTTCTGAGGATGTAGGCAGTAGGGTTAAGTCTTAATTAAATAGGCCTTGAATCTTGCACATGTGTTGCGGTTTGACTTATTTTCTTAATTTATAATCTCCTGTGTTAACATTACCCTTTCCCTGACTATTTGCAGGGTATATTGACTACTCTCTCCCAGAGCAATGGCAAGTATAAGTATGACTATGCAACCATTCCCTTCCTAGCAGAACTCTTCAAGGTAAAATGCTGCAGTTCTCTTCATTCTTAAGTTGCTGTACGTAAGGTGTTTGGTACCCTGATACCAGTAAATATACTGGACTGTTTTGAAATTGAATTTCTGTGGTAACATTACCCTGTCCTTGACACAGTTGTCTGTATCAAGTTTCTTCCTTTGGAACGAATGCAAGTCTTCATCCCCACCAAGGATGACAAAGGAGTGGAGGAGTGTGCGGCTATATCTTGTTCCTTCAATAATATACCTCGTCCATAACAATGTGCAGTTCGCAACCTTGACCTATGTTGATCCATCTACCTATCAGATAATGGGGAACTTGAAAATTGTCACAACCGGAATTTTGTTCAGGTATGTAACTTGTCTGTTCACTAAAGTTTTCATTATTTTTTGCTTTTTAACACTATTTACATGATAGAATCCATATTGCATTTCTTATTGTCCCCTCTGGACCCAGTCCTTAAAGTGGAATTTGGTTTGTCTTAATGAAACAAAGATTTGAAGTGCATAAGTGAAATAGTGGGATGATTCAAAATAGTTCAAGCAGTGGGGAGTTTGATTTGTTTTTGTTCTTGCCGTTAGCAATTAGTTCACTCGACACTGGCAATACCAATTATCATCTGAATATATCCTTCCGTTGTAAACAATATTTGACCCTTTAATCTTTTGAATGTACAATAATTGCGACAACTTACTTAGTAATGGTCTCGAACATGAAAAGAATTTTATTGTCATATATGTGGGTAGTTATACCTATGGTTCCATATTCCTAAGCATCACACTTTGTTGGCTGGCCTGGAAAATCTTGCCCAACTACTGACTCCTCCCGGAATTGCGTTATCGGAGAAGTCCGGGAGGCTGCGGGTACTATGGATTCTCTGACTCCCAATCGGGTTACCTTCCCGGGTCTCACCGGTGTTGCCTGTAAGGGAACTTTTGTTATTGTTCAGTGAAGATTTTCTATTTATTTGATGAGTTCAGTATTTTTCAGGCGATAAATGGCAACTGTTCCATGTTACACTGCCTAAGCAGTGCACTGAAAATGCTTACGCGTTTTTTCTTGGTATTCAGATTTTTGCATGATGTTTGCGCACTTTGTTGTTTAGCATCCAGAGATGTGCTTGTTGGTATTTCCATAAGCTTATGCTTGTTTCTTCAAACTTATTTCAGAGTTTTGATCTGTTGCTGGCAATAAATGGAGTTTACTTGTGAATCAAAACTGTATTCTGTGTTGTTGGTGCTTTATCCTTCTTCCCCTTTATTAATTAGTGCTCTTGATTTTCTCTCTGTAAATCTACTAGGCTTGTCCTAAAAAGGAAGTTATCAAATCTACAATGGATGGCGATTGTTTTGCTTGCTGTTGGTACAACTACTAGCCAGGTTTGTTAATAATATTGTGAAATAACCCTGTTTATTTTCATCAAAATTTTTGTTCTAATGATGATTTGCTTTCCACTTGAACTTCTTATGTCTTATTTCACTTTGATGTAAATTTTGTGAGCATGTAACCAGACAACATATGGTTGCCATTTCTTTCTTTTTTTTTGAATTTTATCTACATGCAATATACAGGCTCCAAAGCATAATTTCTTTGGTATGTAATCTAATTTCAGAATCTTAGCAAAATTTCAATCCATCACATAATTTATAGATAAATTAGCTTTAGGAAAAATTTTAAGCTATGTAGTTAGTTGACCCGAGGTATTCTTTTTTATATATGAATCAATAAACTGACAGCATAAATGGATTTGGTTGGCATCATTTGCTATTTTTTAATAAATAGTATATGGATTAAATATGCTATGTAGCTTAGTTGTACTGGGTTTAGCTGATAAATTTGGACTCAGTTTAAACTTGTTGTTTTTTCAGGTCAAAGGATGTGGAGATGGACCATGTGATTTGCTTTTCTCAGCACCATTACAGGGTTACATGCTTGGTATACTTTCTGCTTGTCTTTCAGCACTAGCTGGTGTCTACACAGAATACTTGATGAAGAAGAACAATGATAGTTTGTACTGGCAAAATGTACAGTTATATACGTAGGTATCTATATCTAACACTTGTCCATTTGTCTGAAATTTCACATACCAAAAACCCAACGTGCAGCAGTGTGTACTTCTTTAGTCGCCAATGTTCTTGAACAAACACTATTTCATATCCATCTTATGTGTTGTTAGGTTTGGAGTTATATTCAACATGGGGTGGCTAATTTATGGCGATTTCAAAGCTGGATTTGAGTTGGGTCCATGGTGGCAGCGCCTATTTAATGGCTATTCTGTCACAACATGGATGGTTGTGTTTAATTTAGGGTCCACTGGTCTACTAGTATCATGGTTGATGAAGTATTCAGACAATATAGTCAAGGTGAGATAACTGGATTCCTTTTCCATTCAAGTGGGCTATGATAGTCTTTTTTTGGTTGAACTGCTTTTAGAAAAAAATAGTATTTTGTTAACTGTTTTTTTCATAATATAAACTACAAACACAATATTATTGTCTCTCAAAGTGCAGATCAGTTATGACAGAAACAACAATAGGATAAGGGATAGCAGAAAATAGTCTTAATTTTATTTTATTTCCCAAACAAACTACATGCTTTTTTATTATTCCTTTTCCACTGCTGCTTCAAAACAAGCACAGAAACTGCAAAATGACCCTCCTTATATGAGTGCTGCTAAAATGATTTGAACTCACTATTTGTTCCTAATGCCTGTAAGGTGAAACTGTATTCTTTGTGTCTCTCTATATCAGTTTGCTGTGTTGGTGTTTGTTGAGAAAATGGCTTACCTGACTGATCTGGCTCTTTCATTGTATACTTTGAGCATGCTATACATCTATGCCTACAAAGGCATGCAAATTAATCTATCAGGACATCCTGTGACAGAAATAAGGATTTATGTAGTAATTCATAGTGCTCGAGACAGGATTTTTGCTCTATTCAGAATTGCTCTTCCAGAACCTTTGTGTCAGTTGGTTTGGAAAATTATTTTTTTTTCAAAAGATTGCCCCTGGACTCATTGGCTCCTGGAAAATTTAATTTTCTTGAAGCTTTCTCTGAACTCATTTGATCTTATTAATATGATGGTTAATGAAAGTTACTTATTTTTTCAATTTTATGCATTCCCGATGTTGAGATGTGTCATGTAACTCTGTTTTGACAGGTGTACTCAACTTCAATGGCCATGCTATCAACGATGGTTTTATCCATATACCTTTTCAGTGTGAAAGCAACAATTCAGGTGCTTTTGATGTATTCTAGTTTCACAGTTGGATTCTGGTCCTTGTTATTTACTATTTTGTACTAACACATGCTTTAACACCATTCTTATGCAGCTTTTCTTAGGCATTATCATCTGCATAATTTCGCTGCAGATGTATTTTATGCCTACCCACATGCTTGTTGAATTGCCACAAACATTACCTGTTACATCAAAGTAGGCTTATGGCACTTTAGCTAACCTGATCGGAGTGTAGAACACTGTTTATCTGGGGGCAAGAATCTGTTTGATTGACCTGTTTGGGCAAATTTGTGGCTGGAATCTCAACTGATGTGGTTAGTTTCACGATGCAGAAAAGGTGAATTAACAGTGAAGTGAGCTTGTTATACCAATGTATAAAAACTTTAACTCCTACAAGCTCTCCTACTGTTTTTCAGGTAAAAGATGGGAGGCTGATTGGTATTGTTTTGTCTTAGGGAAAAGGGAATGAAAGCAAACTTTTTGAGTTTTTTCAAATAGTGCAAAACTGTCCATTACTTATATCCAAAAGTGACAGTATTGATAGAGTAGGAGTAGAGACGAAACTGGCAAGTACAACGAGTTATGTCATCTTGCAAAGTGTGTTAATTCTCTCCACATTACACCGATTATTTTTTCCCTTACATTTTATTTTCATGTAGGTTTCTGTTCAGGAAATATTCAAAATGAACATGATCGAGCACATTCTCTTTATGTGCAATAAAATTTCTTTCTTGAAACATGGAATTCTACTCTTAAAATGTCTACATAGAAAACTGAAGGAAATGTATAGCCAAGAATAGGATTTCTCGTGGTGGTAGAGTAGAGCCTCAATCACGCAACCAAGTGACTAGCATGGCTTATTGCATTATCTCAGGCCACTGCTGTATGGCTATTGATGCAGCAATGTAAGTTAGTAAACTCGTGCTTGAAAGTTGATGCTACTTATATTGCACCCCCCCCCCTCCATGATTTTGGTAGTTCTAGTCTTAAAAGAGTCCGCTGAATAGTGTGCCTAGTGAGATTGAATTACTTCTTATTAGCCTTTATAACTAAGTATAGTATGTTTCATCGGTACTAGCAGTACATGCTTGGGTTTCAGGTAGGGATGCAAGTTAGATAATTTTTGGGTCATTGGGTCGACTCAAAAAGTTAATAAAATGAACTAGAATGTCATTATACGTAAATAATTTGGAAGAAATGAATTAGAGTGGCATGTTATCATAATTAATTAACTGACCAAAAAACACCATTGTGTACCCATTTGCGTCCCTAGTTTTAGTTTCAGGTCATCTTGACCAAGTTATCTGCATGTGGGCCTGTGGCCTTCAGAAACATGAGCACTATATATTGCATCTTTTTGATCGGCAGGATTGGTCCTGGGATTCTTCCCTCTTCCTCAAAAGAAATTTTTTAGCGTCCAGGTGAGCTGGCCCTAGACACTCTAGGGTTAGAAATGTGCAGCCATCCGACCATGTGAGGCCCTGTTTAGATGCATAAAGTCAAAATACAAAAATTTTATAAATCGCTTGCATAGTGTACTAAATGTAGTTGAAAAATAAATCGCATTACACAAATAGACTGTAAATCATGAGACGAATCTAATGAGCCTAATTAGAACGTGATTAGACACTAAATTACTACAGTAATGCTATAGTAAACATGCTCTAATGATGAATTAATTAGACTCATTAGATTCGTCTCGTAGTTTACAGACGAGATCTGTAATTAGTTTTGTGATTAATCTACATTTAATACTTTAAATATTGAAGATTCCTTTCCAAAAATCTAAAAATGCAAAATACAAAATGATCTAAACAAGACCTGAATAAATATCGCTCCAATCTTGCTAGGATTGGTCAAAGGATATGACTTGACTTCTCAGTCCAGATATACAATTTTCATATTCAGTTTTCTCCTTTGTTTAGCTAGCCAATGATAAATTGTTTGTCACTTTAATTTCGTGAGAGATAAAGCAACGGAAATCTGTCAGTTTTCTTTGTATGCTGGAATTGGAAATTTAGGGGCCTTTCATATGGCATACTTCTATGAAAAGCTTAAGAACATTAGTGATCATGTGAGGAGTGCCTCTTCTTGCTGAGCTTGGTTCCCTTTGTCCTGTATCCCTGGATAGAAGTTATCTTCAAGGCACTTGGAATTAGAGAACTTGATGATTTGATTCAACCAACCAGTGAACTTGTCCACTGGTGAGGTAAACTATTCTCTATTGTAGATTTCCCTAGAAGTTTATTAATTTCTTGATGAGCTTAGAACAGTTTTAATGTTCACATATTTTCCCTAGTTGATGGGAAGAAAAGGATGTAGGCAAGCTAGCTTGTGAAGTATGCATTGCCCTTTACGGTTACGGAGCACTTGATGTTTTTAGCAAAGGAGCTTCATAGAATGTGGTTGGGGAGATATTTCTTGTTTCCCTGTGCACAATATTTGACTAGGCAAACCCTTGCTGCCTGGGGAAACATGCTTTCTCAAGGTTTGCACCTGTAAGTTTCCAACTCCCAGCTTTGCTTGCTAGCATCTAAAGTAACAAAGCCAGTGACTGGTATGCACAAAAGAAACTGTAACCATCAACGTGGACTGATGGATGAGTTGAGCAGAATCTGGTGTTAGCTTCCTCTGATTCCCCTCTTGGCCCGTTTCTTCTCTTCCATACCCTCCTTCCCTTCTTTGAGAAGAGGAAAAGGGCAAGGGCTTCACCATGAACGTTCATGTTACCATCCTGTGAACGGCACCGCGTGAAAAAAGGGCAAAGGGCTATTGTATATGGTGCCAGATCTTACCTTTGCTTCTTTCGAGAAATGTCTAGTGATGGCCTGTTTCGGCTAGGCAACGAATCGAAAAATGAGGAAACAATAGCGAGGCAAATTTGCCGAAAGCAGGTTGCCGTTTGTGCACAAGGTATGCCCCTGGTTTCGTGTCGCCCATAGTATCGTCGTCTCTGAGTGCTAACCACAGCACGTCACATCCTCTGGAACAGAAACGCTTGCAACGCAAGCCTGCCTGGAATGCACGCCGAACTCATGCAACCCGATCCTAACCACATCCCCAAGATACTCCCCTTGCGATGGTGTTCCGGCACGGGGAAGAGCTCTAATCTTACAGATTACTCCAGTGTTTGAAATTTCTTGCAAACACGGCATTGGACGGAAACTGTGGTTAGTATCATTGGTGTCTTTCGACGAGTACGAATACCTGCGAAGTGGGGCAGGATCGGTCGGTAATGTTCCGAAACCGCCGTTTTTACATGAGGAACTGGTCGACAACCGCCGTCTCAACATGATCTCGATGATGAAACGCCTGAAACTGCCTCAAGAGTTTTCCATAAACTTCACAACACGGTGGGCCCACCACTTTCCACACTGCCCTTCCTCTCCGATTCCCCTCTATAAAAGGCACCTCTACGCCTGACCGTCCCCTTCGCAAGGCAAGATCGAGCAGGATCACTCAAGCCAAGCAGCAGCAGCAGCAAGCCTCTTGCAGAGTGTGGAGCAGAGCAGCAACTCCGCGCACGCATGGGATCCTTGGGCCCTACCGTGACCGTGAGCATGGCCAAGCCCAACGCCGCGGCGGCCGGCGGCGGCCATCAGCCGCCGGAGAGGAAGGAGGGCGGCGGCAGGTGCGGCGTGCTCGGCGGCGGCGGCGGCTGCGGCTGCGGCTGCGGCTTCCGGATGCCGCTGCACTACCCGCGGTACAAGAAGGAGGACTACGAGGCCATGCCGGAGTGGCGCGTCGACTGCCTGCTCCGCGAGTACGGCCTCCCCGCCGACGGCGACCTCGACAGCAAGCGCCGCTTCGCCATGGGCGCCTTCCTCTGGCCCGACCAGTACTGAACCGTGGGAGGAAGCTCGCCGCCGCCGGCCGTTCCGACGATGAGCTGCAGCTGCAGGCAGCTTCAGTGATTACATATAGCGATAGCAACCTGATTGTGTCGTCGATCATCACACTCACTTTACTATTTAGAAAGAGATCCTCTTAACCTACCATCATCTGCTTGTAATAGCCGGACATGACACAGAGGCGGTGAATGCATATGTTTCTTGCGCCCTGTATAGCTATGGCGGAATAATAAGATGTGCTCATTCTCTATCAGATATCTGTTGTCCTGCTTTTGAGTTTCTTTTTCACCTTTTTTTTTAATGCTGATCAGAGCACTCAAGTATGTTTCCTGGATGAACTGTCTCTCTGCTTGATTGTCTGAATCGGTTGGAAAGTTTCAGTGTTGTTTCAATTGACTACCAGTAGTTCTCCACACAATACCGGATTGAGGGAAAGAAGCAGGGTTCCAACTTCCAAGCAGTTCTTATGGTTTTTCCTAGGGGTGGTAAAGGGCCAAATATTTTGAACTAGAAAATCTAAAGGCCGGGCTCTAATCTTATGTAATTTTGAACTAAAAATTTTAAAAGTTTTATTGGACTGTGAAAAGATCGCTAGGACCATAACCCATTACCACCTCTAGTTTTTCCTCCGGAGTAAGCCTGTGATCCGGGCATTCGGCACTTTAGCCGGGTTCCGGAAGGTTGAGGCAGAGCCATGGCCGGCGCCGGAACTGGGGCAAAGTCGCGGATCGAAACTGCCATTGTTTTGTAAAAAGAGAAAGCTATCAGTCACCTGAGAGCGCCTCTAGTCCGGCAGCACCCACAGGCTCGTGCGTTCCCGTGTGGAAGTCTCTAGAAGCATCACGAAGGTGTCGTGAAGCCAACAATCCATCTTGTGATGCCCTGCGTACCTCATCTTGTAACTGAAGCGGCTGTAGCAGGATTTGCGGTTGCTATAGTTGGATTGACTTAATGGCTGAGATCTCTTAGCAGATACTGGATCATAACCGTTGACCATCTATATAACCTATATAGATGACATCCACTAATTATATCTCTCTTCATGCAAGGTGTCCACATCATTCCCCACTAAGTGTCCCACTAACTTGCAATTCTTTCATGCAATCCATTCATGTTTCCTTATTAATTATAAAAAATATATTATCATCTCTATTATGTACAATACTTTTAATCTTTAATCTATTAATATAAATCAAATACATACGTTATTTTTTCATCACCTATTCTTCTATAATATGATCAAATATTCTATTGTTAAAAAAACTTGACCTGCGGGGGTAAGACCGCCCCCACGGCATTGTTTGAGAGGTAGAATGACCTTCTCACAGCAGGCCAAGAAAACCCCCGAACCCCTGCCCCACTCGTACACGGGGGCCCGTCGCCTTGTGAGTTAGGCCGGGCTCCACAGTGCTTTGGACATAAGACAGGCGAGGGGGTTTTTTTACCCGCAGGCGGAAATTCGTCCCGACCAAGGATCGAACCCACAACTTGCGGGGTGCCGCCGGACTGCCGTGACCAACTGGTCCGACATCCTTTGGCATCAAATATTCTATTGTTGTTTCTTCTATTAGCTTATTAGTTTTACCAGATCCAATAAAAAAATAACATGCAGGTAAAATTCATATCATCTATTTCTCTCAACATGCATGCTATATATTCAGTACCCATTATATTAGACGCAACATCACTATCCACTAGACCATCTATTTATGTCTTCCACCGATTTTCTATGAATGTTACCATGCAATCACATTAGTGTTTCTACTTTCAAATTTCACCTTACAATTTTATTTAAGAAATTTGTAGCAATGCGTGAGGTATCACCTAGTATATGTTAACTAATACAAGAAAACACCGAGGAAACCTCATACATCTTTGCAATAGCATCTAAGAATGAACACAATAACAAACGCTATGATCAGCGCATGCGGGATCTCCAACTTCAAAAATTCCATTATGTCATCATTTTTCACACATTCCTTCATGTTGTTTCAGCTTCAGTTTGGAAATTTATGCTGCTCCAAAATGACATGTGGCTTCTCATCATTTTTTTTGTCTTTAACAAAGGTGTGCAATCCATTGCAAGATTTAAACTTGGGGATCTTCGATTGACAAGCGGCATATACGTTATGATCGATGCTGAAACCGTGTCCTAGGATATTTGTAATCTTGCTGTTTATGAATGATATAATAGAAGGAAATGGTGGGCAAAGTTCGATTTTGTTAAATTCGGAAACCACCATTTGTATTAAACCTAGAAAAGTAACGATTGAGGAAACTACAGCTTCCACCTATCATAAAACCAATTTTAGGACCTTTCGGTGTAGGGAACACATATCCATCATTGCTAACAACAACCTGACTTACAATTCTTTAGAGCTAGCTATTCTATCAGTATATCAAGTTTCCTTCTCAACATGGATCATTTAGGGCAATGACTATTCACCCAACCTCTTTACAAAAGTAAGGAGATGCTAGCTTGTTTTGTAAAGATATGCGTGTTGGCAACGCCCATCAGCCCATGTCAAGATGCACTTGAGTGAATTGCCTAAGGACAGAAATGGCGTGATTCCAAACTTATAATGGGTAGTTACTAATTGCCACAACCATTAAATTATGTTAACTACTAAAACATTCTTACATTTGTCATATCAGTCAATTTGAAATATTCACGAAGAATGTCAAAATGCACTGCCATATACGGCTAATAGAGTTCTTGTTCACTTCTTCAGATGACAACTGGTTAGTTCACATCTTACTTTGCAGTACTGAGGAGCTAATGATGGGTAATATGAAGCATTCCAACTTGCAAGCTAGGATCGATGTCCTTAAACATTCAAAGTTCTTGCTCATCTCTTCAGAGAACATCTGGTTGTTTCACATCTTACTTGCAGTATGAAGAGTTAATGATGAGTAATAAGAAGCATTCAAACTTGCAACGCCACCCCACTAAACATTCTCTGAGCCCCTATTGACACTCTAAGACTCTAGCCATACTCCACAAAATTATCATGCTCAAAACTCCGCTTGTGCCTCTGAACTGTTGCAAATGTGAACACTTTCACTCCACTTTGATCTGCTTCACTGTAACTACTAAAAAATTTGACGGGAAGAGACAGACAACCTCCCCACTTTGAATTAAGAAGGAAGTAGGGCTTGAATCAGGATCTTCTACCTGAGATCTC
Organism: Panicum virgatum; assembly: GCF_016808335.1. Classification (NCBI taxonomy): domain Eukaryota; kingdom Viridiplantae; phylum Streptophyta; class Magnoliopsida; order Poales; family Poaceae; genus Panicum; species Panicum virgatum. The sequence goes on along the minus strand of NC_053148.1, from coordinate 29,172,712 downwards.
CACTAGTTAGCAGCCCGCAAGAGCACCTGCCTTCAGTGTAACTATTAGTTTATCAGTAGCTAGTGCTTGCCAAGTCGCCATACTATAAGGTTCAACAACTTGGCCAATTTGGTAAATTGAACTTGGTAATACTTTATTTGTACGGGTGGTAAAGGATCATAGTCCTAGTGGTCTCTTCACAACCTAGTATGACCCTTATATATTTTTGGCCTAAAATTATATAAGATAAGAGCCCGGCTCTTTTTGGCCCTGCTTTTATATTATCTAGGCTTTTTATCACCCCTTATTCATGACCATTTATGAGCAGAGAACTGCTGTGAATGCATATATAGATCAATGTATCACGTGGCGGCGTGGCATACAAGTACCATCAATTTACCAATTTGTTGATAATGATTAATAAAATTCCATATATACATGTTTAATATAAAAAATTTACATCAATATAAGTGACTCAAGTGAATTTTATAATAATAATGATTTGTAGCAACTGACAGTGTATTACATGAGTACTAAATGTCAAGTTTCGCTTTTTTAAAGCTTTGTCCTAAAAAACTAGGACTTGCATTGATGAATGGATGGAGGGGTTCATCGTCAAATTTTTATCTACATTATAGCCTATTTGAATTCATGGTTATGATCCCAAACCCAATATCAACCGTGTGATGCTCTAACTGATGTAAGATCCAGGATGAATGGGGATAAAGTTAGAAAAGGAGTTGACATCCCTTGGCTTGCTTTGACTTTTGTTGGTCTGGGCCCTCTTAATATTTCAAGTTATCTTTTGAACTTTCCGGTATGAGTTATAGGGGTTTAGGTACTAGGCCTATCTGTTTCCTTATTGGAAAATTTTTGGACTTTTTCCTTCATTTTTGGGAAAAAAAATCCAGATTACTCCCCTTAAGTATCATCGAAGTCCAAATAATCCCATAAACTATTTCTTAGTTCTATTTACCCTATACTATATCATTTAGTCCAATTTACCCCTTAATAATATTTATCTTCTGTTCTGATTCCCATCTTCAGAGGATAAGTGGCTGGTCCTTACTTGCAATATTGCAGGAGCTAATGATGGGTAGTAAGAAGCATTCCAACTTGCCAGCTAATATCAAATTCCCCTTAAACATTATCTCAGCAGCTATCTTCACTCCAAGATTCTATAGCATCCTGCACAAACTTCTGATGTTCAAAACTCTGCTTTTGCCCCTGAAGTCTGAACTACTAGCAAGTGTGAACACTTGATGTCCACTTTGACCTGCTTCAATATTCTTACAATTGACTAATGGTAGTGCTCTGCATCCAGCCCGTTACCATCTTGGCCAATTTCAGCAACTGATGAGGTTAAACAACTTGGCCAGTTTGGTAAACTAAACTTTGCTAATACCCTAGGTCCTGTTCGGTCAATCCCTTCCAAAAAGAAACTAGGGTGATTGATTCCCCAACTATTAATTCCCAAACAAGTCAGTTTGGGAATCAATCCACCTGAATCCCATCTAATCCCTCCAATTTTGGGATTAATCGAATAAGGTGTTATTGCCATCTCGGAACAGAGAAATGCTGTAATACCAAAATATTTTGAAGAAAAAAAAAGAGCTTTAGGAGAGGCCCAAACCAAATTTGGCCAAGGGCCATCCAACCAGCCCAACCTGGAGGCCCAGGTCGCCCCCCCCCCCCCCATACACACACACAAAAACCTAGTGAGCCGAGTTCCTCCCCAACCGGAAATCATATCCATCTTCCACTACATTTTGAAGTAACGCACCTTCCAGTGTTTGAGATTTGGAATGGAAAACTTATTGAGAGATTTTTAACTGAAATTTTGAAAAAAATTTATTTGAGAAAATCAAGATCTTTCTAACAGAGTATATCTACCACATATTTTTTTTATAAATATAGAATCCAACGATTGAGTTTAAAATTATGAAAGAAACTAACTATAAACACACTTGCTACTCCGTAAGTCCTACATGGTGACCTCCTATGTAGGGAGCAGTTTCCATCAATCAGCACTATTGACAACTTGACGTGAATGTTTTATGAGTATGCATGGTGTGATGTAACTGTTATCGCCCTCTCTACCATCCCTACCATCTGTCTAATATATCCAATTTCCTTCTCAAGAAGGTGCATGTCACTTCAACGCATTCACTACTCATTACTCACCCTACCTCTTTAATACTAAAACAAGGAGTTTGCTCGAAGTATGATTTATTTTATGGTGCAAAACTATATATATATATATATATATATATATATATATATATATATATATATATATATATATATATTAGAAGGCTACGGTTTTATGGTTGCCCAGCTACTTCTCTTTTAGTTATTCAACTATGTGGGCTATTAATAGCCATCAATCTATTATTCTTGTGATGAAATGTAATGTCTACCTTTGAGAGTACGAAAAGTTAGTTTCTAATTGCTAAACACAACAATTAAATTATGGAAATTCAGTCTTGTTTAACTATCATCACATCTAGTACGAGAAAAATGAAGTATGCCTACCTATGCCATACACAGAGCGTATAACATTCGATCACAGAGAGAACACACCTCCTGCCTTTAAGACAGAATTTTGAACCCTTCATAGATGTATTCACTTGATCTGCGATCACCCGCATATAAGCCCTCGTCTGAAGGCTCTGAACTAGAGCCTCTACAAACCAAGCCATAGACCCATAGTTCAATTCTTCAAATTGTCGAAAAAAAGTTGGATTCTTCAAACGATTGAGCATATATCTGAACAGTGACATATCCATACGTTGCAAGCAAAGGAGTGTAGCACAAAACAAATCAATTACGGAATTACCATTAGATCACTTGTTTAATTTGTCTAAATCATTTATAGATCACTAGTTTAATTTGTCTAAATCATTTATAGAATGATATGAGATGAGCAGGTATAGTATATGGTTGCAATAGATCAAGAGCCAATGGGTGATCAACATGAATGCAAGCCAACTTGTAAGCAATGACCGATTCAACAACATTCTCTTAGCCACTAGCTTCACTCTAAGGTTCTAGCATCCTCCACATCATTCCTTCAATCCCCTATAAAAGCTCCCTCACACTTGAACGATCCTTCAGCAATAACAACACAACAAACACACAACATCACCTCTCCCTCCCTCTCACGCACACAGCTGCACGCGCGTGCGTGGACACAACACACAGAGCATGGGTTCCCTAGGCCCAACCACCATTAGTAGCATGAGCAGCATGGCGAAGGCAGCAGCAGCCAGCATTGGTACGAAGAATAGCGTGGTTGCCGTCGCCGATCAGCAGCAAGCTGCAGGCCAGAAGAACTGCGGCAGCTGCGCCTTCCAGATGCCGCTGCACTACCCGCAGTACAAGAAGGCGGACTACGAGACCATGCCGGAGTGGCGCGTCGACTGCCTGCTCCGCGAGTACGGCCTCCCCGTCACCGGCAACCTCGAAAGCAAGAGAAAGTTCGCCATGGGAGCCTTCCTCTGGCCCGACCAGTACTGAAGGAACTCATCATGGCCGCGCTGAATATAATAACCGACCTGATGAGGTTGACAAGAGACCAAGTACAGTGGCTGGAGCTTCGTCATGTGCAACGCTGCCTCTGAGTTCATGAAAACAATTAGGAGCGCCTTGTTGTTACTGTCTTAGCTTGCTGAAACGTCAAGTATAGTTCTTGTTCTACGTACTGGCAGCAATCTAGCTAGCATTTCTACGTACTGACATGCTGATCATCTATGCATGCTCTTGCGCTGAATGATATATGTATTGCATCTATCAATATAAAAATTAGTAAATGTATGCATGGTGCCAGTTTCTGTTTTCAGCACTTACCTCTATCTCACGTTTTTGTCAAAACCACAACTGAGCTGATTGATCAACTTTTGTACTCCTCTCTAACATAACAAATTCAGATAAACAAACTAGACTTGTAATAAAGAGATGGAAAAGGCTGTCACCAACTAGAGAACAGCCAGGGGCAGAGCTAGAGGTGTTTGTTAGGAAAAATAATACCAATGAATTACATTGGCGTTTTACAACTTCTATGGGTCTGGCGTTGTGGTGATACATTTTGCGTAATAAAGCATGGAGAATAGTCGGAATGCTGACTGACTTTATACTTTAATGATCCCTCTTCACTTGTACAAAAATAAATAACATTGTAAAAAGTTGATGTTTTGAAAAAGCTAGCTAGTACGACAACAGACCTGAACTTGTACCATCCTGGTGCTCAGTGATGTTATGAGAAGTTGTTTTGTGCAAATGATGTTATGAGCACTTGATTATTCAAATGGTCAGTACTGAAGGAAGAGCAAAATATTGAGGTTACATGCTTTCGTGACTCATGAATCACAGAACAGAACTGTTCCTTGAGGACCCAATGCAATGACTTGTGCCACGCGGTATCGCACTAAGAAGAGTACACTAGATATCCACCTAATACCAATGGTTATTGATGTTGCAAATTTTAGTGCAGATTAGACGAATTATGCTCCTTTGTTTGCTTTTGGAAACATCAGATGTTCAGATCTGATATGATCTAGAAGCTAGCTTTTCTATGTAAACTTTTGTTCTTCTGAATGATAACTTTGTTAGCTCTAGACACACCTTCTCGGTTAGAAATCTTGCAGACTGTGATTCACTGGGGGTTTTTTTTTTTTTTTTGAAAAACTGCCGGTATGTTGCATTTGCACGAGTCGATATATGAGCCCCAAGATCTTTACTAATAAGTCACAGCATGGCAACAGCTGCTGTGTGTCCCAGGGCATATATACAGGACTTCATTTGTAGCATAGGCAAGGAACAATGATGCAACCAGAGATCTGATCTGCATGTATTCGTATCTCAGAACAATCTGATTTCTGCTTTTCTCTTGATCATTGAATATTCTAATCCTTCCATAACCTGCGTGAAAGGAATCGGGTGCTCGTAGCCTAAGAGGGGGAGTCAGTGAATTAGTCAAACTAAAAACTTTAACCTCAAGCTCCAACTATTTGCACATAAATTAAACTAAGATATACTATCTAGATGTGCAACTAGTGTTCTTCTAGTGTGAAAACTCTCGTCCCAAAAGAGTTACGCAACCTATAGCCAATCCTATCAAGATTCTACTCTAGAAAGTAAAGTCACACAAAGATTGCAATAAGTAAATGCGGAAGCTTAAAGAGGGATGAGAGAACGCAAACTCTTGTGACACGAAGATTTATCCCGTGGTTCGGTTAGCCACAAAGGCACACCTACATCCATGTTGTTAAAACATTCATAAAGAGTATTGCTTCTCGGCAATCAAGTCTCTTCCAAGGACACCAAGTCCACGGTCACCTTGATTCCGGGTTCCACTAAGGAGCTTCTCCTCTAAGGAAGGGGGTCTCCACGTCCCCCGCACAAAGCTTGTTGTCGCCGCTCCACACCAAGCCGGAGGGTCGAAGACGTGCCGGCGAGTCACCAAGACTCCAAAGATGGCCGGCTCACCGAGTACAAACTTGAGCTGCTCTCAAGCACAGCCCACAAGGCACACAACCTTGCTATCACACTCAAACATGAGCTATCATAGCACTCTCACTTACAAGAATGTGCTAAACCTAAAGGATTTGATCACTAAGCCCTTGGGTTGGCTTGGAGGTGTTCTTCAATGTGTCTAGGGTGTCTCTGAACTCCAGGAACTCCAAAATGGCCGGGGTGAGGCGCTTATATAGGCCACCAATTCGAACTAGCCGTTTTGAGCCGTTACTGCTTTTTCTGAGAAGGGCGTCGGATCATCCGACCCCACTGAGTTTTCCACGGTAGCCGTTATCTTTTAAACCATTCGCTGACGTCATTTGTCCGACTAGTTAGTCTGACGCGTTCTGAAGGCTACGTCGGATCATCCGACCCTGAAGGCAATTTTCCTTCCTCGAAAACAAGCTCTCTGTAGAATCACCCGAGCCTTTGTCCGACCTTCATTTCCATAGCGTCGGATAATCTGATCCCACAGACAGTTTTCCAAAACGCTAAATCAGGACCTCTAAAGAATACTATTACTCATAGTCCGAGCCTGCATTTACTGCGTCGGATTATCCGGCTTCTTTGGTCGGATAGTCCGACCCTATGGTGTTCGGATTATCCAAGCCAACTGCCATTTTCTGTTTCCATGGTGCACTTGTCCAACTTGTCGCAGCGGTCATTTGGACACTTCAAATATATTGGACTTGATTTCTCTACGTTGGGTTGGACACCTCGTCTCGACGGTGTATTGGACGTCTTGTCTCGATGGTGCGTTGGACATCTCGTCTCGACGGTACATTGGACGTCATCCAAGGGACCTAAGAAATCCTATATATATGATCTCGCAAACTCGTTAGTCCCATTGATTGCGTTGTCACTCAATCACCAAAATCACTCGAAATGGCCTAAATAGGGCCATGTTCGTTACACTGTGACGAGTCAATAAGTGCAGAACATGATCAGACTACATGTTTGCGAAACACAGGCATTACTCCGACATGAATCTTGGAGAAGTCGTCGATCCCTTTTGAGAAAAAAAATAGGAAGGATCTTTAAAAAGTTCATTGCCCTGACATGGATCTTTATAAAGTTGCAAAAGGCATCGTGGCAAGGATCATTTTTGGCACAAATGAGGGTATTTAAACTGGGAACATATCAGGTGTAAACTAATATTTCCGTGCAAACCGTACAAACTCTAATCTAGACCACCGGATAACATCCTAAGGGGGCGCAAAGGGAGTGGAAGGGGGATTTGCAAAAGTATGATTACCCAATTCAAGGGTGGACGCACTACTCCAACGCCCCCCATCACCGCCTGTTCCAAATAGGTATCACCGCCGGTTTGAGGGATAGGTATCACCGCCGGTTTGAGGGGCGTTTGATTTAAATCAATGGTGATAGGAAGGGTCATCACCGCCAGTTTTCCAACCGGCGGTGATGGGAAGGTCATTATCGCCGGTTCATAAACCGTTGGTGATGAGTGCTCATCACCACTGGTTTGTGGTTGGAACCGGCGGTGAAGACCATTTTCCCATCAAAAAGAATATTTATACAATAATGTTGCATAATTTTTAAAGCATATATAATTATATTAGCATAATTCAACCAAACAACTCGGACATTGAGATTAAACAAAAGGACATTGAGATTAAACAAAAGAGTTCATACATCAAAAAGAGTTCATACATCAAGATTGTTTACATCCCCTTCTCTACCTTCACAATTACCACGGGCCCCTCCATCATCATTCTCCGCATTATTCTAACTTGTTTCCCACAACGAGACTTGACTTGAATCATGAAAATCGCCCTATTATACCTGTGAATTCATAACCTTAAATCAACAAAGAGAAATGACATGAACTACTAAAATAAAGTTTAACAAAAAGCTACTAAAATAAAGTTTAACAAAAAGCTTTCTCTTTGTAAATTTATCTTTCAACAGTTGAGTAGTTACAAAGCAAAATTGCAAGAGAGTAGCAAAAGCAGCAACAGCTAATTCCATTTTATTCATTGCATGAGAGCAGTAGCAGCAGCTAATTCCACTTTATTCATTGCTAGAGAGCAGCAGCAGCAGCTAATTCCATTTTATTCACCGCTTCGATATGATGAGAAACCCTAAACATTGCAGCTTGTAACAAACAAGCTTGCTGTCAGTAAAATAATGTTTGTCAGTGTTCAATCACCATGAGAAACCCTAAACATTGCAGCTTGTAACATCTGAGCGGTAAGAGATAAAAATGGCATACTTTGTGTAAATTTGTATGCACGTAGATGCGACAATTTCAGACCTAAAGACTATAACTGATGTAAGCTAATCAAATGCAATAGCCTAAGAAATTAAGTGAAAAGCCAGTTGTTTACTCAGCTACATCTATGTTCAGTGTTTAGTCAGCTGAATTCTGACAGATGTTTTCTTACCATTTGACAAAAGCTATATAAACATGTGAAACTATTACTTGCAATGCTATGTAGTGTAAAAACAAAAGGCTACCAGACATATATCCACAGAATTTTCCCCAGGAAATCGAAATGCTGACAGAGAAAAGAAACTATTCATTCAGCATATGTCATTCATAGAAACAAGATCAAAATCAGGAATCATATACCTATAACTAGCTAGTAAATCATAAAGAATCAGACCTAAGATGACATGACACCACACATAAGTTGATAAACGGATCGAACATATAAGAAATTGAATGACAACCAATTTATAAAAACGATCTGCACTGATCTCTAACCACATTAGAACAACCCAATCAGGATATGCAAGATCGCATCAGTCAACAAGCCAGCCAGCGCGAGAGATCATCTAATTCTAATCTAGATATATAAAATTGAAGGGATAGAACGAACGATGGGGACAGAGACCGATGCGAACCTCCTCGCGATGGCACGCGGCGTGCGCAGGGATGGCGAGCGGCGCTGGACTTCCTCGCGGACGGCGGCGCGGCAGCAGGAGGAACTGCGGCCGGCAGCGCGCCTCTGCACAGGACGGCGCGGCAGCAGGAGGGGCTCTGGGCGGGCGGCGCCATACCTCCTCGCGGGATGGCGCGGCAGCAGGAAGGTCTCGGGGTGGACGGTGCCGGACCTCCTCGCTGGACGGCGCGGCAGCAGGAGGGGCTCGGGGCCGGCGGCGCCGGACCTCCTCGCGGGCGGCGCGGCCGCAGATGCGCGGTGAGGCGGCGTCGGGGTTGGGGGCGTCGGCGGCAGGGATCTGAGGCGCAGGTGCGCGGGCTCTGGGAAATTTTGGGAGGGCGAGGCGCGAGCAGGCCGATTTTGATGGATAATTGTGGTTCACGGCTTCACCGCCGGGTCAGAAACTAGCCGTACCCGGCGGTGTTGATGGCACTCACCGCCGGGTCCAGCCATCACCAGCAGCGATCATATTTTTTTTATATTTATGTTCTATTAAAAAATAAATAGTAAAATTCATCCTAAATCTCTACTAATAATACGAACGTAGTGTCTATGTTGCAGGGCTCAGCCGGCACAACCAATGGGTCTCTCCCATTCACATAGTTCAAAACCCATCTGCTATCCACGACGCATCATTCACCACCGTGCAGGGTGAGGAGGAACAGGAACGAGATCCTCTGCAGTCGTGCTCTTCGACAGCACTCTGCAGTCATCACAATTTGCACCGTCGAGTGCGAACCAACAGCGATCGTGCATCCCAAGCCTCTCAGTCTCACAAAAATGGCCATGAAGCGGCCCATTTGAGCCCAGGCCATCTCTGCTCGGGATTTCTTCCCCTCCGTCATCGTCTTCCGCGTTCAACACCACCGCGGCGCGTACCTCGGGCGCCGCCCGTGCTCCAAGGCAAGATGTGGCTGGTGGCGCAGCTGGCGCTGACCGGCGCGGAGGAGGCGCTGCACACCTGCACCTGCCGGGGAACATGGCGTTGTGGAGCACGGCCACCGCGATGTCGCCGCTGTTCATTGCCGCGGGGTCGTACTTGAGCACGGCGTTCGTCGGTGCATGGGGTGGCTGCTCGACAACCGAACCGGTTGAGGCTGGACAGTGTATATTGGGTGCTGGCATTGGTCGGCGCCATGAACTTTAGTTGCAGAAGCTCCCGGCCGTCGGACGTTCGCGTGTGGCTGGCCGGCACCGGCGTCGCTGCTGCGACCTCTCACAAGAACAGGAAAACGCGGCAGCCATGGCGACGCGCAGCAGGATGCGCGCTGTGGGCGGGGCCGCTCCTTCCTCTGTGCGCTCTGGCCGCGGGCGGGGCCGCGCGCTCCGGCCGCGTGCTCCGTCAGGCGGGGGCCATGTCTTCCTTCGCGTGCTCCGGCCTGCAGCGGAGCCCCATGTGCGGCTCCCCCGGTGGAGCTCAGCTCACGAAGGAGCTCGGGGAGCGCCGGGGCCGCGCCGCCGTGGTTGCGGAACAGGCCAGGCTGTTGTTGGGCCGAGGTCCAGTGCGTGAAGGGTGGAGCTCTTGGGGAGCTTGTCACCGTTGGATTGGTGCAGACGGCGCCGATGCGATGACTGCAGTGCCGTCGAAGAGCATGACTGCAGAGGATCTCGTTCCGAGAAGGAGGCCACGGCATGCCTAAATAAGTTTCTTTAAGGTTATTTTATTTTATTCATAACTTTGTGCCCGTAGATTGCACAGACCTTTACCTAGTTTAGTCCTAGTGGTACATAAAAGCACTTTAGTTCACTCTAAATACTACATAGTTAAAATAGCGAGTAAATATAGAGGAAAGGTAGCTTCAATTGATGATAAGGGTCCCATAACCGCATAAACATAGTTAAGATAGCGCATAAATATAGAGAAAGGTTGTGGGAGGAAGAAGGAGATGGGTACATGCTTATCACCGCCGGTTCGTGTTACAAACCGCTGGTGATGTGCCTCATCACCGCCGGTTCGTGGCTGGAACCGTTGGTGATGCCCTACGACACCATCACCGCCGGTTCGTAACACAAACCGGCGGTGATGTCTCATCACCGCCGGTTTTAATGACCACTACGGCCACCGACTTTGAAATTGGTGGTGATGAGACATCACCGCCGGTTCGTCTGGAACCGGCGGTGATACTCTGTTTGCAATATCTAGTTCTCTAATAGTGGCGGTTAATTGTAAATTACACAATCCTCCATACCTCTTGGATGTTGATCCGATGATTTAGATTGGAGTTTGCACGTAGAGATTGGTTTGTACCTGATATGTTCCCCTTTAAACTAGGGTTATTTTATTTTGGAGAGGAAATAGTGTATGTATATGTGGAGTTAGGTAACCCTGATATTTTCTAGTGAAAGTGTTCCCAAAAACATTTTGTCCACCGCATTGTAACAATTCCTCTATGGCATTGTTAGAAAACTTGTGCCTGCAGTGCCTATTTGCGAAAGACACATGGGAGCAGGTCAAGCAAGAAGGCCAGTTGATTAAAGGCGGCCCTGATGTATACGGTGTGGAACCTCTGGAAGGAAAGAAACGAGAATTTTCGACAGAAAAGTTGCAAGCTCCACCTGTCGTAATACAAATCAAGGAAGAAATGGAGCTGCGCGTGTGCGAATCCCAGTCTTTTTTGTTTCTAATGTTAGTCTTTTTCAAGTGTTTGAGTTTAATTTGTTTCATATAGTAGACATATTGTAAGAGCATCTCCACGAGTCTCCCTTTCCCGCAATAAATTGTTGATATTGGAAAGAAATATGCTCCAGCAGTTCCCCGATACCTCTCCTTTAGTTTTCCTCCAATAATTATTGGGTTGTCCCAATATCTCACCTCAACTCCCCTCAAATAAAGGGAGAACTTTGGCTCTCCCAATATATTGTTGTATTTGGTTGAGATTATTGGGGAACTGTAAAAACATGTCTCCCAAATCCCAATAACCTATGAAAATTGTATTGAGACATTCCAATAATATGTTATTGGAAGTTGTTTATTGGGAGACTGCTAGAGATGCTCTAAGATCGGAATTGCTTGTCCTTGTATGACATGCATGGCAGGCAGTGCTCCTGCCTTCTTTTTAGAAAATAAAAAAGGACATGAGAATTTTACATTATTCTAGTCGTAGTAGGGACTTTTCCTTAAAGTTATTGTTAATTTCCCCTGAACTACGTTCTAACTTGCGCATTTTCCTCTTTCAATTCAAATCTTCCACAAGTACTCCTCGTTCATCAACATCTACTTGACAGATCTCAAGTTCTCAACCTTGCTGTCCAACCACCATAACTCACGGCCCAATCAATGACTTGCCAAGAAATTCTCTGCACTCTCAACTTGGCATAGTTTCCTTCCAGCCAGGTAACTCCACAGTCGCCCACCAATCGCTGTCCCAAGATCCAAAAACTTGAGCAGCTGCACTGTCTGCAGCTACCGTTACGTATCGGGCATCCAACTCCAACTAGCTATTCCTGATCAGTCAGTAGCAGTGTTTCTTGTTGCCACATCCCTGATCAATCATGTACTTATGCATCACACATTCAATGGATGGTGACATGGTCCTAAGTTCATCCGCTCGGCTCATGCCCCATGTCCGACAGTGATGCCGGCGATGCAATGCCCTGAGGTCGCCGGCGGGATGAAGCTAGCACGACGTTGTCAGAATTTATGTAGTGTATCGCGTCGATTCTGGAACTTATTATTAGCATTATTTTATCAGATATGGATGGAGGTGACCATGTCTCTGGTTGCTTTCCGAATTCAGTGCAGTTTTCATCTGTTATTATTATCTTTAAAATATCACTATTGCGAAGAATCAATTATTTGGTTTTCCATCACCGGATGGTGCAGGAAAGCTCTCGAAATTTATGATTGTAGCCGAATTATTGAACAAATTTGTGGTCCTGTTTTGCCAAAGCTTGTAAGAGATTCGACTTGCTAATTTGATATGATATTTTGTCGCATGCTGTATGTTTGATTAGTAAGAAGGTGCCAAGGAGGACGTGTTTCTTGTTTGGTAATCTCACTTCTCTTATTGAATTCATTCATTACTGTTATGAAAAATACTTCGACGCTCTTTCTTTCATGAAACTACCTGATAATCGAGTAAAAAGACACAGCATCATCACTCAACTTTTAGAGCTAATAGAATGAGGCCATGTAGCATTGACAGTTGCTAAAAATCGAGCGATGATAGGATAAAAATAACTCGATTTTGCCAACTGATCTTCTGGGCGTGAATCCGTCGAAAATTTGGCTACAAATCACTCAAAAAAAAAAGACCCCACTCATGCATATTAAACAGACCATCATTTACAAATCAAAAGGATTTCTTATCAAAATAAGAAAGACCATGACATGAACATGACTCAAACTTAGAAATGTAGAAAAAAAAATAGAAATTCACAATATTAAAAAATCGATTGACGCACGTATCAGATTGCCAGTCGTAGGCCCCGTTCATGAAATTAGGCTTCCCCTACGACTACGAAGTATACCAATTATCAAAGGGAATTAATTAATCTGAGTCACCTATCTTCATGGCCTCATGGGCCATATAGCCGCATACAGAACCACGTCTTGGGCCATGCCTGGTCCGAGAATACAGAACTTGGTGTGGATCATTGGACTTGTTTCCTTATTAGCCCATCATTTCCTAGTTTTTCTTAACCCAGACTCAGCCCATGCATCTTTGGTTTCTCATCCCCCCCCCCCCCCCCCCCCCCCCCCCCCCCGAAAAGCTCATTCTTTCGTTAGTTTAGTTAATTTAGCCTAAGATTTATTTCGTCCTTTTTCTTACATGTAACCCACACAGTATGTCCAAAACTATTCACGCTCTCACAAAGCCAAAACCCGTGGTAGTGAAGTCTTTTTTAGAACCGACACGGCAAACCATTTGTTTCTGAAATTATGTTAGTAACATTTGTATGCATATGAATCTGATGCATTTAAGTTGTACCGCGATCTGTTGTACTCTTGTCCTCGATTGTTAGGATAGTGAAATTGCTAGACGAATGGCTTGACACTTGTTTTAGTGATGTTTCAGACTGAGTTATCTTGCACTACGTACTGGGAAGAGTCTTTGGTCCTCACCGTCGTAATATTACTGAAACTTACAGGACATATTCTGTCAGTTACCATGAAGAGCATTTAATTTCCAAATTTTGTCTCGTATAGTGACATGTGCTATTTCTCATCTCATGTTCCTCTCGACCGAACTGGATCTGTGGATTCACCAAGCAACTATCATGAATTTATCTTTTTATATTTGTTCTGGCATTTATTCCTTCCCCTGATAAGTGTGTGCAAGCAAAGTTCTTTACTTTGGACGCTCTTGTGCCTGCTTATCCATGAAAACTACAAGGCTGTACAGCTCACGGCCAAGTTACTACATCGAAGCAAAGTGCCATGTTCCCTCCTGAAGATTGATATTGCAAAGGCCTTTGACACAGTTAACTGGCAATTCCCACTCGATCTTCTGCAGCATCTCGGTTTTTCCAGGCGCTGGGTGAACTGGATTTCCATCATTTTGTCCACGGCAAACACAAAGGTGATTCTGAATGGAACCCCAGGTATAGGAGAATTTGCCATGCAAGGAGACTCCGTCAGGGGGATCCTCTATCACCGTTACTTTTTGTGCTAGTTATGGAAGTGCTCAATGCTCTCCTCAAACTTGCCGATGATAAAGGCCTTTTCATTACTTTACACCCCAAGGTCAAGGAGAGGGCATTCATGCATGCCGATGATGTGGTGATATTTTCCTCGCCGGAACAACAAGACTTGACAGCCATAAGAGCAATTCTTGAAATTTTTGCGGGCGCGTCGGGCCTCAGAACTAATTTGGCCAAATGTCATATCTCACCAATCCAGTGCAACTAGGATGCAACGGCGCAATTACTCAATCATTTCTCAGGGAAGATTGATCCGTTTTCTATCAAATATCTGGGCATTCCACTGGGTTTACGTAAGTTGAGCAAAGGGGATCTCCAGCCGTTGGTCGACAAAATCGCCAATCGCCTACCCACCTGGAAAGCAGGGTTGTTGAATAAGGCGGGGAGAACTGTCCTGGTCAGGACTACTTTGTCTGCTATACCAACTCACACGGCTCTTGCAGTCAACCTTTCGCCATGGTTGATAAAATGTATTGACAGCTACAGAAGGGGATTTCTTTGGAGTGGAAATCAGTCGGCAAAAGGGGGATATTGTCTTTTAGCATGGCCAAGAGTTTGTCGCCCACCTGATTTAGGAGGCCTGGGGATAGTTGACCTGCAGCGCTTTGGATATGCCTTACGCATGAGATGGCTATGGCAGCGTCGAGCTGATGATGCACGTTCTTGGCATCTACTCTCACATGAATCAGAAACGATTGTGGAGGCAATGTTCATGGCATCGACATACGTTCAGTTGGGGGACGACTGTAAGGCCTTATTCTGGACAGATCGCTGGCTGCAGGGCAGGTCCATTTCTGAACTTGCACCCTGCCTATGTAACGCTGTTGGATCGCGTATTAAGAAGTAGAGAACGGTCGCGCAAGCCTTACAGGGGGACAATTGGATCAGGGATATTTCGGTGTCACACCCGGTTTTAAGGACAAAACCGAATGCATAACTATATGTATGTCAGGATCAAGTTTCATACATATAGAGACATCATAAGTGAATAATCAGTACAGTATCACGAAAAAGAGAACTAAAACAAATAAAAGACTATCAGAGTTTACAGCTTATCCTGGAAACAAAGGCTCCAAACTTCACAGGCAATCGACTGGGGGTTGCGCACGCCTAGAACTCAGCAGCATCTTCAAAAGACTTCACCACAACTTTCTCCTTCTGAGCAGCAGTAAGCAAGGGTGAGTACACTTATGGTTGGTACTCAGCAAGGCCACAAGAAATAACCAGAAAATGATTTAAATCCATCTTTAAGTTTATTAATCATGTGAGGGTCCAAGCCGCTCTTGACCGTGAGCACGGCTAACCAGTTAGTTTTAACTCTGCAGAGGTTATACACTTTCACCACAATTCGCGCAAAAGTTCCGAAGAACTTTGAACCCAACCACGCAATGTGCTAGCTAGGCACAATACCACACTTCCGAGGTGTGATTGCATAGGGACGCTATGAGGCCTTTACAAAGATTCCCTAACCTATGACAATCCGCTAAGGTTTCAAGTCAAAGCGGTCATAACACTGTCCTAATGAGGTGGTACCTTGCCAAAGGACCATTAAACAATACCAATTGCCCCAAGAGGATCGAGCTATACCCCGTCGATGCTTCCCCTCTTGCCCTTTCGGTAAGACTGTCACAAGCTAGAGTCTCTAATTAATCAGTCAAGACCAGAGCCATGTAGTATTGTGGTTGTACTGTTTTCTTGAGTGGTTCTCCATGTTCCAATTAAATCATATAATCTTGTAAAAAGCATAGATAGAAGTATGGTTAGGGTCACTTGCCTTTCTCCAACGAAAAGCTACTCTTACTGCTCTTCAGCTTTTGCTCACTTGGAACTCTTGATCTTCAATCTTCGAACGGCGATCCATCTACTCGGAGCAATCATCGAGCAAACATACAAAGCAAACAAGAAGATACATCTAAGAACAATACACCAAAACAAAAGAAAGGCTTTAAAAGAACGTACTAACGGATAGGGCTCGTTGCTATGGTTACGGAGGCGCAAGAAACACAGAAAACGGAACTAAAACGGCGATTCTATGGGATAAACGATGCTTCAGGGATCTAGTCGCGATTAACTATAGAGTTAAGAGCTAACAGAAAAGATTCGTAAGACACAATAAAGTGTGCTCACAGAGGATAAAAAGGGTATAAAGCTATTGCACATGTCACAAGGATCACGCAAGCACGAGAATCGATGAAAACGGAGTTAAAACATGAAAGATATGGCTAAAACAGTGCACCAGGGACTTGTTTGTGAGAGTTTTGAACTTCCAGGGGCTAACTCTAAAGAAACCAGGGACTTATACATAATTAAACCTTAATCACAGGGGCTAACATGCAAAAACTCGAGCTCTGGACGGCAGGTTGGATTTTAGAAAAGCCCAGGGGTTAAAACATAAAAGGGAGGGCCGTTTTGTAATTATTTTTGAACTAGAGGGGACCGCGGGTTGATTTCGGAAAAAGTGGAGGGCTCTTTTGCAAAAACACCATGGCTGACCGGTATTTGATAGGTTTGATTCAGGATGGATCTAATCTCGGCCGTTGGATCTGATCTAGACGGCTCGGGTTCGATGGGGCGGGTTGGCGGCGGCGCAAGGCTGCCGGCGGCGAGCTAGGCGGCGGCGCATCGCCGGTGTGTCGCGTCTACGCGATTCCGGCCCCGATTCAACTCGGGTCTTGCTCTGGGAGCACGCGCACGGCACGGCGAACGCATCTAGGGCAGCGGCTCGAGCTAAAGCGGACGGGGCAGCGCTTGCGGCGACGCAAGGCAGAAGGGCGGCGACGTCGAGCTATCTCGCGCGAAGGAGAGTGTAAAGGAGAGGGAAAAGGGGCCGGTGAGAGTTCTCACTACGATGCGGTGCTCCGGCGGCAGCTTTTGGAGGCGAGGGAGCGACGGGACGGCGGTGCGGCGATGGGCTCCGAGCTCGGCAACAATGGCAGCTCGCGAGCTAGGGTTTCGCGAGGGCGTGGCGACTGCGGCTCGGTTGGATGGGTTCACGGGGTGCGGGCGGCGCCTTTTATAGGCCGGGGCCGAGGCCCTTGGCGTGCGCGCCAAGGCGCAGCGCAGAACTCGGGAGGCGGCCGGACTCTGCGGAGTCCGTGGCACACACGGGAGGAGGAAGAAGGAAGGCCTAACGGCGAGGCCCGCATGGCAGAGAGTGAGAGGGGAGAGGGGCGCCGGATTGGGCCGGAAGAAGGGAGCGGGCCGGCTGGGCTGCAGTGGAGGAGAAGAAGAAAGAAGAAGCTGGGCCGGTGGTTGGGGCTTTGGGCCTAGGAGGGGAAGGAAATAGAAAAGTTTTGCATTTTTTTTTGAAAATGATCCTAATCAATTTAATTCAAATTCAAGAGAATTTAAACTTGAGTTGAACAACAAGCAATGGAATAATGCATTGCGGCATGAATGCAACACAAAAGAACAACCTTATTTAATTTTTTTAAAAAACAAACAATCTATTTTCTTTTACACTAAATTCTCTGTAAAGACAATAAGTGTTGAACAAATTTTTAAAATTACAAGAAAATTGTTGTTTTTTTATTTTAATCACATCCTGAAATCCAAAATATTCAGGGTGTGACATTCGGGGGCCTTGACAGTGCAAGTAATCCTGGAATATCTGTGCATTTGGGATTTGACGAGAGGGATACAACTTCAGGACAACCAAAACGATCGGATTTGTTGGATGTGGACCTCAGATAAGGTCTTCTCAACTTCTTCAGCCTATAGGTCCTTTTTCATTGGACAACATCCGATTGAAGGGGCCAAAATCCTTCAGAAGGCGTGAGCGCCGCCCAAATGCAAGTTTTTTTTATTTGGTTGGTACTGCATGATCGATGCTGGACGGCGGACCAGCGCAGACGACATGGCTTGCAGAATGATGATACGTGTGCCCTGTGTAACCAAGCACCAGAAACTATCGAGCACCTGTTGCTCGTCTTCCCTTTCTCAAGGGAGGTTTGGTTCAAGTCTTTGCGCAGGATGCATTGGGAGGCAGTTTCCCCCTCTGCCCAAACATACGCTCTTGCTGAATGGTGGTATGGTGCAAGGAAACGTATTCCCAAAGATGATCGCAAGTACTTTGATTCCCTTGTGGTTCTAGTATGCTGGCTCCTTTGGAAAGAGAGGAATAATAGGACCTTCGATCGCCGAGTCCAAACAATCGATGATTTATTGTCTAGGGTCGCAGAGGAGATTATGTCTTGGTACCAGGCTGGGTACAAACAGTTGGAGTTAGCGGTAGCCGTTCTAGGCACGCTCACTGGTCGCGCAACAATTACGGTGTAATAATCTTTTGTATTTGTGTCAGGCCGGCTCCTTTCTGCAGTCGAGCCCTCTTGTAATATAACACATTCTTCTTCCTTTTAATGAAAAACGTGCTCAGGCACGGTCGCGAAAAAAAATAATGGCCAATTGAGATACAAGGGTAATTAGTAAGAGCACAACATACATGAAATTCTATGATATTATCTTAGGCGCTATATTAGTCTCACAAATGGAGAAGTATGAATTGTTACAACATTCCCTATCTAGGTGATTCTTAAAGCATATTAGTTTAAGTCTTTCACGATTAGAATTGTGTTTGTTACTTTCATATTATTGTTGTTTTATTCAAATTTTCTATGCGCGTAGCATCACACGGCCCATCACCTAGTATATAAAAAAGAGAAAAATCCGCTTTTACACCCTTGAACATCACAAAAACACGATTTTCAATCTTTAACTACAAAACCTGATAACAAAGTCCATCCAACCATTGAAATCGGGCAAATTTGGCCCTTTAGGTGGTTTTGAAGGTGATTTTCTATTTTGTGAGAATTAGAAATATTTAAATTTAAACTAAAAATTTATAAGCAACTCATTTTAAATAAAAAAAGTACAAAATTTTCTAAAAATGTAACCTATCTATTGGTACGATATTTTTTAGTTATTCTGATCTATTTTTTTATTTTCATAATATTTAGTTGCTTGTAATTATGTCTATAGTTTTTAAATAACTAAGATTTAAATAGAGCAATAATAAGTAGGTTATATTTTTAGAAAAAAATTGGTACTAGTTTCATATTTTTCTGATTTAAAATCAATTAGGTTTGATTTTTTAAAGCTAATTAATTTTTTTATTTTTAAAAATACAAAACTACCTTTGAAACCATTCCAATGACCAAATTTGCCCGATTTTAATAGTTGGATTGTCTATATTATCCGGTTTTATAGTTGAACGATATTTCGAGGGTGTATTTTGAATTTCTCCCTACAAAAAATACTGGCACCGGATTACTCAATCTGCCAACGCCACCTCACCCCAAGCGTGTTCTTCCCATCCAAGTTGGACTAAGGGTAGAGTCTAGACCGGGTCTCGCTAATTTACGGTTGACCGTAGGGAGAGGCTCCCTACGGTCGATCTCCCGACCGTTTTTTTCTTTTTTAGTAAGTTTTTGTCGTTTTGTAATAAAAAAGGTTTAGGAAAAAAATTCAGAAAACATTTTCGGAGAGATAGAAAAAATTTCAAGGGGAATTTTAGAGAGAGAAAAAAAATTCAAGAAAAAATTTAGATAGATAAAAAAAAATTCAAGAAAAAAATTAACGAGACAAAATTTGTGCAAAAATCAATTGAAGGGCGGAGGCCACACGACGCGCGGCGTGTTGCCCTCCTCCTCCGGCACGCGTCCATGGCGGAGCGGCGCGGCGCGCCGGGGGGAGGGAGGGAGGAGGAGCAGGGGCCATGGCGCGGCGGGGCGGAGCGAGCGGAGGCGCTGTTGGGGTGCGGCGCGAGCAGAGGCAGCTCGCCACGCCGCCGGGGTAAAAAGGAGGCTCCTCCCTTTCACTTACACGTGGGGTCCGCAGTAGCTTCCGTTATGTTAACAGTAGGATTGAACGGAATGGCATTGAAGGGATAAAACATTAAATTTTGATGGCAACAAAGGGATAACTTAATTTTCAGTGGTATTGAAGGAATTGATATAAATTTTGATGGCATTGAAGGAATTAACTCCTCTCAATTTCGCCAGCACACAATCCCACGGCGAGATGGAGGCTCCCGGTGAGAAGGCGGCCCAAGGGCCGGTGCTGACGGAGGCGGTCACCGGCGAGGTCCTCTTCCGCCTCCCGCCGGACCAGCCGGCATGCCTCTTCCGCGCGGCGGCCGTCTGCCAGGCGTGGCGTGCCTTCCTCACCAGCCCTGACAATGTCCGCACCTACCGCGGCTTCCACACGGCGCCGCCAGTTCTGGGCTTCCTGCAGAACACCGGCCGCTCCGACGAGCCGTTTCCTCGCTTCGTAACCACCGCCGCCCCGTCGCCGCCGCTCCACCACCACCCGGAGTTCGACTGCGAGTTCTGGCTCGCGCTCGATTGCCGCCACGGTCGCGTGCTCTTCCACACGAATTTTCCCCTCGGCCTCATCGTCTGGAGCCCCGTCACCGGCGACTATCAGGTCCTGCCTGAGGAGCCTATCCAGCTCGACCCGCCTGATCCTCCCTACAGCGACTTCGCCGGTGCGGTGCTCTGCGCGGTGGACGGCTGTGACCACCTCGACTGCCCCCCTCAGGGGCCGTTCCGCGTGGTCTTCGCGGCCACCTCCTACGAGAACGTCGACGTGGTTTCCACATGGGCGATCCTCTACTCTTCGGAGACCGGAGCCTGGACCGAGCCGAGCACAGTCCACCCCGGCGCCGTCATGAACTCGCCCGGCGTGACGAGCATCATGGGCCCAAGTCTGCTCGCCGGCGACGCGCTCTACTTCACCCTGGACCTCCTCAACAACCGTACTGTTCTCAGGTACGATTTGGGCGGGGGTGCCCTGACGGTGATGGACCCTCCACCGTTGGTTAGGAGGGACACGTTCCTGGTGACCGGGGAGGGTGGAGGGCTGGGAGTTGCCGCCGTGGAGGGCTACAGCCTCCGCCTCTGGTCCTGGGAGGCTGCTGCTGGATGGGCGCTGCGCAGGGTCATCGACCTGGAGATGTCGATACCCTTTACCATCGGAGCCCCCATCACCCAGCTCAAGGTGATTGGCTTTGCAGAGATGTCGGGTACCATCTTCGTCAGTGCAAATGGCATAATCTCCAGTGTCCAGTTGAGGTCTGGCCGAGTCAGCAAGTTCAGCAGGACCCCCAATTCCTACACTATCTTTCCCTTCGAGATCTTCTACACTCTAGGTACTAGCCTCACTTGTTTCAGTGCTCTCTTAATAATGTTCAGCATATGTGACCGACCGTTCCTGGTGTTAGTTGTGGAAAATAAGTTAGTGCTGTTCATTTTAGCTGCTCGCGGAAACTTGATTCGTCTTGTGATTTGCTGACAAGTGACAAGAAATTTTGGTTTATGTCCATAATTCCTCTTGTGTGTTTTTTCTGCAGGAACGCAGCAGGGGCCATAAGCAACACAAGTTTCCAGTGCAAGGTCTTCTACATCAAGCTGGAAGTATCTAGTGCTGCTGAATGCAGATAGTTTTCTTGGCCTTCTCTGCAAGATGGTGACTGCAGTAGAATAGTAGTACTCTCATTGTGCTTTGGGAACTTGAGTTTGCAATCAGATTAGGAGAATGATATTGCTCCTCGTGATAACGTGATGATTTTTCCAGGAATCCATACTTACAAACTAAGTGTGCTCGTTTGAGATTTTTTACTGTAGCTAATGCTAATGTTCATTTCATGGTCAGTAGCTTGCTTTGGAATTTTGAAATCATGTGTGACTCTGCTTCTCTTTCCCTGAAGAAATTAAGAAAGTGTATTTGTGGGTTTGTCTCAATGTGAATGTTCTAAACATGGTTTGCACAAGTAGCTTCAGAATTTAATTTAATTCATGCACATGGTAGGTGGATATGAAAATGTTTAAAGTTATGCTGGTATGTTTTCAGTTTGTTTGTGCGGTATGAACTGAATGAGTCTTTTAATAGAAATTAAATTTCTGACTAATAACTTGGATACCTGTTTTAAGCAAGAGAGGCACTTCTATTTAGCAATTTCTTTAATGTTTGTTTAAGCTTGATTTCTATCAAAAAACTTTGTGCAAGTGTGGCTGTTCATTGGTGGAGCTGCGGATAAGATGTTTCTGCTGTTTATTTAGCATTAGCTGTAGAAAAGTTCATTGAGAGCGAATGTTTGATTCACCAACCTGTTTGTGTTACTTTCATAATTTGTCTATTTCTGTAACATTGGGAGGAGTTTCTACCTGTGAGGGACCAAGTGCAGGTGCATCAGTCGAATGGAAATGGTGAACAGCTTGGGTTTTTGGTGGAACACCTCTTTAGCATTAATGAGATTAGTGCTGGCCTAATTTGTTTACCTTTAGTTGTTCTGTTCAAGGTAGCTTATCTCTTCAATTTCTTAGCTAGGTTGATCATGGTGTCAAGTTTGATGAACTTTTTTGTAAGTTGATAACCATGTGCTACCCTACTCTGTGTGAACTCCAGAATTTTACATAGCATTGGAATTGAAGTCTAGAATGACTAATCAGATATAGGCATTTGAAATTGAAATACTGTAACTTCACAAGCGTCATGTTACTCTTGGCCAGTTTAGTTGGGTTCAACGCATTGTGGCTTCAAATTGATTGGATAAACAGAGACTTGTTAATTTGTTATAATATCTCGTGTGGGTATTCTGGTAAGTATTCAAAATAGTAGAGATTTTATAGTTGTGAACCTTGAAAACACAATGCGTTTTAACAACATCAGTAAACAGTATTGATCTCGAGCCTGGGATCCCAGGAAAACTGCAAAGGAGCTCAGCTAACAAGTTCATCAGTTTTTTTTTCTAAAGCATTTATCTAGAACCAAATAATCTGAGTAAACAGAAATGACACGACCATCCTTGCATCTGATGCAGACCAAACACTATACTTAGCACTCGGTTGCACCTGCCTTGAACGCACGTTCTCCAGTACTCAAAATCACATGACTATTTGGTTCCCTCCAATCACTCAACATAGGCAAGATGTTTTGGTTTCAACGGAACTCTCTGCATCCTGACGAACTTAGCTTGTAATTTTGAAACAGCCCTCTGCGGTATGAATTCAGGAAGATTTAGGTCGTAATCCTGATGAACTTGCTTGTAATTATACCAGTGTTTTGGTCGTTCTTGCACAGGACAAATGTGATCGATGGTCATGCATTCCCTTGTTTTTCTCATCTACATTCCATGCTGTCATGCATTCTACGTACTGGCAGCAATCTAGCTAGCATTTCTACGTACTGACATGCTGATCATCTATGCATGCTCTTGCGCTGAATGATATATGTATTGCATCTATCAATATAAAAATTAGTAAATGTATGGATGGTGCCAGTTTCTGTTTTCAGCACTTACCTCTATCTCACGTTTTTGTCAAAACCACAACTGAGCTGATTGATCAACTTTTGTACTCCTCTCTAACATAACAAATTCAGATAAACAAACTAGACTTGCAATAAAGAGATGGAAAAGGCTGTCACCAACTAGAGAACAGCCAGGGGCAGAGCTAGAGGTGTTTGTTAGGAAAAATAATACCAATGAATTACATTGGCGTTTTACAACTTCTATGGGTCTGGCGTTGTGGTGATACATTTTGCGTAATAAAGCATGGAGAATAGTCGGAATGTTGACTGACTTTATACTTTAACGATCCCTCTTCACTTGTACAAAAATAAATAACATTGTAAAAAGTTGATGTTTTGAAAAAGCAAGCTAGTACGACAACAGACCTGAACTCGTACCATCCTGGTGCTCAGTGATGTTATGAGAAGTTGTTTTGTGCAAATGATGTTATGAGCACTTGATTATTCAAATGGTCAGTACTGAAGGAAGAGCAAAATATTGAGGTTACATGCTTTCGTGACTCATGAATCACAGAACAGAACTGTTCCTTGAGGACCCAATGCAATGACTTGTGCCACGCGGTATCGCACTAAGAAGAGTACACTAGATATCCACCTAATACCAATGGTTATTGATGTTGCAAATTTTAGTGCAGATTAGACAAATTATGCTCCTTTGTTTGCTTTTGGAAACATCAGATGTTCAGATCTGATATGATCTAGAAGCTAGCTTTTCTATGTAAACTTTTGTTCTTCTGAATGATAACTTTGTTAGCTCTAGACACACCTTCTCGGTTAGAAATCTTGCAGACTGTGATTCACTGGGGTTTTTTTTTTTGAAAAACTGCCGGTATGTTGCATTTGCACGAGTCGATATATGAGCCCCAAGATCTTTACTAATAAGTCGCAGCATGGCAACAGCTGCTGTGTGTCCCAGGGCATATATACAGGACTTCATTTGTAGCATAGGCAAGGAACAATGATGCAACCAGAGATCTGATCTGCATGTATTCGTATCTCAGAACAATCTGATTTCTGCTTTTCTCTTGATCATTGAATATTCTAATCCTTCCATAACCTGCGTGAAAGGAATCGGGTGCTCGTAGTCTAAGAGGGGGAGTCAGTGAATTAGTCAAACTAAAAACCTTAACATCAAGCTCCAACTATTTGCATATAAATTAAACTAAGATATACTATCTAGATGTGCAACTAGTATTATTCTAGTATGAAAACTCTCATCCCAAAAGAGTTATGCAACCTATAGCCAATCCTATCAAGATTCTACTCTAGAAAGTAAAGTCACACAAAGATTGGAATAAGTAAATGCGGAAGTTTAAAGAGGGATGAGAGAACGCAAACTCTTGTGACACGAAGATTTATCCCGTGGTTCGGTTAGCCACAAAGGCACACCTACATCCACGTTGTTAAAGCACTCATAAAGAGTATTGCTTCTCGGCAATCAAGTCTCTTCCAAGGACACCAAGTCCACGGTCACCTTGATTCCAGGTTCCACTAAGGAGCTTCTCCTCCAAGAAAGGGGGTCTCCACATCCCCCGCACAAAGTTTGTCGTCGCCGCTCCACACCAAACCGGAGGGTCGAAGACGTGCCGGCGAGTCACCAAGACTCCAAGGATGGCCTGCTCACCGAGTACAAACTTGAGCTGCTCTCAAGCACAGCACACAAGGCACACAACCTTGCTATCACACTCAAACATGAGCTATCATAGCACTATCACTTACAAGAATGTGCTAAACCTGAAGGATTTGATCACTAAGCCCTTGGGTTGGCTTGGAGGTGTTCTTCAATGTGTCTAGGGTCTCTCTGAACTCCGGGAACTCCAAAATGGCCGGGGTGAGGCGCTTATATAGGCCACCAAGTCGAACTAGCCGTTTTGAGCCGTTACTGCTTTTTCTGCTTTTTCTGAGAAGGGCGTCGGATCATCCGACCCCACTGAGTTTTCCACGGTAGCCGTTATCTTTTAAACCATTCGCTGACGTCATTTGTCCGACTAGTTAGTCCGACGCGTTCTGAAGGCTACGTCGGATCATCCGACCCTGAAGGCAATTTTCCTTCCTCGAAAACAAGCTCTCTGCAGAATCACCCGAGCCTTTGTCCGACCTTCATTTCCATAGCGTCGGATAATCCGATCCCACAGACAGTTTTCCAAAATGCTAAAATAGGCTCTCTGAAGAATACTATTACTCATAGTCCGAGCCTGCATTTACTGCGTCGGATTATCCGGCTTCTTTGGTTGGATAGTCCGACCCTATGGTGTTCGGATTATCCAAGCCAACTGCCATTTTCTATTTCCATGGTGCACTTGTCCAACGTGTCGCAGCAGTCATTTGGACACTTCAAATATATTGGACTTGATATCTCTGCGTTGGATTGGACACCTCGTCTCGACGGTGCATTAGACGTCTCGACGGTACATTGGACGTCTCGAATATGACTTGGGCGTCATCCAAGGGACCTAAGAAATCCTACATATATGATCTCGCAAACTCGTTAGTCCCATTGATTGCGTTGTCACTCGATCACCAAAATCACTCGAAATGGCCTAAATAGGGCCATGTTCGTTACACTGTGATGAGTCAGTAAGTGCAGAACATGATCAGACTACATGTTTGCGAAACACAGGCATTACTCCGACATGAATCTTGGAGAAGTCGTTGATCCCTTTTGAGAAAAAAAATAGGAAGGATCTTTAAAAAGTTCATTGCCCTGACATGGATCTTTATAAAGTTGCAGAAGGCATCGTGGCAAGGATCATTGTTGGCACAAATGAGGGTATTTAAACTGGGAACATATCAAGTGTAAACTAACCTCTCCGTGCAAACCGTACAAACTCTAATCTGGACCACCGGATCAACATCTTAGGGGGGCACAGAGGGAGTGGAAGGGAGATTTGCAAAAGTATGATTACCCAATTCAAGGGTGGGCGCACTACTCCAACGCCCCCCATCACCGTCAGTTCCAAATAGGTAACACCGCCGGTTTGAGGGATAGGTATCACCGCCGGTTTGAGGGGCGTTTGATTCAAGTCGATGGTGATAGGAAGGGTCATCACCGCCAGTTTTCCAACCGGCGGTGATGGGAAGGTCATTATCACCGGTTCATAAACCGTTGGTGATGAGTGCTCATCACCACTGTTTTGTGGCTGGAACCGGCGGTGAAGATCATTTTCCCATCAAAAAAAATATTTATACAATAATGTTGCATAATTTTTAAAGCATATATAATTATATTAGCATAATTCAACCAAACAACTCGGACATTGAGATTAAACAAAAGAGTTCATACATCAAAAAGAGTTCATACATCAAGATTGTTTACATCCCCTTCTCTACCTTCACAATTACCACGGGCCCCTCCATCATCATTCTCCGCATTATTCTAACTGTTTCCCACAACGAGACTTGACTTGAATCATGAAAATCGTCCTATTATACTTGTGAATTCATAACCTTAAATCAACAAAGAGAAATGACATGAACTACTAAAATAAAGTTTAACAAAAAGCTTTCTCATTGTAAATTTATCTTTCAACAGTTGAGTAGTTACAAAGCAAAATTGCAAGAGAGTAGCAAAAGCAGCAACAGCTAATTCCATTTTATTCATTGCATGAGAGCAGTAGCAGCAGCTAATTCCACTTTATTCATTGCTAGAGAGCAGCAGCAGCAGCTAATTCCATTTTATTCACCGCTTCGATATGATGAGAAACCCTAAACATTGCAGCTTGTAACAAACAAGCTTGCTGTCAGTAAAATAATGTTTGTCAGTGTTCAATCACCATGAGAAACCCTAAACATTGCAGATTGTCACATCTGAGCGGTAAGAGATAAAAATGGCATACTTTGTGTAAATTTGTATGCACGTAGATGCTACAATTTCAGACCTAAAGACTATAACTGATGTAAGCTAATCAAATGCAATAGCCTAAGAAATTAAGTGAAAAGCCAGTTGTTTACTCAGCTACATCTATGTTCAGTCTTTAGTCAGCTGAATTCTGACAGATGTTTTCTTACCATTTGACAAAAGCTATATAAACATGTGAAACTATTACTTGCAATGCTATGTAGTGTAAAAACAAAAGGCTACCAGACATATATCCACAGAATTTTCCCCAGAAAATCGAAATGCTGACAGAGAAAAGAAACTATTCATTCAGCATATGTCATTCATAGAAACAAGATCAAAATCAGGAATCATATACCTATAACTAGCTAGTAATCATAAAGAATCAGACCTAAGATGACATGACACCACACATAAGTTGATAAACGGATCGAACATATAAGAAATTGAATGACAACCAATTTATAAAAACGATCTGCACTGATCTCTAACCACATTAGAACAACCCAATCAGGATATGCAAGATCACATCAATCAACAAGCCAGCCAGCGCGAGAGATCATCTAATTCTAATCTAGATATATAAAATTGAAGGGATAGAACGAACGATGGGGACAGAGACCGATGCGAACCTCCTCGCGATGGCACGCGGCGTGCGCAGGGATGGCGAGCGGCGCTGGACTTTCTCGCGGACGGCGGCGCGGCAGCAGGAGGAGCTGCGGCCGGCAGCGCGTCTCTGCACAGGACGGTGCGGCAGCAGGAGGGGCTCTGGGCGGGCTGCGCCATACCTCCTCGCGGGATAGCGCGGCAGCAGGAAGGTCTCGGGGTGGACGGTGCCGGACCTCCTCGCTGGACGGCGCGGCAGCAGGAGGGGCTCGGGGCCGGCGGCGCCGGACCTCCTCGCGGGCGGTCCGACAGTACGAGGGGCTCGGGGCGGACCACGCTGGACCTCCTCGCGGGCGGCGCGGCCGCAGATGCGCGGTGAGGCGGCGTCGGGGTCGGGGGCGTCGGCGGCAGGGATCTGGGGCGCAGGTGCGCGGGCTCTGGGAAATTTTGGGAGGGTGAGGCGCGAGCAGGCCGATTTTGATGGATAATTGTGGTTCACGGCTTCACCGCCGGGTCAGACACTAGCCGGCGGTGTTGATGGCACTCACCGCCGGGTCCAGCCATCACCCAGCAGCGATCATATTTTTATATTTATGTTCTATTAAAAAATAAATAGTAAAATTCATCCTAAATCTCTACTAATAATACGAACGTAGTGTCTATGTTGCAGGGCTCAGCCGGCACAACCAATGGGTCTCTCCCATTCACATTGTTCAAAACACATCTGCTATCCACAGACGCATCATTCACCACCGTGCAGGGTGACGAGGAGGAACGAGATCCTTTGCAGTCGTGCTCTTCGACAGCACTCTGCAGTCATCACAATATGCACCATCGAGTGTGAACCAACGGCGATCGTGCATCCCAAGCCTCTCAGTCTCACAAAAATGGCCCATGAAGCGGCCCATTTGAGCCCAGGCCATTTCTGCTCGGGATTTCTTCCCCTCCGTCATCGTCTTCCGCGTTCGACACCACCGCGGCGCGTACCTCGGCCGCCGCCCGTGCTCCTCGGGGGCTCCCGCCGGCCACCGCTCCAAGGCAGGATGTGGCTGGTGGCGCAGCTGGCGCTGACCGGCGCGGAGGAGGCGCTGCACGCCTGCACCTGCCGGGGAACATGGCGTTGTGGAGCACGGCCACCGTGATGTCGCCGTTATTCATTGCCGCGAGGTCGTACTTGAGCACGGCGTTCGTCGGCGCACAGGGTGGCTGCTAGACAACCTGAACCGGTCGAGGCTGGACAGTGTGTACTGGGTGCTGGCATTGGTCGGCGCCATGAACTTCAGTTGCAGAAGCTCCCGGCCGTCAGACGTTCGCGCGTGGCTGGCTGGCACCGGCGTCGCTGCTGTGACCTCTCACAAGAACAGGAAAACGCGGCAACCATGGCGACGCGCAGTAGGATACGCGCTGTGGGCGGGGCCGCTCCTTCCTCCGTGCGCTCTAGCCGCGGGCGGGGCCGCGCGCTCCGGCCGCGTGCTCCATCAGGCGGGGGCCGTGCCTTCCTTCGGGTGCTCCAGCCTGCAGCGGAGCCCCACGTGCGGCTCCCCCGGTGGAGCTCAGCTCATGGAAGAGCGCGGGGAGCGCCGGGGCCGCGCCGCCGTGGTTGCGGAATAGGCCAGGCTATTGTTGGGCCGAGGTCCAGTGCGTGAAGGGTGGAGCTCTTGGGGAGCTTGTCACCGTTGGATTGGTGCGGACGGCGCGGATGCGATGACTGCAGAGTGTAGTCGAAGAGCATGACTGCAGAGGATCTCGTTCCGAGAAGGAGGCCACGGCATGCCTGAATAAGTTTCTTTAAGGTTATTTTATTTTGTTCATAACATTGTGCCCATAGATTGCACTGACCTTTACCTAGTTTAGTCCTAGTGGTACATAAAAGAACTTTAGTTCACTCTAAATAGTACATAGTTAAAATAGCGTATAAATATAGAGGAAAGGTAGCTTCAATTGATGATAAGGGTCCCATAACCGCATAAACATAGTTAAGATAGCGCTTAAATATAGAGAAAGGTTGTGGGAGGAAGAAGGAGATGGGTACATGCTTATCACCGCCGGTTCGTGTTACAAACCGCTGGTGATGTGCCTCATCACCGCCGGTTCGTGGATGGAACCGTTGGTGATGCCCTATGACACCATCACCGCCGGTTTTAATGACCACTACGGCCACCGACTTTGAAATCGGCGGTGATGTCTGGAACCGGCGGTGATACTCTGTTTGCAATAGCTAGTTCTCTAGTAGTGGCGGTTAATTGTAAATTACCCAATCCCTCATGTCTTTTGGATGTTAATCCGGTGGTTTAGATTGGAGTTTGCACGTAGAGATTGGTTTGTACCTGATATGTTCTCCTTTAAACTAGGGTTATTTTATTTTGGAGAGGAAATAGTGTATGTATATGTGGAGTTAGGTAACCCTGATATTTTCTAGTGAAAGTGTTCCCAAAAACATTTTGTCCACCGCATTGTAACAATTCCTCTATGGCATTGTTAGAAAACTTGTGCCTGCAGTGCCTATTTGCGAAAGACACATGGGAGCAGGTCAAGCAAGAAGGCCAGTTGATTAAAGGCGGCCCTGATGTATACGGTGTGGAACCTCTGGAAGGAAAGAAACGAGAATTTTCGACAGAAAAGTTGCAAGCTCCACCTGTCGTAATACAAATCAAGGAAGAAATGGAGCTGCGCGTGTGCGAATCCCAGTCTTTTTTGTTTCTAATGTTAGTCTTTTTCAAGTGTTTGAGTTTAATTTGTTTCATATAGTAGACATATTGTAAGAGCATCTCCACGAGTCTCCCTTTCCCGCAATAAATTGTTGATATTGGAAAGAAATATGCTCCAGCAGTTCCCCGATACCTCTCCTTTAGTTTTCCTCCAATAATTATTGGGTTGTCCCAATATCTCACCTCAACTCCCCTCAAATAAAGGGAGAACTTTGGCTCTCCCAATATATTGTTGTATTTGGTTGAGATTATTGGGGAACTGTAAAAACATGTCTCCCAAATCCCAATAACCTATGAAAATTGTATTGAGACATTCCAATAATATGTTATTGGAAGTTGTTTATTGGGAGACTGCTAGAGATGCTCTAAGATCGGAATTGCTTGTCCTTGTATGACATGCATGGCAGGCAGTGCTCCTGCCTTCTTTTTAGAAAATAAAAAAGGACATGAGAATTTTACATTATTCTAGTCGTAGTAGGGACTTTTCCTTAAAGTTATTGTTAATTTCCCCTGAACTACGTTCTAACTTGCGCATTTTCCTCTTTCAATTCAAATCTTCCACAAGTACTCCTCGTTCATCAACATCTACTTGACAGATCTCAAGTTCTCAACCTTGCTGTCCAACCACCATAACTCACGGCCCAATCAATGACTTGCCAAGAAATTCTCTGCACTCTCAACTTGGCATAGTTTCCTTCCAGCCAGGTAACTCCACAGTCGCCCACCAATCGCTGTCCCAAGATCCAAAAACTTGAGCAGCTGCACTGTCTGCAGCTACCGTTACGTATCGGGCATCCAACTCCAACTAGCTATTCCTGATCAGTCAGTAGCAGTGTTTCTTGTTGCCACATCCCTGATCAATCATGTACTTATGCATCACACATTCAATGGATGGTGACATGGTCCTAAGTTCATCCGCTCGGCTCATGCCCCATGTCCGACAGTGATGCCGGCGATGCAATGCCCTGAGGTCGCCGGCGGGATGAAGCTAGCACGACGTTGTCAGAATTTATGTAGTGTATCGCGTCGATTCTGGAACTTATTATTAGCATTATTTTATCAGATATGGATGGAGGTGACCATGTCTCTGGTTGCTTTCCGAATTCAGTGCAGTTTTCATCTGTTATTATTATCTTTAAAATATCACTATTGCGAAGAATCAATTATTTGGTTTTCCATCACCGGATGGTGCAGGAAAGCTCTCGAAATTTATGATTGTAGCCGAATTATTGAACAAATTTGTGGTCCTGTTTTGCCAAAGCTTGTAAGAGATTCGACTTGCTAATTTGATATGATATTTTGTCGCATGCTGTATGTTTGATTAGTAAGAAGGTGCCAAGGAGGACGTGTTTCTTGTTTGGTAATCTCACTTCTCTTATTGAATTCATTCATTACTGTTATGAAAAATACTTCGACGCTCTTTCTTTCATGAAACTACCTGATAATCGAGTAAAAAGACACAGCATCATCACTCAACTTTTAGAGCTAATAGAATGAGGCCATGTAGCATTGACAGTTGCTAAAAATCGAGCGATGATAGGATAAAAATAACTCGATTTTGCCAACTGATCTTCTGGGCGTGAATCCGTCGAAAATTTGGCTACAAATCACTCAAAAAAAAAAGACCCCACTCATGCATATTAAACAGACCATCATTTACAAATCAAAAGGATTTCTTATCAAAATAAGAAAGACCATGACATGAACATGACTCAAACTTAGAAATGTAGAAAAAAAAATAGAAATTCACAATATTAAAAAATCGATTGACGCACGTATCAGATTGCCAGTCGTAGGCCCCGTTCATGAAATTAGGCTTCCCCTACGACTACGAAGTATACCAATTATCAAAGGGAATTAATTAATCTGAGTCACCTATCTTCATGGCCTCATGGGCCATATAGCCGCATACAGAACCACGTCTTGGGCCATGCCTGGTCCGAGAATACAGAACTTGGTGTGGATCATTGGACTTGTTTCCTTATTAGCCCATCATTTCCTAGTTTTTCTTAACCCAGACTCAGCCCATGCATCTTTGGTTTCTCATCCCCCCCCCCCCCCCCCCCCGAAAAGCTCATTCTTTCGTTAGTTTAGTTAATTTAGCCTAAGATTTATTTCGTCCTTTTTCTTACATGTAACCCACACAGTATGTCCAAAACTATTCACGCTCTCACAAAGCCAAAACCCGTGGTAGTGAAGTCTTTTTTAGAACCGACACGGCAAACCATTTGTTTCTGAAATTATGTTAGTAACATTTGTATGCATATGAATCTGATGCATTTAAGTTGTACCGCGATCTGTTGTACTCTTGTCCTCGATTGTTAGGATAGTGAAATTGCTAGACGAATGGCTTGACACTTGTTTTAGTGATGTTTCAGACTGAGTTATCTTGCACTACGTACTGGGAAGAGTCTTTGGTCCTCACCGTCGTAATATTACTGAAACTTACAGGACATATTCTGTCAGTTACCATGAAGAGCATTTAATTTCCAAATTTTGTCTCGTATAGTGACATGTGCTATTTCTCATCTCATGTTCCTCTCGACCGAACTGGATCTGTGGATTCACCAAGCAACTATCATGAATTTATCTTTTTATATTTGTTCTGGCATTTATTCCTTCCCCTGATAAGTGTGTGCAAGCAAAGTTCTTTACTTTGGACGCTCTTGTGCCTGCTTATCCATGAAAACTACAAGGCTGTACAGCTCACGGCCAAGTTACTACATCGAAGCAAAGTGCCATGTTCCCTCCTGAAGATTGATATTGCAAAGGCCTTTGACACAGTTAACTGGCAATTCCCACTCGATCTTCTGCAGCATCTCGGTTTTTCCAGGCGCTGGGTGAACTGGATTTCCATCATTTTGTCCACGGCAAACACAAAGGTGATTCTGAATGGAACCCCAGGTATAGGAGAATTTGCCATGCAAGGAGACTCCGTCAGGGGGATCCTCTATCACCGTTACTTTTTGTGCTAGTTATGGAAGTGCTCAATGCTCTCCTCAAACTTGCCGATGATAAAGGCCTTTTCATTACTTTACACCCCAAGGTCAAGGAGAGGGCATTCATGCATGCCGATGATGTGGTGATATTTTCCTCGCCGGAACAACAAGACTTGACAGCCATAAGAGCAATTCTTGAAATTTTTGCGGGCGCGTCGGGCCTCAGAACTAATTTGGCCAAATGTCATATCTCACCAATCCAGTGCAACTAGGATGCAACGGCGCAATTACTCAATCATTTCTCAGGGAAGATTGATCCGTTTTCTATCAAATATCTGGGCATTCCACTGGGTTTACGTAAGTTGAGCAAAGGGGATCTCCAGCCGTTGGTCGACAAAATCGCCAATCGCCTACCCACCTGGAAAGCAGGGTTGTTGAATAAGGCGGGGAGAACTGTCCTGGTCAGGACTACTTTGTCTGCTATACCAACTCACACGGCTCTTGCAGTCAACCTTTCGCCATGGTTGATAAAATGTATTGACAGCTACAGAAGGGGATTTCTTTGGAATGGAAATCAGTCAGCAAAAGGGGGATATTGTCTTTTAGCATGGCCAAGAGTTTGTCGCCCACCTGATTTAGGAGGCCTGGGGATAGTTGACCTGCAGCGCTTTGGATATGCCTTACGCATGAGATGGCTATGGCAGCGTCGAGCTGATGATGCACGTTCTTGGCATCTACTCTCACATGAATCAGAAATGATTGTGGAGGCAATGTTCATGGCATCGACATACGTTCAGTTGGGGGACGACTGTAAGGCCTTATTCTGGACAGATCGCTGGCTGCAGGGCAGGTCCATTTCTGAACTTGCACCCTGCCTATGTAACGCTGTTGGATCGCGTATTAAGAAGTAGAGAACGGTCGCACAAGCCTTACAGGGGGACAATTGGATCAGGGATATTTCGGTGTCACACCCGGTTTTAAGGACAAAACCGAATGCATAACTATATGTATGTCAGGATCAAGTTTCATACATATAGAGACATCATAAGTGAATAATCAGTACAGTATCACGAAAAAGAGAACTAAAACAAATAAAAGACTATCAGAGTTTACAGCTTATCCTGGAAACAAAGGCTCCAAACTTCACAGGCAATCGACTGGGGGTTGCGCACGCCTAGAACTCAGCAACATCTTCAAAAGACTTCACCACAACTTTCTCCTTCTGAGCAGCAGTAAGCAAGGGTGAGTACACTTATGGTTGGTACTCAGCAAGGCCACAAGAAATAACCAGAAAATGATTTAAATCCATCTTTAAGTTTATTAATCATGTGAGGGTCCAAGCCGCTCTTGACCGTGAGCACGGCTAACCAGTTAGTTTTAACTCTGCAGAGGTTATACACTTTCACCACAATTCGCGCAAAAGTTCTGAAGAACTTTGAACCCAACCACGCAATGTGCTAGCTAGGCACAATACCACACTTCCGAGGTGTGATTGCATAGGGACGCTATGAGGCCTTTACAAAGATTCCCTAACCTATGACAATCCGCTAAGGTTTCAAGTCAAAGCGGTCATAACACTGTCCTAATGAGGTGGTACCTTGCCAAAGGACCATTAAACAATACCAATTGCCCCAAGAGGATCGAGCTATACCCCGTCGATGCTTCCCCTCTTGCCCTTTCGGTAAGACTGTCACAAGCTAGAGTCTCTAATTAATCAGTCAAGACCAGAGCCATGTAGTATTGTGGTTGTACTGTTTTCTTGAGTGGTTCTCCATGTTCCAATTAAATCATATAATCTTGTAAAAAGCATAGATAGAAGTATGGTTAGGGTCACTTGCCTTTCTCCAACGAAAAGCTACTCTTACTGCTCTTCAGCTTTTGCTCACTTGGAACTCTTGATCTTCAATCTTCGAACGGCGATCCATCTACTCGGAGCAATCATCGAGCAAACATACAAAGCAAACAAGAAGATACATCTAAGAACAATACACCAAAACAAAAGAAAGGCTTTAAAAGAACGTACTAACGGATAGGGCTCGTTGCTATGGTTACGGAGGCGCAAGAAACACAGAAAACGGAACTAAAACGGCGATTCTATGGGATAAACGATGCTTCAGGGATCTAGTCGCGATTAACTATAGAGTTAAGAGCTAACAGAAAAGATTCGTAAGACACAATAAAGTGTGCTCACAGAGGATAAAAAGGGTATAAAGCTATTGCACATGTCACAAGGATCACGCAAGCACGAGAATCGATGAAAACGGAGTTAAAACATGAAAGATATGGCTAAAACAGTGCACCAGGGACTTGTTTGTGAGAGTTTTGAACTTCCAGGGGCTAACTCTAAAGAAACCAGGGACTTATACATAATTAAACCTTAATCACAGGGGCTAACATGCAAAAACTCGAGCTCTGGACGGCAGGTTGGATTTTAGAAAAGCCCAGGGGTTAAAACATAAAAGGGAGGGCCGTTTTGTAATTATTTTTGAACTAGAGGGGACCGCGGGTTGATTTCGGAAAAAGTGGAGGGCTCTTTTGCAAAAACACCATGGCTGACCGGTATTTGATAGGTTTGATTCAGGATGGATCTAATCTCGGCCGTTGGATCTGATCTAGACGGCTCGGGTTCGATGGGGCGGGTTGGCGGCGGCGCAAGGCTGCCGGCGGCGAGCTAGGCGGCGGCGCATCGCCGGTGTGTCGCGTCTACGCGATTCCGGCCCCGATTCAACTCGGGTCTTGCTCTGGGAGCACGCGCACGGCACGGCGAACGCATCTAGGGCAGCGGCTCGAGCTAAAGCGGACGGGGCAGCGCTTGCGGCGACGCAAGGCAGAAGGGCGGCGACGTCGAGCTATCTCGCGCGAAGGAGAGTGTAAAGGAGAGGGAAAAGGGGCCGGTGAGAGTTCTCACTACGATGCGGTGCTCCGGCGGCAGCTTTTGGAGGCGAGGGAGCGACGGGACGGCGGTGCGGCGATGGGCTCCGAGCTCGGCAACAATGGCAGCTCGCGAGCTAGGGTTTCGCGAGGGCGTGGCGACTGCGGCTCGGTTGGATGGGTTCACGGGGTGCGGGCGGCGCCTTTTATAGGCCGGGGCCGAGGCCCTTGGCGTGCGCGCCAAGGCGCAGCGCAGAACTCGGGAGGCGGCCGGACTCTGCGGAGTCCGTGGCACACACGGGAGGAGGAAGAAGGAAGGCCTAACGGCGAGGCCCGCATGGCAGAGAGTGAGAGGGGAGAGGGGCGCCGGATTGGGCCGGAAGAAGGGAGTGGGCCGGCTGGGCTGCAGTGGAGGAGAAGAAGAAAGAAGAAGCTGGGCCGGTGGTTGGGGCTTTGGGCCTAGGAGGGGAAGGAAATAGAAAAGTTTTGCATTTTTTTTTTGAAAATGATCCTAATCAATTTAATTCAAATTCAAGAGAATTTAAACTTGAGTTGAACAACAAGCAATGGAATAATGCATTGCGGCATGAATGCAACACAAAAGAACAACCTTATTTAATTTTTTTAAAAAACAAACAATCTATTTTCTTTTACACTAAATTCTCTGTAAAGACAATAAGTGTTGAACAAATTTTTAAAATTACAAGAAAATTGTTGTTTTTTTATTTTAATCACATCCTGAAATCCAAAATATTCAGGGTGTGACATTCGGGGGCCTTGACAGTGCAAGTAATCCTGGAATATCTGTGCATTTGGGATTTGACGAGAGGGATACAACTTCAGGACAACCAAAACGATCGGATTTGTTGGATGTGGACCTCAGATAAGGTCTTCTCAACTTCTTCAGCCTATAGGTCCTTTTTCATTGGACAACATCCGATTGAAGGGGCCAAAATCCTTCAGAAGGCGTGAGCGCCGCCCAAATGCAAGTTTTTTTTATTTGGTTGGTACTGCATGATCGATGCTGGACGGCGGACCAGCGCAGACGACATGGCTTGCAGAATGATGATACGTGTGCCCTGTGTAACCAAGCACCAGAAACTATCGAGCACCTGTTGCTCGTCTTCCCTTTCTCAAGGGAGGTTTGGTTCAAGTCTTTGCGCAGGATGCATTGGGAGGCAGTTTCCCCCTCTGCCCAAACATACGCTCTTGCTGAATGGTGGTATGGTGCAACGAAACGTATTCCCAAAGATGATCGCAAGTACTTTGATTCCCTTGTGGTTCTAGTATGCTGGCTCCTTTGGAAAGAGAGGAATAATAGGACCTTCGATCGCCGAGTCCAAACAATCGATGATTTATTGTCTAGGGTCGCAGAGGAGATTATGTCTTGGTACCAGGCTGGGTACAAACAGTTGGAGTTAGCGGTAGCCGTTCTAGGCACGCTCACTGGTCGCGCAACAATTACGGTGTAATAATCTTTTGTATTTGTGTCAGGCCGGCTCCTTTCTGCAGTCGAGCCCTCTTGTAATATAACACATTCTTCTTCCTTTTAATGAAAAACGTGCTCAGGCACGGTCGCGAAAAAAAATAATGGCCAATTGAGATACAAGGGTAATTAGTAAGAGCACAACATACATGAAATTCTATGATATTATCTTAGGCGCTATATTAGTCTCACAAATGGAGAAGTATGAATTGTTACAACATTCCCTATCTAGGTGATTCTTAAAGCATATTAGTTTAAGTCTTTCACGATTAGAATTGTGTTTGTTACTTTCATATTATTGTTGTTTTATTCAAATTTTCTATGCGCGTAGCATCACACGGCCCATCACCTAGTATATAAAAAAGAGAAAAATCCGCTTTTACACCCTTGAACATCACAAAAACACGATTTTCAATCTTTAACTACAAAACCTGATAACAAAGTCCATCCAACCATTGAAATCGGGCAAATTTGGCCCTTTAGGTGGTTTTGAAGGTGATTTTCTATTTTGTGAGAATTAGAAATATTTAAATTTAAACTAAAAATTTATAAGCAACTCATTTTAAATAAAAAAAGTACAAAATTTTCTAAAAATGTAACCTATCTATTGGTACGATATTTTTTAGTTATTCTGATCTATTTTTTTATTTTCATAATATTTAGTTGCTTGTAATTATGTCTATAGTTTTTAAATAACTAAGATTTAAATAGAGCAATAATAAGTAGGTTATATTTTTAGAAAAAAATTGGTACTAGTTTCATATTTTTCTGATTTAAAATCAATTAGGTTTGATTTTTTAAAGCTAATTAATTTTTTTATTTTTAAAAATACAAAACTACCTTTGAAACCATTCCAATGACCAAATTTGCCCGATTTTAATAGTTGGATTGTCTATATTATCCGGTTTTATAGTTGAACGATATTTCGAGGGTGTATTTTGAATTTCTCCCTACAAAAAATACTGGCACCGGATTACTCAATCTGCCAACGCCACCTCACCCCAAGCGTGTTCTTCCCATCCAAGTTGGACTAAGGGTAGAGTCTAGACCGGGTCTCGCTAATTTACGGTTGACCGTAGGGAGAGGCTCCCTACGGTCGATCTCCCGACCGTTTTTTTCTTTTTTAGTAAGTTTTTGTCGTTTTGTAATAAAAAAGGTTTAGGAAAAAAATTCAGAAAACATTTTCGGAGAGATAGAAAAAATTTCAAGGGGAATTTTAGAGAGAGAAAAAAAATTCAAGAAAAAATTTAGATAGATAAAAAAAAATTCAAGAAAAAAATTAACGAGACAAAATTTGTGCAAAAATCAATTGAAGGGCGGAGGCCACACGACGCGCGGCGTGTTGCCCTCCTCCTCCGGCACGCGTCCATGGCGGAGCGGCGCGGCGCGCCGGGGGGAGGGAGGGAGGAGGAGCAGGGGCCATGGCGCGGCGGGGCGGAGCGAGCGGAGGCGCTGTTGGGGTGCGGCGCGAGCAGAGGCAGCTCGCCACGCCGCCGGGGTAAAAAGGAGGCTCCTCCCTTTCACTTACACGTGGGGTCCGCAGTAGCTTCCGTTATGTTAACAGTAGGATTGAACGGAATGGCATTGAAGGGATAAAACATTAAATTTTGATGGCAACAAAGGGATAACTTAATTTTCAGTGGTATTGAAGGAATTGATATAAATTTTGATGGCATTGAAGGAATTAACTCCTCTCAATTTCGCCAGCACACAATCCCACGGCGAGATGGAGGCTCCCGGTGAGAAGGCGGCCCAAGGGCCGGTGCTGACGGAGGCGGTCACCGGCGAGGTCCTCTTCCGCCTCCCGCCGGACCAGCCGGCATGCCTCTTCCGCGCGGCGGCCGTCTGCCAGGCGTGGCGTGCCTTCCTCACCAGCCCTGACAATGTCCGCACCTACCGCGGCTTCCACACGGCGCCGCCAGTTCTGGGCTTCCTGCAGAACACCGGCCGCTCCGACGAGCCGTTTCCTCGCTTCGTAACCACCGCCGCCCCGTCGCCGCCGCTCCACCACCACCCGGAGTTCGACTGCGAGTTCTGGCTCGCGCTCGATTGCCGCCACGGTCGCGTGCTCTTCCACACGAATTTTCCCCTCGGCCTCATCGTCTGGAGCCCCGTCACCGGCGACTATCAGGTCCTGCCTGAGGAGCCTATCCAGCTCGACCCGCCTGATCCTCCCTACAGCGACTTCGCCGGTGCGGTGCTCTGCGCGGTGGACGGCTGTGACCACCTCGACTGCCCCCCTCAGGGGCCGTTCCGCGTGGTCTTCGCGGCCACCTCCTACGAGAACGTCGACGTGGTTTCCACATGGGCGATCCTCTACTCTTCGGAGACCGGAGCCTGGACCGAGCCGAGCACAGTCCACCCCGGCGCCGTCATGAACTCGCCCGGCGTGACGAGCATCATGGGCCCAAGTCTGCTCGCCGGCGACGCGCTCTACTTCACCCTGGACCTCCTCAACAACCGTACTGTTCTCAGGTACGATTTGGGCGGGGGTGCCCTGACGGTGATGGACCCTCCACCGTTGGTTAGGAGGGACACGTTCCTGGTGACCGGGGAGGGTGGAGGGCTGGGAGTTGCCGCCGTGGAGGGCTACAGCCTCCGCCTCTGGTCCTGGGAGGCTGCTGCTGGATGGGCGCTGCGCAGGGTCATCGACCTGGAGATGTCGATACCCTTTACCATCGGAGCCCCCATCACCCAGCTCAAGGTGATTGGCTTTGCAGAGATGTCGGGTACCATCTTCGTCAGTGCAAATGGCATAATCTCCAGTGTCCAGTTGAGGTCTGGCCGAGTCAGCAAGTTCAGCAGGACCCCCAATTCCTACACTATCTTTCCCTTCGAGATCTTCTACACTCTAGGTACTAGCCTCACTTGTTTCAGTGCTCTCTTAATAATGTTCAGCATATGTGACCGACCGTTCCTGGTGTTAGTTGTGGAAAATAAGTTAGTGCTGTTCATTTTAGCTGCTCGCGGAAACTTGATTCGTCTTGTGATTTGCTGACAAGTGACAAGAAATTTTGGTTTATGTCCATAATTCCTCTTGTGTGTTTTTTCTGCAGGAACGCAGCAGGGGCCATAAGCAACACAAGTTTCCAGTGCAAGGTCTTCTACATCAAGCTGGAAGTATCTAGTGCTGCTGAATGCAGATAGTTTTCTTGGCCTTCTCTGCAAGATGGTGACTGCAGTAGAATAGTAGTACTCTCATTGTGCTTTGGGAACTTGAGTTTGCAATCAGATTAGGAGAATGATATTGCTCCTCGTGATAACGTGATGATTTTTCCAGGAATCCATACTTACAAACTAAGTGTGCTCGTTTGAGATTTTTTACTGTAGCTAATGCTAATGTTCATTTCATGGTCAGTAGCTTGCTTTGGAATTTTGAAATCATGTGTGACTCTGCTTCTCTTTCCCTGAAGAAATTAAGAAAGTGTATTTGTGGGTTTGTCTCAATGTGAATGTTCTAAACATGGTTTGCACAAGTAGCTTCAGAATTTAATTTAATTCATGCACATGGTAGGTGGATATGAAAATGTTTAAAGTTATGCTGGTATGTTTTCAGTTTGTTTGTGCGGTATGAACTGAATGAGTCTTTTAATAGAAATTAAATTTCTGACTAATAACTTGGATACCTGTTTTAAGCAAGAGAGGCACTTCTATTTAGCAATTTCTTTAATGTTTGTTTAAGCTTGATTTCTATCAAAAAACTTTGTGCAAGTGTGGCTGTTCATTGGTGGAGCTGCGGATAAGATGTTTCTGCTGTTTATTTAGCATTAGCTGTAGAAAAGTTCATTGAGAGCGAATGTTTGATTCACCAACCTGTTTGTGTTACTTTCATAATTTGTCTATTTCTGTAACATTGGGAGGAGTTTCTACCTGTGAGGGACCAAGTGCAGGTGCATCAGTCGAATGGAAATGGTGAACAGCTTGGGTTTTTGGTGGAACACCTCTTTAGCATTAATGAGATTAGTGCTGGCCTAATTTGTTTACCTTTAGTTGTTCTGTTCAAGGTAGCTTATCTCTTCAATTTCTTAGCTAGGTTGATCATGGTGTCAAGTTTGATGAACTTTTTTGTAAGTTGATAACCATGTGCTACCCTACTCTGTGTGAACTCCAGAATTTTACATAGCATTGGAATTGAAGTCTAGAATGACTAATCAGATATAGGCATTTGAAATTGAAATACTGTAACTTCACAAGCGTCATGTTACTCTTGGCCAGTTTAGTTGGGTTCAACGCATTGTGGCTTCAAATTGATTGGATAAACAGAGACTTGTTAATTTGTTATAATATCTCGTGTGGGTATTCTGGTAAGTATTCAAAATAGTAGAGATTTTATAGTTGTGAACCTTGAAAACACAATGCGTTTTAACAACATCAGTAAACAGTATTGATCTCGAGCCTGGGATCCCAGGAAAACTGCAAAGGAGCTCAGCTAACAAGTTCATCAGTTTTTTTTCTAAAGCATTTATCTAGAACCAAATAATCTGAGTAAACAGAAATGACACGACCATCCTTGCATCTGATGCAGACCAAACACTATACTTAGCACTCGGTTGCACCTGCCTTGAACGCACGTTCTCCAGTACTCAAAATCACATGACTATTTGGTTCCCTCCAATCACTCAACATAGGCAAGATGTTTTGGTTTCAACGGAACTCTCTGCATCCTGACGAACTTAGCTTGTAATTTTGAAACAGCCCTCTGCGGTATGAATTCAGGAAGATTTAGGTCGTAATCCTGATGAACTTGCTTGTAATTATACCAGTGTTTTGGTCGTTCTTGCACAGGACAAATGTGATCGATGGTCATGCATTCCCTTGTTTTTCTCATCTACATTCCATGCTGTCTACATGGAAACAACTTGGTGAACCAGCACCTCCATCTAAATTCATACAGATTTGAAGAGAATAATTTTGCTGAAGTGCAGTCGCTACATCATGTTAAGATAGAGAGGACACAAATGCATATGACAGGGGACATGAGAAGGCAGCTCCATCAAGGGACAAAAACAGGCCAATTTCATGTTTTGAAGTGGAACTTGCTTCTGAAGACGAAAATGCCCAGTGCCTGCCCTAATTCAACAGAATTTGTTGCGTAGGATAGGACGCAATAATTTATTGGACCATAGACTGTATCTAGAACCAAATAATCTGAGTAACTGAATACATGGCAACACTAAGAAGAACATAGTAGGTATAAGTAGTAGAGTTTCAAACAGTTCCACACATGCACTGCAGGAGCTTAGCGCAATCCTAATATTGTACTCAGAAAATGAAACACATAGGTTCAGAAGATTATTCGTTACATCTCAGACCAACAGTTCTAATTTCACACTTGGGTGCTAGTATAGATTACAGTATTTTCCCCCTTTTTATTTATGACACAAGGGAGTTACAGCTAAAACAAAAAATGGAAGTCCCCTATAATTATAAAACATAAATGCTATGTTATCAGCAGGCATGGCTCCCAGATACACAACAGGGCAAGACCGGAAGGTTACTTCCAGTTGACATGAAGCAAAGACAATTGGAGAGGCTGGTGTGTTTCCGCACTACAGCCAATTTCCCTCAGAGGTGCTTGCCTCCACATTGTAGCTTAATTGCTTTCCAAGATTCATACCAGTAGATAGCATAGCAACAATATAACCACCACGCACCCTCCCCTCTGGAGCAGATATTGGTGCGTGATGAAGAGTCTCTGCAGGATGCAGAACATTGTTGGGCCTTTCACTGATTTTAAAAGGGTTGAATGACTCACCATCTGCAGTTCTATAAATGGAACCATAATTAACCATGTTGTTCACAACAGGTCCTGGTGAGCCCATAGCACCAAGTGTCTCCCCACCACGGACTCGGCTGTCTTCCACCAGAGCATTGTGTGCAACACACAGTCCATCCTTTCCCCTTGAAAATCGCTCACAAGGAGCACTGCTTGTGCCAAGATCAGATCCTGGTAGGCCCCATAAGCAACGCTTGCCTCCGCCATGAGCCTTGCAA
The DNA here is from genome assembly GCF_016808335.1 of Panicum virgatum. NCBI lineage: Eukaryota > Viridiplantae > Streptophyta > Magnoliopsida > Poales > Poaceae > Panicum > Panicum virgatum. The sequence continues at coordinate 29,128,922 of NC_053148.1, read as the reverse complement.
AAGTCAGTGCTCCCCTGTGCACTCTTACTGCAGCCAGCAAATTGGCATCTTTTGCCCCCACCATGACGAACACAGCAGTCTGTTCGTCCTCTAGCACTCTTGGTGCATCCTGGTACCACACATCGCTTTCCACCTCCATGGGCAACACAGAATTCAGTGCCACCATGGACACTCTTTGGGCAGCCTTCAGCTGCACAGCGTTTCCCTCCTCCGTGGCTCTTGCAGAAGAGTGTGCTTCCCTCGGCACCCTTGCTGCAATTCGGATGTGTGCATCTCTTACCGCCTCCATGGGATTTGCAGAAATTAGTGCTGCCCTGAGCACCTTTTGTGCAACCTTCATGTTTGCAGCGCCTCCCACCTCCATGAGCAATGCAAAAGCCAGACTGTCCCTCCGCACTCTTTGTACAGTTTTCTTTTTGGCATCTCTTCCCCCCTCCATGCTTAATACAAAGACCAGATTTTCCTCTTGCTGTCTTTTTGCACCCTTCTCTGCTACATCGGCGGCCACCCCCATGAGCTATACAAAAATCAGTGCGACCCTCGGCGCTCTTTGTGCATCCAAGATGCTCACAGCGTCTACCCCCTCCATGAGCTTTACAGAAGATGGTTTTTCCCTCCGCCCCTCTCTTGCAACCCTCTCTCTGGCACCTTCTGCCACCACCATGTGCAATGCAGCGCCTAGATGAACCGCGGGCACCTTTAGAGCATCCTGGCTGTGAACAAACTTTTGTGCTACTACAGCGCTGCTGTGGGCTAATAACTCCAGAAGAACAGGCCACTGGAATTTTTGGCAGTTGTATTGCTGGTGGCATTGGTAAAGGACCGTGAGATTGATTGGAGCAAACAGGTAACAGGTAAGGATGTAGCATACCACCAGTTTTCCAACGAGCTGATGTTGATCCCTCATCAACAGTTGACACTGAAGTCATATTGCATGATTGCAGCAATACTATGTGATCTTGGGAGGTCACATTAAGGTCCACATCAGTAACAACAGATTCAGCAGGTCCGACGGTCAAAGATAACTTAAGATCCGTAGAAGGCTGCTTCTCTGAAGTCTTAGCATTACAAGCATTCGTGCCCAATTTGGAAGTGCTTTCACTACACAGACTAAACTGAAAATTTAGGTCCAAGTCAATAGATGATCCATCATCCTTATCCTTTGCAGTAGAAGACAGGGTGCAGCATGTGCCCACGCTCTGCTTGCTAGAGTCAGAGGAGCTTGAAGAGTTACCTAAGCCAAGTGACAAGTCAACATGCTTACGCTTCATCCCTCTTGATACAAAATCTGTGCTATCTTGGGAAAGCACATCAAGTTGTGTAGGACAAGCTCTTAGTTCCATGACAATTGGTCTATGAGTGGTCCAGTTTCCAAGGCTGTTTGAACTCAAAGATTTTGCAGTATATCCTGAATGTTTATGATCAATTGCTCCTGGTGGCTGAGAATACCATCAAATCCTACTGATCTTTATGGAAAGTACAGTCAGCGACTTGCGTCACTTCTGGTTACATAATGCAATGAAATATAATGTGTCAGAAGTCTATGCTTGTTAGCAGTCCCTTTGTCACCTTGCATCCTCCACTAACAAACCCAGAAGTATCATGACGATCCATTTGTTAGAACCCTGTAAGAGAGTCTATTTATTTATCAAATCCAGAACTAACAATCAGAAGCAACTGACTCTGCTTTCACTGGACAAGATTTTGCAGGTCTGCAACTCTGCATGGATGGAAACAGACATGGTAATGTAAATATCCATGAATTTCAAAATCAGTACTATACAAACAACGAAATAACAAATACACACAGCAGGGAAAATGAGAAATGCATAGTGGTTGAAACAATGTGCATGCAATTAATGATTTAGTTGTATTCTACAATATTCGTCAGTATAGTTGGTGTTCAATTAAAAGAAAATCACATGTTCATCATGTTTTTGCAAAACACAGGTGAGTTCGTCTAAGTTATTTTCTGTCATAAAGAATAACTTTTCATTGAAATGAACACCAAATGCAAGTATAAAACAATGTTTCCAGCTTAGAAATTGTTTTGATGCAAATTCAAAATGATAGTTGAATCTGAAAAAAGGGTACTAAGCAGATGCCATTCTTGATCTCAGAAGGAGATGCAATTAGTTTCGAAACAAAGGTCCATTTAGCTTTCAAAGAAAAAATAAAGTTGACAATAAAATGCTATGTGAATGTGTCATCATCAGGAATAACAATTTTATGAGAAACAGGAGGCTAGGTTCACAATTCGAGCATATTCAATAACCTCCATACTCCTGTTACCTAGTAACATGATGGATAAATGTATATACTTGACTCCATGCGATAGATAAAAAGGCTTTTGATAATTACCAATGAGTGGAAAAGAGCAATAGCCTTTCTATACTGCAAGAAATTGCATTGCTGTTGATATAGAAACTCAGCAAGATCACTCTGCAAACTGAACAGAGAAACATGAGTTAGAAAACAAAAATTATATGCCATCCTTTAACTCAAACTAAATTTATGCTACTAACTAGACGCCCCATCAAAATAAACCAAACTAATTTGACGCACGAAATGATATGGATGGACATCAATAAGAAAGCAAAAATATACAAGAATCACCAACGAAGAAAGAAGGCCGCACAAGTTAGATCAATAGGCGACTAGAATATTTGTATGCATGGCACCTCAATCACGGTGAAAGTAGCAGTGCTACACTCTAAAAGGGTATCACAGCCAGCCACTTTACAGCTTAAGAGCGTGATATAAACATCATAAGAATATTCACTGTGCATGTCACCATCAACAGGCATAATGGAATTTTTTCTCGAGACTGAACATCTAGCAGCAACCTACTAGCAGCAATTCAACTGAATCAACAGTACTTAGTCTTCAAGATGCTTCTTTACATCTAACAATGGAGCATGGAATCAAATAAGCACTAGATAAGGGCAAAGGACACCATCTTTCATATGTCACACTCACTTCACTAAACAAATCAAAGCATCAGAAGCAGTAGCTTTGCACCATAGATAAATATCGCAGTCAGCCATTTTACACCTTACAAAGTATAATGTCAACATCCCAAGAATGTTCTGAATTTATGTCAGCACCAACAGGCAAAACACAACTTCATCTAAACTTTTAGGACTAAAGAATACCATATATTCTGTTGAATCACATATGTGGTCTTAAAGAAGCATCTTCTTGTTGGTTTCAAAAGAAAAGAGAATCATCTTTGTTATAGGAGTGGAGCCTATTAAGAACTAAAAGGAGTGAAAAGGACTACTTGCACAACAAATCAACATATAACAAATCAAAACCATCTAATGTTAGTAGCACTGCAATCTGATATGTTTCAGAGTCAGCCACTTTGCATCTTAGGAGGAATATATGTCAAGATGACAAGAATATTCTGTTATGTATTCAGATCAGCACCAACACATGAAATGGAATTTTGACTGACGATTGAAGAAATTGAACACTCAACTGAAGCAGAAGCACACGTGTATAATGCATTAATCTCAATTCTTCAGGAAACACCGTAACCGAGTGGACTGTAACTACTAGAGGGGCAAAAGCGGAAAGGTCTTTCCAGTAGCACACTCGATACATGGAACAAATCAAAATCATCTAAAGTAGGGTACCATAGTCAGCCACTATACATCTTTTAGAAGGCATGACAGGAATATATTTGGGTCAGCGACAACAGGCACCACAGAATATTTCCTGAAGCTAGAATAATATCAAAGCTATAACAGCAGTAATTTGCTGCATCAGTAGTAGTAAGTGAAATCTACGAATGGAATCTGTGAACACCCCCCCTGCCCGCGTCGCTCTCCAGGCGACTCGGGGGCCATCTCGCCGCGCCGCCAGAGCTCCCCCGTTCCTGGCCACCCCCGGCCGGCCGGCTGGGTGGCGGCGGCGGGCCTCGGCTTGGCCGAAGTCGGCCCTGTCCGCCCCCTCGCCTCCTTCCTCTCTCTCTCTCCCCCGGCCTCCCTCCCACGGACTCCAAACCTAGCTGTGGTTGATGCTCGCCGCCGGTCGCCGGGGCCAGATCCGGCCTCCTCCGCGACGGATCCAGCCCCTCCCTGTTTGGATCTAGTCGTGGTGGTGGTCGCCGCCCTTCCTTTTCCGGCTGGCCCTAGCTCGGGGTGGTGTCGGCGCGGCTTTCCCTCGTGGCCGTCGTCTCGCGCGCGCCTCTGGTGGTTCGGGCGGGCGCGCGGCCCTGCCTGCAGCACGCTCGGTTGGGCGGGGGCGCCGCTGCCGGATCTCGTCCTCGCCGCCCCCCTCTTCCGGCTGGTCCTGCTCGGCCGCCGCTTTGGGTGGCTCGCGTGGTCGGGCGGCCGCTGTCGCCGCACGGCCCGGGGTGGGGGCTGCCCCTCTTGTGGCTCGGGTGGCCGGTGGTCGCGCCGCCGCCGGCCCTGGGGCGTGGCCTGCTGTCTTCGGCGGCCCTGGTGGCCGCGGCATTGCGGCCGCTCGAGGCGTGGGCCGCAGGTGTCTGTCCTCCGCTGGCCTCCACTTTCCGGTGGTCGGCCGCGGCGGGGTGCCGGCCGGTGGGCTCTTCTGCGCTGCGGCGTGCTTCGGCCTCTGGTTTCGGGGAGGGAATGGGGTGGAGGCGAAAGCCTAGACCTGCTTGCGGGTTGATGACGGCGACGCCCTCGGGCGCCGTTTACCTTCTTGAAGGCGTCATCTCTTTGCCCCTCTTCCCTCCTCTCCGGTGAGCTTTCCGGGTGAAAGCCTAGACCTTGTTGGTCGGATGACGACGGCGCCTGTGGCGTCGCTAACTCCCTGGAGGCGTCGTCTTGGAAGCTCTGCCGGTGGTGGTCGTCTACTCTTCTCAGAGAATCTCCGCTTCTGCGCCTGCCTTCGCTCATTTCATCTGCATCGTCTGCGGTTGTATTGGTCGTCATCTGGCGGATGCTTTGCCGCCGTTCTGCTTGCTGGCGGATACTTTGCCGCCGTTCTACTTTGGCGGATTCTTTGCCGCTGTCGCTGTGTTGGTAATCGTTTCGGGCGGATACTTTGCCGCCTCGATAGGTCGGGTGGATGCTTTGCCACCTTTGTTGTGTTGTCGATCCTTGCAGCCGTGGCGTTGTAGCTTCTTTTGGCAGGTTCAGTCATGGATGTGTCTAGGTTTGCGGGTTCGTCTGTGTTCCCCGTCTTTCTTGTTGTTCTTAATTTGTTGTACGGGTTGCCTGCCACTTACTTGGTGGTGTTTCCACCTTAATAGCCTCTGCCTATTAAGGTTTGTAACGGTCATACTGCTTTCCTCTTAATGAAATACGTGCTCAGGCACATTCGCGAAAAAAAAATCTACGAATGGAATCTACTCAGAACTACAAAAGCATGAAAATAGCATATCTTGCAAATTCTATAGGAGGCCGAGAACAAAACATATGATTGGCCATCTGACCATACTAATGCCCAAAACCTAGATGCAGACGAGTATAGGATTTGCTGCAAGGAAAAGAAAGAACGAACCCAGGTAATGATGCAGCTTCCCACGAGACAGCTAGCAAGCGTGGTGACGATCGGAACAAACACAGAAGCTAACTGGAAAACCCGAAATCACGCAGGCAAGACAGAACAGAATCAACCCGAGCTCCTCCTAACACCTAGAGGATACGGATCCGTAGCGATCCCAGCTTACGCGAGAGCTAGTACCCAGGAGCAGCGCAGCAAGAGGCCGCCGCCCGCGATTCTTTGCGCATTTAAGTAAGCACCCCACAGAGGCCGCGCGGGGCCAAGGAGTCCCGGACAAGGCAGGGTCCCCGCGGGGGCGGCAAGCAGCCAGGGGAAGGGACAAACAAAGCAGCCACGCGTGGCGTCGGGACGGGCGGGAGGACGAGACCGACCTCGGAGGGGCGGGACGGAACGCGCGGGGGCGGGGGCACCGAGGCGGCGCCGGCGGCGGTAGCGGAGGGGCGCGAGAGCTTCTCGGGGATGGAGGGGAGAAAGCGAGCGGGGCGAGGAGTCCCTGGTCGGAGGTGGAGGACAGAGACAAGTGGAGAGGTGGAGGCGAGTCGAGTGGCGACGAGGGAAGAAGATCTGGTGGAGGTGGAGGGCCTCGTGGTCGACGTGGCCAAATGGCGAATCTGATAGGCCATGACTGCCACGACTACTGCTGAGGTTCATCTTTTTTCTCGGTTAATGTATTTTAAATTTGTCTAGATGTTTTTTTTTATTTCTGACCATAGGTTATTGATCTTTCTTTTTAGCAGAATAGTCATTTACATCCTCTGAACTTTAACTGAAGCTCATTTTCATCCCTCAACGATCAAAGTGACCATTTCAATCCCCAAATTTATCCTTGCGGCTCAATTTCATCCTTTATCCTACTTGTCTTACCATATTAGCATTAGCATCTGGATATCTATTCTTTCAACCATACTTCAATCTAGCCTTTAAATTCTTAAATGAATGTATCAAAATGATTGGGATTGAGGTTACTTTGTAGGTCTAAGAGAGGTGTTTTGCTGGCGACTATTGGAAAAGGATGCAAACGATAACGTCGGTTGTTCTAGAAAGAGGAGAAACAAAATTTATAAAATTGTTTTCTTGAACATCTTAAGAAAAGATATCAATATCCCTTATAATGTTGAAAGATGGTTCTTCATAACAAACTTCACGGAAAATAGCAGGGAAAAAAGATGAGGTAAGAGCATCTCCAACCTGACTCTCCAAAAGAGACTGTATAGGTAAAAATAAAAAAAAAGACAGTGAAATCACGATGCAAAAGACTCGCTATCTCGTCGGTTTCTCTATCTCGCTCGGGATCCCTCCACCCTCGGTAGGCATATATACCGAGCCCTTCAACTCGCCATCTACTCCTCCCCGCGCGCTCCTTCATTCCCGCCCTCTCGCCATCCCCGGCCGCACGCTGTACAGTTGGCGCGATGTGAGGTCCCGTCGCTCCTCCCTGTCGGCACAACCCTCGGGTCCCGCCCCCTCTCCTCCTCTCGCATCCCGCCCTCGTCAGTGCGGCCATCGGCGGGCGCGCACCTACGGCCCTCCGTCGCTCGAGGAGACCGCCGTGGAGCAGGCGGGGGCATGCGCGACATGATGAGCGGCTGGCGAACCCGCTGGAACCTCTCTAGCCCTCGTCGTGAGGTCCTGTGGCAGCGTGGCCAAGCCGGACACCGAGGAGGAGGATGGTGAGGGAGAGTTTGAGATGATTTGGAGAGTCAATTTGAAGAGGCTGTTGGTTTTTCTATCCATTGAGCATCTTTTAATTTTTTTTACCTAGTTTTTTAGCTCTTTATTTAGCTAGAATTTTTAGCTAGTTTGTTGGAGATGCTCCAAGAGGTCAATTTAAACCCACTTGGAACCATGGATGGATGGATGCTCATGTGGCGTGCCAACTTAGAACCGTTAGGGGAAGTTTGATGACCGAAGCGACCGTTTGATAGCTAAAGGATGAATTTGAGCCTCGAGTGAAAGTTTAAGGACGAAAATGGTTATTTTGGCTTTCTTTTTCATCGCCTATCACGCTCCCGTTTTCTCTTAACGTTAGAAACCTTACATCTTTATTATGTTTCATGTTGGATCCATTGGTGCTTAAAGTTGACATATCATTCAGCAATAAATGTGAAAGTTGAACAACGAGAAAGTCATCAGGAAAAGCAAGGCTTCTTTAGTTGAGAGTCTAGTGGCTAATAATTCTTAGAAAGTATCAGCTCAATAAGTTGAGAAAGTTTACTGTTCACAACCAAAATTGGTAAAGACCGAAGCCGTCGGACCGGCTTGTGCAATCCGAGTAGGTTTATATTTGAAATTTGGAATCCTTTTGTAAGCCGATTCATGAAGGGGTATAACTTCTCCGGCCTATATATACGAAGGCTAAGGCTGATTGAGGGTAATCCCAACCAATTCAACACCTGTGGCATTTACCTTTTACTCTTTAAACCTTATCTTTTTCAAACCCGAATTGTTGTTCTTGATACGTCTCTACGGCGTTAGAGGGCGTTCTGAATGGCCTGCCGATCTCATGACAACCGTAACTCCATTAGTTCCGATAGAGTCTCTCCCGAGCTTGTAGTGTTAGGTTTTTGCGGCATCCCTAGACCAACCGGTCTGACCTGCATGCGCAGGAGCTGTTGATCGTTTGCGATCCGTGCATTCTAGTGTTTTCATGTGTTGACCAGATTTATGTCGACACTAACATGCATCAAGACTCCGCGAAGGTGGTGGTAGTGGCATGCAGGGCCGGCTCAGGGGCCCATGCAGGATAGGCGACGGCCGGGCCCATAGAATAAGGGGGGCCAACAATCCATATATAAAGCATGTTTTCTAGAACTCTAGTCATCACATCTTTTACTTCGGAGCTGATCGAGGCATCGAAAAAAATGGTGGCGATGCGACATCTATCCTCGGAGACCTTGCATCATAAACTCGTAGGCATCATCATCGATGGAATCCAAACAATTAAAACGAAATTAGCAAATTAGAGAAAAGATTGCCAGCCGCAGTCAACCTAATTTGCTTTTGGTACTTGAAGTAGATGCCCATATTCAATTTAGCATCGCACCTTCGTCTTGAATTCATTTCTTTAATCGTCTATTTAGCATGCTAGATATTCAATTCATAAACTTTAAACTAATTACATTTTGTCACACTTTTAGTCTGTACTATTGATATTTTTTCAAAATTATATATGTATTATTAGCATTATTATCTCTCTTCTATATTAGAAATAAAAAAGAATTAGTCTAAAAGGTCCATAATTTTTAGTTCGCTCGGAGACTCGAGAAATCGTAGAGCCGGCCGTGGTGGTACGTACCTAGAACGTGGGTCATTTAGGCTTCGTTTGAGGATAATATAAAATAGATACTTAGATATGAAAATTTTCAGATGGAGCCTCGAGGCGCGCGGGGAACTGGAAAACGATGGCAGGAAGGATATACAACAACGATAACGAACAAGGAAACAGTCGCGAAAGCGCCGTGGTCTCGTTGCACGCGCGCGCCGGCGCAGGCGAGGCAGGCTCCGCATCTCCTGCGGCACGTCAGCGCTGACAATATACGCGCAGTGCGGCGGCGGGCCGCAGGCCTGGAGGCCGATGGATAGAGGCCCACCACGACCCGAGCCGGCAGCGAGGAGGATTGTGGACACTGGTGGTGGCGCACGGGGCTCGCGGGCGGAGATGATAGCAGCGTGGTGGACTGGTGGTCGGGCGGGCGCCGCGGGGCCGGCGGGTGGCGACAGTGGCGTGGTTCTCGAACGGGCGGCGCAGGCTGCGCGCGGTGCTGGGCGGCGGCGGCGAGCTCCGAGCGGGCAATGCAAGACCGGCGGCGGGGAAGGTCCCTGCCATGCAGGTGCTGCCGCACGGGCATAGCTTTTGCCAGCCTGGCCGATGGTGGGTCAATGGGGTACTCCCCGCGCGCACGGCAGGTCCTGTGCACCCCTTTCCGTGATGCCGTTCCGCTACAATCCGACGGATGGCACAGTGAACGGCTCGTTTCCTCTCATGCAGATACAGCTCGGCTCATATCGGCAGCCTCGGCTCCGCCTTTTTTCTTCGCGACCTCGACTACTGCGGTGCTAGGACGGGGAGGTCGGGAGGACAGCCACAAGAAGCCATTGCTGCCGCCGCCGAAGGCCATGTCGTTGGCGAACTGGATGTGCCTCAGGAGCAAGTGGGAGCTGATGCTCCTCTGGATGTTGTTGTAGTAGGACGAAGCGGGCAGCAACGAGGAGTAGCAGGATGACGGGCTCAGCATGGAGATTGGGGTAGCGGACCGGAATTAGAGCAGAGAGACGGCAGCGGCGGCGCTTCGGTGGGATCCAACAGCGACGGGCGCTCCGCAGGAGGTCGGGCGGTGGCGGCGTTCTGCAGGGAGGTCGGGACTGGAAGCAGTGGTGGAAGGGAAGCGGCCGCGGGCATGGCCAGGGAGGAGGCGAGGCGCCGTCGGGCGGACTCGGCTGGCTGTGGTCGACGGGGTAAGCCAATAAGAATTTGAAGAAACTGATTGTTGTGCCATCCGTCGGATTGTAACGGGACGGCATCGCAGGAGGGGGTGCACAGGACCTGCCGTACGCGCGCGCGGGGCGTACCCCATTTTCTTCCGAAGAAATACAGAAGAGCTTCGGGCTGTCCGCATAAGGGTCTCTGTACCATCCTGCATTACCAACATCATTGCACCGGAGGCCTCGATGTCATCCCCTACCGAGCGGGCCCGTCCGCGCAGACATGGTGTGGGTCCGCGCACCACTCAACCCCCCTCTCCGCCCCCACACGTGCCGTGGCCGCGGCGGGGTGGGCTGTCGCTCCGTCCAGTCCCACCGCGGCCGGTCCACCTCACCGCGCTCTTCCACACCCACGCCGACACCGCCGACCATCTCTCCTACCACTTCACCCACGCACTCCTAGCGGCTGGCGAGGCCCTCCGCCTCCCCTCCACATCCCCGTGAGCTCTTCCTGACCGGCAAGAGAGTCACCGGTGGTGGCGTCGTTTCCGGCATGGCTGGAGCAGCAGCAGCGAGCCGGTCCCATCCAGCAAAACAAGATCCACCCGCATAAGCTTGGCTCTGCCTCTTCCCAGCCGTACCGCGGTCGGGCCGCCGCGCATTCCACCGCCGCCATTGCGTCCCCGCCACACCACCACCACGCCTCCGCCGCACCACCGTTGCCGCTGCTGCACCTCCGCCGCGCCACTGTCATTGTCGTTTCCTCCGCGCCTCCACCCCGGCACCTCCGTCGTGGAGGAAAGGAGAGTGATAGATAGAGAGAGAGAGAAAGAGGGCGTGGTGAGAGGGAGTGGATAGGGGTGGAACATAAGGTTAGGGTGGGTCCCTTTCGTTAGCCGCTATAGAAGTAGTGGGTAGAGTAGATTTGAGTAGTATATATTGATGAAGAGGATATAGAGTATATGAGTGCGGGAGAAATGAGTATAGAGGAAATAATCTCGATGACCAGAACAAAATATTCGTCTTAGAGAATGAAAATAAGTACAATGAGTGCGGACAACCTCAATGCAGAGTCGCTCTTGTCTTGCTGCCTTGATTTTTGAGTCGACACAATTTGTCATGTGATTTTGTTCTCTCTCCTTGTTAATTATACTGCCACTTTAGATTTTTAGTGACGTGGGAACCTATTAGAAAGCAACTAAGGTGGAGGGTTCGGACAACCCTGATGATCTAGGTGGCTTTTCCTTTCCTCTCGGCATGCAAGCAGCTTTCGGTCGTCTAGCAAGGGTGCGCCTGGCCACGGATCCACCGCGATCTTGTCGCAGTTGGGATCGGATCCGAGATTGACATCCCCTCTCGCCTTGCGTGTGGCTTGTGGCCAGCCTACGCTTGGATCCTGCCAATGCGTCTCTCCATCACTATGGATATCGAGCTAGGTCGGCTCGTTCAGATAACGAGCTAGCTCTGCTCGGCTCACTATCTAAACGAGCACAAAATGCAGCTCGGCTCAGATCGTTTGCAGCTCGAGCCAGCTCGGTTTGGCTCGCGAGCTAAGAAAGGAGAGGCTGCGAGGACATGGCGGGTGAAGCCGGCTGGCCGCACAAGCAGGAACGGATCCGCCTGGCCGCACAAGCAAGAACGGCGTGAGGGCGAAGGTCAGCAGCTGGCCAAGGAGTGAGCAAGGTGATGAAGAGCATTAATCCAACACAAACAGCAGCGTAGTCTGTTTCTACCCTGAGCTTGTTGAGCTTGTGATGAGCAGCTCGTGAGCCGACTTACACAAACGACCAAAAATACTAGCTCGGTTCATTAAGAAAATACAACAAGCCAAACCGAGCCGAGTTAGTCACGAGTCGAACGAGCTAACGAGCCGTGAGCTGTTTGTCCAGCCCTAATTTTGACCTTGAGCTCATCTCTTTCGTCTTCCATCTTAAATTTCTACAGGCTAGCCAGACGATCTTCCAGCAGCAAGATGCACTCGGTCAGTTGTGGTGCCTGCCACAGCCACAATCTCCCTCTTCTTACGTGCAGTCACAAACACAGATCTCGCCCATGGATCCGGCAGCAAGTTGTGGTGCACGGTACTCCAACGCTACCTTTACATACGGATTGCGCGCATCTTTTTTTCTATCGACCGACCACCACCGCTCATCTGGCCATGCATCCTCCGCACGTCGAATTCCAGTTTCATGCCTTTTAGCTAGGCTGCTTTATTTAATTTGTGATGCTCTACTCTCTTCCCTTCTACGAGCAAACAAAGCCTACTCTCCACGTCCTCAAAGTTCTAGGTGGCAGAACACTGTACAAAAAGTTTAATTTGTTCTTGTCGGTACCCTGTAGCAGGGATACCCACTTCTACTGAAGCAAGGCAGGACTCGCATAGTCATCCGCGACTACGCCATATGGGGCGGAGCTGCCGGGCCCCACGGGTCAGGCTCCTACCTCACCCGGCCAACGGCCCCGGACCCGCTCCTAGCTCTGGGACGGGTCCGGTGACGCCACGTGTCCCTAAGGAGGGGAAGCTCCGAGCCAACGGCCGAGGGCCCGGACCCCCATAGGGGTCTGGGACCTCCCCGCGTCTGTCCGGACCTCCCACGCACGTAGAGGCAGCATACCGCCGGGAGGGGATCCGGAGGCTCCACGTGTCCCGCAGGCGCGGGCGCGGGTCTTCCACTGGAAGGCTCGCCCACCCACCGCATTTAATGTGGGTGGTTGAGGCGCGCTCTGCCGCCAAGGCACGTGGGGCAGCCTTTGCCAGGTCTCATTGTATACCGCGTATTACCGAGGTACACAGTGCAGCCGCCTGCGCAGCATCCGCGCAGAGCCTGTCTGCCGCATTAAATGGATACGACGGCACGGCACTTTTCCATCATGCTGCCTACGCCGCAAGCTACACGGCCGTTCAGCTACGCTGCAGGCAACGCCGCACGCTACACCCTGGCACCGTTTCGACAAGACAGGGCAAAGCACGCCGGTCGGAAGATTCCCACGGACAAACCAGGGAAATCCGGGGATGAGATCTCCTTGACCTGCAACGCCATAATGTATGAACAATATGTTATCTTATACTACATCGTTTGGGGCCCACATGTCGGGGACCCAACGGCCATGTACGCGCCTCCCTTGAGATATAAAAGGGAGGCGCTTGCTGCACAGGACCAAGCTCTCTCGAGCACACACACAGACCAAGCACTCTCGAGCACACACACAGACCAAGCTCTCTCCGAGCTCACCCAGACTCAAGCAATACAACACACAGTGGACGTAGGGTATTACGCTCCGGCGGCCCGAACCACTCTAAACCGGCTGTGTTCATCGTGTTCTTGAGCGAGATCGAACTAGTCCTAGCTAACCCCCGAGTACTCACCCTCTGGGCTTAGGCGGGTGCATTCTTCCACCCGGCTGTGGTTTGCTACACCACGACATTTGGCGCGCCAGGTAGGGGGATTAGCTGGTTTCAGTTCATCTCTTGCTCGTCTCCATGGTTCGAGTGGGCGACGTGGAGATGACAGAGGGTGTGGCGTCCTCCGCGCCGCATGCCTCTTGCCTTCCTGCTCCAGGGGCAACCGTGCCTGTGGAGCAGCCTTCGTCGGCGGCGACGCGCGCTGCACGTCGGCAAGAGTCAGGGCGCCCGTCGAGGGTGCCCTCACAAGCTGCGAGCGGCGGAGCGCTGGCGGCGGCTAGGGAGTTGTTTCGCAACCCTCCAGCTGCTGCAGCCTCGCCAGACGCCCTGAGGCAGTGGCGGGACGACATTGACCGTCTCCTCCATCTGGCTCAGGCCTCCCCCAGTTCTGCAAGGACTGGGCAACGACCTTCGCCTGGCAATGCGGTGGTACCCTACCACCGGCGCCACGGCGGTGCGTCGGCGTCCGTGCGCTCCCCCACAGTGAGGGGTTCACGAACAGAAGACCTGCAGGCGGAGCTCAACCGTAGGCACGCGGGTGAGGACGCCCGCATCTCCGTGGAGAGGGCGCAAGAGCGCCGTCTCAACATTGAGGGCCGCAACCTCAACGCCGACTTGGACGTGGCGGCGCCCAAGCCTCCAGTGAACGCCCGGATACAGGCGGGCACCCTGGTGGCTGGGGTGGGCTGCACTGTGCTGGCGGAGCACCTCCGCGCGGTGGCATGGCCGTCCAAGTTCCGCCCGCACCTGCTGGAGAAGTACGACGGTACCACTAACCTGTCAGAATTCCTGCAGGTGTACGTTACCGCCATCACAACAGCTGGTGGTAACGACGCCGTCATGGAGAGCTACTTTCATGTAGCCTTGACTGGGCCAGCCCGGACTTGGCTCATGAACCTCACTCCTGGGACGATTCAGTCCTGGAAGGAGCTCTGTGCGAGGTTCACTGCAAACTTCGCCAGTGCATACCAGCAGCATGGTGTGGAGGCTCACCTCCATGCCGTGAGGCAGAAACCCGAGGAGACGCTCCGGGCATTCATCTCGCGCTTCACCAAGGTACGGGGACGCCAAAGCTGGTGGCTCCGGTGCCACCGCCCAGGGCGGTGGCAAGAAAAAGAAGAACAAGAACTGGAGTCGCGGGGAGCCGCAACCCGGCGGTCCAGTCGCAGCAGCAGCAGCACCAGCTGCTGCGGCAGCGGCTGGGGGCCAGAATGCGCATGGCAAACGCCCGCGCCCGCAAGGTGGTAGCGGAGGTTCATGCCTAATGCATCCCACTGCTCGCCACAGTGCCGCTGACTGCCGCAAGATCCAGAAACTCGCGAAGCGGGTCAGTGGGCGGCGTGAGCAGTCCTCCAAGGATGGCTCACCTCCTCCTCGCCAGCGGTCTAGCAAGGAGAAAGCCTCCGACAGCGGGACCGCTGCCGGGGAGAAGGAGCTGGGGTACCAATCCCCCGCTCGGGAGCTGAAGGGCGTGTACCACGACGACAACTCCGACTCCGACAACGACGACTGCCGCAAGAAGCTGTACGTAATGTACGGCGGAAGCTGGGAGCTTGTCTCCCGATGGGACGTGAAGACCCTTCGCCGAGAAGTCCTTTCGGTGAAGCTGGGGGTCCCGAAGGTGGTGCCGCACCAAAGGTGGATGAACACTACCATCTCTTTCGGGCTATCCGACTGCCCGGAGAACATGGCCGGGGCTGGTGTACTACCTCTGGTCACCGCCCCTGTCATCCAATGTCAGGCTCTATCACGTGCTGATAGACGGTGGGGCTGGCCTCAACGTCATCAGCTATGCAGCGTTCAAGCCCACTCCCGCCGGAAGGCCGCCTCGGCGGTGGAGGTCGCCTCCTCTATCGACTGCCGGATTCGGACCAGCACCTAGGGGAGGGGAGCCGCTTCCTCCTCCGGGGGACCTTGCAGGAGCCGCCTTCCAGAGACCACCTCCAGCTCTTCCTCTGCTGCAGGTTCAGAGTTGGAGGTGGGAACTTCCGGCACAGGCGTCGGGACCTCGGCTACCGGGGTGCTCGCCGTTGTTGTGCCCTCTCCTGCAGTGCTCACCGTCGCTGCACCTGGTGTCAGCACAGCTACCGCCGTAGCTGGAGCTTCGGGGGCCATCACATCGGGAGCTTCGGGGGCCACCACGTCGGGTGCAGCTGCGCCTGGCACTGGAGCATCCGGCGTCGCCGCGTCAGGCATTGCCTCGCCTGGCACTAGCGCATCTACCGTCGCTGCGTCAGGCGTTGCTGCGCCTGGCACTGGCACACCCGCTGTCGCCGCGTCGGGCGTTGCTTCGCGTGGTACTGGCGCACCCGTCGTCGCCGCATTGGGCGCCATCGGTGTAACACCCCAGTGTTAATCAAAGTGTTAATCATGGGTTAAACCGCTAATTATGGACTTAAGCTCATCGTTAGCGTTAATCGAGTTCTCACGGTAAATATCGTTTAGCCAAGTTCGACCCAGTTTTTCTCAATGATCCGAGCTTCAATTCAATTGTCGCCCAAAAACAAAGTTGTAGAACTTTTTGTCCTCTACAACTTATATTTTGGTCAAATTTCGGGTTTCAATGTGAAAATTTGAGTTTTGGGCGGTCAAACTTTGGTCAATTTCATTTCAAACGAATTAAACCCGGTTACTGTGCTCTCCAGTGAACCGTACGCGCGCCCATGCCGTGACCCCGCGTTGTCGCCGGCGACACCACGCGTCGGCTGTCGGCGATCCTCGGCTTCCGCGTGGACGCGTTCTTATCCTGAGCCCTATCCAATTCGTTCCGTCCCCTTCTTCCTCGAGCGAGCAGAGCACCCGAGTAACCCTAGCTGCCGCTCGCCGCGCCGGTGCCGATTCCGGCCACCTCTCGCCGCCGTGCTTCGATTCCCCGCGCCCCAAGCCGCGCGACCTCACCCCGAAGCTCCTTCGTCCCTCCACGAACCCGTTCGCGCCAACCCCGGGCCGAATCAGCCCCTGTGTCTCCGACCGCCATTGTTGCTCCGCGCCGAAGCTCTGCATCGCCGTCGAGCTCCCCTCCCCGACCTCCCTCCGCGTAAAACGAGTCGCCGGTGAGCTTCTCCGCGCGCCCCTCTTCCTTCCCAGCCTTTTCCCCGCGCTAATTAGGCGCCGCCGACGCCGGAACGCTTCCGCGCCGCCGTGGCCGCCCATGCCGCCGCCGCTGTGCCGCCGCGGGGCTGCCTTGCGCGAGCCTGCGGGCCGCCGCCGCGCGCCCCGGGGCCGGCAGGCCGCCCTGGCCGCGGGGCTGCCCTGCCCGCCGCCGACCGGCCTCGCCGCCGGCGGAGATCGCCGCGCCGCCGCCCTTGCCCGCGTGCGCGCCGCCGCCCCAGCCTTGCGCCCCGCCGCCGCCTCGCTCCGCCTTGCGCCGCTCCTGCGCGGGCCGCAGGTGCGCTGACTCCCCGCGCGTGGGCCTGCCCGCGCTGCCCCGCCGGCCGGCCGGTCCACGGCCGCCGCGCGCGCCAGGCGCGCCGTCGGCGTGCGGGCCGGGGCAGACGGCTGAGCAGAGCAGGGGAGCTTTTCCCCTCCCCTCTCTCTCTGTTTCTATGGCGAGTGGGGCCCACGGGTCAGGAGCTTTATGGGTGGGTTTATTTACTTTTGTTGATTTCTGCAGAAATCTTCAAAAAAAAATCGTAGAAAAATGCAGAAAAATCCTAAAATTGCAAACCAAATTTTGTTAGGTTTCTAAAATCAAGTTCTTCAATAGAAAAATACTCTTGCAGGTGAAATGCCACTTTTACCCCTGCTAAATTTAGGGTTTGCGTTTGAGCTAGATTATTTTGTATGGGTTGTTCTGTTTGTCTAAAAATCCTGAAAATTTTATGGTAGCTTACTCTTTGCATGTGTAGTCCATTGAAAAATTTTCAGGTGCATAGCCTGTGTACATGTTTGTGGATCTATTAGTGTTTGATTTCTTTTCTTGGGTAAAATAAATTCTTTCTGCCGTCAATAATTGTTGGAAAAATTTTATGTGGCATGCTTTACCAAAATCATTGTTATTTTGGTAACTTCTTGTGGCTTGATCATATCTGCATGTAGAGTCCTTGCTTTTATTGGCTCCTAGCTACACTTTTCTTTTATAAGTGTGGTTATTTGATTATTGTTTCATGCATGTGTAACCACAACAAAACAAACTCCTGTCTTACTCCGTGCTGCCCTAAGCAAACTTAGTAGTTGATGTTTTGAAGGAAATACTTCAGGCTAAAAGGAATTAGCAACCGAAATCCCATCTCAGCACTACACCATTCCTTTGGACCATAGTTTTGAAAGTGCTGTTTATTGGTTTTGTTTTTATTTCTAATTGCACGTGCTGCATTGCATTGTATCTTTTCATAAGTTTCATGCATGGCATATTTTATTCATGTAGACGCTGAAACCGACATCGCCTACGCGCTGGTTGCCGAGCCGATCCAGGAGCCGCAAGCGGGAGAACAGCAGGAGGACGCAGTCGAGCACGCTCCCGAAGAAATCGCTAACCCCACTGACTTGCAAGGCAAGCCCCGGAGCATATCCCTTATTTTAATTACTCCATGTTATACTTTAAGTATTGTGCATTTACGTTCCAGGAGTTGATTGGAACCATAGATGCATAATCTTGATTACCAGTGTCCTTACTAGTGTAGGTATCGCTAGCACTGCTAGGCTTAAGTAAACCGGTAGAAGACGGGTGATTTCCTGTCACCCGCGAGATATAGGGTTGTTACTTCAGGCAGTGTTATGAGAAATAATGCAATGAGAAGGGAAATTGGAGACCGGGCGGAGGTAAAGTTGGACATGATTGTTGATTAAGGAAAGTTGAGTCTCCGCCTGTGTCGATTGAGGACCGTTCCGTTGTTGGCCCTTTGACTGAGGATTGAACAGTACTAACCACATGCCGGAAGTAGGAGGTAGTCGAAACCGGTAAGCTAATTACCTTAATTGCGTCGGAATCTGGGTCTCGACCTGCGGTGCTGGGTAGGGTTGACGGATGGTGAAGTAGCCCACGGGTTCACTGGGTGTTCGCACGTGCGGGGCTCATCATCTGGGTGCTTGCGGGCTTGATTCAGACTTCGGGGTAATTATGGGAACAGTTGACGTGTGTGGCCCGACGGGGTTTTCACGTGTCGTGTGAGTTAGGTCCACCTTGCAAGGTTAAATCGGATCGATTCGCCGTGACTCGCGGATATGAGAGCCTTGGTCAATGCGTCGCATCGTAGTAAGGATTGAAAGGCAGAAAGAGTAAAGTTGGACTTTTGTTGATATTCTTGAAAAGATAATATGATTAACCATGTGTGCTCTAGAGAATTAGGCAAACCTAGTTTCTAGCTATCAACACAATTGGAGCTAAAATATTGAAAGTAAGGATCCAGTTTTAGTAGCTTTCCAGCAAAATAATCCAGAGCCAAAGAGCTGTGCATGTCTAGGTAATGGGCTAAGTATACCCATAGACGGGTAAGCCTTGCTGAGTATTAGAATACTCAGGGTTTGGTTGTAACCCTTCTGAGCAGGCTGTATTCCGGAAGACTTCGAGGAAATCGGTGCGTCCTGGAGTGGTCAGCCTCTTCCTCCAGGTTGGACGTTCGAGTGGGTTCCGCCTTCTCCGTGATTGCAGGCAGGTGAGCCTCACATCAGTGGGCAAGATGTGAAGTTCATCTTTTGGTCATCGACGTTATTTATCGTACTGTATTTTGAAGCTTGTTTCAAACCTGTTTGTATTTTATTTTCCGCTGCGTTTGAACTCTGTATTCGAAATGTAACTCTGGCTTGTAAAACTTTTGTTGTAAATTAATTTGAAGACTTTTGTTTAACTCTGGTTGTAAGTTAAGTTTGAAAACCTTGGTTGCTTGTAATCACCTGTGCTCGTCTTTTGGCGAGAGTTCCTGTGCAATCGATCCTGGTTAAAGCAGGCAGTCTGGATGTACTGCTGAAGTGCAGTAGCGGGGGTTTAAGTTAAAAGGTTAATTAGTGCACTTGATCGGTATTATTTGGACTGTTCTGTGACAGCTGGCATCAGAGCTAATTGCACTGGGGGGGTGATTACTTGAGTGCTTAACTGCAAAACTTTTGGGTTTTTCGAAAAGTTGACGCTAGATGCGCTAAGGAATAGGTAGGTAGTTCGTATGCCCTAATTATGTGTTATAAGTTAGGAGGCATCTAAGTATCTATTCATTCCAGCACTTCCAGCAATTACTTCTCGTTAAACCTTACTTTTGTGCACAACTACTATTCTGTAACGACGCACCTACGCTGAGGTAAGCAAGGTGAGAATTCTGATAGTCCTTAGAATAGCCCACGTGTTTCATACGTGCGCGGGTCCCGTATGATGAGCATACGAGGAGGTGATAAGGCTCAATTCAAATGAGCCTGTCGCTATCTGCCGCCTGATATGGAGTGCGGATTTCATACCGTGTGATTGTGATCACGGTCATTTCGTAAGGCAATGTTACGAGATGTAAACCTGTCATGCGGTTGGCCATGACCGTGACCCTTGGGACACGTCTACCCTTGGATGTCCCGTAAGGCGAGTGTACGGGAAGTGAATACGTTGTTATGACGTATGCAGCGCTGCCCATTCAGCGTCAAACGTCTGGGTGCCATCTCTATAGTGGATGGTAATGTATGGGTGAATATGTGGGAAACTGCATATGCGTTACCCGTGTGGCGTAGGACACATGGGGGCCGTTCGTGTGTGCTGGCACGAAGGGTCCAGAAATGGATAATTATATCTCTCTTGTTGTTTTGGTTTGTCTGCAGGAACACTAACTTCGTTAAGCACGTTATGAAATCCTTGATCGTAGGAACGACTAGTATATATAGGGAGAGTACGTAATTGTGCCACTAGTCGTCTTCGTATACCATATTTGGTACTTGCTTGGGTGAGAAACGATAGAACGTGCATGCATCTGGCATATTTGAGTTGGTTGACCGCTTTGTTGTTTGCAGTTGCGCCTCAAAAAAAAAAATTTAATTTTGCTCGCCTCGTAGTTAATAGTTGTGCAACCCCGAGTTACCAATCTGTGGTTCAAGTGAGTAGATGAAGTTTCAACCAAAGCAAGTCAGTTTATTTTTTCCTTGGTGAACCATATCGCAAGGGAAATGATTCATGCCGTGTGTCCATATTAGATATGCACATTCTTTATTTGCATGAATTAGTCCTGATAGCGGAATGGCTAACCAAGGGGTGGTTATTTTGCAGATGGGTGATAACCACGCTGCCAACCCTGAAAATGAGAATCACGGAGCACAACCCCAACCACTTCCCTCCTTGGCTCAGGCTATTGCAGCTCTTATTGCTGACCGCAATGAGCAGACCGAATTGATGAGGCAATTAGTGCAAAACAATGCCGGCAGAGGTCGACAAGCACCACCAGCAGAAACTGACTATGTCGGTTTTCTGGCCACCCAGCCACCTCTGTTCCACAAGGCAGATGATCCTCTTGAAGCTGATGCATGGATTCGCACTATCGAGGACAAGTTCAGTATCCTCAATTGTACAGAAGTAGACAAAGCCGCCTTTGCAGCGCAACAACTGAGAGGCCCAGCGAAGATATGGTGGGTTAATCACAAGTCTCTACTCCCCGCTGGTGCGCGTCTCACTTGGAATGAGTTTGTGGCAGCATTCAAGGCCCATCATATTCCTACTAGTCTGATGAGAAGGAAGATGGCAGAGTTCCTGGAATTGAAGCAAGGAAATAACACTGTTCTTCAATATGCTCAAACCTTCAACCAGTTAGCTCAGTATGGTGGTTTTCATGTGGATAGTGATGAAAAGAGGCAGGATTGCTTCAGGAGAGGACTGAATACCAAGCTGCAGGACAAACTGGCCCTAACTACTTGTGCCCACTTTACAGAACTGGTTAATAAGGCTATTACTCAAGAAGATGCTACATTAGCTCATAAGGCCGACAAAAAGAGGAAGGCACCTGTTGGATCTTCCAGCAGTACGCCCCAGAAGTACAAGCTAGTACAAACAGGAAGTCAGTGGACTCTAAGTCGTCCACCGCAGCAAGGCCGTTGGGTTGCTAGGCCGCCACAGCAGCAGTCGTGGGTACCACGTCTCCCAGCGCCACAGCAAGGGCAGAGACCTCCCGCTTCGCCGTTTGTACGCCCCAGCAACTATCCTTGTTATAACTGCGGGCTTCCTGGGCATTTTGCACGTGATTGTACCATGCCACGCAGACAAGTCAATTACCAGCCTCCTACACCAATATCAACCTCTAGTACCCAAGATAATAAGAAGAAGACTGTACCTGTCAAAACAGGTCGTGTGAACTACACCACATTGGAAGATATTACTGACGGTACTCAAGTAATGATGGGTATGTTTTCCGTTAACCAGCGCCCTGTTGTTGTGTTATTTGATTCCGGAGCATCTCATACATTTATCAGCGAAGCATGTGTAGCACGGCTCAACTTACAAGTAACACACATGAAAAGACCATATATTATTCATGCACCGGGTGTACCGTTAAAAGCCGGTCAATCTGTTCCGAGTGTATCCCTTGACCTAGGTGGGAAAGTTTTCCAGACCGATCTCATTGTTCTTCCAAACCAAGGAATAGATATCATTCTTGGAATGAATTGGATGGAGGAACATCGTGTTATCCTTGATACTTCATCTCGCATTGTCCGAATCAATTCTTCCACACATGGCATTTTGAATATTCATCTTTCCCAGCGTGAAATTCCAACCACTATCATATACCATCTTGAGGGGAAGATTCTAGAAATAATTCCGGTGGTTTGTGAATACCCCGATGTGTTTCCGGAGGACTTGCCAGGCATGCCTCCCGATCGGGATATTGAGTTTGTCATTGAGTTACAGCCTGGCACAGCGCCCATATCTCGAAGACCGTACAGAATGACCCCAAGTGAGTTAGCTGAGTTGAAAGTTCAGTTGCAAGAATTATTGGATAAGGGTTTTATCCGACCCAGTACTTCACCATGGGGTTGTCCAGCTTTGTTCGTGAAAAAGAAAGATCATGGGTTACGATTATGTGTGGACTATCGACCTTTGAATGCGGTCACCATCAAAAACAAATATCCTCTTCCTCGCATTGATATTCTCTTTGATCAATTAGCCGGTGCCAAGTTCTTCTCGAAAATAGATCTCCGATCTGGTTACCATCAAATTAAAATCAGGCCATCAGATATACCAAAAACAGCATTCTCCACTCGTTATGGTCTTTATGAGTATTTGGTCATGTCCTTTGGATTAACCAATGCTCCAGCCTACTTCATGTATCTCATGAATTCGGTGTTCATGCCAGAGCTGGATAAATTCGTCGTGGTATTCATTGATGATATCTTAATCTATTCCAAGACGGAAGAAGAACATGCTCAGCATCTTCATATAGTACTCCAACGTCTCAGGGAACATCAGCTATATGCTAAGCTCAGCAAGTGCGAATTTTGGCTAAAGGAAGTTCCATTTCTAGGTCATGTTATTACGACTGAGGGTATTTCTGTTGATCCCAGTAAAGTACAGGATGTACTGAACTGGAAGGCTCCAACCTCAGTGGCTGAAATCCGAAGTTTCTTAGGGTTAGCGGGTTATTATCGTCGGTTCATACCGGAATTTTCCAGAATTGCTAAACCTATGACTGAACTTCTCAAGAAAGGTACCAAATTCTATTGGAGTGACCAATGTGAGACAGCTTTCCGGAAGTTAAGAACTCTACTTACTTCAGCACCAATCTTAGCTCAACCAGATACTACAAAGCCATTCGATGTTTATTGTGATGCTTCGGGCACCGGAATTGGCTGTGTTCTGATGCAAGAGAATCGGGTGATTGCTTATGCTTCTCGATCACTCAAGCGTCACGAAGAGAACTATCCCACACATGATCTGGAATTAGCAGCTGTAGTCCATTCTTTGAAGATCTGGCGACATTATCTTCTGGGCACGAAGTGTAACATTTATACAGATCACAAGAGCCTCAAATATCTTTTCACCCAATCTGATCTGAACATGCGTCAACGACGATGGCTCGAGTTGATTAAAGATTATGAGCTTGAAGTGCACTACCATCCAGGAAAAGCAAATGTGGTTGCTGATGCGTTAAGCCGCAAGGCTCACTGTCATTGCCTCTCTGCTATACCCCTGAGTGAGTCTCTCTGTTTTGAGATGGAAAAGCTAAACTTGAGCATTGTACCCCATGGCACATTGGCTCATCTAGAACTTACTCCTACTCTTCGTGATCTGATCATCGAAGCACAAAAGAAAGATAAAGGAGTAAAGGAAATTCAGAGAAGATTAGCAGAAGGAGATCCGAAAGTAAACTGTTTCCACCAAGATAGTGAGAATGTGTTATGGTTTAAGAATCGAATAGTGGTCCCTAAGGATTTCGAACTCCGAAAGCAAATTCTTGATGAAGCTCATACTTCCCGATTATCCATCCATCCGGGTAGCAACAAGATGTACCAAGACCTGAAACAACGATTTTGGTGGACTCGAATGAAAAGAGAGGTCGCTAAATATGTGTCCGAATGTGACATCTGTCGCAGAGTTAAAGCGAGTCATCTCAGGCCAGCAGGAACTCTCCAGCCTTTGAGTATTCCTGAATGGAAATGGGAAGATATTAGTATGGATTTCATAGTTGGATTGCCTCGGACTCAGAAGGGCTATGACTCTATATGGGTTGTGGTTGATAGACTAACCAAGTCAGCACATTTTATTCCAGTCAGTACTCGTTATTCCACAAAAAGATATGCTGAGTTATACGTTGAGCGTATCCTATGCCTGCATGGTATACCCAAGACTATCATCTCTGATCGTGGAAGCCAATTCACTGCTCGCTTTTGGGAACAATTGCATACTTGCTTAGGAACTCGTGTGATTCGCAGCTCTGCTTACCACCCTCAAACAGATGGCCAAACAGAAAGAATCAATCAGATTTTAGAAGATATGCTCCGTGCATGTGTCTTAGCCTATCCACAGAAATGGGATCAATGTTTGCCATTAGCTGAATTCTCTTATAACAATAGCTATCAAGAGAGTATCAAAATGGCACCATTTGAAGCCTTATACGGACGTCGATGTCGAACCCCTTTGAATTGGTCGGAAGCAGGTGAAAGAACTATTTTCGGACCGGACATGGTTCAAGAAGCCGAAGAACAAGTCCGTCTTATTCAAGAAAATTTGAAAATTGCGCAGTCTCGGCAGAAGAGCTACGCTGACAAAAGGACTGATCCACTCGTCTTTAAAGTTGGTGACCAGGTATACTTAAAAGTATCACCTTGGAAAGGCGTTCAAAGATTTGGAGTAAAAGGAAAATTAGCACCCCGCTACATTGGTCCATACCCAATTGTGGAGAGATGTGGCCCTGTAGCTTATCGGTTGAATCTTCCAGCAAAATTTTCGGCAATTCATAACATCTTTCATGTGTCACAACTGAAGAAGTGTTTGAGAGTTCCAACTGAAGCTATTGATAGTGACTCAATTCAATTAGAGTCTGATCTCACGTATCCTGAGCATCCTATCAAGATTATTGATCGCAAGGATCGGATTACTCGTCGCACAACTAATCGATTCTACAAAGTTCAATGGAGTAATCACTCCGAAGAAGAAGCTACTTGGGAGAAAGAAGAATTTCTGAGATCCACGTATCCGGACTTTTTAAATGCTCATCAAGGTACTTCTCACTTACCCATCTCACCCTATACATTTCCTCGTGCTTGAATTTCGGGACGAGATTCCTTTAAGGGGGGAAGGCTGTAACACCCCAGTGTTAATCAAAGTGTTAATCATGGGTTAAACTGCTAATTATGGACTTAAGCTCATCGTTAGCGTTAATCGAGTTCTCACGGTAAATATCGTTTAGCCAAGTTCGACCCAGTTTTTCTCAATGATCCGAGCTTCAATTCAATTGTCGCCCAAAAACAAAGTTGTAGAACTTTTTGTCCTCTACAACTTATATTTTGGTCAAATTTCGGGTTTCAATGTGAAAATTTGAGTTTTGGGCGGTCAAACTTTGGTCAATTTCATTTCAAACGAATTAAACCCGGTTACTGTGCTCTCCAGTGAACCGTACGCGCGCCCATGCCGTGACCCCGCGTTGTCGCCGGCGACACCACGCGTCGGCCGTCGGCGATCCTCGGCTTCCGCGTGGACGCGTTCTTATCCTGAGCCCTATCCAATTCGTTCCGTCCCCTTCTTCCTCGAGCGAGCAGAGCACCCGAGTAACCCTAGCTGCCGCTCGCCGCGCCGGTGCCGATTCCGGCCACCTCTCGCCGCCGTGCTTCGATTCCCCGCGCCCCAAGCCGCGCGACCTCGCCCCGAAGCTCCTTCGTCCCTCCACGAACCCGTTCGCGCCAACCCCGGGCCGAATCAGCCCCTGTGTCTCCGACCGCCATTGTTGCTCCGCGCCGAAGCTCTGCATCGCCGTCGAGCTCCCCTCCCCGACCTCCCTCCGCGTAAAACGAGTCGCCGGTGAGCTTCTCCGCGCGCCCCTCTTCCTTCCCAGCCTTTTCCCCGCGCTAATTAGGCGCCGCCGACGCCGGAACGCTTCCGCGCCGCCGTGGCCGCCCATGCCGCCGCCGCTGTGCCGCCGCGGGGCTGCCTTGCGCGAGCCTGCGGGCTGCCGCCGCGCGCCCCGGGGCCGGCAGGCCGCCCTGGCCGCGGGGCTGCCCTGCCCGCCGCCGACCGGCCTCGCCGCCGGCGGAGATCGCCGCGCCGCCGCCCTTGCCCGCGTGCGCGCCGCCGCCCCAGCCTTGCGCCCCGCCGCCGCCTCGCTCCGCCTTGCGCCGCTCCTGCGCGGGCCGCAGGTGCGCTGACCCCCCGCGCGTGGGCCTGCCCGCGCTGCCCCGCCGGCCGGCCGGTCCACGGCCGCCGCGCGCGCCAGGCGCGCCGCCGGCGTGCGGGCCGGGGCAGACGGCTGAGCAGAGCAGGGGAGCTTTTCCCCTCCCCTCTCTCTCTGTTTCTATGGCGAGTGGGGCCCACGGGTCAGGAGCTTTAAGGGTGGGTTTATTTACTTTTGTTGATTTCTGCAGAAATCTTCAAAAAAAAATCGTAGAAAAATGCAGAAAAATCCTAAAATTGCAAACCAAATTTTGTTAGGTTTCTAAAATCAAGTTCTTCAATAGAAAAATACTCTTGCAGGTGAAATGCCACTTTTACCCCTGCTAAATTTAGGGTTTGCGTTTGAGCTAGATTATTTTGTATGGGTTGTTCTGTTTGTCTAAAAATCCTGAAAATTTTATGGTAGCTTACTCTTTGCATGTGTAGTCCATTGAAAAATTTTCAGGTGCATAGCCTGTGTACATGTTTGTGGATCTATTAGTGTTTGATTTCTTTTCTTGGGTAAAATAAATTCTTTCTGCCGTCAATAATTGTTGGAAAAATTTTATGTGGCATGCTTTACCAAAATCATTGTTATTTTGGTAACTTCTTGTGGCTTGATCATATCTGCATGTAGAGTCCTTGCTTTTATTGGCTCCTAGCTACACTTTTCTTTTATAAGTGTGGTTATTTGATTATTGTTTCATGCATGTGTAACCACAACAAAACAAACTCATGTCTTACTCCGTGCTGCCCTAAGCAAACTTAGTAGTTGATGTTTTGAAGGAAATACTTCAGGCTAAAAGGAATTAGCAACCGAAATCCCATCTCAGCACTACACCATTCCTTTGGACCATAGTTTTGAAAGTGCTGTTTATTGGTTTTGTTTTTATTTCTAATTGCACGTGCTGCATTGCATTGTATCTTTTCATAAGTTTCATGCATGGCATATTTTATTCATGTAGACGCTGAAACCGACATCGCCTACGCGCTGGTTGCCGAGCCGATCCAGGAGCCGCAAGCGGGAGAACAGCAGGAGGACGCAGTCGAGCACGCTCCCGAAGAAATCGCTAACCCCACTGACTTGCAAGGCAAGCCCCGGAGCATATCCCTTATTTTAATTACTCCATGTTATACTTTAAGTATTGTGCATTTACGTTCCAGGAGTTGATTGGAACCATAGATGCATAATCTTGATTACCAGTGTCCTTACTAGTGTAGGTATCGCTAGCACTGCTAGGCTTAAGTAAACCGGTAGAAGACGGGTGATTTCCTGTCACCCGCGAGATATAGGGTTGTTACTTCAGGCAGTGTTATGAGAAATAATGCAATGAGAAGGGAAATTGGAGACCGGGCGGAGGTAAAGTTGGACATGATTGTTGATTAAGGAAAGTTGAGTCTCCGCCTGTGTCGATTGAGGACCGTTCCGTTGTTGGCCCTTTGACTGAGGATTGAACAGTACTAACCACATGCCGGAAGTAGGAGGTAGTCGAAACCGGTAAGCTAATTACCTTAATTGCGTCGGAATCTGGGTCTCGACCTGCGGTGCTGGGTAGGGTTGACGGATGGTGAAGTAGCCCACGGGTTCACTGGGTGTTCGCACGTGCGGGGCTCATCATCTGGGTGCTTGCGGGCTTGATTCAGACTTCGGGGTAATTATGGGAACAGTTGACGTGTGTGGCCCGACGGGGTTTTCACGTGTCGTGTGAGTTAGGTCCACCTTGCAAGGTTAAATCGGATCGATTCGCCGTGACTCGCGGATATGAGAGCCTTGGTCAATGCGTCGCATCGTAGTAAGGATTGAAAGGCAGAAAGAGTAAAGTTGGACTTTTGTTGATATTCTTGAAAAGATAATATGATTAACCATGTGTGCTCTAGAGAATTAGGCAAACCTAGTTTCTAGCTATCAACACAATTGGAGCTAAAATATTGAAAGTAAGGATCCAGTTTTAGTAGCTTTCCAGCAAAATAATCCAGAGCCAAAGAGCTGTGCATGTCTAGGTAATGGGCTAAGTATACCCATAGACGGGTAAGCCTTGCTGAGTATTAGAATACTCAGGGTTTGGTTGTAACCCTTCTGAGCAGGCTGTATTCCGGAAGACTTCGAGGAAATCGGTGCGTCCTGGAGTGGTCAGCCTCTTCCTCCAGGTTGGACGTTCGAGTGGGTTCCGCCTTCTCCGTGATTGCAGGCAGGTGAGCCTCACATCAGTGGGCAAGATGTGAAGTTCATCTTTTGGTCATCGACGTTATTTATCGTACTGTATTTTGAAGCTTGTTTCAAACCTGTTTGTATTTTATTTTCCGCTGCGTTTGAACTCTGTATTCGAAATGTAACTCTGGCTTGTAAAACTTTTGTTGTAAATTAATTTGAAGACTTTTGTTTAACTCTGGTTGTAAGTTAAGTTTGAAAACCTTGGTTGCTTGTAATCACCTGTGCTCGTCTTTTGGCGAGAGTTCCTGTGCAATCGATCCTGGTTAAAGCAGGCAGTCTGGATGTACTGCTGAAGTGCAGTAGCGGGGGTTTAAGTTAAAAGGTTAATTAGTGCACTTGATCGGTATTATTTGGACTGTTCTGTGACAATCGGGTTAGTGGAAGCTGCTGCACCCGAGCTGCCCGCACCCGCCGTCGCTCCCGCCGTCGCCGCCGGGGCCCCGGTCGCCTGGACCCCTGCTGACGAGCCAACCGGCGGTGGAAGAACTGCTTGGGCGAGAGGCCCTGGCAAACAAAGATAAGAAGCCTTCAGTAAAAAGCGGAGCACCAAGAATAAGGGAAGTGAACGGAAGAACACTTACCCTGAAGCGCCGGGTCTCTAGCGTCCACAGACGCTCGATGACTACTTCTGCTGCTGCTGCTGCTCCTGTGGCGGCGGCGGAGGCACACCACGCAGCTACTGCTGCGCCTCCTGTGGCAGCGGTAGAGGCACAACCCGTGGCCGCTTGTGCTGCTGTTGCTGCTACTGCTCCCGTGGCGGCGACGGGGGCACAACCCGTGGCTGCTGCTGCTTCTGGGGGGAGGCATCTCTCTGCGGCGGTGGAGGCGGCGCGGCTGCCCCGGGGGTCCCGCGAGGTCCAAGGGCCCAGGAACTACCCTGGCCCGCGGCCTCGGCAGTCCTCTGACGCTTCACGGCGGGCTCCACAACTGGGGTCCCGTCGCCCCGGTGCAACCTGCGCCGGCCCGCTTCCCCCGACGACGTGCGCGGAGCTGCTCCGGGCCTGGCTGGGACCGCTCGTGGCGGCGCTACCAGCCACGGCCTGCTTGCCCTTGGCAGTGGGGCCAGACCCCTGCGGCGCTCGGCACGGCTTGTTCCCCGGACGCGCCAGGGATCCGGATCCCACGGTCCGGGTCGCCTCCAGTCTAGCGTGCGGCTAGCCCACCGTCGTCGAGGGTCGGCAGGGTGGCCAGCACCGCGGTCCTCAGACGTGAGTCCTCGCAGAGAGGGATGACACCCTGAGAAAGGATCTGGTGCTTCGGGATGAAGATTTCCCCCGTCACCGCCCGCACCAGGACCTCCAGGGCTTCCTGGGTCAGGTCGCTCCCCTCTCCGCGGTGGGTCCTGCTGCAGTCGTTGGGGCCGGTGAAGCTCCAAGCAGGACGCGGCCGCTGCTTCAGGGGGGGCGATCCGGTGCTTCAGGAAGTCCCCGAGCACGTGCAGCGAGGTGAGGCCGCTCTTTGCCAGCGCCCTGATCTTACTCAGCACGGAGTCGAAATCCGGCAGCAGGGACGGCTTGGCCCTCCAGGACAGGCGGTCGGAGGCGCCCCCCGGTCGACATGACCAGGCGCTCATTGGCTTCGGTGGTGGCGATCACCCACTCCATGTGCCACTCCTCCCACTTTCCGCCAACGAGTTCGGGGATGTACGGCGTCCGCAGGTCGCTCCTCGTCTGGAAGTAGTACGTCCCCACTTTGTCTTTGCCCTTCCCGGACTTCACCAGGACGAAGAAGTGGCAGAAGAGGATGACGCAGGGCCGTACCCCCACGAACATCTTGCACAGGTGCACGAAGATGGCCGTCAGGAGGATGGAGTGCGGCGTGAGATGTTGAAGCTGGAGGCCGAAATCTTCCAGCAGCAGCAGAAAGAATGAGGAGATCGGCAGCCCCAGGCCGGTGGAAATGTGCTAGATGAACAGCACAAATTCCCCGGCGCGCAGGTTGCCGAGGGGAACCGAGCCTGCTCGAATCCCCCAAGCAGTCTCCTATGCACTCCACCCAAGCAGGCGGCGCACCGCGTTTAGCTCTTCCTCAGTCTAGAAACGGTGGGGAGGAGCAAGGGATGCCATCTCGCTATGGAGGCAAGGAGCAATCTACGCAGGAAAGCAAGATGCGAGGAGGCTCGAAGGCAATGGGGGCGCAAAGGTTGGAAGCAAGAAGGCGAATGCGGGAAAGTAACCGAGGTATGCGGTTCGTCCCTTTATGAAGCCTGACCCAACCGACGCGCCCCGGAACCGTCGCTGGAACCCAAGCGACGCCCGCACATGGTGTTAACCACCTCGTCCATGACAAGGGGGCCCAGGCCCGCCTATCAGGGAGAGCGGGTAACAAACAAAGGTGTGAAAAGGCGGGATCTGAACCGTTGCCCGCGCGCAAAGCGAGGCGGAAGCTGAGCTGACGTGCGCGCATTAAGCGCTGGCATGACCAAGCTTTTCAGGAACTGCGCCAGGGGTAAATATCCCGTTTACTCCGGCTGCAACAATGCCGAGCGTCGCACGCATGACTAGGTGAACCACTGTGCGTGGGGGCCACGAGTCAGTAAGCCGTTGCGATGCGATGAGGCAATGAAAAACCCGATGGATGGTCAAGGCCGGACAAGACTCCTGCAGTAAGAGGCTTCAAGTTATGCAAAGCCAAATCGCAGTAGTGGCCCCACTTGCGGTTTCGTCACCTCTCCCGAGGTGGGCCCCGGGGGCCACTGTCGGTACCCTGTAGCAGGGATACCCACTTCTACTGCAGCAAGGTAGGACTCATATAGTCATCCGTGACTACGCCATAAGGGGCGGAGCTGCCGGGCCCTACGGGTCAGGCTCCTACCTCACCGGGCCAACGGCCCCAGACCCGCTCCCAGCTCTGGGACGGGTCCAGTGATGCCACGTGCCCCTGAGGAGGGGAAGCTCCAAGCCAACGGCCCGGACCCCCCCATAGGGGTCCGGGACCTCCCCGCGTCTGTCCAGACCTCCCACGTGCGTAGAGCTAGCATACCGCCGGGAGGGGACCGGAGGCTCCACGTGCCCCGCAGGCGCGGGCGCGGGTCTTCCACTGGAAGGCTCGCCCACCCACCGCATTTAATGTGGGTGGTTGAGGCGCGCTGTGCCGCCGCGGCACGCGGGGCAGCCTTTATCAGGTCTCATTGTAGACCGCGTATTACCGAGGTACACAGTGCAGCCGCCTGCGCCGCATCCGCGCAGAGCCTGTCAGCCGCATTAAATGGATATGACGACACGGCACTTTTCCATCATGCTGCCTACGCCGCAAGCTACATGGCCGTTCAGCTACGCTGCAGGCAACGCCGCACGCTACACCCTGGCGCCG
The DNA here is from genome assembly GCF_016808335.1 of Panicum virgatum. NCBI lineage: Eukaryota > Viridiplantae > Streptophyta > Magnoliopsida > Poales > Poaceae > Panicum > Panicum virgatum. Next base: position 29,097,335 of record NC_053148.1, on the reverse strand, counting down.
TTTCGACAAGACAGGGCAAAGCACGCCGGTCGGAAGATTCCCTCGGACAAACCAGGGAAATCCGGGGATGAGATCTCCTTGTCCTGCAATGCCATAATGTAAGAACAGTATGTTATCTTATACTACATCGTTTGGGGCCCACATGTCGGGGACCCAACGGCCATGTACACGCCTCCCTTGAGATATAAAAGGGAGGCGCTCGCTGCACAGGACCAAGCTCTCTCAAGCACACACACAGACCAAGCTCTCTCGAGCACACACACAGACCAAGCTCTCTCCGAGCTCACCCAGACTCAAGCAATACATCACACAGTGGACGTAGGGTATTACGCTCCGGCGGCCCGAACCACTCTAAACTGGCTGTGTTCATCGTGTTCTTGAGCGAGATCGAACTAGTCTTAGCTAACCCCCGAGTACTCACCCTCTGGGCTTAGGCGGGTGCATTCCGCCACCCGGCTGTGGTTTGCCACACCACGACAGTTCTGGTTGGAAAATTCTTGCTGTCTCGTTTTTCCATCCGGAATCACCAATCTGGAACTAAATTCCGAGGCTTTAGTCCTGGGTTAGACAATCAGAACAAATGAGGACCTTTCGTCCTTGTTGGAGGCTACCCCAACACTGTAGGCATCCCTTTAGTCCTAGTTGGCAACAGGATCAAAGGTCATTTTTTTTCCTTTTCCCTATTTTCCTTTTCATTTCAATTATACTTTTGTATTGGTATTCAAGATGAGTATGAACTCCACTAGCATATAGATATTCATTTATATAATATTTATCCTTAATATATTCCATATTTATGAAAAATATTATATGTTGTCGGTCAAAACCCACCGGCGAGTAGCGACAAGCAACACAAAGAGCCGGGAGGCTGCCGGGGCGCTGGCTGGCACCGGTCCCTCGGTCAACGGCCCAGATCCTGGCACACGTCGACGCTTCCGGAGATGCAGGGTGTGCCACCTGACCTATACCCGATCAGGAATGTGCAAACGTGCTTTCGATGGTTTGCCTGCATGCACAAACACATGTAAACATTAGTCCGAGCCGTGGTCGGCTCCCCGGGACGACTCTTGCATCGGCTTTAAAGAGCCGATCGAGTCCCGGTGTCAGATCAGATCTGCATATCTGGATGTTAATAGATAAAGCAAATAACTGCAAAAATTGCTTCAATTAGATCTAGTTAATCCAATCCACAACAGTAAAAGCTTCACTGCTAGATCGGAACATCCTACACGTAATTAGGCCTAACGAGCGTAATAGATAACCAAACTTTAACCAGATAAGAGGCCTAAGAATAAGCGAAAGCCGATTCCCAGATCAATCTCTATTAAGATCAGAGCAAAGCATCTAATACGTCGCCGGATCATCCAACCCGTTTGCAAGGCCTAACCTAGCAGATGTTAAGCTGATTCTTAAGTATAAGAACAAACCATAACAGATTAGATCTACTAGATAAAAAAGAAGCAGTGTGTTATCTCTACGCAACTAATTCCTATGCAACGAGAAATAGCGTAAGATTAATACATGATCACGTAGAGATAACATGATATTCGTAAATGATAAACAACAAGAGTATGATAGATCTACTAAAGATCATGCTACGAACATCGGGATAACTAGCATTACTCGCCATCAAAAATGCTTCAGTACGAGTAATACCAAGGTAAAAGCAAGAACAATGCTGCCCTGATCACTAGCGTGCCGCTTACTTAGATGAAACCCTAGGATTAGGGGTGGCGGTGCGCCGAGAATTGTTGTTGCGAGACGTGATGACGTTCTCCCTCCTTTACAAATATCACAGGGTACATATTTATAGTCTGGAGACTTGGAAAACAATCTAAACTAACGCGTCCAAATCGGACTCTATCCCTAACCCAAACTGAACTAAATCTAAAGATACATGGCCCACACGGCCCAAACACTCACGCAAAATCCGATTCACAAGCCTTCTTTAGTTCCTGCTTTAAGCCCAACTTGCTCGCGAACCATTAATTAACCCTATTAATTTATGGCGATAACACTATATAAATGAATCTCTATATATATGTTATTGTAGTTCATATATTTACAGACACATACATAGATATATATGTATAAATATACTTAATTACATACAAAGTGCAACAAAGTTTTACATAATATCATCATATTTACTCTTGTTATCTATGTTCGTGATTCCATCATAGTAGAATTCTCCGTCTGTGTTGACGATCTGTTCATAAATAATAAATCTGCACAGGACATCTTGAATCGCCAACACCCTTTCATCTGGTATGAGCTGATCTCGCATTGATCTATGGAAAAGTGAAAATATTAATTACGATAATTTACAAAATAAGTTAAAACATTGATAAAGTTTTTTACTTACTTTTATCTGCCAGACTGCCAAGCAGTATATGTCTTGTAAGGACCTACTAGACTATGTATGTTCTTGTAAATATAGTATGCGTATAAATTATTACTCTGTGCCTGCCTTCGACACTTTGAGAGAAAAGAACTCGTCATGTATCCATATAAATATATAATAAAATAAATAAAATGTACAAAGCAGCATGCAGTCCATATCGGAAAGTTTTCTTCAATTTTAGTTCATCACTGAAATTACCTTTATGCTTTTAATGAATTTTTCCAATACAATTCAAACAGGACCAAAGGTTTGGTGTGCTACCTAGCTTTAATTTTGTTAGTCCAGACGCCGAACTACTGAAATCCGGGCTTTGCCGTCGCTTTGCCGTATGTTTTATTTTGGCACACGGCAAAGTAAAAAAATTATCTTCTCACTTCAAAACTTTTTCTACTCTTCACACACCACATGTGGTACTCCATGTTAGAATTTGGTACATTTTGTATTTATTTGCTATATTTTACTAATTAATTGTATTTAAAGCAAATTTTGAATTAAATCAAATTTGATCTGCAAGTGATTCAAATAATAGAATAAAATAAGTGAAAAAATGATACTCTTGTTATTTAACCTAGTTTGAGGCTGTACCCATCAAATGAAAAGAAACTTCGAACATCTTGTCTAGGAAATATGACCACGAACATGTGTCTGAATGATTTTACAATTCTAAAAAAAGCAAATGAAGTCTAAAAACTATGAGATTTATCAATATCTCATGATATCATATGTGGAGGCTGTGATAAAAATTTGAGTGGGTTTCGCAATTTTGTCACATACGATGCTTACAAATGGAAACATCTACGAAGAAGAATAAGAGAGTTAAGAAGGATGCTGTTAGATTTGGAGTGAAAGTGACCAACGAATTTGAGTTTGACTTCAAAATTTTTTATAGCCAATGGACAATATAAATTGTTTATGTGAAATTTTGGTACCTTTTTAGAACCGTTTTATAATTTTAATGTATTAAGTGTAGTTATAGAATTTTAATTGATATATATTGAATTTAAGCTATAAATGCATAAAATAATGGAGTAATATGCATAGAAAAATTAAATACATATTGTTGAATGAATTTGACAAGATATTTTCAAAGTGCATCAGAATAAATTTAGAAGAACACGTTATGAAAAAGAAGAAGAAGGAAAAAGGAAAATAAAAAAAACTTTTGTTGAGTGTCTTCATCTGGCACTAGGCAAAGATGTGGTTTTACCGGGCGCCAGATCGGAGCACACCACAAACTCCTATTAATATAAAAACACATGGCCCCTCCTCCGCCTTCCTGTCCTCTCCCGGCGGGCCAGCACCCCTCCCTCTCTCCCTGGTGACCAGCGCACCTCCCTCTCTCATTCCTGGTGGTCGGCACCCTCTCCTCTCTCTATTCCTTAGCGGTCGGTGCCCTCTCCTTCCATGCGCCGCCTCTCCTCCCCCCTCACCTCCGGCCCACCCACACCACCAACAACACCAAAGAAAACCAAGAAGGCGTGGATTAAGAAAAAGATGTCATCATCCTCTACTATTTCTCCATGTATGGACAACTCGATCTCGACTTGATCAAGTATGGAGAAGGTCCTGCTCATCAAACCCTAAACCAAGATCTAGCTTGGGGAAGGTCCCCTCCCCTAGGTCAACTGTATCCTTTACCGCTTTCATAATAATGAAATAAATCCATAAAAGCAATAAAAGTATTTACATGCGTTATTTCCCTTTCGTATGCACGGTAAGAATGCTTCAACTTCTCTAGTGTTGAAAGGATGAAAGTTTGCTCTAATCTTCTTAGTTTGTCTTGTCTAGTTTATGACTTAGTGTTCTCTTAATTTTGAGTTTGTTGGCTTGATAAACCTTTTATCATGAACCTGAAAATCTTGTGGGTTGCAAATGCTTTATCCAAGTTTAGGTTTTTGTGAGTGTAGATATGGTGAATAAAGCTCTAATGTCTTGTTCAAACTAATGTCTGAAGTCTGGAGTTTTTTATCTTTCAAAATAAAATAAGGAAGGCAAGTTACTCAATGATAATAAGTTCATACCAGATCCATATGTATACACCATTGCAAAATCCTATACATTTGATGCTTTCTATTTTGTTGAGTTTTGTCAAATTGTGTGACCCTAGTGAGAATTTTTTTTATACTCTCTTAATCAAGATCACGTACACGTCCACTTGCACTTATGAAATTGCTACACTGGGAATTAGCATGATCCATCATCCACCAATAAATACTCCTTGTATCGGCAATCTCTCTCTCTAGAGTCAATACCCCTTAAATATTCATGTCATGGTTAGCCCAAAAAAATGATAAAGAGAGAAAGAGAGAAAAGGAGTAGCCATGTCCACGAAAAAAAGAAATAAAAGAGAGAGGGAGTCAATGCAATTAGGAGTAAGTCACACCATCATCTACTTCATTCACACACACATGCACATCTTGATCTTGATTGTATGACTTGTTTCTCCATAGATTCACTCTTTGACTTCACAATATATGAAATGCAAGTATGCCTTGTTATTTTACCCTACCTTGAGCCCCACAAAAGCTTTATCCTTAGTTTGGAAATAAATGAGGAAGAAATTGCCCTGGTAGGGAGTCATATGCATTGAGTTATTCAAGAGAATCATTTGAAGAACTTAGCCTTGATTTCTAAACTTTTCAAGAAAAAAATTTCCAGATGGATTGCTGATTTAGGAATATGTGAGTATTGCTCTATGAACTATTCTGACTCTCAACTACTCAAGACAAAGAGAAGGCTAAAAGCCCCATGGATGAGTACAAGAGTAAGGTAAATGTATGTAGGTCAACCTATTCAAATTTCTAGATGAACTATTTTGTTATAGATTATGACATGAAAGGTAGGCGAGACTCAGAGCGATTTTCTGATCAACAACCTAATTTGTACTGCTTTGCTCAGGATGAGCAAAAGACAGCTTGCGGATCTTGTTGACGCTTGCTAGAGACCATTTTCAAGCGTCAAATTGATCAAAAAATCATGAGAGTTTGTATTTCTTACGCGCATATCTATCCAAAATAATGCCAAAACCCACTATGCAATCTAGAAAATATGCAACATTGGAAATTGAGCTAAAATGTAGGTGCAAGCACCCTATGATCAAGGGAAAATTCCTCAACCAATCAGAGCATGACACGTATCATCACATGAATCAAAAGGCCCACCAGAGCTCGAAACCGACTGTCGGTGTTTAGCCGCCAAGTCTGCTCAGGGATACCCCAAGCAGTAGGGTTGTAGGTAGGGTTTCGCCGAGGTCTTGATCTGATGGTGTAAGGAAAACAATGGTTTTGACAGGTTCGGGCCGTGAGATGCGTAATACCCTACGTCTTGTGTGCTATTTGTATTGTCTTAGATGATGTTATGAGAGTTGATGCTTCAAGAGGGTTCCTGCCCACCCTTATATAGTCTTGGGGGAGAGGGTTACATGGAAATCCTAGTCAAATACTGTACAAAGAGTTCTTACCAATGTCTATCGGGTAGTTTACTTCTATTCGACTAGTCCTACTTCTGCACGAGTAGTTACAACAGGATAAGGTACATGCCATGTGCTATTCCTTATTCCAGAATATTCCACGCCTCTGAGTAGTCCCACTGCCTGGGTCTGACAAACTCGCGAGCTCTTCATAGCCGAGTCCTGCAGGCGTCGAGTACTTCTAAAGGCGTCTTCGAGTGCTCCGAGTGATCTAAATATCCCATCGAGTGTTTCTAAGCCTCCCATTGGGTACTCCCTAGCTTCTCGTCGAGTGCTTCGAGTAGTCTTCCAAGTAGTTCCGACTGCAATGAGGCTGTGAGGTGCTCTAGCCTCGAAAGTCTTCTTTTTATATGGTGCACAATGAACTTGCACTCCATATGGAGTAGCCCCCGAGCCTTAGATTGAATCAAAGAATCAGGTTTAGGGTCAGTTCAGTCTTTTTCCTTATTTTCCAAAGAAAAAAATAAAAAATAAACCATTGATGACACATGTCCTGCATCCCCCGAGCCTTGGATCAAAATCCCAAGATTTGGAATTAAGAATCCAATCTCGTGGCAAATGACCTATCCTCATGGTATAGACGGGTAAACTGATCCTGATATTTGAAACTCTCTTTTTCGAAATATAATCCTAGAAAAATGGTTAAATAGATAATCAATGTCAAAAGGTCCCTGAATTACCGCTCAGAGATAAATTAAAATGCAGAGTGTATCTTGGTCTTCTTGTAATTCACCAAATTGCCATCGACACTGGTTATTTAACCGTGTGGTGAATCCTTAGGGGTTTTACCCCCGTTCTGTTCTCCTGGCCGCCGAATTTTGTCTTCCAGATCTAAATCTTACTCATCTTGCATCCACTTCAATTCTCCCTCTCATGCCCCTCCCGAAGCCCCCGAGCACATGCGCGAGAAGCGGCTCATGACATTCAGGATGGCACCACAACCACAAGGGAAAAGCAGTCGAGACTTTAGCCTCTGGGTGGAAGAAGGGTAAGCTTTCTGAATTTGGCATCATTTCTCTTCTTGATGACCATCTTCTCCAATCCCATGCCATCATTAGTGGCATTCTGCCAAAGTCGAGGATAGGCCATATGAAGGAACTAATGAAATCGTCATGTTCTGTGCTTTTGTTGAGTGAGGCCTTGCTGTTTCCACATCCAATTTTTTCTGATATCTTCTTCGGTATTAGGGAATCCAATTGCATCATCTCCCCAATTCCATTCTTCACCTTTCTATTTTCACCCACTTGTGCGAAGCTTTCCTTGGCATCGAGCCGCATTTTGACCTCTTTCACTATTTATTCTGCCTTCGCCCACAACCCAGCACCAACAAGATTGATGAAGTAGGTGGTGCTGAGGTGATTTTGAGCCCGGGGAGGGAAGATGAATTCCTTTTTTACCAGCCCTCTGGGAGAGGTGTCGAGTGGAAAAGTGTTTGGTTTTATGTTGGAAACCACTTGCCCTCACTCACTGAGCGAACACATAGTTCGCCCAAGTTCGAGACCTATGGTCAAATCCTGGACCTAGGGGAGATCAAGTTATCAAGCTTCTTGGCAACATTGCAAAGCTGAAGGAACTTGGGGTCACCGGAGGCTCGGCGGTGTATTCTTGGACCCATCCTCGGATTCAACCTCTTCAGAAGAGAGAACATCCCATCCTCCAGTACCAAGGTGGTTCTTCTGATCCTTCATGCTTCTCAGCTGAAAAGCTTGGCAGATATGAAGTTTTCAAGTGAGTGTGTCGGGTACTTGATGATGTCCACAAGAAGCCTTATGTCCCGAAGCAGCTTTTCAACATATATAATCTTCTTAATAATGCTCGGGTAAGTACTCGATTTTGATTTTAGTCGAATAGTTGTTCTGCTCCTCAGTCATACTGAAACTTGTGTTTTCCTTGTAGATTGATAGCAATTTATATCAGAGCATGCCTCCACTACCGGATGTCGAGGGAACTCCCAGTCATTCATGTAATTATTGTGCATATTAGGACCCAGTGCATATTGAATCATCAGATAACTCCGGAGATGAGCGTACCCTTACTGACATTTTGAAGGAGAAGCAGGCGAGCACTAGTTCAGGTGGTGAGCACCCGATCCCTAAACAAGGATCGCCTGCAAGCCATCCTAGAGGCTTGAGAGCCACTGTGCAGAAGCAGAAGGCTTCCACACCAAGCGATGATGTCAGGCAAGTCTTGTTGTAGCATATTTGATTATTGATAATAGTCTGGGAACTTTCCTCATTCTTACTCCCTGAATCTCCTTTCTGTAGTCACCCAAAGCTTCCAAAGCTAAGGGTTGAACCTGCCAGGACCGATGCTGGTTCAACTCCTAGTCGAGCACCAGTAGGCCTAGCTCCTGCTGAATCAGACACCCTTGATTCACTAATATTGGGGTTGTCAATGAAGAAGCAGGTGCTGGGTCCCAGTAGGCTGGGCTTCCTACTAGATTTCATGAGATGCCATCGGCTGCAATGACTCCAGAAGAACAATGCCCAACAATTGTTGAAGAAGGCAGCGCCGGGCTATGCATAATCGGGTTGTCGACTCTTCCCGCTTCCATGAGGGCAAACTTGACTGTAGATCTACTTGAGGATCCTCCACTTACTCCGGAAAACATGAAGGAGGTGCAAGACAAGTTGAAGTCCAGCTTGATATGAATGTGGACCGATCTTCCGAGAGGTAGGGTATAATCGATTAGTGGAGTATGTGACATTGGCGATCTGGGCTTCTAATCAGCACAATTCGAAGTCCTACAACTGTTAAATCGCTGCTCCATTGGTTATTAACCAATCACAACTTGATTGACCTCGCCGAGAAATCTATTCCTGCAAGTGAATCAAAGAACACAAGCAAGAAAGGGTATAGCGTAGAGCCGTTGGCCGGAGTCTTCTGACCATTTCAGGGGTAACCCGGTGCCCGAAGCGAGTATTCCTACCCGAGAGATCGACCTTTAACTCATCTTTAGTGCTACCGCAGGAATCCTCTCCAACCTTGCCACATAACCTTGGTGTGTCCTTGGACCGACTAAGTTAGGAGTTAGTGCACACAAGTTCCCTGTGGAAATGATACCCTTGAATACTCACGGGTGAAAGCTACGACGGTATCTGTGCGCTTGCGGATTTATTCGTATCGTTAAAATACCCAACAAGCTTTCTGGCACCGTTGCCGGGGAACGGTTGATGTTCTAATTTCAAACCTAGTTGGTCCTCGTATCTTTATCTTTCAAAAAAAATCTTATCCTTTGCTTTTTCTTATCTCTACCTTGACCCCCGCTACCCACTTCGTCTTTGTACCTTTTTTCTTTTCTTACCTCTACCTCTACCCCCGCTACTCTTGGAAGGTTATCCTCGTACACACCTTCCATCCCTTTAGGGTGAGTCTTTAGAGCCATTCTTACAGGACCTAGTTCCTCATCCGGCTACAAGATTCATCCCTGAAATGTTCCCGTGTCAAGGCAAACTCCAAGGTGTTTTCACTGAGGAATATTCCTCGACATTGACCACCGTGTTGTAAGTCTGTAGGGCTTATCTTTTTGGTCAAGGGATCATAGGGTCATACCGATCGAATCGAGTGAAATAAATTCACATTCAAATCCTCGATTTCCGATCGTTGCCAATCAAATCAAGTGATTCAAAACTCACATCTTGTTCTTTGATTTTGATTGATGCCCAATAGAAGTTATGTTCACCCTTCCTATCAAATGAACTTCTATTGGAAGCTTAGGACGGATTGCTTTGCCTCCATGCAAGGGTTTCATCCTAAGGAGGGGTTGAGCTGAAAAATACTCATTCCCCTCATGATCCAAACTCATAATCGTTCCAATGGCCCACAGAGTTACACATCCTCTTTCATTATGGGGTTATGACCATTCTTGAGTTGCTCTATCTGTACATCAAGCCACTCACTCCATGAGCATGAAGTTCTGTTCTGATTCATCACAAAAGCCATGCTCATTGTTGGGGAGAAGATTCTGCCAAGCAGCAGAGAGGGAGAAGGCACCAAAGTGAACTCAACCCAAGAGAGCAAAAATGCTCATGAGGGAGGGAGAGAGAGCCCCCCTTAACCCCTAGGGTCATCTATGTATAGGAGGGGAGGGAGGTGGTAATTTTCTCCCGGCCCCCTGGTGAGTACATGATTTACAATTAGGTCCTTGGGCTGCCGCATGAGGCCCATTAAACTCATGGGCTGGGCTATTCCCCCAACAGTAGCCCCTCAGCTACTTTGGTTTGATTGGTACAACAAAGCATAGTAGCTGAATACATAGGAAGTGGCCTAGCCCTATCTATGACCTTGGCCACTGTTGGTATTTGTTAACGCAAACAGATAAATCCGCAAGCGCACGAATACCATTGTAGCTTTCACCCGGAGTATTCCTAGGTATCGATTTCCACGGGGAACGAGAAGTGAACTAGAAAGGGGCCAAGGTCAACTGAAGATAAGGTAGAAAGAATGTTTTTGTAGGATGAGAGGGTCTCCTAAGGTATTCCCAAGATTATCAAATGCTAAAGGGTCAGGCTCACTAAACTTCACTTACTTCAGAGCGGCAGTACCTTTCCGATCCACGAAAAGACTAGGAAAAGGTGATCGGGGTCAGGCCGCCAATAGCCCTACAAAAAACCAATCCGAACATGGTGGAATACAAAGGCCTGGTCGGAGCTGTCACCTCCGGGGCTACCACAACTATCCGTGGGGTTGGGCGCAAACTCAGGTAAACACTAGCCTAGAAACCACGTCTATGATAACGATTACTACTCTAACCCGGTACCTGGACTAGAACACTCGGCCGAGCGGAATTCCCGTAAGTAAAGTAAAGCAAGAACTAAATTTGGACAAATAATAAACTCAGAAATATCGAAAGATAACCTGAAAGAAACTCGAGTTGAAGTAGACCCGTAGAGGTACAAAAGCTGAGGAGATTCCGACAAATCTGGCTCCTCCTCCTCTCTTCTACTCTCACTCTCCTCCCCTTTTCTAAAATACAACTAGATGGAGAACACCTAGAGGGACACTACTACAAGGATAGGATGGAGAAATGAAGCTCAATTGTGTAGGTGTGTGTGTTGTGGGAGGAGGAAATGACCTCTATTTATAGGGGGAGAGTTGCTAGGAATATTCCTAATAGCTCCCTTGCATGCCACGGATCTCCCTGCATGCAACCGACCTCCCTGGCGTCGGTAACATCCTCCTCCACCGACCTGTAGCGAAAACCGAATGAAAACCGCGCTCCAGGGGCAAAAACCAGAGCTGAACCGAGGGTAATATGCGTTGCAGTGAATCTCTGGAAGAAAAACCAGACTTCTGGGCGTTGAACCGGCCGAAACCACCGACCGAACCGCGCTAGCGCTCCTGGGTCGGAAACCGCCTCCTGCGCTCCAACTGCGGGCCACCACGTGTCCCTGTGGCCGGTCCGGCGGGGCGCGTCGCGTGCTCCTGCGCCTTCCCGCGCACTGGCGCCTGCCAGCCGGGCCCGCCAGGCCAGTGAGCGGAGTGGTGCCCCGCGCTCGTGCGCGCGCGCGTCTGCGGCGCCACGCATCGCCCGCGAGGTGGCCGGTTCGTTTCCATTGCTGGCGCGCGCTGCGGCTGGCGTTGACCGGGGGTACTAACGTCAGTGATGATGTCAGCACTCCTTTTTAATTTGCGAAATTCATAACTTTTTATTGGGAGCTCCAAAAATAGCAAATTATATATCCATTTTGATCAGCGCGACGAGCTCTTCGCAATGGTGACCTTTGTTTCCTCATTTGAGATAGTTTTACCTGTGAAAATTAGAAGTTCCTGCAAAACACATGGGAGCATCGAAACTCGTGGAACTCGTTAGATAATTAATATTTTTGTTATGATGTGACATGGAATGTTGTCATTTTAGTTCACTTTGACGGTCAAATTTTATGCGATAACGACCGTCAACAGCCACGTGGATTGTCCTCATGACCGCCCGCTTATACGCCTCGCTAAAAACTCCATCCAAAAATCCAGTGGGACAAAACAGATGGAGAAAAAAACACGCACGCCTAGCAGGACCACATATACATGATGATACACGCCAGTCAGTGATTGTCTTCGGTCTTTAACGATGACAAAGGTCTTTGGCGGTGATGAAGGTCTTCGGCGGCGACGAATGTCTTCGGAGGCGATGAAGGTCTTAGGCGGCGATGAAAACGGAATCTTCGTCACTTGACTTTGGTCAGACCTTGTTGTCTCCATGAATCACTCTTCGTCGCAGTTGATGTCATCGAAGTAGAGGATGCAGTGTCTCCGGCTCTCCGTCTCGAGCACTAGTCAAGACTTGACGCGCAAAGTGATGCTAGTATGCCCTGTCCCCAGCCCCTCTTGGCCGGAGTTCGTAGCGGGGGGAGCGAAACCGAAACAGCCGATGTCGAGGATCGAAGTAGTCGCTGCCGAAGTGGAAGGCGGGCCCCTCTAGTCGAGTTGCGTCGATGTGGTTGAAGGCTGAAGTCTTGATCCGAAGGTCGTAGTAGTCGTCACCGAAGTAGAAGGCGAGCCCCTCGAGCCAAGCTGCGTCGGCGAGGGTGTTGGCGCCTACCAACATCACCAGCGATGACGCCCGTAGACGCCAATTTGGGGTGGCAGTATTTCATGAATCACGAATGAATCCGCAAGCGCACGGAATACCGCTTTAGCATTTTACCCGGAAGTATACCGGGGTGTCATTTATATTTCCGCAGGGAAGGCCGTGAGTGAGAGAATATATAGACTAGTGGGTGAACTCTATCTAGATTAGATATTCTCATGCATAAACAGGGGTAAGATAATAACATGGTAGGAGGTAGTGTGACACACACACAAACTACCCTCTTGGATAAATAAATAAAAGAAAGATGAAAAAAAGATAAAAGATGCTTTAGGCCGAGAGCAAGGTAAAAGTCAGAGCTCGAGTCAGCTGTGCTAGGCTAGCTATATCTACACTTCCTCATTGGTTAGCTCGTAAGAGATTAAACTACACAATAGGGAGATCGCTATCGAAGCGACGGGAGGAGCCCGTACACCCCAGCGACTTTATGTACCTCCTACCCCCCATACCGAACGTGGAGGATTACTAAAAGGCTCGGACAGGGTTGTCACCACCTGCCGGCTACCTCTACAAACCGTGGGTATAGTTGACATCCAGCAATACTTAGCTAATCTAGACACCATGTCTACAATAGTAAGGGATACTCTAGTGTCCCGCGCGGAGCCCCCACCCTCCAGATGGACAGACATCACACTAGAGCAATCATACGAATACTGGAGCAGGTGATAGAGTTCTAAGAACAAAAGACTAACCATCTCCAGCACAGGGCGATCATGCAATGCAAGTATTGAATAATAACGCAACCATGACAAGAAGCATATACTCGATAACTCAGAATATACTTCAAGCAGATATCGGTAACCATAGTCTAATTCTATTACAAACAACCGGATATTACAAGAGAGAGCTAAAGATAAATCCATACCAGACTCTCGACCAACACCGGCGACTCGATGACTCCTTGACTTCTCCTAAACTCAACTAAGCCTAAAGACTATGCAAGGAATGCAAGAGAGGAGAGGTGAGTGGTGTGTGATGTGTGTGTGTCCTATTCTCCACCCCCCTTGTATTTATAGCAGGGAGCCACGGGGTGAAGCCAGCACAACCGACGTAGGGGACCAATGGGGAAGCGCCACGTGCCCTGGTTGAGGCGGTGGGGCCCACGGGCCAGGTCAGTCAACCAGGTAGGTCGGTCGGCCTGCCCGGGCCACCAACCGCTCCCAACTTCTTCTGGTGGGCTGTCTTGGGCCTCTTTGTCTGATCTACGCTGGGGTTGGCCTGTCTTGACTTGTTTGAATTGAGTTCTTGCATCACTTTTGGTCCATCTGAGCCTGAATCGGTGCTCTGATAATTTCTGTGATTTTATGTCGGGTCAAAGTGTGCTTGTAACCTGCATATTAGCTTGAAAACACAACTTGCATATTCTAAAAGGTAAAGTGTGGTTTAGGGACTTTATTGGATAAGGATGCGTGTAAGAAATGCAAACTCTCATGATTTTCTGATCAAGTTGACGCCTGGAAATGATCGTTAGTGAGCGTCAACAAGATCCCCCAAGCTGTCCTTTGCTCGTCCCGAGCAAAGTAGGACAAATCAGGTTGTTGATCAGAAAATCACTTTGACTCATACCTTACCTGTCATGTCATAGTCTGAAGCAAAGGGATTCATCTATAAGCTTAAATAAGTCGGTTAGCATACCCTTGCTCAATTACCTTACTCCTTCATGTGGCTTTTTAGCTATCTCCTTGTCTTGGGCTGTTGAGAGTCAAAACGGTGCATTGAGTGATACTTGTTCATAGATCCGCAATCCATCTGGAGATACTTTTTGAAAGAATTTTGAAAATATGGCAAAGCTCACAGGATAACTCTCTCGAGGCACTCATCTTGTATTTCCTTACCAGGGCAGTATCTGCCTTTGATCTTCCCTACTACTACAAGCCTTTATGGAGCTCAAGGTAGGATAAGAATAGGGCACACTTGTATTCTATTTATTGTAAACTCAAAGAGAGGATCCATGGAGAAACAAGTCATGCAATCTCGATCAAAAGGTGCAAGTGTATGAGTGGATGGATGGATGGATGGATGGATATGACTTACTCCAATTGGCTACCCCTTTTTCTCTTTCTCTTTTTTTTGGGTCATGCTTCTTTGGCATGCCATCTTTTCTCTTTTTGGGGCAACCATAATCTGACTTTATTTTATTTCAGGGATGTTCTACGAGAGAGATCACCAAGACATGGAGCACTTATTATGTGGAATGAATGGGTGGTGGTGCCAATTCCTAGTGTAGGAATGTAGCAATTAGATGGGACGTGTGTGTGCTTATGATCGAGGAAGCATGAAAAGCATCTCTCTAGGGTCACACAATTTGACAAAACTCAACAGAATATCAAGCAGCATATGTGCAAAGGGTTTTTCATGGAATATGACATATGGCTTTGGTAGGACTTTGCATATCGCTGGGGAACTTGCCTCTCTATTTTTTTTTGAAAACAACTCCAGACTTCAAGCATCACTAGAACAAACTTGCACACCCTTATTTACCATATCTAAACTCGCAACAACTTAGACTTGAATCAAGCATACGCAACCCACGGAACTTTCAGGTTCATTGACAAGATATTTGCATAAGTAGCAGATTTAAACTCAAGAGAACTCTTATTTTCAAACCAGGCACAACAGACATGATAGAGCAAAGCAAAACTCATCCTTTCAACTTATCAAAAGGAGTTAAAACATTCTTACCGCGCATCATGAAAAAGGGAAATAAAGCAGTATTTTTTTTATTTTGTTTTTGAAAGTTTTTTATCAAATTTTATTGAAAGCAAATAAAGGGATACAGTTGACTTAGGGGATGGAACCTCCCGCAAGGTAGCTCTTGGTTTAGGGTCCAAAAAGCAGGACCTTTCTCCATGCCTGATCAAGTTGAGGTCGTTTCGTCCGTACCTGGAGAAGTAGTAGCAGTCGATGACGTCTTGTTCTTCTTGCGCCACACCTTCTTGGTCTTCTTTGGTGGCGTAGGCGGTGTAAGCATCTAGGCCCTCAAGGTATGTTTCGGTGATTAATGACAACCATTATTGTGACTAATGAGTTTGTGCAGCTTAAAAGATCATTATCGCTCATTTGGTCATATGTCAAAAGAGGCCCCTCAATTTCGGTTATTCTAAAAGGCGATCTCGGTTTTCAACTTATATATATGTCAAGGCTAAGGATCTTTCTAGTCCTAAGTGTCACAAGGTTGAGAAGGACACTTAGGTTAGTATAGGTTTTATAGTTTTGTAGTGATCGCACTATTAAGAGGGGTTAAGGCTTAGTAACTTGAGCATGGACATGGTCATTTGAAAATGGATGCACACTATGGTCACTCAGGTTTCTAGAAGTTCAAATAAGTGGTTCTCAAACTATATCTCAAGAATATTTGGATTTCACTCAAGACTCAAATCAGAAAAGACAAAATCAGAAAAAGTCTATACACCGGTTTAACCGACGCTCTCAATTTTCTATACGTCGGTTAAACGAAGTCAGCAGAGTCTGGACAAATTCAATACACCGGTTAAACCGACGTGTTTGAATTTAACGTCGGTGCATTGGTCCAGAGTTGGTTTTTCCAGGGAAATTCAAGTTCTATTCACCGGATTAACCGACGCTGTTTGAATCAAGACGTCGGTGCAATTGACCAGTGAGATGGTTTTTCAGAGGAATTTAAAAGTTGTACTCACCGGTTAAACCGACGATAGGTTTGAGTTAACGTCGGTGCAGTTGTCCAGAGACTTGGTTTTTCAGTGGTTCAGTGGACAACTACACTCACCGGTTAAACCGATGCTACGTCGGTTAATCTGCCCCAGTTGTAACGGCTAGTTTTCAGAAGAGGCAGTTTACATTCACCGGTCAAACCGACGATGACAATGGGGGGTACGTCGGATTAACCGGCGCTACGCAGTTTTCTGGCAGCTTTTCTCCAACGGCTCTATTTGTGTGAGCTGCCTATATATACCCCTCCAATGGGTCATTTCACCCACTCTTGACACCAGGCAACATCCCAACACTCATACCATAGTCAAGAGCCACCTTGAGCTTCATCATTCACATACTTGTGCATTCAATCAATCAAGAAGCAAGATTAAGGACTTGAGTAGAGAGAAGCTAGTGTGCATCCGCTCTTGGTGATCGGTTCTTGCTCAAGTGAAGGCCTTAGCTTGTTACTCTTGGTGATTGGCATCACCTAGGCGATCTTGGTGATCGAGGTGTTTTCTCGCGGAGCTTGCCAAGGATTGTGGGAGCCCGGAGAAGAAGATTGTACGTGGCTTGAGCTCCACCACGCCGGGATGGTGAACGGAGACTCTTAGTGAGCGCCCAAGTCTCGGTGACATGGGAGGTGACAAGACTCTTAGTGAGTGTCACAACGTGGACTAGGGGTGTGTGCCAACACATCGACACCACGGGAAAAAAATCCGGTCGTCTCTTGTCCACTCTCTTTATTCAAGCATTTTCTTTCATGCAATTTACTTATGAGCTTGACTTAGAGATCATAACTTAGCTCTACCTTGCTAGGCTTTACTTTGTTTTTATCTCTTTTAGCTTGTGTAGGTAGCTTAGTTATCCGGTTGGTGAATTGGTGCCCTACTAGTATTGCATAGGTTAAGGTTGCTTTACCTTGCTTTAGAATTTGAAAAAGGCTCAATTCACCCCCCCTCTTGGTCCATCGATCCTTACAATTGGTATCAGAGCCTCGTTGCTCATTTGGATCATTAGGCTTCACCGCCTAGAGCTATGGCCAAGATGGGTGGTTCGCCGCCTCACTTCGAGGGCAAGAACTTTGCCTATTGGAAAGTTCGCATGGCCGCATACCTTGATGCGATTGCCCCCGAAGTGTGGTTGGCCACTAAGACCGGATTCACCGGAACTCCCACCGCCGAGCAATTAAAATGGAATGCAAAGGCTAGAAATGCAATTTTCGAAGCCATTAGTGAGGAAGTCTTTGCTAGAGTAAATGGCATGGACTTAGCAAGTGATATATGGAAAGAGCTAATTGAAATTCATGAAGGCTCCACAAAAGTCCGTGAACAAAAATATCACTTGTTTAGAGCTAAATATGATTCTTTTAAAATGTTTGCTCATGAAAATTGCAATGATATGTATTCCCGCTTGAATGTCATTGTCAAGGACATTAATGCTCTTGAAGTTTCCAAAATTGACAGTGGCTCCATCAACCGCAAGATTCTCATGCTCCTTCCGAAGCCCAAGTACAACATTATCAATGCTATGCTTCAAAAGGAGAATCTTGATACAATGGAAGTGGGAGAGCTTGTGGGCGAAATTCACGCTCATGAAATGAGTATCCTTGGTATGACAGAAGAGCCAACAACAAGCAAATCAATTGCTCTCAAAACCAAGGTCAACAAGCACCGCAAGCTCAAGATGATCAAGCAAGAATCTAGCTCAAGCAATGAAGAAGAAGATCATCATGAAAGCTCATCCGATAATGAAGAAGATGGGGAACTTGCTCTCATGATGAGAAAGTTCACACGCTTGAGCGACAAGATAAAAAAGAAGGGTTACAACTTTGACCCCAAAAGAAGGATGTTCCGGTATAGGGAAGATGTCAAGTACAAAACATGCTACAATTGTGGGGAAAAAGGACACATCTCTCCCGATTGCCCCAAGCCGGACAAGAGAAAGAAGGATAACAAAGGCAAACATCGCCATGATTCAAGCGATGATGAAGAAGATGAGAAGATAAACAAGAACAAGAAGCTTGAGAAGAAGAAGAGTCATGACAAAAAGACCAAGCTCTTCCCAAAGAAAAGGGGCAACACCAAGAGAAGCTTCTTGGTGGAAAAGCAAGAGTGGGTGACCGATGTCTCATCAAGCGAAGAATCAAGTGATGAAGAAGACATAGTCACTATCGCCCTCACAAATGAAGAACCATCACTACCTCCACCTCCAATGTGCCTCATGGCCAAAGGTAACTCTAAGGTATGTGAGAGTGAAGATGATAGTGATGATGAGCTTGACCCTAATGAGTTTGCTAACCTCATTAATGAGTATACATCCGTCATCAAGAGGGAAAAGGGCAAAGTCAAGATTCTTGAGAGCACTCGTGCAAAGTTAGAGCTTGCCCACTCCGATTTGCTTGGCAAGTACAATGACTTGCTCAAAAAGCACAATGAGTCACTTGTACTTGCTAAGCAAGTTGAAGAGAGCCACAAAAAGCTTAAACAAGAGCATAGGGAGTTGGCTCACAAGTATCAAGAACTTGAATTTGCCTATGAAGCAATTGACCCAAGTCTTGAGAACTTTGCTCATGAAACTATTGAGAAGGTCAATGCTTCTACTTCATGTGATGACCTACTCATTAATGCAAATGCTACTAATGCTTTGCCCGAGCTTGCACCTTCTAGGGAAAAAGAATTGATGGATCAAGTTGCAAGCCTCAAGAGTAGTGTGGAGAAGCTCTCAAGAGGAGAATACATCCACAAGGAAATTCTCTTCAACAATGCACGTGACTATGGCAAGAGAGGTCTTGGTTCATTTTCGGAGCCAAATCAAGGCACTACTCCTTCTCCGGAGATCAAGATTAGCTTCATCAAGGAAGTTGGATCATATTGCCAACATTGCCAAGTCACCGGGCACCACACTAGGGAGTGCACTTTACCATCACGTCCTCTTCCTAAATTACCCAAGAATTACTCTTCAATGTTTGAAAATAACCATTTTCTCTTGAGTAAAGTGAAGGGCAAGGTGAAGGCCAAATTCATTGGCAAACTCACTAAGGAGTCAAAGAAGAAGCTCCCCAAGCAACTTTGGGTCCCAAAAGCTCTTGTCACACATGTGCAAGGCCCAAAGCTTGTTTGGGTTCCTAAAACTCAAAAGTGAATTCTCATGTGTGTAGGTGAACTACAAAGCCGGTGGAAAACATTGGGTACTTGATAGCGGTTGCTCTCAACACATGACCGGCAATGATAGCATGTTCACCTCCCTTGAAGACCCCGGCGATCATGAACACGTCACCTATGGTGATAACTCAAGGGGAAAAGTTTTAGGTTTGGGTAGAATAGCAATTTCTAAAGATTTATCTATTTCTAATGTTTTGTTTGTAGAAGCACTTAGTTTTAATCTTATTTCAATTGCTCAATTGTGTGATCTTGGACTAACGTGTGCCTTTGACAAGAATGGTGTTGTAGTAACTCATGAAAAAGACAAGTCATTGGTATTCACGGGGTTTAGGCATGGCAACATTTACTTGGTGGATTTCTCTTCAAAGCAAACAAGTACCATGACATGCCTCTTCACCAAGTCTTCTCTTGGGTGGCTTTGGCATAGAAGAATTGCTCATATTGGCATGAGCAACCTCAAGAAAGCCCACAAGAGAGGGATGATCACCGGCTTGAAGGACGTCACCTTTGACAAGAACAAGCTATGTAAAGCATGTCAAGCCGGGAAGCAAGTTGCAACACATCATCCCATCAAGACAATGTTGTCTACCTCCAAGCCGCTCGAGCTACTTCACATGGATCTCTTTGGTCCAACTACATACAAGAGCATTGGTGGTAACCTCTATTGCCTAGTAATTGTTGATGATTTTTCACGTTACACTTGGGTTATGTTTCTAGGCGATAAGGGTGAAACTCCGGAACTCTTCAAGACATTTGCAAGAAGAGCTCAAAGGGAGTACAACTCCCCAATTGTGAAGATCCGGAGTGACAACGGCACCGAGTTCAAGAACATGAAGATTGAAGAATGGTGCGATGAAGAGGGCATCAAGCATGAGTTTTCCGCCACCTACACGCCTCAACAAAATGGAGTGGTGGAAAGAAAGAACAAGACTCTCATCACCCTAGCTAGAGCAATGTTGGATGATTATGGCACGTCCGAGAAGTTTTGGGCGGAAGCAATCAACACGGCGTGTCATGCATCCAACCGAGTATATCCTCACCGACTCCTCAAGAAAACTCCATATGAGCTCATCACCGGGAAGAAACCAAATATATCATACTTTCGAGTCTTTGGTTGCAAATGCTTCATCTATAAGAAGAAAAGGCTCGGTAAGTTTGAAAGTAGATGTGATGAAGGTTTCTTTCTTGGTTATGCATCAAACTCCAAAGCATATAGAGTATTCAATCAAACCTCCGGGTTAGTTGAAGAAACATGTGATGTGGAGTTTGATGAATCTAATGGCTCCCAAGAGGAGGTTGTTGGCTATGAAAATGTAGGTGATGAGGAGATCGATGAAGCTTTGAAGAAGATGTCCATTGGGGATATCAAGCCGGAAGAGGTGCATGAAGACAATGATCAAGGGGGAGGACCTTCCTCATCTACACCAAGCACCTCCACGGCGCCTCAAGTGGATGAAGATCAAGAAAAAGATGATACACAACCTCAAGAAGATGTGCCAACGCCAACACCCCAAGTCCAAGAACAAGAAGAGCAAAACGTTCCACCACAAGCACAAGTCACCCATGATCCACCCCAACAAGCATCCACGCAAGTACCGCTAGTGAAGCATGGTCGCATCTCCAAGGATCATCCAATTGGTCAAATCATTGGTAGTCCATCAAAGGGAGTAAGAACTCGCTCTAAACATGCTTCATTTTGCGAATATCACTCGTTTGTTTCTTGTATTGAACCCACTAGCATAGAGGAAGCGCTTGAGGACTCGGATTGGGTGATGGCTATGCAAGAAGAATTGAACAACTTCACCCACAATGAAGTTTGGGTTCTCGAAGCTCCTCCAAAAGACAAGAACATCATCGGCACCAAGTGGGTCTTTCGGAACAAGCAAGATGAACATGGGGTGGTGGTACGCAACAAAGCAAGACTTGTGGCAAAAGGGTTTTCTCAAGTCGAAGGTTTGGATTTTGGTGAAACTTTTGCTCCGGTTGCAAGACTTGAAGCTATCCGCATCCTTCTTGCTTACTCTTCACATCATAACATTAAGTTGTATCAAATGGATGTGAAAAGTGCATTCTTAAATGGTGTTATTAACGAACTTGTTTATGTTGAGCAACCTCCCGGGTTTGAAGATCCGAGGAATCCTAACCATGTTTATAGGTTGCACAAGGCACTCTATGGGCTCAAACAAGCTCCAAGGGCTTGGTATGAGAGGCTTCGTGACTTCCTAATCATGCAAGGCTTCAAGATCGGGAGGGTGGACACCACGTTGTTCACAAAAGACGTCAACGGGGATCTTTTTATTTGTCAAATTTATGTTGACGATATTATCTTTGGCTCAACTAATGATTTGCTAAGCCATGAGTTTGCTACCATGATGTCTAGGGAATTCGAGATGTCCATGATTGGCGAATTGACCTTCTTCCTTGGTTTTCAAGTCAAACAAATGAAGGAAGGGACATTCATCCATCAAGAAAAGTATACCAAAGATATCTTGAAGAAGTTCAAGATGGATGAGTGCAAGCCAATCAAGACACCCATGGCAACAAATGGGCATCTCGACTTGGATGTGGACGGTAAACCGATTGATCAATCCCTCTATCGTTCTATGATGGGGTCTTTGCTTTACCTTACCGCATCTAGGCCCGATATAATGTTTAGTGTGTGCTTGTGTGCCCGCTTTCAAGCTAACCCAAAGGAGTCACACCTTTCGGCTGTGAATAGGATCCTTCGGTATCTCAAGCACACTCCTAGCATAGGCTTGTGGTACCCCAAAGGCGCTAGTTTAGATCTCTTGGGATACTCGGATTCGGATTTTGCCGGAAGCCGTGTGGATCGCAAGAGTACCTCCGGGGGTTGCCACTTGCTTGGGCGTTCTCTAGTTTCTTGGTCGAGTAAGAAGCAAAATTCCGTGGCTTTGTCCACCGCGGAAGCGGAATATATAGCGGCCGGTGCATGTTGTGCCCAAATCCTATATATGAAGCAAACCCTTTTGGACTTTGGTGTGAAACTAGATAGGATCCCACTCCTTTGTGACAATGAAAGTGCCGTAAAAATTGCCAAGAATCCAGTTCAACACTCTCGCACAAAGCACATTGATATTCGCCATCACTTCTTGCGTGATCACGAAGCCAAGGGGGACATTTCCCTTCAAGGTGTGAGATCCGAGGAGCAATTGGCGGATATATTCACAAAACCTTTAGACGAGAGTACCTTTGTTAGGCTAAGAAATGAGCTCAATGTGTTAGATGCGGCAAACGTCATGTAAGTTGCCATGTCATATAGAAAAATGCATACATATAGGACACTTGTCTAACCATGGTAAGATAGTGATGAGCAAGGGTTTAGCTAGAGGTGGTGGTCCACTTGTTTTCCTCTAGGCTTGTAGAAAGGCTCATCATGAAGAAGCTTCCCGTGGGTTCAAACTTGACAAGTAGATCTTAATTTCTTGTTATGCATTTCTTGTCATATAGATGTGCACTTCATGTTTACTATACTTTCGCATGTGGTTGTAGCTTGCATTATCATTGCATGCGTAAGGGTCACAAAGGAGATCACTTGATGAAAATGAGACTTGTTTTCATATACAAGATCTTAATTCATGAAAAGTGAAAAGAGCAAAGTGTTAGGTGCGTTATTGCCTAGTGAGCAATGTCATGATGAGTTTGAAGCTTTCTATCTTCAATACTCCTATGACATGGCTCATACATTTTTATTTGGCGTTTTGTCTCTCTTGCGGCTTTTCCTTGTGTTTGAAAAGAAATTTATTTAAGCAAGTGTGCTATCCTATTTATTTTGAGGGGTAAAGTCGCCTATGCAAGTCCATTAACTTGAGTTTATTTGAATTTTATAAGTTTATTGGACTTAGCATAGAAGAGTGAGCTGAGTGTGGGGTTTTTGGCTTCACCGGTTAAACCGACGTTCAATGGAGCATCATCATCGGTTCAACCGGCGTTACTAAAGTTTGTCTCAGCTCAGTCAAGTTTCAGGCGTTCAACCGGCGTATACAAAAGTCACATCATCGGATCAACCGGTGATCATAAATGCAAATCAGACCTAGCAATCAACCGGTGTTTTGATCAATCAACCGACGAGGTCACTTTTGACAGCATCGGTTCAACCGGCGTTCAAAAACAGATCTGGTAGAGTCTCGGGTGAACTACACCGACGCAATCAACCGGCGCTCAAACCCTAGGCGTCGGATCGACCGGCGTTAAGAAAAATCGCGGGCCCACCTGTCATATATGTCTCTTGCCCGCGCTGACCGGCCTCTGTTTCGCTCGACTCCTTCACGCTGCCGCCGCCCGACTCGCTCCTCTCGCGTCGCCGCCTTCCCTCCGCGCCGCGCGCCATCCGCGCCGCTGCTCGCCTGCAAGACCACCGTCGCCGCTCCGCCCCAGCCCACGCGCCGCCGTGCGCCATCCGCGCCGCCGCTCGCCTGCACGTCGAAGTCGCCGCCGCCGCGCCCTCGCGCTCGCCCAGCGCCGCCCGTGCGCGCCTGCGCCGCCGCCTGCGCGCGTAGCCGCCGCCGCCGCCGCTCCACGCCGCCACTGCCGGGCGCCGCCGTGCTCCACGCCTCCACGCCGCAGCCGCAGCCACGCCGCAGCAGCACCCGATCAGAAGCTCGCCAGGTGCTCGACGATTTGCCTGAGCTGCCTTTTTCGCGCCGCGTTCGTGTTTCGCACACCGTCAGTCGAGATGGGTCGCGAGAAGAGGAAAGGGAAGGAAGTTGTGGTCGAGAAGCCCGCTCGCAAGCGGACTCGTGCAGAGAAGGAGGCCGAGAGGGCCGAGATGGTGGCCAAGGCCGCCGAGGAGCAGGCATCAGGCCGCGCTCGTCCGTTCCAGATCAGGGAGGACCCCAGAGGCAGAGGCAGAGGCAGGGGCATGGGCAGAGTGAGAGGTGCCAGGGCCACCAGAGCCGCGACAGCAGCAGCAGCAGAGTCAGATCAGTCAGATACAGCTGCAGATTCAGATTCAGAGGCAGAGCAGTCCGAGCAGTCTCAGGGGCAGAGCACACAGGAGTCACCGACTCTACGACGGTCTGGCCGCACTCGGCAGACATCCCCAGCAGCAGAGACTTCACCAGCGACCGAGCGTCGCACTGGACCGAGGACGCGAGGAGGTCACCAGCCACAGGAGCCTCGCAGGTCCACAGCTGCTGCAGCAGCAGCAGCTCGTAGAGCCGAGGCCCTAGAGGCCGAGCGCGCAGTGTTCCGTATGGACACTGTTGTGCGTCTGGAGCCAGGTGTGCTGCTCCAGAACTTGACCCGAGCCAATGCGGCCAAGGTCAAGAGACTCAGGTGGAGTGTTGACGAGGAAGTCTGGTTCCCGGTGACCCGAGATAGCAGAGTCGACAGGAGGTTCTGGACTTTGCTACAGGCCAGTTTCTACGAGACCTACCAGAGGCGGGGCCACCGGATCTTTCAGCACAGGGTTCTTGACTGGGTCTCACTGAGGACAGCCGCAGGGGGAGCGGATGTGAGAGCACACTTTGCTCACTTCAGAGGTCTGCCTAGACTGCTAGAGATGGAGCAGAACCGTTATATCGAGGACTGGGTCAGAGTGTTCTACGCTACAGCTTGGATAGCCCCCGAGCGCAGAGCTGTACACTTCATGTTTGGAGGGCAGGACTTTGGTTTGTCGAGGGCGACCATTGCTGGTATTCTTGGAGTTGACCTGGTCGACGTCTCGCTGCACGAGAGGGTTTACGGGGACTCAGATCCACCCCGCAGGGCGATGGTTGGCGGGATTGCTCCTTCTCACGAGGCGATCACTCAGTGCTTCCGCCAGCCGTTCCCAGCCTCTTACGCCAGAGTGCCGAGCTTGCTGACCCCAGAGGCTTACGCAGTACACATGGCCCTCCGGAGGACTTTGCTACCGAGGAGTGGCTACCCAGAGGGGTTTACGGGACTGCAGCAGCTCCTGCTTCTACACATCCTCACTCACGAGCCCTTTGACATAGTTGACTTTATTTTGGCTGAGATCGAGGATGTGATCACTGATGGGATGGGTGTGGTGCGACAGTTTCCCTATGCGCACTGGATCAGTTACATATGCTCTATGATAGTGCCAGCAGAGTCACCCATCAGTGCTCCTTACCGTCACGACGAGGCTCCCAGGTTCCCTGTCTACCGACCCACAGCTCCACAGGACAGGAGGAGGGGCAGACACGCAGATAGAGCAGCGATGGCTCGACTGTCACCGGAGGTTCAGGCACGAGTGGCAGAGGAGGATGAGGCACTCCTAGCAGCAGAGGCACAGCTTCCCGGGGGAGATGATGAGATTCACTGGTCTGAGCTTGAGTCAGACTCCTCCGACGACGTTGAGTACTTTCCTTCAGCTGCCCCAGCCAGTCACGATCACGAGGCAGGAGGTTCAGGACAGCCAGCACCTCCGACTTCAGCAGCTGCTACAGTCTCTGAGTCTCAGGTGACTCAGCCGTCCGAGCTCACTTCACTACTACAGCAGCTCGTGACCCAGCAGAGAGAGGACAGGCTTGCTCAGGAGGAGGCCAGGAGAGCCCATGAGGCCCAGATTGCTGCTATACAGAGAGAGGCCGCCCGAGAGCGGGCTGCGACCGAGGAGCGTTTTGTCGGGCTTATCGACAGAGTTTCACAGAGGACAGACGCTCAGTTTCAGCAGATGCAGCAGGGGATGATGGCGATGTTCGGGATGATCTCACAGCTTTACTCTCACACCGGACTCGCCCCGCAGCAGCCAGGACAGTCAGGCCTTCAGGGTGTTGGAGCACCTCAGCTTGCCGTCACACCAGCTCCTCCTCCTCCAGCTCCTACTGCAGCTCCAGCTACCTCAGCGACACCGGAGACCACGTTCTCGATGTCAGCACTCTTTGGGTCTGCCGGACGTCCGCTCTTTTCACCACTGCCGGCGACCACACTCTTTCAGGACTCACCGCCAGCGGTTCAGTCGGTCGCCCTCCCCTTCTCACTTCAGGCAGCACCTTCAGGGGGAGGAGCAGTAGAGGAGTCCCTGCTTCTACAGTCGACGCAGCCGGCAGCCTCAGCAGTCACCTCTTCAGAGATTGATACTTCTTCTGCTGACCCGGTTACGACTTCTACGGATCCTCTACCAGGCAGTGCCAGCACGAGAGCCTCCACGACAGTTACTCCCCCAGTGAGCTCAGACCCAGACCAGCAGCTTCCGTCTGTCACCGAGGGTGAGAGTTCTCCGTCCGACGACGACGACCCGGACCGCTTCGTCGCCGTACCACGACAGCACGACCCGTAGCTCGCCTTTTGGTGCTTTGATGCCAAAGGGGGAGAGGTGTTAGGGGGAGCACCAGAGTTAGGGGGAGGATAGAGCTAGAGAGAGCTCGTAGTTATCAGGACTTTGTTTCTTTGTATCACATTTGGTGTTAATTCATGGATATGTACATTTGTCGCTTGAGTATGCCGTTCTTTGAGACATATCTATGGATTTCGTTTGAGCCTTTGAGCTCTTTGGTCCTTCTTTTCGAGTTTGCTTGTGTTTATCCTGCTTTATCTTTCTCGCTCTCTCGTTTTTTTATGTTTGTGTTGTCATCAATCACCAAAAAGGGGGAGATTGTAAGCATCTAGGCCCTCAAGGTATGTTTCGGTGATTAATGACAACCATTATTGTGACTAATGAGTTTGTGCAGCTTAAAAGATCATTATCGCTCATTTGGTCATATGTCAAAAGAGGCCCCTCAATTTCGGTTATTCTAAAAGGCGATCTCGGTTTTCAACTTATATATATGTCAAGGCTAAGGATCTTTCTAGTCCTAAGTGTCACAAGGTTGAGAAGGACACTTAGGTTAGTATAGGTTTTATAGTTTTGTAGTGATCGCACTATTAAGAGGGGTTAAGGCTTAGTAACTTGAGCATGGACATGGTCATTTGAAAATGGATGCACACTATGGTCACTCAGGTTTCTAGAAGTTCAAATAAGTGGTTCTCAAACTATATCTCAAGAATATTTGGATTTCACTCAAGACTCAAATCAGAAAAGACAAAATCAGAAAAAGTCTATACACCGGTTTAACCGACGCTCTCAATTTTCTATACGTCGGTTAAACGAAGTCAGCAGAGTCTGGACAAATTCAATACACCGGTTAAACCGACGTGTTTGAATTTAACGTCGGTGCATTGGTCCAGAGTTGGTTTTTCCAGGGAAATTCAAGTTCTATTCACCGGATTAACCGACGCTGTTTGAATCAAGACGTCGGTGCAATTGACCAGTGAGATGGTTTTTCAGAGGAATTTAAAAGTTGTACTCACCGGTTAAACCGACGATAGGTTTGAGTTAACGTCGGTGCAGTTGTCCAGAGACTTGGTTTTTCAGTGGTTCAGTGGACAACTACACTCACCGGTTAAACCGATGCTACGTCGGTTAATCTGCCCCAGTTGTAACGGCTAGTTTTCAGAAGAGGCAGTTTACATTCACCGGTCAAACCGACGATGACAATGGGGGGTACGTCGGATTAACCGGCGCTACGCAGTTTTCTGGCAGCTTTTCTCCAACGGCTCTATTTGTGTGAGCTGCCTATATATACCCCTCCAATGGGTCATTTCACCCACTCTTGACACCAGGCAACATCCCAACACTCATACCATAGTCAAGAGCCACCTTGAGCTTCATCATTCACATACTTGTGCATTCAATCAATCAAGAAGCAAGATTAAGGACTTGAGTAGAGAGAAGCTAGTGTGCATCCGCTCTTGGTGATCGGTTCTTGCTCAAGTGAAGGCCTTAGCTTGTTACTCTTGGTGATTGGCATCACCTAGGCGATCTTGGTGATCGAGGTGTTTTCTCGCGGAGCTTGCCAAGGATTGTGGGAGCCCGGAGAAGAAGATTGTACGTGGCTTGAGCTCCACCACGCCGGGATGGTGAACGGAGACTCTTAGTGAGCGCCCAAGTCTCGGTGACATGGGAGGTGACAAGACTCTTAGTGAGTGTCACAACGTGGACTAGGGGTGTGTGCCAACACATCGACACCACGGGAAAAAAATCCGGTCGTCTCTTGTCCACTCTCTTTATTCAAGCATTTTCTTTCATGCAATTTACTTATGAGCTTGACTTAGAGATCATAACTTAGCTCTACCTTGCTAGGCTTTACTTTGTTTTTATCTCTTTTAGCTTGTGTAGGTAGCTTAGTTATCCGGTTGGTGAATTGGTGCCCTACTAGTATTGCATAGGTTAAGGTTGCTTTACCTTGCTTTAGAATTTGAAAAAGGCCCAATTCACCCCCCCTCTTGGTCCATCGATCCTTACAGGCGGCTCAGGAACAGGATCCTCGGATGCAGGATAGGCAATTTCCAGATCTTCCCATACTATGTTGGTGATGAAGTCAGGGATCTTCTGGTCGTCTTCCACTGGCTCGGTTGGTGGAGTATGAATTTCCCAATCCTCCCAAGCTGGCTTGGAAGGGGGATGATAATCTTTATCATCCCAACCTGGCTCTGTCCATAGCCCATGTTTCTCACTATTCTCATGAATCAGGAATACCTCCCTTTTGTTCTGGAACTTGAATTTCATGGTCTTTCCCATGATATGGAGGTTGATTCTTCCTGTCCCCACATCAATTCTGGCGTTTGTATCCTTGAGGAATGGTCGCCCAAGTATGAGCGGAATCCCAAGATCTCCTTCCATATCAAGGACTACAAAGTCCACTAATATGTAGGTATTCTTGACCTTTACCATTAATCTTTCCACAACTCCTTGAGAATATCTTATCGTGGAATCCGCCAGCTGAACACACATAGTGGTAGGAGAAATTTATGGATAGCCTAGCTTCTCGAAAGTTACCTTGGGCATGATGTTGACGCTGGCTCCAAGGTCACAAAGGGCGTGATCAAATTCATAGTCAAAGATTGAGCAACTAATCACTGGGGTTTCGGGATCTTCTCTTATTGTGGCCGCTAACTCGCCCCCACGCACCTCTTCTTGGGCGTGTGAGATTTTCTGTATAGCTGAGGGGTGTCCTGCTAAGTGACTCTTTCCACATAGCATTGATGACATTTACGCTCTCTAGAGTTGATTCGGGTTGCCCTGGAATCTTCCCTAGTTCAGCAGCAGGTGTAGCAGCAGCTAATTGAGCCAATTGAGTTTCTAGCGCCTTATTGAAACTCAGCTGGTTCTTCATAGCCGTGGAGAATCCGTCCATCTTGACATGGATAGTCTCCATAGATTTGTCTATAACGGTCAACTTCTTCTAAAGGGACTCATTGATCTTTGCTTGGCCGTAGACAAGATCTCTCAAGGTAGGCTGGTTAGGACCGAAAAAATTCAAATTCCCATTACCTCCTTGGTAGTATGGGCATGGTTGATTCCACCCCTGACCTCCTTGTGGATGAAACCCATTGCTGCCATTGAGGAATAGAGCTTCTTCTTGGGTTTCTGGGCAATTATCGTCCGAATGTCCAACATTCCCGCAGACCTCGCACGTCATGCGAGTCTCCAAGGCTTGAAGTGTTTGCAATTGAGCCTTATCTTGGGAATAATCCTCAAATTTCTTGAGGAGGAGATCAAACTTCATAGCGAGCATGTCGTCCTCCTTAACGGAGTGCATACCTCGCTGGCGCGGTTGGAGGCGATCATCGCTCCAACCTTGGTTGGAAACCATCTTCTCGATCAATGATGTAGCTCTTTCAGTGGTTAGCGAGAAGAAAGCTCCACCCGCAGCGGCATCCACATGATCACGGGATGACTGTGTCAACCCGTTGTAGAAGTTCTGTAGAATGAGCCAATTATCCATTCCATGGTGCGGACACGCTAGAATGTACTCCTGAAGCCTCTCCCAAGCCTCCGGAATTGACTCATTTGACGCCTGCTGGAAGTTCGAAATCCGATCACGAAGAGCATTGGTTTTGCCCGTCGGGAAGAACTTCGAGAGGAATGCCTTGGCACATTTGTCCCAAGTATCCACAACAGCCTTGTTAGCATAAAACCATTGCTTCGCTCTCCCTAATAGAGAGAACAGAAACAGACGGAGCCGGATAGCATCTTGTGATACACCCTTGATAAAAAAAAGTACTGCAGAGCTCCAGGAACTGCTAGAGATGAGCGCTGGCATCCTCATTGGCCTTGCCACAGAATGGACTGGCCTGCACCATCGTAATGAGACCCGTCTTGATCTCGAAATTTTCTCCTCCGGTGTTAACCTCGGGCCCAGTAGGGACTTGATTAGCAGACGGAGCAGAGTAATCACGGAGTGTCTTCTAGGCCATAGCTCTAGGAGCTGATGATGATGCGATGACCGGATCGACTGCCGAGAGTGATCTCCGAGGTGATACGAGACGAGCTCGCGTCCTCCTCAAAAGTGACTCTGGATCGGAATGAAAGTTTTGCGGTAGATCGAAACCGGTCATACACTACCCTGTTTTCATATCAACAAAGACAAAAAAACAAAGCCAAGTTAGCCTGTTTAGCAAGCGAATACCAATTTCGATTTTGTTCACAACTTTTATCTATATATTTCACTCTGTGCCTTCCCCGGCAACGGCGCCAAAAATGCTTGTTGGCGCCTACCAACGTCACCAGTGATGACGTCCGCAGACGCCAATTTGGGGTGGCAGTATTTCATGAACCATGAATGAATCCGCAAGCGCATGGAATACCGCAGTAGCATTTTACCCAGGAGTATACCGGGGTTTCATTTATATTTCCACACGGAAGGCGGTGAGTGAGAGAATATATAGATTAGTGGGTGAACTCTATCTAGATTGGATATTCTCATGCATAAACAGGGGTAAGATAATAACATGGTAGGAGGTAGTGTGACACACACACAAACTACCTTCTTGGATAAATAAATAAAATAAAGATGAAAGAAAGATAAAAGATGCCTTAGGCCGGGAGCAAGGTAAAAGTCAGAGCTCGAGTCACCTGTGCTAGGCTAGCTATATCTACACTTTCTCATTGGTTAGCTCATCAGAGATTAAACTACACAACAGGGAGATCGCTATCGAAGCGACGGGAGGAGCCCGTACACCCCGGCGACTTTATGTACCTCCTACCCCCCATACCGAATGTGGAGGATTACTAAAAGGCTCGGACAGGGCTATCACCACCTGCCGGTTACCTCTACAAACCATGGGTATAGTTGACATCCAGCAACACTTAGCTAATCTAGACACCATGTCTACACTTGTAAGGGATACTCTAGTGTCCCGCGTGGAGCCCCCACCCTCCGGATGGACAGACATCACACTAGAGCAATCATACGAATACTAGAGCAGTTGATAGAGTTCTAAGAACAAAATACTAACCATCTCCAGCACAGGGCGATCATGCAATGCAAGCATTGAATAATAACGCAACCATGACAAGAAGCATATACTCGATAACTCAGAATATACTTCAAGCAGATATCGGTAACCATAGTCTAATTCTTTTACAAACAACCGA
This sequence comes from Panicum virgatum, assembly GCF_016808335.1. NCBI lineage: Eukaryota > Viridiplantae > Streptophyta > Magnoliopsida > Poales > Poaceae > Panicum > Panicum virgatum. Next base: position 29,065,661 of record NC_053148.1, on the reverse strand, counting down.
ATATTACAAAAGAGAGCTAAAGATAAACCCATACCAGACTCTAGAGCAACACCGGCGACTCGATAACTCCTAGACTTCTCCTAAACTCCACTAAGCCTAAAGACTATGCAAGGAATGCAAGAGAGGAGAGGTGAGTGGTGTGTGGTGTGTGTGTCCTATTCTCCACCCCCCTTGTATTTATAGCAGGGAGCCACGGGGTGAAGCCAGCACAACCGACGTAGGGGACCAATGGGGAAGCGCCACGTGCCCTGGTTGAGGCGGTGGGGCCCACGGGCTAGGTCGGCCGACCAGGTAGGTCGGTCGGCCTGCCCGGGCCACCAACCGCTCCCAACTTCTTCTGGTGGGCTGTCTTGGGCCTCTTTGTCTGATCTACGCTGGGGTTGGCCTGTCTTGACTTGTTTGAATTGAGTTCTTGCAACACTTTTGGTCCGTCTGAGCCTGAATCGGTGCTCTGATAATTTCTGTGATTTTATGTCGGGCCAAAGTGTGCTTGTAACCTGCATATTAGCTTGAAAACACAACTTGCATATTCTAAAAGGTAAAGTATGGTTTAGGGACTTTATTGGATAAGGATGCATGTAAGAAATGCAAACTCTCATGATTTTCTGATCAAGTTGACGCCTGGAAATGATCGTTAGTGAGCGTCAACAGAGGGCGAAGGACGAAGTAGTCACCGCCGAAGTTGAGGGTGAGCCCCTCTAGCCGAGCTGTGTCGGCGAGGGCGAAGGCCGTAGTAGTCATCGCCGAAGTAGAAAGAGAGCCCCTCGAGCCGAGCTGTGTCGGCGAGGGCGAAGGCCGTAGAGGTCGTCGCCGAAGTAGAAGGCGAGCCCCTTGAACCGAACTGTGTCGGTGAGGGCGAAGGTCGGAGTAGACATCGCCGAAGTGGAGGGCGAGCCCCTCGAGCCAAACCGTGTCGGCGAGGGCAAAGGCCGTAGTAGTCGTCGCCGAAATAGAAAGCGAGCCCCTCGAGCCGAGCTGTGTCGGCGAGGGCAAAGGCCGTAGAGGTCGTCGCCGAAGTAGAAGGCGAGCCCCTTGAACCGAACTGTGTCGGTGAGGGCGAAGGTCGGAGTAGACATCGCCGAAGTGGAGGGCGAGCGCCTCGAGCCAAACCGTGTTAGCGAGGGCGAAGGTCGGAGTTGACGTTGCCGAAGTGGAGGGCGAGCCCCTCAAGCCGAACCGTATCGGCGAGGGAGAAGGTCGGAGTAGACGTCACCGAAGTGGAGGGCGAGCCCCTCGAGCCGAACCGTGTTGACGAGGGCGAAGGTCGGAGTAGACGTCGCCGAAGTGGAGGGCGAGCCCCTCGAGCCGAACCGTGTCGGTGAGGGCGAAGGTTGGAGTAGACGTCGCCGAAGTGGAGGGCGAGCCCCTCGAGCCGAGCTGTGTCGGCGAGGGGAAGGTCGGAGTAGACATCGCCGAAATGGAAGGCGAGCCCCTCGAGCCGAGCTGTGTCGGCGAGGGCGAAGGTTGGAGTTAGAGGGCAGGCTGATGCCGAAGGCCCCTCCAAAGTCAACTTGTGACGAGTATTGTTGCTGTTGATGACTTGTTTTTTCAACAATAAAGAAAAAAACCAAAGATAGAGTTTCACCATTTCGAAGATGCCAATTTATACACCTGCAGGGCATGCATCATTTTTACTTGATAGAGCAATATTTTTCAAATATAATAGGATGCCTTCGGCATAATTGCTGCTCTTTAGTTCGCATAGGTAAGCCCTAGCCTTTGGCTTTCGCACGAAAATACTTTCCATGCCTACGACATTCCGCACAATAGGACTTTGAATGCCTTCGGCGCTCTGCGCGGAAGGTCTTTTCGACTGGGAAAATTAAGAACTGAGACCAAAGGGTGCTGTGGGCCATTCAGCTTTGCGAGCCCTGGGCTCATTTCTCCAAGTGGCATTCACTTGCAATGTGTCGATGACTCCCCTCTTCGCTTGATGAAGAGGGATAGACGCTTCGGTGCTCCTGTGTCAAGCACGCCAATAACCGAAGGCCAAATGAAATTATGTAAGACCAAGGTGTAGTCGTTCCATATATAACCGTGCTTTGCTTCGGGGTGAAGACCAATAACCCGAAGGAGGATCTTTCATAAAACAAAGATTGCCGAATCCCATATAGAGTGTCGCTTCGGGGTGAAGACCAATAACCCGAAGGAGGATCTTGCATAGAACATAGATTGCCGAATCCCATATAGAGTATCGCTTTGGGGTGAAAGCTAACAACTCAAAGGGGGATCTTGCATCAAACTCGGATAATCGAAGCCCTATATATAATTATTTGCGGGGTGAAAACCAATGGCCCGAAGGTGAATTTTGCATAAGACTTAGACAACCGGAGACCTCATACAGAGTGGTATTCTCCTTGGGGTGAAAACTAATAGCCCGAAGGAGAACCTTTCACAAGGCTTAGATGACCAAATCTCCATATAAGAATGTTTCTGACTTCGGGGTGAAAACCAATACCCCGAAGTGCACGATAATTTAAGTGATGTAGACAGTGTGTAAAACACGAACAAAGTAAGCAAGCACAAGGGCAAAATAGAGTTTCTCACTTTGGCAAAAATCCTGCTCAACAGATAGATAGTATCCTTTCAAATTAAAGGGGTCAAGATAAGCATGTAATTAAGCAAAGAGTTAGCACAAGCATATAATTAAGTAAGGTGTTACAAAGAGTAAAGTGTAACACATTAAGCGTGTCGGCCTCTCTTGCCGATGAAAACACCCCTTCGGTGCTGCAAGTTTTTCTTATGTTGCAAAAAGAAAAGATCTTGAGCGAACACTCATCTCCTTGTCCACTTGAATGAAGGGCAAGCAATTAATCTATAAATGTTGTTAGTACTTCGTGAAATGAAGAGCGTAATTGCACGACACAATCTATTTTGACATTTGAAAAGTAAAACAAGATAGCACTAAGCAACCCAATATTGATAAAGTCCGAAACTTCTGGTGGTTTCCGAAGCCCAATAACAATGGACCAAAGAGGATGCAACGTTTATGAGTGATAGCTTCGACACTTTTGGTTAGATATGAGCATATATATTGGTAAATAAAGGCGAGTGAATTTGGGGTCTTCCGTGAAAACCGAAGGGCCGAAAGATGGTAATGAAAGGATTTAAAGTATCAGCTCTTTTGCACAATTAAAGAATTTAACATCCGAGGAGGCTTCGATGTAAACTCTTTTTGCTGGTTGCCGAAGGAAATGAAGAGCAATCCACTTCGTGTGTGTCTACCACAGGAAGCGTGCATTCTTGTCTTATGGTAGATGTACGTACCTCTTTTATTTTTCTGTACCAGTTTCGAATGAGCCTACCCGCTAGCTGTAGCCGGATGGGTGAAGAGGCAAAGTGCGTCCAGTGGCGGATGTAGGATTGGAGAGAAGGGGGGCTGAAACAATAGAAATGTTGATTTGTGTGAAGATTTAATGGTGATTTGGAAGTCTTGCTACAGTAATTTGAGTGTAGTTAACCCCTCTTTGGGGGCTGGAGCCCCCCAGCCCCCCTTAGATCCGCCGCTGAGTGCGTCCTTCCTGCAGAGGACGCCGGCCGCATGCATGCATGCAAGCTTTGCTTGATGCAGCGCCATTATGGCCCTCGTACGCTGGCCGTAGGTGGAGTCTTCACAGGTGCTTTTTTTGGCGAAGCTGGCCGCGCGCGGTGGGGGCACCGTGGGGCGAAGCTACTGGGCCGCACATAATTGCTTTCGCCGCGGGCTGAAGAGATCTTAGTCGTGGGCCCAAGCTTGTTGGTCGTATTTGCGATGGGCCGAAGCTGGTAGCGTGTCGTGTTGGGCCGGAGGCGCCGCCTTCGCTGCGGCCCGAAGCCAGGGGCGCGCGATGCAGTGCTGGGCCTGAGCTGATGTATTCTTCGTCTTTGAGCCTGAGCCATAGTTATCGCAGATCAATTTGGCTCTTGTCAAAAGTTTGAAACCTGCACATTCCTCAAAATAATTGCCTCTTCGGTGATGCAAACCAAAGTGTTGACTAGCCGAAGGGGAAAAAATCTTGGCACCAAATTAATTATATGCAACGAAGCTTAGTAGCCGACGAGGGAACCAAACCAAACGGTGTAATCGAAGACATCAGATGCTTGTCACCGGCGCTGGGCCGAAGGTGATGGCGCAGGCTTGCAGGCCGAGCTGATCGAAGATATGCTGACCGAAGGGCAGGTGATCTGTGATAAGATTGACGAAGCCCATAATTTGACTTCCATTAAGCAGTATCGAAGGCCAAGTGAACCTTTGTGAGATCCCGGTATAGTCATTTCACATTTAACTTAGCTTGCTTCGGGATGAAAACCCATAGCCCAAAGAAGGATCTTGCATACAACATAGATAGCCGAAGCCCCATATTGAATTTTATTTTCTCTGTGGAGAAAATTAATAACCCGAAGGTTGTATTCTTTGTGAAAAGCCGAGATGATGCCAAAGGGTGAGAAGCTAATATCTTGAAATCCCACCGAGATAGACTCAAAAGCTACAATACTAGTCCTCGCAGGTATTTTTCCATCCTTCGGAAGGTATTCCTCCTGTTCTCCTAAAATCACAAGGATACCATATTTTATCCGTTGCAATGGAAGTAGCCGAAGTAGATTAATTAGTTAGGCTTAGAGTAAAAACCCATCACTGTGGAAACAAAGCTGCTGACCGAAGAGATTAAATTATTAAGGGTGAAAAACACAGTGCGGTTAGGAACCAAAGGCCAAAAGTCAATTGGCCGAAGTCGACGAAGAGGTAGAAGTCTAGTCAAAGTACTGTAGTTATTTAAAAGTGAAAGAAACATGGACCAACAACACGGAGTGGCTGGTTTGGTTGGCTTCGCTACCTCCGAAGCCTGTGACCAGTGACCTGGGGATCCATCCCAGCTACAACCATAGTATTTTTGCAAAACTGGGTACCTGTGCCGGAGCTATTGCTGGGCTGGTGCACGCCATGGACCGTAGTTGGGCCGTGCGCCCTGCCGCGGGCCGAAGCTGTCGGCAGACGAGATGAGGCTTCGGTGGGCCGAAGCTGGTGCGCGGGCCGAAGGTGACTGCTGCTGCAGTGGGCCGAAGCCTTGGCTTGGCTGGAGCTGAAAATGGGCCATGGACCGAAGCCCATGGTCGACCCTCATGGCCGGGGCAGTTTTTTTATTTTTATATTTTTCATTTTCGTTTTTTATAAAAATATATTTTCGTGTTTGAAATTTACATGAATATACCCCGGCCGCCCCGCTGCCGGGCGGCAGGGGCTTATCTAAAAAAAGTCGACAAAAAATTGCGCCGAGGTCCTTGGAGGACTGGCCGCCCGGCAGCAGGGCGGCCGGTCCCCCCAACCCTATATAAGGTGTTGGCAAAGCGGCGAAGCCCTGCCGAATTTTCAAGCCGGCGACTGTAGGTAACTAAAATTTTCTACATTTTATAAATAGATTATGTTGTAATTATTTTTTTGAAACAATAGATTAGCAATCAGTTCAATTATTGTTAGGAGTGATTAGTGGTACATTTAGGTGCAGTTGATTAGCGTTGATATAGTATATTTAGTGTTAGATTTAGTATTAAAAAATATTAGAAAATTATTAGAGAAGTATTAGAAAATCAAAAAAATTGCAAGATAATATTAGAAAATTGTAGAAAATATTAGAAAATTGTAGAAAATGTTAGAAAATTGTAGAGAATGTTAGAAAATTGTAGAAAATTATAGAAACTATTTTGTTGAAACAGTAGATTAGCAATTAGTTTAATTATTATTAGGACTGATTAGTGGTACATTTAGGTGTAGTTACTTGTAATGATTAGCATTGATATAATACATTAGCAATCTAATTAATTAATGTTAGTAGTGACTATTGCTAGATTAAATATTAGAAAGTACTAGAAAATTGTTAGAGAAGTATTAGAAAGTCTTAAAAATTGCAAGATAATATTAGAAAGTACTGCGGAGAAGGCTCAACGCAGTTTGCTACGTGGGTGTACGGCTACTAGGACTACCTAGTGCTAGTGACATGCTGCATCGTTGTGTTTGTTCTATTTTTTTAAATTACCAAAGCATGTTAGCTTAGTTCAGAATCTGTTTACCGTAGTTGCAACGGGTTCTGCCATGCCAGTGCATGTCTGATGTGTGTTTCATTAATATTGTATTATGATGTAATTCCTATGGTTTACATTGTGTAATTCAGTTTTTAGTTCTTAATTCTTACCGTTATATTTGATGTGTGATTCACAGTATTCTAGTCTCTTGAAAAAGTCCGAAAATATTAAAGGCAAGTTCGAAGATTCACTAGATTGCTTGTGTGTGCGTGGCACCTCGGCACCGTGATCTGTGGCGCCAAGACGCGTTATCTCGGCGCCACATATTACGGCGCCGACCCCAGAGTCTATTTCTGCAAAAAGTTACAAAAGAGCACATATGTGAAATTCTTTCGTGAAAAGGGCTAAATTGCAAAAATTACGGCCGGTCGCCCCGCAGCCGGGCGGTCAGGGCCGGCCGGCCGGGAGCCGCCCCGCTGCCGGGCGACCGGCCCCCAGGAACCTGCGCGCAATTTTCTCCGCGAAATTTTTTCTCCGCAATTTTCTCGGCGGGGCGGCCAGGGTATATTCGTGTAAATTTCCAAATCGAAAATATATTTTTGTAAAAAATGAAAATAAAAAAAATAAAAAAAAAACGCCATGGCCGGGCACCCTTAAGTCTTTTTCTATGCCTTCGTACAACACACGGTAATGATTTTTGATCCGAAGTTCGCAAAATAACTTGCAGCAAAGATTTTAATACTGCGCTTCTAGCCGAAGGGGTAAAGAACGTGCAGGCAAAAAGCTGACCAAAGGGCTGAAAAACTTCATGCAAACAATTGTGATTTGCAGAATATGTAGTAGAATCAACAGTGCTTCAACGGAAGGAAAGCGGCAGCTGGGTTGGTCAGCAATCATTCTCCCGAAAGGGGAGCGCAGGGGTTCGACTCCCCTGTCTATCGTGGCCTCCAGCTTTTTTTTGCAAATTTGACTCCCACTGGAGCTGGCGGTGCTTGCCTTTGCCGAAGGGGCGGGCTTACTGTGCTGGGCCCTTCGCAGGCCCATGCTGCGCATCGGCGCGCCTCGGTGGGCCGGTAGAGGCCGCCTTTGCTGCAGACCGACCACGCGAATCCTATATATCTTTCAGAAATTTTTTTTCTTCCTTACCTTCCAATATTTGAGATTCGTGCAAACCATCTCATCCGTTGGATTTTCTCAACTCTAACATTCTTCCTCCTCTCCCCTCTTCCTTACCATGCGCCGCTAGTCCTTACCATGCGCCGCTAGCGCCTGAGACCGCGCTCCGCCTGCTGTGCCGCCGCACGCCGCGCCGCTGCTGCGCCTGCCCCGCGCGCTGCTGCTGTGCCTGCCTGCCGCGCACGCCGCGTCTCTGCTGCGCTTGCCCCACGCGCTGCGACGCTGCTGCCGCCGCACAAGCTACTGCTTGTTGTGGAAAGCTGCTGCTTGCTGCGGCAAGCTGCCGCACACTGCTGCCGCCGGCGCCGCAGCAGCTGCTCCACGCGTCGCTCTGCGCCCGCGCAGGCAGACGGCGGAGAAGAAAGATCCCGCTCATCGGAAAAGGAACCTTTCAACATTTCCATTTTAGCATTTTCAACATTTTATGTTTTCAATTTCAATATTTTATTTTCACAGTTTCAATATTTTAAAAGCCAAATGTTGAACATATCTAACAAAATATTGACTTAATTCTACTAAAATGTTGAATATATTTGCAGCAGATAATTGTGTCAAAGTGGGCTTTAAAAATAAATGTCTTATCTATTTTCCACAAGATAGATAGGACCCCATCACGCCGATCATTGCTTCGAGAAGCCGAAGCCACGCACAAGCCGAAGATGGAGCCATTGGTTGCAGCCGAAGCTACGCAAGAGCCGAAGGCCTCCGGAGCCGAAGTGAAGCTGATGGTGTAGCCGAAGCCCGACAGAGCCAAAGCGAAGCTGATGTTGGAGACGAAGTGAAGCTGATGGTGTAGCCGAAGCCTGACAGAGCCGAACCGAAGCCCTGATCCGAAGCCGCTCGATCCGTACCGAAGCCGAGCCTAAGCCGTGGAGAAGCCGCCAGAGCCGAATCGAAGCCCTGAGCCGAAACCGCTCGATCTGAAGCCGAAGCTTGTGAAGCGGAGCCAATGGAGCCGAAGCCGCTGGAGTGAAGCTGGTGGAGCCGAAGCCGAAGTCTGAGCCGAAGCCCATTGAGCTGAAGCGACGAGTGGGCGCCGTTCTTGATATAAATGTGACGAAGACCCCAGCGCCTCTAACTGACGAAACCGGGTGGAACGAACCGACAGGTGGGCACCAAACTGTTGGGGAGAAGACTCCACCAAGCAGCAGAGAGGCAGAAGGCACCAAAGTGGACTCAACCCAAGAGAGTAAAAATGCTCATGAGGGAGGGAGAGAGAGCCCCCCTTGACCCCTAGGGTCATCTATATATAGGAGGGGAGGGAGGTGGTAATTTTCTCCCGGCCCCCTGGTGAGTATATGATTTACAATTAGGTCCTTGGGCCGCCGCATGAGGCCCATTAAACTCATGGGCTGGGCTATTCCCCCAACACTCATCCTTCATTTCTCCGAGATCTTTCATCTGGTGTGCCAAGTTGCTGTGAGTCTCACGATCATCTCAGGGTTCCTCATCATAGACGCCCTTTAGGATGGCTGTGTGTGGTTCTACCCACCTTAATATCATTACAGGGCTCGTAGTTGTATGTGTGCACTATCCTTGCAACTTGAACAACAATAAAACAACAAATGGTGGTAAAGCTGGGATCTACATCACCATTGACAGCTGCAGGTGTGATCCCCAAGGTCGAGCTTGCGACCATAAATGAAGCACTGACGGGAGATAGCCCGAAGCAACCTTAAAAAAATCATTCTCCTAAAAAAAAGCAAGAACATGTTTTTAAGCATAGTATGCACCTTCGGGTGTTCTTGGTCCTAACCATTTCAAATAACAATTAAGAAGAACTAGGGAACATACGATGATCGAGAACATGAGGTCTACATCAGCTGAACACTTTGATACTCTTTGGAGTTGGAACACACTCGAAAGGAGACCCCTATATTGCACACTTGACTTTCATAGAAAAGTCCAAGTGTGGGGAAATCATTGAGCGTCTCATTGCAAGTTCCAGCCAAACAAAGGAGTATCCTTGTTTCAAGAAGGTGTAAGCCCTGGCTTGCTTGAAAAAAAAACAAAAAAAGAGAGAAAGAAAGAAGGAAATAGTGAGAGAGCCATGGCTCCACACAAATTAAGAGGCTGCTCCTCTTCCTTTCCAAGCCTTTGCTGCTCCGCTCAGATCGATCAGGCCTCCAAGGAGTATTGTTTCCACACACGAGGCAGGAGTATCACACGCCATCATTGCAACAATTCCAAGAAATCCATCCTTCATGCTGGTGGTAAGTATACTCAGATAAGCAAAGGTAAGGTTCACCAATCCCTTATGTTTATCTCCAAATGAGCAGAGTTTGAAAAATCATGCTTCCTTTGTTTGCGTTCGTTTGCTTTGGTTTGGGAGTATTTTCGAGATACTCCCATAGGCTTTTTAAATTAAGCATAGCCCTTAGGTTAAATAGCCTTCTTTAATCAAATTCGACATGATGTTGAATTTTGGTTAATGAACTTTGCAGTAATACTACCATAAATTTTGGATGAATATCTTTTTGGACAAACCCCAGCAAGAAACTTTTCAAATTTGTTGAGTAAAATCCTCAAGTTCATGCGGGAGATAAGTCAAGACTTAGAGGCATTTCAAATAATAAAATTTGCACAACATACAAAGGAGGCATAAGTCGCGTTTCAAAAGTGCACTTTGTGCACTCTACCAAATGCCCCTGTGTTTTGTTCGTACAATTTAATCTCGGCCTTGTTTGAGTTTTGCTGAAATGATAAAAATTTGGTGAACAATAAATAGAAAAAAAACTCTTTGTTTTAAAAAAATCTCTCTCGAGAAAAAAGATTAAATAAATGATGGCAAGCATATATGGATCCATGCTTTCAAATCTTCAAAGCCAATTTCCCTTAAAACATGGATGTGAACAACTAATCTCAGGACGATAACAAAATTCTTCATGCATGCCTAGAGTATTTGTTGTCCACTAACCTTTTGCAGGAAAAGAAATAAGGAGCAGCATACAATAACTTCATCATTCATACAACGCTCCTTAAAGAAGACAGATGCATGAGGAACCAAGCTGAACAAATGCAAAGCTTTGCTTCATATATATAAAGTTTAACTCTTGCATTTTTGTTCCATGTTAGGCGAGTTATTAAGGTAAGTATCCCACATGCCTCATGCATCCTTGCCTCATGCTTCCGCCTGCTAAGTTACCCGTCATACCAGCTTGCCATGTTAAAAAACAAAAAAAAACAAAATTAAATAAAAAAAATTAGTGCTCCACTTAAAACTATAATTTGATTAAATAAAGTGTAGACTCCCCGGTGTTCAAAATCGGCAGAGTCCCTTTTTTTGTTTCCACCTTTGTTTTTCTTGTTTTGAATAAAGACATGTACAAAAATAAATGTGGGGGAGATCTCTAAAAATCACCAACTGCAAGCTCACTTGAGATCTCTCCCCCAAATGTTGCACAACATCGACGGCCCAACACGCTAAAGAACAAGACAGATGGGAACCAGGGAAGGATGGCAGAACCTCTGGTTCGACCAAACCAACTCTGATTTCCCTCAATTCCATTTTCTTCCTCTTCAAATGATGGTTTGTGCAAACACACTCCTCTTACTCCCTAAGTTCTTGAGTTTAAATGAATTCATGCTAATCACTAAAAATAAACTCAATGAACCTTACCTATCACCTTATGCACTCCAAGAACATCCATGAATAAACTCGCATATTCTTTATTCCTTACATTCTTTTTAGTTCTTGTGAACATATATCTTCATAGGGACCTCATGCTATCTAAGTAATTGACTAATGTGATATGATTGGATGAACGGAACCATGCTCTTCCTTGCAAAGTGCTTGGATTTCTTTTCAAAAAAAAATCATCAATAGCTTGTCTCCACAAATTAATTCCTACCAAAGCCAAATTTAGATTTTCATGCTCAAACCTTCATATGCAGTTTGACTTTACTTTGAGTTTAGTCAAATTCTTTGACCCTTGTTAGAGATTTGTCATACTCTCATGATTAAGATCACGTACACGTCCACTCACATGCTATACTTCTACACTGAAAGATAGCAAACATTGTCATCCACCCATAAAATAAAACTCCATGACCATGACTCTTTCTCTCTAAAGTGACCATTGAGGATGTGGACTATGAAAAAAAATGATAAAATAAAAGATGCATACCCAAAGAAGGTATGCCACATGCCCAAAAGGGATGTAAAAAAAAAAGATAGAAAAAGATGCATACCCAAAGAAGATATGCCACATGCCCACAAGGCATGTCAAAAGAAAAAAAAAAGAAAGATAGTCCACATCCAAGGAAAATAAAGAAGAGAGATGAATCATGCAAAGGAGTTCATCCACCCTCTGCCAAAAAAAAATCCACACACTTGCACATATTGATCAGATTGTATGACTCGTTTCTGCTTGGATCTAGTCTTTGACTTAGCAACATAAGCAAAGTAGAAATGCCTCTTTTACTCCTACCCTGAGGTCCACATAAGCTTGATTAGATGATAGGAGAAAAGAAGACAACACCTTTGCCTTGGTAAGGAACTCCACAAAAAAGCGAGAGATTTGATAATTTAATTTGAGGAGCAAGCCTATTCCTTTTTTTTCAAAATGAAAAACCCAAGTTTCTGAGCAGGAAGGGCTAGGAACATGAAATCTGTGTTGTTCCATTCTTCAATTATCCAAGAAAGCATGGTAGCTACTCTAAAAGTTTCACAAGAATTGGAAGGAACTTGGAATTACTTGTATGTAGGTTTTATCAAGGGAGATGCATCCACTTTAGTCCTTCAATCTTTACTCGAGGACGAGCAAAGAGCTAAGTGTGGGGGTGTTGTTGACGGCTGTTAAGTCCAAAATATATGCTGTCAACTCCTGCATAAAGACATAAAGAATGAACATCAATAGTAGTGGTAGGAGTTATTACAAAAGAATTCCACGAGTGTTGGTGAATTGTTGATTGTAGGGACACAGGTCGAGAATAACATGAAAACACGCAGAAGACACAACAGAAATACACAGAACATCGCTGCCTGCATTACACATCCAAAAGAGGCCCATCTGACAGAACAAATGGACCAACCAAGGCTGGGCACCGCAAATCCTGAACAAGGGGCCCACAAGGAGTGCACCGGCCAAAGATGGGCCCAAACCGCCTCAAACGGGGTTCGGCCGAACCCATGGATGGGCCGACCCCCTACTGAGATGGTTTAGGCTCATCTTTGGCGGGAATATCATTTTTATCCTCTAGAAGGCGGTTATCAGCGTTCTCGCCCTTATCTCACTCGGGAACCGACCTATTAGGACTATAAAAGGGGCCTCCCTCACCCCCTCTCACACACACCATTCCAAGAGATCTCTTCCTCCTTCAGTTGAAGATGTAGCGCTCCACTCTAATAGCGAGGTCCTACCTAGGCTAGTACTTAGAGTAGGAGGAGGGTGAGGAGCAGTTCGGGGAAGCGCCGGGCCTGTCGGCGGTCTTCTCCGATCTTGTACCTCTACGGATGCTGGCTTCCTCTGGTATGAGTAAGTTAGTATTTATGATTCCTGTATTACATAGTACTTTTGCTTGAGTGAGATCGGTTCTCTTACTCACGGGTTCGTCGCTCTGTATTTATACAGAGTGCCATAGTTTGCTACGGGAGCTCAAACGTAGTTAGACTATGGTAGTAACCAGTAGCATAGACATGGTGTCTAGGCTAAGGGTTACCTTCATTTGCCTTATATCCCACGGTATGTGAGGTAGGCCACAGGTGGTGATAGCCATGTCGGTCCTTCGTAGTCCTCCACGTTCGAGTATAGCGTAAAGCCGTTAGCCGGAGTTTCCTGACCATTTCAGGGGTAAGCCGGTGCCCGAAGTGAGTATTCTTACCCGAGAGATTGACCTTTAACTCATCTTTAGTGCTACCACAGGAATCCTCTCCAGCCTTGCCACATAACCTTGGTGTGTCCTTGGACCGACTAAGTTAGGAGTTAGTGCACACACGTTCTTTGTGCAAATGATACCCTTGAATACTCACAGGTGAAAGCTACGACGGTATCCGTGCGCTTGCGGATTTATTCGCATAGTTAAAATACCCAACACATGCCGCTCCACACCAAGCCAGACAGTCGCAGACTTGCCGGCGAGCCACCAAAGCTCCAAGTGGTCGGCACTCCGAGATACAAGCTTGAGCGGTTCTCAAGAACAGCACACAAGCCACTACACCTTCCTCTCACACTCAAACTTGAGCTAGCCTGGCACAAAAGCTTGTGCTAAACCTAAGAATTTGATTAACATGTTATTTGGATGGCTTGGAGATGTTCTTCAATGGGTATGGGGTGTCTTAGGTCGCCATCAAGCTTCAAATGGTCGGGTGAGGCACATATATAACCCTCAAACTCGAGCTAGCCATTGTAGTTGTTGTCCACTTTTTTGTATAGGCATCGGTTAAACCGGTTCTTAGGGTATCGGTTTAACTGGTCACTCTAAGCTCAGAAGTAGCTGTTGAGTCTTCTAACACGCTCTGTGATGACTCAGTTACCATCGGCTAAACCGATGCCTGGGTGTCGGTTTAACCGGTCTTCAAGAGATCCTCCTTAGTGCTGACATCATTGCATTGCACTGACGCATTGTACTAATGCACCATCGGTTCAATCAATGCTGAAGACTTGGCTCTTTGCTTCGCGACATGCTCTCTAGACAATGGTATGGAGAATGCACTGAGGCCTTCGACTTGTACCATCGCTTTAATCGGTGGTTAAGGATTTCTTCTAACACACAGTATATTGGTTTAACAGGTGGTTATGAATTTCTTCTCTTGGTCAGCAATGCACAATATATTGCACTGATGCCCGGTTCCCGGATATTCCGGTGACCTCCTCATCAGTTTAACCGGTGCAGTGTCGGTTTGACCGGTGCAGTGTCGGTTTAACCGGTGCCTTGTTTTCTTCTTGCACTTGTCCAACTCGTCGCAGCTATCATTTGGACACCTCAAATATATTCTATCTTTAGTTTTTCACTGTGACTTTGATGTCTTGACAGCAAATTGGACACATTTGATTACATCCATGGAACCTAAAAATTCTACAAACTTGAGCTCACAAACTTGTTAGTCCCATTGATTGTGTTGTAATTCGATCACCAAAATCACAAGAAATGGCGTAATGGGGCCATGTTCATTACAACGTGGTCCTGGGTCCATAGCTCAGCGCATCTGATAAATAGTGCAAAATGGAGATTATCTTCATTCAATATATGGAACAATTGTTACATATTAAGAATCTACTACTTGTCTCACCAGTCAATAGATCTATTAATTAACTGCCTCTTTGGGAGCAATCCAACTCCAACTCCCCGCCTGCTCCTGCTAGAGCCCAATCAAATAGGATGGAGTCAAATGGCTCTGGCGGAGAAGCCTCTGAAATCCCATTGAGAGGAGCCCCATTGAGAGGTGCCACCAATTGAGCGAAATCTAGGGGCAAGAACACCACCCAACATAATGGCAGGTCCTTAGCACATCTGATAGATAGTGCAAAATGAAGGTTATCTTCATTCAATATAGAACAATTATTACATATTAAGAATCTACTACTTGTTCCACCAGTCAATAGATCTATTAACAGCCTTTTTGGGAGCAATCCAACTTCAACCATGGTTCACCAAACCGGTGGGAACCGGTCCGGTTTGACTGGCCCAGTTTCGGTTTGGGCCGGTATCAAACCGGCTCAAATTCAAATTTGAATTCAAAAAAATAAAAAATTCCTAAAAATACTTCAAGGTGCGACGAATCTAATGGTGTCAAATTTTCTCAAAAATTCGTTCATTTAGTATAGTTTGCGGGGATTTGAAGTTAAATAAAAAAATGTGCATACAAAAGTATACAAATACAATGTAAAAATAGTACAAAAGAGGGTTGGAGGGTTCATTTAGGCTAAAATATGTTATACAAACATTTATTTAGTATACTTTGCGGGCATTTAAATTTAAACCAAAAAAGAAAAAAAATTGAATTTGGCCGGTTACCAGTCAAACCGACTGGTAAACCGATCAAACCGGCCGGTAAACCGGTTGAAACCGGTTGAACATGCGATTTTGAATTTAATTTTGAATTTGATCGGTTTCCACCGGTTTCTGGTTAAACCGGTCCGGTAAACCGCTACCGGACCACGCCGGTTTGACCGGACCGGTCGGTTTATTTAACCCTGACTTCAACTCCAACTCCCCACCTGCTCCTGGTAGAGCCCAATCAAATAGGATGGAGTCAAACGGCTCTGGCGGAGAAGCCTCCGAAATCCCGTTGAGAGGAGCCCTATTGAGAGGTGCCGTTTGGTGGAGCTGGAGTAAAATAAAACTGGCTCCTTTTTTTATTAAAAAACTAGCATCTCGCAGCTCGTGCGTATCGCATGCTGACTTTGCCCTCCTCAGGTGGCGTGGGTGGTCAGCCGTGGCAAGAGCAGGGAGGTGGTGTGGAGGTGTCAAGCGGCATGGAGATTAGCTAACGGCATGAGTGCGAAGCAGGGGTGTCAGGGCGGCCGATGGCGAGGAGCACGAGGCGGCTGGCGATGGAGCGGAGATAGCCGGACGCGGGAGCTACCATGATGCAGCATTAGGAGACGTGCGGTAGAGATGGTGTCAGGGCGGCCGATGGCGAGGAGCACGAGGCGGCTGGCGATGGAGCGGAGATAGCCGGACGCGGGAGCTACCATGATGCAGCATTAGGAGACGTGCGGTAGAGATGGAGCCAGAGTGATGCGGGAAGGAAGAAAGATAGGAAAAAATAAGAAGGAAAAGAAATAGGAAGAAAAATAAAAGATAGAAAAGAGAAGAGTAATATGAAAATTTCATCTTTTCTATATATTTTAAACAACGGGAGAAGCCATCTTACCAAATATTTTCCAACCATATAATCCGGAAAAGAAAAGGCTGCTTCACCGGTGGAGCCATAGCCGAAACTGTTTGTAAGGAGCTGAATCCCTAAGAATCTACTTCTCTGCGTCAGCGATGGATCACTACGGGACAGGCTATTTGCCGTGTGCCCCCGAAACACACGGCAAAGCCTGGTTTGTACACGGCAAAGGCTTTGCCGTGTGTAGCACACGGCAAAGGCTTTGTCGTGTGTAGCACACAGCAAAAGCCTCACGGCAACCAAGCGTATTTGCCGTGGGTCTTTTGTCGGGCACATGACAAAAATTTTACCGTGTGCATTACACGACACTCGGCAAAAAAAAGGCGACGACGGCAGCTGACGCTGGCAGGGCCACTTTGCCAGTGCCAAATAATATAGCACATGGCAAATAATGGATCCTTTGCCGTGTGTCGTGGATTTAACACACGACAAAGGTGGTTTGCAGCAGGCACACGGCAAAGAAGGTTTTTTTTCTGTTTTTATTATTTTATCGTGTATATGGCACTTCCAAGTTGACCTCGGAAAAGACTGAGGTTCGAGTCATTTTCCCCAGCATTGTAACGAGGAGGTGGGTTATGCACGCTAAGAAGATTGTAAGCATAATATTTTGATGTGAAGTTTGAGACCTCCTCCAGAATGTATGCCTCTACGATGGAAGCTTCAATTTTGTATTTGTTTTTGCATTTAGTTCTAAGTACCTTCTGACATCTCTCAATTGAATAACACGAACGCTCCTGCACGGGACCCCCCATTCGTGCCTCTTACGGGAGGTGCAAAATCATATGTTGCATCGGATTGAAGAAACCAGGTGGAAAGATCTTCTCCAACTTACAGAGAAACACAGGCGCCATCCTTTCCATTTCCTAAATTACGGTCATTGATACCTCCTTAGCACAAAGCTGGCGGAAGAAAAAGCTCATTTCGGCCAGCACTCGCCATATTTGATCTGGGAGGTAGTCTCGAACCATCACCGGAAGAAGCCGCTCGATCCATATATGGTAGTCATGACTCTTGAGCCCATTGATTCGCATAGTAGACAAGTTCACTCCCCTTCTAAAGTTCGCTGCATACCCATCGGGAAACATTAAGGTTTGGAACCATTCTAGTACTTCTCTCCTCTGGGGCGTCGTCAGCACGAATTCAGCCCTAGTCATTCTCCCTGACTTGCCGCCTCGGGGAGGCCTCATGTCTAGTTTTGGTCTATCGCATAACGAATTTACTAAATTGAGTAAACTAAACTAATGTAACAAAACTAAATTAACAAACAAACTAAACAATTAAACTAATTTAACTGATAACTAACTAACAAACTAAGTAAGTAATTAAACTAAATAACATACTAACTAATTAAACTAACAATTTAAACTAAACAATAAATCTAACTAATTAAACAAAACACTTAAACTAACTAATTCATTAAAGTAGCTACAATAACTAACTAACAAAAAAATTACCAAAGGGCCGGGGCACTTCAGCCGTGGGGGAGGGGGGGGGGGGGGCGGCTCGGCCGCGAGATGGCCAACGGAGCGCGGCTGTGCCGGCTCAACGCCGGAGCTCGGGTCCACAGCTCGGGCTGAGCCGCTGCCACAGCTCGGGCCGGCGCCGCGGCGGTGGGGGAGGCAGGGAGACGGCCGGCTTGTCGGGGAGGCGGCGCCGAGCTCGGGGCCGGCGGTCGGACGCGCGGTCGGGAACGGCGCTTTGGGGAGGCAGCGCGGAGCTCGAGGCGGGCTGCGCTTCGGGGAGGTCGGCGAGGCGCACGGCGCGGCGGTCTGGGCGGCAAGGTGCGCGGCGCGGCGGTCGGGGCGGCGAGGAGCGCGCAGTGTGTGAGGAGTGAGTGCTGAGTGAGAGAGAGGCGCGGTGTTTTTGGATAAGGCCCGGGTCAAACCTTTGTCGTGTGCTTTGAATCGGGGCACATGGCAAAGGTTTGCTGTGAGCCCAGATCCAGTGCACACGGCAAAGACAGTGTTTGCCGTGTGCCGTCTAGTTGGCACACGGCATAGTATTTTTCCACACTTTTTTAAAAGTCAATAACTCTAATGTAACAATTACACATATTGATGTTAGTATAAATTGTCACTTTATGTAACATTGCCAAAATGACTACCCAAACAAAAACCTTATTATTTTATGTGATTCAAATGTTAATTTGATTAAGATCAATAAATAAATCGTTTCCTTTTAGTTTGTTCCAATATTTCATGTTATTTAACTTTTTCAAATTTTGTACAAACCGTGGTCATCTGACTAAACACTTTTTGTTCTTTGATTGTATTGGAAAAGAACTATTATTTTATGCAGTTAAAGCTCAAGTTCAATAGATCATGTGATATTGATTACTTGAAAAAAAATTATAATTAGCAAAATGATCAAAAAATTAGCCAAATTAGGGCATTAAACAACCTAAGCTGTGTTTTGCAAATAGAAAAAGTTTTGAAGTGAATCGCCAATTTGTTCGTAACATTGAGTAGAAACCTATACGATTCCTTCTCAACTCTACGGATCTTCTCTGCAGATGTTTCGATTCATAACTACTGTACAGGCAAACTTGTGCGAAACATTCCAATTTTTTTTCATAGTATCTGGATGAAATAATGACAGCACAACAAATTTCATGATTTTCAGAATTTGTCTGCTTTTATTAGAATTTTAAAATGATTCGGGGAAATGTTCCGGATCATGGTTTGTTACCATAATCTCCAAAGTTTACTTCTGTTTCTGCCACACATGCTCACATTGGACTCGCTATTATGTCTGTCAATTTTATATACATTGTACTCCACTAATCAAAACACTTCTAGTACAAGCATCAGAAATTCGATTACTGACATTAAATGTCTAAATATAGCAAATATATCGAAAAAATTACCAAATTTAAGCATTGAGCAAAATGTGCTGTATTATTATACCAGAAAATTTGCGGAGTCCAAATTCAACTGTTTTGGTACACCTTTGTCGTGTGCTCAAAATAAAACACACGGCAAATAGAATCTTTGCCGTGTGCTTTATCGAGGCACACGGCAAAGGGGACGGTCAGCCAAACGACGTCACTGGTCGCCATCTTTGCCGTGTGCCTTATTTTAGGCACACGGCAAAGATGCATGGTTTGCCGTGTGTCCGGGATTTGTCGTGGGCCGTTTGGCCAGGCGCACGGCATATCTTTTCTTTGCTGTGTGCAGAAACTTTGCCGTGTGCCTGTTCTCGAAGCACACGGCAAACTTTGCCTTTGCCGTGTGCCCAATGTTTGGCCCATGGCAAACGTTTTGACACACGGTAAACGCAGGGTTTCCGGAAGTGGATCGTGAAGTTAAAACACATAGCTGGTCTGCATTACAATAATAGGGTTTTTTTCCAACGCTGCTAGCGCCGGATGTCTGATCCATCGAACGCTCCGATGAAACATTAAAACTTATCTAGCGCA